>NC_064614.1:1125845023-1128345023 GCF_023898315.1 Schistocerca nitens
GGTAGATGCTAAGTAAGTGATTAAGGAGAACAAACAGTGAAGGTCATCAGTCTCCTATTCACCCAACAGGGCAGAAGCAGTGCACCCAATCTCTCTACATATGGAGTATATTCTGTGTGCAAGTGTGAGAAAGTGTATTAAATATTTGTGTAGTGTGTACCTGAGGTGGAACATGAGAACCTGCTCGTTATTCGCCAAGTGGTATGTAGGAAACTGCATACCACTCTATCCTGGAAGTGCTTGCATTAAGGCATGTGGCTCCCCATGCGGGTTAGTTGTAGTTGTGGAAGCATAAGATTTATTATGAACTCACTGAAATCATTCTAGTAAGAGGAAATTTCATAGTACGTTAGTGCACTAACAATGCTTCTGCTGCCAGCAGAATGTCTATATGTCTATTCAAACATTGTGTTGTACACTGAAGAGCCAAAGAAACTGGTACAGGCACACATATTCAAATATAGAGATATGTGAGCAGGTAGAATATGGCCCTGCAGTCGGCAATGTCTATATAAGACAACAAATATCTGGCGCAGTTGTTAGATAAGTTACCACTGCAGTAATGGTAGATTTTCAAGATTTAAGTGAGCTTGAATGTGGTGTTATAGCTGGCACATGAGTAATGGTACACAGCATCTCCGAGGTAGCAATGAAGGGTGGTTTTTCACATACGAGTGTACTGTGAATATCAGGAAACCAGTAAAAAATCAACTCTGACATCACTGCGGCCAGAAAAAGATCACGCAAGAACGGGACCAACGACGACTGAAGAGAATCATTCAACGTGACAAAAAATGTGACACTTCCGCAAATTGCCGCAGATTTCAATGCTTAGCCATCAACAAGTATCACGGTTTGAACTATTCAATAAAATATCATCAATATGGGCTTTCAGAGCCGAAGGCCCACTTCTGTACCCTTGATGACTGCACGACACAAAGCTTTACACCTCACTTGGGCCCATCAACACCAACATTGGGCTGTTGATGACTGGCAACATGTTGCCTGATCGGATGAGTCTCATTTCAAATTGTATCGGGAGGATGGATGTGTATTGGTATGAAGACAGCCTCATGACTTTATGGACCCTGCATGTCAACAGGGGACTGTTCAGGCTGGTGGAGGCTCTGTGAAGTTGGAGTAATATGGGACCCCTGATACTATAGATAAGACTCTGACAGGTGTCAAGTACATAAGCATTCTGTTTGACCACCTGCATCCACTCATATCCATTGGCATTCCGACAGACCTGGGCAAGTCCAACAGGACAATGCGACAGCCCACACGTCCAGAATTGCTACAGTGTGACCCCAGGAACACTCTTCTGAATTTAAACACTTCTGCTGGCCACCGAACTCCCCAGACATGAACATTATTGAGCATATCTGGGATGTCTTGCAACGTGCTGTTCAGGATAGTTCTCCACTACCTCGTACTCTTACGGATTTATGGACAGCCCTGCAGGATTCATGGTGTCAGTTCCCTCCAGACATTAGTCGAGCCCATGCCGTGTCATGTTTGGGGCAGTTCTGCGTGCTCACGGGGACCCTACATGATATTGGACAGGTGTACCAATTTCCTTGGCTCTTCTGTGTATAATGTAATTGGACAGATTAAAAAAATAATAATCTACTCACCAAGTGGCGGCAAGAGAACAAACATATAAAGATACTGAAATCTGCAAGCTTTCCAAGCCAGTAACTCTTCCTTCCAGAAGGATTGACGGAGAAGAAAGAGCGGTGTCCTTTCCCTTCCCTCCATAACATGCTGAAATTCAGTTTAAAACCAATTTACATTACATACGATTATCACTTATCGGTAATGTTCTATAATATTGTACTACCTGTAAGAAAGATTATTTGGATGGCCATCTTACACAGCAGTTGTTATGTACCAAATATTACTCGCATTTTCCTGTATTAAGCGGTTTGCTAACAAAAGTTTTTCACCAAACGCATTTCGCTTAATGGTAAATCATCATGAGTGGTGATTCTGCAAACATCTTGCATACGAAACTTCTTTTTCCATTTTAATTGCCATATAGGTAAAAGCAGTTTTGTTTCTGATTGTGATGCGCAAATAAACAATAAAACAGTAATCTTTGGTGTAAATACTGTACTACAAGCAACTGATTCTTTACAAGTAACTAGTAACAAAACTGTGTTGGACACAATTTTCAAATACCTCATACTAAAGTTTTGCGACGTGATTACGTCGGTCAAATGCAAGTTGTTGAGTCTTAAAAGATTTTCGCGTCTTCATTTACATCATATGTTAATCTTATGTAATAACACATTTTTTTCTACATTTATTCCGTTCACCAAGTAATATGTGGAATGGATTTATTATATTTTTTATAGTGCCTCAAATTTTAGGGTTTTGTTTACACTCCCTGTTACCATAGAAATTTACAGGATAGCGCCTACTGAAATAAGTTTCTATTAACTTTATTTTAATGTCTGTCCTTTATTGTATCAAACTGTCCGTTTATTTGACGATTACTTTGTATCTAGATAAATAAACGAAATAAAACCTATTATTTATGCCAAATGCATACAGAATAAGGATCTTACTCTGCACTACGTTTAATATAGCGTAAAGCCAGTACCGTAGTTCGTCCCTTCGTATATTTCTCTACTTCAAATTCGACTACAGACACTTGCACTCGAATGCTAGCGAGCAGTCGAATGAAGCGGTTGACTGGTGACAGCAAGTGTATTTTGTCACGTGACCTTGTTCTTAGTCGGGGGTAAGAACCATATTCGTATTTTGATATGCCTCTCCATGCAGCTGGCATGCGAGTTTTCTATTCTCCACAACTGCGATGATGCAAGGGGGCAACACTCTGAGATTCTATTAACAGCAGATTTGTTATATATGTACGATTCCCGTGAAAACAAAGTCTACTTTCGAATAAATTTTCTCATTCCCTTAATCTAGGGGTATTCGTTTAAATATTAAGGTATGTCCACGCGATGCCTCTCTCCTCGTGCGCAGTCGCAATCGCAGAGGCACGGGAATAAAGGGTCATGCACAAAAGTGTGTGGAAAGGACGCATGTACTCATGAGCTTTCTCGTAATCACGTGTTGGCTTATTCCCGAAACAGGGTGATACTTACGGGGGTTTCTTAGTCGTTACGTGAAGTAATTAATTTTCAATGTGTAATTGGTTTTATTTTTTAAAAATTTGTGTACATAAGTTTAATCATCAAATACTGTAAGTTATGTAGCTTAATATCCTCGGACTCGGCAAATTTGGGAATTTCGTAGATGCCAAAATCCACTAGAACGGAGGTTATATTTTCTCGTTTTGTATTTGCTACATCAGTGTCCTTCGTTCCTATTTCTAGTAGTTTGCTCAGGAGTTACACATACCCCATCATTTCTTTTCTTCATATATCACTACAAAATGATACATACATGCGCCCAGCTGCCTTTCGTCTGCTAAAAAGTGTAAGTATTCCCACGAAAGGTGGGAAGCAATGCGTTGACGGCATTTCCAGGAAAATACGCATTCGCAAATGCGCACACGTAGCTGCGCTGCTGGAAATTTATGCGCATGCGTAAAGTAGAACAGCGAAAATGGCATCGTGTGGACGCACCTACCGCATACACTAGTTGGCCTCAGCAAACTGTGTGGTAGTCTTTGGTTGTTTGTCGCTTATTGTAAGTAGGTACGGTCGACAAACAAGGCACATTAAATATGAGAGCCTGAAGTGTCAGTAGTATACAGACACATTTCAGGTTGATTTTTAAACCCGAGAAAGCCCGCAGCCACTGATAAGCAAATACATGTAACGAACTTCCTACGACATACCGTACATTTATTCCGTACAACTTCGATCTTACAAGACGCAAAATGGAAAAATTTTCAGCTTCTAGGCACAATTTCTCAGACATCTCCAACTCAATTGCAACGGAAATTAGGAGCATCATGGGGATGACAGCGACGACTAACTGTCTTTCACAAAGGTATCAAATCTTCAGGTTTACAACCAACTATGCAGACTGCATTGCAGTTTTCTAGTCGTCTTGAGGTTGCTTGGTAAGGCGTGTATCGTCGCTCTCTGGGCTCCGAGTGTGATTTAATTTTTTCACCATCAGATTTACTCCGTGTTGCGATAAAATTAGATTACTATAAAAATAATGGAGCATATGGTAACACTTTCTGATACCCCTATGTGCGGGTTGTATGCTTCACATACGGTATGACAGTTAAAAAGGAGAAAAAAGAGGGGGAAATTGCTTGTCGTTCGTTAGAAAAGCTTCAGTACTGGTAACATATGATGCTGACAGTGTAGGTACACTACAGACTCATCACGTTGAAAGTGCACATCAGCTCAAAGAAGGAAAAATATTCGTATAATCAGTATGGTTGTTAATAATTAACGTGACTGTGTCGTATGTGCTTTTACGCTATGTTGCAGTTTTTGAACCTGCGACAATAGTATAAAATGCCGACGCATCCAGGTAATAATTTTATGTTAAAAGTGTCAGAAGCCTAAGCTAATTCCATACAGTGCTGATGATTTTTAAAGGGATTAAAAATTACTAAGGCCCCGTATACACAAACGTTAAGTCATTAGAATAAACTTATCGCGGTATGAAATTCGAAGGATAAAGTGAAGGTTCCAAAATACCTTTACACTTGTGCCGATCTTTCATCTTGATACAGGAAACTGGTTTTTTTTGTTTTTTTTTTTTTTTAGTGGATAGTACAATAAACAACTCTATCTTTGCTACACTTTCATCGAAAAATGCCGTGAAAAATCGTCTGTGAATGAGTTATCAACACGTTATGTCGTACTGAAAGCTATTTCGCTCTGCTAAATTTTGACATACATTGATCGAGAGAGGGTAAAACAGGTCATGGAAAGCAACTAATTCTGAAGTAAAAATGTGAAACATAGCAACCACCGTCAAAGACAGAGGTTACTGCAGCTGATTATTAGGCGTAGTAACTATGGCTTAATATAGCCACATCGCTGTGTCGCCTTCTTCGGTACGAAATGCTTGACGAAATGGGAAGATGGTGTTAATGAGCTATTAATTACGCTGGGGAAGTGGTTGGATTGAGACCGAACATAGGAACTTTTTCGGTGTGGCGGATCTGATAACACTGCCGATTTTCTTAACTTGCGCAGCACTGTGAATCCCACTTCGAAACGAAGAATATAGAGACATTCCCCACTGAGCTGGCTGTCAAACCCATCACGGACGAATCGCGAAATTTCCATTATATCGAGGTACAGGTACTTAAGGCGAACGCTGAAAAGTAAGAATTTTTTCCGTATAGGGTCTGCGAGAGTTGACACGAAAAAGAGTGATCTGTAGGCAATGCTATTTAATTACTATCCTTTACCCTTCACTCGATTGTTGGAGAGGGTAAAGAAATTCCTACAGAAACCTTGACTGCGATGCTTTACACGCCAGAAACAAACCGTTCAAAAGTGAAATACTGATATATACTTTAGTTTCTAAGACACACGTAGGATGACGCCACCGTAGATTACGGACGGCTGAAGTTGTGTTGAAGTAACCGTATTTCCCCATTTCCAGCGGCGAGTCGTAAGGGATACATAGTGGACGAAGCATGGAAGACGCGTTTGACGTTCTGGGGCATTTGGTACCCGAAGTATCTATCAAAATTCTGAGGTAAATTATTAAAAATACCATTAGTAGGTTATTTAAGGAACATAATAAGAGTTCATGTATAGTGATAGCTGACAAAGCCTTTAATCTAATGAATGTTGAGCCCATCAAAGTGCACGTGGTCGCCCAGACATGGGTATTAAGTTGTAAGTTTCACACGTTGTCTTATGAAAGGTTGGAATTCAGTTGTTGCTGAAGTCACCGTTCTTTCTTGATGAACAAATGACGCAAATAAAAATGAATAAATAAAAAAAAAAAAACATGTACCTGTAGCAATCTGAACTTCGTCGCCCCCCCCCCCCCCCCTTGCAATGTTTCATTTTGTACATAGCACAAGAATTTTAGGTATAAGGGCAGATATTTTTAGTAAATGAAGCGAATAATTATTGATGAAGGAAATGGGTGCTGGGATTCACGTAGATCTGAAAATAGCAGGATCATAGCCATTATCTTATTACGTCAAAATAGCCAAACAAATTAGAAGTCACCAGTTAGAAACTCCTGTTATACGATGCATGGACTAAAAGATTTGGTATAGTTGCGATATAAACTTGTAGAGAGCTTCCACAGCAACCCTTTGCTGTAACTACTAGATAACACGCGAATGTGCACATGTATAGGGAGTTGAGGGAGGAAACGGTGATCAGAAAGAGCGCCCGTGAATTTCATGACTGCAAATTGCTAGCAACTTTGATACTCAAAACATAGATTAGTTCATTACATATGGTTGTACAAATACTCCAAACGGAATACCGTCAAACCCATGATGAATGTGCCTTGGCCCTCACATGTACCCATATTTGGGCAGGTCAGCAAATATAAATGAATATTAAATTACACATCACCTTAGGAAACATGTTTCCCATAATTTTATGTGGTAATTCACTGACAATGGGATAATAGGACAAGTTTTACTGTTACATGAAAAGTGACAGGAATTGCAACACTGGCTGAGTTATGTAGTCTATCACTCATATAGATACTGACTAACACTATCTCCCCCCCCCCCCCTCCCACTCACGACCACTACCACTCCTGTCTCCTTTCGACCTCCTCTTTCGGTTGCTGTAGAATATAATAGATTCTGGTGCTTGTGAAATGCTGTTAAGTAAGTCTAGTTCACTAAATTGAAATTAACAGTAGTGTTAGCACTGTAGTACAGTGTGATGATGTGAGAACGCCCACCTTCCTCTCCCTTACCTACCCGCACTGAAATCTTGATAGTGACAACAGGTTCATCTGTAGCAAAGCCAGACATCCTGGTTAGATTAGGTGACTGTTTTATTGAGCGTTCAGAAAGCAACAAATGCAAATGCGAAATAAGGGTCATCATAACAGTGATATGTAACATAGCTAGATATATTAAGTTTATGTATATTCGGTTAGTTTTACAACATTAAATACACTGTTTGTTACTAGTATTAAAGTAAAACTGCAAAGTCTATACAAGATAATAGAAAAGTCTTAAGTTTTTCGGTGCATATTGTGTAAGTATTGTTGATAAAGTACAAGAATACAAGAGAGTTCATGAGGTAAGTCTTGTTGCACTCTAAATCTCTCAGTACATATATAAAAGCTTTGATTCCATGTGATCTCTTAAGATTTTTGTTTAAAAAAACAAGTAATTCATGTTTTAATCATTAATTTTTTTAATTCTGCAGGATGCTGGATATGAAATCACTTGGGTCCGCAAGCAAGGTTTGCAAACACTGGAGGTCGCTATGCTATAGGGATACTACCCTGAAGCGAAGAATGAAAAGATTTAGGGAGCTGCAAGTACTGAAGAAGAAGCTGCGGAGAGTTAGAAAAAAACTCGCATATATTAAGAACGAAATAGCAGAATTAGGAAATAACCACAGCCTTAAACTAGTTTTTATGGAATCGTAGTGCCAGGAATCTAATTTTAGTTAGCTCTTGACTAATAACAAAGCAGTGACTGAATCTCTGCAGTAATTTTGTACAGATGATGAGACTGTACTTCAGAATAACATGCACCACTATTGTACCGTAACTCTAGTAAGAGGGGTCTTGTGCAAACTGAGATTTCAAAAATTGCTTCTGCTAGAGAACAGCTGCAATGCTGACTTTGACAAAAGGGAAGAATTTGTTGAAGTGGAAAATATTGATCGTGAAGTGTGTTGCGCAACTTCCTGAATAAGCGGTTTCACCATACTTGTTTGTGAACTTCCATTTGCATCATTTGGGATTTTCACCAACTTGTGAAATGCAGTCCTTACTATAGTTTGTGATCAGGTGCCCTCGAATACAGGGCATCAATTTGTGACAATGTGTAATGTTTTTATCTTTATTTTGTACGTTTATTTGTATTTGAGGAAATAAAGTAATTATTTCTGTCTGATCTCAATATGTTTGTTCTTATGGAGTACGTAATGTTGTTTGTTACTATCAACCATACTAGGTTTCATCTGTGTTGAATCTTTTTCCAGAAAAAATTTATTATCATTTAATGTAGAGATATTTCCACTGTGTTGTACATCATACATTGCACAGCAGTAGCAAGACCAGCAAATTAATCAATACTTAAAGTTTATGAGTGATTTTTATTTAGCAATGGGACACACACAATTTTTCTTGTGAGTGAAGGCTTTGGAGATAACGGTCTATTTTTAATTTTTGCAACAAGTGTTTGAGAAACGTTCTAAACCCTGTCATATTTTCTGATTAAGAGAATGTCTTCATCCACAGACAACATATTAAAAAAAAATCCATTTTTGAAAGCAATGTAACTCATTGGATGAGTTTTGAAGCTGGTATAGTTAGTTTAATGTTCTGTCAATTACTTGCACAGTTGACCTTAATGTGGTGACTGCCAGTGGTGCAGCAGAGCCACCTGCTTGGCTGTCATCTGGCACATTTCACTCAACTTGTTAATGATGTGGGACAAGTAATTTTACATTCATAAAAAATATACCCATTATAAGGAGGTTTTTTTTGTAAATAAAAAAATGTGAAATAGTAACTCCTACCCATTAAAGATTACACAAACAGAAATTCTTCAGAATAGCAGTTGCCAAAGCGAAACTGTTAAAATTTGTTGTGAAATTTAATTTTCCTGTCTGTCATTTTATCTTGGTGGGTAAGTGATCAAAAATATTGGTGGTGGCACTTACTGCGTGTGTGCTAATTATGCACATTGTTCCTTTTGAACTGCAATGGGTTATTGACAACATAGTTCATGAAGGAATAAATAGAATGCGAAGAAGTAAGCAAAACTCGTAACTCCTGACAGACAAAATCCAATTGTGGGTGAACACCACATAGTATTCTTAATATTATCTCTCCCCCCCCCCCGCCCCCTCCAAGATTTGCTGCATTTTCTAGTGCAAATGTGTGTGAACTGAGTTTTAGGATTTGAATTTTTTCTGCAGTTTAACTTCTCACCAATATGAACACCTAAAATTTTTCAAGTTTCTCCAGAGTCATTTGTCTGTGTGCGATTGTGATATTACAATACTTGTCATCTACAAAATGAAATATTTCTGCTGCTTGTGTATTGAGATGGAGGATTGCTTACACATATGAGAAACAATAGTGGACATAAGATTGAGATTTAAGTGATTTAAGTGATATCGCATCCCCTTCACTCCTACTCCTGGTCATAATAATCTCCCTTGTGCACATTGGTTTAATTAAGTATAACTTTTCAAATAATGGAAATTCCATGTTGGAACATCAACAATGAGAAGTATAGATTGCTATTGACCGTAAAGATGAAACGAGTTGCAAACAGGCACATGGAAAAAGACTGTTACACGCTGTGCTTTCAGACAGTCTTCTTCAGAGAAGAAGAGAAAACGCACACATTCACACCACCAGGCATACCTCACACACACATGACCACTATCTCTGGCCAGAGCAGCTGGAGAAAGCGATCACGTGCATGAGGTGTGCCTGCTTGTGTGAATGTGAATATATATATGTATTTACTCTTCATTTTAGAAGGCTTTCAAAGCTCAAGGTGTAACAGTCTTTTCATTGTGACAGTTTGCAATTCAAACGTTATCTTTATGGTGAGTACCAGTCTATCTTTTTCACAATTAAGTACAACTTTTTACAGTCTTTTTGTTAGATATGACACATTAGTTTGGTCAGCATCAATTTCATAAAACCCCAGTTTGAGTAGAATGATAGTGTGATCCACACAATCAAACGCCTTAGATAGGGAAGGAAAATAGCCAAAAGA
The DNA here is from genome assembly GCF_023898315.1 of Schistocerca nitens. NCBI lineage: Eukaryota > Metazoa > Arthropoda > Insecta > Orthoptera > Acrididae > Schistocerca > Schistocerca nitens. The sequence continues at coordinate 1,125,854,880 of NC_064614.1, forward strand.
CCTATACATTTGTGCTTGTAAAATTTTGTGAGTGAATGTGTAAATGGCATTCTCATTTCAGTACTCTTCTGAAATCCAAACTGTGATTTACTGAGGATATTATTGTTCAGGTGGGGTACCATACTGCAGTACATTACCTTCTCAAACCTTTTGGATAATGATGCAAAATGTGAAATAGACCAGTAATTATTGACATCTTTATCACATATCTTATAGAGGGGTTTAACAATGGCATATTTTAATCCATCTGGAAAAATATCATGAGTTATTGGTACATAATTAAGTAAAGATGACACTTATTACGCAGGAAAGAAATCTTTACAATGACACCTGTACTCCGCAAACCACCATGAAATGCATGGCAGAGGGTACATCCCATTGTACCATTTTCTTCATGTTGCATTTACATTTGGAGCACGGGAAGAATGATTGAATGCCTCTGTGCATCCTGTAATTATTCTAATCTTATCCTCACGATCACCACTTGAGTTTGTAGTATATTCCTAGAGTCATCATTTAAAGCCAATTCTTGGAATTTTTTTAGTAGGTTCTCTCAGGATAGTTTGCCAACTTCAGGAGTTTGTGAGTTCCGTTTCTTCAGTAACTCTGTGACACTCCCACAGATCAAACAAACTTGTGACCATTTGTGCAGCATCTCTGTGTAGGTTCAATATTCTCCATTAGTCCTATTTTGAATGGCCATACACTTGAACAGTATTCTAAAACTGGTCACATGAGCAATTTGTAAGCAGTCTCTTTTGTAGACTGATTGTACTGCTCCAGTATTCTACCAATAAACTAAAGTTTACCACCTGCTTTACCCACAACTGAGCCTACATGATCGTTAAATTTCATATCCCTAAAAAGTGTTACACCCAGGTATTTCTGTAAGTTGAGGAGTCCAAGAGTGACTCAGTGGTAGTCATAGTATACTATGTATTTTTTTTTTTTTTTTTTCCATTTTGTGAAGTGCAAAATTTTACATTTTTGACATTTAGAGCAGATTGCCGATCTCTGCACCACATTGAAATCTTATCAAGATCTGACTGAATATTTTTGCAGCTTCTTTCAAATAGTACTTAATTATAGATAACTGCATCATCTGCAAAACACCTGATTTTAAAGATAAGATGCTGTGTCCTCCCTATCAAAAAGTCCTCAGTCCAGTCACAAGTTTCACTTGATACCCTTTGTGATCATGCTTTTGACAATAAGTGTAAGTGTGATACTAACTCAAATATTTTTCAGAAATCAAGAAATACGGCATCTACCTGACTGCCTTGACCAAAAGCTTTCAGCATGTTATGTGAGAAAAGTGCAAGTTGCGTTTCACATGATCGATGTTTTCGGAATCCATGCTGGTTGGTATGGAGGAAGTCATTCTGTTCAAGATATCTCATTATGTTTGAGCTCAGTATATGTTCTAAGATTCTACAACAAATCAGTGTTAAGGATATTGGAAGATAGTTTTGTGAATCACTTGTACTACTCTTCTTGTAGACAGGTGGGACCTATCCTTTTTCTAAGAACTGGGCATGGTCTTTTGTTCAAGTGGCGTACAATAGTCTATAGTTAGAAGAGGGAATAACTCAGCCATCATTTCTGTATATAATCTGATGGGAATTTCAGTGTGCCCTGGAACTTCATCAAATTTTAATGATTTCGGCAATTTCTCAATACCATGGACACTTAACACTTGATCCACTAACTTTACCAGTTGTATGAGGATTAAAATAAGGCAATTCTCCTTGGTTTTTCTTTGTAAAGGAACACTTAAAAATGGAATTAAACATTTATGCTTTTGCTTTGCTAACCCCCAATTCCAGTTCCCGTCTCCTCCATAAGCAACTGGACACTAATTTAGTTGCTACTTATAGCTTTTACATATGATCAGAATTTCTTTGGATTTTGTGAAAGATCGCTCAACAAAATTCTGCTATGGTAGTCATTTGAAGGCTTCATGCACTACTCTCTTGATGACCAAATGCATTTCATTCTCTATCTCCCTATCCATAGCCCTATGCAGTAGTTTCTGTTTCTTTATAAATTTCTTTAGAGTGACTATACCATTGAGGTTCCCTCCCATTATGAACTGTGGTCAATTACTCTTTTAAACTTGAGATAGAGTCCTCTAGATGCTCCTGCCCTTTGCTGAAAGTTTAAAGTTCCTCATTGAGACATGACATTACAGTTTTTTATTTAGTTTACTTAACATGTATGTCTTTCTGCTTCTTTTAGCCATTCTTTTTATTTTGATAATCATTGTTATCACAACTGCGTCATGGTCACTGATACCAGTTTCAATGTGGACATCCTCAAAGAGGCCAGGTCTAATTGTTGGAATTAGATCCAATATATTTCCATCATTAATGTGTTTCCAAACTATCTGCTCTGGGTAGCTTTCAGAGAAGGCCTTTAAGAATGTTTCACAGAATGTCTTACCAGGCCCGTCAGTAATAAAACTGTAATTTTTTTTCAAGTGATTGTTGGATGATTAAAAGTCTCCACCAATGATTACAGTATGATTGAAGAACTTATCTATGAGTGAACTGAGGTTTTCTGTAAAGTTTTTGGTTACATCAGGAGAGGAGACTGGTGGGCAATAGAAGTGTCCAGTTGTCGTTTTATGACCACCCTTCATACGGAGTCATGCCCAAATAGTCCCACATGCAACTTCAATTCTCAGTGGATTTGAGTTTCTTGTCTGTTGCCTTTTTTACTTCAGTATTTTGTAAGAAACATCGTCAGATCCAGATGAGTTTCCATTTTTGAAAGAATATACAATTTTCTTAATTTCAGAAGAGGATGTTGATGAGATCCATATGGTTAAATTTCATGTGACTTGCTTATTCAGCATATTATTGTGATATCTATTGAATTGCTACATGTAAGAACTAATTATATCTGATGTCTGTGACTGACCATTTATATCAATTCCATTTAAAAGACCAGTGATTTTATCCTGTTCTGTGACCTTTTGTACTGCCCGTCATTTCACAGCATTCTGCATAGGCGTAAGTCTGTTGTTGGAATTAATGATTTGTGCAATAATGTGCATGCCCATTGATTTGTCAATAACTTCTCTTAAAATTTTGAATATTTTTAATGTCCTTTTCGATTAGTTTTTGAAGAAAGATATTCTCAAATTATGATACAAATCCACTACGGATAACTGAGCTGGATATAGGATTGATTCATGTGCAGAATTATTTGTAGTGATATACAAAAATGAGCAAAGAGGCTGTACCTCATCCTTCTATCTGCTTGCCATCAACTTTTGTGTCACTTCTTCATCACATTAATCCATTACAAGTTTGTTTCTTTGCTCTGGGAGAAGGAAGCAGGTCTTGTCTCAGCAGCCAATGTGCTGTTAGCCTATTCTAAGCTTTTGCTCCCAGCATCCTCTGCTCAGGAGCAAAGTTACAGTATGCAGTCTATACTCACTCAGCTTTGTTGTTGTTGTTATTGTTATTGTTATTGTTGTTGAGGTCTTCAGTGTAAAGGCTGGTGTGGTGTAGTGTGGCGTGGTGCAGTTCTCCACACTGTGCAAGCCTCTTCATCTCTGCGTAGCTACTACACCCTATGTTCACTTTGAATTTCCTTACTGTATTCATGCCCTGTACTATTTTTACCCACCGTACTTCCCTCCATTACCAAATACACTATCCCTTGATGCCTTAGGATGTGTTCTACCAACATCTAATCTTTGGAATGCTTTTGTATCATCACATTTCAAAAATTCCTATTCTCTTCCTCTCTGAGCTGCTTATCATTCATGTTTCACTTCTGTACAAGGCTTCACTCCAGGCAAAATACCTTCAGACTTCCTAATACTTTAATTTATGTTAGTTGTTGACAAATTCCTCTTTTCTCAAAAGTGCTTTCCTTGCTATTGCCGGTCTAGATTTTCTTCAGCCCTCGTCAGTTATCGTGATGCCCAAATAGCAGAACTTATCTACTTATTTCAGTGTCTCATTTTCTAATCTAATTCCATGTCAACATCCCCTGATTTAAGCTATTTAACTTGACTACATTCCATTCCCCTTGTTTTAGTTTTGTTGATATTCATCTTATGATCTCTTTTGAAGACACCATCCATTCCATTAAAACACTCTTCTAAACCATTTGCCATATCTGACAGAGCTACAATGTTATGGCTCATAGGTTTTGTTTTTCTTTTCTGTGAACTTTAATTCCCCTTCCGAATTTTTCCTTAATTAAGTAATATTAATTCTTTATTTCATGTCAAAAGTAATAAATGTAGTAAATTTATGAGTTAAAATGTAACTATAAATGGAAATGACAGAAATACATACTTCTAACATAGCCATTGCCACTCTAAATCCCAAGGAAGGATTGGAAAATTGTACTTTTTTCGTCTTGTCTAGTTTCGTGTTTTGCATTTGTTTGCTAACACATTATTACCACGTACAGTAAATCTTGCTCATGTGGACAATTCCATATCACACACAACTATTGCTGATGCTAAAGGGAGAAGGTAAATGCCAGAACAGATCCCCTGAAGTGGACATGGCTGACTTCTTTCTCTAATTGAAGCATGTAATGGCATCATTGATGGGATGTGAAACCCATAATATTCCCTTTTCCTTCCAAATTTATTATATTTCCCAATGACATAAATAATCATCCACGATTTTTCAGCTGATTAAATTTGCACTGTGTACAGAACCAGAGTCAAGTATGTATCTATCCGAACCCAGTTTCCTCTCATAATAGTGAATATTTCTCTTTACAAGAAAGACCATTTCTCCAATACTTGTGTAATGTTTGTCAGTTCATCTGTGCTTCGATTCTGAATAAGTATCTCCTGAGAGTGACAACTAAATTCAATATTTTACTGGCTTCAGTCTAAAAGGTTTGTCTACAAGATTCAAAACCTTTTCCACCAACATAACTGGGAGTGGAGGGGAGGATGGGTTTGTAAGGGGGATAATTCAAGTTCACAGAGATTATTTTGGAAGCCAGTATTACATTTAAAAATACAAAGACATACACATCAGGATACAATGTTCCCAGCCTTATGCTGCACAAGGTTTCCAGGACAACTTATTTTGAGTGGTGAGTACCTGTTTCATAGTCTCATAAACAACTGTGCTGTTCTCATCAGGACATTAATAATCCAAATTATCATGCTGTTATTAAAGCAGAGAGTCACAATAACCTGTTTGCAAGCAATGTAACTGTGATTCAACTGTAAATTATAACCTACAGTGCAACCAATTTGATTTTTTGTTTATTTTTTATGCCTTTAAATCAGTTATGACAGTAAGCTCATGGAGAAGTCTAATAATATATTTTTGATGTAACACTACAAAACTTGTTTATTCATCAGAATTATAAAGTAGGCAACTAAATCATATTCATGGGCTGTTTGATCCCCAGGACAAGGGAAAATAATCACAAAAAAATGGCAGACTATTAATTTTTCCAAAGGAGTTACATAGCTCATCAATATAACAACAAAAACAATCAATTATTGATAAAATTATTTAATTGGATGGATAAAAAGTCTACTCACCAAGCGGTAGAACACACACATAAAAGACTCTTGTGATTGGCAAGCTTTCGGAGCCAGTGGCTCCTTCTTCAGGCAGAAGGGTTGAGGGGGAAGGAAGAAGGGTGAAGGAGGAAAGGAGGAGGACTGGAGAGGTCTAGGAAAAGGGGTAGATTTTGGGAAAATCACCCAGAACCACGGGTCGGGGGAGACTTACTGTATGGGATGAGAAGGAAAGCCACCGGCTCCGAAAGCTTTCCAATCATAGCAGTATTTTATGTGTGTGTTCTGCCACCACGTGGTGAGTAGATTTTTTATCTATCCAATTAAATAATAGCTCATCAATAGTTAAATGAATGTGCAATGGTCTTTATAGCAAAAGGATAATGTTATTAAAACTAGCATCTGTAGTTAGATGGCAGTATTGCTGAATTTAAGGGAGCACACTGTTAAATAAGGTGCTCCTAAAAACACCATATACAATAATAAAAGCTGACTGAATAAATAAAATCTAGAGCTCAGATGAAGACAGTATTTCCGCAAATGCAGAAGTCACAAAATCCTGGGATGCTAGAGTTTGTCATCCTATGGATTGTACTTTTCTTCAGTAAGAATGTTAACAGAAATAATTTTAAGAATGGGGGTTCATCTGTTGTGTTGTAAACACTTCTTTATATATTTACACAGACATGATTTGATAGTCTGAACCATCAATCAGCAAAGGGATTTGAAATTTTATATTCAAAAGTTTAGCACTCATTTTCATTAATACAATGTGATATGAGAAATAGACCTACACTTTTTGCTATTACTATCTTGTTCTTCATTATGCTTTTGACCTTAATTTCTAAAGTAGAGCATTTATTCATTGTGCTTGTACAACATTCCATCAGCAACAAAACTTAGGCCCAGTGCACCAAATTGTATAACTGACTTCAGTAGTGTGTTGTGTGAGAATTTTCCACTGCATTCTTTTCCTATGTTGTTCTTTTATGAAGGCTACATTTTCCTGTTGTGGCACTAGACTTTTTTTGAAAATGAAAAGAGGTAAATTTCCCTGTATACATTGACCTTAACAACACCATTTTCACAATAGTGCCATGCAAAAATTTAAACTTATTTTTCCAAGTGCCATATGTGTATGTTTTCATGTATCATTTCCCTAGGAAATGCTACGACATATTGGTGGAGCAATAAAATGTCAAGCACTAAGTACTTAATAGATCTATTATGAGGTTTATACTAGATGAGTTTATCTGTTTTGTGTTCTGGTGATCCATGATGTGAATATATCACAGGATATGGAACGTGTCAGTTTTATTAGTTTGTTGTGGTTACATTCTGTGGACTTATGTAAATAACACTGATCATTTTCATATTAAAGTATGTACAACTTGGGTTCTATTGCAGAAAAATAAATAGGTTTACAATAATAAATCAATACACACAAAAATAAAACTCTGGGAATGTATTTGAGAGTTACAGGTGCACGGATACTATACACTGTGGTTCAGAAACTATTCTGTGGTGTAAAACGACCTTGGCAATATCAACTGCATACGTTTTTTAAACACAGGATGATAATCCACTAAACACTTAATTTGTGAAGGGAGGGTATTAAAAATTTTATTCACTGAAATGGAACCCCTTCTGTACCACACTCAGGTTTGTATGCTCATAGTGTATATAATCTTTTCTTCCAGTATTATGACAATGGCAGACACTATTAGGTTGAAAAAAGGAGCCTTTTTCCTTGTGAAACACTTCAGGGAGAGTATATATTGTGCACTGGATGCAAAGATTTCAAATCTCATAAAGATATATTGTTTCCATATTCCTATAAGAGAAAACAATGTGTAAAGCATGTCACAGAATGCAGTCTTTTGCACAAATTCCAGGTATGATTTGATCTGTTTAATTTGCTGTCAACATGTAAGCCCAGATAGTTTGAAGTATACACCCTAGCTATATGCCAGTCACCTAATTTCTCCCCTAATTCTTCAACTTTGCAGGTTGGGAGAAACTGAATAAAGTTTGTTTTATCATAATTAACAGGAGGATGATTTATATTAAATCAGTTCACAATACCCTAAAACCTTATTAGCTGACACCTCAAGTTTGTCCAATGAATTGTCAATAAGTACCATACTGTCACCGACCTCTGCAACTGAGGGATCAATGGAAGGACACTCATGTTACGGAGTCAGGTTCGATACCTGGTACTGCCAGGGAGTTTTCCTTCATGGAATGACTGAACCAGAGTTCGCTCAGCCATTTGATGCCAACTGAGGAGCTACATGATTGAGAGGTAGCGGCTCCAAGGTCAAAACTTTGACAATGGGCAGGAGTGTGATGTACTGGCCCCATGCCCTGCATACCATATCCAATGATTATTAATTGATGATAACGTGGTGGTCTTCAGTGCCTGATTGTAGGGTTTCCCTTTTTTAGCCATCAACAAAGATGTTGAATTTACAATATTCTGTGCAAGTACATAGATCATTTGTAAAAGTAATAAGAAGTAGGGAGCCCATAACTGAGCCCTGAGGCACTTCACATGTGATAGTAGCCCATTGTTATGTTGCTGAAACATCTTCTTGACTATCCAGTACAACTTTCTGTTAGAAAGGTATGAATTGAGCCACTGCCCCGCTTTACTACTTTTATCTAGATAGGTAGCGTTGTGTAAAAGTTTTTGGCAACTGATACAGTCAAATGATTTTGTTAGGTCAAAAAATATTGCAACCATCTTAATTTTGTTATTCATGGATTCCAAAACATTGCCAGGAAACTCAAATACTGCATCTTCTGTTGATAACCTTTTCTGAAATCCAAACTGACTTTCACTGAAGACATTTTTGTCACTAAGGCGCTAACAATCCTGGCATACATTAGTTTCTCTAAAACCTCTGAGAACTTATGGGCACTGATATTGGCCAAAAGTTATCAGTGTCTGCCTTGTCTCCTTTCTTATACAGTGGTTTTACAACCGCATATTAAGCCTTTCAGGAACTAGTGATAAATCATAAATATGGTAAAGGATTTTACTTACATGACAACAAAAATCTCAGTAGTCAAAAGAACATTAGAATATGAAAGAGCTTTCATTGTTAGCACAAATATTGAGCTAATGTGATTTTCTATGTTCCGTTGTCAATAATAAAAGGTGGGAGAAAACAGTCCACATTTCAAGATGCAGCTAACAATGGATGGTGTGTGTGTGTGTGAGGGGGGGTGGGGGGGGGGGGGGGAATTCAACTTGAATGTAGAAGAATGACATGGTCTTTGGTCATATGTTTTTGTTCCCATTTCAGGGGGACACCCACAATTATTCCTGCTCAGAATATTTTGTAACAAAAATGATACAATGAGAAAAGAATTACTGCATGAGAGTTGCATTTTCTTTTTCAGAGTTCAAGAGCACCCTAAATATTCTAGGATCTAGAACACTAAGAACAGTTCATGAATACTTAGGTGTCACTAATTGACATGACAGTTGGTTCCATAGTTCACTGGCAATTCAACTTTGGGGGCAAAAAAAAAAAAAAATCATTTCCTACAAAGACCAGAAACCTGACTACTATTCTTCTACATACCCAACATGTTGTGACTCAAGAATACTAAGTAACACACTGCTTGTCTGAAGATATTGCTCTTTTAGACTTTGAATTATGTAACATAATGGATAATTCAGGATGGAATAACAACAATATTATGAAAAGGGTAGACTGCCAGTCACTATATAGAGGAGACATGGAGTCACAGACAGGCACAACAAAAAGACTGCTGTACATTTTAGCTTTTGGTGAAATGGCTTTCTTCTGATGCAGAAAACACACACATATTCACACAAACACAACTCACGCACATGGCCACTGTCTCTAGACACTGTGACCTTACTGAGTTGTAACTGACCCGATGGTTGTAACTTTTTTTCCATAATGAGCAGGATAGTTGAAGTAATTGTAGTATTAAAGGAAATAGTAAAAGTGTTAGAGACTGCTAAACAGAACTTGAAATGTGAAAGAATATAGCAGATAACTCAAAACCTAGTAGGTGTCAATCTGCTCAATTCACAAAGAATGTGAATTGATCTGATGAAGAGTGGCAATTAATTTCCATTTGTCTGTGCCTGTGGTACTGAAAATTTACTGTAGGATGCATTTCTGGATACATCAATTGACTCACACTCCTCTATTTGCTTACTACAGGCTCAAAGTCATTGACACGCTACTTCAAACATGCGTTTTAATTCCTTTTTTGTGTTACACAAATACTTAAAGTCAATACCTGATATAGTATAGAGTATTAGGTAAATATATAGCTATATTTGGCACTGTCCTTTTCCTCTTCTTCACAGATGGATCACTTAGCACCACACGTAATCAACATTTGTTGGACTTCCTTTTCGCCCAGTATTCCTTCATACGCAATGAATGGGCTAGTTTTTGTTGTGCAGACCACGTATGTCAGTTAGTTTTTCTCTCTTCTTCCTCAAAACCCCATGTGTTTGTGATTTTTCTGTTTTCATTTCTGTCTTGTAGATTTGGAGACCCTGATTCTCTCAGGTCTTTTTCCATCTGTTTGTACCAGTTTGGTCTTGTAGTTTTGTTATTTAAAAAGTATGGATGTTGTGCATTAACCTGTTTGAGTCCATTCTTTCTAAATGCCCCATGAATTGGATTCTTCTCATGCGCATTGTGTCTGTTATTTTGGAGATATATTTATATATCTCTGCATTGGGTTTTGGATAATGCACACCATCTTTAGTTCTTGGTCCTAGGGTTTTCCTCATTATTTTACGCTCTTTCACTTCTAACTCCCCCCTTAGTGTTGTGTTGAAGATTTAGTGTCTACATCTACATACATACTCCGCAGTCCACCATACGGTGCATGGCAGAGGGTACCTCGTACCACAACTAGCATCTTCTCTCCCTGTTCCACTCCCAAACAGAATGAGGGAAAAACGACTGCCTATATGCCTCTGTACGGGCCCTAATCTCTCTTATCTTATCTTTGTGGTCTTTCCGCGAAATTTAAGTTGGCGGCAGTAAAATTGTACTGCAGTCAGCCTCAAATGCTGGTTCTCTAAATTTGCTCAATAGCGATTCGAGAAAAGAATGCCTCCTTTCTTCTAGAGACTCCCACCCGAGTTCCTGAAGCATTTCCGTAACACTCGCGTGATGATCAAACCTACCAGTAACAAATCTAGCAACCCGCCTCTGAATTGCTTCTATGTCCTCCCTCAATCTGACCTGATAGGGATCCCAAACGCTCGAGCAGTACTCAAAAATAGGTCGTATTAGTGTTTTATAAGCAGTCTCCTTTACAGGTGAACCACAGCTTCCCACAATTCTACCAATGAACCGAAGATGACTATCCACCTTCCCCACAACTGCCATTACATGCTTGTCCCACTTCATATCGCTCTGCAATGTTACGCCCAAATATTTAATCGACGTGACTGTGTCAAGCGCTACACTACTAATGGAGTATTCGAACATCACAGGATTCTTTTTCCTATTCATCTGCATTAATTTACATTTATCTATATTTAGAGTTAGCTGCCATTCTGTATACCAATCACAAATCCTGTCCAAGTCATCTTGTATCCTCCTACAGTCACTCGACGACTACAACTTCCCATACACCACAGCATCATCAGCAAACAGCTGCACATTGCTATCCACCTTATCCAAAAGATCATTTATGTAGACAGAAAACAACAGCGGACCTACCACACTTCCCTGGGGCACTCCAGATGATACCCTCACCTCTGATGCACACTCACCATCGAGGACAACATACTGGGTTCCATTACTTAAGAAGTCTTCGAGCCACTCACATACTTGGTAACCAATCCCATATGATCATACCTTAGGAGTCTGCAGTGGGGCACCGATTCAAACGCTTTCCAGAAGTCAAGGAATCTGGCATCCGTCTGACACCCTTCATCCACGGTTCGCAAGATATCATGTGAAAAAAGGCGGACTTGCGTTTCGCAGGAGCGATGCTTTCTAAAGCTGTGCTGATGCATGGATAGCAACTTCTATGTCTCAAGGAAATTCATTATATTCGAACTGAGAATATGTTCAAGAATCCTGCAACAAACCCATGTTAGGGATATTGGTCTGTAATTTTGAGGGTCTGTCCTTCTACCCTTCTTATATACGGGCGTCACCTGCACTTTTTTCCAGTCACTCGGGACTTTACGTTGAGCAAGAGATTCGCGATAAATGCAAGCTAAGTAAGGAGCCAATGCAGTAGAGTACTCTCTGTAAAACTGAATTGGAATCCCATCAGGACCTGGCGATTTATTTATTTTAAACTCATTCAGCTGCTTCACAACCCCAGGGATGTCTATCACTATGTCCTCCATATGGGAGTCTGTACGAGACTTAAACGGCGGTGCGTTTGTACGATCCTCTTGCGTGAAAGATTTCTCAAATGCTAAATTTAAAATTTCAGCTTTCATTTTACTGTCTTCCATTGCCAGGCCAGGCTGATCAGTGAGTGACTGGATGAAAGCCTTCGACCCACTTACAGATTTTACGTAAGACCAGAATTTCCTTGGGTTTTCAGCAACATCTTTTGCTAAAGTATGACAGTGGTAGTGGTTGAATGCTTTGCGTATCACTCTTTTTACAGCAGCATGAATCTCTACCAACTTTTTCCTGTCCTCATTCTCCCGATCTTTCTTGTACCGCGAGTGTAACTGCCTTTGCTTCCTGAGCATTCTCCGAATTGCGCCGTTAACCCACCGTGGGTCTTTTCCGTCCATAACCCACTTTTTTGGCACATACTTGTCCAATGGGTGATTTACAATGTGTTTAAAATTTGCCCATAATTCTTCCACGTCCATCGTACCGGAAGTAAATGAAGTCGATTCATTTACTAAGTGGGATGCTAACAACTGCTTATCTGCTCTTTCTAGTAAGAATACTCTCCTAGCCTTCTTGACCGACTTTTTAACTTTCGTAACCATAGTCGTAATGACAACATCATGATCACTAATCCCTGTCTCAACACTGACGCCATCGATGAGGTCTGGTCTGTTCGTGGCTACCAGATCTAAAATACTTCCATTATGCGTTGGCTGTTGATTTAGCTGCTCAAGACAGTTTTCGGATAATGTGTTCAAAATTAATTCACACGACTGCTTGTCTATACCACCTGTAATGAATCCATAGACATCCCAGTCTATACTAGGTAGATTGAAGTCGCCTCCGACTAATATAGCATGAAACGGGTACTTCTGCAATACAGAATGTAGACTCCCTTTGAATAATTCTAGAACTGTCACGGTGGAACCTGATGGCCGGTAATAACACACCACAATTAACTTTATTTCCCCTAGTCCTGTTAAACGTGTCCAGATAACTTCACAATCACACTCTACTTCGACTTCGGTAGACACAAAATTTTTGTCAACTGCAATGAAGACACCACCTCCTACGGTGTCTAATCTGTCTTTCTGATACACGTTCCAACCCTCACTAAATATTTCAGAACTTCCTATCTCAGGGTTCAGCCGGGTCTCAGTACCGAGAACAATTTTTGTGCCACATGCTTCCTGGATGGCAGTAAATTCAGGAACTTTATTCCGAACACTTTGAAAATGTACTGCTAATATCTTGATAGCTGAAGTGTCTTTACACTGAGCGCGCCCTGATTTCCCTGCCTGCATGTTGACTAGTGAGTGTTCATCAGGACACCTCGCACTACTGCCTAGCCTAAAAAAACACCATGTGCACGCCACAAGTACTCTGCTACCCGAGTATCCGCTTCCTTTGTGTAGTGCACCCCTGACCTATCTAGGGCAATCCTACAATTCCCCACCCAATAGTGCAAGTCTAGAAATCTGCAGCCAAGACCATCACAGAGTCGATGAAGCCTCTGGTTGAGACCCTTCACTCGGCTCTAAACCAAATGATCCCGATCCACTCTGGGAACGATGCTGCAAATAGAGAGCTCTGCTTGCACCCCGCGTGCGAGGCCAGCAGTCTTCACAAAATCCGCCAGCCACCTGTACGAACTGAGGATCGCCTCAGAACCCAAGCGACAGTCATCATTGGTGCCGACGTAAGCAACTACTTGCAGACGACTGCACCCCGTACACTCGATAGCCACAGGCAAGACCATCACAGAGTCGATGAAGCCTCTGGTTGACACCCTTCACTCGGCTCTAAACCAAATGATCCCGATCCACTCTGGGAACGATGCTGCAAATAGAGAGCTCTGCTTGCACCCCTCATCTTGGATGAGGCCCCCGGCAGACAAACCGAGTGCACGTTGGATTTCTTTCCAGCCCTGTACGCTATTTCGCTAAGGGGCTCCATCACCCGCCTAATGTTGGAGCTCCCAATAACCAGCAAGCCTTTGTCCCCGTGTGCCTGTGCAGGCCCTGCTGCAGGAGCAGCCAACTGCCTACTGACAGGATGAATGGGCGAGGCCAGCCGGCCAGCCTCCACATTGGCCCTCTGCCTCACGCATTGCAGTCCGCCACTCACCCTGAGGTGAGGGCAGTCCCAACACGCCGAGTACACTAGAAGGTGCCTCGGCGGCTGGTTCAGCGGATGCAGCAAGCGACACCTGGGGTGTCTCAAGCGACGTGCCAGACCCTCCGCCGTCACTGCATCTCGAGGCAGCAGCCTGAAGGCGGCTGATGGTGGCCAACAGCACACTCAGCTGCTCGCAAACCGCGGCCAGTTTCTCCTGCGCCTGCACACAGTATGCACACATCCTATCCATCCTACTGCTAATATCTAACAAGTCTGCAAATTTATACTCTACGGCTATCAATAAGCAATATTACTCTTCTCAAATACGAGAATACGCAAGGATTTTATGTAATTAAATATGCAAGCGCACAAACACTCGGAAAGAAATTAAGAATCAAACTACAAAACAAATATGAAAGCTAATTATGCGACTCGCTTCTGCACTGCTGCTGCACTAATACTTCACCAGTGGCTGCTCAAGGCTCACTGATGTGTAGAAAGCTTCGGGTTTAACTACTGTTGTGTAGCGTCATATTTTGCATTTCCTCAAGATACCCTTTTTGTTGTAAACGTTTTTTGTTTACTGAAACGCCGTCTTCATTTTCTGGGCTCTTGATCTGACAGATTTCTTTGCATTACAATTTTCTGCAATCCATTCACCTAAAATTTAAATTCTTTTACTCAAGAGATGTAGTTATTACTAATTTTGAGATCAGAAGGTGCATCTTTGATGTCAGTCATAAATTTTGTTTTTTCTTTTCATAATTAATCGCTTTACTAGATGTTAACATTAAGTTATCTGTACTAAATTTCATGAAAATATGAAGGAGGTCATGTAAATTAACACCAAAATGACCATACATGTAGTTTAAATTGCCACCAAAAGTCAATAAACAACTTAAATCCACATATTCTTTACAAAATTGTCAACTAAATGTTGGCAGATGCATGTCCCCCAGCTCAACCGCAATTGTTTCTTTTTAATTATTATTTTTATTTATTTTTCAGTCATCAGTCTTCTGACTGGTTTGATGCACCTGCCACAAATTCCTCTCCTGTGCCAACCACTTCATCTCAGGGTAGCACATGCAACCTATGTCCTCAATTATTTGCTGGGCGTATTTCACTCTCTGTATTCCTCCACAGTTTTTACCTCTACAGCTTCTTCCAGTGCCCTGGAAGTTATTCCACGATGTCTTAACAGATGCCCTAACATCCTGTCCCTTCTTCTTGCCAGTGTTTTCCACATATTCCTTTCCTCTCTGATTCCTCACAAATCTCTTCATTCCTTACCTTATCAGTTCACCTAATTTTCAACATTTGTCTGTATCATCACATCTCAAATGCTTTAATTCTCTTCTGTTCTGATTTTCCCACAGTCCATGTTTCACTACCGTACAATGCTGTGCTCCAAACATACATTCTCAGAAATTTCTTCCTCACATTAAGGCCCATGTTTGATACTAGTAGAATTCTCTTAGCTAGGAACACCTTTTTTGCCAGTGCTAGTCTCATTTTGGTGTCCTCCTTGCGCAATCCATCATTGGTTATTTTGCCGCATAGGTAGTAGAATTCCCTAATTTCATCTGCTTTGTGACCGACAATCCTGATGTTAAGTTTCTTGCTGTTCTCATTTCTGCTACTTCTTATTACTTTCATCTTTCTTTTACTCTCAGTCCTTATTCTGTACTCATTAGACTGTTCATTCCATTTAACAGATCATGTAATTCTTCTCCACTTTCACTGAGGATAGCAATGTCATCAGCAAATCATATCATTGATATCCTTTCAGCTTGAATTTTAATTCCAGACCTGAATCTCCATTTTTACTTCCATCATTGCTTCTTCAATGTAAAGATTTTATAGTAGGGGTGAAAGACTACATCCCTAACTTACACCTATTTTAATCTGAGCACTTCGTTCTTGGTCTTCCACTGATGTTATTTCCTCTTGGCTCTTGTACATGTTGCATATTATGTGCATATCCCTAGAGATTACCTCTATTTTCCTCAGAATTTCGAACATCTTGCACCATTTGACATTGTTGAATGCTTTTTCCAGGTTGACATATCTTACGAATGTGTCTTGATTTTTCTTTAGTCTTGCTTCCATTATCAAACGCAATGTCAGAATTGCCTCTCTGGTGTCTCTACCTTTTTCATCTGCAATATAATATCAACATGAAATAGTTTTCCCAAATTGACTTATCAACCACCATTTCTGGGGAAAAAGATGTGTTATTAGTTAACTCCATTTTGGTTCTATCTATCTTATCTGTGGATTCAGGTGTAATGACAGTTGACTTTATTTTGTTTTTGTTCTATTAACCTTAGAATGCCTAAGTCTTTTTTTTTTTTTTTTTTTTTTTTTTTTTTTTTTTTTTTTTTTTTTTTGTAACATGGATGCTGAAAGTGAATCCACTGATATTAAAATCGTCTAGTGATAAAATTACAGCTTTCAAAAAGGTTTATGTATTTTAACTAAGGCAGTAACACATAAATTTTGTTATTAGTTGTATATATTAGGTTGAATTAATAAAAAATTGGCATATTACAACACAAAATACAAATGCGTTAATATATTACATGAACTACTCTGAGTTCTCAACTTCAAGGCAGGAGACATGCTTCGCAATTCTTTCTGAATGTGTGTTACATACATGCTCATGACACTGTCCACAATATCGTTTTGGTTTACTTAGATTGTTGTACTTCTGCTCCTTTATACAGCTTCTTTTACACAAACATGGTGCTGACCTCTCCCTGCTGGAGGCTGATCCCTATTGTTGTCACTTCTATGATTATCTTTTTGTAGAATGCTTTCCATCAATTGAACGATTTGTTCTTTCATTAGTACATCTTTCTGCTACTTGCAGGTTCACTTGCTCCAGCCCAGTTTGCAGAAGAAAAAGTTTCCATTTGTTGTTTCTTCTCATTCCTTCTTGGATGTTGCTGAATGAACATTGTGGTTGCATTGAAAGCACAGACATTGATGAGAGAGTAAAATACTGACAGAGGCCATGTCTTTGACCACCCCCTTGCAGAGGTACATACAAACCACTTTATCAATGGTATCAATTCAACTTTCAGTGTGTAATGGTTGCCTAGTCGTAGATATTGCTAATTGCTATAATCGCACTATTTCACTCCCATTTACGGAGCTTGTTAGCACTTGATGTTAGGTTGGCACCATTAAAATGCATTGTGGTAATCGCTGCTGCTTGCTGGATTGATGCTGTGTCTCGATGCGGATGCTGGCTCTAAATCTGGTTGTCTAGGGTTAAAAACATGAGGTCCCGTGATTTTTATGTGCTGTTGATGATAAAGAACGAGCGAAACCAACAAATATGTAAACATCAAATATTTATTACTCTGGTGGCCATCTTAATTCCACTGTCCACCAAAGACCATGACACAACAGAAAGTAGTACTTCCTTAACATGTTCTTTGCATTGTTTATCCACCTCAAACAGTAACACATAAACACACTTTACCAAAGTGACATTCCGACTGCGCCCCCGACCCTTCTTGCTGCTTGTATTTATAACATTGTCAAAGAACTACTAAAAAGAGATATAGTTTATAAGTCATATGTACATCTGTTATCATAATTTGTGCAGATAAGTTATTAATTTGCATCGAGTGACATAATTTAGCATGTTATTAAAATGACAGACAGATTTGTTGACTTGACAGAATAATTCTTTGTTACAAAAAGGCCGTTTTTTAGAAGTTTGTCAGTTGACTTCTCTAATTTGCATAAATAAGTAAGTAACATGAATTATTAAGAATTACATCGGTTTTCATCTAAAATAGGATTGATTACGTGAATACTGAGTGAAAACGCTCATAGTGAACAAATAGGTTTCACTGGGTGATTTTTATTTAAGGAGATCCAAAGTACCTAAGTTGGCCACTATTTTTCGTACTTCATATTAATTATTTAAGATAAACTTAGTGGTTTTACATGATGACATTTGCTGTATCAGTGATCAAGTGATATTAACTTTTTTGTGTGGGTCAGTTATTCAGTATAATTTAATGGGTTGACTGTTTATGGAGACATGTTGTGCAATCATTGTTAACATACACAATAACTTTTCTATAATCATAAATACTCGTTAAACTGGTTGAATTTGGAGGGTATCGCGTACTTCATTAAAGTAAAGCCTTTAATATGTTCCGTTACAAGTGGACTTATAATAATATGTCTTTAGTGGGTTTCATTCTTCTCCATGCCTTCAGTGCCTTTATCTTGGTGCATTGTTGATAACCTCAGCAAGTTTTTTATTTGGTTTTCTTATTACTGTGTAGGATACCAAAGTAACTGGTGGCCAACCTGTTGTTGGGTCTGTGAACAAGGACATTGACAAATATAGCTCTGAAACTGATGTGTTCTCCATTATGTGTAGAATATGTCTTGTCTCGAGAGTTCCTACTTTAGTAACTTTGTTATAACTCCTCTGACAAATCCACCATTGTGTAGTATTGGTCTGTAGTAATATTTTGACCAGTAATTTTCACAGATACAGCCATGAGTTTAACGATGGCTGCTGAACCTCATTCTTCTTTGGACAAACTCTATAGTCTACCTGTACTGAATCTGACATCATGTGTGTAAGGATTCATACTTGCCCAGTTTCTCCTTCATAAATACCTTGACGGGCAGCATCCTCTAAATAAGTCGAGCATCTCATCAATGGTGAGGTGCATTCCTGGTTTATATGGTAGTATAAACCTATTGTTCACTTTGTTGAAAACTTCTTGGACTGCTGAGAACTTGTCTACTTTCTCGATTGGGTTTAAATCCGAGGAGTTTGGTGGCCAGGGTGGTACGGCAAACTCATCCTCGTGCTCTTCAAAACCATGTATTCAGTATAATTTAATGGGTTGACTGTTTATGGAGACATGTTGTGCAATCATTGTTAACATACACAATAACTTTTCTATAATCATAAATACTCGTTAAACTGGTTGAATTTGGAGGGTATCGCGTACTTCATTAAAGTAAAGCCTTTAATATGTTCCGTTACAAGTGGACTTATAATAATATGTCTTTAGTGGGTTTCATTCTTCTCCATGCCTTCAGTGCCTTTATCTTGGTGCATTGTTGATAACCTCAGCAAGTTTTTTATTTGGTTTTCTTATTACTGTGTAGGATACCAAAGTAACTGGTGGCCAACCTGTTGTTGGGTCTGTGAACAAGGACATTGACAAATATAGCTCTGAAACTGATGTGTTCTCCATTATGTGTAGAATATGTCTTGTCTCGAGAGTTCCTACTTTAGTAACTTTGTTATAACTCCTCTGACAAATCCACCATTGTGTAGTATTGGTCTGTAGTAATATTTTGACCAGTAATTTTCACAGATACAGCCATGAGTTTAACGATGGCTGCTGAACCTCATTCTTCCTTGGACAAACTCTATAGTCTACCTGTACTGCATCTGACATCATATGTGTAAGGATTCATACTTGCCCAGTTTCTCCTTCATAAATACCTTGACGGGCAGCATCCTCTAAATAAGTCGAGCAGCTCATCAATGGTAAGGTGCATTCCTGGTTTATATGGTAGTATAAACCTATTGTTCACTTTGTTGAAAACTTCTTGGACTGCTGAGAACTTGTCTACTTTCTTTCTTAGCTGGTAGATAGTTTAGGCATCAAACCTAATGATTCCACACTGTCCAGTCACATTAATGTGACCATCTGTCAAAAGTCTGAATAACCACTTTTGCAGCACAGGCCACTGTGTGATGTACAGAAAGAGAGTGAATGAGGTTCTGGACGGTACCAACAAGGATGTGGAGCCATGCCAACTCCAGAGCCATAGCCAGCTGTGCTAGGTTTCTCGATTGAGGATCCATAGCGCGAACAGCCCAATCGAGATGGTCCCACGAATTCTCGATTGGGTTTAAATCCGAGGAGTTTGGTGGCCAGGGTGGTACGGCAAACTCATCCTCGTGCTCTTCAAAACCATGCATATTCACTGCAAGCTGTGTGGCAAGTTGCAGTGTCCTGCTGGTAGATGCCATCATGTCAAGAAAAAACAAACTGGATGTAGGGATGGACATGGTTCTTGAGGATAGAGGCATCCTTGAGTCGATCCACTGTGCCTTCCAGAATGACGAGATCACCCAGGTAATGCCATAAAAATGTCCGCAGACCATAATGCTCCCACCTCCATCCTTGATCCTTCCAACAACTGTTGCAGACTATCTGCTTTCAAACGTTTCACGCTGTACATGACAATGGCGGTTGGTAAGATAAGAGCATAAAATGTGATTCATCTCAAAAAGCCACCTGTTGCGAGACAGTGGATGTCCTGTTGCAGTGCCGGTGTGCAAATTCCAGCCTTCAACGCTGATGAACAGCAGTCAGGATGGGTGTATGAACCAGGTACCTGCTGCAGAGGCCCATACACAACAATGTTCACTCAACAGTCATTGACGAAATACTGTTAGTGGTCAGCTGCTCACCAATTGCGTATCTATTCACCCACACACATCTCTGCAGCTGTTGTTCACCCCTGTCATCTTTGGACTGTGGTGCACCATAGTTGCCTCTGTGCCAGTTTTGGATAGTGCCATTTTGCCATGCACAGTATACTTTAACCATGTTTGCACATGAACTGTTTACAGACTTAGCCATTTTGAAATGCTTCCACACTTGGCCCGAAAGCCAATGATCATGTCCTTTAGGACATCAGATAAATCACTCCATTTCCGCATCATAACAATGGCTGCACTGCTCTCTGCATCCTCCTGACAGTTTATATACCCTCCACTACTAGAGCTGTCGGTCTGTGGTTATTGCACATTGATATTGAACATAGGTGGTGGCCACTTTATTGTGACTGGACCGTGGAAAAAGTTCCTTGAAACTTTCTCTTTGCATAATATCCTTGTAAACAGGATGACCCATTAGGTTTGACCAGAAATTAAGTACATCGACAGAAGTGCCCTTTTTCACCCATAAGTATCAGGATTTCTATAAAGGCAAACAATTCTTTCTCCTTAGTAGAACTGACATTTCGCCTCATGGCCTTTTCATTTGAATGTTTCATAACATCCATGATGTTAGGTGTGAAAAGTAACATTACGGCTTCTCCAGGACAATGGTAAACATGGTTGGAGTTGAAAACTTCCTGGCAGATTAAAATTGTGCGCTGGACTGAGACTCGAACTTGGGACCTTTGCCTTTCGTGGGCAAGTACTCTACCACCTGAGCTACCCAAGCACAACTCACGACCCATCCTCACAGCTTCAATTCTGCCAGTACCTCATCTCCTACCTTCCAAACTTCACAGAAGCTCTTCTGCGAACCTTGCAGAACTAGCACTCTTGGAAGAAAGCATATTGCAGAGACATGGCTTAGCCACTGCCTGTTGGTGTTTCCAGAATGAGATTTTCACTCTGCAGCGGAGTGTGCGCTGATATGAAACTTCTTGGCAGATTAAAACTGTGTGCCAGACCGAGACTCGAACTCGGGACTGAAGCTGTGAGAATGGGTAATGAGTCATGCTTGGGTAGCTCAGTTGGTAGAGCACTTGCCCGCGAAAGGTAAAGGTCCCATGTTTGAGTCTCGTTCTGGCACACAGTTTTAATCTGCCAGGAAGTTTCATATCAGTGCACACACTGCTGCAGAGTGAAGATCTCCTTAATGGTTAGAGTTAGTCTTGCCTGCTCCTTCACAATATTTGCAAGAGATCGCTCAGGTATTCTGTGCTGTGTGATTGATTCCATACCTTCCTCCAGAGTTGGCCACTGAAGCTACACTATCTTCATCGTCTTCACAATCTCTAACAGTCACATCACTTTCGTGATTTGAATAATAATCCATAACATTGACCTCATCTTCACTTTCATTCCCTGCATTAGAATCTTCATCTTAAATTTCATTTAGAACTTCTTCTGAAGATGATTCACATATTCTTTTAAACATTCCTCAGTCTCAGGGTGAAAAGAAGTGAACTGAACAAACTCTGTGGAAGTACACAAGATAAATAGCAGCTGCATGTCATCAACAATCACCTCCTCTGAAAATTAACTAATTGTTGAGAACATCAGAATGCCAGCCAACAAGAAACATAGGCTTGCTTTGTTGTAGATGTGGGAAATAAAAAAATTTTGTCACATAGAAACCAAAGGGAGGGGGGAGTTGTTGATCCAATAATAAAAGTTTCATTTTTTTCGTTCAAATGAGGAGTTTTCTATAAAATTTATTATTATTCTCGAACCAGAAACATAGAAATTTACAGTAGCCATACACATCAATAAACATGTACATATATATACACAAATTGTATTTGTATTACATGTGCCTAGTACTTTGCAACCTCCAAGGTGCTTGGATTGGCTTGCAGGAGATCAATCTTCGTGCAGGATGTAGGGCACAAAAGGCACTGGAGCATGTGGCTTGTGGTTTGTTCTTGTCCACAGTCACAGGACAAGGTTGTCTCTGGATCGTCCAACTCCTGATCGTAATCTGTTTAAAGATTTCCACACCAGCCAGCTCTCGATGTGTCCAGGTGGTAGTTCTTCAGCTTCTGGCATCTGCAGGTGAGGCGTCGACTTCTTCCATAATTCCAGCCTTACCTTCTCTGGTGAAATGGTGAGCTTCTCGGATCTTCTCAGGATGCTCTTTCGCGACCTCAGCTGTTGCTGTGGTGGATTATGTCCGTGCAGTGGATGGGCACTGTCCTGTTCCACTTTCAGTCTCTCCTTGTTGGCAGCCACTGTTCTGCATATCCATGGTGGTGCTATTCCAGCCAGGCAGTAGAGCTTATCAGTTGGGGTAGGTCTTAAGCAACCTGTGATCAACCTGCAGGTTTCGTTGAGAACAATGTCTACTTGTCTGGCATGAGATGACCTGTACCAGACTGGAGAAGCATATTCAGCAATAGAAAAGCACAGTGCCATTGCAGAACAGTGAATAGTTTGTGGATGTGATCCCCACTGTGTCCCTGCTAGTTTGCGAATTAGGTTGTTTCGAGCGGAGATTTTCATTTTGGTGTTCTTGCAGTGAGTTTTGAATGTCAGAGTTCTATCGAGAGTGACTCCCAAGCATTTAGGTGTGTGATGATGCCTGACCATGCAATATGTAGCTCACAATTAGCTTCCCTGTTCCTTAAATGAAAGGCACACACTTATGTCTTCGAAGGATTTGGTCTGAGTTGGTTCCGATTGTAGTAGCTTGACAGTGTTCTAAGTGCTGTTGTCAGGTTTCTTTCCACTCTTTCAAAGCATGAGCTCTGCGTAGCAAGGGCTAGGTCATCTGCATATAAGAATCTCCTTGTGCCTGGGGTCAATGGCTGGTCGTTGGTATGGATGTTGAAGTGAAGTGTAGCCAAGACGCTTCGCTGAGGTACACCATTTTTCTGCGCTCTCCAGCGACTGTGTTGTCCTTGAAATTCAACAAAAAACCTGCGGTGTTTGGAGGAGGGTGCTGAGTAGTCTAACGAGGTGGGCATTGTTGATCATATTGTATAGTTTTGCATGGAGTAACCGATGATGGACAGTATCATACGCTGCTGCCACGAAGATTGCAATGATTTCCGACCAAGATAAGACTTGCAAGGGCATACCCTGGGTGTCAAGTTTCTCTGGTGGCTGATCCTTTCACACCAGAAACATCATCTTGGTCCTTTTCAGGACCACAGTTGACCATCATATCGATGAAGATAAAATTTATTGACACTTATGTTTCATACAATATTCAATAAACGATGACTCAAAGGGAAAACATTTTATGTTTACTCTCTCTCTCTCTCTCTCTCTCTCTCTCTCTCTCTCTCTCTCTCTGTCCCCCCCCCCCTCCCCTCCTCATCTGTCGTCCTATGTTTAAGTCACAAACATGTCCATCCAAAGCTACAACACTATATGTTATAAAAGCAATCACATCAGCCTCCTTACTGTGCTCTGAAACTTGAGAACTGACTAGTGTGTCTGAGATTCAGATTCTTTGCTTCATCGTTTTTTTGTTCAGGTAGATTTTTAAGTGGTTTAATTGCATTATTTACTTCCGTAAATTATCGATCCTTACTGCAAACCAAATCATATTGTTTAAGTACCTCAGCATTTGACTCCTCTCTTACACCATATATTGTTATTTTTGATTGCAACATTTGGTTATTTATTTGCATTTTACACTGATCGAGATTAACATTAGTTGACTTTATTTCTGCTTTTAACTCGGAAGCTTGTGCTTGGATACTAGCATTTAAATCAGTTGAAGTTGTCTTTAACATAGTCTGTACAGCATATAGTGTAGGTTTAAATTTTTGCTGAAACTTCTAAACCATTTGGGGAGGTTAGCCTCCATATTTATGGTCACAACAGATATTCAGTGGTAGAGACAATAACTTATAACTAGTCTAAATCAATTATTCGTTGTTACAGTGTCAAAAGCCTTATAACAAAACCAATAAACAGACTGTCAAACTGCTCATCATGACCAAACTGCACACACCACCAACCCAGTTTTCACAGAAGAAATGACTGAAAGCTACACAGACACAACTCACCAAACAATTTGCTTCACTCTTGTTCTTACAACATTGACGCATTACAGTCATGATGTGCTATGCAAGTTGCATTGCTGAAGGTGAGTGCATTTTATTTAGTTACCAATGCTGGATGGGATGAATGGGCGACAGAATGGCAGTCGGCCACACAGGATGTCAGTGAAATACAGCCAATGTCTTCCAACTCGAGGCTTCTTTAAAAAATTCTTCTTTCTCATAAATGAGGTTGATAAATTATAAATTGGTTCCCCAAACAATTAATTCATCGTTTTTTCCTCAACTGCAGTACTAATATTAGCCTATGCACAGTGGCAACTGCTGTGTAATAGCACTAGACAACATGAACACACTAACTTTCAATACTTGTGGATTTATTGGTTATTTTTCTTTGAATACTGTTAAACATAACATAAATGCTACAGACTGAAAGATACGGCACTTGACTGTACTGCTCTTTTAGACTCCGTGAAATTTGGCATCAGGGTCGCAAGCACACCTTCAGTTGTGCATGAGCCATATACATACGGATTTGATAAACAACATGCACAGATCATGATGTGTACAGCTAGCTCTTGCTGCTCAACTAGAAGTTTACGTCAGTGCCACCCAGTGGTAGCACACTGCGGCAGACTTTTATCTCGGTTTGCTCGGCATAAATCCTGATAGATGATAGCACACTCTTCAGATATGCTAATTCACTCACTATGTAGTAAAATTAGATTGGACATCACTACATGTTAAAGTTGTACTGACAATAAACTTATTTTTTTGGGTTTCTGAGTGAGTTATTGTACATATAAGTCATGAATTTTATCATACAGTAATGCACTTGAGGCACTGAGAATCATAAGGGCCTACGGCACATCACTGTCAGTTGAGAGATTGTAGCATTTATTCATGCTTCTAAAATCTGTTGACCTTTACGGTAAGTTTTGCCTGCGCTGTAGGCCCAAATTGTATATATGAAAATTCACGAAAAGCTGTATCATTGCTTTCTCCACCGAGCAAGGTGGCGCAGTGGTTAGACACTGGACTCGCACTCGGGAGGATGACGGTTCAATCCCGCGTCCGGCCATCCTGATTTAGGTTTTCCACGATTTCCCTAAATCGCTCCAGGCAAATGGTTCCTTTGAAAGGGCACGGCCGACTTCCTTCCCCATCCTTCCCTAATCCGATGAGACCGATGACCTCGCTGTCTGGTCTCCTTCCCCAAAACAACCCAACTACTTTCTCTGATACCCACTTAAATCTTGGATCGAAGGCGGTGTGCTTTAGGCTCTTACGGATCTCCACATATCATTTGTGTTCTAGTCAAGTGACAATGTTGGTAGACATTACTACTTGAATTTAATCATTTCCACAAATGGGAGTTTGTATTTGGAATTGGCTGTTTACTGTGCAGGAATCAGCTTTCGTATGCAGTGTAAATATGAACTTCGTTGCATCTATTTTAAAATCTAACAGAAAAGTAATGCTCTGAGGACGAGTTGTGAGTTGTGCTTGGGTAGCTCAATTGGTAGAGCACTTGCCCGTGAAAGGCAAAGGTCCCAAATTCGAGTCTTGGTCCAGAACACAGCTCTAATCTGCCAGGAAGTTTCATATCAGTGCACACTCTGCTGGAAACAGAAAATTAAATTACAATGAAAAGTTAGCCGTGAAGGAACTAGGGCCTCCAAGAACAGTTCCTTTGATTGAGAGAGTGACGAAATCAAATAAGTGTGACTACAAGCAAACATTTAACAAGGAAGTGTACCATTAACACAAGTTGTTGTGTAGATGCAGCATAAGAATATATGATTTTCAGCCCAGAAGTAAATTCGTGAACTAATACATCTGTTAGTGATATTGTACATTTGTCCAAAAAAATGGAAAAGCATGAAAACTCCCACTTTATTTCATTATTACCCTAAATTGTACTTAATTATGTGCAAAACAACAAAAATCCATGAAACAATCCTTTCTTTTGTCAGGTACGTTTTGCATCTTATAATTACTACTATTAGACTCTTGTTATTATTGACAGTGGCTGTAGTTGTATGAACTTGTTGATAAGTAAAACTTTTATTCATCAAATGCTATTAATTTCAGACTCTCAAATTCATCTGAATCTAAAAATTTGTGAACATCCAAAATGTATACTCACGAGCTTGACTTAATCTGTACTGCAGCAAAGCTGGTCGTTGATCGTGTTATCGAGGGCAAACATGAAATATTTTGATGAAAAACTTCAATTTCTTTTTATTATAACTCATTGATTTTCTCTTCAATACAGAAATGTCTTGTGTTCTGTCATGGTCGCCAAAATGGTATGTCCCCTGCTGTATTTGATGACTGTTCAAAGGGGGGATTTTGTGCAATAATTCTGATGCAGTGGTGTTCAGATCTGTAGTTACTGACTCATTTATCTAGAGTACATTCCCCCTCTTAATATCTTCTTTTTGTGGACTTTGTCTCCTGTGTAGTCTGGCCTGAGCTGGAGATAAAAATTGTGCTTATCTATGTCCAACAAGCTATCAAATAACTGAAGTCATTTTTTGAAGATGTGCACCATTCATCCAAGTTTTACAGCTTTGGAAAATTCCATATGCAACTGTCTGCAGTTTCACTTTACAATTACATTAAATATTACAAATTTATAGACAGTTCAACATTCACTCTCTAACAGGTTTCAGAGAATATTCTCCAGCTGAACTGTCTTCTTTCTTTTCATGACTTAGTCTATTGTCAAGAGATGCACTATTCCATGGAGTGCAGTATGTCTCTGAGGCAGGAGCGCAGCTGCATGGAGTAACTGCCAAATCAGCAGGTGCCGCAAAGTGTGATGAAACTACCAGTGTTGCCACCTTCTCGCAGAACGCTGCGTCCATCAGGCTCATTTTCATGTACAAACAATGCAAATTCTTCACACAATATGTGTAGCCAAACTCCCTAAACCTACCAATAAAAATTAAATGTATATTTGGTGATAAAAATTTGTTACTACGATAAAACATCTTTTCACTGAAGTGATATTTTTCACCTCACTATATTGGCATTCATCTCATGCAATATAAGATAACAAAAAGATTCATTAATATGGATGGCCAGACAGTTGTTAGAATCCCTTGTCTTATAGGAATGAACAGAACTCTGTTGTCTTTGGTACACAAATAGATTACAAGAAAAAGGAATTCTGTAATCAGTCGCAAATCCAATCTGATTTTTTGTACTCCATATCTAGATTTAAGCTACTGAATAGCTATCGTGAGTGTATTCAAATACGGTCATACAGACTCTTCAAATTTTTGACAACGTGCTATATGACTTGACCTGAATGGAGTAAAGATGGCTGTTCAATTGTTGAAATCTGTATCTGTAGTAAAAAGCTACAGATTGGATTTGCTTTGCTGAATCCCATTTCCCATTTTGAAACACAGTCTGCAGTCACTGTGCACAGTGGTTCCAATGGAATCGAATTTGGATAAACATATTAACTGGCATCTTAATGATAGCTGCCTCCCTTTAGATATTGTAGCTGCAAGTTATATTCAGTGTCTTAGAACAGACTATTTGTGGGGGGTTGAAGTAGACAGTTTCATTCACACACCGGTTTATGTCCTTGGCAGGCAAACTCTTGCCTTCAACTGAAGCTACAGTTTCATTTTTCAAAGGCTGCTGCTATTTTGAGAGCCAGTGGGCATCAGTGCTCATGCTACTTACCTGCAGACTTGAACTATCATTCACAGTAGAGGAAGGCTGGTGTGGTTTCCTCTGCACCTGACCAGTTTAGCACACTTAAAATATAAAGCAAAATTGTTTAAATGATCTTATGCATTTGAAGAATACACAGAAATAACAATCAAAGGCTATCCCAAACAGAATTATAGCTTTCATTGCCATCTTGTAGTAGAAATGAAGTAGTTTCAGACTGTCAAATTTTAATTCCAGAGAAATGACTGATATTCTTATAAAATACAGGTCCAAAGTAGTTGTGTGCTTTGTATGAATGATCAGAGTCAAATTATCCCTTTTGGTAGTCAATCACACACACAGTCAGGTGTTAATTATTCATTATTGTTTCTGATTGTAGTAAACGCAGGCTTGGAATAACATTTTTAGTGCATTGTTAATTGTGCTGTAACTGTATTGAGACAGCAGTCGGAAATTTGCACAATTTCAAGCACTAGTTGTAATGAAAATTCATCTGCAAAATCTGGAAACAGTTCAAAGAGAAGGAAGGTTCATAGGCCAGTTTCAGATGCTCCAAAATACATTTGACCCATGAGCCATAATACTGGCGATGACTGTTCGTGGTCATGCCTGAAATGTTTTGTAAATACAACTAGCACAGAAAGAAAGGCATTTACTAAAGAGTTTAATGGTGTACTATCTTATGATAAACAAAATGCACTTCAATACCTCATCACTTTGAAATGTTCTCTAGCCACTACAGGGAAAGCATATGTCGAGACCAGGGATAAACATGGTAACAGGTCACACAAACTTAAGCATGAAACAATAGTCAAAGTTCATGAACTCGTACTGCCAATTACAGTTTGCATGATGGTACGAAAGTCTTTACTTGAAGACTTTAATATGAAGAAGTTACATCAGATATACCCAAATTCCCAGACAACCCAACAGCCTATGAACAATATTGTTTAATTTTTATGACACAATATAACAAGGTTTTGCTACCCAAGGATGATATCCACAGCATATGTGATAATTTCAAGCCAATGTTGCTCAGCTTGATTCACAGATAGATAGCAGCCACAATGAGATTTCTCTAGCGGACCTGATTAAGAAGAGAAAACATTTATCTGTTTGAAATAAATGACACAAAAGAAAGGCTGACAAGTTTAATGAAATAAAGTGGACTGAGTGGTGAAAGTGTACTAAAATCGTAAACAGAGTTGCAATTATGATGGATTACAAGAAAAATCTCCCGCTTCTCAATATTACAACAAATGAGGCTTACTGCAATGGCAGTTGTCATTTTATTCATTTCACATACATTGCCTTACAATAGGGAAGTCTGGTTCTATACCTATGATCATTTCAAACAAAGGTTCAGATGAAGTCCACTCTATGCTATGACATTACCATATTGAAGTCAAACCCAGCATTGTATGTGAACTTAGTGCATTCTGTGATTCTTGCTCAGAACAGGACAAGAAAGACAGCATGTTTTGTTTCTGTATGCTATAGGAAGGTATGATCGCATCCATACAACTTTTCCAGTCAAGAGCCATTACTATCTTGAATGTGACAAAAGTACACGCATAGTAAATACAAAGACAATATGTGAAATGCCAAATGACTGGACCAAGTAATTGAAAACTCAAGAAGACTCTTGACAAAAGTACACGCATAGTAAATACAAAGACAATATGTGAAATGCCAAATGAATGGACCAAGTAATTGAAAACTGAAGAAGACTCCCAGAACCCCCTGTGGTAGGGGGCTGTAAGCAAGACTTTTTTTTTTCTTTTTTTTTTCAGTGAGGACAATTTCTAAGTGAAGGTTACAAGCAGACATGCCCTTTTGCTCAAATAACTATCTCACAGTTCCTCATGTTGTTGAATGACAGACTAGCTCACCTGCTACTGTCGTACTTTGGTCCATATGAAACCTACAAGATCACTGATGCTCCTCAGCTTAAAGAAGCCCCTACCTCCACACAGACACTTAAAACTACTTGGCATTCCTAGAGTAAAATATGATTATTTACAAATATTGAAGTGATTTTGTGGCGGAGAAGCTCAACAATGTTTCACTTCGTTATCAGTTGCTGAAACCAATGATTAAGATTAGTAAGATAACGTTTCATAATATTACAGACTTTTTTTTGTCTTTTTATATACCAGTATTAATTAACGTTACTGTTTTATATTATTTAATAACAACTTGTGTTAATGTATAAAGTTGAATAGTTCAGAAGAACCTGGCTCATTATAAAAAACCACTAACAATAGCTTCTAATCTTTGAAATTCATTTTGGATAAGTACTTTGATGATAATTTTAACTCGCAAAATTAATTCTGTGTGTCATTATATTAATTTTTTTTCACAGTTATAGTGCATTATTACAAATACGCCTACTATTATGTGAAGGTAAAAAGACTGTTTTATTGATTATATCTTATTTGTCAGTATAAAAATGATATAGTGGTAGTAATATTCAGAAAAGTAACTTACAAGCTTTTAAATTCATTTATGAATAACTTCGATCATTTTTACCTTGCAGATTTTGTTTATTGTTGTATTGATACATTTTTCATTGTTGTACTGCTCTATTCTAAGTGTTTATTATGCCATTAAAATAGACAGTAATTAGGAAATAAAATCTACACATTATTTATAATTAACACCTGACAACAGTTCTCAAAGTTTAAATTTTTTCTCAGAATTTCCCAAACTGAACTTGGATCATTATTCCTGTGTATCCTACATTTGGATGTGTCAATTGACAGTGTCATGCACGTAATGGAAGAATCACCTAGTTCTTCACAGCATGGGAGTAATTCTTGAAGCGTATTGAGTGATTTCTGGTCCAAGATGGCTTCCTTCAGTTTAAGAACATACACTAAAGTGCGCGTCATATATCTTGGCGGCCGAGTTTAGGTTCGTTCTGCGCATCTGACGTCACAAAACACAGTCAGCCAATGAACAGAGAACGACGTTGCCAGATCTCAACTGCAGTGCAGAGCACGGACGAGTGTCTTCAGTTTTAGAAACGTTCAGTCATAAATAAAGTAATAGAACAAAAGCAATGTCTTGATAGCAGACTTTCTTTTATAGAAAGTTTGGAAAAAGCATTCTTTATACCAATTGCTTCATATTCTATTAATTAATTAAACCAAACAAGCAATAAGACTCATAATTCAGGCGATAGCAAGGAAAGGTGTTTGTTTCAATCTCACGAACTGCTTTTTCGCAATAAAGAACAGTGGTAATTGTTTATTTCCTATTGTACTTTGACGAAGCGTGAATAATTCATAGTCATACCAACAGTGTTTATAAGTAGTTGCGTGAGGTGTTAAAGTTCTTATGGAGTTACATTGTTCGATGAGCTGAGGTAGCGTAACGGATAAGATGTTGGACTTCCTAGTGAAAGGTTATGAGTTCAAACCTTGTGCGGTGCTTGATATTTTCTTTATTTAAAAACAATATTGGAGTGCCTTACTTCACGAATTTTATTCGTTTGAATGAAATTTCTAGTGCTTTGCCTCTTCATTAATTTTTTCGCTGCTGCAGACACGTGCTCCCCGCATTCCGCGCTGTGCGCGATTTTGTCATCACTGCACTTCTCACCTGTGCAGACACATGATGTTCCCACTGCTTTGACACACTTATCATTCGATTTCACAAAAACTATTTGGCCAAAAAATTTGATTTTTACACGTCTTCTTGACTGATACCTTCCCCCCAAAATGACTTAATTTTGTTTCGATGCGCAGCATTAAATGTAGTAAACCATTGCACGAAATTTTGAAGAGTTTACAGAGGTAAAAGTCCATAGCGTATACTTTCCGTATGGTCGATTTTAGTTGCCACAATGTTGAGAATGAAATGTGGACAACATACCTAAATTTCATAATATATTTACTGTATAACAATATCTCATTTAATTTAAGTACCACATAGGTGTCGTATGTAATATTGAGAAATATTCCGTCTTTCGCGACTGTAATAAAAGTTTTATTTACACAGGGCGCGTTTGACTTTATTTTAAAGCACTTCCATCGGTGAAAGGTATGGCACATACACAATGGTATTCATGTTCTATTTCTTGTTTTTGTTCCACAGTCGCAGTTTTACCAATGGTATTGAAATATATCCCTCTTCTGCAACTGTAACAAGCGACTTATTTAGACCAGACGCGTTTCTCTCTTTTGAAGCATCATAAGAGGACTGTATTTTGTGTGCTCCATTGCCAAGTCACCTTTCGTAGTTTTGTGCTGCGGTAGCACAATATTCAACGTTTGTGTTGGCTCATCAGTGTTTTAGCAATAAATGCTGTTTGTGTGTGCTACACACAAAATTATATTTGACATAGCTCTGAGCACTTCACTGACAGACGGTATATTCAAGTCCTAATGTTTTTGTAAGTCCACAGTTTTGTTTAATGTATTTTGTCTACTTCCTTTTGATTGATTGAAGTGCTTTAAAATAAAGCCAAACGTGCCCAGTGTAAGTAAAAATTTTGTTACAGTCGCGAAAGGTGGAATATTTCTCAATATTACATACGACACTTATGTGGTACTTAAATTAAATGAAATATATAGGTATCTTGTCCACATTTCATTCTCAACATTGTGGCAACTAAAATCGACCATCCGGAAAGTATACTCTATGGACTTTACCTCTGCAAACTCTTCAACATTTCGTGCAATGGTTTACTATATTTAATGCTGCATAATAACTGCATTGAACATCGAAACAAAATTAAGTCATTTATGGGGGGAAGGTATCAGTCAAGAAGATAGGGAAAAATGTAATTTTTGAGCCAAATAGTTTTTGTGGAATCGAATGATAAAGAGTGTCAAAGCAGTCGGAACACAATGTGTCTGCACAGGCGAGCAGTGCAGTGACAAAATCGCCCACAGCGCGGAATGCAGGGAGAACGTCTTTGTAGCAGCGAAAGGGTTAATGCGGCCGTGGTGGCTTTACTTCATGAACTGCGCGCTCCCCCCTAAACGTAAGCTTGCGAACTATGCTATACTATGGCGCTGCTTCTCTTGGCGCGTGCGTCGTGGGCAACTGGCAACACAGCAATCTCCCGCGTCTAGGCGGGCATGCACGAGCCGCCAAGATAAAAGAATTGAACTATAGTATCTGATGGGGCCCAATAGGAAAGTATATTTGGTGCACTTAGTTTAATTTATGCCCATAAAATCCAGAAGTACTCAAATTCACTGATATCTCCAAATAGATATTTTCCTCAGTATAAAGACACTGGAAAATGAGTATCTATTGTGAAATATCATGCACTGAATGCTATAAAAGTGCGAACTGTTGCCATTACACACTGGCCTGCACTAATTTCTTGCTTGAGTGGATGAGAGTTCATGTCATCCTTCCCTGTTTTTACAGCAACAGTTCTGTCATTTATGTGATCTCCACAACAGTTACTGCAACTAACTTATCTATGATAAATTTGGGATATTTGACATGCTAGAAATGAACCATGGACCTTGCCGCTGGTGGGGAGGCTTGCGTGCCTCAACAATACATATAGCCGTACCATAGGTGCAACCACAACGGAGGGGTATCTGTTGAGAGGCCAGACAAACGTGTGGTTCCTGAAGAGGGGCAGCAACCTTTTCAGTAGTTGCAGGGGCAACAGTCTGGATGATTGACTGATCTGGCCTTGTAACATTAACCAAAACGGCCTTGCTGTTGTGGTACTGCGAATGGCTGAAAGCAAGGGGAAACTACAGCCGTAATTTTTCCCGAGGGCATGCAGCTTTACTGTATGGTTAAATGATGATGGCGTCCTCTTGGGTAAAATATTCCGGAGGTAAAATAGTCCCTCATTCGGATCTCCGGGCGGGGACTACTCAAGAGGACGTCATTACCAGGAGAAAGAAAACTGCCATTCTACGGATCGGAGCGTGGAATGTCAGATCCCTTAATCGGGCAGGTAGGTTAGAAAATTTAAAAAAGGAAATGGATAGGTTAAAGTTAGATATAGTGGGAATTAGTGAAGTTCGGTGGCAGGAGGAACAAGACTTTTGGTCAGGTGAATACAGGGTTATATATACAAAATCAAATAGGGGTAATGCAGGAGTTGGTTTAATAATGAATAAAAAAAATAGGAGTGTGGGTAAGCTACTACAAACAGCATAGTGAACGTATTATAGTGGCCAAGATAAACACAAAGCCCATGCCTACTACAACAGTACAAGTTTATATGCCAACTAGCTCTGCAGATGAAGAAATTGAAGAAATGTACGATGAGAGAAAAGAAATTATTCAGGTAGTGAAGGGAGATGAAAATTTAATAGTCATGGGTGACTGGAATTCGACAGTAGGAAAAGGGAGAGAAGGAAACATAGTAGGTAAATATGGATTGGGGCCAAGAAATGAAAGAGGAAGCCGTCTGTTAGAATTTTGTACAGAGCATAACTTAATCATAGATAACACGTGGTTCAAGAATCATAAAAGAAGGTTGTATACATGGAAGAATCCTGGAGATACTAAAAGGTATCACATAGATTATATAATGGTAAGACAGAGATTTAGGAACCAGGTTTTTAATTGTAGGACATTTCCAGGGACAGATGTGGCCTCTGACCAGAATCTATTGGTTATGAACTGTAGATTAAAACTGAAGAAATTGCAAAAAGGTGGGAATTTAAGGAGATGGGACCTGGATGAACTGACTATCCAGAGGTTGTACAGGGGCAGCATAAGGGAACAATTGACAGGAATGGGGGAAAGAAATAAAGTAGAAGACGAATGGGTAGCTCTGAGGGATGAAGTAGTGAAGGCAGCAGAGGATCAAGTAGGTAAAAAGACGAGGTATAGTAGAAATCTTTGTGTAAGAAATGAAAGAGGAAGCCGTCTGTTAGAATTTTGTACAGAGCATAACTTAATCATAGATAACACGTGGTTCAAGAATCATAAAAGAAGGTTGTATACATGGAAGAATCCTGGAGATACTAAAAGGTATCACATAGATTATATAATGGTAAGACAGAGATTTAGGAACCAGGTTTTTAATTGTAGGACATTTCCAGGGACAGATGTGGCCTCTGACCAGAATCTATTGGTTATGAACTGTAGATTAAAACTGAAGAAATTGCAAAAAGGTGGGAATTTAAGGAGATGGGACCTGGATGAACTGACTATCCAGAGGTTGTACAGGGGCAGCATAAGGGAACAATTGACAGGAATGGGGGAAAGAAATAAAGTAGAAGACGAATGGGTAGCTCTGAGGGATGAAGTAGTGAAGGCAGCAGAGGATCAAGTAGGTAAAAAGACGAGGTATAGTAGAAATCTTTGTGTAACAGAAGAAATATTGAATTTAATTGATGAAAGGAGAAAATATAAAAATGCAGTAAATGAAGCAGGCAAAAAGGAATACAAACATCTCAAAAATGAGATTGACAGGAAATGCAAAATGGCTAAGCAGGCATGGCTAGAGGACAAATGTAAAGATGTAGAGGCCTATCTCACTAGGGGTAAGATAGATACAGCCTACAGGAAAATTAAAGAGACCTTTGGAGAAAAGAGATCCACTTGAATGAATATCAAGAGCTAAGATGGAAACCCAGTTCTAAGCGAAGAGGGGAAAGTAGAAAGGTGGAAGGAGTATATAGAGGGTCTATACAAGGGTGATGTACTTGAGGACAATATTATGGAAATGGAAGAGGATGTAGATGAAGATGAAATGGGAGATGCGATACTGCGTGAAGAGTTTGACAGAGCACTGAAAGACCTGAGTCGAAACAAGGCCCTGGGAGTAGACAACATTCCATTAGAACTACTGACGGCCTTCGGAGAGCCAGTCCTGACAAAACTCTACCATCTGGTGAGCAAGATGTACGAGACATGCGAAATACACTCAGACTTCAAGAAGAATATAATAATTCCAATCCCAAAGAAAGCAGGTGTTGACAGATGGGAAAATTACTGAACTATCAGTTTAATAAGTCACAGCTGCAAAATACTAACACGAATTATTTACAGACGAATGGAAAAACTGGTAGAAGCCGACCTCGGGGAAAATCAGTTTGGATTCCGTAGAAATGTTGGAACACGGGAGGCAATACTGACCTTGCGACTTATCTTAGAAGAAAGATTAAGGAAAGGCAAACCTACGTTTCTAGCATTTGTAGACTTAGAGAAAGCTTTTGACAATGTTGACTGGAATACTCTCTTTCAAATTCTAAAGGTAGCAGGGGTAAAATACAGGGAGCGAAAGGCTATTTACAATTTGTACAGAAACCAGATGGCAGTTATAAGAGTCGAGGGGCATGAAAGGGAAGCAGTGGTTGGGAAGGGAGTGAGACAGGGTTGTAGCCTCTCCCCGATGTTATTCAATCTGAATATTGAGCAAGCAGTAAAGGAAACAAA
This sequence comes from Schistocerca nitens, assembly GCF_023898315.1. Lineage (NCBI taxonomy): Eukaryota > Metazoa > Arthropoda > Insecta > Orthoptera > Acrididae > Schistocerca > Schistocerca nitens. Next base: position 1,125,891,486 of record NC_064614.1, read on the forward strand.
AGAAATATTTGCAGTAGGTATTAAAATCCAGGGAGAAGAAATAAAAATTTTTAGGTTTGCCGATGACATTGTAATTCTGTCAGAGACAGCAAAGGACTTGGAAGAGCAGTTGAATGGAATGGACAGTGTCTTGAAAGGAGGATATAAGATGAACATCAACAAAAGCAAAACGAGGATAATGGAATGTAGTCGAATTAAGTCGGGTGATGCTGAGGGAATTAGATTAGGAAATGACAGACTTAAAGTAGTAAATGAGTTTTGCTATCTGGGGAGCAAAATAGCTGATGGTGGTCGAAGTAGAGAGGATATAAAATGTAGACTGTCAATGGCAAGGAAAGCATTTCTGAAGAAGAGAAATTTGTTAACATCAAGTATAGATTTAAGTGTCAGGAAGTCGTTTCTGAAAGTATTTGTATGGAGTGTAGCCATGTATGGAAGTGAAACATGGACAATAAGTAGTTTGGACAAGAAGAGAATAGAAGCTTTCAAAATGTGGTGCCACAGAAGAATGTTGAAGATTAGGTGGGTAGATCACGTAAGTAATGAGGTGGTATTGAATAGGATTGGGGACAAGAGAAGTTTGTGGCACAACTTGACTAGAAGAAGGGATCGGTTGGTAGGACATGTCCTGAGACATCAAGGGATCACAAATTTAGCATTGGAGGGCAGCGTGGAGGGTAAAAATCGTAGAGGGAGACCAAGAGATGAATACACTAAACAGATTCAGAAGGATGTAGATTGCAGTAGGTACTGGTAGATGAAGGAGCTTGCACAGGATAGATTAGCATGGAGAGCTGCATCAAACCAGTCTCAGGACTGAAGACCACAACAACAACAACAGAAATTTGTGTGTTGCACTCTAGACTACTTTGGTATTACTTGTTTGCCACAATACATATGAGTCATACTCTCAAATAACTTACCTGTACTTTAACAGACAGATTGCAATGTACACTTTTTTGCTCCACAGAACTCTGATGTGTGCTCCAAATCATAATGCCTGTAACACCAAGTGGTCCGACGTTCAGTGTTGGTGATTCAATACATGTTTCACTATAGTTAAAATCATGTTTACATGTGTGGACAAATCTCCAGAATACTGTGGGTATAACCAGCATAATGCCACATCTTTTAATTGTAATTTTGATTTCTGTTCAAAGTTTTTCTGATACACAGCATCACTGAGATTCTTTCCTAGGTAATTCACCTCATTAGTCCATGTTTATTAGAGCACACTGTAAGAAGTCATCAGTTTCAACTATTACTATGTTTTCAGTGCTTTTTGGGATTTTTACTCTTTGGTGAATTTACCTTTCAGTACCTTGGCATTTTACATGTCAACAAGTTTAATGAATAAGCTTGCCACTTAGCCTAATAATATCAGTACCCTCTTTGTAATTTGCCACAGAGATATGTCAAACAATCTGAGGACTTGCTAGCCATTTTTGTGCTCTGGCACCAATTAGTTAAATAATTCAGACTGCCACTGGCAACCATGCCTATTCATCTATCTCAGCCCACACTACAATGTGTGTATCACACATTTATTCATGCCAGACTTCTGACAGTGTTGGGCAATTGATTGTGGAGTATGCCCAATTTCTATCTGGACCACACTGACATAACACTTGTAGGGGCAGGGACTGCTGTATAGAAATGTGCATGCAGTAGAATGAACTGACTGCAATTAGACCAATCAGCTCAACTGTAATGCCTTGCACAGTAATGTACACTAACCACTTGAAACAATACAAAGAAAAAAAAACAAATGTCATTAAAGTAGGCAAGCACACTGGACACAGAATGAGTCTTATTCAACCCACCTACATCTATACTCTGTGAACCACTGTGAAGAGCATGGAAGATTGTATATCCCATTGTATCAGTTATTAGAGCATTTTCCTGTTCCATTCAAGTATGGAATGGGAAAGATGTTTGTTTAAATGCCTCTGTGCATACTGTAATTAACCTAATCTTATCCTCTCAGTCACAACGGAAGCTGTATGTAGGGGCAGTAGTACATTCCTAGAGACGTCATTTAAAGCCAATTCTTGAAACTACGTCAGAAGAGTTTCTCGGGATAGTTTCCATCTACCTTCATGAGTCTTCTCATTCAGCATCTCAGTGACACACTCCGAAGGGTCAAACAATCCTTCTCTGTATATGTTCAGTATTCCCTGCAAGTTCTATTTGGTACAGTTCCCACACGCTTGAACAATCTTCTAGTGTCAGTTGCGTTAATGGTACAGTTCCCACACGCTTGAACAATCTTCTAGTGTCAGTTGCGTTAATGATTTTTAAGCAATCACCTTTGTAGGCTGAGTGCATTTCCAAAATATTCTACCAATAAACCAAAGTGTGCTACCTGCTTTACCCACAAATATTTGTATGGGTTTACAGATTCCAAATGTAACTCACTCATATTATATTCATATGATAGTACGTCTTTTTCATTTTGTGAAGTGCACAATTTTACATTTTTGAATATTTAAAGCAAGTTGCCCATCAATGCACCATTTTGAAATTTTATCAAGGTCTGATTGCATATTTTTACAGCTTCATTCAGAATATGATTGGTTGAAGATAATTACATCATATCTGTGAAATATCTGAGGGTACTATTAACACTGACTGCAAGGTCATTAATATACAAGATGAACAGCAAGGGGGCTAACACACTTCCCTGGGATACAACCCAAGTTACCTCCTCCCTACCAAGAAATTCTCAATCCAGTCACACATATTGTCTGAAACCCTGTATGATTGTACTTTTGATAATAAGCATAGGTGCTGTACAGAATCAAATGCTTATCGGAAATTGAGAAATACTACATCTACCTGGCTGCCTTGATCCATGGCTTTCAGGATGTCACTTGAGAAAAGGGCAAGTTGGGTTTCACACAATCTATGTTTTCAAAATCCAAGCTGATTGGCATGGAGGAGTTCATTCTGTTCAAGATACCTCATTATGTTTCAGCTTAGAGTATGTTCCAAGATTCTACATAAAACAGATGTCAAGGATATTGGATAGCAGTTCTACAGGTCACCTCTACTATCCCTCTTGTAGACAGGTGTGGCTGTGCTTTCTTCAAGCTACTGGGCATAGATTTTTGTTCCATGGATCTATGATACATTATAGTTAACATAGGGGCTGATTCAGCCACAAACTGATTATAGAAACTGATAGGAATTCCATTGGGCCCTGGGGCTTTGTTCAATTTTAAAGATTTATTTCACTCATATTTTCAGGGTGTGAGACGAATTAGGGCAATATTCCTGGGTTTTCATTTGTAAAGGAACATAAGAAAACTTCGTTAAACATTTCTGCTTTTTCTTTGCAACTCTAAATTTCAGTTCATGTCTTGCCCATGAGTGACCAGATCCATCCAACATTCACCACAGCTAACAGCTAGCTGTGCTTGTCCCTCAAGAGACAAATGTTGTAACGCCATAACTGTCCATCACAGATCACTATACACAGCAAGCAAACTTCTCCAGATTGAAGACTACCTATTTCTTGAAGGAATCAGTAAATTTCAGCAAAGGTATTGTGGTGTGAATTTCTTGTTACAAAACTAATGGTTGTGCATGTCCAGACTAAATCTTTCACTCTGCAGCTAAGTGTGTGCTATTTTGAAACATTTTGGCAGATTTAAACTTTGAGCCTGATCAACTTGAAAACTGAAACCTTGCCTTTTGCAGGCATTTATCTTCCCAACTAATTTATCAAAACATGCCACGCTGTCTGCTTTCACTTCTGGCAGTACAACTCTCAATCTCCAAATTTAACAGGAGCTCTCTTGCATACCTTGTACTAATCATAGAACTCCTGGGAAAATGTATATTGTGGAGAAATAGAGCAGTGTTACAGCATCTTTCACTCTGCTGTGGAGTGAGCACTGTTTGGAAACTTCCTAGGAGATTAAACCAATGAGTCAGACCTGCATAGCTGTCAGTAAAGAACATTGTGTGTGAAAGTCAAGATTCTGGTGCAGATTGTAGTTATGTTGGTCAGTGAGGTCCTAAAACACTTTGAAAGCCTAAGTCACTATTAGTACACATTTATACCCACTTGCAAGAAGATGTTTAGTATTTCAGCCAACATGCTTGTCACAAGAAACAGCAACTGTAAAAAATTTCTCAATTATTATTCGATTTCTGTGTACATTTTTTTAAGACATGATGTGTTTTGATATCTCTGGACCATCTTTAAATTTACACTCATATTTACACATAACAGAATATTTACAAAATAAATAAATAAATAAAAGATAAGTAGAAGTCAAAACTTATAGTTACAAAATAAATTCACCATAACAAAACAAAGTAAGCTGTTTAGCTCCAGCAATGGAATAAATGTGTGATAGTTGCTGCTTCATGTTGTCATTACTAAGGAATCTTATTAGTTCATTAATTTCTCAGACTGCTTTTTATTTAATATAACACACCACTGAAATTATTCCTTCTGAATAGAAATATATAAAATACAGAAATATTTTTTGGCTAAAATAGTGAGTGAAATACACCAAGGTACATGAAATCCTGTATGTACATTTCAACATGAAATGAAAGTACTGAATTTCATACTAATCTTTCCTAATTGCATCAACCAATTGATCAGATTGAAAACAATGACTTTTTTTTTTTACTTGAATTCTATCAGCTTCCAAATACACTCCTTGTGTCAACTAGAAGGTCAGAACTTGATTTAGTATAGCCCTAGGTTAATACTATATTAGACCATGAGAACGTTGTTTAAATTGCTGCCCAAGAAAAAGGTCATGACATATTATTTTTATAGGCACATAAATATTCAGTTTCTATAGAGTGATTAAATTTTCAAATGATACAATAAGCATCAACATTTTCTAACATATGCAGCAATCACTATCCCCTCTTCTGCTTTAATCCCCTTACATTTAAAGCAGAAAGAATAACAACAATGCATCATCATCTTAAATATTCTTGTGGCTGCCTTTTTATAGTGTTTCTGTACAGTGGAACCTCTCACAGTGAGCATAATTTGTTCCAGAATCTTTCTCGTAGTGCAAAACACTCATTAAGTGAAACAATTTATTCCATATAAATTAATGTAAAATACAAAAAGTTTTATCTTACTCATGCCATTTATTCAAAGACAATTACACATACAGTTCAATGTACTTTATTATTCACAAAACATAACTATTTCTTTTTTACTAGGAAGTTGGCTACAGTCATTTGTTTCTGCCAATGCTTCAACACTTGGTGAAAATGCGACACAGCATTATCGTCAAATTTGTAGCAAAGTAGCTACTGATTTATTGTGGTGATAATTTTCAATGTACAATGGAACCGATTCCCATGCTTTCAGTATTTCTCTTGTTGCACCAGAAGATTGCTGTTCTGCTGTACTGCCTCCTCCTCTTCCTCATCCTCCTCCTCCACTGAACTGCTCTCCCCAACTTCCTGCTATGAAACACATTGCAACTCTATAAGCTCTTCAGTGGTCATTTCTTATCTGTGATGTTCCACTAGCTCATCAATATTGTTGTTATCCACGTCTAATCCCATGCTCTTGGCCAAAGGCACAATCTCATTGACTACAGGCTCCACAGGTGCTGACTCAAATTCTTCAGAGTCACATTTGAAAATGTACTCCAGCCAAAGCTTCTTCCAAGCAGAATAGGGATTTCTCTTGGCAACCCCTTACACACCTTTTCAGTCATCTTGATGCAGGCAATGATGTTGAAGTGATATTTCCAAAACTAACTGAGAGTGAGATTGCTAGCTTCGGTCAACTCAAAGCAATGTTCAAAGAGTGCTTTAGTGTAGAGCTTCTTAAAGTTAGAAATAATCTGCTGACCCACATGCTGGAGTAACGGAGTGATGTTGGGAAGCAGAAATTGAATTTGACGAATTGAATTTATTCAAGGAGCTGGTTTTGTAGGCCTGGAGAATGGGCAGGAGCGTTGTCAATAACAAGCAAGACAATGGAGTGGCAGATCCACTTCAAGCAAATATTTTTTCACCGAAGGACCAAATGCTTCATTGAGCCCATCACAAACAAGGTCACATGTCACTCAAGCCTTGGTGTTGGACCTCCACATCACATTTAATATGCTCTTCTGAACTTGACTTCTTGAAGACTAGTGGAGTAATTTTCAAATAGCCACTTGCATTGGCACAAAATAGCAGCATGAGACAGTCTTTTGTTGGCTTTTGACCGGGCAATGCATTCTCCTCTACTGTTATAAAGGTACACTTCAGCATCTTTTTCTAGAACAGACCCGTCTCGCAATGATTAAAAACCTTTTGTGGCAGATCTATGAGCATCTTGAAGCTGCTGATGAAGTTCTCTGCTGCCTTTGTGTGAAGCTGGCTGCTTCGCCTTGCCTCATAATGCTGTGGATGCCAGTTGTTCTCTTAAACTTCGCGAACCACCCATGGCTTCATACAAACACTCCTTTGGCTGCTGACGATTGTGGCATCATCTTAACGAGGTTGGCAAAAAACATTCTCACCTTATCACAAATGACATTCTTGTTAATAGTGTAGCCTTGCAATAGCTTTTCGCGCACTGATATAAAGACAGCCTTTCGACACTGTCCAGAATACGAAACCATTGTTAGATACTCTCTTTGAAGCATCTATCTCCTTAATCTTTTCCTTTTTCTCGAGGATAATACAAATAGTTGATGTGGAACAACTGTATGTGCGTGCTAAATCCTAACACTCACACTGCATTTACATTTTTCAATGATTTTATGTTTCATTTCTAGGGTAATTTTCTTTCTCTTATGGTTGTCTAAGCAAGGCTCCACTATGCATTAAAAGTGTAGTGTGATGCACGATAAATATAAGGACATTCTATCAATGAGTTTATTTTACGTTATGTCCTTTCAGTTACAGATTGTATAATGTAATAATAATTCCACACAGCATAAATATTACAGCAACAAAACACAGGATGTTTACTTTTATGTACAATAACAAGAGGCAATTTCTATTGGAAGACTTTTATAATATAGCTTGCATAACAGTCATTGCCATTGTACATCAAAACCACTAAGAAAATATATGTATTTAATGCTTCTCTATAATAATCAACTATATCTTACATAGCCTTATAAATAATATGAAGAAAATACATGTTAAATAATCAGGTCACGGAGATGTTGTACAATAACAGTGTTACACATGTGCACATTATAAACGCTACAAGAATCAAAATAGACATTACTCATCAATTATACATCTTTTGCCCCCTACATTTCTAAATTAGTCAGTAAATAATACAGCAGTAATGAGGGAAAAATAATATACTCCTAGAGAGCTATAATACTCTTGTGGTCAAGAGACATGCAAAATAACATTAGCTTCTGAAGACATGAAGACAAAGAATCAAGTGATACTATTTTCATCCTGTGAATGATGGATTTTTTCACTTCAAACTCGTTTTTAGTTACCAAATGTTCATTGTCTTTAACAGAAGATACATATTTTTTTAATTTGTTGCCATTTGCTTTTATCTGTTCACTTGGTCCTAATTCATCAACTGATAAGTGTGACTTGTTTATGTTTATTTACTGCTCAAGTTTTCGAGACCCTAATAATAAATAAGATAAATTATACACCACTTACTGCAGCAACGCATTTTGAATGTAATAAGCACAGAATATCTATAATTATAGCAATATCAACAATATGATTAATATCTCCACAGTGGTTTTGTGGTTTATGAATGACTTACAGTGTTATGAGTAAGTCTTGTGATGACTCTGCCACCTGCTTCTTCTCCTGCTCTAATCTTTTTGAGTGTCGCCATGCATTGAAATCAGTCAGAACTCTGCGACCATAAGCGGTATGTAAATCTCTGAAAGTCACTTTAGTTCGAGGAACATTCTCATAGGATCTGTAGGTACCATCAGATCTGCCTGGTGCTGACCGGATACTATGAGAACGGAAATGGTGCGGAAAACCAGAGCCGTTCTGGCCATCCAAACTTGTAGCTGGTTGTATTCTGTTGAAGGGATTGTGTCGCTGTCGCGGTGGTGGTAAAGGAGAATCCGATGGCTTGTGTTCACGGCTCTCAGGTATAGTTTTCTTACTTGCATTTTTACTTAAGACTTCACACTCTGGAAAAAAGTAATATAATTAGTAACTAAAAAAATATATTTAAAATATTTCTAGCTCCATTTCCAGATTGAATGAATAGCATCTGGGTACTGAATACTTAGTTTGGGTAGTGAACAATGAGGCCGACTTTGATCTCCTCTATACCTCCATATCTTGCACAGTCATTTCATGCATTAACATAACTTTTTCACTGTCGTGTTCTATCTATAAGGAATCACTTTATATGTTTCAAAACTAACAAAACAAATCTCTGTTTGTCCAGTAATTAGACATCAAATACCAAAAACCTCTCTTTCAAATTGCACACACTACTACAGTCTCTCAAACCACTTTAGCGAATGCTCCACAATACAGCAAACAATGCACAATAATACAGCTCTGTGCAATACGCTATATCAGGCTTTCCCTTGATGCATAATGCATACTTGGCCAAAAACTGCAGATTGGAGTGACATCCAGTAACTGTCAGTATGAGAGCAAATTTATTTATGCAATCAACGTTAGTTATATTTACAAAATTCTTGACCCTACAGGAATATTACTTTTTACGAAGTAATGATGCTGTGGGAATTAATATAATCTGTGCACATTTTTTTAATGACCAACTCCAAATAAAAGAAACAATGGAAATTCCAGATAGAAAAAGACAGATTGCTTCTTACTGTAAAGACACGCCAAGTTGCAGACAGCGCAATTAAAAGACACTTACATAAAGCTTTTGGCCGCAGCCTTCATCAGCAAAAGAGAAACATACACTGTGCATACACAAAAGCAAGCACACCTCACGCACACATGCGGGCCAGCTCCACGATCCTGGGTCTTGATGGAGTTGGCGGTCATGTGTGCATAAGCTGTGCTTTCTTTTGTCTATGAATGGTGTGTGTTTCTCTTTTGCTGATGAAGGTGTGGCCAAAAGCTTTAAGTAAGTGTCTTTTAATTGTGCTTGTCTGCAACTTAATGTATCTTCTTTATGGTAAGTAGCAACTGTCTTTTCCTACACTGTTCAAATAAATGACCACACTTACCAAATTTATAAGCAAACTATAAGTCTCGTAGGTTTCACTTATTTTTTAAAGTTTCAACATTCCATATTTCTTAAGAAAAATAATTTACCCATTTACTCACTTTATATTATGAAATTTTAATAAATATTCAGAATGATTATTAATATTAATGATAATTCAGAAAATTTTCATCTATAGCCTGCCGACAACAGCAAATTTTTTGCAGTAGTAAAGTCTGTAATTAATGTGAAACTAATATCAGAACATAAAGGACAAAATCATGACCCATTCCAAAACTTTATGGTACTCACTATCATCATTTTCATTAAGCAATTTTTGTGACTTGAGGCTCAGATAAAACTGTCCACACTCCAGGCATGAAATGTAGTATATGTGTTTCAAGATTGATATTTGACTTCCATATACATATTTGGCCACTAGATTTTGCCAAAAATCTACAAAGTGTAGGGGAATGAGACATTGTGCCTTCCCTCAATGTGGCCTGCAGAAAATAGTGACCTCTCAAGGCTCCAGTGAACAGTATGTTATAGTTCTGCCAATCGACTTCCAAGTACAAAGTACTATTACATATCTGATGTACATAATAAATTATTTTGGGGACAATAGGGAACAACTGCACAGCAACAGAATTGTGCTTTGTGCTGTGGGCCCATACGGAGGTGAATATCAGACAAATTAGTGAAACACTTTTTGTGAATGTTCAAATATACAATGTGCATCTGCAGTATAGATAAGCTTGTTCAATAGATGCTAGGAGCATGCATAAATGCAACTACCTCAAAATTGATGACGGTGTTCTTTAGGCACTTACAGTTCCCAGTGCCTCAACTGGTTCTAAGCGTAGTGTCTGTCTGTTGTCTTAGCTCATGTTTAACACAGTAGGGCTGTCTCCTCAGTCATGTAAATTAGCTTACACCCTGGCAGTCTAGCGGCAGATCCAGGGTTTGGATCTGGAGGACGAGGGGGGTGTCACAGTTAGTAACTGTTTTGTGCCCCCTCCTCAAGCACATGGTCACACACACCTTTAACATGCCTATAACTTTAATTATAACAGCAATAATAAAATACAGGATGTACATAAAGGCCAGGAACACTATCAATTATTTATTGCACAAGAACCAAGCATTGTACAGATATACATATGTCATTCTGAAAAGAAACCCTGAAAGTTTTTTTCATGTATACCACCACAGCGTAGTTTGGTAATTTGCTGATAGTCAGTGCTAGTTGCAAACACGGTGAGTTCAGGTGCGGAGCGAGCTTTCTGTGTTGGTGTTCGACAGAAACAAGTGTGTTACAGCTGTTCAACGGATGTTTAGAACCAAGTACGGTAAGAAGCCACCAACAAGGAAAGCCATTTACCACTGGCACAACAAATTTGTTACGATGGGTTGCTTATGCCCGGCAAAGAAAAGTGGACGTCCCAGTGCGAGTGAAGTGACTGTGGAGAGCATACGAGAGACATTCATAACAAGTCCAAAGAAATCGGTGCATCATGCATCCCGTAAACGCGAAATGGCTCCAATGACAGTGTGGAAAGTCCTCCGACAGAAGCTGTCTATGAAACCATTCAACTTGGAGCTAGTTCAGAAGCTCAATGATGATGACAAAGACAAGCATTTTGAGTTTCGTTCACAGTTGCAACAATTGAATGAGGATGGGGATGGCATTGTTGATCGCTTAACTTTTAGCAACGAAGCCACTTTCACACTAATGACAAAGTGAACAAGCATAATTGTTGAATCTGGGGTACAAAGGATCCACACAAATGCATTGAATTTGAGCATGATTCCCCAAAGGTAAATTTTTTTGTGCCTTGTCACATTGAAAACTGTATGGGCCATTCTTCTTCGTTGAGAGCACTGTCATTGGATATTCCTAATTGGACATGTTGCAGCAATGGCTGATGCCTCAAATGCAATCAGACTCTCCGTTCATCTTTCAGCAGGATAGGGCTCCACTCCATTTTTGTGGGTACCTGAATACGGAGCTGCCGCATCGATGGATAGGCTGTGCTACAGTAGGGGACAGCTGTTTCATGAAATGGCCTCCCCGATCACCAGCTCTCACTCTGTGTGACTTTTGTTTATCGGGACACATTAAATATCTGGCATATGTACCTCCTCTACCATGTGAGGTAGAAGAGCTCCAGGAGAGAATACAGGAAGTGACTGCCATAGTCAACAATGCCATGCTGGGGTGGGTGTGGCAAGAATTCGATTACTGTGTTGACATCTGCTGGATCACTCACGGTTTGCATATTGAAAAAAAACTTTCAGAGTTTCTCTTCAAAATGCAATATGTACGACATCTGTACAATGTTTAGTTCTTGTGCAATAAATAATTGAAAGTGTTCCTGGACACTATGTCCATCCTGTATATAAAATGTTTTCATATAATAATACTAATTTGTTTTAATCAGTACAATGCTTTAACGTAACACTCACTCAAGAACCTGCATTCGTTCAAAAATTTGACATGAATAAATGTTGTGCAGTTCATTTAAGAACTATAAGGCATCACATCATAACCACATTCAAGCCCAAATCCGAAAAAAAGCGTCATCAATGAAAAACAACACACAGCACTGAAAGCAAGCTTTTTACAAACACCGATGTACAGCCAGAGCAGAATTAAACTTTTTGATGAAGAGTGCTACTATTTATACAAACAAATATTCTAGATTACACAAATGTAAGAGATTTCAGGAACCTCCCAGAAATGATAAATATTAAATAAAAAATAATTGCTGGTGGCTGGGCTTGAATTGGCAACCTATAGCTTGCTGGACACCAACACAAACCACACCATCATGTTGCGTGCACCACAGCTCACAGTGACAGTAACAAACTCTGACAACCTTAACTTACTAATTTACACACTATAAAATTCAAGTGCTCTCTCACCCCTGTCAGTGTTTCAGTTAGCATTACAACTGAACACAGGTATGCAAACTTCGGCTATGTGAGTTATAAATTGTGGGAATCCTGTTTCTTCTAACTGTTTCCCTACATTCAGAAAGTCAATATTTCTATTTTTTTTTCTCTTTTTAATGAATGGTTTTTTCCTTTATGTCTTCCCAGTGGTCAACCTCCTGTGATTTGTCAGTTCTACTTGTGCACATCTGCACCATTTCAGATTTGTTGTTGATAGCTGGTACAGTCTGCTTGGCTAGAATGTTAATGGTCAAGTCACAAACCCATCCATGTGCACAAGCCCCCACACAACAAACTTAATTTTTAACCTACTTTATTCTCTGAGAATATCACAAAAGGAATAGTTTCTATTCACCAAATAGTGGAGATGTGAGTCACAAATAGGCATAACAAAAATAATGTCAAACAAAGCTTTCAGCCAAACAGGCATTCATCAGAGTAGACAGACCGACCACTCTGGCCTTGGCAGCCAGAGACTGTGGTCACGTGTGTGCACGTCCACTATATGGTGAGTAGCAACTATCCTTTTCATAATACTGTCATTATTCCATCCTGGATTTTTCATTGTTTGATTTATTCTCTGGGAGTTAGTTGTAAAATTTCATACGTAGAGTAACAGAGCTAACCTTTTCACCTCAAATATTTCCTGTAACATTTAAGATATTATCATTCAGTTTTCTTCCAAACGAATTGTGAAAAAAATCTGAACCAAATGACATGTAGTCCTCTTTCATAGCCAAACACATTAGAATCAATTGCACTTTTTCATAACTTTTGCTGTTAGTACACTAGTTCTAAAAAGAGAGAATTTCAGTAACATTCCACCCTCCGAAATCTGATCACATGAGATTGGAGAGACACACCACGTGGATGGCAAAGGGTATAGCATCTAAGGATGATTCACCAGTTAATGAACGACTTTCTTTGTTACTGCCAGTGCCTTGCAAGAGAGGTGCACATTAAAAACTGAATGGACCTGTAAAACAAAAAATTGAGGTATGAAGATTGTTAAACAATAACTTCATACCATCAGTTTAATGTGAAGATACATACTTACATTGCAAAATTACATCAGCAATGGCAACAAAAAGCAAATCACAAATGAATGTGGTCATAAACTTTTCCTGAGAATTTATTTATGTCATCAAACGTTTGAAATGCCTGCCATCTATTGCAATAGATATTTGGAGGCATTGAGGCATGGACTTCTGGATAGACTGCAGATATTCCTTCAATATCATTGCACACAACCATTGGTATCCAACAAGGAGAAAGTACACACTAACTGATAATGCTTTTATGTCCAATTCTGTAACCAGGAAAGAGATGTGCAGGCACTGACCTAGCCACAAGCAAATTGTGAGCTGGGAACTCATTGTACTGGTACCACATATCAATGTTTTTCAAGTGGTACTTCCTCTAAGAGGCTGGTAGTACTTCAGAAAGAAACTGTGGGTATCTCTTACCCATTAAGGAAAGATACAATTCAGATAATACAATTGCTGAAAGGTTCAAAGAAAACTTGAGTTTGATTTCAAGCATGTACCCAACTCCTACAATTATAGTTGGTGGTGACTTCAACTCACCCTCGATATGTTGGCTAAAATACATGTTTAATATCGGAGGTACACGTAAAACATCATCCAAAATTGTGCTAAATGCATTCTCTGAAAATTATTTCGAGCAGTTAGTTCACGAGTCCATGCGAATAGTAAACAGTTGTGAAAACACACTTGACCTCTTAGCAACAAATAATCCTGAGTTAATAAAGATCATCAAAACGAATACTGGGATTAGTGAACACAGGGTTGTCGTAGCGAGATTGAGTACTGCAATCCCCAAACCCTACAAAATTAAATGAAAAATATACCTATTCAAAAAAACAGATAAAAATTCACTTGATGCCTTCCTAAGAGACGATCTCCACTCTTTCCAAATTAACACTGTAAGTGTAGACCAGATGTGGCTTGAATTCAAAGAAATAGTATCAGTGGCAATTTAGAGATTTATACCAAATAAATTAACAAACGACAGAGATAATCCTCCCTGGTACACGAAAGGGTTACTACACTGTTGCAGAAGCAAAAAAACATGCCAAATTTAAACAGATGCAAAATCTCCAAGATTGGCAATCTTTTACAGAAGCTCGAAAATTAGTGCGGACTTCAATGCAAAGTGGTTATAATAGTTTCCACAATGAAACTTTGTCTCAAAACCTGGCAGAAAATCCAAAGAGATTCTGGTTGTAGGTGAAGTATGCTAGCGGCAAGACACAGCAATGGAGATACTATCAAAGACTGTGCTGCCGAAGCAGAGTTACTAAACACAGCCTCCCGAAATGGTTTCACAAAAGAAGACGAAGTAAATATTCCAGAATGCGAATCAAGAACATTTACAAACAGGAGTAATGTAGAAATAGATATGCTCAGAGTAATGAAGCAACTTAAATCAATTAAGTCTTCCGATCCAAATGGTATACCAGTTAGATTCCACTCAAGAGTATGCTGATGCAATAGCTCAATACTTAACTATCACATAGAACCATTTGCTCGACGAAAGATCCGTACCCAAAGACTGGAAAGTTGCACAGGTCACACCAATATTCAAGAAAGGTAGTATGTGTAATCCACTAAATTACAGGCCCAATCACTAACGTTGAAATGCAGCATGATTTTGAAACATATACTGTGTTCGAACATTATGAATTGCCTCTGAGAAAATGGTCTACTGACACACACTCAACACAGATTTAGAAAACATCGTTCTTGCGAAACACAACTAGCTCTTTACTCACACGAAGTGTTGAGTGCCATTGACAAATGATTTCAAACAGACTCTGTTTTTCTGGACTTTCGGAAGGCTTTTGACATGTACCACACAGGTGGCTTGTGCTTATGGAATATCATCTTAGTTATGAGACTGTATTCGTGATTTCCTGTCAGTGAGCTCACAGTTCATAGTAGCTGACAGGAAGTCATCAAAACAGAAGTGATTTCTGGCATTCCCCAAGGTAGTGTTATAGGCCCTTTGCTGTTCCTTATCTATGTAAACTATATGGGAGACAATTTGAGCAACCGTCTTAGGTTGTTTGCAAATGACGCGGCCATTTATCAACTAGTAAAGTCATTAGAAGATAAAAAAAAAATTGCAAAATGATTTAGAATAAATCTCTGTATGGTATGAAAACTGGCAATTGACCCCAAATAACAAAAAGTGCTAAAAGGAATCCGTTCAACTTCGGTTACACAATAAATCAGTCAAATCTAAAGGCCGCAAATTCAAGTAAATACCTAGGAATTACAATTACGAACCACTTCTATTGGAAGGAACACACAGAAAATTTTGTGGGGAAGGCTAACCAAAGACTGCATTTTATTGGTAGGACACTTAGAAAATGTGACAGATCTACTAAGGAGACTGCCTACACTACACTTCTCCGTCCTCTTTTAGAATACTGCTCCACGGTGTGGGATCCTTATCACATAGGATTGATGGAGTACATTGAAAAAGAAGGGCAGCATGTTTTGTATTATCACAAAATAGGCGAGAGAGTGTCACTGAAATGATACAGGATTTGGGATGGACATCATTAAAACAAAGGTGTTTTTCATTGCGGAGGAATCTTCTCACGAAGTTCCAATCACCAACTTTCTCCTCCCAATGTGAAAATATTGAGACCGACCTGCATAGGAAGAAATAATCACTATGATAAAATAGGGAAATCAGAGCTTGTACAGGAAGGTACAGGTGTTCGTTCTTTCCGCGCACTATAGGAGATTGGAATAATAGAGAATTGTGAAGGTAGTTCGATGAACCCTGTGCCAGGTAATTAAATGTGATTCGCAAAGTACAAATGAAGATGTAGATGAAGGTTTCTTCAATGATCCAAGGACCAATTATGTTATCTCCTATAACCCAGCACCAAACAATCACACACCACTGCCTCTGATTTTCGGTCTGCCTCAGCCTGTGTGGGTTATCAGGTGCCCAATAATATGTGCAGGGCAATTAAAGAAAAAAGAAAAGATTTCAGTTGTTTATTACAGACAAATTGCGAAGGATAGAAACAAATTTGCGTGTTACTGGATAGAGGAAGTTTTGAAGTTTTACGTTCACACAGACACTATAGCATACACTCAACATGAGCAACATGTATTGCTTGAGAAATACCAAGACAGTAATGCATTTAATGCCACATACGAATCAACAGGTCCCTTTTTATTGAAACAGCAGCTTCAGCAATTCAGTTTCACAGATCTTGAAGGGCAGCTGCCATAGGTGGCACAAAAACTGTGTCTTTTATGTACTGTCACAGAAAAAAATCACAAGGTGTAAGGTCTGGTGATCTGGGAGGCCAAAAACAACTAACAAGCTCTTGTTGCCCACCTCTTCCAATCCAATATTGTGGGATGGACTTCTTAACATAATGCTGCCCTTCAAGGTGAAACGGAGGCTAGGTGCCATCATGCATAAGAATGAAATCAAATCTTTGTGAAGTTGAGGAAACAACCAATTTTGCAGCATCTCCAGGTATCACATACCTCTGCAAAAAAGAAAGGTCCACAGCACAAAACATCTTCTGTTTCAGTTAGTCTCTTATGTTCGACAGCAATGCCAGGGTTTTGTGACCCTCAAATTCTTATGTTATGGTGGTTTATTTTACTTGATAGATGACTCATTCAGAAAAAGTGTTCTCTGCCATATCTTGGAGAACTGAAATGCAAAAGTCATACCTTTTGTCATGTTGCTGGGATGCAACTGCTGCAGTAACTGCAACTTCTTGTGAGACTTCATATGCAGGTGTTGTTTAACAACACATCACACATTTCAGGGAGTTTAAGTTCATGGCATGTCTGTCTTGTGGACTTCTGAGGGCTCTGTGTGAATGCATCTCAGATACACTCAAGATGTTCATCAAACATGTGTGGCTGACCAGTGCTCTTCCCTTTGCATATGCCACCAAATTCCACGAATTTTTCTATGCCAGTCATAAATCTGCTTGTGCGGAAGCAGCTTCTTACTGAATCAATGGCAGAATGCACGGTGCACTTGAACAACTGACTTCGTGCAAATTCCAACACACAAAATGATTTCTCTTGTGATATGGTCACCATGTTGCTACAAACAAATAACAGCACAGCTGTATCAGAACTTTGAACCTTCCTCTACCCAGTAACATGCGCAATGTGTTTCTATCTTTTATAGTTTGTCTGTAATAAACAATTGAAGCCTGTTATTTCTTTTCACCCTGTGTTTCTTACATTTAGCTTTCCATGACTTGCAAAAGTAGCTTCATTGGGAAATAGAATCCTTTGAAGGAAAAAACTTATTGTCCTCATGTTGCATCAAAACCGAGCACCAGAATTTCACGCCACTTGTGCCACTCCTCTGGTGAAGTGACAAATGATAGAGTGTTTGCATGCTCACTTTGGAATAAAAACACATGGGTCAAAATAGTACGGCCAGTACGAGGATGGTAGATTCCCACCAGGAGAGGCAGATGCAAGAATGCATTGTGGTGGGAGTCTCCTCAATTGTACAAAGTTTATTAGACAGGGAAGTAGCCTCTCAACAGTTGGCCTACAACTGAATATAAAGGAATTTAATGTAAAGCCGCAAATCTGCCCCCTGAGGGGACACGGAGAACAGGGAGTAGGTGCCCCCCCCCCCCCCCTCCCATCCAGACGATAAGCAAGTTCATTACCCAGGATACCTACATGGCCAGGAATCCAAAGCAAATCAATCAACCAAGCAGCACAACCAAGATCAGCGAGAAGGTCATGGATGGCAGAAACAAAGGGTTGGTGGGAAAAACTCCGGGCGATAGCCTGGGGGGCCACTTGTTGAGTCCATACATCACAAAACTTTGGTGAGTGAGGACTGTTTAATGAAGCATAGGAGCCGATAGATAGCCATCAATTCCACAGTAAAGCCCCAAACATGGCAGGCAAGAGATGGTGTTCCGTACCAACAGAAGATGAGAAGGCACATCCCATATGACTGGTGGATTTAGGCCATCGGAGTAAAAATAATGGCATCCTGAAACTCCCCTAACAGTATTTGGAACACACAATGGGACACCACTGGAGCAATGGAAGCTTCTGGTCCTAAAGAAATCCATCTATCTGGGGCCAAGCAACTAGCCTGCTGGGGGAGGGGGGGAGGGGGGCGAGGGGGGCCGTTGTGAGAGAATGTGAGGAAGAGGACAAGGAGGGAAGATGGAAGTCATGGCGGAGAGAAGCAAGGCAGAGACCAACCGGTAAACCTACCCAAGGGTGGGCAGAGGGCTGGTGACACCCAAAGCCACAGGAGGAATAGGAGGGGTGAGCAGGCGAAACTGCCAAACTGCAGTTTCCAATTGAAGCAACTGAATGATAGTGATGGCATAGGAAACAGGAGCCGGAACCAACGAATTGAAAGGGGAGGAATCCCAGTGTCGACAAGAAGACCAGCATCAACTGGACTAGTGTGAAAGGCACTGGTGACTAAACAGATACCATGATGGTGAACTGGGTCCCCCCAGAGGAGCAGTGTGGAAAGAATAGCTGATCAACAAACTTGACAAACATAGTCCGGATGAGACAGAACTAATGCCCGATAAAGATGGAGAAGGGGATGGACCATAGTACGACGACAGAGATACAACACCCTTGATTTAAGGGGAGGGAACTGAAAACGTGTGAGAGTGTCCACGTGGAAGCACACCGGATGCCATGCTGGAGCTGTGGTCCTGCAGAGGCCACTGAATGGGAACTAACCCAAACACAGAAATCATCCACATACAGAGCAGGGGTGAACAATTGCTTGGCAGAAGCCATACATTCATTAATAATGATGAGAAAAAGAAGGACACTTAATATGGACCCCTATGGAATGCCATTCTCCTGGGTCCACAGAGAGGTGAGAACAGTGCCAATCTGGACTCTGACTGACTGATGGGACAGGAACTAGCTAATAAAAATCAGGAGAGGGCCTCGGAGACCCCACCTGTGGAGCATACGGAGGGATGATATGGCGCCAAGCTGTGTCGGAGGCCTTATGAAGACTGTAGAAAACTATGACAAGATGGCAGCACTGAGAAAAGGCTTGCCAAACTGCAGTTTCCAATTGAAGCAACTGAATGATCGGAGACCATCCTTCCCAAAAGCCACAATGATAAGGAGATGAAAGGCCTCAAGATTTGAGGACCCAACTGAGGCAATGAGCTGTCATCCATTAAAGTAACTTGCAGCAGACTTTGGTCAGACTGATGGGCCTGTAACTATCAAGTGACGACAGATCCTTGCTGGGCTTAAGGACAGAAACCACAATACTGTCTCTCCAACAACGGGGCAAAATGCCTTGTAGCCAAATATGGTTAAATACCTGGAGGAAATGTTGTTGTCGTGGGGGATTCAGGTGTTGAAGCATGGATAGAATCAGGGCCAGAACCTGAAGCATGGGAAGAAAAGAGGGATAGATGAAACTCCCATTCAGTAAAAGGTTCTGTAGTGGACTGACAAGGCAGCCAGTCCACAGTGACGGGTAACCGAAAGGCACGCGTACACACACGCCGACTGGCGTTAAGTCTGAAACAGGATACGTGATGAAAGCTATAAAGAAAAGAACGGAGCTTCTCGTATACTTAACTTTAATTCATTGTGGTACATTTCTCTTGATAATACAAGTGAGACTCTCTCCAGATATGGTTAATGCGCCTTGCTAGGTCGTAGCCATGGACTTAGCTGAAGGCTATTCTAACTGTCTCTCGGCAATTGAGAGAAAGGCTTCGTACGTGTAGTCGCTAGCAATGTCGTCCGTACAACTGGGGCGAGTGCTAGTCAGTCTCTCGAGACCTGCCGTGTGGTGGCGCTTGGTCTGCGATCACTGCCAGTGGCGACACGCGGGTCCGGCATGTACTAATGGACCGCGGCCGATTTAAGCTACCACCTAGCAAGTGTGGTGTCTGGCGGTGACACCACAGGTTCATTGTAGGATTCTGCATAAGAAGGGGTAAAACATAAGTGGGAATGTTCAACCCACTGTTTCCGGCGGAGGAAGGCAGCTGAACAAGAAGCAGATGCTGAAGCAATCACAAAATGGGTCATGAGGCATTCCACAAGAACTGATGGATCTGTACGAAGGCCACCTGGAAGGGCAAGGCTCGGAATGGAAGACTGCAGAGTGTAGCCCATACCTGTGACAGAAGGACAAAAGAAGCTAGAAAGGAGACAAAGCATTTCCAACACATCCACTTGCTCTGTTTGATTAAATAATGGGCTTTGGCGAGATGTTTAAAGATAATAAGACTGGTGGAGGGTGGGTGCCACTTAAGATGTTGCAAGGTGTGATGATGATCACAGATAATGGTGGCAATGGCTACGCGATAACGATTACAGATAACGGTGGCCATGGCCGTGCTCCACTATGCAACTGGCTGATGGTGAACGTGGCCTGTCAAATGAGGAATGGCAACACCAGCAGTGCGGACTACCGTATTGGACAGACCACTGATGACTGCATCAATACAACCTCACAAAAAAGGTGGAAACATGACCTGGGAGATAGTTATAAACCAATCAGCCGATGGAAAGCCCAGCAGCATAATCTGGTCAACAGGAGGTGGGAAGGGAATGAGAGAGTCATGGAAAAGTTCATTGTGTGATGACCAGTGTAAGGAAGGAAGAAGTGGGAAAGAAAAGAACAAAATATCAAACGCAGAGAAAGTGCCATATGTGGAACAAAAATGAGTAGGGGAAACCATCATTAAGAAGGCACAGGTCTTGGTCTGC
The DNA here is from genome assembly GCF_023898315.1 of Schistocerca nitens. NCBI lineage: Eukaryota > Metazoa > Arthropoda > Insecta > Orthoptera > Acrididae > Schistocerca > Schistocerca nitens. The sequence continues at coordinate 1,125,912,336 of NC_064614.1, forward strand.
AAGAAATAAGAGATTGGTCAATAAGGAGCCCCCAATTAGATGAAAAAGCACTGCCCCACAGAGGGTAATGGGCATTAAAATCACCAAGCAGGAGAAAGAGATGGAGAGTTGTTGAAAGAGAGCAGTTAGGGTAGCAGATGTATGTGTCCTGTCAGGAGGAAGATAGAGACTGCAAACAGACCACAGAATCCAAGTGAACCTGGATGGCAACTGTTTCCAATGGGATACAAAGTGGGATCCATGTACTAACGATCTCCGCAAAGACTAATGTGCAGGCAGCACCAGAAGCCCTCAGGAGGTTAATGCAGTTCTGACAGAAAGCATAGAACCCACAAGAGTTGGTGAACAAGTATCAGTAAAATGAGATTGCTGGAGAACGCCACAAGCTGCTTAGTAAAAGGCAATAAGGAGGTGACAGTGGTACACTTCCACTGAGTAAGCACAGACTAGGTATCCAAATGGAAGGCACATGGGCTGGAGCCAATCATGCTGTCAGGTCATCATCCATCACCAAGAAGGACAGGATCACATCTATAAATAAGAGGTCCGACACATATTGCAAGGGGGGAGATGGATCTCCGGAGCACTGTGGGGGGCGCTTATCCTCTGACTTCTTCTTCTTCTCCTCCTCCTCCTCCTCTTTCATAGGTTGAAGAGGGCAGGATACAGAGGGTGAGCAGGCTTCTATAAGATCCAGAACCAAAAGAGGGCAGGTAACCTCGGGCACACAGACTGTCCTGTGACTGAGCTGTGATAACAGGCCTCCAGCCTGAGAGATGCCAGGGGGAGGGATCCTGAGAGGGAGCCTCACCACCAGCAGGCACCAAAGAAGGGAGAAGGGGGCACTTCTTCAGCTGGTAGGGGAGCAGCACCCAGAGGGGAGGGTGTGAAAACTGCAGGGGAGGAGGAGAGGAGAGGGGGATGGGACTGGGTTAAGGAAGAGGGAGGAGGGGGAATGGATGTAACAGAGACAAAAGTAGAAATTACTGACAGAGCATGAGGTCAGTCAAATTTCTTATAAGCCTTAGTGTAAGATAAATGACCCAGGGACTTATTCTCTTTTTATTTTATTTTCTTTCTCATAAGCAATCTGGTGAGTGACAATTAACACGTAGGAGTGGCAGAACACAAGGGCTCCCCTGATGGAGTAGGTGTCCAGTCACCACATGGAGAGCCCACCATACATCAGAAAGACATGTGCCTGAAACTCAAGCACCAAAAGCACATCATGGGTGGTGGATGTACAGCTTCATGTCACACCAATAACTCATAACCTTGACCTTCTCTAAGAGGCTATCTCCCTCAAAAGCCAGAATAAAGACACCGGTATCAGTGCGATTGCCCTAAAGACCTTTCTGCAAACACTGAACAAAATGGGAAATGCACCATCATTCCACATTAGCCTGGAGTTCTGCATCAAGTTGGTTGGTTAATTTAGGGCAGGGGACCAAACAGCGAGGTCATTGGTCCCAAGTTTTTCGTCAGTTTGAAGGATGAGGTCTGTATGAAAAATGACTCCTTGAACCACGTTCAAAGACTGGTGAGGTGTAATGGACACTAGGACATTGCCAAAATGATCACAAGCATGAAGAGCTGCTGACTGGGTGGCAGTAGTAGTTTTCATCAACAGGGAACCTGGCCGCATCTTGCTGAGAGACTCCTCTTCACCCAACTTGTCTTCGACATTTTCCACATAAAATATTGGCTTTGTGGCAGTGGATGTGTTCCTGTCCATCCTAGTACAGACCAGGTAGCAGGGAAAATATTTCACTCCAAGCTGGCGAGCTTGGCCCTCTTCCCAGAGTGTAGCCACGGACGGGAAGGCCATAAGCTCATAGGAAGCAGTATTCAGTGATCCGTTACCAACTGAAGAGATGGCTGCAGAAGAACGGCCAGATTTTTGGAGCCTGATACTTTACACATGCCAACCATCTGCCCTGATACGACCCACTCAGATCAGGGGCTATCCCAAGGGCACCAACCAGCCACAGCAAGGGCCGTCTGGCACAGTGGCCATTGCTCCAGAATGACAAACAACCACTCCTAGGCAAATCTGGGGAGGCAACAGCTCATTATCAGTAGTGTGATCCCTGTGTTGTCAGGAGGCTCAGCCATATGAATAATAACAGCCCTACCACACGGACTGACTACAAGTGCTGATGACCTCGTGAGGCAGAGAGAGGATATGGTGGGGAAGGAAGGGGGCGGGAAGAGGAATCCAACCAATGATGCTAGGAAGGAATTCTTCCCCAAATTGCTTAAATTACAGAGAGAAAATTTAGAAGTCGTGGTCAAAATCCAAAGGGGGCCCAAAATGCCAAGCTGGGGGAAAAAAAGGTGAGGAGAACAAAACCACAGGAATACAGTAAAACAATGTGGATAACCAGGTTGACATAAGTAACAACACCAAGTGAGGGAAAGGAGGAGGCAGCGGGCAAGGAGTGAGGATGGGGACGGAGGGGCACGGGAACAAAATGCAGCCTGGTAAGGAAGTAGGGGCTGCAATAACTCGGGGCCCCATGAGTGCCATGCTCAAACTAACAAAAGAACCGTGAGCCACCTGAGGGGAATTTCTCTATGTGAAAAATGAGAAACAGCTCCCAGAGTATCATTTCACTCCACTCATTGTAGGCTTGCTCATTAACTTTTGCATATTATTCCAATGCCCTTCCTATAACAATTATTTGCACATTAGGTGAATTGTCACTTTTGTTGGACAAAGTCTGTCAGGATACCTATGTGCATTCAACAAAACTGTTCTCTTTGCGTTCGTTCTGCATTCTCTGTAAAGATTTAGCCTATCTAGTTTTCCTTCGTTTAGGATGGTTGGTTTGTGGGGTTGAAGGGACCAGACTTCATAGGTCATTGGTCCCTTTTTCCACGACCATGAAACATCCACAAGGAATAAAAACAAGCAACGGAGAGGACAAGGGATGACACAGAACAAGAAAGACACAGACAAAGACCATGGAAACAAAAAAAAAAGCAAATGCCAACCATCAAGAGAGACACTAAAATCCCCAATCAAAAACTGTAAGCCAAAGGCCAGACCCAACAAACAAAAGAGACAAACCCTCAGATTGAACGATAGAAGCCCCTTGCTCGAATAAAATCTAAAACACTAAGCCTGCCATTGTAGTGTCATCTGTTAAAAGTGCGGGAGCGTACTAGGCACTGCAAACACCTGCCTGAGCGCAGCTACAAGCAGACAGTCCAACAAGATGTGGACCACTGTCTACACTGATCCACAGCAACACAAAGGTGGGTTCTCACGGCACAATAAATGGCTGTGCGTCAGCCAGGTGTGGCCCATGCGAAGCTGGCAGAGAATAACTGAGTCCTTGTGAGAGGCTCACATGGAGGAGCGCCACACACCTGTAGTCTCCTTGATGACCCGAAGTTTGTTGGGTGAAGGTGGGGTGCACCATTCATCACCACAAGCACCCAGAACTTTCTGTTGTGAGACTGACTGGAGATCACATTCCGAAAGGCCAATCTCCAGGGCTGGTTCACTGATAGCCTGTTTGGCCAGTCTGTCAACACGTTCATTACCCAGGATGCCGCAAAAACCACGGAGCGGCCGCAACCAGCAAGTGTATGGATGGACTCCTGGATAGCCATCACCAGACGAGAGTGAGGGAAACACTGGTCAATAGCTGATAAGCCACTCAGAGAGTCACTACAGATGATGAAGGACTCACCTGAGCAGGAGCGGATATACTCTTAGAGTGCGAGAGATGGCTACCAGCTCTGCAGTGAAAACATTGCAGCCATCCAGCAATGAGCGTTGTTCAGATCGATCCCCACCAAGAGTAGAAGCATAACCAACTTGACTAGCAACCATCAAGCTGTCGGTATAGAGTACGTCAGAGCCATGAAATGTGGCAAGGATGGAAAGAAAGCATTGGCAGAGGGCCTCAGGAGGGTATGAGTCTTTCGGGCCTCGTGCCAAATCCAGCTGAAGGTACACCACGGGGGTATACATATATGAGCCGAAGAGAACGGACGCGAACCACAATCGTACACCCTGATAATCTTGTGTCCCTCAAGTCTGCCATCCAAACAGCCTTTTCCAGACTTCAACACCTTGTTGCCGTCTTTTTTGATTAACGAAAAGCATATGACACCACCTGCCGACATCATATCCTTGGCACATTATAGGAGTGGGGTATCCTAGGCCTGCTCCTGATTTTTATCCAGAATTTCCTGTCACTTTGTACTTTCCATGTCAAAGTTGGTGCCTCTCATAGTTTCCCTCCTATCCAGGAGTATGGGGTCCCGCAGGGCTCTGTATTGAGTGTATCTCTATTTTTAGTGGCCATTAACGGTCTAGCAGCAGCTGTAGCGCCGTCTGTCTCACCCTCTCTGTATGCAGACGACTTCTGCATTTCGTGCAGCTCCACCAGTACTGGCGTTGCTGAGCGCCGCCTACATGGAGCCATCCACAAGGCACAGTCATGGGCTGTAGCCCACAGCTTTCAGTTTTCGGCTGCAAAGTCGTGTGTTATGCACTTCTGTTGGCGTCATACCATTCATCCGGAACCAGAACTTTATCTTACTGACAATCCCCCCACTGTAGTGGAGACGTATCGATTTTTAGCACTGGTTATCGATGTCCGGTAGACTTTGCTTCCCCACCTTCATTAGCTTAAGCAGAAGTACTGGCAGCACCTCAATGCGCTCCGTTGCCTGAACATCACCAACTGGGGTGCAGATAGCCCTACGCTGCTGCAGCTATACAAAGCCCTTGTTCAAGCCCGCCTTGACTATGGGAGTCTGGTTTATGGTTCGGTGGTGCCCTAAGCGTTGCATTTACTTGACCCAGTGCACCACTGTGGCATTTGACCCTCCAATTACCCCCAAATCATCCTAAAGTGTAACTGTCACTGTGTGTCCATTTGCAGGTAAGAAATTTCAAGGTTTTAGTTTGCTAGCATTCTCTTATGTCTAACTTCATTAAGCCACCAAATGCTGTGGCCACTGACAAGAAAATAATGTCAAGAAACAGCTGTTCACTGATTTGTACCCAAGCCTATTTTGAATAATCATCATCAATAATAATAATAATAATAATAATAATAATAATAATAACAAAATGTTTGACTGAGAAAAACACCAATATAATTCTTGGCTGACAGCATATAAGTATCTTGTAGAGCAGACAACGGGGACATTCCACCATTCTTTTCAATTGTAAGTTGTTAAAACTTGGAATAGATGAGTGCCTTAGAAGTGGAAACTGTCTCTGAGAATCGCTTTCAATGTAAAATTAGCAAGTCATATGCAGAATTTTGAGGTACTACAAGGCACATTCAGTAAGTAATGCAACACATTATTTTTTTGGCTTATTCTGGTTGAAAATATGTGGAATTTGTTCGTGGCATTCTGGAGTATTCCTGCTTCCCCTATAGTTTCATGAAGTTCCAACAGGTAGGAGCACTACACATAGCCTTCAAAATGACATCTGAAATGGAGGTGTGTTCGAAGCAGAGAGGTGTCATTGAGTTTCTTTTGGCAGAAAACCAGAGTTTCGCAGATATTCACAGGTGCTTGCAGATTGTCTGCGGAGACCTGGCAGTGAACAAAAAGTATGGCGAGTTGTTGGGCGAGATGCCTGTCATCATGCTGCTGCTGCTGCTGCTGCTGCTGCTTCTTCTTCAGGGTGCAAAACAGCTGAGGTCATAAGAGCCCACGTCATAATTTAAAATGGCCGATTACCGAAGGAATCTGAAGTCAATAATATTCAGAGCCTACAGTTTAGGAACAGCTACAAAACAATAACTTCCCCACTGAAGAGGTTGCTCAAAAGGATGAAAATTTAATTTCCTTCACCATATTACTACTATGAATAAAAATTATGAGGATTGTCTGTAAAATAATGTTCCCAATTATTTTTCACAATGAAAAGCATGTTTATTGGCAGTGAATAATACATGTGTGGAAAGCTTAGACTTTTACTTATTTTTTGACATAATTGCCGTCGAGATCAAAGCATCTTTGGATGCAGTGTACCATCGTATGTATGCCTGCATTGCAGAACTCTCCTGCCATTCCACAAAGGTATGTTTTAAGCTACCTTCGTGAAATGGTGTTAGGGCTCTATGATGCAGGCGTAAACGTCTTATTTCAGCTCCTCTCTGTTCATGAAATGCATCCACTCGGGTGTTTCCTTATTTCAGGGAAGAGACGGAAGTCACTAGGGGCTATGTCTGAACTGTAGGACAGATGTGTTACAGCATCCCATCCAAATTTGTTGATAAGATTGGTTGTGACATGGGCAATGTGTAGACACGTGTTGTCCGGATGGAAATGCACTGCCTTCATGAGCATGCCTCGACTCCTCGTTTTGGATCGCACGGTGAAGGTCCTTCAACTTTTCACAGTAGCATTAATTCACACCCGGCACGAAAAGCAAGTGGGAGCTAGATCTTTATTGACTGCCAAGCCAAGACTGAGTGTCACAGACAGCTTGCCGGGGTGGGAAATTGGGAGAGCGGGAACCAAGCTACATGACAGCATGGCCAGATACTGCATAACAGTGTCCCTTGCAACTGCAGGTCCTTGGAAACCTTATTTTATGGACAACCCTCATAAAACACTATCTACACCTCGTGCTGTATTTGTTAAAATATCAGATTACTCAGATGGCAAATATACATTAAAACATAAAAGGTTATAAAATCGGCATTGGATCAGAAAATGGCACACTGTCAATGGCTGATTGCAATAAGCACAGAGTGGTATGGAGTCTCCACTTAAATAACAATGACTGAAATGACAGTGTCCAATACATAGCCTAGCTGAAAGTATCTCCTTGCAACGAGAGGGGCAAGAGGAAGTTGTCCAACCCATTGGGAGGTGTTTAATTTCCCAGATTTTGCTCCTAGATAGTGAAGATCAGTGTTTATACCAGAGTGACACAATGTTCATACATGCAGCAACACAGAGATCATCTGAAGGGACAGAACAGCTAAGAGACCTAGGTAGACAGACTGCAGCCTTGGCAGCAGCAGTTTCATCCCCCGACATTCTGACATGAGCAGGACCCACGTGAACACTCATTGATCCCATCATCAGTGAGCAGAGGGAGGCATTCTTGGATTCATTTAACTGGAGAGCAGTATGTGTAAAGCTCACAGAAGCTCTGGAGGTCACTAAGTGAATCAGAGCATAATACACAATTGCGAAGCCTTTGTCATTGGGTGTACTTGGTGACCTGATAAAGGGTGGAAAGCTCTGCAGTAAAAAAAAAATTTAAAAAAATAAAAATTAAGCACTGCTCTAGAAGCCAGTATCTAAAATGTTTGTTGCCAATGACAAAGGCGCATCCAACACTATGGATGTTGTTGTGTGTGACGTCATTACGGCACGGTGTTTATGAGTTGGTTGTGTTTGAAGATGTTGTCTTGTGTTTCGTGGTGCCCTCTGGTGTTACATGTGTGTATGTGCTGAGTATAATGTGTTGTATTGGGTTTATTTGAGCCTTGGTCTTGGATGTGTGAAGTCGTTGGTGGCAGTGTTTGTATCGAGCCATCTTAGAGCCATCAGTGTTGATGAAGGTGCTGTCTCCAAGCTGCGTGCAAAGTTTGAGAAACTTACAGGGATACGTTGAATCTAGGGTAATGGCTTTGTGAAGTGAATTAAGTCCAAGATGAATGCGGATATCTGCACGAAGCCAAGACAGTGAAGGCTCTCACTCATTGGGAATGCGGTAGATAATGTAAGGTTAAGCTTTTGATGCAGTATACAGAAACCAACTCTGGGAGGCAACAAATAAGTTGTGTTTACCCCATGTTAGCAGTCAAGGAAGTTCTCAAAAAAAGATGGATGGATGGAATGGATGGTTGGGCACAGAGGACAGACGGCACATGTATCTGCTGAGTAGATAATCATAACGCTATGACAGCGATAGTTTGGCAGCACCATCACAGATACTCATAACTGGGCTAGTGGAGAAAGCTCCAGTGGCCAAACGTACACCTTGATGGTAGATTGTGTTGATATGGTATAAAATAGATGGTTGTGCAGATAAGTGAACAAGACGTCCATAGACCATTTTTAATATACAAGGGACTGGTATTAATGGAGGAGGATCTTCCGATCCACCATAAGTTCAGACAGACAGCTTTTTTGGTGGAAAAACGGGGTCAATGGAAGGGTCAGATTCCACCCGTCTGCTTTGACCCATGATGTAAGGGTGTTGTGGTGTGTGATGTCATTAAGGCACAGTGTTTGTGAGTTGGTTGTGTTTTTAGATGTTTTCCTGTGTTTCATGGTGCCCTCTGGTGGTATGTGTGTGTATGTACTGAGTATAATGTGTTGTACTGGGTTTATTTGAGCCTTGGTCTTGGATGTGTGAAGTCGTTGGTGGCAGTGTTTGTAACTTGAAACATAAGGTTTGGAAGTTTTTTCAATGAGTTATCAACTCTTTTTTTGTTTATGTGTTTGCTGTTTCCATTATGTATTATTGGATTGTTGTTTGTAGTGTGGAAAGAAGTTTAATGTGTGCGTGTGTGTGGTGTGTGTGTGGCGGGAGGGGGGGGGGGGGGGCAGGTTGAGGTTGGGCTGGCTGGTCTAGTTTGCAGTGCCAGAATTTGCTGGTGGTAATTATTTTTTGTTTGTCTATTTGTCTTGAGTTGTGATGTTTTGTGTATTTATCATGTATTTAACGTGTTTTCATTTATGAAGGGATGTTTTATTTGTGGATTTTTGAGGTTATGGTTTTTTTGTTTTTGTTTTTTGTAGTTGTAGCTGTTGGCTTTTTGGGTATCAACGGTTGTGGTTGGTCTATGTGTCACTGGAAATGGCCGATTCGCATTTTCATAGTTGTAGGTGTTGTTATTTCGGTATCGTTATCTGTGGTTGACCTATATACGTCAAGGGAAATGTCCGATTCCAATTTTCATAGTTCTAGTTGTAGGTACTGGTGTTTTGATATCGTCACCTGTGGTTGGCCTAAACAGGTCAAGGGAAGTGTCCGATTCCTGCAGCAGAATGTTGTAATTTTGTTACTTTTTTTTCATTTTTTTCATCATTTTGTTTTGGGATCAAGGTGTGTGCCCGCTCGCGTGCTTGTGTGTGTGTGTGTGTGTGTGTGTGTGTGTGTGTGTGTATTTTACTTTTATATTTATCTTGTCCTCACCCTAAAACCCCCAATTTCGCCACAGTTGTCCCGTTAGTTTAATTTTTTTTTGGAGGGAGATGTTGTTGTCTTATTTATATGTATTTTCGTGTTTGTTGCTGCCTGTATGTAGTGATGTCATAGGCGCCATATTGGAGAAGCTTAGAATAGCTATTTTCGCCATATTGATGTCATGGGTCAAAGCAGACGGGTGGAATTGGACATTTCTATAATACCAAAAAGTGGAAGCCGTTGTCGATGCTCCATGAGCAAAGGCACCTGAGCAGAGCCCTGAGGCATCCAGTCCTCCTGAACAAAAGTGTTCATAAAGCTGAACCCACATGAACCTTGAAAACGTTGTCTTCCAAAAACTCCCGAATAAAATAGGGCAGATGGCCTTGGAAGCCCCATGTGTGACTGTACAAAGGATGCCCATCCTCCAGCAGTTATTTTAAGCCTTCTTCTAAATCAAAAAAACACAGCTACTGTCTGGCATTCCCACACAAAATTGTTCATAACATGGGTTGACAAGGTGATGAGATTATCAACTGCACAGCAGTTGCACTGTACACTGCACACTGTGCATTCATTAGCAAATTCCAGGACTTAGGCCAAAATACCATCTGACCACTGATCATGTGTTCCATCACCTTGCACATGCTCCTGGTGAGGGAAATTGGGTGGCAGCTGGACAGAGAATGTTTGTCCTTAGCAGACTTGAGTACGGGGAATACAGTGACTTCAAGCCAACATCTGGAAAATGAACTGTCCATCCAGATGTGATTATCAGTATGAAGGAGAAAGTGCTTGCCATCAAGAGACAGGTGCTGCAACATCTGAATGTGAATATTGTAAAGGCCTGGAGCAGAAGATCATGATGAGGTGAGAGCATGTTCGAGCTCCCTAATAGTAAAAATTGTATTGCAGAATTCACGATTCTGAGAGTGGAAATATATCTCCCGAGCTTCCTCCACTCATTTACGAGGTAGGAAGACAGGATGGTAACCAGGGGGGCTCGAGGTCTCTCCAAATATCTACCCAAGGTGTTGGAAATATCAACAGGGTCCACAATGACATAGTTTGCAACAGTCAAACCATGAATCAGGAGATGTATCTTGATTCCAGAAACCAGATGTAGGTTATCCGAAACAACAGAAGACGGAGTAAAACAGTTAAAAGAATTAGTAAAAGAGATCCAATTAGCTTTTTGTTATCGCTGATAATGAAACGGCACCTTGTGCGCAACTCTTTATAATGAATACAGTTATCCTTTGTGGGATGGCATTCAAAGACACAGAGAGCACATCGCCACACGTGAACTGTGTCGCAGCATTCCTCAGTCCATCAGGGGACTGGGACATGTCGCAGCACGGAAGAGATTCAGGGGATGGAACACTCTGCGGTGGTAAGGACAACATTCGTAAGGTGGTCTACCTGATCATAACTGCTGTGGATATGTTTGCTGAAGGTGCCAGTGAAGAGCAGAGCCTTCAGTCAGCTTCAGGGGCTGCTCTTGCACACAGAAGGGACATGAGTTAGCAGTAGAATTACGGACGGCAAGTGGTCGCTTGAGCAGGTGAGTGAAAGGACGGACCACACTAGATGGTGGGCAAGCTGTGCATTACAGAACGAGAGATCCATATGCAAGAAAGTGTGTGTGCAATTTAAAAGAAACGTGTGTTCACCAGTGTTGAGAGAAATGAGATAAGCCGGTTGATAATACCTACCAGGAGAGAGCTCTTGGGATGGTTCAGAGAGAGCCACAAATGGGATGATGGTCACTGAAGTTGCTGAGTATCATAAAGGATTGAAGGAGCTGAGCAGAATGCTGCCTTACATCTGCCCTATTGAGATCAGATGACGGGATATGTAGATATTACAAAGTGAAAAGGTATAACTGGGAAATGAAAGACGGACAGCAACAGCTTGTAGCTGTGTGTTCAATGAAATGGTTTAGTTATGGACGTCATCCCAAATGAGTGACATGTCTTCTCTGTGGGTTGGAGTTACAGGAGTAAAGTGTAAGAAGTCAAAGCCATCTTGAAGGTGTGATATTGTTTCTTGGAGGCATAAAACAACTGGGCACTATGATTGTTATAGCAGCTGTAAGCTTGCCCTATGAGATCTGACCCCACGAATATTACATTGGAGAAGAACCATATTAGAAGATACAAGATATCTATCTTCTACGGGGCAATTGGTTCAGTGGCTACCGAGTGCCAGATTTTGGATGGGTTACAGGGTTCTGAGGCTGGAGGTTCCTATTCCATTATTTCTTCAGAGATACCATTAACCTTCATGGGTCAGTCATCTGACTCCTGGGTGGAGAAGCAGTTGGTGATCTGCACTGGTGAAATGGAGGTCGGCTGGATGGAGGTCGGCTGGACAGAGGTGTCACTGTTGTAGAGAATCTCTTTGTTAGAGAAGGGGAAGAACATTTGTCTTTGACTTCTTAGAACATTTGCATTTGTCAGATGTGGACCAAGATGTTTGCTGACTTTAGGTACACAAAAATCATCACAGGAGTATTCCTTTCTAAATTTCCGTTCTTCTGGTTACACCACAAGTGAACTCACCATTGCGGGTGAAGGTTTTGTGGTGTGTTGAGCAACTGTAGTGTGCGGAGATGAGGACATCATCTTAGCACTAGGTGATTTCACAACCATATCACTGAACTGGAGGTCGCAGGTCTGCGTGGCCATATCTTTTGTGGGTCATGACATAGCAACAACAGTACTGTAACTGCCAGGTAATGTATGGAAGGCTTTTGGATAGCTAATATTTTGCAAGCAACATTTCTTTTCTTTCACCCGGATCTTCTCAACAGCTCACTCATCGAGGTATGCAGGGCATTTGTAAGATGAGTCGGCATGGTTGCCAGTGCAGTTGATGCAGTGGGGAGGAGGAGGTGGGAAATTTCCTCATGAACATCCTTGCTACAAGTTAAACTTTCAGCAGCATTTTCACAGGACTTCTGAGTATGGTTATAACAATGACATTGGTAGCAACGCAATGTGTTTGGTATGAAGGGCCTGAAGTTGAAGACTTCATAGCTTGCCATGTTCTTTGACGAGAGCTCCATTCGATCAAATATTAACAAAAAGGTGTGCATAGGCACTAATCTACATTAGCCCTCTTCATAACCCGATGTACTGAGGGTACGCATTGATCAGAGAGATAATGTTGTATGCAGTTTTTGGTCTTGAAAGACGCACTACCTGTCTCTAGAAGCAAGTTCCATTACGTAAGCGAGGGCAGGACTTTTAGTGCGCATGCAATTGTATCCACACCTTTCTGAATGACTAATGGGTACTCTGCAGAAAAGTTCTGACCTCCTTTTGTGAATGACACCACAAGATAGTTGGGTGCAACTGGAAGATTTGTTTTGTCTTTGGTCTCATTCCATTTACGTTTATTAGACAAATGTTGCATTGATGGAGTTAAGTACTCACTGCAGGTGAATCCCGCTAATGATTACCAGCAGCTCTGATACTGTGTTCCTTCCTTCTGTGGCCTCCCTTGTTTGTTTGTTTACACCTCATGCCACACCTCCGAAACTCCAGACAGAGGGACAAGTTGGCAATTGGGAAGATAACATATCAAGCAGTCACCTCTCCCTGGGTCTTGCCTTTACCAGAGGGTACACGCGAACTCTACCTGTCGACCTGGATGCTGGGTCTTACGCAGTATCCGGTCACCCTTTACACATCAAATGTGTAAGCAAGCCTTCAGGCATGCACAGCAAGGATGAGAGACAAAATGCCAAAGCGGAGCAAGGACATCAGAAGTCTGAACAAGAAAGGAGAGAGAGACAAAAATGAAATCCACCTAAGTCTGCTCATACTTTCACACATTTCGGTTTCACGGTTGTACACAAGACCTGGTCCCAAAGGGAGGAGAGAAAGAATAGGAGGAGGATAGACATGTAGCACAGAAAATGAAGGAGTACCCTAAAGGCAGGGCCCCATGTGTGCCAAGCACATACTCACAAAACAGTTGCGAGTCCCTGGGAGGATGTCTGTCATCACAGCAACAAGGTCGCACGAACCAGTCTGATCTTGTTGCGTACCAGCTGACTGCACACAGCTGTGACTCCTGCAATGTTGTAACATGCAGACACTCTCATTCGAAGTGTTCGACAGATCACAATAACACACCTCACTGCACAACTGGGCATCTCTGTTGATAGTGCTGATACATTTGCCCACCAGTTGGGATAATCAAAGGTGTGTGCCTGCTGGTTTCTTCACTATCAAACAGAAGACGATAAGGAGTAATGAAAGACCTGTGAAAAACGGCTTGCATGTTGTGAGGCTGATAATGACAATTTTTTGTCAAATGATGTCAGAGGCAATGAAACAGGCTCATCAGTTTGAACCAGAAACAAACTGACAATCCACGTTCTTCTATGAAGAAAAAAATCCAAAGCTGCACCTTCAGCCAGTAAAGTCATGGTCACGGTCTTCTGGGACCCTGAAAGAATTCCTTTTGATTTTTTTCTCTCCTGGTGCAACAATCAACTCTGAAGTGTATTGTGCTACCATCAAGTAATAGAAGAAAAAGCTTCATCTTGTTTGTTGCATAAAAATGCAAACAAACTTCTCCTTCTAAATGACAATGCAAGGCCTCACACAAGTCTGCACACCTAAGAGCAGTTCACAAAACTTCTCTGGACTGTTGTTTCTCAGGCGCCCCACAGCACGGATCTTGCACCTTCAGAGTTCCATCTGTTTGGCCCAATAAAGGATGCACTCTGCAGGAAGTAATACATGGATGATGGGGAAGTTATTGATGCAGCAAGACATTAGCTCTGAAGTCGACCAGTAGAATGGTACCATATGGGCATACAGACCCTCCCAGCAAGGTGGCATAAGACCATCATATTGAATGGAGATTATGTAGAAAAATAGGTTTTTGTAGCCTAAGGAATGGTGAACAATGTGGTGTACTGGAATCCTGAATAAAACCAACCTGCTTTCACGGGGAAAAAATTGTGCTGCATTACTTACTGAACACCCCTCATAAATGTAACAAGAAGGAATACAAAAATCGTGATGACAAAACTGATATTATTTTAGAGGACATTGCTTGAAGTCAAACACATAATGGAGCAAATGCTGTATAACAAATACAACTATTTGAAGCGGTTTTAGCGTATCAATAACCTGGATGTTGAGGCAAAGAAAGAAAGAAAAATGAGATCTTGATGAGATGGATTGAGCTTAAAGCCAAAAACATAAAATGGAGGAGAAGATGCAGCTCCAAATCTCACACCTACACAAGAACTACATGTGTTATTTGTAAGTTACTACCTACCACACTCCAATATCATGTTTACATGTGGTTTACACGTAAGTTATTACCTTCCATTTCATCCAGTTGCCTTTGTAATTCTGCAACCATGAGTTTCATGTAATCATAGCTTGCACAAGCCAGTGCCTTCATCCACTGTTCCATGCTCTCTTGAGACTCTGCGCCAAGAACATAACTACGATTTCCAGGACCATGGAACACAATTTTGAAACCAAACTGATCTTCATCTTCAGCCAACTCTGAAAATAATGCGAAAGTCAGGTACACTAAGAAAGAATTTATCTGTTTCTCATGAAAACTACATTAAGTGCATTATCTAGGCAACTTCCAGTGATCCACAGATAAAATTTTTCCCCTGAAGACACTACAATAAATAAGGCAAACAGTAGATTATCTCTTTTCTTATACAGTCTCAGTATTTATTTTCATGCAAATTATTATGTTATAAAGTTGGCCGGTTTCCAGCCAATATACATGCTTTGTAATGTAGAGGAAAAATCAACATTCTCAAATTACGGAGGAAATCTTGGCACATCTTGGACACTTGTAATAAAGAATTGTGCAGTCGTCTTTTTTCTATGTACTTCTCCACATTTCCAAGCCATGCTAAATCTGAATGGTCGCCTGCCTCTATCATGGATGTATTTCTCCATTAAGTAGTAGAAATCTTGGCAGAACCAATACCAATACACATGAAGAAAACTGCTTGTCTTTCAGATACTTTTCTTCTTCTTGCAGCAGATGGAGTTACAAAATCAGTACAGATCTCATGAGATGGAGAGCATATAATGTGACACACTATCCAGATGAATGAGTTCTGACCAAAATTCCATAAAGGAAAATCATTTTTCTAACTTCAATAACCTGCAATTGACATGACAGCTTCATCAAACGCCCAACTTATACAGTATCAGTATTGAGACAAATGGGATATTGCTAAATGCCACTGTCAAACATTTATTTTGTTCCTTCAGAGTATACAATAAGTCTGATTCTAATATGTAACAGTATAATGTGATCCTAACTCAAATCTACGCAACACATTTTAATTTCAAACATAAAATACATAAATAAATGTGGTTGACGTCACAACATCAATGGCTGGTTTGGCAGAGTAGGCCATTTTCATGGTGAAATTATCCAAAAAAGTGAGACACCATATGTCCTTCTCACTTGACTTTTTTTTTAAATTTTCATAAGGGAATCAGTGTGCACAAACAGTTAACTGTAATTCATAATTATATATGATTATTTTTTCAATATGTACGTACATTGGTACAAATTATTCATAACATAGTACCTGTAATACAACTTGCTAATTCAGCCTTCTGTGGAAAATAAAAATTCATTTTTATTCCAATCAGGACCATAAACAATGGTTACATTGAATATCTTTTTATCAGCTTGTAGAACTCTGTGATTAAGCAGAATGTAAACTTGAAATTGCAAGCTCTCTCTTTTTGTTCTACTAGTTTGACTGCACAAAATGTACTGTACTTATCTATTTTATTGGAAATAAAGTTCTTTTGGAAACATTGAGCGTGATATAGCAACGTAATTATTTTACACTGGGTAATAATGTGAGTGGTGTGTGTGGGCGGGAGGGGAGAGGGTGCCCTAAACACAACCTTTTTAATTTTTTTAGTATGTAAACAGGAAGAGCATACCTATGGTACAGCCCTCCAAAATAATCACGCCAACTGGTTCTTTATCACCGCGTTTTTCGAAGTAGAACAATAAATTTCCTTTCAGAACGAACCAGCGTTTTTGGTAACCTTTGTTTACTTCACCCCTTTTCACAAGCCAGCCTTCCCTATCCACTGGTGTTGCAGAGGAAGCAAATGCGGCCAAATTCTTCTCGTTTATCTTCATTGTGGAAAAAGGAGGTGTCGTCTTAAATGTGACTTCGTATGTCACAATGATTAATACATTAATGTGTACACCACTTGAATTGATGCACTGACTGAATTGCCCATTTCACAGAAAGTGACTTAAACAACTCAGTAAGCAGTTCATCTCGATGTTACTTCAAACTATTGAAGTTCAACTTTCAAATTTGACAGTATCCTACAAATTACCACTTGTGCATCAGAGATACTGATCAGCAAAGCATTTCAAATTTACAGGGTGGCCAATCGCTGAAGTGTCTCAGTTAAAATCGTGTTGCCACCTCCAAGAAACCTTTGTCGTCGATTCCAAGGATGTTAGAATAAGTTTCTTGGTCGATTTAACAGTTATGGAGGTTCGAGGCAGTGATCTCCATTAGAGATTACTGGTACGAGGCCAACGAGAAATACCGTTGGCCTCAAGAAGAGTTGTTATGACGTCACAAACTTGAAGCCGACTCAAGGGAAGATCCCCCATGTTAGCTACCCCAAAACATTCGCATCTCGTGGTTTGATTCCGTGTAGTCGTGAAGTGTTATAAGTTATAATTAAGTATTAACCCACTTGACAATACCAACTGGACTTCAAAGAATGGAACGTGAAAACATTCCACAACGCATTTAAGATTGTGATTTGTGACATTGACACAAACATTTAACGGATGGGAGCGGGACAATGTCGACGTAGGAAATTTTATAGTTGACGTAATCGAGGGCGATTCAGTTGATTTATTTAGATTTAAACAACTGTCGGGGGATTTAGGACGAGAACGAGTTATGCAGACAAGTATTAAATGTGAAGAATGCAATAGAAATGAGTAGAATCAGGAACTTGAAATTCGTAATAGCTTTTGTAGGTTTTAAAAATGCCTGTGAGTCAGTTGATAGACATTTTTTTACTAATTTATTTATTCGTTCTCCGTGTATCCAATATACAAAACAGTTGTGTGAATGTGAAACGAGTCACAGTTATACATGAGAAGAGTAGCCTACTTGTACGCTAAAAGATACAGATTGCAATGTCAGTAAAGGGAACAAAATATGTTAACATTTACAAGCATAGGCACTTTCCAAAGTAAAACAGAGCTATAAAACAATGTGGTTACAGCAAAAACTAAAAGTAGATATGCCGTATCTGGCTTTCAATAAATAGAAGTGTTACGTCAAAGAAAGCACCAAGAGAGTAAAAAAAGAGTGTTTCGGGCGATGTTCTTTTAATTTACTTTTAAATTGTGGTATTAAAGGACTTAGATCTTTATATGTCCGTAGGAAGTGCATTAAACACCATTTTGCGTGAGTAGTGTACACATTCTGTACTAGGCTCAAGTTTTTTCCATCCGCATGCAAGTCGTGTTTTGGTCCTTTGCCATAGTCATGGTAGTCACGTTTTGTGCGTGGGTAGGTTCTTTAACTAGAAAGGATGTAAGGATACTATGTGAGGTCACTGTTAATATTTTGTGTGTTTTAAAAAGATTTCTGCATGAATAATTCCTACTCACTCCATATTCAATTCGTATTTCTGAGTGTCAAATACTTTATTTGTCATTGGTTGATTATCCCAAAACATTATGCCATATTACAACAATGAATGAAAATAGCCAAAATAAGCAGCCTTAACAGCGTCAGTATTTGCAGTTGCTGCTACAATACGTAGAGCATAAGTTGGTGAACTAAGTCTTTTTCTCAAGTCCAAAATGTGGCACAACCAATTTAATTTATTGTCGGTGTGGAGGCCTAAAAATTTGGAAGAATATACTTGATGTGTATCTTGATCATCACAGCTTAGACTTAAGTCAGACCCACGGAAATGAATGTAGGCTACTTTCTTTTTTTCTTTTTAATTTAAAATCAGACCATTAAAGGTGAACCATTTAAAGAGATAATTGAACACACAGTTAGCGGATGTTGCAATATCACTGTCAGGTGTTTTTTCAACTAAAAGAGATGTATCATCTGCAAAGAGAGTAAACTTGGCAGTAGCTTTTGTACAGTGTGGAAGGTCAATAATAAAAATAAGAAAGAGGAAGGAGCCCAGCACAGAACCTTGTGGCACTCCTGTACTTACCGTATTTACTCGAATCTAAGCCGCACTTTTTTTCCGGTTTTTGTAATCCAAAAAACCGCCTGCGGCTTAGAATCGAGTGCAAAGCAAGCGGAAGTTCTGAAAAATGTTGGTAGGTGCCGCAACAACTAACTTCTGCCGTCGAATATATGTAGCGCTACACAAGCATGCTTTGTGGGCACAAAGATAAATACTGGCGCCAAAACCTCTGCATCAGTAAATAAATTTAAAAAAAGGTAGAAGACGAGCTTTTTTTTTCTCCACCCCGAGTTTCGACCACTGTATTTTCATACATTATCCAACGAAGTAAATACAAATTCCGTATTGTTCATCTTCGAATGTAGCAGAATTTCAATGTACTACGAAAATCCGACTGGCAAGACTGTTAGGGATGTTTGTCAATATGGCCAACTCTACGTTCCGAGTTTTTTCCTACCTGTGAGAAGAGATGGTTGCTAATAGGAACCTGACGAAATGTGAATCACATGCACTATTCTCTTCACCATAAGAAGAATACGAATATAAACATTTTGCCATGTATTCTTTCGTGTTTGCTGCTATCTCATTTAAATCCTGTCTGCCTAATAAACTACGAAACTAGAGTGAGACAACAGCAAACGCGGAAGAATATACGTATCGTGTCATGTTTATATTCGTATTATTCTTATGCCTAATAGTGATACAGTCAGAAATGAAGCACGGCAACTGACTAGATTTTAAATGTAAGATGACTAATTTCTGTGCAGAATTTGATGTACTAAAGAAGCGGCCGCAAAGATTTTCAAACGGAGAAAAATTTTCGCTTAACTCTCGTTCAGAACATGTTCTATCATATGCAGTCTATTATTTGGTTCTTGTTGATCATTATCAAAGAAAGCAGCAGTGTAAGTAACAACAAATAGCAGTCTCTTGCCATTGTTTCGCTAATGAGACGATTCCTCTTTTTCTTAAGCGGCGGTAGCGCGCACAAAAGCAAGTCATGCCGCGAGCGGCGACAGGCCGTAAACACGCACTATCAAAATGCGACAAACAATGCATGACACAGTACAGTAATGCATTTCCAGCTTAGAGTGAGAAACACTTATAACAAAGAAAACGGCACTTATCAGATCAAAGCAAAATAAGCAATCGATTCAAACCAGACGAAGCACGTGAAAAAGGAAGGGGACCCGTATAAATACGGACGGAGCGCCTGACGCATAGCAATGGCTACCTGGTAAAGCTTAACTGCTAAGCTTACGACTTGAACCAAACTACTGTAGCTGTATCGTCTTTCATTCGACCTAAATTGTGTCTCATATTACAATGGACCAACTTTGTTTCGATTTGGAGGTGCGGCCTAAAACTTTTCTCTCCCCTTGAATTTCGAGTCTCAAATTTCAGGTGCGGCTTAGATTCGGGATTTTTTTTTTCCTTTATTTCGAGTCTCATTTTTCAGGTGCGGCTTAGATTCGAGTAAATACGGTACTGTTCCCCAACCAGATGAGGCTATTGTGCCAACTCTATGATTAAGCGATACCCCCTGCTTTCGATCAGTTAGGTATGATCGAAGTTACATTCCCGTTTTGCCACTTAGACAGCTTTTGATAGGAGGATTTCAAGGTACACATAGTTGAAGGCCTTTGTTAAATCACAAACTGAAGCTAATCTATTGTTCAGTGCTTCTAAAACATTATTGGTAAATGCAAATACATCATCAGTTGACAGGCCTGATTGGAATCCGAATTGACAATGGCGAAGACCCTTGTGGATGTTCAGGTGCTCAACAATTCTCTTATGAATAAGTTTTCAAGAACTTTGGAGAAACTTGTTAGAAGGGAAATTGGGTGGTAGTTAGAAGCATCAATTTTATCCCCACTCTTGAATAGTGGCTTCACATCTGCATACTTTATTCTGCCTGGGACTAACCAACATTATAAAGGAATTTGGAATCAATAATAAAACAACAGAAATAATGAAAGGAACTTTAAGAAACACAAGGAACAAGATCTCTTAAGAATTATAGGGTAAAGATGTATTGACAGAGGGAGAAAGATTTTTGTTGTTTTTTTGATTTGGAAAAAGCTTTCGTCAAAGTGTAATGGAACAAGCTTATGGATATTTTGAAGAGGAAGTGAGTAGATTGGAAGGAGACACAACTGCTACGGAACACGTATAGACAACAGAAAGTAGAATAAGAATTAGAAATGAAATGTCAAAAGGATGCAGCATTAGAAGTGGCATTAGGCAGGGTTGTTGACCCTCGCCTTTATTGCTTAACTTGTACATGGAAGAAATTATTGCAAAAGGCCTAGATGGAAAAAGAGGAGTGTGTATTGCTGGAGCAGAGACTAGAGTGTATACGATTTTCTGATGACAAGATATTAGTGGCAGGCAGTGAATGGACAGTACAAAAAATGCTGAAAGATCTAAATGATGCTTGTGTGAAATATGGGATGAGAATCAATACAACAGAAACAAAGAGTATGATGATGAGCAAAGGAAAGGGACTAGCACATACTAATATGAAATCGGGAGTAAGACAGGGAGATAGTCAACCACCTCTGCTTCTCAACTGCATATTAGAGAAAGTAGTAAGAGAATGGAGGAAATCTACCCGTACTAATGGTGTTCAACCCAAATGAAATAACTATAGAGTGATTCACTGGATACAGTAGTGCCAAAGAACAAATCACAGAACCCAAGCAGATAAAACAGGACTATAAATATCATTTGAAAAGACACACTTCACGACAAATATCCAATGATGTGTGTTGTGTGTCTCCCTCCCCCCACCCCCCAAAAAAAGAAAAAAAATTTGAAATTCATAACAATACAGTAGCTGAAGCAAACTGTCTTAAATGTATATGAGAGTGGGTAACAAGCAATACAAAAGAAGAGTCAGACATAGAAATTAAGGGTATGATACATAAAATGGAAAGAGCACCACATATGACAAAAAACACACAACAAAAAGTATTTGTACTGAAACTTGAAACTAAGTCACTATTAAAGGGTAGTAAGGCCAGAAACACTACATGCAGCAGACACATTTGAACTAAAAAGATTGGGGCAGTGGCAGCTGCTGTGTAAGAGCATAGAAACACCCTAACTTTTGACAGCTTGTGGATTTATTGGTTATTTTTCTTTGAATGCTGTTCAACATAACACAGATAGTGCAGTCTGAAAGATACAGCACTTAACACTACCACACTGCTGCTCTTTCATACTCCGTGAAATTTGGCATCAAGCTGGTGAGCACACCTTCAGTTGTGCACAGTTTAAGGAGCTTTTGCGCATGCGCAACTTGCATGATGTAATTACCTTGTTTGCCAAATACATACGGATTTGACAAACAATGTGCACGGATCATGATGTGCACACAACTAGAAGTTCACATCAGGGCCATCAGGTGGTAGCACACTGCAGCAAACTTTTACCCTCGTTTGCTCAGCAATCCTGCTGGATGATAGCACACTTCAGATATGCTAATTCGCTCACTATGTAGTAAAATCAGATTGGACATCAGTATATGTTAAAGTTGTACTGATAATAAACCTATTTTTTTTTTTTTTTTTTTTTTTTTTTTTTTTTTTTGAGTTCTGAATGGTTTATAGTATATTAAGTTACGAATTTTATCATACAGTGATACATATGATGTGCTGAGAATCATAAGGGCCTAAAGCACATCACCATCCATTGCGAGACTGTAGCATTTATTCATGCTTCTGAAATCAGTTGATCTATATGTTCAGTAAAGATTATCTGTGATGTAGTCCCATACTGTATATACGAAAATCTGTATCAGCTTTCTCTGATACTCTCTTAAATGTGGGATTGACGGCAGTGTGCTTTAGGCCCTTATGGATCTCTGCACCTCATTCGTGTTCTACTCAAGCGACAATGTTGGTAGACATTACTCCTTGAGTTTAAACATTTCAACAAATGGCAGTTTGTATTTGGAGTTTGTTGTTTACTGTGCAGTAATCTGCTTTCATTTGCAGCCTAAACATGAACTTCAATGAATCCATTTTAAAAGCTAACAGAATAGTAATGCTCTGAGGGAGGTCGTGAGTCGTGCTTAGGTAGCTCAGTCAGTAAAGCACTTGCCCACGAAAGGCAAAGGTCCCGAATTCGAGTCTAGGTCTGGCACACAGCTGTAATATGTTTCATATGAGCTCACACTCTGCTGCAGAGTGAATATCTTATTCTGGGAACAGAAAAGTAAATTACCAGGTAAAGTTAGCCATGAAGGAACTAGGGCCTCCAAGAACAGTTCCTTTGATTGACAGACTGACGAAATCAAGCGTGACTACAAGCAACATCTAACAAGAAAGTGTGCAGTTAGTACAAGTTGTCGTGTAGGTGCAGTATAAGAATGTCTGATTTTCAGCCCGGAAGTAAATTCGTGAACCAATACATTCGTTAGGGATCTTGTACATTTGTCCGAAAATATGGAAAAGCATGAAAACTCCCATTTACACAAAAATACGAAACTGAGAGTTGCGAAAGCTTACACATTATTTTGCTATTACCCTAAACTGTACTTAAGTATGAACAAAGCAACAAAAATCCACAAAACAATTCTTTCTTTTGTCAGGTAAGTTATGCATCTTATTATTATAATTACTAATATTATTACTGTTGTTATTATTATTGGCTGTGGCTGTGGTTGTATAAACTTGTTGATAAGCATAACTGTTTTACATCAGACACCATTAATTTCACACTCTCAAATTTATCTGAATCTGAAAATTTGTTAACGCCCAAATGTGTACTCATGAGCAGTGACTGGATTTGGGGATCTTGAAAAGTTGGGAAGACATAAAAAGAATTTTAATGAATATGATGGGACCTAGAATCGAGCTCTATTTGACAATTGAGAAGGTAACTGTTGCAATAAGGAAAAGAAGACTACAGTTTTATGGACATATATACAAAATAGGTAGTAACAAACTAACCAAGCAGATTTTCAACTTACTAAACAACTACAGATTCAACCCACATGGTTAACTGAAATTGACAGAGATGTGAAAAACATTGGCATTAGAATGGACTTTATAGATAACAGAATACTTTTCAGAGGAGCAACACAAAAGGTACAATTCAGGAAAGAAAGAAGTCTGCAAAAGAAAGGAAGAGAACCCACAAAGAAAAGGACTGACACTCTTGAAGGATGAAGGATGTCTTTGAGCAACAAAAATTAAACCTGAAGAAGCAAAACCAAAGTTGGTTTGTTGTGCCCCCCAAAAGGATTATTTGAATAAATAAAAATAAATGAACAACTGTTGTGTTGTGTGATAAATGGAAATACGGAAGCGTCCGATCCCGCCCGTCTGCTTTGACCCATGACGTCACAAATATGGCGGAAACAAAAACAAACACACACACTTTCCACAAGAAGCCTATTGACACTAACGGGACAAGCGCGGGAAATGAGGTGTTTTGGGTGGGGGGGGGGGGGGGGCAAACTAAATATAAACAAATTTAGACGCCTTGCGTAGCTAAAATGTGTAAGTGAAGACAGCCATGCATGAATACCCACCCACCTCCCCAGGGGTCGTAACCCCTGCAACCCATAGAAGATAAAGATGCTTCAGAAGCTGATTAGTGTTTTTTGTCTTTTTAAAAAAAAATCTCACGGGATAGAACGAACAGATCAGAAAGATAAATATAATAAACTAAAACAGAAATTGGAGGAAACAGATAATTAAAATAAGTAATAAGTGTTTTTAAATTTTAAAAAAATCTCACGAGATAGAACGACCAGATCAGAAAAGTAAATAAAATAAGATAAAACAGAACTGGAGACAGCCACACTCAAACCAAACTCCGCGCCGTCATGACGTCACACACGACAACACCCTTACGTCACGGGTCAAAGCCGACGCGTGGGATCGGACGCTTCTGTCGACCCTGATAAATTGTCAGCATATATATGATTATACAAATAATTATGCAGATGGTTACAATATACAAATATTATTATGTAGATACTGCTTATTTTGTTTTTACCACATAATTAGTTTTAATGTAATAGGGTGGATAAAAAATCTACTCACCAAGTGACAGCAGGAGACTACGCATATAAAAAAAAGGTTTTATGTATTCAAGCTTTTGGAGACAGTGGCTCCTTCTTCTGGCAGAAGAGTTGAAGAGAAAGGAAGAGGGCTGAAGTAAAAGAACTGGAGAAATTTAGGAAAAGGTTTAGAGTTTGCAAAAGTTGCCCAGAACCCCTGTCAGGCTGAGTTACTGGATGGGACGAGAAGGAAAATGTTTTATGTGTGTGTGCTCCTGCTGCCACTTTGTGAATACCTTTTTTATCTATCCAATAACATTACCTTGTCAAAAGTTGATTATTTTCATTGGTACATAATTAGTTTTGCTTCATGTATTACATATACCACAAATTAGATTTATGGTATAATCTATGACTTTGTTTGTTCACAATCACATTTATAATAAATATCAACTTTTTTTCATGACATATAAATTCATTGGTGTTATAGAATTGTTTTTCTTTCAAGCATGTCTCGTGCAGTTTTTACTTTTCATGCAGTACCATTATGTCATATGGTATATTGTTGAAATATATTATTTTGGACTTTACTTAAACGAGTGCAAAGATTGTTCACTAAGTTCCTGTTTCTGGTTCCATATAACTGCACATCAGATATGTTCATATATGTTGACTTTCTGTTTGGCATGCATAATTGAGTATTTATAGACTGAGGACTGTAAATATTTTTCAAATTTACAAATGATAGAGCACAGCAATTACTTATTCTTTTTTGCAGGTTTTACTTGGCAAATCTGGATTTCAGCTAGTGTTTAGCCATTACCCAGACGCCCGAACAACAGGGAATTGACATGCATTGATACTATGAAATAGTACATTGATAATGGCTAGGCACCATCCAAAATCTAGATTTGCCAAATAAAACATGCAAAAAAAGGACGACTGATTGCTGTGTTCTATTATTTGTAAATCATATCACAGTTGCCAAGTGCACCCATATTCCTAATGGAAGTTAAGCTGTTGTAAGTATTTTTTGTTCAATAAAGTACTGTCTGCAAGAAGTTTAGTTGTTCTGGCCAGAAATAAATCTACTAGGTTTCCTCTGCCAGAGAAACCTCTTCTGCCACAGGTGAGTTTCCCCAAAGAAGTGTTCCATAACGAAACTGTGTATGAAACAAGGTGTTGTATAACATAAGCATGAGCTCTTTATTCACACTATCCTTCGATTTCCTAAAGGCAGGACCACATGTGTTGCATTTGCAAAATACTGAGAAATGAGCATTGAGTAAATAAGGTCCTCATTGTGACATTCAGTGAATATTCACATAATAGTGGGCACATTGTACCACATATGCACTATTTGCTGAGCATTGAGCATTCCCACTACAATGAATATTTGCCTTGCTCCAGTTGCTCTGAACAGTAGTGGATGGTCATTAAGAACTTTTGCTTAGTAGTTTAGTTGCTTTCTTGGCGATGGCTTGTGAGCGTATGTTAATTTAAAAAATGAAGAAAAAAAAACTGAGGAGAAGACAATGGTGGACTATGTCAGTGAACCAGAGCAGAGGAATGCAAATCATAATTTTGTGATGTAAATATTTGCATTACTATCCCATTTAACAGTAAGTCAACTGAAATAACAGTTTCTGGGTTAATAGTAAAAGCCAGCTTAAATAGTAGTATCATTATAAATAATGTAATTGTGTAGTAATTTTCCTGAAATTTGCAATAAACTATTGTTTGTCACTGCTTACATTTTGTCATCAGTGTTGGTACTATCATTCTGTATGAAATATGTCTTTACTTCAAGGTTGTATTACATATTTTCAATAACCAGATGACAGAATGCAATGAGCTGTTGCTGTTTCTCAAAATAATTTAGTAGCAAGCTGGTGTTTACCATGAATTTCATATGCAACATATTTAAATAGAATTTTAGTATGAGTTTGTAGTTAGTTATGCTACTTGGTCCAGTCACATTAATGTGATCTCCAACTAACGTACAATAACCACTCACAGATGGCAGGTAGCACCATTAGCAATGGAGGTTATATAAAATGCATTGGGAGGTGGAGGGGGGCGGGGGGGGAGAGGAATGCAGAAAACAGTGCAGTTGGTATCGTAATGCAGAAATGGAGTAATGACATCCAAAAGGGAATCATCGTTGACTTTCAGACCAAGGGTGGAAGCATTTCTGAAATGACTAAGTTTGTATACTCTTCATGTGCTCTCATGGTTAAAGTACACTGTGCTTGGCAAAATGGCACTATCCAAAACCGGCACTGAGACAACTGTGGTGCACCATGAGCCGAAGAAGATGATAGGTGAACGATGGCTTTGAAGATGTGTCTGGGTGAACAGACATTCAGTGGTTGAGCAACTGACAGCCCAGATGAATAATGGGGCTGCCAATAGCGTCTCCCTAAGAACCGTTCAGTGGATCACTGCACCAGGAACCTGGTTCAAGTACCCATGCTAACTGCTGTTCAGTTGTGATTAAGGCTGAAATTTGCACACCAATACCACACCTGGACATCCTCTTAGTGGTAGCAGGTGACATTTCCAGATGAATCACATTTTATGTTCCATTAGACAGATAGCCATAGGCATGTATGGCATAAAATCTCTGAAACCAAACACTCTGCAACCAGGAGGAAGCGTATTGGCGAGGGAAATGTTTTCATGGCAGTCTGTGTGTGATTTTGTCATTCTGGAAGACACAGTGGACACATGTATGGCATAAAACATCTGAAAGCAAACACTCTGCAACCAGGAGGAAGCGTAATGGTGAGGGAAATGTTTTCATGGTAGTCTGTGTGTGATTTTGTCATTCTGGAAGAGACAGTGGACACAAGTATGCATCTATCCTTGGGGATCACGACCAACCTCTAAATGCAGTTTGTTTTTCCTCAGCATCTAAAAGCAAAGCAATGCAATGTGTCACACAGTTCACAGTGTACATGCATCATTTGAAGAGCACCAGAATGAGTTTACTGTACTGCCCTGGCCACTAACTCCACAGATTTAAATCCTGTTGAGAATCTATAGAACCACCTCAGTACTGCTGTCTGTGCCATGGATCCTCAACTGAGGAGCCTAGTGCAGCTGACCGTGGCACTGGAGTTGGCGTGGCTCAACATCCCTGATGGACCTTCCACCATCTCAATGACTCTTTTCCTGCATGCTTGTACTGCAAAAGGTGGCTATTCAGCCTTTTGACAGGTGGTCACGTGTGACTGGACAATGTATTATACAATTTATTAAAAGAACCTTCCAGTCAATTGGAAAACTTTCATCGGATGTAAAATTTCTTTCATTATAGTGCCCATTTCTGTTTTCTGACATAACTCTGTTCATTTCAAACTGAATGTCATTGATTCTATGCATAGAAATTACATCCCCTTCCATTAGCTGCCACTATACTGTAGGGTAATTTTTTTCTGGCTGGTTTTTCTGTAGCTGCCTGAAGGCAACAAGAATGCTGCTGGCTTAATCCATGTTACTTCTGGTAGGGGGGCACCTTCATAGTCTCAGATGTTATTGAATTTAGCATATGTTAAAATTCAGGACTAATAAAAAGCACATATTTTTTTGTTTTCTCCAAAAAAAAATTCCTGCCCGAGATACAGGCCTCCAAAGGCGACACTGCAAACACCATTCTGAAGATGTGAATTTTGAAAAAAATTTTAAAATGCTGTATCTCTGTAACAGTTCTAGATATTTTGTTAGAGTTTTTTATTTGAAAGATAATTGCTTTATGATTATGATGGTATCATCCATTTGGACATATATGTCAAAGTTCTTTTACTGTTGCCTTTTGAATTTCTTTTATAATTAACAGAATTTTTTTTTCAAAAACGCCAACCCAGAAAAGTTAGATTTTTTTTCTGTTGATTAGTACCATGTAGTACTATATTCTTTCTAAAGGAGAGCTTCCTAAGTTGGACAGGTTTTATTTTAAAAAATCATCTTTTTTAACTTTCAAGGGTAATGTATGTCTTCACTGAAGTTTTTTCTTCCTAATTTCTTTGTTACAGTGTTTATTTCTATCATCTTTGTTGCAGTTATTTCTTTTCACTTTCACTGTTGCAAATATTTCTTACACTTTGTTGTAGTTTCTTGTCAGTTTCTGTGTCGTGGTTGTTCAGTGCAGGTTTCTGTATTGTAGTCATTCAGTGCTAATTTGTTTACTGAAGAGGCTTCTAAGAAATCTGAGACCAACCATTGAGTTCTGTGTTTTCGTGATGAATTTGCCAGTTGACACAGTTGCAGTGTGTTTTGCGAAAAGGACTGTTTGAAATGTCGTCTGACTGGGGCCACAGGAGAGTGAAGTGTACTGACTATTTGCATATCCATAAAAAGAGTGATTTATAAGACAAACAAAATAACAGACTTTGTTCAGGTTGGGAATAAGTGTTCTCATTTGAAGACCCTGTTTCAAAGTGAAGATGCTTCCAGTGACACCTTTTTGTGATCTAAATGTTTTGACAGAAAACAACAATGAAAGTATCTGAACAAGGCGAAGCTTCCAATGGTGCAGATGATGCAGTTAATAGAGGAAGAATTAAATACTCTGAATCAGTCAGCTACAGAGGTAGGTATTAGTCCTGTTAAGAAACTGTCATCAGTGAAGTTGAGTGATAAGCTCTGTGCATCAAGAAAGCACAGAGAAATTACTAAAGCTATGGATGAAACAACTACAGCAAAACTGACTACACTCTTCAACGTAGTAATTCCATCTTCAGAGGACAATGAATCAAAGCACTCTTGCACCTCTTGCCAGGAATTTTTCACACATATCAATTCAGCTGTTGAATATTGTGCATCCTACAGTGAAAAGGTACAAGTTTTAATTCTTATTCCAGAGACATTTTCAAAGAAAACAATTTTGAACCACATTCCATCAGTATCAAAGTACATGGCAGACAAATCGAGAAATGTGAGGTCTGTAAAAGGAGTCTTTGGAAGACCAGATCCCTATTATGGTCATCCTGTAGAAGCAGCTCAAGTTTAAATATTGCAGTCATTTTATCTGGAAGATAAATGGGACTGTTCACCAAAAAAAGACACTTTAACTGTAACAGGTGAAGGTCAAAAAGTTGTGAAAGTGAAGAGGTACATGACTCACAGTATTAAAGAAACTTTTGCAATTTATAAGAGCAACTATACAACTTCACATATTGGAAGATCAAAATTTTATGCACTACAACCTAAGTGGGTAGTTCCACACCCACCTAGAGATGTCTGTTTATGTGCGTACTGTGCGAATTTTTAACTTTGTGTGGTAACTTTGAAGAACTTACTGGAGCACGACATATGACACCTTGGTGGGCGTGTGAAGTCATCAGTAGTCTGTGATGTAAAGCTAAACACATGTTTGTTTCAAGAATGTGGTGACTGCTCTTTAAAGGGATGACTGTCTTTACAGACACTTGGCCTGGAAGACATAGTGAGCACATTATAATGTGCTATGTCTCAGATTCCAAAAGTGGCTACAAAATGGAAGAGCGTCATTGCAACATTCAAAGATCCCTGGAATTTTCCTCATTGCAGTGGTGCTGTGGATGGGAAACATGTTGTTATTCAGGCTCCTGCAAACACTGGATGTGAATTCTACAATTACAAGGACAGCTTCATTGTAGTGGTAATTGTTTCAAAGGAAGCTGAGCATTGTTTTGCATTTGCTGACTGGGAGTTTCAAGGGAGACTCAGTGACGGGCCAGTCTTCTGAATTACCAGCTTATTTCAAAAAATTGAACAAAGTGAACCAACCAGCCTCCAGCAGAGCCAATGTCAGGGTGGAAGAAAGGTACCTTATTCACTTGTTGCAGGTAATGCTTGTGGGCTTTCTAAGCATATTGTGAAGCCTTTCCCAGGCAAACTGAAAACTGGTAGCAAATCAAGGGTGTTTAGTTACCATTTATCATGAGCTTGATGAGTCACTAAAAGTACATTTGAATTACTGACCAATGTATTCAGAGCGCTCCACAAACTAATTCTATTACAGCCATATAAAGTTGCTGTAAAAGTAATCACTTATATTGTTCTCCACAATTTTTTGAGGAGGAGCAAGTCCTCACAACCTGTGTATTTGCCAGCAGACTCTTCCGATCATGAAGAAACTGGTAATATTGTAAGATAGTGTATCATGTAAAATGAATGCTGACCAAACTTCATTATTGCCTATGAGAATCATACCAAGGAAAACTGGCCATGAAGAAAAAGATATCCAAAGTTAATTTGCTGACCACTTCCTAACTATTGGGCAAATCAATTATAGTTAATGTAAACTTGCTACAAGGTGATTGTACTGAAATATTTCATTATTGAAATAAAAATTGGTCAAAAATGTATAGTTACATTTGCATTAATTTTTCTTTTTGGCTCATCTCTACCCCACAGTATTCTTGATAACTGTTTACGTCTGTTATTATTTTGTAGTAGTTTTAACAAAAGATAACACTGAGAATGAACCCATTGTACTCCAGTTGTTACTATACATTAATGTTGTTCCTTTCGCCCTTCTCTTATTTTGTGAACCATTGATCCCAATGTATAAGAGATATGGAGTGACTAAGAGACTAAAAATACATTGGCATCAGATTTACATTGTTAGTGTTGTTTTGTTGTTACACAACAGCACTGTAAGCTTTCTGACATTCTTAATTATGAATGTCAGAAAGCAAACCTGCAATTATGCTCTAATTTATGTTAAAATAAGTGATCTCCAGTTCAAATACATTTTGGTAAGGTAACAAATAAATGTATGTTATGTCCTTAATGAAAGGATTTTTCACATCAAAAGGTTCAAGAGTTCACAAATAAATAATTGGCATGTATGAGAATTGTTCAAAAAGTATCCAGTATTTTTTATTGTCGAAACCCTTAATAGATATCAGGGTGCATGCACTCTCTTTGTTTGTAGACGGGCCTGACTTTTTTTCATGAATGCGGAAATAAGCAGTTGCTGGCTAGCCACTGACAAGTGAACATGTGTAAGTGGTGGTCGTTGGATTTTGTGCTATCGTCAAAATGAGAGAAAAAGTGGAACAACATTATTGCATAAATTTTTGTTTGAAGCTTGGCAATTCTCAAGTTGAAACAGTCCACATGATTTGACAAGTGTTTGGGATGAAGCAATGGGTACCACACAGATAAAGCAGTGGCACAACCGCTTCGAAGATGGTTGCTCATCAGAGAGAAGTGAAAAACATTTTGGTAGGCTCCTGACATCTGCAAATGAGGTAGTTATTGATCACATAAGTACTTTGGTGATGCTGAATAGACGAATCATGAACTTCTAGGTGAGGTTAAAATTAGTTTTGGATCCTCTTACTCCATTTTAATGAAACATTTGGATCTTAGGAGGATCTCCACAAAATTTGTGTTGAAGGTGCTAACAATTGAGCAGAAGCAACTTCATTGAGAAATCGCACAGGACATGCTGGATATTGTGAAGAGTAATCCCAACTTTCTTAACACAGTGATCACTGATGTTGAGCCATGGGTTTATGGGTATGATCCAGCAATGTAGTTCCAATCATTGCAATGGATGCATCCATCATCCTTGAGACCCAAAAAAGTGAGCGAGGTCCGCAGCAATGTGAAAGTCATGCTGACCATGAGACTCTAATGACATGGTCAATCATGAGTACACCCTAGAAGGTACTCATGCCATTAAGAAGTACTAAGAGAGGTTCTGCATCACCTTTGTGAAACAGTAAGTTGTAAATGGGCAAACTTCTGAGCAGCTGGCACCTTCACCATAATAATGCACTCATTCATCATTCCCAATCAGTTCAGAGCTTTTGGCCAAACACAACACAGCTGTGGTTTTTCAGCCTCCCTATTCTGCTGACCTAGCACCGAGTGACTTCTAGATTTTCTCTAAACTGAAAAAGACACTGAAACAGACCAGATGTCAGAACAGGGCAGACATTATGCAAAATTAGATGGAGCAGCTGTGCACCATACCAAAAGAGGCTTTCCAGTGATGCTTCCAGCATTGGCAGCATAGGTGTGTAGAAGCTGAAGGGGATTACTTTGGAGGTGCTTATTATCAAACAGTTAATAAAGATGGATTTTATAAATAAAAGTTGGATACTTTTTGAATGGCCCTAGAACATCAGTCGTGCTTACTTTCATTTTAGTACTGAGATGTGTAGCTGTTCCTGCAGTTACCTCTCTTAATATGTTACACTTACAATAGAAAACTATTGCTATCATCAGATTCTGTGCTAATTCTCACCCTGAAACTTGTCCTCATCTACCATCCAAACATCACAGCTGTTTCAGTACTGTCACTCCAATCTGCAGTGTCTCATACTAAGGCATGACAAAAATTAAATTTGAAAAGGCACAATTGAAATTCAGCATTTTTGCACAATTATATTTCCATACTGTGCCCTTATTACAAGTGTTTTTAGCACATCAAGTTCAAAAGGGTTTTCACAAAGAAAGAAAGGGAGGTTGGCAGTGTGTTTATCAAAATCGAATGGGGATGTGTAAAAAGAAACCTTTTATATTGGACTCAAAATTAGTTTCTTTAACAACTTCATCTACATCAGTTGTAGCATATTTAGTAATATTGGGAGAATAATCATGACTATAATATTGTATATGTCCACTATCACTCCTGTGCCCATCTTGCTTTGCAGACATCATCCCTCAGTACAAAAAATAATTTTATTTATACATTGCATGGCACTTCCCTCATCTCCTCATCCATCAGCCATTTAGCTGCCACTATATCCCCAAAAATTGTACACACATTCTTTCCCTTTAGGGGTCTTCCTGCTACTACTTTGAATAAAGCAAATGCCTGATTCATTTTCAGTTTGAGGTCCTCTACCTCATTAACTTTCCTCTTTTTTGTGGCTATGTATTCAATGTAGTTGGGCTTGAGAATATACATTTGCTCTTCAGGGTACACCAAAGAGCTGCAAGAATTTGTACAGAAAGTGGCGAGAGAGATCATTGCACTGGCTTCTTTAAAACTATAATGAAGCTGTGTGGCTAATTCCATCAGAACAAGTTTTTCAAACAATGATGTACATAAAGGAAAATGTGGAAATTGTGGATTATTGATGGAAGATCAATCACTCACTGAGTTATATTTTAGGTAAGTAACAGATTAATTTCACAATGTGAGGACAATAATGTCATGTCTAAACATGGCAGTACTTAGAAGCAGACTAAGCAATTATATAAAAGAAGGAAACACTCATCACACATTTTCACAAAAAAAAAAAAAAGGAGAGAGAGAGAGAGAGAGGCCGAGCAGCACAGTACCTCCAATTTTGCATGTAAACTTACAAACAGAAAACAGATCCATCTAATATGTATGTATGTATTTGTATTGTAAGTAAGTAAACTTTAACGTCCATGCAATGGTTATTGTCTATGGATATACAAAAAAAAGGCTCCTGTAAATACTAGAGCTGAAAGTCTGCACTTATAAGTAAAACTTCAGTTTGTATTAACAGCTACAGATGGATGCCACATATTCTTTCATATTTGCTAATTGTGGTTTTTAAAGTACAATCAGTGACCGGTAAGCCTTCTGACATAATAGTTTAATAAACTGAACAAAATGAACTTCATTGCTCACAATGAAAAACACAAGTGTTTGATCACCTAGCAGGTGGAAACATCACAAAAATAATTAATGCTAACTTACACTTTTTGTATTTTTTCAGTATGTTACTGGACAGCTATTCTGACAAAAATATAATTACTTCTGTATTTATCATATTTGTTGGATGACTTTTATCTGACAGGAACCCTGCCATTGTTTTATACACAAACCACTTGACGTGTTAAGTTGTTCTGACACAGTTCCATATTTTAGATGAGCCTTTACTTTTTGGGAACATGTTCTAAAAGATGTCATGAAAGAGCCTTTCTTTCCTTCAGCTCATTAAGAGAATACTTAATGTTCTTGTTGAGTTCAATACTATTCCAAGTATCATGAATCATATCTTGGTTCTTATGATTCAGTGACAATGAATTGCATGTCACCCGACCATTTTTGTAGTGCCCCAGAAACTTTGAAATACTTTCATTATACCATTCTATAGCCATAAAAGAAATATGATGAACAATATGTTTAATGACAGACTTATTCATATTACTGAATTGATTATTCATACACGTAAAACTTAAGTCACTCACAGCAACATAAATCTAAAGTACATTACATCAGTTTACCAGTCCACATCTTTGGATTGGAATCTCATTGACTGGAGTAAAATTGTCTTCAGCAGGGCAGGTCTGAGAACATTTTTGCACAGAAGCAACTTATTATTTGACACCACCCCCTCATACACTTTCACCTGTATCAGTTTTCGCTAATCACTGCGATCTGCATACACAAATCTTGCAATGAGTGCACCTGGCACTCCTCTTGGGGCACCAAGCAGCCACTACTGATTGTGACACGTCTGTATGGAAATACTACAGTTGAGGAACCTGTGACACCCCTCAGATTGGCACTCCAAGTGGCAGCTTGTGTTGCTTGGGTCTTAAACTGGCCTCGGTTTTTGGTGATGAGTCCCATTGCAAAGTGAGTCTCATGACCAGCGAAGATACGTCTGGAGATGCCCCGGACAGCTGGGGGATACCAATACGACTGTCGCACACTGTATGGCCTGGCAACCGGGGGGTGCAGGACCCCTGTGGTTGTCATCTTACAGCTCAGCTCTTACAGCACAGCAGTATGTTCACAATATTGTAATCCTGTTTTATTGCTCTACATAATAAGCCACCCTGGGCTTACATTTCAGCAAGATAATTCCTGCCACATGGGGAGAATTTCTACTGCTTGTCTTCATGCTTGCCAAACCCTACCTTGGCCAGCAAGCTCACTGAGTTTCTCCCTAATTGAAAATGTTTGGAGCTTCATGGGCAGACCATCCAACCAGTTAGGATTTTGATGATCTAACGTGCTAGTTGGACAGAGTTTACCGTGACATCCCTCCGTAGGACACCTAACAACTCTACCAATCAATGCCAAGCCAAATATCTGCTTGCACCGGGGTCAGAAGTGGTCCAAACTGTTACTGACTTGCTCAATTTGTGAAGCTCGTTCTGTTGAATAAATCGTCCAAATTTTCTGAAATTGTAATCATCTGTTTGTCTGTATATGTACATCACACCAAGTGATTTCCATCCCATTTGGATAATTCCTTTGTGACACATCATTTTTTATTTGTCTTAGAGTAGGTATGGATGCTTAAATCTAATGGAATATTGATTACATACATCGTACATACAATCACATTTACAAATACAAGTATTCACGTTAAAAATACTTATAACTACTACAAGCACAATTCTTGTACATCATTCTACATGACTTGTTAATACCATGATTTCATAAGTCATGCTTTTTAATCAAGTTTCTTAAGTTTTTTGAAACTTATATGGAATAGTCAAGTGTGCTGTTTTTGATCTTTTATTTGAAGAATTTTGGGCTCCTTGGTTTATCTGTATTCTGTGTGTGAGAAAGTCTTGAGTACGGTTAATCTACCTTTTGGTTGTTTCTTGTATTGTGCAAATAAACATTATTTTTTAGTCTGAGTTTGCATAAATTTTCTATGGTACAAATTAGAGAACTACTTATGTAAAGGGTGAGGGCTGTCCTTATGTTAAGTGACCTGAACTGACCCTGTAACTCTCTGGGAAGCAGTCTTAGAAAGCACATAATGGATTTCTTCTGCCAGTGGAAAATGTGAGCGGTACCGTGGGAGTGAGTGGAACAATACATAATGTGAGTATACTAGCTAATTATAACTGAAATTTTGTCTTAATTTAGGTAACAAAAATAGTATCCTTGCTAGTTTGCTGCTTAGGTAGTTTATTTGTACATCTCATGGCAGTCTTTTATCAATAGTATGTCCAAGTAAGTTCACATTCTTATTCTCAGACTTACAAGGGGAGGCCGCCAATTGTGAAATTCAGATTCGATTCATACTGCGCATGATAAAAGCTCATGGCCAGAGGTGTAATGTGGCAAAGCACCAAGATGCACTTCTCAGCCGTTGTTGAGAAAATCGACATTTAACTGTCGCTGCGCTGCCGCTACAGTGAAATACTCTCTACGATAAATAATTTTCTACAGCGTAGTGGCGCAGCGGTAAGCGCTCAGGTTCGTAATCCGAAGGTCGCCGGATCCAATCCCGCGCTATGCAACTTTTTTTTTTTATTATTTGTTTTTTTGTAATTCAAATGTATACACACACACATTATATATAATTCCCGGCAATCAGTTGCAACAATTATGCATATAATAAGTTGTTGAAAAAAGACGTAGAAACGATATTCCGAAACGAATACGTATATTGTAAGTCAAACGTTCGAATTAGAATAGAGACCCCATGAACACAAATTTGCTGTGGCAGGTATGAAATATAAACTCCGTTACTCGCTTGCTGCACTTGCAGGACAGATGTTGAATGGGCCGAAACGAGCCGCCGCATAACAGCGTAGTTGCCTACTAACTTCGAAAGAAGGTAGATGCGGTCCCTAGCGCAACTTATAACATCGTCGAAAATCAGTGCGTACGTGAGAGCTTTGGTACATCCTGTTAAACAAACGGAAAAATGGAGACGGCACAATTGGAGAGCGATCCGGGCCCTTCGCATGAAAGTAATGTTATCGAAGAAGATTCTATACACAGTGAAGTGGCGAAACAACTATTGAAAGATGCGTTGGTGTATTTTGAAAGCCTCCTTCGTAACAGTAATCGCATCGCAGCAGAACCGTCATCATCAATCAACGAAGAAGCCATGGTAATTGGGGAAGAAATGTTCCAGAATACGCTGCAAATGCTCGCCGAAAAATCCCTCGTTCATGATGAGGAACTGATAGACATTAATGAAATCGACGATAATAATGCCTACGAAGTCGTTGAAACGAGTCCCATTGCCAAAGAATCATCAGATGAATACGAGCCGGACGAGAAGAAAAAAAAGGGTACGATTATATTTCTCTGGACTACAAAATTAGAGCTGTAAATCTGGCCAAAGAAAATCCAGGCTGTAGTCTCAAAACTCTACAAAAAAAAGGGGTGCTCTCGTTTGACAAATATGGGCTATTTATCCAGGTGGGAAGAGCAAATCAAACGTGGCGGTAGCAAATTTGATATATATTGTACCATCGATTCATGGGTGCATGATCGCTTCGTAGAAGCTCGACAAAACTTCCAGCAAGTTACTACCAGAAACCTGCAGCAGTGGGCCTTGGGCGCTGCAAGTCAGTTCCCAGATTTCAACTTCAAAGCTTCAAAAACATGGGTCACCGAATTTAAAAAGAAGCATGGTATTCGGCAACGGAAAATCACAAAATTTGTTTCCCGGAAAGAGACGGCTACCCAAGACGAAATTTTGGCCGCAGCGGACACATTTCGGATCCAGACGCGAACGTTGATAACTAACTTCGACAAAGATTTCGTAATTAATACTGATCAAACAGGTACGTAAAGAGCTGTTCACAAATGTCATATGACATGATGATAGAATATGATAATCTGATATATGATTGACAACACAGATTTCGTATATTTCTTATATAAACTATATTTTTATATTTTGTTTGTCAGGGTGCCAGTACCAGTCCACGTTCAACAGAACTCTCGCCAAAAAAGGGTCAAAGGCTGTCCTGGTAACCCGACACGACATGAACAAGGTGACGCATTCGTATACGGCACAATATTCAATCACGATGTCTGGACGAGTCTTGCCTCTTGTTTTCGTATGCCTCCAAGAGTCCACAGGTACATTTGGACCCAGAGTACAGAAGACAGTCGACGAGTACGCCAAGAAGTATACCAACGTTGTTATTACATCCTCCAAATCCGGTAAACTAACAACGGGTTTGTTCATGGACTTCTTGCGTAATGCTTTGCAACCATACGTACAAAAGAAAGAGTTTCTCCTTCTGATCGACTCTTGGAGTGGGCAAACGAACTCGGCGTTATACGATGAGACGTTCCAGGACAATAAGAAGTTACCAACGTGCACTATAA
This sequence comes from Schistocerca nitens, assembly GCF_023898315.1. Taxonomy (NCBI): domain Eukaryota; kingdom Metazoa; phylum Arthropoda; class Insecta; order Orthoptera; family Acrididae; genus Schistocerca; species Schistocerca nitens. The sequence goes on from NC_064614.1 coordinate 1,125,950,741, forward strand.
AAGTCATTCCTCCAAAGTGCACTCCTCTCGTCCAACCGTGTGACGTTTATTTTTACCGGCGGGTAAAAAATTTGATCAAGCGCCTTCAAAATTGTGCTTTTTTAATCGAGCGAAACCGTGACATCAACTCCAGACACGATTGTATAAAAATCCAATCCATCGTCCACCACCAATTGTCTTCTCCGATTTTTGCCAATATGATACGATACGCGTGGTATGCATCAAACCTGACGAACGATAGAACAATTTTTCAGAATGTCAATCAGGTGTGTTTCCCAACAGGTAATTTAAAAAACAATTGTTCTTGTAAAAACGCATCGTTTATCAGATGTGCTCAATGTCGTGCTGTTTTCTATTTTCCATGTTTCTATGATAACTATCACTCTGGTTTGTGCGATACTCCAGCTACTTCTGGGCACTAATTGTTCATGATGTGCGAGTGTATACCGAACTTTTCAATAAATTGTATCCACTTGAATATTATTTGTGATATTGTGTTTCATTTCAAGTATTATTTTTCCACGACAAACGACCTTCAACAACTTATTATATGCATAATTGTTGCAACTGATTGCCGGGAATTATATATAATGTGTGTGTGTGTGTGTGTGTGTGTGTGTGTGTGTGTGTGTGTGTGTGTGTGTGTGTGTGTGTGTGTGTGTGTGTGTGTGTGTGTATACATTTGAATTACAAAAAAACAAGTAATAAAAAAAAGTTGCATAGCGCGGGATTCGATCCGGCGACCTTCGGATTACGAACCCGAGCGCTTACCGCTGCGCCACTACGCTGTAGAAAATTATTTATCGTAGAGAGTATTTCACTGTAGCGGCAGCGCAGCGACAGTTAAATGTCGATTTTCTCAACAACGGCTGAGAAGTGCATCTTGGTGCTTTGCCACATTACACCTCTGGCCATGAGCTTTTATTATGCGCAGTATGAATCGAATCTGAATTTCACAATTGGCGGCCTCCCCTTGTTAGTTGTTCTGAGACAGAAACAAAATTCTTTAGTTTTTGTTTTGTTAATGCACAACTAATCAGCCAGACACCAGTAACTAATCATCTCAGTCATTTCTATATTGTAATTTTCAACACTAAATTTTCACCTGGTTTTTTTTTTTTACAGTGTGATGTTATTGGCATAGAGTACATTCTCATATAGTGTATGGAAGTCATTTATACAGACAGTGAAAAGAAAGGTTCCAGGAACCGACCTCTTTGAGATTCCACATTTTATTTTCAACAATTATCATATTTGATTATTTCAAATAATTGTTGTAGTCTGTGAGAGAGATAGATTCAAAATAGACATAATGACTTATCCCTTACGCCATAGTGACCTAACTTTATTATTATAGCCTCACAGTGTCCAATGGTTTGTGAAAGTCTACTAGCGTGAGACAAGTAGTTTGTCTGTTTTCCACACCCCTGTGTATGTGGGGACTTCATCATCGATAATGGAAGAACAAGAAAATAAGATTCTTTGGCAGTGTTTGAACTTCATATAAGGAGAGTATGACTGATGTCAACAGTCTGCTGTAAATCGTTTTGTCATGTACATGTGTCTTCTTGTAACTCTGTATTAAGCAATAAAGTGTGTGTGAATTCCATTAATTCCTCCATGAGCATTCCAACCAGGAATTCTCACAGTGGAAACCCCACAGTAAACAACAACAAATACCACAACTTAATCAGCATACTTCATCTGACAGTGGAGCTGTCCTGTGATGGCTGGTCATACCAACAACAAGTACAAGAAAGTGACTCTCACGGTGCCTTGTATGATGTTTTTCACTAGCCAGATCAGCCTACAGTATATGTGAAATGTGAAAGTAACATTCTATCATGTCGTACTATGGACTACAACAATGATGCAAGTGTGCACCAATGACGTCTAATGACTTCCAACCTCCTCACTGACTTCAGCGATGAGTCCAATGCATCCCTACAAGAAAAAGTCAATATTTCTCAAATTACTCCACATCTACTAAGCAGCACCTCAAGCAATTTTACCAGTCCATCTGCATCAGGCACAACCAGCCAAATTCTTTCTTAACCTGAAGTGGGTCAACACAAGAGGATTTTTGGGTTATCGTCCACATCACATGTGATCCCAAGGATTTTGTCTACCACCTCCTTCAGGTAATATTGTGGAGCACATATACAATGAAGTTTCTGTTCCAAACTATTGCCATTCCAACCAGAACATCCAGCAACATGGTTCACAACCACTGACATTATTCTACAGAGCTGTGTCATCTTTGGCAACACTTTCAAGTTGGTCACTCTATTGAACAACAAAGGACAGCACACTCACATTATCAGTGACAACATACTGGCACCTCTGACTGATGGCAGACTTACCACCTCTAAAGATATATTGCTCCAGCAGCTTGCAAAGGCAGCAGAGAAACAATTGTTTCAGTTGGTTTATGAAGACACACTGGACAACAGAACACCATCTCAGCTCTGGAGGAACCTCCATACATCTGCTACCTCGTCGCTCTTGCCAGACATTATGCTTAGGATGTTATGGTTCATCCAACTACCGCCACTGATACAAATATCAATCATCTTGCATGAAAGTGAAATGGCTGACAGACTTTTTGAAATCCTGCAGCAAAACAATATTCAGATGTATTAGACAACAATGGCCACCACCAGTACATTTCTAGTGTGATGTACTGCCTGCAGCAGCTAGCAGCTGATGCAATCTGAGCAGTTCCGTACACTCACAAGAGTGGCATCACTAGTTCCCTGCACAAGGCCACCGATTTGGGAAGCTGCACCAACCATGCCCACAATAAACAATAAATCTCCACACACAGGCAGGCCACCATGTTTGTGGCTGTGTTGGTTTCAGACTCACTTTGATGACAAGCACACAATTGTTCCCCCTCAATCACAGGTGCAGACTCCATGGGACCTGAGGGGGCCCGAGGCCCTTCAAAAATTTGTTTGGTGGGACGGAGCTCCCCCCAATAATTTAAGAAAATTATTAATTATATTATGCTTTATAAAATCACAAAATTATGTTGGAATTTTTTATTTTCCTTGTTTAATGGTAGTTACCTTTTAAAATACATTACATAATGAGTAAAAACAAATAATTATTACAGTAGTAAGCAGGTTAACTGAAAACGAGTGGTGTGAATCATGATAGTGTTACGGTGCAGCGGGCACACTAAGAATTTGTCCCAGTGCGCAAACCTTTGGGTAAAGTGTGGTGCTGGCAGGTTAGCGCTGCGGCCACAGCAACATCAATAGGCCTGGAGCAAAAGCACCTGGAACCCTCCGCCTCACGTCGCCTTGCCGCTTCAAGACATTACAACACCGTGGATATGGGGACTTTTCAGAAGCATACACTGTGAGAGCGCCAGTGACCAAGCTGGTCTACAGCCCCTTTGCCCGACTCGATGGACTATGTGAGTTTCTAGTATCTTGAGAATATTGAAAAACTTTGAAGAACTTCTAGAGTTTTTTGAAACATTTCCTGGAGAGGACAAAAAAAAGGCAGGTTACAAATGTGCAGGCTACCTTGAGCCAATGTTACAATTTAAGACTAATTTATTTTTACATCTTTATTGCCATGCAATGAACCTATTAGAGGATGTCAATGAAAAAATACAATGCCCTCATCTAAGTGTTGCTGACCTGTAAAAAATATATGAGGGCTTGATTTGTATATTGAATGGAAGGCGTGATAGTTTTGAACACTTTTGGGAATTGTGTTTAAAAGAAAAACCTTAACAAGTTGATGATCTTTCACTTCCTCAGAATTGAAGTATACCAAAGAAGTATGAAAACAATGAAGCCAGCTCACCGCACACTTTCAAAACCCCAAAGGAATACTACAAAGCTATTTACATTGAAGTTTGTGAAACAGTGCAATCTTGCATTACTGAGTGGTTTGCTTCAATTGGACTCACACAGGTCATTGTAGCTGAGCAAGAGTGTTTGCTTTTAGTAAACAGAGGTGAAACAAATTTGGAAAAATCAACCGAGTTTTTTCAAAAATGATCGAGACATTGAGAGACTGCACATTGAATTGAATATGTTAGCCGATATCGCTAATAAAAAAAGACTGGTCTTAAAAAAACATGTGTGATGTAAGAAAGTACATTACACAAGGGCCAGCAGTTGGAGAAATGTTATGTGAAGTAGTGAAGTGAATTAAGCTTCTCCAAGTAATTCCAATCACGACAGCAACAGCAGAATGGTCATTTAGTGCCCTTAGATGACTGAAGTCATATCTCCGATCAACAATGGGACAGAAGCAATTGAACAACTTGGCTGTTCTTCATGCTCACTGAGATGTTTTGGATGAACTGGGTATCCGATCAGTCATCAACGACTTCGTATTTAGCAATCCAGTCAGACGGTCGACATTTGCACCTTTCTAAAGACACTCTAGCCATAATAATGCCATTTAGAGTGATATTAAAAATCTTTATAAAATAGAGAATTAAATACATACGTAATGTTAAATTTTGAGTTTCGAAATATTAGTACTGTATTACTTCATTACTATAGTACTGTATCAGTTATTTTCGAATACTTATATATTTTCAGGGTTTAAAGCCCAATTAGAATCTGCTATTTACATACTTTTTGTCTTAAAGTATTAGGCATACTGTATTAACTTTATTAACTGTATTAAAGCATTAACTTTGAGATATTGTTTTTATTTAATGAACCCTTAGCCTTATTCAAAGTAAGCTTAAATTAGCTGTTTCACTTATTAATCAAAGTGCTATTACTGTGTGACAGCAATATTTTATGTTTTATCCTTTTAATGATAGTTTAGGATTTATTTAAATATAATTTTAGTCTTTTCAGAGCTATATATTCACTGCTCTATAATAGTGTATAAGCATGATTATTACTGTAAATTAAAGTAGCTTTTTACAAAAATACCGTGCTTGTATATGTTTTGGCCGGCCGAAGTGGCCGTGTGGTTCTAGGTGCTGCAGTCTGGAACCGCGAGATCGCTACGGTCGCAGGTTCGAATCCTGCCTCGGGCATGGATGTGTGTGATGTCCTTAGGTTGGTTAGGTTTAACTAGTTCTAAGTTCTAGGGGACTAATGACCTCAGAAGTTGCGTCCCATAGTGCTCAGAGCCATTTTTTTGTATATGTTTTGTTTCTTTTTTCAAAGCCAAAAAATGTGCCAGGCTTGTCGAGTTTCCCGGGCTGTTGAGTCATACAGAGTCCAGTTTTGGGGGTTCTAATATTGATCATATGACTCTAAAATTCTTTAAAAAACTTTTAACTCGCTATTTTTCATCTAAAATTTAGAAAATTTTCCAGGGCAAGACCCCCCAGTAATGCCCCCCCCCCCCCAATATTTTTTATAAGATGGCATCCCTGCCCCAATGAACCGAACAAAGGCAAGATGCAGAATGCACAATGCCCAGTTATGCCATCCACAACTCAGATACATGAGCCAAAATAGTTTTGCCTCAGCTCTAAGTGACAATGGTAGACTCAATGTGCTAGATCACTCAACAAAAGAATATTTTCTGATTGACACCAGCTTGTAAGTGAGCATCATTCCTAGGAGAACCCACCAATGGAGCTTACTACACTGGCCATCCAGCTATGAGCTACAAACATTTTTCCTGCCAAACTTGACTGAATTGTCACACACTTTGTAGATATCTGCACACATGAAAAATATCTTTAACATTTTTTGATCGCTCATGGTCCAGAACCAGACCTAGTTGCCGATTTCCTCTGTAGCTTTTATCTCTCCCCAGATTTGATGTGAGGAATCCATATGCAAATCAGTAGTGGAGAATCTGTAACCAGTATCACTGATAGTTTGCCATTTCATACACAACCACATTCAGAGGACACCTTCCAGTATGACTCATGCAAATGAGCCAGCAAACATCACGGCATCAGCAGTAGACACACATGTACAGCCAAGACAGGGTGCAATGTCTGTTCCACCACAGACACATGTTAGTGAGATAGTTTCTCTAACAATGTGCATGTGTTCTTCATGTGTGACCCCCTGCACTCATGACTTGTGTGTGACATTTCAACAGAGAGGTATTCAGTATGGATCTGTGCATAAAATGAATACTACATCAGGTTACATGGTCAAAAGACAGAACAAGCAATGACAAGTTGATAACAGTTTTATTTTGAGACAGTTCACCCACAACTACAAACCGCCCAGTGACGTCAAACCAAATGCGATTAAGTAAAAACTATCGGCTAACCGGTTTCTAAGCATTACAATTGCTAGGTCACAAAACTTGCCCCTAAGCATGAAAGGGGAACCTAGTATCACCACATCCACTAATCTATCATATCCACATCCTTGTATTCCCCCACCGCTACTTGGTGATCTCAACACAGACCAGCAATGGCTGACCCTGCCAATCTCGACCCTAGTTGTCAATATCACCTGTATCTAGGCAGGTGAAGGATCACAATCTCACATTCTTTTTCTTCTCTCTCAATGAATATGGCCCAGCCGTGCCCTGCATAGCAGCCAGCTGTGCCACAGTTCATCATGTGCACCAGCTCAAAGATGACATCAGCAGCTGTGATCTCCAGTGTCCTTCTCCCCCAGTGCTCTGCACTCCCTGGAGTGAAAGAGGATGGATGGCTCTGTGGGTACCTCACCATCAATAACATAAGTGCAAGAGAATAAGACTCTTTGGCAGTGCTTGAGCCTCTCATGAGGAGTCTATCATTGACGTTGAAAGTCTGCTGTATGCCATTCAATCATATATGCATATCTTCATGTATCTCCTATTGAACATTGAAGTGTGAGTGAACTGGATTCATCTACAGTCTGTATTTCTCTCTGAGCCTTCCGACCAGGAATTTCTACATACATAATATCTAACTGATTTCCTATTGATTTTCCATATGATAAGTTTGGTCTAAGATCAAAATGGTTTGCATTCAATAACCTGTTATTTTCAAATTTGCACGATACAGCTTTCTGCAATTTTTTGTATAACTGAGACTGGTCTGTAGTTACTAGGAGGTGTCTTACCCCCTTCTTAAACACTGGGAGTGTAACTGTGTTTTTAAGAGCTCCAGGAAAAATATTATGTGCTGTAATTCTGTTGGCAAGATAAAGCAATGCCATCTTAAAGCACGACTCACACCCCATCCTCACAACTTTACTTCTGCCAGTACCTCGTCTCCTACCTTCCAAACTTTACAGAAGCTCTTCTGCGAACCTTGCAGAACTAGCACTCCTGAAAGAAAAGATATTGCGGAGACATGGCTTAGCCACAGCCTGGGGGATGTTTCCAGAATGAGATTTTCACTCTGCAGCGGAGTGTGCGCTGATATGAAACTTCCTGGCAGATTAAAACTGTGTGCCGGACCGAGACTCGAACTCGGGACCTTTGCCTTTCGTGGGCAAGTGCTCTACCAACTGAGAGTCTCGGTCCGGCACACAGTTTTAATCTGCCAGGAAGTTTCATATCAGTGCACACTCCGCTGCAGAGTGAAAATCTCATTCTCAATGCCATCTTAATTTAATTTGCTATGCTCTTAATGATGAAATAAATAATCCCATAATAGTCCTCTTTTTTCCTAATTTCTAAGCTTATTAGCAGCTTTACTAAATTGTAGGGAGTAATTCTGGATCAAGAGAATGTACTATGTTTTATGGACAATAAGACACACTTCTTTCTTCAAAAAATTGCCTCCAAAATTTGGGTGCATCCTATGCTCAAAATTAATGTAAAAATGTGCTGTGTTTGATTTAAAATTCCTGCCAGTCTTAAAAATGGCCATATATCTGGTGCTGAAGGAAACCTATCTCTATCTGGTAACATTGGATTCAACTGGCAGCAGCAGTGCACCAATGTGACAAACATGAGTTGTGGGTATTCACAAGCTTGCCACCCAATCATCACAAACCCAGAACACTGTCTAGCCTCTGATGTGTCATTGCAGTCTGTGGTGCCAGTGAACTTGAAATGAAAGTCTCTGTATGTCCATCATTTCAGAGAGTCGTGGGTCTTGGCTGTTCGATACAGGATGTCAAATGAAACATCTTTCAGCCATCCGGTATTCACGCTTATTTCATTTGGCTACCAGTTTTGGCAATTTACTACACCATCTTCAGGCTCCTGAGTGATGTTTTGGAAGATTCCACCTCAACCATTGGTTGAAGTGAGTGCTATATCAAGCAGAAGTCTACTAATACCAGTATTGATGGCCCCTGTTTTGCCCATAACTGAGGTAGAATCTTGCTGCACATCAGTCAGGGGCCTGAAGACAATGCAGTAAATCGCCAAAACTGGTAGCCAAATAAGATACCTTTGGAAACTACACGGCTGAAAGGTGTTTCATTTGACATCCTGAAATGAAAGTGATTTGTGTTATCGGTAACAGTACAATATTTTTGTTACAAACTAGTTCCATAACACAAGGAAAAAATAAAAGGAATTCATATAGTGTGGGCTATAAACTGGAAATAACATCATGTGCAGAAGAACGAGGAAACAGAGCAGCTGAGCAGCAATTTGGCCCTCCACCAACAGAGAGAGAGAGAGAGAGAAAATTCGTGGCTGGCAGGCTAGTACAGAATAACTGATGCAAAATGGCCAAAAATAGAAGATGACATATTGAAATGGGTTGAAGGACACCATCAAAATAGCACTGGAATTAAAACAAAAATGATTCAGACACACACTTGTAAGCTAGTGCTACAGTGGAACTTGATAGACTTCAAGGGAGGAGGTGGTTGGTGCTACAGGTTTATGAAGTGTCATGGACTTATTACGTGAACCAAAACCAAAATATCTCAGAAAATGCCACAAGTGTATGAAGAGAAAATATTATCTTTCTATTACTTTATTACTAACCTCAAAGAAAACCAGTGTGGAACTAACCCAAACAGCGAATGTGGATGAAACTCCACTGACATTTGTTGTGCTGTTTAAAAGAACTGTTGCCATGAAAGGTGCTAAAAATGTAATTATAAAAACAAGTGGACATGAAAAAAATGCACTATACTTCTACTGTAAAATGGGACGAATAGAAACAGTAGAGTGAATAGAAACAAAACTATACAATTACTGTGAATACTATAATGTTGTACTGGACATTAATTTTAACTACTATTGTTTTTGGGTTGGCAACATTTCAGACTAACAAGGAAATTATGTTTTGTAGGGTTGGCAGCATTGTAGTTTGATGTTTATCCTTGTGTCTGTGTCAATAGTTTTTAAGCTGTTTTCTTACCAATTTTGAACTTCTCTGGTAAGTAAACATGCAGTCTACATATGACAGTTAATGGCGTTGTAAGTACTAGGTATAACAGCTATATAAAACAGTAAGGGCTGGTTTTTGTTTCACTTTCAATGAAGTCAGGTCTGTGAATTTTCAAATTTTTTAGGTTATGTTTATAAACTTTGTGGGGTGAATAGAAACATATGAATTCTGGTGTTTCTATTCACTCCACAATAACAAAATCTAAAAAAAATTCTATTAGTGTGCCGTATTAATAATACATAATTCTCTAGTTATATTACATGCACAACTAACATGTCTTCCTTGTTTCAGAGTTGCTGTTCAAATATGCTACAGAAATACAAACCCACCATAGGCGATGGTTACAAAAAACACAGATGTAATCGCATAAACAATGCCCTCTCTGGCATCAAATCGAGGGTTAGCTTCCAGAAAGCAGCTGAAAAACATGGGATTCATTTTAGTGCACTATACAGACACCTAAAAAGAGGCGCCAACATTGAACCTCAGGGTGGACAAACTGCCTTGTCTTTTAAAGAATTGTAGACAGATGGAAATATGCAGCGAATGGGGCTATCCTATTGACTTTACAACCTTAAGACTTCTAGTAAAGGATTCTCTGGACAGAGGGGGAAGGAAGTGAGAAGGTTTACAAATAATTTCCCTGGTTGTGATTTTGTGGATTGTTTACGTGGCAACACAAAGATCAATTAGCAGTGTGAATGTGCCGAAACATAAAACGCTCCAAAGCTGGTGTTACACCAGAAGCTATTAACAGTAACTTTGATGAGCTGTCAGAGGAACTGGAGAATGTGCCGCCATATAATATAATAAATTATGATGAGACAAACCTTACAGATGATCCAGGAAAATGAAAGGTAGACACATGGAGGGGAACTAAATATCCCGAAAGGGTCATGAACTCCTCAAAGGCATCAATCTCAGTAATGTTTGCAGCTGCTTCAGTTGGCACTATACTACCCCCTTATGACAAAATGTTTGATATGCTCCGCTTCGATTATTGGGTCCTTACAGTTGCTGTCCCATACCTGAAAAAGCTGGAAGGTAAGAAATTTCTCATTGGAGACAATTTATCTTTGCATCTGCCCATAGAATCAGTTAAGCTGTGCCACGACAATGACATAACATTTATATTCCTACCAGCAAAATTCAACACACCCGACACAACCACTGGATGTGGCATTTTTTTGGCCTCTTAAAACTACTTAGCGCCAATGGAAGAAGGGCCTAGGAAGAAATGAGGCAACAGTTCCTAAGGATAAATTTCCTCTACTTTTGAAAAAGTTGTGAGACTCCTCGAAGGAAAAAAATGTTATTGCAGGTTTTAGGAAATGTGGGATTGTGCCTCTAGACTGCAATAAAGTATTGTCAAACGCTCCCAGGATATACCAGTAAACGAAAACCAGGATAAGAATAATCTTGAAGAATCCACTAATATTGTTGACAACAGTTTTAAAGAACTCTTCCAGAGTCTTAGACAAGACCAAACTCCTAAACAAAGGAGAAAAAGGACAAAAGTTAATGTCCAACCTGGCCGAAGTGTTAGTGTTGATGACTTTGAGGACACGGATGGGGAGGATGTAAACCCGAGTTATTCACTTTACAGTGATCCAAGCCCTTGTATGTCTGAACAAGGCAAGACAAAAAAAAATACTGGTATCTCCATAAGCCAAGGTGACTATATGGTGGTCAAAGTATATGGTAAAACATCATCTTTTTGATGTTATGTTTGCAATGTTAATTACCTTATTGACAATGGTTTTGTGGGAACATTTTTAAAAAGAGTTCCTCAAACCAGAAAGTTCACAATGACTGAAGAAGAATCTTTTGTCTCAAGAAACGATGTCATCCTAAAATTGTCATCGCTGGTTCTCAGTTCAAGTGCTTGTTTCAAAGACATGCTATGTTTTGAGGATGATCTGACCGATTTAACAATTTATTAATAATACAGTACCAGGTGCATGGTAAACAGCTGTGTTCTGTTTGTTCACCTTAAGCTTGAATAGATTAGCCATGTGACAAAAACATTTTTGTATATTTTACTTACTTTTAAAATTAATAAATCTTTTAAAATAATGTTTATCTCTTTATTTTATAATAGAAAAAATATATTTCATAGCTTTTATCACCATCTATTTCATAGCTTTTATCACCCTCTCTTTGCTTTTAAAAGAAACAATGATAGTTTTATAACACTGCTTTTATTCACCCCTATCTGCGGGGTGATTAGAAACACCATGTTTAAACTTTTTTTAATCTATTGTAAGAAAATAATTTGATAATAATATCATAATCTGATAAGAGCCATACAGAACTGAGTTGTGGGTAGATTTTTTTTTTTTTAACTTGACAAACAATAAGTAAATTTTTCAACCAAAGTTCAAATTTGTTGCTATTCACCCCATTTTACGGTACCCTTTCATGTTGTGCTGACGGTACTAAATTTAATCCAATGACCATTTTCAAGTGCAAAACAATGCCAAAACCTCCAGAAATACCAGCAGGTACATGACAAGGTTTGGATGGATGAGGCTAGTACGAAATTATGGACTAACAGAGTGTGCAAGAGAAGAAAAGGTGCTTTATGGAAGAAGAATTCTTTTCTTGTGCTAGATCAGTTTAGTAGTCATTTGAAAAATTCTGTAAAAGAGAAACTGAGACAGGTAAATACAGATCTCGCTGTTATTCTGAGAAGTTTTACTTCACTGTTGCAACTTCTTGATATCTTAATAAATAAACCATTTGAAGTGTATATGAGACAGGAAAGGAACAAATGGACAATGGATGAAACCCAACATGAATTCATGCCGAAGGAAGTGGATAACATAGTCATGGGCCAGAGTGAGAATTGCAGTAATGCTCTCGATGGCAGTGAAGACCATCTTATATATGAAGGGTGATGATAATAATGATGATGAAGAACAACAAAAATAAGAAGGAAGTTCAGATGACTTTTTTTTTAATGTCTGACTTTGCAGTCTAATAATAAAAATGGCAAAACATTATTTAATCAAAATGCTTAGAAATTAAAGTGCATCTTATAGTCCATAAAATACAGCATTCACCCCCCCCCCCCGCCCACTCAGGTAGAAATGAATTAGCAACTGAGCTGTTGTTATTGTTTGAATGATGAGAGCCCATACATATTTCAAAGCATTTGCCCTGGTAACACTTCTAATATATATATATATATATATATATATATATATATGTGTGGAATGTTTCTCTCTCTCTCTCTCTCTCTATATATATATATATATATATATATATATATATACAAAGATGATGTGACTTACCAAACGAAAGCGCTGGCACGTCGATAGAAGACACACAAACAAACACAAACATACACACAAAATTCAAGCTTTCGCAACAAACTGTTGCCTCATCAGGAAAGAGGGAAGGAGAGGGAAAGACGAAAGGATGTGGGTTTTAAGGGAGAGCGTAAGGAGTCATTCCAATCCCGGGAGCGGAAAGACTTACCTTAGGGGGAAAAAAGGACGGGTATACACTCGCACACACACACATATCCATCCACACATATACAGACACAAGCAGACATATTTAAAGACCCGTCTGCTTGTGTCTGTATATGTGTGGATGGATATGTGTGTGTGTGCTAGTGTATACCCGTCCTTTTTTCCCCCTAAGGTAAGTCTCTCCGCTCCCGGGATTGGAATGACTCCTTACCCTCTCCCTTAAAACCCACATCCTTTCGTCTTTCCCTCTCCTTCCCTCTTTCCTGATGAGGCAACAGTTTGTTGCGAAAGCTTGAATTTTGTGTGTATGTTTGTGTTTGTTTGTGTGTCTATCGACGTGCCAGCGCTTTCGTTTGGTAAGTCACATCATCTTTGTTTTTTTTTATAGAGGGAAACATTCCACGTAGGAAAAATATATCTAAAAACAAAGATGATGTGACTTACCAAATGAAAGTGCTGGCAGGTCGACAGACACACAAACAAACACAAACATACACACAAACTTCAAGCTTTCGCAACAAACTGTTGCCTCATCAGGAAAGAGGGAAGGAGAGGGAAAGACGAAAGGATGTGGGTTTTAAGGGAGAGGGTAAGGAGTCATTCCAATCCCGGGAGTGGAAAGACTTACCTTAGGGGGAAAAAAGGACGGGTATACACTCGCACACACACACATATCCATCCACACATATCCAGACACAAGCAGACATATTTAGAGACAAAGAGTTTGGGCATATATATATATATATATATATATATATATATATATATATATATATATATATATATATATATATATATATATATATATATATATTAAAAGAAAGATGATGAGACTTACCAAACAAAAGCGCTGGCAGGTCGATAGACACACAAACAAACACAAATATACACACAAAATTCAAGCTTTCGCAACAAACTGTTGCCTCATCAGGAAAGAGGGAAGGAGAGGGAAAGACGAAAGGATGTGGGTTTTAAGGGAGAGGGTAAGGAGTCATTCCCTATATATATATATATATATATATATATATATATATATATATATATATATATCTAAAAAGAAAGATGATGAGACTTACCGAACAAAAGCGCTGGCAGGTCGATAGACACACAAACAAACACAAATATACACACAAAATTCAAGCTTTCGCAACAAACTGTTGCCTCATCAGGAAAGAGGGAAGGAGAGGGAAAGACGAAAGGATGTGGGTTTTAAGGGAGAGGGTAAGGAGTCATTCCAATCCCGGGAGCGGAAAGACTTACCTTAGGGGGAAAAAGGTGTGTGTGCGAGTGCACACCTGTCCCTCCTCCCCCCAAGGCAAGTCCCTCCGCTCCCGGGACTGGAACGACTCCCCACCCTCCCCCCCAAAACCCACATCCCTTCGTCCCTCCCTCCCCCCCGACGAGGCAACAGTCCGTTGCGAAAGCCTGAATTCCGCGTGCATACCTGTGTTTGCCTGTGTGTCTATCGACCCGCCAGCGCTCCCGTTCGGCAAGTCCCATCATCTTTCTTTTTATATATATATATATATATATATATATATATATATATATATATAACAGAGGGAAACATTCCACGTGGAAAAAATATATCTAAAAAGAAAGATGATGAGACCCACCGAACAAAAGCGCTGGCAGGTCGATAGACACACAAACAAACACAAACACACACACAAAATTCAAGCCTTCGCAACAAACCATCCACATCAAACCCACCAACAAGCAACAGTACCTCCATTATGACAGCTGCCACCCATTCCACATCAAACGGTCCCTTCCCTACAGCCTAGGTCTTCGTGGCAAACGAATCTGCTCCAGTCCGGAATCCCTGAAACATTACACCAACAACCTGACAACAGCTTTCGCATCCCGCAACTACCCTCCCGGCCTGGTACAGAAGCAAATAACCAGAGCCACTTCCTCATCCCCTCAAACCCAGAATCCCCCACAGAAGAACCACAAAAGTGCCCCACTTGTGACAGGATACTTTCCGGGACTGGACCAGACTCTGAATGTGGCTCTCCAGCAGGGATACGACTTCCTCAAATCCTGCCCTGAAATGAGATCCATCCTTCATGAAATCCTCCCCACTCCGCCAAGAGTGTCTTTCCGCCGTCCACCTAACCTTCGTAACCTGTTAGTTCATCCCTATGAAATCCCCAAACCACCTTCCCTACCCTCTGGCTCCTATCCTTGCAACCGCCCCCGGTGCAAAACCTGTCCCATGCACCCTCCCACCACCACCTACTCCAGTCCTGTAACCCGGAAAGTGTACACGATCAAAGGCAGAGCCACGTGTGAAAGCACCCACGTGATTTACCAACTGACCTGCCTACACTGTGATGCATTCTATGTGGGAATGACCAGCAACAAACTGTCCATTCGCATGAATGGACACAGGCAGACAGTGTTTGTTGGTAATGAGGATCACCCTGTGGCTAAACATGCCTTGATGCACAGCCAGCACATCTTGGCACAGTGTTACACCGTCCGGGTTATCTGGATACTTCCCACCAACACCAACCTATCCGAACTCCGGAGATGGGAACTTGCCCTTCAGTATATCCTCTCTTCTCGTTATCCGCCAGGCCTCAATCTCCGCTAATTTCAAGTTGCCGCCACTCATACCTCACCTGTCTCTCAACAACTTCTTTGCCTCTACTCTTCCACCTCGACTGACATCTCTGCCCAAACTCTTTGTCTTTAAATATGTCTGCTTGTGTTCTGTATGTGTGGATGGATATGTGTGTGTGTGCGAGTGTGTGCCTGTCCTTTTTCCCCCTAGGGTGGGTCTTTCCACTCCCGGGATTGGAGTGGCTCCTTGCCCTCTCCCTTGGAACCCGCATCCTTTCGTCTTTCCCTCTCCTTCCCTCTTTCCTGGTGGGGCGGCGGTTTGTTGCGAAGGCTTGAATTTTGTGTGTGTGTTTGTGTTTGTTTGTGTGTCTATCGACCTGCCAGCGCTTTTGTTCGGTGGGTCTCATCATCTTTCTTTTTTAGATATATTTTTTCCACGTGGAATGTTTCCCTCTGTTATATATATATATATATATATATATATATATATATATATATATATATATATATATATATATATATAAAGAAAGATGATGGGACTTGCCGAACGGGAGCGCTGGCGGGTCGATAGACACACAGGCAAACACAGGTATGCACGCGGAATTCAGGCTTTCGCAACGGACTGTTGCCTCGTCGGGGGGGAGGGGGGGGGGAGGGAGGGACGAAGGGATGTGGGTTTTGGGGGGGAGGGTGGGGAGTCGTTCCAGTCCCGGGAGCGGAGGGACTTGCCTTGGGGGGAGGAGGGACAGGTGTGCACTCGCACACACACCTTTTTCCCCCTAAGGTAAGTCTTTCCGCTCCCGGGATTGGAATGACTCCTTACCCTCTCCCTTAAAACCCACATCCTTTCGTCTTTCCCTCTCCTTCCCTCTTTCCTGGTGAGGCAGCGGTTTGTTGCGAAGGCTTGAGTTTTGTGTGTATATTTGTGTTTGTTTGTGTGTCTATCGACCTGCCAGCGCTTTTGTTCGGTGAGTCTCATCATCTTTCTTTTTAGATATATTTTTTCCACGTGGAATGTTTCCCTCTGTTATATTCATATCATTAATTTGAACCCAACAATGACGTTTGTTATTGTCACTGTTACATTTCGAAGTCTTTTCTGTCGTCTTATTTCCTCCTTCTGTTTTTGCCAGTAGTTTCCCTTTGTATGCACCTTCTCCTTTTTACCGTAATCCACTATACAATTTTTTCCCGCCGATATATACTCAACAATACGTAATAATACGTAACCCACTTCCAAACCATAACAAAAAAATTTTTTCTTCCGCTACTGCTATAAAATCCACCGTTTCTAGTTCACAAACAGTTCCTTTCAGCTATTAAACAACCTTTTCGGCTAGTTTTAATAACTTTTGCTTTATTTCGATTTCCGTTTTTTCACATCACCGATCATTTTTAGCCGCTTCCCACAGGTTTTAACGTTATTATTTCTCCACCAGACAATTGTTAGCCTCATTTCCATAATCTGCCACCACCATACCACTACTTTTAATACATCCCCACGTAGTTTTTTCGAAATTTTCCCGAATTTCTCCACCCTTTAACGTGTTTTGGCGGCAACACAACCACCTAACCTTTATGCACATCGTTTTCTACCTACACTATTTCACCACATGATCAACATAACCCAGCTCCAACCAACCCCTTTTCGCACCAGATCTCCATTTGCTTTCTACTTCACCTTTATCTCTCCCCACATATTTTTATATTCATTTTCATTTCAGCCTCACGTTACACTTTCGACCTTCTAGTACCATGTCACCCGCACAACACCCCCACAACGACCCCATTAAGTTTTATTTACATTCCCTCCGCAGACATGCCTTCGCCCTAGCCAGATTACGCTCCCATATTCTATTTTCTCAGGCTTGTCTGACATTTGGCATTACCCCCAAAGGCCTCACACTTAAAGTTCCCATCTCTGGCTGCAACCCTTCCTTCCATCAGTCCCTATACCAGTTCCAAACTGAACAATCCATTGCCCTCACCCACCTAATCCTTCACCTACACATCAACTCAGCCAATGAACACACCCGTCAACTCCTATCCTTAATAAAAGTCCTTAATCTTTCCTCTCCCACATCCACACCGGCTGTTCAGAGCATCCTCCTACAGGCCAACCGTAAATTAGAACAGCATGCCACCCTCCACCTCAAAAAACTATCCAATCTCCTGGTTTCCCACCTCCGGAAAGGCAACTCACTCACCCTTCACAACCTTTCCAGCAAACCTCAACCACCTCTCATTGCACACAAACCCAGCCTCTCCCATCTACTCAATCTCCCACTTCCAGCTCCACTCCCTCCAAAACCTCAAAATTCCTTTCAACACAATCTGGAACCACAACACCCAAATTCAGTAGTTAACCTTTCCTCCAAACCTCTCTCCCAATCCGAAACCTCTGTCCTATCCAAAGGCCTCACCTTCAGCCCCACTCCCAGATTCAACCAAACAGCCCTCGTCAAAGATTTACTGTCCTACACCCGTACTCTCTGCTGGAAATATCACTTTGCCACGAAGAAAAATGATCCTAATCCTACTCCTAATGATCCAACTCCCCAAGACACCATCCAAATTGAACCCTGCCTGGAACAGTTCCTTCCTCCGTCACAGCGGGACCCACCTCCTCTTCCTCAAAATCACCCTCTCCAAACCTTCCAGGAATTTCTGACTTCCAGCCTTGCATCTCAATCCTTCTTAAAAAACCTTAATCCTACACCCAACATCACCACTGCTGAAGCCCAGGCTATCCGTGATCTGAAGGCTGACCGATCCATCGTCATTCTTCCGGCGGACAAGGGTTCCACGACCGTGGTACTTGATCGTCGGGAGTATGTGGCTGAGGGACTGCGTCAGCTTTCAGACAACACCACATACAAAGTTTGCCAAGGTAACCCCATTCCCGATGTCCAGGCGGAGCTTCAAGGAATCCTCAGAACCTTAGGCCCCCTGCAAAACCTTTCACCTGACTCCATCAACCTCCTGACCCCATCGACACCCCGCACCCCAACCTTCTACCTTCTTCCTAAAATCCACAAACCCAATCATCCCGGCCGCCCCATTGTAGCTGGTTACCAAGCCCCCACAGAACGTATCTCTGCCTACGTAGATCAACACCTTCAACCCATCACATGCAGTCTCCCATCCTTCATCAAAGACACCAACCACTTCCTTGAACGCCTGGAATCCTTACCCAATCTGTTACCCCCGGAAACCATCCTTGTAACCATTGATGCCACTTCCTTATACACAAATATTCCGCACGTCCAGGGCCTCGCTGCGATGGAGCATTTCCTTTCACGCCGATCACCTGCCACCCAACCTAAAACCTCTTTCCTCATTACCTTAGCCAGCTTCATCCTGACCCACAACTTCTTCACTTTTGAAGGCCAGACATACCAACAATTAAAGGGAACAGCCATGGGTACCAGGATGGCCCCCTCGTATGCCAACCTATTCATGGGTCGCTTAGAGGAAGCCTTCTTGGTTACCCAGGTCTGCCAACCCAAAGTTTGGTACAGATTTATTGATGACATCTTCATGATCTGGACTCACAGTGAAGAAGAACTCCAGAATTTCCTCTCCAACCTCAACTCCTTTGGTTCCATCAGATTCACCTGGTCCTACTCCAAATCCCATGCCACTTTCCTTGACGTTGACCTCCACCTGTCCAATGGCCAACTTCACACGTCCGTCCACATCAAACCCACCAACAAGCAACAGTACCTCCATTATGACAGCTGCCACCCATTCCACATCAAACGGTCCCTTCCCTACAGCCTAGGTCTTCGTGGCAAACGAATCTGCTCCAGTCCGGAATCCCTGAAACATTACACCAACAACCTGACAACAGCTTTCGCATCCCGCAACTACCCTCCCGGCCTGGTACAGAAGCAAATAACCAGAGCCACTTCCTCATCCCCTCAAACCCAGAATCCCCCACAGAAGAACCACAAAAGTGCCCCACTTGTGACAGGATACTTTCCGGGACTGGACCAGACTCTGAATGTGGCTCTCCAGCAGGGATACGACTTCCTCAAATCCTGCCCTGAAATGAGATCCATCCTTCATGAAATCCTCCCCACTCCGCCAAGAGTGTCTTTCCGCCTTCCACCTAACCTTCGTAACCTGTTAGTTCATCCCTATGAAATCCCCAAACCACCTTCCCTACCCTCTGGCTCCTATCTTTGCAACCGCCCCCGGTGCAAAACCTGTCCCATGCACCCTCCCACCACCACCTACTCCAGTCCTGTAACCCGGAAAGTGTACACGATCAAAGGCAGAGCCACGTGTGAAAGCACCCACGTGATTTACCAACTGACCTGCCTACACTGTGATGCATTCTATGTGGGAATGACCAGCAACAAACTGTCCATTCGCATGAATGGACACAGGCAGACAGTGTTTGTTGGTAATGAGGATCACCCTGTGGCTAAACATGCCTTGGTGCACAGCCAGCACATCTTGGCACAGTGTTACACCGTCCGGGTTATCTGGATACTTCCCACCAACACCAACCTATCCGAACTCCGGAGATGGGAACTTGCCCTTCAGTATATCCTCTCTTCTCGTTATCCGCCAGGCCTCAATCTCCGCTAATTTCAAGTTGCCGCCACTCATACCTCACCTGTCTCTCAACAACTTCTTTGCCTCTACTCTTCCACCTCGACTGACATCTCTGCCCAAACTCTTTGTCTTTAAATATGTCTGCTTGTGTTCTGTATGTGTGGATGGATATGTGTGTGTGTGCGAGTGTGTGCCTGTCCTTTTTCCCCCTAGGGTGGGTCTTTCCGCTCCCGGGATTGGAGTGGCTCCTT
Source organism: Schistocerca nitens (assembly GCF_023898315.1). NCBI lineage: Eukaryota > Metazoa > Arthropoda > Insecta > Orthoptera > Acrididae > Schistocerca > Schistocerca nitens. The sequence goes on from NC_064614.1 coordinate 1,125,970,864, forward strand.
GCCCTCTCCCTTGGAACCCGCATCCTTTCGTCTTTCCCTCTCCTTCCCTCTTTCCTGGTGGGGCGGCGGTTTGTTGCGAAGGCTTGAATTTTGTGTGTGTGTTTGTGTTTGTTTGTGTGTCTATCGACCTGCCAGCGCTTTTGTTCGGTGGGTCTCATCATCTTTCTTTTTTAGATATATTTTTTCCACGTGGAATGTTTCCCTCTGTTATATATATATATATATATATATATATATATATATATATATATATATATATATATATATAAAGAAAGATGATGGGACTTGCCGAACGGGAGCGCTGGCGGGTCGATAGACACACAGGCAAACACAGGTATGCACGCGGAATTCAGGCTTTCGCAACGGACTGTTGCCTCGTCGGGGGGGAGGGGGGGGGGGAGGGAGGGACGAAGGGATGTGGGTTTTGGGGGGGAGGGTGGGGAGTCGTTCCAGTCCCGGGAGCGGAGGGACTTGCCTTGGGGGGAGGAGGGACAGGTGTGCACTCGCACACACACCTTTTTCCCCCTAAGGTAAGTCTTTCCGCTCCCGGGATTGGAATGACTCCTTACCCTCTCCCTTAAAACCCACATCCTTTCGTCTTTCCCTCTCCTTCCCTCTTTCCTGATGAGGCAACAGTTTGTTGCGAAAGCTTGAATTTTGTGTGTATATTTGTGTTTGTTTGTGTGTCTATCGACCTGCCAGCGCTTTTGTTCGGTAAGTCTCATCATCTTTCTTTTTAGATATATTTTTTCCACGTGGAATGTTTCCCTCTGTTATATATATATATATATATATATATATATATATATATATATATATATATATATATATATATATATATAGGGTTCAGAGAGATATAGTCATAAGCCACAACTTTCGCGAAATTGAGCTTTTCATGTTGCGGCATTCTTAACAATGTCTTCTTCACAATGTGTTGAAAAAGTTCCATTCTACTGCAACAGATGGCAGGCTATGATGGAGTGCAGTTCTATGCTGTGCCATCTGGTAGTAGTTTCAGAAGATACATAGTCACAAGCCACAGCAAGATGGCAGGTGTGTCAGGAACGTCTGAAGCGTCTTCGGGTCTTCAACGCATATTTGACACAGACAGTAGTGGAAGTGAAGAGCTTTACCTTTGGATCCTGTCAGTGATGAATCTTGGCATCCATCGACCAGCAGTTCCAGCTCAGATGATGTTTCGGTAAGTATATAAAACGGTTTATTTCTGGCGATTAATTTTCTGTGGCTTGTGACTTTGTTTCTCTCAACATTGCCAACGCATTTGACAGCCATCCTGTGTGTTAATGATGAAACTTGATGGGCACATTTATATTACTGCTTAATGGTGCAATAATGTAGTTTCAAAGGCAAAAGATGTGTAAAAAATATTTTCTCATTAATGTGATTTTAGCGAAATTTAATGTTTTGTGTGGCTTATGACTATATCTCACACAAATTCTTAGACTATTTTGCTCTTCATATTATAGCTTGAAATAAGTAGAATAAATGAAGAATCACCCAAAAAACCAAAGCCTTCACGGAAAAGAAAGCGAAATATTGATCAGTGGAAGAAAAATAAAGCAAAATGTCGACGAAATGCTGGTTAGCAGTATAAGTCTTTAAAAACCCACAAGACTGTTCAGGCTGCTACTATAGGAAGTCCCTGTACTTGTTTAAATAAATGCTTCACAAAACTGCTTGGAGAGGAAGAAAACATTTTTCATTCATTTTGGGACATAGGAAACTTTAATGCCCAGAATACTTACCTGATGAGCGGTATGAAAATGAAACTGAAAAAGCGGAGGTTTGTTCACTATTTAAATAAAAATGGTTTAATATTTTGCCTATTTATTTCATTTTGTTATATTTGTCATAATTTCTTTCAGAGCTATCCAAAAATGGCTTCCAAGAAAATATCATCCAGGGATGTTACATTTTCTTATAATGTGAGGGTATGCGGAATAGAAGTCATCATCTGCAAGGAAGCTTCCCTAAGGGTTCATGGCTTACAGATACATGCATGAAGAGTGAGGAATTTGCAACATCAAATGAAGCAGGGATTTTCAGTGCCAAAAGAAGATGGAAGTGGTATGTATGTTACTCTGTGCTATAAGTTAGGGATGTAAAACTGAGTACTATACAAATATTTCTATTAGGAAGAGGATGTAAGCTCATCTTTTTTTTGTGGGTTTTAAGGGAGAGGGTAAGGAGTCATTCCAATCCCGGGAGCGGAAAGACTTACCTTAGGGGGGAAAATAGGACAGGTATACACTCGTGCACACACACATATCCATCCACACATACACAGACACAAGCAGACATTTGTAAAGGCAAAGAGTTTGGGCAGAGATGTCAGTCGAGGCGGAAGTACAGAGGCAAAGATGTTGTTGAAAGACAGGTGAGGTGTGAGTGGCGGCAACTTGAAATTAGCGGAGGTTGAGGCCTGGTGGATAACGAGAAGAGAGGATATACTGAAGGGCAAGTTCCCATCTCTGGAGTTCTGGCAGGTTGGTGTTAGTGGGAAGTATCCAGATAACCCGGACGGTGTAACACTGTGCCAAGATGTGCTGGCCGTGCACCAAGGCATGTTTAGCCACAGGGTGATCCTCATTACCAACAAACACTGTCTGCCTGTGTCCATTCATGCGAATGGACAGTTTGTTGCTGGTCATTCCCACATAGAAAGCTTCACAGTGTAGGCAGGTCAGTTGGTAAATCACGTGGGTGCTTTCACACGTGGCTCTGCCTTTGATCGTGTACACCTTCCGGGCTACAGGACTGGAGTAGGTGGTGGTGGGAGGGTGCATTGGACAGGTTTTACACCGGGGGCGGTTACAAGGGTAGGAACCAGAGGGTAAGGAAGGTGGTTTGGGGATTTCATAGGGATGAACTAAGAGGTTACGTAACTGAAGACTCATGAAAACCACATCTACAAAAAAATGGTCCCAATTCCACTGATAAGTATTTATTTTAGGATTGGCCTATGCCATTTGACAGCCCTGTTTTTATACCATATAAAGGGCATATGGTCTTTGCCTAAATTTTGTAATACTACTCTTAGCATTGTTGCATAATTATTCAAATTTTCAAACCTTTCAATTAGCCAGTATTACTCTCTTGTAGCCCTAATATTCTTGTTTTCTTAAATGTATACTTTTAATACAAAAATATGCTGGTTAATGAATCATTTCAATCTTGGTGGGCTTTGCTAGAACATCGGGAGAAAACAGCATGCCTAAAATTCACTCACAAAAATGGGATGCAGTGTAAACGTTAATTTAAAATATATAGTCAATAGTTGAATGAAATAACATCATTGCCAGATGCGTAAAAGTGTTGTTTAATAGTCATGTCTCTTACATTTTCATTAAAAATGTAATAACTCTCTGTTCTAACATTTTATAGAAACCTTCCTATGCTAATTTTTAAATAGGTACCATAAACAATGGCACTATCATCTCAACCTGAGCATTCCTTGAATAAGGTTCCTGTAGTTGGTCTGTGTTGAGTAGTTGGTGAGCTACAGTTGCTGAGCTACAGTAAAGTCAAATGTATAAATTTTTGGTTGTTCCCTAACTGATTATTGCTCATGCAATCAGCAGTATAATTGGAAATGATCACTCATGAACTTTAATTAGACTCCTTGAAGTGTATGTAGATTGAAACCTGTTGTGTATAAATAATAATGACTGGCACTTCTTACTACCAAGCTAATCATCATTAAAGTGTTCTATAACAATATATGTGCTTTAACTGAAATTTGTCCACCCCCGGTGGCTGAAAGGTCAGCATGAAGGATTGTCAATCCTCTGGGCCCAGGTTCGATTCCCGGCTGGGTCGGGGAATTTTCTCCGCCCAGGGACTGAATGTTGTGCTGTCCTCATCATTATCCTCATCGACTGCAGGTCGCCGAAGTGGTGTCAAATTGAAAGACCGGCACCCGGCGAACGGTCTGCCTGACGGGGGGCCCTAGCCATACGATTAAATAAACAAACTGAAATTTAACTTCAGCAGTGTTGACCTGATTGCTTATGGCTCAGTTCATCTGATGGATGGGCAATAAAAATAATTATTGAGACAAATAAAGTCAGTAATTATAAATGTCTTCAAGATCTTTTAGAACAGTCTTTTCATTACATCCCACCAACAGAGAGTACATTAGAAACCAAGTTACAATACGAAACTGTCACAATAATTAACAGAAGTAGTTTAAGAAAATGTTGTAAGGATAAAATGATAATGGGAACAATGGATTTGATAGAAATTTTTCACAACTATCAAGTCCATTCTTCAGTTTTGGCATAATAGGTACTTAAGTGAAATTAAGAATAGAATAAACAAGGGCAGGTGGTTTGCATTGACAGCAAGGTATGTAATATTGTGTCACGCAACACAAAAGGTTGATTCCAAAAGTCTTTAACTGAGTAAAAGATAATTAAATTATTGAACAGTTTGACACAGGTTTCCAAAATTATTTTCAATTTTGTAATCACCTGCAACTTATGGTAGACAGCACTTCTAGAGGAATGTCATTCAAAACACTGATGTAGGATGCAGCAGTATCTCCATCCACGAAATAAATACCCTTGCATCTGTTCTATTGGGATAAAGCCACCAATTTTGCTGGTATGTGGTATGGCGCACTTCTGATTGCTATATATTTTAGGATTCAGCCAAAAGACCTTCAGCTGGCATAGAAAACACACACACACACATTCACACCAACTCAACTCACAGACAGATGACCGCTGTCTCTGGCCACTGCAGCCAGTTGTAACTGTGTCTGATGGGAGCAGCAACCTGGTGGTGGAGGTAAGGCGGAAGCATGGCCAGGGAGGAGGGGGATACAAAGGTTGGGTGTGGTAAGCATTCAAAAATTGTTCAAATGGCTCTGAGCACTATGGGACTTAACATCTGAGGTCATCAGTCCCCTAGAACTTAGAACCACTTAAACCTAACTAACCTAAGGACATCACACACATCCATGCCCGAGGCAGGATTTGAACCTGCGACTGTAGCGGTCGCGCAGTTCCAGACTGAAGCGCCTAGAACCGCTCGGCCACACCGGCCGGAATGGGAAGTGTAGTATTGCTTGTAGGAGTGTGCTGGATTGTAGTGAGTATGAGGTAGAGCTGCTAGGACCAGTCAGGAGGTTGTGAGGGAAGGGGTGGAAAGGGGACAGAACAAGAGAGAAGCAAAGAAGGGGGAAAATACTAGTGGGTGTGTTTGCAGAATAGAAGGCTGCATAGTGCCAGAGTGGAAGTAGGGAAGGGTATAAGTAGGTGGAGGACAGGGGCTAATGAAGGTTGAGGCTAGGGGGTTACAGGAACGTCGGATATATTACAGGGAGAGTTCCAACCTGTGAAATTTAGAAAAGCTAATGTTGCAAGAAGGATCCAGTGCTGCAGTTTGTGAAGTAGTCATTGCATTGGGCTTCATGTACAGCAACTGGGTGTTTCAGCTGTCTCTTGCATTCACTTTGTTGATGGCCATTCATGTGGACTGACAGCATGTCACTGACAAGCCCACGTAGAAAGCAGCACAGCAGTTACAACTTAGTTTGCATATCACACTGGGATAGGTGATGCTTGTGACTGGACTGGAGTAGGAGTGTGGGAGGACGTATGGGGCAGACCCTGCATCTTGGTCTATTGCAGGGATATGAGCCATGAGACAAGGGGTGGAGTAGAGATAGACAAGGAGACTGTGTAGGTTTGGAGGGCAACAGAATACCACTGCAGGAGGGTTGGGAAGGATAGTGGGTAAAAAAATTCGTAATTTCAGTGCATAATGAGAGATAGTCTAATCTCTGTCAGATAATGCGATTCAGTTTTGTCTTTCAAACCCTATGCACACAACACATGGCTGTATGACTGTGCAGATTGTTGGTGCAGCATATCACGCCCCATATTCATCCCACCAATATAATTAATCCTATACCTTCAAACTGATCACATTTCCTGCCTCACCTGCCCATCGATCTGCATTCCACTATTAATGTCTTTTTATTTATTTTTGTCTTTGATCTCATTGTGTTTTCACAATGTTTTTAGTTCATTTTCTCCTTGCACTATTGGACCTACTTCCTCAGGTATCACCTTTCCCCCCCATACTTCATCTTTTCTTTGTTGGTGTTTGCCATGTATTTTACATATTTTTACCCTGTTTTTTTTATCCTCTACAATGGACCCTTGCTCCTTCTGTCAGCACAAATAAGTTTCACAATCCCTAGTCATAACCCAGTCCTACATAATGTTTCTGCATTGTTGCCTAGCTCATGGAATCCCCCCAGATGGCCTTATCAAATTATCTATCTTCAGCTGCAACCCCTCTTTCCATAATGACTACATTTTCCAATTCTGTCAGTCCACAGTTCTCACCAACTCAGTCCTGCAAAACTATGTAAATTGGGCCTGAACTCCATCCATCTGCAAAATTCTCCTGTTATGTCATTCCTAATTCTTGCACTCAATCTTTCAAACAGAAACTCTTGCCATCCAGGAACTGGAGCACTATGCACAACACCACCTCAAAAAACTCCCCAACCTGTTGACATCCTACTCCTAACTTGGACTACCACTATACATCACAAGAGCCTCCAAACCTCCCCTGCATCCCCCCATAGCTAAAAAACCTTGCCTTGCAGACCTACTACATTTACCACACCCTCAGAAACTCTCTCCCACCACCGAATAGAACCCAGAGCGCATTCAGACCTGGAACACATTAGTCTCACAGAGGTATCAGTCCTTTACAAAGGTCTTATGCCCCAATCCCAAATTCAATCTCACTGAAGCTGTTAAAGATCTTCTATCCTTTGCCCAGTTCCTTCAAGGGAAACACTTTTTCACCACCAACCCTACCAACCAGACCCAATCCAAAATCAATATTGAACCCTGCCTGACTCATTCCATTCCTCCATCCAATGGTGATCCACACTCACTATCCCGTAATGACCCACTGTTAACATTCCAGAATTTCTTAACCTTAAACCTTGCCTCATCATTCTTCCCGAAACCCTTCATCATGGAAACCAACCTTACATCCACGGAAAGAATTGTAATCCACCATCTGTGATGAAGCAAGCTGTGATCTCTTTACTTCCTCATGTTTTGCTATATACCTCCTTAAATTAATTTTGCCTAGTTACCTTTAACATACAAGAGTATATCTACATTTCCATAAAAGAGAAAGGTTGGCCCTCAGTCTTAAGAAATATAGCACCAGATATATTTATGTGATCAGTTTTGTGTACGTAATCAACTTCCTAACTTATTTAGACTATTCCTAGTTAATGCCTTTTGTTATGGGGTGAAACCAGTAATTCTTTCGTGACTTAAATTCTATTGTTGACTTATAAACAAATATAAATTCTGTACTAATTATGAACATTTGGAAGAAGAACTTCGAAGATTCTTAATGTATTTATTTGGCTCTATTCAAAAACATATTAGCAAAGCCAGCCCTTAATTAATTCCAAAATAATTACCAGATTTGTCAAAAGCATTGTTTGCATAACTATATCTGTTAATTTCATTATTTAAACAAATTATTTGGCATAACCTTGGTGGTAAAAGAAACTGGTAAAAAGAAGGAATTTTTCAATGTATTCAGTTAATCGAATGAGTTAGGTTTTAATTGCAATTTCTGTAAATTAAACATTGAACAATGTATAGTTTCAGTGCCTATTATTGTGAGGATGTATAAAGGCCTGATTTTTGGTCCCAAGACAGTCAGTTCACAGCCGATTTTCACACGGGTAGTCTGTATCAGTTATAGTAATGCATCAACTGAAGTGTAACATAAACAGACCATTTGTTAAGACAGTGACCATGTCTGTTCAATTTATTTGAGAAATAGTGAACTGTATGGTTAGATATTTACTGCTCATAGATGTTCAACAGTAGACTATTGTAGCAGTATGCTGATGTTTTCCTGCAAACTATTAATGAGGTTTATTAAAAGTTAACCAATAGTGAAATGGCCATATAACTGTGTAATATTGGAGGTTGTGAATTGAAAGTAAAGAACTGTGAAACGCTACTGTGCAACTGTTGACTACATCATTTACATTAATCAGGTTAAACTTCCACCCCCCCATATTTCAGCCAGTATAACAATGCAGTACGTCAACAATGAGGACTATCAAAAAAGAAATAAAGCAGGTGAACATCACACATCTAACAACTGGTGCTGACCTTATAATCTTACCTGTGATAAAGGCTCCATGCTGTGATTTTGAACTGCAGGGGATTACTGGGCAGAGAAACTCCACCAGCAGTTGGGTTTGTCCATCTACAAAACCTGCCACAGTAATCCATCCAAGAAACCCAATAGGATCTCCAGTCCCCCTCAGATCCTTAGGCCCATCCCAGAAACTCTCCCAGTCTACTGCACTTCTCACCCATACCACTCCTGGCTCTCCTCACTCCTACATGCTTCCTAAAGTCCATAAACTGAACTACCCAGCACTCCCCATTGCAGCCAGTTACTGTGCTCCCACTGAGAGAATCTTGGCTGTCATGGACTTATAACTTCATACCCACAAACTACCAACCTATATAAGAGACACCAACCATTTCCTCCATAGACTCTTTACAGTTCCCATTCCTTTACCACACGGTGTCCTCCTCATCACTGTTGATGCCATCTCCCTCTACACTGACATCCCCAATGACCATGGCCTTGCCACTATTGAACACTATGTTTCCAAGTGACCTAATGACTTCAAACATACAACCTCATTCATGGTCACCATGGCCAACCATGTGCTCAGCCACAATTACTTCTCCTTTGAAGGCATTATCTAAAGGCAAATGTGTGGTGCAGCAATCGGTACCCACATGGCACTATTCTATTCTAACCTGGTCATAGGCCTTCTAGAGGAGTCCTTCCTAAGCATCCAGAATCCTAAACCCCTCACCTGTTTCAGATCCATTGATGACATCTTCGTGATCTGGACTGTGGGTGATGACAGCATATCCACATTCCTCTAGAACCAAACCACCTTCTCCTCCAGTTGCTGCAACTGATCCTCCTCAACCCAACAAGCCACCCAGCTTCCTTGATTTTAACATCCATGTCAAGAATGGCTACATCAGTATCTTAATCCACATTAAACCTACCAGTCACCAGCTGTACCTCTACTTTTGACAGCTGCCACCCATTCCATACCAACAAATCTCTCACATACTGCCTATCCACCCACTGTCATTGCCTCTGCAGTGACAAGCAGCCTCTCTCCAAGTACTGTATATCATGGATCTCACTCAGGCCCTCACAGACCAAAATTACCCATCCAGCCTTGTACAAAAACAGATCTCCCATGCCTTGTCTCCAAGTCGCACATACCCACTTTCCAGCCAGAAAAGAACACTCCCCTCATGAGTTCAAAACCACCCAAGACCGGAGCAACTGAGCCACTGTGCTGCTTTCTATGTGGGCACAACAATTAACAAACTGTTTATCGACATGAATGGCCAACAACAAACAGGCCGAAAGATAACAGGACCATCTAGTTGCACAACATGCTGCCCAATACAGTGTGCTTCACTTCAACAGCTGCTTCACAGTCTGCACCATCTGAGTCCTTCCTACCACCCACCCATTGCCAACGTTCTTGACTGCACCTAGCAGCCCTATCCTGCCCCACTTTGTCACTGCATGCTCCCCCTCTCTCCCGTGCCTCGTCTTAACCTCCACCACTGGTTTGCAGCTCCCATCAGGTGCAGTTACAACTCAGTTTGCTCACAGCAGTCAGAGACAATGGTCATGTGCATGAGTTGTGCTTGTGTGACTGTGTGTATGTTTTCTACATCAGGAGAAAGTCTTTTGGCCGAAAGCTAAAATGTAAACCAGTCTTTTTGTTCTGCCTGTCTCCTCCATATAGTGAGTATCAATCTATCCTTTTCATAATATGGTTGTTATTCCATCATGGATTATCCATTGTATTACATACTTCAAAAGTCTAAAACAGCAATATCTTCAGACAAGCAGAATGATACTTAGTATTCTTGAGTAACAACTGAGAAGAATGGTAGTCAGGTTTCGGTCTTTATGATAAATGAAGTGATGATCTTTTTGCCCCAAAGTCGGGATGAGTGCATTTTATTGTGGAATTTTTTCTAGTGGGTCTATGCTATTTGATCAATCTTGCTTTCTGTTGATTTGCCAGGGAACCATGGACCCAACTGTCAGGACACTTAGTGTCACCTAAGTATTCATGAACTGTTGTTAGTGCTGTAATTCCTCAAATATTCAGGATGCTATTGAATTTTGAAAAAGAAAATGCAAGTGTCATGCAATAATTTTTTTCTCATATTATCATTTCTGTTGCAAAATATTCTGAACAGGAATAATTGCGGATTTCGCTGAAAGGGAAACTCTGCCCAAAGACTATGTCATTCTTCTAAATTCAAGTTGACTTCCTCCTCCCCCCCCCCCCCCCAACACACACACACACACACACACACACACACACACACACACACACATCACTGTTAGAGGTGCATCTTGAAATTTGGACTTTTTTCTCTCACTTTTTATTATTGACTATGGAACACAGAGAATCTCATTAGCTCAATATTTGTGCTAACAATGAATACTCTTTCATAGTCTAATAATCTTTTCATTATTGAGATTTCTGTTGTTGTGTATTTAAAATCCTTTGCCATATTTATGATGTATTGTTTAAGCAAGGAATAGTTCTTAAAAGGCTCAAGTATGCAGTTGTAAAGTCATAGAAGAAAGGAGGTGAGGCAGACATCATTTAGCAGCCTCTAACCATTTTATTATTTTCTGTAAAACTATAATTACTTCAACTATCCTACACATTATGGAAAGAAAGGAAAAAAAATGATAGACTGGGTTTTATTTATTCCATCTTCTTTCTTCTATGTACAGTTTTGTTTTCTGAGTATACCTTTTATTATCATAGTGTATGTTAATCTACAGTGACAACTTCAACATCGTAAATGAACAGTTGGAATCTCAAGACAATTTTGTTTTAATATAAGTTCAGTACACAAGGGAAAGACACTATAAAACCATTACCTCTGGCGTGCGGATTAGAAAACAAGCAATAGCATGCATACATAATGATATATGCCAAGTATACAAGTAAATAAATTTCAGTTCAATAATGACTCGTGAAGAGAATTAATATATTATTACATACAGTTAAGCTACACAAGAAAAGAAGACAGAAGTTCACCATTGAAACAAACAGATTATCAATGTGAACACTCCCTCAGAGGTGAATTGCATGAGCAAATATAAAAATAAAATGTTGACTTTGACCTACACAGAAAATAACCCACAGGAGTAACAAGCTTTAAGCAGAGACTTTGCTTATTATTATTTCAGTTATCCTTAAATCCATCATACAGGAATTTTATTGTAAATAGATGTTAGCGTTAGGCAAAATCAAACAATAGAAAATCGAGTATGGAATGTAACAATATTATGAGAAGGAAAGTTGCCACTCACCATATAGCAGAGATGCTGAGTCGCAGATAGGCACAACAAAAGACTCTCATAATTGTGAGAGTCTTTTGTTGTGCCTATCTGTGACTCAGCATCTCCACTATATGGTGAGTGACAACTTTCCTTCTCATAATATTGTTAGACATTAGCATTATCACATTTGACAGAAAAAGAAGTGGGTAGACACACATACAGATATGAGAGATGACATGTTAACTTCCAGTCTAGATCTTGTGCTGAAAGAGCTAAGATGATTTGCCGGAACAGCCATGTTAGTAAACTGGTACTAAAAATCCAATACAGAGAAGTACAGTTCGGAAGAGGTCTCTTACAAAGCTTGGTATTCAGGTAGGATTTTAATCATTATACAGGTTAAACCACCTCAAAAATAGGTAATTTGAAGGAGAAGATAGAAAGATGCTTTTTATTGACCAGGATACTGTACCCATAATACAGATTGGTGAAATGATTGTGTGTATGGGTGTACCAAAGAAAAGAATGACACAAGCCAAAAAAATAGGGATGAAGCAGTGGGATACTATTGCAGCAAAAATGGGATATTATTAGGAAGTCATCTGTCTGTGGTGCAAGGTATAAAGGACGGTTCCTTGTTACCTCCTCGCACAGTCCCGTTTCACCAATATAGGATTGGTATGGCCTACGTGGCACAATCAGGATATTAACAATACTGTGGATCTGTGATTACCTTAATTGACATTTATAATGGAGATGAGAGCGAGTAGGATCTCCTTGGCTGCTTAAAACTGCGTAGATACAGCTGACAATAACTTTTGTTAGGTAATGGGAACAAGTGGGCACTGATGACCTTGATGTTGAGCGCCAATAAGGCCCCCCCCCCCCCCCCCCCCAAGTGGGGAACTTGGCAGGAATGGTCTGTCAAAGTCGTTAGTGCAGATTCTTCCTTTAAACTAGTTTATTTATCTATTAATACAGAAGGCAAGGGAGGTGTTCGACCCTCTGCCCCTTACTATGCCCACTGTTTCACACGATTGCCTACAATTCAGCCAGCATCTGATTTTGCAACTCCAATCCTCTCTGTTGGAGACAAGTGAATTTCTACCACTTGTTCTGTTCACTTCAGACTCACTAATGCACACATCAAAAAAAGTTTTGCTTCACCCGGTTCCCAGAACCCCTGAAGATACAAGTTGACAGTCCCTTTGACTGTTCAGAGATGTCACTAAACCACCCCCCACCCCTCCTCCCCCAAGATATAAACAACTATGCATGAGCTGCACCTATTAGATGGAGGGGGGTCCGGCAGCTGATCAGTTCCAGCCATTCCACCATGAAGGAGGTACACGACTCGTGTTGTCTGTAGTTCAATCATGCCTAGACGGTGAATACTGCGGTTCGATCACATCCGCATTGTTACTTTGTGCCAGGAACGGTTCTCAACAAGGGAAGTGTCCAGGCATCTCGGAGTGAACCAAAGCAATATTGTTCTTGTTCAGACATGGAGGAGATACAGAGAGACAGGAACTGTCGATGACATACCTCACTCAGGCCGCCCAAGGTCTACTACTGCAGTGGATTACCACTACCTATGGATTATGGGTCGGAGGAACCCTGTCAGCAATGCCACCATGTTGAATAATGCTTTTCATGCAGCCACAGGACGTCATGTTATGACTCAAACTGTACGCAATAGGTTGCATGATGCGCAACTTCACTCCCAACATCCATGGCGAGGTAATGCTTTGCAACCACAACACCATGCAGCATGGTACAGATGAGCCCAACAACATGTCGAATGGACCGCTCAGGATTGGCATCACAGTCTCTTCACCTGTGAGTGTCACCTATGCCTTCAACCAGACGATTGTCAGAGACATGTTTGGAGAAAACCCGGTCAGGCTGAACTCCTTAGACACACTGTCCAGCGAGTGCAGCAAGGTGGACGTTCCCTACTGTTTTGGGGTGGCATTATGTGGGGCCGATGTATGCCGCTGGTGGTCACAGAATGTGCTGTAATGGCTGTACAATATGTGAATCCCATCCTCCGACCGACAGTGCAACCATATCGGCAGCATATTGGCAAGGCATTCATCTTCATGGACGACAATTCGTGTCCCCATCATGCACATCTTGTGAATTACTTCCTTCAGGATAACAAGATCGCTCAAATAGAGTGGCCAGCAGGTTCTCCAGACATGAACCCTATCGAACATGCCTGGGATAGATTGAAAAGGGCTGTTTATGGACTATGTGACCCACTAACCACTCTGAGGGATTTGCGCGAAATCACTGTTGAGGAGTGGGACAATCTGGACCAAAAGTGCCTTGATGAACTTGTAGATAGTATGCCACGATGAATACAGGCATGCATCAATGCAAGAGGATGTGCTACTAGAGAATAGAGGTAGTGGTGTGTACAGCAATCTGGATCACCACTTCTGAAGGTCTCGCTGTATGGTGGTACAACATGCAATGTGTGGTTTTCATGAGCAATAAAAAGGGTGGAAATGATGTTTATGTTGATCTCTATTCCAATATTCTGTACAGGTTCCAGAGCTCTTGGAACCGAAGTGATGCAAAACTTTTTTTGATGTGTGTACATTGGCTTAACTCACAATTTAATCAATGGACCCTTGATCATCTTCCAGGAGACAAGCACCAGACTAACTTGTTTCTATTGCCAACTGAAATTTCACACAATACTTGTTTGAGAAAAGGACAGGCTGTCTCTGTTCAATGCTATTCCAATGAGGAGGTGCAGTTTCCACTCAATCGACAGTTGAAGCTGTTTCCATCAGAGTACCACTGTCCTCCCATAATGGACATCTTTACTATCCCACTACTAGCAGCTACTAGCCTCTCAATGTTGCTGGGTGCTGTGCTTACTTGCGCACTCTTCAACTTTTGCACCGACTTTGACTTTCGCTGTTCGTGGATGTTCTTGTATACTCATTTTGAAGGCCTTCCCAGCTCGGACACAGCACCTTGTATCTGCTTTCCATAGATTATTTTTCCATCTTCCAGATTATTCCACTACTATGGAACTACATTGGTTTCCTCCTGTGCTAAAGAGATCCGGATTGGAATATTCCTACTCACTCTCCGAGGTCTGGGAGATCCACTACTTTTGTCCCCCACAGTGTTTACCTACTTGTCACTCTTTCCTTTCTCTGTGCTCACTTAGCTTTTGGTTAAGCATAAGGCATTGCCCAAGATGTATTGGCTGAACCTTTACAATATGCTTTATTGGTCAAAACCATCTCCTTTTGATATCCTACAGCGGAAGGCCACTATTGAATTTTGAAGATTACTCCAAAGTTGTAAGGCAGATAAACTTACTTGAATTTATGGTTCAAATTGCATATAATTTTGATGATTGAATAATAAGGACAAATGTCTGAGAGTTTTAAGTAAATCATGGTGCAAGATATACTAAGTAAATAATGGTAGTCTCACAGCGACAAAAGGCTTACAAGTTGTTCTGAGCATGTGACTCCTCTAATTAATGGCTGAACCATACTATATAAAGGATACAGCAAACTTACCTTTATGCATTGTCATGTGTCCTGGAAATTACCTGAAAATTTTGGGTTCTACAATGAAAGAGTAACCAGGCCTCTGAGCATAGCTGGAAGGTTCCTTTGCAATTTTGGAGTATTTTGCATGCTTTCGATGCATTTGTTAATTATTTGGTACTCGGAAAGTTTATATATTTTATGGATATATACACAACTGGATGGTTAGGTTTATAAGTATTTTAGTGGATGGTTGGTTAATTGAATCTGTGCAGTTGGTTTAGTTTACTGACCATAACGTAGCACAATTGCCCTAATTACCAGAGGAGAGTGACTTAACATGAAAGTTCATGATGGATTTATGAAGCTAGAAAAGCAAATGGTTTGCATATTTTCTGTATAGTTAGTTACAACACATCTCAAAACAGAGGAATGGTATACAGTAGATGCAAGGTGAAATCTTGCTACAATTATAATTTAAGTATGAAACTGGGGCAATGCCACAAATTTAAACATTTGACAAAGGTATGGCTACTGATTGTACCCAAAGTATTCGATGATGATGATGATGATGATCATATTTCATGCCTGAATGAATATGGTATTTAAGCTACATAATAAGTCATCTAACATGGAGTGTTGGCATTCGTAATCGGAAATATAAGGAAAAGAATCAGAATGAACTTACCTGAATGAACACTAAGTTTAAGCACTATGCTCATGATTTAAAGTTATTTATTTGAAGTTGAAAGAAATAAATATCTGATAAAAATCATAGATTAATGTTTAAAGTGTAATTATACCAAGATTTTGCTGGAAAATAGTATTTTTTTAAATTCAATTATGGATGTTACATATTTAGGGCATCATCATTCATCTAACGACAGGGATACGAGATGCAACATACCACTTCTGTGAAGTAAAAAGTTGCACAATGTTTATAGTACCGACAAATGATGATTACCAAACATTTTTAGGCTTAAATTGAGTGATGTGCATTTTCAACTAACAATACAATCCAAACTAACCATCAAAACACAGGATTAACATCTTTTTGAAGGATGCACTCTCCAAAAACATGCATGAAAACTGCCCCCCAATTTGTTAAATTGGAGACCTAGTAGAAACACTCCATTTTGGATGGAGAATCAGGAGTGGTAGGAAGTATCTAAATCGCAGCAGCTGTAGTGTATGATGTATTCGTAACACAGTGGTATGGTCAGTGGTCTAGTAGCCAACTGCCTGGTGACAAGGTCTGGTTTGTATCTGACTTGGTGCGGTAGTTGTTTTCTTTGCGTTACTCCATTAATTTGTTTAATCAGTATACATTTTGAAATTAATAGAACAAACTGTTCATCGTTCTTATAAAAATATTTTTAACCCTCAAAACGGAAGAGCATGTGTCTTCTTTACCACTTAATATCCTGTCCAGTGGCCAGCAGATTCAAAGACTAGCTGTTATCAGTGAGGAAGAGTGTCTATTAGGTGGGTTATAAACTTCTCATTTTCTGCCACCTACTCCCAGGCTGCTAGGCGATGTTCTGAAGGTCATGACAGGTTCCTGGTGCTGGGCTAGGTCAGTTTTCTTGCGTGGTCTATTTCGTCTTTGCCCATAGGTTTTTAATAGTGTTTAAGTTTGGTGCAGGATGAGGCCAACTGGGAAGCGAAATCTCATTTTATTCTTCAACTGCTCATGCGCTATCAGTGATATGCATATAGGACACTGATATAACTCATAATATGGGTATATTGGACAGCATCAAGATGGTGTGAAGCATTCCAAGTCCATGATAACACATCTAGTCACAAACTGACACAGCCACTACGAGATGACTCATGGGCATACTTGGGGTTGAAATGGGCACCTTGCACCATATGCACTCACACTGGGCTATCATTCGCTGGAGACAATACTGATTTGTCTGAAAATATCATGTCCCGCCAGTCAAAATTGGCATTACCCTCTGAAAATGCTAATCAGTAGATTTAATGCCATCATGTAGCTTCTTGATGGCCACACATTGGCTAAATACAATTCATCCAGAAAGGGATTTTGCCATGATGTGTTGTTACATTCACTATCTTGGACAGTTGTAGTTACATGCCACAGTCCAGTTCCCACATACCTAGTGGATTCTCCAGATCTCGATAGCATTTTATCCATCACTGAGTAGTGGACTCAGCACTGCCATACCGTGTCCTGGTCCCTGATGCCCTCAAATTCCCTTCCTCCACAAGAGCAATTGATGTGGATGATGAGGAATGGTTTATGAATAATATGACTCAACTGAAAGTGATGCAGTGTAGGTTTTGATCTTACTCATGTACTGTCATTGGCTTTTATGCAATGACTGGTGCACTTGTAGACCTAACTCATGACGATGGTCTGTCAGTTGACTGCTATGTAATATCTGTGACACTGTGTGGCTAATTCTCATATATTATGTCAAACAGAAGTAGTTAATTTAATTTTCCATCACCATGGAGATCATACTTCACAAAGTAACTCTCACTGATTTATGCCCAAAATTCTGTCATGTCTTGTGTGAGAAATTAACCACATAACCATAATGTGTTTTATATAATATAGACAAATTTTTGAACCAAAATACTGCCTATAGTGCAAAAACCACATGGACTGAATATAAGACACTTTACATATAAAGTGTGCAAGTTGTTAATTCGGCTACAGGGACCATTCAAAAACTTATATCTGTTTAGTTAACATGTACTACATCTACATACATACTCCGCAATCCACCATACGGTGCGTGGCGGAGGGTACCTTGTACCACAACTAGCATCTTCCCTTCCTGTTCCACTCCCAAACAGATCAAGGGAAAAATGACTGCCTATATGCCTCTGTACGAGCCCTAATCTCTCTTATCTTATCTTTACAGATGAACCACATCTTCCCAAAATTCTACCAATGAACCGAAGACGACTATCCCCTTCCCCACAACTGCCATTACATGCTTGTCCCACTTCATATCGCTCTGCAATGTTACGCCCAAATATTTAATCAACGTGACTGTGTCAAGCGCTACACTACTAATGCAGTATTCAAACATTACAGGATTCTTTTTCCTATTGATCTGCATTAATTTACATTTATCTATATTTAGAGTTAGCTGCCATTCTTTACACCAACCACAAATCCTGTCCAAGTCATCTTGTATCCTCCTACAGTCACTCAACGACGACATCTTCACGTACACCACAGCATCATCAGCAAACAGCCGCACATTGACCTACCACACTTCCCTGGGGCACTCAAGATGATACCCTCTCCTCTGATGAACACTCACCATCGAGGACAACGTACTGGGTTCTATTACTTAAGAAGTCTCCACTCACATATTTGGGAACCAATCCCATAGGCTCGTACCTTAGTTACGAGTCTGCAGTGGGGCACCGAGCCAAATGCTTTCCGGAAGTCAAGGAATATGGCATCCGTCTGATACCCTTCATCCATGATTCAAGATATCATGTGAAAAAAGGATGAGTTGCGTTTCGCAGGAGCGATGCTTAGCCGTGCTGATGCATGGACAGCAACTTCTCTATCTCAAGGAAATTTATTATATTCAAACTGAGAATACGTTCGAGAATTCTGCAACAAACCGATGTTAAGGATATTCATCTGTAATTTTCTTATATACAGGTGTCACCTGTACTTTTATCCAGTCACTCGGGACTTTACATTGGGTGAGAGAATCGCGATAAATGCAAGTACTCTCTGTAAAATCGAATTGGAATCTCGCGATAAATGCAAGTACTCTCTGTAAAATCGAATTGGAATCTCGCGATAAATGCAAGTACTCTCTGTAAAATCGAATTGGAATCCCATCAGGACCTGGCGATTTATTTATTTTCAACCCATTCAGCTGCTTCACAACCCCAGGGATGTCTACCACTATGTCCTCCATACGGGAATCTGTACGATACTCAAACGGCGGTATGTTTGTACGATCCTCCTGCGTGAAAGATTTCTCAAATGCTAAATTTAAAATTTCAGCTTTCGTTTTGCTCTCTTCCGTTGCCAGGCCAGACTGATCAGTGAGTGACTGGATGGACTTCGACCCGCTCACCGATTTTATGTAAGACCAGAATTTCCTTGGGTTTTCAGAAAGATCTTTTGCTAAGGTATGACGGTGGTAGTGGTTGTATGCTTCGTGCATCGCTCTTTTTACAGCAGCACGAATCTGTAGTAACTTTTACCTGTCCTCATTCTCCCGATCTTCCTTGTATCGCGAGTGCAACTGTCTTTGCTTCCTGAGCATTCTCCAAATTGCGCTGTTAAACCACGGTGGGTCTTTTCCATCCGTAACCCATTTTTTCGGTTCATACTTCTCCAATGCGTAATTTACAATGTGTTTAAAATTTGCCCATAATTCTTCCACGTCCATCATACCGGAAGTAAATGAAGTCGATTCATTTACTAAGTGGGATGCTAACAACTGCTTATCTGCTCTTTCTAGTAACAATACTCTCCTAGGCTTCTTTACCGACTTTTTAACTTTTGTAACCATAGTCGTAATGACAACATCATGATCACTAATCCCTAATCCCTGTCTCAACACTGACACTGTCGATGAGTCTGGTCTGTCCGTGGCTACCAGATCTAAAATATTTCCATTACGCATTGGCTGTCGATTTAACTGCTCAAGACAGTTTTCGGATAATGTAATTCACACGACGGCTTGTCTGCACCACCTGTAATGGATCCAGAGACATCCCAGTCTATACTAGGTAGGTTGAAGTCGCCTCCAACTAATATAGCATGCTCCGGGTACTTCTGCGATACAGAGTGCAGACTTCCATTGAATGATTCTAGAACTGTTACGATGGAACCTGGTGGCCGGTAATAACACCCAACAATTAACTTTATTTCTCCTAGCCCTGTTAAACATGTCCATATAACTTCACAATCACACTATACTTCGACCTCAGTAGACATAATATTTTTGTCAACTACAATGAAGACACCACTTCCTTCGGTGTCTAATCTGTCTTTCTGAAACACGTTCCAACCCTCACTAAATATTTCAGAACTCCCTATCTCAGGGTTCAGCCAGGTCTCAGTCCCGAGAACAATTTGTGTGCCACATGCTTCCTGGAGGGCAGTAAATTCAGGAACTTCATTCTGAACAATCTGAAAATATACAGCTAATATCTAGATAGCTGAAGTGTCTTTACAGTGAGCATGTCCTAATTTCCCTGCCTGCACGTCAACTGGTGAATGTTCACAGGACACCTCGCACTACTGCCTAGCCTAAAAAACCCCCATGTGCCTTACATCTACAGATAATATCAACATACTCTGTTTGCAGAAAAGATTTTTTGCCTTCTTTGAACAGATCTGAAATACTGACATAGATCTGAAATACTGACATGCTCAGTTTCCTGTAATTTTTGAAGTAATACCTCTCTGCCTGCATGTTATCAAGATAAATAAGAAAATGTGGCATGTTCAGACAATGGAAATTCAGCTTCAGAGATGTGATGTATGTAGTAGGGATTGCACCGTAGCAGAATCATGCGAAGGGAGCAGAGGTTCTGGGATGTCTGTGCCACAGAGATGTGTTTTTGCAGTACCAGGTTTGCGAGGAACAGGGACTGGCAGAATCCGAAAAGATGAAGGCCATTGTGAAAGGAGGGGTGGAGTCCAGAGAAAGAAATTTTTATGGTTAAACCGTTGGAGGTGGGGGGTGGGTCATGGGGGATGTCACTCCAAGGCTTAGTCAGCTTTTAAGGAACATATGTGGGACTATGTCTTAGGCATGGAAAGAGATACTTCCCTGAAATGAGGCAGAGACCTGGAGCAGTGGTCCATTGTGGCAGAGATGTCATTGGGGTAATGGTAAAGGAGGTTGGAAATGGACAAATGAAAGCATTACATGGTTGTGAAGAGAGCTGCATAACAGAAAAAGATACTTAAAAATATGTACAGACACTGAAAAAATGGGAAAAATATGTGAAAACATGCAAAATACATGAAAATACATAAAAACACATACAAACACGCACAGATATGTAAGATGCTAAGTCACAGATAGGCACAACAGAAAGACTGTCAGAAAGTGAGCTTTCAGTCAATAAGGCCTTCATCTGAAATAGACAAAACTCTCTCTCTCTCTCTCTCTCTCACACACACACACACACACACACACACACACACACACACACACACACACACACACACACACACGTGAGTAAGAAATGTACAAAAATATGGTAAAAAAAGAGATTGGTTGCGTTGAGATTCATGTGACACAGGCAGGTGTGGAAAATACACTGATGTGACAAAGGTCATGAGATAATGCACATATACAGATGGCAATAATATTTCATACACAAGGTATAAAAGGACAATGCATAAGCAGGGCTGTCATTTGCACTCAGGTGATTCATGTGAAAAGTTTCCAATGTGATTACGGCCACATGACGAGAATTAACAGATTTTGAATGCGGAATTGTAGTTGCAGCTAGACGGATGGGGCATTCCATTTCAGAAATAGTTAGGAATTCAGTACTCCAAGATCCACAAAATGAAGAGTGTGCTGAGAATACCAAATTTCTGGCATTACCTCTCAACTCTCACCTTGGACAATGCAATGGCTTACAGCCTTCAATTAACAACCATGAGCAGCGGCATCTGCATACATCTGTCAGTGCTAACAGGCAAGCAACACTGTGTGAATACTTGCAGAAATCAATTTGGAGGTACAACAAACATATCCGTTACAAGAGTGCATCAAAATTTGGTGTTAATGAGCTATGGCAACAGATGACCGATGTGAGTCCTTCGCTGAGAGCACATCACCCACAGCACATATCCTGGGCTTGTGACCATTTGGTTTGGATACTAAATGACAGGAAGACTAAGGCCTGGTCAGATGAGTTCCAATTTCAGTTAGTGAAAGCTGACAGTAGGGTTCGAGTGTGGCATGGTCTCCATGAAGCCATGGACAACAATTGTCAACATGGCACTGTGCAAGCTGGTGGTGACTCCATAATGGTGGGGGCTGTGTTTACATGGAATGGACTGGGTCCTCTTTTCCAACTGAAATGATCATTGATTGGAAATGTTTATGTCTGGCTACATAGAGACCATTTGCAGCCATTCATAGACTTCATATTTATGGACGACAATGCATCATGTCACAGGTATACAGTTTTTCGTGACTGGTTTGACGAACATTCTGGGCAATTCAAAATAACGATTTGGTCATCCAGAGTGCTCAATATGAATCCCATCAAACGTATGTGGGACATAATCGAGACGTCAGTTTGTGCACAAAATCCTGCACCAGCAACACTTCCACAATTATGGATGGCTACAGAGACAGCATGGCTCAATATACTGGGGACTTCCAGTGACTTGTTGACTCCATGCTACATCGAGTTGCTGCACTACGCCAGGCAAAAGGAGATCCGACACAACATTAGGAGGTACCCCATGACTTTTGTCGCCTCAGTGTATATAAATGACATAGGGGATAATGTTGGATGCTCTCTGAGGCTGTTCAACAGTGATTCTGTTGTATGGAAGTCGCAATGCTATAAAATTTTAGTGAAATGTAGAAAGACCTGCAGAGGAGCAGTGCTTGACTCAGAAATTAGCAATTGACTCTCAACATTAACAAATGTATCACATTACTCATAAACAGACAAAAAGAGCCATTACAGTATGACCACACAATTGCTGAACAGTCGCCAAAAGCAGCCTCGTCTCCAAATATCTGAGAGTATACATATTCTATGATTTAAAGTAGAATGACCACAAAAAACCAACTGTAGTAAAGGCAGGTGCTAGGCAGATTCAATGGAAGAATCCTCATGAAGTGTCACCTATAAACAAAAGAGTTAGCTTATATAACCCCTGTTGAACCAATATTTCGGTATTGTCTGTCTGTCTGGGACCTTTATTGAACAGGATTGATACATGAAATAAAGAAGGTCCAACTGTGAGTAATTCATTTCATCATAGGTTCATTTCAACTGTGAGTAATTCATTTCATCATAGGTTCATTTAGTAAGTGTGAAAGGGTCACCGAGATGTTCACTTGATTCGAATTGTGGTCACAAGAAGAGAGGCACTGTGTATTGTGGTGTTTGGGCAATGCTCAGTATCAAGGACATGAATAACCTATTGTTGGATCTTTCTATCAACTGCCAGACTCATTTCCAGATGTAACCAAAAATATTAGAGAAAACCCCAGTTTGCTAGTACGTAAGTTCTCCAATCAATACTGTCATTATTGATGAAACTTTAATCATCCAGTAATCAATCTGAATAATTGCAGTAATTGATAGGTACATCCTATGAAACATTACTACATGCCTTCTCTGAAAACTTCCTAGAACATATAGTTCGAAATCCATTCATGATGGAAATATATTGGATCTAATGGCAACAAACAGACCCAACATATGTTCACAATGAATCTGGTATAAGTGACCATGAGGCAGTTGTAGCAACAATGACTACCAAAGTACAAAGGGCGATTACAAGAAGCACAAAGAGTAAAACAGTTTATGATATGAAGGACCCTCCATGGCATAAAGCCACTATAAAGAAACTACTTAAGAGATTGCTGCACAGTAGGAGTAAAACAAAGTACAGGAATATAGAGAGAGAGACGCTGAATGAAATACTTTTGTTTGCCAAGAGGGCAATGCATGAAGCCTTTTATGGCTACCATAGCAAATTATTACTGACAGAATTTTGGTCATATTTGATGGTTCTCTCCACACCCCCAGCCCCCCTGCGCACTTCTCCAACCAGTTTTCTGGCTGGTTTGATGTGGCTCATCAGGAATTTCTATTCTTGCCAACCTCTTGTAAATAGCAGAATGAATGACTATTAGCAAAACCAATGATTCTGACTATACAGAAATACCTGATACTATCTTGCGATGTTTATTCGAAGTAGTATATACAAACGAGCATGCATTTTAGTACTAGAAATTCAATATGTTGATGTGATTAGAATACCTGGAATGTAATTACAATGAAATATAATAAAATGGGATGAAATATATCTAGTATCTGAAAACATGTGCAGAAAATGTTAAAACTTCTACATATAAAATATGTACACAGAAACACAATTGTAATTATTGTTCAGCTAAGTTTAAAGATGCAGGATTCGTGTTCATATCAAAATCATACCTCTGTTTAAAAAGTTATTATTTCTAAATGAAATATTACTGTGAGAAGGTATTTCATGTAATTTAGTGATGATCCCTGTAATAGTTTGGCTTGTTAATTATTCTGGAAATATTGTAACAAATTGCAAATCTAAATTCTGTATCTTGTTTTAGAAAGCCAATCAGTACTTAACTGTAAACTTCAAAACCTGATGAATCAGTTCTGACATACAAAGAGCCCAAACTTTCTTTCAGATGGAAATAAATTGCAGTAAAGAAAAACACACTTCAATTTCAAACGTGAGCAAACATTAAGTTGAATATCCAGTTCTGACAGTACAAAAGAGTGGTTGAATTTTAATTTGGCGGACTGAGCTGAAATATGTTGAAAATTGTTAGGACAGTCTTATTAATCATCTCTAGCTTTCATGTACCATCGCATCACCAACACAAAATTACTCTAAATTACATATATGGATGTCACTGACAACAATAAGGACCAAAAGTGAAACAAAATGTCAGACAAAAGTGCTTTGCATTTCTGTCTGTGCAGTAGTGTAAGACAGTGTTTTTGGTCATGCAACAAATAAATATATTTTTGATGTGTTACCCAATACACTCCAGTCATTTTCACCTCTGCAAAAGAACAACTCGTTGGGTGTGACATCTAGTGGCAGCCCTAAATATTTCGTGTCATGACTTAAGGAGCCATGGGCCCAGAAAGCTCAGGATTTAATGCCAAGTAACCAAAAATTTCCTCCATAGCAGTCAACACGGATTCCACAAACTGGAATCTTATGAAACTCAGCTCAATCTATTTGCCGACATCTAGAAGACAGTAAATAGCAGCACCAAGACTGATGCAGTTTCCCTTGAATGTGGACAGTGCTCATAGATCTGCGCCATCAGCTAGTGAACAAAATGAGTTCCCAATAAAAAAGTAATCCACTTAATAAGACTGACTGCAACCCACTTGTACCAAACCCATATTTCCATATGAATATCACATTTTCAACTGAAAATAAATTATAAAGTTCACATCATAAAATAATATTGCTATATAAATTTTTAACAATGGAAAATCCAGGATGGAATGTAACAAAATTATCAGAAAGAAAGTTGCTACTCACCATAGGGCGGAGATGCTGAGTTGCAGACACACACAACAAAAAAAAAGCTCATAATAATAGCTTTCGGCCATTAAGGCCTTCTTCAACAATAAAAACACACACACACACACACACACACACACACACACACACTCATGCAAGCGCGACTATCACACACGACTGCAGTCTCAGGAAATTGTTGTGCCTATCTGTGACTCAGCATCTCCACTATATGATGAGCAGCAACATTCCTTCTCATAATATTGTTATATAAATTCCTTAATCACACTATTCTATAAGGCAGCAATTTCTTTTTCTGATATGGGCATATTACAATATCCGATCTATCACAGTACCAATTCATTGTGGGTTGGACCAGCTACATCCATATCAATATTTTAGTTCACTTTCGACGCGCTTTATTATTAAAGGCCACATTTAAACAATGTAATGGCAATGCTCAGGAAAGTCCCAGAGCCTTTACATTAATGTACCTAAAGTAAATAAATTTTTTATTCATCAGAATCAAGCAGTGGGGATATTGTGTACAATGGAAAATTGTACACCTTGCAGAGGCCTTTTTAAAGATCTCAGAATTTTTACACTCACTTTCCAATACATTTTCCCTTAAGAGTTTTTGTTGCAATAACAAAAATCATTTTAAGGTGAAATGCGATTTACACAGTCAAAAGCAAGACAAAAACAATTTTCATTGTTCAGATTCAGAGTGAAGTTACTTATTCTGGTACGAAAATATTCAGGCTCCCATCTAACACAAAGCAAAAACTGAGAATCCCTAAGCAACTCAAAAGGAAATTAAAAACATACTTCATCAGCAACTTTTTCTACAAATTATTTGTATATCTAGATTCCGAATGTACAAATCAGAGTGTATGTGCATCTTTATGAAGCTACTGACAGCATATGAACAACAGTTATAATAAAACTGAGGTGCCTGCAGCATATTTCAATGTAGGAGCTTCCTTAATAATTCACTTGATTAAATTTAGATGGCCTAAGTGTGAATAGCACCAAGCAGTTTAGTGATAATGTATTGTTAATGCAGTATAAAGTTAAGTTTCTCCTTGCATTTTCTTTCATCAATGCATACCTTGACTTGTTCTATGTCTCTGAAAGTAGTTCTTGATGGGAACTAGGGAACATGATGAATCCCAAATACTCGACAACTATATTATTACATCCATGATCAAAGACAAGTAAACCAAAGACAACAACATAGCCATTATTGGACAAAACTAGTGTATCAGAGAACCATGAATGGATATTTCACCATACCTGCACCAGAGACTATTTACTTATTCAACATGGTATATTCTGACTCAGGAGCTACACACAAAGTGTGAAAAGTCAATTCAAAATCAAAGCTATAGAAATTATCCAAATGAAAACAGGCAAGAGAAACCTTGTGAAATAAAAATGTATTATCTATAGTTTCATAAATCTTAAGATTTTGAACTTTGCATTTTATGATAAGTGACCATTTCCATTTAATACCTTCTATGAAAATATGTTTTGTCTAGTCATTTGAAGTAATTAAGAGGAAAATCAGCACTTTATTATTATTAAATTTTACTTGTTTTGTTATTAAGCAATGCTCAATATACTACTGAATTCCACTTCATTTGCAGCTGACCTACAGTCTAGAGAGAGTCCCATTTGCGAAACCTTACTCATATACCAAAATTTTAAAGCCAAATATGTTCATGAACATGCTCTGTGTAATATAAAGCTACACATGCACAGTAACGTTTCCCTTGCTCAATACATAAATGGAAAATTGGTAATATTGGGCATGCATTGTACAATGGCTTACAGATTATATAGGTAGATGTAGCAGCTAAGAGGGTAGAAGTACATCAAAATGAGTACGTTTTCTCTCAGAATGAGTCAATAAAGAGGCCTGCGTGGCTACAAATGGAAGAAACTCTTAACTTCAAACATTCCATCACTGAAGGGAGTAAGTTCTGAATGTTTCTTCACTTTCAGAAATGTTATTGGGAAGTGAAGCCACAGAAGCAATAAACTTGGCCATGACTCTGGTAGACATACTAAATTAAATGAAAAGGGCCACTGAGGTCAGAAGCATACTGAAATACTATTTTGGAGCTATCCCTTATCTGCTGGTGAAAGTGAGTTCCCTTGAGCTCACGTACAGGTGTAAAGACAATGTATCAATAAACAACAGAACTCTATTTTCAGTCTTTCTGCTATTTAGAAGCCAAAGACAAAGACAACACACAGAAATGCCGGCTGCATAGGTGAATTGCGTTATCATCATTCCCATTGTCTGAAGTTCCAATGTGTGTGAATTTCTTAGGGATCAAACTGCTGATGTCATTAGTCCCTAGACTTACACATTACTTAAACTAACTTACACTGGGAACAAAACAAACACACACACACACACACACACACACACACACACACACACACACGGAGGAGGACTTGAAATTCCGGGGGGAGGGGGCCATGCAATCAGTGACGTGGCACCTCTAACCGTGCGGCCCCATTGTCTGGGAACCAGTGGAAGTGTAGTTCACAGAGTAAAAAGCTTATACTGATATGAACCTTAACTGGAAGTCACTGTATAGATAAATTTAAATGTCTAAGCACTGCAACTTGGCAGCCCTTGGGTATCAAAGATATGAAACTTTACTTACCTTTCATGTTTTCATTCACTAATCTCTACATCACTTGGCTATAGCTATGAAGTCACAGAAAGGAGAGATAGCCACGAAACTCTGACTACTTACCCAATTATGTCAAGAATCTTTATAGATAGTGAAATGAACACAGACTGAAATCATGTCTGCTTCACAATTCTTCGTAACATATAAGGAAAGTTTTGAATATATAATACTACTGTCTGTGTGCGTGATTGAACCAGAGAGCTTAAGATGAATGTAAAAGACAATAGTGGTAAATGGTCATTATGCTGCCATATTTTTCACTTAGAAAGTGTATTGTAACTGTAAACTTGAATGGTTCCACACCACATTGAGAGATTGCAGTTATGGTCCCTGGAACTTGCAGATAACTAATATTTGATGTTGAGTCCAGGACGAAAATTGCCTGTCACCATTTATCATTATAATGGTTGAATCATAATGAAGACATTTGCTTTACAGTGATTACAAACCCTAGAACAGTTCATCTGACACTGGTAATTAAATAAATCAACATAGTCAACCACCTCAAATATTTAGGCAGCTTTGTTTCTTCAGGTAATACAATACATTGGGAAATTGCAACAGAAAGCAACCAGTTTCTAAATTCCACCACTGTGTTCCTTAGCTACTGTACGACAGAAATTTCCCATTACCTCCAGATCACAATTTACAAAAACACACCTGGTTCTATTTCAGATATGTGGTTT
Organism: Schistocerca nitens; assembly: GCF_023898315.1. Taxonomy (NCBI): domain Eukaryota; kingdom Metazoa; phylum Arthropoda; class Insecta; order Orthoptera; family Acrididae; genus Schistocerca; species Schistocerca nitens. Next base: position 1,125,999,500 of record NC_064614.1, read on the forward strand.
GGCAACAGTAACACTGAAGTGATCATGATAATGACTGCACTAGCTAAGCTAGCAGTTTATTCACAAAGAATGATCTAATTCTTCTTTCTCCTCTTTTAAGACAAAATAAAAAATGAGGACATATGGCAGAAACTCCCATAGGGAAAGAAGCCTGACAGATGTAACATAGATGAAAAGTCTTAAATTACTGTCCCCAAGACAATGTCTAGAAACAAATTGAGTTGTTTCTACTAGTTTGGATTCAACTCAACATTTTTGGCTGTAGCAAAATTGATACAAACACATTTTTGTCAGTGCTATATTGCAACGAAAGTAGAAAAAGATTACTGTATCAATACAATAATAATATACTTAAAAGTAAGAACTATGAAATCACAGTCACAGAATAAGTGCATCTGTTGACCTAGCCTCTTCAAAGTACTTAAAACTATCAGACACCTTTACCCAACCTGGAGAACCTGTAGCAAACCTGGCCACATATTTACAAACCTTAAAGTAGGATCGGGGAGGGAGGGATGGGCAGAAATTCAGCCATTAATGTACAATGTTGGAATGAAACACTTTCCACGAGTGTAGTGATATGGTTGGCCTCTTTGAAATGAACGCAGAGTGTTTAGGCCAATGTGGTCACATAGTGTAAGATTGCACATTTCAGTAAATCACACAGCCATTAGAGCAGTGTGTCACTTTCCCTCTTTTACAACTTCGTATAATTATTAAATGACTGTTTTCAGGGCATGGGATAATGCTTGACAACAAACAAGTGGATGAGGCACTTTGGCTGTATGCAAAATCATTGGGCAGAGAATTTTGCAGAGTGAATTCCATTATTATTATTATTATTATTATTATTATTATTATTATCATCATTACTATTATTACCACTCCGTTTTACAAATGTCTCAAAAGAAATGTTGAGGTCTTGCATACTCAGCCTGAACAGTTTGTAAACCTAATCTTTTTTTATTTCCTGTAGTAAATACTACAGAAACTTGTTTCTTGGAATTATACATCTACAATTAACTAGTCAGCTAACAATTCTACACTGTTTCAGATTTGTTTTCAGGTGTCTTTCACTTTATGCTAAATGTTTGTGCTATAAATGAGTAATGTGTGTGTGTGTGTGTGTGTGTGTGTGTGTGTGTGTGTGTGTGTGTGTGTGTGGAGGGGGAGGGAAGGAGGGAGGGAGAGGGATGGAGAGAGAGGGAGGGAAGGAGGGAGAGAGAGGGGGGGGGGGAGGGAGGGAGGGAGGGAGGGAGGGAGGGAGAGAGAGAGAGAGAGAGAGAGAGAGAGAGAGAGAGAGTCAACCAAATACACCCCAAATTTTTCAACAACATTTACACATGTAACTAAGTAGTAATAATAATTCTTCATCCCAGAACAAACAAAACTCCCCACCACATCAGTTGCAAAGAATTAACTTTTGGGTTTTGACTTCATGTCTCTCTCACATTTTGGAAATGGCACAATTTCTGTTAATTGCAAGCTCTTGTTCCTTAAGATTGGTGGACACTAAATGAGTTTCAACTGCTCTATACTTAAAAATTAGTGATATTTTGGTGCTTAGAAAAATTACATCCTTGCCACTGTGATGTCATCACATTAGATAGGTGTTGGGGTTATATTATTCAGACTGTACAGCCAGGTAGTTTATTATGATAATCATTTCAGAACGTTATAGAAGGATGGCAGGAAGCCATGGCAGGTGGATACTTAATGTCCTTTGGCATTAACACCACAAATAGCAAAGACTGCTGAGAACAGGTCTGTTGATTTCACTAGTTATAACATTAATTTCAAGGCTAGATGTATGCTTGTGCTAATTGTCATTTATATGAGACTATAGATACATTGCACACTTATGCTCACAGTGTAGGCTGTTCCAAGGTGTAAATCAGGTTTAAATTGCAAGAACAAGCATTGCACATCTCGCAATGTTTTCATTTTTCACAAATTACAATATTAACAATCAAGGTAAGCCTTTGACTAGCAAATTATGCAGCAATAGTTTCAAGGTCAGTGCATGGGCTTTCCCTTATATTGAGTCCCCTCCTAACTCACTAGATCTCGATTGAAGTGAGTGCAATGTTTCAAGATTGATGCTGTTGCACATATTTAGCCATACTCATGGCTAAAACAAGGGAAACTTGAGTTGAACATTCACTCAGTTTATTTTTTTTATTTATTTATTTATTTTTTTTTTTTTGCCACCACTTATTTCCTCCCCTAAGGTCAAGCTTTCACTCAACTGACCTGGGGTGAGTCTACCAAACAACTGTCATACATAATATCTACCTTCCTGTTACCGTGAAAGTGAGGAACTGTTAATACTAATTTCACATAAATTTCTTATACTGAAGCGATCATAAGTAGCTGACCAAAAGACGAGGCTTTTCCCCCTCCAAATTCGTCAATTGGAAAAAATGAAGGGTCATCTTATACGCGCAGATGAAGCTTAGGTGGCTGAGGTCAATGTTTTTACATTGTGCAATAGCTTAATTTGGGGGGGGGGGTTACCTTTCATTCCTAGATGAAGCTTTGCTACCTGAGGTCATATGCAGATACAACATGATGAAAGAATGGGGAGATGGTATGCAGTGGCACCAGCATTGCCAAATGTTGGGAGGGTAACGGCAAGTAGGCAGCAAATTTCATCATACTGCCACTGCATCTCATATACCTTGCTTTCTATAAACATTTACCATGTTTAAACTGCAATTCACCTGTATCTACAAGGTGTACAACTTTGCTTCCACCATTTGCCGATAGGTGGCGACAATGATAAGTAGCGCTCGAAAGAAACAGATCGCAGACGTCAGGCAGTTAGCTTGGTCCTCGGTCAACATAACCTCATTCAAACATTAGTCGATTTGGGTCTGCATCATAAAGCTGTTCTTAATTGAAAAAAGGATGGGTATACACTCGCTCACACACACATATCCATCCACACATATACAGACACAAGCAGACATCTCACAAGCAGACATATTTAAAGACCAATGCTTAAATATGTCTGCTTGTGAGATGTCTGCTTGCGTCTGTATATGTGTGGATGGATGTGTGTGTGTGTGTGTGTGTGTGTGTGTGTGTGTAAGTGTATACCCGTCCTTTTTTCCCTCTAAGGTTAGTCTTTCCGCTCCCGGGATTGGAATGACTCCTTACCCTCTCCCTTAAAACCCACATCCTTTCGTCTTTTCCTCTCCTTCCCTCTTTCCTGATGAGGCAACAGTTTGTTGCGAAAGCTTGAATTTTGTGTGTGTGTTTGTGTGTCTATCGACCTGCCAGCGCTTTCGTTCGGTAAGTCACATCATCTTTGTTTTTAGATATATTTTTCCCACGTGGAATGTTTCCCTCTATTATATTGATATAAATAATATGGAAAAATAGACTAATAATTAAGTCTGAGGGGCGATTCGAACCGTTGCCTTGTACATATTCATCTTACGAAGCTCAAACACTAATCACTTGGCCACCGTAAACTCTAACGTACGGCACCTACGCACAGACACAAAGCCACATAATACGCGTATAAAACTTCTCTTCACGTTACCCTCCATTCAGAGGATGTTGCATGCAGCAACCGTTATTTTGATTTATAAATAATAGATTTCAGCTATCAGTCATGCTTTGGAATTTTTATTGGCAGATCTAGATTTCAGCTAGAAACTAGCCATTCTCAATTGCACTATTGGTCAATGTGTGTAACATGCATTGACCAAAAATGATACTGCATTGAGAACGGCTAGTTTCTAGCTGAAATCTAGATCTGCCAATAAAAATTCCAAAGGAGGGCTGATAGCTGAAATCTATTATTTACAAATAAAACTTCTCTTGCAAAACTGCCAGAACAGTGCACCTTACTATATGCACATTATATTGTTTTAGTGGCCTACTAAAGGTGTACAAAGTTTGAAGTACATCTGTGACCCACAAACTTCTTGGCCTCCCCTTGTAAGAATCTGCTGCATGATTCTCTTTCAAAAATGTTGTCATAAACTTTCTAGTAAACTGCAGATCTCATAATTACAAATAACTAGTCAATGAGCTGATTGAAAACTTAAAGATCACGGGGTACAATATATCACTGAATGCCATCTTGATTCTTCCATGACAACCTCAGCACAGTCAGCGATGAACATGCAGAGCATTTCGATGAGGGCATCACTGAAATGGGGAAAATCCTACCAGGGACAATTGACTCCAAATATTTTGGCAGACTACCGTTGGACATTCAAGAGAGATGTTCCTCAAGCAAAGTATAGGTGGAAATCTACTTCACATGCATTTTAGGTAAGTAAAATGTATTCTAACCAAATTTACTCAAAGTATAATTACCAGAAATGTTGTTAATGTGATAACTCATTAACTCTGGGTGATGGAAAAGTTCTGTTAAGAGATTTGAAATTAGCAGCAGAATGTAATAAAAATCACCCATTACACTTCTTTTAACATTAAGAAACTTTAATTTTGTTGATCAGTGTAATCGATGCAAACCACAGCCGTGACTCTGTTGATAAATGTGTATCTACGAGTTTGCAGTTCACAATTGGTTCATACAGATAATATGGAACTAACTGGAAGTCATTATTTTATAATGCACAGGCCACAAACAACTGTGTAGCAAGAAGAAAATTTGATATCACAGAAGGGAATCTTCATCAGTGGCATCAGATGAAGAATAAATTAAAAATGGCTTAGCTCTACTTTCGGGCACCAATCAAGGGAGGTGTGAGAAAATGCATTTAAAGCTATGTGATTACTGAAGAAATTATCATAATAAAGCTGCTAGGAAAAGAGAAACTTTACACTACACTGGTCACAGAATCTAAAGCAACTACAAGCTGGTGTGTGACGACAATGAAGAGGATGAGGCTTATATTTAAAGCATAACATTAACTAAGTGACTTCCCATGGCTTTTGATGAAAAACTATTTGAGTATCAGAATCACATAATCTAAGAAAACAGCAAGATTGTTTACAATGGACAGTGCTAACTTTCTTATGAGGGACCTAGTGACAATTTATGTCAGTAAAACAGTATCAAATAAAAATTTCTCAAAGGACCTCATAAAAGGGGAGGTCGTTTTATTGCTGGGTAATATGAATTCCACTAAACTCAGCACGTTAGTCTCCAAAGCACTGAAATTGAGACTGCAATGTGCTTTTGTCAGCCAGTCACAGCACTGGTTATGCTATCTCACCAGCAAATGACAGCTGATATTCAGAGTGATGTAGTCAGCCAACAGCAACATCACTGTTAAGTAGCACAAACACATAAATAGGAAACATTCACGGCTTATATAGGAAAGCTAAGCTTTCACATATAACATTGGTCTTTTTTTGCCTGTGTTACCCTTTAAGATATAACAAACACAAATGTGCCAGTAAAATTTTAAATTACGACATAAATGCCTGGTCTTCTGGGCCAAAAATTTTTCTATGTAGGTGGCCCTCAAAGGGTTCAGTTTTGAATGAGGGTCAACTGTGAGTTAAAAAATTCATTGCATGTTCTCACAAGTAACATAATTCATCCTGCGTAAAAGGAAATTTACTTTGAAAATAACTTTTCTCAGACCACCATTTGCAATATTTCCCCATAACTTATCAGAAACACGGTAATTTGAGCAGTTGCCAGAGAGCGCCAGAAGACAGGCTTTACTGCACATGCACAGCTATGGTGACTTAGGAAAGCTGTGCCTGACGATATACCTCTTGCGGCATTTCTGTTTGGAATTTCATGTGTAGTGAGGCATCAAGTGAGCATGTGCATAAGTGCGACATGTTGTTCGTAAGAGACATAAAGAGTTATTGTATTAAAGGAAAAGTTTTATCATACCCTATACAGATAAGGAAACCAAAATTAGAAAGAAGTCCTTGGCACAACTTTCATTTCAAAACTATACAATGCAACTCAAAATACAATAATATTTTGCCATATTCTAACTTTGACACATATTTTCTTTTTTTAACATAATCTGCCATACTGTTGCGTAGCATTTAGAATCATGTTTACATTCAGACACCACTGCAAAAAGCTAGTAAGAAAGAATACAAATTTCTTGGGGAAAAAAGTTGTTTGTATACACCGGAACTAAGAATAATGAGCTTTTCATGATTTTTTCAAACTGTGTAAAAATTAACAAGGTTACTTATGACGTCAAGAAACTGTGTAACTGGTAGTTTACATTCTACTCCAGGAGTAAATATAAAGTCTTGTGGTCGGTTACAATGATAAAACACCCTATGCTGCCTTGCTATATCCTACTGAAGAACAAGTTCTGTAAACTTCCGACGTAAACAAAACAAATTAAGAAATAACATCAAGCCTATAAGGAACTTGTGACCGAAGAACAATGCGTTTCACAGAAGGCAGATATGTAAAATTCTGCTAAAGCTTTTCAGTAAGCTACATTTCTTGGAGTACCATCACTGTATTATCTCCTGTTTACTTTATTATGGTATAGAGCTATAAGTGCCAGAAGATGAAAACGTGCACTTGAAATTCAGTGACCAGTTGAAATTAGATAATAATGTGGAATGAAACACTTTTCATTTCAAATAAATTGACTGCCTCTGGGGAAAAGATATATAAAAACCAAATTTCTTCAGCAAAATGACCAAAATAACTTCATTGTTCCCGCAGTGCGATTAATGTTTGATTGCCAATAAAGCGGAAATAAAATAAAATCAGGAAACTGTAATTAATAACATATTTGTCTTCTATAATTATGTAAATGTATTTTAATGTAGTTGACAAATCCCAGCCAAATAATCTCTTTGTTTTCATTTGGCGCGAGAGCTGAAAACAGAGAGAGGACACCATAATCACAAAATGTAAACACAGGCGATGTGGAGACTACTCCCCCACTACAACTCTGCACATGAGCGAATCTGGACGCTTGAACAAATCAGAAAAATTTTTCCAGAGAGCAACTCGCTGCTTGCAGCTATACATGTAATAGCCATGCTTCCAAGCATCGAGAAGCGGAAGAAAGTACTGCTTATTTGCGACATCAATTCTGCACATGTGCATGAGCGCACTGGCAACTGTTCAGACAAACCTAGTTTTAAACACTCATGATGCCACACTAATTGAAAGCAGTCTGATTTTATTAAGTACTGCATAGTCTTCATCCTAAAGCCTCTGACACATTTTGTTGTCGTCCAACATTTGCGTGTACACCATGTGTTTTTGTTGTAAATGGTGCATTTTCTTTGCTTACATTTCATTTGGTGTTTTTTTCTTGTTTATGTTTTATTGCTGCAGTGCCAGGCTAAAGTATAATTCTTTGTTTGTACATCAGTTCTTACCAGTCAAAATTACAAATTTTTAACTCAAAACTAAACTGATGAAAAACTCCCCAGGTTTTTCCGTTTTCTCCTGGATGAAAAAATTCTCACATTTTTCCTGGATTTCCTGTGGTGTATACACCCTGAACACCTCACAAAAAAAATTGTTGGTAATAATTCCAAGGTATCAGTTAAATATAATAATAAGTCCTGGGTGGAATAAAATAATGGAAGGAGTAAAGAGAACCACAGGTGACCACTCACCATATAGTTGAGGGATTTTGTGGTTGACAGGCATATACAAGAGAGTGAAAACTTTCTTAAGCTTTTGAACAACGCCCTCCCCTTCAGCGCTAACTAACATGGAAAATACACACACTGCGCTAAGCAAAGTTTTTAAGTTACCACTCAAACTCTCAACCATATGGTGAGTCATTACCTTTATTTCTTCCATTATTAGTATTTCAATTAACACATGTGCCATACAGCATACCTACAATGTATATCTCTGTTATCAATGTTTTAATACCAACTAGACTGCTGTCCAACAGCATGAGAATGAAGCTCCTTAAAATAAGTGGTTGGATACTAAAATTAGTTACTTGAACAACTTTTTAGTTTTATTCCAACCACATTACCACACATGAAGTGTGTATCAATAACATTTCTAACATCGAGCAAATAAAAGTAATTCTATTTGCAACTGTTTAAGTGCGCATGTGATGAGATAATAATTTTCAATTCAAGCACAGCCTGGAACATTTTAAAGCAAGAGATCTGTAGATCACATTTCCAGTACCTACCTTTTCCATCAACAACTTATACTTTCCCTTTAACTGAGTGTGTACAGTATCATATATAATGTTAAATATGTAAACGTTTATAAACACAGCTGCAGCTTATCAAGACAGCCACAAACAATGGACATCTCATCCAGTACTATGAGATGCATTTATTCTAAACACAATAATTGTTTTGCCTAATTTTGCATTGTTGTTGACAATTAGGACCGCTGATTAAAACCTAAAAAGGAATATATTTGGATTCACAAGACTCGACAGATTTTAGTCGTCAACTTTATGAATAATGGGAAAGAAGAGACTGAAATCATCTGGTACATTTCCTATGCATGAAAGTCTTCTGTGTATATGTGCTCATAATATTGTTACATTCCATCCTGGATTTTCCACTGTCAACAATGTTACTAATATAGCATTCCCACATTTTTCTACCTAGGTAATAAATATCACAACAGCATTTTTAGAAATTCATATGATGAAATGCAGATGCAGAACAAAGCAAGACTTTGGTATCAAAGTAGTATCTGTATTCCTGTTGAAAAAAATAAAGACATAACAGGGGAATTGAAGCTTCAATTATTTACTATGTGATCTGAGCATAAAATCCATTTAACTTTGGTAGAGAAATATTATTGAAAATGTTTAACAGCTATCAATATTTTTTAACTGTCACACTAGTGTAACAAAAATATTCAAATATTCATAAAAACTGCTTCCAGATCACACAAGTAAACAAATGTGACTTCAGAGTTGGTCCAGGGTACATATATCTGTGCTTCCAAAGACTAATGATGCTTGTACCAAAATCTGTCTTTAGTATGAACTGAATCTCAGTTTTTTTTTTCTTTCAATAACATGTATAAAATTTTGATGTTTTGGATTCTGAAATATTTTAGAATGTTTTAGGCATGTATCAATTCAATATGAAAAACTCAACAAGAACCTTAAGCCTTTACAGCAATTTTGTAACAGTTTCTGCATGGTACACATTTGCACGAGACTTCAGAAAATATTCAACAAGACTGAAATTCAGGGCTACACAAAAGTTCCTAATACCTGTTACATCCCTGCAATGACTTCTTTACACAAAAGACATGACAAATACAGCTGAGACGGCTGTTAACTTTTAAAACATGCCAGTTGGTAAAAAAAAAGACTATATACATTTTTCACCACAAAGGGTCAACTGTAAAAGAATCCATATATATTCATTTATAACAAAAGGAGTATTATCACCTTAGGTGACATATGCTCCTCATAAAATGTATACATAACAAATCCAATTATTCCCGTTTTTGTATTATAATGATACAATGATTCCTGGTCACTGTTACCTCAAAGTTACACTAAACGGGAATGAAGAGACCAACTATTTGATCTTGCATTTGTATGCCTATATACAAAATAAATAATTTACTGCAAATCACAATAGCTGGCCTTTTCACAAAACTTATTACAATTCATCTGAAATTTATGATGAAATAGTGCAATAAATCTATAGTTGTACTTGGGAAGAAGAAAATAACAGAGAGAGAGAGAGAGAGAGAGAGAGAGAGAGCGGAAAGGGGGGGGGGGGGGGGGGAATAACAGAAAGAGACAGATAACATGACAGTGTCAACAGCAGCACAAGTAAACTTAGCCTGTGCTCAATTACAGTCTTTTTCTTTAAAAACGTTAAAATACACAAATGTGACTTAAAAAATGCCCGATGACTTAAAAATTTAATTGTTCTACAGCCAACCTCATATGATATTAACAATATTACACGGTTTCAGAACTAGAAGACATTACCTGTACAAAATGTACACTCTTTCAAATCAAAACAAATATATATGTATATATATTCACACAATTACACTGTCCTTTGTACACAGGCACACCCCGAGAGGTCAACTACGTGATGCCCTTTCTAGAGCAATAGTTTGTACTATTTCAATTTTCATATATATATAAGTATATATATATAATCAATTTATATTTATATAAAGATATAGATATATTTATATAGCATTTATGATACATGTCCCTTTACCTTAAATTATAAAAAACTTAAGCCTGCTCTCCCTGTTTATTATGGTCCTACTATCAGTAGGCTTATTTTTTTCTTTTTTAACACAATTTTTTGATAACAGCTACAAATGCTAATGAGTATCACTGATGAGTCTAGTTGATGTTGGAGCCAGAAAGAACACAAGGATCACGAATCATCATCTGTTTTCCGATTTCTTCACACATTTGATTCCACATAAATAGTCTACAAATAAATGTCGTTTCATTTATCTTCAAGTTTCATCACAATATACTTCTTTATAAATCACAACAGTCAATGAAAATGTTTTAAAATAATCTTACAACGCATCTTAAAATTGGCAGCCTGGTAGCACTTTGGAGTAGAATTGTTAAGTCCACAGAAAATTGACTTGGCCCCCTGCTTCAGATATCAAGAGTTATTAATCCTATTAACGCACATATGTACTTTTATGAATAAATAATAAAAATGAGCAAAGAAACTATTTTATGCTGTGGTTAATTTTCCGAACAATATTTATATAGTACACAATAATTATCACTTTGTAAATATATAAAAAATGAATCTTGACGTATGTATAACGTGACTTTGGTAGCTTTCACAGCATGTGGATTGTTTTAATCATCCTCTTGTTTTTCAATTTTTTCATTACAAATTATAAAAGTGGCATAGAAAGCTATAGCTGAATCTTTGGCTACTTCACCGATATCATTCTTGCGGTAACAATAAACTTTTCACTCGGGTTCACATGCTTAACTGATTGTCATTTTTCCACAAGCAGCATGTAAGTTAAATGACAAAAACGCAAGTCTTTAAACCATGAACCTAAAACTTCTGATCACTGTAGTGAAGTAGGTTATTGCTGATACACTATTCAAATCCAACATTCTGTTACCTACATAATCTCCTTAAGTAATAAAACACAACCACATGAACCACTGTTGCCAACAAATAACAAAATGCTAATAATGTGCAACCGCTTACCATCGGAACCACAATTGTCGCTGTGGCAACATAATGAGGACTCTAGAGCCCGCTGATTTACGAACACACTATACAACACTATTGCATTAAATTCTTGATCCGTAGAACTTCTTTTCAGAGTCGATACTAAATTAATATTGCCTAAAATTATCATTGCCGCCACGTAGGTCAGACAAGGGCCGATGTTGTGTGATACAGTTGCATCAAAGCTTGAATATGCACTGGTAAGCAGGAAAGACGGTCACGTGTATTTGAATCCAAGGCAAGCCAGGAGAGAGCATTGTATCCTTCCAAGACGTACCTGAAAGGAAAACCAGGAAGCTATATATTAAATATAGTTGGAAGAAGAACTTTGGAAATCACTGATTCATATTTTACTACACAGCTTAAAGTGAAAACAGTAAGGATAGTATGCAACACCGCATTCAGCTCAGGAACTGATGCACTTATTTAACAATTACAGACACTGCTTACAATGTGGTATATTTTCCTGCGAGCACACACACACACACACACACACACACAGACAGAGAGAGAGAGAGAGAGAGAGAGAGAGAGAGAGAGAGAGAGAGAGATGATATACATGAACACTACACAAACAAGAGTGCATGCAAAACAGAAATATTTAAAATACCTAAGCACATCTGTTGTATATTGGGAATCCAGTGGATGCACTGTTACAGCTGATTGCTGCTGCAAGATATCATCAGAATTCTGTTGAATGGCAGGACTGTGCAAATGAAGAGCATTCTTTAGGAATGCAGGACAAACATTTTCTAAATGAGGACAAGATGCCCAAAACCACCGAGGCATCCTACCAGTTGGAGCTGTTGATACAAAGTATCCCAATGCGAGAGGCTGTTGGTGTAATGTACCCACTTCTTCTTGAGTATCTATTCCCATATTCGCTCCACCCTGAAACACAATACATTAATGTAAAAATTGATTACTTCTGTTATATAGAAAGCAGAAGTTGGCGATATTTTATTTTAACCAAAATAGTGTTGGACAGAGGATTGAGTAAGGAGACACGAGAGCAAGCAATAACGATATATACAATTAGTTTAATTTATATTAGAGGTAATCATTATGTATGTAAAATTAATTATGCACATTTAATCCTGCTACACAGGACCTATTCAAATTAAAATATCGTTATCTCATACTCTTATTCCTATTAACCAAATTATCAAGTTTTAATAACTTTTAGAATTGGTACTACAACCAAAGCACATTTTCTCATTCTTCTATGGTTGTAAAAGCATTTAAAAGCAACAATACTGACACTGAACAGCAATTACAAAGGCTTTACTTGTATGAACTCCTTCTCTAATTGCAGAAAAACACTTTCTAATTTACAATTTCTTCAATACCACCTATAACTCTATCAATTCTGAATCCACTTGAAGTACGTTTGTTGACAATACCAGCTACACTAATGAGAATACTGTTGTGACAGCTGTCCACTAGAATGTTACACACACACACACACACACACACACACACACACACACACACACACACACACACAGAGAGAGAGAGAGAGAGAGAGAGAGAGAGTTAGTTTTGGAAGGTGAGAGTTGAGGCAGCAACATTATAAATGTTTTTGCCAGTGTGCCATACTAAGCAATTTTAGGAATGAATTGTTCTCTCTCTATGTGAAAATTATTAGAATAATTTATTATTAAATATTTTGTGTTTTTTGTCCAACAAGCAATGAAGAGGTCTTGGATCCAATAACTGTAGCAGCAACAGTAACGTAAACAACAATAACAAATGATATACGTCATTTCTAAAAATATTAGGACTATTAGGAATTCAACATGATAAAAAGAGTAAAACTGAAATACTTTTAGAATGAGACTTTCACTCTGCAGCGGAGTGTACGCTGATATGAAACTTCCTGGCAGATTAAAACTGTGTGCCCGACCGAGACTCGAACTCGGGACCTTTGCTTTTCGCGGGCAGGTGCTCTACCATCTGAGCTACCGAAGCACGACTTACGCCCGGTCCTCACAGCTTTACTTCTGCCAGTATCTCGTCTCCTACCTTCCAAACTTTGCAGAAGCTCTCCTGCGAACTTTTCCTTGAAACTAAGTTTTAAATCCAATTTTGAAAGTTTTATTTGTTATTTCAACCATTTCACTTTATACAAAGGGTGGTCGAAAAGTTTCAAGCCCGAGATAGTTGCCATAATGTCTCGCACAAACACAACCACCAACTTTTATGGTGACCCTTTGTCAGTATGCAAATCTAATTTTGCGGCTCAAGCTTCATTGGTTTTGCAAAGCAAAATGGCAAATACTGTGAGAATCAAGAGCCGTGTTGTAATTGAATATCTACGTTTGATGGGAATGATACCTAAGGAAATTGCACACAACATGCGGAATTCACTCAAGGATAGTGCTCCGTCTCATGCAACAGTGAAAAACTGGGTGTCCGACTTTAAACGTGGAAAACGTTAAACTGTGGAAAATGCACCAAGGAGTGGAAGGCCTGTCTCCGTTGCTACTAACGAAACTGACTGCAACTCACAATATGATTTTGCAGAATAGTCTAACAACATCGCAGAACACTGAAACCACATTTGGACTCCCCCATGGCCGAGCTCATGACATTGTTGTGGCTATTTTGGGAATGCAGAAAGTTTCATCTCGGTAGGTCGCGAAAGACTTAATTGCAGATCAGAGATGGGAGCGTGTGCATTGTTGTGAAGAAATGGTCCGCCAATTTGAAGTGGACGAAGACAGCTTTCTTGCAAGGTATGTGACAAAGGATGAAACGTGGGTTCACCACTTTGGTCCTGAGACAAAACAACAGTCACAACAATGGAAACATCCTTCATCCCCTACCACAAAAATTTCCGTGTGTGCAAAAATCATCCAGTAAGGTGATGGCATCGTTCTTCTGGGATGCAGAAAGGGATAATTATGGTGGATTACTTGCAAAAGGGCATAAATTTCAATACAACATACTATTGCACCCTCCTGCGCTGTTTAAAAGCAGAGATAAAGGGAAAAAGGCACAGAAAATTGGTACATGGAGTTCTTTAGCATCATGACAATGCACCAGCACACAAAGCCCTCAACACTGGAAACTATGTGTGACTGCGGATTCGAATTGTTATATCGTCCATCATATCCTCCATATTTGGCTCCATCAGACTTTTTTCTTTTCCCAAACCTAAAAAAAGACCTCAAAGGATGACGATTTGACAATGATGATGCAGTGATTGATGCTGTGAACACTTAGTTGGACTCAAAATTGAAAACCTTTTATTTGAATGGTCTGCAGAAGTTATAATAGCGTTCCCACAAGTGTATTAGTGTACACAGGTATTATATTGAAAAATAAATTGGTATTATGGAATTTCTGTCATTCTTTATTTGTTAGGCTAGATACTTTTTGATCCCCCTTCATAAAGCTTAAGTTTTCAGTTTAGCATTTGTTATTCAAGTGGAGGAAGTGAGGCTCTGATAATAGAAAGTGTAAACCACTGGAAGAATAAAGAATATTACATCACCACCATTAGATGGGCTCATAACCAGGGTAGCCGGCAGTCATTAATAATTATATATTTACTGTATTTAAATTTGTAGCATAGAATATTGTTAATTTAGTAATGAAATAGCACTTATAAACCTAAACAACTAGGTCACTTCTTCCATGTACTCTGGCAAAACCCCCTTTTAAGGAAAACCCCTATTACAGGAAAAAAATATTTGGGTTACCAGACATTAATTAAAAAGGGGTTTTACTGTAACAAACACAGAAAAAGTAACTTAAGTCTTTCAATAAACATCCATAAGAAACTTTTATAAACATTATTCTCCTGGAATAACTGATATGCTCACCCTTGATGATGCATTGCACGGGAAGGGACTGTGCTGGTCTGATGTTCCTCCCATACCACAGGATGGGCTGCCAGGCTGTGATGGAGAATCTCTGTGGGGGCTACCTGTGGGAGACTGAACACCACCAGGACCTGTCTCTGGCCATGTGAATATGTCATTAAAATCTTGCATTTCCTCTATACCCTCTGGCATGTCATCGTTGAGGGCAGAGAAGAGCTCATCGTCTCCTAGATCGGGACCATTGATGTGCTGCTCCTGGAATGCTGTCTGCGATGACTGAAAGGAAATTACAAAATATTTTGATATTATGGAAACACACTAATGAGCTTGACTACTGGAATGGCAATGAATATCACTGGATGCTTATTTTATAGAAATTATAAAATGTACAAAATTACACCTTGTGCCACGGCCTACGACTTACAACACAAATAGCAGCAATATCACACAGAAATTGTTCAGCAAATAAGTATTACATACAATGTTTCATCATTGGAACTAATATCACAAAAATTTTGTTTTATGAATTCTGAATGCAGTATTAATACTTTACCTTTAAATTTACAATCCCTTCCTGAAACAGCATATATAACACTGATGAAGGAATCAAACATATTGAGCAGTACCCAACAAGAGTGCTAGTCCTGGAAAATTACAAACTTTGCTGCCTTTAGAATAACTGCACACCACACTTCAGTGATTTTTGCTAAGTGCAGCTTGACAGCGTGTAATTAACTACTCTCTGTGGAATTCTGTATACTACTTGTTCATCTCCTTTTTTCACATGGGAACATACAGCTAGGAAGGATGAAAATGGTTTTCCCATCCCCCACCCCCCCACCCATTTTCCTCTAGTTGTATAACTGCCTGAAATAGAAAAATGAAAACTAGTGCAAATGGCTCTAAATTTCAGAACCGTACTGTGCACACTTCATGAACTTAAAAGACATCTATTAACTGATTAGATTTTAAATATCATTACAACAATATAAGCAGAGCAAATTCTGTCTCTCACTTGGTCACACCATTGTTTCTAGCCAGCCTCGACAGCCAGAGATGGTGATCATGTGTGCGAGTTGTGCTTATGCGAATGTGTGTGTGTGTGTGGGGGGGGGGGGGGGGGTCTACATCAGAAGCTTATTTGTTTAGGATCTTTCTTTCGCGCCTGTCCACAGCTCAACATCAAGCTTTTGATAATACTGTTGTTATTCCACTGTCTGAACTATATACACATATTTCCTTAAAATTTTAATGTGTGTACATGTTTGTCAAAATGTTTAACTTTTTGTAATTACTAGTATATTTCAGCAATTTCATATGAACAAAAATGAGTACACATGTGGATGAATCCAATACCAGACACACAGTTTTAATCTGAGACACTATTTTAAAAAAGGAGTAACTGTTCTTCTACACTGGCAGAAAAAAGAATATCTACAGATGTAATTTCCATTTTTTTTAATGAAACAATTACCTGGGTGGTGGCTGATGTGGGAAAAACGAGAATATGAGTGCACGAAACATCCTGCGGAGTAGAAAGCTGGCAATTGACTGATGCTTGGCTGAAGCGTTCATCAGGAGTGAATTGATCTGGCATAAGCCTAAGAGCAGAGTCAGGCTCTAAAGAGACCAGACAAGCACTCAACACACAAGGAACATTGTTTGGATACATTAAACTACACTGATTGCATATCTCTTTGAGATGTTTCGATGCTTTCAGCAGCGATTTCCGACTAAGCAACCAGCTCCAACCTGTAATGAGAAAGCTTTATTATAGAACAATGACAGCAATTTTCACAGTCTTAATGATGCAAAGTTTACATAGAAATAAATTAACAAGAAAATTTTCAAAGGTACCACAGAATTGTGTGTCTCTTTCTGCATTAGAACAAGTACATAAGATATTTATGGCAAATTTCTAGAATGAATGAAGTATCATTATTGTGATTTTACCTTACCAATTATTTACTGGATTCTACAAAAGTTGTTGTGTAATATTTCATAATCACACCCATATACACTTTGCCAATTTCATAATCACACCCATATACACTTTGCCAATGACAATCTTTGAAATTACATTTAAAGATAAGAAAGCTATCCAACAGTAATCTCCAGTAAGCTATAAATAACATACAGAGGTAATTAAAGTAAATTTATTTCAAAATTATAAAAAACTGCACCTTCTCTGTATAATTGCTATTCAGATTTAAGCATTTAACATATTTCTTATCACACATTTATAAAACCTCTGCATAAATTTCTGCCACCTGAGATATCAGCCGGCCCATGATAGCATCTTGTAAGTTTGTTATAGGACTGCTGGGAACCAAGCCTTGTCTTTGCGTGTTTGAAGAGGTAAAAATCACTGTGCCAAGTCATGAAATCCTATTTATCACAAAGTTTTTGTCATTTACTATGCCAGTGTTTGACTATAGAAGGATAGGCAGGCACTTCAGTCATGAACATACTTCTTCCATTCTTAAACAAATGACACCACTGATGCACATTATACCTGGTCTGGGTAAAAAACAGATTTTTCAATGAATGAGATTTCTGACACTAAATCCATATTAGAGAACGAATTTCACATTCGGTAAGATTTTTAACTGCAATGTTCATTCTGCATGGCTACTGTAGGCAAACATGAAGCAATACGGCTTTTTCGCTACAACAGCTCTAAGCGCACTGACCTGCTGTGGCAGTAAGTGAAAAAATTGATCCTTTTCCCACACACTTTCCCATGCTATGTGGAAACTAAGCTTCCATTTCAGATAGTGGACAATGTTATGGATTGCAACAGATGTCTGAACACACTTTCCATGTTACAAAGAAGAGAAAACAAACTTGCATACCAATATTTGTTACATAATTTTCCTGTATGGTTAGGTACCAATACCGAGTGCTTAATGGGTATTATTACTTGTTCTCTACTTATAAGCTCCATCACCTATTCTATCACCACTTACCATTCAGTTACTGATGTAGGTTGTTCAGTATCACATTTAGTATGCCCAAATACAATATCAAAATACTGCAATATCAAAATACTGTTAATTTACAGTTAAGTATAATGTAATTTGAGATAAACACAGTACCCACATTGACAGTTTTGAACCTCTTGGCCTGCAAGGTCTGGGTATTCTAAGAGGGTGAGATTGTTGACAGTTGGGAACTCCAAAGTTAGGCATGTAATGAGAAGCCCCATTATGGATATGGCCATGAAGAAGGGGAAGGAATCCAGCGCGTGCTCTGTGTGCATACTAGGAGAAGTCATTCCAGATGCCTTGAAGGGCACCCGGTGTAGCCAACTGTGTGTGGTAGTCCATGTCGATACTAACAATATGTGTCACTTTGGATCGGAAGTTGTTATCTCTGATTTTGGGCAGCTAGCTGAAGTAATAAAGACAGCTGGTCTTGCTTGTGAGATAATAGCAGAGCTCACTGTCTGTAGTATCATTGACAGGTAAAGAGTGAGGTCCCTTGGTACAGAGCCCAGTGGAGGTTCTGAATCTAAAGCTCAGAGGGTTCTGCAATTGTACAGGCTGCAGATTCCTTGACTTGCGCTGTAGGATTATAGGTTTCCAGGTTCCACTATATAGGTCAGGGGTCCCAAACACACAGGAAGTGACTGTACAGGTAGTGGGGGCTGTGTGGAGGGGATTAGGGTGGCTTTTTTAGGTTAGAGAATCTCAGGAAAGCACAGAAAAGTCTTCAGTTTCAAAGGATGCAGGATGAACACAGGAAGGGGGTAGATATGGCAATAATCAACATTGTAGCTGTAAAGTGTCATATAGCTGTGTTGGGAAAGAACTTGAGCTCCAAGCACTAAAAGAAGGCACTGGATCTCAAATTGTTATAGGCACAGAAAGCTGGCTAAATCTGGAAATAAGTTCAGCCGAAATTTTTACAGAGGACTTAACCCTGTTCACAAAGGATAGATTAAATAAGTTGGTGATGGAGTGCTTCTTGCTGTCAGAAGTAGTTTACTTTGAACTGAAATTTAAGCAGATAGGTCCTGTGAGTATGGGGAGAGGCTATACTCGATAACTGGAATATATTAATAATCGGTTCCTTTTGCCAACCACCCAACTCAGATGATAACAGTTGCTGAATAGTTCAAAGGAAACATGAGTATCATTTCAAATAGGTACACCCCCTCCCTCTCATACAATTAAGTTGCTGAATAGTTCAAAGGAAACATGAGTATCATTTCAAATAGATACACCCCCTCCCTCTCATACAATTACTGTTGGCAATGACTTCAATCTACACTCAACATGTTGACAAAAAGGTATGTATAAAGTTTTACTCAATACTTTCTCAGAAAATTATTTTGAACAATTAATTCAGGAGCCCACTCGAAGTGTTAATGGTTGTGGAAACATACATGACCTTTTAACAATAAATAATCCTGAACAAATAGGGAGTATCATGGCAGATATTTGTATTAGTGACCACAAGGATGTGGTAGCTTGAATGAATATCAATATCCAAACCCAAAAATAAATACAAACTACATTTATTTAAGAAAGCAGATGAATAAACACACTACCTAAAAGACAATCTCCACTCCTTCCAATTTGAATAATTAAGTATAGATCAGATGTGGTTTAAATTGAAAGAACTAGTGTCTACGGCAATTGGGAAATATATACCAAATAAATTAATAAGACGCAGTACTGAACAAGTCACTGTTGCAGAAGCAATGAAAAAAAGCAGACCAAATTTAAAAGAATGCAAAATCCCTAAGATTTGTGTAGTTTTATAGAAGCTCGAAATTTAGCACAAACTTCAATGTGATATGCTATTAATACTTTCCACAATGAAACACTCGTGACATGTGGCAGAAAACCTAGAAAACCTCTCGTTGTATGTAAGTATACCAGTGGCAAGGTGCAATCAATACCTTCACTGTGCAGTAATGATAGTGGTGATACTGAAGTCAGTGTCATTAAAGCACAGCAACTAAACACAATTTTCTGAAATACTTTCACAAAAGAGAACTAAATAAATACCGTATTTACTCGAATCCAAGCCGCACTTGAATCTAAGCCACACCTGAAAAATGAGACTCGAAATCAAGGAAAAAAAAATTTCCCGAATCTAAGCCACACCTAAAATTTGAGACTCGAAATTCAAGGGGAGAGAAAAGTTTTAGGCCGCATCTCCAAATCGAAACAAAGTTGGTCCATTATAATATGAGAGACAATTTAGGTCGAATGAATGACGATACAGCTACATTAGTTTGGTTCGAGTCGTAAGCTTAGCAGTTAAGCTTTACCAGGTAGCCATTGCTACGCGTCAGGTGCTCCGTCCGTATTTTTTACGGATACCCTTCCTTTTTCACGTGCTTCGTCTGGTTTGAACTGATTGCTTATTTTTCTTTGATCTGATAAGCACCGTTTTCTTTGTTATAGGTGCTTACATCATTCTAAGCTGAAAATGCATTACTGTACTGTGTCATGCATTGTTTGTCGCATTTTGATAGTGCGTGTTTACGGCCTGTCACTGCTCGCGGCATGGCTGGCTTTTGTGCGCGCTACCGCCACTTACAGAGGGGGTGGGGGTAAGGGAAAAGGAGAGAGGGAGAGAGAGAGAGAGAGAGAGAGAGAGAGAGAGAGAGAGAGAGAGAGAGAGAGGAGTCGTCTCATTAGCGAAACAACGACAAGAGACTGCTATTTGTTGTTACTTACACTGCTGCTTTCTTTGATAATGATCAACAAGAACCAATTAATAGACTGCGTATGATAGAAAATGTTCTGAACGAGAGTTTAGCGAAAATTTTTCTCCGTTTGAAAATCTTTGCAGGTGCCTCTTTAGTACATTACATTCTGCACAGAAATTAGAGTCATCTTAGATTTGAAAATCTAGTCAATTTCCATACTTCATTTCTGACTGTATCACTATTAGGCGTAAGAATAATACAAATATAAACATGACATGATATGTATATTCTTACGCATTTGCTGTTGTCTCACTCTAGTTTCGTAGTTTATTAAGCAGACAGGATTTAAATGAGATAGCAGCAAACACGAAACAATACATGTCAAAATGTTTATATTCGTATTATTCTTATGGTGAAGAGAATACTGCATGTGATTCACAATTCATAAAATTTCCTATTAGCAACCATCTCCTCTCACATGTAAGAAAAAATTCAGAACGTAGAGTTGGCCATATTGACAAACATCCCAAACAGTCTTGCCAGTCGGATTTTTGTAGTACATTGAAATGCTGCTACATTCGAAGATGAACAATATGCAATTTGTATTTACTTAGTTGGATAATGTATGAAAATACAGTGGTCGAAACTCGGGGCGGAGGAAAAAAGCTCGTCTTACACTTTTTTTTTTAGTTTATTTACTGACGCAGAGGTTTAGGCGCCAGTATTTATCTTTGTGCCTACAAACCATGCCTGTGTAGCACTACATATATTCGACAGCAGAAGTTAGTTGTGGCGGCACCCACCAACATTTTTCAGAACTTCCGCTTGCTTTGCACTCGATTCTAAGCCGGAGGCGGTTTTTTGGATTACAAAAACTGGAAAAAAAAAAGTGCGGCTTAGATTCGAGTAAATACGGTATTCCATAATTAGAATCAAGAACATACGCCAATATGAGTAATTTAGAAGTACATATTCTTGGTGTATTGAAGCAGCTTAAAACACTTAATAAAGCCAACACCTCCGGTCTAGATTGTATACCAATCAGATTACTTTCAGAGAATGCTGATACAATAGCTCAATACTTAGCAAGCATATATAACCACTCGCTCACATACAGATCCATAGACAGAGTGTGGAAAGTTGCACAAATCAAAACAGTACTAAAGAAAGGAAATTACAGACCCATATCACTAATGCTGATTTGCAGTAGGATTTTGGAACATATACTGTGTTCTAAAAATTGAGGTCGTATCTGGCATTTGCCAAGGAAGTACTATAGGCCATCTGCTGTCCCTAATGTACATAAATGGTTTAGTGGACACTATGAGCAGCCCTCTGAAATTGAATGCAGATGAAGCTGTCATTTACCATCTTGTAAAGTCATCATATGACCAAAATGAATTGCAAAATGATTTACACAAGATATCTGTATGGTGCAAAAAGTGGTAATTGATTTTAAATAACGAAAAGTTTAAGTCCTCGACATGACTATTAAAAGTAATCCACTACATTCTGGTTATATGATAAGCCACACAAACCTAATGTCTGTCAGTTTAACTAAATGACTTGGAATTACAATTATGAACATCTTAAGCTGGAACAATCGCATATTTAATGTTGTGGGGAAGGCAAACAAATGAATGCATTTTACTGGCTCAACGCTATGCTTGTGCGTCCTCGGCTAGAGTATTGCTGTGTGGTATGGGATCCTTGTGGCAATTATTAAAACAAAGGCATTTCTCATTGTGGTTGAACCTTCAAGAAATTTCAATCACCAACTTTCCCTCAGGGTGTAAAAATATTTTATTGGTGCCCACCTACACATGGATACATGATCAATAAAATAAGAGAAATCAGAGCTTGCACAGAAAGATTTAAGACTTTATTTTTCCCAAGAGGTGTTACGAGCTGTCAGAATGGTGGAGAGGTGGCATGAAGGTGATTTGAGATCCTTCTGGCAGGCACTTAATTGTGAATCATTCAGAAATTTTAGAGATGTTGATGTAGATCACAAGACGCTTTCTTGTGCAATTTTTTGCCAGAGGAGAAATGGATATTCACAATATTGGCTGGTGTGCTCTGCGTAGACAGCAACACCACCACCAAAAGATTATGTGAGCCCACCAGTTTTTGAGCCATATGCCAGCATGTGTACTTGGTTCCTACATCAGTAACATTCCTGATTTTTACAGTCTAATTACTTGTACTGAAAGCATATTTCACTAAGGACACTATTTTCAACATTTAAAACAGCCACATGTGGATGATGTTACCTCCCATGCTGCACATTTCTATGGTAAATACTTCTATACCACATAATGAGTCTAGTTACACTGAAGCATTGTGCAACTTGTATAGGTGGAGTTATTGGAAGTTGTGTCACTGAAAATTCATGAAGAAAGGTGATGTCAGCACAGTGGCAGATCAAACCATTTAGTCAATTCCATTTGAGACTTCCCCACCAACATTTAACCCTTTCATTACGAGCGCCGTATTTAGCTGGCATCCATGTGTTGCTCTGTGTGTGAGCGCCAGTTTGCCAGCATCCAAGCGATGCTCTGTATATATGGGTGCTGTATTTAGTCGACATCCACGCGCTGAGCTGTGTTTACAAGCGCTGCAGTTTGCCGGTATCTACACGCTGATGTGCGTGTACGAGCAACATATATAGAAGGCATCACCATAAAACTTTCTTCAAGCGTTACAGGACACTGGAAAACAGTTATTAATTCTTTCGAGGTTTGTAACATTAATTTGAAAATTGTATTTGTGGCTAAGTTTAGTTAGTTTTATAAAATATTTTACCTCCCTTTTAAAATGCTACAGAGGAGTTCAAAAAGAATTCTATTCACTAACAGACTCACTGATTCAGAAAATAAAAATCAACATATTGTTACATCACCTACAAAAACTAAGAAGAGAATAGCTGTATGTAGTACTTCAGAATGAGAAGCAGAGAATATTTAATCATTAGCAGTGATGGTGAACTAAGGACATCAGAAATATTCGTGCCTAAAATACACAATTTAGCGTCAGAAAATTCAGGGATTAAAGTAAACATAACTAGATCAGCAAAACTCTTAGATCACTTTCAGATTTTCTTATCTGAAGATCTCATAGAATTAATTATAAATGAAACAAATCACTATTGGTTTCAGAAACATAATAGTAACATAAACAATTCAGAAGGAACTGGAGTAGCCGAACTATACTGTCTTTCTGCTGAATCATTTTTAACGATGCACAGCAAGACACTATCATTGGTTGAGTATTTCAGTAAAGACAAACTTCTGTGTAGCAATATTTTTGGAGAAGACCATTATTTCAAATTATTACAAATGCTACATTTCAACCATGATGTCGGTTCTACCAATGATCATTTGTACAAAATACAGAATGTCACTGATTTATTACGAAAAAAATTTAGTCCGTCATTTCAATCATTATAAAAGCCGTGGACAGACAAAAATTTACTGTTATATAAAGGGCAGCTGTCTTTCAAAACAATACATCCCATCGAAAAGAAACAGCTTTGGAATAAAACTTTTTGTTCTTTGTGACTGAGAGACAGGATTTGTACAAGATTTAATTGTTTATGCCGTATCATCTACCCTGGTGGATACCAAAAATATGGATATTGGAAAGTCAGGAGCAATAGTTGAAGCACTTATGAAGCCCTGTTTTCCTAGGGCCATACCGTTTAAGTAGATAATTGGTATACTAGTCCAGCTTTATTTAGAATGCTACATAATAATTGCACAAATGCATACGGGACCGTAAGAAAGAGAAGGAAAGGAATGCCCAACATAGATGAACGAATAAAAGGAGGACAGGCAGCGTCTCGATCATGCCAAAATTTATTACTCATAAAGTGGATGGATAAAAAATAAGTCTATATGCTTTCTACCATGAACTCTGGTGACTTTGATACAATAATCAAGAATGGTGGGGGAAAGTAGTTACCCAAAAACCTGTATGCCTATTCAATAGGTGCAGTATATAAATCTGACATCATTATAAGCACTGTGGAATCAACAGAGAAATCTTTGAAATGGTATCGCAAATATTTCTTTCATATGTTGGACATTTGTATGTGGAGTGCATCTTGCCTTTATAAACACAAGAGGAAAGAACCAGTATCCATTGCTAAATTTCAACTGCAGCTAATTTTGGAAATACTGGAAAAGTATCCTCAAAGTATAAAATGTAAACATCCAACAGGTAATAATCATCCACCGAGATTAACAGAAAGACATTTTCCTAAGGTTTACAAATTGGCAGGAGGAAACGGAAATAGAAAGTGTGTTGTTTGCAGAGCAAATGACAGAAGACAAGAGTCTAAGTACAGGTGTAAAAACTGTAATGTGGGTTTGTGTGTTGACCCTTGTTTTCAAATAATACTGAATTACATTATTAAGTATAGACTGGCTAATGAGATAGTTTTTGAACGTAAAAGAAAGAGGAATAACATGGAAATAGAAAGAGCGGATGGTACTCTAGCAGAAGAACCACAGGAGGTTTTGAACAGATGGCAAGAATATATTGAACGTCTGTGTAAGGGGGATGAAATGCAAAACAAAATTAAGGTTGAAGCGGAGCAATATGTGCCGGAAGATGGAAAGGGATTTACCATCTTGGAAGCAGAAGTAGAAAAGGTGCTGAAGAAGATGAAGAACAGGAAGGCATGTGGAATAGATGATTTGCCAGCAGAACTGTTGAAGAGTCTGGGAAACAAGGTAAGAAAAGAAATAGTCTACCTCTGTAACAAGATATATGACAATGGGGAATGGCCTGAGGACTTCGCTGCAACAGTTATGATACCAATAGAGAAAAAGAGAAATACTAAAAAATGTGAAGACCACCAGACCATCAGTCTAATTTCTCATGCAGCTAAAGTCTTGCCGAGAGTGTTGAATAGAAGGTTATATGGCAAGCTGGATAGAGGTATTGCAGAGGAGCAGTTCGGATTTAGAAGACGAAAAGGAACAAGAGATGCTATTGGCCTGCTAAGAACTATAGGGGAAAGATATATGGAAAAGGGTAGAGAAATCTTTGCTGTTTTTATAGATTTAGAAAAGGCGTTTGACAGAGTTCAGTGGAACAAGCTGATGGATATATTGAAAAGGAAAGGAGTAGATTGCAAAGAGAGACGACTGATACAGAATCTATATTTACACCAGAAAGTAAGGATAAGGATTGGAAATGAAATGTCAGAAGGAAGCAGCATTGGACGAGGTGTTAGACAAGGTTGTTTTGCCTTTCCCCACTGTTGTTGAACGTATACCTTGAAGAGATTATTGCAAAAAGTTTATATGGGAAAAGATGTATTGGTGGAAAGAGAACAGAATGTATAAGATTTGCTGATGACATCGTATTAGTGGCAGAAAGTGAGCAGACAGTGAATAACATGCTCAAAGATCTGAATGAAGCTTATGTGGAATATGGGATGCAAATAAACACACCAAAAACAAAGAGTATGGTCATCAGTACAAGACGCAGACTGTCCAATATTAAAATAGGACAATCTACCATTAGCCAATTAAGTGAAATTAAATATCTCGGAATCACAATAACTGAAGACTTGAGATGTCACCAGGAGGTGAAAACTCGAATTGCCATAGCGAAGAAGGCATTCAACAGAAAGAGGTTACTCTTATGTGGCAAATTAGATAAAGGACTAAGGAAAAGGCTTGGTAAATGTTTTGCCTGGAGTGTGGCACTATATGGGGCAGAAACATGGACACTGAGACTAGAGGATGAAAAAAGATTAGAAGCATTTGAGATGTGGATGTGGAGGAAAATGGAGAGAATAAGCTGGATGGAAAGAGTGAGTAATGAAAGAGTATTGGAAAGGGTTGGTGAGAGAAGATGTCTGCTGAAGGTTGTAAGAGAAAGGAAAAAGAACTGGTTGGGACATTAATTGAGAAGGGAGTGCTTGCTAGTAGATGCTCTGGAAGGATTGGTTTGTGGAAGAAGACTGAGAGGAAGAAGGAGATACAAGGTGATAGACGACAAAGGGAAGAGGAAATTATGCAGACCTGAAGAGGATGGCAGAAGACCGGACAGCCTGGAGATCTACCATGTGAAAACCTGCCTTTAGGCAGAACACTGATGATGATGACATTATTAAGAATCTTTTGAATGATCCCAAATTGCATTGTTGTTTATAATACTTGTAAAATCTTGGAATATATTGTTATGTAACACTTAAATAAGGTAACCTGCACATCAGCGTACTGACGTGCAACGTGCACAGTTCGCAGCACACTGCACCGATCAGTGGCGCCACTGCAGCGGAGCAGACTGCCGTAACTAAGACCGGTATTACACTATCAAATTTCTTTGTCAAAGATTTGATCAAACATTCATCAAATATATTTGACAAAGATCTTTGATGTGGCGCTAAAAAGGGGTATTACACTGTCGTCATATTTTTTGGTCAAAGTTCAAGATGGCTGACAACAACAACTTGTTCTTAACCGCAACAGTTGCATGTACCACAATTGCACTGTGTGCACTGCGGAAGAGAAGCAAGGGGAAAAAAGGAAACGTACTGGGTGAAGCCGTGGGGTTTGACGACACGATAATAGCATTCAACAATACTTGTTACATGAGCTTATAGTGGAGGACGTCAAGTCGTACATCAATTACTTAAGAATGGATGAGTATACATTTCAGTATGTGCTCAGTGAAGTGTATCCTCATATCACAAAGCACAATACTCACTCAACAACTGCTATATCTGCAGAAGACAGTCTCACCTAACACTCCGATTCCTTGCTTATCTATTTTCGTATTCAGGGTGCCTCACACTGTAAAGCGCCTTATCAGCTTCATACATCTCTATTAATTTTGTAGTTATCAGTACACACAAATTGTATTTACTGGCAACGTTTATAAAAACACTACAATGACAAAACGTTGCAGCAATGCTAGCGCTCCACGTGGTAACATGTCACATTGCAGTGAATAGGACACAAGCGACTTCTTTGATGAAATCTACAGCGAGGCCCTAGATTTGATCAAATTTGTTTGACAACAGATGAGATTTGACAAAGTTCCCTATTACACCATCAAATTTCTTTGACAAAGGTGCAACTCCTTCAGACTACTACAAGGTGATGCACTTAGTTTATGAAGCCGCTATAGTCAGAGGTGTACATGTTATTGATATGTTACAATTGATTCACTACACATCTGGTATTTTTAACTTAGTGGTCAGAACGTATTGGGAAATTTGTGCAACATATACTGTAGTCATTTTATTGAGCAGCTTGCTATGTACCTATCTAAGAACTATCTCATTAGTCTAAATTAAGTTTTGTCGTAATTGTAATACATAAAATGAGCAATTTTTAGACATGTATTTGTGTAGAAGTTTATATATCTATTCCTGTCAACAGCATCTAGAAATGTAATACGAAATGCGAACAGCTCATGTATTTTATGCCAGACTGATCATTAACAATTTGAAACAATTGTTAATTTGAGACACTGTGATTTATGTAACTACAGAACAACGAGGAGTAATTTTAGTAACAATGAATCATTGTTCTTTGCTTACAGTATTTCCATTTATTATAAATTAAAAATAATGATGTTACCTTTAAGTTCTCCATGCCCTATTCGGCCAATGCGACCCACCACTAACCGCCACGACTGTACACTTTGTGACATTACACTCAAAATGAAGTCCATAAGTTTCTGAAGCCCTACACGCCTTGCAGATGCCTTTCTTCTTCGACTTCTATTTGGAATATCAATGTTTATAACTGAAGTTTCATAAATTTCACCACGCTCATCTGTGGCTGCAGTAAGCAACCAGCGCTGGTCTTCAGACAGACAATAACTCACATACAACACAGAACACTGTTCTCCACTAGACTGGCCAAATGATTCATTTGATTCTGCTTTCTCCTTAACTGGTGCAAGAACATAGGGTGGTGTGTAGAGACGATAGGGAGCTCTGTTCTTTTCCTGCAAAACAAATGCTTTCGGTTACTGTTTACTAAACAGTTGTTCAAATTCAACTACAGCTTCTAAGTATACCACAAAGTTCTATGAAAATAAATAAAAACAGAAACTCACATCTTTTTTCTTCAAGAATAGATCAGCCATAGCTGCTGTGCCAAAACCAGTTAATGACTTTATATTTGATGTATGTGTAAGCAGACGTCGGCATTGAGAAAATACTGAGAACGCCTGCGCTCTCATTTGATCATTGTGTTTGATGTGATCACCCATCTTCCCAAGTTCCACTATGCTTTCCAGAGATATTATCTGTAACAAAACCAATGACAAGAACACGGTTAAAACAAGTAATATATGTGATCTTGTCTTGATAAGCATAAAAAAGCAGCTAAAGATTCTAGGCATCAGCTGAGCAATGAAGTGATAGTATGGGTACACAAATTCAGAATCAGTCACTTCTTGCACTACTCACAGCCTAATAACAACTGTAAAAAAAAAAATGCAATTAAATGAATGTTGCTGTTGTTGTGGTCTTCAGTCCTGAGACTGGTTTGATGCAGCTCTCCATAATACTCTATCCTGTGTAAGCTTCTTCATCTCCCAGTACATACTGCAACATACATCCTTCTGAATCTGCTTAGTGTATTCATCTCTTGGTCTCCATCTGCAATTTTTACCTTCCACCCTGCCCTACAATGCTAAATTTGTGATCCCTTGATGCCTCAGAACATGTACTACCAACCGATGCCTTCTTCTAGTCAAGTTGTGCCACAAACTCCTCTTCTCCCCAATTCTATTCAATACCTCCTCATTAGTTACGTGATCTACCCAACTTATCTTCAGCATTCTTCTGTAGCACCACATTTCGAAAGCTTCTATTCTCTTCTTGTCCAAACTATTTATCGTCCATGTTTCACTTCCATACATGGCTACACTCCATACAAATACTTTCAGAAATGATTTCCTGACACTTAAATCTATACTCGATGTTAACAAATTTCTCTTCTTCAGAAATGCTTTCCTTGCCATTGCCAGTCTACATTTTATATCCTCTCTACTTCGACCATCATCAGTTATTTTGCTCCCCAAATAGCAAAACTCCTTTACTACTTTAAGTGTCTTATTTCCTAATCTAATTACCTGAGCATCAACCGACTTCATTAGACTACATTCCATTATCCTCGTTTTGCTTTTGTTGATGTTCATCTTATATCCGCCATTCAAGACACTGTATATTCTATTCAACTGCTCTTCCAAGTCCTTTGCTGTCTCTGACAGAATTACAATGTCATCGGCGAACCCCAAAGTTTTTATTTCTTCTCCACGGATTTTAATACCTACTCCGAATTTTTCTTTTGTTTCCTTTACTGCTTGCTCAATATACAGATTGAATAACATCGGGGAGAGGCTACAACCCTGTGTCACTCCTTTCCCAACCACTGCTTCCCTTTCATGCACCTCGACTCTTGTAACTGCCATCTGCTTTCTGTACAAATTGTAAATAGCCTTTCACTCCCTGTATTTTACCCCTGCCACCTTTAGAATTTGTAAGAGAGTATTCCAGTCAACATTGTCAAAAGCTTTCTCTAAGTCTACAAATGCTAGAAACGTAGGTTTGCCTTTCCTTAATCTTTCTTCTAAGATAAGTCGTAAGGTCAGTATTGCCTCACGTGTTCCAACATTTCTACAAAATCCAAACTGATCTTCCCCGAGGTCGGCTTCCACCAGTTTTTCAATTCGTATGTAAAGAATTCATGTTAGTACTTTGCAGCTATGACTTATTAAACTGATAGTTCGGAAATTTTCACATCTGTCAACACCTGCTTTCATTGGGATTGGAATTATTATATTCTTCTCGAAGTCTGAGGGTATTTCACCTGTCTAATACATCTTGCTCACCAGATGGTAGAGTTTTGTCAGAACTGGCTCTCCCAATGCCGTCAGTAGATCTAATGGAATGTTGTCTACTCCCGGTGCCTTGTTTCGACTCAGGTCTTTCAGTGTTCTGTCAAACTCTTCACGCAGTATCATATCCCCCATTTCATTTTCATCTACATCCTCTTCCATTTCCACAATATTGTCCTCAAGTACATTGCCCTTGTATCGACCCTCTATATACTCCTTCCACCTTTCTGCTTTCCCCTCTTTGCTTAGAACTGGGTTTCCATCTTAGCTCTTAATATTCATGCAAGTGGTTCTCTTTTCTCCAAAGGTCTCTTTAATTTTCCTGTAGGCAGTATCTATCTTACCCCTAGTGAGATAAGCGTCTACATCCTTACATTTGTCCTCTAGCCATCCCTGCTTAGCAGTTTTGCACTTCCTGGCGATCTGATTTTTCAGGCGTTTGTATTCCTTTTTGCCTGCTTCATTTACTGCATTTTTATATTTTCTCCTTTCATCAATTAAATTCAATATTTCTTCTGTTACCCAAGGATTTCTACTAGCCCTCATCTTTTTACCTACTTGATCTTCTACTGCCTTCACTACTTCATCCCTCAGAGCTACCCATTCTTCTTCTACTGTATTTCTTTCCCCCATTCCTGTCAATTGTTCCCTTATGCTCTCCCTGTACAACCTCTGGATAGTCAGTTCATCCAGGTCCCATCTCCTTAAATTCCCACCTTTTTGCAGTTTCTTCAGTTTTAATCTACAATCCATAACCAATAGATTGTGATCAGAGTCCACATCTGCCCCTGGAAATGTCTTACAATTTAAAACCTGGTTCCTAAATCTCTGTCTTACCATCATATAATCTATCTGATACCTTTTAGTATCTCCAGGATTCTTCCATGTATACAACCTTCTTTTATGATTCTTGAACCAAGTGTTAGCTATGATTAAGTTATGCCCTGTGCAAAATTCTACCAGACGGCTTCCTCTTTCATTTCTTACCCCCAATCCATTTCACCTACTATGTTTCCGTCTCTCCCTTTTCCTACTCTCGAATTCCAATCACCCATGACTATTAAATTTTCATCTCCCTTCACTACCTGAATAATTTCTTTTATCTCATCATACATTTCATCACTTTCTTCATCATCTGCAGAGCTAGTTGGCATATAAACTTGTACTACTGTAGTAAGCATGGGCTTCATGTCTATCTTGGCCACAATAATGCGTTCACTATGCTGTTTGTAGCAACTTACCCGCACTCCTATTTTTTTATTCATTATTAAACCTACTCCTGCATTACCCCTATTTGATTTTGTATTTATAACCCTGTATTCACCTGACCAAAAGTCTTGTTCCTCCTGCCACCGAACTTCACTAATTCCCACTATATCTACCTTTAACCTATCCATTTCCCTTTTAAATTTTCTAACCTACTGCCCGATTAAGGGATCTAACATTCCACGCTCCAATCCGTAGAACGCCAGTTTTCTTTCTCCTGATAACGACGTCTTCTTGAGTAGTCCTTGCCCGGGAGAGGGGGACGGGCTATTTTACCTCCGGAATATTTTACCCAAGAGGACGCCATCATCATTCAACCATACAGTAAAGCTGCATGCCCTTGGGAAAAATTACGGCTGTAGTTTCCCCTTGCTTTCAGCCGTTCACAGTACCAGCACAGCAAGGCTGTTTTGGTTAGTGTTACAAGGCCAGATCAGTTAATCATCCACACTGTTGCCCCTGCAACTACTGGAAAGGCTGCTGCCCCTCTTCAGGAGCCAGATATCCCTCCGTTGCAGTTGCACCTACGGTACGGCCATCTGTATCACTGAGGCACGCCACCCTCCCCACCAATGGCAAGGATTTTGCATTTTTGGCCACACTGTTATAAAATTTCATGGAACTCAGCAGTTCACAGGTATTACATTCACACTGATTTCATTGAACAATATTTTTTTAGAAAGTGCTATAATTTTTAGAGGAAGATATTTAAGTCTGTGGTCACAACATGTGAGTTCCACATTTCTGTGGATAAAAACACTGCACAAAAGAACAATGAAATTATACAGTAAGTTAAAGATAAGCAAAGTGGTTTCTTAAAAGGTGAAAATGTTGTGTGTGCATGAGAGGGTTGGGGAAAAGAAGAGGGCAGAAAAGATACATACGTAGAGGAGGGGGGGGGGGTGGAGGGGAGTATTGGGGAGAAGATGGAGTGAGGGAGGAGAGAAATATCCGTGGGAACAACACATTCTCCTCTACAAATTCCATTTGTGTGTTTGAGATATGTGTCGATTGAGCTCCATTGGTAAGGCAAGAGAACAATTTAGTTAGCTACAGGTATCTCAAATAAGTGAAACTCATCTCCACACAGTCAAAGATGAAAAATGTCAGAACAGTAGAGCTATCTCCACTGTCAGGTCTTAGGAATAAACAGCAATGTTTTATATATTCTATACAATATATTCTCAGAAGTTAATGATGATGTGATCCAGCGCATGTGATAAATTTGTTTTTTAGCAGCATTATTTAGTAGCTGATGATAATTGGTAAGGAAATACATGATCGCCTGCCCACTCATAATCATAGTCTGTCACATGGATTGGTCAATAAATGAAGAAATGAACACAACACTAAATGATGAGTAGCAATAAATGGCATTTGCGAATGGTGTTGATGTAATTCTATGGAGGGGAGTGATCCAAATATACTGTCTCAACTCTGACATTGCACACATCTATGCACACTGTTCCACATTAACCATACTGTTCAATACAAGGATCAATTTTCACAGGAAGATGGTCATGTATAATAATAATAATAATAATAATAATAATAATAGTTATTGTTTACTCATCCAGGAAGTAAAAACTCTAACTAGACCATTTATTATGAAGCTACAAGCAATTTCATCCCTGTCAATGATTAAAACAATTTCTATGGACATAAACAAAGAGTATACCTCAACATGCTAGGTGCTGATTGTGTCATCACATCAATATTTTTATATGGAGATGGCAGCGAGTGGTTAATGGTTGAAACTGCTAACAGCGAATAACCATTTTCCCAGAAATTTTATTAAGAACTGCCAAAAAGGCACAAAATAGAAGTACGAGTCAAATCTACGACCCAAGAGAACACTGACTCTGGAAATAATACTTCAAGAACAAAGGATCTCTAATGCACAACAGAAATAAGCATCTACACATTACCAAAAAACATTTATTGTTGTACCCTCTCACAGAAAGTGTCAATCTTTGATTGCACCTATAAGTCTTGTAATATTTTTCTACTCATATTTAATAAGAATAGGTTTTCTTTTTACACAATTTACCTGCACAGTTATATTATTGCGCATATTCTCTGGCACATTGCTTTGCACAGCAATGAAGCATCTTAATAAGCCCAGGCAGGAGAGGCGCTGAAGGTCTGGACTGTCTCTTCCGATGGTGAAAGGATCGACAATGTACACAACTATTGCTGGGGGATCTGAATCATCATCATCATGACTGCAATCACCAGAACCACCCACTGAACCACCAGATAACAATGGATCACGAGCACCAGATCCTGTGTCACTATCTGCCAAAGCAATCAGAAGATAAACAATAATTACAAGACCATTTAATACTAACAAGTGCAAATATAAAATTATGCCTTTTAAGAATATGTTGAAAGAGTAAGACAAATAAGTACTAACATGAGGTAAATTCAGAATTTTCGGATCTGTACAGTTTGTAATGTATGCTATATAATCAAATTCTGTTATTCAATTATTATCCAAGAAATCAAATTACATGCAGGAGACTACTACACAAATATTATGTGAAATAGCATTCCATGTATTACACAATAAATTCAGCGAATCTTTTTGCCATTACATATAGAACAATATCACATTAACCAAGTAAATTTGCCTCAAATGCCTGTCGACTTACTATAAAAATTCAAAATGAGCATGTGCAGTTGTCTCTATAGAAAGTTTTGCCAGCAGTATTTGTGCCACTATTTTCTTTTTATGATCTATATATCATATCATGTGCCGTCATATTTTTCTGTTTCATTCACAGGTAGTGATAAATCTTACATGTTTGCAGTCCAACAGTACCTAATTTCAGTTTCATCCTTCAAAAAACTAAGTCTGGAAGGTACATAGCTCTGAAATGGGTGTGTTACATGGATAGTGATCATAAATTTAACTGTTTCCAATATTCAAAGTAAGTTACTCCGGGTCATAAAACAAATTGTACATACAAGCAAGGATAAAATTAATTATTTATTTAGTTACTGCCTTAAATTCTTCTATCATACTGTAAAACACAAACAACTGAATGGCCACAATGAACTGAAGTTTATTCTTCTTCCATATACAAGCAAACTACAACTGCAAACAGACACAAACACAGAAACAATTCAGGCACTGATAATATGCAGCTGCTGAGAATCAGTAACAACAAAATAGAGGGAGAGTGCCTGCTGCACTGCACTTATAAAGACGAGGGCTCTGGTAGATAGCACAGAGAATGACATCTGTGTGCAAAAGTCACCTGGCCCACTGCAGGTGGTCTCTGATGGCCGGCCCACATGGATGCTGTTGGCTGAATATTCAAAGCGTAGCACACCAGCTGCTTGGTGCCACGACTTGTATTCAAGTTCTACGCACAGATTTATAGCACGTCCTTCTCCCCTTCCCTACTCCCAGCCCCCCTCTAAAAATATTTATTAAATTACTATAAAGAATAGGCGTTATGCTGATGGGGCATCAGGGTGACTGTGTAAAAATCCCTGGCAACAGTAGCGGATGCCACAGGCAATGATGGCAGCATCTTGACATCCAGCTCCTCCAAGTGGTGGAACTGTGCCAAGGTGAAGGCACCGGCCACACTGGCAGCGAAATTGCTGGTGGCAGTAAAGCTTTGTGGGAAGGCCCGGCAACAGGTGCTGGAGGCGGCGGGGCGTGAGGAGCTGGACCCCAGAGGAGAGAAGAGAGGCAGGAAGCGGCGACATCCGTGCAGAAGGGACATCCTACAAGGCCAGGACAGGTGCTGAGGAAGGAGGCAGCAGCGGCGAATCTGCATACGCAGATGCAGGAGAAAGCGTGGCTGGCGATCATAGACCATCTCAGATGGACTCTCTTGTAGCAAATCCCTTTAGGGGCACAAAAATCCCAGAAAATATGAGAGACAAATTGTGGATCATTATCTGCCATAAATATCTCACACAATCCTTCAATAGAAAAAAATTTGGAGAAGGCCTGAATCATAGCTGTGACATATAAGGAGAGCGGATAACATGTGAAGCAGCGACAACCAATGGCGAGGAAGAATGTACACAGTCACCATCAATGACAAGCCAATATGAGTGAGACAGGCCCATAACTTGGTACGCGATACCCCCCCAATGTCCCTGATGTAGGAGCTGAAGCACATATCGCCATAGGGTGGCCAGTATCAGAACCCCAGGCGAGAGCACATCCTTAACTAAGAGAACAACATCATCAAATAGCAACCAGCAGTGAATGGGGGCAAAATAGTTGTGCTAAAGATGCTTGAACGAGGAGAACAACTTGACACAAAATCGGATCAGCAGCAATAACAGCTGCAATCCAGGAGCTCATAACCCTTCCATTGTGCATTGTGCCTCAACACCTAAGTGAAAGCGCAGGAGTTCATCCCGATCAATAGTATGATCTGGCCCCATCGGAAGCTGGTGCAGCACATCGGCACTGGCACTGTGTGGCAGGCCAAAAATGTATTTCATAGTTGTAGCGAGACAGAAACAAGGCCCAATCCCAGAGGCAATGTGCTGCTTTGTCAAACAACAAAGCAGAAGGATTAAAGAAGAAACCAAGGGCTTGTGATCAGTAATGAGGTCGAACTGGGACCCATACAAGAACACATGAAATTTTTTGAGGACATAGACAAAAGCAAGCGCTTTATTTTTAAATTGGAGTAGCACTACTGAATGGAGTTGAGCATTTTTAATGCATAATCTGTCAGACTTTAAGAACCATCCTCATATCAATGTGCGAGAATGGCACTGAATCCACAATGAGAGGCATCTGTAGCACAACCAGCTTACGGAGTAAATTTGTGCTAGTAAGTGATTTTAATTCAAAATCGCTACACTTCTTTGACATTTGTAGGGTAATGCAGAACTGTAACTGCAGCAACATGACAATGTAAAGGCATAACACCATACTGATAAACCTCAAACCCCAAATACACAAGGTATGGCTGAAAAAAGTGTCACACTTCAACCCTGCAGTACATAAGACTATGAACAAGGTGGGTTATGTAAATGTTCTTCCATGGATGCACCCATCACGACAATGTCATCAAAACAGTTTATGTGCCCCCTTGGACACTGTCAATCGTA
The DNA here is from genome assembly GCF_023898315.1 of Schistocerca nitens. Classification (NCBI taxonomy): domain Eukaryota; kingdom Metazoa; phylum Arthropoda; class Insecta; order Orthoptera; family Acrididae; genus Schistocerca; species Schistocerca nitens. The sequence goes on from NC_064614.1 coordinate 1,126,036,361, forward strand.
AAAAATACTGAAAGATCAGTGGGACGCTAGCCACACCAAACTGGAGTTGCTGATATTGCTGTAACCCATAGGGCATGTTAACCACAAGGAGCTGTTTAGAATCCACATTTAATGAAACTGATAAATAGGCTTAAGACAAACCAATTTTGTAGAAAAGCTGGCCTCCAGCGAGTTTAGCAAACAACTTGTATTGGGGAGGGGAGGGGCGGGGCGGGGCATGTGTCAGGATTGTAAAATTACAATTACTACAATTTTACCAGCCACCTCCTGCTTCTACTTTGCCACTTGTCTTTTACTGTACTTCAAAAAAGAACTTTAAAGAATTTCCTAATTATAATTTACTATCATCAAAAACTAGGTCATCTCTGTAATTTCCAAAGGACTGCTATTTTCTGGCACTTAAGTCTTCCTGGAAGACAGATTCTCAAAACTCTCACTCAACAGAGTTTTGTGAAAATTATATTATCTTTCCATCAAGGATTCACATTTAAGTTTCCCAAGAATTTCTGCTGCACTTACGTATGGACTACAAGAAGCCATTCTGGTTTGAGTAGTGTGTACGGGTTCACTCTATGTCTATTGTCATGCATATGTCATCAGTACTCCAAACACTGAACAATATTCCAGAACTGATTACAGTAGCATCTTGAATGTGTTTTATTTTACATATGCACTGCATTTTTTTCTTGATCCATTCTAACGAACTTAAGTCCTTCAGTCACCTAACCTAACACTGATTTATGAGATCTTTCCAATTCACGTCACTTCTTAATTTGTACATAATGTGACATGCTCATGATGTTTATCATTCATCTGGTAATCAGAAACAACCAGGTTCTCTCCCTGTTATAAGCATTATCCTCGATTTATCCACATTTGAGGATAGTTGTCTTTCGCTAAATCAAGTAAGCATTTCCTTACAATCATTCAATGACAGTACCTTCTTATAGACAACAGTGTTGTCAGCGAACAATCTTACTGTGCTGCTGATCATTTCTGATAAATCTTTTACATATACTGACAACATCTGATGTCCTACTGTACTTTGGCACATTCACTGTCCAGTGTAACATATGAGTTCTCTTAATCAAGTATTCATTTACCCACTAACATATGTGTAAAAAAATACTCTGTATTAGCATATTTACCATAATGCAATACCCTTGCCTACATAATTCGCACTTCTTGGTGCACATTCTGTTGCGTATTAGGTAAGTAGTCTATCTTTCTTTTGTCTGGCGATCAAGAAACTTAACAATGTTAGCAGCTAACAGTATAACAAACTGTCTTAGTTCAGGAACTGTTACTTTTTTCCTTCACGGAATAAAGGGCAATAGGTTGGGGAATATAATTAAGGCTGGGCAGGTCATACAGACCACAGGGTGAGAGGGATGCCACCTGATGTGAGGATGAGGGGTCCTCTCACTCATGCAACATGTGGATCCTTCTCATCCTGTAGTCTGAGTGACATGCCCCTCCTTTATAACCTTCTGAACATACCCTCTTTTCTCCCTGAGGAATGAACTAACAGTTCTTAAAGCTGGGATGATTTCCTGTACTTTTATTTGTGTCTACTATTTCATACTCCATATTTTTTTCCAGTGAATTTTCCTTTTGGTATAAGTAATGGCAAGATGCCCTGACAAATGTTCATGGCGGCATTTCCTGTAATCAAATTCTGTACTGCTCTTTCTGAACACCACTTTATACAAGAGTGAGTCAATAAATAAGTCTCACGAGCCGGAATAGCACATATTGTTTTAAATTATGCACTAGAACGTATCTAGAAAATGGAAGCACATTTCATGTAGAAGGTAGCTGATAATCAGTATTTGTGGCTAACACACAGTGATCTGCAGCCAGATGGCAAGTGTGCCATGTGTACCTGACTAGAACAGCACGATTTTCGTATGCCAAGGGACATCAGCAGTGGATGTTCACAGCTAAATTCATCGCTTATACGTTTAGAACTGCATTGCATGGAAAGTTGTGTTCAGTTGGATAAAGGAATTCAAAGAAGAACAAGGAAAATAAATCACAAAAAAGAAAATTCATGATTATCTGGTGACACCACATTGTTTCCACATTTAGAGGTGTTTCATTAACCCTGGGACACATCAATCTTTAAGATTGCAACAATTTATGGAATGAAATAAATTTTTTATAGCTTTAATGGTCATTGTTGGATGCAAATGTTGCCACAACAATTCCATGCAGGCTTTAATGCCTTATCGAACAATGGTGTATGTGTTTTAAATTTACAGGAGGAATAAACTGAAGAATAAAATAAATTTCAGATTGGAACATATGGCGCTGATGTCACTACGCCAGTTTGCAAACTTTTTTCTGACTCACCTCTGTAAAAACACAGATGTACTTTGATGTCACCAAACTAAGTTCTCTCTACAGCCAGTACCAAAGTTTACATTTTGTAAAGTAATAACAGGAACGATTTAGAATCATTCAGCTAAGTACAATGCATTAATGTGAAACAATAACTACCTGTATGCTGTGTATTTCTTACCATGGTCAGATTTTGGAGTGGATGGTGCTTTATCTGGAATTTGCCCTTGATTGTTCTCTGGAGTTGATGGAGGCGGCATAGGGGAAGGCATAGGCCTCTCCACACAAGAGCGAGATAACTGAGCATTTTCTGGTGGATCCAGCAATGTCTTATCAAGAGGTACTTGCGTGAAAAGGTTAACTAAATGATGACGGCACACCTGTACAAAGATGCCAAAAATCAGAAAAAGGTTACTGAATTTTCATAAATTTTCAAAATTTCTGACTGTAAGCATGCACATACAGTGATTTAAGGAAATGTTTATGAAGAGGAGGAAATGAAAAGGAAAATGTTATGTTAATGTTATGGAGACAGGAAAATTAAAGTGGCACGTTACAAAATATGATGTAAAACAGAGGTGTAGGATGAGTGGTGTGGGGGAACACACACACACACACACACACACATACACACACACACACGTGGGAGTGGGGGGAGAGGGGGGGGGCAGCATTATGGCAAAGGAGGTGGATGAAGGACAGACTGTAGGCAAAGAAGCAACAGTATATGGATGTTTTCTTTATGAAGCAAATAATATGTCTATTGGATTTTATGAACAATTACCAAATGACACAATGCAACAATGACAGCATAGAAATGAAATGCTTACCTGAGCATACAGTTTGAGCATGTTGGTTGTGGAAGTATCACCAAGTAAAGAAAACCACTCGTCAACTGGTTCCTTCATAGTATGAGCTGTATTCTTCCCAACACGGAGGATACCATCCTTCCAGTGTTTTGTAATAGGGCAGTGCCTACCAAGTCTGCATACCTGAAAGAACATTGACACATGCCTAAAATCTGGAGAACAGTGTGACAATACGAATCCCAGCCCCTATCAAAATTTAACAAGCAATTAAATGTGTGTTCAGACATTGTTAAAATTGAAGTAGGGTACTGAATAAAAGCTCTGAAATAAGCAGATGTAACATCATGGAGAGGCTGCAGGAAGGGCTCAGCACTGCAATGAGCACATTATTTGGCTGTTGTGGGCAACATGTTCGTATAGTGTAGTGATGTAGAATCAATTTTAATTAATCTGTCCACTTAGAGTGGAACTTCCTTTAATATGTTACAAGATATTAAAGTCCTTATAATATTAATCAGTTGTTAATGGTTATAGTTGTGAACACTGTACCAGAATATTTGTCCCTAATATATCAGGGCGAGAGAGAGAGAGAGGCGAGAGAGAGAGAGAGGCGAGAGAGAGAGAGAGAGAGAGAGATTTTCCTGCATATTCCATTTAACAGAAGTGCTACAACTCTTCTTTTCTGCGTGAAATTACAATACATCATAGGTCTGTAACATACCTGTATTACCAAACAGCTAACATGTTGCATGATATGGTCCCAGGTTTCCAGGAGCAACAAAAATTAGATTTTCGTATTTCATATCATTACTGACCAAATTTTAAAATTTAAAAGGCTGTCGTAATACACTCATTAAGATGTATAATCTTATTTAAAGACTTATCACAGTAAGATAATTAATATTGTTAGGAACAATGAACGTCTTGAAGCAGTGCAACACACGGTACGCAAATTATCCAGACAACAGCCATCCAATACATGAGAATGAGAGCACTTAACAGCTTCGACCAAACTTTCATATAATTTCAAACCACCTCTTTCTCACTAACATTAATGTCAAATATTTAACATATTAATTCTTTCATAAAATAATCAGATGTTTTAAGTTCATTTATACATGGGAGTTTGATTCTTTAAAGCATTATTACCACTCTTCTTGAATTTATCATTTTGTACCAATGGCTCAATTGAATGTTTGATTTAACCAGTCAAAGTTTCTTGTCCTTCACATCAAACTTCTTTCTCCCCTCCCCCCCCCCCCCCCCCCTGTGAATACTTTCTTCAATTGCAACATAATTAAATATAAGGGGTGGCACATTTAAAGCCTTTTTAAATGCCACTCCTGCTATCTCATCAAGTGTGGATTATGGACATGTCCCAACAACCAGCAGTGTGACACCTCTCTACCCTCATTTTGGAAGGAGGCAATAGTATCCTCCATGCACTGATAAACCTTTCGGGGCAGGTTCTTTTGTTGGACAGCCCAAAGGGCACCTGATGAATCATAAGACATGGGGAATTCAGTGCACTGTCACATTTCACCAGTCTGTGATCCACAAGGGCCACATATCACTTCGCATAAGAAAATAAATAAAATTTAACTTGAAATGTGTATATGGGATTGTTTTTCTTAGAAAATAACACAGAAAACTATAAACTGGCCTTGCTCGGAGCTACCAGTGTACGCCATTGAATCGGCATGGGATATATTTAATATACAGTGGAACAAATGCTGGTAAACGAAAAGCTGTTGTACATGCCTTGAAAATACCTTAAGAACTGTATAGGCCACTAATCAAGCAGAGTAGCTGCTTACACTAATAATGCAGGAGAATCTTCTTATCTACTACAATATGATCATCAACAAGGTGTTTCATTCACTTCTCTAACGATTTTAATACTTTTGGCTGAATATTTATCAGTCATTCTGTTGGTGGGTGAGTGAAGCTATTGAATGTTGAAGAGCCACTGTTTAATTATTAAAGATGGCTAACCAGATGCAGTACAGGTGCTAGAAATGAGGCTTGTCATAGAAACATAAGATGCATGTCTAACAGTCTCAGACTTTACACCTTTGCAATAGAGCACCTTGGGCAAATTAAACATTTATACAACCGAAACAACTTCAATATAACATATTTTCTCGGTGGAAAGTGAAGTCCCATTTTTCACCCCAATCCTTCAGTCTCAGAAGCATCAACAGTAATTGACAGACTGTTGTAAGGCATTTGAGCTACACTAAATGACAATTAGCAATAACCCTTACTCAAAAACTGCTGTACAGGAAAATAAAACAAAGTAACAGCAAATGGGGAGTCCAAAAATTGTCCCATAAGCCACCTTTCCCAAAACTTGCAGAAAAATAACAGTGACTGAGTGCAATCACTGCAATTTTCTGAGCTGTTAATGTTTCTATATATGATTAAAGAGCTGCAGTTTCTTCATTTTTGTTAGTAGTTTCTGTCCTGAACTTTCTATGGACATAATATATGAAATTTAATAAATTCTGTTTACCTCATAAGTTGCACTGAGCTCCTTAAAGAATGTTCGTACTTTCTGCAGGACGAAGTCATTGTCTGGTGCAACAACAACAAATGCTATATCTCTAGCATATGAATATGGTTCCAGTAATAATTTCTCCCAGTACTGAATGGCATAAGGTGACAGCGAAAGCCAATCTTTGTCATAACCAACCATGAGCGATGGAATAGGTTGTGGTTCACAACGGTCATTTGTACCTAAAATACATCAATAAATACATTAAATAGAGCATTCACTCACATTTAACACAGAAATTTGCAATGATGGATTGTTAATAATGTTTCTACATAACAACACATATGATCGAAATTTCTGATAATTCATTTCCGAAAACCAGCAAAGAGCAAAATGTCAGTCATGTAAGGAAAGTAAATGTTGTTACAGGAATCATTGATTTGATTCAGTAGTTAACTGAATCAGGTTGCCAGCAAGCAACAGGGTTTTCAAAAAAAAAACACTGCTCCCTCCATCTGCAAAGTGTAAGCGCAATTCGATTTTTGGGTGCAAAAAAGTCTATACCAGCTCAGATTCATCAAAAGTACCATCCGGTACAGTGGCCATAAAATGTACATATTGATAAGTAGTGTTTTTTTTTTAATTACAGTTTCCCCATAACGGGGAAGCTGGAGCTCCTATGCGGGTCATTCCATGTCAATTCAAACAATTTGAGAAAATGTTCCAGCTGATAGTCTCAGATTTGGCTGAAATTTAGCACACCAATACTAGCAAGTGCGGAACACTCATGTACAAAATTTTAAGCTCCCCTGCCAATTAGTTCCAGAATTATGACGTGTGAAAGAAGGTGGCGTGACCCGGAAATTGCAACCCGCACCTGGCAATCTATCTTCAGACACAACTTCAGGTCTTAATAACTTTGGAACTATTTTTACAACCCAGTAACATCCACTTAGAGAACACACTCTATGAATCAAAACATCAAAACGCATTTCTGAGGGAAAATAAAAAATTCCAAAATGTGATTAAAATGTAATATGTTAAATTGTACATATTGTAGGTGCCCTCTATGCCAAATATAATTCATTCAAAAAGGGTATAAATTTTTTTGTGGTAAGCTTAATGTGGCCTAAACACACACAGAACTCATCATGCCCTTATCAGTCACACAAACAGAGTTACATGCACATGAAAATACAAAAATTTGAACAATTACCTGAAAAACATGGATTTTCGAAGTGTGGTAGCACAAAAAGGACAAGTGATATCCAAGCCAAATTTCAAACACTGCATAAGTAGACCATAATATTATATGTAGCAAAATTTCAACTTGTTATTGCAAGGCATTTGTGTACAATAAACGTTGACAGAGATGTATTTGGTTACGTTTCTTTTAACACGATTTAGCAAGTAATAGTGATGATGCAGACAGCTTGTTTCAAATAAATCTGCAGCAATTGTTGGGAACCACTAGTAACAGAAAGTTAAACAATGGTAGTTTTCAGGGACAGAATGAGTCACTGTTAGGCAGGAACAACAAAGGAAACAAGCAACAACTACAGGTTACTCGAGTTTTTAAGATTCTAGTTTATAGTGGTCAGTACTGTTGTGGGAAGTCAGTATGGAGGCAGAAGAGTGTACTAGTGGTGCTTTTGTTCAAACAGGTTGCAGTATTGGTAGAGCACAAGCATCTGAATGTCATAAAACAACCTATGGAACAAAATATGGCATTCGCTTTGTACTGTACGATCTGGATGAATTGGACCAAGATTTGTTGCTATGGAGATCTGGGATACTTCCTGTGGGCACAAGAAGTACAGTTCCAGGAAACTTTAGTGTTTGTTATCAACATATGAAAGTGTTTCTGGATAAGTATTCTTTCCTACAAAGAAGTTGTTTTGATCCATTTCAGATTCATAAGAAGACAGTGAAGTGGAGCCTCAGAGAAACTGGTATAAAATCAGTATTGAAAGTGAATCAGCACATGGGACTTAACATGAAACCAGGACAAAAGTTATGTTCCAGGTGTGTTACACTGCTAAAAATGAAGAATATTCTGATAATTTACGTGACAGTGACGAAGAGTATCAGCCACCTACAACCACAGCGGATGAGCAATTAAATACTTCAGTGACTGCTCTTGGTTTGTCTCCCACGAAGACACACAAAGTTGGGAAAAAGAGACAGGCCCAGCTATAGTAGAAGAAAACTACAAGAAGCTCAAATGGAATTAAAACACAAAATAGCTGACACACTAATGGTGGAAGAGCAAGAACTATCTGGTCCAAAGGAACAGAAATCATGCCAGAAATGCTCTGATTTGGACAAAATTGTGCACGATTTGAAAGAAAAAGAAAAATGTGCCATATCCACACACCAGAAAAAAGTAGCTATTCTTACCCTTGCACCTTCCAGCTGGTCTACTGACTACACTGCAAATGAATTCAATGTTTCCACATAGATGGTAAAGCAAGTTAGGAAAATAAAAACAACCCAGAGTGCTTCCACAACTTCAGCAGGCTCAGGGTAAGCAATTGAGTTCAGAAACAAAGGTGCTAGTGTCGGAGTTTTATGAAAATAATGACTACAGCCGAATAATGCCTGGAAAAAAAGACTATGTAATGGTGAAAATGGGAAATGTACGTGTACAGATGCAAGAAAGACTGTTGCTATGCAACATATCAGAACTATATGTAGAATTCAAGGAAAAGTATCCCAATACCAAAGTAGGTTTATCATCTTTTTTCAATCTTCGGCTAAAATGGGTTGTGGTAAGTGCAACAGGCACACACAATGTTTGTGTATGTGACCCATCAAAATGCTAAGCTGATGTTTGCTGCTATAAAGGATTCTGGTCTGGATTACAAAGGTGAAATGAAGCTGCTAGTGTACGACATCAGTTCCTACCAGTGCATGATACACAGATGCGAAAAGTGTAACAAACTGTATGGTGAACTCCTTATGGATGACGATGAACTTGTTTCTCATGAACAATGGACACACATGGATCGCACAAGTCTTGAAACAAAGCAAAGTACAGTGGAAGATTTTGCTGAAATGTGTTGTCAAAAAACGGACAAACTGACCACACACTTCTTCACAGCAACAGCACAATCGGCTTATCTCCAGTTTTGTAAGGATAATTTGAAACAAGATGAAATTATAGTAATACTAGACTTTTCTGAAAATTATGCATTTATAGTTCAAGATGCCATCCAAGGATATCATTGGGACAACAGTCAAACAACTCTCCAGCCATTTGCGATTTATTATAGAGGTGAATCAGGTGATGTGTTTGTCATGAACCTGTGCGTTTTTAGTTACTGTTTAATTCATGATACCATTGCAGTTCATGCCCACATTCGCACTGTCACGGCATATGTGAAAAACAAGTTGCCTCACATAGACTTTGCAAAATACTTCAGTGATGGTGCAGCTAGTCAGTACAAAAACTGTAAAAATCTCAAATTTATGCATGCATTACCATGATTTTCAGATTCACGCAGAATGGAATTTTTTCGCAACAAGTCACGGTAAAAATGTATGTGATGGTATTGGTGCTACCATTAAGCGCGTGGCATCATGAGCTAGTCTGCAGCACCCTACAGAAAGTCACATTCTAACACCTCTTCAATTATTTACTTGGATACAGAAAAATATCTCTGGCATACAATCATTCTACGTTTTGAAAGATGAGGTGAAATCAGTCGAAGAGTTGCTAAAAAGCAGACTAGAACACATTAAAACTGTTGCAGGCACAAGGAGCTATCATCACTTCTCTCCAGCGGACTGTGAAGCAGAAGGTGATGTATTTGTGAACTTCATGGCACCAGCAGGACCACCAAGATCATTTCATTGGCCATGTTTGGCAGACAGGTGTTTGATTCCTTTTGAACATATTCTAAAGACAGTTCCAGTTCCTACCACAGTGTCAGGATGGCAGTACAATTTGCCACATAATGTACAGAGTACAGTAGCTAAGGTGTGGGAGAACTTCTGTTCGAAGCACAATCAACTTGTTTTTAGCAGTTAAGGTGTAGTAAACATTAATGATAGGTTGTGTTAATCTGTCTATATGTTGTTGCTTAGTGATTAAACAGTTGTGGGAGAGGATAAGAAGAGGCAGAACAGTTTACGACATGTTTTTACAAAATTGTGTTGTGGAACAATGGCCACATCACCAAACACATCTGTCAACTTCCATTGTACACAAATGTCTTGCAATAACATGCTGAAATTTTGAGATATATATCATTATGGTCTACTTATGCAGTGTGTGAAATTTGGTTTGGATACCACTTGTCCCTTTTGTGCTACCACACTTCGAAAATCCATGTTTTTCAGGTAATTTTTCAAATTTTTGTGTTTTCATGTGCATGTAACTCAGTTTTTGTGACTGATATGGACATGATGAGTTCTGTGTCTGTTTAGGCCACATTAAGCTTACCACAAAAAAATTATACCCTTTTTGAGTGAATTATATTTGGCATAGAGGGCACCTACAATATGTACCTTTTAACGTACTACATTTTTTTAATCACATTTTGGAATTTTTTATTTTCCCTCAGAAATATGTTGTTGGTGTTTTGATTCATGGAGTGTGTTCTCTAAATGGACATTACTGGGTTGTAAAAATTTCACTGGACTGTATGGAATAGTTCCAAAGTTATTAAGACCTGAAGTTGGGTCTGAAGAGAGATTGCCAGATGCGGGTTGCAATTTCCGGGTCACGCCACCTTCTTTCACAAGTCATAATTCTGGAACTAGTTGGCAGGGGAAACTAATACTTTGTACACAAGTGTTCCACACATGGTAGAATTAGTGTACTGAATTTCAGTCAAATCTGAGACTATGTGCTGGAGCCCCTGGTTGAACTGACATGGAATGACCCACGCAACACTTTTTATGCGAGACAGATGTGGGTTTTGAAGAGTGCCTCAGAAAATTCTCAAGAATGTCTCAGATGAAGACTTGGGTGACAGCAACAATTCAAAATTTCAAAATATTTAATGATCGTGACACTTACTTGAAGAAGGAAACTGAAAACAATGAAGATGTCATAGCTTATGACGATGGAGAAGCATACTAGTTCTGTAAGTACAGATGTCTTCTATGGAGAAAATAGCAGCCACCAGCTAAATAAGAACAAAGCAACACTACATCTTCTTGAAATAACTGTTTTTTAAGAAAAGAAAAGAAACCATGTGCCTTTTGTGCTCTTCATTTGAAAAGTAAATACAAGATATCTGTGTCAATAGTGTGGTGTTCCAATTTCCTTGGAATGGTTCTTAGTCTCTCTGAAATGCTTGGATGCTGAAAGTGATTAAAACATGATTTGGATCCTCATAGGAATAAATAATTACTTAAAATGAAAGTGAAGCAAAGTTTCTCCCTTCATAGACTTGTGGAGTGCAATAGTTGCTCCATGTTGACATGATAAGCAGTAAACTCAAAACTGATTTAACACACAATTTCTCATAAATAATGTGTGTTTTTCCATACAGCTTTGTTGTGAATCTATATTATTAGCTCCCTGATGATGAACAGTGAGTAATTAGAGAGCTTGCTATCTACGGTTATTTTAGTAATACTTAAAATAAAAATAAGTTGCAAATTTTGCTAAGTTTTAACTGTCTGTTTTAAATCACGTATTCTTAAAAAAAAAAAAAAAATCAAAATTTACATGAAGTCTACTTCCAGGAAGTGTAATGAACAACCTGAAGTCATGAAGATATATATTCACCAATATAGTAGTTTCACATACAAAACATAAAACAGCAGTTTGAGAGATGCCTCTGTAGTAACTGTGTTTTGTCAAAGTCGGTAGTAGTTAGTTAAGTGTTGCAGCCAACAAAATTTATATTTATCAAATACAATGAATGCGTTCCTGACAGATCAAAATTGTGTGCCGTACCAGGACTCAAATCTGGGATCTCTACCTCTCACTAACAAGTGTCCTACTGATTGAGTTATTAAGCACAAATCATGATCTGCTTTCACAGCTTAACTTCCAGCAACACCTCATCTCCTAACTTCCAAACTTGACAGAAAGTAGCTACATGTGTAACTGTGTAGTAAAGCCTTGTTATTGGCAGATTAGGGAAATACATGTGCTTTCAAATCTCTCTTTGATTACAGAGTTTCTGGTTAGCAACATTATGAGTTTTCACAGACAGAGTTGCGAAGTTTTCATAGCCTACCATCGATTTATGTTTAGCTTATTTCTCTCAACTTTATTTCCCATAAAGATGAAGCTTTGGCTATTGGGGTCATGTGCAGATGTATTTTGACGAACATGGAATGACAGGGCTGGGAAAACAATACTGACATTCAAATAGGCTTGAAATTTCCTGATAAACTGAAGCACTTGATACAGCATCAATGTTACTCAAACAATCAAGTGACATCTGACTCTTGCAGCACTTTTGCAAGGGCTACGTGAGAAACTATGAACTAGCCACAACAACAATCTATTGTTTGGCTTAATGTATGACAAATTTGTGAAACAGTGGACGAAACATAATTAAATTCTATCATGTAACATACTCCTGTTATATTTGAACACATTTGCAATAGTGGTTCTATATATCTATGGATACCACATACAAACATTGACGCTTCTTTTTATGTAAAGCCAACATTCAAAAGCAAAAATGTTTTAATTCAGGATACATTACTTGATTCTCAGCCCAGATCAACATTTTATTTGATTATGAGAGAGGGCAATGATTTACTAAGTGTGTTATTAATTAGAAATTCAGTCTATGTTCATATATTACAACAACAGTTGGAAATGTTGCCAACTTTAGAACATCATGGCAACATTCATATGAAACAAAGAATGAAATATATTACTTCAGTGGCAAGACCGTTCATGGATAAAGTACCAACAGACGTCAGTAGATCAAAGGCCAACGAAAGTTCGAGAACTGGACTCAATCGTGATTGTGATATTTCATTTATGTATTAACTGCTGTTGTTACATATAACTTGCACTCTAGAAGACATTGCGGTCTGTGTCTCACAGCTGCTCAGCACATCACAATGGAAGGATTGGATGTAGATAAGGCATTTCTAACACGGACACTGGCACTGAGTTTAAAGTAGTAGTAAACGAGATACTGGTCCAGGAAATTAGAGATAAATATACACACGAAAACCTGTTAAAAAATGTTACACTCAGAGTCTGATAGCTACATCAACTTTCTGCAGATGGACTGTGATGCTTTCAATAATTTGTTTAGAGCTATTTCACCCTCACACTGAAAACGAAGACCCAAGTATGCAAAATTTTACTCTTTCCTACTTGCTCCACAACATGGGAAGAAAAGCACCCACTGTCCCTGGAAGAACTCTGAGAATTTTGATTTTTTAAATTTCATTCCAATCATACTTTAATGTGCAGGATGTTGATTTTCTTCTTAACCTCTCCCTTTGTAATATTTGGCTGGAAAGATGTGACATTGGTACTGTTTTGGTAACTGCCAGTGATATTTCATTTTTATCCTTGCTCAAAGTTTCCACAGTTGTGGGAAGTCATGATGCAGTGAGATAAATTATAATACAACTATTTTTCACTAAACACCTGCAGCAAAACATCGACACAAACAACATTAAACTTTCCATCAGAGTTTCTTGCAAACACTTCAAATATGATCCATGCTGACAAACATGTCAAATAGCACTGTATACAGTCATATGTTTGGCAAACATAGTAAAGTTTGGCCAACTGACAAATCATGTGCGGAGGTCTTTACATTCTCATCAGTAGAGAAGTGAAGTACGATGTATGTTCGGCAGAGATGGTGTGTGTGTGTGTGTGTGTGTGTGTGTGTGTGAGAGAGAGAGAGAGAGAGAGAGAGAGAGAGGGGGGGGGGGGGGCGTGTTCTCAGGTATCATCATAAAACCACAACCTCGGAAACTGCAACATATTTGGAAGAAACAGTCGAATATTTGTGATAACCAAATATATAAATTTCACATCAGTGCTATTAGGGTGGTGATTCAAGTAACAACAGGATCCTTAAGCAAAAGAGATAGAAAAGGAAATGGTCTGCGAAATAATGTAAGCACTCTCTTTTTGTGTAATTTGTTTCTCTTTGTATTATCAAAATGCAGACAACCAGTAAATGGCATAAATTTAGAATAAATATTATGTTAACTTTATAAACAGATATTGTACGTCAATAAAACGGTAATTTTGATTAGTTAGAATTTAGGCAGATACTTTACGCCAATAAAAAAGTTTGTAATGTTGATTAGTCAGAATATGTTAAAAATAAATTTTTCAATGTGGCTCTTTGAACAAAAGAAGGGATGCTGTTGTCTTCCAATCAGTGTTATCCTATTCTCTGGTAAATATGGCATTTAAGATCTTTCTGTTCACATTCTGCTGCTGATTTTGGATTTATATGATGCACAAGGAAACATCATCAACTTGAGCTCATATTTTAGGGAGAAAAAGGCACAATAGCAATATATCAGCCCTGCAATCGATCCTGAGAGAAAATTTGGACCATAATTCTTTTAGTAAGCAGTCATGACCTTCTAAATGTACAGCTTTTAAACTTGCATGTACAGGTTGTATGTCAGTTGCTCTGACCCACTGCAACTGTCTTAATGCCCGAGTGTGAAGTACTTATATCGGAGTGACAACCAGCACCCTTCTATTTTTCGCATATTGATGACAAAAGAACATTAGGAGGGAGGGAAACACGTCTGTTGAACATGTTTTACAATCTTATTCAATAACATGTTCTGCATCAAAAAGATGTAAGCAATATGAGTACATAATATGTCAACCTCATGCACATATCTGTTCAACAATGCGTGTTTCAAAATGAATATCGGGGTTTTTAGGCTTTGTAACATTTGTTACATTCAACCTACAATTACAAATAATACATAAAATGAAAGAGCAACTCAAACAGTTTTGTTCATATACCTATCTGCATGTCTTGGTTCCTGTGTCTTCCATTAGAAAGCATTAGTAGGTAAGATGGAGAATAGTGTTTTACAGTTTGCAAGGACTGAATCTGTTATTACAGTGCAACGTGTGAACTGTGTTAAGTGCCACTGTAATCCTATAAGTGATGATAAAATCTATAGAGGGCACCATCAGATGTTTGAAAATACTAGCTGTATTTGCAAAGGGAAGAGTACGGGATGACAGAGAGTGAGTGAAGAATGTGTGGACTGAATTAGAGTGTCTATTTCTCTTTGCTCTGGTGTATTATTTCTAATTGTAAGTTGAATATAATAAATGCCACAAAGCCTTAAAACCCCAACAATAATTTTTAAACACACACACACAGGGAGTAGCAACTATCAGGTAACAAAACAAAACAAAACAAAACAACCAAGTGGCAATTCCAGGAAAAAAAAAAACTAATTGAACTAGCACAAATGTAAAGTTTCCATCAATTAATTTGAAAGTTTTGGACATTTACACAGTGTATATATATTTTTGGATCACTCTGTATACATACCTCAAAATCAAAATTAAGAAAATCAATTTATCTACATCAATCGTGTTGAAGAATAGTGCAACTCTTGCAAATGTATTTTTTAACAGTGGCAGCTCTCAACTCCGATGAAAATAACGCACAACGACGATATTAATTATTAAGCATTTAGTGCCAAATACGATCTAATCAGATCGCACGAAAAGTGCCACGTACGATCTAATCGTACAGCCGTTTTCGCGCACTTTTCTTTCAAACTATGGCACATATCGTGGTATATTGATGTCGTGAAGACAAACCAAGGTCGAAAGATAGTCGTCAAGTACTTCGTTTCGATTGTCGATGCCAATAATAAGATATTTTCGAGTTCCAAACACAAGGTTGTTTTTCCTTCATTTCGAAGGTACTACGGCGCCACCAAGGAAGAAGTCTCGTTTGAGTGCAGTGTATACTGCGGAAAGTAGTGAAGGCGAGAACAATTTTGCAGGTTTTTCGCACAGTGGATCGATCTATGAGTGGTCTAGTGGTTATATCTCATCATGTGAGTCATCAATAACTGAATCTGCACCAAACACCGACAAAGACGATTTTGAAGAATTGACTGCAGCCAGCGACACGTTTGCTGAAACTGGAACTGATGAGTTGGACAATCCTGCTCCTCACCACTTCACGTTTTTGGAATTACCAGGCCCCAAAAATGTACCAATAAATGCTACGACAATTGATTTTAACAGCTTGTTTTTTACAGTGCAACTGTTTACGATAATGGCAATGGAAACAAACAGATATGCTCGGCAATTTCTCGAAGCAAACGTAAATTTATCAGTGAACTCTCATGTGAGAAAGTGGTATCCTACCTCAGTGCCAGAAATGAGGGCTTTTGTGGCAGTAATACTAAATATGGGACTCGTAAAGAAACCAACAATTTTTATTTACTGGTCCACAGATGAAAATATGGCAACCCCATGGTTTTCCCAAATGTTTTCGCGAAATTGATTTCAGTTGCTCCTAAAATTTTTCCGCTTGACAGAAAATACAAAATTGCACTCTCCTGGGCATCCAGTGTATGACCCCACTGCAAAGTTTGATATTATGCTGAACATTGCCAATAATGTGCTTTGTCACCATTATACGCCTCATCAACAGCTGAGTGTTGACAAAAGTCTTGTTAGCTCTAAAACTCATTCTCAACTCAACCAGTATCTCCCTAATAAATATCACCACAGGTGGGGTGTAAAGTTCTGGATGCCATGTGATTCTGTGGTGAACTACTGCCTTGGATTTTATGTGTACTGTGGAGCAAGAAGTGAAGCTGACAGAGTGGAGGTAAAAGAGCATGGATTAGGCTATGTAGTTATTACAAAATTACTTGCTCTTGGAAATTACATGAACAAGGGGTACCACTTTTTCTGTGACAATTTTTTCATATCAATTCCAGTAGTGGAGAAACTGTATTCCATGGGAACCTTCCTCACTGGCAGAATATGGAGGAACAGAAAATTTCTCCCACCTAATCTTTTTCCAAATTTGACATTGGGCAGGTCAAATTCTTTAGAAGGGCCTTTGTGCTTCTCTTGGCTTCAGGGAAAAGAAGTCACAGAAAAATCCAGTTCTGTTGATCAGTTCCTCCTCTACTGCAACAGTGTCAGAGAGAAGTACTCACGAACGACAACCTTTGAAGAAACCTGATGTCATATTTCAATATAATAAATACATGGGAGTGAGTTATTCCTCAGATTTGATGACGTACTGTTATCTGGATGAGAGGAAGACTGAAATTATGGAAGAACCTGGTTTTCAGCATAATTGGCAGAATGTTTCTGAATGCTTGCATTCTTTATAAAGAAAATCTATCTTCGTCCGAGAAACCACTCACACATCTGAAATTCAACAGCAAAATCATCTGCACGTTGTCCGAGGAGTGGTTCAAGATACAAAACTTAGCACCCCCTACATCAAGTGCAAACGCAGCACCCCCTACAGTGTTTGGTGTAGAAATACTACCGGGAAAGAAGGAGCGAGCCTGTGTTGTGTGCTCTACAAAAGATACGAGGCGACGATCAAGAACACTGTGTGTGCTCTGTAAGAAGGGATTATATCCCAAATGTGTTGGTCAAGATTTATGTGTCAATAAACATTTGTGTCAACAAATGATCCTACAACTTAATTGGTATTATGTTATTTTCTGTTGGAACTAGTGACAAAATTAGAGATGTTTTGCCCATTTTTCGCATCAGTTATTTCAGGGTGGATTATTTTCTAAAATATGTGACAGAAAGACACAAACAAATATTACATCATTCAGAATACTGTGTAGACTGATAATATGAACACAAATTTTAAGATCAATTATATCACATGTGGCTAAATATGACTTAAAACCAAAGTTTTAATTTTTTCCGTACAAAAACTCTAGTACAAATATTGTTTTCTTTAGAAGTATGAGGCCTAATGGTGTACTCTGCTCATATTTCTGTAGCTGAAAGAAAAAAATTAAGGTCCTATGATAAACAGTTCAGATTTTATGGTAAGTTTGACAAACTTCTGCAATTCACTACAAAATCGCCTGGCACTTTTCAACTGATACCATGAAAATCGCGTGACACATTCAATCATGTCATTAATTTACACTGTGTTTGTGAATCACAACATAGAAGAGTTCATAGCAAAAAGATCTCTGGCACCTGCTACAGGTTAAAAACCTTGCACTCTGACAATGAACAAGGAAGCACTATCACTTTTTGGTTCACAGACACTATGAACACAAACCTCTTACTCATTCTGCTGTATAGTACTTTGCGTATGGGCATTAGGTGACTGCAGGAGGGTAGAGCAAGTGCCAACTGGTGTACAGGAATGTTTACAAGTTGTACATTCAGAAGATCATAATAGCATAGTAGCAGAATAATGTCCTAAATTTTTGCATAGGGCCGTTTCCTTGGGCTGATATCTCGCAAGTGTACACCCCTCCCCTCCTTAAAATATGAGGTCATGTTGGTGGTGATTCCTTGTCAGTTCACAGACATTCATGTGGCTGTCCAAACAAATTTACCATCAAGTACACCAATCAACCCAAAAAGCATACACACATAGGGTGCAAGCCAAATTTAGTAGAATATGATTTACAGAGACAACAACAATGGTTATAGTTACATCAAGAGATATGGGACTGTAACAGAAACTAAACATATTCGATAAAGCAGCAGAGTACTATGCTATAAATCTGTATAAAGATGTTTATCAAACACCTTCAACTTCTGTTAACTGTACCTGTCTAAATGATTAATTATTGTTAGTGTCTTCTCCAATCATCTGTGTCAGAAGTTGGTTTGATATTAGATGATCTGTGCACATGCTATTTGAATTGCTCAATGTATTCTCTAGTTCGTTGATTTGGACAGTCATAGTGGCATTTGAGGATGGTATTAGACAACTCCAAAATTGATTACATTATGTACTTATAATGATCACAAATAAGTGAAGTTGAAAACTATGCGAAAACATGATTACAAAAAACAATGGTGTGTTTATTATAAATGATACTAGAAGTGTAACATGGTAATATACGGTTAATTTTCAGAAGAATAAATTAATTACAGTTACAGTCCAGGACATCCCTAGTGCAATCTCAGCACGTATTTATCTGCAAACTACGGTTCATCAAATTGGTTAACAATCAAGATAGATTCTTTAAACCCCCCCAACGCGCACGCGGGGAGGTGCTTCAATGTGCGCGCGTGCACACACACACACACACACACACACACACACACACACACACACACACAGAGAGAGAGAGAGAGAGAGAGAGAGAGAGAGAGAGAGAGAATACAGCATGCTTACTGTATCAAAGATAACCCAATTTCAATGAATCACATAACAGAACTTAGCACAAAAGGTATACAAGCAAGTGAAAGTTTTTAGCTAAACATTAAATGGAACATCAAATTGAAAGATAGTTCTACTACAAACACTAGTTTCAATATCTGAATAACAGAACAATATAAAGCCTACAGGTACAAAAATATACTGCACCTCTTCCTGCTAGACGATGAAATTTTCTCCATGTGAGTGGCCCAGACACTGTGTATGGTGCTTCCCACAATCTTGTCGTGCATTTCTTCTGGATAGCTTCTTGAAGCAGAGGTTGCAGAGTTTTCATCACCCTCACTATGTCCTGATTACACTGTGGTCCCATTGCACGCAAATATGGCCACCGATGTACACAAGGTACATTAGCCCCTTTTCCACTGTTCTGCATCATCTGCTGCCTTTGCTGCATTTCCTCAACCTTACACATTGCTACAGTTGTACTTTCCAATAGCGCTTGCCTCCCTTGTTCTAGTGCCATGCAAGTCACTTCATTGCTGTCCGTAAATTCTAGCACATTCACTGTCGTACCATATGGGACGGCAGGGCCTGAACTTCCACGGAACTGCTTCGACGCACGATAAAGTGAGTTACTGGAACTCTGGACGATAACACACTGTTCCCTTACGAGTTCTATAACATTCTGCGGTACCTGGTCCACTAAATCACTAGCACCACCATTTTCTGTACTTGATTTTTCACTACTAGAAAGCAAGTAGGCCATAATTGACCCCTTCCGACGTTCACTCGGGTCTTCAGCGATTCCTGTAATTTCCTGTTCGTCTTCATAGAACAGACCAGAACGGTGAGAAAGCCTTCTGTTCACAACGGCACTAAAACCACAACTACAGCGAATAGGATCCTCTTCAGCAGCTCCATTCATGACAGACGTTCCACCGTGATGTCCTGGAGATGAACCCATCATTCCGTAAGGTGGAGGTGGTCCACCCATTCCTATACTTCCCATTGACAAGAAGGGAGATGTAGGAGGATATGGTAAAGAAGTAGCAGGTGGCTGAGAAGGTGGATCTGGCAGATAGATCCCTGCATCAGCACCACGGATGTTCCCAACTACTTTGAGACCAGCATTACACACACAAAGTGTACAACTGTCAAAGTTGTGATCTCTAAATATATTGAGTGCAGTATCACTGAGTAATATATTGACAACAAGCGAATTGGCTTCAGGGGCACGGGCCATAATAGGTGTGGGAACTGGCTCAACAGAATTCAAATTTTTATTGAGGTAGGAAGATGCAGTGGAAGTAGCCGGACTGGGAAGTTCATAAGGTGGTGGAGGAGGGCAAGGAGTCCTGACACCACCTCCACGGAACTGTGACTGCATATGAACAGGAAGCCCTCCACTGCTCATGGCAACAAGAGTCATTGGGCTCGGAGGGAAGGGGCCAGCTGGAGATATCGCTCTCGGGTGCGGAAGCTGGGTGTGGTGAGGATGTGGATGATGTGGGTGGGATACCTGAGTTGTATGCGGATTGCTAGAAACTGAGTTAGGTCTAGAATTTGTACCAGCATTTGAGGAAACCGGGATGTTATTTGAATGACTCGATGATGCTGACTTCTCACTGACCTGCTGTACAGGAGGATATTGCCACGACGGTTTGTAGACACAGTTCGTTGGTAAATTCACAGGGGGTAAACTCTGGCTTGGTAAGTTTGTCAGAGGTGCATATTTTGATGAGCCAACAAATCTATAAATTGTTGGAGGCCGAAAAACGTAAGACCAGTCCTCAATATTTTCCTCTTGTGGACTGCCCATATTAGGATAAATTTCTTGTTTGAACCTGGTACTACACGTAACTGAAAGGCTTTCAGTTAATTCACCAAGAGCACCATCTGATAAATGACCACAAGGTGAAGCAATAGGGTTGTGCTCCATTGACGGAGGTGTGGGAAACATTTTAGACAGTTCTTCAGGACGAAGAATTCCAGATCCTCCACAGCTGTTCAATGATGTATTGCCTCCACTTCCTCTTGGGGGTTTAACCAGCAAACTGGTAGATGCTGTATCATCTGACAGACCTGCAGGCTTGTTTGATCCTGGAGGAGTCTGCACCTGCAACTGCCAACAAATTTTCATTGTTTAATTTATGGAGAGCTATGAATATGTTCACTGATAACTCTAAGCAAATATGCAAAAATATTATTAGATTGTGCATAAGTTTTAGCTTTTTTTAGTTAATGTTGGTCATCATCTGCTGTCATTTGTTATTTGGAGTGCACAATTTGTAAATATATCCCAAATTATAGCAGTTTAAATAAGGATTATCCTATCTGTGGGCTAAAGCTCCAAGCAGAACAAAAGTAATATTATCGACAGCTTTCTGAATGCGGTGACACATGTGCAGAGAATATCATAGAAGAAGGCAGCTAAAGATTTAAAACTTTTCGTCTATAGAACTCCATGCTCTGTGTTCCCTAAAAGCTGATGACTCCATCATTATCCTCCCAACAATTGGTTCAAATGGCTCTGAGCACTATGGGACTTAACATCTGTGGTCATCAGTCCCCTAGAACTTAGAACTACTTAAACCTAACTAACCTAAGGACATCACACACATCCATGCCCGAGGCAGGATTCGAACCTGCGACCGCAGCAGTCGCGCGGTTCCGGACTGAGCGCCTAGAACCGCGAGACCATCGCGGCCAGCAATATCCTCCCAGCAGATGAAGCATCTACCACTGTGGTACTTGACCAAAAGGAGTGTTTGTGAAAGTCTGACATCTCTACATACAGCATCTGCCATCAAGATACCATCCCTGTGATTCGAACTGACCTGCAGTCCCTCCCTAAAACATCAGGCCCCTTGCAAGGACTAACAGCTCAATCCATAGAACCTCTCACCCGACCTAAACCACGCACCCCCATTTCTTCTTAAGGTCCACAACCCCAATCATCCTCGCTGTCCTATAGCTGCTGGCTTCAAAGCACCCACCAAACATATATCTGCCTTAGTTCGTCAGCACCTGCAACCTATAGTACAAAGACCTCCCTCCTATATCAAAGATACCAACCATTTTCTGGCTCATTTGAAATTCGTGCCTGTCCCACTACCACCACACACCTTGCTTGCCGCCTTCCTCTATACCAACATCCCCTATGTAGATGGTCTGTCTGTTGCTGAACATTTTTCTCAGTTAGCGCCCACCTGATACCCAAACTGTGACATCCTTCCAACTCACGTTAATCAACTTTATACTTACCAACAACTACTTCACCTTTGAGGGACAGACATACAAACATATCAGGGGTACAGCCATGAAACCAGGATGCCTCATTCCTATGCCAACCTTTTCATGGGATGCTTGGAAGGGGCTTTCCTGCGAACCACAGGTCTTCAGCCCCTGGTTTGGTTTAGATACACTGATAACATTTTTACCATATCAGGGGTACAGCCATGAAACCAGGATGCCTCATTCCTATGCCAACCTTTTCATGGGATGCTTGGAAGGGGCTTTCCTGCGAACCACAGGTCTTCAGCCCCTGGTTTGGTTTAGATACACTGATAACATTTTTACCATATCGACTTATGGTGAGGCTGATCTGTGAAAGTTCCTGGAATCTCTATCGTCTCCCAGTTAAATTTAATATGGTCCTATTCCAAATCCCATGCCACTTTCCTTGATGTTGACCTCATCTTCACTGAGGACCAGCTATACACTTCTGTCCACATTAAACTTACTAACAAACAATAGTACTTACATTATGACAGTTGCCATCCTTTTCATGTCAAACATTCCCACCCATACAGCCTTGGCATTTGGGCAAACATATTTGTTCTGATGCAGACTCCCAGCAATATACCTTCATTCTCACCTCAGCTTTCACTGGATGTAACTATTCCACTAGTCTAATTCAAAACTAGATTTCCCGGGCATCATGTCCAATTGTGGTAATGCTCACCACTCCAAAAAACAACTTTGCAGCACACCACTACTCACCCTGTGACCATCCCCACTGCAAGACTTGCCCTATGCACCCTCCTACCACCACCTATACCAGCCCTGTAACTGGCAAAACATATACTATCAAAGGGAGAGCCACCTGTGAAATGACACCTTATAACCAGCTGTTACGTAAACACTGTTCCGCTTTTTATGTCGGCATACATGTAATATCCAGTTGCAGCGCATGCCCTAGAAGATCACAATTGTGAGCTCGGTGCTTGTTTCACCACACACGCCAGACCCCAGAACTCCACAGGTGAAAACCAGTGCTACAACATATCCTTCGTTCTCACCAACCACCTGGTCTTAATTTATGTTAATTCCTTCAGTCTCAGCATTTCTTCACAGTAACTAGTCTTTTCTTCACTCCTTTTTAGTTTTACACATTTTTCATTGCCTTACCCATCTATTTTTCACCCCTCCCCTCTCACATCTGTTACACACTTAGCTTTTACTCTTATTAACTCATGCACTCATATTTTCAAATTTGTTTGATGCATTCCCCAACAATCAGTCTTTCCTTCTCATCCCATCTGGTTAAGTCTCCCATGACTTGCAGTTCTGGGTGACTTTCCTGAAATCTACATCTTTTCCTAGACCTTTACAGTCCTTTTCCTTCGCCCCTCTTTCTTCCCCTTCGACTTTTCTGCCTGAAGAAGCCACTGGCTCCAAAAGCTTGCCTAATTATAACTTTCTTTTGTGTGTGTGTTCTGCCACCACTTGGTGCGCAGATTTTTTTTATCTATCCAATTAAATTATTAGGTTCAAATTAATGATATAAATAAAATAGAAAGAAACATTCCACATGGAAAAAATATATTAGAAACAAAGATTCCATGACTTACCAAACGGGAAAGCACTGGTAGATAGGCACAATAAAAAAACACACACACAAACATACACACAAAATTTCAAGCTTTCGCAACCAAAGGTTGCTTCGTCAGTAAAGAGGGAAGGAGAGGGAAAGATGAAAGGATGTGGATTTTAAGGGAGAAGGTAAGGAGTCATTCCAATCCCGGGAGCGGCCTTTAAATATGTCTGCTTGTGTGTGTGTGTGTGTGTGTGTGTGTGTGTGTGTGTGTGTGCGCGCGCGAGCGAGCGAGTGTATACCTGTCCTTTTTCCCCCCTAAGGTAAGTCTTTCCACTCCCGGGATTGGAATGACTCCTTACCCTCTCCCTTAAAACCCACATCCTTTCACCTTTCCCCTCTCCTTCCCTCTTTCCTGATGAAGCAACCGTTGGTTGCGAAAGCTCAAAATTGTGTGTGTGTGTGTGTGTGTGTGTGTGTGTGTGTGTGTGTGTGTGTGTGTGTGTTTTACTGTGCCTATCTACCAGCGCTTTCCCGTTTGGTAAGTCATGGAATCTTTGTTTTTAATACAATTAAATTATTAAGACAACAACTGTGACATTCTACGGAGTAGTACTTTTGAGACGAGTAATTTGATCACTGACGAACCTGCTGAACTGCCACCAGTAAGTTCATGAACACCACCGACTACTCCTCCCCCCAAAACTGTTAATTATGATAAAACAATCATGTCAACAATAGGAAATAGTAATATGTTTCTTGAGGCTTTCCCAACAGACTAGTTGTAAGTATGTTTCTCAGGCGAGACGTTAGATGTCATCAGGAAATTTCAACACTATTTTGTCGATGCAACTGACAGACATTTTTAGGTGCGGTGAACAACGTGTGTGCCACAACTGAAGATGTCAGTCAGCTTCGCTGTCAAAATATTGTGAAAATTTCACAATGATATCAGACATGTCGCCCATGAACCATATTTACAAAAAGAAGTAGTTTTAAGCTGTGCTTCATTAAAAAAATTATTCATCAGCAGGTGACAATGATGTGAACTATTGCATAAAAAGAAGAATCCTTTACTATGAATTACTTTGCAAGAATTTAAATGTAGCAATTACTGCCAAAATTCCAATGCTTCGAGACTGATCAGACAGACTGTCTCAAAGGCTGATGCAACACGATAAAGCATGCCTGTGTCTTGCTAACATTAAGAAAATAGCTGTACAGGGGTCTTGAGTTGGAGGCTACTCTACTTCCGCCATGGACACCTAATATTGTGCCCTCAAGCATCCGATTTTCCCATTCAGTCTAGGAAGGAACTGCTTCATTATTGAAGATGCTTTTCAAACACACCTTCTTAATCTCTAAATTATTTTTAAATACAGGCAATTTGTGCGCAAAAGAGCCCTTAGGAGGAAAGTTGTGGGTTCGTTTTGATTTCTTCCATTTCACATGTTTTTTTGTATCTGAATCCGAATCTAAGGTTTGCCAACAAAATTTTGTGATCCAAAATATTTTTCGATTGTAACTCGGAAACTATCAAATTTTCGTAAAAAGCATCCCCCATTCAAAATGGAAGTAAATAAAATTTCCTACATATTTCACTATTTAGGTTATTCCGTCTGATGAACCGCTGGGGCACAAGTGCTAGTTGAAAACTGGCTTGTTTTGGCTGTCTCCACAAAAGCCCACTTTTTCCGCCCCAAAAACTCTAGTTTATTATTATAGGCTATAAGTTAGTTCATTCTTCCTACTTTCATTTTTGAGAGGTGTAAGCCTAGACACGAATGACTGAACAATCCGAACCTATACCAAGACTTGCCACCTACTAAGAAAAACAGCCGGGACCCTCTAAATAACGATGCACATATAATTTTTGCTCATAATAACAATGTAACACATAATAATAAGTAATAATTTTTCAGTATTTTCCATTGGAATTTCAACTTTATTGTAAATGAATTTGTAAAATTTCAAGCTTCATTAAAAAACCAACATCATGCAATTTTTTGGAAAAAAAATTGACTCTTACCTTTACACAAAATACCTAAATAAGGGACATGCAGGGAACTGGGAGGTATTACTGAGAGCCTTTAACAATAAATTAGAATTTTGGAGTTGAAGTTAAGTGTTTCTGAGGTATAAGCAACAAACTGATAGAAAAAATTATATGTTTTACTCCTTTTTTTGGATTTTTTCAACATCACATAATATTGTTTGCAAACCAAAGATTCAGGGGGGGGGGGGGGGGGGGGGAGTATAGAATGGAAGAAATCAAAACTACCCCACAACTTTCCTGATAAAAATACAATTTGACTGGAATATTTATTAATGGATTACTATATGCACACTAATCATCTAAAAAAAAATGTTGGAATACTTTGCATCAACTTAAAGAAGACAATTCCATTACTGAGAAAATTTGAGAGGAGAAGAAAAAAAATAAAGTAGCACAGAATGCTTTTCAAATTCATGAATTGGTGCTAAGTTTTGAGATACATTAACTGCTGACAGGGTTTTGATAAAGGATATTAACTTGAATTTGTCATTTAGGGTTACAGCAAATAACATGTAGCATTAGGACACAAAATGTTAATGACCAATAGTAAAGTCAGTAACTGAATTTTTTTTATATGAAACACAATTTTTTACCGCTTCATCACAGGAGGCTTCATCATCATTGTCAAATATCTGGTCCAGGTCCCTGTATGAGGGTTGAAGACCTTCATTTGTAAACAGGCTATTTGGGACTTTATTTGTAGGCCCATTGGCATTGACAGGATCGAAAGGACCAAGGGAGTTGCCACTTTTCCTGTCTTCTTCCTGTGAACAAATGGAAAAATTATTAAATGGCAAAACTGAGAGTTCTAAATGAAATTGCACCATTATGCAGAGGAAAGGCAGAGTCTTTCAATTTCAGTGGTTTGGAATGCTATACTTCAGTAATGCTTTACTCTGAAGGAAGTAAAAAGATGAAAACAGTGTATCACTGTTTCTGTTTCACTTACTTTTAATGAATTAGTTCGTTTAAACCCTTCCATACTGACAGAAGGGGCAGCCATATCATCATCAAATTCGTACGGATCAGACCTTTTACTTAACTGAACACTCTCAACCTCCATCTGTAATAAAAACCATGACTAATACATTTCTCTCTACATAATGATTTAGTTAGAACAGTGAAGTTTTGGACAATTAGTATCTAAGTTTATTAAATCCTCACAGAGAATTTACCCATATGTTTTATCATACAGTTTCCACCATAGTTTTACAAAGTTAAAGCAAAGAAACAGTGTGAGACTGAACAAGAAGTACTCTAAGCATGAAGAATTCGAAAAACAGACATTCAGAGGAACTGTGGGGCTAAAATGAAAATCAGTATAACATGCAGGGAAAATGCATTCCTTTCAACATCAAGTTTCAAATGAGAACACAATACTACTGGAAAGCGTCAAACATATATCCCCCCCCCCCCCCCAAAAAAAAGCACCCATGCAAATTTCCACAGAATGCATCATTCACATTCAAGGTTTCATCCTTTACACAACTTAAATACTCCAATGATTCTCTAAACTACTGACTTTATATATATATAGTTATAATAGAGGGAAACATTCCACGTAGGAAAAATATATCTAAAAACAAAGATGATGTGACTTACCAAATGAAAGTGCTGGCAGGTCGACAGACACACAAACAAACACAAACATACACACAAAATTCAAGCTTTCGCAACAAACTGTTGCCTCATCAGGAAAGAGGGGAGGAGAGGGAAAGACGAAAGGATGTGGGTTTTAAGGGAAAGGGTAAGGAGTCATTCCAACCCCGGGAGCGGAAAGACTTACCTTAGGGGGAAAAAAGGACGGGTATACACTCGCACACACACACATATCCATCCACACATATACAGACACAAGCAGACATATTTAAAGACAAAGAGTTTGGGCAGAGATGTCAGTCGAGGCAGAAGTGCAGAGGCAAAGATGTTGTTGAATGACAGGTGAGGTGTGAGTGGAGGCAACTTGAAATTAGCGGAGATTGAGGCCTGGTGGATAACGGGAAGAGAGGATATATATATATATATCTGTGTGTGTGTGTGTGTGTGTGTGTGTGTGTGTGTGTGTGTGTGAGGTAAGTCTTTCCGCACCCGGGATTGGAATGACTCCTTACCCTCTCCCTTAAAACCCACATCCTTTCGTCTTTCCCTCTCCTTCCCTCTTTCCTGATGAGGCAACAGTTTGTTGCGAAAGCTTGAATTTTGTGTGTATGTTTGTGTTTGTTTGTGTGTCTGTCGACCTGCCAGCACTTTCATTTGGTAAGTCACATCATCTTTGTTTTTAGATATATTTTTCCTACGTGGAATGTTTCCCTCAAATCCCGGGAGCGGAAAGACTTACCTTAGGGGGAAAAAAGGACAGGTATACACTCACACTCGCACACACACACACATATCCATCCACACATATACAGACAGTTGTGTCCTCCTAATACCATGTCACCCTCACAACACCCCCACAACGACCCCATTAAGTTTTATTTACATTCCCTCCGCAAACATGCCTTCACCCTAGCCAGATTACGCTGGCATATTTTATTTTCTCAGGCTTGTGTGACATTTGGCATAACCCCCGAAGGCCTCACACTTACAGTTCCCATCTCTGGCTGCAACCCTTCTTTCCATCAGTCCCTATAAGAGTTCCAAACTGAACAATCCATTGCCCTCACCCACCTAATCCTTCACCTACACATCAACTCAGCCAATGAACACACCCGTCAACTCCTATCCTTAATAAAAGCCCTCAATCTTTCCTCTCCCACATCCACACCGGCTATTCAGAGCATCCTCCTACAGGCCAACCGCAAATTAGAGCAGCATGCCACCCTTCACCTCAAAAAACTATCCAATCTCCTGGTTTCCCACCTCCGGAAAGGCAACTCACTCACCCTTCACAACCTTTCCAGCAAACCTCAACCACCTCTCATTGCACACAAACCCAGTCTCTCCCATCTACTCAATCTCCCACTTCCAGCTCCACTCCCTCCAAAACCTCAAAATTCCAATCAACACAATCTGGTACCACAACACCCTAATTCAGTAGTTAACCTTTCCTCCAAACCTCTCTCCCAATCCGAAACCTCTGTCCTATGCAAAGGCCTCACCTTCAGCCCCACTCCCAGATTCAACGAAACAGCCCTGGTCAAAGATTTACTGTCCTACACTCGTACTCTCTGCTGGAAGTATCACTTTGCCACAAAGAAAAATGATCCTAATCCTACCCCTAATGATCCAACTCCCCAAGACACTATCCAAATTGAACCCTGCCTGGAACAGTTCCGTCCTCCGTCACAGCGGGACCCACCTCCTCTTCCTCAAAATCACCCTCTCCAAACCTTCCAGGCTATCCGTGATCTGAAGGCTGACCGGTCCATCATCATTCTTCCGGCAGACAAGGGTTCCACGACCGTGGTACTTGATCGTCGGGAGTATGTGGCTGAGGGACTGCGTCAGCTTTCAGACAACACCACATACAAAGTTTGCCAAGGTAATCCCATTCCTGATGTCCAGGCGGAGCTTCAAGGAATCCTCAGAACCTTAGGCCCCCTACAAAACCTTTCACCTGACTCCATCAACCTCCTGACCCCACCGACACCCCGCACCCCTACCTTCTACCTTCTTCCTAAAATTCACAAACCCAATCATCCCGGCCGCCCCATTGTAGCTGGTTACCAAGCACCCACAGAACGTATCTCTGCCTACGTAGATCAACACCTTCAACCCATTACATGCAGTCTCCCATCCTTCATCAAAGACACCAACCACTTTCTCGAACGCCTGGAATCCTTACCCAACCCGTTACCCCCAGAAACCATCCTTGTAACCATTGATGCCATTTCCTTATACACAAATATCCCGCACGTCCAGGGCCTCGCTGCGATGGAGCACTTCCTTTCATGCCGATCACCTGCCACCCTACCTAAAACCTCTTTCCTCATTACCTTAGCCAGCTTCATCCTGACCCACAACTTCTTCACTTTTGAAGACCAGACATACCAACAATTAAAGGGAACAGCCATGGGTACCAGGATGGCCCCTTCGTACGCCAACCTATTCATGGGTCGCTTAGAGGAAGCCTTCTTGGTTACCCAGGCCTGCCAACCCAAAGCTTGGTACAGATTTATTGATGACATCTTCATGATCTGGACTCACAGTGAAGAAGAACTCCAGAATTTCCTCTCCAACCTCAACTCCTTTGGTTCCATCAGATTCACCTGGTCCTACTCCAAATCCCATGCCACTTTCCTTGATGTTGACCTCCACCTGTCCAATGGCCAGCTTCACACGTCCGTCCACATCAAACCCACCAACAAGCAAAAGTACCTCCATTACGACAGCTGCCACCCATTCCACATCAAACGGTCCCTTCCCTACAGCCTAGGTCTTCGTGGCAAACGAATCTGCTCCAGTCCGGAATCCCTGAAGCATTACACCAACAACCTGACAACAGCTTTCGCATCCCGCAACTACCCTCCCGACCTGGTACAGAAGCAAATAACCAGAGCCACTTCCTCATCCTCTCAAACCCAGAACCTCCCACAGAAGAACCACAAAAGTGCCCCACTTGTGACAGGATACTTTCCGGGACTGGATCAGATTCTGAATGTGACTCTCCAGCAGGGATACGACTTCCTCAAATCCTGCCCTGAAATGAGATCCATCCTTCATGAAATCCTCCCCACTCCACCAAGAGTGTCTTTCCGCCGTCACCCTAACCTTCGTAACCTCTTAGTTCATCCCTATGAAATCCCCAAACCACCTTCCCTACCCTCTGGCTCCTACCCTTGTAACCGCCCCCCGGTGTAAAACCTGTCCCATGCACCCTCCCACCACCACCTACTCCAGTCCTGTAACCCGGAAGGTGTACACGATCAAAGGCAGAGCCACGTGTGAAAGCACCCATGTGATCTACCAACTGACCTGCCTACACAGTGACACATTCTATGTGGGAATGACCAGCAACAAACTGTCCATTCGCATGAATGGACACAGGCAGACAGTGTTTGTTGGTAATGAGGATCACCCTGTGGCTAAACATGCCTTGGTGCACGGCCAGCACATCTTGGCACAGTGTTACACCGTCCGGGTTATCTGGATACTTCCCACTAACACCAACCTATCCAAACTCCATAGATGGGAACTTGCTCTTCAATATATCCTCTCTTCCCGTTATCCACCAGGCCTCAATCTCCGCTAATTTCAAGTTGCCGCCACTCATACCTCGTCATTCAACATCTTTGCTTCTGCACTTCTGCCTCAACTGACATCTCTGCCCAAACTCTCTGTCTTTAAATATGTCTGCTTGTGTCTGTATATGTGTGGATGGATATGTGTGTGTGTGTGCGCGCGCGAGTGTATACCCGTCCTTTTTTCCCCCCTAAGGTAAGTCTTTCCGCTCCCGGGATTGGAATGACTCCTTACCCTCTCCCTTAAAACCCACATCCTTTCGTCTTTCCCTCTCCTTCCCTCTTTCCTGATGAGGCAACAGTTTGTTGCGAAAGCTTGAATTCTGTGTGTATGTTTGTGTTTGTTTGTGTGTCTGTCGACCTGCCAGCACTTTCATTTGGTAAGTCACATCATCTTTGTTTTTAGATATATTTTTCCTACGTGGAATGTTTCCCTCTATTTTATATATATATATATATATATATATATATATATATATATATATATATAAAAGCGCTCTCACCACTAATTCATTGCATGAAACTCTTACCGCATTTCAACAATTAATGATTAATATAATTTAGGAACTAACCAGCAAGCACATAATTGTATAAGTAGTACATATTACTATAACTACATTGGCGTAACAGACAATAAGAATTTCACTGGGAGGATAGAGAGAGAAAGAACTGAATCAGGTCAAAAGTGACTGAACGGAATCTGGATGGTGAGGTACAAAAGAATGCCTACTTGAAAATAGAGGGTCTCGTGATCATAATGCTCCCAAGAAAATAAATGGATAGATAAAACAATAATAATAAAATACAATAGCGCCATGCAATACAGAATAATTGTTAACAAATTTTCATGCAATGAATTATAATTTCTAAGCAAAGATTTTCTTATTTTCATATTTAAAGTTATCTGCTTGTATGTTATATCCATATTTCTTGCCACTTCTCCATTTTAGAGAAGAGACTGAAATGTACACCATGATGATCTATCACACTTTAATGTGCAGAGGGAAATGACTTTTCACGACAAATCCATAAACACATTACAGATGGAAGGCAGTAACTCTTGTTAAGAGTTCTCTTTACCTTACTGTGTGTGCCTCACGTGAGCACCACAGTAAACCTTGCAGCACTACATTTTGATGGTGCACAATGACTAATTCTCTGAAAGGTAATGAACGTATCTTCTTCGTTTCCAAAATCTTTATATAATTAATGTTGTTTCCAAATAATAATTAACGGCTATTATCGGACTAAATGAAAGAAAATTAGGTTTTAAAATCCCACTGATGTCAAGCTCATTAGAGATTGAGCACAAGTTTAGAACTGGGAAGGATAAAGTCTCTTGTCCATGTCCTTTTTATATTAATCATTTAGCTCCAGTGATTAGAACAGGGAGAAGCTAAGTCTGGATGGCCTACAGAGATTTGACCTGCCATCATCCCGACAAAAAAGCCAGTGCATTATCACTGCACCATCTCACTTGCTGAATAAATTAACATTTTACCATAGGAGAAAGAAGAATACAGTGAGCATGATACAGTACAAACCATCATGCCACAGCCAAGTTCCTGCTTAATCTCTTGTCTCATAAATGGCTGGGACATGCCATTAGGTGGTGACGCAGCATGCTGATGCGAGGAGTAGAGGTCACTGGGACTCATCCGGCGAGTATAAGCTGAATGCCTGCTGGGATCACCTGACTTCGATTCACATGGCTTAAATCGTTTCACAGGATGGTTCAACCTGCAAAAAGTAGAACAAAATGATTTATAAACTCTGAATGCATAGTGATTTAAAGAAACTTAATAATTATGAGAGACATGCTATCTCTTGTAAAGTACACTGATAGAAGATGAACACCAACAACAGTAAAACAATGGTAAAGGAGTGCAGGCAAGTTAAACTTTGTGATGCTGTGGGGTTTAGCTTACAAAATCAGACACTAAAAGCAGTGAACTAGTTTCACTCTTTGTTTAGCAATGTAACCATGACAGAAGAAAACGGATAGAAAATGCAGATTTGCGATAGCAAAACAAAACATCTCTCTCTCTCTCTTTTTCTTTCTTTGATGGAGTGAGGGGAGGGAGTGGTGCATGAGGGAAGAAAACATGTAATATAAATGTCTTCCAAAAGTAACTGTTTGGGGTGTAGGTTTACACAGAAATGAAATGTGGATAATAAAGATGACAGTCAAGAAGAGAATAGAAGCTTTTGAAATATGGTACCGCAGAAGAATGCTGAAGATTTGTTAGGCAGCACAGTAGGTCAAATATATAATGAAGAGGTATAGAATCAAAATGGAGAGGGAAAAGCTGTATTGCATTATGTGGCTAGAAGAAAACAGAGGTTGACAGGACATATCTTGCGGCACAAAGGATGGACTAGTGTGGCGAGTTACATTAAACGAATCTTCAGATTGGAGAACACATCATTATAAATACTACTGTTATGGAGTAATTCCCTACACACAAATAATATGCCCCTTATTCAATCCCATTAAATTGTCAATAGGGTAGGATTCGTCAACACAAAAAGTATGCAGTTTTTATTAGAAAGATTTACTTTTTTGTTGTTTTAATTTTCATAACTTAAGAGAAATCAATAGCGCTCAGGTCATCACTCTGATAGACAGCCTCAAAGCTGCAAAATGCACAAATTTCACATATATGAAATGATAAATATGTACGTAGTATATTAAGAAAGCAGTTTTGTCAGTTTCAAAATCTAGTGAGAAAAGAACTCAAGGTCTAATCTGCAAGTAAGATAAATGTATTAGTAAATAAGGAAATAACTTTCGAGTCAACACCTGTTTATCATCTTAAGTGTGTGATATTCTTCACATCAATGTTGCTATAATAATTCATGATTAGTAATTATGGTTTAAACCTACCACTGGTGTGGACATGTATACACATCCTGCTATGACATTCCCTAGGTGCTGTGGATGTGTGTGCATATGCCGTTTGGGTTTACCTACAATGTTATGGACATCTGTAAGCGTCCTGAGCGGCCGAACCCTCATTGCTGTGGACGAGTTACACATTAAAAAGTAAGTTTCAAGTTTTTATCATGCAACATGTGTGCCTCATTGCTTGCTACCATTTGCAAAGAAACTCGTTTCAATATCTTGAATCATTATTCAATATGACGACTGTTACAAGCACGTGATTTGTGTTGCACAAGGAGGTGAATGGGCGCATTGCGTGCAACTATCCGTCAGATATAAAACTCTGTGACTCGAGAATGAAACATCTTTCTGCCTTCAATTTTAAATAAAATTTCGATACCTGACCTACATTTCATACATGGCAATGTATGAGGTACAATCAATCATTGCAAAGTTTATGCAAGGTGTTTCTCTCTCAGAAAGATCTTTAAAATTTCATGCAATGGTTTACTTAATTTCATGACGCACACTAACTGCAGCATATAATGAAAAGAACTTCCGTACCTTATTGAGGAAAGATATCACACTGTAAGATGTAAAAAATTAAATTTTCTTCCACTAATAGTTTTAAAAAATCGGATAAGTATTTTTTTCTCAGCGCAGGCACCAACATTTGACGAGGAATGCAGCCATAACAAAAGCTGCCCTCAGCCGGGAATGCTGAGAGCACGTCTCTAGCAGCAAAAGGCTTAGAGAGAGATCTCCAACAATGTTCCATCATAGCTTGCAGGTAATTTTGGGCACCCGCCTGAGCTCACTTGATGGACACATGATGTTGCAAGGAAAAGATATCAGCCATTATGTAGCTTATAATGGCTGGGCCTTAAAGCCTTGCTGTGCATGCCCGACGGTTACTTATAAACAAGAATATATTAAAAGCCAATCATCATCTGCTACTGAATTTATAATAAAATTATGTGAGGCTACTAAAAACGCTGACGAAACTTCAAAATATGTGACAGGCTCAATGTACCTGGCAAATTATAAATACATACAGTTTGGCAACATTGCTCATTTAGTGTCATGTTCACAATATCCACACACATGCAGAAATGTCTTTTTAGTAGCAATAGAGCAGTGGAACGATACATAAAGAGACATTATAATAGCTTAATTGCGTCAAGAGAACAAGTTTCTTTACGAAGAACCAATATACAGCAACAGATTTTATTGTAACATAATAGAGAAAGTAAAGCACAATGTCAGATATTTTCTACTGCTTAGCTGCATTATTATTAACAAGAATCTTAAAATACGGAACACTGATAAATCCTGAGAATGTGATAGCTGTGTTTGGAAGGACTTCTGACATCTTATATGGCCTTACACTTAAAACTTCCTTGTGTGTAATATACAATGCTTCTTGACACGAAGTCAAAACTGTTACTGTATGCAAATAGCTTCAAAGAAGGAGAATAAAATGGATCAGGAACATACATGGATCTCAACTGATGCACTGACACTGACTGATGCATGGACATTGTTGACATTGCAGCATTATGGACTGTAGTGTTGTCCCTGGGAAAAAGCACTGTTGCATGTGCCAGCCTTGGTCCTTGTGTAATCAAGTCTGTCTCAAATCACTCAATAAAGAAAATAATAAGTCCTTTTTATGGTTTTACTCTGTACCTGGTGTCTGTAGCTTACAGAGTAAATCTCATCACATTCTTCATTCTTTCCCCTTGTATTTTTTACCCTTCTTTTGTGCACTTTCACCACACAGTCTGCGAAAACCGGTTGCTTGAATTTTTCAATCTGATAATGCAACGACATCATGAAGCTGAACGGAATGGTCTGTGGTTTGTAACTAACCATTCCCATACAATGGCGTAAGCTTCTGCGACCAGTGTCAGTTAACATCAAAGTTTTCCAAGTATTGCATTGTGCTGGTTTCTCCAGTGGTGGTCCCCCCCCCCCCCCCCTCCTTCTCCCACTAAGACGCAGTACAATACACAGAAAACTTTTGACTAAATGCTCCCAGTTTGAGCTTGGACACCTTCTTCTTCTTCTTCTTCTTCTTCTTCATCATCTTCATCTTCATCTTCCTTTCTTTCATTCTGGCAAAATCCAGAAATCATGACACTAAGTTCTAATGACTTTTCCATAATCAGTTGAGATCACTGCCATTTCACTGAATTAAAATGTTGAAAGAAAGAAAACACAACTACCAAGGCAATTACCACACTGAAGCACAACTGTTGAAAACATAGATATTGTTCAAATATTGAAATAGTACACTATTTACATGGTTTGGGTGTATGTGAAATACCACCAAAATATTTATATAAATAAAATACTGTACTGGTGAACGCTTTAATTATTGATCCAGGAATGCTTTCACTATTGAAACCAGAAACATTTGAACAACACAAAGGTGTCAACTTGTGCTAAAAGACATCAAACAATGAAATGCGAAATGTGCTTCTGAGCTGCCATAACGAGAGCAACAATCATGAAGTTGCGTATGCACAGTAGAAACGGAAATCTGCTGTGATCGTTCATTATTCAAATAAAACTAGTTACTCCCATCATGAACCATGGACCTTGCCGTTGGTGGGGAGGCTTGCGTGCCTCAGCGATTCAGATAGCCATACCGTAGGTAGAACCACAACGGAGGGGTATCTGTTGAGAGGCCAGACAAACGTGTGGTTCCTGAAGAGGGGCGGCAGCCTTTTCAGTAGCTGCAGGGGCAACAGTCTGGATGATTGACTGATCTGGCCTTGTAACAATAACCAAAACGGCCTTGCTGTGCTGGTACTGCGAACGGCTGAAAGCAAGGGGAAACTACAGCCGTAATTTTTCCCGAGGGCATGCAGCTTTACTGTATGATTAAATGATGATGGCGTCCTCTTGGGTAAAATATTCCGGAGGTAAAATAGTCCCCCATTCGGATCTCCGGGCGGGGACTACTCGAGAGGATGTCGTTATCAGGAGAAAGAAAACGCGTTCTACGAATCGGAGCGTGGAATGTCAGGTCCCTTAATCGGGCAGGTAGGTTAGAAAATTTGAAAAGGGAAATGCATAGGTTAAAGTTAGATATAGTGGGAATTAGTGAAGTTCGGTGGCAGGAGGAACAAGACTTCTGGTCAGGTGACTACAGGGTTATAAACACAAAGTCAAATAGGGGTAATGCAGGAGTAGGTTTAATAATGAATAGGAAAATAGGAACGCGGGTAAGCTACTACAAACAGCTTAGTGAACGCATTATTATGGCCAAGATAGATACGAAGCCCACGCCTACTACAGTAGTACAAGTTTATATGCCAACTAGCTCTGCAGATGACGAAGAAATTGAAGAAATGTATGATGAAATAAAAGAAATTATTCAGATAGTGAAGGGAGACGAAAATTTAATAGTCATGGGTGACTGGAATTCGAGTGTAGGAAAAGGGAGAGAAGGAAACGTAGTAGGTGAATATGGATTGGGGCTAAGAAATGAAAGAGGAAGCCGCCTGGTAGAATTTTGCACAGAGCACAACTTAATCATAGCTAACACTTGGTTTAAGAATCATGATAGAAGGTTGTATACATGGAAGAACCCTGGAGATACTAAAAGGTATCAGATAGATTATATAATGGTAAGACAGAGATTTAGGAACCAGGTTTTAAATTGTAAGACATTTCCAGGGGCAGATGTGGACTCTGACCACAATCTATTGGTTATGATCTGCAGATTGAAACTGAAGAAACTGCAAAAAGGTGGGAATTTAAGGAGATGGGACCTGGATAAACTGAAAGAACCAGAGGTTGTACAGAGTTTCAGGGAGAGTATAAGGGAACAATTTACAGGAATGGGGGAAAGAAATACAGTAGAAGAAGAATGGGTAGCTCTGCGGGATGAAGTAGTGAAGGCAGCAGAGGATCAAGTAGGTAAAAAGACGAGGGCTAATAGAAATCCTTGGGTAACAGAAGAAATATTGAATTTAATTGATGAAAGGAGAAAATATAAAAATGCAGTAAATGAAGCAGGCAAAAAGGAATACAAACGTCTCAAAAATGAGATCGACAGGAAGTGCAAAATGGCTAAGCAGGGATGGTTAGAGGACAAATGTAAGGCTGTAGAGGCTTATCTTACTAGGGGTAAGATAGATACTGCCTACAGGAAAATTAAAGAGACCTTTGGAGAAAAGAGAACCACTTGTATGAATATCAAGAGCTCAGATGGAAACCCAGTTCCAAGCAAAGAAGGGAAAGGACAAAGGTGGAAGGAGTATATAGAGGGTCTATACAAGGGCGATGTACTTGAGGACAGTATTATGGAAATGGAAGAGGATGTAGATGAAGATGAAATGGGAGATACGATACTGCGTGAAGAGTTTGACAGAGCTCTGAAAGACCTGAGTCGAAACAAGGCCCCCGGAGTAGACAACATTCCATTGGAACTACTGGCGGCCTTGGGAGAGCCAGTCCTGACAAAACTCTACCATCTGGTGAGCAAGATGTATGAAACAGGCGAAATACCCTCAGACTTCAAGAAGAATATAATAATTCCAATCCCAAAGAAAGCAGGTGTTGACAGATGTGAGAAATACCGAACAATCAGTTTAATAAGCCACAGCTGCAAAATACTAACACGAATTCTTTACAGACGAATGGAAAAACTAATAGAAGCTGACCTCGGGGAAGATCAGTTTGGATTCCGTAGAAACACGAAAATTAAAGAGACCTTTGGAGAAAAGAGAACCACTTGTATGAATATCAAGAGCTCAGATGGAAACCCAGTTCCAAGCAAAGAAGGGAAAGGACAAAGGTGGAAGGAGTATATAGAGGGTCTATACAAGGGCGATGTACTTGAGGACAGTATTATGGAAATGGAAGAGGATGTAGATGAAGATGAAATGGGAGATACGATACTGCGTGAAGAGTTTGACAGAGCTCTGAAAGACCTGAGTCGAAACAAGGCCCCCGGAGTAGACAACATTCCATTGGAACTACTGGCGGCCTTGGGAGAGCCAGTCCTGACAAAACTCTACCATCTGGTGAGCAAGATGTATGAAACAGGCGAAATACCCTCAGACTTCAAGAAGAATATAATAATTCCAATCCCAAAGAAAGCAGGTGTTGACAGATGTGAGAAATACCGAACAATCAGTTTAATAAGCCACAGCTGCAAAATACTAACACGAATTCTTTACAGACGAATGGAAAAACTAATAGAAGCTGACCTCGGGGAAGATCAGTTTGGATTCCGTAGAAATACTGGAACACGAGAGGCAATACTGACCTTACGACTTATCTTAGAAGAAAGATTAAGGAAAGGCAAACCTACATTTCTAGCATTTGTAGACTTAGAGAAAGCTTTTGACAATGTTGACTGGAATACTCTCTTTCAAAT
Source organism: Schistocerca nitens (assembly GCF_023898315.1). NCBI lineage: Eukaryota > Metazoa > Arthropoda > Insecta > Orthoptera > Acrididae > Schistocerca > Schistocerca nitens. The sequence continues at coordinate 1,126,075,636 of NC_064614.1, forward strand.
TCTAAAGGTGACAGGGGTAAAATACAGAGAGCGAAAGGCTATTTACAATTTGTACAGAAACCAGATGGCAGTTATAAGAGTCGAGGGACATGAAAGGGAAGCAGTGGTTGGGAAGGGAGTAAGACAGGGTTGTAGCCTCTCCCCGATGTTATTCAATCTGTATATTGAGCAAGCAGTAAAGGAAACAAAAGAAAAATTCGGAGTAGGTATTAAAATCCATGGAGAAGAAATAAAAACTTTGAGGTTCGCCGATGACATTGTAATTCTGTCAGAGACAGCAAAGGACTTGGAAGAGCAGTTGAACGGAATGGATGGTGTCTTGAAGGGAGGATATAAGATGAACATCAACAAAAGCAAAACGAGGATAATGGAATGTAGTCGAATTAAGTCGGGTGATGTTGAGGGTATTAGATTAGGAAATGAGACACTTAAAGTAGTAAAGGAGTTTTGCTATTTGGGGAACAAAATAACTGATGATGGTCGAAGTAGAGAGGATATAAAATGTAGACTGGCAAGGAAAGCGTTTCTGGAGAAGAGAAATTTGTTAACATCGAGTATAGATTTAAGTGTCAGGAAGTCATTTCTGAAAGTATTTGTATGGAGTGTAGCCATGTATGGAAGTGAAACATGGACGGTAAATAGTTTGGACAAGAAGAGAATAGAAGCTTTCGAAATGTGGTGCTACAGAAGAATGCTGAAGATTAGATGGGTAGATCACATAACTAATGAGGAGGTACTGAATAGGATTGGGGAGAAGAGGAGTTTGTAGCACAAGTTGACCAGAAGAAGGGATCAGTTGGTAGGACATGTTCTGAGGCATCAAGGGATCACCAATTTAGTATTGGAGGGCTGCGTGGAGGGTAAAAATCGTAGGGGGAGACCAAGAGATGAATACACTAAGCAGATTCAGAAGGATGTAGGTTGCAGTAGGTACTGGGAGATGAAGAAGCTTGCACAGGATAGATTAGCATGGAGAGCTGCATCAACCAGTCTCAGGACTGAAGACCACAACAACAACAACTCCCATCAGCCACCACACCAAGTAGAAGTTGGCAGCAGAAGAGAATAAAGCACAAATTGATCCAATTTTTCCCGATTCAGATCTTTTGAGTAGTGTTTTCTGGTTTCAAGAAACTTGAAACGAATAACCTTTGCACACAGTGCTTAAAGGCCAATGCCATACCTGTGTCACATTACGTCACGTATGTCTGTTTTTTCTCCAAGAACTTTGCTTTTATAAAGCTTAAATTGAGGGAAAATCATAAATACATCAATGTAAAATTGGGTGTGAATTAACATTGTGGACATAGGAAAGTTGAAAGGAAAAATAAAAGAATGTTGTAAACGGCAGGAAAACATTAATTCTGGGAACTTAAAAGTGGGGTTATACTGTATCCAATTTGCTATTCTTCTGATGCAAGAAAACAATATGTGAATAGTAAACATAAAATGATCTACAGATTTCCGAAAAATATATTCTCACTATGGCCAACATGCTGATTGCAAGGGATTCAGGAACCATTTTGACATTAAAATTTTATCATTTATTTTGTGATCTCAGTGCACATTTGTTTTTCTCATATGATTAGTTTCGTTCAAAGTTTCCCATCGCCAGATCTATTTGGCTGCAAATGCAATTCATCATGCCCAGAAGGAAATACACAGAAGAATACTGCCATAAAGTCATACTGTATTATTATATGCAGTTCCATATGGTCATGCCAAGTTGCGTATACAGCTATAATGATCCAAACATGATCAATTTTTACCAAAACTAGTCAGATAAAAAAATAAATGTGCAACTGAGACAATAAAATAAATGATAAAATTTTAAATATATTCTCGACATCATCTTTTTTTTAAAAAAAAGGAAGAAGAAGAAGAAGAAGAAGAAGAGAGAGAGAGAGAAACTACTTAAAAAAATTAACACGGAGCGTCAGAATAAAACCTCATACTCATTTTTTACTGCACACTCACCAAGCATCAATAGCAGAGTAATCATACAACAACTTCAGAGGCTGTTCTTCTTCCATAAGTATATTTTCATATTCCTTTGAAGTAAGGATGGGTCGCTTGAGAAGTGGAACTTCCTGCATTGTAGTTGTTGGATGTGAGGGTGCTGTGGAGTGGGCACTTGCAGGGCCCTGCGAGCCTCCCACACTATCAACAGCTTTTGTTGCAGGTTCAACACTTGATGTAGTGGGATATGGTGAAAACACCTGTGGACAAAGCATACTACATAAAAAAGAGAAACTTCACTATGAAAAATAGATTAGAGCATATTTAGAACAGTTTTCTTTTTAGAAGCTACAGCAAAAGAATATATCTCTGAAGTCCCCTTAACCATAATGATCTGCTAGTGTTGCAGAATAAATAGGAGACACATCAAGATTGTTGATGATTTGCAACAAACTATATGAAGCCAATGCTGACAATAACATGAAATTATGTCTTGATAACAAAATGTGTTAAAGATTCATAGGCAGACAGACAGATGTTGCCTGATATAATTGATATAAGCAAATGGGACTTTAAAAAGTAGAATAAATAGTGTCGCAGTCTCAATCCCTTTGCCTCAGAATTATTCTCCAATTTTTCAAGTTTATCGATGTAACATGTTTGGTCATTCCTTGGATTAGGAAGCATTTAGTTTTGTCTTGATCTTGTTTGTTGCACAGAAGAAGCCAGTTATTTGACAAGTCATCAGATATGTTTACCCTTGCACTGTTCATACAATTCTTTTATAAGGCATGTTTTCACAGGCTTGTATTACAGTGTGCTCACTTCCTTCATATTCCACAGAAAGTGAACACTATTTAAAGTTCTGTACAAGGAAATAGGTCATTTTACAGGAAAGTTGGAGAAAGGTACAAGAAAGAAGTTCAAACTTCCTGGATGGGCATCACAATAAGAACTTTGATGTCCACTAGAGTGTCTAGAGTTTATCTTAAATGGTAAAGTTTAGTAACTTTTTCTCTTACTATAACTGCTAATTTTAGATTACTGTGCACACTTTCATTCATCAGAACCAGAATAATTTTCAGACTGGACAGATAGTATTCATTTCACAAAAAATGGCAACAAGAATAATGGTTGCCATATGACCACAAACATACTCCAAACTACCGTATTTACTCGAATCTAAGCCGCACTTTTTTCCGGTTTTTCCGTATTATTCTTATGCCTAATAGTGATACAATCAGAAATGACTAGATTTTTAAATCTAAGATCACTAATTTCTGTGCAGAATGTAATGTACACGAGAGGCGTCTGCAAAGATTTTCAAACGGAGAAAATTTTTAGCTACACTCTCATTCAGAACATCATACGCAGTCTATTATTTAGTTCTTGTTGATCATTATCAAAGAAAGCAGCAGTGTAAGTAACAACAAATACCAGTCTCTTGGCATTGTTTCGCTAATGAGACAATTCCTCTTTTTTTCTTTAAGCCGCGGTAGCGCGCACAAAAGCAAGCCATGCGGCGACAAACAATGCACGACACAGTACAGTAATGCATTTTCAGCTTAGTGTGATGTAAGCACCTATAATAAAGAGAACGGCACTTATCAGATCAAAGAAAAATAAACAATCAATTCAAACCAGACGAAGTATGCAAAAAAGGAAGGGTACCCGTATAAATACGGACGGAGCGCCTGACGCATAGCAGTGGCTACCTGGTGAAGCTTAACTGCTAAGCTTACGACTCAAACCAAACTACTGTAGCTGTATCGTCATTCATTCGACCTAAATTGTATCTCATATTACAATAGACCAACTTTGTTTCGATTTGGAGGTGCGGCCTAAAACTTTTCTCTCCTCTTTAATTTCGAGTCTCAAATTTCAGGTGCGGCTTAGATTCGGGAAAATTTTTTTCCCTTGATTTCGAGTCTCATTTTTCAGGTGCGGCTTAGATTCGAGTAAATACGGTAAGCTTAGGCAACTAGCAGTGCTATCAATCCATTATCTCCCAAATAAACTTTATCACTGAACATTTAAAACACAACACAAATGAATAAAAATTGCCATCATTGATCATACTTTTAATATTAAAAAAGGTAGGGGGGGTAGAGCAAAATCTAATAACTTTTTTTTAAAAAGCTGATTACATTTCATTATTTACAAACTGGTTCACAACTTTTTAGCCAACATTGAAATTTGCAGGCTGACTAGGATGTTCATGCTGTTTTCAGGTAATAAAGAGCAACAGCTGTGAAAAACGTGAAAATACTGACTGACAATTTGGTAACTAATGTGGTTTTCTAACGGTCAAGTGTGTATGCCACAGACTGTCTTTCACTTTAAACAAGGTAGACCTGCTTATCTATTTAATGCTGTCTTAAGGAATTCAGAGTGTTGAAGTTAGCACACTAATAATTAACATCAACAAACAAAAAAGTTTGGCCTAGCTTTTACAAGTTGTTCTCATTTCCTCCTTGCATGATACTGTTGCAGCTACGGTAGAAGAACATGGTGTGTGGCATACAATTTACGAAGTCTGGGCACTTCTATACAATTTTTCTTTTGGGAACTGCAAGTAACACAGCAACAGTCACATCTTCCAGCTTCAAAAATGATGATATTAGTTGACATTAAATATAATTATTATAATTTTAAACTGTACACTAATATTATCAACCATTAAGTTTATCAATTATTGCAGAAAGATGTGCTTTAGAAATATATCTTACCTGATTAGAAACAGAAGAAACAGATTTTGGACCATTGAGGTCCGAAGGTGTGGCTGCCGGTGTTATCTTGTCCTGAGATTCGAGAGGTGTTGCTGGCTGAGGCTGACCGCCAGTTGATGTTGGTGGATGTGGACTCAGTGTAGGCATTGTGGGATCAGCAGGGGGCACAGAAGCTGGCTGAGAATGCGGATTTGGAAGAGGGGACGGAGCAGCTGATGCAGGAGATCCAACTGACGGCACAGGCAGAGAATCGTTAAGACCTCCACCACTGTGCAAGTTGGGCAGCGGGTTTGGAGTCATCGACTGACCCCGTGGATAGGAAGGTGGGCCACCTGAAGGAGTTCCGGAACCAGCCAGCCTGAAAGAAGTATACAAATTGTGTAACAGGTAAACAAAGAAAAGCAATCGTCTGAGCTAAGAATGAAAAATAATTAATAAATCATTCTTTTGTCTTGTGCTAGTAGCCAATACTTCAGTAGTATTTCAAAGTCTATCTGCTGGTCTGAGATGTGAGTTACAAACAAAAGGTCAAAATCCAGGGATACATTTCAATATGAACTGAGAAACTGGTGTATTATTAACACTGTTTATTTCAAGGTGCAAATTTTTTCTTACTACTTAAATGGGTGATGAAGTTGACCCTGTCCATTAAATTGAGAGAGAGAGAGAGAGAGTGCACTCATGCACTTGTAGATCAAAAGTCCATTAATAATATGGTGTTATACCTACTGAATCAATGACAGACTTTTAATCTGTCCACTGCTCAAAATAAATTCCAAAAGAGAAGGATGGGCTGGCAAGTACTTACCTTCAGCACTGCAACACCCAGCACAGGAGATCAACATGCACAACATTAAATAAAGCCAGTGCGCCTAGCTTTCTGGAACCATAGGTTCTTTCTTCTGGACAAAAAAGGAGAAATATACAGTCAGCATTTAAGTGGGAAAGGAATGGGTGAGGCACTCAGAACCCACGCTAAAGGAACCATCCCTGTCTAAGGTGGAAAGGAAGCCAGCTCATCTGTCTCTTACGGAAGTAAATAAAAAGCCAGCTCGTCTGTCTCTTACGAAAGTAAATAAACTTGCTAATGGGTCTCTGCTTTTTATACAAAATTAAACTTCTCCGGCAACACTTACTTTTCCCTACTGATATCAAAAGCAAATGAGACTAGTATAGTTACTGAATATATTCAATGTGTGTCTTTACAAGGCTCCCTTAAAGGCAGCAAGAGTGTTTTATCATGGATTATTACTTGCTTCATATCAGACATCTACAGTTTGTTTGTATTATGTAGATCTACTTAAAAATGTGAATAATAAAGCAGAAAGACAAGTCCTGACATGTGCAGAACAATATTATTTTTTCTGGAACTCTTCAGGTTTTTTGAAAATACAGTGTAACCCCACTTTTACATTCCGGGAATTGGCATTTCCTGCCGTTTACGCCCCCGTTTTTTTCCTGGTCCCATCAAATTTCCTATGTCCACAATGTTAATTTGCACCCGATTTTGCGCCAACACATTCATCATTTTCCCGTGATTTATGCATTACGAAAAAATGTTTGTGAAGAAGAAATGGCACAATTCTGGCCATCCAGTAGTGTTTATAAATATTATGTGTTTAAGTTTCTTGACACCACAGCACTCCACTCCGTGGATTTGAGCCAGTAAATGTGTAAAAGTTTGAACAATTTGTGCTATATCTCCCGCCGTTGCCAAGCTCTGCTTGGTGTGGTAGCTGATGGGAGTAACTAAGTTCTTTCGAATGAAGATGTCATGACCAATCACAATCAATTCCAAACTGTGTCTATTGCACAAATGCAGTTTCATGATAGTTGTGATCATTGTAACACCTTTGTCGAACCATATTTAGCATGTTTCGGCCTATGGCCACTTGGAGCACTGGTTGACACCGTCATTCACTTTGTGATGCTCAAATGATGTTTTTAGTTTAAACACAGAGCGAGTTACGTATTTTATTCATGCTGAGCAAAACAGGTTTCAAGAATTTATTCTCATTGTCAAGTGCAGTATTTACATATGTATTTTTTGTGATGTTACACAAACAATGTGAGTGACAGTTTGCGTGAGTGTGTGGTTTTCTACATAACTGATGAGGCACAGTACCTGATAACCTCAAAAAGATGACTACAGCGCAAGAGATGCAGAATAACGCACATTCAAACACCGTACAAAATACTTATGTACATATTTGCACTTAACGAGAAAAATTTCTCGAAATGTGTTGTGCTAAGCATAAAAAAAAAAAAAATTGTAACTAGTGCAGTATTTCATTCTTTAAATAATGAGTGTAAGTTGCTGGCTTTCAAAAACATCGATTATGACACATGAAATTGAGTCAAACGTTCCTACTTCCCAGACAGTTATAAGTTCTAGTTATATCAGCGGTTTTCATTAGATGATAAACCTTCATTAGATAATAAACAAATCCCTGACAAGTATTCTGATGCCTGTTATGTACATATATCATACATAATGTGCACGGAGGTATCCTATACTTTTAAACCATAAAACGTTATTTCCCAAGTTTTGCATTTTCCCGCCATCTACACTTTTTTTTTTTTATTTGAAAAAGTGTAAAAGTGGGGTTTCACTGTAACAGTAGTAAAATAGCACCAAAACAAAGGAACTCCACAGTTTACTAAAACTACAGCATTATTAAGCAACATTTACGTGTAGGCAAATTCTCTCTCATAAATATGAAACTATGGAAACAAAAGGTGGGGGGGGGGGGGGGGGGAAACACACACACAGCCCCAGTCACACTGTCATGATGTCCTGCGTAGCAATGTTTAGTAGCACAATTTTATGACATGTTCAAATTATACCAAAACGCCAAGAGTATCAACATATTGTCAAGAACAATATCAAAGCAACAAAGCATGCACTATTCCAGAATATTACTACTTCTGAGAACCAGTAATAGGATGCATTGTGCCATGCACAAGTACTAATAACGCACATTCAAGTAACAATAATTTTAAGCCTAGCATAGAAGTAAAAGCACAAAAATGAAACTTCTAATAAAACACAACATACTGGAAACACAAATCAGGATTGTGATCTGAAGTTCTATGCCAAACAAGTAAATAGTTATTGTTAAGTTAAATACATACCCTGCCAACTGAGGGAAAAAAAAGTGATTAGTGTGTCTCTGCCTTCATTAAAAGGCACCCAATGGCAAATAAGTAATAAGAAGGCAGATCAGAGTTTAATTACCCATAAGGCTACAGACTAAAGCAGATTCTAGAAGTCGTGCTACCAAGCCGCCAGTTTTCTCTCATTCCAGATTTTGCATGTTTGATTCATTGAATAAAAAATAATTCCAGTTTGAGGCAAGATTCTTTAAAATTCCACCCAAGAATGTTCTCTCTTGCCCATAAGTAAACAGCTTAAAGCACTCTTAACATGAATATGTAACAGTGGTCTTTAAAAAGTAAAACAAATCCAGTGAAAACATATGCACATACCTGGACACACAACACGTGAAGCACAAATTAAAGCACTGACTAGATTTCCTGTCACACGCCTTGTTACAGTGAAGGTAATTGATAAAATTACTTTAATTCGTGTTAGGATTACAAACAGAAGCAAATACATACAACTTTCAAATGCAAACAATCGTATTTTAGCCAGTCATCCATTTAATAGTGACTGAACAAATACTTGCATACATTTGACAAGCATAAATCACAGTCATTGATATGCCCTGCACAGAAGTTACATTTAACACCCACTCAGTGCATGAAATAATACTCATCCCATTTAAAAACACGGAATGTGCAATCCATAAGCAATGGCCCAATTTACATGACTGCATTTAAAAGTGATTCTGAAAAACACTCCAAAACGTACCTCGAGAAGAGATCACTCACAACAGTCTTAGAGTAACTTTTGGATGTTACGGTAAATTTAAAGTAAGATAATGCCTGTAGTGTTCGTCTACGAACCTCGAAAGGGGCACAGCTACTTCAAGAGGACAAGGCGCCTCCTCGCCGAGGGGTGGGCGTCGATGGAAAGGTGTCACACCACCCCGCCCGCACCCACGGACACCCTTCTCATTTTTTTCACCCTTCAGAGTTTTCATACCCCCGCTAGAATTAGCTCCACCCTTGATCAGGGCTATTTGTTTAGCACCAGAAGCTTTTTTATACCTGCAAGTTCGGAAGCATTACATTTGTGTGACATGATAGCTTTTACTTACTTACAACATAACATTAACTTTCCTGGTCCTGTGAACTTGGTAAAAAGGAAGCTACAACTTTCACAGCAAGCTCTATTGAAATGCAAATAGAAAACTAAGATTACATGAAAGAGAAATGAAGATAAAATCTACAGTACAACAAATGAGCAATAACAACCCAGTCAAAGTATCTCTGACAACTTAGGATACAAAAGCTAAAAGAAGGAAATCTCGAAGTTTTAAACATGCTACCTGCAATGAATGCAATAATAGATCAAAATAATGTCATGCAATCACCAGATCAACATGTTCTATTTCTACATACACCGAATAAAAGGAACAACTGTATCACGTCGCATACGTTTAGCGTATTGAATAGAGAAACTGTTCACTCTAAACACAAAAATAGTGCGAGCAAGAAACAGCAGTATTCCCATGTCACGAGACTATTATTAACTGAAGTATCACATGTAGGAATCTTTATTGTACACATTAACATCTATGGTAACATTAAGAATGCACATTAAGTTTAGACATGCTTACAGGGGTGTCTAGACAACCGTTACTTTATGCCTGGTGAGATTTTTACTACCATATAAATCATAAAACAGGCAGAGATTGAAGTAGAAACAATGAATGTAAAATGTTGCTCTGCAACCTTGACTCACTTAGAACAATTGCAGGGAGCTTTCCTGGTAGGGTCTGCAAACTCCCAGAGGCCTGTTGCGGGCGATGCCTGCTCATGTTGTTCATGCTGTGTGGGATTCAAAGCATTGTCCTGCCACACATTCTCAGTCAGGCATGCTGCTGGACCAGGACTCTGATGTGAAGGTGGCGGAGGTGGGGTGGAAGTGTCTGCAGGTGCAGTGGTCGCTGGAAGGCTGACGGAGCGGAGAACTGCATCTGCAGCTGCCGCAGGAGACAGTCCCAACGTTGCTCGATTTGGAGCCGCAGATGGATCATCCATGTCAGTGACAAGCACATAGCACCTGGGATAGCGCATTTTTGTGCCACCCACCAGTACCTCTACTGCAGGGGGAAGTGCAGACTCTTCACCTCCTCCGTCACGACTTGAGCACTTTGGCCCAAGGGGAAAAAACTGCCGCCAGTCTTCTAAGTGTCGCTGGACTTGCACGTCGGTGCTCTTGTAAACCTGGCCAGTTAGGGTACCAGCCATACCATACGGAGCAAGAATCACTGTAAATTTGGTCCTCTTTAGTCAAGTATTGTCATAATTATGTATCTTAAGGACAATAATAATTAAATATGCAGTTAATTCTGTGTAGATACTAGTGATATGTAGTGGAACATGGAACAGGTCAATCTCATTACCTGGAATACCTGATGAAGAAGCCTGTGCCTGCTGAAGATGTTGCCAAGTTAAACTGCGAACTAGCGGATGAGTGCGAACGTCGATACTTGCACACACGGTGCTCTCACCGTGGACAAAAAATGCGAAGGAGAAAGAGAAGTGTGTGCTGAAAATAGAACAATGCAAGTCAGTACACATCACATTTAATGAAACCCAATAAAATTGCAATTTTATGAGAAGGAAAGTTGCTACTCATCATATAGTGGAGATGCTAAGTCGCAGATAGTCCTTGCTGTGACTCACCATCTTCACTATATGATGAGTAGCAACTTTCCTACTCATAATATTGTTACATTCCATCCTAGATTTTCCATTGGATGAATTGCAATATCTTTTTTCACTGAATAATACCACAGTCTTAAAAACATTTGGTATGTATACAGCACATTCAGTAAGAATATATTGGTGTCTGTTCCTACAATATTTACAATACATGATCCTCTTCTACCTGCTCCAATGTGGACTCCTGGAGCAAGGCCAACCAATAACCAAATCCAAAAACAATTGCTCCTAGCTTTCACAAATGTCTAGAGAGGCATGAATGCACAACAAACACTTAAGACTAGGTGCACATGTCATGAAGCAAGGGATGTGTCATGGACTTGAGATAGAAGCTGATCATACCTTATGTAGAACGAAAAACATGCAACAGCCCTGTGTCAATCAGTTCTTATTTATTTTTCCTTAAGTTACTAGTTTCAGCATTTCACGGGTGCCACCCTCAGGCCCCTGACCATACAATACAGACACACGACACACTCACACACAAGATATACATAAAACAAGATATAATACAGGTACAGCACACCTGCATTACCCGATGCTCTAATCCTCAGGAGCTAGAGGGTGGCACCACTGAAGTGCCGAAACTGTTAGATTTCATCTTGGTGACGAATTTCAGAAAGTTTAGATAAATATGTTCATAAATATTTGTTTTAACAGGCTTGTCTAACTGATTTGTATTTCAGCAAACAGAAATTAAGATGCTTCTCCTACGTAAATAATACCTTGGATTTCATTTTTTACTTCCTTTATTCCTTATATCAATTTATTCACACCAATTATGTACTTAAATTCTGACTTCATAACACAAAATTTGTATTTGTGATGAAACTGAAATTCTGAACTTAGAAGCATTTGGGCATTCAAATAAATTTGATGGGATCAAGCGAAAATTTTTGCCGGACCAGGACTCAAACTGTGAGATTGTCATGGAGATACTGAAGGAACTGAACTGGAAGGCTCTTGAAGGTAGATGTAAACTATCCCAAGAAAGTCTACAAACAAAGTTTCAAGAACTGGCTTTAAATGATTACTCTAGGAATATACTACAACCCCCTACATATCGTTCACATAGGCATCGTGAAGATAGGACTGCACGCATACAGACATTCAAATAATTATTCTTCTCGTGCTCCATATGTGAATAGAATAGGAAGAAACCCTAGGAACTGGTACAATGGGGCATACCCTCTGCCATGTACCCCACGATGGTTTGCAGAGTACAGATGAAGATATAGATGCAGAAACCCAGATTTCTCACTTCATGTATGAGATCACCTTAACTACTTTGGCTATTTGAGCACACTTCGTGTCCAACCCAAATTCCTAACTTGTTGTACACTATGTACATAGCATCCCCTGTCCATTATCCTTATTGCTCGCAGCCTCATGCTGATTACTCCAGAGGTCAGATGAAGAGCGCATCTGCACTGAAGGATCATTAACTGCTGTCAAGGCACATACATTTGTGTGTTCTTTCAGACATGTCCAAAAGAAAAAACACATTATTATTCTTAGGAATTTTAAGTTTAGTAAATTCAACCGTACATAATACAATCAACAAATGACCAATTATTTCTGTTCACTCAAATATCAGAGGTACTATTTCTGGAGTAAAGGAAGGTTTATTACGCACCTGGCACCTATCATCTTTTCTGAGCCTTCATAAGGCTGTATAAACCACTTGCCAAGACGAACAAAATCGCGTGATAACAGGCACCTGTAACAGAAAATATTAAGAAACATGTAAACACACTCGGAATTAAATATTTATAACCCATCTAACAGCATATCTGTGTGTAATTATTTGTTACATTTCAGACAAATTATGTTTACTGAGTAATGAATAAAATGGTACAGATATAGGATCTAGGGATATTCCTGTGTCTGCACATAACTGAGCTTGAACCAATAACATGTAAGCAGTATACTTCTGCTTACAAATGGACTAAATCCATCATGTGCAACACTCTACATGACTCGTCACCTTGACTGAGTAATTGTCAGTTTCTAAAAATAGACATTTTCTTGAAAAGGGTATTTAAAACGATTTCAGTACTGTCCATTCCTCAGTAAATACCTCTTTTCCTGTTGTTAAGGTCACATTGTGCATCTATTCCACCTGCAACTGGACCAGTGTTTCACCATCTACAACTTCAGCGTCTTATTGCTGTGTCTCCTTTTGTACTACTGCAGTTATACATTGTTTCATTGTGTTTTGACTAAAATGTGACAATACTCAAATGCAGATTTACAATTTATCATATTTTATGGCAATAATATTTTAGTAAATAATTAAAATGTATTTTCTGTTGTTGTATTTTCTGTTGTTTAACCCTTTCAAAATAACGTGTTGCTATTCTCATATTTCAAATACAAAACAGCTAGGCCTCTTCAAATGAGAATACTGGTTTGAACATTAATTTGGCTCGATAAAAGATTACAGCTGAATACATACTCAGGAAACATGGTTACAGACTCATTGCCTGGTCCTTCGTTTTACCTTCTTCATATCTGTGCCAGTTCATGTCACTGCTAACCAAAAGAAAGTTTCATGGTTTGTCAAACTTGAGCATCCTCCCTCATTTACTAATGTTACTGTCTTCATCCATTAGGCAGATAAAGACTATTACGGAAATGACCCAGAAGAAACTGAACACAGGATAGTTTTGTATTTTTTTTAAAGGTCTCTTCAGATACATGGAGATATCAAAAATCCTAAAATATAAAGAAAAATATGTTTCATATTACTGAAATCATGACTCACATCACATATTCAATTTCACCCATTTGAGTTTCACTTGCTTTTGAAATCCACATCTACATTCAATTTTAGTCATTTGCTTTTTGTTGCATTTACAGTCATTAGTTTGGGAAACAGTGCCATTCTGATGATAAAATGAACTTTCTAAAAAGTGTTTTGCAAAATAATTACACTACCTGCATTGAAGTAGGCAAAAATTCATTCATTTTTCAACTACATAGATTTTATTCATTATGGGAAATAAAGCTTCTCGTTTTATGACAAAATACTAGAAATATTTTTGCCTTCCAAGTTGTCTCAATTGAAAGGTCAATTATTTTATAAATTTCAACTGCACAATGCAGTGAAGCCAAGAAAATTTCTAAAAAACAACAGCAAATTCAGGATCAGTGCTACATATATAAGTTTTAAGCTACTGGCGTGACTTTTTCTCACGCTGTACAACTGACAGATTCAAATGACTAATATGAAAATAATTAACTTTGATACATTTTTAACGTATCCATGAAAATAAACTTCTGAGAATCACTCTAAAGAGCCTCTGTAGTTTATTTACACAATCATTGGGCACAGTCTTGTGAACACTGGAGTAGTTGGGATCAAAACTTAGTTTTCATGTCACTACTTACCTCTCTATTAGATTATGCAGTGCCTTGAAGAGTAGTGAGCGACACTCATAGGACAGACCACTCTCCCACGAGCCCTGCTCCCCTTCTGCAGCACAGAAGAAAGAGTGAATGTTTAACACAGAATGCAAATAACAGTCATACCATAAAATGTACAAACATAAATCCAAGTGTTATGTACATGGGCAAATGAGAAATTTCTAGGTACATGAGTTTTTTATGTCAATTACATAAAAAATTTAATACTTATGCATTACATCTACATATTAACTCCATAAGCCACTTAGAGTGCCCAGTGCATGGCGAATTTTACCAATATTACAGACTTTCTCTTTCATTCCATTTAAGTGTTTAGTAAGGAAGGAATCACTGTCTACAAAGCACTGTACACTCCCTAATTTCTCTTTATCATATTCTCACGGTCTCTACACAACATATACTATGCCGAGAGCATAATGATTGCGCAGGTTCTCTGAACTGACACAATGGGGTCCTGCGAGAATGAAGATGGTTTTTGTCCAAGGATTCTCATTCGGGGAAGTTCCCCGAGTATTTCTGCTACAGTTTCATAGGGGCAATATTGTCCTGTTACGACGCTACCTGCAATTACCCAAATTCATATAATATCTTTCCAATTTGCTGTATTAGTATATCGTTCGCAGTTTCTTCCACAGACGCATTGCATTTTCCCAACACAGGCCTTCCGACGAACCTAAGTCCGCCATTTGCCATTAGTACTACTGATTTTACGTGACCGTCCCAATTCTTAGTATTTCACCTAAATAACTGTGCGATGAGACCTGCTCGGTAAATCGGCAGCTATTTGGTTCTTTTTTTCCTCTTTATAGGCATTATCGTGCATTTATCCAAATTTAAAGAGAGCAGCCATTACATCGAGTGGAAATTTAGTCCAAGTCTGAGAACAGTCCAAAGACGGTAATTTCCTGAGTTCCTACTTCATTTCTTTGGGCCACACCCATTCTTACTTTTGTTTCTATTGAACATTCTCCGTCCAATACAAAGCAGTGGGTTTTACTAGTCTAATATTCCTCGAGACTTTCACGTATCTGTGAAGATAGTCCGTACGATCGATTTCGGTTAGTAGTTGACGATGCGGTACTGCATTGCGGAAATCTAGGAAGACTGAATCTACCCATTCACCTGTCCTACTGCTTTATGGGCATAACACTATAAGTTTTCTACTCATCGACTCCAAAATGAACAAAAGTTCAATTTGTTGGGGATATGTGGGAAGCTGGCAGAAGACTGGTCCACGGGAGGCGCTGAATGGGCGACGCGGCGGCGGGGTGGACAATGACCCGCTGCTGGAAGGTCAGCGCGCCTTGCCGCGCCGCGGCCGGGCTAGCGGATTCCAGAGCAGCGCAGCAGCGCTCATCGCTCCCGCGCCCCGACGTTGCCACGCTACGCCGCGCCGCGCCACACCGCGTCGCGAACGCCCGCCCGGCACACTTTCGCGAGCTCTGGCACCGTGCCTCTTCTCTGAGCAGGCACCTGCTTACCGGCTACCGTGACGCCTTCTGCGGCTGCTACAGGACGTTTTCTAAGACGCTACAGAGCGCCCGAGTCCATAAACACCGAACCCAGAAAGCTCAAATGGTCCGTTGACGTTGCTGTCATCTACCCTCCACCTACATTCTGAAAGCCACCTTACGGTGTGTGGCGTAGCGTACTTCTCCGTACCAATATAATTTGAAGGGGTCGGCGGAAGAAAGTGCTTAACAATAAAAATGTGTTACTGCATATATATGATTGGTTAAATTCAAATACAATAACATAAATTCAATAATAGAAACTATTTACATACTACACACCGCTTTCTAGCGGTACATATGAAACCAAATGCTGCCGGCCACTGGTGGCCGAGCGGTTCTGGCGCTACAGTCTGCGACCGCTACGGTCGCAGGTTCGAATCTTGCCTCGGGCATGGGTGTGTGTGTGTGTGTGTGTGTGTGTGTGTGTGTGTGTGTGTGTGTACGGTCGCAGGTTCGAATCTTGCCTCGGGCATGGGTGTGTGTGTGTGTGTGTGTGTGTGTGTGTGTGTGTGTGTGTTGTCCTTAGGTTAGTTAGGTTTAAGTAGGGGACTTATGACCTCAGCAGTTGAGTCCCATAGTGCTCAGAGTCATTTGAACCAAATGCTAACATCACACTATTCGACAATACAACTGATAAAACATGACCAGACTAACACCTATCTAATTGAAGTTTTTAACACTTTCTTCCTTTCCTCTTCCAATTGCGCACTGCTGTAGCCTCGGAATGAAGTCTAATTTCTCTATTTTCTCGTCATGGCCATGTAACGAGATCTACGAGTATACAAGAAGAAATTTGTTGCTCCACTCATTTAGGAATTTCTCCGTAATGCACAGCGCCAGCAACGTTATTTGGTGAACTGCCCCATAATGCTCTCGCGCTTACTACACAAACCTGTAACGAAATGCAGCCATCTTCTTCGAATCTCTCTCTTCCCCCGTCGTGCTACATAGTGCAGTACTGAAGAATTAGTCGAACGTGTGTTTCTTAAGCCACTTTTCATCGTGAATTAACGTCTACCTTAAGATTCTGCAATTAGATGTCAGCTTGAGGATTTGTTTTCCTGCAACTAGTTTTAATTTTGGGAATCTGTGGTAACGTCTTCTGGGACCAAACTGCGGAGGTCATCGGACCGTAAGCTTAAACTAACTTGCGCCAAGGACAACACACAGACACACCCATGCCCGAGGGAGGGCTCGAACCTCCGTCGAGGAGAGCCGCGGGGGCCGTGACAAGAAGCCCTACACCACGCGGCCAGTTCTAAAGTGACCACGCCACTTTAGGCTGCTCTGGACGTTTACCCCGAGGTATTTTAAAGCGGTTATTGTTTCCAGTGATACATCGCTAACAAATTGAACGTTAATGGAGCTCTCTGCCTACTTGTGTGTGATTCGTTACATTTAGAACCAAACCTCGGTCTTTCGCTATAGTCTTCCGGTGTTGCAATCTTCCCACAGATATCCTCCTCTTCCGCAAACAGCATCATAGAGCTTCCGTCGTTAAATCTCCCCCCTCCCCCGATTCACTTGGTTTCTTTACGGCATTTTTCCTCGTAATGGTCTGATACAAGAGTGCAAAGCTGAGACGTGGACTAATTTACTGGCTGAAAAATGTTTGGACTGCGCTTTACTCACTTCCATCGTCGGGTATAATTACACTATCTGTGGCAACGAAATATTTATGAGATTTTTTTTTGCAGGGACGATTTAAGACGGAATGATTGCATTATTCTTTCTGTGCATTGAGTACACGCCACAATGGCACGCATTGCAGGAACTTTAAGCATACTTTTGAACGTTCTGTTCAAGTTGACCGCAGTTAGGGTGCCTGACGCATATGGCACCCCCCACCCCAGAAACATACAGAAATGGTCTTTTCACAGGCCGTGGACACCTACCTGTCAACAGGGGTCGCCAATGATTATAATCCGTTCATCATAAGAATAAACCTGATGTAAACAAACATAAACGCGATGTTTGGTCAGATGCCAGTAGGTCCTACTTATGAATTAGATATCTTATTACTAAGTAACGTTAACTGTAAGATATTCAAACGTATTAACAGACATCAACGTGTTTCTTAATCAAGCTACGTAATTTTTATTTCAAAAATCGTGTACAGTTACAGCCTCTGCAGCATTGTGCGCTGATTGTCGCGCTGTTGTTATTCGTGCGTTGATTCAATTCTCTCTTGTATAATTTTTTTCTCGTTCAACTTTAAATACCTACATCTCGTAATTATAAAAATCATCATTTTTTATGTATAATGCACGTCTTTTTGTTTCTAATTACATATTCGACGCAAAATTCCTATTTCCATTTCAAATACAAATTCTTAATCATCGATGTTTCATGAAAAATTGTTCATAAAAGTTGTTTAAATTAGGTAAACATAATTTAATTTTTAGGGCCAAAATGAAAAACCAAATTCTCTTTATTTGGACTATGTCCATCGTTTTATGCCACAGAGGTAGGTAAGTATCGCAGAAACATGAAAAACAATCATTTTCACAACATCGAGCACAACATACAAATGTTGCATATTTACATTTGCTACTGTACCATTACACTATGAATCCAACGGAACTGCTCTGGAGCCAAGCTGCCGGATTTGGCCCGAGAAGTAACAAGACTAAGCCCCAGACGTACTGGAACTAACGCATTCAGCTATTTCACACGTCACTGCCGAACGCTGGCGGGATTTAGAACGGATTGTCATAACAGAAGAAGAGAAAATGCTACGGCTGGTTGGCTTCGTGGATCCTGTTGTAGATAGGCCCGTTATCAACGTAGCAGGTGACACCTCCAGAACTTAAATGCATTTCTCGGTTCCGGATACGGAAGGAGCTAAGATATTACCAGATGACTGACTAAGCAATATCTTCAGTGGCTTCAATATTTAACTATACCGCGAAATCCTTCAATATTTTCTTATTTTACACACATCTTATGCAGAAAAATTATCCTGTTGTTAAGTCAGGAATTTTCATCATTCTTATTTTTAATTACAATAGTACGTTAGCCAATAACGATAACGTGTTACGGTTTTCGTCTTAGGAGCGAATTATGAGAGATTTGCAGTGTATTATTTCATTCTACTTAAAAATTAAATGACATTCGAAGCTGTATTGCTCCTCTGCTCCTCTCTTTTTACGTGTGAAACTGCAGCTGGTCACGTCACTGCAGGCTCGCTGTACGACCGGCCAGTGCTGTGCTAGTTAAATGCGCTGGTAAAGCTGTTGTCCCGTATTATCGCTTAGTCGATGTGCACGTAAGGCACAGCACAAAATGTATCATTATCGTACTTGACAGTCTCGACACAGCTTGGCAGCAGTCCCACGTCAAACGGAAACTGAATGAGGTTCCAGCAAACACGGAAGAATACATAGTGCAATGTATACATCAGGGTTGTTCTTATGCTGAACGGATTATAGCACAGATTGCGCGGGCTAACAGATACGCCACAGCGCAGCAAATGACTCGTCAATTCAGTAGTCAGTATGCGCTTATACCGGGTACGATATTGTACTATTTCATGCAGTACGATGTCTTGATTCTTAAAGTTTTTGATCTGGTGAAGGCAGGTTGCCGAAACGCATTATCCATTTGAGGAAATGTGCGATCCACACAGACAATTTTGACTTTGCGTATCATAGTCACAGACCTCTATGAAGACTTCCGGTCTTCTGTTAAGAGAATGTGCTACCAAGTCGCCAGCTGTAAATTCACCAAGACTGTACAACTGTTTTTCTCAATTTTTTAATAAAAAGCAGACAGTATATATACCTCTCATTCTCTTAGAATGATTCAGAATAAGAACGTACATAAGAAAATCAAATTTAAAGGTATTGTTCTCTTAAACTTCCTAAACGCGACTGCATTCTTAAGTCCAAAACTACCTCACGAGAAAAGAGCAAAATTAAATACGTCGTTCCTATGTTTATTTTGGTCAAGCATGAACAATGATTTCATGTCCAAATTTTACTTGAGGAGTAATATGTTATGCTAACAAAACCCACATTACGACGACCATCATACTAAATACTTAAAAGACATTTTCAGTATCAACATTTTTAATACTTACAGATGCTAATATTTGCTACGGATACTGTATTTGCATAACGTTAACACAATGGCATATGTAGAAGTCTACGTCACATTTAAATAATAAATAGATAAAAATCAAACTTTACCGTTTTAGACGAGTAAGTATGTTCTGAACAAGGAAAACTAAATGCACTCTGTAGAGGCATTGCTGTTACTGAATGAGGTGATGCGGTACTCTATTCAGGATAATCCGCCATTACTTGGGGCGAATGCCTCACCTCCGACTTCCTTCCCCACACTTATCCAATCTGAACTTGGCTTAGTGTCTGAGCTTGCCGTCAACGGAAAGTAGAGACATACAAGCGTAATAGTGTTTAAACGCTTTTCAACCATGAATCGACATTACAGACACAGTAACTATTGAACGTGACCAACAAACACTCTCAATACGTTATTTACGAACAGTTATCAAGATTTTCGTGAATTACGTGTCCTTTACACAAAGTGTAAACGAATGCCTTTCAATTTTTATCTCGTTTACCTGCGCTGGACAACTGCTTCAAATATGGAATCCGCAACAACTCCTTTAACTGGGACAGCGGCAATACCCTTAGGGTACATGGACGCGAACGCTCGATGCTGTAAGGCTACAGAGAAATAAGCTATCTACCATCTAACGACATCAGCTTAGTTACTGTTTTCGGCCCATGTAGACATCGGCGTAATCTCTGGTAGCATATGAAAGTTCCATGACTTCAAGACGTCTCTCCGACATAAACTCAGTCAACTACTTAAGAAAATACAAAAAAAGTTTTGCATCACCCCGGTTTCCAGAACTCGGGAAGTAGACGTTGACTGTGGATATTGTATCACAGACACCGTCCTTTTGACTGCTCAGGCATGTCACTAAACCCGCCCAAAGATGTAAACAACCATGCATGAGCAGCGCCTATTAGACGGAGGGAGTAAGACAGCCAATCATTTCCAGTCATTCCACCAGGAAGGAGGTACACGGCTCGTGTTGTCTGTAGTTCAACCATGCCTACACAGTCAATACCGCTGTTCGATCGCGTCCGCATTGTTACTTTGTACCAGGAAGAGCTCTCAACAAGGGAAGTGTCCAGGCGTCTCGGAATGAACCAAAGCGATGTTGTTCGGACATGTAGAAGATCAGAGAGACGGGAACTGTCGATGACATGCCTCGCTCAGGCCGCCCAAGGGCTAATACTGCAGTGGACGACCGCTACCTACGGATTATGTCTCGGAGGAACCCTGACAGCAACGCCACCATGTTGAGTAATGCTTTTCGTGTAGCCAGAGGACGTCGTGTTACGACTCAAACTGTGCGCAATAGGCTGCATGACGCACAACTTCACTCCCGACGTCCATGGCGAAATCCATCTTTGCAACCACGACACCATGCAGCGCGGTACAGATGGGCCAAGGAACATGCCGAATGGACCGCTCAGGAGTGGCATCACGTTCTCTTCAGCGGTGAGTGTCGCATATGCCTTCAACCAGACAGTCGTCGGATACGTGTTTGGAGGCAACCCGGTCACGCTGAACGCCTTAGACACTGTCCAGAGAGTGCAGCAAGGTGGACGTTCCCTGTTGTTTTGGGGTGGCATTATGTGGGGCCGATGTACGCCGCTGGTGGTCATGTAAGGCGCCGTAACGGCTGTACGATACGTGAATCCCATCCTCCGACCGATAGTGCAACCATATCGGCAGCATATTGTCGAGGCATTCGTCTTCATGGACGACAATTTGCGCCCCCATCGTGCACATATTGCGAATGACTTCCTACTGGTGAACGACATCGCTCCAGAAGAGACGCTAGCATGTCCGCCAGACATGAACCCTATCGAACATGCCTGGGATAGATTGAAAAGGGCTGTTTACGGACGACTTGACACACCAACCACTCTGAGGAATCTACGCCGAATCGCCGTTGAAGAATGGGGCAATTTGAACCAACAGTGCCCTGGTGAACTTTTGGATAGTATGCCACGACGAATACAGGCATGCACAATGCAAGATGACGTGCTATTGGGTATTAAAGGTACCCGTGTGTTCAGCAATCTGGAGCACCACATCTGAAGGTCTCGCTGTATGGGGGTACAACATGCAATGTGCTGTTTTCATGAGCAATAAAAAGGGCGGAAATGATGTTTATGTTGATCTCTATTCCAATTTTCTGTACAGGTTCCGGAACTCTCGGAACCAAGGTGATGCAAAACGTTTTTTGATGTGCGTACCACACGGCGTGTTAGTATGACAGCGGACTCCAGTTGATGACGGCAGGGAAAGTCTGAGTTCTTGCGAATACGGACCGAGAAACATTTAACGAACGGATGGCCGTCGATGTCAATGGAGGCGGAGGGCGGCGGAAGGAATTAGCCAAAGTCTGTTTCAAATAACTGTCCTTGAATTTAGTGGTAAATATTTGGAGCCCACAAACACTGTTTAAGTATTTGTGGGTAATACTATAAAGCGGTATGAAGTGGGTAGGGCACAAAATCAGTACTACCGAAGGCGAACGGAAGACCTAAGAGTTGTTGGAAGGGCACTTGAAAATGGAATTCATCTGTCGAAGAAATCACATACAAGTCACTAGTGCAACCAATTATAGAATAGTGTTTCCGTGTTTGGAGTCTTTGCGACGTATGAGACAACAGACATCTAAGTAATTTAGAGGCTCGCTAGCAGAGCGTAACAGTTTTTAACAGTACTTACTGAATGTAATAGAAATATCAGGGAAACTTAAACAGGAATTCTTGGAGGGAATACCACAAAGTACTCTTGAAATCAGCATTCGAAGAAGAAGAAGTGTGCTCTCACCATCATATATCATCTCGCGTAGTGATCATGGATATAACAAATTAGGGTGCATACAGAAAATTGCTCAAGTCGGAGGTGTACCTCTCGCCATACAGTGTATAGTGGGTTATGGGGCATATACATGAGTGCCTTCCAAGAGCTTTCCAGAAACTAATGTAAAATTAAATCAGGATGGTCGAACGGGAATTTGAGCACGCGTCCATCCCAATATCGAGACAGCACCTTGGCCATCCGGCTACCTCGATCATCGAACAGTGACAATGGGATCACTTACAAGGAGGGGGGAAAATAAAATTGTGTGCCGCACGCCAATGGAGAGATATCGACGTATATTAGAGATTGGCAAGTCAAGGCCAAACTAACGACACATGGGAGTAGTTTCCTGGAAGAAATAACACATGCGCGGTGAGCCAGTTGCATTCCAGCGACTAGGTTCCGCACGCGCCGTCTGCCTGCCGGACCGGTTCTGCCGCGCTCGTGCCACCCAGGCCTACCCTCTCCCCCTGCTAACAGTGAGAACTCACCGTCTAGTGGTAATCTGTTATCAAGGTTCGCCAGCGTTATTTCTTCTGTCAAAATGGTCTCTCTTCGCCAATGCCTTTATCCGGCGAGTAAGGTACCCCAACAGGAGACAAGACAGTCACTGGAGACAGAGCACAAGCTCTGATTGTTTCAAGGATTGGGAAGGAAATCGGCTATGTCATTTCAAAGAAACCATCCTAGCATTCGTCTGGAGCGATTTAGGGGAATCGAGGAAAATCTAAATCGGGATGGGAGTCCATCCGAATGAGAGTCCAGTGTGCTAACAACTCAGAGACAAAATATCAGCAGAAACTTTTGGTTTGAGCCAAGTTTAATAGTAGATATTAAAAAAAATTGCTGTATCTTTTTAACAACTCTCTCACGGAAAATTCTCGTGTCAAGTATTTTATTTACCGCATTATGGGCGCGGACTCCGACAGTTTATGCGAACTACAAACCCATTCTTAACTTAAAATTCTCTATTTAGTTACAGGGAACATACTAGTTTCCAGCAATGTTCAAGTTGCTTGTCGGAAACTAAAAACGCCGACACCGTATTCCTGCGTCGTGCAAGCCTTTTGGAGGCTTTCCTTAACACGATTTCTGCCATCACAGTGAAAGTGAAGCGTTGCAAGACAACTCCGTTGGAGAAGCGGGGCACACTAGAAATCTGCGTGCGTACCGAGATAAGATAACAACTTGGCCGACCTTGCCACAGCGAGAGAAAACGACAGTCTCCGTTCACAAATTACGGAAAACTCCCAGCTTGGCCAGTCTCAATAAACCAAGGACACTGTAGTGACGGAATGTCGGTGGTTAGCATGCGCATGAAAATAAAAGTAGCACTCACTCAAAGTTAAAAGTGCAACATTCGCTGCTCTGAATTCAGCACACAAAAAAGTTAGACGTGATGGTGCTTGGTTGAGAGGAGGCGGCGGGGACTGATTTACGTCATGTTAGCATTCAGTAAAAATCGTTGCTTTTAATGTTACATGAAGCTGGAGTATTTCGAACTCAAGTAGACAACCACAAATAATATTATCTCCCATAGCACCGTTACATTTTCCAACCTTCTACCACGTACGTTCAGCAGTTACCAGCGTCCATCGAAGACACACTAAAAAAAAACTCAGCACTTGCTACGCTATCTTGGTCTTCATACACGCTTACATTAGGTCAAATCGCATAAGAAATAGAGAGAAGGTTAAATAGATACACCGCAGAATTTCGGAGAACAGTGCAGAAAGAATGAATGAATGAATCCTCAGTTCTAGTACGTTTACAGCTTAACGAATAAACGCTACCACACAACGTTACAGTGATTTGATTCCCAAGAAAAGAGTGCACACTGCGAAGCACGGAAGTTTCATTCAGGAATAACGTATATAACAACAAATAGTAGGAACCAGCAAACCTAATACTGTTCATTGGGTCTGTACACCAGAATGAAGCTATCAGCGGAAATGCCTAAGTATCTAAGAAAGCACCGCGCCGGCCGGTGTGGCCATGTGGTTCTAGGCGCTCCAGTCTGGAACCGCGTGACCGCTACGGCCGCAGGTTCGAATCCTGCCTCGGCCATGGATGTGTGTGATGTCCTTAGGTTAGTTAGGTTGAAGTAGTTCTAAGTTCTACGGGATTGATGAGCACAGATGTTAAGTCCCATAGCGCTCAGAGCCATTTGAACCATTTTTAAAAGCACCGCATATT
Source organism: Schistocerca nitens (assembly GCF_023898315.1). Lineage (NCBI taxonomy): Eukaryota > Metazoa > Arthropoda > Insecta > Orthoptera > Acrididae > Schistocerca > Schistocerca nitens. The sequence goes on from NC_064614.1 coordinate 1,126,100,237, forward strand.
TACTAGTTACAATAACCAATATAGTTGGGTACCATAGATGGGAGGTTGGATAACTGTCATTTCCCACTCTTAAGAGAGAAACTTTTACTATAAGACCAAGTATACCCGACCGAAAAAAAAAAAAACCTTGTTGTGAACAGGAACGAGGCGATTATTTATTTTTATATTTATAGCAACTGCTATAGTTTGATTTGAGCCTGACATCCTGAGAATCATTGTATCCAGAGTAACTCTTTAACCTCGCAGCGCAGCGTGCGCTGTTTCGAAACTTGCTGACAGATCAGGCCCGTGTCGCACCGGGACTCGGATCAGTCACTGCCCGCCGCTGACGGTAGTCTTATCGACTGAGCTATCAAAGCGCGACTCACGACCTGCCCTTACAGTTTCACCTGCCCTTGCAGTTTCACTTCAGCTAGTGCTTCTTTTCCACCGCTCAAACTTTACAGGAGCTCTCCCGCATACCATGCAGGCCTAGCAGTCTAGAAACAAACAACATCGCGGAAGAATAGCTCACGCACAGCCTAGAAGTTGTTTCCCGAATGAATCTTTTACTCTGAAGTAAACTGTACGCAGTTTCGAAACCTCTTAGGCTGTGAGTACATTGAGCCCAAACTCTGACAATCTTGAATTTAACATGTCTTGAGCTGTGTGGAAAGAAGCTAATCACTCCCGGTCTATCGGAGGTTTTAATCTGTCAGGAAGGTCTACAGCTGGTGAATGGGGGTTAGAGACGGGTTACTGTGTAAAGATGGGATTTCTAACCAGAGAGTTGGGCCATAGTGGGCACCCACATGCAGGCGCAGATCAAGGGTACGAATCTTTAGGGAAGGGGGTGGAGGGGAAGATCATAGCTTGTTCCCCTAATATAACTGTCACTCCCACTATTAACGAGCTACAGCTTCCGAGAATTCAACTTTTTGTTCCTATTATTATATGTTTAATACAATACGAATCTGTTTGCATCATTACATATTACATCGCTTGGATATAACTTCAAAGAAATTTCAGGTCAGAGAAGTACATCATATGAAAAGCATTTGTGTGAAAATCTGAGAAGTGCGCGCGCCTTGCAACTGATTTACGAACAATAGCAACAAGTAACCTCCGACAACGTCATAATGGATACGACTTAAAATCGAAGTGTACACTAATCATCACTAGCACGACACTAAGCACTGAAAGTGTGAACACAGGTCTGCACATTATTACTGGGCGAGCGTGTAAATGAGGTGAGTACTGTTACTTTCAATCGCTTCTGGCTACGTTCGGTAAATGCAGTCTATGCTTATTCAAAGGTGGGTCTAAAAAGTTCGGTGAACGGTCTTAGACAATAAAGAAAACCAAGAAAGACTTTTACTGGCGGTCAAAGTAATCGCACTTCCGACATCGGTTGAAGGCTGTTGAGCATGGTCAGCAGACGCTTCTTGTGGAATAGCTTCAAGCACGGTGGTCATGTGATTTTGGATATCCGTATCGTTACAGGAAATGAGGCCTGGTACTGCCAATACGATCCGGAGAAAAAGCGACAGTCAATGGCATTGTGTTCATCATCCATTTCCCTCGGGTACAAATTCACGATGAATAAAGCGCGTGCTGTCCATAAAGACGATCTACTTCGTCTTAACCCTTTCTGACCATCTGGCTACAATTTTCTACATTAATGTTTTCTGTGTATTAACTGTGGCAAAAACATTTTTCCTGAATGGAACACTCCTGTACATGTTTGTGAATGTTCAATCTTCTCACAATGCACAACTGCTGTCATTTGTTGGGCATAACAATGAAAATATCAACAAGTGAATGTAGCAATATGCAGCAACTTGTGGCCGCCAGAATACAATGAAGTGGTATTATTGAATGATCAGTTTATTTATTACAACAGTGAATATTGCAAAATTAATTATTTTAGTCCATGAAGTGAAGCCAAGTGTACAAATTATATTCTGAAAACGGGTACATACATGCGTATAAATCTTACATCTAAACCCATTTTTAAAAAATCACCTAACCTAAGAGCATTAGGGCATAAAGAAAAATTTCCCTGCCTCCAGAAAAAAAAAATTCTGGTCTGAAAGGGTCAATCTTGGATTTTGTCAGTCGAATTTTTCTGGTAAGCGGGGAAGACGACGAACAGCATGACACTGACTGTCGCTTGGTCTGCGGGTCGTATTGACAGAACTAGGTCTCATCTCGTATAATGACGCGGATGTCCAAAGGCGCGTGACCACCGTTATTCCAAAAGAAGCGTCTGGTGACCGTTCTAACAACTTTCCAACTGATGCCTGAAGCGCGTTGTTGCTGACTGTGATTACCTTTGAAGGCTAGTAAAGGTATTTTGTTTGTAATTCTTCTTTCAAAAGGTAGCTGAAAACTTTCAAAACTGAAACGCTTTAAGAAAAACGCCGTATGTGTGTTGCGCGCCGTGACTGCCACGACAGCCCCCATCCACGCGTATCACATTTCTCTCGCTCGCTCTAGGGACTCGTAAACGGTACACGTGTTGTTTTAATCAGCGCCGGGGGCAGACGGTACCTGTGTCAGTCCAGATGCAGAGCGGCTATCGACCCGCGGGCACGCGCCGCCGCTGCCGCCGCCGCCTGTAATCGGGCAATTAGCCGCGGGCCGGGCAGGCAGCGGCGTGGCGTGGCCCGGCCTGGCTGGTCCGCTTTAAGGCAGCCGTATCGAACGGCCGCGGCCGGCTGCGCGTGCCGCACTCTCACGCTACTGCCTGCGATTATCCGTGGACAGGCTGCGCGCCGCCACTGCCGTATGCAAACACTTCCTAGCGTCGCTGCGTACAACCAGTCTGCTACCCACCCGCGCGCCTCTTCTCCGTAGCGCCAACGCTTCCGAGAACGCAACACCACCACAATGAAGCCAGATCGCTTGGCGGTGGCATTCGACAGACCGTCACACTTCTGTTGTAACACACGATTTCATGTGTATCATCGCGTCGACTTAGTATCTGTGCAGTTACCATTCAAACATGCTTTGTTTACCCTGGAATAAAAGTACGCCAGTGACACGTAGCCTAATACGGACTAATAATTTATGAACGTTATTACATATGTCAAACGTATCTCAACAACTGTATGAAGCCGCCCGGTTGTATTTGATTCCAGTTTCATACAGAGTACACAAAACAAGGCTGAAATTCCTCAAAGCTAAGTTTCACACAGTCACACCTTCCTATCACCACCTTCTACCCAACGCCTTAAACTGGCAGTGGTGTGGTCTGAAACTATGGTTTGTTGCACACCCCATCTATTTTTTTTAATATATATCTGGAGTATCTTAACACTGAAATTAGTGGTTTAATCAAGTGTAAGTTATTACCATATATTACTGTATGTTATTAATATATAGTGACAATAATAAAACCGAATAATATTTATTAATTATTAGTCACATACCAATTACAAATATTGAGTCATACACTCCAATTTCTCATTGAATGTAACATATTCACTGACAGAGAAAAGTTTCTTGCACTTAATCACAAACTGGTCAAGAGCGTCTCTAATTGATGTCAATGTTTCTACTTCTTTCCTGGCTCCTCGAGTATCTGTCATTAAAACGAGGACAGAGCAAGAGTAATTTTAATCTTTGGAGGGACACAGCACCCCAAAAAATCTTTTTACCTGTTTCATCACATGCCTCAGGTTGTTCCTAATTCAATCTACTTCCCTTGTAGGTTACTGTTAAATACAGGCGCTTCGTTATAAGTTTTAGTGCGTTCCCATATGAATACTTCTTTATCTGATTCACCATGCGATTATGTGTAAACAATAAGTTTTTTCAATAATATCAGAAAATACAAAGAGATTGAAACACTCTTATGGCGTGGCGCATTGTTTGGCACCACCAAAGACGCCTAGCACATGAGTAATAATATTGTTCCACCTCGTTCTAGTGAAAATTCTTTTCTCCAGTTCCTCGTTCCATCTTTTCCCAGATAATAATATCACCTGACCTCATCTTCATCCTTTTTCGCCCCATTCCTGCTCTAATGATATGTCGTGATCACTGACAGTAATAGCATCCTCTTCACTCCATCATCGGAATTTAGACCTCATCAAGTACGTGATCAATCAATCCTCGCACTTTGTCCCCTTCTGGCTCCATAACAATAACAACATATATAGAATGAGATTTTCAGTCTGCAGCGGAGTGTGCGCTGATATGAAACTTCCTGGCAGATTAAAACCGTGTGTTCGACCGAGACTCGAACTCGGGACTTTTGCCTTTTCCGGGCAAGTGCCCTACCATCAGAGCTACCCAAGAACGACTCACGACCCGTCCTCACAGCTTCAGTTCTGCCAGTACCTCGTCTCCTACCTTCCAAACTTCACAGAATCTCTTCTGCGAACTTTGCAGAACTAGCACTCCTGGAAGAAAGGATATTGCGGAGACATGGCTTAGCCACAGCCTAGGGAGGTGTTTCCAGAATGAGATTTTCACTCTGCAGCGAAGTGTGCGCTGATATGAAACTTCCTGGAGGATTAAAACCGTGAGGCTGTGAGGGCGGGTCGTGAGTCGTGCTTGGGTAGCTCAGATGATAAGCACTTGCCCATGAAAGGCAAAGGTCCTGAGTTCGAGTTTGGGTCGGGCACACAGTTTTAATCTGCCAGGAAGTAACATATCTTATGTAAATTATGCACAAAAATTCGATAAAATGGCTACATGACTTTTTCTTCTGAATGGACGCGAGTGGTTTCTTAAGGCTTCACAAACCCTAGCATGCCGGGCATCGCTGCAAATGAAAGAATTGATTTGAAGGTGAACAAGCATAGAATTAAGTCTCGTTTTTCATATTCACCTAATTTATCGCCAAACGACTGTTTCTCGTGATCTCAAGATGCTGCCGAATCCTTCCAAAATCATATTTTACTTTCACCGATTGTAATAAACTCAAGGTGGAACCCTCACATTGTACTGAATGGCAACTCTGAACGCCTTACAAATTTAAGAAATACCTAAGTGGTAGAATCTCTTCGCATAGTAACCATATATTCCATTTTCTCCCTCATCAATGTGCACGAATCATCATGTCTGCACTGTGGCCATTTCGTTGTGCTAAAATTGCGCTTTCAAATGTCGCGTTAACGGAGCAGAGCTGCTGTGCACAAAAGGCACAAGGCCTGGTCAGTTCACCACGGAGGTTCCGTCCATTACAACTGTCCGCAACGCTCATCCGAAACGTTCGCATTTGTATGGATCGGCGTCAATGGCTTAAGCAAGCCTTTAAACTCGTGACCATTGGGACTAGTGGCAACTAAGCCTGAAATGATTCTAAAGGAGTGTTGTAATAGTAATTTTGCCTGTCTTCAGATCTGTTGTTGGCGGACACTAATGCAAAGTGGTATGCCAGAGTGTACTCGTGCCATGCAGCTGTACAAACTATCGTTCTGGTGCATTTCTTCTAATTTTAGATTTGGCATACAGTAAGGGCTATCTCCATGTGTGTTTCTTTTTCCTCAGTTGCTCCAATATGACTCTTGGGTTCACGCATTTATCATATACAACTAATCGGAACATGGAGATGAAGGAGCTTGCACAGGATAGAGTAGCATGGAGAGCTGCTTCAAACCAGTCTCTGGACTGAAGACCACAACAACTATATAGCCACTTCGTGAAGATGCAAGAAATCGGCAGGAATTAAAGTTAGAATGTTCATCATCCTGTCAACTCCAGAATCATTAAAGATGGAATATTAAAAAACTGTCTACCATTGGATCGTAACCTACCTAATTTTTATGCATTCAAGTTACTGTGCCTAGAAGTTAAGTGCTTTGTTACGTCTGAGCCTAATATAAAGGTGTCATAACCGTACAGGTTATACTAAACTAAGTCCAATAATGTATGACTGCACGAACAGAATAGAACCACTGCTATTTAATATGGCCATATCTGATAAATTAGTCAGACATACAGTTTCGTGCGATCGACTTCTAGGTAAATTTGTCACCACTGGGCCAACGCAGTCCAAGGTGTTGCAAGTAATATTTAATACTTTTTAAAAGTCTTCTGTTCTCAATTGCAACCTAAGGAGAACCAAACATTCCAATTACCTAAGACATGGGGAAGAACAAGGTTTTCACTCTGCACAGAAGCGAAGTGTAATTTCCAATGTTAGTCTATAAATATATCTCAAAAAGAATATCAACTTCAGATGGGGGAAGAGTTTTAATTTATCACGTTCTGTTATCTTGTATCTATATATACAGCCATTGTTCACGTCACAACCGTATGCTATTTGTCAAACAATATCTGGCAAACACCTGTTGAATACACATCAAATAGAGCAAAGTAACACCTGTCGCGTCTCTCTCACTTGCGCCTCCATGCACGCACAGCCAGGAATGCAGTTACAGATGCACTGTATCTGTAACTGGACAGTTTGAGTCGCCTACGGTGAACGTCTTCCGTTGATGACACTTTGTTAGCTGCACACCTGCCATACCACTACACTACACGAGTAAGAGAGATTCGAAGGGAAACTCGAACACGCTTGTGTATTCTTAAAACTTCACGAGGTGAGTAGGCTGAAACTATCGACAGATTGCCTTCAATATAACAAGACCCAAAACAATGTTTTTCGGTTAAGCCCACTACTTTCTTCTCGGGCGTGAATTTTTCTACGAATATCCAAAGACACCAACCAGTAAGTGGCTGCACTTAGTGGTTGCACTTGTCGCACGGTATGACAATGACAGCTTTGCTTCATTACTTTTGTTCTCTGCTTTTCGGAAAATTTTTGCATGTCATTGCTCACTAGATACACTTGTTTACTTTCGGTTCAAGTCATAATATTGTGTCTTCTCTCAGAAACATAACCTGCGCTAAAGCAACAGTACATCCTAAGCGCGAGGTTTAGGGAGTCTGATGAAAATCATACAACCACTTACTAATGATGTAATCCTTCCCTGTCTACGGTAGTTGTGGAAAAAGCTTAACAGCAGGTTAAGTCCAAAAGTGTGAATCAGAGAGCAAGAAAACTGCGCTGGCTTTTTTCAAGGGCACCCATCTAATGAGTAGGGGGGAAAATATCACTGAAATCCTTCTCAGTAGCTGTAGTTTAATGCTGACTTATGTAGGTACATAAAATCTATAAAAATATGACAATCAATGAAAATATGACATTAACTAACGCTATGTCTGCCCCAGAAATAATTGTGGAATTAATGCGCACGAATTGTGAAATTTAAAAGATAATGGTTGTTAGCACCAGCAATTTTACATACACAATACCCAGTGTTTATTTCCTCTTGTGCGACAATAAGCAGGGACAACAATTTGCAATCTTGAATTTATATCTCTGACTGAAACTGCATGCATCATTACAGTCGATCCAACACATAAGCAACATTCTATATACACTATCGGAAGTACGAAACGGAATGCATTTCGCTTTTAACAACCGTTCGCACAAAATGTTATGGATTGAAACAGAAAATCGGTGAGGAAATTGAAGGAAATACTACGAGGCATATTCTCTCATTTAATATTCACGACGCTGACATCAAATGGCTGTCTTGTAAGTAGGGCATGGTGGTGTCCGTGCGTAGTACGCGCCGCTACCGCAGAGTGGCGCGACCTGCTTCGTCGCGGACAGACGCTTACGTCACGACGCGGACCGTTGCGTCAAAACATCGGGTTACAGCGGGAGCATCGCACGGCAACCCGTTGAGGGCCTGTCCGTGTAGGGGCGCCTGTGTTGCCTTCGCCTGCACGTCAAACAGCTGCGCATTCTGTAAACTGTGATTAGCTGGAGACACAGATATTTACCTTACGCGATGTCTTCTTCATTGTTAATAATACCCCATTCTCAAAAGCAATGACTCACGAATTACGACTTTCCAAAACGGCGGAAGGAGAGCATTGCGCAGCGCTACAGACCTGTCTTCTTGCAGTTATCATTAAGAAATTTGCGCTCTGAGCCTACCTTCCCAACGAAATACATAGTATAATCTGTTACTGTACGTTGCCGTCTTGAACTGACTGCAGTCTAACTAAAATGAATTAAACTGTTTCTCATGAGAAACAGTTTAAGAAAGTGAATTGTACATAGTGCAGCGCAGGAAATACTGCAGAATGCCAAAAATTGCCAAGCGCAGATGTGAAATAAAGCTGCTAGCAAGGAGGGAAGAAGCAGAATATATGAAGAAACACCAATAATCATGGAAGATGCTTCATAAATAAAAGCGAAACGCGTCTGGTATAAATGTTCAAATGTGTGTGAAATCTTATGGGACTTAACTGCTAAGGTTATCAGTCCCTACGCTTACACACTACTTAACCTAAATTATCATAAGGACAAACACACACACACATCCATGCACGGGGGAGGACTCGAACATCCGCCGGGATCAGCCGCACAGTCTGTGACTGGAGCGCTTGAGACCGCTCGGCTAATCCCGCGCGCTGGTGTAATTCTTTTTAATCTGAATGAAGTCAACTCAAGACAGATAACCTACAGTAACAGGTGTTAACAGCTGCTGCGGAAGATGGCCAAGCAAACAAATACGTGTATAAATATACTACTTGGAATGAGTATTAAAAAGGGAAAACATATCTTTTCCTGTCTTCAACAAGAAACAAACACTAGCACACAAAAGAGAAATATGTTCCTCCCATAGTACGTGAGACGGTTCCACGGAACTGCAGTAAAAAGAAAATTAACTTAGCTTCTCACCAGCTATGAAGATAAAATTTTAGTTACTACGTCAGATATATTTTCCCCAACACTTCAAGAAACATCAACAGTGTAAGGCAAGTTGGAAATGTCATAAAATTGGTGATCTGCTTGTCAAGCTTTAGCTTTTGTTGCATCAATCAAGTTGAATGTAAACTGATTCTTTTAACAATAAATCTTAACATCGTCTGTGGCTACTGCTGTATCTTATATTCCACGTACGCTTATCTGCTGTGCGTCTCATGTCTTGGTGGATTGTGCTGTATTCGCCAATAAAGCCAAACCATTGTAGTATAAGAACATTCTTCTCCTTTAAGAGTTTCCGAAGGTCAAGGTATTCTTTATAACATTTTTACCAGAAACACAGGAGGGAAATTGGCCTGTTAGTTTGGGATAAAAGGTGGTCCTTGTTGGGATTTGCCGACGTGGTTATTCTTGTTGTTTCCATGTCTGGCAGAATTAGTGCTGGGCTAAGCATGCATTAATTACTGCTGTAATGAATTCCAGTGTGTTTGGGGACAGGTGCTTTAAATACAACGGGCGCATGCTGTCTGTACCAGGCGTCTTTTCGTTTCCGATGCACTAGATTAAGGTATAAACTGTTTCTACCTCAACTTGTTCGAATGATGTTTCACATGAAGCCCTGAGAATTCTGCTGATTTGTCGTAGGACGTGTTACTCATGACCTTCACTTTCTTGATCTTCAGTCACTGGTGCTGCGATCTTAAGTCCAAGAGTGTCCGCCACGGCTTCTGCTCTGCCTTGTGGGTCACAAGCAACTTCGTTACGGCCATGCAGTGGTTTGATGATTAGCTAATTTTATGGTTTTTGATTAGTCTCCAAAACTTGTAAGAGTTCGATACCCTTCTACTAGAAAGTTCCCCCAGCTGTTGCTTCGGTGTGTCCACAGTTCTTTCCTGACTTTCCTAGAAAGCTTGTCTGTTACAGCTCTGTCTGCCGGGCCTTTGTAGTTTTGCCATCGGCGCCTATATTACTTCTTTTCTAGAAGCAACTCCTGTTATGTGTTGCCTTGAAGTTGCGTCGGTGATGATTTAGGTGGCCTTCCTCCCCTCCCCTCCTTTCAACTATCACCTTACTGGTCTTTTCCACATATTTGTTTATGTTTCGTCTTGTGGTTAGTGGTGTGATGGACGGAAAACGTAACCCTTCCCCATATTTGGTTGGTTGGTTGACTGATTGATTTATTTGGGGGAGGGTACAAAACAGCGATGTCATCGGTACCATCAGTTTAGGGTTGGATGGGGAAGGAAATCGGAAGATCTCTTTCAAAGAAACTACACCGGCATTTGCCTGAAGAGATTACGGGAAATCACAGAAAACCCAAGTCAGGATGGCCGGACGCGGTTTTGAACCGTCGTCTTCACGAATGCGAGCCACGTGCTAACCACTGCGTCATCTCACTCGGTTTCCTCGTAGTCGGCTTGTTTGAGTCACCTCGAAGGAGAGCTATTTATGTCACTAGGGCAGCTCAGGATACGTTGTAAAAATGTTTAAATTGCCCGCTATTAAAAATTATAACAGCTACTGAGGTTTCGAGATTCCACATATTTGAAAAAAAAATCCGAATCGACTATACAATGTCACAGAATTAGACTGCAGGAATGCAGGAGCTGGAATCTGACGCCTGTGACAGTTTAACTGGTAGGCGGCACAGGGAAAGTGTAGTGGTCACACTGCATTAGCTTTGGCAACGCCGTGGGTGAGCGCGCGCGCAGTAGCTCCCACCGCGCTCTATCCCCACCACTTGCTTCGACAGCCCCCTCCCAACGCTTGCCCGCAGACGCTACCACGGAGATGACACGACCGTACGTCACCACTGACGTATAGGCCGTGACGTCACACTACGTAACGGCGGCTCGCTCGAGGCGAGCGCGATGCCGCTACGCACTTTAAGGGGACATTAACTGAGGATCCTTACGCTGACCTTCAGAAAAGGCAGTCCACACGCGCTTCTGGTATCAACAGGTAGATATCGAACACATGTACAAATGTACTGTGATCTTACGATTCCGCACAAAACTCAAGACACGCCGAGTTATCACTTTCATTTCAATGTAGATTGTGAGTCCTATGCACTCAAACTTAACAGATACTAACAAAAAACTGGCTCTCCCATTCAGTTATTGGGAAACCTACAGTTTAACGTAGACTAAGAATCACGGTGCAGCTTGGGATTTCTCACATAACATTTCATTGTAAAAGCTGGAAAGTTCTACGAACCACGAACCTATCAATTTGCAAGCTCCAACACTGACCCATTAAGTAACAATGCCGTACTTATACGCTCTAAAAGTAAATGTAAATAAATAGGACACTGCCCCTCAGGTAGGCTCCTTCTCAAATGTCACAGCATGCGTCGTACACAAGTTCTCTCTCTCTCTCTCTCTCTCTCTCTCTCTCTCTCTCTCTCTCTCTCTCTCTCCCTCCCTATTACGGGAAACAACAGGGGCTTACCATTCTCAACAGTAAGAAAAATGTATAATATTCTGAAAAACAGGATGATCTTTCTGCAAGCTTATCACCGACTCAAGTACAGCAGGAAAAATGACAAAATTATCAGGAACCTCTGACTTAAGTCTTGCATATCAGGGCCAAGCAAATGTAACGTGATGACGGGATCAAACTGGAATCCTTTATACAGTTTAACTTACCTTCAAACGATGAGCGACACGAGGGTTTTTTATATATTATTAAATCTTTCTCCTTTTTTGCCAACGATGACGAAGACGACGGGGGTACCGTGATATTATCTTCACGATTTACAAATGCATTTCCGCGTATTACGTGAGAAGAAGACAACGCAGCAATACGAGATGTTGCTTTTCTGTAAACTCCTTTGTGGCTGTTCCTTGTTACTCCATAGTTCACAATATTCAAAACAGTTGACAATGACCGATGTCCCTGTATATAACCTAAAATTTACGTACAGGTTTCATTGTAAAGTTACTGTCACAAATAGCCAATATCGGGCCAGAGTTGCAACATAAAGGAACTACGAATTTAGGTTAGGGCTTTTCAACGACGACACTGCCACGAACAAAGTGGGGATCCAATTAGATACACAGTAAAATGTCAAATTATTTTTCATTATAATTTCCGTCCGCGTCGATGAAGGCTGAATCCTTTCTCGTGTGAAAACTGAAAATCACTTCGAAATAAAATAACGTAAACTCGTTCTCAACTCTAAGGTTGGCTCAACATTCTTTCGTCCGACTTCTGAACTTACACACAATCAGTTGTAGGGGAACCCATAGTTCAACGCTGACTCCGGAGCATCTTGCTCTTGACATTAGGGGTGCTGTGGTATGGACATCGGATCCCCGGAATCTTAGTCTGACACCCACTTAGGATACGATGTCCACTACACATGCTGCGGATATTACGGCCATTGGATGGGCTATTTCGCCATCTGACCTCTGCTAGGTAATGAATTATTGCTCACCAATGTTTGCTAAATTGTTTCTGTTATTATCGTTATATTTCCTTGGGAAGAACAGTTTTTCCTTCTTGACAGTAAAGTACAGGATTACTCTCCCATAACACACGAAGATCTAAGTAACGAACAAAGTTGTCAATCCCGCAACAGCTTTCAAAATCTTCTAGCGATATGCGATACATCTCGTGAAACACACAAACAGCAAGGTGGCGTGAATTTTTGAATTAACAAAGTGAGAAACGTTATGTTTTTCTGTGTTTTTAGAGTAATAAAAACAGACCAACTAACGTGAGTACACGGCATAATTACGTTACAACCTAGCCCGCACCAATACTTTACTCTCAACACTATCGAAAATAACACGAAACGATCGTAAGCGCAGATTCTCATATTTGTTAATAACAGCCGCGTATGCCTTGCAGATGGTCTGTTACATGCCAAGAAGTCGCGAAAAGACTCAAAGCTACAAAGGTATTGTAAAACTGTTCTTACACTACAGGTCTGGAACCAAACGGTACACATGCAATAACATTTTTCGTAATGTTGTGTAACGATGTTAACTTTTGCGCGTTTACCGATACAGAAACCTACTGATGGGAATACAGAAACCTACTGATGAAGGTGGTATTTCACTGGAACTACTTTGGGGAAGTAAATAAACAAAAGTGTTTTACTTCAAGACAGGTAGACTTCAGTCCCATACTGGAGCTATGGAGGCAAATGGTAATGATATAAAGCCTATGTTACAAATGTTTCCCAACCATTCTGAGACAATTATCCCCTGAATGAGAGCAGATGTGAGCCAACACTCGAATAAAGTTTGTTAGCTAATATTTAGATTGGTATTTTTTAAAAGAAATATTATTTAGTCAACGATAAAAAATATTCACTTTTTTTGGAACCATGAATAATGAATCAATAAAGCAGTTGCTACTGGCTGTAATTCACAATTCTTTTAATATTCGGTTGCGTCTAAGCCAACGTCCTAGTTATTCTCAAGTTCTTTGGTTCCTCGCTTCTATTTTCTTTGCAACCATAGACGACAACCAACTTACACATTTGTAAATTGCGGCAATGGGATTATTATTCATAAGACTTTTACTGATGTTAAATATACAGCCAAAATATTGCCAGTTACATGAAAGCCTATTTTCAAAACGTTCTCTTTGTGAGGAACATGTAAATGTACTTTGTCTAAAAGTTTGAATATCTTCCTTCATTTACTGAAAAGCGTCCTACAAGCCAAGTGTTTACATGTCTGTTTTGCAAAATCAGGAAGACAGTTGCTAATAGAATTTATAACCTACGACAAGTGCGGATTTATTTTGCCATTGAATGCTCATTTTTCTCTCTTGCTTCGATGATCATTGTCAGTTCTGGAAACATCCGAATGTTCGTAACTCCAATCTTGCATTGGTAAAGCTCCTGTTTGCAACGAAACTGACAACTTTATTTTGTGCTGTCAAAATATTAACCAATTTCCTTGCAAGCCGATGTTAATCCTATTTAATTCTCCAACTGCACCCATAGGGCATGTGAGATTGGAAATAAGCTGTTATAATGAGCGAACCAATGAGCAACAAGCGCAGCGAAGACTAGGTCGAACGATCGGAGACGCCGCACCAAGCAATTGGCCGACTGGTTGCAATCAATTTCTTGTGAGCACCACTAACTGCGCGCGAAGCACAAATAGTGTTGCGCACACATTCGTTTTGCAAGTTGTCTTTCGCTACATTGCGTCACGAGCAAATGTTCGAATTTGAAAATGTTAAACAATTATTGGATACTTAGAAGGTGAAGTTGCCATTAATTCGGAGGTTGGTTTGAAAAATGGTGTTTTATTAGGCATGCCCCAATTGGAATTGTATGCCTTTGCCTTCATCCAATCCTTTAACTGCCTTATGCAGTTATGGGGGGACGAGAGTGCAGCTTAACGTCGTCTCCGAATTCCGGTGCAACTTAGCGCTTTTCATATTAACAAACATTGCTAGAGAAGTAACGGGCGAAGAAAGAAGTAATACGTGATCGATGAAATTCCTAGGATTGATCAACGCTCAATATATTTTGGATCTGAAGTCTGGCCATCGCGCTACACTATTAATCACTCAGCTAATAAAACACTATACTCTAATGAAACAGCGGTAATGTATGTGATACTCTTGGAATTAATTTAGCTCCACGACAAAACAAAATTCGGATCTATTTCGTTTTTACTTTAACAATTTAATTTTAACCTCCCGGAGAGGGGGCGGGGTGAATTACCCTCATGTTGGGAACTACTGCTTTACATGTTTTCATTTGTTGAAAGTGGCAGACCTGTGGCAATTCTATTCGCAGTCTCTTTTACCTGCCAAATCTTCAGCTCTCAGAAATGAAATGCCAGCAAAGACGATGCAAACTTTACAATTACACAGGGCAAACTGCTAGGATTTCACGAACAGGAGAAATTATTTGTTACACGTACTTCACAGAAAACGGATGAGTGCCAGTGATGCAAAGCTGTCGGTGTTTATTGCGTGGTGACCGCATGGGGCGCAGAGGGAAGCCACGGCCGGTGTGAATCAATATGCGTCGGCGTGGAGGAGTGCGGACAGTGGAGCAGCCAGCCGATCGTTATCATGTCTGCAGCACGTGTCTACACACGCCAAGCCACGCCGCTCAGCGCACCGTCCATTTAAAAACCGGCTAATAGACCGCACAGCGGCCAAAACGCTGCTTCCGCTATAAAAGGCTCCGCCACTACGAGAGACGAATGGCAAAACGCTGCAGCCTAGCGAGTCTGCACAAAACTCACCCCGTAACTGCTAGAGGGGAAAACTACAGGCGTTTAATGACCAACGATTATCCTGACACATCGGATCGCTGGGCAGTACCGGACGGAAACAGCACATGTTGCCGGTTGGTACGTGTACTAAGATTGGTTGGTTTGGGGTATGAAGGGGTCAAACTACAGGGTCATCAGTCCCTTTTTCCTGACGCAAGCAAGGTTCAATGTACAAAAACAACCAAAGTACGTTTGAGAAAGTAAAAGGGGGAAAGGAATGGGGAACCACACCTAAAAACACGCGGAAAATATACACCACAAGGAAAAGTAGAAGGTATTAAAGCCATAGAGCAGATGGCTGATCACAATAATAACAGAGGATGAGGCAGCCACGCTGCAACACATTAAAATGTCCACTCCAAAAGGACAATGCGAGATAACACATGTAGGGAAAAGACGACCACCAAGACAAACAAATGCAAAGAAGGTGCAACAGAGTTAAAGAGGAGGGAGGGTGGCGGCATCAGCAGTGCAATCCCTGTGTTGTCAGGGTGCTACCACCAAATGGGTACATGGCGGCCCCACCACAACGGACTGGCTACCGTGCTGGATATTGGGCGCAAAGAAATCCAATATTGTCATGGGGACAAAAGAGGACAGGAGACAACGGAAGAAGATGACATACCCCGGAAAGTGTCCTCACCCAAATAGGCGAACTGCAGGTGAAGATATAAAATTCTCTGCCTTCTCCGCAACTTCCTAATATGTCTGTTGTACCAAGGTTAATTCTTTCCCTCCCGTATATTTTTGCTAGGTACATACTTCTCTAGCGCGTGGTGGACAATACCTTTAAATTCCGACCAAAGATGTTCTGGCATAGAAGCCACAACATTATGGTCGCTAATACCTTCTTCTACATTAACCTCCTCAAAAAGATCAGGTCTGTTTGTCGCAAAGATATCTAATATGTTCCCATCCCGAGTTGGTTTTCTAACCAATTGTTCAAGGTTGTAAGTTGAGAGCGCTCCTAGAACAACTTCACAGGAGTCTTTGCTTCTACCCCCTGTGATACACGTGTAATTTTCCCAATCAATGGATGCCAGATTAAAGTCTCCACCTCTAACTAATGGATAATTTGGGTATTGATTGACTATGTACTCAAGACTTTCCCTGAAACGTTCTGCGACGTTTGTTGCGGATGCTGCTGGTCTATAAAAACACCCTACATGCAGACCACTCTCAAATCTAGTACGCTATGTACGCTTTGTATTAATCACCCGCTAACAGGAACATACACGTTGAGAAGGTATTACATGCCTGTCAGTGCCGCAGGTCATTGTTGTGTGCACATACCACGGGCAAAAAATACATTAAAAATGTGAAAAATCATTGTAATATCACCGGCGCCAACGGAGGCAGCCGCCTTTCCACCTAGTTTCGCGGTTAATATGATTTTTAGGGTTCCGTACCTCAATCGGTAAAACGGAACCCTTATAGGATCACTGTTATCCGTCCCTCCATCTGCCTGCCTGCCTGCCTGCCTGTCTGTCTGTCTGTCTGTCTGTCTGTCAGACTGTTAAAAGTTCTTCCTCTCAGTAAAGCGTGGACGTATCAATCTGAAATTTACATCTCATATTAAGGCCTACGGTCCTCTGAAGGTGTAAAAAATTGAAATTTCGAAGTCAAAGCAATCAAAAGATACGGGATCTCTCATATTTTGATACACGCAAAATCACTCATCAAAACCTGTAGGAATCTTCCCGTTGGCCTAGAATCACGAAATTTGGCAGGAAACAAGGATTCATAGTACGAGTAAAGGAAAAAATTCAAAATTGTTAATTTGTCATTACATTTCTTTTGTCATTTGTTATCCAATTGCAAACTTACAATTAAATCATTCTCGAATGTTTTGGAACTCCCAGTACCGATGTACTTCCAGTACCAATGTCTTCAATAGGCAAAGGGAGTCGAAATTCTCGATTCCCGGATGGACGAACTGTGTATGTACATAATTAAGTTCGTATGGAACCCTCAGAGCGCGAGTCCCGTTCGTACCTGACCAATTTTTAAATCATGTACCTATCTTACGCGATACCCGACGAAGGACGAGTCGTGAAAATACAACCCAGAATCGTGCACCACCTGGACATACCGAAATATATTTTCAGCAATAACGAGTTTGGTATGGGACTAGACAAAACTTTTCCCGTTAGCATTATATTCTAAGAGCGGTACTAACGACAGGCCGTTATGAGAAACTACTACTGTCGATTAACCCTTCGCAATTTACACACCACTTCTGTTTTATGTCTAAGATATATATGAATGCAGGAATTCGAAGAACTTTAGGCAGGGAACCCTACCTGGAAAAAGATAGTAAAGTTTGGATTAGAGTTCATGAAAGGGGAAAAAGCTGAAGTGAAGTCGTGCCCAGAGAAGTGCAGCCAGCTGACAAACTGCAAACGAAGGAAAACAACTGAATATTTGTTAAGACGATATGGACAAGAGATTATCTAGCAGACCTCAACATCATACTCCATGCCTAATGAAGACTCTAATCTAGTTTTGTGAAACATCTTATGTAGAAAAGAAAGATACCACTGAAGTGGAAATGAGGCACTCATCGAACCTCTCATATTCCAATTACGACCGAGAAGCCCGAAACAGTAATCTTTTTGAGGATAGAAACTAAGCAGCTGAGGAACTTTGCTAGAAGCACTAGTGAAGGGGCATAGTAGAATTACGAACATAAACGGGAGGGACACTGTTCCAGTCACCGACCTAATTCAACATCACCCCATAGAATAATACGGCTTTGATTCATGAACAGAAAAAATTCGACCAAATTTCCTTAAAATCTACAATATCAGCTATATTTTCTGGCCATTTTCAGCGGATTTTTAAATAATGAATATAATCTTAGGGGAGATTCATTTACTCATTTCTGAAAAACAAATAACTTTGGACGCGCTCCCGCGGAAACAAATGCCGAGTTATTGATTACACAGTAGTCTAACACATGCCGAACATGACCTACAAAAGCTCGATAGACAAATGTAAATGACTTGGGTACTTACATTATATTCTGAAGGGTTAAAATTAATTACACTTCCTAAGAAAGCGAGAGTCAATAGATCTGAAAATTACCGTACAATCAATCTAGTTTCTAGAGTCACAACCACAAAGAAAGCTGACGAAAGTACTTTATTGAAATATGCAAGGGGAAACTGGAAGTAAGTTAGGCCCTTTTTGGTTTCAGAAGAAGTAAGAAAGAGTATTCGTGAAGCAGTTTCAGCACTTCAGTTACTAATGGAAGGCAGATTTACGACACTCAAGGAAGAATAGCTTTCGTAAATTCTGAGAAGGCATTTGATAATGTGGAATAGAATAAAATCTTTTCCATTCTCAGCCAGTGTGGTGTCAGTTAAGGTATCAGTTAAAGGGTACAATGGTAATCCATTCCATTCTCTCTCTGCGAGAGGACTGCAGTAGCCAGAACTGATGAAATGATAGAAGTGGTCGATTTTAGAAAGATGTAAAGCACAGTCGCTTCGTTGACACCACTGTATACTGAAGACGCAGTGAATGAAATAAAGAAATATATTACTATGGGAATTCTTTGTCTCAGAAAATTAGTCTGATACGGTTCACAGATGACACAGCGATGGTAGCCGAAAGTAAACAGAAATTGCGTATAGTGTACAATGAAATGGAGCGTGTGCTAGTTGATGGCACAAATATACAAATAAACAGAAAGAAGATTACAGTAATGGTGTGTTTAGCAGGCGACTGTGCTGGATGGCTAAATGTTAAACTTTGACTATCTCGGAAACAGAATAAAGAAGTAAATGCAAGGAAGAAATCGTACCAAGGATTGCACATGGCAGAAGGAATTTTTATTTTTTAAGAATCGGCTGCTAACAGCCAAACCTGTGAAAAACGAGAAAAAATGCCTTGAAGCGCTATGTTTTGAACATAAATAGGTTCTAGTTCGAAACACCGACAATGGAGAAGACAGAAATTTAACGATTAGAAACCTTTTAAATGTGATGTTACAAGACACTGTAAGATCAAACTGATTAACCAAGTAAAAATGATGTTCTGCAACAAGACAACTACAAAAAAATATGAAGTACATAACGAATGGACAAGAGAGAATCACTGGGAACATAATGACACTGTCTCTACTTCAATACTCCGCACGCCACCGGACAGAGTGCGGCGGATGGTACTTCTGGTACCACCAACTGATTCTCCCCTCCTCCTCCCCCTCCCCAAAAATATCTGTTCCACTAATGAATGGCGTGTGGGAAGAATGACTGTTGGTAAGCCTCTGCATTAGTTCTAATTTTCATCTGGGGCCGGCCGCGGTGGTCTCGTGGTTCTAGGCGCGCAGTCCGGAACCGTGCGACTGCTACGGTCGCAGGTTCGAATCCTGCCTCGGGCATGGATGTGTGTGATGTCCTTAGGTTAGTTAGGTTTAAGTAGTTCTAAGTTCTAGGGGACTGATGACCACAGCAGTTGAGTCCCATAGTGCTCAGAGCCATTTGAACCCTTTTTTTTTTTTTTTTTTTTTCATCTGGGAGGAAGTAATATGTTGACCAACTCTTTCCGGAAAGCGCTCTCTCGAAATTTCAAAAGCAAACGTCTCCTTCATGCACAACGCCTCTCTTGCAGTGTCTGCCACAGGAGTTTGCTGAGCATCTTCGTAACGCCATCGGGCAGACTAAAGGATCCCGTGATGAAACGCGCACCTCTTCGTTGTTGCTCTCTCTCTCTCTCTCTCTCTCTCTCTCTCTCTCTCTCTCTCTCTCTCCCCTATCCGTCCTACCATCGGAAAGGTCCCAGACTGATGAACAATATTCAAGAATCGGTCGCCTAAGTATCATATAAACCACTTCCTTAGTGGATGGCTTGTATTTTCTTACGATTTTTCATATGAATCAAAATCCCCTTGTATGTCATTACGCAAATCGAAAGTGTCTTCTGGCGTTGCTACTTTCTTATAGACAGCCGCATCATCTGCGAACAGTCTTACAGAACTTTCGGCGCTTTCCACTGGGTCATTTATATACACTGTAAACATTAACGGTCCTATCATATCCTCTTGAGGTAATCTGGAGATTATATTTGTAACTGTGGATTTTGTTCCGTTAAGGCCGAAATCTCAAATACAGTCGCAAATCTGGTCAGAGACTCGATAAGCTCGTATTTTTTCGCTTAAACGGCAGTGATGGTGTGAAATGGCTTCCTGAAGTCAAGGAACATAGCATCAACCTGAGCGCCTTTGTCTACAACTGTATGGATCTCATGGAGGAACAGAGCGAGCTGAGTTTCGCAAGATCTTAGTGGAATTCACGCCGATTTTTACGTACGAGATTTTAGTTCTCCAAAAACGACATAATTCTTTAGCATGAAACATGTTCCATAATTCTACAACGGATTGACGTCAACGATATTAGTTGTAACTGAGAACTCTAGCTGAAGGCATGGCGGAATAATAGAAAACAAGCGGCAAGACAGAGAGAGGAACACATCAAACAGATGGTCGATGATGTAGGATGCAGAAATTACACAATGTTGTAATGATGCGACATGTTGGTATCACCACTAACAGAGCTAGGAGAAGGAGCAGAATGTCGTAGCTGGGGAGCAGGTGGCGGAGGGCGCGCAGGTCGCTTGCTGTAAATATGCGGGAGACAAGGTGCCGTTGGAGGGGCGAGGGTCCCGCTCCGCGCTCTTGATGCCTGCTGCTGCTGCTGCTTGTATCGGTCGATAGCGCGACCAGCAATCCCCACCACCGCATTCACAGGGCTGCCACACGCCGTACACTGTTGTTCTCGTGTGGCTACAGCCATTCTCTCCACCTTCTCACCTCCCTTGAGGTAATCTGGAGATTATATTCCGCGGCCTCACGCAATGCGCTCAGCAAATACGGAGCAATGTGATGCATACAAGGCTTAGTGAACACAAGGTTGTTATAGCGAGACTGAATACCGTAACAACCAAACACACAAAAAAATGCAAAATATATCTATTTAAAAAATCAAATAAAAAGTCACTTGACGCATTCCTAGGAGACAACCTCTATTCTTCAGAATTATCTATGAAAGTGCAAACCAGATGCCTTACATTAAAGCAAATAGTGTCGACAGTAGTAGAGAGTGTTATACGAAAAAAATGAACAACAGGTGGAACTGACGCCCCCCCTCCCCCTCCCCCATGGTACACAAAACAAGTAAGAACATTGTCGCAGAAGCGACGAAAAAACACCCGGAAAATTTAAAATAATGCAAAATCCACAAGAGTGGAAAAGTTCGAAACTGAGTGCGAACTTCAATGTGAGGTGCTTGTACCAGTGCCAAGAAACATTCAGTACCTTCACTGCACGATAGCAATGGTAATGTTACCGATAATAGTGCCACTAACGCGAAATTATTTACAGTTTTCCGAAATCCATTCACCAAAGAAGACGAAGTAAATTTTCCAGAATTAGAATCAAGAACTGCTGCCAACATGAGTAACTTTAGAAGTAGATACCTTCTGAACTTGGAAATAGATATCCTCGGCGTAGCGAAGCAGCTTAAAACACTTAATAAAGGCAACTCCGGCACAGAGTGTTTACCAGTTAGGTTCCTTTCAGAGTATGCTGATACAATAGCTCCATACTTCGTAATTATTGACAACCGTTCGCTCGTAGAAAAATCCATACCCAAAGACTGGAAAGTTGCACAAGTCACACCAATACTCAAGAAAGGAAGAAGGAGTGATGAATCCGATGAATTACGGACCCATATCACTAACATCTATGTGCAGTAGGTTTTTGTAACATATACTGTGTTCGAAAATCATGAATTACCTCGAGGAAAATTATATCTCGACATATATATTAAGCACTGATTCAGGAAATATCATTCTTGTGAAGCACGACTGGCGCTTTCTTCTCTCACTAAGTAGTGAGTGCTATCGGGAGGCAGTCTCAAATTGGTTCCAATTTCTGAATTTCCTAAAGGCTTCCTTATCACAATGCGTGCCTATGGAGTATCATACCAAATGTGAAACTAAATTCGTTATGGGTTTGTTTATAAATGAATAATCTTCTGCAACCTGTCACGATTTTCTTTATTTACTTTTCACAAGACGCTTTTCGGTTAATGAGTCCCATTTTCAAGTGCGTTTTTTGTGTGTATTATGTCATTTCTATTGGTGTTGTCGATATGTGAGAGTCAGCTTCATTTCCTGGGCTTTACTGCTACATATAAGAAACGCGATTTTTTAGTTGGTTACCGATTCTTTTGTGGGCTTACAGTTTTCTAATGCTCCATTTGTGCAGAGTCTCACACACACTGAACATCATACACAATTTGTTGTACACTTTAAATATAGAAAATATCTTACATAAACAAAACAGTTGCAAAGTTGTTCTTACAAGTAGTCCACAGAGATAACATTATAGGTCTTCCACAGATTATGATATGCTTTTATATAGAGGTTATTTATATTTAACAATTTGGATCATAGTTTACTTATACCGATTTTACAATTGTGATTATTTCTGTGCGTTACTATTTTTATTTAAGTATATTATCGAAACATCTGAAGAAATTAACTGATCCACTTTCAAGTTTTTCATTAAATATTTTATCTTCGTGTTTTTTGTAATGTGCGTATATCTCCAGTTCTGCTACGAAGTCCATTTGATGTCCTTTATTTAGTCAGTGGAGTACTTTGACATTTTCCACTATTTTTCCAAATGGGTGTCCTGTATTATGTATGTGTATTGGGATGGCTGATGTAGTGTGTGTAGGCTTTACGTGTGGTTCTAGGCGATACAGTCTGGAATCGCGAGACCGGTACGGTCGCAGGTTCGAATCCTGCCTCGGGCATGGATGTGTGTGATGTCCTTAGGTTAGATAGGTTTAAGTAGTTCTAAGTTCTAGGAGACTGATGACCTCAGAAGTTGAGTCCCATAGTGCTCAGAGCCATTTGAACTATTTTGTAGGCTTTAATGCGTTCTGCGTACCTGGTGTTGAAATTTCGGCCTGTTTGTCCTAGATAGTATATGGAGCATTTCGGTCATGTGACCTTGTGTATTCCAGAGACTGAACATGGATCAACAAAAACTAATGCATAATATAAAGTGTGATCATGATCCATGTTGTCGTCCGACTCCTCCTGAAAAGTGGTGTCCCGAAATTTCAATAGTAAATCTCTCCGTGATGCACACGCCTTTCTTGTAACCTCTGCCAGTGGAGGTTGTTTCGCATTACCGTAACGCTCTCACGCGAGCTAAACGATCCCGAGACGAAACGCGCAGCTCTTCGTTGGTTTTTCTCTGTCTCCTCTATCAATTCCACCTGACAGGGATCTCCGATAGATGAACAATATTCAAGAATCGGGCGAACAAATGCCTTAACCCACTTCTTTCGTGGATCAGCTACATTTCCTTAAGATTCTTCCCATGAATCTTAGTCTGGTCTCTGGCTTTTCCACCATCTGTTTTATGTCGCTCTGGATATTTACGCCTTTATATTTTACGGCAGACGCTGTCTCCAGCTGTTTGTCATCAATAGTGTAGCTGGAATCGTTTCCAATTACACCTCGCACTACTTTTGTCGTATTCATTTACATAAAAATTTGTATAATCATCTTCCACATAGCCCAGTGCTTTCGCACCAGGTTTCTTCAATAAGAAGTCGTGGCGTCTGGCACAACATTTGAACTGTACGGACCACCAGGGAGGAAACAGCTCGTCGTTTTCGTACTCACTGCTATTATTCACTTGCAATTAGTCACAGAACAGACTGAAAATATATATAAGTGAAACGCAATTACGCATGTTGCTCGATGGTGTCAACTAAATTTCATGGAACTCCTACCGTATACTGTTCCGATTCCACGCCAGAAGGCTATGAAATGAAAAGTGTGGCTAGGGCCTCCCGTCGGGTAGACCGTCGAGTGATGCAAGTCTATTTAGTTGACGCCGCTTCGGCGACTTAGGCGTCCATAGGATGATGAGATGATGGTGAAGGCAACACAACA
The DNA here is from genome assembly GCF_023898315.1 of Schistocerca nitens. Taxonomy (NCBI): domain Eukaryota; kingdom Metazoa; phylum Arthropoda; class Insecta; order Orthoptera; family Acrididae; genus Schistocerca; species Schistocerca nitens. Next base: position 1,126,124,195 of record NC_064614.1, read on the forward strand.
TCCAGTCCCTGACGGAGAAAATTTCCGACCCAGCCGGAAATCGAACACGGATCCCTTAGCGTGGCGACCACTCAGCTCGCGAGGTGAACACCAGAAGGCTATGATAGCTCCATACAGAAGTGGGTCGGATGCCAGCGGTGTCCAACCACTTTCACCAATGCCTGGCGTTGAAAGTTCCGTGTGTGTAGTTTTACGGAGAGCGTACTTACTGTGTCCTTCGAGGTCATTCATAAGATGAATGATTCTTGTACCTCGGGCAATATAATTGTGTCGTCATTGTCGAGGTCATGCTACCTCAAATGCGTCAGTTGCAGTCGTCCGTCCGTAATAATTAAACCCCATTACATACTAGATTATTTCCTTACCAGCTACATTTATTTACATTCGGAATGTTGACAAAGTGAGCCGCAGGGGGTCTCTGGTAACAGTATGATTTGCCTTCCCATTCAACTGACAGATTCTGCGTTCCCATGGCGCAATGTTATCTGATTACTGATAATTCCTGCAAAACATACTCTACATGGAAAAATAAGATTTCAGAATCCTTTACCTCTGTCAAACAATATTTCCGTAATTTTGAAAGCGGCTTTTATATTTCTTTTAGTCTACTACTACATCTCTTGCGAATCTGCGCAAAGCACTACCAGAAACAAAATACAGCCTCTCTTTGGGATCTTCTGATTCCTTCCATTTTTCGCTTTTCTATGGGTCCCACTTGGGCGCTGGTTAACACACGAGTCGTTTTGAAAAGTATCGTTGAAGATAAGCTGGAAGGACAGTATCGTTAGTACACGAGTGTTTAACACAGATCGTCGGTGGTGTGAGACATTATTTCTGCTGAAATGGTGACGTTAGAGGATAGCTGTCAACCATAAAAGAAACGTCAGTTTTGACGACAGATAACTACAATCGCCCGAACACTCTACAACATTCCATTTGCCTCTCTCTCATTCACTTCATATCACTCTGAACAGCTATGATAATTTACTTGGCCGATATCATTGGATCTAACGGTTTGTTACTGATGTCGCTTTCACCAGTTTTTACTAAGGACTGTCAACAGAATGACGAAGAAATAATACACAGCAAACTAACAATAAGTCTCACTGGTCACTGAGAAGATGTATTTTGAAACGCACCTTACTGCTAATTTACGTTTCGATTGAAATATTAAGTCACGGTTAGATCCGAAATAAAATGTTCCCTATTAAATTCAAAGATCTGTATGAAGGACTTTAATAGTAGTTACGGTTCTATCGGAGATGAAATGCCCATTCAGCAATTTATATGCCCGTTAAATCAATTATTTATTTCACAAAGAAGAATGCAGATGATATTTTCACGCACATTGGTGACCGCTATGGCTGCACGTCAAATTGTTCAAGCACCGGAGCAGGGCTAACTCAATGCAAACGTACACAACTAATGCCGCTTCGGTACTCATAACTGTAATCCACGATTATCACTTGAAGTTTATGCGAAAACTCTTAAAGGCATGAAAACATTATTTGTATGTTTTTGCTGTAACCGCCGAAAATACCTTGAATTACACGAAAAAATTGTCAACTGCAGACTTTTTTGCTATCTGGATCACTCTCCTGGCACTGAACTAAACGAGCAAACAGGTCGCACGTTTCAAGTTTACAACCGGTCAAAGGAAACTGCTCGTAAATTCTTGGTGAAACTATTTTTTTATTTGTTTAGTTTTAGCTTAAGGCCCAAATAATGCCAACTGTTTCCTGCGTGAAAGACGGCATTTTTTCTAAAAAGGCCAACCTGTGACACCAGATCTGACAACGCAAGCCTTCTATTTTATGCACTTTATGCACTTTGAGTTATCTCGACACGTGAAATACAAAAAAAATTAGAACAGTCAGGAGTCTCAGCAAAAGAAATTTATGTTCAAGGACACGAAATGAAAACTGTGTGGTTTACCGAGGATATTCTGACGATGAGGGCAGAAAACAGATAAGAGTCTTGAAATAAGTTACAAAATGAACAACAACGAAAATAAGAGATGGTTAGTGAAATGGGGTCGAATTAATTTATGCAATGCCGGGGGAATTACATTAGGAAATGAAGCACTAAAAGTGTAAATGAGTTTCGTTATTTGAGCTACAAAACAACTGATGATGGTCGAAGTAGCAGTGTATAAAACTGAGATTGGCAATAGCAATAGTGAATGCTTATCTGAAAAAATAAATAAATTAATTAATTAATTAATTTCTGAAGGCATTTGGCTGGAAAGGAGACTTTTACAGAAGACACTAAGAGAATAGAAGGTTTAGAATTATGGAGCTACAGAAGAATGCTTAAGATTAGATGGTTCGTCTAACTAATGTCGAGGCACTGTAAAATCGAATCGGAGAGAAAATAAATTTCTGTCAAAAGAAGGGATGGGTTGATGGAATACATCGTGGGGCATCAAGATTTCGTCAGTTAGATTACGGAAGTAAATGTAAGGGGTAAAAACATTAGTGGGAGTCCAAGGTTTGAATACTTTTAGCAGGTTCAAATGGATGTAGATTGCAGCAGATATGCTCGGAAGAAGGGGCGTGCACAGGACTTGTTAGTTTGAAGAGCTGCACTGGTTTGTCTTCTGACTGAATACCACCACCACCACCACCACCACCACCACCAACAACAACAACAACAACAACAACAACCAGCAAAGAACAAAAAGTTGTTGCTTTCTCCGCAGTGAGAGTATTAACCTGGACGCAAATACGTAAATTAGGAGGCGCGAAGCCGCGAACAAAGGAGGGCGGCAGCACTAGCCTTGCGATTTCGCGGCCGCGATAATCGATAGCGCGAAGGCCGCGAGACAGCCACAGCGCGTCCAAGACGGCTAGCGCTCAGCTCCGCCGCTGGCCGCCGCCCGCTCCGCTCCGGGCAATCGATTCGTCTGCTCGCCTGACGTATGCTCCTGCCCGTGCCTCACACGGAGCAGCCACCGACACGTCGACAATCGTTTTATAACCAGTTCTATCTCCTCCCCTAGCTAACGATGACTTTTTTAGTGCTCGGTATAGTCGCGGGCAGAAGCAAGACTTTCACAAAGAATCGAGAATTAAGCCTACGTCCAAGGCGGAGAATGTTTACGAATACAGCCTAACTGCTAGGGGCTCCGTCCGTTTGACCACACAGCAAGCTCCGGTATCTGATGTATGTCTAACTGCTATTTTGTCGAAAACTGACATGGTGAGACCACGGCCGTACATAAGAACTAACCTGTATATCTAGCTAGCGTGCCTGCGTCGATATGTGAGTTTAATGTCTTTATGTTGCGTCTGTAAAGAAATTAGTTTATGTATACGAACCATAGCTAATTCGCTTCTGAATTAAGTTTTTTAAATTCTTAGTGTATTCTCTGGGGGTTTTGTTAATACAAATATAGTATAAACAATACAATATTTTTAATAAATTTTTCAAAGCAAATTTATTTTTCATAACAAAATTTAACAATCTGTTTTCATGTTGCATTCTCATTTGGGAACTGCGACAGTTTATGCCAATTGAAGCCGTTTGTCTGTCAGTAGCTTTCTTCTTATCTCCGACGCATTCCGAGAGCTTACGCCACCATTTCATTTCAGGTGGTTTAAATTATTGTGGAATTTCTTTCCTGAGTTTAGCCAACTATTTTGTCTGCATTTCGATTATGTTCCAGCAAAAGAATACTTTGGGACGTTATAAACACACGTTTATACCACTAAATACAACGTAAACATCTTACTGCTGACATAAAGAGCGAGAAAGCTTCGATAACGGATTGTACCACGTAATTAATTATACACTAATCATTGCGTTAAATGCAGGCAAGCGTTGTCAGAATTTTATGGCAATTGAGTAAGCCAGAAGTAATCATCTGGGGAGATGATAAAGTAGAAAACAGATTATACCCTTTGGCTCTCTTCTGGCACGCAGAGAACTCTCAGTGCACATACTTGGACACGTCGGAATAATAGTGAATGCTATAATCGACTGTGGACGTGTGGTGTAAGACGAGGAGGTGCTAGAAGATGAAGAACAGTGATACATTCCGACCAAAAGGGACCTCAATAATACGGAGCAGATTACTGTAATCAGCTCTGATGAAATGTTATAACAGACCAAAAACAACAGTAATCACAACCACTAATATTTAATTTGAAGAGGCACTGAGTTCTCCAACAATTCTTTATGGAACGTAATGAGAATTACACGATGGAATGGTGCTTTATCTGCACACCACGTAATCTCCATCCCGTTCTATGGCCTTCCTCCAGCAAGAAACAAGGGCGTGTATGCCTTGTCGGCACCAATCCTTGTCCTGGTGGCGGAGCCAGTGCTTCACTGGGTAAACTTCCTTTGCTGATTGACAGATGCAACGCAAATTACCGAGTCAATGCGCCTGTCCTCGCGAATGACATCAGCTCGCTGCAACACGTCAGGTGTGACAAAGCCGTGGATGGTCTCCCCGACCGCTGCATCGTGGAGATCCTGCGAATCGCTTTCTCATGGCCTCGCCCTCTGTGCCCAGCGACTAACTCTACTTCTGTCGACAGCAGATGTTCCATAGACTTTGCAGAAGCGTTTGTAAGTGTTCCCCACAGTTTGTTTCTGTGCAGTGAGAAATTCAATGATGGCGGGTTCTTGTAACGTACATTTTTTAAACTGTTCACAGCTACGCTATTTGTCGGAAGTGACAGAAACTTGGCGCGCTAACACAGAAGACTTAAAATAATACGTACGTAACGTTTCGCAATCGTAGCATTGTTTCTGGGAAACCCTCGTAAACCGTCTCTACTTCGGCCATCAGTACTTACTTTGGTGCCCAAATGGCAGAATACTTTCATTGTCTCAAGTCCTAAGCTATTCCTTTAAAGCATCGCCTGATTCAGTTCAAATCTACTCCTTTACCCTAGTTTTACTTTTGTTGATACTTATAAATTCCTTTCCAGACACTGTTCCGTTCAACCGATCTTCCATGTCTCCAGAGTGAATGTTTCACTCTTATGCGCAGGATGAGATGATGCGAAATTTCTGGCAGATTAAAACTGTGTACCGGATCGACTCTCGAACTCGGAACCTTTGCCTTTCGTGAGCAAGTGCTCCACCAACTGGGCTACCGACTCACAACCTGTTCTCACGGCTTTACTTCCGCCAGTACTTCGTCTCATATCTTCCACGCTTCACAGAAGCTCTCCTGCGAAACCTGCAAGACCAGCACCCCAGCAAGAAAGGACATTGCGTAGATATGGCTTAGTCACAGCCTGTGGGTTTTCACAATGAAATTTACACTCTGCAGATCAGAGCGCGCTGATATGAAACTTACCGGCAGATTACAACTGTATGCCGGATAGAAGATTGGAAGGTAGGAGACGAGGTACTGGCAGAAGCAAATCTGTGAGAACGGGTCATGAGCTCAACTGGTACAGCACTTGCCCGGGAGAGGTAAAGGTCCAAGTTCGACTTTCGGCTCGGCACATATTTTTAATCTGACAGGAAGTTTCAGATCTTCCAAGTACTTTGTCATGTGGCAGAAATACAATGTCATCGGCACATCTCTTAGATGCATTTCCGAATTTGTCATTGGTTTCCCTTACTGCTTGTTCATTCTACTGAACGGACAACACGGGGCATAGGCTACAATCCTGTCGCATTCCCTTCTGAACTACTGCTTCTCTTGCATGTCCTTCGCCTCTCACAACTGCAGCCTTCTTTCTGTAAAAATTGCAGAAAATCTGTTGCATTTTGACGATTGCCTGTGCGATGGGTGTGAGAAAGGTACTCACCGGCGGCGATGAGCTCGGGCGCAACCAGATTGGAGAGGTCGGGCTCCTCGCCGTACCAGAAGATCCAGAGCTCCTTGGCGGCGTGCAGCGAAAGCGGCGGGTGCGTGGAGGGCGGGGCATGCGCATGCGGCGGCAGTCCGAGACCGTCGAAGTGCTGGTGGTGCGGCGCTCCCTGGGCCGCGTGGTGGCCGTGGTGCTGATGGGTCGCGCCGCCCCCGCCGCCGCCGCCGCCTCCGCCTCCGCCCTGGCCGCCGGCCGGCGCCACCACGCGCCGCCACACGCACAGGATGTCGTGCGACAGGCAGCGCGCGTAGCTCGCCAGCACCGGGTCCTCCAGCGGCTCCGCGCTGCTGAAGCCGCACTCGCCCCATGTCAGCTTACGCCATTTTATGCCGCATAGCTCCGTCTGCGGACGAACAGGTGCATCCGTCAGGATAACGCTCACAGCCGGTGATCGTGCTCAACTGTCTGCCGCTCGGTATACAAGGACATCTATCTGGATCAAAATATCAAAGGGATTGACACTGGAGCATGGAACGAAAAGATGTCGGTTCGCCTACACGTCCAAGCGCTGTAAGGTTCTGGTAGCAGCAGCTGTGCGATTTCATGCCTAGTATTTTCATAGGTTCCCAACTAGAGTACAGTATTTAGTTCACTTTGCAGAATGTTAATAATCTTTATGAATCTCCTTAGCTATTTCACAGTCAGTGTCATACATTCCGCGAAAGAAACGTGCCGCACAGCGAAACAACGCGTATAAGAATAAATCACAATTAGGTAACAGACTGCAATTGTCTGTAGGTGCCTAGTAACCGGCAGCTTAGGGACATGACAACTCTGCTCAGGACTGAAGGTGTAACCGAATTCTTGACATGCTTCTTTGCTGCTAAGATAGCTGTCCTTTTAACAACTGGCTATCACTAACTTTGTTATTTTGATCCAGGTATATAAACAGTATAATTATTTTAAGCCAACCAGCTGGTTATTCGGCGTTCCCGGTTATCTATTTTTATGTCATCCCATTTCCACCAGTGTTTTGAAACTACTACAGGCGTTATATAACTTAGAGGACACGTCACCATATCACCACCCTCAACTACACGGGTGTTTTACCCCCATCTATCTTTTGCTAAAGAGTAGGTCACATATTATATATATATATATATATATATATATATATATATATATATATATATTTATTTCTTCCAGCGTCACGGAGTTGTTCGCATGACAACCACTTCTTACCATCACCTCGTTAAATATCCCCGTGTAAAGTATCGCGCCTCCCTCGGATGTATCATAACTTTTACTCTTTAGTTGCATGGTTTTACGTAACGTTTCCAACTTTAGTTTTCTCGATGGGTATCTATTACTATAGACTAGGCGCTCACTTGAGCATAATATCTAAGCTGCCGTCTTGTTTTCAGTTGTCTTAAAATATATGAACAATGCAGATGCAGGTGTAATTTGTCTTCTAGTGGTTGTGAAACTAAATTACGCAACTGGAGATGCGACCATGTCTTTGTACAAATTTGCTTAAATAAAATGTCATTCTCAAATACTTTGATGTACACTACGTTAATTAACAACCCATTCAATGATTTTATGTTTATGTTACTTTAAGGGCGCAGAGAGTTAGCCAACTGAGTACCGAAAGACAAGCTTCTGAAGTTTATATGGGAACATCGACCCGAAAACTGCAGATTCTGTACACTGAGGGAAATGGAAAGTGTTACATCATGAACACCTTGAGCGAACACTATCAAACGGTACTAAATTTCATTCTTATGCGAGCTTATCTTCAGTACAGATATAAGCCATTCCTAGAGATAGAAAATTGGTGTGAGTGGCTGTAACTTTACAAGTGGAGATCGCAACACAAAATGCCCGGAGGACGTGCACGTGCAACATACCGACATCTTTCTAGCTTTGAGAAGGGACGTGGGAGCAACATACAGACTGATCGCACAGGCAGTTGGCTGTAGAGAAATGAATGCAGAATGAGTGTTGACGACGTGAACTCTGAGCAACAGGTGACAAAGAATGGAAGGCACGAGTAATTCCTGGACTTCAACACGATGAAGTCATAACGTTGTTCGATTGGTCTGCCGAGCAGACGGATGACAATAGCTGAAATCCGGACAGTGATTATAGGTAGAGTATTAAGCGAGGCGTCTGTAACAGATTAATGGGAGCTGGTCAGAGATATCGAGCTGCCATGAATCTTTCCGCTGACACCACTCCATAGACCACAGGGACTTACGTTCTGTAGAACAAGTCAACTGGGACACTGAGTGGCATTATCTGGTGTTCAACGACGAGTTTCGCTTCAGTTTGAGGCGCTCGGACCGACGTCAACACGCCAGTGGACGGCGTGGTAGAATTCTCTAACTTGAAAATCATGCTGCGGGGGGCTACTGGATACGAAACAGGACTTATCTGGCAAGTGTGCAAGGTACATTGAAGGGGCCAGTTTGTGGCAAGAGTGGTTAAGCCCTGTTGTCACACCCATCGGTACCAAACACCTTGAGGATTCGTGACCCGTAGAACATGTCTGGGATGCGATAGGAAGCCAACAAACCTCTTCAACCGACACACCCACTGTTAGAGGCATGGCAAGAAATTCAAGTTGATATTCGGAGGTTGTTTGCTTCAATGCCAGAATAAATACAAGAATGTATCCGTACCAGTGTGGGTCACAGCTCACACTGACGTTGATGGTGGTGGGCCAGTTCCGAAAGTAATGAAGTCCAGTAATACAATATGCGTTATCTGACTAGCAACTAAGTTTGACAAATATCGAGTGGTGCAATGTGATATAAGACTTTCCATTACCATTATGACCACTACAGTTCGTTTTCAAATATTTTTACATGTTCTCTCTCTCTCTCTCTCTCTCTCTCTCTCTCTCTCTCTCACACACACACACACACACACACACACACACACACACACACACAAGACAAAAACACATTTACCCACACGCTACACGAACGGACGTGTGTGATGTTTCTCTTTTCTCTGTTTCTGCAAATGGCGAATATTCTTTGAATGTGTTCTACCGGTGTCGTTTGACATTGACACATCGAACACTGGTCCCCAATAACATCCTCGGCAAAAAGTTTCGACCAGGTGTGTAACTACCCACAGAGGTCCCGCGTGGGCTTTAACTATCGTATGGCAGCGAAACACGGTAGTTATGCTGATGTAGGGAATCGATTTATGCTGGAACAAAATTAGTTCCAATTTTGGTCACAAGGTGCAAATCTGACATCGTGCATCCACGAAAGACTTGTAGAAATGTTTCCACATGTAATGGATTAGAAACGGGACGTGGGCAGGAAAGGTCAAATAAACGAGAAAGGCACAATGCTCGTTTTATTATTAACTGCTGCATCCATAATTTGTTCAATATGAGCACCGGAGACGTCGACAAGATGCCGCATCAGTAAAACGACGTGATCAACTGTTTTTCGCAACAGTTTAGGTGGAATCTAAGCAAATGTTCCTGTATACTGGCTTTCAGAGTAGGTACAGATTCAATGTGTCCGTGGTAAACGCGTCCTTTCAGATATCCCCAGAGGCAAAAGTTACATCCATTCAGATCACGTTACCTCGCAAATCATGCCTCTGGGAAACCTCTGAATATAATTCGTTTATGGGAGGCTGCATTAGGCAGATCTCTCACGAGAAGAGCGACATGACCTGTTGCCCCGTCTTCCATGAAAACAGTGGTTTCCACACAGTTGCGCTCTTCCAAAGCAGGAACCACACGTTGTCTCGATAACGTGCAGACGTCACGGTACACCTGACAGGTCCTTAGGTTTTTTTCTCTTCACAAAACGGGCCGAGAATAAAGGCGCTTGTGAATCCACACTACACATTCACATACGGCGAGCGCAATGGCTCCTCGTGCAAAACACCCGGTTTAACAGTACCCCACAATCTGCAGTTCTGTGTATTCACTACACCCTGTAGTGAAAAATGTGCATCACTCCCTAGAATCTTGCCCGTCCACATGTCATCAACTTTGTCGTTGCGGATCATGAGAGGTTTCAGTTGCTGCACCACCTGGATCTTGTACGGGTACCAGTGTCTAGTAGACCACAAAACTTTCCGTACTGTTGGCCACGCGATAGACGAACACTACACGAGGTCGCCGTGCTGCATAGCCAGTTAAAGCAACTAACTTCCACCGGGATAGGACACCTTCCTCTTTCAGATGTCACACCAAGCTCATCCTTGTTTTCGAATTTTATCATCAGCTTCTAAAACCATTTAATGACATCGGAACTCTTCTCAGACCTTTCAATCGGCGACACAATCTAAATGCCGCACTGTAATTGCTGCCGTTCACATAAAACAGTTTCATTAGCAACGTACGGTCTCTCTTCTCGATAGCCATACCGTTCACCCAAGTTATGGCTTGTCAAATCACAACGTCAAATAGTGTACAGTGTCAGATTTGCACCCGGTGGCCACAACTGGAACTAATAGTTCTTCCAGCGTAAATCGGTTCCACATTAACGTATTAGCATAGTTGCTGCACTTTAATTTTAACCACCCGGTACAATCTTGCTGCTGTGTTTACGGGCGTGTGGACATCTCAGCCGTTACGCTTATCAGCCGTTGTGAGTAGTTAGTCACGATGTGTGTGTGTGTGTGTGTGTGTGTGTGTGTGTGTGTGTGTGTGTGTGACGTTTTCAACAGCCGCACGACCCGACTGGTGGGAAACATTGTAAATTAAAGAAAGTATAGCAGGTGGGGCAGGCGGACTTTTTTAACCATGCATTTGACGAACTTTAGTGGAGACTGTTACTGAGTTTCCTTGTTCCGCAAAATAGTAGTCATCTTCGTGGTAAAAGTATGCTCGAGTGCTGTTTTATCTAGGTATACTCCAAACTAATGTTTGTGTAAAAGCGATGTCTCGACCGTGCCGTCGTACAAGGCCAGTCTAGCAATGTAGTTTCGTTATGTTGGAGTTACAGGGAGGAGTGGAAACCATTGAGTTAATAGCGTCGAGAAAAAAAAGACCCACCACCACTTGCAGAGGAAAAACTAATTTTAAGAAAATATTTCACTGTCTTACTTCAACAATGCGTGTAAATATAGCATCAGCAACACAAGACTGCTGTTATAGTGATTATTTCCGTAAGCGAGATAGAAGATAAGGTCGAGTACTCTACACTATCACGAGAATGACAAGCGTTTTCCGTTCCTGCCTTTCGTTCTGTCCAAGGACAAAACAAGTTTGAATTCTGAATTCTTGTATACGATTTGGTCCTTTAAAAGTCACGGCCCGATTCCCCACTCCTCGTATTATAAATGACCTACGTGTCGACAATACAGCTAATTCTCGATATCACGTACTAATTTCACATAGTATGGCAATTCATGTAGCTCTTATATCTCACCTTTCGCATCATCTTTAAAAATGCCTAATTTTCGTGCCCTTCTCTCGCATCGAGGACATGGTACTCGTTTCAGGTTGTTAAGGTGCCTCTTGCTAATGCGAATTTTTCAAGTTTTGTCTGTCTAAAACTTTTTAAGTTAAAGCCTTGCCATTGTTCTGTACACTGGTCACATAGAATTACCTACATCAATAAAAACTATATGTGAAAGAATCATCGAGAGCAATTACGTTGTTACAAGGAAATGGGACACACAAGGCTGTATCATTTCTGGATCACCTCATTACGACGGGTCAGCAATGCCTTAAGAACTTGTTTAAAGTTGGCCGTGTTAAAGTGAATCAGATTTTCATGTTTAACAATCTTATTCTCCGTAAGAGTGTTATCAGAAGCTTCTTGGGACATGGAAAATAGCACTAGTCGTGCATAACGTCTCAAATACCCAATTTCATTCCGGTAAAAAGTTACTCTATCAAAGCTAGCAAACTGTAACCAATTAGAAAATGAGAGAGACATGGGATAGCTCATTCCTACATTTGGCGCCTGTCAGAAATTGCTACAGATAGCGGTCTGCCAACGGAACACCGTAATATCTGCGGTGCAGCGCCCCGCGACATCTGGCGAACCATCTACGAAGCTTACAAGGTCGAGACCAGCTGGTACGGCGGGGAAACGCCTGCGTCGGCGAGCCGCTTCCGCTACTCGCCCGTCTGCCTACCGCCAACTTCCAGCGCCCAACTGCTGCCGAATCAACGTTAACACGTAACATTCCGTAGAGAGAACTACATAACTCTGAAAGTTATTGCAGTCGCCGTTGAAACGCTAGTCAGTTTTTTGCGTATGACTTCATTTTATTTGGGAATACTCATTTATGTCGCCCACGAATTTTTCTTACACTTTGGTGATTATGGTGTTTAGTCTCAATTGTACGCTGTATCCACCCGTGCTGTTATCACATCTGCCACTTAATTACTACGAAATCAAATACTAGATGATAAATTAATTCCTTGACTTTATGATTTTGTCGTTGTCAACCTGTCCTGCATTTCAAAAAATAATAATATAATTAAAAAGCCTTTACCGTTTTTCGGATTCGTAGATGACATGCCACAACGCTCGTAACATTCTTAGATATGGTTAGACAATATAAAACAGCTGTTACGAAAACCCATATTTTTAGATGATACAAATACGTAGACATATCCAACATGAGAGTGTTCTCTAACAGGTCACCTTCAAGTTTGGAATAACTCCTACGTAATAAACAATAGAGTACCAGCTGAGTTCTCTCTACAATTACTGAAAAATATGTTAGGTTGAAGCATAAGTTCGTAGCGTTTTTGTTTGAATGCTGATATTCCGGTTACTATACGTTTATTTGTCGATTATCATTTTTATTTGTAGTTCACTGTTACCATTTCAATTTACATATTGCCATTTTGTCATTTGGACTTGGTGAGTGGAGCTGTGGACGCTAGAAAATGGAGTGCCAAGGAAGAAATCTGAACATTTCCGGCATAGTCTTTTGTTTTAGTTCAACAGAAGGGTGACACCAGCGGAAGCAGCCAGAAACATTTGCGCCGTGTATGAGGATATGCCGTTGGACAGAGTACAGCAAGAAAATGGTTATCTCGTCTTAAAGAGGGTCTATTTGACGTTAATCACTCTCCATGCTCAGAAAGACCTACGGGGTTTGATGAAGATCGCTTAAAAGCAATAATCCACAAAGATCCACGCTAGTGTACTCGAGAACTGGCAAATGTGATGGATTGTGATCGTTCCAACATTGTGCGAAATTGCATGCAATGTGAAAGGTTCAAAAATCGGGTGTATGGGTACCACATGCTCTAAGCCAAAATCACAAAAAGCGGGTGGCCATACGTGCATCTCACCTTGCTCGCCATCAATTGGCTGGCGAACAACACCGACCTTTCCTATCCTGTATCGTTATCGGTGACGAGAAATGTCTTTATGCTAACGCAAGGAGAAGAATGGAATGGTTCAGTCTACACAAAGCAGGAACTCCCCGTATGAAGATCTGCGGGCATACACAAAAACTATTTTTATGCATTTGGTTGGTTGGTTGGTTGGTTTGGGGTACAAAGGGATCTGTCCCTTTTTTCTGACGCAAGCAAGGCTCAAGGTACAAAAACACCCAACACCACACCTAAAAAGAAAACGAATAGCACGAACAAAAAATGGGGAAAATATATACCACAAGAGAAAGCAGAAGAAGGTATTAAAACCATAGAGCATACGGTCTTGGCTGGCTGATCACAATAAAAAAAGAGGATGAGCAAGTCTCTCTGCAACACATTAAAATGTCCACCCCAAAAAGACAAGGCGAGATGAAGAAATGTAGGGAAAAGACGACCACCAAGACAAACAAATGCAAAGAAAGTGCGACAGAGTTAAAATGGAAAGAGGGTGGCGATCTCAGAGAGAAGGCTAAATGCTCACGCTTAGATGGTACGATAAAACCCCTCTCACGAATAAAACGTAAATCTGCTGTTGAGAAATTGTCGCCCAACACCGAAGGCAGGGTGCTGGGAAGGTTAAAAGTCCGCCACAGATGGGCTAAAAGTGGACAGTCCGGGAAGAGTGGACGGCTGTCGTATGTGAGCCACAGTGACACCAGTCTGTGGTGACACCGAGGTGGGTCCTCGCGACGGAGGAGATAGCTATGTGTTAGCCACGTAAGGCCAAAGCGGAGCCGGTAGAGAACAGTGTCCCTGGGAGAGGCCCGCATGGAGGTCTTCCACACATTCGTAGTCTCCTTAATGGCAAGGAGTTTGTTGTGCGTACTGAGATTATGCCATTCCGTCTCCCAAAAGCTGAAAAACCTTGCGGGGTAATAATGATCGCAGGTCAGTTACGGGGATGCCGATCTACAGAAGCGGTTTCCGTGTAGCCTGTTTGGCCAGCCGTTACGCATCTGGTGGAATAGCGACGGTGTGTGTACTACGAATTGCTCCCCCCACCCACGATGTAGCCATCACTGCTGACATTCATTGCCAACAATTGAGGCGTCTTGCAGACGCAATCCAAGAACAACGACCGGGAAAACCGCATCTAGTGATTATACGCCACCATTGCGCACACATTCATTCCGCTAGACTGGCAAAAATCTCTACAGGAGTTGGGTTTGGAAGCCATTCGGCACCCACCTTATTCACCTGATCTTGTGCCCTCAGATTTTTACCTTTTCCGCTCTCTTTCGATCATTCTTCAATGAACTTCCTTTCCGGATGAAAATGCGCTCCGAACATGGCTCGACCAATTCTTTGCCCCAAAACAACGTGAGTTCTACAGTCGCAGAATCGGAAAGTTACCCCAGGGTTTGTAGACAATTGTAAACATGATGGACAATATATTACTGTTGACTAAAGTCTCTTATGTGCATCTTTTGTGTTTATTAAACTTATGGAAAAATGCTACGAATTTATGTACCAACCCAACAGATCAAATGGTTCAAATGGCTCTGAGCACTATGGGACTCAACTGCTGAGGTCATTAGTCCCCTAGAACTTAGAACTAGTTAAACCTAACTAACCTAAGGACATCACAAACATCCATGCCCGAGGCAGGATTCGAACCTGCGACCGTAGCGGTCTTGCGGTTCCAGACTGCAGCGCCTTTAACGGCACGGCCACTTCGGCCCCCAACAGATCCATTTAGAACATTCTAGTTACGAAATATATTTCACAAACAGGAAGATGCAACGAAAAATGTGCATTTTAAACATGTTGTGGAATAGACTCTTAGAAACTAGACACTGTTCACTACACTCCTTTTGAAAATTAAAGACGACATTGCAGCAGTGATCACGAGGACAATATTCTGGTTATTAGTTCTATAATACTTTCACGGAGTGGGCGATAGTAGGAAATGACAGCTGCATCCCGAAGAAAGTAAAGTAAGTCGTTATTAACAGCTATTTCGTCACGGGATGCAAACGGCCTTGCCGCAGTGGCAACACCGGTTCCCGTCAGACCACCGAAGTCAAGCGCTGTCGGGTTGAGCTAACACTTGCATGGGTGGCCATCCGGTCTTCCGAGTGCTGTTGGCAAGCGGGGTGCACTCACCCCTTGTGAGGCAAACTGAGGAGCTACTTGATCGCGGTAAACTGACATACGGCCGGGTGGGCGGTGTGCTGACAACATGTCCCTCCGTACCCGCATCCAGTGACATCTATGGCCTGAGGATGACACGGCGGCCGGTCGGTATCGTCGGGCCTTTAAGGTCCGTCCGTGCGGAGTTTGGTAGTTTAGTTCGTCATGGGCTGTCCATGACTAGCTTATAGGGTATAGATATTTTCAACGTAACATGCCGTTTTCCAATGCGTTTCCGACCTACATCATGATTTTCAAACACTATACAGCCGTTTTTGAGAGTTATATCTGCTTCTTGTTATCATCTAAACAGTAACCGAACAACAGAATAATTTTTTCACGACTACTGCGTCTCAGACGAGACTGACGGAGCAATCAAGTATCATTAATTATCACATTCATTTTGCCACAAAATGTTAGTCTTCTGTATTGGTAAAAACTGATATCCACTCTTACACTTTAAATTAGTTAACATTTTTATGAATACACTGATGGTCTACCGGTAAAGTGCGTTCATATCAGCGTCAACCGAGGGGCTGCGGGATCGAACCCCAGTCTGACCAGGAAAATTTTCAGTCTGCGTTTAATAAATCTAACCTTTACTTCTCAACGATGTGAGTTGTCGCCAGAACGACATGTCACTCGGGTTCCTCATCAAATTTTAGGTCTTCTTTACCCAGTTGGATAACTGGGGTGGCGCCAAACTAACAGACTTACATTCGGACATGGCCACACGCAACTATTATTATTATTATTGTTGTTTTATTATTTGGCTCAAGTTTCAACTTAATTTGGTGTTCATTTATAAATCAATGTAGTAAATGTAATTATTTTCGCTTATATACGTGATGAAATTACTAAGACGCGGTATTTTTTTACCCTCGTACAGAAGACGAACATTCTCTGGTTCAATGAAAGTAACCACTAACAATACTTTATTAGTTCGTTAGTCTCGTAAAATTAACACCTGCATCATGTACTTCAGCGCCGCCATACTAGAGTGTAGTTCTTGAAACGAGAGTTGTAACTCCAAACACATTGTATTAGAGCAGATATTTAAAAAACTGTGATTGAAGACAGAATATTGTTATTAAAAAAGCCTGTTAGTATAGTACGCTACGGTAGATTTAAGGCGGCTTTCCTGCTGAATTCAGTGCGGCACCAAGGAATTGCTACAGTTAATTTTTCAAAACTTTATTTCTCGAGCCCGTGACTCATGAGTCGGCGTTGGGGCTAGAGCGGTGCTCCCACGGCCAGTGTAGATCTGGCAGTGGCGCGCGCGCACCCGCCCAAGGTCAAGCGACACTGGTTCTGGCCGCCATGCCGTGGCGGCGAGAAAGGCGACCACCACGCAAACAATATGTCGTGCCGAGCGGCTAGCTCCCGCACCTGCACGGCCGGCGCACGCTCCGCAGGCACAACGGCGCGCAGCTTGAACCACATAGTTTCGCTCAATCAAGATTTGCCCACCAAAACAATATATGACGAATCTGAGCGCGACAGTGATTTCAGAGACGTGTACAACGCTCAACTGTGTTATGTTACTAACAGGACAGTATCCTACTACAGGGCAATATCCTGTCTTTTACCAGCCGTCAGTTATATCGTAATCACATGTCCTGTCTCCTCCCCCCCCCCCGCCCCGTACCTGCGGCACAAAACCTAAGTGTATTAGTAGTTCCCGATATGCAAATGAGCAGACCATATTCTAAGGCTAAGGCAATCGTCCCTTAATCGTCAAACTGGAAATTCTCCTGCCCCCGAGTGTCACGATCCCTGCTCGATAGCCTAAAATCTACTCGTAGATCCTCAACGTAAGATACGATGGTTGGGACTAATTGTGGCAACTATTTATTTACAGCTCGTACAAAATAGATACGTGTTTCAAAGTTTTACTGACCGTCAAAGTAGTCACCAACATGGTGTATAACCCGTTGCCAGCGACGTGGAAGTCGTAGGATACTCTTAGCAGTTCGAGAGGCAGTTGACAGTTCGGGAGGCGCCGTCTATTGCCCGACGAATTTGTAGCAGTTCTGAAGCGGATGCCGTGAAGTGTCTCCTTCAGTTTAGAAATCGAGTTGAACTTACGAGGGCTTCAGTCATGGCAGTGCAGTGCAGTGTGCTCCCTGCCGCCGTTGGATAAGCAGCTGCAGCAGCAAGTCGTATACTCTTAGCTCACTTATTTGTTACATATTTTAATTCTTAATTTCTTTGCGTGTTTTTGGTATTTGCATTGTTTAATTCATAAATTTCGGGCGTATTATAGTATTTGAGAGTTGTAGCATCGCGTTTTAGTACCTGAATAGTGTAAAATCGCGTAGTCTCCTTCCGCCGCCGAGCAGTGTGTCAGCAGTGCGCAAGTGTTTGTTTTGAATACAGAGAGAGTCCCTTTAGTTAACCATAGTGCCAGTAGTGCTAGTATTTGTTTTCAATACAGTCCAGAGACAGGTAGTGCTATTTTCATTGTTTTCTACAAGAAGTCGCTATCAATCGCAGTTTAGTCAATAATCAGCCGCCTTTAGTGAATTAGCAGTCTACTTGAAAGTTGATTAACTCTCTTCAGTAAATTGATTCCTTAGGATGGATAGGATGTGTGACTGCTGTGCACGGACGCAGGAAGAGCTGGCCACTGTTCGCGAACAGTGGAACGTGTTGATGGCCGCGGTCAGCCGTCTTCAGGCTGCTGCCTCGGAGTGTAGCGGCAGTGGGGAGTCTGGTGCGTCGCAAGGTACACCCCAGGTGGTACATGCTTCACCCACTGTCCCTGCTGTCGAGACATCTTCGCGGGTACCGGGCGCGGTTGGACCACCATCTCCCCAAGGGGAGTGGCGGGTTCAGCGGCGTTCGCGGCGCACGAGGCGGAGGGTAAATGTGGAGGCTGGCCGTGTGGCATCGCCCGCTCTGCCTGTGAGTGGACATGTGGCTGCTCCTTCAGCAAGGTCCGAGCAGGCACACGGGGGGAGTGGTTTATTAGTTATTGGGAGCTCCAACGTTAGGCGGGTGATGGAGCCCCTTAGGGAAATAGCGGAAAGGTCGAGGAAGAAGGCCAGTGTTCATTCTGTCTGCTTGCCAGGGGGTCTCATCCGAGATGTGGAGGAGGCCCTACCGGCGGCGATAGAGAGCACTGGGTGCACCCGACTGCAAATTGTTGCTCATGTCGGCACCAATGACTCCTGCCGTCTGGGTTCAGAGGTCACCCTCAGTTCGTACAGGCGGTTGGCGGAATTGGTGAAGGCGGAAAGCCTCGCTCGCGGAGTGGAATCAGAGCTAACTATTTGTAGTATCGTTCCCAGAACCGATCGCGGTCCTCTGGTTTGGAGCCGAGTGGAAGGCTTAAACCAGAGGCTCAGACGATTCTGCGGAGATCTGGGGTGCAAATTTCTCCGCTATCGGATGGAGAAATGTAGTGTCCCCCTGAATAGGTCAGGCGTGCACTACACGCCGGAAGCGGCTACAGGGGTAGCGGAGCACGTGTGGAGTGCACATGGGGGTTTTTTAGGTTAGATAATTCCCTCTCTAGGACCGACAAGACGCCTCCTGAGACGCGGCAAGGTAGGAGTAGGCAAAATGCAACAGGGAATAACAATATTAATGTGCTAATAGTAAACTGCAGGAGCGTCTATAGAAAGGTCCCAGAACTGCTCTCATTAATAAACGGTCACAACGCCCATATTGTACTAGGGACACAAAGTTGGCTGAAACCAGCCGTAAACAGTAATGAAATCCTAAACTCAGATTGGAATGTATACCGCAGAGACAGGCTGGACAGTGAAGGGGGAGGCGTGTTTATAGCGATAAGAAGTGCAATAGTATCGAAGGAAATTGACGGGGATCCGAAATGTGAAATGATTTGGGTGAAGGTCACGGTTAAAGCAGGCTCAGATATGGTAATTGGATGTCTCTATAGGCCCCCTGGCTCAGCAGCTGTTGTGGCTGAGCACCTGAAGGATAATTTGGAAAATATTTCGAGTAGATTTCCCCACCATGTGATAGTTCTGGGTGGAGATTTTAATTTGCCGGATATAGACTGGGAGACTCAAACGTTCACAACGGGTGGCAGGGACAAAGAATCCAGTGAAATTTTTGTAAGTGCTTTATCTGAAAACTACCTTGAGCAGTTACACAGAGAACTGACTCGTGGCGATAACATATTAGACCTTCTGGTGACAAACAGACCTGAACTATTTGAAACAGTTAACGCAGAACAGGGAATCAGCGATCATAAAGCGGTTACGGCATCGATGACTTCAGCCGTAAATAGAAATATTAAAAAAGGTAGGAAGATTTTTCTGTTTAGCAAAAGAGACAACAAGCAGATTACAGAGTACCTGATGGCTCAACACAAAAGTTTTGTCTCAAGTACAGATAGTGTTGAGGATCAGTGGACCAAGTTCAAAACCATCGTACAATATGCGTTAGATGAGTATGTGCCAAGAAAGATCGTAAGAGATGGAAAAGAGCCACCGTGGTACAACAACCGAGTTAGAAATCTGCTGCGGAAGCAAAGGGAACTTCACAGCAAACATAAACATAGCCAAAGCCTTGCAGACAAACAAAAATTACGCGAAGCGAAATGTAGTGGCTCAAATGGCTCTGAGCACTATGGGACTTAACATCTATGGTCATCAGTCCCCTAGAACTTAGAACTACTTAAACCTAACTAACCTAAGGACATCACACAACACCCAGTCATCACGAGGTAGCGAAATGTAGTGTGAGGAGGGCTATGCGAGAGGCGTTCAATGAATTCGAAAGTAAAGTTCTATGTACTGACTTGGCAGAAAATCCTAAGAAAATGGTTCAAATGGCTCTGAGCACTATGGGACTTAACATCTATGGTCATCAGTCCCCTAGAACTTAGAACTACTTAAACCTAACTAACCTAAGGACATCACACAACACCCAGCCATCACGAGGCAGGGAAAATCCCTGACCCCGCCGGGAATCGAACCCGGGCGTGGGAAGCGAGAACGCTACCGCACGACCACGAGATGCGGGCGAAAATCCTAAGAAATTTTGGTCTTATGTCAAAGTAGTAGGTGGATCAAAACAAAATGTCCAGACACACTGTGACCAAAATGGTACTGAAACAGAGGATGACAGACTAAAGGCCGAAATACTAAATGTCTTTTTCCAAAGCTGTTTCACAGAGGAAGAGTGCACTGTAGTTCCTTCTCTAGATTGTCGCACAGATGACAAAATGGTAGATATCGAAATAGACGACAGAGGGATAGAGAAACAATTAAAATCGCTCAAAAGAGGAAAGGCCGCTGGACCTGATGGGATACCAGTTCGATTTTACACAGAGTACGCGAAGGAACTTGCCCCCCTTCTTGCAGCGGTGTACCGTAGGTCTCTAGAAGAGCGTAGCGTTCCAAAGGATTGGAAAAGGGCACAGGTCATCCCCGTTTACAAGAAGGGACGTCGAACAGATGTGCAGAACTATAGACTTATATCCCTAACGTCGATCAGTTGTAGAATTTTGGAACACGTATTATGTTAGAGTATAATGACTTTTCTGGAGACTAGAAATCTACTCTGTAGGAATCAGCATGGGTTTCGAAAAAGACGGTTGTGTGAAACCCAGCTCGCGCTATTCGTCCACGAGACTCAGAGGGCCATAGACACGGGTTCACAGGTAGATGCCGTGTTTCTTGACTTCCGCAAGGCGTTCGATACAGTTCCCCACAGTCGTTTAATGAACAAAGTAAGAGCATATGGACTATCAGACCAATTGTGTGATTGGATTGAGGTGTTCCTAGATAACAGAACGCAGCATGTCATTCTCAATGGAGAGAAGTCTTCCGAAGTAAGAGTGATTTCAGGTGTGCCGCAGGGGAGTGTCATAGGACCGTTGCTATTCACAATATACATAAATGACTTGGTGGATGACATCGGAAGTTCACCGAGGCTTTTTGCAGATGATGCTGTGGTGTATCGAGAGGTTGTAACAATGGAAAATTGTACTGAAATGCAGGAGGATCTGCAGCGAATTGACGCATGGTGCAGGGAATGGCAATTGAATCTCGATGTAGACAAGTGTAATGTGCTGCGAATACATAGAAAGATAGATCCCTTATCATTTAGCTACAAAATAGCAAGTCAGCAACTGGAAGCAGTTAATTCAAAAATGGTTCAAATGGCTCTGAGCACTATGGGACTCAACTGCTGTGGTCGTAAGTCCCCTAGAACTTAGAACTACTTAAACCTAACTAACCTAAGGACAGCACACAACACCCAGCCATCACGAAGCAGTTAATTCCATAAATTATCTCTGAGTACGCATTAGGAGTGATTTAAAATGGAATGATCATATAAAGTTGATCGTCGGTAAAGCAGATGCCAGACAGATTCATCGGAAGAATCCTAAGGAAATGCAATCCGAAAACAAAGGAAGTAGGTTACAGTACGCTTGTTCGCCCACTGCTTGAATACTGCTCAGCAGTGTGGGATCCGTACCAGATGGGGTTGATAGAAGAGACAGAGAAGATCCAACGGAGAGCAGCGCGCTTCGTTACAGGATCATTTAGTAATCGCGAAAGCGTTACGGAGATGATAGATGAACTTCAGTGGAAGACTCTGCAGGAGAGACGCTCAGTAGCTCGGTACGGGCTTTTGTTAAAGTTTCGAGAACATACCTTCACCGAAGAGTCAAGCAGTATATTGCTCCCTCCTACGTATATCTCGCGAAGAGACCATGAGGATAAAATCAGAGAGATTAGAGCCCACACAGAAGCATACAGACAATCCTTCTTTCCACGAACAATAGGAGACTGGAAAAGAAGGGAGAACCGATAGAGGTACTCAGGGTACCCTCCGCCACACACCGTCAGGTGGCTTGCGGAGTATGGATGTAGATGTAGATAGATAGCATTTTGCAGCCCCATTAGTCAGACAAATCAGTAACAGCTTGCACTGTACGTGCTTGAGCATAGAGACAGAAGTGAAAACACTTTCTGCAGGACCTGACCATCATTTTGCAGGACAATGCTCAAGGTGTTATTGATTTGTTTGACTGATGGGGCTGCTAAGTGCTATACCACTTACTGCACTCCCCTGACTTACGCTCTCTTGAGTTCAACTCGATTTCTAAACTGAAGGAAACATTCACGGCATTCGCTTCAGAACTGCTACGAATTCGTCGGGCAATAGACCGCGCCGCTCGAACTGTCAACACAACTGGTACTGCTAAGAGTATCTTACGACTTCCACATCGCTGCCAACGGGTTATACACAATGCTGGTGACTACGTTGAAAACACGTATCTATTTCGTATGAGCTGTAAATAAATAGTTACCACTATTAAAGTTCCAACCCTCGTATTTTCAAGCAACGGACATATCGGAGTACAGAGTGACAGCAACAGTTTAATTCGATTGACTTGGAAGAAGCAATCTGCTGTAATTTACTCATTAAGCGATTTTTTATCTTTACAATGTTAATTCTTGTGTCTGTTAATGAAGGATTCCATAAAACTTACTACCAGTGCCACGCAAAGTTAATAATTAACATCTTCAGCATAAAGTAGTACGTACATTAGTTGAAAGAAAAGTAATAACGTTTATATATGTTGCTGTTTATGGAGAGACGATAGGTAATTCAGGACGATGAGAGCGATGTATCGGAAACTCACCTTAAGTACATAAAATAATTATGTAATTTGTGAACATGTTAAATAACAAATTAGTTGGTGAAATCTCTAATATCGTTTTACACACTGACAACAGTACTTGTCCCATAATAATTTCCTGTGAGGCACCCGAAGTTACTTTCGCTTTAGTTGACTATTTGATAACAAAATAATCGAAATATTAACAAATGTGAAGGTATTCGGTATGGGCAGAACCTTGGTTATCGGTTTAGACTGTCGTTAAGCGTCCAATGCTTTTAAGAAATTTAGGAAGACAGACTTTATCTGTTAATTTGCGTCTATTTTCTGAAAGTTATTGGGAGGTATAGATTTCTGGAGAAGATCTGAGTTACATACAAGACTTTTTTCTTTAATATGAGCAGGTACATCGAAAGAGCTCAATGGATGCAATAATGTTTCGAGATTACAATATGGCAAGATCCTGCAAGAGACTGACGTTAGGGACATACCTGGTACGCAATTCCGAACGCAAGTTCATTTCCCTATATAAAACTGCTGTGGTTTGCGGTTTTTTCAATTACGCAGGATTATTGTTTGAGATATGAAAATAGTTAATTCCGCAGCGTATTCAATACAAACCATGAGGAATTCCCCAAACCCTTACGCCCTGTCCTCTTCAAGCAATTTATGTCTTTTTTGCAATGCCTAGGAGTGATTTTTAATATCACTTATTTAGGGATTAGCGCAGAGATCAGAACGTTGCTACGGTAATGGGATCCTCAACAGGGAACGCAGTTTGAAGATGACATTTGATATTTACTTTATGCTTCAAGTTACACCGTCGACATGCTTGACGGCTAGCTGTTGTAGATTTCAGGCATTGGCTCTTCACACCACTTTTCTGCTTTGGCACAGAACTTCAAAATGGCTGACATAAACCACGCAACAAATCAAAAATACGTAAATACCTGTCATAACAAGAATTGTCTTTTTATGGTATCACATCCATTGCCTTCCGTAGCTCATAACCAGACTTTTCTTACAGAGAAAGATCCACGGTAAGCTCAATGTCATCAGAAGCTGCATTCCAAAAAAAAAAAAAAAAAAAAAAAAAAAATAATACAGAAGCAAAGTAAATATTAGCAGTGTTTTGTTCATCTATGTTTGCAGACGTATATGACATATGCCACGGGCCAAGGCACGCGTCATGTATAGATAGTTTAAAGTGAACCGTAAGAAGTGCGTGGGACCTTGTGGAGCGCTTTCGGACGTTTAAAATAGTTTCAGTAGCATATAGTTTGGTATCTAGCCTCATAATATAGCTTTTATCATGCCCTCAACAAGTTACACTGTAATATGGGCGAATTTAAGAATCATAGGTACGGTATAATACTTAAATATTTACGTTCTGTGTATTGATTACATCGTCCTGTGCAAAATTACGTGCCATAATTTACATCAAAACGTGTGCAAAGCGATCTCTCCCCGTTTGACTCCTTTTTCACATATGAAGGTTAATGAACTGGCAGTGTTTATGGATCCTAGAGATACACTGGTCGGCTATGTCGAATGGAAGGGCAATTCCGGACAGAGCCTTCAGCGCGCGCTTCGGAAGGAGGCCGGCTGGGTCTGTGGCGCTCGCTGTACCGTTGGTTGCGCCAAGACAAGCCGTGCGCGCAACCAGGTGCAACATCCAGGCATCCTATGTTCCCGCTCTACAACTCTGCCTGCCCACCTGGTCTCACTCACAATGCACGTGTGTGCTTTGTGGTTGCAGAGTAGCTAGAGCAGCAAATTTCATTAGTCGAAGTCTTACAAGAAAAAAGTCTTGAACTTAGGATATAACGATACATTTTACAGTATAACTATCGCTATCCCCCATCAGGCATTATCCGTGTTGGAAGGCAATACCCATCGCTTAACTGAGTATAAAGAAAGAGTGTTATACACATTCCGTTGACAATTACTGATAATTAGCGTGAATGGGACAGGAAGTGGAAGGGGATAAGGACTACGGCCTGTAGTGATCGATTTGTCTCGGATCTCAATCTCGACAGCGATACAACTGGGGTGAATCGGCGTTCAAGCAGGTTAATGTCAAGACTACAAATCTAGAGACTTGGGAGTTCAACTCTCCGCGTGCTCTAAGAAATTTTTCGGAACTTATTGTTTTCCCCTCAGAAAATAATTTGTTACAGCGAAGAATGCACCTTGGCTCGTCAAAATGAAGATCACGCTGTTAACTGGCTGAATCAATTCAAAGGCACAGGAAGGTGAGTATGTACCACCAACAATAGACCATGCTTAGTACAACACTGTAGTGTTCTGGCTGAGACCGGTTTTACCTTAAAACCGAAAAACAATCTGGATATGCTGAACATCAGAAGAGAATCAAAGACCTACAACCTGAAGGAATCGTGTGATTTTTCAAATGGAGTTCACAGGCTCGAACGAGGAAAATCGTGGTCGGATCACGTGAGACCATACACATTAATCCAGACACCATTCTTTAAAAAAGGAAGCCCCGACGTGTCCTCAAACAAGCATTCTGTTCACACTTGTAACGGCTCGGGCGGTTAATATGCTAAAGCCTCTACCAACAATACGCCCACACATCATGATACTTCTGTCGTTACATATTGTAGCTGTCCGACTTGGTACGTCCATATGTATTTACAAAAATAAATCATTAACTCTCCGCTGGCATCTGCTAATAACTTGCCAACTGACGTTAGCTAGGTAACTGCAGAAATAAATGCTAAGAATAAGCAAGGACGCAAGTTAAGCGTTTAACGCCCGGTCAATGGCTAGGTATTGGAGATGGAGCAAAAGCTCGGTTTGAACTAGGATGGATAACGAGATTGGACGTGTCTGAACCACTCCATCAATCGCTTCAAGCGATATACTGATACCATGTAAAACCTAGAGCAGGATTACGGAATCGCCGCTCCTCCACTATAGTAATCCGGGGCATTCTACATTACTTATTGCAGCCCAGCCCGTCGTCCTAGACGGATAGTGTTATTCACAAACGTAACGTCGAAAGTGCTCTCTATGCTTCTTACGTACATTAACGCTCTGTCGGTTATGGTAGACAGTAATCTGAGACTGCTCGTGACACTGCTGGCAACGAGAAAGTGTCATGATTGAGTGGTTTAGTGGGATTCATGACGACTGACAATTTTTATTTGTTGTAATGAATGGCAGCTTGCTCTTAATGAACAAAAATGTAAGTTAATACAGACGAGTAGGAAAAACTACGTTCGAATACAGTATTACTGGTGTGCTGATTGACAGTCACGTCGATTAGATATCTAGGTGTAACGTTGCATAGCGATATGAAATGGAATGAATACTTAAGGACGATAGTAGGGAAGGCGAGTGGTCGACTTCAGTTTGCCGAGAAAATTTTAGGGATACCTAGCTTATATTTAAAAGAGACCGCGTATAGAACACTAGTGCGATCCAGTCTTGGGTGGAGTACTGCTCCGGTGCTTGGGATCCCCAGAAGGTAGTATAAAAAGAAGACATCGAAACAACTCAGAGGCGTTCTACGGTGTTTGTTACCGTAATGTTCAATCAGCACGCGATTATTACGGAGATGCTTCGCGAACTCAAATGTGAATCCCTGGAGAAAACACAATGTTGTTTCTGCGAAACACTACTGAGAAAATTTAGAGAATCGGCATCTGCAGCCGACCTTAGAAACATTATACTTCCGCCAACGTACATTTCGCGCAAGGACCGCGAAGACGAGAAAAATTCGAACTCTTACGGAGGCATATAAACTGATGTTGTTGTTGTGGTCTTCAGTCCTGAGACTGGTTTGATGCTGCTCTCCATGCTACTCTATCCTGTGCAAGCTTCTTCATCTCCCAATACTTACTGCAACCTACATCCTTCTGAATCTGCTTGGTGTATTCATCTCTTGGTCTCCCTCTACGATTTTTATCCTCTAAGCTGCCCTCCTATACTAAATTGGTGATCCCTTGTTGCCTCAGAACATGTCCTACCAACCGATACCTTCTTCTAGTCAAGTTGTGCCACAAACTTTTCATCTCCCCAATCCTATTCAGCACCTCATTAGTTATGTGATCTACCCATCTAATCTAACACGCGAGAATTACGGAAATGCTCTGAGAACTCAAATGGGAATACCTAGAGGGAATATGGAGCTCTCTTTGCAAAACATTACTGAGAAGGTTTAGAGAGCGGCACTTGCGACTAACCGCAGTAAGATTCTACTGTCACCAATGTACATCTCGTGTAAAGACTGATAACACTATAAGAAAAATTAGGGCTCGTGTGTTTCATAAAGTGAAACTTATATACTTGTGGATAACGGCCTACCAACAAACTTGTAACGTAGAAAGTCTTTTTCCTAGTTTCATTTGCGACTGGAACAGGAAAGGAAATGACTAGTAGTGGTACAAGTGATACACAACATTGTGGCATAAGGAGTTCGTATGTAGATGTATATGTAGATTCAGTCCTTTCGATTAAATAGCTTAAGCTGCTAAACGACTGGAAATGGAACGAGCAGAAAACCTCAGAGTGACGGTGAATGGCCGACTAAGGCTTATTGGGAGCGTTCTGGCGAAGTGTAGTAACCATATAAAGGATACTACGTACAGAATATTTGTGCAACAGATTCTTGAATACCGTTCGAGCGTTTGGTATCCCCACCATGCCGGGTTAAAGGAAGACACCGAAGTAATTCAGAGGCGAGCTGTTGGGGCCACTGTAACGAGAAAATAATGGAGTTAAGAGCTTGTCAGAGGAATACAGAGAATCAGCACCCTCGAACTAGCAACGTGTGTATGTAGATGTAGAAGGTTGCAGCAATAGCAACCGCCTCCAGTCCGCGCCCCGTGTATAGCAGTCCAGCAGCCGGCTCCGCCCGGCAGGCCACAGGTAGTACGACGGAAAGTGCTGTTTTCTCTTTGTCGGCGTTGCCAAGCCTCGTCCGCCGTGGGAACAACGTCCGCTTCGCTTATCTGGGTCAACAATTGGACTCGCGGCTCCGTAGGGAAAGAACTATCAACCAACGGCGGGTGGTGGTTGCGCTCACAAGCACAACAGATTATTTGCTCCCGAAGAAAGACTTCGTGGGAATGACTGCCTTCGAGAAAGCCAGCCGATGTAAAAACAGGTCCTCCCCATTATTTAATGCCTTTCCCCAGCAACACTGTGCATCATTAAAAGAGAATTTTTGCAGCTGGGCAGTTCTATTATTTTGTAAAGTTCATTACACTATGATTATTCACAAGAATAACTGCATTTATATAAAAGTCTTTCAAAATGATTACCCTCGGTGTAATCTTTCAAATGTCTGTGAATCCCTATGGGACCAAACTACTGAGGTCATGCTAAGAACAACACACACACACACACACACACACACACACACACACACACACACACACACACACAAACGCGCGCGCCCCCCCAGGGAGGACTCTCTCAATAGCTCTCCCGGTCGCTTTGGAGGTTCTTGACCCTGAAATCGCTACTAATTGGTGAAATAGCTTCTTAATTGCCCTCACAAGGCTGGGTGCAGCCCGTACCAACCCCTTCACCAAAGCGAACCCGGGTCCCACTATATGGCAACTTTCGCATGGCTAATAACAACGAAAGGCATGTAAAGTCGTTGATAAGCACTCAAGCTTCCCTTTACAGAGCCGCCTGAATCTGCAATAGCTCGATACATCCAATGTACAAAGCATTAAATTATTCTGCCTCCCCAAAACGGAGTGGTGTATCATACGTGTCAGCGACCATCTGAATATAAGAGAAGCTGTGGTACTGTTCGTACGCTAGTAATATTATCCGTAAAAAACCTGTCTAGCGTATTTTAATTGAATCGCCATTAACCAGGCCATTGGGGCGCACACACACGAAATTATTACATTTAATATTTATAATTTGTCTTTAGTTACGATGAGATATATCCTAAGAACAACATTCTCTTGCATGTTAAAATGGTTTGGAAGATTCGTAACTCCCCTTCTTCAAGAATCAAAATTACATTACTACTAATCATGCGCGCCCTATGTAGGACGGGGGAGAGGATGGGGACTATCAGAATCAGGAAAGAACTGTGTAAAGACGTGTTATCATCAGACTGCTATTCAACTGTCATCTGCTGCTGGAGAAGTAAATTTCTTAAGCATTCCATAATGCGCTTCACATTAACTACGTTTCCCAAATCTAGAAGCGTAGACCAAGCAAAATAAGCATATTGCGAAAGGAAAGCTTGAAGTGGTGCTTCAGTGGAAGAGAGAGTTCGAAAATTCAATACAATTCTCCGGGAATTAGTTGAGATTTCCTAAATGTGTTTATTATTACTTCAGACAAATATGGACAAAGTGTAATCCCTTATGGCAACATAGTGACCGTATTGTAAACGACGTTTTTTGTTTATTTTTCAGTCTCGGTTCACACAAATTGTATCATAGCAATTTCGACTTACTAGCCAGTCGTTGACTTTAATACGTAAAAGTAAGGGAAGAGACGATCAATTCCTGTTTCGTAGAACGTTGACGGGTCCACACCGCATTTCTTCGCGCGACTGAAACCGACGTCCACGCACGTCTTTCTTCAGATCGCCAAAGATGTAAAATAAACCGCATAGGTTGTACAGAGGATGTTGCAGTGTTTCCCAACCAAATCGCTGAAACGCAGCCTTCGTCCGATTAACAGTGTGGGGGCGGGCGTTATCTTGCAACAGGATTGTTGCATCTGGCAGCATTCCTGGGCGTTTTGACTTTACGGCTCGTCGCAATTTCTGCAAAGTGTCTTCATAGCACTGTGCCATGGCTGTTTCCACGCTCGAGGAACCACAAGTAGAGGGCCCCTGAAATCTAAGAAATTCATCATGACCTTACCAAAACTTGTGGAACAGCTTTGAATTTCTTTGGCGAGGGAGATGTGGGACCTTTCCACCGTTGGATTTGCCGTTTGCTATCTAACGGAATCACCCTGTTGCACAATAATGCCCGCCACCACACTGCCAATCGGACGAAGGCTACGCTTCAGCGATTTGGTTGGGAAAAAGTCACGGTACAGCCCCGATCTTTCACATCGTTGGCGAATTGTAGAAAGATATGCGTGGACGTCTGTTTCAATCAGACGAGTGAGTGCGGTTGTGCCGATCGCGTTCTACGAAACCCTTCCATGGTACCATTGTGGCCCATGTTCGGTTTGCATTTGATTAACCCTCATATAAACTGAACAGGCCAGGATAAGCGCTTAAATTTTCTCACCCGAGGCTGAAGAGAAATTTGTTGTTAGAATAGTCTACAAGTAAAAAGACGACGACTAAATAAAATATCAGTTCAAAAACTTATTCCCAAGAGAAAAGGCACACTTCCATTGTTAAGTTAAACTGTGGGTAATCAACCTCGCGCTACGTATTTATCTGCGTGTGTTACGTCATTGGTTTATCCTTCACGCGAAACGTAAGCTAAGCCCAGTCGAGAATAGTAGCTTATCTCACAGCCTCGTATCCTAACAGTCGAACTATAAAACGTCAAATTCCACGTATGAAGGTAAATAGCGAACAGCGGGCAACAATAACACTTTAAATTTAATTTCGTTCCGTTTGTAAAGAGAATGGACATTTCTCGACACTTTTTTAACGTTTCCGCGGAACACGGAACAATTTCATAATGTATATGAACGACAAGACTATACTGGTGCGACTGTTGAATGGGAATTGAAGCAGGAATCACATGGGTTATCATGGCAACAGGCAAAACCTCTGAAGACTTACAATGCTTTGGGGTGCCCCATTGTATCACTCACGCTTCAATAACAAAATATTT
Organism: Schistocerca nitens; assembly: GCF_023898315.1. Classification (NCBI taxonomy): domain Eukaryota; kingdom Metazoa; phylum Arthropoda; class Insecta; order Orthoptera; family Acrididae; genus Schistocerca; species Schistocerca nitens. The sequence continues at coordinate 1,126,154,909 of NC_064614.1, forward strand.
CAAATATAAGCAGGTCGTATCTCTAACCGATTTTCCCCACAGCGGCCCTATCGCTGGGTTTTCAGTAGGGCTGAATTTAACGATTAATAAAAGTATAACACAGGGACGACATACGTAGTACATAAACCAAAAATTTGGAGCGGGGAGAAATGTAAACGGACGTCCGAAGCCAATTGCAACAAATTTTGCGCCGCAACTGGTAAAGCGTGATGCACCGCTCAGATAGTTGCCGTATCGAACCGTACGCCCACGGCGTGCTCCAGAGGCAGCATCGGACTGTGCTACCTCGTTTGATGCGCAACGACGGGATCGGCTCCGGAAACCAAGCGGCGGACCGACCTTCGGAAGCAGAGCACGACGCCCGCAAGAGACACCACGGCGTGACGCAGCCGTTAAAAATACAGCCACGGCAAGCCTGCACCTCCCGCCCTCTTCTCAGTTGTCACAACAGTTACCTCCTAGTATTCTGCCACTACGTACATCCTATGCTGCGCAAAACAAAGTTGACTCACCCACTACGAGAGGCAGAAATTGCCACGTGTCAGGGTTGCTGAATATCAGATCTCTCGAATCGTACTACTGTACTTTCAAATATAAAAAAAGTTGGTTTGAACAAATTGTTAATAACTTATTGTCCATTCCATACGCTAACCCAACAAAGCCCTACAGTAAACACATTAACATTACATAGTAGCTACGTTTGGCAAAAAAGACGATGAGAGCAACAACTGCGCCAAAATGAAAAAGAAATCGTTCCCTCTTTTTATTTCTCGGGAACTTCAGCTATTGAAGTCTAAGCAGTTCACGTCTCCGAAAGTCTAATATAAGCACTGCTGGGATTACAAGAACAACATCTACAGCAGAACACAGGCAAAGTTCTAATGTCTCAACGCTGATCATTTGAACCAACAACATAAGGAACTGACCGAGAAAGCAGGCAGCAGATAATTCGAAATAAAATGCCGCCTACCAAACAGTTGCTGTCTTTGGTTGCAACCATTGCCAATTCTTGCCGCCAGATTATCTGGAAAGAAACGCGAGAAATACACTATTTTTAAAAAAAATATATATTTGTGGGGATCCATAGCCTCTAGATACTTAATAAATGTAAACGTGGTACGTAGCAGGCTGTAATGCTATGATTATTTAATCGAGCGATTAGCTAATTTCGAAAAAGCGTCATAGTCAAGCATATCATTTTCAAATTACTCTTAATTACAAGTGAAAAGTAGCCGTATTCCGTCATTTTACGAAAGGATCCACACTACAGTGACACCTTTGCAGTATGTCAGTTACCATGCTGTACATGGAGCGAAGTTCAGAATACGATCTTAAAAGGTGTCATTGTAGTGTGGATCCTTTCGTAAAATGACGGAATACGGCTACTTTTTTTGTAATTAGGAGTGATTTGAAAATGACATGAAATACGTATTTACAAATGTGCTTGTCAATGACGCTTAGTCGAAATTAGCAAGTAGCACGATTAAATAAACATCGCACACAGCGTACTACGAACCACCCATATGTTTATTAAAACACTGTGTTTCATTTGTCGACTAACTGATCTGCTGTCTGTGTTTAAAAAGAGGGTTAAATTAGCATACTTCCGTGGAATGCATTCTTGAATTCAATTTTTATTTCACCTTCTTTGGAAAGATATCGGCATACAAAGTAATTGCGAGTCTTCTTAAGGCTGCCTCTATTAAGGAAGAGATTGACACCGTGACAAGCAAATCTGTAATATCTGAGGTGAAGAAGAAGAAGAAGAAGAAGAGGTATGAACAAAGAAAGAAAGCTAGGAAACAAGTTACATATAGGTTCAAGCGATTTACGAAGACCACAGAAAACAAAACAATGTCGAGGGGCGGAGATCTCAACCGCTGTGTCATCTAACTGAAGCACTAAATTACCCTGCTACTAAAGTAAGACGTTTTTGTACTCACAGATAAATTTCCAGGAACTGTGCTCCTGGAATTCTGTAATGTTTAAAGCCGATTTGGCAAAAGATGCATTAAATTAAATGCCTACGTACAAACGCCTCAACAAAATAAACGCAAGTATATTTTAAAGCGAAGGTTTCATCATTGCCTTGTGGAATATTTTCATTTTTAGAAGAGAAAACACATTCCCTATTAATTTAACATTACGAAGAAGCGAAAGAAATTTCTACAACAGCAACACCTACAATATTCTCATGAGTACATACCACAGCGATTCAAATTAAGCTGTATGGTACACTTGTAAAGTTATTAATAAATGTGCAGTAGGTAGCAGAGGAGTAACAATATTATGTTGATCTAACTACATATTCCAAAAAAAAAAAAAAAAAAAAAAAAAAAAAAAAAAAAAAAAAACCTAAAATTAGCAGGAAGAGGAAGTGATCCTATTACAGCATCATTGCTTCTTCAGTAGTTTACTGGAGACGCCTTAGCGGGAGAAGGATAATAAATGTGCCAACAACGATAAACCGAAATTTCATTTTTTTTTTCTCCTCGCCTTAACGTTAGGCTACCTGAGAACGCCTCTAGGCTTGACTCAAACTTTCACAGTCATCACTGTTTTCATCTACTACTTCCGATGGTATCCCACGGGGCATGTGGAAATAACACCACTGGGCAAACGGAGTAGTGAAAGCTGTGGTTACGCTGTCAGAAGGAAGATACGTGAAAGGAATCAATTAATGAGGATGGAATGACATGAAATGTATGGTATGCTGAACTTTAAATTTAACGAATATATCGTGAAAATCGAAATTCCGTGCGAAGCTGCGATTTAAGTCAGTGTTTCCTGAACGATAATGTAGACGGGCGTGGACGCGGAGCGGGCGGCCAGATGTTGCCCCGGTGGCGGAATGTGGGCTGACATACTTCCGCAGTTAGCGGTGCCTGCTGGTGCCATACCGCTGTTCATCGTATAAGAGTTGCTTCTATACTGTACTACGATGTTATTTTACCACTTATAACCACGACTGCCACTAGCGTAGTTATTTCTCAACAAGCGTGACGATAAAATTTAATTTCGGATATAGTAAACAAAGAGTTTAAGGCAATGCTCAAATCTGTGTATACATAAGGAAAGAAGTGTCGTAAGGGTTAGTGACTGGTCGCTGCAAACCATCTACCCTATTTACACACCAATTTGCGTAGAGCGCTAACAATTATGAAGATGTGTAATGAAGTTCGGATTAGCATACTTACAGTTTTTCGAAAATAATAAACTGTATTTGTCCCATATATTAATCTTCTCGGGATACTTGCTGAAGCAGTACCGCTCCTTCGTGACGCGCGGGGTCATCGGGCTAAAGAAGGAAACAGAATATTCAAGCTGGAAGAACAGCGATGGAAGAAACATTGGTGCACATCCTTGCTTTACTTACACAGTTCATCTTTGTGTTATCACGTGATTTATCCAGATAAATTATGAACGTGGTTGCTGTCAATTTAGGTTTATCAACAGTGGAGAGATAACAGCTAAACTGCACTATCACGCAAAATCTCTAAATAATATTGTGATATCAAAGCATTTGTATCCCACAATCCATACAAATATGTTGATAATCAGCATGGGACTCATGTCACTTAACAAATTTAACTAAACGGCGAACAGAGAAGGATTCAGGTTCCCAAAAGTAAAGAATAGTGTAAACATTCAAAGGTATAAAAAGCATAGTCTGTTCATTTCGTTTCAAAAAGTGAATGTAGTGTTAGTGAAGAGCTTTCAGAATAAGGACACTAACTAAAATTCCTTGCTTATTGTGGTTAGGGCTTTGGAATCCGTTCAATAGCAATACTTTGTCGAGAGTTAGGAGTTTACACGCAAGTTAAAAGGCTGAATTCATTCACATTTTGTAGATACAATCTGCCTTTAATAAACGAAGCGGGCATCGAATTAAAAATAACATTCAATTATATTAATGGCAAAACTGCAGAAATGTATAGTAAGAAGAGAGAACACGATGAAATTTTACGCATCTATGGCGATACCTGCTCTACTATATGGGAACGAAGTATAGGTTTTATAAACCCAGAAACAAAACACAGAAAAATCTGAAAAGAAGAGCTGGGTACACCGGAACAAAAAGAAAATGAAACCAAAGATTTCTGTGGCAGTATACTGAACTCATTTCTCATCCGCTTACAGCTTCAATAATGAATAACAGAGGTCTTTTTCCTTCTAGTCTTGTAGCTGTGAACATAACTACTTTTTTAAAAAGGCAATGATTTATTTTAAACGAATTTAATTGGCGAATACATATATATAAAGAGAAAACTTAAAATCCCAAACTCCTTGAAAAGCTGTCTGCCAGATGACTGTGGGCGGACACAACACATTATTCTCACTAATCGCTTATGGGCAATAAACATTTTCTGCCGTAGGATGTAAATGAGAGTAAATACACGAAATGTAAGACGCTGATTAGTTTGTTCCCGAAAACTAGTAATCATATACGGGCGAAAGTGACCAAACTTTCATCAGTACGATGTTGAGCTGCTATAGGGACTTTGATACTGTTTTCAACAGTTAGATACATTGATTCACAGGTAAACCTTGTGAATATAAGTTAAGTCGTCCGGCTGTAGACATTTAGTGCTATTCGCACGAAGCCGGAACGGGTCGCTAGTCTGCATAATTACTACCCCCCCCCCCCCCCACACACACACACCTCACACACACTTCCTTCCATTACCAAACTAATTATTTGTTGATACCTCGGATTGTATCCCATCAACTGATACCTTCTTTTAGTCCAATGGTGCTCTAAATTTCTTTCTATCAAAATACACTTCAGTAGTTCCTCACTATTAATTCGACCTTCCCGCCTAAACTTCAGCATTCTTCTGCGGCATCTCACTTCAAAAACTTCTGTTCGCTTCATTCCTGAGCTGTTAATCGTCCATGGTTTACTTGCTTACAAGGTACATTCCAGACTAATACCTTCAGAAAAGACTTCCAAAGATTTAAAGTTAATTACAAGTTAACGAATTTCTTTCTTTGGACACGCTTTTCTTGCAGTTGCCAGTGTACATTTTATTCCTCTCTCTCTTTCTGCCTTCATCAGTATTTTGCTACCCAAATAGCAAAAATCATTGCTACATTTTGAGTCTCTTTTCCAACTCTGCAAGGCGCGATTTAATTGTATTACATTCAATTATACTTGTTGTACATTTCTGATATTGATACACGACCCATTCGGTTGAACTCATCTCCAAAGCCCTTCGCAGTCTCTGGCAGAATTACGTAGTCATCGGCAAACTAAAAGTTTTTATTTCTTTTACCTGCAATTTAATTCCCCATTCCAAATTTTTCCTGAATTTCCTCCACAGCTTGTTCAGTGCTCACACACAATATCACGCAGTGGCTGCAACCTTATCTCGTTTTTCTTCTCGACTACTGCTTCCCTTTCATGTCCTTCGACTTATAACTGCAATCTAGTTTCTTGACAAGTACTTTTCGCGCCCTGTATTTTATCCTTCAATATTTTTACCAAAAACTCAAAAACTTGGGGACCGAGGTCATACGAACGTCAAAGGAGAGGATAAAAAACCAATAATGACAGTATGGAGTTTCAAGTCTGAAGAGACTACCGAAGAAAGAATAGCTTTCCCTTGAGCATTTGGAAGCAGTTGTTAATTGCTGTTTATGTCATCGTAAATGAGTGTTGCCACCTAACGAGGAGGCATCTTCGCCGAAACTTGTGCGCTGGGCAGCTTTCTTTTTCCACAGGCGACTGCCCGCTAGCGGCCTCTCGCCGTGAGTCACCGCATTCCCGCGAGACGTTCGCAGCGCCGACCCACCTCGTCTTGTGTACACAAGCGCTGCGCTACTGGCCCGCGAATCGGTCGCTGCAGCTTCACGCCGCAGCCCGTGACGCAATGCGTGACACGTGCACTTTCTGTGTGCTTGGCGGCGTTCCGTCGACACACTCGATCTGCGTCAGCTGTCGCCCCGTTCTGTAAACGTTCACCTATGCTTAGCTTACATTTCCCTCCCGCTTTGGAGTTCCGCAGAGCGTCGCGGCTAGCTAACGTCGTTAGCCTTCTTTCCTGTTGCCTAGTACCGGAAGCTTCTCTCACGGCGAACAGTGTCATTGGCAAGTTTGATGCCTGACACAAGCTTCGCAACTAACGGTACTTCGTAAATCAAGCAACGTGTTCTGAAATATCGTCCAGCCACAAGCATATCACACCGAACAACGAAGACAACTGTTTAAGTGTTAGTACTCCCAAGACTAATGCGTCCTTCATCAAGGCGTAATTTGACATAAGGTAATCAAGCATAACTTAACAGTGAATGGCTTAACTACGATGAGTATTATGAAAGGCAGTTTTCAAAGCACTACTCTACCTTCAACAAAGAAATGTGCTCATGAGAAATGGCCCAAATACTGACTGGTTCATTATATTGACAGGGGCAAGATTTGATGTTCACGATCAACGTAGAATTCCATGAAAGCTAATAGGTTTATCAATTAAATCTCAGCAAACGTCATACTACATATGATTGCAGCTATGGCACACATGTAATGCAAGTCATCGTGTTATTCTCCGTTAAGGACAATCAGTATTGCTCCGAGGAAATATTTCAAATAGATCTCAGTACTCATTCTGGCTTGTGAAGTGTAGAGAAAAGACGAAGTCGCATAACACAATGACGCGGTGAAAAAAATTTATCGCATTCCGCAGTTTGAACCCTGTTTAACTCTTACTAAAACAGTAACACCAATTACAAAACTTTAGCTTCCCATTAATCTTGGGCAAACATTTTATCTATTAAAAAATGACCCGACATTACTAACAGTGGCGTAGCTGGCAACCGGTGCAGAGTTTTACCTTGTCAGTCTCTCCCCCTCCCCCCCCCCCAAAAAAAAAAACACAAAAAATATATAACTTTTTTTGCGGATGCAGTTTGATACATGTGGTTAAGTATGTAGAAAAAGTTCAGTGCATTTGTACAAGCAACAATGAACTGGTTATTAATGAAGCAGTACAAATAACCAAACCTCTTGTTACTGATAGGGGACTGAAGTGTAACTTCCAACCTCTTTCTTCCAAGTTTTTCTTGAGAAAATTTTGAAGATGTGTCATCGGCACAATATCATTAGCTTCATTATTTTCGATCGATAAGACTGCCAAACTAGAGAGTCGTGCCTGATAAATAATGGGCCTAAGATACTCCTTTACCACTTTGAGTTTGTACAAACACACGAACTTAAGAAAAATCTTAATGTCAAAATAGGTAACAAATTTGTAAAATTCACAGCAATCACCGAGCTGTAAGAACATCAAAGACGTGCAACCAAGAGACTCTTCTTTTAGAACTTTGGCAGCCTACACAAATCTTCCTAGGCATGCAAGGATACGATCTTCAGAAATCTCATAATTGTCAACCAGACTTTTTACGATCGTGCAAAGTTCCGTTTCTGTGGTTTTAATGAGACTGTTGGCTCTACAGCAGACGAACGATCTGTTATACGTTCCATGATTTTAACGTGTCGCGATTTCTTGCAGAAACCTGTCTATGCTCTCTAACATTGACTTCCTTAGTTCCTGATGCAAAGTCAGCGTCTCATTTGCAGCCTTCTCTCTATGCGTCATTTTCTTCTTCCTGATAGTTTTACTTTTTTTCACAGGAATGAACGTCTCGTTCTTCACAAACCGAAGTGCTTCGCAAACGCAGTAATTTCTCTAGTCTTTCTAAAAGAGCTGAAGACTTACCATATTTGTAATACACATTCCGAAGATGACTCCGTGAAACTGAAAATACTTTTGAGCATGGCTGACGTCTTCCGAAAAGAATACTTCGTAAACGTAAGAAACACCAAAACATAGGAATTATGCAACGCAGGTAAGAAGAGCTCACCTCTCGTTTCTAAAGAATCAGACAATTCCTCATTGGAATCAAACTTTTTACAGCACTGGAGCACTGACTTACTGGTTTGTAGTGAGCACTCCATCGCACTTCTGAAAGTCTCCAACTGTAACTGCAACGTCTGTCAGAACGACTGTCCATTTGGGTGTAGAAGCTGAGTGAAACACTTTGAAACTTTCTAAGGTCTCAAATGAGTCACACACAATGGAAATGTTGCTAAAGTGTATAATCTGCACATATTGAGAGAGAGGTTTGCACAGAGTACAACCACAAAATAATAACTGCACGACAACCTTCACAGCACAACCAGACCCTAGAAACAGTTTAGTGGTTAAGAAACTATGTCAACAATGATCTGATTACTAACTAATAGATATCAAACTAAGCCGACATCAATGTATCAAGTACCGTGTAGGAATACTTTTTGTTTACACGCTATTCTAGCCTTAACATGGTGCGTATGCATACTAAAGACTTAGTCCCAGTGCATCAGCTGTCTAGTTGCTCGCCCCCCCCCCCCCCCCTTCCTCCAAGTGTTATCTTTGCTTCTCTCGATGTTCTGGAAAACTACTGCAGATACACGTCTGGGGAGTGTTTTACTAAATTCACCACACAATACCAACAAAATAAATGGAACTTCCTGGCTGATTAAAACTGTGTGCCCGACCGAGACTCGAACTCGGGACCTTTGCCTTTCGCGGGCAAGTGCTCTACCAACTGAGCTACCGAAGCACGACTCACGCCCGGTACTCACAGCTTTACTTCTGCCAGTACCTCGTCTCTTACCTTCCAAACTTTACAGAAGCTCTCCTGCGAACCTTGCAGAACTAGCACTCCTGAAAGAAAGGATATTGCGGAGACATGGCTTAGCCACAGCCTGGGGGATGTTTCCAGTTTCATTCTGGAAACATCCCCCAGGCTGTGGCTAAGCCATGTCTCCGCAATATCTTTTCTTTCAGGAGTGCTAGTTCTGCAAGGTTCGCAGGAGAGCTTCTGTAAAGCTTGGAAGGTAGGAGACGAGGTACTGGCAGAAGTAAAGCTGTGAGTACCGGGCGTGAGTCGTGCTTCGGTAGCTCAGTTGGTAGAGCACTTGCCCGCGAAAGGCAAAGGTCCCGAGTTCGAGTCTCGGTCGGGCACACAGTTTTAATCTGCCAGGAAGTTTCATATCAGCGCACACTCCGCTGCAGAGTGAAAATATCTCATTCTGAAAATAAATGGAAATCGTGCTTTACTTTAACCTCGTATAGTTTCGCGATGGCTTCATGTTACCGAAGTTGCTAAATTTCAGCAAAAGCTTTTATCAGCCGTAACTCCGTAACTAAACATTTGTGAACCTAGGTTTATATGAATTTTTATCTTTAGGTTTACTTGTAGAATAACATATTAAAATATTTGCATATCTTCATGAATCAACCTGTATATCAAATAACATTCTACAATAGAATAACTTTGTTCAGTTTGGTTTGGAGTAACAAGCTTCAATTTGCAGGATGTGTGACTTCCACCTTTCACTTCGTGAACTATGCTAAATACAATGGCGTGTAAAACTTAAAAGACGAAAAGAACTTTCGCAACATGTGTCACTGCTCAGTACATAGAACTGCTACAGTATAGTACAGAGGGATAACTGAAATAAATATGCAACATGTCTATCATTAATCCCACTTTTGTTCAAAGACAATAACTGCACTAATATCACCGCGATTATAATGGTCTTCTGGACATTATCGAAGGCACGACTGTGTGTGTGTGTGTGTGTGTGTGTGTGTGTGTGTGTGTGTGCGCGCGCGCGCGCTGTTTTATAGGCGCTCAACATCGAGATTGTCAGAGCCCCTTAATAAGGGATGCGATCACCACGGACGGCAATGAATGCTCTGCAAGGTGCTCAAAAGCTGGCCTCAAGAATGGTGTGGAGTTCTTGTGGCACGGCGTTCCATTCCTCCGTCAGCGCGATTGACATCTGCTGGATGGTCGTCGATGCAGGTGGAACCTGCTCGAATACGTCTCTCCAACGCATCCCATATGTGCTCGATGTGATTTAAGTCGGTGGAACGTGCAGGCCAATCCATTCACCGAACATCTTCTCGTTCCTATAGCTCCTAACCCGCGCTGTACGATGCGCTCTCGCACTGTTATCCATAAAAATGAAATCAGGGCAGTATGTACCCCTGAAAACAAGCACATAGGGAATGAACACATTGCCACAATAACGTTGACCGGTGGATTTGAACCACGCTCATTTAAGAAGAGAGTTCAGTGCCTTAAACGCCCCGCGCTCTAAACTCCGTAACAAAACACCTTTCCACTGCTCATTCTCCAACGTAGATCATGAGAAAATATCACACGTCGGATTCGTTACAATTCGTGCTGCGTCAAGAATACAATGAAACGCTTTCGGCAATATCCTCACAAGCACTCAAGCTTATCAGTATTTCGTCTAACGCAAGAAGCCGTCAGAAACAACCTAAAGTAACTGCTCTAAATTTACATATTTATTCCGTCTGCCACGTCCACCATTTCCTTCTCCAGTGCCGAGTGGTGCGAGGAAAGGACAACCGTTGGAAGCCTCCATGTGAATTACAATGTCCATAATTTTAACTTCACGGTATTTTCACGAGAGAAAGCAATATGTTGTTCGACTCTTCTGAGACCGTACGCTCTCCAGATTGTAACGGAACAAGTCTCTTCTTAACGTCTGCCACTGGATTGGAACTCCGTAGTGCTTTTGCCCTTACTATACGAACCCGTGACGAAACGTGCTGCTCCTGTCCATCTCCTCTGTCAGTTTTACTTGCTGAGCGTGCCGCGCTGAGTAGCAATTCGTCAGAATCAGCCGAAAACGGGTTTTGTAAGCTACCTGCGTTGTATGCTTCCACTGATAACACAGAGCGCATAACATCGACATTTGGAGTATTGTGTATATATTTTCTGTGCAACTGAGATTGGAAGGTAAATGGAGATTAGAAATCAAAAGAAATGCTTATATGTAATAATCCACCACTGACCGTCTACAGATCTACATCATTACTTTGCAATTCACAATTAAATACCTGGCCGAGGGTTCATCGCACCACCTTCAAGCTATTTCTTTAACGTTCCGCTCTTGAGCAGCGTGCGGGAAACACGAACACTTAAATCATACCGTGCGAGCTAATAAAATATTTTCGCATTCAAAGGAGAAAGTTGGTGATCGCAATTTCACGAGAAGATCCTCCCGAAATGAAAAACGCCTTTGTTTCGGTAGCTGCCACCCAATTCCGTATCATATCCGAGGCACTCCCCCCCCCCCCCCCCCTGTTTCGCGATAATACTAAACGAACTGCCCTTCTTTGAAATTTTTCGATGTCCTCCGTCAATCCTATCCTGATACGGATCCCACGCCGCGCAGCAATAGTCCACAAGAGGACAGATAAACGTAATGTAGGCACTCTCTTTAGTAAACCTATTTTATTTTCTACGTGTTCAGCCAATAAATCGCAGTCTTTGGTTCTCTTTCCTATAAAACATTTATGTGAGCATTCCAAGTTATTCGTTATTGTAATTACGTGCCATGGGTCCCTTGTATCCAACTACCCGGAAATTAAGCCACAGACTCAGAAATTTTGTCGGCGGATTTCGGGTTCCCCTGTATATTGTGAACAGTTGAGATCATTTGGCCATATTTATTAAGCAGCGTGCGGATTGTGGCTTGCCTATTGTGGACGTCAGACATGGCCAGTGTCACGTTTGGGAAGTGGCACTGTGTAAATATGCAGGCAAGCTGTGAAGTTGCAGAGAGCCGAGAAGGCAGCGGCGTGGCGTGCGTTGCTTCGCGGGCAGCAGCCACGGGACATCGACCCTGGCTGTGCCGCTGCCGTTGCCGCCTTCCGCCACTTTCACAGGCGGCCAACAAGGTAGGCGGCAGGCGGCAGGCAGCAGGCAGGCAACTTGGCAGCGCGCGAACGTCGCTTTCCTGTCCAAACGCTGAGCCGGCAACCATTTCCGTTCCTCTGACAATGTTGAGATGTAAAATGTCTGGAGCACTGGTAAAGTCTTCCCTTTTCTCATACTTACTTGAAAGCTGGGCAACTTATATGTGTAAATGAGAACACTTTGTAGGTATCACAGGAACAGGAGGATACAGTGAGTTGTTTTAATTCTTCTATCTTCTATTAAAGCGTTAAATAATGTTTTGAGTACTGACACAAGATGTGCCGACTTTAACGGTGTGAAATTACATATAAATTTGGAAGTATCAACTGTTGTGCTCTTCAGATTAATCGATTCTGTGCAGTGCTTTTCCTATCTGCCTAACTTCCGCAACACACATCCGCTTGTACCGATTACTGTAGTAAATTTTTGTTCTCCCTCTACAACTTTCATGGCCCCAAATTTCCCGTCTTTACTAATTTAACTATTCCTTGTTGCACTTGGCTATGTCCTAACAACGTATCGCTTCATTTAGTCAAGTTTATCCCGGATTTGGATACTCATCTATTCAGCGTTCTAATACGGCATCACATTTCAAAATAATTCTAAGGTCTTTTTTTCCTACACTGCTTCTTATCCACGTTTCACTTTCGAATAAGAGTACCTTCGATACAAACACATTTTGAATGGACTTCATAACAATTACATTCATGAAACTTCCTGGCAGATTAAAACTGTGTGCCCGACCGAGACTCTAACTCGGGCGAAAGGCAAAGGTCCCGAGTTCGAGTCTCGGTCGGGCACACAGTTTTAATCTGCCAGGAAGTTTCATATCAGCGCACACTCCGCTGCAGAGTGAAAATCTCATTCTGAATTACGTTCATATCAAATCTTTTTGAAGTACGCTTTTCTTGCTATTGTCAGTCTTCATTTGACAACCTCACTTCTTTCGTTGTCAGCTATTTTTTGGCCCGAATAGCAAAACTTGTCCATAACTTTCAGCGTTTCATTTTCTAATCAATTTCTTCAGCGTAATGCAAGTTAAAGCGCCTACACGCTGTTACCACTGTCTTGTTGATGTTTATCTCATATCCTCTTTTTATCATGGTAATCATACATTTCGTTCACTCATCCACCAAGACCTTTGCCGTTGACAGAATTACAATCTATGAGCATACATGTTACGACAAACTTTTCAAACTTTTGGGTGCTATAAGTGATAACTTGGGAGCATTGGTACTCCATCACTGGAATAATTATATTAACGTTAGGAGTTTTGACAACACTTTTTGTCAAACAAATTAAAAAAACCGGGCAAGATGGCACAGTGGTTAATACCCTGAAGTCGTATTTGGGAGCAGTATCATTCAGATCCCTGATTTAGACTTCCGTTGTACCTCCAAATCTTTCCGGCGGACACAGTGCTTAATCATTCTAGAGACTAAGTCCGTTTACTTCTCCCACCCGACTTACAAGTGAATCAATGCACGCTCCTATCCAATGAGGTGTTACGGAGAGATGTGTATAACTGAATAATGGATTATTTAAGTATACTACTATATTTTGGTTACATCGCCCTCTAATAATTATTTTGCAAATTTGTGTTTACAACAAGTCGGTGTCTACCATTAGCAACTTATCATACAATTACTTAAAAGCTTCATAAAATATCATCGCCAATTACTGACTTTCGTACTACTAGTTAGATTTAAAAGTCCGTAATCTGCCACAAGCTGATAGTTGATGCCGAAGACTAAACATTGATACTGCACCCGCACAAACTTGCAGAAGTTTGCTGCAGAATCGGTTATCACAGAAGTGTAGCTAAGAATGAGTGATGGCAAATATTACTTAGCCCGTTTATATCTTGAATAGATGTCACATACCATGGGAGCGCAATAACTGCAATCAAGGAAGAAGTCATTGTCATTTTAGAAATAAGATTTTAAAAATTTAAAAAAAAAGTGCTGTCAAATGAAAGCTACACAGATAGGGAAAAAGTATGCAAACTGTTTATCATTTCAAAAGTAATCGCCTTAACTGTTCATACATTTATCCCATTGCGGAACAATACAGTCAGTGCCTTCATGGTAAAATGTATGCGGTTGCCTACGGGACCATGGCTGTACCCAAGCGTGCACCTGAATGGATGATATGTAGGGGCACCCCAACGAAAGATCTGCAGCGACGTCGAAACAAGCGTATCAGTTGGGGAAATGTAATTACGACCTCTTTCAGCAAGTGCCTGCTGTTCACTGAATTTCTGGAACATGGCTCCACAATTAACGCGCATCGGTATGTGAACGCTTTACAAAAATTGAAGCGCACCAACAAATCGAAACGTCCAGGAATGTTGACCACAGTATCACAGTGTTGAAGGATAAAGCCTGCCCACATATTGCCAAGGTTGTTTCGACTGCACTGCAGGAGTTTCGCTGGGAAGACCTTAACAGTCCCGATCACTCCCTACGCGATTTTCATTTGTCTGGAGCCCTGAAGAAATACATTTATGGCCATAGATTTGCTTTCGACGAAGAGATGCATGCCTGGGTACAATCATTTTTCAGTACATGCGATAAACTGCTGTAGCTTCTGCGTGAATATATCGGGAGCTATAGGAGATCCGAAAAAATAATCACACCAGGACGTTCCGGTAGGATACAGTTAAATATCGCGGCGCGCGATGGGCAGAACAGAAATCAATTCCTACTGTATTCGGTAATGATCTTGGAGACCATATAGTTCAAAACACACAAAATTATGGAAGATTGGTAGAAATTCGGGCGACAACACGAACACGCTTCTATAATGACATCCAAATATTCTGAACAAATACGCACAGGACTTATTGATAAACAGACTGAAAGGACGTAGTTGAGAATTCACTAATATCATTCAGTACCTATTCGAATCCTTCTAGTCCGAGACAATATATCTTTCAGCAGTCTACTGTCGGCCAACACCCGTTATTTTATCATATGACAATGCGGTCCTTCACCAGAACGCTAGTTCGAACATCACAGTGCTTTACTTGGCACGGTCGTATTGGTGTTACATCCTTTACTTTCTTCCAGTCTCTCAACTGACTTACCCAGTCACTTAGAGGGTCTTCCCGCATTTTAGCGTGGGCTTCTAACCGCGGTGCAGCTTTTGAGTTTTTACATAAACAAATCATTACCAGATATAAAAGAAGCGATAAGTGTCGCGAAACATCCTATAACTGACTGGGGTTTGAACCCCGAACCACCTTTTTATATACAGTATGACACACATCCACTCAATCACAGTATTTGACGTGCCTTGTGTTTCACACTTCTTCCTTGGAGTTTTTAGGGGATAATTACCTCACAAACGTCATCATACCGGGCTCTAGATGTGCGTCCTTTTAGCCTTCTATTTATTAACAATCCTCGACCACCTACTTTCATTCATTCATTCATTCTCTTTGGTGTCCGCACAAAAGCAGATGCTTCTCTTTCAATAAATCACAACTATCCCCACGACTTCAATTACATATTGCCAATTTACCTTGACCTTTGTCGCTATTACGTATTACACATTTACCTTGTCCCCTGTTGTTATTTACGTCACCCGTACTTCACTGTTCGATAACAGCGTAGCAAATGAAGTCTAATTGTCTCTAATCATTGTTGTATTACCCTGCAAAGCTAACTGGTACCTGTCCAAGGTGGCAGCACCGTTGTGTTTAGGTTCTAGAGACACGGACGGAAGGAAGTAAAAGCTTACACTCCAGTAGTGGAAGCACTGCCACGCGTTACACTTCTGTACCTGCTACCGAGAGAAGGGCCTATTAATAACAAGAACAGAAACAGGTCGCCATGTACCACACTTTACTGCCTGCTCACGACGCTTCGCTAGCAGTATTCGTAGAACTACGTCCCTGAATTATATCGCTATCTTCCTGAGCTATGTCTGTTGATTCGTCGTCTGCTGCATCAGTAGCATTTGTTAATGGCGATTCTTTGAATCTATGCCGAGTGTTTTTATTATATTTTCAGTTTCTCCAGTAGTAATGACATACCTTTTTGGTGTGATGCACGGCCTTTCAAGCCTTCAAATGTCACAACAGTAAGAGTTAATGTCACAATTACCGTGTGGTCTAGTAAACGTTTCTGGCTCGAGATGCCGTATTCGGTTCCCGGCGACCCATCCATATTTTTCTCTGGAGGAAAAGGTGTAGGAGGAGGTGCACTCAACCTTGTGAAACCAACTGAAAAACCGCCTGAATATAAAGGCAGCGGAATTGATACGCAATTTGTTTAAGTAGCGTCACATCGAAAGGCTTGGACCACGCTAGATGACATTTCTTTATCCGCAGCGAAAGCATCAGCCGTCGTTTTTTTTTTTTTTTTTTTTTTCTGGTTAGAGAGCGAGATGCTTCATGTATTACGTCTAAGGATTTTATTCTTTGCAAGATTCTAGACCAGTTGTATAGGCTTTGGCTTTAAGCATAGGCTGTGCTTTCGCAGTAGGTGATCATTTTCTTGAACCATTTTGGCAGTGGAATAAAAAGGAAAAGGTTGGATTTCCTTAATAAATTGATGCCAGCAGTTCGGGTTTCCTTCACTCTATGTGCTTCTAATTTTTTCGAGTCATTTCTTATGACTCGTTTGCTCTGACAGCTTTTGAAATCGAATCCCATTGACGGAACAGTTTTTCTCAGAGGATTTTTTTTTTTGCCAGCGTAGAAGTCCTGTTCTCTGCGACAAAAGCTGTATAGTTTTGCAATGATAGGATTTTCTTGTATTGTTCATAAAATTGCAGAAATTGCGGTCTAACAGCACATTTATCAATATCATCAATGGAATATTTCTGGTGTGCATTTTACGTATTCTACTTTAGGGTAGATACCGTAATACTTATAAGCTTCTGTCGTTAAAAGAACGGACCTGCAGTATAACAGACCAACTGCAGAATTCTTGAGCGTTTTCAAAGTTCGAATATAAAAAAAATTTCCTCCGGAAAGAAAAAGTTCTTGTCCACAATCAGTACGAATTCAGAAAGTATCGCTCGTGTGAAGCTCAGCTAGGCTACTTTTCTCGTATGATATCTTGAGACCCACGGAT
Source organism: Schistocerca nitens (assembly GCF_023898315.1). Lineage (NCBI taxonomy): Eukaryota > Metazoa > Arthropoda > Insecta > Orthoptera > Acrididae > Schistocerca > Schistocerca nitens. The sequence continues at coordinate 1,126,171,774 of NC_064614.1, forward strand.
GAAGGAAAACAAGCAGACTCCATATTCCTAGATTTACGGAAAGTGTTTGACACGGTGCCCCATAGAAGACTGTTAGCTATGGTCAGGGCATAGGGAATAATTTTTCAGATATGTAGCTCGAAAACTTTTTAAGTCATACGGGAAACGATCTTCTTTGAGTGACTGCAGGAGCATAAAGGACGACACAGACAGAATTTCTCTTTGTGTAATGAATGGAAGCTTGCTCTGAATGTAAGCTACAGAGAAGCAAGCAAAAAATCCTGTAATGTTCGAACAGAGGATCATTGGTTTGCTGCCTGACACATTCAAGTTAATTAGATATTTAGATGTAACATTACAAAACGACAAGAAATTGAAGAACATATGAGACCGGTTGTAAAGAAATTGAATGATGGAATTCGGTTTATTGGGAGAATTCTAGGTAAGTATAACTTATCCATATAAAAGAGTGCGTATACAACCCATTCTTGGGAACTACTTGAGTGTCTGGGATTGCCACCCAGGAAAACATTACAAGAAGATGTCGAAGCAATTGAGAGGCGTGCTGCTAGATGTTTCATCGGCATGTTTGACCAAAACGCGAGAATTGCCGAAGTGCTCCGTGCAATAAAACATGTGTCCCTGGAGGGAATAGGGAGTTCTTTTTAGCAAAACATTACTGCTAAAGTTTGGATATCGTCACCTGCGGCCGACTGCAGAACGATTCTACTGGCACCAATGTATATCTCCAGTAAGGACTGCGAAGACAAAATAAGAAAAATCATGGATCGTCGACGGCATACAGATCACTGTTTCACTAACTGAAACGAATACCTGCATAATTATTATGGATAATGGTCACACCAACAAACTTGTTATATACAGTAGCTTTTTCCCCACAATCCACTTGCGAGTGCAACACGTAGGAGAATGACTAGCAGTAGTACACCGTCACCCCGTCATGACCCGTATGGAGCTTGCGGAATAGGCATAAATATAGAGTCCGCTACATCTAATATAGTTTTCTCCATTTAATTTGCACATCACTGAGTTGACTTTTCATTGTCAAAACTTGCTTGCACATTCCGTCGCCTTCTAGTCGTGAGCACTACCACCATATTTCTCGTCCTCACTGTCAAGAAAATTAATGACGTTAACAGCAAATTGTCAGGGCGGCGAGCAAGCTCCTTTGAATTGGATGGTCACTGGATGTGGTCGTGTAACTAAGTTTCCACTACAGTTGGTAACCAGTTAACACTGTCGAATATCAGCTCACTGTATCCTACTTGTAAGTACACTGATGCGCCAAAGAAACAGGTATAGGAATGCATATTCAAATACAGAGATATGGAACAGGCAACATACGGCGCTGCGGTCGGCTACGCAGTTGTTAGATCGGTTACTGCTACTACAATGGCAGGTTATCAAGATTTAAGTGACTTTGAACGTGGTGTTCAATTCGGTGCACGAGCGATGGGACACAGCACACCCGAGGTAGCGATGAAGTGGGGCTTTTCCCGTACCATCATTTCACTAGTGTACCGTGAATATCAGGAATCGGGGGTAAAACATCAAATCTCCGACATCACCGCGGCCGGAAAAAGATCCTGCAAGAACGGAACCAGCGAAGACTGAGGAGAATCGTTCAGCGTGATTCCGCAAATTGTTGATTTCAATGCAGGGCCATCAACAAGTGTCAGTGTACGAACCATTCAAAGAAACATCATCAATATGGGGTTTCGGAGCCGAAGGCTCACTCGTGTACCCTTGATGACTCCACGACACAAAGCTTTACGCCTCGCCTGGGCCCGTCAACATCGACATTGGACTGTTGATGACTGGATAAACATGTTGCCTAGTCTCGTTTCAAATTGTACGAACAGATGGACGTGTACGGGAATGGAGACAACGTCATGAAACCACGAACCTGCATGTCAGCAGGGGACTGTTCATGCTGGTGGAGGCTCTGTAACGGTGCGGGACGTGTGCAGTTGGAGTCTAGGTATTACTGACTGCTGACACGTACGTAAGCATCCTGTCTGGTCATCTGCATCCATTCATGTCTATTGTGCATTGCGACGGACTTGGGCAATGTGACACCCCACACGTCCAGAATTGGTACAGATTGGCTCCAGAAACACTCTACTGAGTTTTAAGACTTCCGATGGCCACTATACTCCCGAGACACGAACATTATTGAGCATATCTGGAATGCCTTGCAATGTGCTGTTCAGAAGAGATCTCTACCCCTTCGTACTCTTAACGATTTATGGACAGCCCTGCAGGAGTCATGCTGTCGATTCCTTCCAGCACTACTTCAGACATTAATTGAGTTCATGCCACGTCGTGTTGCGCACTTTTACGTGCTCGCGGGGGCTCTACACGATATTAGGCAGGTTTACAAGTTTCTTTGGCTTTTCAGTGTACAAAGGGTATTCAAATGAAAACGATACAGACGGAAAAAGTATGTAAACTGGTCATCATTTCAAAAATAATCGCCATAACTGTTAATATTTTTATTTCACAGTGAGACAAGATCTCAATGCGTTCATGAATAAATATTTGCGGTTGCCTACGGAACCATGATTGTACTCAGGGGCGCACCCTTTTGTCCGATGGCCACGAGTCTTTCATGGTCTTATGGAAGTCGCATGGGGAGAGATTGGGACTGTACGGAGGACGTGTTACGGTCTCCTAGCGGAACTTCTACAGCGTAATCGAAGCAACTTTTCAACATGTTGGTGAGCATTATCCTCTAACAGAATAATGCCGTCCGTCAACATTCCTGGGCATTTGGATCTGATGATGCCCTTCAATTTTTGCAAACTGTTCATGGACCGTTGTGCGTTAATAGTGACCCCGTGTTCTTGAAAGTCAATGACTAGCGGACACTTTCAGTCAAAGATAAAGGTCATCATGACTTCCCCGAAGTTGGTGTGCAAGGCTTTGGATTTTTTCGGTGGTGGTGAATTCATATGCTTCCACTTTTTTCCCTGACGCTCGCTCTCCGGCTGAAAACGATGACACCATTTTCCATCTCCCGTGGCAATACGGAAAAGAAAACTATGTTCTCCATCGTGATATCATTCCAACTGCTGCTGTGGTTTCAAATTCTGTTCAACTTTTGCTCCTCCGTCATGTTGTGGGGAACTCACTGCGCACATGTTTTCCGGAACTTCAGATGCTCTTCCATGACGGTTTTATCTGTAATGTGACTGACGATGGACATGAGCCGAATGTCTTTCACCGTCCGCCAACGGTCATTTATGACGGCAGCACCCAACGCATCAATGATAGAAGGCGTAATGACAAAATGAGTCTGTCCTCGCTCACTGCTGTCTTTCAGTGGCGACGGTCTTCTCTAAAAGTTTATTGGACGCAAACACATGCGCACGTGACATACAGTGTTCGCCATACACAGCAGACATTAGGGCATGAATTTCCCCCAGACACTCCTTTCGCAGGCAAACACAACACTGCATTTCGCTGTTCCTCTTTCCCGGCCTCCATAATGAAGTCGAACGCACACACGACTACCTGACCTCCCACAGAGTTGACCTAAGAAACAAATTAGCGGTGAACGTTCGCGATGTTGTTTCCTGATTCTCAATGGAGAGCACTTCTATACACACTCCTACCTGCGTTAGCAACGTCCGAGCAATGAAGGTTATATATAGTCTGTCTAGTTTTCGTCTGACTATCCCATACATTTTGTTTTCTACATACTGACTACCAGGCACCTCTTGTCTTATTCTCCTTGTATCTTTGGTAGCATAGAAAATGGCATCTTGCATATCCTAAACTACAATTTACTCGACTATCGGCAACAACAAGACTCCTACTGCTATACCATTGTACCAATGTGGTTGTGTGTTCTTTGTCAGTACCTAAAAACTTCCTTTCAAATGTCTCTCGAGGGAATTGGTGCCATTTTTGAAGAAGTAGCACTCCATGCCATTAGTAAGCTAGAACAGGAATATACAATAGAGGCCAAAAGATTGCCCGGCCCGAATAATGTAAGAGCCCAAGAACATAGCATTGTGCATGTTCCAAGTTAAGAAGTGCTTGTGTTCACAGCTGAGGCGGTCTTGGTGTTTATATCGTCAAATGGAAGCAATATAATGGTTAGGATACATTATATGTCGAGATTCGTTACAATTTAACTCATTTTACCATTTCTTTTGAAAATCATTATTCGAACACGCAGAAACGGTTGAAATATAAGAACTCCACGCCGGTAGAATTACTACAATGACGAGCATTTCCCCTCTGTTTCAATGGCTAAGTGAATAGGCTGACGGCTTACGAACGTATAGGACGAGCGTTCGGATCTAACAGGAGTCAACTGCTTTGTTTTATTTACACCTGGGCAGGTAAAATTTTACCATAACGACGGCCTGCCTCAGCTGCACTAACACCGTTTTCAGAGAGAACAATTATTCGCTCGCGAACATTCACAGCAGCCCTTTTGAAACAGACCTATGACATATTTGTCAGCTGACAACTATAGACATCAGGTGGCGCTCGAAGTAATTACAAGTAAATAAATCTATTTTCAATATTTTTTACTACGAGCAATTTTCTGTTTGCTTAAATACTGCTATAAAATGGATTCGCTTGAATGAATGTGGAACCTAGAAAAGCCTACAACTGCACAATTTGCAGCAAATTAAGGTTTAATGTATTAACTGCATAGGTCTAAGTTAATAAATAAAAAAAGACAAGTGACTCCAGTTCGATTAGAACTGTCGTGCTTTACGTTCGTAAATCGTCAGCCTATCCACCCAGCCATTGAAATGGAAGTGAAACGCTCGTCGTTCTAGTAATTCTGCCGACGCGGAGTTCTTGTATTTCAACCGTTTCTACGTGCTCGAGCAATGGCTCAAAAGACATGGTACGATGAGTCAAATTGCAATGAATCTCGATATATACTGTATCCTAACTAATATGTTGCTTATATTTCACGATGTGAACACCGAGCCGCAGCTAGAGTTGTGAACACTGGCACTTCTGAACTTGGCCATGCGCAATACTCTGTTCCCCGATTCTAAATTACTCGGACCGGGCAATCTTTTTGCTTATCATTGTACAATAGTCTGACAGCAGCATCTGTAGATTTAGAAAAATATTTGGAGAATGTTGACAAATACACTGTTCGGAATTCTGAAGTTACCGCGGATAAAAGAGAGAGACCAAATGGCTGTCTTACAACTTTTACAGAAACCGGACTACGAGTCTCAGAACATTAAAAAGAGGTAACAATAGAGAAGGTTGTTCTATCTCTACATTGACAACGTTGTTATACCATAATTTGACTTAAAAAAAAAAAGAGCACACTCTTAAGACCATCTGGAGGCATCAAGGAATAGGAAATTTGGCATTTTAAGGAGTAACAGTACTAGGAGACAGCAAGGCTTGAATAAATTAGCAATTTCAAATGATTGTAGGGTGCAGCAGTTATGCAGAGGTGAGAGGTGAGAGGTTTGAACAAAGTAAGAACAGCGTTGTGAGTTGCTGCATCAGACCAGTCTTCGGACTGAAAACCACAATACAAAGCAACATTTTGTGGCCGTCTCTTACAGCTTTGGCCCAACATCGATGCTGCAATGTTCTCTCGAAGTTTTGAAGTAAATATTTCGTCCATACAAAAATGCCTTTCCTCATTCAATTCCTACAAGACCTTCGTTTCCTTCCCTTTAGAACTCAGTTAAATAGAACTGAGACAGTAGCAGTTCCGTTCCAGTGCGCTGCAATCCGAGTTGCCTAACAAGGAGGCGGCAGACAAGCCGACGGCGGCCGTCGGCTGGGAACGGTGCGCGCCGGCGGAATCGATCGCCAGGGAGACTGGAGGACGCGACGCGCCGAGCTGTGCGGTGCGGTCTGGTAGAGCGCGGCGCAGTTTGACAACAACGGCAAAGGGCTCCCCTCGCTTTTGCCTAGGCATCTTCCCGCCGTCTGTGAACTCCGTGGAGAAAGTGGTGCGCTGAGCGCCGCACCTCTCCTTTCAACAACAGCACAGTGCCAGTAGTCGCTACTTCCTACAATTCCGCTGCTCACAGCCTTGTTGCGGATGTACATTCTCACTCATGAGACCGAACCCAGCACGTTGTCCACGACGAAGTGTCATCAAACGACACAAATATTCCCTAGGTGGGCCCAGGAGAAAGTGACTGTATCACTTCTACAAATTGGGTTGTGCCCCTAAACCCTGGCATTTGAAAGGACTATGTCACTTTTGATGTGCCGAGCAAAGGTTCGTACAGTGGTGGTTTGCTTTCAAATGCTCCGTCTGCTTATGCTACGGACAGTTACTTGTATGACACATTCTACAACAATAAAACTGTGACTACACGTTTCGATAATGGGGTGGGTTGTTTGCGGGAAGAGACCAAACGACGAGGTCATCGGTCTCATCGGATGAGGGAAGGATGGGGAAGGAAAACGGCCGTGTCCTTTCAAAGGAACCATCCCGGCATTTGCCTGGAGCGATTTAGGGAAATCACAAAAAACCTTAATCAGAATGGCCGGACGCGGGATTGAATCGTCGTCCTCCCGAATGCGAGTCCAGTAAGCTAACCACTGCGCCACCATGCTCGGTCGAAAATGGGTAGGACTGAGTAATTGCGGAGTAAATTATACGAAGGCGTGTGGAAAAGAAATACGCGCGAATTATTTATATGAAAACTAATAAGACTTTTTTAAATAAGACAAACACTATTAACACTCTACATCTTTATTATTCCTGTCTACTTATTTATTTCTCAACATAGTCACCCTGGCGACGAACACATTTCTCCCAACGAGAGATCAATTTGTTAATACTGTAGAATACTTGGCTTTGTTGACGGAGGTCACAATCTCACCTCGGCTTGCACTGTTTCCTCACTATCAAATTAAGTTCTCCAGGGCGTTTTTTATGTTTCGGTAAGAGATGAAAATCGGATGGGATCCAGTCGGGCCTGTACGGAGGACGATAGATGACAGTGAACCCAAGGCGTCGGGTTGTTGCAGATGTCCCAGCGTTCTTTGTGGTCTGGCATTGTCTTGCTGAAGAGGGTGCCCATGTGTGGACGAATTCTTCGAATACGAAACTCTATTACAGTATGCTGTTTCTCACCCACCGACGTACACAGATGGAAAAAATTGCAATACCAAAAAATAATTAATATGAAGTAATGACATTTCGGTAATACATTTGTCTAGGTGTCATATTTAAGTGATTGACGCTGCAAGATCACAGATTAACGTAAGGGCGAGGTAAGCCGTCAGATACGTGAAACGCTACATTAATAACTGGTGTAATCGCCAGAATGTTAAGTGCAAGCATGCAGACATGCATTCATTGTTTAAAGGTAGATAGATTGGTTGGTTAGTTTGGGGGATGGGACCAAACAGCGAGGTCATCAGTGCCAGCAGATTAGGGAAGGATGGGGAAGGAAATCGGCCGTGCCTTTTCAAAGGAATCTCCCGGCATTTGACTGAAGCGATTACGGAAATCACGGAAAACCTAAATCAGGATGGTCGGACGCGGGTTTGAATCGTCGGTCTCCCGAATGCGAGTCCAGTGTGCTAACCACTGCGCCACCTCGTTCGGTCTTGTAAAGGTGCTGCATATCAGCTAATCGGATGGAGTTCTATGCCTGTTGCATTTGGTCGGTCAATACAGCGGCGGTTAATGCTGGTTGTGGATGAAGCTGGAGATGTCGTCCGATGATCAATGATGTCCGATATGAGCACGACTGGAGACAGATTTGGTGATCGAGTAGGCCACGAAAACAATTCGACACTTGGTAGAGCATGTTGGGTTAGAACAGCGGTATGTAATTGTGCAGTTTCTCGTATTCTGCTAATAAAAATGAGTTCCGTCCAGTTTAAACATATCACTTCAAAATTTAATTATTTATACCACACCAGTTCGTTACACCATCAGGATGTACGTGCTGTTTTCTGCGCAGGGGGCAACTATAGAAGACTGCAGGTAGTTGAACATTATTCCGAACTTGTGCTTTCCACTCAGGGCGATGGATGCATTTGGTATCTCGTGCATACTACACATCATTTTATGCCGTACAACTCCTCCTTGGTGGTATGATTTTTTTTTTTCAGTGTATATAAAAATAGAGTAAGACAAGTTAGTAAGAAGCAAAGATGGTCATCGATAGGTCTTCCCATTAGTTAGAAGGTTCTGTTGCATCTTATTCATATTCAATGCAACAGAGAGAGAGAGAATGCAATGTACACTGATGTCTCCGAAAATACATATAAAGCATGCGAATCTAATATCCAGAGCCTCTTACTATTTTACAGCTAATTAGTCAACTGGCTATCTGTACTTTAGGCGAAAGTAAGATTCTCAATATCATTAAAAACGCCCATTAAATAGCAACACTACTGAACCACTGATACTCGCGAGGCCCCCTAACCTGTTAAGTACGCTTTTGTGTCCTTGGCGTAAACGGAGGCGTGAGAGGAATATACACAAAATACCAATGATAGTTCGTAGCAGATAATAACGATACGCAGGGTAGAGAAATTTAGGAAACATACGAAGTAAACATGATCGTCGCCACAACCTGCGACAAACTCAGAGACATTACGTCACACAGAACGCAATATTACAATGTTATAGTATAGTATAGTACGGTCTTCCAATTATCCGTGGATAAGATATCCAAGATCCCTGACTGGATTCGAGTTTCGGAGCGCTGTCATTGCGCGCCATTCTCTCCGTCGACGGAAGGACCCCGGCAGACAATTTCACACTACTGTATTTCCGCTTATGTAAACAGCCAGCTCATTTTAGATGATCTCGCACAATGTGCCGTGTTTCCAATTTTTTGTGTGTGAGCTCTTAGTTCCGTATGCCAATTTTACAAAACTAAATGAGTCGCCAGTAAAAGTGCTAACCCACGAGAGTGTATTTTGAGATATTACACAATGTGATTAAACGTATCCGGACATCCACAAAAACATACGTTTTTCATATTAGGTGCATTGTGCTGCCACCTATTGCCAGGTACTTCGTATCAGCGGCCTCAGAAGTCATTTGACATCGTAAGATAGCAGAATGGGGCGCTCCGCGGAACTCACGGACTTCGAATGTGATCAGGTGATTGGGTGTCACTTGTGACATTCGTCTACATGCGACATTTCCACACTCCTAAACATACCTAGTTCCACTGTTTCCGATGTGATAGTGAAGTGGAAACGTGAAGGGACACGTACAGCACAAAAGCTTACAGGCCGACCTCGTCTGTTGACTGACACAAACCGATGACAGTTGATCAGAGGGTCGTAATGCGTAATAGGCAGACATCTATCCAGACCCTCACACGGGAATTCCAAACCGCATCAGGAGACACTGTAAGTACGAGGGCTGTTCAATAAAGAATGATCATAATTTTTTATGGTCATAATTTCTCGCGCTAAAATTTAATCTTATGATTTATGTTAGCTTAATGTGCAACAAACATGCCGCAGTAGTTTCATTGTTGGGACTCCTGGTTCCCGGCGGGGAGAGGCAGCAAGGTCAGACATGTTCAGCATCGCCTACCGCTGCAGCGGTGGTAACACGCGAGGAACAATATGCGGCAGGAAGGTGGACCTGGTGCTTCAGTTACTGCTCTTACGGAAGAAAACATTGACACAGCGGCTGTCGTTGTGAGAGAGGATCGACGAATTACATTAAGATCACTTTCTGAAATACAGAACATTTCAGAGTGTCACCCACACGTTGGTGACATAAAAATTACACATGACACGTGTTTGAGCGCGATGGGTTCCAAAACTGTTGATTCCCGAACAAAAGGACATTCGTGTGCAGGTCTGCATGCAGTTTAAGTTAGTGTTAGAGGAAGATCCGGAGCGTCTTTCAAATCTGATGAAACTTGGCTACATCATTTTGATCCTGAGAGCGAACAGCAAAGCTCAGTGTGGAAATCTCCATCGCCAACCTCCAAAAAAGCAAAAGCGGTTGCTTCTGCTGGTCATCTCGTTGTTTGATATTCATGGAATGGTTTATCTGCACGTTGTACCTGCACACACATCAGTAAGAGGACAATACTACAGGAATGTCCTGAAAATATTGCAAGTCCATATAAGGCGCAAAACATCACTTTTCCGTGAAGTAGGCTGGATACTGCACCACGATAATGCGCGGTCGCATATAGCCAATGTCGTTCCTGAATATCTTGCAAAAATCAACGTGAAGTGCATCCCTCACGCTCCCTATGGTCCGGATTTAGCCCCATGTTGCTTTTTCTATTCCCTAACATGAAGAAACGCCTTCGTGGGAAGCATTATCAATCATCAGAAACAGTGGTGAAGGCTGCGGAGGCGATTTTGAAGGTCCTCTCAAAAAATGGTTTCCACCATGTATTTGAAGACTGGCGGAAACGCTGCGACAAGTGCATCGCATACATGGGAGAGTTCTTTGAGAAGGACCATCAAAGGTATGAGGATGAGCAAAGATACCTTGTAAAAAAAAAATTATGATCGTTCTTTATTGAACACCCTCCGTAATATGGCAGTTAGGCGGGAGGTGAGAATACTTGGATTTCGGGTCCAGCGGCTGCTCTAAGCCACACATCACGCCGCTAAATGCCAAATGACGCCTCGCTTGGCGTAAGGAGCGTAAACATTGGACGATTGAACAGTGGAAAAACGTTGTGTGGAGTGACGAATCACGGTACACAATGTGGCTATCCGACGGCAGGGTGTGGGTATGGTGAATGCCCGGTGAACGTCATCTGCCAGCGTGTGTAGTGCCAACAGTGAAATTCGGAGGCGGTGGTGTTATGGTGTGGCCGTGTTTTTCATGGAGGGGGCTTGCAGCCCTTGTTTTGCGCAGCACTATCACAGCACAGGCCTACACTGATATTTTAAGCACCTTCTTGCTCCCCACTGTCGAAGAGCAATTTGGGGATGGCCATTGCATCTTTCAACACGATGGAGCTCCTGTTCATAATGCACGGTGTGTGGCAGGGTGGTTACACGACAGTAATACCCCTGTGATGGCCTGGTCTGCACGGAGTCCTGACTTGAGTCATATGGAACACCTTTGGGATGTCTTGGAACGCAACTTCGTGCCAGGCCTCACCGACCGACATCGATACCTCTCCTCAGTGCAGCACTCCGTGAAGAATGGGCTGTCATTCCCGAGGAAACCTTCAAGCATCTGATTGAACGCATGCCTGCTAGAATGGAAGCTGCCATCAAGGCTAAGTGTGGGCCAACACCATATTGAATTCCAGCATTACCTATGGAGGGCGCCACGAACTTTTGAGTCATTTTCAGCCATGTGTCCGGATACTTTTGATCACAAGTGTGTATGTTTTGTTAAAGATAATAATTTAAATACAATAAGACAAAAAGATTTATACAGTAGACAAGCGCCCTCAAGTCTTACATATGGAACTACGCATTTGTAACCAGCATGATTGTTTCGTGTAGCCTTTCATCTACTACTAACTCAATGTAAGCCATTGCGTGGGTACTACAGTCACGGAATAGAAAATACATAATGTGGAAAATGGAATAACTCTATGGAATAAGATATCGGCTCTCTCAACGTTGACACCACATGGGCAAGAACTAAACGCAGCGAGGAAAAACTATGATGAAAAAGACGAGCTCGTACGCAAGTTACCCAATTGATCATTACTACGAATGCGACGGAGTTGGTTTTACCGAAACTGGAGACTGCATAACTGTTTCGCTGCAGTCGGCATTTACGTTTCTGAATAGCAGCACTGTAAAACAATTTATTTATTCATATAACAAAATAAGTTTTTTCGTAAATTACTTATATAATTGACGATTACAAGACATGTCGTAATGGAAATGAGTGTTATTTAAATAAAAAGAAACACTAACAAAGAAAAAAAACCTGCCGAATGAGTTGAAACAAACCCGACGGAGTTGATCCCGGGTCATGTAAGAACCTTGATCCATTAAATAGTTGTCCAAATGCTACTGAACCTGATCTGTCTTTATTCCCGTCCTGAACCTGAAAACGAAATTGTAATTAGTAGCTAACCGCGTGTTAACACTAGTGCTCCGCGCCCAAAGCTGCTTCGCTGAGTTGTTCTGTTTTCTCTGTAGTTCAGTCTGTGTTCTTCATAAATGATTCAAATGATGTCAGATTTGCATATTCATGTTTTTGCGGTGCAGAGACCGTTCCATAAAATTTAGGGCGTGCGGCCGCATAAATTCATGCTTCTTCTTCTTCTTCTTCTTCTAGTATTTCGGCTGAAATCGACTGCGCAGCCATAGATTTAATTTCGGTGCATATGTTACACCTCTTTGCCGCCTATCACCGTCTCTGGCCGCATACGCAGTGGTTCGGCTCTCGGGTTTAAAAGGACGGAACAAGTGCTGGAGCGTTAGTCACCTCAGCTCACTCTGAAGATGGCTGGATGGTATTCAGCCGAAATATTAGAAGAAGCTGAACTGATGCGGCTGCACACCCGAAATTTTAAGGAACAGCTTTCAGATTTGTTTACTTTTTGTTATTTATTTTCGACTCTCTTCTACAAAGTAATAACTGATGAACGGTACAACTCACGTCAGCCGATCTCAGTTCTCGTATAATGTTCCATTCGCAATCAGAAACAAAACAACTGCTGCTTCACAGTGTGTCACATTCATCTAACATCTGTTTATGTATCTGGTGTGACGTAAACACATGGTAACATTGCTGCGGTTATTTGATATTTTATGTTTGAGGTTCAAAATTTTGAACCTACACCTTCGGCGAAACCTTCTATTCAACACTAAATGAGTCGGAACCCTATGTACAATTTCAATCGGAAGTTCCGAGCTTTCGAAGCAATAGTTGAGGCTCCGTTACATCTAATCGTGACACACACAACGTTGCGTTGTCAAAAGTTCGTAGGAGAAGACTACGTACCGGGCTCTGACGTTGGCCATGAAATAAAGTGGCACGCTTGCGACGTAACTTAAGCTCTTGGGTGGTTCGATACGTTGCCAGCCGCCAAGGCGCAGCTGTCGGCGCAGGTGCCCGCAGCGCTCCCTTTGCTGGGGCCGGTTTCGAGCAAGAGCGCAGATGGTCAACCACCCCCGCGACAGGCGGCATATTAGTTGGTGCGCATGCGCCGTCTTGGCTGCCCGCCAGATTTGACAACGGCGGCTCGATGGCAATATCTGTAACTTCGCTGTCTCCCACGCTTTTTATACGCATGTGCCGTATCTAGTCTCTCTCTCTCTCTCTCTCTCGCATTGCTGCAGTAGATACGATTACGTAATTTTTTCCCTTCTCATTTTTTGTTCTACCTCGTATTATGTCCCATGTTCATATTCTATTCAATTTCGATACTATAAACAATCATTCCCGCTCCGTCTTCTAACTTCTTCCCTGAATACATTATTCTCATTATCTGACTAAATCTTACGTCTCGTCTCCATATAGCAGGGCTGAGAATAGGCAATTTCCAATAGTACTATGGTTTTGGGATTCCATATGACAAAAGTTAACATGGAACCTGTGTCAAAAGTTCTGCTTCGCCTAAATGAGGTCGAAGCTACAATAAGATACGGGACCGTGGCCTTGCGATAGCACAGAAGATATATTAAACGCAACGAAATATTCAGTCTAAATTGATCAGCAAATCTGATCTGGTGTAAACTGTATACACATCTTGCAACGATATCACATCTAAAAAAAAAGTGTAAATTACGTTCGTTGTAAAGTTGCCAAAGCACAATTTCAACCGCTAATAAGGGAACGAATGACATGCTCATAACTCTTAGTTTGCGAGTACGTTTTATCCAAACGCGATGGTCGACATTCTGAAAATTGTGGCTATTGTACTAAGCCACTGTAGAGGAATCACGTACTTGCTCCCCCAATGAAAGTGTTGCTACTTGTAGAGCTTTGGGTCTAAATATTAGGCAACTGTTTTCTACTGTGACGAAAAAGTTATATAACTACAACTAGTTCAACGCAGTTTTGCAACAATATACAGTCGTTGCAAGCATTTGTCGACTGGATGCATACTTATAAACAAGAAAATGACATTCACGAAGGTATTAGAAATCTGTTGCTCATCCGCCGAATGATGAATGAACAGCTCCTGTATGTGAAACAGTTACAGGAACGGAAAGCTCTTTCCAGAATCACCTGTTACTCGCCCACAATATTATTGCACCTGGGAGTGGAGGCCCTTATCGTGAGTCAGCGCGTAATTAAGGTTCATCGTACATGCACAACTGATCTGAAGGTAGCAGGAAAGTGCAATAATATCCTGGATGGGAGGTAAAATTCCACACCATGTTAGTAAATTCAGTAACTAAAAACAAAAACAGTAGACTGTCTCAACTTTCGGGTATTTTCTCTCTGTAATACTTTCTATGCAGGTGAAAAAACCAGCAGCAGCAGCACCAAACTGAACCGTACTTTCAACACAAGGCTGTCAAAATAGATACTGCGAGTAATTTCTGAAGAGATATCGCAAGATAATACGCATCTCTCTTGATAAGAGAACGGGAGATGAGCAATCTACCTCAATTACATCGGCTTTCACAACTTAATAACAAAGATTAGCTCAAGGAGGATAAATTAAGAGATATTTTTGTGGTCTGATTTCCTTTCAAACTTACGGATACGTTTCTAGATACTATTTAATACTACCATCCAAAAATATTTCATTCATAACAACGCTCGTTCTCTACACGAGTCCCAAGCAAGTACACCGCCTCTTTGCATGAAGAACATCGCCTGCAGCTAAAACAATGATACGCGCAGATTACCAAAGATACTGAAAATGATGTATAAGATAATGTTGCGATTTTCTATATCTTTAAGCATTCTCTTCAAAACTAAAATCCAATTACTTCTTTCGGATATTCTATTTCCCATTTCGTACATATATGTTAGAAATAAGATAGTTTGCATTCATGTTTAGAAACACATGTTGGTGAATTTTACTTTGTGGAAGGCTTTTTCAGTGGAATAAGATTTTATTAATGTACTGGTCCACTTTTATCATAGGGAGTGAGTTACAGACATTTTTCATTTATGAACGGAAGTTCTAATGGAAAACGGCTTAGTACTAGACGTGTCGTACGTGGATTGTAATCGCAAACGCTGAGAGCGAGCCCTTTGTTAATTCAAGGTTGAATCTGGTATCCTTAATTTTGGAAACGTTTTAACCTGTGGGTATGAGAAGCTACTTATTTACATATGTTTTGCGGGGAAGTAAATTACTTTCGCATAGCGAATTACGATAAGTTACTATGCAAGTTACATCGACTCAATGAAAACTTCAATTGCATTTTTAAAAAATTTGTTCTCTTTTCATGCGCATTTGATTGCTTAGCCAAATAGAGCGAGAAAACTGCATTACAGCTTTTATTTCTTTTCTAATAGGTCCCCGCAAGCTGGGCATAAAGTGTGGGGTAGTACACGATGGATGTATGTTGGAGGGAATTAGCAGCTGCAGCAACCAACTAAATATCCCCACAGCTGTTATAAGGAATGGTATATTTGAAAACAATCTTAGCCACAAATACCCACGCCTTATTGTCTGTATAAATGTGAATTCTTAGGTATAAAGAGGTGTTAAGTCTATTATTTATTCGACATGTAGTGACGTAGCGAGAACGGCTGTTTGTAATTGTATGTTGCTGTAAGACACCTAAGCAGCAGTTACGAAGAATTCTCCACGATAGTGGCTTCAGTTACATATTACGAATACTTGGCCGTCTTTCAATGTGGGAATCACACTATGCAAGCAGTATCTCGAAATATTGTACTGGCGATGTTCCCAAGCAACAGCTCGTTACTGAAATAGATTGAGAAAGATACCAGACTTTACAGACGTCGATCGGTCACACAGTAAAAACACGCTGACAGATTTGGAAGAGCTCGTTTCAAATCCTTGAAGTCTGCATGAAGTATCAATCGTGGTTCAACATACTTATTGCAACCAACAGTTAATTACAAGGTGTACAACTTAGCTTCCGCCGTTTGCCGATGGGTGGCGACAACGGTAAGTAGCGGTCGAAAGAAACAGATCGCAGACGTCAGGCAGTTAGCTTGGACCTCGGTCAACATAACTTCATTCAAACATTAGTATATTTGTGTCGGCATCATAAAGTTGTTCTTAATTGAAAATGCCAGTTTACGAGCCTAATTCTCGTCATTTGCGGGAGGTGTTACTGTTTTGTTTCAACATGAAGAAAACAGCGGCTGAGTCTCATGGAATGCTCTCAAGTACGTATGGTAAGAAGGCTATTAGCGGAAGAACGTGTCGTGGGTGGTTTCACGCTTCAAGAACGATGATTTTAACGTCGTAACCAGCATAGTGGTGGAAGAGAGAATGTTTTCGAAGATGCAGAATTGGAGACGGCGGCTCTGAGCACTATGGGACTTAACATCTATGGTCATCAGTCCCCTAGAACTTAGAACTACTTAAACCTAACTAACCTAAGGACAGCACACAACACCCAGCCATCACGAGGCAGAGAAAATCCCTGACCCCGCCGGGAATCGAACCCGGGAACCCGGGCGTGGGAAGCGAGAACGCTACCGCACGACCACGAGATGCGAATTGGAGACATTGCTGAGTGAAGACTCGCGTCAAACTCGAGAAGAATTGGCACGATTATTGGGAGTGACACAGTAAGCCATTTCAAAACGTCTCAAGGCTATGGGCATGATTCAGGAAGATGGAACTTTGGTCCCGTATGAGCCGAAACCAAGAGACGTTGAACGGCGTTTGTGAACAGTTGCTTACGAGGCAAAAACAGAAGGGATTTCTGCATCGCATTGTGGCCGAGGATGAAAACTGGGTTCGTTATGATAACCCTAAACGCAAAAATCATGGGGATATCCCGGCCATGCTGCCACGTCAACGGCCAAACCGAATATTCACGGCTCCAAGATCATGCTCTGCATTTGGTGGGACCAGCTCGGCGTCGTGTACTATGGGGTATTAAAACCAAGTGAAACAATCACGGGTGCTCGTTATCGAACGCAATTAATGCGTTTGAGCTGAGCATTAAAAGACAAACGGCCGTAATACAGCGAGAAGCACTCTAAAGTTATTTTCAGCACGACAACGCTCGACCCCACGTTGCAAAAGAGGTCAAACCGTACTTGGAAACGTTAAAACGGCAAGTCCTATCCCACCCGCCGTTTTCTCCAGGCATTGCTCCCTCTGACTATCACCTGTTTAGATCAATGGCGCATGGTCTGGCTTACCAACGCTTCCGATTTCATGAAGAAGTCACAAATTGTGAAGAAGTCACAAATTGGATCGATTCGTGGATCGCTTCAAAAGACGAACATTTTTTTCGATGCGGGATTCGTACACTGCCCGAAAGATGGGAGAAAGCTGTGGCCAGCGATGGAAAATACTTCGAATGATACATGTGTAACCAGTCTTGTTTCATTAAAGCTTCAAATGTTGGGGGAAAAAATGGTGGAAGCAAAGTTGTACACCTTGTATAATCATGGTAAAAATTTCCAATATGACTACCTGTGACTTCGAAACAAACCACAGAATTGTTTTCTATATCTTTTGCAGTGCATAAAAACAATCCCATTTGGACTAAGGCGAGACGTTTATTGGACATTTTTAGTTGCTGTTACAATATGAGTTGCAGCCAATTTAACAGTTTCGAGACCTATGGCAGTCAAAGGCTCATTCCTCGACTTTAATTTTACCAAAAAATAATTCCCATAAATGAGTTACGATGCAAAAACGTTAAATCATTGTACCTACCTATTACAATACTACATTGTTAGTAATTAAACATTTAAATTTGTGTAGTGTAAAATACGGATTTACGCTAAATAATAATTTTCTAAGATAATTTTCCACCTTTTCGCTTACAGTCTCCTGAAAGTCTGCCGTTGAAGACCTGATAAACGCACTGCTCTAGACGCCTACGTGTCCTGAATTATTATTCTATCACAGTAAACAAGTGAGGATTTTTTTTAATAACGGACGGAAGACGATGTGTTAAGACAGAAGCTGAGACATCATATGTGCATTAAAGTAGGACATTTTTTATTTGTACATACGGTAGCGTGTAAATGTCATTTCTTTGAGGCAATTTATTTAGACGATCTAAGAAATCAGTATATAAGGGCAATCCGCAAAGTTACTTCTGTTTTCATGTAGCATAGAAAGTAATGCCAAAGTAATGCCACGTGCGGGAAGCTGGAGGACAAACCTTGCGATAGCGAGGAAGCCACATTCCTACTTGTTTCTTTGCACTGGCCGTTCAAAACGAGCGTTGCAAATTAAAGTCCCGTCAGAAGTGTAATCCGTCGTGATACACGCGTTTTAATAGCAAAAAAATTTCAAAGCTTGTTGATAAGCGCAGTGAAGCTTCTGCTGAATAGGTGGGTGCAGATGTGCATCAATTACGTAGTTTAAGAGGAAACGACGAATGTTCATATCAAAAGTGTCAACAAACTGGTACAGAAAATTAACAATACAGGCACTTTAGAGATTTCAACTCCAGACAACTTAGTGGATATTCATCTGAGGGTTTTGGCTAAGATCGTGACTAAACAACAAGGATCTCGAAACTTCTGTGCTCGGCGCTTTCTCAATCAACACAGGGAATTGGTCAGCTCGTAAAAACCCCGTTAAATGCTCAAATGTGAACTGTGTTTATACTGAGAAGTAATACAAAAGTTTGTTTTAAAATTTTTCTAATAAATTTGCTTTACCTACTCTAGTATATTTCGGATAGGCACCGTATTTTAAGTCAATTACGCGGTCCAATGCGCCTTTACGAAACGCAGTCTAAGGGAAACTACTTTTCTACCTCCCTCCGGGGCCTCCGTCAATCTGCGGGCTGTAGAGTGAATCAGCGGACGGAGACGTGAAAGGACGCGATGCAGTTGTGGTGTGGCACGCGTGCTCTTGATTCCTGCTTTCCTCTGAACTGGGCGCGCGGTCGAAACGGGGCCAAGGTCGGGTCCATAGCTGCCTCCGGCAATTACTCGCCCAGCGCGCGTCGCCGGCCTAACCCGTATCTTTCTCCGCGCTAAGCACACTGCGACGGCAGAGGAATTGTCTACCCATTAAAAGTATGCTACAGCGCGTAAGATCGAGCCCCTACAGTGGGTTCATCATCACCAGAGACGCAAGCAACGATAGGCATCGCTGATCTTTTAGCTTTTCACATCACCGTATATACTGAATATGCACATCGAAACATATATAGTTCATATATGTTCTTACAATACCCTACTTGAAAATCTGAAATTACTACTGATAAAATATATGGGCAAAAGAGCGTGTAAAACTTGTACAGAAGACGCAGAGAACTTTCGAACTGTTGGGATAAGAACTAAGCTTACTGATCCCACT
The DNA here is from genome assembly GCF_023898315.1 of Schistocerca nitens. NCBI lineage: Eukaryota > Metazoa > Arthropoda > Insecta > Orthoptera > Acrididae > Schistocerca > Schistocerca nitens. The sequence continues at coordinate 1,126,191,105 of NC_064614.1, forward strand.
GTAATTTTGTAAAGAGATGACAAGGAATATGGGAGTTGAGCTGAACGGAATTGACTGTTTTGAAAAAGAGTTTATAGTATATTACACAAGTAAAACAGCATTAATGTCATACAGTCAACTAAATCAAACGATACTCAAGAAAGTAGATTAAGAAACGAGACGAGGAAAGTAATGGATGACTTTAGCTAGTTAGGCAATCAAATGGCAGAAGCAATGAGGATATAAAATTGCAAAGTAGTAAAAGAAAGATAAGAGTGTACGAAAAAGAGTATTTTAAAATCGAATGTAAATTTAAGTATTAGAAAGTGTCTTATGAAAGTATTACTTTGGAGTACAGTCTTTTATGGGAGTGAAATGTGAATGCCAAACAGCACAAATGAGGAGAAAAAAACATTTTGAAATGTAGCGCAACAGAAGAAAGTTGATGAGTAGATGGAGTAAAGGAAAAAGAGGTACTGAACCAAATTGGGTAGAAAATAGCTTAAAGGTAAAACTTGATTAAAAGAAGGGATAAAATAATATGACATGACACAAGAAATAAAAGAATTGTGATTTTGGTAATACGAAGAAGTGCGGGAAGTAAAAATAATAGGCTAGAGTGAGACTGATATTTAAACACAGCAACAAGGTTCACATGGATATAGGATGCAGCAGTTAAGCAGATGAAAATACTTGCAAAGGGGGACAAGATGCACCACATTACTCTTTGGGCTCACCACCACCCCCACCACCACCACCACCTCATAAAATACAGAGAAATGACCTGAGTCCCTGCCCTTGTTTTCCAAACAGAAACTTTTAAATCTGTAAAAAGATTGTGATGAAAACGTATAAAGATTAGTAACAAACATTGAGCTGTGACTGAAATTGTCGTGCTGAGAACAGGTGATCGAGCTTTACACAATAGGACATTCGCCTTTAAACACAGCTGAGCTCTTAGACAACCCCCTTCTGGTGCAGGGACCTGATCTTCGAGAACACAATTTAACAGTCCCACTATTAATACTAGAACCTGCATCGACCGACCGACTTTCGTAACTCACCCGATGAAAGTGATTTCGAAACGATCATCACCACCAGAATAGGTCAAGCAGTATAGCCGTTTGCGGCCCGCTGTATAGCTTTCTTCTGGTGGCCTCTTCTTTCGTCTTACTTCTACTGGAGCAGTCTACCGAACTCGGGCAAATGATAGGCTTCCTTTCATAATGTGTGTCGACATCATTGTCGTCTATAATCTTGATTCCGATCTCATCAATACAGATATTCAGTAGCCGAGTAGATGGTTTACCATTATCTGTGATCTTACTGCATAATAAAATTCACCCCTACCATTTCACGCAGCTTTAAAAAAAGTGATAAATTCAACAACAGAGCGCCACACTAGAGATCTTGGACCAGAGGTACACGAAGCGGCAGACTGGTATAGCAGTCTTAGCATGACGTTGTACGTTATATAAGCGATAAGAAGATCGGGCAGGCTTCGGCTGGCCCTAACGCGCGTCAACGTAGCGGCCCGCGGGCGTGTAAGCTGCACACGTGGGCCACTACTTACACGCGGGGGAGGATGGAGGGGGTCGGTGTCAGCAGCGGGGGCGTAGCGCGCTGTAGCGTGGCGCTGTATACCGTGGAATCAATAGGCGGGGGCCAGAGCGCGCGCTGAGCAGTAGGTCAGCGGGACAAGGCCCACAGCGCGGACTTTTACTGCCACGTCTGCAACGGAAAACTTCCACCGACAAGTCACTGCTGCAGCCATCGCTGCCTCATCTCGCAGTTGCCGTGCTCCGATGTGTCAACGAACATATTATACGCTAACTCGTCTCTGACGCGACCTGGAGGTTCGTCAGTTCCATAATCCCCCGATACACCTGCCTTTAGCCGCGCGTAACCTAACGAATGAATGAAAAATCCACTAGATCGCATTTGGGTATTCTATGTGGCGTACGAATTGACGAATGTGAGCGCAGGTCCATGAACACTCGTGACGTCCTGTCACCACAGCTTAGGTAAGGATAAAGTTGTCATCAATACGAAGGGTGGTCTGAACATCGCGATGCTTTACTCGGCATAGTCCAACTGGTGGTGATACGCCTCTACCTTCCCGCGTAATTTGAATTTACTTATACGGCCGTATATTGGGAAACTAACTGTTTAAAGTGGACTCCCAACCATGGTGCAACTTGGCATTTTTCACATGTGCAAATCACTACGATAGGTGTAATATGCGGTGACAGGGAAAATCCAAAACATTTACCGAAGACTAAACCCCAAGCCTTCGGATTTGTATTCCGTCACCCATATAGTTAGCTTTTCTTTTCTTTTTGTTAGGGCTGTCCATGTTGTTCGTAGACTGAGCTCAGTAGATTGCCGTGTGCAATCGTGAGGAAATACTTCCCACGCTACTGTACAGTGCTGCAACATCTGCGGCTAAAAGATGTGTGTAGAGATACACGGACTCGGCCTGAAACACGTTTGCGCGCAGTTATTCCTTTTATGTTAGGCCCATAATGTGAACTTATTGTCTCCGTGTGCGAAAAACAGATATGGTACTGTTCATACGTACAGCCTCTACCGTAAGTGTTTCCTATACAGTATTTAATGGTTAATACCACAATTAATTAAAATAAAAGTTGAATGATATTGAAGATAAAACAAATTAGAGAGACAATCACCCCCAAAGAGAGAGAGAGAGAGCGATATCACACAAATCACGAAGCTAGTTTAAGGTTAATAGCTTGATTACGTAAGTTCAGGACAGTCTTGAGCATCGATCTGACTAGGTCAAATAGGAATATCAGATTTTTTTCCGATTCAGTCTAGGCTGCGAAATTTAAACGACAAATCAACATTATCTTATCACGACGATCACTTATCCTTACTCTGGTTCTAGTGAGGAAAGATATAGGGAGGCTGCCTCCTTCGTTTGCTCAGGGACGACCCACGTCGCACTGCAGTTATAGCGCAGATATAGACTATTTTATCGCTGACATGACTCGCAGTTAGCTGTAACATGAGGTTACAGTACCATGGACCGCTTGCAAGCCCGTACATGCGTAAGAGGAGGCTCATTTTGGAATTTCCGATGTATACCTACGTTGTTGGTTTCATATAGTGACCTAAAGGCAGCGAAGTAGCTAGCCTAGCTAGCTACTTCCCCGATTAGATATTATACTAATGCTTCTGTAACACTAGAAATCATACTGTAAGGAGGCCCAATATCACGACAAAGATTGTATGCATGTCGAACTGACTGTATGGGCCAACGATATGTTTTATGCTGTGAAGGTATGAACTGTAAAGAGACTTCAGCAGATACGAAGTCGATTACGATTCCAGTGTCTTAAATATTTTTACTTAAATATACTTTTCCTAATGAGTAAACGCTTGATATTGCAGCTTGCGGAACACTCACTATAAAACACATTTTAATTAAGCCAATATATCTGACATGAAGTTAACGAATCGGACGTAGTACTGTAGTAAATTAATGAAAATTATGGACGATAACTAGTTTGGACAAGAAGAGAACAGAAGCTTTCGAAATGTGGTGCTACAGAAGAATGCTGAAGATAAGGTGGGTAGATCACGTAACTAATGAGGAGGTATTGAATAGGATTGGGGAGAAGAGAAGTTTGTGGCACAACTTGACTAGAAGAAGGGATCGGTTGGTAGGACATGTTTTGAGGCATCAAGGAATCACAAATTTAGCATTGGAGGGCAGCGTGGAGGGTAAAAATCGTAGAGGGAGACCAAGAGATGAATACACTAAGCAGATTCAGAAGGATGTAGGTTGCAGTAAGTACTGGGAGATGAAGAAGCTTGCACAGGACAGAGTAGCATGGAGAGCTGCATCAAACCAGTCTCAGGACTGAAGACCACAACAACAACAACTTTCCTAATCATAGTCGAAAGAACTTCATCAAGTGGCTAAGAAAAACTTAATCCCGAACTCGGCTAGGTACTTTCTGAAAAAGTTCCTAACCCCACTACACCGAATGCTTTTTACAGACTGCTGCACGCCGTTAATAGCCGAGATAACATGTAATTGAATTCGTGATACCAATTAGGTTCAAATGGTTCAAATCGCTCTGAGCACTATGGGACTTAACATCTATGGCCATCAGTCACCTAGAACTTAGAACTACTTAAACCTAACTAACCTAAAGACATCACACAACACCCAGCCATCACGAGGCAGAGAAAATCCCTGACCCCGCCGGGAATCGAACCCGGGAACCCGGGCGTGGTAAGCGAGAACGCTACCGCACGACCACGAGATGCGGGCTATACCAATTAGGTTAACGAGGAAAAAATGTAAGCTTTCAATACAACGATCTCAGTAGCCGCCGATACGAAGAAATAGTGTCTTCTGAGTAGACAGCGCGACTACGTTTTGCGAACGTGCATGCACACGCAGGAATGTCATTCGAACATCAACGGCGCACCAGCCAGAGGGGCGGGAGAACTGTGCGCCTGCGCAGAGTGCCGCCATGTGACGTCACGCAGAAGCCAAGGCCGCGTCCGCGCGCCGCGTGCTCCTGCCGTCCGTGGTTACTTGCCTCGTTACTGCCGATTTCATTGCGTCTTGTGCTACACAAATCACCTACGCTGTGGCCGGGCACGTGGCGAACACAATGCTTCTGGAACACGATCATCTCACCACAACTCCGTCATATCGCATTTAACGGAGAGGTGTAAACAAGGAATAATAATATAGTCTTTTATGGGTATAATTAACGGGATTGTTCTACTCAAATCTCCCATTGTTTGGCATTGTCATTCAAATTAAAACATCAACGGTGAAGAAAATGTACTTCTCGTCCGTGCATCAACTTCCCCACAGGACTGGTATTTCGAAACAATTCCTTTGCATGATGGGCCGGCCGCAGTGGTCGAGCGGTTCTAGGCTCTACAGTCTGGAACCGCGCGACCGCTACGGTCGCAGGTTCGAATCCTGCCTCGGGCATGAATGTGTGTGATGTCCTTAGATTAGTTAGGTTTAAGAAGTTCTAAGTTCTAGGGGACGGATGACCACAGCAGTTAAGTCCCACAGTGCTCAGAGCCATTTTAATCATTATTTTGCATGATGGCAAGCCGTAACAATCTGCATTGCATTATTATCGCACGATTGTTTACTTCATGCAGTTCTATATGCTCATCAAGATATTACGTCAACGAATCTAATAATGGATTATTTCCAATACTGTACCTCTCTTAAGCATGTTAAAATCTGTGTAGGTAACATTTTGTTTACCAGCGCTTCCAGTGGATACAATACTACCGTCAGCACAAATTAAAGGAACAACGAAACGAACTACCAATGTGAAGTTTTGGCTAAGAGCTTTTGCCACAACCCGTACAACAATCCATGTGTTTAGTGTTTTCGTGGGGTAATATAGTAGAACAATATTTATGTTAACTGTATCGGGAAAAACTGTCGTCCTGTAACAATCAAACTTCTATTTAGCGTCCCGATACATAGGACAAGAGCAGTCAATTGATCTTTCCTTTACTTTACGTCTATTGTCGGGAAATTTTTTGTCAACAGATTTGACAAAAAAATTTGTGACCACAGACGTACAGTAAAGGAAATTTATTCTATATATGGGTCACTGTTTTATTCGCGACAGTGTCGCAGCTTGTGAAAGTGAACTGATCTGTGTGTCTGTCTAGAAGACAACAGGAACTGACAGATGTGTACATCAGAATCTGCTTAACACACAATAATCTGGATGAAACGTGTGTACATAACATAGGCGACCTTTCATGTTAATGATAAAACAATCTGAACAATTCAAGATACAAAATGCAGAGTGCATCAAAAAGAAGCATCCGACTACAAAAATTGTAATTATGTTATTTGAGATATGAGCGTGAACAGCGTACTTCTGTAAAGAGCGAACTCTCGAGTTTTACACGGTTCCCGCTAGGTATGGCTCTGAGCACTATGGGACTCAACTGCTGCGGTCATAAGTCCCCTAGAACTTAGAACTACTTAACCTAACTAACCTAAGGACATCACACATATCCACGCCCGAGGCAGGATTCGAACCTGCGACCGTAGCGGTCGCGCGGTTCCAGACTGTAGCGCCCAGAAGCAATGTGCTCCCATATCAGTTCTAATAAAAATGGTGTCGGGACAATATAAAACGTTTTGTGTTCTACGTCTCGCGCAGTGCGGGTCAGTAATAACTGTTCAGCATGACTTTCGTATTGTGTAGAACCTCCTACTGCACAGAGCATTAGACGTTAGCATGAACAATTCCGAGAAATAGTTTTTTTTTTTTTGTAAAGGCAAATCGCCGGGCTGTCCCCCTTGTCTGGCACAGACGCCGAACGCATCCGCCTAGTTCCACGAATCCGCAGAAATCCGTTCGCCGAGCAGCCCGACGGCTCAACATCCTCCGATGTCCGTCTTGCGTGTGTTGTGTCGACGTTTTCACTCGGCTACTGCAAGCTCTTCGTGAAGTGACAAACAACAACGTGTGGAGTTCCGTAATTTCGTTCTTGGCGAGACGGAGGATGACAGTTTCCTTTCACGCTTATTGTTTAGTGACGAGGCAACATTCCATTTAAATGGAAAGGTAAACCGTCATAATGTGAGAATATGGGGTACGGAACAACCACATGAATTTGTACAACATGAGAGGGGCTCTCCAAAATGTGTTTTGTCCAGTTTCCGGGGAAGGACGTAGGGTCCATTTTTCTTTGTCGAGAACACCGTTACTGGAAGCACATACCTCGATAAGCTTGAGAACCTGCTATTCCACAGTTGGAGACTGTTTCGAAAGAATCAATTTACCAACAGGATAGGGCATCGCCACACCAGCATCTGGGAGAGCGGGAATTTTTAAATCAAAGGATTACTGAACGTTGGCTCGGTCGGACTCGATCGAATGATTCAGCTTTACATTACGAGTCTCCAAGGTCACCGGACCTGACTATGTTATTTCTTGTGAGGGTTTATATATTAAAAAAACTTGTTTATGTGCTTCCGTTACCAACAATGAATGAACAGAGATATCGCATAACAGCAGCTGTGGAAGCTGTAACTCTAGACATCCTCGCTGCAATGTGGGAACAATGTGAATACAGCATTGATGTATGCTGTGCATGTCAAAAACGGGTATATTGAACACCTAAAAAACTGAGTTTCCCGGTCATAAAAAAAACAAAATTCATTGTTTTTGCTTAGATTCAGCAATATATGCCTGTAAAATCGGATGATTCTTTTTGGTACACGTTGTATAGTAATTATTTCCCACTATTATGAAATACCTTTTTTAAGTATTACTTGGTATGTGAGTTTCTTACGGAAGAAACTGCCTCCTGAAATGTCTCCCTTAAAGCGCAGTTCCTCTTCAACATTAACGTGAGCATAAATATAGAGGGTGAGCCAGGAGGACAAGTACTTGCTTTGAGGGGTGATGGTATTAGTGATTCTGGACAAAAAACTACATACGGACGTACATCCTATCCCGAATGGTTTCCGAGATAGAACACATTTAATATCACTTTTGTACGTTTTTCTTGAGTAACCCGAATACCACACCCTCCAGCGAAAACGTGTCGCAGCACAAAATTGAACTACATTAAATTTCCTACTAGAAAGGTCCTATTAATTTTTTTCTCTAGAACCAATGTTCTGTGCGAAGAGAGCGCGAGAATGTCTAAAAACTCGCTCGACGTGCATGCGCTATAGCTTATGTAGTTTTTGTAGACCAATTTCGGGTAGTTTCTCGACTTGATAGACCCCAAGTGACCCTATCAAACTGTTCGTCTCAACGTGCTATCTCAAATTGGCCTACAAGAACTACGTAAGCTACAGCGTATGCGCGTCGAGTGAGTTTCTCATTTCGCACTCTCTTCGCACAAACCATTAGTTCCAGAGAAAAAAATGAATATGAGCTGTTTTGTAGGAAATTTAACATAGTTTAATTTTGTAATGCGACAAGTTTTCGGTGGAGGGTGCGGTTTTCGGGCTATTCAAGAAAAACGTACAAAAGTGAAATTAAATGTTTTCTATCTCAGAAACCATTCGGTATAGGGCATATGTCCACATGAAGTTTTTTGTTCAGAATCACTAATACTATCACCCCTCAAAGCATGTGCCTTTCCACCTGACTCACCCTGTATTTCTTTACGTGCTCATTACACATCGGTAGAAACCTGACGTAATATGATGTTTTGGTTAGCATCGCGAGTGAATATCAGGGCCCTGAAGGAGCAGAAATTGATCCATATTATAACATCATGCAGTCACATAAAGTGGGGATTTTTATAAAATAGTTAAGCAGGAACTTTACAAGAAATGCTCGTTTCACAAAGCGACAATATAAACGAAAATGTACATACGTAAGACTTTTTTTAAAAAAACAGTTCTGGACCTATGAGACTCGTTCCCAATAGGAATCGTGACTATAACATCTTGTTATTTACACTTCAAAGTTCACTGCCCAACAGAATTACCAAAGAGCTAATTTTCCTATAATTTTAATGAGACACAATACTGTCCTAGTCTGACAACCATTTGCGGCAAAAAACCCTTGTAGCTATGTAACAAAATAAATAAAAATAAAATATGAAAATAAATTATGATGTAATGTCACGTCCACGGAGTCATTAGAATGGAGAATTGGTTCCCACTGGGAGACGAAAATCAGCCTTGTGGATTTCAAAAGAACCACATTCTGCTATTTGTCTCAACGACGTAGGGAAACTACGTAAAATCTAAACCTGGAAGCGGGATTTGAACTGCGGTCTCCCAAAATGTGAATTAAATGTGCTAACTAGTGCCTAGCTAGCACGGTCTGTAGAGAATAAACACGCAATTAGTTACAATACGTTGCGCAAAAGTGAATCCAGAGCAGTCGGGGATCCCAAAATATGCGTGCGGCGTTTCCGCTCGTATGCGAATAAAAGTTAAATAGATGAAGGGACATTCGACAGTGCCGACAGTCAAGATAACGCAGAACCCCAATCAAATGTCTCATGCAGGGGAACTCTTACTACTCGGAATGCAAACCGCTGCAGCCGTACGTTTAAATACACCAGCGGTGACGGAACTTTCTACGGCGTACCTCGCCAGCTACGCCGACTGCAGCCGCTATGTTTACCTTCGGCACGACACAGTCAAGGCTACGCGATACAGCGTTCTGCCAAAACAACTGCCGCGGCCGACTCGTTGGAGGTCGGTTCAGACTACCTTCCAACGCTGGCCGCCAGCGATAGCTCCCTTAGTACCTACATACTGCGAAGAGTCGCCAAAACGCGGGCACTCGGTACAGACGGGCGTCCTAAGTAATGTCTGACGCATATTAATTGACAGAAGTGCCAAGCGTCGACGCGTTCTTTAGTGGCTAGAGTGCGGCAGCAACAGGTGGTGGATGTTTTCACTAGCGCGCTTTCCGGCGACTAACGCTGCAACTAGAGGCAAAGGCCGCCTCGCATAACGTGACGGCCGGGCGTTTCCTCGCGCCAGCTTGCATCCTTGGAGGAGAGGCCATGCCGTCAAGGAGAGACATCTCTTCACACGCTGTGTTTTGCTCTGCGTCAAAATGTACGCAAATCGGAGAAAACTTATAAACATCGTCTTTGCTTAAGCATTCTTGGATTCCACAGTACTCTCTATTTCGGAAGTTCCTCATCATCATTATCATCTATTACAATGCAGTTATAAACTTTAGAATTTCATCATAATAAACGATCCTGTTGACTAAACGCAATTCTTATGCCTGCACTATACGACGAATTGATGGAGCAGTAATAGACTCTGATAGATCATAGTTGGGTCGGATACTTTGCGTTTAAATCGGCCATTGGGCAAGCAGTTATTTAGAAAGTGTCAAATAACAGTGAGTAACTGAACAGTTGCTAAACTGACACACGCAACAGATCAGTGTGCCAAGAGCTTCAATTCACCTACCTTCAGCAGTAAATATTGAAAATAAATGTTCCGATTGATACGCACTTGTTCAAAAGTTCACGTTACTACAAAATCCAGCAAAAACTTTTAATTTAGTCTGTGTGAAGTTCGCGCCTCCTGCAGTACCATGTCTATACGTAAAATACTGACCAATCTACGAATATCGCCGTTTTCACATTTCTAGATGAACCTGAAAATACTGTGATGTCCTCTGGTGTTCCGTGACCCAAGTAACTTCGCGATCATTGCTTTTTAAACACTGCTTTAAACATTAGGTATTTGTCGCAAGTATGGCAATTCAAAATGTCCCATCAGAGCTATTGCAGCGATGTAATTACAATACTTTGTTCATCTGAAACAAGGGCAAGTCCTCAGCCAAATTCATATCTGCTGTCATTAGCAAACTGGGACCTGACGCAGTCTTCCAAAACGCAACGTCCACATAAACTGCATATTGGCGAGTTCTATCGCCGCAGAAAGAACCCATACTTCACAGGAGAGTGCCCGGTCGGGTGAACTTTCCCTCACTTCAGTGGCCAGGAGTAGTTACGGTAAGGATGTTAACTTCACAAACCACAGGTTGTTGTCCTTTAGCGCAGACCCTCTTCTCAATAACGCTTGACCTTGGCCTCAACAACTAGGCCGTTACTTGTAGAAAATCCATAATCGTAATATTCGCCAAGTTAGTTTCGAAATAGTGAAACAGCACGTTACTGCTCTGTCAGACCGAGACGCAGTTCTGTGGTACTTTGATGGATCGAAGAAATGTCGAGTTATCCTCCTTCCTCCCCCCCCCCCCTCCCCCTGAAATCAGAATGATACCCCGACGAGACAGCATACAAACATTTCACCAGTACGTCCACCTGAAAAGACTATGTTATCATACAGTTTTAAAATATCTGAAATGTTAACATTAAGAGACAAAATACCTGTGTATGCACTAGTATTACGTCTCCTAAGATACTGCTACCGATAGATCTAAGCTCTGTCCAAGTGCTTATCTTAAAGCTTAGTCCATATAAATGCATGTGCTTTGTGAAAAGACAGTTGCAAACAAAATAACCTCTTCCCATTAACTGCTTCCTTACATCTCTGCTTTCCACTGCTCCCCTCCATACCTAGATCACCTCTCTGGCACGATCCATCGAAACAGTGGTCCATCGATCTAGAATTGTAATCATCGAACATGCTTTCTGATGATGAAAATGCTCCTGTCACTATTTTCTTTGACATGTCTATCATCTGCCATCATACCCGAACGTCCTAGCAACACATTCTCTGTATGTAAATAGAATTGTCTACAAACTGAAACTTGGTCTGAACACCAGAGTGCTTTTACTAGGTTTGATCCTGCGGACGGGGATATGCCATAGGCTGTTGAAGAGACTCGAGCACTCAGTTACAGAATTCCAGTTTAATGTAAGCTACAAAGCACAGCACCTCAACATTTCTCACATACATAAATAATTTCTGGAGGTGAAAGAAGCAGTCAGTAACAAAAAAAAAAAAAAAAAAAAAAAAAAAAAAAACAAACGACTCGAGATTGAACCCCAGACCTTGTACACTGAACTCCTGACACCTACTCACTTGGCTACTGCACCACTCTTTCTCTGTACTTAGATAAACATGAAACTGCATTTTCCTGTGTAGAATTCATGATTATGAGACATACCCATAACACACCTTCAGCTTCTATGTAGCCTGGGAAGCAGTGAGTAACTGAATAGTTGGTCAATTGCACATGCAACAGGTCAGTGTGCCAAGAGCTTCAATTCACCTACCTTCAGCAGCAAATATTGAAAATAAATGTTGAAGTTGAAAAGGCGGCAAGATGTGAAATCCGTTCGATAAAACTGTTTTTAGTAGCAACAACTCTCAGAGCCATTGACATTCACATCGCATTAAACTGAAGGAATCTGACGAGTGAAGGTGGTGTGCGTGAATGATTTCATCTGTTTAAGAGTGGAAGACCAAATGTTCAACATGACAGACAGACAACTGACTAAATACCTTCTACAGAACAACACTTAGCAGATTTATCAAACTTTTGCATGATATCGTTACTAAACAATTATGGCAACATGCAAAAATGTAAAAAACTGGCTGTGATGACACTCGGCAGAATTTGTGCAAAGGGAATCTGTCAAATCGTTAAGACATATATGGTGTATGCATAAACACGAAATGTTATTATGTACAGTAATATTACAAAGGGGTGTTAAGATTTTTCTAATGAAGTACACACTAACGCAGGGTGCCTTCCGAACCTCTCTAGTATATTCTCCATCCACCTTATGCCCTAACATATTTTTCACTGAATGTTCTAGTATTGTTCACCCAGTTCTGACACGCACTAAACAGCCATCTGTTGTATAGGCTCAGAACATAGTCTGGACTCAAACGTAATGATCTCCAAGCCAACATCAACGGATTCTGAAAACATCACACTTTTCTTCAACTACTCCAGGAAAGCCATGAATAAGGTAACCAGATACAATCATGTTGGGTATCTAATGAAATTAGTGTTCTTGGCAGGGGTAACATAGCATGTTATCTTGGCTGGAGAGTCATTAAAACATGCAGAAGTAATTTTAGATGGCCCCAGGGACTTGTGATGGGATTCTTGTTGTTTGTGCTGTCTATTACTGGTCTGGCACAAAATATTAACAGAAACTTTGGATTTTCTGCAGATGCTGCTGTAATCTATAGTGATATCTTAAAAACGCTGCACAAATATGCAATCAGGTCCTGATGACATTTAAAACTGACGAGAAGACTGGTGATTTGCTCTGAATGCCTATAAATTTAAAATTTTGCACTTCACAAAATCAAGGAAGTAATATCCTATGACAATATCAATGAATCAAAACTGGAATCAGTCAACTACTAAAAATACCTGGTTGTAACAATCTGCATAAATTTGAAGTGGAATGATCACATATGCTCAATTGTAGGTAACAGACTTTGGTTAATTTCTTCTACATCTGTACCCTACAAATGACCGGGAGGTGCATGGCAGATACAGGTAAAAAATTCAATGTACGAAGGAGGCTGCTTACGAAATATCCGTACATCAAACCTTAGAATATTGGGATCGGTACTACCCAGGACTAACAGGAGCCACTGAACAAACAGGGCACCACGAATTGTCACAAGTGGGTTTGGTTCAAGACATGTTTTATTAGGCCCACTGAAGAGCGTCACAGAGATGCTGAAAAAACTTTACTGGCAGACGCCTGAAGATATAGACCAATCATGCTGCCTCAGCCTATTTACAAAGTTTCAAGGGTCAGTATTAAGTGAGGGATGTAGGAATATGCAACATTCCCCTACGTAGGACAACGAAGACCACAACGTCAGACTAATTACAGTGCGGACAGAGGCATTTAAGCAGTCAATCTTCCATACGAGAACGCGACGGGAAGAAGCTATAATAAGTGGTACAATGTGGAAGTCCCTCTGGCACGCACTTCACGCCGCACGGTATGATGCGGCGGCTGCGCACGCTGCTGGCGTGTTGTGTGTCGCTGCCGCTGCGCTTTTTCGCCGGCGCGCTGGAAGACGCGCGGGCGGCGGTTCGCGCCGGGCCGAACAATCAATACGTGGCGTCCGTGCCAGCGTCGGCGTCGCCGACCACCGTGGGATGCTGCGCTGCGTGAAGCGCCACGGGGCCGGGAATGCGCCTTGCCCTCGCTTGCCTCGCTGCGTCGCGCACCATGGCCGCTTTCCTATCTACGGATGCGCTTTGCCTCACTGTCCGTCCTGAATAGCACTGAGCTACTACACAAATGTAGAATAACCTTCACAATCGTCCTCCTCCTCACTCCATTACAGTACTAGACAATTTTCATGTAAGAAATAACTTATTAGGCTGTCGCCGAGGTCCTCTTACACACACAGTTTTCTAGACACAGCGCGTCGCAGTTAACGAGAATATTTTTGAAAGACGGCACGTTCATCACCTTTTAGATGTTATAGAATCTTTTCAGAACATTAGTTATCAACGGTCATAGACAGTAAAAAGCATTATGTTTTTAAAAAGACGCCGGCACGTTGTATAGTGTGTTGCCATGTGTTTACTAATAATATATTTGTGCAGTCTATTTGTTGCACACACTCCAACCTATTAACAGCAATAAAATACGTGTCAGCCACGTAATTCTTAAACAACGCTACATTCTCGGTGTTCAATGCTATGCGTGTGACTCCTTTGTTTTTATTGCCGTTGATATGTTGCCATATGAGTAACAAATGTACTCCACAAACATGTTTATTTAATACATTGCAGCATACTATACCTGTTGGAACATATGCAGATGCCCATGTGTGTCTGCAAAAAAGGTTTCATGCTGGAAGATAATTCGTACAAGTATTGAACACACTGTCTTACTCATGTAACTACAGAAAGTTATTGTGTTGACGCCTTAGTACATGCTTTTATTTACTCCTGCACAGCTCTGAAGAGCCTTAAAAGAGATACACAATGGAGGCTGGAGAACTGTTGTGTAATCCATCTCTAATACCACTTTCCTAAACTAATTCTGTGTTCCACTAACTTCCTAGAGCGTCTCTGCGAAACTTTCCGTAGAGAAACATTGATATAGATGTACTACGATCCTAATAGTGAGTCTCTGAATTCCTTCGATGTCTGCTATCATGCCCACCAGATATAAAAACGACGCACCAGAGTAGTACTAGGTGTAAGTCGCATCTCAGTCTTTAATTGTGGTTCCCATAACAGATGCCTTGCACTTTTCAAGATATTCCCAAAAGGTATCGTGTTATCCCTCTTCTATTACGGATTTTCGGTATTACTTCTATCTCATTTCACTTCGTGTAACTACATTTGGTATCCAAAGAACATCACCGGCTTTGATAGTTTACCAGGCATTCTTGTTTAGAGACCTAGACAACATTTCTTTCGAAGAATCATCTCTCGAGTGTGTGAGTCACTGGCGAGGCGCACAGCACCCAGTTTGAAATATTTATCCCTGGAACAAGGAAAGAACGGCAGTATCACTCCATCGAGACGGAACCCTACGTCGGACTCGATACGGCCTACCACGGTTTTGATTCAGGAACTATCGCACATTCACCTCCTTTATTGGCTTCGGGAACCTCTGAAAATATAAGTCACGTTGGCTGGATGGGAATATGAACACTTTACAGAGGAAGAGACCAATGTTTAACACCCCACTGACAACGAGGTCATTAGAGACGGAGCGCAAGCTCGGATTAGGGAAGGATGGGGGAAGGAAATACGACCGCTCCCTTTCAAGGAACCATCCCGGCATTTGCCTGAAGCGACTTAGGGAAAACACCAAAAGCCAGGATGGTCGGACGCGGTTTTGAAGCGTCCTCCACCAGAATGCGAGTCCAGTGTGCTAACCAGTGCGTCGCCTCGCTCGTTTCACTATGTTTCATTGTTTTAGCAACTGAGTTATATTGCTTGCCTCTCTCCACCACTATATATAATCAGCTCAGCAGTTTTTAATTTGGCGTTACTTTTTTAGCAGATATATTCCATTTAGAAATTCTGCTGATCCTACAGTATTTGCCTTTTTTAAATCATGTTACATTCATGTGGTCGATCAGTCGAGGGGCATGAAAGGGAAGCAGTCGTTGGGAAGGGAGTGAGACAGGGTTGTAGCCTATCCCCGATGTTATTCAATCTGTATATTGAGCAAGCAGTGAAGGAAACAAAAGAAAAATTCGGAGTAGGTATTAAAATCCATGGAGAAGAAATAAAAACTTTGGGGTTCGCCGATGACATTGTAATTCTGTCAGAGACAGCAAAGGTCTTGCAAGAGCAGTTGAATGGAATGAACAGTGTCATGAAAGGAGGGTATAAGATAAACATCAACAAAAGCAAAACGATAATGGAATGTAGTCGAATTAAGTCGGGTGATGCTGAGGGAATTAGATTAGGAAATGAGACACTTAAAGCAGTAAAAGAGTTTTGTTATTTGGGGAGCAAAATAACTGATGACGGTCGAAGTAGAGAGGATATAAAATGTAGACTGGCAATGGCAAGGAAAGAGTTTCTGAAGAAGAGAAATTTGTTAACATCGAGTATTGATTTAAGTGTCAGTAAGTAGCCATGTATGGAAGTGAAACATGGACGATAACTAGTTTGGACAAGAAGAGAATAGAAGCTTTCGAGATGTCGTGCTACAGAAGAATGCTGAAGATTAGATGGGTAGATCACATAACTAATGAGGAGGTATCGAATAGGATTGGGGAGAAGAGAAATTTGTGGCACAACTTAACTAGAAGAAGGGATCGGTTGGTAGGACATGTTCTGAGGCATCAAGGGATCACCAAAGAAGCATTGGAGGGCAGCGTGGAGGGTAAAAATCGTAGGGGGAGACCAAGAGATGAATACACTAAGCAGATTCAGAAGGATGTAGGTTGCAGTAGGTACTGGGAGATGAAGAAGCTTGCACAGGATAGAGTAGCATGGAGAGCTGCATCAAACCAGTCTCAGGACTGAAGACAAAAACAACAACAACAAGTAATCTGAAGGAAACTTTCTAGCAATTAAAAAAAAAAAGGACAGAGAGAGAAAATTTAATGAACGAACGTATTCTAGTTCTGATCAACAACATTTTCTTGTTTAATGCTGTGACAGGATTCCTAAATCAGACCATATGTTGAAAGTGACGAGTTATATAAGCACATAAAATCTACAAATTCAGATATATTTAGCTCAAATTCGAATAATCATTCACGAAATTTCAGGTGGCTAAATCTAACACGTGCAAGCAGATTAGCGCAGATATTTTTCCATCCAGCCTTGCAACTCGTGATCTGCACGATCCTTTCAGCGCCACGTCTGTATATGCTTGATCTACACTTTTCGAGTATGCCCAGTCAGTAGCTGTCATCATCCTTACATGTATTCGTTATTCTTATTTGACTTCTAATTCTTTATTACATGCTGGGCACTGAGTTCCTAACTGCATGTGCTTTTTTTTCCTTCAAAATATTCGAAAGATTTTATTTCTACTGGATGCATTCCGGAATTCTTTGCCAATAGTATTAGCACTATGTTGACTGGCTGACTAGTTGTAATATTTTTTCTAAGTAATTCCTCTGACAAACTGAGACTTGCTTTTTTTAAGTACGGGTGCTACCCAGAATTTGCTTCTTGGTCGAACAGCACGTCCATTGCCTTTGTGCTCTTTCATCACTAAAGATTCGCCCCAGGAGCTGTGGGATCAGGTTTCTGCCTACTGTCTCACTGAATTGAGTAACCCTTTGGCTTTGTCAACAAAAGCTTGCTGAACCTTGCAAACTGCTTCTGCTTCCGTGTCACCAGGAAGAACACACACAATTTTGCAGCCACCCTGTTCCACGGGAGCTTGCCAGGGTAAGGCATATATTCAAACAACTAATGCAATTTGGAAGGCACAGCCATCCGGTATATTCCTGAACAATTGTCTGTCGTTGTTCTATGCTGCACATAGAAATTTGATGGCCGCAAATGAGCTCTAAGTTCGATTCGTAAATTCCACATTACTATCAACGGACTGTCACTCTCACTATATCTACAGTTCTCATTCAATAGCTCTACAAATACCAAGTTCAAAATATCAGCACTGCACATAAACCAGAACTACGATAAGGTCAGCTGCCATAAAAAAAATAAAACCAGACAGATACCATTAGAAATCGTTGACATCAGCCTAAAGACTGGACTTCTCATGCTTCGCTGAACAAATTTAAGGTATTTTTTGCCGGGTTCAAAACACACCAGCCGAATTACAGTGCTAGCGAGGGTACAACAAATACGTGAAATTTTTTATTTTGTTTTTCACAAAAGACTAACTGCTGACGAAAATTATGAGCAACTGATGTAGTATATGAGCCCATCACACGAAATAAGAACTGGGCATGTTGTCAATACTATTATACCAGCATTTTCCCATGACTCTTACCCCGTAGAAGCAGCACCAGCAAAAGCTTGTTATTTGTTTAGCATTATTCTATATCAGTCCCTTAAATTGTATGACAGGACGGAAGGTACAGTAGCGGAGCGTTTTTCTGATAAAGGTTCTTGTGTGTTGCAGATTTTGATACAGCGTTACACTGTCGTTTCATAATCACAGTTTAAAGAGGCGTTACAGGGTTCTTGGTAATTTCTGAGAGACTAAATTTTTTTTCCTTCTCCGTCATGCCACTCTTCGCGTTATCGTTATCAAAATAATTAATGGACCGCACTGTCAGCCAAGATCGGCTCTAGCTATGACAACCGGCCAACAAATCTAAGATCTTTATACAGTCGTTCAGCTGGACTGGAGACAGTGAGAGAGTGTTATCAAGGTCATTTCTGTGATGTAAGGAATTGTGCCTGAAACATCTGTAGCTTACCAATTAGAAACAAGCCGCAAACGTTTGTCATATTGATCAAACTGACTGCACGGCTACGTACTTCATAAATTCACGAGAAACATTAAGCAAAGAATATCGCTTGTGGGGAGAAAGTGACAAGGCGTACAGATTCTACGAAATGTCATAACACGAAGAGGAACTACGCAATAAACGATATCACTTGAGGAGTTAGCGATAAGAGAGAACAATGAAACTCTCGATATCGAACAAGATGTTTGTAAAACAATCGGTAACAAGCGGAAAGAAAACCCTATGCTCTGCGTGCTCCGGATCACGATAATTGCTGAAATAAATACTGAAATCCTTGAGACGTTCACGAAAATAAAAAGCCTAAGTTATGTATGCTTGACTTTATTTTCGGCAGAGTCGACCCACGTGAAAAAAAAGGAAAAATGTGCACAATTGAGAAGGTCCAAAGAAGAGCGGCAAGATTCGTGACTGGTACATTTAGCCATTGCGAGAGCGTTACAAATCTCTTAGAAAGTTTGAAGTGGGACAAACTTTCAGATAGACGACGCGCTGAACAGAAGGGGCTGCTCACTACATTCCGAAATCCAATCTTCACCGAGGATGTAGAGCATATATTATTACCACCAACTTTCAAATCGCGCAATGATCATCATTCAAAGATAAGGGAAATAAGAGCTCGTACTGAGGCGTTCAGACAGTCGTTTTTCCCTCGTGCGATCCGTGAGTGGAACAGAGCGGGGGAATATGACTTTGGCGCCAATTGTGCCCTCCGCCACACATCGCTTGGTGGCTAGCGGAGTATATACATGTACATGTAGATCAATTAAAGCAAAGGGTCCCTATGCCGTCCCCCCTCCTGGCTAGCTCTCCGCCAGCACTCCGTATCTGCGAACTGTACACAGTGTTCACTGTGATAAGGCCGCCTTGTCCGCAGACATAGCAATCACTAATCGTCCCACTCCCTGTATTCACATATCAGCACCTGCGTTAACGAGATGTTTGTATCACAAACAATCCTTTCTTTTGTCATAACTAAGACAAATATAACATAGTTTTACGAGGGGGATCTCTTATAACCTTTCTTTGGCAGGCGTTGCCTCTGGGCGCGCTTCTAAATACTGAAGGATTATGTATTAAGAAATTTGCTTTGCAAAGGCACCTTGCTCATAGTACGTACTTCCAAGAAATAAAAAAAAGACTGACAGTGATAAGAATAATCATTACAAAAGAAAAAGGGAGTGAGTCAAGACAAATGTCTGCCTGACCCTAGTAGGTTTAAATGTGTTGTGATGGATACCACATAAACACACTGCTGATAGCAAATTGCATATTTTGCGTTTTTGGTAATGTGAAGATAGGTCCTCTTAATTCAAGAGGTAAGAAACTTATCCTAACGCCTAGCCGGGTTCCTGAGGCAAATTGGGACAACAACATCTCTAATGACAATGAAGTCTGAACTCATCGGATACATCTTGGGTCTGCTGTTTAAGCAACGAAACTTCGAACTTATTTTAATTATTGCTACGATCTTTAGCACGGCACGACATTATGGTGTTATGAACTTCAAATCTTACCAACCATGAAAGCAGTAAAGGTTATATCTCCGAAGAAATGTGTCCCGTTTATGAGTAAAGACTTCGACTTACATAAAAAAAAGGGGCGCAATCAGTAGCCACTATCAACTATGGAGGAGAAGATGTGGTTACCGTTTCAGCTGTACTCAAGAACTCTTATGGCTATAGGGTGTGCAGTCTTGGGAAGTACTATTGCGTTACTGGAGAACCGCGTTCCTGCCCCGCGTGCAGTTAAAGTTAGTGACCTGTTAGAAAGTTAACAGACAAACCACAAGTGACTGTGTCCGATTTACAGCAAAATTAAGATACCACGATTTGTAAACTCCCTTAAAGCTAAGTATGTAATGCGCGGAGTCCCTGTGAACACCGCTAGATTAACTCCTATAAAAAAAGGTGATGCTATACTCATTCGTTAAAGACTATTTTCTTTTGTTCGAATTTTAACGCATCGTTTCAAACCGAGTTTAGCTAGTTCAAAATTTCATTAGGCGATACGCACACGAATTGTTTTGAAATCTGATACAGGATCCCTCAGTAGGCACACAATCGAGTTCCCGTGGCTGATTTCAACTGACAATGCTAGTCTGGGTTAGCCAAATAGCGATAAACTTTTCAAGACTCTCGCTCCCATCCTTCATATGCTCACTCGAAAGTATAGCACACATTTTATGGAGCTAGCATTTCTTGATGGCAAGAGGCTCGAGTCACAGCCCGAACTGAGACAAGCTGTCTAGGAAAACGTCCTAAACAACTCCCGCTTCCGAAACAAACACTTGCTGGGTAGTATATACTTATGCAAATTAAAAAAAAAAAGATATCATAATCTGAAATAATTGAGCTTGTTCATAGTCTTCAAACTCGTAATGTAAAAGCGTTGAAATTTTTTTAGTGTTATGGTAGATGCAAGTATTTTTCGTTTAAGGTCAGTGTTAACAAAAACTGTGCAAGCTTATCCTTTGATCCGTGAAAATGTCTCCATTACAAACATCAAATGTAAGCAACTCACTACCCACTAGGTGGGCACTCGTATTTATTGACGCACTGTCCAAGACTCGTTAATTGATGTTATCAGAAATTTCTAACTAGAAATGTACCGTAAGTATAAAAAAGGATTGCGGCTATTTTGAGTCGATCATGCTTCATAAACATAAGCTACAGGTAAAATTTGATTTATTTCTACCGCAAACGTCTTTGTGTGGTATGTTTGCCTACGCACTTGGATCCAGCAACCTACAAAAGCGTGAGATTGTTCTAACTGCGTATAATTTTTACGTCCAATTTTTACAACTGGAATTTCTGTTAGAAAGATCCCTGTTTCAAAATTAGATACCATAGTTGCTCCTAAAACAATGTGCGTTAGATCTAAATCAGTGAGGCCTTGCCAACCCGTATGCACGTCTTTACGAGTTTCTAACCACTGAAAAATTACATATTCTATCGGTTCTTGAATTCAATGTGGACATCAATTTACAAATCTTGTCTCTCCCGCCACTATTCTGCTGCGGCACTGCTGTCAGTCGGAAGCAGTGTTGCCAAGCGTACTAATTTTACTAGACTTGAGTGACGTGTCATTCATGAACACCTCTGACGTTTCCTACAAATAACGTCCGTCCCACTGTGTGCACGAGGCGAAGTGGTTGCCAGTTTATTTAGAAGCCTTACATATGCGACGCATGGGACGAGGTCATCTTGCAACATTGCGCCGCTGTCCATCGCTTGTGCTGTTTCTCGTAAGGGCCGACGGGAGGCAGCACTTCCTTGCAGTACTACCAAACAAGCAGAAAACTAATGGTTGGTACAACCTCCATTCGCGGCTTCGTAATGCATTAAATATCACTTTACTCACTGCGACGCAACTGACAAATCTGGCGCTGTTAAAAAGCGTAATACGAGAGAATCAAAATACTCTCTCACACACTTTTTTATATAAATACGGGTTCTTTGCTCAAAGAGAACTTTAAACTCATCAAGGAAATAAAAGTACACCTTTTCAGAATTAAAATGAATATTGTATTCCGTTTTTGTTTTATTTTGTACAACTTAGGTATAAATATGTGCTCTTCTGTATGAAACAAAAATTGTATTTTTCTTTTTACAAATCAGGTCCTCGAAAATGGGACGTTAATTGTACTCCATAAAATTTGCCGCTTGTGTAAGATTTTTTTAATACGCTATATATGTTCCTACGTATTCGAACTAGACAGCTCTATCAAATATAATTGAGTCGTATTATTTACATAATATTGCAATTAAACTTTAATTTTATTTGTCACCGCTTTGAGTTCCTACTTTTCACATAATTAAGGAAGAAACGATGATCTAACTTCCTACAATTTAACTATCCACAGCACCAGTCCGAAAGTATAAAACCGTGACATACTGTTCTGTCATAAGTGATAGCAAACAATATACCTGTCATACTTTATATTGAAAGCTGGTCTTAAGTTCCCCAGTTAACGTAGAGGAGTTTCCCACATTATGTTCTCTGTGAGTGACATTTGCTGTATATCTTTATTAGTATCAGTAAACATATTTCTGTACTTTGCAGATAAAATTAAATTTACCTATTTCGTGATACGAAGGTCATAATATAAGCAGTAAGTGTATCGCTCGTATCGGAGTCTCATACTTTGTTATCAGTAACAAATGCACATGTAAATGACAAATTGGGGCAATGTACCAAAAAGGTGCGAATTGCGTACTCAAGTACCGGGCTACACGAAGCGTGACACTATAGACAGATGAAACTTCACTGTCCTCATTTCCTACTACGTTTTTAAAATGTTTCAAATTTTGATAAGAAAATTATGCATATTACTAAAATAACGTTTCCATGTGAAACAATAACTCAAATTACACAGTAATAATTTGACTTCAATTTCTTAATGAAACAGGAACACTTATGAAATCAACTTACCAGTGCAAAGAAATTCGTGTGGCAGTCCTCCAAACTTGCGCCGTTTGTTTGATGATTCAAATGCGTCATGATTTCTCCATCGTTTTATATTTCGTTTAAATCACCAACCACACGGATAGCCTACTCAGAACCACATAAAATCTGATAATATACACGTACCGTCTGAAGGGTTTTTACGTTCCAATGGCGACTGTAAAATGGCGGATGGGAAACAACAAGCGCAGAGACTCTGTGATTTCTATTGGCTTGTTATGGTCACATGGTATACATGTAACTGTATCATGGCAGCGCTCGCGAGGCATGGGCTGATGAAAGGGGACGAAATTAAATATAGCTTTGGAAATGTGATGTGTATGGTAGGTAGTAATATTTACGTATGGTTATTGAGAGATATGTAATACATTTACCGAGTGAAAACTGTGTGGTAGCCCCTTTGTAATCGATGTCCGAGACATGTTGAAAGAATTGTGTATGTAAACAAACTGTTTTGCTTTTAGTTTATAGCTAGCAAAAAGCTTCTGGCCTCCAAAAATAAGAAGAAAGAGGGGCCTAGAGCTAGAACAATTGAATCGACAGGGGAATCTCTTGCTTCACGAGGGTACTCATTGACACACGATGAATATTTATCATCTCGTTACAGATAGAGCAGTTTGATGATGTCTATCGAATGACTATCTTTAGGTTCGCGCGGCCACAGAAACAGTACATCCCAGAAGGTGACATTAAGAAAAAAATTGACGATATCTGTAAGTCAGTATGGCAAGATAAGAAACAAATCTTGAAACACAGCAATCCAGTAGCAGATTCAGAATTTAAGTTCAGATTGTTGGCAAAATGCTACCAAGAATTCCAACACGGAGTGCCTAATTCACTCTTGCATACAATAGAGTCACTTGGTAAGTAACTAATTATGTAAAAAAAAAAACTGTAATAGAATTTTGTGAGGCCTGCTTTTGCAAAGTTTTATGTTCCTTAACATCAAGTTGCAAAACTGAGATTGCACATTTTTGTGATTTTAAAGGGGGCCTTTCTAAAACATTGAGAAATGAAACAGTCATGTTTTCCAGTAATGTTAGTTTTAGAGCTTTTATAAGCCTATTATGCACTGTTAGTAAATGAGATTTTGTATGTTGTTTGCAGATGATGTAATAAATTTCTATGAAACACCTGTAGATGTGACTATTCCATTTGATACGTTGAAAAAGGTGGAGCTGCCAGAGAACCTTCATATACAGTATGAATATCACAGATTTCACCCAGGTGATCAACATTTATACAACTATTCTGACTTTGTTACTGAATACAGGTTATGTATGGACTAAGAACTGAATTTCAATTTTTGGAAAATATTCTTTACTGAAATACTTCTATTATAATGAGAGAATTACTTAACAAAGAGGTTTGTATGGAGCACAGAAAATGTTCTGAAGTGAATAGATGTACAGCTTTATTCAGTTTTGTAAATACAAATATGCCCAAGCAGTTTCTTTGCTATAAGCACTCCATTTGAGTTAAATGTTAGAAGTAGCCTACCATCTGTGGGGAAAGTGGTGCATAGACCGCTTGTGTGGGAAAATTGTGGTGAGATAATGTCAGCAAGAATGGGGCATATGAAGCATCGATAAATTTATTACTATGTGCTGCCAGGTCCTGGATTTCCTATTCCCAGCATGATAGTTTTCAAATAATGTGTTCTCATCACCAATCAAAAAGTTTTGTTTCTGCAATTTAGTTTTCTTAGTTATTCTTGCTCATTTATATGATATTTCAATATACATTACGCGCAAAAAAGTGTAGCAGTGAGGAGAGGGGAGGAAACAGACTGGAATTTCATCGCTTGAGAGAGTATGTAATGAAATTTCAGTTAGTATCAAAGATGAGTCAAATTTACAAAGAACTTTGCAGTATGAGCACTTCTCTGGCCTGGGTATATGCACTGATTTAGTTGGAAAGGTTATCATAAAGATGTTGCATACTCTTCTGAAGGCAAGTTGGCCTACAACTGTTTAAATGAGCCTTGATATTTAGGATAATGGCACTGGGATGAAGTTGTACTGGAGATAGAGCTGAGGATCTTGCTGGCCATAAGATTATCTCAACATTATGCAGATATTATGGTATATGGATAATTTTTACTTATGGACCGACTGACAGCAACTGAATAAAACACAATTTTAGTGCCACACTAAAATTGTGTTTTTTTCAGTTCCTGTCAGATGGTCCATAGGTGAAAATTATCAATATACCGTAATATTACACGCAACTGAGAAAGACAGGACTACAAAAGTTGAAAATATCATGCAGATACTTCACAGAAACCTGTGGTGTTGGTGGACGAAGATTGTTGTGTTGAGAAACAACGGCACACTACAGTCATGTGAGATGCAATTCAGGAGAACACAGGATGTCATTGACCTACTGATGTGCTGTCAAGATTTCCTTCACTCCCTACCAGCCATTATCTGAAGTCTACAAGTGGCTCTTCACACTTATGATGCTGGTAGTAACCCTACTGTGCCTCTCCAAAACATTATAAGAATGAGACCTCTCACCAGGTCACCTCCATACTTGCCGGTGACATTCAACCGGGGTAGTGCAGAAACACAATTTATCACTGAACATAAGATGGTACAGTTCATCAGCAGTTTTTGCTTCCTGGTCTTTACACGACTCCAGACACAGCCCTTTGTTTTGAGCTGTTATGTTAACAGCATCTTATGCATGGGTGGTAATTCCCTAGTCCAGCTGCTGATACTCTGCAGCTAATGGTGGGCCATGACGTAGAATGTTGCAGGGCGTCAGTTACTTGTTCTCATACACTGAGCGAGGTGACTCAGTGGTTAGCACTTGATTCGGGAGGACAATGCTACAAATCTGTGTCTGGCAAACCAGATTTAGGCTTTCCATTATTTCCCTAAATTGCTTTATGCAAATGCTTAGATAGTTCCATTGAAAACGTCCAGTTTCCTTCCCCATCCATGAAACATTCTGAGCGTGTGCTTTGTCTTTAATAAAGGGATTTTAAAATCTAATCTCCCTCCCTCCTTGGGATGACAGGTGCACAAGTGAAGGAATTAACACTTGCTTTTTGCACAATATTGTGATCCTCTCTTGAGGTGGGTTAGATGCAGTTGATGGGAACCTAGTTGTCAAAGGTGCTTTTTTTCATGTTCCCATGCATTCTAACATCAGCTCACTGTCATGTCCTAATTCCGCACAGATATGGATATTGCACACCCATCCGGCCAAATGTAGATTTCCACAGTGGGGCCATTCAAACTGTGTGAAATACTAGTACGCGGCCTCTTATAAATCGTATCAGGCCAGATAACAGCACTAAACATGAACAACACTCGGGCACTCTGGTGTCCGTTCTACGTGCCACATACAACTGCCAATCTAATTGTTTAAATTCATTTAACTGCCTGCTGATGGTGTGTGTGTGTGTGTGTGTGTGTGTGTGTGTGTGTGTGTGTGTGTGTGTGTAGATGCACACACATGTACGTACATACAAAGTTACATTGATGTCTGACCATGGCCATGTCTTCCGGGTGCTTTACTTTTTTTGTCAGGCAGTGTGTTTAGATTTACTAGCTTGGCAAGTGACTATCACAGATTGGTTCCTGGGTGCTCACTGAACAAGGATTATACACTTGTACTGCTTGGAATTTGACTTGCACTCCCCACCCCTAAAACACACACACACACACACACACACACACACACACACACACACACACACACATTCTCTGTCCGAATAGTTTGTTACCATTGATCTCATTTACAAGAGCTTGGTTAGTGCAAATGATCTTCTGTGTCACAGTTTCGTTAGGCTGTGTGTTCAGAATTGTTTAACACTTTAAGCAATAGTGCATATTCACATTGTGCCTTTATACTCCACAACCTGTATGTGAAATTGTGTAATATTGTAGTGTAATTTGGCGTCTTGCCAATTCAAAGATTCTCCAGAATGACAATTGTTTGTAGAGATAGGTATGATTCTGTGTTTACCACCACTTTCAATTATCTGATCCTCTTCAGTACCATAAAATTATTTACAGAAGCCTACATGAAGATAATCAGAAACCAGTAGTAAATAAATACTTTTTGTCAGTAGCTCTTGACAGTATTGGAATATCTCTCACTTCAAATATTTATGAGGTATGAGATACCACCTGCACAAAATATGCTATTCTGGTCAGTGTGTAATGCACTTGTGGAAGATAATTATGTATTTTTCTTCTCTTGTTAGAACTTAATGCTCTTAACAAGACAAAAATATTTGCAGTAGTTGCTGACGTTGTTTATGAGACATAACTAGAGTTCCCAGAATGAGATTTTCACTCTGCAGCAGAGTGTGCGCTGATATGAAACTTCCTGGCAGATTAAAACTGTGTGCCCGACCGAGACTCGAACTTGGGACCTTTGCCTTTCGTGGGCAAGTGCTCTACCATCGGAGCTACCGAAGCACAACTCACGCCTGGTCTCACAGCTTTACTTCTGCCAGTATCTCGTCTCCTACCTTCCAAACTTTACAGAAGCTCTCCTGCGAACCATGCAGAACTAGCACTCCTGAATTCTGGAAACATCCCCCAGGCTGTGGCTAAGCCATGCCTCTGCAATATCCTTTCTTTCAGGAGTGCTATTTCTGCATGATTCGCAGGAGAGCTTCTGTAAAGTTTGGAAGGTAGGAGACGAGATACTGGCAGAAGTAAAGCTGTGAGACCGGGTGTGAGTCGTGCTTCGGTAGCTCTGATGGTAGAGCACTTGCCCGCGAAAGGCAAAGGTCCCGAGTTCGAGTCTCGGTCGGGCACACAGTTTTAATCTGCCAGGAAGTTTCATAACTAGAGTTAATAGTGGTTTGTAAAAATGTATGGGAATATGAGATATAATGGAAAGATTGGCCAAGTTGAGAGTAAAGCAAATGGGATGCTTGGGTTTATTGACAGGTTAATTGCAAATGGAATTTATTTGAAAAAGAAATTGCTTATGAGACACTTGTTGCCTATAGTGGAGTATTGCTCAAGTGAGTGGAATTCATATCAGGTTGAAGTTTCATGGAACTTTGCAAAGCACTGAAAATTCTCATATGGCCAGTTTTGAGGAAAAACAGCTATCACATTGCAGAAACCTACTTGGAAAATTCCAAAATCTAATTTTCAGGCCAAAATTTATAAATATTTGTTGATTGTCTGCATATGACTTGCGTAAAGATTTTAGAACTGCTACAAACCTACGAATTCTATTTGGAGTGAATTCAAGATGGAGAACAATAATAAGCCTTTATAGGTGATATTTTTGAGAAGTGTTCAAATTAATTTGAACCAGGTATTTGCCTGAGCATCGCCTACAAATCTTTCATTTTACTTACCTGTGTGCTGCTCATTGAATCATCTATTTGTTGAGTTACAGTGTATCTTTTTTATAGATATTTGTATTATATTTATTTAAATTGAGAATCAGCTGTCAGTCTTCCCAGAAAGCGCAAATAAAATATTTTGTGCTATTGTCAACTCTGCATAGATAAGTGACTTAGTAGAACAGTCTCATGTAATTCATTCATGTAGTGATCATTAATATTCAGAAATACTGTCCAAATTCAAATCTCAAACTACTGCAAATATGAGTAATATTGATATTAGGGTCAGTGATGTTGAAAAACAGCTAACATAATTAAAATTTAACAAATCTCTAGGGCCTGCTAGAATCCAGATTAGATTCTGTATAGAGTTTGCGGTTATGTTAGGTCCCTTTTTGGATTAAAAGTTATCAACAGTGCTTTGTAAACTGTAAAACCAACCTGCAGATCAGTACCTATGTTATGACAAGGGCCAAGATTTGTAGGTTTTTATGAAATGGATTTCAGCTCTTTATTTTCTTGAAATTGCCTTTTTTTTAATTCAGGTAAACTATTTTAGCCTTTTTGGAATAAATGTAGAAAATTTTATTACAACTTTGATATGGTTATTCTCATTCTTTGTGAAAAATAAAACAATTAGATATTCCTTATATCAGTACTCGAAAAAAGCATAAAAATTTGAGATATTTACCCTTCCTATAATTATTTTCTCTGTTTTATAATATTTAAAAATGACTTTTACTGAATATTTATTTTGTGTGTCACTTTCATAAAAACACACACTTGAGACCACAGTAACTAACAAGAAATTTTATCTTTCATTCTGATATTGTTATACACAATTAACCTCATTTCTAAGTTTTGAAAGTGAAACATTCTCTCTCAGTACATTTTTATAGACTGAAAAAGATCCCTCCACAGCACTAGATGTCAGTGGTGCATATTTCATCATCATAATGGCTCATGGTCCCCAACACACTCCACCTTTAAACTCTCCACCTCGTCCTCCCATAATGGCGGACACTTTCTGCATGTCCAGGATTCCTCAGAATAATAGTCCTTAGTTTAGTGGAACATGCTGTACCCATTGAATGAGATATTTCCTCCAGATACTTTTGCCCTTAGAGATCACATTATAGCATCTTTCAGTGGCAGAGATGCGGAATCCAGGCATTGAATTTCAACAGACAGATGTTGAATGTGAGCTTTTAAAAATGACAATGATGCAACATTTTTGCTATTCTTAAGGGCTCTCTTGGCTTTTTTCAGTAAACGCTGATTCACTACTGTATAAGTCTTTGACTGGTAGTGTTTGTCATTGTGTAACACTGCTAAGACCCAGGTGTGCCAGTGTGTAAGTAGGGATTCAGATGGGTGGTAGACTGTGTGGAGCTATTAGCTTAAATAACTGAATGCAGTTAGGAGCTTTGAGAAATACTTTGTTAACAGAGGGAATGGTACTATTAACATCAGGAAAATTATATCTCATTTCCTGTGCTAGGTGGTGCTTATTGTGGGCAAGGCAGGAGCAATGGGATAGAATTCTTTCTATGACAGTATTTTTTCATTGTTGTTCCCACTTTATTATAAGCAGCTCAGTCTGTCACCAATAGCTAAAAATTCTCAATCCTACTATCTCCTGGCCGTAGGATGTCTACGGCATCCCTGACAATGCACACTACAATACTGTGATTCATGTTCTCCAGTTCTTTGCATCAGAGTAGAGGGGCTTTACTCGTGCCGTGGAATCTTATTTCCCCGCCATGACACTAGCTATAAATCTGCCACATCTGTCAGTGGTCTTGTTGACTGAAAACCTAATATAGTGGTCACCAATGCCTGTTTTAATACTGGTAATAGCCTTTTCACACACTTGTTCGAAATAATAATTGCACAATTTTCATTCATCTGGTGTACTGTGGCCAGTGATACTAACCATGAAGCCTTTAAAAGTAGGATTCTTTGGCACATTCTTTGGCATGTCAGCGTATACTAAAGCCTCACACAAGTCTGGATTAATACTTCTGTACACTCCACTCCTTGTCATAGAGCGAGGTGGCGCAGTGGTTAGACACTGGACTCTCATTCGGGAGGACGACGGTTCAATCCCGCGTCTGGCCATCCTGATTTAGGTTTTCCGTGATTTCCCTAAATCGCTCCAGGCAAATGCCAGGATGGTTCCTTTCAAAGGGCACGGCCGACTTCCTTCCCCGTCCTTCCCTAATCCGATGAGACCGATGACCTTGCTGTTTGGTCTCCTTCCCCAAAACCAACCAACCAATCTATTGTCTGTTCTGCACAACCTTCGTATTGAAATAATTGTGACATTTTTTGTGGCTTACCAAAAATTGAAACAAACAACACTAAGAATATGGCAGTAACTAAAAAATAAGAATGTGAACATGTAAAATGTCAACTTGAGTAGTATACGCACATCAGTAAACTAAATTTCAATTTAAAAAATCCAAGTAAAGAAGACCAGGAAGAAGATTGGTAGGTAAAATGAATGATAAAAATCACCTTACAATGGTTAAAACTAACACTTACTATCTCTGCTTCTAAAAGTCCTGTGTTCTATATTGATATTCATGACATGCTCTACACATTATTAAGTAATGACAAATGTAATGTGGTGGGTTAAATCATTTTAACCCTTATCCATGAAGATGGTCCATGACTGAAACCAGTTATCATTGAGTTTATAATAAAAGCAGATGATGGTCAACCATGCATTTTATACAAAAATAGATTCAGATACCATGGATTTGTTCCTTTGATATACGTCTTCATTGTCAGACAGCATTTAAGTAGCAGCTGGTTTGTCCCAATGCAATGCTATGATGACATCTTCTCAAAACCACAATTTGGAAACAGTGCATCACATACCATATTTATTTTGGTGCAGGATATATTTCTTATATAACTTCCAAACTACAAAAATAGTAGACTTAAGTGTCACTGGTGCAGCAGTGTGCTGACACTTTATTGAGTTATAAAGATAAGCAACATTGTGCCATGCACATTGTTGATTTCAGTGTAGTGTATAAATATATGTATTGCGTAGTTTCTTAAAATGTGAAAATTCACATTCATCATTATCATTTTGAACAGTTTCTGCGAGTTGGTGTATCTTTCTTTGGTTGTAATGAGGATCTCACATTTATTTAAATTAAATTTCATTCCATATTCTCTCACAGTTTCTTCCAAGCATCCAGCTGTTCTTGAATCTTCTCCTCCCTGTTCCTCCAAATCATCAAGTCATCCATGAACACCATTGCTTTCATCTAGCCTTTTCCATCTATGTTAGTCTTTATCTCGGCAAGGCCACAATGAAAGGGAGAGGTGACAATGCAGTTCCCTGTTTCACATGCTGTGTTTGCTGGTCCTTTCATTTCCCACTTTCACACAACTCAGACTTACACTGTGCATCTTCTCCAGTCTTCATGTTGTTTCTTTTTCCACTCTCTTCTTTTGTAGTGCTTCCCGGGCTTTTCTTCTACAGACACTGTCAAATGCCTTTTCCATATTGAGAAAGGCTATCACGAGGTATTCCCAAAATTCATAGTGGTGCTGCTAGAGCAGTCTCGCCGCAAACATGAAGTCAACAGTTGACCTCCCAGGTCTGAAGCCATTTGTTCCTCTTTTAACTTGTTGTTGATACTTTTTCAGATTCTGCTTTCCAGTATGTTTTCGTGTACATTGGCACAGTGTGGTATCAGTGTGACTCCTCTGTAGTTTCCACAATCCTTCCTACTCCCTTTCTTGAATATAGGGATAATAGTGCCATCTTCCAATCTTCTGAAGTCTTTCTCTCAATCCACACCACTCTCATCATACCGATACAGCCAATACAGGCTGTTTACCACTCCCCCCCCCCCCCCCACCAGCTTCAATATTTCGACACTTACTTCGTCATCCCTGGTGCATTTCATGCTATCCATCCAGTGCCATTTCCATTTATTCCACTGTCAATAAAAAAAAGCCAGTAACCAACCTTATAATTCATAATACCCAGATCAGTAATCATCAACCTGGTGCGCCATGTTGAAAACAGAAGTAATCAGGTTGTATCTTCCATCAAAACAGTCATTAGATTCAGTGACTCTCATTTGCTACCACATATTATCACCCGATTGGCTACAAAAATTATAATGAATTGCTAACACCAGCATGACTGGAAAAGCTTCAGTACACTACAAGTACACTTCAGTCCACATTTTCCAATTTGGCCAGCTCACAACCATATTTGTCAGCTTTCGACCTAACCTATAGTATAGGCTATGTTACAGATCAGTCTGTCACCACAGCCTGTATTCCAAAAAATAATATAGACACAAAAAAATTGTCATTGATATTGATCTGTTCTCTTTCTGTTTGCACACATCTGATGTCACATGCAGCAACACCATTATATCACAGGGTAAAGCAGACATCCTTTGTGGTAGGTTAAGTTGATGTCCCTCTCCCCAGTGGACATCTGTCCGTGGTCATAAGAAGTAAGGTAAAACAGATCCGACCATCCAACCTCCCAGGAGTGAACTAAACAAGAAAAATCTGGAGCTTTCTCAATTCTGTCAGAACTACTGCACCATCTCCAACAATATCAAACAAGTTGGGACTGACAGATAGTGACCAGTGCAACTGCAGAACATCAGAACAAACACTAAGAGCACATTTTGCATGACTGCCCAAAAAGTAAATTCATCATTATCTGAAAAGACTTCGTAAATGCAGCACCTGCAGCAATTAATTGGTTGGAGTCTTTGGATATCCAAGTATAATAAAAAAAAAATGGATATCTGAACTTCTTTTAGCTACTGCCTGTTCTCCAGCTTTCTTTATTACCTAGACATACATACTTACATACAAAGGGTGACTACAGTTAAAGTTCCAGTTACAAAATGGTGTTAAAAAATAAAAGAAAGAAAAACAGAAAAAATGCTGGTCAGAATGAAGTCAAATTTGAATTGAATATATTCAGAGAAGGGGGAAATGTTATGGAAACAAAAAAATTAATGAAAATTTTCTCACCAGATGGTGCTGTAAGCATTGTAATGTAAATGGGTTCAGCTATAAATAACAGATGAATCGTAATACAACAGTTATGAGCAAGTTGCACATTAAACTAACAATCCTGTGCAGTGTGCATGACCAGACAAGTTGGACATTCGACAGTTGTGGCAATGTTATTTAAGTAAGACCGACCACCACTGCAAGGTCATATCAAATCGGATGGGAAAAATCAGTTTTCAACTGTCCTGAGGCCAAAAACTGCATAAAAAACAACAATGACATCAGTTTTTAATTGTTCTGAGGGCAAAAACCGAATAAGAAGCAGCAATGAAAAAGTTATGTGGATGGCCACGCTGTAGGGAAATGGTGACTTATAGTTCTAGCAATTCCAAAATGCCTCTGCAGCAGTTATTGCACTATCTTGCATAAAAATAATCCTACCCACACATCCACCCTGTTGAGCTGGAATGACATTGGTGCACATAAGACTCTTAATACCATTTATCAATGACGATACAGGTAACAAGGACCCACCTCCTCAAAAAAAATGTGGTGCCACAATAAACAATGGTATCATCACACACCACACAGTTATCTTTGTGGAATGAAGCACCAGCTGATATCCAAGTGGATTTTCAGCTGCCCATATTTTGCAATTCTGTGTATTATGACTTGTCCTTTGAGATGGAAATGGGTTTCGTCTGTGAAGAGAAAGTTCCATGGCCATTCTGTTATTGTCCACTTCCCTGCAAGCAAGAAATTCTGAAGCAGATGTGTGTCTTACTGGTAGCAACTCCTGAATATGTATAATTTTGTATGGATAGCAATGCAGGATGTTTCATAGAATTTTATGCACCATAGTTACAGGCATGTCCAAAGTTCGGGCAATTCTCCATGCACGGCACCTTTGCACGCCACCGCTTGACCTCTCTTGCAATGCTGTGACCACATTTTCTACTGATGCCAGATATATTGTTTTCATCCCTATGTCACATGTTGTACTTGTCTTTTTGAATTTTGTAATTATTTTCTCCAGACTCTTGGCAGACATTGAACCAATGCCTTCTTTCGTACCCTTGAGTGTTAGGAACTTCTGCAGAGCTACTGGCACATAGTTACTGTAGCTACTGGCACACAATCACTGTTTTTTTAAAAAGAGTTTTACTAGTAGTATGCAATCTGGCATTGAGACAGTTGTGCTGAGTGTCTCAGGCTCAAATTAAGGAACAGTCATGTATCCCACATCTTTTATTTTCCATATTGTACCACTTAAAATTTTCATTAAAGTAATTTTTTTCCATAACATTTGCCCCTTCTTTGATGATATTTCGTTCAAATTCAACCTCATTCTCATCATTACTTTAGTTACAATCACCCTGCATACGGCTGTATCTGCTTGTCCTATTCACATCATTTTATCTTACCTTATATCGTCTTAATACTCTGTAGTTGCAAAATATGACTCTGTAAGCTAAATAGATAAGTAAACTTGTTTCATTATGCCATTTGATACAAGTATTATGAGTATGAACCATTTGACAATATTACATGCTTCTCTATGTACTATCATTTTTCGTAATCGATGTTCTGATGTTTTGAACGTTTCAAAATAGAAAGGACTTTACTTCTTGGGCAACTCATCCCTTGTTGGTGTTGGTATGGACATACAATTGTAATGAATAAAGTAAATAACCTGCTGTGATGTATATTTCATTCAGTTACACACTCTAAAATGGCAGAAACCTTTTCTTAAATTCTTTTGAGTACTTTTCTAGTATAATATATATTCCACCCTGTTTTGTGTGATGAATATTTCAGGAGAAAGTGACTCTACTGTTGTCATTTATTTCTTACTGACTGTTTAAGACTTATCATTGTTTTCTGTAGAAATACTAATAGAAGTATTTCATATCCAATTATTACAAAACTGTTACAATTTGGGAGGGAGATTTTAAGCAGCAGCTAACGCAGTAAAAATGAAGCAAGAGGAGGTAATGTGGAGAACAGATGTAGAATCATTGGATAAAATTGAAACAGTGACCTAGAAAAAAATGAATGTTATGAGTGTCATTGAGTAATATTTTTATGCTGTATAGATTGCTGTTAATAATAATGATTCATGAACTTTCTGTTACAGAAACAGACACCATGTTTGGCGGTGTAAGCGCATTTCCATTAAGCTCAACTATAGTTACTGGGCTCAGATATAAGAAGAAATACAAAGGTCACATTGCTAAACCAAATTGGATGTGATTATTGGATGAACTATGACTTTTTTTTTTTAGTAAAGAGCATTAAATATTTAAACTGCATTATTTGTCAAACCGCCAAGTGATGCAATAAAATATTGTTTGTAAATATTTTATACTGTTTTGTGATGTGTATTAACATTTGGAGATATTGGGGTAAGGCGGCATCTGTAATTACGTGAGGCAGTTTCGGCATTTTTTCGATTCCACATGCCCACCTTGTGAGGTGTGAGATTTGGATCGGTGCCTCCCATCCTCCTCCCCCCGCCCCCACAACCTCATGTGAGATTTTTCAGAATACATATTTTTAGTGTAAATATGTTAATCTGTGCTTAATTGCATTGGATTTATTTAAAGAACATAATTTGCATAATTATTTTTATCTCAGAGTAGTTGATGCTAGTATTTAAGACACAACGTAGACTAGAATCACAGTGAGGAAATAGAACAATAAAATGCTTATGTAAAAGGAACTACAAAAATTCATTAAACAATATTCATTCTACTTCAGTCCACGGCGATACATGTGGTCTCGAGAATGACTACTGGAACCAACATGTCCATGTAATTTTCAATAAGATTATCTGCTCCTTCAACCTTGCACTGATTTAGTCACTTTAAACCATTGTCACTTGCACACAGAAGCTCACTAGAAAGAGGTGTTTAGCATACCTTATTGAAGAATTTCAGAGTAGCACGGGCCTTTTGCTCTGCTGCTTCTCTTAGGAGCTGTTCAAGCTCATGCTGAACGTACAGCATCAAATCTTCCTTTTTCGAGAACTTCTGCTTCACTGCTTTCCATAACTTTGTAACTTCTTCGTTTCAGCACTTCTTCATTTTGTGGACATGTCGTTTCACGTATGCAACATAATAATCATGCTAACTTGTTATGAGTGAGTGACAGTGTTGAGTGAGCCGTCGAGTAATGAAACGTTTATGGGCGGGACCTGTCTATGCGTCACTACCATCCAGCTCATACAGTGCAGCTTTCATTGAGGCTCACGTTTGGATGGTCGGTAGCGGCTAAACAATCGAAGAGCTACTGTGCTACTTTGTGGCAGTCACAAACTGTGATGAATATTATTGTGCATGATATAGCCATATTTTAGTGGAGACACATGTTTTACATAATTTAAGCCAGTTTTTTCAGCAATTTTACACTATTTCTTGTGGAAAGAAAAACTTGTGTGGTATTTCCCAGTACTTCACCTCTCCCCCAAGTGAGACTGGGTGAGATTTGGGTCAACCCTATCCCCTCAAAACGCCTCACGTAATTTGTGGTTGCCCCTTAAACTGTAAGTTATTTACTCATATGACAATCCTTATTTAGGTTTTCTGTGATTTCTCTAAACTACTTCAGGCAGATGCCAAGATGGATCCATTGAAAGGCCACAGCTGATTTCCTTCCACATCCTTTAACCATTCAGATCTCGTGCTCCATCTCAAATGACCTCGGTGTCGATGGGACATTACACTCTAATCTATCTTTCTTTCTTCAATTAATAATTAGGAGCTGGTTTCAGAATTCAGTTTAATTCTTGCCTACACATAATCAAAAAGTTTGGGAAGTGATATCTTGATTTCACACCCTTGCACACACTTTTCAGTGTTGAGATTTGTGTTGTCTGCATGCCCTGGAAGAGACTAATACTGCCCATGTTAATGAAACATTTTATAATGGTGGTGAAGAATGTCTTTCTTTTATCATCCAAATTACATTGCAATCTTGCTATAACAGTTATGGGTTGGTTTATTTTTCTGAATACCAGTCAAATGGATTTGTTATGTCATACAGTATTTTAGGATGAATTGCAGTTACCTTAATTTAGCATTTTCTGGAATTCTGGAGACATTTGTTAGCATACTCTTAAACAAGTGAACCCCGGGGGCAAGAGGGGGGAGCTGCTCCCCACCTTATCCCCTAGCTATCAGGGAGAGGAAAACTAAAGTGGAGTCAGGAGTTTTTCTTTTAATAAAATGATTTTAAAGTCATTATTACACTGGTTATTAACAGAGTCAGAACTGGAACTCCATGATAGTTACTTGCAGAATTTGTCTTGCTTAAGTTGTGTTCTGTTCTCCTGTATCATCATGCCATAATTTTAATTTTTCTTTTTGATTTAATATAAGTCAATGTTTTAGTGTAAGGGTTTCATTTCTGTGAGGAACTGCACATTACAGACTAAATTTGCACACTGGTGTAATGGACTGGTAATCAGGAGCAGTGTATTTCGAGAACCGATACCACCATACTTGATTAACCACAGTTAACTGATTCAAAGCACTTATACAAACAAGTCTGTTTCACCTGAAATCTGATGCTACTGAGAAATAATGAAGATAAGATGGGCAGATCTAATGAAGAGGTATTTTTCTAATTGGGGAGAAAAGACCTTTACGGCGCTACTTGACCAAATGAAATAACAGTGTTATAGAATACATACTAAGATAACAAGGAATAGTGAATTTGGTAATGGAGGACAGTTGTGAGGTGGGTGGGGGTAAAATTTGCACAGAAAACAAGCTCAGGTGGATGTAAGCTACAATAGTTATAACAGAACTGAACAGTTTTGCACAGGATAGACCAGCATGAAGAGGTACTTCAGACTGATAACCACAGAAGCATTACCAAAGGAGATGATGCTGTGGAAAAATTCATATTTTAGAAATGCCAGGGTAAATCACCAGTTCATTAGATGTGCTTGAATGAATTAGAGCAAAAACCAGAATTGCTCCCTTAATTGTAAGGGAATGGCAAGTTTCTGTGATCATCCTTGGAAAGCTGAGATCTTGTACTTTTGTTTCAGTAGACATTCCTGTCAACATAATGTTATAATTAATAATAACATAATAATAATAATATAGGCAGCTTCTTGTTATTGTCATGTTGCATGGATTCAGCCTCATTGTATCCAGTTCTCAAAGTA
The DNA here is from genome assembly GCF_023898315.1 of Schistocerca nitens. Classification (NCBI taxonomy): domain Eukaryota; kingdom Metazoa; phylum Arthropoda; class Insecta; order Orthoptera; family Acrididae; genus Schistocerca; species Schistocerca nitens. The sequence goes on from NC_064614.1 coordinate 1,126,229,430, forward strand.
TTCTTCCTTTTTTGAGATCCTATTATCAACACTGTGCACCTATCTCTTATTCAGGAATTTGATTCCTCATACTTCCTCGCACAGACTCTTAAAAATATTTAATATACCACAAGTTTATTCTATTGACAGTAACTTGCACCACAATTGAGATGAACAGTTTATAGATTGAACAACAATTGCCAGAAGTATACAAATTGAACTCTTGTGATCTTGTTCAAGAGTTCTTATGTAATTAAATGGGTATTGTGATGCCACTGCATGGACTCATAAACTGTACACATCCTTCCTTGATGATGTTTCGAGACCTCCATCAGGTTGTCTGGCAGTGGCTGGTAACTATGCCTTGTCACTTGCTGTACTGTTTCCCTAGGTGCACATTGCTGGACTCGTGCGTCACTCTTTACCTCGGAGGAGATTCTGGAACTTGAAGAGTAACAAAAGTTGTTATCAGTATACAGATGGCCATAGGCCATGAACAGCATCTATGTCTACTCATTAATATAGAAAAAATAACACAAATGTTTTCTATCCGTGCAATGTAAGTTTGTGACAAGCAAGGCATTGTAAATCTCAATGAAAAAAAAAACAACTTACTGTGTAATTAGGAACATGGAATAAAATTAATGAACCTATGCAAGATTTTGAAAAAATCACTTACTTTCTATAGCATTCGCAACACCAGTGTTAATACTCCGATGAGCCAAAATATTATGACCACCTGCTTAATAGTGTCTTCTTCCAGTTTTCGAACACAGGACAACAGAGATTATGCTTGGCATGAATTCTATAAGTCCTTGACATGATTCCAGAAGTACATGTCATGAGATGTCTACCCAAGGGTCAAGAATCACTGAAAATTATGAGATGGTGGTTTACAGGCGCACAGCTGGCACCCAGTAGGTGTTCCAGTGGGTACAGACCAGACACATTTGCTGGCCAAGACATTAATATGAGTTCACTATAATGCTCCTCAAACCACTGTAGCACAATTCTGACCTTGCAACACAGTTATCCTGCTGGAAGGAGTCATTGCTGTAGGGGAAGACTTCGAGCATGAAGTGATGCTTGTGGTTTGCAAAATTGTTCCTGTAGTTTACTAGTGTCATAATGCCTTCTATAACCATTACAGATCCCATGGAAGCACAATTACATGTACCCCAGAGCATAATTCTGCCCTCACTGGCCTGCATTTGTGGCGCAGTGCATATTTACGGCATGTAAGGACCCAACCATTGACATATTGATGGAAACTCAGTGGTATTGTGCCCACTGCAGTCATAACTGACAATGTCATTGGATCAACACGAGGACACACAGGGGTCGTGTGATGTGGACGTCCATGTTCAAGAACGGCCTTTGAATGGTGTGCTCTGAAGCACTTGTGCCTGCACCAGCATTGTGCTCTGTTGTCAGATAAGCCACAGATTGCTCCCTATCCAAGGTTACACAGTGGGGGATCCTGTGACTACTTTTTGTCATCAGAAGTGGTCATCCAATACAATACAGCCTAATCGTTATTTCACCATCCTTCAATCACTTTCCATAGGTGCTCATGACTGTAGTAGCCAGCAGGCAACCAGCTTCGCCATTTCAGAGATTCTCATTTCCAGCTGCAGTGCCACAGCAATGTGCCCTTTGTCAAAACTCCTTATATCGGTGGATTTCTGCATTTGTGGCCCGTATTTTCACTATAGTGACTGCTCATTCCTCTCCTCTTTCACCTTTATTCTTTCCTTACTGTATCATGTGCCCACAACACCATCAGGAGACATTCAACATCACAGCGGGCAGTGGTCATAATGTTTTGGCTCGTCAGTGTATGTATGATAAATGTAAGTGTGTTTGTCTGTATGCACCAGTGTTACTCTGCAACACACCCCCACAGCTCCTTGGGAATTATGTAGCCCTCCATCTCCCATCCATGAATAAGGTTTCAGTTTGGAGCTACAGTGATTGGGTTCAAAGATATGGGTATTAAAAGAGGGCATAACACCAATGGACTTCTTATGGGGAGTCAGTGAAGCAGCTAGCAATCAAATGCCAGAGTTACAGAGGTTGGCCGCATTGTTTCTTTAGAATGCCTGAGAATCTTCCAGAAGGTTCAAAAATGTTACAGACTGTTCCAGAAAATTTGAAAATTGTTCCAGGATGTTTGAGAATGTTCAATTATACTCTTGTGGTCAGGATATGTTCCAGCTCAAGCAATACTAACATTTAACAGGATGACAAAACATAAAAGTGGAGCAAATCTGGCCAATGGCAAATTGGAAAGAAGAAAACAGAAAGAACAATGAAGAAAGGAGCGAGGAGAGTTTTAACTTCACAACAGAGGAGCATGAACAGAGTGAGAGAAGAGTTAATAGATGAAGGGGATGAAATTTGAGAATAGGATTAAAAGTGACACTCAGCCAGCAGAAAAAGAGAAACTGCTGAAGAAAGATTGTGAAATGAAGTAAGTAGGATTTCAATGAGTGAGTTTCATGAAAGATTATCACAAGTGCAGGAACCAAAGATCAGTGTATGAGAAGTACAAATGTGAAACAAAAGAGAGTAGAATTTGGTAGATGAAACATTCTGTTATGATCTCACTAAAGAGTACAACAAACATGTTGTCATTGGCAAAGTGGATCAAGCATGTCAACTCTGGATTGACAAGAAATTCAGAACAAAAAACCAGTAATATTTTGTGCAAGAGTAAAAAAATGGATGAGCAGCATTGGAAGTGCCCCCACCAGAATTATATCATTCATCACTGTAGAAACAATGGAGTCAAAACATTTTCTACAAAGTGTGAGCACATACAGTGCTTACTTTTAAAGATTATATTAGGTGCTACTTCCATGTTCAGCAAAGAACATAAAGTCAGTCCTGTTTTTTTCAGTGAAAAGGCAAATTTGCGGTAGAGTGGGATCATAGTTACCATTGAGAAATGAATTGTATAAGTGTTTGGAGATGTATTTCATTGGCAAGAAACAAATGGAAATCAATCAATGTTGCAGAAAAATAAGTTGATTGAGATGGGAAATTGTTGAAAACTGCAGATGATGTTACATAAGCACAATCAATTGGGCCACATATTCAATACATGCAGGATTAAATGATATCCAGTAAGATTAAAGTTGTGATTCAAGCCAACTAAAGATTAGTTGGAGAACATGAACAATTCTGTGGATCTACTAATTTTTGTAAGAGCAGTAGATGGTTGCCATTTCAATTTAAAAGAGGTGAACCCTCATACTGGTGCAGTAACAAACAGAAAAATTAACTTTGAAGGAATTTTATTCATATCGCATAATCAGACGAGATACAATCATGTTACCAATTCCTGTCATTTATTTCAACAGTTTTTAGTTGTACATGGAAGTAGAGGCAGAACAATGCTATTCAACAACAGAATCAAGAGAAATTGCCTACAGAAGTGCACATTCATTTGAGAGACACAATCATGAATTATCACTGGAAGACGTGGTTTTACAATCAACTTACGTAGAAACTGCAGAGAGAGTATTCAGTGAACTACCTGTGAATACAACATTAACTGCATCTTTCCAACTTTGTCAAAGTGAGTCATTTGTGTGAATGTTGTTATATGTCAATGAACCATCATATAAGGGATGATCAAAAAGTTTTCATTCAAAGGTCACATAGTTCAGAATCAGTAAATCAATTGGGCACAATTGCTGCGAGAATTGTAGCAATCATCCTATCAATGTACCAGGCTGAAGATACATGTTTCATAAAACACTTGTGTCCTGTTGTGTGAAGAAGTCCATAACTGCCTGCTGCACATCCTCATCTGAATGAAATCGTCGAACCTTCAAGGTGTTTTTCTTAAGGTGAGACAATCACATGGGGAGAGAAAATGACTATAGCGAGGTTACTAGAATGTCTCCTACTTGAGTTCAATATACCTTCTGCGTTGCAACATTTGTGATGTAGGGATGTGCATTAGCATGAACTTGTGCACCATTGCACAAATGTGATTTTTGGCAGACATGCTGCCCCATACTCATTCTTTCTTCTCTGATGGATGTCTACTGGTATTTGCCCTTTGGTAGTGAAGAAAAGAATAATAGCATTTTAGTCCTGCGTGAATACATTTGAAATAACATCGCCAAAGTTCATGATTATGCATTTACCGCACGCACATTAAATAATATGAACAGTGATGAAAAAAATATAGAGTAAAAATTACGTTCGAGTGAGAGTCGAACCGTCACCTCATCCACGACCCTCTTGCAAAGCATTAATGCTAACCACTTAACCACACTGACTTCTTATGGCCAGCATCTTTGCACAGATACATCAGTTACACTGTAGATGCATGAAAGTTCTCTTGCAATTTTCTCAAAATTTCCTGAGTAGTGCACCTTACTACTTGCACATTATGTTGTTTTAATGGTCTACTAGAAGTGTGCAAAGTTTGGAGTAAATTTGTGATCCCAACTTGTACAAGAAATTATTCAGATTGTTTAGGGTACGAAAACTTAATTGTGGTGGGAGACTAGAATTTTATAGTAGGAAAAAGAACGGAAGGAAAAATGGTAGGTGGATACGGGCTGAGGGAAAGGAATGAAAGAGGAAGCCACATGTTAGAATTATGCACATAGCACAATTTAATCATCACAAACACTTCATTTAAGAATTCTGAAAGAAGGTTATACACATGGAAGAGACCTGCAAACACCAAATGGTTACAGATTGATTATATAATGGTAGGACAGAAATTTTGGAACCAGGTTTTGAACAGTGAGACAATTTCAGGGACAGATGTGGACTCTGACCACAATTTATTGGTTATGAACTGTTGATTAAAGAGTAAGAAACTACAAAATGGTAGGAAATTAGAGTCTGCGTGAGCATTAGGCAATGGTCCAGTAAAATGGGGGGAAAAGAGTACAGCAGAAGATGAATGGTTAGCTTTGAGAGGTGAAATAGTGAAAGCATCAGAGGATAAAATAGGTAATAAAACAAAGTCTAATAGAAACCATTGGAGATACATAAGATATTGGATTTAATTTATGAAAGGAGAAAGCATAAAAATGAAGTAGGTCAGAGGGAATACAAAAATCTGAAAAAATGAGATTGACAGGAAATGTAAAATGTCCAAGTAGGAGTGACTAGAGGACAAGTGCAAGGATATAGAAGCATCTATAATTGGGGGCAGATACATACTTTGCATAGAAAAAAATTAAAGATATGTTTGGAGAAAGGAAAAGCATCTGTATGAATATCAAGAGCTTAGATGGAAAATAGGTACTAAGCAAAAAAGGGAAAGGTGAAAGGAGTACATAGAGGGGCTATACAAGGGAAATGAACTTCAAGGCAATCTTATAGAAAGAGAAGAGGATACATATGAAGATGAGAAAGGAGGTATGATACTGTGAGGATAATTTGAAAGAGCACTGAAAGACCTAAGTTGAAACAATGCTCCTGGAGTAGATGACATTCCATCAGCACGACTGATGTTGTTGGAAGGGACAGCCATGACAAAACTATTCCAACAGATATGCCAGATGTATGAGACAGATAAAGTATTCTCAGACTTCAAGAAGAATGTAATAATTCCAGTCCCAAAGAAGTACTGACAGGTGTGAATATTATCAAATGATCAATTTCCTAAGTCATGGTTACAAAATATAAACTCAAATTATTTACAGAAATGTGGTAAAACTGGTAGAAGCCAACCTCGGGAAAGATCAATTTGGATTCCAGAGAAATGAAGGAACACACAAGGCAATACTTATCTTATGACTTAACTTAGAAGATAGGTTAGAGAAAGGCAAACCTACATCATAGCTAACTCCTCTCATTTACAGATTTTGTATTTTTCAAGAAAGTGTCTGGAATTCACCCTTGGAAATTATGAAGATAACAGTGTTAAAACATAGGGTGTGAAAAGTTATGTACAACAGAAACCAGGTGGTAGTTATAAAAGCCAAGGGGCATGGAAGGGAAACAGTGGTTGAGAAGGGAGAGGGACATGGCTGAAATTGATCCCTGATTATTATGCACTTGGTCATCCAGCCATCCACCTTGATACAAGAAGTGATGGTCTCTAGAGGACAACTGCATCAGGATGTCATGTGTACACAAAAGAAGCCAACAGGAAATGGCAACTGCAGAAAATTTTGCATCTCCTGAAAGATACTTTTCCGTTGTCAGATGCATGTAGCAATCAAATATGTTTTGGGGAATTTGTTTATCGAATGAACAAACTGGCACAAGGATGACTTTGTGTTTGTAATGCCACACCCAACTGGATAGAGAATATTAAGTTATTTAACCAGTGAGAGTAAACCATGGGTGAAGGAGAGCCAGGGCAGCAGAAAACTTTGGAGCCTTGGGGAAGATCAGTGTCACATATATCTGTGTTCAGTTGAAGCCTTGGTGAAGGTTGCTTAGCAAAGAGAGTGCTTCTCTGTTGGATTGAAGATGCCTAACTAGCTGCTGCTGCTGCTTTGGGATGGTAACCAAAGTCTTCCAGTGCCACACCTTCCAGACTCTTTTGCTTACAGTGTCAAGGTGATGCTCTGCAATGCACTGCACTAGTGAAAACTAGGAAGAGAGAGACAGCTCTTTTTGCAGGTCACCCCCATTGTGCGCAGCCCTCTTGTGTTTGCATGGCACTCCATCAACTGGGCTCTGAAGGCAGTAACATTCTTCCTTTTCTTAAGCCTCAGTCCACTAACGAAAATAACCCATTAATGACGTGAGTCTCCATTGTGACCATGTGAAACACACTAGGAAACTATTGCTCTCTTAGCTGCCAGCCAATATTTGTCTTTTCTCATCACTCTGTAGCATGTTTTAAATGGCTTGTAGTGACCTGCAGGCATTCAGATCAGTATATTGGTTTGAACTTCCTTAGCATAATTAACCCCATATGAATTGAACAACGAAAACCTATGAGGGAGTGTAACACAGTTATGAAAAGGGTAGTTTCTCCTCACCATATAGCAGAGATGCTGACACACACACAAGCAAACGCAACTCGCACACATAACTGCAGTCTCTGGCAACTGAAGCCACACTGCGAGCAGCAACAGCAGCAGCAGTGCCTGAAGGGAGAGACCACTGGTTGGGGGTAAGGAGTTGGCCAGCAGGGCAGGGAGGACGAGGGATAGCAGGGTGAGGTGAGGGATGGTGAAGTGCTGCTGGGGAGCTAGCAGGGACGAGGTGGAGAGAGGGTAGGGCAGCTAGGTGCAGTCGGGAGGTTAGACAGAGGGCAGGGGAGAGGTGGGGGGGGGGAAGGGGGGTAGCCATAAAGGAGAGAAGCAAACAGACTGGGTATGTTGGTGGAATAACGGGCTTTATAGTGCTCGAATGGGAACAAGGAAGGGGCTGGATTGGCAAGAACAATGACTAACAAAGGTTGAGGTGAGGAGGGTTACAGGAACATAGGATAGTTCCTACCTGTGCAATTCAGAAAAGATAGTGTTGGTGGGAAGGATCCATATGGCACTGGCTGTGAAGCAGTCATTGAAATGAAGAATGTCATGTTGGGCAGCATGTTTAGTAACAGGGTGGTCCATTTGTTTCTTGGCCACAGTTTGTCAGTGGCCATTCATGCAGACTTTTTGGTCGTCGTGCCCACATAGAATAGAGATCTCCCACACCTTATTTTTCCAGTCTGCCGCCATTTCCCAAAGTCTCACCATCCGGCCGTAGTGGAGCATTCCCCTTGTAACTCAGTACCAACAAGGACTGGAGCAACTGCGCTACATTCACCTCCAGGATTTCGACTACCTCTCATTGTCCCCTGAAATGAGAAATTATCCTTCCCATCCCTGCCACAGTGGTATTCCGCCATCCACCAAACCTACACAATATACTTGTCCATCCCTGCACAACCCCTGCTCCCAACCCCTTACCTCATGGCTCATAATAGACCTAGATGCAAGACCTGTCCTATACATACTCCCAGCACCACCACCACCACCAAGTGCTCAAGTCCGGTCACAAACATCACCTATCCCATCAAAGGCAGGGCTACCTGTGAAACCAGTCATGTGTTCTACATGTTAAGCTGCAACCACTGTGCTACATTCTGTGGGCATGACAACCAACAAGCTGTCTGTCCCCGTGAATGGTCACTGAAAAAATGTGGTCAAGAAACAACTGGACTACCCCGTTGCAGGCTGTGCCACCCAATACGACACTCTTCATTGCAATGACTGCTTCACAGCCTGTGCCATATGGATCCCTCCCACCAACACTAGCTTTTCTGAACTGCACAGGTGGGAGCTCTTGCTGCAGTATATCCTGCGTTCCCGTAACCCCCTGGCCCAACCTTGTTAGTCATTGTCCTCACCCATCCAGCCCCTTCCTTGTTTCCCTTCCAGCACTACACAGCCCTCTATTCCACCAACACACCCAGTCTCTTTCCTTCTCTCCTTCTCCTCACCTCTCCTTTGCACTCTGTCTAACCTCCCAACTGCACCTAGCTGCCCTACCCTCTCTCCACCTTGTCCCTGCATGCTCCCCAGCAGCACTGCACCGTCACACACACCACTCTGCTGTCCCTCCCCTCCCCAGCCTCCTCCTTACAAACACCCAATTGCCTGTCACATCATGCAGTAGTGCTGCAGCTGCTGTTCGCAGTGTGACTTCAGCTGCCAGAGAGTGCAGTCATATGTGATGAATTGCATTCACGTGAGTAAGTGTGTGTGTGTGTGTGTGTGTGTGTGTGTGTGTGTGTGTGTGTGTGTGTGTGTCATCTATTTTTGACAAAGGCCTTGTTGGCAGAAAGCTTATTTTATGACAGTCTTTTCGTTGTGACTATCTGTGACTTAGCATCTCCCTGATATGAATTAATTATTCTAGAATCTCAAGACTCAATAAGAGTTTTACTAAGTTCAACGTAGATGATGCTATTTATTTCTGACTACAGTGAACAAGATATAATGTGTGTATCCTTTTGTGATATCTCATGAATTAATCCATAACACAATATAACATCTGCATCAACATGGGTGTTTCACAAGCCAGCATTCGGTGTGTAGTGGTGGAGTACACATACTGTACGAGATTCATTCCCCCACCCTGTCCTCCTAAGTATAACAGATTGTACACAGGAAGAAAAGTTGTTGGTACCCATCCTTAGGGTCTCAGATTTGTCTAGATTTAACACTACATCATTATTCATTATGTATGTTGGATGAAGCTGTACATTTCTTCACTCATTTCCAAATGTGCACACCTGGAGTTTTGATAATAAGGTTCTTCATGACACACATTGTCACTTTTATAATGTCCTCATCTGTAGTTTGCTGCGCATTTCCATTGCATGTTGACCAATCAAACCAACGATGAATTGTGCAGATGATAAGTTTCTTATGTGGAAAAATGTTTACTCTCCTGTGCTGGGAACATGTAATAACCGGCAGTACACCACCTCCAGCTAATTCCTGGCAGGTTTAGCACATCCATCCATAAAGACAAAATAAGGGACTAATTCTAATCCATGTACGTTGAGACCTACATCAAAATAAAAACTTCCAATTTTGACAGAAACAAATGCAGATTCTTGGTCATAATTAAACATCACCATTTATTTCAGGAAATAATACCATCAGAAAACTAGGACCACTACTCCAACCCCTCCCCAAAAAGATGAGACTATTAAAGTTCCAATGATCAAATGTGGAGGCATTCCTAATAATCAAAGATGAGTAATATAGATATTGTGTCAGCAGTGTTGAGATGCAACTGAAATTGTTAAAACTAAACAACGCTCCAGACCTGAATGAGTTCTTGTCACATTCTGTACAGAAATTGCAGCAGAGATACCCAAATGTTTATTCAAAATATTCTGTAGATCCCTTGAACAAAATGCTGTGTCTAGCAGTCGAAAAAAAGATATTGTCACTTACCTGAAGGAGGGTACAAGTAATCCCCAAAATTACTGTCCAATAGAACTGACATCCATCTGTTGTAGGCTCTTAGACATATTATGAGCTCATGTATAATGAAGGATCTCAAACAGAATGACCTCATCCATGTCAACCAGTATGGATTCCAAAGTTATCTGTTGTGCAAAACCCAACTTTCATTTTCCTTACAACACCCTAAAAGCCGTTTATCACAGATATCAGGTGGATGCAGTATTTCTTAACTTTCAGAAGGCCTTCATCTTGGCTCAGTAGCAATGGTTATTAATGTAAGTATACATATTTGGAGTATTAAATGAAATTTGTAGTTGGACTGAGATTTCTTGGTAAGGAGAATGTAACAAGTGATCTAGGATAGAGAGTTGTAGACAAACATATAGAGTTTACACTGTAGAGAGTGGCAACAGTTGTCATGTAAAAGTACAATTTAACATGAATAAGGATTACTCAACATGACCTCTTATCTTGGATGAACATTAATTGACATATGTAGAAGTAACTTCAGAAGCATTCCAGGGAAGTGTGTTCGTATGTCTGCCATTATGTTGTATATTAATGAGCAAAGAGATAATACTAAAATTAATCATAGATTATTTGCAGATGATTTAATTACGTACACTATTGGCCATTAAAATTGCTACACCACGAAGATGACGTGCTACAGACGCGAAATTTAACTGACAGGATGAAGATGCTTTGATATGCAAATGATTAGCATTTCAGAGCATTCACACAAGGTTGGCCCGGTGGTGACACCTACAACGTGCTGACATGAGGAAAGTTTCCAACTGATTTCTCATACACAAACAGCAGTTGACCGGCGTTGCCTGGTGAAATGTTGTGATGCCTCGTGTAAGGAGAAGAAATGCGTACCATCACATTTCCGACTTTGATAAAGGTCGGATTGTAGCCTATCGCGATTGCGGTTTATCGTATCGCGACATTGCTGCTTGTGTTGGTTGAGATCCAATGACTGTTAGCAGAATATGGAATTGGTGGGTTCAGGAGGGAAATACAGAACGCCGTCCTGGATCCCAATGGCCTCGTATCACTAGCAGTCAAGATGACGGGCATCTTATCCGCATGGCTGTAACGGATCGTGCAGCCACATCTTGATCCATAAGTCAACAGATGGTGAAGTTTGCAAGACAACAACTATCTGCACGAACAGTTCGATGACATTTGCAGCAGCATGGACTATCAGCTCGGAGACCATGGCTGCGGTTACCCTTGACGCTGCATCACAGACAGGAGTGCCTGCGATGATGTACTCGGTGACGAACCTGTTTGCACGAATGGCAAAACGTCATTTTTTCGGATGAATCCAGGTTCTGTTTACAGCATCATGATGGTTGCATCCGTCTTTGGCAACATCGCGGTGAACGCACATTGGAAGCGTGTATTCGTCATTGCAATACTGGCGTATCACCCGGCGTGGTGGTGTGGGGTGCCATTGGTTACATGTCTCGGTCACCTCTTGTTCACATTGATGGCACTTTGAACAGTGGACGGTACATTTCAGTCGTGTTACGATCCGTGGCTCTACCCTTCATTCGATCCATGCAAAACCCTACATTTCAGCAGGATAATGCGCGACTGCATGTTGCAGGTCCTGTATGGCCCTTTCTGGATACAGAAAATGTTCACCTGCTGCCCTCGCCAGCACATTCTCCAGATCTCTCACCAAATGAAAACGTCTAGTCAATGGTGGCCGAGCAACTGGCTCATCTCAATACGCCAGTCGCTACTCTTGTTGAACTGTGGTATCGTGTTGAAGCTGCATGGGCAGCTCTACCTGTACACGCCATCCAAGCTCTGTTTGACTCAATGCCCAGGCGTATCAAGGCCGTTATTACAGCCAGAGGTGGTTGTTCTGGGTACTGATTTCTCAGGATCTATGCACCCAAATTGCGTGAAAAAGTAATCACATGTCAGTTCTAGTATAATATATTTGTCCAATGAATACCCGTTTATCATCTGCATTTCTTCTTGGTGTAGAAATTTTAATGGCCGGTAGTGTATATTAAATACTGTTTGAGAAAGGCTGCACAAATATTCACTCAGATTTTGTAGTGGTGCAAAGATTGGCAACTTGTTTTAAATGTTCAGAAATGTAAAATTGTGCAATTCACAAAATTCAAAAATGTAGTGTCCCATATGACTTCAGTATCTTTGAGTCAAAATTGTAATCAGCCAACTTGTGCAAATATCTGGGTGTAGCAATTTTTGGGACAGTGAAATTGAATGATATTTTAGGTTCAGTCATAGTTAAAGCATGTGGAAGATCTATTGTTAGGATACTGCTAAAATGCATTCATTCTAAAAGAGACTGCTTACAAAAAACTCAGGTGTCCTATCCCAATATATTGCTTAAGCATGTGGGATTCAGAGCAAACAGGATTAACTGGCAATACTGAATGTACTGGGTGGTTATACCCCAGATCATGTTTCTTACATGATCTGGGATTACATTTAAAGTGAGCTACTCACAGAGGTCCAGTTTTAGCTGTAACTATCACATGGCAGTGAAACTTGGTGTATATTTTGATTCTTTAATGCAGAACCTATTTACATTGGAAAAAAATTAGTACCAATTTCAGTCACAAAGTGCAAATCTGGCACTGTGAGTGCAAGAAAGATGTATTGAGTTTCCTTATGTAATGGCTTAGGAACGGGATGACGGTAGAGTAAGTCAAACAAAACACAATTGAATGTTTGAACAATGTCGCTGTGTGGAGGCACGGCTTACTGTCTTTCTTGCCATACAGTAAATATGAGTACACAATCTAACATTGAAACATCCATTAGTGGTATGTTGACAAACTGACAGTTTATATAAGCAGGCTGTCCTGTTCATTAGTTCCAGAGTTTTGGGATGTAGCATTATGGCTTGCACTACATTCGTTACACAATAAAGATAATATAAGTGGACTGGTAGCATTTGCAAATGACGTGTTCATTGTAAGTGATGACTTGAGGAGAATTATAGAAAAGAAGTGTAATGTTGCACTTGTATAAACCTCGGCACGTCGGTCATGAACAGTGGTAACTGTTTCAGTTTATGATATCTTTAGTTTCTTCCAGTTCTTTGTCCTGTCGTCCTAAGCACAGAACTTTGTGTCATGTGATGTAAAGGACAAACAGAATGTGCAAATAATAGCGATTTTCAAACTGCTCTCGAATCATTCTGTGAAGATTCATTGCTTACCAAGCACACAAAAATAGTGACCCTGTAAAGTTAGCATGACATTAATTCAGAACTTTCAGCAGTTGCTTTATGGAGACTAAACAGTCAAGGACATCAGTTTTCTATTCACCTTCCCACCCCCCCCCCACCCCCCTAGGCCAGAAGCAGTGTACCCAGTCTGTCTGAGTTTACAGTAAATTGTGAGTACAAGTATGAGAAAGCGTACTAAATGTCAGCATAGCATGTAATTGAGGCAGAGGTAGTGGGATGTGGGAAACCACCTAAAATCCACATCCAAGTTGGTCAGCACACTGATCGCTCTTTGTTAATCTGCTGGGCAGGTTCAGTTGGGGTCAGCATGCCTCCCAGTCCAGAAGCAGTCACATTAATATGTGACTACTCGGTTGGACCATCAATGACTGACAATCACTGCCGCAAGCGGAGGCCACAAGCAAAGCTCGCAAGCAGGAGCAATCATGACCGGGCATTTCAGACATGCAGAAAACCAAGGAAATTTGGACAAATGATTATTTGTAGCACCTGTGGCAACTTCACAGTGCAATACTAGACAGGTCTCACAGCCACCATTGTGATCGAAAACATAGGAATTATGGTTCATGCAAACCAAAAGCATGTTTGAATAGCACAGTGCCAGAAATACTGTGGACAAATTTCAGTACATAGCAGCTCACTTAAACAAAACTCAAGTTATGCAAGCTGGAGAACTGTTGCCTTATCAGTGCTACAAAGCATTAAAAGTTTGTCTAATCTGACAATTCACACTGACACATTAGCTACGCCTTCAAAAGTTTCTCGGTGACAAAATATCAGTAGGCAAGTCCCTAAAACGATTTTTGAAGGACTTCAGGACATCGGTGGGAACAGATTTGCTGCCTGAGATTCCATTCACATGTTGTGGCTTAAGCAGCTACTGCCTAACGTTCAGATGGTTTTGGTAGCAAACAGGAAAATGTCTTTCAGAGTTCTTGTGGATAAAGCTGAAGCTATTGCAAACAGCCCACAAAACAGTGTTTCTTGTGTGGAGGCACATGACAACAAGGCGGATGGACCAGGAACATGCATGATGGAATGTGGCAGCTCAATGGACCTGAACCATGTGTAACCACAACACATACAGCAACAAAAGGTCAGCCGGCAGTCAGTAGAATGAACTGAAAGTACAGTTGGCAGTGCTAAAACTCGTGCAACAAACAGCAGCAAGAGCACACAACCAAGTAGCACAGCAAACATTTCTCTCTAAACCAGGATGACGAGGGAAGGGAAAAGGGCAGTAACTAGTGCTGGTATCATCAACAATTCAAGCACATGAAAGTGTAGCAACTTGGTGGCACCCAAACGTCACAGACAGCCATTAATGGGCACCAACGGCTATCAAAAACACCGTGGTAGCAACCCCCCCTCCCCCTGTCCCATCTTTTCAAAAATTGGGACTATTGCGCCAGGTTTAAAGGAGACGTTTGTTCGCACTCACACCCCTGAAGTGCATCTGGTTGCACCATGCGAAAAGATGTGCATAAATCACTCATCACAATTACCCCTCCCTTTTGGTCAAGTTGTCATGACAGAAGACATGGATACTACACTGCAATGTGCCTTTGGTCAAAATAAAGTATGGCTTTGGAATATCAACGGGCACTACAGGGGGCGAACTGTTTGGACTGACACAGCCCAATCTATTTTCATGCCTACATTGCCTGGAAACACCCTCTTCAGTTCAGGGCTTGGCAGTTCGACTACAAATACTAGAACTGCCCTGCAGAAGTTTAGTCCTGTCACAGGTCTGATACCATGATGAAAGGTGGACTAACCCAAACTACAAACACAGTGGGCCATTGTATCACTTTTATGAAGGAGTATGAGAACAAAAGCTTGGATTGATATAGAGGATACAACTATGATACAGATATTAACAGCAGCTAACAGCTCGTCTATTCATAAGTAGAGAATGAAATTTATGGAGCTGTAACTCAACATGCTGAATATATTTTGATGGTGCTTCATAGTAACATGTCATGGGGCCATTTATAGGGGCCGATTTCCACCACAACGACCAACTTGATGCTGATCTCAATAATAGAGCGCTTCTGCCATTAGCAGAGCTGGCGCCAGTGCAAGTAAACCTTACTTTATACAGCATTGTAAAAGAAGTCCCAGAGCTCACATTCGCTGCGAAGGCAGTGGGGACATGCAAACCCTACACCCTGCATTCATGTTAGGATGTTGCCAAGCCGACCAGTATCAACAAAGCTTTGTCAGCTCACGACCTAGAAGTTTTAGTAGCCTAAGAAGACATAAATCGTTAAATACAGGCTGGCATAATGGCATCCTTTGACATTTAGTGTGCCTCATCACTCCATGTGGTTTTAAAAGAGAACAGTATGTGGCGCTTGTGCCCCAACTACAGAGCTCTCGACACAAGGGTGGTGCTGTATATATACCCAATTCTGCAATGTAATAGACTACCGTAACATAACTGAAACACCCAGATAATTTGCGTCATTGACTGTGAGAAAATTTACTAACAAATACCAGTCACCCCAGAAGATGACAAAAACAGCCATAATTACTCTGTTTGGCCTGTATGATAACCGATACATGCTTTACGGTTTCAAGAATACGTCACAAATCTGTGCAAAATATACCCACCAAGTTGTTAGAGGCTTGGACTTCGTGTTCTCTTAAATGGATGACACATTAGTGTTCTACATCTCATCGGAGCAACACAAATCGCACCTGACAGCACTTTCAATGAGTAAGGGAGTACAGAATAATCGTAAATAGAGACAAACACGTCTAGCTAGAGTGGAGTGGGTTTCTTGGTTTCAGAGTGTAAGCAGCAGGCATTCTGCCATTGACAGATAGTGTGTCATTCATTCAGAACATGCCAGTTGGCAAGCCTACAATGAACTAAGAGTTTTCTTTTTTAGGATCACCAAGCTACTACCATTGGTATATGCTCAAAATCATGGAACTACTGACATCTTAATAGGTCAATATATGTTTGGAGGGCAAAACGTGAATTGGACACAGGAGCAGTTATATGCATTCCATAAACTCAAGGACTATGCAGCTCATGCTGTGTTTCTTATGCACCCTCACTATGCTGCACCATTAGCATTAATGATAGGGTGACTAGGATAGTCAGAATACCATCAGGGCACCATTGCAGCAATAGGTCAGAGGAATGTGGCAACCTCTAGCATTTTTTTTTCAAAAATCCTCCCTCAGGCACAGAAAAAGTGGAGAGCAATAGACAGGGAACTGTAATGACTGATGTGGTGACAAAATACTTCATTTGCTCAGGGGAAGTAAAGCATTTCACAGTGTACACCAATCGCGCACCATTTACAACATTTTTTATAGAAGTGATGACCACTGCACGCCAAGACAGTGTTGACAGGCGGAATACATATCACAATTTACTACCGACACAAGATAAATCTGTAGGAAAGAGAGTGTAGTGACGGACTTCTTGTGCTAGCACAGAACTATTCCATGGAAATAAACTTCAGAGGGGCAACAAGAAGACAGCAACCTGCAACAGCTCCTTGAAAAGTGAAATTCTGCACTTAACCTAACACAAGTTTACACGCCTGAACTACAAGCAACAATGTGTTGTGACATCGCCCATAGCATGCAATGCTCATATATAGGGTGTTTCAGGAGAAATGCCACATAATTTGTGAGGTGACACTGCAAGTGAAAAGAAACTGAAAAATTCCTATGAACATGTGTCTAATTTTCAGTTGCTATGGAACGGAAGCACTTCCATGAATGATTATTAATACAAAAGTGAATTTTACCAAAATGTTGTACAGTTGCATGGTGGACGTAATATTGGTACGACAGATGACTGATCCACTCTACAAGAGGTGTTCAAAAAGTCCTTCACACATCTCAGTGCACTTGCCAGTGGATTAGAGAGTGCATTGTGTTGCACATTGAACATCATCTCGGTAGGCTTTAATGCAGGTAATGGCCTTAGCGATGTGAGAGACAATTCTCCACATGTATCCACCTTCAAGTCTAATGGGGTTAGGTCAGGTGATCAGGCAAACCAATCAGTGGGTCTGCCATAGCCAATTCACCATAGAGGAAATGTGTTATTAAGACACTGGGATACTTGTTGGAAATGGAAATGAAGTCCCATGCTTCTTTACAGAGTGTAGGGGAACGACGCGGGACACCCGCACCGCTTTACTAGGCAAGGTCCTAATGGAGGTGGTTTGCCGTTGCCTTCCTCCGACCGTAATGGAGATGAATGATGATGATGAAGACGACACAACAACACCCAGTCATCTCGAGGCAGGAAAAATCCGTGACCCCGCCGGGAATCAAACCCGGGACCCCGTCCTTGGGAAGCGATAACGCTACCGCGAGACCACGAGGGGCGGACGGGATACTTGTTAGGTACAGTGAATTAGTGAGCCATCATGTTGCAGGTACATTTGCTGTCATTGCTCTATTGTCACATCTTCAAAACTGCGGGTAGATCTTCTATCAGAAAATGTGCATATGCTGCAGCTGCCATATTATTTGGCAGGAACACAGCCCCTATCACCAGGTCATCAGTCATATCACACCATATGTTCACTGAGGACCTAACATGGAATCTTGTTTCCCTAGTGCTGTGTGGGTTCTCCACCACCAATGTATGAGAACTGGTGGTGATCATGATACAATTGTGTGTAAATGTAGCCTTGTCTATAAATAAAATGTATTGCATGACGTCTTTGTGTACAGCCAACCATTCACAAAATTGTTTTGTCTGCTTACTGTATCACCTGGATGCAAATGTTGCATGGGCCACACATGAAATGGATACAAGCCCTCAGAATGTAACATATGCCACACTTGCATTTGTGGAATATTGAGCTCATGGCTAGTGAGCCATGTACTGGTGGTGGCACTCCATTACATAATTGCAGTAATGTCTTGCACTTCCTCAACTGGCTGTACAGCCTCAAGTAGGGTTCTGGGTCTATATAATGTTTGACAAATCCAGGAAACCTGGCACAGGGAACTGTCTCTGGTATTCTGTGATAGCTGCATGGGTACTGCCATAACAACACCCATATACAAACAACATATCGGCATACTCTGCTTGGGTATGCAAAATGTTGGTATTCATGGACACGGTGGGCTTGGTCAGTTAAACAACACTCGAGCATGACATGCACATGGCCTCACGACTGTTGACTGATCCAACCAAAGACTGTGCACTGGGCACACTTGCAGCTGTTGCCTCGATTGACATCACAGAGCTGTCATCTGTTGGAGAACACAAACACTTCTTGTAGGATATATCAGTCATCTGCCCCCCATTATTCTGTCCACCTCAGCACCTACATGACATTTTGGTAAGGACACATGTTCATGGGACTTTTTCGGATTATTTTCATATGTAGAATCACCTAAAAAATTATGTGACATTCCTCCTCAATCACCCTGTATGCCACAAAACGATGAGGTATTTGAGGTCTATGATATTCCCTCCCCCCAGCCCCCTCGAGTGTTTGAGACAGGACGTCAGAAAAAAAAAAAAAATTCAAAAATATCTTCATTTTGTTGCAGACATCTTTCTGATGTTTGATATATGAAACACATACATTTGAGGAAATGCAAGACATGCTATTCGGTCTTAAGTGTGCCAAAGTGCAGTGCCACACTTCTTCACACAGGATTCTTCTATTGCAGTTCACTGTATTTCGTTCTGTGGAATTCAAACGTTTACATTTTGTAACGTAAACCATCAAACCTAAATTCAGGACAGTGGAAATTTAAATGTCCTGTGGTGCCTCTGCTGCACCTAGTCACCCTTATTTGACGTCCTATTCCCCGTACAAAAAACTCACAATTGCTACTACGTGGGATAATGTATGACCGGGAGAATAAGAACTCTTCAGAAAATCTGCACTCTTTATTGCCTATTTACTAATAACTTCCTCTTATGTGTGATATAGAATAAAATATGTTGTTGTTGTTGTGGTTTTCAGTCCTGAGACTGGTTTGATGCAGCTCTCCATGCTACTCTATCCTGTGCAAGATTCATCTCCTGAATCTGCTTAGTGTACTCACTTCTTGGTCTCCCTCTACGATTTTTACCCTCCACGCTGCCCTCCAGTATTAAATTGGTGATCCCTTGATGCCTCAGAACATGTCCTACCAACCGATCCCTTCTTCTAGTCAAGTTGTGCCACAAACTCCACTTCTCCCCAATTCTATTCAATACCTCCTCATTAGTTATGTGATCTACCCATCTAATCTTCTGCATTCTTCTGTAGCACCACATTTCAAAAGCTTCTATTCTCTTCTTGTCTAAACTATTTATCGTCCATGTTTCACTTCCATACAGGTTACACTCCATACAAATACTTTCAGAAATGACTTCCTGACACTTAAATCTATACTCGATGTTAAAAAATTTCTCTTCTTCAGAAACACTTTCCTTGCCATTGCCAGTCTACATTTTATATCCTCTCTACTTCGACCATCATCAGTTATTTTGCTCCCCAAACAGCAAAACTCCTTTACTACTTTAAGTGTCTCATTTCCTAATCTAATTCCCTCAGCATCACCCGACTTTTAATTCGACTACATTCCATTATCCTCGTTTTGCTCGTGTTGATGTTCATCTTATACCCTCCTTTCAAGGAACTGTCCATTCCATTCAACTGCTCTTGCAAGTTCTTTGCTGTCTCTGACAGAATTACAATGTCATCGCGAACCTCAAAGTTTTTATTTCTTCTCCATGGATTTTAATGCCTACTCCGAACTTTTCTTTTGTTTCCTTTACTGCTTGCTCAATATACAGATTGAATAGCATCGGGCAGAGGCTACAACCCTATCTCACTCCCTTCCCAACCACTGCTTCCCTTTCATGTCCCTCGACTCTTATAACTGCCATCTGGTTTCTGTATAAATTGTAAATAGCCTTTCACTCCCTGTATTTTACCCCTGCCACCTTCAGAATTTGAAAGAGAGTATTCCAGTCTACATTGTCAAAATCTTTCTCTAAGTCTAAAAATGCTAGAAACGTAGGTTTGCCTTTCCTTAATCTTTCTTCTAAGATAAGTCGTAAGGTCAGTATTGCCTCATGTGTTCCAACATTTCTACAGAATCCAAACTGATCTTCCCCGAGGTCGTCTTCTACTAGTTTTTCCATTCGTCTGTAAAGAATTCGCATTAGTATTTTGCAGCTGTGACTTATTAAACTGATAGTTCGGTAATTTTCACATCTGTCAACACCTGCTTTCTTTGGGATTGGAATTATTATATTCTTCTTGAAGTCTGAGGGTATTTCGCCTGTTTCATACATCTTGCTCACCAGATGGTAGAGTTTTGTCAGGACTGGCTCTCCCAAGGCTGTCAGTAGTTCCGATGGAATGTTGTCTACTCCGGGGGCCTTGTTTCGACTCAGGTCTTTCAGTGCTCTGTCAAACTCTTCACGCAGTATCATATCTCCCATTTCATGTTTATCTACATCCTCTTCCATTTCCATAATATTGTCCTCAAAGAACATCGCCCTTGTATAGACCCTCTATATACTCCTTCCACCTTTCTGCTTTCACTTCTTTGCTTAAAACTGGGTTTCCATCTGAGCTCTTGATATTCATACAAGTGGATCCATTTTATCCTCTTTCTATCTTACCCCTAGTGAGATAAGCCTCTACATCCTTACATTTGTTCTCTAGCCATCCTTACTTAGCCATTTTGCACTTTCTGTCGATCTCATTTTTCAGACGTTTGTATTCCTTTTTGCCTGCTTCATTTACTGCATTTTTGTATTTTCTCCTTTCATCAGTTAAATTCAGTATCTCTTCTGTTACCCAAGGATTTCTACTAGCCCTCGTCTTTTTACCTACTTGATCCTCCGCTGCCTTCACTATCTCATCCCTCAAAGCTACCCATTCTTCTTCTACTGTATTTCTTTCCCCCATTCCTGTCAATTGTTCCCTTATGCTCTCCCTGAAACTCTGTACAACCTCTGGTTCTTTCAGTTTATCTAGGTCCCATCTCCTTAAATTCCCACCTTTTTGCAGTTTCTTCAGTTTTAATCTACAGTTCATAACCAATAGATTGTGGTCAGAGTCCACATCTGCCCCTGGAAATGTCTTACAATTTAAAACCTGGTTCTTAAATCTCTGTCTTACCATTATATAATCTATCTGAAACCTTCTAGTATCTCCAGGGTTCTTCCATGTACACAACCTTCTTTCATGATTCTTAAACCAAGTGTTAGCTATGATTAAGTTATGCTCTGTGCAAAATTCTACCAGGCGGCTTCTTAGCCCTAATCCATATTCTTCTACTAGGTTTCCTTCTCTTCCTTTTCCTACTGTTGAATTCCAGTCACCCATGACTATTAAATTTTCGTCTCCCTTCACTACCTGAATAATTTCTTTTATCTCATCATACATTTCATCAATTTCTTCATCATCTGCAGAGCTAGTTGGCATATAAACTTGTACTACTGTAGTAGGCATGGGCTTCGTGTCTATCTTGGCCACAATAATGCGTTCACTATGCTGTTTGTAGTAGCTTACCCGCACTCCTGTTTTTTTATTCATTATTAAACCTACTCCTGCATTACCCCTATATGATTTTGTATGTATAACCCTTTATTCACCTGACCAAAAGTCTTGTTCCTCCTGCCACCGAACTTCACTAATTCCCACTACATCTAACTTTAACCTATCCATTTCCCTTTTTAAATTTTCTAACCTACCTGCCCGATTAAGGGATCTGACATTCCACGCTCCGATCCGTAGAACGCCAGTTTTCTTTCTCCTGATAACAACGTCCTCTTGAGTAGTTCCCGCCCGGAGATCCGAATGGAGGACTGTTTTACCTCCGGAATATTTTACCCAAGAGGACGCCGCCATCATTTAACCATACAGTAAAGCTGCATGCCCTTGGGAAAAATTACGGCCGTAGTTTCCCCTTGCTTTCAGCCATTCGCAGTACCACAACAGCAAGGCCGTTTTGGTTAGTGTTACAAGGCCAGATCAGTCAATTATCCAGACTGTTGCCCCTGCAACTACTGAAAAGGCTGCTGCCCCTCTTCAGGAACCACACGTTTGTCTGGCCTCTCAACAGATACCCCTCCGTTGTGGTTGCACCTACGGTACGGCTATCTGTATCGTTGAGGCACGCAAGCCTCCCCACCAACGGCAAGGTCTATGGTTCATGGGGGAAGGAATTAAATATAGGAACCGTAAAACCAGAAGAGACAAGCAAGACAGAACACTTTCCTTCGATCCTTAGGTCCCAGTATTTCTTTTTTTCTCTGTCTAGTCTCGCTACAGCTTTAAACGGCGTGCTTTCAAATGACCCTGAGCACTATGGGACTTAACATCTGAGGTAATCAGTCCTCTAGACTTAGAACTACTTAAACCTAACTAACCTAAGGACATCACACACATTCACGCCCGAGGCAGGATTTGAACCGCGCGACCGTAGCGGTCGCGCGGTTCCAGACTGAAGCGCCTAGAACCGCTCGTTCACATTGGCCGGCGGCGTGCTTTCCTGTCTGCGAAAGTTCTATTACCACTCCAAAGTTCGTCAAACCTTTTGATACATGAAGAATCGAAATGTCGTTGTCTAACACTGTAAAAGCTGTCAATACGTTTAGTACCCAAGATAGGTGTGGTTTCTCGATTTGATTGCGTTTATTTTCTCACCGTGTGCTAGATAAAATGAAAAAGGCCTTTCAAATATCGCAGCAATTGTAACAAAGTCCAAATAAGCGAGACTCTTTGGCGTAAATGGTCAATTTTATGTACCTCATTACATAAATAACACGACAGAATATAATTCATGAAGCACCGACATCAAATGTCTATTAGATCCACTATAAGCAGAAAGTTTTATGTTAGGAAATAGTTTCACATTTCATTCATATGCTCCAGTTTTTCAGGCATGAGATCGAAAGGTAGTAATACGAAATTTTTATATAAATTTGGAATCGTCATATTCTTCCATCCAATTTGTGTGATGTCTCCGTTTCTTCTTCTTCCTCGGTCGAACAGTCAATCTTCTCTTGACAAATTCCTGCCATCGTCAGAACATTGTCTCCAGTTAACTTCACTAACCCTTTCAGAATCACGGGTGCAGTTGATCCCGCGTTTATACTCCCGTTAGGCGTTATTACGTATTCGCATAACGCGTTTTCCGCTCTATTCGAGAATAGATCCTAAGCGGCTGCTAACAGGGGACTGTACAACTGGCCCCTAGTAGTGTGCTGCTAAGGCAAATTTTTGTTTCAAAATTTCATTTTCTTGGGTACACCGGATAATATGTAATATTTCTTACCTTTTAGTCCTGTTAGCCGTTTATTTCCACTCTGGTTAATAATTATAACAACGCTGATCATTCGCACTTCCAATCAACCACATAAACAAACAACGATTGGCATTCACCAGTTCGGGTTTATTCGGCTCAGTGCGTATAGCCCCGTCTTCTTTTGTCTGCGGTAAATTTTTTTTTATTTCTAGATGTGAAGAGGATTCCTCTAGCAGACACAACACATACACTATGCAGGCATTTAAAAATCGACTTACGATTCGTTCAGAAGTCAACCTAGAATGTGTTCAAACATGTTCAAAAACCAACAGGGATGCGTTTCAAAATCATATGAATAATCGATAGACCAACATGTGCGGGATACTAGGCGCTTTGTGAAACAAGGTTTTTTTTCCTTCAAGAAAAAGAATTTGGCGCTCACTGAAATTGCCGCTCGGGGCAGATACACCGGTTTGCTCCCCGGTGTCAAGGCAACAGACATGTTCGTGTGCTGCCCAGAGGTCATCCCGATCACAGACATGGCAGCAGAAACAGTGGCCATAGTCCGATCATGAACTGGATCGCGAGGTTTGGGATGTCGCAACCCATAACAGCAGAACATGAGCTCCTACATCAAAGGACTGCAACCATCCTGTGGGCAATGGCTACACAGAACATGAAAAGCTGCTCTAATGAGCAGCGATGGTCAGTGGACCGTAACACTACCGCTAGTGCTGTTAGGGCTAGAACAGCAGTCGAAGGGGACCTGCACTACTCTGCAGCACAACTGGTGTACGGGGAACAATTACAACTTTTCGCCGAGCTCATCTCTACTAATCCACGGCATCATCCAACTACAGGGGCTTTGATGCAGTTCAATCACCAACTACAAGGCAGGATGGCCCGAGTATGTCCTAAGGCACCAAAGAATCATAGAGACAGAAGGGTCTTTGTACACAAAGAACTTCAGACATTATAGTAAATATGGCCTCCCTTAAGGCCACTGTACACCGGATCCTACAGAGTTCTCCATGTGTGATGTTCAAGCTATTCTCGAATCATTTTGTGTAGTCAAAGCTTGCCAAACACAAAAGAAAGAAAAAGAAAGTTTCAAATAGTCATTACCACTTAACAAAACCTTCTGCGGAAAAGGAACCTATCAAGAAATTTTACACATCTCACGTAATAAAACCGTATGTGCAACGAAGGTGCAGTGGTAAATGGGTCATCAGGTATTAAGAACATTGGATCCTGAAGTTGCACTGAATGAGTCGAAATAGCTTATCTTGGACGCTACTGCAACTGCAGTCAGTATCCAGGATCACCAAAGAGAACTTTACAAGGCAGCCAACTACACTACATTCCTACAATCAATGTTCCGTACAGATGGAGAGATGGCAACTGAAGTTGTCGATCAATGAAGGAAACAGTCTTCAGATATGTCCGGGATTGAACCGTCGTCCTCCCGAATGCGAGTCCAGTGTGCTAGTCACTGCGGCACCTCGCTCGGTGAATCATAAGTTGATTTACTTTGATTACTTCAAGCACTTGCCATGTAACTATTTGCTCCCATCCCTCCCAACTATGATATATCTGTATGCGGCACAGAACACATATGACTGTGCATAATGTACCTGATGTCTCTGTCAGGAGAATTCTCGTTGTATCTAGAAATAAAAAACTTACTGTTCTTCGATCTCGTGTTTGAGAAACTGGAGCATAAAAATGAAATGTGAAACTATTTCCTAACATAAAACTTTTTCTTGTAGTAGGCCTAATAGGCATTTGATATTGGTACTTTGTGAATTATATTCTATCATGTTATTTATGTAAATGAGGTACATGAAACAGACCATTTGCACCAAAACAGTCTCGCTTATTTACCGTGTGTTACAATTGCTGCAACATTAGAAACGCCTGTTTCCTTTTATTTAATAGACAGTGACAAAACACATGTAATCAAATCAAGCAACCACATCAGTCTTGGGTACTATTCGTATTACCAGCTTTTTCTGTATTACACAATGGCATTTTGATTTATCATATAGGAAAGCGTTTGACGAACCTTGATGAAGTAAAAGATTCTTTCGCAGAAAGGAAAGCACGCCGTGTAAAGCTGTAGCAAGATTAGAGAGAAAAAAATGTTGGGACCTAAGGATTGAAGAAATGTGCACTGTCTCTTGTCGTTACTGATTTTATGCTTCATATATTTAATTTTACGTCACGCAAAGGAGAAAGTTATTAGATAATAGGCAATAAAGAGTGAATATTTTCTGAAGATTTCTTACTCTTCCGGTTACAAATAATCCCACACAGTATTAACTGTGACATTTTTTTAAGGGAGGGTAGGATGTCCGACTGGGAGCAGGAGAGGCGCCACAGAACATTTTAATTTCTACTGTCTTGAATATGTGTTTCTTTGTAATTTATTTATTATCACAACATCGTTTGATGGCTTCCATTACAAAATATACGCGCTTGAATTCCACAGAGCGAAATAAAGTGATGCCACAGAAGAATGCTGCGTGATGAGGTATGGCACTCTATTTTGGCACACTTAATGCCAAATACACGTAAAATGTTTTACATTTCCCGAATATACGTATATGTTTCATACATCAAACTCTTGAGAAAGATATGAGCTACAAAATGAATATATTTTTGAAAAATCGATTTTTTAAAAATTTCTGGCGTATCTCAAACGTTCGAGAGGGATAGTGGGGGAACCACTAGCGAGTTTTTGCCCTCGTTCGGAAACATCGTAGATCCGGTGCCGTTTAGAATGTTTCAGTAAACAGTATTAAGCTCTTATACATCGCCCCCGTAAGGACCGCGAAGACCAGATTAATTACAACAACACAGAGATATTTAAGCAATCATCTTCAAGCGAACTGAAACCAAAGTGGTTTGCAGAGTACAGATGCAATTTAACATGAGGGAATGCTTCCCATGTTAGCAGACATCGTCAAGAACACATTTCTTCCCGAAAAACCTTGACGATAATGTTCCGTACCCTTGAAGATCTTTGCGAAGCATTCTGAAATGCTTTGTGGAATGTTTCAACGTTTCGTTCCTTGACAGCCACTGAGAATTGCCTTTAAATAGATCTAGCAAAGCGTAGACGCATTAGACTTCGTGTTCTGTTGACGAATCAGGCACTGGAGTACAGTGCTGCCATCTCAGTCACAATTTTCCATGTCGTGCGCATGCGCAGGATTCGTGAAGCCGGTAAAGGCTGTATGGGACACCGGCTGCTGTCATTAGCTGCGCTGCTGCAGTTGGAGGAAGATCGTATCGAAGATGTGGCTTTTTCTACTGTTCGCGACTGTTGCAATTTCGGTGAGAGCGGACCCAGTTGTGGTGTATGCCACATGGGATCCCCAATCTGAGAACAAGGTAGTGTTGCATTACCATGACAGCAGTGCTCACGTGCAACGGGATAGTTCACCTCCCAGGCATTACACACTAAGAGCAACCTATGACAACACTATCAACAAGACAGGGTAAGTCTGCTGTTTGCAATCTAACATCAATTGATCTTTCTAGTACCTCATAGATACTTTGATAACACAGAGCACTGTGAAATATTTTTACTGCAGATTTGTTTTCTATGTGTTGTCCTTACCTTCCCAACAAGTTTCCTGGTTTTAGGGCCCTGTCAGATTTATTTACCTAAGATACTCGTTCAGTATTTGTGACGCCAGTTAAGTGCGTAGTAATAACATAACTTATCAAAAACTGCCGAAGAATTCAACATTCCAACAGGATTATATTTGCTGCTTCGCAAAGTTTGTTCGTTTATTCGGACTTTTGCTGTCTTGTCATGTTATTGAATTTTATTGTGAGTGACCGGCACAATCTTCAATATACAAGGTTTGGGCAAAAACATGGAAACACCGCTGGAGCTGCATGCCTGAACATGACCGCAGATGCTAGTCGAGTTTGCAGGTTGCGCTCGTTGTATTTGACCATAAACTGCAACTTTGAAATGTTTTCAATAAGGTTCCGTGTACTTATGAGTGCGTTATATCGGAGCCGAGTGAACTCAGCCGAAGTGTTTTGTGTTTCAAGACGCACCCACCGTATGGGAGATTTATACGCCATACAGGGAAAATGGAAAAACAACAGCCGCTAAGTCACAACGCGAACGAAAATGTGTGTGTAGTGTGATCGTGGGAAGGTCGTTGAAGAGGATTGTGGCGAGAAATAAAAAGAGGAAGACAGCTGCAAAAGTCAGTGCGGAACTGAATGTCGCACTCTCGAACTCTGTCAGCATCAAAACAAGACGAAAGGAGCTCATAAGCAGGCAATTCCAGGACTAGCTGTAATTCCAAAACTACTCATCAGTAATGAAAATACCTGTATCTGGAAAACGTGGTGCCGAAGACATAAACCTTGACTGTGGAGCAGTGGAGAAAAGTCATTTGATCGGAAGTGTCTTGTTTCCAATAGTTCTCACCTTCTGGTTACGTTTACGCACAAAGATGGAGCATGGCGGGGTTCAGTGATGATTTAGGCGGCATGTTTTCCATGGCCTCATGGGTACTCTGCAATGCAGCATTACTGCCAAGGATTATGTGAGCAATTTGACTGATCTGGTTCATTCCCATGGTACAATGTTTGTTTCCAAGTGGTGATGTGTTGCATGACAAGGGTCCTTTTCACACATCTCGCATCGTCAAGGACTAGTTTTGTGAGCACGAGGATTAACTGTCGCATCTCCCATGGCCAACAGTGACGCCAGATGTGAACATAATTCAGCCTCTGTTGCATAATTTGGAGAAGAGGGCGCGTGATCGCTTATCCACCTCCATAATCGTTATCTGAACTTGCCACTATTTTGTAGGTAGAACAGTGTAAGTTTCTCTTGGAACCCATACAGGGCCTGTATTTATCCATCCCGAGACGACTGGAAAATATTTTGAGTGCCAACAATTTTCCTACACCGTATTGGACATGACAAAGCGTTGTCTTTTTGGCGTTTCCATATTTTTGTCCACCCCTGTGATATATACTTATAAGTATTCCGCCGCTTTTTCTTTCAGTGATGCAGAAGAATCGGGGCAAGTGTTACCCTATCTTAATGTGCACTATTTTCCGCCACATAAAGCTGTATATTAATTGTTTCAGTATTGTTCGTAACAAGAAGTTATTTACCCTTTTCCAGCAACATTAAAACTTTATTTCATGAGCTTCATTTATATTACCACCAAATAAACAGCATTAGCGGTTTGCTGTAGGAATTACATAAAAATAGAAACATTGCGATTTCATAACGCCAGTGCAACTTGATAATGACACTGAAGCTCGTCACCAGCCGTTTATCACCTATTGGGAATATAGATTTTTCAAGGTTTATCTGTATTGTGATGTTTTGATTTTCGCATGGAAGATTTCTAGCCTGTTTCTTTGTTGTCAACTATCTTTCTGTAGTTCATCCTCTAGATATTGTCTTATCACGAGGAATTCAACACAGTCTCCTTTTGCAGTTCAGTGTCGGTCACTGTCTCGCCTTCGACTCCTGTCTTTCGTCTTATCCATTTGATTGTGTGCCTACTAGTTATGCCCAAAATGCATAGTTCCATTCCGTACTTGTCGGGCAGTCATCAACTTTTGAAATGTTTGTGCATTTAACATCCATATTTCACTTTTGTTAGTAGTGGTGGTATATACTGGTCGTTGAAGACTTTCCATTTAAGACAAATTGGGTATTTACTTTCGAATACAGTTTGTTTCTCAAACTATCTTCAGATCATATGTACCCTATTTCTTTAACTGTACATCCACTTATTTTTTTATTTGACCAGAGTACACAAATTCATCAACATTTTATTAATTTCATCATTAATCTTTACTATTCCCCTATCATCATATTGATCGTACATTATTTTCATGTAATTTTAATTAATTATTGGGCTTAGTGTCACACTTGCCCTGTTCATTTTTCTTCCTGAATTTCCACTGCATCCAAAGCAAACATCAAATGTTGTTCAGATAAGCTCCGTTTATAGAGATTTTTCTTTCATACCAGTTTAAGCCATCCCCCATGAACCATGGACCTTGCCGTTGGTGGGGAGGCTTGCGCGCCTCAGCGATACAGATAGCCGTACCGTAGGTACAACCACAACAGAGGGGTATCTGTTGAGAGGCCAGACGACAAACGTGTGGTTCCTGAAGAGGGGCAGCAGCCTTTTCAGTAGTTGCAAGGGCAACAGTCTGGATAATTGACTGATGTGGCCTTGTAACAATAACCAAAACGGCCTTGCTGTGCTGGTACTGCGAACGGCTGAAAGCAAGGGGAAACTACGGCCGTAATTTTTCCCGAGAGCATGCAGCTTTACTGTATGATTAAATGATGATGGCGTCCTCTTGGGTAAAATATTCCGGAAGTAAAATAGTCCCCCATTCGGATCTCCGGGCGGGGACTACTCAAGAGGATGTCGTTATCAGGAGAAAGAGAACTGGCGTTCTACGGATCGGTGCGTGGAATGTCAGATCCCTTAATCGGGCAGGTGGGTTAAAAAATTGGAAAAGGAAAATGAATAGGTTAAAGTTAGATATAGTGGGAATTAGTGAAGTTCGGTGGCAGGAGGAACAAGATTTCTGGTCAGGTGACTAGAGGGTTATAAAGACAAAGTCAAATAGGGGTAATGCAGGAGTAGGTTTAATAATGAATAGGAAAATAGGAATGCGGGTAAGCTACTACAAACAGCATAGTGAACACATTATTGTGGCCAAGATAGATACGAAGCCCACACCTACTACAGTAGTACAAGTTTATATGCAAACTAGCTCTGCAGATGACGAAGAAATTGAAGAAATGTATGATGAAATAAAATAAATTATTCAGATAGTGAAGGGAGACGAAAAATTAATAGTCATGGGTGAGTGGAATTCGAGTGTAGGAAAAGGGAGAGAAGGAAACGTAGTAGGTGAATATGGATTGGGGCTAAGAAATGAAAGAGGAAGCCGCCTGGTAGAATTTTGCGCAGAGCATAACTTGATCATAGCTAAAACTTGGTTCAAGAATCATGAAAGAAGGTTGTATACATGGAAGAACCCTGGAGACCGTAAAAGGTATCAGATAGATTACATAATGGTAAGACAGAGATTTAGGAACCAGGTTTTAAATTGTAAGACATTTCCAGGTGCAGATGTGGACTCTGACCACAATCTACTGGTTATGAACTCTAGATTAAAACTGAAGAAACTGCAAAAATATGGGAATTTAAGAAGATGGGACCTGGATAAACTGAAAGAACCAGAGGTTGTACAGAGTTTCAGGGAGAGCATAAGGGAACAATTGACAGGAATGGGGGAAAGAAATACAGTAGAAGAAGAATGGGTAGCTTTGAGGGATGAGATAGTGAAGGCAGCAGAGGATCAAGTAGGTAAAAAGACGAGGGCTAGTAGAAATCCTTGGGTAACAGAAGAAATATTGAATTTAATTGATGAAAGGAGAAAATATAAAAATGCAGTAAATAAAGCAGGCAAAAAGGAATACAAGCGTCTGAAAAATGAGATCGACAGGAAGTGCAAAATGGCTAAGCAGGGATGGCTAGAGGACAAATGTAAGGATGTAGAGGCTTATCTCACTAGGGGTAAGATAGATACTGCCTACAGGAAAATTAAAGAGACCTTTGGAGAAAGGAGAACCACTTGCGTGAATATCAAGAGCTATGATGAAAAGCCAGTTCTAAGCAAAGAAGGGAAAGGAGGTGGAAGGAGTATATAGAGGGTCTATACAAGGGCGATGAACTTGAGGACAATATTATGCAAATGGAAGAGGATGTAGATGAAGATGAAATGGGAGATACGATACTGCGTGAAGAGTTTGACAGAGCACTGAAAGACCTGAGTCGAAACAAGGCCCCCGGAGTAGACAACATTCCATCGGAACTACTGACGGCCTTGGGAGAGCCAGTCCTGACAAAACTCTACCATCTGGTGAGCAAGATGTATGAAACAGGCGAAATACCCTCAGACTTCAAGACGAATATAATAATTCCAATCCCAAAGAAAGCAGGTGTTGACAGATGTGAAAATTACCGAACAATCAGTTTAATAAGCCACAGCTGCAAAATACTAACACGAATTCTTTACAGACGAATGGAAAAACTAGTAGAAGCCGACCTCGGGGAAGATCAGTTTGGATTCCGTAGAAATACTGGAACACGTGAGGCAATACTGACCTTACGACTTATCTTGGAAGAAAGATTAATGAAAGGCAAACCTACGTTTCTAGCATTTGTAGACTTAGAGAAAGATTTTGACAATGTTGACTGGAATACTCTCTTTCAAATTCTAAAGGTGGCAGGGGTAAAATACAAGGAGCGAAAGGCTATTTACAATTTGTACAGAAACCAGATGGCAGTTATAAGAGTCGAGGGACATGAATGGGAAGCAGTGGTTGGGAAGGGAGAGAGGCAGGGTTGTAGCCTGTCCCCGATGTTATTCAATCTGTATATTGAGCAAGCAGTAAAGGAAACAAAAGAAAAGTTTGGAGTAGGTATTAAAATTCATGGAGAAGAAGTAAAAACTTTGAGGTTCGCCGATGACATTGTAATTCTGTCAGAGACAGCAAAGGACTTAGAAGAGCAGTTGAACGGAATGGATGGTGTCTTGAAGGGAGGATATAAGATGAACATCAACAAAAGCAAAACGAGGATAATGGTGTGTAGTCGAATTAAGTCGGGTGATGTTGAGGGTATTAGATTAGGAAATGAGAGACTTAAAGTAGTAAATGAGTTTTGCTATCTGGGGAGCAAAATAACTGATGATGGTCGAAGTAGAGAGGATATAAAATGTAGACTGGCAATGGCGAGGAAAGCGTTTCTGAAGAAGAGAAATTTGTTAACATCGATTATAGATTTAAATGACAGGAAGTTGTTTCTGAAAGTATTTGTGTGGAGTGTAGCCATGTGTGGAAGTGAAACATGGACGGTAAATAGTTTGGACAAGAAGAGAATAGAAGCTTTCGAAATGTGGTGCTACAGAAGAATGCTGAAGATTAGAGGCGTAGATCACATAACTAATGAGGAGGTATGGAATAGAATTGGGGAGAAGAGGAGTTTGTGGCACAACTTGGCGAGAAGAAGGGACCGGTTGGTAGGACATGTTCTGAGGCATCAAGGGATCACAAATTTAGCATTGGAGGGCAGCGTGGAGGGTAAAAATCGGAGAGGGAGACCAAGAGATGAATACACTAAGCAGATTCAGAAGGATGTAGGTTGCAGTAAGTACTGGGAGATGAAGAAGCTTGCACAGGATAGATTAGCATGAAGAGCTGCATCAAACCAGTCTCAGGACTGAAGACAACAACAACACAACCAGTTTAAGATCTTTGGAGACCTTTGCCAAGAGTGCAGAAAATAGTTTCCGTAAATACACTTCCTTTGCCTGAATCTTCTCTCAACCCATCATTTTTCATTCTCTGGATGTAGTCCACTGGAAACTGTAGCGTTGTTGTACATATTATTCCAAATTAATAATATAAGTGTAGACCAGATATGGCTTAAATTCAAAGAAATAGTATCGCAGCAACTGACAGATGTATTCCATATAAATTAACAAACGACGGAGCTGATCCTCCTTGGTACACAAAACGGGTTAGAACACTGTTGCAGAAACAACGAAACAAACATTCCAAATTTAAACAGAAGCAAAATCCCCAAGATTGGCGATCTTCTATAGAAGCTCGAAATTTAGCGCTGACTTCAATGCGAGATGCCTTAACAGTTTACACAACGAAACTGTCTCGAAACCTGGCAGAAAATCCAAAGAGATTCTTGCCGTATGTGAACTGCGCTGGCGGCAAGACACAGTCAATGCCTTCTCTGCCCGATAGCAATGGATATACTATCGAAGACAGTGCTGCCAAAGCAGAGTTACTAAACACAGCCTTCCGAAATGCCTTCACAAAAGAAGACGAAGCAAATATTCCAGAATTCGAATCGAGAACAGCTGCCAACATGAGTAACGTAGAAGTAAATATCCTCGGAGTAGTGAAGCAACTTGAATCACTTAATAAAAGATAGTCTTCCGGTGCAGAC
The DNA here is from genome assembly GCF_023898315.1 of Schistocerca nitens. Lineage (NCBI taxonomy): Eukaryota > Metazoa > Arthropoda > Insecta > Orthoptera > Acrididae > Schistocerca > Schistocerca nitens. The sequence continues at coordinate 1,126,262,867 of NC_064614.1, forward strand.
TGTATACCAATTAGGTTCCTTTCAGAGTATACTGATGCATTAGCTCCATACTTAACAATCATATACAACCGTTCGCTCGACAAAAGATCCGTACCCAAAGACTGGAAAGCTGCATAGGTCACACCAATATTCAAGAAAGGTACTACGAGTAATCCACTAAATTACAGGCCCATATCGTTAACGTCGATATGCAGCAGGATTTTCGAACATACATTGTGTTCGAATATTATGAATTATCTCGAAGAAAACGGTCTATTGACACACAGTCAACATGGGTTTAGAAAACATTGTTCCTGTGAAACACGAGTAGCTCTTTATTCACATGAAGTATTGAGTTCTATTGACAAGGGATTTCAGGTCGATTCCGTATTTCTGGATTTCCGGAAGGCTTTTGACACTGTACCACACAAGCGGCTCGTAGTGAAATTGCGTGCTTATCGAATATCGTCTCAGTTATGTGACTGGATCTGTGATTTCCTGTCAGGGGTCACAGTTCTTAGTAATTGAGGGAAAGTCATAGAGTAAAACAGAAGTGATTTCTGGCGTTCCCCAAGGTAGCGTTATACGCCCTTTGCTGTTCCTTATCTATATAAACGATTTGGGAGACAATCCGTGCAGCTGTCTTCGACTGTTTGCAGATGACGCTGTCGTTTATAGACTAATGAAGTCATTAGAAGATCAAAACAAACTGCAAAGCGATTTAGAAAAGATACCTGAATGGTGAGAAAAGTGGCAGTTGACCCTAAATAAAGAAAAGTGTGAGGTCATTCACATGAGTGCTAAAAGGAACTCGTTAAACTTCGGTTACACGATAAATCAGTCTACTCTAAAAGCCGTAAATTCAACTAAATACCTAGGTATTGCAATTACGAACAACTTAAATTGAAAGGAACACATAGAAAATGTTGTGGGGAAGGCTAACCAAAGACTGCGTTTTATTTACAGGACACTTAGAAAATGTAACAGACCTACTAAGGAGACTGCCTACACTACGCTTGTCCGTCGTCTTTTAGAATACTGCTGCGCGGTGTGGGATCCTTACCAGATAGGACTGACGGAGTACATCGAAAAAGTTAAAAGAAAGGCAGCACGTTTTGTATTATCGCGAAATGCGGGAGAGAGTCACAGAAATGATACAGGATTTGGGTTGGACATCATTAAAAGAAAGGCGTTTTTAATTGCGACGGAATCTTCTTACGAAATTCCAATCACCAACTTCCTCCTCCGAATGCGAAAATATCTTGTTGACACCGACCTACATAGGGAGGAACGATCACCACGATAAAATAAGAGAAATCAGAGCTCGTACGGAAAGATATAGGTGTTCATTCTTTCCGCGCGCTATACGAGATTGGAATAATAGAGAATTGTGAAGGTGGTTTGATGAACCTTCTGCCAGGCACTTGAATGTGATTTTCAGAGTATCCATGTAGATGTAGATTATGCAGCAAACTGATGGAAACAGATTGTATCCTCGGTTCTCAAGTTCTGCCAGCACAGATTTCCTTGTGACAGAGTGAAACGCTTTCTCATAGTCTATAAACTTCATACAAAATCTTGTCTGATATTACTTGCCTCTTTCTAGACTTTCATTGACAACCTTTAACCCAGCCGCAGGCGGCTCACAGTGAATATGAGTCCGCACAGCATATTTGGCCGGTGTGCAGTGACCAATTTTCTTCCGAAGAGCTGGGCAGTTTCACTCGTTTGTTCGGAAAGATGGGCAGACACCGTTTACCCGCTTTCGGCCGGTTGGCGGCGCTCTCCCTGCAGTCTTTCTCAAACGATTTTACAGAAAAGTCATTTTTTGCTTTACTTATAGATTTATATGTCAGCTTCATAATGACGTGCCATTATTTCGTTAATGGCTATAGTTACTATGATATTTGTAGCCGCGCGGGATTAGCCGAGCGGTCTCAGGCGCTGCAGTCCTGGACTGTGCGGATGGTCCCGGCGGAGGTTCGAGTCCTCCCTCGGGCATGGGTGTGTGTGTTTGTCCTTAGGATAATTTAGTTTAAGTAGTGTGTAAGCTTAGGAACTGATAACCTTAGCAGTTAAGTCCCATAAAATTTCACACACATTTGAACATTTTTTTTTTTTTATATTTGTATTTAAGTAAGATACTGCACAATTTTCGAAAAAGTTTGCAATGAAAAGTAGGGGTCACTATGATTCTGCGTTTGGTGCATATTACATAAAAAGTTGCTTTAGATAACATATTGGATTTTTATGTGGCTTGGGTGGAGGTCTCTATCTAGCACCAATCTCGAGAAAATTGATCTAATGTAGCACACACATTTGCGATCGCGCGCACCAGCGATAAAGCCAGGATGAAGTATGCACAATATTCCTGCCGTCCGGTGTGGCCGTGCGGTTCTAGGCGCTTCAGTCTGGAACCGCGTGACCGCTACGGTCGCAGGTTCGAATCCTGCCTCGGGCATGGATGTGTGTGATGTCCTTAGGTTAGTTAGGTTTAGTAGTTCTAAGTTCTAGGGGACTGATGACCACAGATGTTAAGTCTCATAGTGCTGAGAGCCATTTGAGCCACAACATTCCTTGTAGTTGATAAACGGTTTGAGATATCGAAATAAGACTTTGGGAAATGACAGCATGCAAAGAGGAGACAATTTTGCAATATGGTTAATATGCAAAGCTTTATTACCTATTGTGTTATTCCATTTACTAGAGGCTTTTTCGATGAAAGAATGTAATTTTTAAGAGCCATCGATAACTGGTGAAACGTGAAATGCTGTGGGTCTCGGAACAGCATAAATGGTTCAAATGGCTCTGAGGACTATGGGACTTAACTTCTAAGGTCATCAGTCCCCTAGAACTACTTAAACCTAACTAACCTAAGGACATCACACACATCTATGCCCGAGGCAGGATTCGAACCTGCGACCGTAGCGGTCGCGTGGTTCCAGACTGTAGCGCCTAGAACCGGTCGGCCACCCCGGCCGGCGGAACAGCATAAGTGAAGACATTACACGTTTATTTTTCTACTGAGGATGTGCTTTTTCATAGGCTATTGACCTTATTTTTTCCTGAGTTCCTCACTTTTGAAGTGGTTTAAGAATTCTCTCACAACTGCGTCTTCACACCACGTTAGTGAAGCGACATTGTGTTAATTCCGCTACGTTTTGGCAAAAGAAGAAAATTTTAACATTGCAACAAGATAAATGTAGGTTTTACTCAAGTCAGCACTCAAGATGCTTGTCTGAAAGTTACAAATGGTTAAGAAGTTAGGCGAAAATAGATACCTGATTTGTTGTACTTTCAGCGGAATTCTTTTTAGATAGTGACCAAAGCAGAGGCGACAGTAGATCTTTTTCAATTGTCACCACGCAACTGTGGGCGAGGAGATGCACCACTTAACATTTGCAAAAAAAAACTGAGGGAAAGCTTAGAACGGCACGTCCCATCCAGCGCTCAGCATTCCCCTACAGCGCCCTTCCCATGCGTGCCCTGCCGGTTGCGCATCTACCAGTCACGTTATTCTGCGCGCACTGTACGTAAAGACAGCAAAAAAATGTTAGTTCACTCCATTTGTCAGTAATAAGCACTTTATTGAACAAATATACTTACAACAGTGTTTTCACAAAAGAACTGAGTTTTACAAGGGTCCGCCCTTTCCTCTCCGGGAGAGAGTGGAAAATCAGTAAAAAATAAAACAATAACTGGTGCGCGACGGTCCGCCACCGGAACAGTGGAGGGCTGCAAGGGAGCCGCGGTCTGCGCATTCCTGATGTAGACGGTCCATTGTACTGTACATACATCTGGAGGCAGCTTGTTATTTTCCGTGGTTAAAGTCAAGTTTTTTTTTTTTCTCTATACGATCGATGCGGATTTATATGAATGCGTGCGGAGGTAGTCCGAGCAGTTGTGATAAACAGTGTCTGGGTGGCGCTTTGCTTAACGCAACTCCCTAGATCCCGGGTTCGTATCCCTGTCCAGCACACACACATTCGTTCGTTGCCACTGATACCGCATAAAGTCCCGGTGCAGCTTGTATCAATAATCCTTTCCCTTCACTGTCTCACCAATCTACTTTCATTTTACATAATACACACATCAAAAAAAAGTTTTGCATCACCTCGGTTCCGAGAGTTCCGGAACCTGTATAGAAAACTGGAATAGAGATCAACATAAAATCATTTCCGCCCTTTTTATTGTTCATGAAAACCACACATTGTATATTATACCACCGTAGAGCAGGACCTTCAGACGTGGTGGTCCAGATTGCTGTACACACTGGTACCTCTAATAAGCAGTAGCACATCCTCTTGCATTGGTGTATGCCTGTATTTGTCGTGACATACTACCCACAAGTTCATCAAGACACGGTTGGTCCAGATTGTCCCACTCTTCAATGGCGATTCGGCGTAGATCCCTCAGAGTGGTTAGTGGGTCACGTTGTGCGTAAACAGCCCTTTTCAATCTATCCCAGGCATGTTTGATAGGTTTCATGTCTGGAAAACATGCTGGCCACTCTAGTCGAGCGATGTCGTTGTCCTGAAGGAAGTCGTTCACAAGATGTGCACCATGGGGCGCGAATTGTCGTCCATGAAGACGAATGCCTCGCCAATATGCTGCCGATATGGTTGCACTATCGGTCGGAGGATGGCATTCACGTATCGTACAGCCGCTAAGGCGCCTTCCATGACCACCAGCGGCGTACGTCGGCCCCACATAATGTCGCCCGAAAACAGCAGGGAACCTCCACCTTGCTGCACTCGCTGGACAGTGTGTCTAAGACGTTCAACCTGACCGGATTGCCTCCAAACATGTCTCCGACGATTGTCTGGTTGAATGCATATGCCACATTCAGCGGTGAAGAGAACGTGATGGCAATCCTGATCGGTCCATTCGGCATGTGGTTGGGCTCATCCGTACCGCGCTGCATGTTGTTGTGGTGGCAAAGATAGACCTCGCCATGGGCGTTCGGGTTGAAGTTGCGCATCACGCGGCCTATTGCGCACAGTTTGAGGCCTAACACGACGTCCTGTGGCTGCACGAAAAGCATTATTCAACATGGTGGCGTTGCTGTCAGGGTTCCTCCGAGACATAATCCGTAGGTAGCGGTCGTCTACTGCAGTATTAGCCCTTGGGCGGCTTGAGCAAGGCATGTCATCGACCGTTCCTGTCTCTCTGCATCTCCTCCATGTCCGAACAACATCGCTTTGATTGACTCTGAGACGTCTGGACACTTCCTTTGTTGAGAGCCGTTCCTGGCACAAAGTAACAATGCGGACGCGATCGAACCGCGGTATTGACAGTCTAGGCATGTTTGAACTACAGACAACACGAGACGTGTGCCTCCTTCCTGGTGGAATGACTGTAGGACTCCCTCCGTCTAATAGGCGTTGCTCGTGCATGGTTGTTTACATCTTTGGGCGGGTTTAGTTACATCTCTGAACAGTCAAAGGGAGTGTGTCTGTGATACAGTATCCACGGTCAACGTCGATCTTCCCGAGTTCTGGGAACCAGGGTGATGCAAAACTTTTTTTGATGTGTGTAATAAGGACTTTTATAATCTGACAAGACCGTTCGTTCAGAGCCTCCCTTTATTCCGTTGGAGAGACACTGTGATAAAAAGTACCTTTACTGACATAAGATTGGCTCGATGATTATATATTCAAACGGAACTCATTACGTGTACTAGACGGTGAAGGTTCAACAGAAAGTGGAAGAGTATCGGATATACACCACGGAGGCATAACAGGACGTCTACTGTTCTCAGTGTACATTAAAGATTTATCAGGTAGCGTCTGCAGTACAAGATTGTTCGCTAACGATGGTGTCGTCTACCGGTCCGTGCACGCCAGTGCGTGGTACCTGTCATGTTCCATAAAATGTGATTATCAGGGGATCGTACCTCGGGTTCTGTTGTTCACTGAAATAATGGGTCATGTGAAACTTCCTGGCAGATTAACACTGTGTGCCAGACCGAGACTCGAACGCGGGACCTTTGCCTTTCGCGGGCAAGTGCTCTACCAACTGAGCTACCCAAGCACGACTCACGCTCCGTCCTCACAGCTTTACTTCTGCCAGTATCTCGTCTCCTACCTTCCAAACTTTACAGAAGCTCTCCTGCGAACCTTGCACAACTAGCACTCCTGAAAGAAAGGACATTGCGGAGACATGGCTTAGCCACAGCCTGTGGCATGTTTCCAGAATGAGATTTTCGCTCTGCAGCGGAATGTGCGCTGATATGAAACTTCCTGGCAGATTAAAACTGTGTGCCTGCCGGACCGACATTCGAACTCGGGACCTTTGCCTTTCGCAGGTAAGTGCTCTACCAACTGAGCTACCCAATACCGAAGTAAAGCTGTAAGGAGGGGGCGTGAGTCGTGCTTGGATAGCTCAGTTGGTAGAGCACGTACCTGCGAAAGGCAAAGGCCCCGTGTTCGAGTCCGGCACACAGTTTTAATCTGCTAGGAAGTTTCATATCAGCGCACACTCCGCTGCAGAGTGAAAATCTCATTCTGGTAATGCGTCATGTGTTTTGGATAGCCCTTAACCTCGCGACCGCTTGTGTAGCCGTCGGAAGCACGGGCGTACTGTACCTATCCTACAGTACAGGATTTACACCAAACACATTTCCTCCAGCCCAGGCAAACTGAGCAAATCGTATGGTTGTATTGCATTAGGTGTAGCCTAGGCGGCATGTCAGAGCACCATTTGTTCGTGGGAGGTGTGGTGTCACCGCCAGACACCACACTCGCTAGGTGGTAGCTTAAATCGGCCGCGGTCCATTAGTACATGTCGGACCCGCGTGTCGCCACTGTCAGGATCGCAGACCGAGCGCCACCACAAGGCAGGTCTCGAGAGACGGACTAGCACTCGCCCCAGTTGTACGGACGACATTGCTAGCGACTACACGTACGAAGCCTTTCTCTCATTTGCCGAGAGACAGTTATAATAGCCTTCAGCTAAGTCCATGGCTACGACCTAGCAAGGCGCCATTAACCATATCTGGAGAGAGTCTCACTTGTATTATCAAGAGCAATGTACAACAAGAAATTAAAGTTAAGTATACGAGAAGCTCCGTTCTTTTCTTTATAGCTTTCATCACGTATCCTGTTTCAGACTTCACGCCTGTCGGCGTGTGTGTACGCGTGCCTTTCGGTCACCGTCACTGTGGACTGGCTGCCTTGTCAGTCCACTACAGGAGGTTCCTGAGAATATCCATAAAAACCGTGGTTTTTGGATACCAAAAGTACCAATTGTAGAGATTCCTACTTCTATAATTTCTGTTCATAGTAGATCGTTGAAATTCTTACCACATGTTATTACCGCGCCCCGCCCAAACTGTTTGCGGTATCGTTATTTACACTACTGGCCATTAAAATTGCTGCACCAAGAAGAAATGCAGATGGTAAACGGGTATTCATTGGACAAACATATTATACTAGAACTGACATGTGATTACATTTTCACGCAATTTGGGTGCATAGATCGTGAGAAATCAGTACCCAGAACAACCACCTCTGGCCGTAATAACGGCCTTGATACGCCTGGGCATTGAGTCAAACACAGCTTGCATGACGTGTACAGGTACAGCTGCCCATACAGCTTCAACACGATACCACAGTTCATCAATAGTAGTGACTGGCGTATTGTGACGAGCCAGTTGCTCAGTCATCATTGACCAGACTTTTCAATTGGTGAGAGATCTGGAGAATGTGCTGGCCAGGGCAGCAGTCGAATATTTTCTGTATCCAGAAAGGCCCGTACAGGACCTGCAACATGCGGTCGTGCATTATCCAGCTGAAATGTAGGGTTTCGCAGGGATCGAATGAAGGGTGGAGCCACGGGTCGTAACACGTGTGAAATCTAACGTACACTGTTCAAAGTGCCGTCAATGCGAACAAGAGGTGACCGAGACGTGTAACCAGTGTCACCCCATACAATCACGCCGTATGATACGCTTCCAATGTGTGATCACCGCGATGTTGCCAAACGGATGCGATCATCATGATCCCGTAAACAGAACCAGGATTCATCCGAAAAAAATGACGTTTTGCCATTCGTTCACCCAGGTTCGTCGTTGAGTACACCATCGCAGGCGCTCCTGTCTGTGATGCAGTGTCAAGTGTAACCGCAGCCATGGTCTCCGAGCTAATAGTCCATGCTGCTGCAAACGTCATCGAACTGTTCGTGCAGACGCTTGTTGTCTAGCAAACGTCCCCATCTGTTGACTCAGGGATCGAGACGTGGATGCACGATCCGTTACAGCCATGCGGATAAGATGCCTGTCAACTCGACTGGTAGTGATACGAGGCCGTTGGGATCCAGCACGGCGTTCCGTATCACCCTCTTGAACCCACCGGTTCCATATTCCTTACACGAGGCATCACAACAACGTTTCACCAGGCAACGCCGGTCAACTGCTGTTTGTGTATGAGAAATCGGCTGGAAACTTTCCTCATGCCAGCACGTTGTAGGTGCCGCCACCGGCGCCAACCTTGTGTGAATCATATCACAGCATCGTCTTCCTGTCGGTTAAATTTCGCGTCTGTAGCACGTCATCTTCGTGGTGTAGCAATTTTAATGGCCAGTAGTGTATTATCCCGATTCATTGGTTCAAAAGTTACTGAACTTATACAGCAAGCCGCAAAAACCGCTTTTTACCCGTCTTTGCACATTGGGCCGCAATTATCTACATAACTAATCATACAAATTGCTCAAATTTTAACTGTAAGGCTTGTAGACGTTCATCTAGAAACGTAATTTTCTCGTTTTCGAAAATCTGTGTCCGTTATGAAGATATGTCCGAAGGACTACGACTTTTGCGTACCAAAAGCACTGGTTGTGGGCATGGCCACTTCTTTAAGTGAGGTAGTGAACACATGTTAAGGCTTCTGGGATCACAAACTGTTTTTGATTAGCATTTTTTCACCAGCAAAACTTTATGACGCGCTGTCTCTTTGTAATAGGCACTATACGCCTATACAAATATGCCCAAAGTGGTTCTGCGCCGACAAAAGAATGGGCAAAAGGAACCTGAAATGACTGCCAGAAATTGTGTAAAACTGAATAGACTTATTTCTAATATTTTTAATCTGTTAAGATCCAAATCGTAAGCGGGGTGCTTTCGAAGAATTGCAGTCGATGAGTAAGTACTCAGAAAAAATGTAAACCAAACGCTTTTTCCGTTAATCTCGTATTATGCGTACTTATTTATTGTTTATATATGTCAAAGTACATACATTTGCCGAAGTACGAGGCGTGTTTTTTAAGTAAGTACCGTTTTTAGATTAAAAAAAGACGTGCTAAGATATCTCAATAATTCTATTTTTACATGAAAACCTGTAGCTTAATCTACGCACTGACGCCATTACAGTCCGATTCTTCCTTGTTTACGTTGTGTACTGAGTGTTTAAGATGCCTCCAACAATCGTTGAGTCCCGCCGACTGTGAAATACTGGCTGTTATAAGGTTTCTTAGTGCTAAAGGCCTAAAAGCGATCGATATTCATCGTGAAATCTGTGCAGTTTACGGAGAAAACATTGAGTGATGGAATGGTAAGGAAGTGGGTGAGGGCATTTAAAGATGGCCCCACAAATGTGCATGATGAACAACGGAGTGGGCGTCCTTCGGTCGTTAATGAAAATTTGGTGCAGGAGGTGGACAATAAGGTGAGAGAAAACAGACGCTTTACGATTTCCTCCTTGCGGGATGACTTTCCTAATGTTTCTCGTAGTGTTTTGTATGGCATTGTGACCTAGCAGTTGAATTACCGAAAATTGTGAGCACGTTGGGTACCAAAAATGTTGACAGGTGTGCACAAAACCAAACGTTTAGACAGTGCACTGACTTTCCTTGAGCGGTACCGCAACGACGGTGATGATTTCTTAAGCCAAATTGCAACGGGCGATGAAACATGGGTGGCCTACGTCACACCAGAACCAAAGCAACAGTCCATGGAAGTCGAGCAAGGGCATCGTTTTGCTCCAAGACAATGTCCGTCCGCATGTGGAAAATCAGATCAAAGATGTCATCACATCTTTTGGATGGAAAATTCTAGATCATCCTCCGCACAGCCCCGATTTTGCGCCCAGTGACTACCATCTGTTCCTGCACTTGAAGAAACACCTGGGCGGTTAGCGTCTTCAAGACGATGACGAAGTCAAAACAGTGGTGATGCAGTGGTTAACAAGTCAGGCGGCAGACTTCTATGAGGAGGGTATTCAAAAACTGGTACAACGTTATGACAAGTGCCTCAGTATTGACGGAAATTATGTAGAAAAGTAGATTAAGGTACAGGCTTTCATGTAAAAATAAAATTATTGAGATATCTCAGCACGACTTTTTTAATTTCAAAACGGTACTTACTTAAAAAACGCGCCTCGTATAAACAAACTCCCAAAAGTGAACTGACCTATAAATTCGTTTTATAGTGTATAAGCGGCACATCCTGGGGAAAATGTAAATTGGACTCCTCAGAATTTTTGAACAGCCAAGGTATGGTGGAGGCAGTGGCACTGGGAAAGAAAGACGAAAGGAGACAGTGCGAGAGAGGAGATAGTGATAGTGGGATATTGGAGACAGTGGGAGAGAGTCATACGTAGACTGTGGCGGTGAGACGGAGGATATCCTGAGTATGAAGGCTTAAGCGCAAAGAGAAATTGTGTACAAGAATTTAGAATTTTCTGTGTTAAAAGAACGCGAATCTGTTAGTATGCCAAAATTTTTGGCGAGGAGGCGGAGTGACGTGTGCCCAGACGGGAGCATTTTTCCCCTATTGGAAGATACCATCGTTGTACGATCTTAGGGAATGCAGGAAGTCTTGGACAATTTCCTCTTGACGCAATGAAAGACAGCTCTCTTGAACTGTGGGTAATTGTGAGACGATGCCTGCAACAGAGTAAGAACGGTATAGTATCCGATTACAGAATTAGTGCTGAACATCCTAAGAACGTAAAGTTTTATAAGAATTCAGGGATTATACTAAAAAGCGATGTGAAATGGGGCGATCGTGTAAAATCAATATTAGGGAAGGCAAATGTAAGATATAGCTTTGTTCGAAGGATTCTGGGGAAATGCAGTGAGTCTGTAAAAGGAAATCGCACACAGGACGCTACCAATTCTATAACTAATTATAGACTTCTGATCCAGCGTTTGTTATCAAGCAAATATTTAGCAGACATAGAACGAATTCATATATGTGCTGCTAGAATTGTAACAAGCTTAGCACAGATGCTAGGGGAACTTAAATGAGAAGAAAGACGACGTAGTTATGGCGGTACCCTGTTTGGAAAATTTAGAGAATCGATACTCGATGTCGTTAGAGACGGAAAGCAAGCTCGGATTGTGTGAAGGATGAGGGACGAAATCGGCCGTGCCCTTTAAAAGCAACGATCTCGGCATTTGCCTTGGGCGATTTAAGGAAATCACGGGAAACCTAAATCCGGATTGCCGGACGCGGGTTTGAACCGTTGTTCTCCCGAATAAGAGTCCAATGTGCTAACCACTGCGCCACCTCGCTCGGTATCGATATTAGAAAACGAACTTGGAAGAGCGTAGATATTGATGTAGCCGTTGCAGTTGTCTTTCAAACAGAGCCAGACTACACGCTGCCCCTTCATTTAACATCATACTTAAACATAAAAAATCCTAAAACGATATTGAACAGTCAGACAGCATTGAACATCACCCTTAAGACAAGGCTGTACATGTGCCAAATCGGAGTAGACGCAACGGTGTTACTTCACTTAGAGACCACGTATGGAGAACTTTTCGAGATCGCTGCGTGCTGAGCCAGCTTCATCAAGCATTGATGAAGCTGACAAACTGCCTATTGGCTTCTGTCTCGGGTTCTTCGGCCGACGTTCATCTAATGATTTTTCTGACGTTTCGCCAGCACGAGTGGCTGGCATTGTCAAAGCTTCACCCTCCATTGCCGGTGGTGAACTGGAGGCGAGCTCGCGGCCGCAGACTATATGTACCTGGCGCGCCAACGTCCGAGGGCTTCTCCGCGGTCATTTCCGGTGCGGTTCTCCTCTTGCTACCTGCGACGGTCGTTCGCTGCAGTACGGGAAGCCAGGATCCGTTTACCTTAAGGCTTTCCTCTTTCTTGTTGAAACTGTTCGCGTGTTTTTGGATTTCTACAGCTTCTCTGAACAAGCGCGTGTGATAGTGCTTCTCTACAGCCAGAACTTCCGTGTCGGCGAATTTTATTACGTGGGCGGTCTCATTCAGTGCGTGCTCTGCCACGGCCGATTTCTCCACCTGCCCCAACCTGCAATGTCGCTTATGCTCTTTGATCCTGGTGTTAATGGATCGTCCAGTCATTCCGACATAAACTTTTCCGCATGTGCAAGGTATACGGTATATTCCCGACATTGCAAGTGGGTCTCTTTTCTCCTTCGCCGATCTAAGACACTCTTTGATCTTCCTTGTCGGTTTGAAAATCGTCTTTACGCCGTGTTTGCGCAATATACGGCCGATTCTGTCCGTCACTCTGGGAATGTATGGCAGAAAGGCCGTACCCGACATCTCTTTTTCTGGTTCCTTACTTCGCCGAGTGTTTAGCTCTGTTACACTTCTAATGTAATTTGTGGAGTACCCATTGCTCCTCAGAACAGTTTCCAGGTGTTGCATTTCTCGTTTGAGGTGTTGAGGCTCACATATTCGTCCTGCTCTCGTTACGAGCGTACTAATCATGCCTCTTTTCTGGCTCGGGTGGTGGTTTGACAGTTTGTGCAGGTATCGGTCCGTGTGTGTCGGTTTTCGATACACGCTGTGTCCCAGGTTTTCGCCGTCCCTTGTGACCAGCACATCTAGAAATGGCAGTTTCCTGTCCTTTTCTACCTCCATGGTAAATGTTATGTTGGCATGGAGGCTGTTCAAGTGTCTCAGGAATTCACCGAGCTGTTCTTCACCATGGCTCCACACCACGAAAGTATCATCGACGTACCTGTACCACACCTTAGGTTTGCAAGTCGCCGAGTCCAGTGCCTGTGCTTCGAATTGTTCCATGAAGAAGTTGGCCACCACTGGACTGAGAGGACTACCCATGGCGACGCCTTCCAGCTGTTCGTAGAAATCGCCATTCCACGTGAAATAGCTCGTGGTGAGACATGCATGGAAGAGCTTTTTGATGTCTTGCGAGAACATGGAACCGATGTGCTCCAGAGCGTCGCTGAGTGGCACTTTCGTAAATAACGAAACAACATCAAAACTGACCAGGATGTCGTTTGGCGCAAGTTTCAGTTTCTTCAGCTTCTCAATGAAATGTCCTGAGTCCTTAATGTATGTGTCGGTCTTTCCCACGTGTGGCTGGAGCAGAGAGGCCAAGTGTTTCGCCAGTTTATACGTTGGTGAGCCAGGAGCGCTAACGATCGGTCTCAGTGGAACGTTGTTCTTATGGATCTTGGGTAATCCATACAGCCGAGGTGGTAGGGCTTCTGTGTTGCGCAGGTTTCTCTGTATGTCCGCCGGCAGAGAAGACGCCTTGATTAATCGATTCGTATTCCGAGTGATACGCTGCGTCGGATCTGCGCTTAGTTTTCGGTACGTCGTCGGATCTAATAGGTCTCGGATCTTTTGCTCATAATCTTCGGTCTTCATTACGACGGTCGCATTCCCCTTATCGGCAGGCAGTACCAATATACTCTTGTCGGCGTTGAGATTCTTAATGGCTTGTACCTCTTCTTTCTTCAGGTTGCAAGCTGGTGGTTTTGCTCGGCGCAGTATCCTGGCTGTTTCAATGCGTATTTCCTCTGCCCTTTCACAAGGAAGGGTCCGAATGGCTGCTTCGGTGTTGGCAATGATGTCCTCCATAGGTATAGTTCTCGGGATGATAGCGAAATTCCCTCCTTTTTGAAGGACTGACACTTCCTCTTCGGTCAATTGTCGTTCAGTGAGGTTGACCACTGTGTGTGACATGTCGGGAATCGCCTTGTCGGTCTGCTTCCGGCATCTTTCAAACTTTTTCTTTTGCCGCTCGGTGCAGCGCTCGAGTTCGTTCTGCATGCTCCTGTGAGTGATGCTGTCGATCTTGTCCCAGTCGTCTCGATGCATTCTGCTACTTAGTTGATAGAAAATGTCCAGAAGTTCCTGATCCGTTCTTGCCAAGTCTCTCCGTGTTGTATGTATTCGCTCACGAAGAAAAGCTCGTTCCATTCTGTCGTAGATACGATGTGCTTGGGCGGTGGTGAATAGGCGCTTGCATCTCAAGAACTTCGGTGTAGCACATTCATCTCGGCACCGTGACAGAAAGGCGAGAGAGGACATCAGTCGCGCTTTTTTCTTCCGTCGTTGGTCAAGGCGTCGGTACAATCTGCAAATCTCCTCCCCGTAGAGGCGTAATACAAAATTGTTAAGGCTTTCGTGGCCACTTGTTGACAAACTGCCTATTGGCTTCTGTCTCGGGTTCTTCGGCCGACGTTCATCTAATGATTTTTCTGACGTTTCGCCAGCACGAGTGGCTGGCATTGTCAAAGCTTCACCCTCCATTGCCGGTGGTGAACTGGAGGCGAGCTTTTTTTTTTTTTTTTTTTTTTTTTTTTTTTTGTACTATTCATTTCCGCTCCTGATGGGAGGCGGATGGGCCGCTGGAGAGCTTGTTGCTCTATTGGGGCGAGAGATGAGGGTATTACATTTTTCTTTTCTTTATTTATTTTGTACTTATTGCTAACTTACATACTAATTACACTTTTCCTAAAATAGTGTTTGGCAATATAGAATTGTTTTGTTAACTTATAGACTAATTACAATTTTTACAATTTTTGAAGCAGTAGAAGTGGAATTAGAGTTAGAAATGGAGCTAGTAATAGAAATGAAAATAAGAACAATAATACAAAAGTACAAAAGTAAGGGCGACAGTGGAGGCGGGTTTATGTGCCGATTTGTTGCTATCGATTAGGTGGCGTTTATGGTGGCGGGCGGTCGGGGTTCAACGCCTGGTGGTGAGGGGGGGTAGGAGTGTCGTTGTTCTGTATGTGTAATTGTCCTGCGTGTTCGTGTTGGTGTATAGTTTCAGGGAAGGTGTGGAGGGTGTTGTTTATGATTAATCTTGGTGGGTAGGTGTATTTGTATTTGGGTTTGTTTCTGTGTCTTGGTCTGTGGGTGTATATTGTGTGTAGGTCGGGTCGGGAGGTGAGGGTGGTTTTCCCATAGCGGGCTCTCAGGATGGCTAATCTTGTTTGAACGGGGGTGACTTTTGCTTCCTCAAAGACCTCTTGTCTGGGGGTGGAGGGTGGAAGTCGTAGGATGCTGCGAAGTAATCGTCTTTCGGTGCGGAAGATTCTTTCTGCTTGGGTCTTGGAGATGCAGGCGAGAGGCGCTGCCGCGTATTCAAAAAGTGGGCGGATGAAGGTTTTGTATGTGTTTACAGCTGTCTTGTCATTGCAGCCTGTAAATTTGCCTTGTACCCTTCTTATGAGGTGTTGTCGCTGACGGGCTTTACTTAGGGTCTCCTTGACGTGGTTGCTCAGGTTGAGGTACTTGTCAAGGTGGACGCCTAGGTATTTTGCGTTGGAAGAGGTGAGGAGCTGGGTGCCCCACAGCGTGAGGGAGATGTGGTCGGAATTTTGGTTTGTCTTTTTGTGGATGTTGCGGTGTTTGAATAGGATGAGTTGGGTTTTGGTGGGGTTGGGTTTGATGCGCCATTGTCGCATCCAGTCTTCTAGTTTTGTCAGGTAGGTCGCTGTCTGGTTGTTGATGGTGTTTATCGAGGGTCCTGAGTTCCAGTATGCGGTGTCGTCTGCGTATAATTGGAGTTGTTCGGTGGTTCTTGTCGGGGTGGGGATGTCAATGGTGTAAAGGGAGTAGAGCAGGGGGGAGATAATCCCACCCTGAGCTACTCCTGCTTCGGGGCGGAAAGGGGATGAGGTGGTTTGGTTGATGTGGATTTGGCAGCGTCTGTCATTTAATAGGGTTTTGATTAGTTGTACTGTCTGCAGTGGGAAGCCTGTCTTAAGCAGCTTGTATAAAAGTCCGTCATGCCAGATTTTGTCGAATGCTCGCTCGATGTCCAGAAAGATAGCGAGCGTGCACTGTCCAAGGTTCTGGTGTCTTGTTATGTCTGAAGTGAGTCGGAGAAGGGGATCATTGGTGGAGTGGAGTTTTCGGAAGCCGGACTGGAGGTGAGGGATGAGTTGGAGTTTGGCGCGCCAACGTCCGAGGGCTTCTCCGCGGTCATTTCCGGTGCGGTTCTCCTCTTGCTACCTGCGACGGTCGTTCGCTGCAGTACGGGAAGCCAGGATCCGTTTACCTTAAGGCTTTCCTCTTTCTTGTTGAAACTGTTCGCGTGTTTTTGGATTTCTACAGCTTCTCTGAACAAGCGCGTGTGATAGTGCTTCTCTACAGCCAGAACTTCCGTGTCGGCGAATTTTATTACGTGGGCGGTCTCATTCAGTGCGTGCTCTGCCACGGCCGATTTCTCCACCTGCCCCAACCTGCAATGTCGCTTATGCTCTTTGATCCTGGTGTTAATGGATCGTCCAGTCATTCCGACATAAACTTTTCCGCATGTGCAAGGTATACGGTATATTCCCGACATTGCAAGTGGGTCTCTTTTCTCCTTCGCCGATCTAAGACACTCTTTGATCTTCCTTGTCGGTTTGAAAATCGTCTTTACGCCGTGTTTGCGCAATATACGGCCGATTCTGTCCGTCACTCTGGGAATGTATGGCAGAAAGGCCGTACCCGACATCTCTTTTTCTGGTTCCTTACTTCGCCGAGTGTTTAGCTCTGTTACACTTCTAATGTAATTTGTGGAGTACCCATTGCTCCTCAGAACAGTTTCCAGGTGTTGCATTTCTCGTTTGAGGTGTTGAGGCTCACATATTCGTCCTGCTCTCGTTACGAGCGTACTAATCATGCCTCTTTTCTGGCTCGGGTGGTGGTTTGACAGTTTGTGCAGGTATCGGTCCGTGTGTGTCGGTTTCCGATACACGCTGTGTCCCAGGTTTTCGCCGTCCCTTGTGACCAGCACATCTAGAAATGGCAGTTTCCTGTCCTTTTCTACCTCCATGGTAAATGTTATGTTGGCATGGAGGCTGTTCAAGTGTCTCAGGAATTCACCGAGCTGTTCTTCACCATGGCTCCACACCACGAAAGTATCATCGACGTACCTGTACCACACCTTAGGTTTGCAAGTCGCCGAGTCCAGTGCCTGTGCTTCGAATTGTTCCATGAAGAAGTTGGCCACCACTGGACTGAGAGGACTACCCATGGCGACGCCTTCCAGCTGTTCGTAGAAATCGCCATTCCACGTGAAATAGCTCGTGGTGAGACATGCATGGAAGAGCTTTTTGATGTCTTGCGAGAACATGGAACCGATGTGCTCCAGAGCGTCGCTGAGTGGCACTTTCGTAAATAACGAAACAACATCAAAACTGACCAGGATGTCGTTTGGCGCAAGTTTCAGTTTCTTCAGCTTCTCAATGAAATGTCCTGAGTCCTTAATGTATGTGTCGGTCTTTCCCACGTGTGGCTGGAGCAGAGAGGCCAAGTGTTTCGCCAGTTTATACGTTGGTGAGCCAGGAGCGCTAACGATCGGTCTCAGTGGAACGTTGTTCTTATGGATCTTGGGTAATCCATACAGCCGAGGTGGTAGGGCTTCTGTGTTGCGCAGGTTTCTCTGTATGTCCGCCGGCAGAGAAGACGCCTTGATTAATCGATTCGTATTCCGAGTGATACGCTGCGTCGGATCTGCGCTTAGTTTTCGGTACGTCGTCGGATCTAATAGGTCTCGGATCTTTTGCTCATAATCTTCGGTCTTCATTACGACGGTCGCATTCCCCTTATCGGCAGGCAGTACCAATATACTCTTGTCGGCGTTGAGATTCTTAATGGCTTGTACCTCTTCTTTCTTCAGGTTGCAAGCTGGTGGTTTTGCTCGGCGCAGTATCCTGGCTGTTTCAATGCGTATTTCCTCTGCCCTTTCACAAGGAAGGGTCCGAATGGCTGCTTTGGTGTTGGCAATGATGTCCTCCATAGGTATAGTTCTCGGGATGATAGCGAAATTCCCTCCTTTTTGAAGGACTGACACTTCTATCAACTAAGTAGCAGAATGCATCGAGACGACTGGGACAAGATCGACAGCATCACTCACAGGAGCATGCAGAACGAACTCGAGCGCTGCACCGAGCGGCAAAAGAAAAAGTTTGAAAGATGCCGGAAGCAGTCCGACAAGGCGATTCCCGACATGTCACACACAGTGGTCAACCTCACTGAACGACAATTGACCGAAGAGGAAGTGTCAGTCCTTCAAAAAGGAGGGAATTTCGCTATCATCCCGAGAACTATACCTATGGAGGACATCATTGCCAACACCGAAGCAGCCATTCGCACGCTTCCTTGTGAAAGGGCAGAGGAAATACGCACTGAAACAGCCAGGATACTGCGCCGAGCAAAACCACCAGCTTGCAACCTGAAGAAAGAAGAGGTACAAGCCATTAAGAATCTCAACGCCGACAAGAGTATATTGGTACTGCCTGCCGATAAGGGGAATGCGACCGTCGTAATGAAGACCGAAGATTATGAGCAAAAGATCCGAGACCTAGCCGGCCGAAGTGGCCGTGCGGTTAAAGGCGCTGCAGTCTGGAACCGCAAGACCGCTACGGTCGCAGGTTCGAATCCTGCCTCGGGCATGGATGTTTGTGATGTCCTTAGGTTAGTTAGGTTTAACTAGTTCTAAGTTGTAGGGGACTAATGACCTCAGCAGTTGAGTCCCATAGTGCTCAGAGCCATTTGAACCATCCGAGACCTATTAGATCCACGACGTACCGAAAACTAAGCGCAGATCCGACGCAGCGTATCACTCGGAATACGAATCGATTAATCAAGGCGTCTTCTCTGCCGGCGGACATACAGAGAAACCTGCGCAACACAGAAGCCCTACCACCTCGGCTGTATGGATTACCCAAGATCCATAAGAACAACGTTCCACTGAGACCGATCGTTAGCGCTCCTGGCTCACCAACGTATAAACTGGCGAAACACTTGGCCTCTCTGCTCCAGCCACACGTGGGAAAGACCGACACATACATTAAGGACTCAGGACATTTCATTGAGAAGCTGAAGAAACTGAAACTTGCGCCAAACGACATCCTGGTCAGTTTTGATGTTGTTTCGTTATTTACGAAAGTGCCACTCAGCGACGCTCTGGAGCACATCGGTTCCATGTTCCCGCAAGACATCAAAAAGCTCTTCCATGCATGTCTCACCACGAGCTATTTCACGTGGAATGGCGATTTCTACGAACAGCTGGAAGGCGTCGCCATGGGTAGTCCTCTCAGTCCAGTGGTGGCCAACTTCTTCATGGAACAATTCGAAGCACAGGCACTGGACTCGGCGACTTGCAAACCTAAGGTGTGGTACAGGTACGTCGATGATACTTTCGTGGTGTGGAGCCATGGTGAAGAACAGCTCGGTGAATTCCTGAGACACTTGAACAGCCTCCATGCCAACATAACATTTACCATGGAGGTAGAAAAGGACAGGAAACTGCCATTTCTAGATGTGCTGGTCACAAGGGACGGCGAAAACCTGGGACACAGCGTGTATCGAAAACCGACACACACGGACCGATACCTGCACAAACTGTCAAACCACCACCCGAGCCAGAAAAGAGGCATGATTAGTACGCTCGTAACGAGAGCAGGACGAATATGTGAGCCTCAACACCTCAAACGAGAAATGCAACACCTGGAAACTGTTCTGAGGAGCAATGGGTACTCCACAAATTACATTAGAAGTGTAACAGAGCTAAACACTCGGCGAAGTAAGGAACCAGAAAAAGAGATGTCGGGTACGGCCTTTCTGCCATACATTCCCAGAGTGACGGACAGAATCGGCCGTATATTGCGCAAACACGGCGTAAAGACGATTTTCAAACCGACAAGGAAGATCAAAGAGTGTCTTAGATCGGCGAAGGAGAAAAGAGACCCACTTGCAATGTCGGGAATATACCGTATACCTTGCACATGCGGAAAAGTTTATGTCGGAATGACTGGACGATCCATTAACACCAGGATCAAAGAGCATAAGCGACATTGCAGGTTGGGGCAGGTGGAGAAATCGGCCGTGGCAGAGCACACACTGAATGAGACCGACCACGTAATAAAATTCGCCGACACGGAAGTTCTGGCTGTAGAGAAGCACTATCACACGCGCTTGTCCAGAGAAGCTGTAGAAATCCAAAAACACGCGAACAGTTTCAACAAGAAAGAGGAAAGCCTTAAGGTAAACGGATCCTGGCTTCCCGTACTGCAGCGAACGACCGTCGCAGGTAGCAAGAGGAGAACCGCACCGGAAATGACCGCGGAGAAGCCCTCGGACGTTGGCGCGCCAGGTACATATAGTCTGCGGCCGCGAGCTCGCCTCCAGTTCACCACCGGCAATGGAGGGTGAAGCTTTGACAATGCCAGCCACTCGTGCTGGCGAAACGTCAGAAAAATCATTAGATGAACGTCGGCCGAAGAACCCGAGACAGAAGCCAATAGGCAGTTTGTCAACAAGTGGCCACGAAAGCCTTAACAATTTTGTATTGATGAAGCTGTTGGGTCTCAAATTGTCAGTGTCAGTGGTGAAAATGAGTATTATGGGAGGCTAGAGCTAGAACAATAATTGAGAACCACTTCCACACAGCAACAAAAAACAGCAAATTATAATGCAATTTTGTTATATGATGACATGATGGAGCCCGTGGCTGTTGTTTGAAGACAAATGTTGATGGTGTTCAGTGAGAAAAATTTACGTGTGCAACAATAAGAATGCAGTGCGAATGAATTCACATCTGTTGGACGAAAGTTACGAAAACACACACTCCAAACCGACATTTTACGACAGTTAATCTGTAAAAAAACACACCACATGCCATGAAGAAAGCGTGTAAACCGTCTGAGGATGAATCACAACGATTCGAAACCGGTAACGGTAACATTTGACTAAAGGAACTGAAAGTAAATTTGTGGCTGGTTGCTGTCCCAACACCATCAACATTTGTCAGCAAATTATAAGTCGATAAAAAATACAAGGTATGAAAACGTCCAGATTTGCCGAAGACATTATATCAATTCTTTTATAAACGTCAAACAATTTGGAAGATGTAAAACGTCGATAGCGCAAAACTTTGCTAAAAAGATAAATCAAATATAACTATTTTAAGTATTATCCTGGTATGTAGCCTTGTACGGAAATGATAGGAAACGCCCGGAGGTATCAAGGAAGAGCTATGTTGATCATGGAGATAAAAACTGTGTGGGAACACAACAGAATGAAAACAGTAGACTGATTCAGATGGACGTAGGGTGCTTGCAATAGTTATGCAGAAGAGATTTGCAGAGGATATATTAGAGTGAAAAGCCGCTAAAAAAAGTCTTTAGATTGAAGGCCGCAACAGTAAGACTTAAAAGTGGGTTTTGATTTGATTCATACGTTAAAAAAGCTACGTATAGGACAAAATCCCCAAAAAATATTAGTTCCACTCTTCCCGAATACTGGATGGTAAAGAGCAGGCAGTCATGTTACTCATACAGCACATGGCAGCGCCTCATGGGGAGCTAGTACAAAATACGCGCCTCAGACGAGTCCTTAATAGTCCAACATTCACCAGAAACATTGTGCACTACATCTACATCTATACTCTGCGAACCACTGTGAAGTGCATGGCAGGGGTATATGACACTTTTCCCGTTCCATTCCCGGAATGGAACGCGAGAAAAATAATTGTTTAAATGCCTCTGTGCGTGCTGTAATTAATCTAACCTTATCCTCAAGCGCTCTATGGGAGCGGTATGTACAAGGTATGTATGTATGTATGTATGTACTGAACTGAACTGGAGACCTAGTAATGACGGAGAGACTTCGTCCTCGCAGTAGCCCTCAGTGGCTCACAACCCCACAACAGGCTACAGCAGTCCACTCACCCCACCGCCACCCCACACCGAACCCAGGGTTATTGTGCTGTTCGGCCCCCAGTGGACCCCCCCGGAAACGTCTCATTCCAGACGAGTGTAGCCCCAATGTTCGCATGGTAGAGTAATTATGGTGTACACGTACGTAGAGACAGTGTCTGCGCACCAGTCGCCGACATAGTGTAACTGAGGCGGAATAAGGGGAACCAGCCCGCATTCGCCGAGGCAGATGGAAAAACGCCTTGGAAACCACCCACAGGCTGGCCGGCACACCGGACCTCGACACTAATCCGCCGGGCGGATTCGTGCCGGGGAGCTGCACGCCTTCCCGCTAGGCAAGCAGTGCGTTAGACCGCACGGCTAGCCGGGCGGGCATATGTGCAGCGTGTTAGTGTATCCCTAGAGTCATCATTTAAAGCCGATCCTTGAAACTTTAACATACTTTGCTGGAATAGTTTCAGTCTCTCTTCGAGAGTGAGACAGCTCTGTTCTTTCAACATCTCAGTGACACTCTCCTGCTGGTCAAACAAACCTGTGACAATTCGTGCCGCTCTTCTGTATAAAGACGTTTACCAAATCGCGTTACGTTATTGGTTGAGGTAGACACGGGAAGCTGCCGCGCCCAGCCCGCTGCAGCGTCAGGGATCAACTTACGCCGACTGTGCTGTAATGATTTCTAATCAATCTCCTTTTTAGACTGATTGCGTTTTCCTAGTATTCTACCGATAAACCGAAGTCTGCTACCTGCTTAAACCATGAGTGAACTTATGTGATCGTTCCACTTCCTGTCCACCCCAAGTGTTAAATTCAAGTATTTATATGAGTTTACAGATTCCAACTCTGACTCACTGATACGAGGGTAATCCCAAAAGTAAGGTCTCCTATTTTTTTTTATAAATACATAGACCAGTTTATTTCTAAAATGGTTTACATCAGTTTACAGCTTGAACAGTTAACTATTTTTCGACATAATCACCATTTCTGTCGATGCATTTTTGTAGACGCTGTGGCAGTTTTTGTATGCCCATTTTCATACCAGCTCGCCGCCATGCTGTTCAGAAAGTTGGTTTCTACCAATCGTTTCCTCTTTCTGCGGATAATTTGTCAGTCACGAGCAAAGTACTAAAATAAATTTAATTTCTTATACAAAATCTTCCCAAAATTGATCTCCATTACGGAAGTATACTGTAATAATTATTATAATAATAATATGTATATTTACGAGTAAATATACCTCCTACTATTTCATAGTATGAACATCTGCAATACGGTAAATTATCTCTTTCCACTGGATTGCGTACGATGAGTGCCACTGAGTTTTAAGTCTTAGAAATGTATTTGCTGGCTGGACTGGTTACTAAGTTCCGATGATGACACTTAATGATCCGTATTCTACCTAATTAATGGAGAACTCGGCTCTTGGAGCACAGAACCTTGTCGTACACAACACTGCAGCTGGGCAAAATGTTTCGACCGGTCTAAACGTGATTTAGGGTTATTTTTTATTCCTGACTATAATTATATACATCTCATGTCGCGGATGGTAACATTACCTGGCGCAGAGTACTACTGGATCAGCATAAGGCTGCAATTAAAATCTTGTCACCCTGCAGGTAATTGACTAACAACTAGAAATTGCACCACTATTCCCGAAATCCATTACAAGCAGCCTTATACACGAATTTCAGTTGTCAAAATAGACCACAAATCCATTACATGCAGCCATATACACGAATTTCAGTTGTCAAAATAGACCACATACGGTACAGAGAAATGCAGATTATCTTCCCGATAACTCGACATTTAACGTCCTGTTGAGAGAAATACTTTCATATTTGGACACGTGTGTGAGCGGCAACGTAAATGCCGGCAGGCAGTGCGTTACCTCACGTAGTAAGTATGTCATAATGTATGTTTCTTTACACTGAAAAAAAAAATGTTTCTGTTCAAGAAGAGCTCTCATAGTTCACATGTAACATATACCATCCGTAGCAGCGTGTCTAAACAAACGATGCCGCATAGCTGACATTGTAAATTACATGTACTTACAGGGGTGGGTAATGTTCTATACAGGGTGTTACAAAAAGGTACGGCCAAACTTTCAGGAAACATTCCTCACACACAAATAAAGAAAAGATGTTATGTGGACATGTGTCCGGAAACGCTTAATTTCCATGTTAGAGCTCATTTTAGTTTCGTCAGTATGTACTGTACTTCCTCGATTCACCGCCAGCTGAAGGAAGGTAATGTTGACTTCGGTGCTTGTGTTGACATGCGACTCATTGCTCTACAGTACTAGCACCAAGCACATCAGTACGTAGCATCTACAGGTTAGTGTTCATCACGAACGTGGTTTTGCAGTCAGTGCAATGTTTACAAATGCGGAGTTGGCAGATGCCCATTTGATGTATGGATTAGCACGGGGCAATAGCCGTGGCGCGGTACGTTTGTATCGAGACAGATTTCCACAACGAAGGTGTCCCGACAGGAAGACGTTCGAAGCAATTGATCGGCGTCTTAGGGAGCACGGAACATTCCAGCCTATGACTCGCGACTGGGGAAGACCTAGAACGACGAGGACACCTACAATGGACGAGGCAATTCTTGACGATAACCCTAATGTCAGCGTCAGAGAAGTTGCTGCTGCACAAGGTAACATTGACCACGTCACTGTACGGAGAGTGCTATGGGAGAACCAGTTGTTTCCGTACCATGTACAGCGTGTGCAGGCACTATCAGCAGCTGATTGACCTCCACGGGTACACTTCTGCGAATGGTTCATCCAAAAATGTGTCAATCCACATTTCAGTGCAAATGTTCTCTTTACGGATGAGGCTTCATTCCAACGTGATCAATCTGTAAATTTTCACAATCAACATGTGTGGGCTGACGAGAATCCGCACGCAATTGTGCAATCACGTCATCGACACAGATTTTCTGTGAACGTGTGGGCAGGCATTGTTGGTGATGTCTTGATTGGGCCCCATGTTCTTCCACCTACGCTCAATGGAGCA
Organism: Schistocerca nitens; assembly: GCF_023898315.1. Taxonomy (NCBI): domain Eukaryota; kingdom Metazoa; phylum Arthropoda; class Insecta; order Orthoptera; family Acrididae; genus Schistocerca; species Schistocerca nitens. The sequence continues at coordinate 1,126,287,753 of NC_064614.1, forward strand.
CGTTATCATGATTTCATACGGGATACTCTACCTGTGCTGTTAGAACATGTGCCTTTACAAGTACGACACAACGTGTGGTTCATGCACGATGGAGCTCCTGCACATTTCAGTCGAAGTGTTCGTACGCTTCTCAACAACAGATTCGGTGACCGATGGATTGGTAGAGGCGGACCAATTCCATGGCCTCCACGCCCTCCTGACCTCAACCCTCTTGACTTTCATTTATGGGGGCATTTGAAAGCTCTTGTCTACGCAACCCCGGTACCAAATGTAGAGACTCTTCGTGCTCGTATTGTGGACGGCTGTGATACAATACGCCATTCTCCAGGGCTGCATTAGCGCATCAGGGATTCCATGCGACGGAGGGTGGATGCATGTATCCTCGCTATCGGAGGACATTTTGAACATTTCCTGTAACAAAGTGTTTGAAGTCACGCTGGTACGTTCTGTTGCTGTGTGTTTCCATTCCATGATTAATGTGATTTGGAGAGAAGTAATAAAATGAGCTCTAACATGGAAAGTAAGCGTTTCCGGACACATGTCCACATAACATATTTTCTTTCTTTGTGTGTGAGGAATGTTTCCTGAATGTTTGGCTGTACCTTTTTGTAACACCCTGTATAAACTAAAATCTGCGATGAGACCCTGAAGACAACGCGACCGGCCACCGTGTCACCCGCTTCCATGCTGAGCCATATTTCTGAACTGGCATCACGAGACTGAGTGCACCCCGTTGCGGCCCTCGTAGCAATCTAATACCCCTGGTTACACCGGGAACTGGGCACGACTATTCTGCACGGGTGTCAGACGCGCTGACGTCTCAACTGGGAAAGCAGACAACGCAGTATCTAATTTGTCAATTTCTACAGCACCTCAAGGCGCGTTATTACATGCCAGTGGAATGAACTTGTAGACCATAAGTGAAAATGAAGTAGAATCAGTTCACCTATCAGCCTGTCAATGTCCAAGTCAAACTATAATTTTCAAATCGTACAGAGGAACTTTCACCGTTTCTAGCACTATCTGTGAAACAGTTCATCGTGTTCTTCTCCTGGAATCTGGAAGATCCGCTGTAATGAAGTGATGCGGGAGCGAATTTGGAAAGTACACTACTGCCCATTAAAATTGCTACACCAAGAAGAAATGCAGATGATAAACGGGTGGACAAATATATTATATTAGAACTGACATGTGATGACGTTTTCACGCAATTTGGGTGCATAGATCCTGAGAAATCAGTACCCAGAACAACCATCTCTGGCTTTAATAACGGCCTTGATACGCCTGGGCATTGAGTCAAACACAGCTTGGATGGCGTGTACAGGTACAGCTGCCCATGCAGCTTCAACACGATACCACAGTTCGTCAAGAGTAGTGACTGGCGGATTGTGACGAGTCAGTTGCTCGGCCACCATTTACCAGACGTTTTCATTTGGTGAGAGATCTGCAGAATGTGCTGGCCAGGGCAGCAGTCGAACATTTTCTGTATCCAGAAAGGCCCGTACAGGACCTGCAACATGCGGTTGTGCATTATCCTGCTGAAATGTAGGGTTTCGCAGGGATCGAATGAAGGGTAGAGCCACAGGTCGTAACACATCTGAAATGTAACGTCCACTGTTCGAAGTGCCGTCAATGCGAACAGGAGGTGACCGAGACGTGTAACCAATGGCACCCCATACCATCACGCCGGGTGATACGCCAGTATGCCGATGACGAATACACGCTTCCAACGTGAGTTCACCGCGATGTCGCCAAACACGGATGCGACCATCATGATGCTGTAAACAGAACCTGGATTCATCTGAAAAAATGACGTTTTGCCATTCGTGCACCCAGGTTCGTTGTTGAGTACACCATCGCAGGCGCTCCTGTCTGTGATGCAGAGTCAAGGGTAACCGCAGCCGTGGTCTCTGAGCTGATAGTCCATGCTGCTGCAAACGTCGTCGAACTGTTCGTGCAGATGGTTGTTGTCTCGCAAACGTCCCCATCTGTTGACTCAGGGATCGAGACGCGGCTGCACGATCCGTTACAGCCAGGCGGATAAGATGCCTGTCATCTCGACTGCTAGTGATACGAGGCCGTTGGGATCCTGCACGACATTCCGTATTACCCTCCGGAACCCACCGATTCCATATTCTGCTAACAGTCATTGGATCTCGACCAACGCGAGCAACAATGTCGCGATACGATAAACCGAAATCGAGATAGGCTACAATCCGACCTTTATCAAAGTCGGAAACGTGATGGTACGCATTTCTCCTCCTCACACGAGGTATCATAACAACGTTTTACCAGGCAACGCCGGTCAACTGCTGTTTGTGTATGAGAAATCGGTTGGAAACTTTCCTCATGTCAGCACGTTGAAGGTGTCCCCACCGGCGCCAGCCTTGTGTGAATGCTCTGAAAAGCTAATCATTTGCATATCACAGCATCTTCTTCCTGTCGGTTAAATTTAGAGTGTGTTGCACGTCATCTTCGTGGTGTAGCAATTTTAATGGCCAGTAGTGTATTTTCTTTTGGTTGAGGCAACTGTGGGTTCTCGATGACACATTGGATAATTTAATGAATTAACTAGACGAAATACTTTTTTAGGCTTGTTTCACAAACGAGGCTAAAAAAGTACTTAGTTAAGTTAATGAAGGCGAGCTGAAAAGTAAAACCTCATAATTTGTGTGAACTTTTAAATCTGCTTAAATAAAACGTAACGTGTATCCACAGGACATGTGGCCTGTAATTGAAGAAGTGTCATGATGATCTTTCCATTGGCAAAAGATTCCGGAATAGTCCTCCATTCGGATCTCCGGGAGGGGACTGCCAAGGGGGAGGTTACCATGAGAAAAAGATTGAATAATCAACGAAAGGATAACGTTCTACGAGTTGGGGCGTGGAATGTCAGAAGCTTGAACGTGGTAGGGAAACTAGAAAATCTGAAAAGGGAAATACAAAGGCTCAATCTAGATATAGTAGGGGTCAGTGAAGTGAAGTGGAAGGAAGACAAGGATTTCTGGTCAGATGAGTATCGGGTAATATCAACAGCAGCAGAAAATGGTATAACAGGTGTAGGATTCGTTATGAATATGAAGGTAGGGCAGAGGGTGTGTTACTGTGAACAGTTCAGTGACCGGGTTGTTCTAATCAGAATCGACAGCAGACCAACACCGACAACGATAGTTCAGGTATACATGCCGACGTCGCAAGCTGAAGATCAACAGATAGAGAAAGTGTATGAGGATATTGAAAGGGTTATGCAGTATGTAAAGGGGGACGAAAATCTAATAGTCATGGGCGACTGGATTGCAGTTGTAGGGGAAGGAGTAGAAGAAAAGGTTACAGGAGAATATGGGCTTGGGACAAGGAATGAAAGAGGAGAAAGACTAACTCAGTTCTGTAACAAGTTTCAGCTAGTAATAGCGAATACCCTGTTCAAGAATCACAAGAGGAGGAGGTATACTTGGAAAAGGCCGGGAGATACGGGAAGATTTCAATTAGATTACATCATGGTCAGACAGAGATTCCGAAATCAGATATTGGATTGTAAGGCGTACCCAGGAGCAGATATAGACTCAGATCACAATGTAGTAGTGATGAAGAGTAGGCTGAAGTTCAAGACATTAGTCACGAAGAATCAATACGCAAAGAAGTGGGATACGGAAGTACTAAGGAATGACGAGATACGTTTGAAGTTCTCTAACGCTATAGATACAGCAATAAGGAATAGCGCAGTAGGCAGTACAGTTGAAGAGGAATGGACATCTCTAAAAAGGGCCATCACAGAAGTTGGGAAGGAAAACATAGGTACAAAGAAGGTAGCTGCGAAGAAACCATGGGTAACAGAAGAAATACTTCAGTTGATTGATGAAAGGAGGAAGTACAAACATGTTCCGGGAAAATCAGGAATACAGAAATACAAGTCGCTGAGGAATGAAATAAATAGGAAGTGCAGGGAAGCTATGACGAAATGGCTGCAGGAAAAATGTGAAGACATCGAAATAGATATGATTGTCGGAAGGACAGACTCAGCATACAGGAAAGTCAAAACAACCTTTGGTGGCATTAAAAGCAACGGTGGTAACATTAAGAGTGCAACGGGAATTCCACTGTTAAATGCAGAGGAGAGAGTAGATAGGTGGAAAGAATACATTGAAAGCCTCTATGAGGGTGAAGATTTGGCGGATGTGATAGAAGAAGAAACAGGAGTCGATTTAGAAGAGATAAGGGATCCAGTATTAGAATCGGAATTTAAAAGAGCTTTGGAGGACTTACGGTCAAATAAGGCAGAAGGGATAGATAACATTCCATCAGAATTTCTAAAATCATTGGGGGAAGTGGCAACAAAACGACTATTCACGTTGGTGTGTAGAATATATGAGTCTGGCGACATACCATCTGACTTTCGGAAAAGCATCATCCACACAATTCCGAAGACGGCAAGAGCTGACAAGTGCGAGAATTATCGCACAATCAGCTTAACAGCTCATGCATCGAAGCTGCTTACAAGAATAATATACAGAAGAATGGAAAAGAAAATTGAGAATGCGCTAGGTGACGATCAGTTTGGCTTTAGGAAAAGTAAAGGGACGAGAGAGGCAATTCTGACGTTACGGCTAATAATGGAAGCAAGGCTAAAGAAAAATCAAGACACTTTCATAGGTTTTGTCGACCTGGAAAAAGCGTTCGACAATATAAAATGGTGCAAGCTGTTCGAGATTCTGAAAAAAGTAGGGGTAAGCTATAGGGAGAGACGGGTCATATACAATATGTACAACAACCAAGAGGGAATAATAAGAGTGGACGATCAAGAACGAAGTGCTCGTATTAAGAAGGGTGTAAGACAAGGCTGTAGCCTTTCGCCCCTACTCTTCAATCTGTACATCGAGGAAGCAATGATGGAAATAAAAGAAAGGTTCAGGAATGGAATTAAAATACAAGGTGAAAGGATATCAATGATACGATTCGCTGATGACATTGCTATCTTGAGTGAAAGTGAAGAAGAATTAAATGATCTACTGAACGGAATGAACAGTCTAATGAGTACACAGTATGGTTTGAGAGTAAATCGGAGAAAGACGAAGGTAATGAGAAGTAGTAGAAATGAGAACAGCGAGAAACTTAACATCAGGATTGATGGTCACGAAGTCAATGAAGTTAAGGAATTCTGCTACCTAGGCAGTAAAATAACCAATGACGGACGGAGCAAGGAGGACATCAAAAGCAGACTCGCTATGGCAAAAAAAGGCATTTCTGGTCAAGAGAAGTCTACTAATATCAAATACCGGCCTTAATTTGAGGAAGAAATTTCTGAGGATGTACGTCTGGAGTACAGCATTGTATGGTAGTGAAACATGGACTGTGGGAAAACCGGAACAGAAGAGAATCGAAGAATTTGAGATGTGGTGCTATAGACGAATGTTGAAAATTAGTTGGACTGATAAGGTAAGGAATGAGGAGGTTCTACGCAGATTCGGAGAGGAAAGGAATATGTGGAAAACACTGATAAGGAGAAGGGACAGGATGATAGGACATCTGCTGAGACATGAGGGAATGACTTCCATGGTACTAGAGGGAGCTGTAGAGGGCAAAAACTGTAGAGGAAGACAGAGATTGGAATACGTCAAGCAAATAATTGAGGACGTAGGTTGCAAGTGCTACTCTGAGATGAAGAGGTTAGCACAGGAAAGGAATTCGTGGCGGGCCGCATCAAACCAAGCAGTAGACTGATGACAAAAAAAAATAAATAAATAAATAAATAAATAAAACAAGCGTTAACGTGCTACATCTTTATTCTTAATGTTTACATATCTGCAGACCACTGCTGCTAGAGGACTCTGAATTGTAGCGTGTAACATGACGATGTGTAACGTAACTACGTTGGTGCGTGAGAAACAGTGAGCTGTACTCGAATTTCGAATTCGAAGAGTTCGTCCAAACACAGAGTATGCTATCCTTGAGCATGACAATCCCAACCACACACGAGCGCTAAGACATCTGCAGCAATCCGACGTCTTGGATTCACTTTGATCGATTATCCTCCATACAGACCCGCTTGGCTCCATCCGATTTTCATTTGTTTCCAGACAAAGAATATCTTCTAGAATTTCCCTTAGTAATGAAGCGATGCAAGCGGAGGTGAGTTTGTGGTCCTCAAAATGGTTCAGATGGCTCTGAGCACTATGGGACTTAATTTCTGAGGTCATCAGTCCCCTAGAACTTAGAACTACTTAAACCTAACTAACCTCAGGACATCACACACATCCATGCTCGAGGCAGGATTGTAACCTGCGACCGTAGTGGTCGCGCGGTTCCAGACCTAAGCGCCTAGAACCGCTCGGTCACAAGGCCGGCGTTGTGGCTCTGTAAACAGAGAGAAATGTTCTGTAGTTGACAGTATAAACAAACTGGTCTGTGGGTAGGAGAAATGTTTGGCGCCAGGGTGACTGTGTTGAGAAATAAAGATGTAGACATGAAGAATAAACATACAGAATGTTAACAACGTTTGTTTTATTTAAAAAGCTTCAAGAGTTTTCACGTGAAAATTCAGAAGCATTATTTTTCAGCACGGCCTCTTTTGCTTCTTAATGTCACTTCCTTTCTTGTCGAAACACGAAATGGAGAGCACAAAGTACGAAGCCCTTTGACCGGCGCTCTTACACAGCTGTAATTCGACTCAGGCTAGGTGCAGATGACAGCCTGTTACGGGGCGCAGAGCTCGCCAGGTTATGCAAGCCGCGACGACTGCCATTAACAGGTGCGCGTGTCGAGTCATCTGCCGAAGTCGCTCTTGCTGCTACTACTGTCAGCAGTAGTTCTCTGACCTGTGCGTATCCAACACCACTTCTCTCAGTTAATGATCGCATCCAGAACTCTTGTTTCTTTGTCGTATAGAGGGTGCTGAGAAACAGTCTGAAAGGCTTGCAAGGGTGTTGTAGGGTACGTTACGCTGAGGAATAATTGTTGAGAAAAAATTCGATACGTTGCGCCGTTTCTGAACTAATAACCGTTGAAGTCAACCAATCAGGTCGTTGCGCGCGCAAATTCAAGCGGTCCGCCAGATACGAGGGTGAGTCAAATGAAAACCTTAAATTTTTTTAAAAATAATTATTTATTGTGCAGAAGTGTTACAAAGCTGTACTACTTGCCAACATAATCTCCCCCACGCTCAATGCAAGTCCTCCAGCGCTTACAAAGTGCATTAATTCCTTTAGAAAAAAAATTCTTTTGGTAGTCTGCGCAACCACTCATGCACCGTGTGGCGTACCTCTTCATCAGAACGGAACTTCTTTCCTCCCATTGCGTCTCTGAGTGGTCCAAACATATGGAAATCACTTGGTGCAAGGTGTGGGTTGCTCGCTGTCTTCGTTTCTGGTTTGTGGAAGTGAACCCAGGTTTCGTCGCCAGTAACGATTCTTGGAAGGCAGCCATAACCTTCTCGTTCAAAGCGCCGAAGAAGTTATTCACAAGCATCAACACGTTGTTCTCTCATTTCAGGAGTCAGCTGCCGTGGCACCCATTCACAAGCATCAACACGTTGTTCTCTCATTTCAGGAGTCAGCTGCCGTGGCACCCATCTTGCAGACACTTTGTGAAATTGGAGCACATCATGCACAATGTGGTGTGCTGATCCGTGACTAATCTGTAAACATGCTGCAATGTCATTCAGTGTCACTCGGCGGTTTTCCTTCACTATGGCTTCAAATGCTGCAATGTTCTGTGGAGTCACAAATCGTTGTACCTGACCTGGACGAGGAGCATCTTCCACTGAAGTCACACCATTTGCGAACTTCCCACTCCATTCGTAGACTTGCTGCTGTGACAAACATGCATCACCGTACTGAACCTTCATTCGTCGATGAATTTCAATAGGTTTCACACCTTCACTACGCAAAAACCGAGAAACAGAACGCTGTTTTTCCCTGGTGCAAGTCGCAAGTGGGGCGGCCATCTTCATACAGATACTGCGACGGTATGTGTGCATCTGCACTATGCTGCCACCTACAGGCCATTCTGCACGCTGTTTGTAGCACTTACGGGATAACGGCGCGAAATTTCGATTTGTTGTTACAAATTGAAGGTTTTCATTTGACTCACCCTCGTACAATTAGTATCAGTTATTGTCATAGCTTAGATGATAGCGAGACGGCCTTTGAGTTAGGCTCTATTTTTACTACAGTCAAGCCTCTATCTTTTGTCTCGCTCTCTTATTCGGTTTAAGGGAACCAAACGAAGAACACGTCTGCCGACACGGTCTCTCGCTGACCGCCCGAATTGGCGCGCGCAATGGCCTGATCAGCTAACTTCAATGCTAATTAACTTGGGAAGGGCACAAAGTATGGTTTTTTTTTCTTAACACAGCCTACCATGCAACAACATTACAAGCTTTTCAGGCGGTTACTTGTCACCCTGTACGCACGTAGACGTACTGGCGTGTTTTCCACCTCTTGCTCGATAAGGGGATTGAGTTGAACAGCGGTGCAGTGTTTGATTACAAAACTGGACTGAACGACAGGGTGTTCCGAAAGTAACAACCTTATTGGAAAGTGACTGTAGTAGCAGTTAAAAGCAGCCGCCACTTTGTTATTCATGATGACAGTAGAACTCTGTCAGCAAAGGACTGAGAACAATTGAATTGACTGGGTCGTATCTGGAAAAGAGCTTACAAAACAAACATCAATAAAAGTAAAACACGAGTAATGAAATGTAGTCAAATTAAAGCAGGTGACTCTGAGCCAATTATATCAGTGAATAACAAATTACACGTAGTACATAAGTTTTGATATTTTGGGCAGTAAAATAAGAAATGATGGCCGCGGCAGTCGCCATATAATGCAGACTGGCTATAGTAGGAAATACATTTAATAAAAAAGCGATTTATCAGCGCAGAATATAAAGTTACGAGTTAGGGACTGTTTTCTGAAAGCATTCTTCCGGAATGTAGCTTTGCACGAAGGTGAAATGTGGAGCGTAAACAGTTCAGACAAGAAGAGATGAAACACTTTTAAAATGTGCTACTACAGAAGATCGAATAACTAGTGAGGAGGTTCTAAATAGAACTGGGGAAGACAGAAATTTATGGCACAACCTGACTAATAGAAGCTATCGTTTAATATGACACATTCTGAGACATCAAGGATCACCATTTTAGGACTGGAGGGAAATATGGAGGTAAAAATTACCGCGGGAGACTGAGGGAGGAATATACACTGAAGCGCCAAAGACACTGGCGTAGGCATGCGTATCCAAATACAGAGATATGTAAAAAACTAGAATACTGTGCTGCGGTCGGCAACGCCTATACAAGACAAGTATCTGTCACAGTTGTTAGATCGGTTGCTGCTGCTTCGATGGCAGGCTATCGAGATTTGAGTGAGTCTGAACGTGGTGTAATAGCCGGCACACGAGCGATGGGACACATCATCTCCGAGGCAGCTTTGAAGTGGGGATTTTCCCGTACGACCACTTCAAGAGTGTGCCGTGAATATCAGGAGTCCGGTAAACGTCAGATCTTTGACATCGCTGCGGCCGGAAAAAGATCTTTCAAGAACGAGACCGACGACGACTGAAGAGAATCGTTCAGCGTGACAGAAGTGCAACGCTTCCGCAAATAGCTGCAGATTTCAATGCTGGGCCGTCAACAAGTATCAGCGTGCGAACCACTCAACGAAACATCTTCGATATGGGCATTCGGGGCCGGCCCTTGACAACAAAGCTTTATGCCTCGCCTGGGCCTGTCAACACCGACATTGGACTGTTGATGACTGGAAACAAGTTGTCTGGTCGGACGAGTCTCGTTTCAAATTGTATCGAGCGGATGAACATGTAAGATTAAGGACGCAAACTCATAAATCCGTTGACTCTGCACATCAGCAGGGGACTGTGAAAGCTGGTGTGGGACGTGTGCAGTGTGAGTGATATGGGACCCCTGATACATCTAGATACGACACTGACAGGTGATGTGTACGTAAGCGTCTTGCCTGATCGCATGAAACCATGTGCATTCCGACGGATTTGGGCAATTCCAGCAAGACGATGCGACACCCTACACGCCCAGAATTGCTACAGAGTGGCTCCAGGAACACTCTTCTGAGTTAAAACACTTGCGCTGGCCACCAAACTCCGCAGATATGAACGTCATTGAGCATATATGGGTGTCTTGCAACACGCCGTTCAGAAGTTATGGACAGCCCTGCAGGCTTAATGGTGTCGATTCGCTCCAGGACTACTTCAGGCGTTATTCGAGTCCATGCCACATGGTGTTGCGGCACTTCTGGGTGCCGTATACGATATTAGGTAGGTGTGCCAGTTTATTTGTATCTTCAGTGTAGACGAGACATGAACAGCGACACACGTTGAGTAATCAGTGTTGGGGCTAGTTACCGGTATGATACAGCATTAGTGAAAAAGGGGCCACATTGCAGGTTGATTTGTGCAGTATCCGGATTGTGAAGCATTACAGTGTGACAGTGGCCCAATATTGGTCTATGCGGAGAGTGACAGTACGCACACTCGTCGTCAATGTTCCGATTGATCATGTCTGACCACCTCAAGGGAGGATCACCATGATAAGCTTGATGCACACTGAAAAACTTCCACATCTGCACATGCCATACGGGGATAGCTAAGGGAAGCCCTGCTACGTTCTGCATATACCGTACCATTGGTTGCGACCTAGCAGCAGCCGGACTGGGAAAATACCGTCCCACGCACAGGCTGTCATCATCACAACACAAACGGTTTCGTTTGGAGTTGTGCCGTGACCTGGAAGCATGGACTGCTGATTAATGGCGTCGTATTATGTTCAGCGATGAACTGCCATCCCGCGCGGTCCTAGATGAAACTCAAATCAGTTCAGAAAGGCAAGCCTTCCGGTCCACATGATATACCGATAAGGTTCCTTTCAGAGTATGCAGACACAATAGCGCCTTTCTTAGCAATCATATACAACTGCTCACTTGACGAAAGGTCTGTTCCTAAAGACTGGAAAGTAGCACAGGTCACTCCAATATTTAAAAAAGGAAATAGGAGTAACCCATTGAATAACAGACCCATATCACTGACCTCAATTTGCATTAGGATTTTGGAGCATATACTGTACTCGAACATTATGAATCACCTTGAAGAAAATGACTTATTGATACATAACCAACACTGATTCTTGTGCAACACAGCTAGCTCTTTATTCCCATGAAATAATGAGTGCTGTCAAGGGATCTCAGATCGATTTCATATTCCTAGATTTCCAGAAGGCGACAATCAGATTGGGTGCATATGGAGTATCGTCTCAGTTGTGTGACTGGATTCGTGATTTCCTCTCAGAGGTCACAGTTCGTACGATAGATGGTAAATCATCGAATAGAACAGAAGTGATATCTGGCGTTCCGCAAGGTAGTGTCATAGGCCCTCTGCTGTTCCTGAGTTACACAAATGATCTAGGTGATAATCTGAGCAGTCGTCTTCGATTGTTTGCAGATGACGCTGTAATTTACCGTCTAGTAAAATAATCATCAGGCGATCAGTTCCAATTACAAAATGATCTAGAGAGAATTTCTGTATGGTGCGAAAAGTGGTAGTTGACACCAAACAAAAGTGCGAGGTCATCCACATGGGTCTAAAAGAAATCCGATAAATTTTGGGTATACAATAAATCGCACAAATCTAAGGGCTATCAGTTAGACTAAATACATAGGAATTACAATTACGAGCAACTTAAATTGGTAAGACCACATAGATAATACTGTGGGGAAGGCGAAACAAAGACTGCGCTTTGTTGGCAGAACACTTAGAAGATGCGACAAACCCACTAAAGAGACAGCTTACACTACACTTGTCCGTCCTCTGTTGGAATATTGCTGCGCGGTGTGGGCTCCATACCAGGTAGGATTGACGGGACATCGAAAAAGTGCAAAGAAGGGCAGCTCGTTTCGTGTTATCGCTCAATAGAGGTGAGAGTGTCACTGATATGATAAGCGAGTTGGGGTGGCAGTCACTGAAACAAAGGCGGTTTTCTTTGCGGCGAGATCTATTTACGAAATTTCAGTCACCAACTTTCTCTTCCGAATGCGAAAATATTTTGTTCATACCCACCTACGTAGGGAGAAATGATCATCATAATAAAATAAGAGAAGTCAGAGCTCGAACGGAAAGATTTGGGTGTTCCTTTCTCCCACGCGCCATTCGAGAGTGGAATGGTAGAGAAGTAGTATGAAAATGGTTCGATGAACCCTCTGCCAGGCACTTAAGTGTGAATTACAGAGTAACCATGTAAATGTAGATGATGGTCACTATGATGACTGCCTGCGGAAGCGTTCCATTCTTCCACTTGCAATGTTTCGGAGAGATACATCATTATTACTCCTGTGGGAAAATGGTTCAAACGGCTCTGAGCACTATGGGACTCAACTTCTGAGGTCATCAGTCCCCTAGAACTTAGAACTACTTAGACCTAACTAACCTAAGGACATCACACACATCCATGCCCGAGGTAGGATTCGAACCTGCGACCGTAGCGGTCTCGCTGTTCCAGACTGTAGCGCCTAGAACCGCTTGGCCACTCCTGTGGGAGACAATGGGATGTGACTTCAGGTAAGAGCTGACAGTGACACAGGGACTCTGAGGCGGTAGACATCATGCGCCCTCACGTATTACTTCTCATATGACAGTATCGAGGTGCCATTTTTCAACAAGACAATGCTCGTCCACACATGGTGAACGCTCTGCGTGACGCTGAGGTAATCCTGTGACCAGCAAGGTCCCGACATCTGTCCCCAATAATATATGTGTGGGGCCGTCTCGGACATCAGCTGTGTTCTAGTGCCAGTGTCCAGATATCAAGGACCAATCGCAACTACTGTGCGCCATCTTGCCTTGGGAGACGATAAAACGGCTTTTACACCCTTTCCAAACGAAACAGTGCGTGCATCCAGGCTAGAGGGCTGCAACCTCAGTCTGGTAAGTTGGCTCATCCTGCCAAGTTATTTTGTAAATTTGACTCGATATTGTAATCAGTGAAATGTCAACACAGACCTTCTCAACCCGTGAAGTTTCATTTCCTTTCCTCCTCTCCATCTGTGTGCTTCACTTTCTTTTGTCAGGCGGTATAGATAGCTTCAAGATTGTTCAAAAATGGTTCAAATGGCTCTAAGCACTATGGGACTGTGGAGGTCATCGGTGCCCTATACTTAGAACTACTTAAACCTAACTAACCTAAGGGCATCACACCCACCCATGCTCGAGGCAGGATTCGAACCTGCAACCGTAGCAGCAGCACAGTTCCGGACTGAAGCGCCTAGAACCGCTCGGTCACATCGGACGGCTCAGGATTGTTGCCAAACCACAGAAGGCTACGCCTGTGTTCAAGGCACTGCATCCAGTGCAAAATTATAGCTTCCGGGATATCTTATGATTAAATTCCGACAGGCATCATATGAACGGTAAAACCAATCCTTGTCTGATGTTTGACTTTTACCATTGTTACCCTCTCAGCGTGAATTCAGAGCTACTGATTATTATAGCCCTCAAGTTTTATACCATTATTCGGTAACATCTACTCACACGGAAGAAGCAAATTGCAGAACCTTTGTTCGACAAATTCCTGAATGTTACATGATCGTTTGGGCCTTTAATAATAGAGGAGACAGAAGATACAAAGAAGATAAGCACGTTACGTCATCGGTTAGCTTAGTAAGCGGGAGAGCTTCACACAGATACTCACTGAAACTCTATAACAGACAGGCGTTTTGCGTCACACATGCAGTTACAAGGACGCACTTTCCAGGAAGAGTTAGCCAACGCAGTATGACGTCCTGCCACATACATCACGCGAAATGACAGACGGTAAAATCAGAGAAAATCAGTATCATACAAACGCTTACCGAAAGCCGTTCTCTCCACACCAATCGCACAACGTAAGGTGGTTTTGTGGAGTATAGATGTAGATGTATGTGTGCAGTTTTCCATTTTCTAGACTATAGAATAAGCATTTTAATCAATTGCAATGTTTAGGCTTATGAAAACTATTGTCTCGCAGAATACGGCTCTGTTCGCCATGTCCATCTCTAATGAATGCAGGTATTGTATTCTTATATTGTTTCGACGTGTTCTTTACGGTTACACGGTCTTGTACATTATGGCTTCTTTGTATTCGCGAATACGTTAATGAAGTGTACAGGCTCGAAGGTGACTGCGATGCGGTATTTGCTAATGGCTCATGGCTAATTTACTGTCTGAAAATCCTGCTGTGATACGAAAACTATTTGTTCTACGAGATTGCTACAGCACCGTGAATAAAAGGTAATCACCTGGATGGAATGGTCCTGTGTAGACGCAGTTTGATACATATACTAGGAGGACCGGAAAGTAAATGTTTCTGCACATGTCGGTGTTAGTCATTTATCAGCTCATTGTGTACTTAAAAATCGTGCGTAAGACGTTTAAAGTTAGAATGATTTGTTTACTCGTAAAGAATTATATCTTTCTTTTTGCATGGGCAACCAGATACCAGAAGAGATAATATCCGGCCTCGTATGCTATTTTAAGTTTCACGGAGTTAGTAACATAACATCCGCTACCAATAACGTTTGGTATGTTTATCAAAGATCATAAATGCAAAGGTGGTTTTCTTAGTTCAGACCTGATAATTTTCATTTTTCCGACTCGTATCGTTCAGCACGACCAAAAACTTCAAATGGTTCAAATGGCTCTAAGCACATCTGAGGTCATCAGTACCCTAGACGTAGAAATACTTAAACCTAACTAACCTAAGGACTTCATACACATCGATGCCCGAGGCAGGATTCGAACCTGCGACCGTAGCAGCAGCGCTGTTCCGGACTGAAGAGCCTAGTACCGCTCCGCCACAGCAGCAGGCCCAAAAACTTCAGATAGTGACATTTTAAGGGCAGAAATGGGAGCAAATTCGTGTTAGGCAATCGAGGAATCGTCAATCAATCTTAATTAGCTTTGGTCTACCATCCAAGAGCGTTTGCAGCGAATTGGTAAGGAAAAACAAAGCAATCGGTCCATCACATGCAACTTACTGGTTCAGCGGCACAACGCAGATCACTGGAGATGGAAAATTGGGTCCGGTATGATAATTCAGAGCGTGAAAGGCAGTGGCTCTCTCCGAAATGAATTGCCACGAAGCCAGATTTTCACTCTAGAAAGGCGCTTTTGTGTGTTTGGGGGAGTATTCGTGAAGTTGTTCATTTTGAAGTGCTCAAACCTGGACAGAATGAGAATGAAGACCTGTACTGTGAGCAACTGGATAGTGTAAATCAATCTTTAGTTGAAAAGTGCTCAGCGAGTGTCAACGGGAAAAGACGTTATTCTGCAACAAGATAATGCAAGACCGCAGTGCGCAAGACGAGCCCTGGAAAAAATTTATGAATTGGGGTGGGAGTTATTGCCTCACCCACAGTGCTAGGCTTCGGAACCTTCG
The DNA here is from genome assembly GCF_023898315.1 of Schistocerca nitens. Lineage (NCBI taxonomy): Eukaryota > Metazoa > Arthropoda > Insecta > Orthoptera > Acrididae > Schistocerca > Schistocerca nitens. The sequence goes on from NC_064614.1 coordinate 1,126,303,183, forward strand.
GATTTCCATTCATTCCGATCGCTACAGCATTTTCTCAGTGGCAAAAAATGTTAAACTTTGGATGAGGCCCAAAGTACCATCTCCAGAAATTTTCCTCAAATACGAATTGATTTTTATCGATGTGGCATTGAAAACTTGCACATCAGGGGTGATTGCAACACTTATTAACAAGAAAAACTAATCAAAAATTTATCCGTTTCAATTTAATGTATATAAAAAACATTACTTTCCGGTACTGCTAATACAGAAGCACACGGGATAACGCAGGAGACATCACCCTGTCATGCAGTACCGCCCCTATCCTTAATAATGACCTCAATTCAGCGAGGAAGAGAGAGAATACGAATTTCTTCATGTTTCTCATATCCAGCTGAAGCCACTCGTTGATGATTAGATACACTAAAGCTACCAAATTGCGGCGATGTTGATTGTCACGTTTCCACCGCTGTTCCAAACAGTCCCAGACAGTTTGCATGGGATTAAGATCGGCTGATTTAGTGGATAGGTCAAGATGCTATAGGGCATCTGAGTATTCGGCAAACCAGGAATGTTTTTGTGCAGCTCTGTGGCCACGACTGTCGTATACTTGGAGACGGGAATGTCCACAACTTATTCAACAACACATGATTTTCGAGAACGTTAAAATGAAAGTGCTGGTTGATGTTTGCAGTAACATGAATGAGTACGTCCTATTCGTGGTACGAAAAGCACCACCAAAACATCGCGGAACCACATTCGGCCTGAACTGTACCTTCCATACACTGCGGGTCAAGTGCACCCCGCGCCTTGCATGATTTGAAAAGAGGCAAAGTAGCCACTCGTAGGGCCATATTACATGCCTCCACACTACTGTCTGCGTTATTCGGTCCATGTAAGACGTGCAACTTTGTATCGCTATGAGCAGTGTTCTGTCGCGAGGTACCCCACTCCCAGTGGCCATTGTATGCAATTCCCTTAGCAGAGTTCGCTGGGAAACTGCTTGAGACATACCTGCGTTCACTGACAGCAGCATTTGAAACAGTCTGTCGCTGATAAGGCGTCACACTCGTCCGTGATCCTGTTCGGATGGATCTTTTTACGACCGTTGCTCTTACGCCGTGTTACTTGGCTGTAAATATGCTGGTCATTCCTCGTTGATACGCCAAGAAACCGGGCATCTTCATCACGATGTTGTCATATGTACCTCCAAACACAGTAGCTCCTTTTATTTACACCTACGTACACATCATACTTCGCAAGCCACCTAATGGTGGTACCACTAACTGATGCCCCCTAGCCTGTTCCACCTGCGACGTGTGGATGAATGATTGTCGGGGAGCCTGTGCTGGATCAAATTTCTCGAATTTTCTCGACGTGGTCATTACGCGACTTTTATGCGGGAGGAAGTAATACGTTGTCCGACTCTTCCCGCAAAGTGCTCTCTCGAAATTTCAATAGTAAACCTCTCCGTGATGCTCAACGCCTGTCTTGTAACGTCTGCCAATGGGGTTTGTTGAACATCTGGGTAAGACCAAACGATCGCGTGACGAAACTCGCCGTTCTTCGTTGGGTTTTCTCTCTTGTAACGAGCGCCATATAAGCCACTTTCTTTGTGGATGAGCTACCTGTTTTAAGATTGTTCCTATGAATCGGTCTGGCATCTGCTTTTCTTACTGTTTTATGTGGTCATTCCACTTAAGGTTGCTCTGAGTGGTTACTCTTAGATATTCTACGGTGGATACTGCTTCCTGCAGTTTCTCGTAAGTAGGGTAGAGGTACAGCAGTTGCTTTCTTTCTCTATGTGTGCGCAATATATTCATTCATTTACGTTCATGTTCAACTACCAGAGGTTGCACCATTCATCAGTCTTCCACAGGTCATTCTGCAAGTCGTTATGTCTCCAACAACCGCATCATTTGCGACTACTGATAAAGAACTTATGACACTTTCTACCAGAACTCATAATAAAGGTCCTATTCTACTTCCTTGGGGTATTTCAGAAATTACCTTGACATCTGCCGATTTTGTGCCGTTAAAAGCGACACATTGAATTCTGTCTGCAAGGAAGTCTTGAATCCAGTCGCAAATCTGGTCCGATGCTAGATAAGGTCGATTTTTTTTTTTTTTTCACTGGACGGCAGTGCGGTGGTGTGCCAAATGGCTCCCTGAAGGCAAGGAACACGGCATCTATCTGAGCGCCGTTGTCCACTGCGCTGTGGATCTCACAGGGAACAGAGCTGGCTGAGTTTTGTGGAACCCATATTGATTTTTATTGAGATATTTTCGTTCCCCAAAGACGTCACAATTTTTCTTCGATTCTGTAAAAGTTCGACGCTGATCCATCTGACTGTGGTGAGTCCAGACAACCTGTTGACACACACAGACACACACACACACACACACACACACACACACACACACACACACGATCGTAACCGGGCCAAATATCTCACGAAATACGCGTCAAACGAAAAAACTACAAAGACCGAAACTCGTCTAGCTTGAAGGGGGAAACCAGATGGTGCTATGGTTGGCCCGCTAGATGGCGCTGCCATAGGTAACGGATATCATCTGTGTTTTTGTAAATAGGAACCCCCATTTTTTATTACATATTCGTGTAGTACGTAAAGAAATATGAATGTTTTAGTTGGACCACTTTTTTCGCTTTGTGGTAGATGGCGCTGTAATAGTCACAAACGTATAAGTACGTGCTATCACATGACATTCCGCCAGTGCGGACGGTGTTTGCTTCGTGATACATTATCCGTGTTAAAATGAACGGTTTACCAATTGCGGAAAAGGTCGATATCGTGTTGATGTATGGCTATTGTGATCAAAATGCCCAACGGGCTTGTGCTATGCATCCTGGACGACATCATCAAAGTGTCCGGACCGTTCGCCGGATAGTTACGTTATTTAAGGAAACAGGAAGTGTTCAGCCACATGTGAAACGTCAACCACGACCTGCAACAAATGATGATGCCCAAGTAGGTGTTTTAGCTGCTGTCTCAGCTAATCCGCACATCAGTACCAGACAAATTGCGCGAGAATCGGGAATCTCAAAAACATCGGTGTTGAGAATGCTACATCTGCAATAACTTTCGTTAGCGGTGGCAGGTCACATGACCGTTTGGTACCGAGTCTACATAATCTAGAGCGTTCCGAACCGATCATTCTGTTCTTGTAACAGGGGAGATTAATATTTTGCACAGTGAACTTGCCTATCCGATACAAGCGCGTCCACTGTCATCATTATTGCTCTCTCTCTCTCTCTCTCATAGTGTGTTGAGCCTCTTGCCAGATGTCATCGGCGTATATTAATTTGCGAGGCAGTTTCTGGCAGATCTCGGCTATACCGGTTGAACATTATAGGAGGGAGGACTGAAACTTGAGGCAGACCAATATTCATTTTGTTCAGTGTGGTCTGAGTAAATTTGCACCCCAGCGACTATTCTGCAAACTGGCCAATTTGGAAATGATATTTACTCGAGGAATTGCCTAGAGTAATTTCAGTAACAGTTGCTCTCTCTAGACTGTGTCGTGAGTTGCAGACCAGATAACGAAGAATGAAAGACTAACGCGGCGTTCGTTTTGCGCACTTCCAGATGGGCCTTCTTGGAGATGCACACGAACCCCGGCTTCGACGACGAGACGCAAGCTTTCACGGTGGGCTTTGTGGAGGGCGTGACCACGGCCGACCTGATCGCGATGCACTGGACGAACACGATGGCGGACTACTGCAGCGACTCGGCGGACGGTCCGAAGGGGCGGCCAGCCGCCTGTCGCGCCGTGCAGAGCTTCCTGGAGAAGAACCGAGCCTGGGTCGACGACATGGTCGCCTCGCACAGCGACGCAGACCCCTACTGGCACCAGGTAACCTGCCCGTAGCACGTGGCTGCCACTGGTTGCGTGTAACTACACTCATGCTCTTAAATTAAGGATAATTGCAGAATGTGGTGCCACACAACGTAGCACTACACAAAACTGGCGCTAATAGCATAGGCACATAGGGAACACACACGTCACAGATCTGTAAGTCCACGGTATTGGTGATAAGTTGAGAAAACCGTCCCGAAACACATGTACTACAAAACGCCACTGGTTCCTGCTCATGTACCCCGACATCAGTATAAGATATGATCACCATGCACACGTACACAGGCCGCACAACGGGTTGGCATACTGTAGATCAGGTGGTCGAGCAGTTGCTGGGGTATAGCCTCCCATTCTTGCACCAGTGCCTGTCGGAGTTCCAGAAGTGTCGTAGGGGTTTGAAGACGTCCAGCGATACGTCGACTGAGAGCATCCCAGATGTGCTCGATGGGGTTTAGGTCTGGAGAACAGGCAGGCCACTCAATCTGCCTGATATCTTCTGGCAGTTCGGTGGGCTGTGCATTACCCATGAGGAGGAATGTTGGACCCACTCCTACCTCGGGCATGGGTGTTTGTGATGTTCTTAGGTTAGTTAGATTTAAGTAGTTCTAAGTTCTAGGGGACTGATGACCTCAGATGTTAAGTCCCATAGTGCTCAGAGCCATTTGAACCATTTGAACTGCACCCCTGAAAAGGCGGACATACTGGTGCAAAATGACGTCCCGATACACCTGACCTGTTACAGTTCCTCTGTCAAAGACATGCAGGGGTGTACGTGCACCAATCATAATCCCACCCCACACCATCAAACCGCGATCTCTATACAGATCCCTTTCAAGGACATTAAGGGGTTGGTATCTGGTTCCTGGTTCACGCCAGATGAAAACCTGGCGAGAATTGTTGTTCAGACTATACCTGGACTTGTCCGTGAACACAACCTGGGACCACTGTTGCAATGACCACGTACTGCGTTCTTGACACCAGACTTTACAGGCTGTGGCCAGGGGTCAGTGGAATGCACTTTGCAGGTCTCCTGGCCAATAAACCATGTCTGTTCAGTCGTCTGTAGACTGTGTGTCTGGAGACAACTGTTCCAGTGTCTGCGGTAAGGTCCCGAGCAGGGCTACCTGCAGTACTCCGTGACCGTCTGCGGGCACTGATGGTGAGTGTGGTGTCACCGCCAGACACCACACTTGCTAGGTGGTAGCTTAAATCGGCCGCGGTCCATTAGTACATGTCGGACCCGCGTGTCGCCACTGTCAGGATCGCAGACCGAGCGCCACCACAAGGCAGGTCTCGAGAGACGTACTAGCACTCGCCCAGTTGTACGACGACGTTGCTAGCGACTACACTGACGAAGCCTTTCTCTCATTTGCCGAGAGACAGTTAGAATAGCCTTCAGCTAAGTTAATGGCTACGACCTAGCAAGGCGCCATTAACCATTTGTAACGTTGCATGTACCTCAAGATAGAGTCTCACTTGTATCATCCAGAATGCTGTATACCAAAGGACAATATAAAAGTTAAGTGTTCTAGTAGCTACGTTCTTTTCTTTATCACATTCATTACGAATCCTGTTCCAGACTTAACGCCAGACGGCGTGAGTTGACGCGTGCCCTTCCGGCTACTTCACTGTGGACTGGCTGCCTTAACAGTCCACAACAGTGAGATATCGGTCTTCTTGTAGTGTTGTACACTGTGGACGTCCCGTACTGTAGCGCATGGACATGTTTCCTGTCTGCTGGAATCGTTGCCATAATCTTGAGATCACACTTCGTGGCACACGGAGGGCCCGTGCTACGACCTGCTGTGTTTAACCAGTCTCCAGTCGTCCTACTATTCTACCCCTCATAACGTCATCAATATGTGTTCTTTGAGCCATTTTCAACACACAGTCACCATTAGCAAGTCTGAAAACGTCTGCACACTTACTCGCTGTACCGTACTCTGGCATGCACCAACACACCTCTGCGTATGTGGACTGCTGCCAGCGCCACCGTGCGACGACCGCAGGTCAAATGCACCGCATGCTCATACCCCGAGGTGATTTAAACCCGCAAACCGCCAACCAGAGCGTTGTTTCATCTTGTATCAGCATTATCCTTAATTTATGAGAACGAGTGTAGCTTAGCGCACGCTGCTTCGCTGGCTTAGACTGCATAGCCTGCAGAGATCTTTTGTTTTTTATTTGATCGAATTATTACGTTGTTCACAAATTGCAACACCTAAGCTTTTCACGCTAATTAAGGCCATATAAACATGGTCTTTTCCGTACTACCTCTGACCACAAACCAGATTCCGGTATCTGCAGTCCTAAGTTTTTGTTAATCATGCCTTCTGCGTTCTTGTGAAGATATTTCCACAGTAACTTTCATCCCTAACAAATATTTCTTTATATCTAACCGAGGAGTAAAATCCCACTGTTTGTAAATTTAGTTTTAAATTTTTTTAATGTAACGAAATATTTTCTTTAAAAAAAATTGATCCCCTGTTGCTCTCCATTAGGGATCGAATTTCCAGAAACACTGAAACACGTATTTTCTTATTTCCAACAGAGAAGTAAAATTGTAAGTAGGCTGTTTAGGTTTTTTTATTGGTAACGCCACCTCTGTATGAAAATCACTGGCTGTGCTGTGTGCAGTCTGTGGCTGCTTTTCATTGTTGTAATACTCGCCATTGTAGTGTTAGGCAGCTGGCTGTGAACAGCGCGTAGCGTTGCGCAGTTGGAGGTGAGCCGGCAGCAGTGGTGGATGTGGGGAGAGAGATGGCGGAGTTTTGAAGATTTGTTCCACTGTGTCTAACTTTTGTAGCTTTTGCTGTGTTTGACTCTGATTTTGTTCCATTTGTTTCTGATTTTGTTCAAGCGTTGTGTCTAACTTTTGTAGCCTTTGTCCCATTTGTTGCATTAACTGTAATAACAATGCACTGGTGTCTGAAACACGTTCCTCAGTGCTTTTCGGCAGTGAAGTTGCACCGACAACATTCACATTTTGACAAGCAGAAAATGTGTCTTGACTTATTTGAGAAAACGGTGAGGACCCAAAACCTGAATCTGCAGTATTTGCAAAATTGTGTCCTGTCATTTCGGATTCCTGAGGCGAGCTGTTGCCGACCGATCGATCGATAATGCTTCCCTCTTCACTAATTGTTTCACTGTCCACGCCATTGTTTGCCGCCCGCTCCATTTCCCTATGCACAGTTACCAAATTACTACTTTGAACACTAGTTAATTCATTACTCGGTGGCGCTAACACATTGCTTTCATTTTCACTGTCATTTCTCAGTTTACTTTGGAGCCTAGTATTACGTTTTTCACACGCCATTATTGTCACAGTATTTCACGCGACAACACAGAAAAACGCAATTTGAAGATCAAAAAATAAGAGAGCACATTAACATAACACTGAAAATAATATCTAGTTAATTGCAGCTGCGAAATACTTGGTGCAAATCTACATGCATGCCACAACTGTTTTACTGTACAACAATGAAAAACTACAACTACAAAGGAAATTCTCTCTATAATTACGCGCTAGCAATAAACAAAATCTACACTAATTACACAAACTACAAGAAAAAATCAGAAGATTCCAGTGAGGTATCCTAGGCTAAGGGTCGACATATGAAACGTCCCCTTTGAACAATTACACGTGACTGTGCTTAACCTGACACACAATATTTTTTTAGCGCAACGCAATCTGACTTTCAAAATTCCCTACAAAAGAATGGCCCTGACTAACATTAAACTATACCTTTCACAAATCACTTACCTCACAAAAATCTTCGCTACTCAAGCTACTGCAATACAGCGAGCGCCACTACTGCCAGCTAAATAAAAGATTCAAACTACTGAAGGCACTAACTACTGATAGGGATAGTTAGCAAATGAAAGATATTAATAGAGAACAATGTATTTACCTTGATATCATCATATATAAATATAGCAGTTCATGACAAATTTCAAAACTCCGCCATCTCTCTCCCCACATCCACCACTCTAGAGGAAAGGAGGCGTTCTTTTCGTGAATCGCTACTGAGGAAATTTAGAGAACCAGCATTTGAGGCTGACTGCAGTACAGTTTTACTGCCGCCAACTTACATTTCGCGGAAAGACCACAAAAATAAGAGAGATGAAAGCTCACAGAGGCATATAGACAGTCATTTTTCTCTCGTTCTGTTTGGGAGTGGAACAGGGGGAGAAGATACTAGTTGTGGTACGAGGTACCCTCCGTCATGCACCGTATGGTGGATTGCGGAGTATGTATGTAGATGTAGATGTAGATCGTTCATGGTGACGTCTACTTGGATTTTAGCCCTTGTCATCCATCTATTCAGTAGAGCTGATCGAACAACCCTACAGTCCCCTCGTGGTAAAATCCTTCTGGAATGACCCGTGCCTAATCTCCTTGCTGCACTACTGTCCTCACTCAAGTCTCTCCAACACTTGTTTTACAACCATCCTATTACAGCCAAATGACTGCATGTGTGATATGACGATAAGATACTGGCATGTCCCTCGTGCCAGTAATTCGATCTTTTTCAAAACCCGATAAGATGTCTACAAGCTTCACGTGCACGTCCTCTGGGCATGCGGTCTTGCGATATCCAGCTAAACATTTCCAGTAACGTTAGACACACCAAATAGTCGTCATTAATTCCAAAAATCGTCAGTTTGAGAGTTCTTTACTGATAATAATCTCACAGAATGATGACATTTTAATCAACATATCCCACAGGCACGAAAATACTACAGTAATAGCTTGATAATATTCAGTCAAGATGCTCATGGTGGAACACTTCGTTTCCGTCAGTGTGTATCTGTTTTTCAGGCCTACTGCCAGACTTGATCTATTCAGTTAATCCATTCGTTGCTGAAGTTTATTTGCACTCAAAGACCACAGAGCAACGCCATCTGGAAAAGGCAGGTGCTTCATGTATGTTCCAAAACATTTATTCTATTTTACCAGTTTTAAGGTTCTGATAACTGCCCCTAGAACTGCTGCAAACAGTTTGTGATGTAATATTCACTTATTCAACTTCTGTTTTAAGTTTCCCACTACTCTGATCAATGGAGACTGTAGCTGTGTTGCACCAGGTGGTTTAAATTAAACTGACGGTGTTGAAAGTGGTGCAGTGCGAGCTGTGTGTATCTCAGAACACTGATACATTGTAGGTATGTTTATTAATCGGTGCGATCGCGGAGTATGTTGCTAAACATAGTAGTTCCACTTTCTGCTACCAGGAGAAAATATCGCACTCTAAGCAGTCGGAATGTGAACATTAGAAATCAGATTAGATTAGTACTTGTTCCATAGATCATGAATACGACACTTCGTAATGATGTGGAACGTGTCAGGTTAATAAAAGGTGTCTATCCAAGATATTACATTACAGAAAATATGACATGACACTTAATATTTTTAATTTTTTTGGTGGAGGTTGGGGAAATTACCAACTTACTATATCCAAAAATTCATCTAATGAGTAGAATGAGTTGCCATTAAGAAATTCTTTTAATTTCCTTTTAAATGTCATATGATGCTATTAGGTAAGTGACAAAATACTTTTGTGGCAACATAATTTACCCCCTTCTGAGCCAAAGTTACATTTAACCTTGAGAAGTGAAGATCATCCTTTCTCCTAGTGTTGTAGCCATGTACACTGCTATTACTTTTGAATTTTTTCGGATTGTTAATAACAAATTTCATAAGTGAATATATATATATATATATATATATATATATATATATATATATATATATATATATATATATATATATTGTGTGGCTACAGTGAAGATCTGTAGCTCTTTAAATAAGTGTCTGTGGGATGATCTTGGATGAGCTCCAGCAATTATTCTGATTACACACATTTGTGCAATGAACACTCTTTTACTCAATGATGAGTTACCCCAGAATATGATGCCATACGAAAGCAGAGAATGAAAATAGGTGTGGTAAGCTAATTTACTGAGATGTATATCGCCAAAATTTGCAATGACCCTAGTAGCATAAGTAGCTGATCAAACGTTTCAGCAGATCTTCAGTGTGTTTTTTCCAGTTCAACCCCTCATCAATGCATACACCTAGAATTTTTGAATATTCTACCTTAGCTACCGATTTCTGATCGAAGTCTATATTAATGGTGTCATTCCATTTACTGTGTGGAACTGTATGTACTATGTTTTGTCAAAGTTTAATGAGAGCCCATTTGCAGAGAACCAATTAATGATTTTCTGAAAAACATCGTTTACAATTTCACCAGTTAATTCTTGTCTGTTAGGTGTGATAGCTGTACTTGTATCATCGGCAAAAAGTACCAGCTTTGCATCTTCGTGAACACAGAATGGCAAGTCATTAATATATATTAAGAACAGCAGAGGACCCAAGACTGAACCTTGCGGCACCCCATTCTTGATTGTTCCCCAGTTTGAGAAATCACCAGTTTTTTGCATATTATGTGAACTGTTTATTTCAGCTTTCTGCACTCTTCCAGTTAGGTATGATTTAAACCATTTGAGCACTGTCCCATTCATACCACAGTACTTGAGCTTATCTAGAAGTATTCCATGATTTACACAATCAAAAGCCTTTGAGAGATCACAAAAAATCCCAACGGGTGACTTCCAGTTACTCAGACCATTTAATATTTCATTAGTGAAAATATATATAGCATTTGAAAAGGTTTCCTGTTCTGACGTTAGTATGCTGTTTATCATTTGGCGACATATGTTGATTTCTTTTGTGAAGTGACTGTTGGTGTAAAGGGTGAAGAGGATTGAAGTTTTCCGTTCGGTACGCAGGGGTAATGCAGGAGTAGGTTTAATAATGAATAAAAAAAATAGGAGTACGGGTAAGCTACTACAAACAGCATAGTGAACGCATTATTGTGGCCAAGATAGATACGAAGCCCACGTCTACTACAGTAGTACGTTTATATGCCAACTAGCTCTGCAGATGACGAATAAATTGATGAAATGTATGATGAGATAAAAGAAATTATTCAGGTAGTGAAGGGAAACGAAAGTTTAATAGTCATGGGTGACTGGAATTCGAGAGTAGGAAAAGAGAGAGAAGAAAACATAGTAGGTGAATATGGATTGGGGCTAAGAAATGAAAGAGGAAGCCGCCTGGTAGAATTTTGCGCAGAGCATAACTTAATCATAGCTAACACTTGGTTCAAGAATCATGAAAGAAGGTTGTATACATGGAAGAACCCTGGAGACAGTAAAAGGTATCAGATAGATTACATAATGGTAAGACAGAGATTTAGGAACCAGGTTTTAAATTGTAAGACATTTCCAGGGGCAGATGTGGACTCTGACCACAATCTATTGATTATGAACTGTTGATTAAAACTGAAGAAACTGCAAAAATGTGGGAATTTAAGGAGATGGGACCTGGATAAACTGAAAGAACCAGAGGTTGTACAGAGTTTCAGGGAGACCATAAGGGAACAATTGACAGGAATGGGGGGAAAAAATACAGTAGAAGAAGAATGGGTAGCTTTGAGGGATGAAGTAGTGAAGGCAGTAGAGGATCAAGTAGGTAAAAAGACGAGGGCTAGTAGAAACCCTTGGGTAACAGAAGAAAATTGAATTTAATTGATGAAAGGAGAAAATATAAAAATGCAGTAAATGAAGCAGGCAAAAAGTAATACAAACGTCTCAAAAATGATATTGACAGGAAGTGCAAAATGGCTAAGCAGGGATGGCTAGAGGACAAATGTAAGGATGTAGTCGTAAGATAGATACTGCCTACAGGAAAATTAAAGAGACCTTTGGAGAAAGGAGAACCACTTGCGTGAATATCAAGAGCTATGATGAAAAACCAGTTCCAAGCAAAGAAGGGAAAGGAGGTGGAAGGAGTATATAGAGGGTCTATACAAGGGCGATGTACTTGAGGACAATATTATGCAAATGGAAGAGGATGTAGATGAAGATGAAATGGATGATATGATACTGCGTGAAGAGTTCGACAGAGCACTGAAAGACCTGAGTCGAAACAAGGCTCCCGGAGTAGACAACATTCCATTAGAACTACTAACAGCCTTGGGAGAGCCAGTCCTGACAAAACTCTACCATCTGGTGAGCAAGGTGTATGAGACAGGCGAAATACCCTCAGATTTCAAGAAGAATATAATAATTCCAATCCCAAAGAAAGCAGGTGTTGACAGATGTGAAAATTACCGAGCTATCAGTTTAATAAGTCACGGCTGCAAAATACTAACGCGAATTCTTTACAGACGAATGGAAAAACTGATAGAAGCCGACCTCGGGGAAGATCAGTTTGGATTCCGTAGAAATGTTGGAACACGTGAGGCAATACTGACCCTACGACTTATCTTAGAAAGTAGATTAAGGAAAGGCAAACCTACGTTTCTAGCATTTGTAGACTTAGAGAAAGCTTTTGACAATGTTGATTGGAATACTCTCAAGTTCTGAATGTGGCAGGGGTAAAATACAGGGAGCGAAAGGCTATTTACAATTTGTACAGAAAGCAGATGGCAGTTATAGGAGTCAAGGGGTATGAAAGGGAAGCAGTGGTTCGGAAGGGAGTGAGACAGGGTTGTAGCCTATCCCCGATGTTATTCAATCTGTATATTGAGCAAGCAGTAAAGGAAACAAAAGAAAAGTTCGGAGTAGGTATTAAAATCCATGGAGAAGAAATAAAAACTTTGAGGTTCGCCGATGACATTGTAATTCTGTCAGAGAGAGCAAAGGACTTGGAAGAGCAGTTGAACGGAATGGACAGTGTCTTGAAAGGAGGATATAAGAAGAACATCAACAAAAGAAAAACGAGGGTAATGGAATGTAGTCGAGTTAACTCGAGATTAGATGGGTAGATCACATAACTAATGAGGAGGTATTGAACAGAATTGGGGAGAAGAGGAGCTTGTGGCACAACTTGACTAGAAGAAGGGATCGGTTGGTAGTACATGTTCTGAGACATCGAGGGATCACCAATTTAGTCTTGGAGGGCAGCGTGGAGGGTAAAAATCGTAGAGGGAGACCAAGAGATGAATACACCAAGCAGACTCAGAAGGATGTAGGCTGCAGTAGGTACTGGGAGATGATGAAGCTTGCACAGGATAGAGTAGCATGGAGAGCTGCATCAAACCAGTCTCAGGACTGAAGACCACAACAACAACGCAGTAGCTATTGAGAAGAAAGGCTGGGCACTGCTGGTAAAGTTGTTTTATCAGAACGGCTGCAATACAAGCGCTGCGTTGCGTGAGTATCGCCGATAGAAACAGCCGCAAAAAGGCCCAATGTCAATAAAGCGCTAAAGGATATGATCAAGAAATTTGCGGAAAAAGGTGAATTAGGTAGTGCAGCACCGAGAGGTAGGCGGCCCATTCTCGTGGCAGCTGATGATTAAGTTGTTGTAGCTATAGCCGACCATGCAGCGCATGCTTCAATTTCTACAGCCAGTGCTCAAACTGTGTCACAGAAATTGTCTCTTCTCTGGTCAATAGTTCAAAACTTTTTGCCGTGGATTTTACACAGGTATCCCTATAAGATTCAGAATATGCATCAAATGAAGCCTCAAGATAGGCTACAACGCCGTGACTTTCGCATTCGTTTTCTACTATGCATAGAACTGTATGACATGTGGCCAGAGAATATTCTTTGAACGGATGAGGGACATTTTGTTCTGGACAATGCCGTGAATGCACGGAGCTTTCGCATTCTACTCTGTCACATGTTGTGCACTCAACTAATGTGAATGTGTGGTGTGGTTTTAGAAGATCCTTCATACTCCGTCCGTTTTTCTTCGAGGAGACGACACCTCACAAGCCTGTTATTTGTACAGTGACGACTGCAAGTTATAAGGACCATCTTGTGCTACACGTGAATCATGGTTTGCAAGAACACAACGGTGTCCACATCACTAATTTAATGTATGATGAGGCGACACAACACGTCGTTTGCTGGTGAAAATTTAGTTCGAGAAAACTTCAGTAACAACCGCATCATCTCTGGGTAATTGCAAGATGTGTGGCCTTCCACATCCCGTGACATAAATCCGTCTCTCGTCTGGATGTCTAGATACACAGAAGCGCCAAAGAAACTGGTATGGGCATGCGTGTTCAAATATGGAGATGTATAAATAGGTAGAACACGGCGCTACGGTCGGCAACGTCTATATAAGACAACAAGTATCAGGTGCAGTTGTTAGATCGGTTACTGCTGGTACAATGGCAGGTTATCAACATTTGAGTGAGTTCGAACGTGGTGTTCTAGTCGGCGCGCGAGCGATGGGACAGAGCATTTCCGTGGTAGCGATAAGTGGGGATTTTCCCATTAAACCATTTCACAAGTGTACCGTGGATATCAGGTATACGGTAAAACATCAAATTTCCGACAACGCTGCGGCCTGAAAAAGATCCTGCAAGAAAGGGACCAACGACGAAGTGAATCGTTCAACGTGACAGAAGTGCAACCCTTCAGAAAATTTCTGCAGATTTCAGCGCTGGGCCATCAAATGTCAGCGTGCGAAGCAGTCAAAGAAACATCATCGATATGGGCTTTCGGAGCCGAAGGCCCACTCGTGTACCCTTGATAACTGCACGACACTAAGCTTTACGCTTCGCGCTGGGCCCGTCAACACCGACGATGGACTGTTGATGACTGGAAATATGTTGCCTGGTCGGATGAGTCCCGTTTCAAAGTGTATCGAGCGGATGGACGTAAATGGGTATGGAGGCAACCTCATGAATCCATGGACCTGCATGTCAGCAGGGGACTGTTAAAGCTGGTGGATGCTTTTTAATGGTGTAGGGCGTGTGCAGTTGGCGTGATATGGGACCAGTTATACGTCTAGATACGATTCTGACAGGTGGCACCTACGTAAGCAACCTGTCTGATCACCTGCATCCCTTCATGTCCATTCCGACGGACTCGGACAATGCCAGCAGGACAATGCGACATACCACAGGTCCAGAATTGCTACAGTGCGTCTCCAGAAACTCTCTTCTGAGTTTAAACCCTTTTGCGGGCCACCAAACTCCTCAGACATGAACGTTATTGAGCATATCTGGGATGCCTTGCAACGTGCTGTTCAGACATGTACCCCACCCCATCATACTCTTACGGATTTATGGACAGCCCTGCAGGATTTATGATATCAATTCCATACAGAATTTCAGACATTAGTTGTGTCCATACCACGTCGTGTTGCGGCACTTCTCCGTGCTCGCGGTGGCCGTACACAATATTGGGCAGGTGTACCAGTTCCTTTGGCTCTTCAGTGTCTCTGAAAGATCGTGTCTATAAGCAATGCGTCCAAACTCTTCGTCATCTGAAGGACAGCATACGACGATATATCGCTTTGATTACACTGAATATTTTCCGAGCAACTGTCGACCGAGCCGTGTTATTTATTTATTTATTTATTTAACCTGGCAAGATTAGGGCCATCAGGCCCTCTCTTACATCTAACCAGACATTCTACTTATTTTACATTCATATGTTTTAGTAGGCATGTTAAACTACATCTAGTACAAAAAGTGAAATCAACAATTTGAAAGGTACACCTGGAAAAATACATACATATAGAGTTTATATTCTTAGATCATAAGTACTGTTATAATTAGACATTATTGAAGAGACAGATTTTAGATAGGAGTGCTGGCAGCAGGGAGTATGAGGGAGACTCATGGTGAAGGGAGGAGAAGAATAGAGAGACATGATGAAACATAATTAAGAAAATATAAAGGAAAAGAAGATTGCGTGGCTAATAGAGATAGATGAAGAGGAAGGCATCTCAGGAGCAAGATAGGAGACGCTAGCTTTGCTATTTGACAGATGAGAGGATTGCCCTTGTACATTAATTTTGTGGAGAACTTTATGAGGATGATAGTAGGAAATGCTTCAACTTCTTCTTAAAAGCAGCAGGAGATTGAATTTTGCGCAAGGTAAGGGGCAGTTTGTTCCAGAGGCGGACAGCGGCAACTGAGAAGGAGTTTGCAAAAGTTTTTGTTTTGTGAGTGGGCACAGTTAGGATACCAAATAAGAGTGACCTCGTGTTTCGATTATTATGGCATGACAGGTTTTTAATCTCTGAAGCAAGGTACTGGGGTGCTTGCGCGACGAGGAGTCGGTGAAGTAGACATAGAGTGTGGTAGTCACGCAATTTGTCCGGCCGCAGCCACCCTAGCTCGGAGTATGAAGCACTAACATGATCATATCGGCGAATGTTGCAGGTGTAACGCACACAGGCATTCATGGTTAGCTCTAGCCGTCTTTTGTTTTCACTACTCATGCCTTGTTGAATCACATCACAATAGTGGAGGTTCGGTAGAACGAGTGCTTGCACGAGCTGGCGTTTCAAGTCCTGTGGAAATATGTTCCGAAATTTTTGAGAGCATAGAGACAAGCAGACGTCTTTCGGCACACTGCGACTGTATTCTCCGCCCAGTTGAGATGCTCATCCAAAGTTACACCCAAGTTCTTCACTGTTTTCTGATATGGTATTGGAGTACCGTCGAGCAGAATAGGAGGTAGCCGTTCGCGGAAATCTGAACTTATTAATTTCTGATGGGCTATTAAGATTACTTGCGTCTTTTTTGCATTTAGTTTAAACCCCAGGTTTTTCGCCCATGTCACTATTGAAGACAGATCATCATTCATCTGAGCGATTGCAGTGTTTACATCTTCAGGTCTGACGCTTAGGTAGATATGGAGGTCATCGGCATAGAAATGATATTTACAGGAGGACAGAACCGACGAAATATCGTTAACGTATAAAGAAAACAAAAGTGGTCCTAAGACTGATCCTTGTGGCACTCTGGAGGAAACATGTTTCCAGGAAGATTTTTCATTTACGCAGACAACACATTGCTGTCTGTCTTTTAAGTAGCTTTCAAACCATCTCATTGCACTATCAGAGAGATTAAGCTGTTGCATTTTTCTGAGCAATATGTCAAAGTTAACAGTGTCAAAAGCTTTGCTGAAGTCCAGTAGCGTCAATATTGTTGCCTTTCGATTGTCGATGGCATATTTCAGGTCATCAGTTACTTTAATTAGAGCAGTGTTTGTGCTGTGATGTTTACGGAAACCGGATTGAAATTTGTCATATAGGCTGAATTCATGCAAGTGTTCAGTGATTTGGTCATGAACAATATATTCAAGTGCTTTGGAAACAGCAGGCAGTATGCTAATTGGTCGGTAATCACTAGGCAGTTGCGGGTTTTCGATCTTAGGGATGGGTCGAATTATGCTTCTTTTCCATGCAGTGGGGTATATTCCGTTCACGAGGGAAAAATTAAATATGTCAGTTAAGACAGGTACTAAGATATCGGCAACATTCTTAATCATGGTTATACCGATACTGTCGTTGCCTATTGCATCAGAAGAGATTCTCATTATTGCTTTTCTTGCCGTATTTGTTGTTACATGTTTTAGGTGGAAGGTATCGTTGTTAGTTATCCTGTTTGGGGATTATTGTGGACGGTAATTATCAGCCATGCTGGTATTCATAGGTGCAGAGAAGAATTCATTTAATTCGTTAGCTGACACATGAAAAGTAGTTTCCGATTTTGCCTTTCCGACCCCCAAGCTACGGAGATTCTTCCATAGAATCGTGGGCGTCAGATCGCTGCATACAAGGGAGCGAGCGTGCCTGATTTTAGCATTGCGAATGCATTGTTTCACTCTGTTCCGTAGCTTTCTATATTCTTCGAAACGCTCGGGTTTCGGATCTGCCTTGAAACGCCTGTGGGCAGCATCCCTATTAGTCATCATTTGACGTAATTCAGCTGTCAGCCATGGAGCAGGAGATTTTCTTACACGGATTGTGCGCAAAGGTGCATGTTTGTCATAGAGGGCAGTGAGTTTATCACCAAGTTCATTAATTTTGCCGTCGATTGTAGGTTTTCTGATTATTTGATGCCATGAGATTTCTGAGCAATCGGCTGTTAGAGCGTCAAGGTCAATACGTTTCATGTTCCTAAAAGTTATGTAACGCGATTTGATCCTTGGGGGCTGCACAGAGTAGGCCAGGAATATTACATCATGTGCTGAGAGGCCAGGGGCCGATGTTTGACCAACATCTCTTACTTTGTCAGTCTGTTTCGTTGCGATTACGTCTATAAGAGTGTGACTGTGTTATGGATGCAGCATGTTGCTGAGTGTGGAGACCATACTGAACACATGTTATAACTTACGACCATTTCCTAAAAAGTGACAGAACCACCGTTATCATGTGTTCGATCGTTCCTCCCTTTACCCGCACGTACACCATATTCTGAGTGCTTACACCACCGTATTTTCACCTGGTGGCAGAAAGTGAAACCATTGTTTTTTTAAGCATTCTCCGCGAGTGCACCGATTAACAAACACACTTACGCTTTTTCATGGTCTGCGATGTATACAGCCCCCACTGAAGCAGTCCGGACATCGTCTGTTAACTATAGCCACTTGGTCCATACTCGTAGATAGGCCAGTACATTATGACCAGCTGCTTAATGTCGTGGCGGTTCACCTTTGGCACATAGTACAGCAGTGATTTTCCGTGGCATGGATTCGAAAAGTCCTTGAGATGTGTGGCAGCAGATGTCTGCACAAGGTTTAGTAATTTCTGTAAATCATAAGGTGGTGCCTTGTGGGCGCGGAGTTGGCGAACGATAGCGTCCCAGATCAGGTGAATATGATGGTCAACATGTCAGCGAGAGCTCTCAGTGACGCCAATAACTACTGTATTACGATTCTGGCCTTGCGACAAGGACAGTTTATTTATTTATTTATTTATTTATTTATTTATTTAACCTGGCAAGATTAGGGCCATCAGGCCCTCTCTTACATCTAACCAGGCATTCTACTTATTTTACATTCATATGTTTTAGTAGGCATGTTAAACTACATCTAGTACAAAAAGTGAAATAAACAATTTGAAAGGTACACCTGGAAAAATACATACATATAGAGTTTATAATCTTAGATCACAAGTACTGTTATAATTAGACATTATTGAACAGACAGATTTGAGATAGGAGTGCTGGCAGCAGGGAGTATGAGGGAGACTCATGGTGAAGGGAGGAGAAGAATAGAGAGACATGATGAAACATAATTAAGGAAATATAAAGGAAAAGAATATTGCGTGGCTAATAGAGATAGATGAAGAGGAAGGCATCTCAGGAGCAACATAGGAGACGCTAGCTTTGCTATTTGACAGATGAGGGGATTGTCCTTGTACATTAATTTTGTGGAGAACTTTATGAGGATGATAGTAGGAAATGCTTCAACTTCTTCTTAAAAGCAGCAGGAGATTGAATTTTGCGCAAGGTAAGGGGCAGTTTGTTCCAGAGGCGGACAGCGGCAACTGAGAAGGAGTTTGCAAAAGTTTTTGTTTTGTGAGTGGGCACAGTTAGGATACCAAATAAGAGTGACCTCTTGTTTCGATTGTGATGACATGACAGGTTTTTAATCTCTGAAGCAAGGTACTGGGGTGTTTGCGCCTCGAGGAGTCGGTGGAGTAGACATAGAGTGTGGTAGTCGCGCACTTTGTCCGGCCGCAGCCACCCTAGCTGGGAGTATGAAGCACTAACATGATCGTATCGGCGAATGTTGCAGGTGTAACGCACACAGGCATTCATGGTTAGCTCTAGCCGTCTTTTGTTTTCACTGCTCATGCCTTGTTGAATCACATCACAATAGTGGAGGTTCGGTAGAACGAGTGCTTGCACGAGCTGGCGTTTCAAGTCCTGTGGAAATATGTTCCGAAACTTTTTGAGAGCATAGAGACAAGCAGACGTCTTTCGGCACACTGCGACTGTATTCTCCGCGCAGTTGAGATGCTCATCCAAAGTTACACCCAAGTTCTTCACTGTTTTCTGATATGGTATTGGAGTACCGTCGAGCAGAATAGGAGGTAGCCGTTCGCGGAAATCTGAACTTATTAATTTCTGATGGGCTATTAAGATTACTTGCGTCTTTTTTGCATTTAGTTTAAGCCCCAGGTTTTTCGCCCATGTCACTACTGAAGACAGATCATCGTTCATCTGAGCGATTGCAGTGTTTACATCTTCAGGTCTGACGCTTAGGTAGAGCTGGAGGTCGTCGGCATAGAAATGATATTTACAGGAGGACAGAACCGATGAAATATCGTTGACATATAAAGAAAACAAAAGTGGTCCTAAGACTGATCCTTGTGGCACTCCCGAGGAAACATGTTTCCAGGAAGATTTTTCATTTACGCAGACAACACATTGCTGTCTGTCTTTTAAGTAGCTTTCAAACCATCTCATTGCACTTTCAGAGAAATTAAGCTGTTGCATTTTTCTGAGCATTATGTCAAAGTTAACAGTGTCAAAAGCTTTGCTGAAGTCCAGTAGCGTCAATATTGTTGCCTTTCGATTGTCGATGGCATATTTCAGGTCATCAGTTACTTTAATTAGAGCAGTGTTTGTGCTGTGATGTTTACGGAAACCGGATTGAAATTTGTCATATAGGCTGAATTCATGCAAGTGTTCAGTGATTTGGTCATGAACAATATATTCAAGTGCTTTGGAAACAGCAGGCAGTATGCTAATTGGTCGGTAATCACTAGGCAGTTGCGGGTTTTCGATCTTAGGGATGGGTCGAATTAGGCTTCTTTTCCATGCAGTGGGATATATTCCGTTCACGAGGGAAAAATTAAATATGTCAGTTAAGACAGGCACTAAGATATCGGCAACATTCTTAATCATGGTTATACCGATACTGTCGTTGCCTATTGCATCAGAAGAGATTCTCATTATTGCTTTTCTTGCCGTATTTGTTGTTACATGTTTTAGATGGAAGGTATCGTTGTTAGTTATCCTGTTTAGGGATTCTTGTGGACGGTAATTATCAGCTGTGCTGGTATTCAGAGGTGCAGAGAAGAATTCATTTAATTCGTTAGCTGACACATGAAAAGTGGTTTCCGATTTTGCCTTTCCGACCCCCAAGCTACGGAGATTCTTCCATAGAGTCGTGGGCGTCAGATCGCTGCATACAAGGGAGCGAGCGTGCCTGATTTTAGCATTGCGAATGCATTGTTTCACTCTGTTCCGTAGCTCTCTATATTCTTCGAAACGCTCGGGTTTCGGATCTGCCTTGAAACGCCTGTGGGCAGCATCCCTATTAGTCATCATTTGACGTAATTCAGCTGTCAGCCATGGAGCAGGAGATTTTCTTACACGGATTGTGCGCACAGGTGCATGTTTGTCATAGAGGGCAGTGAGTTTATCACCAAGTTCATTAATTTTGCCGTCGATTGTGGGTTTTCTGGTTATTTGATGCCATGAGATTTCTGAGCAATCGGCTGTTAGAGCGTCAAGGTCAATACGTTTCATGTTCCTACAAGTTATGTAACGCGATTTGATCCTTGGGGGCTGCACAGAGTAGGCCAGGAATATTACATCATGAGCTGAGAGGCCAGGGGCCGATGTTTGACCAACATCTCTTACTTTGTCAGTCTGTTTCGTTGCGATTACGTCTATAAGAGTATGACTGTGCGCCGTATGGTGTGTAGGTTGTAATGGAAGAATGTTCATGCTATTGCAACTAAACAGTCTTCTTAGGTTTATTGCGGAGGGAGTGTCTCTTAGCAGGTCTATGTTCAAGTCACCCATTACGATGACATGTTCGTATTGACACTGAAGTGAATGTAATTCCGACTGGAAGGAACTCATTGAGCTTATTTTTGGCGGCTTGTACACGACGCCAGTCAAGAATTTCCGACTTTGTATATTTATTTCAATGAACATGAATTCAGCCTCTTTTTCTTCAGCAGGATTTGACGTACATAAGACTTTCGCTTTGAGATCTGTTCGTATATACGCGCCGACGCCGCCACCTCGCTTTTTTGATCTGTCTGCCCTAAGAAATGTGTACCCTGGGAGATGAATAGATGCAGAGGATATGTGTGGTTTCAACCACGTTTCGGATAAGAGGATTACGTGGTAGTTTAGTTGGTTGAAGAGGAGGCTAAGTTCTTCGTAATGTGCAGGTAAAGACTGGATGTTGCAGTGAGCTGCTAAAAGCTCTGACGCGTTCCGCTGAGCAGCCTGAAGTAGGGTGGCAGATGGTTTGTCCCTTTGTTAGGCACTACCTGCCGCAAGGGGCACTGGCCGCTGCTTCCGCCAAGTGACATAACACAGGGGTGTCCGAGATTTTGCCCGCCCTGTGTGTGACACCGCGAGTGCCGAAAGAAAGGCGACTGCTAGAGATTTCCTGAGGTTGCGGGAGTATAGAAAATGGATTAGTGGTATTCGGTGCAAGGAGAATATGACCAAAACAGTGACGGCTGTGTGTCACTGTGTATCCTCTGTCGTACGAGGAGAAATGTAATTAGCGTATTTGAAACAGCTTAGGGTGGAAATAAGGGGAAAGGGAGTGATTTAAGAGGCCGATGCCAGCAGAGAGAAGTAAGCTTAATAATTAATAGATTATCGTAGGAAGCTAGAATGAAATTGAAATTTACTAAAGTGATGCTGGTAGTGATTATCGTAGGAAGCTACAATTAGATTGAAATTTGCTAAAGTGATACTGATAGTGATTTTTGTTATGAACAATTTAAACCGAAGAGATGGGTGATTAATGAACTAAAGGAGAGACTAATAATTGCAATAGAACAAATTCAGAACGGAAGAGAATAAACTGAGAAAATGAAAAAAGTATTAGCAGTAACTAAAATTAAGTAATGGTTAGAGCTACAGACACAAAAAAATAGTGAAAAGTTAATACAGTTACAAAAACAATTAGTTGAAGGTACAAATATGGGTATAATTAAAAAATTAATAAAATTACAAGACTATATCTGAGTATAGGGCTGTTACAATTTGCAAATGGTGTTAAGTTTGCACTTTTGGCTCGAGTAGCTTCACTTAATACTATTCAGTTCTGTCATGTTTGTGACTGTCTTCTTTCCAGCTGCCGTCTTAATGATTACTCTGCCATCCTGAGTCCACACATTCTGAAGACCGAAATGGGATATTGCACTGTTTAAAAGCTTTAGCCGTTCGTGTGTCAGATCTTCCCTTATTGTAAGCCCTGTCCTTGCTAACTTCTTCTTCTGGGTACAGTTGTCCTGCTGGAAAATGTCGCCGCCATCAGGGAAGACGTGAAGCATTAAGGGGTCCAAAATAATATTCATGTAGCCGACAACTCTCATCGCGCCTTCAATGACTACCACAGGTCGGCGATGTACCAACCACAACCATCGATGTAGTGTAAGAAGAAATGAGATTCATCCAACCACGCAACACACTGCCACTGATCCACAATCCGGTCTTCATAATCTCATGCCCACTGCAGTAGTAATTGTCGATGCCATTTGGTCAAAATGGTTAGACGTGGGGGTCATGTGCTGTCGAGTCCTATGTTCAACAACGTACGCTGAACGGCGTGCTCCGAAAAACTTGTGGCTGTACCTGTATGGTGCTCTGTCATCTGATCCACCAACGATCGCCGCCTATCCTCTGCCTTACAGAGCGGGCAAGACTCAGACGTCCACCTTCTATGATGAGACAAGGACGTTGAACACCTTGTCGCCTACTTATGGATACCTCCCCAGGGGGATCCCCAGTCTTTGGCGGGTTCGTGCTTGGCTGCCACGGGGCCCCAGCATTTGCAGCATCTTTTTCCCTTCCGTCCCGTCTATCCTCTTGCTATTCTTTTTCCCTTCCTTTGGGGAATATGTCTGGGGTATTCTTGGAAATGTTCTGCATTCTGTTGGTGACGTGTGAATAGTCTCAATTTTGTTTTTTGTTCCCCTTTCTTTGTTTCCCTTCTCCTCTCGTTCCTCCGCTTTGGCTTTTGCGGATCCTCTTTTTTATTCCTCCTCCATGTGCGCTCCTGAAGGCCGGCCCACACGTCTGACACATGTGACTGGGTAATGCGTAATTCCCAGCCCCGAGTTGACAGGTAGGGTTCGCACTTACCCTCTGGTACAGGCCAGACCCAGGGAGGGATGAATGCCTGAGCGTTTTACTTTTTATCCGCCGAAGCAGTATGGCGAAGGTCATTTAATTTTTAGTTTTGGACCTCCATTTCTGCATGGTGTTTTTTAGCCCTTTTTCCATGTGCCTGTCTCCTATTATCCGCTGGGACTGACGTATAATCGTTTAACTCCTCTCTCTGTTCGTGTTCTGTAGTTTTGACTTGGACACTTACGACCCCAGTTGGTTTTTGCGCCCTAAAGCACAACAAAACAATGCTCGTGGGTAATCCTTCGTTCAACCGCTTTCAGGAGGTTCTCTTGACAGCAGCACGCCAGCAGCGGACCTGCTTCGCCGTCTGAGATGCCCGGTCCCAGGCGCCGGGCCATAACAATCCTCTGTTTAGAAAAGTAGTTTATGAACGAATTTCTTCGTTTTTGGTCTGTGTTGTCGCTAGAAAGATTTCCCATTCGTCTTCGCTCCGCTTACGTATTTTTCTTACCGCGTCATGTACCTGCAACACCAACAGGCGGCATTCAGTATTGCGGTGGGCAGTGATCATGACGTTTTGTCTCACCAGTGTGAATATTCTTTAGTATACTTAAAACGATAGAATCAACATCTTGTTTCTGAACAGCTGTTAGTATAGGTTTTGTTGGAAATGAGTCAAAAGCTTTCCTATGTCAGGGCTGTTAAGATTAATTAATATAAGAGGTCAAATATTATTGATATAAGAAGTATCATGGACGCTATGAAAAGATGGAAGCTTTAAGTAGCAAGGCACAGCCATGGACCATGGCCTGGAGAGACATGCTGGATATGACCAGCAGGAAGTACACTGAGGTTAGACAAGTCATGAGGCACCTCCTAACTTTTTTTCGGACCTCCTGTTACCCGGTGTAGCGTAGCAACTCGGCGTGTCATGGACTCAAGTCATTGGAAGTCCTCTGTAAAAATATTGACCCACGCAGCCTCTATAGCCGTGCATAACTGTGAAATGTTACCGGTGCAGGATGTTGTGTTATGTCCCATAAATGTTTGATGGGATTCATCTCGGGCGATGTGAGTGGCCAAACCATTCACTGGAATTGTCCTGAAAGCTATTCAAAGCTGCGCAGGATTAGCCGAGCGGTCTAAGGCGCTGCAGTCGTGGACTGTGCGGCTGGTCCCGGCGCAGGTTGGAGTCCTCCCTCGGGCTTGGGTGTGTGTGTTTGTCCTTAGGATAATTTAGGTTAAGTAGTATGTAAGCTTAGCAGTTAAGTCCCATAAGATTTCACACACATTTGAACAAAGTTATTCAAATCAGTCGCGAACAATTGCAGCCCACTGACATAGCACATTAACATTCATAAGAATAAAAATCCATGAACGACTGCAAATGGTATACAAGGAGCCGAACATAACAATTTCCAGTCAATGAACGGTTCAGTTGGACCCCAGTCCATTCCATGTAAACATAGCCCACACCATTACGGAGTCATCAGCAACTGCCACAGTGCCTTATTGACGACTTTAGTCCACGGCATTGTGGAGTCTCCGCCACGCTCGAACCCTACCATCATCTCTTACCAACTGAAATCGGATTCATTTGTCAAGGGACAGTTTTCCAGTCGTCTAGAATCCAACCGATGTGGCCACGAGCCCAGGAGAGGCGCTGCAGGCTATGCCGTGCTATTAGCAAATGCAGCTGGGTCGGTCGTCTGCTGCCGTAGCCCATTAACGCCGAATTTCGCCGCGCTGTCCTAACGGATACGTTCGACGCACATTCCACATTGATTTCTACGGTTATTTCACGCAGTGTTGCTTGTCTGTTAGCACTATCAACTCTAAGCAAACGCCACTGCTCTTGATCGTTTTAAGTGAAGGCCGTCGGTCACAGCGTCGTCTGTGGTGAGAGCTAATGTCTGAAATTTGCTTTCTCGGCACGCTTTTGACACTGTGTATCTCGGAAAATTGTATTCCCTAAAGATTTCCGGAATGGAATGACCCCTGCATCTAACACCAACTACCATTCCGCGTTCCAAGTATGTGTTTTCCCGTCGTGCGGCCATAATCACGTCGGAAACCTTATCACGGGAATCAGCTGAGTACAAGTGACAGCTCTGCCAATCCCCCCAGGGGGTCCACAACTCTTTTGTGGATAGGTGCGTAGCGAGCACGGGACCCCGAGCTAGTGTGGCCCTCCTTCCTTTCCGGGCTGCATACCTTCCTTTTCCGCATTCTTCCCCATCCCCCATCTTCGCCCCCCTCCCCCTCACCTCCACCTCTTTCCTTCCCTTTCTCCCCCTGTGGGAGTATGTTTTGTGCCAACGTCCGGAGACGGACGCTCGAAAATGTAACACATTCTTCGCTTTCTCTGCTTGGAAGTCTTCATCCTTCCTTTGTCCTTCTTTTTTCCTTACCTCTTCTCTTTACCCTTTTCTCCGCTGCGGAGTTTGAGACCTCTTCTTTCCTTTCCCTATCTTTGTTTTTCCCTTTCTCTTTTTTCCTCCCTGTGCGTGTCTGAAGGCCGACCCACGCATTTTCTTGCGTAGCTGGTGACGGGGTAACGCATAATTCCCCACCCCGGGTAGACAGGTAGGACACGTATGTACCCCCTGGTAACGGCCAGGCCCAGGGAGCAGTGATTACCCGAGCTGATACCTTCCGAA
The DNA here is from genome assembly GCF_023898315.1 of Schistocerca nitens. Taxonomy (NCBI): domain Eukaryota; kingdom Metazoa; phylum Arthropoda; class Insecta; order Orthoptera; family Acrididae; genus Schistocerca; species Schistocerca nitens. The sequence continues at coordinate 1,126,329,587 of NC_064614.1, forward strand.
AGTGCCGATTGGTCCCTCCGTCTGTTTCTCGGGAGGTGTGACCTGAGGTGTGAACAATCACCGAAGGCGGGAGTGCCCTCAGAGAGGGCCCCCACAAGGGAGGAGTGCGCCATCGGAGACGCCAGTAATCATGGGCGGTACTTCCGCAATGGTTTCCTCACCTTCCACTATGTCTGCTCACAAGCGTAAGTTCAATGAGTCTCAGCCGCAGACAGTTCTTCCATCTTTGCCACAGTTCCTTGTTGTTTCTCGGTCTGACGAAGGTCACGACTTCTCAACGGTCAACCCTTTCATTATGCAGAAAGGTGTCGACGCAATTGCAGGTCCTGTAAAGTCTTGTTCCAGATTACTACGAAATGGCACCTTGTTGTTGGAAACAGTCAGTGCCCTCCAGGCACAAAAATTGCTGCGTACTTCACTGCTACACACCTTCCCTGTCCGGGTGGAAGCGCACTGCACTTTAAATTCCTCATGTGGGGTCGTTTATAGACGCTCCCTCGACGGATTGTCCGACGAGGAAATTCAACACTACCTGTCTGACCAGGGCGTAACGGCTGTTCATCGAGTCATGAAAAGGGTTGACACGAACATTGTTCCAACCCGTACTGTCTTCTTGACATTTGACAGAGTTCAACTCCCATCAAACATAAAAGTGGGCTATGAGATAATTTCCGTTCGCCCTTACGTCCCAAACCCTACGTGTTGCTATCGGTGTCAGTGGTTCAATCATACCAGCCAGTCCTGTTCCAATCTGGCCAAATGTGTTACGTGTGGCAAGGATGCCCATGAGGGTGCTTGTCCACCTCCATCCCCTCGTTGCATCAACTGTATGGGTGACCACGCTGCTTCCTCTAGAGATTGCCCCATTTTTAAAGATGAAAAGCTCATTCAGGAAATCAGAGTGGAGGAAAAGGTGTCGACCTTTGCTGCTCGAAATATATTCACCAGTCGAAAGCCCACTGTGCCTCAGACTGGTAAATACAGCACTGTCCTTGCCTCTCCTCGGCCAAAGTGGCCATGCAGACTTGTGATCTCACTTTTAGTGCCACGGTCGTCAGATCGGCCAGCGCAAAGGGCGCCCGTTCAACATCTCCACTTTCGCCTGCTCACTCTAGGGCTCACTTCATCGGGTTCTGCTAAATCTCGAGCCCAAAAATCAGACACCCGGACTTCCAAAAAAGAGCCTACTCGTGAAGATTTTTTATGTACCCCAACTTCACAACCATCCGTTCCTCCTTCATCTAAACATCCTGTTTCCAAGAAGGCTAATAAGAAACCCAGTTCCTCTCCTTCTCCGCCATGGCGTGTCTCATCTACAGCACCACATGGCGGTATCCGCCCTCGGCCGTCTTCTGTGTCGCCGAGGCGCACTGCTGGCGGCCGATCAACCGACCGATCGCTTGTGGTAGGAGCTGCTCCTGACCAACCTATGGATCAGGATCTTCTGCCATCGGCTGAATTCCGTTCCACGCTGTCGGTCGCAAGCTCTGAGCAGTCGTTGAGTTGATGGCAATGTTGGTCACATTCTTCCATTTTCTATCCACCCTATGCCCATTATCCATTGGAATATCCGCGGCATTCGAGCCAATCGGATGAATTGTCGATCCTCTTATGATCCTACTCGCCAGTCATCTTCTGTCTTCAGGAAACAAAGCTGCGTCCCCACGACCGCTTTTTCCCCCCTTTTCAGTCAGTCTGATTTGATCTCCCCTCTGTTGAAGGCACTCCAGCACATGGAGGACTCATGATTCTTCTCCATGATACTGTCCATTATCACCCAATCCCCTTAAACAATTCCTTCCAAGCCGTCACTGACCGTCTTTCCCTTTCTGGATACACCTTCTCTCTTTGTACAGTATACATTCCATCGTCCACATCAATGGCACGAGCTGATCTCCTTCATCTCCTTGGTCAGCTTTCACCCCCTATTTGCTGATTGGGGACTTCAATACACACCACCCGCTTTGGGGATCTCCACATCCTTGTCCACGTGGCTCACTATTGATAGACGTCTTCCACCGAGCGGATCTTGTTTGCCTCAACACTGGGGACCCTACATTTTTGTCTGCCTCCACGACAATTTCTCTCATTTGGACCTTTCGGTCGGTACTGTTCCGCTAGCTCGGCGCTTCGAATGGTTCGCCCTTGCTGATACACACTCGAGTGACCACTTTCCATGTGTCCTTCAATTGCAGCTACAACTGCCCTATATGCGCCCGCGACACTGGAAGTTTGCCCAAGCCGATTGGACAATTTTTTCGTCTCTAGCAACACACGATGAGCGTCATCTTCCTAGCGTCGACGATGAGGTCACTCATATTACAGACGTTATTCTTACAGCTGCGGAACGTTCAATACCTCGCACCTCCGAATTGTCCCGGCGCTCCCAGTTCCTTGATGGAACGAGGCATGCCGTGACGCAATACGTGAGCGGCGACGTGCTCTTCACGTTTTCCGACACCATCCTACTTTGGTCAACTGTATCCGCTATAAGCAGTTCTGTGCGCGATGCCGTCGCGTCATCCGCGATAGCAAGAAGGCAAGCTGGAAATTCTTTACTAGCTCATTTAACTTCACTCCCTCCTCGGAAGTTTGGAGTCGGATTCGACGGTTATCTGGCGCGCCTAGTTTCTCTCCGGTCTCTGGGCTCACTGTCGCGCATGATAAATTAGTGGACCCCGTCGCAATTTCTAACTCATTGGGTCAACACTTTGCTGAGATTTCGAGCTCTTCAAATTACCCGCCAGCGTTTCTCCCGAAGAAACGTGCAGCAGAAGTGCAACCTCTCGCTTTCTCCTCTCAAAATCGCGAAAGCTACAATACTGTTTTCTCCATGCGGGAACTCCAACATGCACTCTCTTCTTCTCGCTCCTCCGCCCCAGGACCGGATGGTATCCACACACAAATGTTGCAGCATTTATCATACCATAGTCTGCGTTACCTCCTTCGCCTTTATAATCGAATTTGGACCGACAGTACTTTTCCCAGACGATGGCGGGAAGTTATCGTCGTTCCTGTTCCGAAACCTGGAAAGGACAAACATCTCCCCTCTAGCTATCGCCCCATTTCTCTCACGAGTAGTGTCTGTAAGGTTTTGGAGCGTATGGTGAATTACCGTTTAGCTTGGTGGCTGGAATCCCGCAGTCTTTTAACACCTTCCCAATGCGGATTCCGAAAGCATCGTTCTGCAGTTGACCAACTTGTTGCTCTCTCCACTTATGTCATGAACAATTTTCTCCGGAAACGCCAAACAGTAGCAATATTTTTTGAACTGGAGAGAGCATACGATACCTGTTGGAGGACAGGCATCCTCCGCACACTGTTCTCTTGGGGCTTTCGAGATCGGCTGCCCCTTTTTCTTCGTGAATTTATGGCAGAGCGCACATTTAAAGTGCGGGTGAACACTACTCTCTCCCGTACTTTCTCTCAAGAAAACGGGGTACCCCAGGGCTCCGTGCTGAGTGTTGCACTGTTTGCCATTGCCATCAATCCAATTATGGATTGTCTCCTTCCTGATGTCTCGGGCTCCCTCTTTGTGGACGATTTTGCGATCTACTGTAGCTCTCAACGGACCAGCCTTCTTGAACGACGTCTCCAAGGATGTCTCGATCGCCTCCACTCTTGGAGCATCGAAACAGGCTTCCGCTTTTCTCCCAGTAAGACCGTTTGTGTTAATTTTTGGCGTCGTGCGGAGTTTCATCCACCTTCCTTACATCTAGGACCTGTCAACCTTCCGTTTTCGGACGTCGCTAAATTCTTGGGTCTTATGTTTGACAGAAAACTGTGCTGGTCCTCCCACGTTTCCTATCTTTCAGCTCGCTGTCTGCGATCCCTCAACACCCTCCCTGTCCTGAATGGTACCTCCTGGGGAGGGGACCGGGTGGTCCTTCTCCGTCTCTATCGCGCCTTAGTGCGCTCGAAATTGGACTATGGAAGCATAGTTTACTCCTCTGCTCGGCCGTCTATTCTTCGGCGTCTCGACTCTATCCACCACCATGGATTACGTTTAGTGTCTGGAGCTTTTTACACCAGCCCTGTGGAAAGCCTTTATGCTGAGACTGCTGAACCTCCGCTGTCCAATCGGCGAGTTGTCCTTCTGTGTCGTTATGCTAGCCATCTGTCTTCCATGCCTGCTAATCTGGCCCATGACATTTTTGCCGACGCCTCCTTGGATTTAGGGTATGCAGGCCGCCCTTCTTCCCTACTACCACCGGGAGTCCGCTGCCGTCAACTGCTCCATTCTCTTTCCTTCCGCTTTCCTAAAACTTTGTTGACAACTTGGGGTACAACACCGTCTTGGCTCAGGCCCCGGACCTGCCTGCTCCGTGACCTGTGTCAGTTTCCCAAGGTTGGTACCCCTTCACTTGTTTAGCGTCGGGCATTTGCTGCTATGTGCACAAATGACAGAAGTCACATTTATTTATACTGATGGCTCAAAAACATCGTTGGGTGTAGGGAGCGCTTATATTGTTGACGACACCCCAAATCGATTTCGGCTTCCCGACCAGTGTTCGGTTTATACTGCGGAGCTTTACGCTGTTCTCCAGGCTCTCCAATACATCCGTCGCCATCAGCGGATACAGTATGTTATCTGTTCAGATTCTCTCAGCTCTCTCCTCAGTGGTGGTGGTAGTAGTTAGTGTTTAACGTCCCGTCGACAACGAGGTCATTAGAGACGGAGCGTAAGCTCGGGTTAGGAAAGGATTGGGAAGGAAATCGGCCGTGCCCTTTCAAAGGAACCATCCAGGCATTTGCCTGAAACGATTTAGGGAAATCACGGAAAACCTAAATCAGGATGGCCGGAGACGGGATTGAACCGTTGTCCTCCCGAATTCTCTCCTCAGTCTCCAAGCTCTCTACCCTGTCCACCCTCTGGTCCACCGGATTCAGGACTGCCTACACTTGCTCCACTTGGGGGGGGGGGGGGGGGCGTCTCTGTGGCGTTCCTCTGGATCCCAGGACATGTTGGTATCTGTGAAAATGAGGCGGCCGAGGCTGCGTCTCTCTTCTTCGGCCAGCTATTAGCACGATTCCCTTCGCCGATCTACGGAATGTTTTATGTGGTCGTGTTGTTCTTTTATGGCACGCACATTGGTCGACACTTCCCAATAATAAATTGCGGGACGTGAAAGCTCTTCCCTGTGCTTGGACCTCTTCCTTCCGAACTCGTCGTCGGGAGGAGGTAATTTTAACTAGACTCCGGATAGGGCACTGTCTTTTTAGCCATCGACATCTTTTAAGCGGCGATCCTCCCCCACTCTGTCCCCACTGCTCTCAGCTGTGGACGGTAAGACACCTTTTACTTGAGTGCCCCTATTTTACTCCGTTATGCGCACGTCTACAGCTGTCGCCTGGTAAATCTTCCATTTTAGCAGATGACATGCGCTCAGCCGATCTCGTTCTCGAGTTTATTAGTGCCAGTGAGATGACGTCAGTCATTTGAAACTCTTTTTTGGGGCAACCAACCCCCTTCTATACTGGTTTTTTAAGCTTTCCTTCCGTTTTTAGTTTCTCCAATTTTTTGAGTTTCGTTTCCATTGCTGCTGGTTTAAAGTCACAGACCGGGCGCTAATGACCGAAGCAGTTTTGCGCCCTAAAACCATAACAAAAAAAAGCTCCGCCAATGTACTGCCCCTTTATACCTTGTGTACGAGACACTACCGCCATCTGTATGTCACCTCAGCGATGAGTGTGCGAGGGCAACGGTTAGGCCGGTATTACACTATCAAATTTCTTTGTCAAAGATTTGATCAAAGATGTGATCAAATATTCCGTCCAATATATTTGACAAAGATCTTTGACGTAGCGCTAGAAGGGGTATTACACTGTCATCAAATTTTTCGTCAAAGTTCAAGATGGCTGACAACAACTTGTTATCAACCGCAGCAGTTGCACGTACCGCAATTGCATTGTGTGCACATGCGGAAAAGAAGTGGGGGAAAAAAAGGAACCACACATACGAGGTTGACAGTCTTAAATTCCTGGGATTACAACTTGATAATAAATTCAGTTGGGAGGAGCACACCACAGAAGTGCAGAAAGGGCCGTAACAAATCTGTATTTGCAATTCGAGTGTTAGCAGACATAGGCAACATAAAAATGAAAAAGCTTGCATACTTTGTCTACTTTCATTCCATAATGTCATATGGGATAATATTTTGGGGTAAATCTTCAAGTCAAACAAAAGTTTTCAGAGTCCAAAAGCGTGTAATACGTATTATTTGTGGAGTAAATTCACGGACGTCCTGCAGAAACCTCTTCAAAGAACTGGGTATACTAACTACTGCTTCTCAGTATATTTACTTCTTAATGAAATTTGTCGTAAATAATATATCTCTTTTTCCAACAAACAACTCAGTTCATACATAGAATACCAGGAACAAAAATGATCTGCACAAGGACTTAAAAGCACTTACTTTAGTTCAAAAAGGGGTCCACTACTCAGGAACACTCATCTTCAATAATTTGCCAGCAAACATAAAAAATTTAGTTAGAAATAAAGATCAGTTTAAAAAGAGCCTGAAAGACTTACTACTGGCCAACTCCTTCTACTCCATTGGCGAAATTTTTAATAGAAACAAATGATGTATTTATTCATACTATTAGTATTGTTATTTCAGCTTAAAAAAATCGACATTTTCCACATCCACGAGGATCTCCTCAGTACGGATCTATGGAACGAAAAACTAATCTAATCTGGGTGAAGCCGTGGGTTTTACGACGACACGATAAAAGCATTCAACAAAACTTGTTACGTGAGCTTACAGTGGAAGACGTCAAGTCGTACATCAATTACTTAAGAATGGATGAGCATACATTTCTGTATGTGCTCAATGAAGTATATCCTCATATCACAAAGCACAATATTCACTTAAGAACTGCTACATCTTCAGAAGACAGGCTCACTGTAACACTCCGATTCTTTGCTACAGAAGAGGGTTATGTTAGGTTAGGTTAGGTCAGGTCTCCAATCTTCGTAATCTGTTTTTGTATTCAGGGTGCCTCACGTTGTAAAGCGCCTCATTAGCTTCGGACATCTCCATTAATTTTGTAGTTGTCGGCAGGCACCAATTGTATTTACCGGCAATGGTTATAAAAACACTACAGACGACAGAACGCTGCAGCGATGCTAGCGCTCCATGTGGTAACATTTCACATTGCAATGAACAGAAGACAAGCGACTTCTTTGATCAAATATACAGCGAGGCCCTAGATTTGATCAAATATTGGACGACATTTGACAAAGTCCCTATTACACTATCAAATATCTTTGACAAAGATATTGGACAAAGATATTGGGCAAGGAAATTTGATAGTGTAATACCGGCCTAGCACACCGCAGGCGAAAGTGGTACACCACGGCAGCCACGTTCACTACCTGGGCTACAAGTTACTGTAAGCAAGGCAAATAGCCACGGACAGCTGACTGCGGCCAAAACAGGGAAGAGTTGGATCAGGTGGGGAGCGACTAGCCTGCTCGAGGTGAGAGAAGTTTCTGGAAAGATTTCGGTGCCTAATGTGACTTTCAAGGGAAGCAGGGGAAAGCAGCACTGGCAGGGAAAGCTGCTCAGAGACTCTGCAAAAGCAATGTGTAAGCAACAGTCGGCGTAGCAGTTGAGCTAAGCAGTGACAGACAGTCGGAGCCGCAGTTATCTCCAGGGAGCAGCAGAGTCGTTGACAGCCGTCAGTGTAAAGTGGCAGTAAACTATGAGAAAACTGTCGATATTAGGGCTAGGCACTGCTTTTCCGATAAGTATCCAGCCACAGTTCTCACAGACGGCCGCTGTGGCCGAGCGGTTCTAGGCGCTTCAGTCTTGAACCGCGCGACGGCTATCGTCGCAGGTTCGAATCCTGCCTCGGGCACGGATGTGTGTGATGTCCTTAGGTTAGTTAGGTTTAAATAGTTCTAAGTGCTAGGGACTTATGACCTCAGATGTTAAGTCCCATAGTACTCAGAGCCATTTGAACCAACTGATTTGAATTACACTGCTTCAAGACATATACGCAGCTTCTGTTATACGTGACTTACCGTGTTAATCCTTTACCATAACATCGTAGCTCTTAATGAGTAGATTATGATAGCATTTTAAATTTTCGAATCTAGTCAATAACCCTATGAAAAATCGAAAATCAAATTTTTGTGCCCCTGGAATCCGTTAGACAGCTTGCAACTGGGGACGAGCACCAAGTGCCGGGTTAGCCGTTTAGTAATATAGATTAACATTTTGCCTAATATTCGTAGATTTTAGCTATCACTTTCCAGTGAGGACGTTGACGACATTGTGAGCTGACCTCTCCTAACTTCCCTTTAACGGGGTGAGAGTGAGAAATTCTAATACACTTCGCGCAGGTGATATTGCAACGGAGAGAAGAAGTTTTGTAGGAAATGAATAAGGGTTCAAACACTTCCAAATACAATTTAAGAGCACAAATGCTCTCAATAATTCAACCGTACTTAGAGAGGTGCCTTACAGTGGCTATTTACTCTACCATTCCAACACCAGTAACTCTCAGTTTCTGACTATTATCTCTTACTGTTTTGCTAGCTACTGTTTTTTTCTTAGCTGACTCGTTCGGATTATACCATCAAATACTAGAATCAAGATAAGAGACGAGTACGAGACAGCGCTCATTCCTTCCTATACACTGAAAACTAACACTTACTCCTCTTTGGGGCTCTCGCCAATAAATCCTAGGAGACAGGTGTATGGTGGCCCATGTTTCTCTGTCTATTCTAAGACACAGAAATACAACTAATAATTCCTCATTACGACTCACGCAACTAAACACTAGAAGACATCTGTAAGTCGGCATTTGTTCCTCTGTATACTGGGTGATCAAAAAGTCAGTATAAATTTGAAAACTTAATAAACCACGGAATAACGTAAATAGAGAGGTAAAAATTGACACACATGCTTGGAATGACATGGGGTTTTGTTAGAAAAAAAAAAGTATTGCTAGACGCGCGAAAGATCTCTTGCGCGCGTCGTTTGGTGATGATCGTGTGCTCAGCCGCCACTTTCGTCATGCTTGGCGTCCCACGTCCCCAGACCTCAGTCCGTGCGATTATTGGCTTTGAGGTTACCTGAAGTCGCAAGTGTATCGTGATCGACCGACATCTCTAGGGATGCTGAAAGACAACATCCGACGTCAATGTCTCACCATAACTCCAGACATGCTTTACAGTGCTGTTCACAACATTATTCCTCGACTACAGCTATTGTTGAGGAATGATGGTGGACATATTGAGCATTTTCTGTAAATACCATCCTCTTTGCTTTGTCTTACTTTGTTATGCTAATTATTGCTATTCTGGTCAGATGAATCGCCATCTGTCGGACATTTTATGAACGTTTGTATTTTTTTGGTTCTAATAAAACCCAATCTCATTCCAAGCATGTGTGTCAATTTGTACCTCTGTATCTACATTATTCCGTGATTTATTCAGTTTTCAAATTTATACTGACTTTTTGATCACCCGGTACTGTGAGACACAGAAATTTTATTATTCTTCGCTGCTTTTAAAGAGAAACTCTACAAATCTTGTTCTTTACAGACATGTAGAAAAACAGTGTGAGAACTGTTCAAATGGTTCAAATGGCTCTGAGCACTATGGGACATAACATCTGAGGTCATCAGTCCCCTAGAACTTCGAACTACTTAAACCTAACTAACCTAAGGACATCACACACATCCATGCCCGAGGCAGGATTCGAACCTGCGACCGTAGCGGTCACGCGGTTCCAGACTGAAGCGCCTAGAACCGCACGGCCATCCGGCCGGCAACCCTTGGCAAGTCAGTTTTGTTAGTTACACAACAGCTCCAGCTAGCCAATTGCTCCATATTCTGTTAGGCGGCCTCTTGCTAAACTGTCCGTGTACGCTAAAGACCAACACCCACCTAAAAAGCAGGCAACAGACGAAGACGTTTCCCGCGCTCGCGAAAGGGAATACTTGTCCGAACACTTTCAGAAGCCTTCAACATACACGAACAGAATCCTCCAACATACACTAAAACAACCTTACTGCCCACTGACTGCGAACCCTCGAAGTATGTCTCCATATCTTCTCTACCCCAGAGGGTTCAAATCGCCTGCACCCTACGAGGGCCACCAGCCAACTGAGCTGGCCACAGTTCCTCGACAATACTTTCACATGCCTACATTTCAGCTAATCAGCATTCAGAGCAGGAAGTAGACATAACGACAGGCCATTTCTTGCTAACGCTCATGGTACATCTGTAAAGTGCTGCTGCCTGCCGACAGTTTTAGAAGTTTGTTTCCCAAAGAGTACCAGAAAACGTCACTCACTCTATGGAAAAACACTCGCGTTTGAAGACCACACTGTCGGGCCAGACTAACACCCTTCAGCTTACTTCAGTGGAACCCAGTTGCACTCCTTACCTAGCCAGTTATCTTCACGCTGGAGAAAGTCGCAGTTCCACGGACACTGGCAAACTGGCGCTGTCCCACACAACAGCGATGGGCACTTTCAGACGGTCGCGGCCCGCAAAACACCCGTTACAAGTAACAAAGGAAAAACGTTTGTCGCTTACTAAATTTTCGCTGTTCATACAGAAAACTTCAGCATCAAGTATGACGTTTTATTTCCTGTTTACTACTAACTCTATTCGCAACACATTTTGCAGACAGTATCCACATACAATGACGTGCCAAGTTATGGGATACCTCCTAAAATCGTGTCGGACCTCATTTTGCACGCCGTAGTGCACCATCTCGACATGGCATGCACTTAAGTCGTTGGAAGTCTCCTGTAAAAATATTGAGCCGTCCATAAGTGTTACCGGTGCAGGATTTTGTGCACCAACTGGCCTCTCGATTATGCCGCACAAATGAGGCGACCTGGGTGGCCAAATCATTCGCTCAAACTGTCCTGAGTTTTCTTCGAAACAATCGCGAACAACTGTGGGCCGATAACATGGCACTCTGTCGTCCACAAAAACTCCATTGTTAGGGAACGTGAAGTCCACGAATGGCTGCAAATGGTCAGCAATTTGCCGATCATAACTATTTCAAGTCAATGATCGGTTCAGTTGGACCAGAGGACTAAGTCCATTCCAAGTAAACACGGCCCACACCATTATGGAGCCACCACCACCACCCTGCACAGTGCCTTGTTGACAACTTGGGTCCGTGACATAGTGCGGTCTGCGCCATCTCGAACCCTACCATCAACTCTAACCAACTGAAATCGGGACTCGTCTGACCGCCACTGTTTTCCAGTCGTCTAGGATCCAAACGATACTGTCATGAGCCCAGGAGAGGCGCTGCAGCATGTCGTGCTGTTAGCAAAGGCACTCGGGTCGGTCGTCTGCTGCCATGGCACATTAACGCCAAATGTTGCCGCACAGTCCTGACGGATACGTTCGTCGTACGTCCCACATTGATTTCTGCGTTTATTTCACGCAGTGTTTATTGTCTGTTAGCACTGACAATTCTACCCAAAGCCTGCTGCTGTCGGTTATTAACACTTTGCCGTCCGGTGACACCATGGCTCAAATGCTCTACTCATCTATTTTGCTGTTTTTTTTCATTTAATATTACATCGTTAAGAACCTGTAAATGTTTTTGATTGAATAGATAACACAAAATTGTATACTCTTTTCTTTGTTAAAACTTTGATGTCGTAGTTTGTTTCAATGCAAAGTAGTGTATCTGTACTGTAAATACTTTGTCCCATTTGGAGGGAACAAAACTTACTGTATATAATTGTAATCCTGTGTAAATAATTTTTTGTAGAAGTGTCAATATGTGAAAATGTTCTGTTTTATTTAATGTGTTTGTTTGCTGTTATGTAAACTGCTGACCTTCACTTAGGGCTCTTAGGTATTCTGTATGTAAAAGGTGTAGTGGTTCCCCTCTGGAACGGAACTGTGTAGCGCGCACAAATTGTGGTTGGCCTAGGTAGAAAAGGTGGAACAAGAGTCAGTCGGGGACGAGCCAGCAGTCAGAGATGAGCTACGAGTCCGTGCACTGCCGTGTAAAAGTTGCATAGTGCTGGTTTCGAGAGAGGCTTTTCTGTTATTTTCCAATGCCTCGGATGGATGGATAAATAGCTGGGCTATTCTGGAATTTGTATCTATCATCGCCACCAAGAAATGACAGAGTCCAGCAATTCTGTCTGCAATTTCACCTACCAACATGCAGTTGCCACCACATTGCGCAATCATTGCAACGTAACACTATAATGATGTACAGTGAAGGATCAGCTTAATGGATGTGTTATTGTGCTGAAATATAAGGTAATTTATATCTGAATTTATGTACCTACCTTGACTTTTCTCCTCATCATAACACCTCTCAGGGTCATCTCCGTTTGAACTAAAGTGATTACCGAGTGTCCTTACTGGAAGTACGTTAAAAATCCAGTTTTCTAATTAATGCCTCTTGAACATAGTAAAGTGAAAGTTAAAGTTAATGTGGCAAGAGAGTGAGTTAGAGTTAATGATGCTTGCTGAAAATAACATTCTTAGTAAAAATGCTTATTAATGTGTTGTTGCCAACTTCAAATTAAAATCTCTCAAGACTGAGGCTTATAGAGTTTTCCTTGGTAAATGATCACATTACTGCCTGTTGTTGATCTCAGAAAGTGGGTCAGTGTCTTACATTAATGTTAATTTTATGTCTCACGGTAGTAAAAGTAGAAATCTGCATAGTAGGAAATTATATGTTCATGATTACTAAGTGCTTGTCTCTCTTGTGTGCATATTAACAGTATAAAGACCACTCAGTTTGTGTAAGCCCTGAAAGTGATAGTGTTTTTCTGTACCTGTTATAATTTTGCAAATAGTTTGTGCTGCTCTAGTTGTTAGCTTCAATCTTAAAACATATGTGTGTCAGAGTTCATTGCATTCGCGTGTGGACAAGTCTAGGTTGTGTTTGTCCATTAGAGTTACTAATAACTACTTTCTTGAACGAGAATGTTAATCATTCTCTTGCCTAGTTAGGCTGGCGGCCGTTTTCTTTATCCGTTGAACAGTGCAGATAAACAAAATTTTGTTTGGTACTGTTCAAATATTTACGTAATTCTGACTTTCATTTCCGATAAGCCACCTCCGTTAGGGACAACACGGTCAACATAACAAAATTCCTCTCAGAGGGTAACACTGCTCTGTTGCTTTGTACCATAATTGCTTTTACAAAATAGTTTTATGTCACAACCTGTTTCTAGCATTGAGGTTATGGTGCAGTAGTAACAGAGGACAGGAGTGTTATACGTGGCTTTTCCGTGACAGGACTAATTGTTCTGTTAGGGCATCGTATGTACTAAGCCAAACTTGGTATTTGATTAAATAAGCTACGTAAAAACGCTGTTGTAGTATTATACGGTGACACCACAGTGGTGTTATGCGCGTAAATAGCGGTCAGCGAATAGCGGCGACACCACGGTGGTGTCGTGTGCATAGTATCGCTCAGTGGCCGGCGACACCGCAGTGGTGTCGTGAGCATAGTATCACGCAGTGCCAGGCGACAGCACTTTAGTATATTTTGCATTCTGTTGGTATTTTGTTTAGGTAACAATAAGTTACACACAACAAGTTTTTTGTTTTTATAAGCACTTATGCCCTTTCATCATGGCGGACGAAAAAGACAATAGGATTATTTACGATGAATGCGCGGACGTCTTGTCTGACGTTCCGGACGACTTGGCCGATTGGGAAGAAGACATTGCATATCAAAACAATGAAAGTGAAGCAGAATTGTCGGAAGATAGTGAAATACGTCCAAGAAGAATTCGGCGAACGCTACGGTTGCCAACTGATTCGGATGAATCACACGAAGACAGTCTATGATTTACAGAGGACCAATAATAAATGTGAAGGATCTCCGGGTCCACACATATTTCCCAAAGATACATATAGCTTCGTGGGTATCTTAGAATTATGTATTGGGAACGATCTATTTGAATATATTAGCAGGAACCAAAAAGTATTACAGTCAAAATTGCAATAGAAGGAAACTGGATTAAAAAAATGCCAAATTTGTCGTTACGGGACCCGAACTTAGAAAATGGTTTGGTCTTGCTATGCTTATGGGAACTGTAAAAAAAGCAAGGATCGATGATTATTGATCAACGAATCCGTTGATAGACACACCGATATTTCGCAAAACGATGTCACGCAACCGATTCAGACAAATATTATAATTTTAACATTTTTCCGACAACTATAAACCGGATAATGCCGACCGGCTTTTCAAAGTGCTATTCGTAATTGATTATTTTTCCAAAAGTTTAAAGAAACGTTTAATCTAAGTCAAAACTTGTCAATTCATGAAGGAATGTTACCGTGGCGTGGACAGTTAAATTTTAAAGTTAACAATCCGTCGAAAATTACGAAATGTGGCATACTCATTCGGATGCTGTGTGATTTGAGTACGGGATACATTTCCTCATTCAAGATATATATACCGGCGCTGGACAACCTTTAACAAAAACAGTGATGGAGCTATTGACATCTTCTTATGGAAAGTGGCATCACCTCTACATGGATAATTATTGTAACAGTGTAGAACTTGCAGAGAAGTTACTTGAAAAGAAAATTAGAGTTTGTGGAACGATATGGCAAAATAGAGGATTTCCGGAAAAATTAAAGCGCGCAGAAGTCAATGTGTTTGAAGCTTGTCATCAACGGAAAGGTGACAAGCCAAATATTCCGAATTAGCACTGCCGGCGCCAAGCGAGTAAATTTGTACGAGACGTGCGGACGGCAAAGTGTTAAGTGAAGGCCATCGGCCACTGCGTTGTCCGTGGTGAGAGGTAATGGCTGAAATTTGGTATCCTCGACACGCTCTTGAGTTTGTGGATCTTGGAACACTGAATTCGCTAACTATTTCGGAAGTGGAATGCTACTTGCGTCTAGCTTCAACTACCATTCGGCGTTCAGAGCCTGTTAGTTCCCGTCGTGCGGCCACAATGACATGGGAAACCCTTTCACATGGTCGCCTGGGTAGAAATGACAGCTCCGCCAATGCACTGACCATTTATACTTCTTGTACGCGATACTACCGCCGTCTGTATATGTGCATATCGCTACCGGATGACTTTTGTCACCTCAGTGTGCATCACTGAATGTACCCGCATAATTATAGATTTGGACCACACACAGTTCGTGAGATGTGAATTGAATTTTTATGCGCGGGAGTGCGATTCTTTATAGAATATGGGGTGCGGTTTGCAGGTTTATACTGATTTTTCCGTTTGATTTCATTCACGACTTGCAGATTGTTCAGTCAACTGTGTTAGTTTCTCAAGGCAGCTTACGCCTTTGCTTGCCTGAAATGTAATTTTTTACAATGTGGTTGGTAATGATTTCAGTGAATATCTTGTACATTAAGGAAAGGAAATTGATTGATATATACTTTTTTGTCAGAAGTCTGTTCTCTTTCGTAGTCCAGTAGAACAATTACATTGCCCCCACAAACGAGGTGGCGCAGTGTTTAGCATGCTGAATTCGCGTTCGGGAGGACGACAGTTCAAAACCGCGTTTGGCCATCCTGATTTAGGTCTTCCGTGATTTCCCTAAATCTCTTCAGGCAAATGCCACGACGGTTCCTTTGAAAGTGCACGGCCGATTTCCTTCCCCAATCTGATTGGACCGATGACCTCGCTGTTTGGTACCCGCAACCCCCCCCCCCCCAAAAAAAAAAAAAAAAAAAAAAGCCATCCAACATTGTTCCAGTTTTGGAGCAGTTTTTCCCCACAGACATTGTCTAAATAATTTTGCACATTCCTTTCATATTACTTTTCCTCCGGATTTAGGCATTTCGATTGAAGCACTGTCTTCTGCTTTGTCTTTCCTTCTCATCATGCACCATATTGATAATTTCACTGATGTAAACTGCTCTCAGCTCGTGTAATTGACAACAGTCCAAAATAAAGGCACTACAGCTTCTGATGGCAATGTCTGGTTTGTGCTGCAGGTGAAGCTGTATTACAAGCAACTGGAGGGCCTGTACGCCGGCTACCGCAGTGCCTTGAAGCTGCCGGACCTCACTCTGAATGACTTCCTGTAAGTATCGTGGCTTTTCTCGGCTTTCAATCTCTAACTATGGAAACTGAAATTTGCTGCACGCTGCGAACAAATGAGTTACGTTGTAATGCGCTGTGGACCGAAAGAAGCCTTGAAACCGATGCATTTATCGACAGAGCTCTCCGCTGGTCTATGATATGCTGAAAATGACTCGACGTTGGCACTACAGAAAGAGAGCGCTGGAGAAGTAATGAGCTTTGTGACTTGTGGATCAGCTCATATCACCCGAGTATTTATAAATGGAAGTTAATGACCACAAAAAGATGCCAAAAATTGCCATACTTCGTTGGCGTAACAGAGAGCTGCATAGTGAATTATTTTAAAAAAGATACTAGAATGCTCCATGCACCAGTGTACGATATACGGCTTCAGTGACAGATTAAATCAATGCAATGAAACACTCCTGAAGATATATGAAAACTTTTTGTATTCCTTCCATTATTAGCCACTGATGATAGGTTATACGGTTATCATCTGCTTCTTTGATAATCATAGGAATGGGAGTTGCCTCTGTGAACAATAACCCATTGTGGTGTCATCATGTCACCTGAAACCAAGGGGGTGAGTGTCACGTGTCCCATTTATCTGCAAATTGTATAGACGGTCATTGGTATGTTCACTGCCCGATGAAGAAAGTGGTCGGAAGTCAATGGAACTTCGTACATATCAACGACAAATATGTAAATGTTGCAATTCAGTGTTACCAGACCTGGTATGATATGTGAAGGGCTTGAACAGCTGCAGACGTTGAATGATAACTCTGACGGACACGAAGTTGCTTGATACTCGTGTGATAGTGCTATCAGCACCTAACAAAGTTTGAAAGAGGCCTCGTCGTGTGTCTCCATTTGATGAACTGATTGAATTGTGCAATATCCAGGTTTGTGAAGCATTTGGATGTAGCAGTGGCATACGCATTGTCAAGATTCCGATTGACCATGTCTGAGTATCGCAAGGGAGGATCACTACGTAGTGCACCAAGCACACAACACCTTCACATCAGTGCCTGCCATCCGAGAACAACTGAAGGACTCCTTGCAACATTGTGTCATCCTGCACCAGTGGTGGGAAACTATCGGCAGTCGAACTAGGCAATTACTGTCCCATGTGTAATCTGTCATTAACACAACACAAACGGCTGGTTCTGGAGTGGTGTCGTGACTGGCAGCATGGACTGCTGATGCAGTGCTGTCGGATTGTGTCCAGCAATGAATCGTTGTTCTGAACTATCCCAGATAATCATTAGCGAGTAAGGGAGCGACCTTGGGAGAGGTCCTGTTCCTCCAATGTTTTGTAGAGACGGAGCAGTTTTACTACTGGTGTCATGGTGTGAGGAGGAGCCATCGTTTATGGCTTCAGTCCATGGCTGGTAATGACTGACAGAACTCCGGTACCACTGATGTACTTCTCCGTCATCCGGCATCCTCATGTGGTGCCTCTCATGCGGCAGTATCGTGAGTCCATTTTTCAACAGATGGTTCAGATGGCTCTGAGCACTATGGGACTTAACATCTATGGTCATCAGTCCCCTAGAACTTAGAACTACTTAAACCTAACTAACCTAAGGACAGCACACAACACCCAGTCATCACGAGGCAGAGAAAATCCCTAACCCCGCCGGGAATCGAACCCGGGAACCCGGGCGTGGGAAGCAAGAACGCTACCGCACGACCACGAGCATTTTTCAACAGGACAGTGCTCGTGCAAACATTGCACATGTGTCCATGAACTTCCTGTATGATGTTGGGGTCCTCCTGTGGCCCACAGGATGTCGAGATCTGTCCCCAAAAGAAAATGTGGCGCCAGCTCGTATACAGGGTGGTCCATTGATCGTGACCGGGCCAAATATCTCACGAAATAAGCGCCAAACGAAAAAACTACAAAAAACGAAACTTGTCTAGCTTGAAGGGGGAAATCAAATGGCGCTATGGTTGGCCCGCTAGATGGCGCTGCCATAGGTCAAACGGATATCAACTGCGTTTTTTAAAGGGGTTCAAATGGCTCTGAGCACTATGCGACTTAACTTCTGAGGTCATCAGTCGCCTAGAACTTAGAACTAATTAAAGCTAACTAACCTAAGGACATCACACACATCCATGCCCGAGGCAGGATTCGAACCTGCGACTGTAGCGGTCGCTCGGCTTCAGACTATAGCGCCTAGAACCGCACGGCCGCTCCGGCCGGCTTTTAAAGGGGTACCCCCAATTTTATTACATATTCGTGTAGTACGTAAAGAAATATGAATGTTTTAGATGGACCACTTTTTTCTCTTTGTGATATATGGCGCTGTAATAGTCACAAACATATGGCTCACAATTTTAGACGAACATTTGGTAACAGGTAGGTTTTTTAAATTAAAATACAGAACGTAGGTACGTTTGAACACTTTATTTCAGTTGTTCCAATGTGATACATGTACCTTTGTGAACTTATCATTTCTGAGAACGCATACTGTCACAGCGTGATTACCTGTAAATACCACATTAATGCAATAAATGCTCAAAATGATGTACGTCAATCTCAATGCATTTGGAAATACGTGTATCGACATTCTCCTCAACACCGACGTTTTTGAGATTCCCGATTCTCGCGCAATCTGTCTGCTACTAATGTGCGGATTAGCCGCGACAACAGCTAAAACATCTACATGGGCATCATCATTTGTTGCAGGTCGTGGTTGACGTTTCACATGTGGCTGAACACTTCCTGTTTCCTTAAATAACGTAACTATCCAGCGAACGGTCCGGACACTTGGATGATGTCGTCCAGGATACCGAGCAGCATACGTAGCACACGCCCGTTGGTTATTTTGATCACAATAGCCATACATCAACACGATATCGACCTTTTCCGAAATTCGTAAACGGTCAATTTTAACACAGGTAATGTATCACGAAGCAAATACCGTCCGCACTGGCGGAATGTTACGTAATAGCACGAACTTATACGTTTGTGACTATTACAGCGCCATCTATCACAAAGCGAAAGAAGTGGTCCAACTAAAACATTCATATTTCTTTACGTACTACACGAATATGTAATAAAAAGTGGGGGTTCCTATTTTAAAAAACGCAGTTGATATCAATTTGACCTATGGCAGCGCCATATAGCGGGCCAACCATAGCGCCATCTTATTTCCCCCTTCAAGCTAGACGAGTATAGTTCTTTGTAGTTTATTCGTTTGACGCTTATTTCGTGAGATATTTGGTCCGCTCACTGCCAATGGACCTATACACTATACACTATGTCAAGTGCCATTACCCGTGACAGCAAGGATTAGTTACGATAGGCTTTATGACACTCTTTCCTAATGAATAAAGCGTACATCGAGGCCATACGGAGTGCAACGTCGTAATAAGTGGACTTATACTGCCAAAGTTTGTAAATCTGACTCGGATTTGTAATCACTCAAATAACATCACATACCTTCTCAATCCGTGAAGTTTATTTTCCTTTCCTGCTTGACTTTATTTTGTCAAGCACTGCGTATTCTTTATTGTTGTTTCGTCCATTTGTTATATGGTACGGTGGTGGGCTTTCAAGGGTAATGCATCCGCTCATTAGGCAGAGATAATATATATATTTTAAAACAGAAAACATATTGACTGACATGAAATTTATTGGTTAAAGTATCGATGACTTCCTTGAGCTTCTCAACAGATGAAAGCTGTAGGTAGGTCTTTTTGGAGTGTTTTGGGAGAAAATGGGACGAAACACACGGTGTGAAGGACGCCGAATAAAGCCGTAGGGAGGGAGGGAGACGAGTGATGAGAAAATGATTCCCGATTCGGAGAGGAAAATGAGAATTCTGTTACATCTGAAGGGGTGGCTTGGTTTTGGGTGGATTTCGAGGTCAGAGAGATGATTAACGTTGCGTTGGGACAGGATGTGGATAACGTAGCAGGGTATAAGGGCTGGTAAGCACGGTCGAAATTATTGCATCGTTACTCAAAGTTTGCGGGAATTGTAGGAAATATGAAAGTGTTTAGTGTAGGAGAGGGGAAAAATTAATGAGTTCGCACATGATGAGTAGGTGAGGGATCCGGGGGTGAGGTGGAGTGCATGCCGACGAGTCTTTGGAGCGGAAATTCAGACATTTACAAGGTAGGATAAGTCGGACTAAGGCTTTCTAGGTGTAGTCGCAAAGTTTTGTACAGTATTATGAGGGAGTGTGATGCACACACTAAAAGTCCCTATACGTGGGATGTCAGCATGACGATGAGGCGTCGTTTAAAGGTCACTTTTTTGTGTTCTGGTTGAAGAACCTGAAAACTGCGGCTTTTAGCAGAAACATTTCGCAGTACGAAATGAAGCTACATTAAATTTCTTACAAAACAGCTCCTATTTATTCTTTCTGTAGGACTAATAGTTTTCGCGTTGCAGGGGATGCAAAACTCTGTTTAGTAAAGATAGTGCTTAGTGAGTACTGCTGAATGAAGTTCTGTGAAAACAAATATTGAATGTGTGAACCGCGTCTAAGTCAGTAGTTTTATGGAGGGATAAATTGTACTCTACGGTTGTAAAAAAAGTAAAAGGGCCGGGGGTGGAGGGTAGAAGCATGAGAGGAAGTAGGTAGCAGAAATGTAGTCATGCATTTTCTCCTTCATAGGTTTGCAAACTGAAGGCTGAGCGTGTGATTCCCACGCCATCTACCTCACTACGTCACAAACTTAAACCGCTCCTCCCCATTTTGCCTGACGAATCACTGGCGAATCAATGAGTAGACATGCCCGGGGTTGATCGCTTTCTACAAAGTGCATTCACACTGCATGGAATATAGATATGAATTACTAGTGACACTAACGCAAGAAACGCACATGGACAGAAAGTACGTAAGTCTGTGTGCACTGCTCTCCGCTGCTAGAGGGAATATTGATTCTTAGTCATTCTGTATGGTAGATGTAGCTTTCCTCCGGGGATGGCAACTTTCCGCACCATGAGCGCCGGCCGTTTTTCGGTTTACAGACGGGCTGTATGTCTCCATTATTTCCTGTTCAGTTGTCTTATGTGAGTAAACAAAATGGTTTTACTGAACTCACGTTTATACAGAAAAGTGATTTTCAGTTTATTAAATGAGTACTAATTTGAGTTGTGTTAAGCGAGCTTTAATGTAAAATGTGTTGCAGAGAAGTGCATAATTTATAAGTGTGATGTCAGTGACGTTTGCAGAGTTCGGGAAAAGCGATTGGTTGCTAAATGTGGAACCCTGCTGTTGACTATTGTTGACAGCGTAGTGCAAAGGCATACAATTGTGTTGTAGTCACTTGGTGATAAATTAATGAATAAGTAGAATGGTACCGAACTCCTCTCCCTTAATTGTGCTAGTGGCAGACTGCATAAATTTCTTCAGTTAAGTAACTGTCCGCCCCTGGTAGCTGAGTGGTCAGCGCGACGGAATGTCATACCTAACGGCCCGGGTTCGATTCCCGGCTGGGTCGGAGATTTTCTCCGCTCATGAACTTGGTGTTGTGTTATCCATATCCTCATCATTTCATCCCCATCGACAAGCAAGTCGCCGAGGTGGCGTCAACTCGAAACGCTTGCACCAGGCGACCGGTCCACCCGACGGGAGGCCCTCGCAACACATTTCCATTTCTATTAACGAACTGGTGGCACTTGTAGAGTGGGTTGCACTGACTGGAGCTACGTACCACACATCCATAGAATATTTTGCAAGATGAATGTGAATATGTCCGATGGAATGGAACTGATAACACTCAGTTCTAGAATAGTAGTCTCTAGTAACGCATTTCTGGACTTAAGTTGAAATATCTGAAGTTCTCAGAATGAAGTTTTTACTCTGCAGCGGAGTGTGCGCTGATATGAAACCTTCTGGCAGATTAAAACTGTGTGCCGGATCGAACCTCGAGCTCACAAACTTTGCTTTTTGCGGGTAAGTGCTCTAACGACTGAGCTACCAAAGCACGACTCACGACCCCTCCTCACAGCTTCAGCTCCTGCGAGCCTAGCAGACCTAGCACTCGTGGAAGAAAGGATATTGCGGATGTGTGGCTTAGCCACAGCCTGGGGGATGTTTCCAGAATGAAATTCCCACACTGCAGCGTAGTGTGCGCTGATGTGAAACTTTTTGGCAGAAGTAGAAAAGAGATTCTGTGAAGTCTGAAAGGTGGAAGAAGCGGTATAGACACAATTGAAGCCGTGAGGACGGGTCGTGAGTCGTGCTTGGATAGCTCAGCCGTTAGAGCACTTGCCTGCGAAAGGCAAATGTCCCGAGCTCGAGTCACGGTCCGGCACACAGTTTTAATCTGCAAGTTGTCATCGAAGTTCTGTAACACCTAGGAGATCTACTTAGATTGCAGAGGGAGAAGGTTGAACCCCCTGGGTCTCTTCAAATGTTGGGCGATGCATCTCATACTCCTGATACTGTGAAAAGTATTGCAGCCAATGATAGTGGAGACAATGAGATAGACATTGTCGGGTACATACACTGAAAAGCCAAAGAAACTGGTACACCTGCCTTTAATTTCGTGTAGGGTACCTGCGAACATGGACTCGACCAATGTATGAAGTAGTACTGGATGGAATTGACACCATGAATCCTGCAGGGCTGTCCAGGGCTGTGGATATCTCTTCTGAACAGCACGTTGCAAGGCATCCCAGATATACTCAATAATGTTCATGTCTGGGGAGTTTGGTGGGCAGCGGAAGTGTTTACCTGGAGCCACTCTGTAGCAATTCTGGTTATGTGCGGTATCCATTGCCCTTCTGGATTTGCCCAAGTCCGTCGGAATGCACGATGGACATGAATGGATG
Organism: Schistocerca nitens; assembly: GCF_023898315.1. Lineage (NCBI taxonomy): Eukaryota > Metazoa > Arthropoda > Insecta > Orthoptera > Acrididae > Schistocerca > Schistocerca nitens. The sequence goes on from NC_064614.1 coordinate 1,126,352,412, forward strand.
CAGGTGATCAGACAGGATGCTTACATAGGTGTCATCTCTCAGGGTCGTATCTAGACGTATCAGTGGTCCCATATCACTCCAACTGCACACACCCCACACCATTATAGAGCCTCCACCAGTTTGAAAAGACCCCTGCTGACATGCTGGGTGAATGGATCATAAGGTTGTCTTCATATCCGTAAACGTCCATCCGCTCGATACAATTTGAAACGAGACTCGCCCGACTAGGCAACATGTTTCCAGTTATCAACAGTCCATTGTTGGTGTTGACTGGCCCAGGCGAGGCGTAAAGCTTTATGTCGTGCAGTCATTAAGGGTACACGAGTTGGCTTCGGCTCCGAAAGCCCATATCAGTGATGTTTCATTGAATTGTTCGCACGCTGACACTTGTTGATGGCCCAGCACTGAAATCTGCAGCAATTTGCGGAAGGGTTGCACTTCTGTCACGTTGAACGATACTCATCACTCTTCGTTGGTCCCGTTTTTGGAGGATCTTTTTCCGGTCGCAGCGATGTCGTTGATTTGATGTTTTACCGGATTCCTGATATTCACAGTACACTCGTGAAATGGTCGTACGAGAAAATCTCCACTTCCATCGCTACCTCGGAGATGCTGTATCCCATCGTTCGCGGGCCGATTATGACACCACGTTCAGACTCCCTTAAATCTTGATAACCTGCCATTGTAGCAGCAGTAACCGATCTAACAACTGTACCATGTACTTGTCTTATATAGACGTTGCCGACCGCAGCGCCGTATTCTGCCGTTTCCATATCTCTGTATTCGAATACGCATGCCTATGCCAGTTTCTTTGGTGCTTCAGTATAGTTAAACCATTTACACTTAGGACATGCTATTCAAAATGGTAGGCAGATGATCTTTCTTAATTAACAGCTGCAAATAAGTGTTTATTTAATAAACGGAAAATAACTGTACTAGATAAACATGAGCTATTGTAAGTAATGTTGTCTGCTCACATAAGAGGTCCAACGAGTGAGGTGGCGCAGTGGTTAGCACACTGGACTCTCATTCAGGACGACGACGGTTCAAACCCGCGTCCGGCCATCTGGAGTTAGGTTTTCCGTGATTTCCCTAAATCGCTTTATGCAAATGCCGGGATGGTTCCTTTGAAAGGGCACGCCTGACTTCCCTCCCCATCCTTCGCTAATCCGACGGCTTCGCTGTTTGGTCCCCTCCCCCCAAAACGGAAATAAAAGAACCTGACAGGAAAGACAGGGGATGCACCGTATGTGTTCAAAATGAAAAGTGAGCAGCGCTTGAAGTTACCTTACTCAGAAGAATGCTATAGATGCCTTACAGGATGACTAAGAATCAATTTCCACTGTAGCAGTGTAGAACTGTATGAACAGGTTTACATAGTTTCCGTCTATATAGTTTCTTGCGTTAGTATTATTAGTAATTCCTGTTTGTGTTCCATTTAGCATTAATGTACTTTATGAGAACAAAACATGCGCTGGACATAACTGCACACTGTGTTGCCAGTACTGTGGAGGGTCAGTGTAACTATGTGAAACACCTTGTATTTGCTTTTCGTGTGATGTATTTGAGTAGGCAGAATGGGAACTCACCTGCTCGTTCTTCCGTTTGCAGATCTTTCAATAGGGAAGTGCATGACCACAATCTGGCGACTTACCTTCTGTCGTGCTTCTACCGTCCACCCAGCACCTACAGCTATTTACACCCACAGAACATAACTTATACATGATACGGCTCTACTGCACTCTGGCGTGGCACACATTTAATATTTGTTCTTGATCCACTTAATTTAATAGGAATGGGACCTTTTTACGGGAAATTTAATGTAGTTAGTTTTGTCGCTGTTTTCGAGTTAGTGGTGAACAATATAAAAGGCGACCTTTAAACCACCCTGCCCCCACCCTGTACCCTTATACTCACACCATACTGGTGGGAACTTCAACTTTTTAGTCTTCGTTGACTGGGCTAGTGTGGAGCACGGCCGTATCGAGGCCCTGATGAGATAGGCACAGAGGGAGGGCGAGAACTGACTCGAAAGATAAGAAATGGGGGAAAAAAGATATGAAAGGTGGTTTAAGAATTAACGGAGAGGGATATGTGCGTTCTCCTAGCCCCTCGTGTTTGTCTTTTACCTACGAGAACTTGTCTTCGCCTCGGTTCGCAAATACAAACTTAAGCTATTGTCATAAAGGCGTTGCTACAGTGCATCATATCACTTCCCGAAGGTGGGCTGCGGGTTCTGTAACAAATATCCTGTTTGACGGAAGGCTCTCGATCTGTGGCGACTGGGGACTCGAGCGATCTGCGATAGTGGATAGAGCAAGCAAAATGGTGGAGGAAAAATGCATCAGTAATTTAGTTGGCTCTCTCCGACCAGTACTTTCGCTATTCCACCGAGTAAATAAAGAGAATCCAAGGATAAGCCTTCTGTGGCAGATAAATATCATCATGGGCGTTTACTTAGCCCTCAGGCAGCTGGCCTCTGTTGATGAACGCAGTTTCAGCTAATTACTGATGATAAAATCTACTCGAGACAGAGTATGGGTCAAGGCAGACTGTCAAACGGAACTACTTGTCGACAGGATACAATACGGTTGCTAGATTGGACTTCAATGACGTAATCAATTAGGCTTAAAGTAAGGAAAGGCAAAGTAAAATTATAATAAAAACACAATTAATGGAAAGGGATGTTTTCTCAGTTCATAATTACAGCAATTTTTCTTTTATTTCTCATTAACAATTTATAAGGAGCAAATGAAATCTGGTTGGGGGTTGGGTTCTTGGGGAAGAAGACCAGACATCAAGGTCATCGATCTCATCGGATGAGGGAAGGAGGGGGAAGGAAATCGGCCGTGCCCTTTCAAAGGAACCATCCCGGCATTTGCCTAGAGCGATTTAGGGAAATCACGGAAAACCTAAATCAGGATGGCCGGACGCGGGATTGAACCGTCGTCCTGCCGAATGCGAGTCCAGTGTCTAACCACTGCGCCATCTCGCTCGGTATGAAATCTGGTGCTTATTACACATCATATAGAAACCAGTGTACAATATTTGTCATAAACAATAAAATATAGATTTGTTTTACTTTCAATTATTTAACAGGTTTATCGAATTTGTAAGTTGTTATAGGATGTAAAAAATTAAATTTCCAGTTTCAAAACGCTGTAGTAAGAGAACCGCTGTTCGTAATGACGTCAAATTTATTGACGCAGGGCGAAACGTCATGGGGAAAAAATTAACGAAAATTTTACCAAGAGATGGCGCTGCAAGCGTCTTAACGTAAATAGAATCGGCTACAAAAAACAAATGAATCGTAATACGGCTCCTATGGCTTGAGGTGCAGATTACACCATGCGTACTGTTCAAGGTGCATGAGTGCTTAAGTTCGGCAGTCAACAGTAATGCACTGTCAGTTATGTAAGCCCATCAACCACAGCAAATTCGTAACACATCGAATGGGGAAAATAGGTTTGTAATTGTCCTGAGGCAAAAAACAGCATATAAAGCGAAATGTCGCCGGTTTCTTACTGGCGCAAGACATGTTCATCATGCTGTCCACTGTTTTCTACCAAAGGTGAAATCGAGAAACAGTATGTTCCACGACAGATCAGTGTGCATGTGAGTCACGTTCAAAACGCGTTGCGCAATGCTTGTCTTTAGCTAAGTTCGTAATTCAAGCACTAAACACGTCTTTTAGGTAACCCCACAGCCACAAGTCACACGAATTAAGATCAGGTGACCTGCACGGCCAGGCTGTGGGGAAAAGACGGCTGATACTTCCAGCATTTCCAAAACGCCACTGCAGCAGCCGCTGTGGAGTGTACGGAGGAGCGGCATCTGGCGTGAAAATGATCCTACCCATACGTCCACGTTGTCGGAGAGGTGGAACGACAAATGCGTACAAAAGACACTCATAGCGTCTGCGGTACAGGTAACAGGACCTTTCAGGACTCATCACCTCGGAAGAATACCGCCCTATGATGTGTCGCAACCCCCACCACACAGTCACCTTTGCAGAACGAATGGTACCGGTTGATGTGCGGATTTTCCGTTGTTCGTATTCTGCAATTATGCATATTCATATGTTCTTAGAGGTGGAAATGGGCTTCGTCTGTACATAGAACGTTCCATGGGCGTTCATTGTCCACTTCCTTGCGAGCAACAAATTATGTCTATTAGTCAAGTTTTAGTTAATTTTTTTTTGTTCCATGACGTATCCGCCCCCTCTCCCCGCCCCTCCAGTTACTAATATGCTGTTCAAATTTGATGTCATTGTGAGCAGCTGTTCTCCTTCTACCGCGTTTTGAAACGGGAATTTGGTACACCCTGTACTACAATGGGGAATTTAATTTACCGTGCACAACATTTCTCACGAATGCATTTCAGTTGTGTAGCATTTAGCAATACTGCCTCGTTTTTATTAAATCTGACAACAAGATTAGAAATTTGTTAAATCTGTGTAAAATTACAGAAAGGCAGGATTTGGAGGAGGGGTGGGCAACTTCAGCAGTTCTCCCAGTGCAAGATCACCCGGTATGGCTTCGGTGTGGAATATGGTAATTTGGTCTATTTTTTATGTCAAGAGATGTGATGCTCCTCAAAATTGCAGTTGACAACAATACAATACAGAAAACAGATTCCTTTAAATAACTAGGAGTGTGGATTACATACAATGCAAAAGAAGGCAGCTATAGAAACTAGAGTGCAGAAAATGGAAAGAGTGTTTCATATGACCAAAAACGTTTATAACAAAAAATCTTTGTCCTGGAACACGAAATTAACACTACCAAACCGTGGCCAGACCTGAAGCTCTGTATGCGACAGAAACACTTAAACTAACAAGAAATAGAGATCTTGAGAAACTAGAGAAAGTCGAAAGAAGAATTTTAAAGAAAATACTGGGAGCTAAAAGAAATGATAATGCTGAATACAGGTTAAGACCAAAGAGACATCTATACTTCAAAACTGAAAAACTAACTGATGTAATGAGGAAGGGAAGACTACAGTTTTTTGGACATATATTCCGAATGGATAACAACAGACTAACCAAGCGGATATTCACATTAATAGCTACAAATCCAAGCCCACATGGTTCATAGAGACTGAAAAAGACATGGAAAACGCTGGAATTACAATAGGCACAATAGAAAACAGAACACATTTCAGAAAGGCAGTTCAAAACGCAGAATTTCAGGAGAGAAAGAAAACAACTAGACCAAAGTGGACTCAGAATAAAGGGAACAACACTCTAAAAGAATGAAGGAAATTTGGAAACTAAGGAAATCTAATACAATGAAAAGTAGCCAAAGTTGATTCATCGTACACTCCAAATGGGTTCGGAAGAAGAAGAAGAAGAAGAAGAAGAAGATTGGAACCCCTGAACGTTTGTGGGAAGCCACGTAAATGCTTCACTGGGACTCGCTGGTTTCCTGGACAACATGTCTTTAATACAGCAGGAAGTGACAAAGCACGCAACCTGCGGCGGGAATGCAGAGTTAAACTGCTCAAAAGGAGAGTTGAATTTTGCACCACCTGCATGTCTAGAAACTCGTATGGGCTTAGATTCAATGGAAGCAGAGAGCGAAAGAACGAGGCATGTGAGATTAAAAGCGCAACATGACTGTAAAATAAAAACATAACACTAACAAAATAAAGGCAGTCTGTTCGATAGTGTACATACTTACACATCTGTACAATCAGTGTCTGCTTCTCCATAACCTGCAGCGCTATGTTGCTCCACTCCCTGCGCTGCAACATTCTTGGGTCGTCGTTGTCGCGCTGTCCGCGAGAGAGTCGAGTCGTAACTTAAACCTGTCCCGTAGCTTCACGGCGGGCCTCCTGAGGTCACACAGAATCAGGCGGGTTCCTGCGAGGTCGAAACACACAATTGGCCAAGCTTTCCGCTGAACCCGTGGGACTGCAATGCTTGATACGGGTTCTGATGCTACGCACTCTACTATGACTGCGCAAACGACACTCGTGTTCGAACGGGCTCAAAATATTCCGGTACGCAGCAGCGCTCGATTCAGTATCGGATCTGCTCGAACAGTCACGTGACATTTGAATCTCGCTGCGTGCGAGCAAGCGATACAGAGAAATTACGACTAGCCACAAGAAGCTATGGCTGCTTAAAATTTGACAATTCGTGAAAGACAGGAAAAGATATAGACTGCACAAACCCGTTTTATATCCGACAAAAATTTTTCAGAAAGAGTTCAAATACAGTACTGCTACGTATGGATATACGGGCTGCGGCAGAAAATAAAATAATACAGGGGACAGTACAAATATTCATGTTTTGATAAAGATACATTCTCTTTCTTATGGAGAACTAGTGTGTATCGCTATTTCTTGAAAATTACTTGTGGTAAGTGACCATAGTGATAAATAACACATTCGTGCAATCTGTCTGAAAGAAATAACGTATCTTGCCGGAACATGCCGTTCGGTATCTCCTGAATGCACTCATGAATTAGATCTTTCAGTCGTCGATGCTGATTGGGCCTTGGTCATAATCTTCTAAAGATAGCCCCACAAAAAATAGTCTGTTGCTGTCAGGCACCTCGTGATGACTGGGTGTTGTGTGATGTCCTTTGGTTAGTTAGGTTTAAGTAGTTCTAAGTTCTAGGGGACTGATGACCATAGATGTTAAGTCCCATAGTGCTTACAGCCATTTGAACCATTTTTTGCTGTCAGGCAGGCAGAACGAGCAGGTTAGTTGATATCACCAAAGCGAGAAATAACGCTGCCTGAGAACATTTCATTCAGGATTCCCATGGAAAGACGTGCAGTGGGGGCTGTTGCACCATCTTGCTGGAACAAGAAATGGTTCAAATGGCTCTGAGCACTATGGGACTTAACTTCTGAGGTCATCAGTTCCCTAGAACTTAGGACTACTTAAACCTAACTAACCTAAGGACATCACACACATCCATGCCCGAGGCGGACGCTCGGTTCCAGACTGTAGCGCCTAGAACCGCTCGGCCACTCTGGCCGGCCCTTGCTGGAACAGTAAGGAACAATGGGGATTGGCTTCATGACGTAGAAATATTTATAACATGCCTATGTAGCGCTGAGAATTGCTGCTACACTGTAACCCTCGCGGACCGATAAAGCGCTCAGAAGAAATGGCGTTCTGTAGACCACTTTCCTACTATGCTTAGGACGATCGAGCAATTCACACGGTGTGTGTGCAACCCAGAACCGACAGGTCCTGTTTGTTTACATACCCAGACAAGCGGAACATAGGCCTCTTCTGACATCAGTAACTTGTTACTCAATGTGTTTATTTATTTATTTATTGGTTGTTGTCGTTACATATGACCTGCATCCTAGAACATATTTCAGTCCGTGTTTCACAGTTGTTTTATTATTAAAATCTACAGTGCATTGAATCGCTAAGACACATCGTTGGGCGCGATAGCCGCGCGATCTGAGGCGCCTTGTCACGGTCCATGTGGCTGCCCCCGTCCAAGGTTTGAGTCCTCCCTGGGGTATATATATATATATATATATATATATATATATATATATATATATATATATATGTGTGTGTGTGTGTGTGTGTGTGTGTGTGTGTGTGTTCCAAATTTTACACGTCGTTGACTTACTGTAGCACGAACAAGTCAACAGGTAGCAGGGCGATCGAAAGATCGAGAAGAATCATTCTCGAACTGTGACATTAGCTGCTCGAGCAGTTAGTCGTGTTCAAACGCAACACTACTCTACAATAACGATCATCAGCCATGAGACAACCTCTGGGCGCGCAGCTGATGAGAATCCTGCGCCACTGAACCAGGTTCCATTCCAGGCTTTCTTTGTCCTCTTTCTTCGCGCACCACGTTGCTAGTAGGTTTGTGTTGATGTTCGTAGTGTATACCTACAGGCGACTGTGATGATGTGCAGATGGCTGCACAGCCCTCCCAGTTCTCCCCAAAAGCAGCGGCGCATTATTCTGGTTTTCCGCGGTACGTACACTGACGGGAAAAGATCCCAACACCAAGGAGGGGTTACACGAGATAAAGGAAAGTTGGTAGGTGTGATTCTACGTCTGAGAGATGACGTTTATTCATATTTCGTGCCAGTCGCATAACAATGTTTCTAGTAATACCACTATGAGAATGCGCATCAGATTTGCTTTAACTATGCTCTGTAACGGTCCTGAACATTAATTACCTTTGACAGTGGACGTAGTGAGTTGATGTTAGTCAAGAATGTCTTCAAGGCGACAAAGACGCTATTATCAACAACTCACTGAATTTGAATGAGTTTGAACGTGTAATAGGGCTAAGAGAACCTGGATATTCCTTCTACGATATTGCAAAAAGACTTAGCAGGAATGTAGAAACTACACACGATTGCTAGCAGAGGTTGTCACGAGAATGTACTCTCACGTGAAGACCGGACTGCGGACGGCCACGTGGCACTACCGAGAGGGAAGACAGTCGTGTTCGGAGTATGGCTGTGGCGCATCGCACTGCATCTGCAGCAGCAAATCGAACAGCTGTTGACACCACAGCGACACGACGAACTGTTGCAAATCGGTTACTTCAAGGGCAGTCCCGAGCCAGATGCTCTGTAGTGTGCATTTCACTGACGCCAAACCACCACCGTTTCCTACTTCAATGGTGTCAAACGAGATATATTTGGAAGGCAGAATGGAGGGCTCTTGGGCTTCTTGATGAAATCTGGTTATGATTCGGTGCGAGTGATGGCCCTGTGTTAGGTCGAAGGAAGCCACGTGAGCGCCTGCAACCAACCAATGTGCGGCCTGGACACACTGAATCTAAATCTGGAGTTAAGGTCTGGGGTGCGATTTCGTATGACAGCTGAAGTTCTTTCGTGATTAACTACAAATTTGTACCTGTTGGGCTGCCATTCGTGAACAGCATTACAGGGGGTGTTTTCCAACAGGATAACGCTTGCCCACATATCGCTGCTGTAACCCAACAAGCTCTACAGAAAGTCGACATGTTAGCTTGGCGTACTAAGTCATCAGATCTGTCTGCAAGCGAGCACATATGGGGCATCATCGAACGACAACACCAGCGTCATCCACAACCAGCATTAAAAGTCCCTGTATTGGCCAACCAAGTGCAACAGGCACGGAACTCATCCCTCAAATTGACATCTGGAACCTGTACAACACATTGCACATTGCATGCACGTTTGGATGCCTGCTTTCAATATTCTGGCGATTACAGCATTTCACTTTTACGATGGCTTTCCTTGCGCTTTTATTAACCTGTAATCTTGCAAAGTTAATCATTTAAATATACCGGGTGATCAAAAAGTCAGTATAAATTTTAAAACTTAATAAACCACGGAATAATGTAGATAGAGAGGTAAAAATTGACACACGTGCTTGAAATGACATGGGACTTTATTAGACCCAAAATGCAGGATGGCGCTCCGCCCCATATTGCTAGACGCGTGAAAGATCTCTTGCGCGTGTCGTTTGGTGATGATCGTGTGCTCAGCCGCCACTTTCGTCATGCTTGGCCTTCAGGGTCCCCAGACCTCAGTCCGTGCGATTATTGGCTTTGGGGATACCTGAAGTCGCAAGTGTATCGTGATCGACCGACATCTCTAGGGATGCTGAAAGACAACATCCGACGCCAATGCCTCACCATAACTCCGTACATGCTTTACAGTGCTGTTCACAACATTATTCCTCGACTACAGCTATTGTTGAGGAATGATGGTGGACATATTGAGCATTTCCTGTAAAGAACATCGTCTTTGCTTTGTCTTACTTTGTTATGCTAATTATTGCTATTCTGATCAAAGGAAGCTCTATCTGTCGGACATTTTTTGAACGTTTGTATTTTTCTGGTTCTAATAAAACCCCATGTCATTCCAAGCATGTGTGTCAATTTGTACCTCTGTATCTACATTATTCCGTTATTTATTCAGTTTTCAAATTTATACTGACTTTTTGATCACCCGGTATTATCTAGACAAATGTATTCTCAAAGTTTCATTACTCTACACTAATTATTTCTTGGTGTCGGAGCTTTTTTTCGTCATTGTATTTGCTATAATCTGTAGGTAACGCTCAACTGGTGTTATTGACAGCGAGCGACCACTAAGGGCGAGATCTTCCATGTTTCATGTCTCACTATAGCGACTGAATGCTTGAATGACGTACACTGTTTGACAAAAATACAAGACACCCAGAAGACACGATCGGATATCAGTGTAACTTCGTACACAGCACTGGCGGGTATGTAAATGATTTGAGTTGCAATTCTCTGTCAGGTAGAATAGCTGACAAGAATTCATTAATAGTGTTTGTGTCGTGTGCTGTTACCGAGGCCGGTAGATGTATAACGTGCATGGACAGCGTCAGATGTTGAGTGATTACTGTGAAGGACACGGAGATGCCGCGCACGCCTGTCAGACAGAATTATCTTGTTCAAATTTGCCCTCGAGAAGATCGTACGCGAGACCTTCCAAGAGAACGAAAGGATTGAAATCGAAGGAATGGCATACTTACCCTATGCAGACGACATCTGTTTACTGTCTAGGTCGGAAGAGGAGTTGGAGCAAATGACCAAAGCAGTAAAGGAGGCTGCCAGCAAATTTGGGCTAAACATAAACGAAGCCAATACAACCTCGTTATGACGCGTGGTCATTATCAGACTGCTGGTCATCTACAATCACTGCAGGTTGGGGACCAGTCATACAAGAGTGCATGAATTCAAATACCTAGGGGCACTTTTCACTGAATTCGTCATGTGAAGCAGAGATCAATGCCAGAATACAAGCAGGAAACCGATCACCACAGCCTAGCACAACTGCTTCGGTTCGGATGTCTCTCCAGACAGTTCAAGGTTCTACAAAACCCTGATCCAGCCTGTTGTTATATACGACTGTGAGACATGGAGTATCCGGAAACAAGACTTCCATAAGCTCCTCGTTTTTTGAGAGAAAAGTGCTTCGGGAGATCTTCGGTCCGGTTCTGGATGCAGATACAGGAGAATGGAGGATCAGATGCTACGAAGAGCTTGAGGAACTATACCAGCAGCCCAATATAGCAGGAAATGTCAAAGCCAAACGAATGCAGTGGGCCGCCCATGTGGCCCGGCTGGAGGACCACAGATGGCCTCGGATGCTCCTGGATTTCACACCTACAGGAAAGAGATCCCCAGGGAGACCCAAGAAGCGTTGGAGGGATGGCCTCCATGAAGACTTAAACCAAGTGACAATAGACGTGGACGGATAGCAGATAACAGCAATGGACAGAATACAGTGGAGGAAGAAACTTGTAGAAGCGTGCTGTCCACGGGGCCTGGTCACGTAGTAGTAGTAGTAGTAGTAGTATCATTGTGAATCTCTATTTGGCGAGCCGATCATGTGACGCACTATCCAGACATGTCGTACATTTTGATGTAACAGTGGCCCAATAAGAACTGCTTGGGAACATGGCGGTACGTTTACTAGTCGTAAAGGTTGCGGGCAATCATGTCTGACCACTACAACGAAGGATCGCCGTATTGTGCACCAATCGCATCGTAACCCATTCACACGTGCACCTGCCATCGGAGAACGAGTAATAGGTTCCCTGAACCATTGTGTGTCATTCTGCACCATTGGTCGGATACTAGCAGACAGACAGACCTGGGAATTACTGTTCCGTGCTTCCGTGCTATAGCCGTCCATATGATTTTATTTTATTTTGTCGCTACCAGTTTCAACGCTTCAGTGCGTTATCTTCAGGCTGTTTTTGATGCGATACAGGTAGATATGATCTCCACGCATAACACATCAGTTGCCAGCATTACCGGATACGCAGATAATGTCAGCAATGCAACCATCTGCTGCGTACTCTTACTGATAAGTTGGCTCCTATTAAAGTTCATTAATACCACAGCATAAACTGCTGCATTTAAAGTGGTGCCTCGATCGGGAGGTATCGACAGCTGATGAATGGTGTCGCAGTGTGTTCAGTGACGAATTGCGGTTGCCGGCTACGCTGGATGGTCATCACGGGCGAGTATGGCGGCGACCTGGGGATAGGTCCCATTCTTGCAATGTTTTGGAGCCGCAACCGCCGTCGTGACTTCGGGTCACGGCTCGTAGTGACCGAGAGAACTCTGGTGGCACAGCGGCATGTCGCGGGCAACCTCCGTCCTCGTGTATTACCTGGGGTGCAACAGATTCGTCGTGCTATTTTTTAACAGCACAATGCTCGTTGACGCGACACGTGTCTTCGTGAACTGTCTGCACGTCGTTGAGGTACTTCCGTGGCCAGGAAGATGTCCAGACCTGCCCCCAATAGGACGCATGTGGGACCAACTCGGATGTCAGTTCCGTTGCACTGACAGTATCTAAGATATCGAGGACGTTACAACGGAAGTGGGCCGGCTTGCTTCAGGTGAGAACGCAACGGCTTTGACATCCTTCGAAACGGAATCGGTGCATGAATAAAGGCTGGAGGCGTGGGGAGGGAAGAGGCTGGGAGCAGGCGTGTGGGGTGCATCATCTTACTGATAACGTGACAAATAAATAAAAACACCTACAGCCGTCCTTACGATTTTATTTTATTTTGTCGCTACCAGTTTCAACGCTTCAGTAAGTCATCTTCAGGCTGTTTTTGATGCGATACAGGTTGATATGATCTCCACGCATATCACATCAGTTGCCAGCATTGCTGGATACGCAGATAATGTGTCAGCACTCCAACCATCAACTGACAACTCTTACTGATAAGTCGGCTCATACCGTAAAGTTCTTTGTAAATTTGACTCTTTGTTGTAATTATTGAAATAACACCACATACACTGTCAGTCCCTGAAGTTTCACTGTTTCTTCCTCCTCTTCTGGGAGCTTCACTTTTTTGCCAGGCAGTGTAGCTGAGGCGAGCAACTTTACGTTCTGACAGCCTTCCTTGCAGAAACTTGAGAATGCGCCCACCGCCTGTTAGAAATGTCCCTTCGCAGCATGTTGACACAACGAGCAGTCCACGCAAGCCGCATTGTCCCGTTCACGATTGGAAACATGGCGGACTCTGCTGAGCCGCGCTGACAATTCAGAGTAAGCTTTACCCTCATTACACAGAAAGCTGCAAGTAGCGATTTCCCAGCCTCAATAGAGTATTGCGAACGCCAGATTTAAAAGGGAAAAGCAACTCGTGAGGATGGTGCAGAACTTTCATTTTAGCACTATATGTCACACTCGGTGCCTTACGGAACAGTAAACTCCTATAACGTGTTTTATTTGATAAACTTCTGAAACTTAACGGTCTCAGTGTAGCCTTCGACGAATGTTGCAAATGTATTTCCGAAATCAGAATATTGTTTACACATTTTTTTTCCGCCTGCGCTTTTGCTGGAAATACAATTTTTTCAAGTGTAGCTCTGCACCGCAAGCAGTTCCCCCAGACTTTGGAGTTTAGGCATTGCCTCTGCATGGCGTTAGCTTGGTCAATTGTCCTTCACACCCCTAGTGAAGAAGCTATATTTATTTTCACTATTGAACTACACAGTCCGTCTCTCCCTGCCTGTTTGGCAGCCATGATGCCCGTATCAGTTAGAGTCCACACTTGATTATATGACTCGGGCAAAGGGCTGCAGCTGCGTATCGTCTCTGGCAGCGCTGCATACAGATGCTCGTGCCCTGTATTACTTTGTCTACCGTCGACAAGAAATTCTCATACTTCACGTTCTATTAACTCCTATCGCTAAGAGCCAGCCGGTGTGGCCGTGCGGTTCTAGGCGCTTCAGTCTGGAACCGCGTGACTGCTGCGGTCGCAGGTTCGAATCCTGCCTCGGGCATGGATGTGTGTGATGTCCTTAGGTTAGTTAGGTTTAAGTAATTCTAAGTTCTAAGGGACTGATGACCATCGATGTTAAGTCCCATAGTGCTCAGAGCCATTTGAACCATATCGCTAAGATCGCTAAAGGTGCGTTCACATAGATCATAATTTACGACAATATTTGGCGTCAATAGCGCTGCCGTCAATATTGCTGCAATATGGGTGCAATGGACAGCAATTTTTCAGTATGGACGGGCAATATTGCTGACGTCGGAGACTTTCAGGTTGTTGCCCACGTACTGCAAGAGTTTCCGGTATATCCACAAAGGGTGGAGAATATTTTGTATCGCAGGGCAATATCTATCCTTGTGCTTCTCCATAAATACTTCACTCTCGCTCTCAACTTTGTTTCCTACTTCTATCACCGACAGCGCTGCAGTCACGTGTCTGATAGTTTCTGAGCAAAAACTGCGTCGTTTCGCTTCTGTTTAAAGTAGTTTCCCCCGTATTGTCGCGATGTTGCCGGTGTATCCGAGAAGGCGGAGAATATTATGTACTACAAAGCAGTATCTGTCCCTGTCCTCCTCCATATATGCTTCTCTCTCGCTCTCTTCTTGGTTTCCTACTTCTCACACAGACAGCGCTGCAGTCGTGTGTTTGAGCGAAAACAATATCGTTACGATTCTGTTAGAAAGTTTGCGTGCATACATAGGCTACATCCACTTATTTTTTTGTGGGTTTGTTGTGGGCAGCATGGAGAAGCAGACAAACGAGACAACTATGGCTTTCATAAATGCAATGCATCAGCGGCGAGAGCTGTGGGACGTCGAAAAGTAATGTTATACAAAGATCGCAGTCTGAAAGAGAACTGTTGGCAAGCTGCTGCCGATAAGTTCGAAATTACGCATGATGAAACAAATAAAAATTTCCGAAGTCTCCGACTCCATGTCATACGCGAGGCACAGAAGCTTCGTAGGAAGAGTGTAAGCACAGGTGACTTTTCATTCACACGGTTTGCATTTGGTGCCATGAGTTTCACACTATTTCGAGAAGTGTGTGAAGCAGAAACTGATAGTGTAAATAGCGTTGAGTGCTGATGAACAGAAAACATAAATAAGTGTATTCTTATTTCAAACATACCAGTACCATAATGTAAGCCTTCAGTCCTACCAAAGCACTGCGTACTTCTGGTACCTAGACGCTTATTGACAAATAGTGCGCTTTAAAAAGGTACATAAATCCTTTGCACGAATCTCCAGTAGTTAAAAACCGAAGCGTGGTCCCGGAAACGATTTGCCGCAAACATTGTGAGGCAACAGTTGCCGGTTATACACGAGACTGCAATTCGTGTGGCTGCAGTGATGCCAAACAACATTGTCGGGATTCAGCGTCGGCAATATGTAATTTTTCTGGCCATGTAAAATTGTCTTAACTTGGTGTAGTTCAGTGACGTTCTGTAGCGCCCTCTATGTTACCGAGATAGCTGATGCCTGTAGTACAGGACTTGCCCTGCATTGTTCGCGTCGTTCTCAGCCCGGTTCAGCTTTACCAATGCTATCTTATAATAAAAACCTTATGTGACGCAAGTCTTTCTATTGGACGCAGCTTAGGCACCTTAAGTGTTTCTAACCCACACTAGTAATTCTACCAAGGAAAACAGGCTTGCAGTCTAACGTGGATCTTGACATCATTTAAAGGTGACGGCTGGATTAAAGGCAGACTGAAGGATTCTGTGGTCGAACCAGCGATCTCTACGTTTCCATGCCTGTGCTTTACCACTAGACACCAGTAGTACCGGTACGGTCGCCTCCGTACATTTCGGTCATTATTACTTTACATTCTTGTTAGAGATCAGAAATAAAGTCTGTACCCTCGCTTCAAGCTCTCCAGCGGATCCTATGTCGTCTTTCCCAATGTCGCTGTGTCCGCACGCTCGTAGACTCAACTCGGCAGTCTCCGCCACTGCCCATTTACGGCAATTAAAAACTCGTTGCTTAAGTCTGTTGTCGGGTACAAAGTGGACTATACTAGCGTAGAAAGGAGAGAGCGTACCGATCTTGCAAGTATAGGCGAGGAATCGCGGTATTGCCACTATAAAAATGGTTCAAATGGCTCTGAGCACATCTGTGGTCATCAGTCCCCTAGAACTTAGAACTACTTAAACCTAACTAACCTAAGGACATCACACACATCCATGCCCGAGGCAGGATTCGAACCTGCGACCGTAGCGGTCGCGCGGTTCCAGACTGTAGCGCCTAGAACCGCTCGGCCACCTCGGCCGGCTCATTTTTGCAATGTGTAGCTCGAGTCAGCCTACACAAATACTGCTAATCACATCTATCTTCTGACGCCCAGTGTAAACGGAAAGTGTCGGATTGTTTCCAGTTACACATTTTTAGGGCAGAATTTTATGTATCTGTTGATAGGGCGTTCCCAGATTCGTCTAGTGCAACATTGGTGTTACTGATATGTATTGTCTGGGGACAGTAAAACACGAAGAATAACGTATACGCCAAAAGCGAGGGCACCGCACTGGCACGCACTATGCAGCAGCGTTGCTCACTCGCTGCTGGCGTACTAGTTTTTCTTCGTGTTATACTGTCCCTAGTCAATAAATATTTAACACGAATGCCGCACTAGACGGTTTTGGGACTGCTCTGTCGAACAGACTCGTAAAATTCTGCTTTAAAAATCAATTTGTTTGTTTACCATTACAAACTGGCGCCCTCCGTCGGCACTGGACGTCGCATGAAAGACGTGACGTGAGTACTATTTGTTTGACCCAATTTCATCTACGCATTGCAAAAAACAGAATTGCATTCATCTGCCGAAATACCAGAGGAAATGCGTCCGACGACTCAGAAACATATACATATTGTGTGTTTTGTCGGGTTTGTGAGGTGCTGAAAATGCTCGAAAATACAGAAAAATTATAAAAGCCATGATACATTTCAAAAAATCGGTACAGATAAATGGCCAAGAACAACGTAACGAATGATGCAGTGTACGAAAGACAAAACTCTCAAAGCCTTTTCACAGTGTTAATATTCTATATGTCCATCCTTCGCCACACGGCACACTTCTAATCGGTATCCAATTCTGCCCGTACTCGACTCAGCATATCAGGAGATCGGTAAGAACAGACGCTGCGATGTGGCTTCGTAAGTCTTTCAGGCTCTGTGCTGGAGGTGGAACACGAACGCTATCCATGATGTAACCCCACAAGAAAACAGTCTAAAGGCGTCAAATGCGGGGACAGAGGTGGCCATTTGAGTAGCGCCAGGTCAACTGCCGCAACACGACCTGTCCAGCGACGTGGCAACGTAGTAATCAGTTTCTCTTGCATGCAATTGTGGAGGGGCGCCGTTTAGTCGAAGGATGAGAAATCCCCCGCTGATTCGCAGACTACGTTGCACACGGCACAGAGCGCATTAGCCTTCTCGGAATCCAAACGTGTTGGACAGTTGCATGTGGATCCTCTGTCTACTATATGCGTGTGTTGTCTCACCTGACCTTGCCTGAAAGATGGAAAGTGTTTTCATCCACTGAAGATTAGTTTGCTTATGAAGTAGTCATGACTTAACGACTTTCAGGAGATGCAAATGTACGGCTTCACTCTTCATTGCTTATGAAGGATTTTTCCACACTCTGGGCTCAGGTTGAGAGGCAGCTGACGATGACATAGACGCGGACGGGAAATCCAACCGCACGAGATTCAGCGAGCGCGTCACATGAGACGTTCTGCTTAAGTTGATTTGCGGCCGCGGCGCGCTCCAGCGTAAGCTGTCTGCTGTATCTTGCTCGCTGATCACACAGTTTAGTTGCGAAAATGAAAGCACGCTGTCCTACGTTAATTCTATTAAAACGCACATTTCCTCTCTTGTTCATACGTGGTCAGGTTGTTTAGGCTATAGTGTACGCAAAAAAAAAAAAACCTTCGGTGTCAAAGACCATGCTATAACACGAAATGGAAAGTTCCAAGCACAGTCGGTAAGGACACTAGCTTATACAAGTTCACAGAATCGAACAAATTGATTTCTGAGAGAAAGGGCCCTTATACAGGGTGTTACAAAAAGGTACGGCCAAACTTTCAGGAAACATTCCTCACACACAAAGAAAGAAAATATGTTATGTGGACATGTGTCCAGAAACGCTTACTTTCCATGTTAGAACTCATTTTATTACTTCTCTTCAAATCACATTAATCATGGAATGGAAACACACAGCAACAGAACGTACCAGCGTGACTTCAAACACTTTGTTACAGGAAATGTTCAAAATGTCCTCCGTTAGCGAGGATACATGCATCCACCCTCCGTCGCATGGAATCCCTGATGCACTGATGCAGCCCTGGAGAATGGCGTATTGTATCACAGCCGTCCACAATACGAGCACGAAGAGTCTCTACATTTGGTACCGGTGTTGCGTAGACAAGAGCTTTCAAATGCCCCCATAAATGAAAGTCAAGAGGGTTGAGGTCAGGAGAGCGTGGAGGCCATGGAATTGGTCCGCCTCTACCAATCCATCGGTCACCGAATCTGTTGTTGAGAAGCGTACGAACACTTCGACTGAAATGTGCAGGAGCTCCATCGTGCATGAACCACATGTTGTGTCGTAGTTGTAAAGGCATATGTTCTAGCAGCACAGGTAGAGTATCCCGTATGAAATCATGATAACATGCTCCATTGAGCGTAGGTGGAAGAACATGGGGCCCAATCAAGACATCACCAACAATGCCTGCCCAAACGTTCACAGAAAATCTGTGTTGATGACGTGATTGCACAATTGCGTGCGGATTCTCGTCAGCCCACACATGTTGATTGTGAAAATTTACAATTTGATCACGTTGGAATGAAGCCTCATCCGTAAAGAGAACATTTGCACTGAAATGAGGGTTGACACATTGTTGTTGGATGAACCATTCGCAGAAGTGTACCCGTGGAGGCCAATCAGCTGCTGATAGTACATGGTACGGAAACAACTGGTTCTCCCGTAGCACTCTCCGTACAGTGACGTGGTCAACGTTACCTTGTGCAGCAGCAACTTCTCTGACGCTGACATTAGGGTTATCGTCAACTGCACGAAGAATTGCCTCGTTCATTGTAGGTGTCGTCGTTCTAGGTCTTCCCCAGTCGCGAGTCATAGGCTGGAATGTTCCGTGCTCCCTAAGACGCCGATCAATTGCTTCGAACGTCTTCCTGTCGGGACACCTTCGTTGTGGAAATCTGTCTCGATACAAACGTACCGCGCCACGGCTATTGCCTCGTGCTAATCCATACATCAAATGGGCATCTGCCAACTCCGCATTTGTAAACATTGCACTGACCTGTAGATGCTACGTACTGATGTGCTTGGTGCTAGTACTGTAGAGCAATGAGTCGCATGTCAACACAAGCACCGAAGTCAACATTACCTTCCTTCAATTGGGCCAACTGTCGGTGAATCGAGGAAGAACAGTACATACTGACGAAACTAAAATGAGCTCTAACATGGAAATTAAGCGTTTCCGGACACATGTCCACATAACATCTTTTCTTTATTTGTGTGTGAGGAATGTTTCCTGAAAGTTCGGCCGTACCTTTTTGTAACACCCTGTATTTAAATAATAGAAAATTACAAAAATGGTTCAAATGGCTCTGAGCACTATGGGACTTAACATCGGAGGTCATCAGTCCCCTAGGACTACTTAGACGCGGGCCTTTTGGCCGATCGGTTCTAGGCGCTTCAGTCTGGAAACGCGCGACCGCTACGGTCGCAGGTTCGAATCCTGCCTCGGGCATGGATGTGTGTGATGTCCTTAGGGTAGTTAGGTTTAAGTAGTTCTAAGTTCTAGGGGACTGATGACCTCAGATGTTTAGTCCCATATGGCTCAGAGCCATTTGAACCATTTTTGAACTACTTAATCCTAACTAACCTAAGGACATCACACACATCCATGCCCGAGGCAGGATTCGAACCTGCGACCGTAGCGGTCGCACGGTTCCAGACTGAAGCGCCTAGAATCGCTCGGCCACACCGGCCGGCTCGATTATTACAGAAAATGTTTCTGTTCAATTGATAATAAAGTCCCATGGTGTTTTACAAAACAGGAAGGAGAAAAAGGATTTGGATACAGCAAGACACGAACCCGCTACGCATTACTTCCTAACTAAACAGAGAAGGTAGCCACGTTGGGCGCTAGGGTCTGGAACGAAGTCTACGTTCGAACCCTTCACACAGGTGTTCCATTGAGTTCAGATCGGGACTCTGGGCAGACCTGTCCATTTCAGGAATGTTATTCTCAATAAACGATTGTCCCAAAGATGCTTCTTCATTATTTTCATTCTGATACAAACAAACCGTTTCCGAACTGTTCCTCTACTGCACACAACACACAATGCTGGAAAATGTGTTCATATCTTTCCTCATGTAGTATTTCCTTAAGCGCAGTAAGGGGGCCACATCCTGATCGCAAAAAACACCCCCATTCCGTAACACCACCACCAGCACCACCACCTCTGTACCTCAATTTTGAAGCTAAACCTTTCCATCGGATTGCCACAGTCTATAGCGTGATTCACCATGCCAAATCACTCGTTTCCGATCATCCACTCTCCAATGGCGTCGTCCTTTACACCACATAGCGTATCGCTTAGCATTGACCACAGAAATATGTGGCTTACGAGAGGCTGCTCGATCAGTGTACAGCATTCCTTTTAATTCTCTATGTACTAACCTCCGCATTGCTCTAAGGACCGTGTCGGTCAGCGTGGCCTTGGTTTGGCTGTGTTCCTTCACATCTCCACTTCATGATGACATAAACAATAATTGACTTGGGCAGCTTTATAAGGGTTCAAATGTCCATGATGGATTAACAGCTATGTTCGAAGTCACTGAGTTCTCCTGGCCGACCCACTCTTCTTCTCTTCTGACATCTCAGTACTCCCCGTCTCCTTTATCGTGGCGGGTCCACCTATAGTGAGATCTAATGGTAAATTCCGCATTATATAGGGTGTTAGTATGCTGTTCATCAGATAGCGTAAGCCCGAAACAAAAACGTCCCGAAGCCGAGTTCTTCGTCTTAACTTCTTTGGCACCTTACTCGGTACTTCATATGACACTGCTGTTCAACGCGTTTATCCAGAACGCTGGGTTAGGTACGGAAGCACAAAGATTCTCCATACTGCTTCCTTTTCCTCGAACTGTTTTAACAAAGAGAATGTCCATATACGTTCAAATATTAACGTAATTAACAGAGGAAGCGGGTGCAACACTGTGAGATTACAAATGGTGGAGTGTCAAATATAGCTTGAATGCTCGGTTGGGGCTCCTTCAGATGGCATTTATCTCGAGAGCCTAAGCCAGGTCGTGGGGACGGTACTTAGCATCCGCTGCCGTAGGAAGTGAAAATTTTGAGATGGAACTGGTGCACGCAATGGGCTGAACTATGCCGTTCACTGTGAAAGCAAGTGAAACCCAACGATAGGCTCAACAGAAGAGCTTGGAACGAGGATCTTGAGAAGGTTTAAGTGTAAGTGTATTGTAATCAGCGTAACGTTGATTTCCATACAATATAAAAGACACCTCTTTTTATTTGTCTCGACGAGCCCGCATCTCGTGGTCGTGCGGTAGCGTTCTCGCTTCCCACGCCCGGGTTCCCGGGTTCGATTCCCGGCGGGGTCAGGGATTTTCTCTGCCTCGTGATGGCTGGGTGTTGTGTGATGTCCTTAGGTTAGTTAGGTTTAAGTAGTTCTAAGTTCTAGGGGACTGATGACCATAGATGTTAAGTCCCATAGTGCTCAGAGCCATTTTTTTTGTCTCGACGATTCCTTGAGACAGTCTGTGCGACTATTACTAACGGAGATAGGCGATTTGGTTTCAGATTGCAAGTAGGCAGAACTCTAAGAAACAAGAAACAATGTAGTTCTTAGTAGCGGACATATTAGACCGATATGACGCTCTGGTGGAAGCCGACCAATGAGAGATCAGTTTTAGCTCCAGAGAAATTTAGTAATACGCAAAGTAACCCTAGAAGTTACGCTTAAGAGATGCAAACCTATGTTTGTAAAATTTATAGATTTAGAGAGAAATTTTGACGATCTTGACTGGAGTACACACTGAGTTTGTGATGGTAGCATAGAGAAGTACAGGAAGCAAAGTTTTACCTATAACTTGTACATAAACCATAAAAGAAATTATTACTTGACAGTGAACAGGTTTGTAGCTTATCTCGATGTCATTCAGTGTGTAGTAAAGGAAGGGAAGGAGAAACTTGGAAAGAAAATTAAGGGTGGAGAAGAGGAAATAAAAACTTTGAGGGTTGCCGATGGCATCGCAATCCTGTCAGAGACGGCAAAAACTTGGAAGATCATTTGGACATAATGTATATTTTCTTGAAAACAGGTTGTAAGGCGAAAATCAACGAAAGTAACACAAAGGTAATGGAAAGTGTCAGACCAGGCGATCTTCAGGGTATTACATGAGCAAACGAGGCACTGAAGGTAACGGCCTTGCCGCAGCGGTAACACCGGTTCCCGTCAGGTCACCGAAGTTAAGTGCTGTCTGGCTGGACAAGCAATTGGATGGGTGATGCGGCGTGCGGTTTGGATTGTGGATTTTTTCCAAATCGTGGGCAGGACTTCAACAAAAACACTTACTTATTATTAACGTAACAAAGGTTTCATTTAATCGCTGCCTCTCCCGGGTAAAGATAGTTATTAAAGAAATCTCCACATGAAATCGTGTTCCAATGTTGTCTGTCAAGCAGTGTAAATGGCACTAAATTTTTTCACAAGAGTGATCTCTCACAATTTTGCGAACTATTATTCAAGGTGGCAACAATTTTCCTTGAATAAAATGAACTATTTTTACACACAATACCACACGCGCACAATACTAATGTATTCTTTTCCATCAAAAACTATTTCCTGAAAGTTCTTACCAAATAATCAGGGTTCATACATTAGCAGAAAACAATTTCAGCACGTAAGATGCTGTTTGCACCATATTTAAAGATTATTCATAATCTAAGTCGAATTTAAGATTTCCGAGTGGGTTCTGGGCCACGAATACACATTTATTATCGTGAAAATTGACTCTCAAGATTCATGTGTCCATAGTAGTTTGATTTAAAACTGCCGCTGCAATATTTCATTAAGATGGTGGCTAACATAAGACAATCACTTATCGAATCTGGTTCAGGCCTTGTTTTACTCTCAACAAATATTATATATTAAATCTTATCCGTACCTTAACTATATGCATTTACATTTAAAAGTATTTCTCCATGTCAATCACTTATTTTTCAGCATTTTACCAATAATTAGCGCTGTAAATCAATAGCGTTAATGGCTGCGCTTCATTGTAGCTGTACAGAAAACTTAACATTTATATAGGACGAAAGTCATATTAAAATAAAAATTCAAACACACGTATTGATTTCAATGACACAGAAATTCTATTTTTCAAATATTACTTAACAACATAATACAGTTCTTTACCGACCTCAGTGCGACAAGACATCAGTCGCGTCCGGTCATTACAACAGTTCAAACAAGAAGCAGCATTATTCAAGAAAATCGTAGATAACAAAAGATGAAGATTTCCATTATCTTTTTCCATGAGTATTGTCTGAGATGATTTTCACAGAAAATTAAATTATGTCACTGACAATAATTATTTATTATTATTTTAGTATCGATGAAGTCCTTTTTTATTAATATCACGAGACATCGTCCATCACGATTACTCAAACACACTTTCACCCCCGTTGTGACTCCAGCCCGTTTTACACGAGCGATTTTCTGGTCACAATCGCCTACTCGAAGCGCGTGCGCCTTTCGTACCTGCGTGTAAATCAGCAACCAACCCCTCTCGCTTCCGATCGAGTTCACTTCTGTTCTAGAAACGGATTTTGTGCTTTCATGTCTTCTTAATCTGTATGGTCTTGTTTGCTTTGTTTTCGTGATACATTAAATAAAGTTCCACGAGTTCCTGGTATTTTTCCTACTAGTATTCAACACGAAAGACGAAATATGTGAAAGCAGAAAGGTTTTTACGTTGTACATAGAAGCCTATGCATAGTAAGAACTTAGATAGGTAAGCGTGTATTACTGAAAATTATTTCAATAACAAAAAAGTCAGACTTATTAGCTAGAAAGATAATTTTCGGTGTTATTTGGCACTTAGCAAGAAAACAAGATACAAGAAATACAGTAAAAGACGCTGTTTGCTGCCTTCTATTGTTTGATGTGTTTCCAAGTACAAATTTTCTCGAAGAAATGAATTTACGGGTTTTGAAATGTTTGGACGACACTTGTCCAATTCTTTCAGTTCTTAGAGGTATAGAGCATTTACCACACGTATTTTGACAAGAATATCCACTATCAGTTTTGTTCTGGTCGTTAATAAACTCTGGTATCATTTCTTGTTCCTACACTTCGTTACTGTATTTAAATTTTTTCTTAAAAAAATTCCCTCATAACGTCGCTTCGCCAAATTGCACAGCAGAAGTCTCAGTACATACACAGTTATGGCGCTGATCTGTAAACGAAAATGACCGCTCCAGACACAGGAGATTAAGTACAGGAATAGA
This sequence comes from Schistocerca nitens, assembly GCF_023898315.1. Taxonomy (NCBI): domain Eukaryota; kingdom Metazoa; phylum Arthropoda; class Insecta; order Orthoptera; family Acrididae; genus Schistocerca; species Schistocerca nitens. The sequence goes on from NC_064614.1 coordinate 1,126,376,741, forward strand.
ACTGCAGGGGCACTGCAGTACACTCATCCGTCTCGAGTAGTCAGTGGAGACAAGAAAGTCGATTCTATAAAAAAAAAAAAAGGTTCAAATTGCTCTGTGTACTATGGGACTTAACTTCTGAGGTCATCAGTCCCCTAGAAGTGAGAACCACTTAATTCTAACTAAACTGAGGACATCACACACTTGCATGCCCGAGGCAGGATTCGAACATGCGACCGGATCCTGTAAAAGTGTCTTAGCGGATGATTTCCGCTTTGCCCATATGCGGTATAAATCTTAGATACGGTGCTTCTGGTGCTTCTTCTATCACCAAACACTTAGAGTACCGTGGATACTGGAGTACGCACCACATGAGCACCAACGATTTGTCCACGTTCGAATTGCTTGTAGCTCCGACATGTTGCACTCTCAACTATAGGAAACACCGTTCTTACGATGACTGACACTTGAAATGTATTGCGGAGGTGCCTTGCTTGGTCAGATACAACAGCGCTACCTGAATTTATGTTCAAACATGTATTTCACGCAGTGTTCCCATATTTTTGTCCAACCACTGAAGGCTGCGTAATTATGCATAGATCAAGACGCTTGCATAGAATAGACTTGTTTCGAGACGTGTGAGACCAATCTCTAGATTGAAGAAGAAGACTACGACGACGACAGCACCAGCAGCAATGATACGATTAGAGATTACTCCATTTTGTGAACATGTGCTTGCATGTCGATATGGATGACGTATGCGGATTTCGATTAATCAGAACTACACAGACATCTGAAGATAGGATTATATGATCCCGTAGTCGATAACGGGATATGAATATCTTGCGACAGTTAAGTGGAAGTTTATCCGGCATATGACTAAAATGGTGTGTTTTACGTCGTCCAATGACAGATAACTTGAGAAGTATTGAGACAAATTCTAGTGTCTACGTACCCTGTTGGGTAAAAATCAATTTCACACGAAATGTGTAGTTGCTAAGCTTTTTGCGCTTGCTTGCCGACAGGTGGCTGAACCTGCAGTCCGACATCGACGACCTGATGCAGGCGGTGGGCGGCCTCAAGTCTGCGCTTGGTGGTGACGGCTGCTCGGGGCTCGTGAGGCTGCTGCCGCTCAACCGCGACCTGCTGGTGGGACACGCCACCTGGTCCGGGTGAGTAGTCGCACAGCCACCCGCCGTCAGCGCTGCCTTCCAGCCGACTTCTCGCAGGGCGCTGAGATTCACCTGTCGTGTCATCTGCGGCCGTAGTCTTGTGCACTATCTGAAGCACGCTTGTGTACGAGGGCGTGCTAAAAACTACGAGGGGCGTTTGAAAAGTCCGTGCAAACTCCGAGAGATGGCACCACCGGCACGTATCGAGGTAATGTTTAGTGAGTAGCATCTTTGGAAAGAACGCACACCAAGTTTCAGCCATATTGGTCTATTTCTTTGTGTTTAGCATTTCTGTGAATCAAGGAAATCGAGTGATTGTCAAAAAATGGACGAAAGAGAATTTCGTGTTATGATTAAACATTACCTTTATGAGAGGCAAAACGCCTCAGTAGACTAAAGAGAAGCTTGATAAATATTACGGTGACTCAGCACCTTCGATTAGAGCAGTTTATAAGTGGTTTCAAAATTTTCTGAGTGACCATATGGGGACAAGTGGTGCTGAATGTTCTGGACACCCCTGGAGGTTATGACTCCAGAAATAATTGATAAAATCCATGAATTAATCCATGATATGTTGATGAATGACAGAAGAGTTAAGGTGCGTGAGATTTCTAGTGCTGTGAGCATTTCGAATGAACGGGTACATAATATTTTACATAAACATTTGGACATGAGGTAGCTATCTGCAAGATGAGTTCTGCGATTGCTCGCGCTTGACCAAAAACGGAATCGTGTGAAGTGTTGCAAGGATTGTTTGCAGCTGTTCAGGAAGAATCCGCAGGACTTTAAGCATCGTATCGTCACTGTGAATGAAACATGGATGCATTACTAAACTGACACGAAACACAGTCTAAACAATGGGCTGCCAAGGGACAAACTGCACCAAAAAAGGCGAAGACCATTCCTTCGGCCGGAAGGGCTATGGCGACTGTCTTTTGGGATTCGCAAAGGATAACCCTCATCGACTATCTACAAAAGGGAAAAACTATTACAGGTGCGTATTATTCATCTTTATTTGACCATTTGAAAACCGAGCTGCATGAAAAACGCCGGCAGTTGGACCGCAAAAAAGGCCTTTTCCATCATCACAATGCACCAGCACACACCTCAGTAGTTGTGGTCGCAAAATTAATGGAAATAGGATTCCAACTCGTTTCACATCACCCCTATTCTCCAGACTTGGCTCTCTCGGACTACTATTTGTTCCACAGTTTGAAGAAATGGCTGGCGGGACAAGGATTTTACTCAAAAGAGGTGGTGATTGCAGCAACTAATAGCTATTTTGCAGACTTGGACAATTCCTATTATTCGGAAGGGATCAACAAATTAGAACAGCGTTGGACCAAGTGTATAAGTCTAAAAGGAGACTGTCGACAAATAAAAAAAAGGTTTACCGAACTACTTTACGTAAGTAGTTTTTATTTTTGCACGGACTTTTCAGACGCCCTCGTAATGCCTCAGATATTTTTACTCTATTCTCAATATCGGTTGCGGTCGGCATTCCAACTTCCCCATTTCGCTGACGCAAGTTGCAAAACCTCTGTCGCTACTGGGTTCCGACCTGTAGAGCGCGACTGGAGAGCCTATATTGAGGGGGATTGGGGGGGGGGGGGGGGGAGAGAGAGAGAGAGAGGCGGGCCATTGGTAAAGTGGCACGTGATTGGCTGATCAGTTGAAACGCCATTTTTTTCCACGGGTATCTCTCGATTCGTATGTTCCAAGGCTTTCTGGAACTGGAATATTATTTTGAAGACTTTCGGAAAACTGTTTTAGTCTGTTAGTATAGCACGTCTACAAACTTGATGTGTTTGAAGAAATTCGTGGGTACTATTATCCACAAAGCATTTTGCCTGGCTGTCGTAACGTCACGTGCAGCTCTGTATCGTTCAAGATTGTATACCATGCTGTCGGCAGTTCGATTCCCTCTGTCGTCAAATTATTATCTCTTTGTTTGAATTGCCTTTGTCGAATTGAAATGTCAGTTAACAAACACTGGATCGTAATCGCATGAAAAAGCGTAATAACGGAAGTTTCGTTTTCGAAAATCAACTACTTCGAAATTTTTACCATGCTTACATGCTTTTGCGGTTATGTACATCGTTACAGAATTATGTCTCCTGTCAGGCTATTAACTTCAACAATGAATATCCTAGCAGGTAACAGTAAAATCGCCTGAGAGCGTCTAAAATAATATAATTGAAACTAGTTTTTTTCTGGTCGATTCCCATTTTTTCCGGAAAGTTATAATAAAAAGCTAATATTCTGCATCACGCCAAACATTAATTTGCACCGCATTAAATGTGAAGTAGTCATATACTAAATAAAATGGTAGGTTTTCTGCTATAATGAGAGTATTAAATCCATATCTCGTGACAGTCAACAACCGATAGTATTTCCCGCACCAATCCTGGCAAAAAAAATTGCGATCGCCTGTTCATCTTATCCACGGTCTAACGAGCAGTGGCCACTTGCCTATGTATATAGGCTCTCTAGCGTGGAACGTGGTCGCGTGTAACGTAACTGTAACTGTACGTGAGAAACAGCGTGCTGTAGTATAGTTTCTAACCGCAGAAAACGTGCCTCCAATTGAAATCTGTAGATGAATGAAAACTGTATACGGTGTATTGTTAGTTTTCATAATGAAGGAAACGCTGATGCTAACCTCAACGTGTGAGACAGAGCTCGGAGTGGACGAATGCGTACGGGAACCACCGAGATCTGTTGGAATCGGGTTGATGAACTCATCAGACAAAATCGTCGGACAGCTGTCAAGGTAAGTATGGCGTATCACAAGAACGTGTACAGGCCATCACTGCAGAACCACGGTACAGAAAATTGTGTGCGCGGTGGGTGCCTCGAATACTCACTCCTGACATGCAACACAGAAGATTGGACATCTATCAAAAATTTCTTTTGCGTTTTGGGCGTGATGGTGATGGGTTCCTTAACAACACTTTGGCAGGTGATGAATGCTGGTGCACCATTTTGACGCTGAAAACAAGAGAGAAGCAATGGAGTTCCGAAACAAAGCATCATTGATTCCAAAATTTCCAGAGCATACCTCCAGCATGCGAAATCATACAGTGTTCTGGAATGCAAAAGGTGTGGTGCATTTGGAATTCATGCCTAAAGGCACCACCATAAATTCTGCTAAGTACTGCGAGAACCTTAGAAAACTGAAAGCACGAATTCGAAGAGTTCGTCCACATATGGAGCACCCTGTCCTTTGCATGACAATGCCACATCACACACGAGCGCCGCGACAACCGTAACAATGCGACGCCTTGGGTTCACTGTCATCGATCATCCTCCATGTAGTCCCGAGTTGGCCCCATGTGATGTTCTTCTGTTTCCAAAACTCAAAGAACATGTTAGAGGACCTCGATCTTAGTGATGAAGCGGTGCACGTAGAGGTGAAGTTGTGGCTCCGTCGACAAAGTCAAACATTCCACAGTGACGGTGTCAACAAACTTGTCTCAAGTTGGGAGAAATGTCCGTCATCAGGGTGACTATGTTGAAAAGTACAATAGACTTGAAGAATAAAGTTGCAGAATGTTAATAAAATTTACATTATTTAAAAGCTTTAAGAGTTTTAAAAATGGTTCAAATGGCTCTGAGCACTATGGGACTCAACTGCTGAGGTCATTAGTCCCCTAGAACTTAGAACTAGTTAAACCTAACTAACCTAAGGACATCACACACATCCATGCCCGAGGCAGGATTCGAACCTGCGACCGTAGCGGTCTCGCGGTTCCAGACTGCAGCGCCAGAACCGCGCGGCCACTTCAGCCGGCAAGAGTTTTAACGTAAAAGAATTATGAAGGTACTACTTTTCACTACACCCTCGTATGCTGATAACGATAAGTGAAAAATCACATAAGGAACAGTGACGCGGACAGTTTCCTCCAGTGATTTATCATTTACACATATCAACCGAGGTACTAAAGCAAATATATATAAAAAATTCAACGATGTCCATTTTTAATTGCATTCGAAAGCCCTTGGCGAGTTCATTACAGTATACAACGCATGTTAGCGTTGAAACGTTTTGCAAAAGATCGGAGATGCTAAAATTGAAAGAAAGGGAAGGCGGCTGGTATCGGATATTTCGTTGTAAACACCGCGAAGTGGGGTACTCTTGCCAGGCTCCGTCATTAGTCAGTCAGTTTTTTATTGATTCACAAAAGTATGGGAAGCCATCCGGAGGATTTCTGATAAACACAGTCGCTTACAAATAGCAGTAGTGCTGAAACAGGGAGGTCTCCAAACGACGCCCAGAGACACTGCACCGACGCTGGGCGAAAATTTTGCCAGGATACGGCATTACGTCGCGACCGAGTAATTGTAGAGGGGTGCAAGTCGGACTTCAGATCCAACTGCTCTGAGGTCTACAATTCTTCTCTCCATGTGAGAGCTTTTACTTTCGGTACATAGTAGTTAAGTTGGCTCTTAAGTTGGCTCTTGTTCCATGATTAGTGGTGCTGCTATTTGTGGGACGACTGCTGATGTTCTCATTGTATATAACAGTTTGCTAGTTGCACTTGCAGAGTGCAGCCAGAATCCTCAGGTATTCACACTCATCTTTACAGGGAGCTGCATTCCTAGTTTTCGTTTTTATGCTAATATCGCTTTATGCAGTTTGAAGGCTGTTCATGTTTTGTGTAGGGGCTTTGACATATCACAAGTAAGCGAAATGTCCCCCGCTACTGATATGAAGTCATTAATCAAGTTCTTTCCACGTTCGTGTAGCATGCTCAAAGCACTGCTGATAGTAGCTCGCAGTTCTGGCAGGGAAAGCGTAAACACTGAATCTTCCACATAACTCCACACAAAAAAACCGCATGGGGTTAGGTCACGAGAACGTGGAGGCCGTGGCATAAATTGTCGATCTTCAACCACCCAACGATCATCCATCGATTTCTCGATTTCCTGTTTAAAAATGTTTCAAATGGCTCTGAGCACTAGGGGACTTAATATCTGAGGTTATCAGCCCCATAGAACTTAGAACTGCTTAAACCTAACTAACCTAAGGACATCACACACATCCATGCCCGAGGCAGGATTCTAACCTGCGACTGTAGCAGCAGCGCGGTTCCGGACTGAAGCGCCTTATGAAATTTTGCATCCACATTAATGTAATTTTACAGAATCATTTCCCATCTTTAAAAGGAAAATCACGCTGTGCTCAGTGGAAGTTTACTGCGTGATAACCAATAATAAACGTTGTCTATTGTTTAATTTGCTTCTTCGCAGGAGAGCTTCTGTGAAGTTTGCAAGGCAGGAGACGAGGTACTGGCAGAACTGAAGCTGGGACGACGGGTCGCGAGTCGTGCTTGGGTAGCTCAGTCGGTAGAGCATTTGCCCACAAAAGGCAAAGTTCGAGTCTCGGTCCGGCACACAGTTTTAATCTGCCAGGAAGTTTCATCACAAACATTCTTAGAAGTTCTCAAGAACTTTTCCTTTCACGTGTTACACATCACACAGAAATCCCCCACTAAATCTTACTCGGCTACTCGCCTTCCCTGCAATTGACTTTATGTGCTTGTTCATTTTCACGTCTTTTCACAACGTTACGCCTGGATATTAAACTGCCGTAACTAAGTCAAAACCATAATGTGCCATTCTCCTTTCGTGCAACTTTGCTCGTTCCATTTCATGCCTTTTCGCAATGTACTTCAAATGGTTCAAATGGCTCTGGGCACTATCGTACTTAACTTCTGGGGTCATCAGTCCCCTAGAACTTAGAACTACTTAAACCTAACTAACCTAAGGACACCACACACATCCACGCCCGAGGCAGGATTCGAATCTGCGACGGTAGCGGTCGCGCGGTTCAGACTGTAGGGCCTAGAACCGCTTGGCCATTGCGACCGGCTCGCAATGTACTGCTAGATATTTAACCGATATGGGTAGGTCAAGCAGTATACCATAAACTGTGTATCCGAACATTACAGACAAATTCCTTTTATAAATTTGCATTCATCCACATTTAAAACACTCTTATTTACTGCGTAGAATAGAAATTCGCTCCAATTTACCCCGAATCCAAATGCCATGCACTGACATGACTTTCTCGTACACTGCACAGCGAGTTTCAAAAATGGTTCAAATGTCTCTGAGAACTATGGGACTCAACTGCTGAGGTCATAAGTCCCCTAGAACTTAGAACTAGTTAAACCTAACTAACCTAAGGACAACACACACATCCATGCCCGAGGCAGGATTCGAACCTGCGACCGTAGCGGTCGCGCGGTTCCAGACTGTAGCGCCAGAACCGCTCGGCCACCATGGAGTTTCGTATCAGCGCACACTCCGCTGCAGGGCGAAAATCTCATTCTGGAAAGTCTGTGATATCCATCACGTCGTATAAAGGAAGACGCCCAAGCAATTCAGAAGTGCATATTGCTAGATTTCTTTCATTGGTTTGATCAATTAGAGAGTGTTACTTGACGTTCCACGAAATGTCTGATCTAAAGTGTCCAGGTACCCATATGTAATGTGGAATAGACCACTAGAGGTCTCGAGAGCCGGCCCGCCAGTATAAAAGGAGGCGTGGAGTACTGTGGTACCAGTGGAGGAGGAGTGACAATAGAATGGGGCGGTGAGGTGAGCTCAGGGACTTCGAACCTGAGTAACAAACCCATCAGGGACTTCTGAATATTTATAAAGCTCCTCAAGTCAACTGATGGAGATGGGATTGTGAATTGGGAACGCGAAGGAACAACCAGAGCTAAAGAAAGACCGTGCAGACTACATGTTCTGTCGGACAGGGACCATCGAGCATTGCGGAGGGTGCTTGCAAAAAGTCGATGGAAGAAATCAAAAAATCACATCGCTCCAGGAGACCAGCCAGCACAATGGCGGTTTCTTTGGGAATTGAAAAGAATGGGCTATAATGGTCGAGCAGTTCCTCATAAACAATACAGTTCTTTAGCCAACGCCCAGAGGAGCTTGAGGTGGCGTAAAGAGCGGCTCTGCTGAACAGGGGATGACCGTAAAAAAGTAGTTTGGAGTGGTGAATCACTCTCTACCCTGTGGCAATCCGATGGAAGGGTTTGAGATTAGCGAATTTCTAGACGGTGAAGGACTTGAATTCGGCGAATGCTTGGAGACCGTTATGTGCCATCATGTGCAGTGTCAACAGTTAAGAACGGAGGCGGTGCGTGGTTATGATGTGGTCCCCGTATTGCGTTTATGAAAACGTCGAATGCGGGAGGATATGAACGTTTTACAGCTGTATGAACTGCGTGCAGCAGAGGAACAGTTCGGAGACAATGACTGTATCAGCATGACCATACTCATATCATAAAGCAGCATAAGTGAGGAGATGCTTTGTGGGTAACAAAATTCCTGAAATCGACTGGCTTGCTTAGAACGCCGACCTGAACCCGCGGAACACCTTTAGGTTGATTAAAACGTTTACTTTGCTCCAGACCCCAGCATCCGACATCACTTACCTTTTCTGATTTCGGCTAAGGAAGAATGGGCTGCCATTCACCCACAGACATTGTCACCTCACTGAAAGTGTCCCCAGCAGAGTTAAAGTCGTCATGAAGACGAAAGATGTACACACCGCATATTAATGTCCAATATAGGTTTTCCGATCAGGTAACGTTAATAGAAATTATTGGGTATTTTCACATACGAAACGCCATTGAGAAAGTTTCTGGATCCAGAATTTGCAAAGAAACTGCAGAAGGGCTATACTGCTTCTAAAATTCATCCTGTGTAATGACCATGAACAAACAGGCAATCATTTTTCCCTCTCTCCATTTTCGAGTGCAACAGGAAAGGGGGTGGGTGTTTCTCCGCCATACACTGTACACCCGATTGCTGATTATGAAGGTTCTGTAGATGGAGATGAAGGTTTGGGACACCATAGAGCGATAAGTGCGTCGCTTGCACCCAGATCCGACAAGTCTGTAGGAGCTGAAGGCGGCGATCATGACACGGGAAGGGATGTTCTCCAAAGTTCCCGGTATTCTTGTGTGCCATGCCGCGATGTGTCGCCGCTGTCATTGTGGGGAAAGGAGATGCTGAAGTCTGGTAGGCAGAGATCTCTAATGCAACTGGTCAAGAGATCAAAATGGTTTGTTGTAACACTAAAACACCTGCGTGCGACGTAACTTTGGAAAAGGATACATTAGGCCCGCTGCTGGATACTTGTCCCTCGCATTTGAAAAGTTTCGGAAATTTCTTAAGCGTGTTCATGGGTATTAATGAAGAAATAATCAGCAACGTCGAACTGATGACGAATAAACACTTTGGACCAAAAACTGAATTGCTGGCAAATTAGCACACTCGGCAAAAAATCATCCTTGGGAGACGTACGCCTGTGTCCCAAATACATTGCGCAACAGAATTAAAGGACCACTTTTTAGGAACCACGTAATTGTCTCCCATTGAGACGTAGAAGTTTGAAATGTGGCCCAAAGTTGCCTAAAACCTTCCTCTGAAACGATGCAAAAGCGTGGCTCCCTGCGACGTCACTCTCCGGCTAGCCGACGCTTAAAATATCAGTGTGTCGACACGGGCGTAAAAAGGCCACAGCTCAAAAAGGCCACGTGACGTGTAAGGTAGGTTAATGATGTCACGTTGACACTAAATTTCACCACAATCTGCCCAACGCTTTCGTGGACGTGTCACACGTTGGAAAGATCGTTGGATCCCCTCTTGCTCACGTTTCAAGCCTTGTTTTGAAGCCTCTGAAATAGAGGTGGTGGCTGACGAAGCCTGCCGAAGGCTCGGAAAGGCGATACTAAATGAGGCCCCCGTCTGCTTGGAAATACGTGTATGCATAGAGCACTTTTTTTTGTCAAAAAGGGATAATGTAGATGTAACGGCTGAGAAAAAAATCATGTATTTATAATTTGCCGACTCCACGCTCCAGTAAGTGTAATATACATATTTAAAGATATAGGTGAGAAACACAGAATACGAATCAGCGTTTAGCACAGCAACCATCAGGCGGAGTGCAAAGAAATAATAAAGAACAGTATATGAAAATTATCATTTTATTGTCCGCCCCCGGTAGCTGAGTGGTAAGCGCGACAGAATGTCAATCCTCTGGGCCCGGGTTCGATTCCCGGCTGGGTCGGAGATTTTCTCCGCTCAGGGACTGGGTGTGGTGTTATCCTAATCATCATTATTTCATCCCCATCGACGCGCAAGTCGCCGGAGTGGCGTCAAATCAAAGGATTTGCATCCAGCGAACGGTCTACCCGACGGGAGGTCCTAATCGCAAGACATTTTTATTTTATCTTTTATTTGTGTGGAAACAAATTTTGTAAAATATAAAGTTAGTGTCATAAACTTAACACGAGATAGTAGTTATTATTGATAATATTATAGTACATCTTTTCGTGCCTTTAGTTTACTGAACTCCACAATAACGCCGTTGAAATCCATTTCACTTGAAACTTTTCTTACAGTTGATGAACTGGACAGACTGGCCGGTCGTTCTTGATTCATCGTAGAGCGAAGATAATTTTTATGAGTTTTAGATGAGAAAAACGCTCGCTAGATGTGACTGAGGCACAAATAATTTGATTATGTGGTGTGGAGTGATTCACTGAAGCCAAATTTAATAATTAACTGAAGGATGTCGTTTGTTGTCCATCTAACAGCAATGTCAACACTCGTATCGGTATGGCTATGACACTATTTTTGGAGCACCTGCTCCTTATCAAACTCATCGTAAATTTCTACCAGATTCTCCAGTGCTACGGCAAATCACCATCGGAAGTTTCAAGCGTTAATTGTCTTCCAACAACTTGGAAAATTTTGATTTCCTTCGTGGTCGTGTATCTTTGTAAAAATTCTCGTATAAATCGGTCTACGCATTCAAACATTGATCGACGAACATCATCCTGCATCGATAATCCAGCGTCATGAGCTAGTGCACCCGGCGTTATTTTATTTACCCTCATTCTTTCTCGTTGGTCGGTGTTAATGTCCATATCACTTCATTTTTGACGTTAAAAATAACAGCACTATCCAAAATTATTGTAGTTCGTTCCATCACTAAAATTTTATTCAGCATTTTTAATTTGGTGTGTTCTTTATCGAAAGTCTAGAGACTGTTGGACTAAATTAATTTCCTTCAGTAACGTGAGCAAAAAGCAGATGCAGATCAAAAACGAAAAATCACATTTAGCTGGAAGGAGCAAGCTTGCTGCAGATCTAATAACAAGGTTTGCCTTGGATGGATCTTACATAGATTCCAAAGAGCTCACACCTGTTTCCATGTTACCTTTTATGACTTGAACTGAATTGTAATAAGCACTCCAGGGAGTATCAGACAATAGTTTCAAACCTTTCCCTGTTTTTACTACAATTAATTCCCACCTATACGAAGAAGACGAGAAGAATGAAATGACTCATCTACTGTTCTAGAGCAGTTCACTCTACAGGGACCGCATGAGAATGCATGAACTTCACAAAGATTTAAAGACTGATTAGCACATGTATTGAACAGAGCTTTTGGACTGACTTCCAGAATTTTTCGTTGTACTCTTCCACGTGTTCCTAACACTGGCGCGGCCTGACCTTCAGCCCTGCGCAACGTAATGTGCGGCTCACATTTTGAAGCTGCTGTTGAATACTTTTGACATATCCTCTGCTTCATCTAGTTACATTTTCGTATTCATAGAATAAAGTACATAATTGTGTATAACCATTAAAAAGCAATTTTTAGAATGTAATATGTAAGTTAAAAGTCACTGGTAAGCTCTTCACTGCATTTACGCGCGTATTTAAATACTGTATTTATAATAAAACTGTGCAGATGGGGTAGGCATCAAGAAGCGTATCGTGTAGAATAATTGCACCTAGCAGACAACTGGTTTTCATTCTACACTTCATACGCTTCGTATAACGTTTTACAAAAATTCAAAAAATTGTGAAAACACCCACTGACAAATGCCATGGCCTGATAATAGGTAAGTAGGCTCCTATGTTTAAATTTTGCATACTTAAGGGGCCTCGAACTCCAAACTGCCTCTTATTTTCTGAACGTAGTTTGGCTTTGTTTGGGATTTGATAAAAAATGGTCTGGTCCTGGGGACCTCAAATCTCGAGGGTCTTGAGATATGGGGGCCCCCCATGAGCAGAAGCCGGGGATGGTCTCGCCCCTCCACCGCCCCCTTCTTAGTGCGGCACTGGATGGAGGTCAGAAATGCGAAACGCGGCTTTGAAATCACGCTGTTCTTTTATTGTGGCCGAGGAAAAGATTTTAGACATCCTGACGCTCAGAATCTACACGAAACGGCCTCAGGTGGTGGCAAAAAAGAGCGTGAATGAAAGTACCCCTTTTCTTGGGGAGGTGATTCCCACACATTTCGCGGTCGGAAACGGCAGTTATCAGTGTGGAGAGCTATAGGACGACGTCGTTGACAACCTATGACACTGCTCACACCCCTGGACGTCTTACCCCTCTCTAAGTTTATTGTGGGGCTGTATCCCCACTGAACATGATCTCACACTTCGGAATGCAGCGCGACCACGATTTTTGATGTCTTGGAACCACTAGGGACCGTTCAAATCATTCGACGAAATAAGGATGTGATCCGAAGCAGGAAAGGCTTTTGCAGCCCTCCTGTTCGCATTGTCCTGTGAAGTGATGATAAAGGGGTGTGATATAGACACATGCGTGAATAAAACGGCAAAGGTCTCTCTGAAACCTCCCAGTTCAGCAACACCCCTAGATTGCTCCCGCCCACATTTATTGAGAATTTTAAAAATATGCCTTTACAGAGAGAAGCTGTGTTGTCCTAGGCGCCTTCAGGCAGGCAACTGGAACAGGAGTGTCACGGGTTGCCTGCCTGCAGTTGCCTAGGAATACTGCACGAGTTGTTCCTCTATATCCATTTTTAAAATTTGTGTAAAAGTGTGTGGGTGTCACCGAGGATTTTAGCAAACTGGACAGTCTTAGAGGATCCTTACCTGCTTTTTTTTATCCAAGTGTCAATGTTGTTCCTCTGTAATCATTTTGCAGCAGAAAGCAAAATAGGAGAGCTGAAAAAGGATGATCAGCCTTTGCTGTTTCGGGTCACGTTCAAATTTCGTCGAATGGTTTTGAACGGCCTCTAGTGGTTCCCAGCCTTTACATGAGAACAGAAATTGCGGTCACGCTGCACTCAAAATAGGTACGCGCTGGATGCAGCAAGTGTAGCAGAAGAGGGAATTAAAATAGCAACGAAAGTACATGTATTGGCCTTTACAGGTGACATAGCACTAATCACGGAAAATACGGATGTCCTTAAAATACTGGCAGTAATACTCTGAAAAAACAAAGGAAGTTGGATTAGAAGTAAAGGATAAGAAAACAAAATTCACGATGGTAGAAAGAAATTACAGAACAAAAAAACGGGAAACTCTGCAGATCGATTATCACATCTGTGGAGTAGATGAGTTTAAATATCTGAGTTAGTAGTAAACCACAAAAACGGCGAGAAGCAAGAAATACATGCGACGATCAAAGCCGCACCCAGAGCATCATTGTATTATATTGTATGTTAAGCGGAGACCTAGAAACGACGGAGAGGCTCCGTCCCCGCCGCAGCCGCAGTGGTCCACAACCCCACGACGACTACCGCAGACCACTTCACCCCTCCGCCGCCCCACACCGAACCCAGGCTTATTGTGCGGTTCGGCCCCCGGTGGACCCCCCACGGAACGTCTCACACCAGACGAGTGTAACCCCTATGTTTGCGTGCTAGAGTAGTGGTGGTGTACGCGTACGTGGAGAACTTGTTTGCGCAGCAATCGCCGACATAGTGTAACTGAGGCGGAATAAGGGGAACCACCCCGCATTCGCCGAGGTAGATGGAAAACCGCCTAAAAACCATCCACAGACTGGCCGGTCATCGGACCTCGACACAAATCCGCCGCGTGGATTCGTGCCAGGGACCAGGCGCTCCTTCCTGCCCGGACAGAGCATCATACTCAATCAACAAAGTGTCATCTAAAATTTTTTCAAGAGGAACCAAAGTAAGAATATATAAAACCATAATCAAATCCATATTGCTATATGGGGCAGAAATATGGAGAATAGATAAATACACGCTGAAAATAAAACCTTGCGAAAGATATTTGGGCCAATGTATGAGGGAGGAGAATCGCGAAGAAGAAAGAACAAGGAGCTCAACACCCAGTCATCACGAGGCAGAGAAATTACTGAGAGAAGTCTCAGAGAATAAACCGGATGGACGAAGACCTCTAGGAAGGCTGAAAATGAGATGGAGAGACCAAGTTGCCAAGGATCTCCAGGTACTGGGAGTAAGGAAACAAGATAGAGAATACAGATTACTGTGGATAGGCTACTTGACGAGTCCAAAAACCGACTGCGGTTTGTGGAGCCAGGAGAGTAAGTCTGAATTTTCCGTCCTTCTGTTATTCATCTAGAAGCTACCTAGAGGTTTGTCATATATTACGTCCTCTCATTGATATCTGTAGGCCTGCTTCTGTCGCTTGTTTCTTGAGATACGTGGTTTCGTTAACCGCATCTTCTACTGGTTTCTACAATACCACAATATCGCCTGAGAATGCAAATGGGAAAGTCAGTTTCCCTTTCTCACTCCGGTTTCAATCCTAAAGGCCTCTGAGAGCTTTGCTGTGAATTTGTCCCACATATTTATTGTTTATATTTACGTATTTATTTCTGGCGACGAACAGATTTCTCCCAATGAGAGCCTAGTTTGATACCATCAGTGTAGAACGTTAGGCATCATTAACAGAGCCACAACCTCACGTCTTCTTGCATGCCTCATCGCTATCAAAGTGAAGTCCTCGAAGGTGTTCTTTAAATATTGGAAACAAATGAAAATCGGATGGGGCCAAGTCGGGGCTCTATGGAGGATGACGAGTGACAGTGAACACAAGACATCGGATTGTTGCAGAGGTCGAAGCGGTTGTGTGTGGTATGGCATCGTCATACTGAAGGAGGAGGTGCTCCATGTCTGGACGAACTCGATTACAACACGCTGTTTCTTCACGCACTGACATAGTTACGTCGCACACCTTCAACTTACACGCTACAACGCGGAGCCCTCTAGCGGTAGAGGATTGCAATTTGCCACCGAAGCGGTAAATTCGACCGAGTAATATTCATGACACGTAATACCTCAACCGATATTGTGAACAGAATTAAAAATTCGGAGGCATATTTCCGCACGCTCTAGTACACCATTTAGAGCGTTCCAAAGCTACCAGCGCATTCTTGTAAGCGAGTGACTAATATTTTGTCCGACGAGCTTGTAGAGACAGACGTCGCCTTCACAGGTACAACACGATGCTGCGCGTGCAGAAGAAGGTGGTTCTGCCGGTACGCGAGACGGGACGCGCCCAAGGAGCGCCAGTTCCAGGGCACGTCGCCGTCTTCTCGTCGTACCCGGGAGTCATCGGCTCCGTCGACGACTTCTACGTTCTGTCCTCCGGGCTCGTCGCAGTGGAGACCACAATAGGAAACAACAACGCGTCGCTCTGGAGCAACGTGCGGCCGCGTGGACAGGTAAGGCAAGCACGACTAATTGAACGCCACCACTAAATGGTGCGGGAGGCGCGTGTTGCAATGAAAGTGGAACCACCTGCTGCATTAGGGTGCGGTCACAATGGCACAGACATCGGCCGAAGACTGCCGTCTTCTCAAACCAGTACGCCACTACATGCGCGGTCACAATGTAGCCGATGTCATCGTCCGAACGCAGAGATTTTGGACGACAATCGGTGAAATTCAAATCAGTTTGTTTTCTTCGGACATATCGACCGATACGAAACGAAACATGGCCTGTGAAAAACTGGTAAGTTCAGTCAGTATGTGGCATAGTAGTATGTGGCGTCCTGAGGATGCAACCATTATAAGCGGGATATTGTTCGAAATCTGGACTGAAATCATAGGTTTAATGGCAAGCAAAGTAGGCAAAATATTTATCGGAAATTTTAGATGTAAATTATAACCTTACAAAATAATTTGTTCAAGTGAGAAGGATGACGTATAGTATGCTTAAAGTCACTGCAGTGGATGTTTTTAGGGTTGTGGTAGGTGGACATCAGCTGTCTATAAATTATTGCTATATTTTTCGTGTTGAGCCTCTATGGACTGTGTGGTAACAACCAATTTCATTTTAGTGTCTTGGTCTTGTTTTTGTTCCAGCATTGATTTCCTGCCAGTATCTTCTAAGCCCACGAAGAAGTGCCTGTTTATGCTCTTCGGACAAAGGTCCTCTCCGTCTTTTGGACGTTGATGCCATTTTAAAACCTTGGTAGTTGTTCACCAATCTTCTAAATTTGTTCCTGTCAGGAATTTCTCTCTGAGATATCAATCTGCCTAAGAACTTTTTCACATTCTTCGAATCATCTCGGCCTTGTTTCCTTAGATTGGATGAAACCCCATATTCTTTCCGTTAGTCGGTCACCGTCCATCCTCATGAGATAACCGTAAAATAACAATCGTCTCTTCTTAACGGATGCTGTGATAGGTTCTGTCTTGCTGTACAAGTCCTCATTTGCTCTCATTCGCCATTGTCCATCAACCCATCTATTACCTAGGATTTTCCTTAATATCCTACGCTCTCGCTTTTCCAGCCGCTCAACTTGACCTTGTCTATTCATAGTCTAAGTTTCGGACGCACATAAGGCCTCAGATTTTACGACTGTATTATAATATAGGAACTTGGCCCCTATACTCATAGATTTTTTGTTATGGGTATTATTTGTCAGTTGGTAAGCCTGGTCTAACTTCCTCATCTTGACGTTAATTGCTTCTTCTTCTAATCCATTCTCCTGGATAACTTCACCGAGATACCTGAAATTTGTAACTCGTCCGATTTTTCCCAGATTGGTGATCATCCATTCAGCTCCATCACAGATGCTCGTCATACATTTTGTCTTTTGGGTACAGATCTAGAGTCCAACTTTTTCAGCAATTTCTGACAGCCTATTGATCTTGTTGACTGCTGACTCCGTTGTTAGCAAAAAAGACCAGGTCATCCGCAAAGGCTAAGCAGTCAATGTACACCCCTTTGTTCTTAGGACCAAGTCTGAACCGCTCTTAATTTGTTTCTTCTTGGGCTAACAACTTTCTCCACTCTCGAATGAAAAAGGAGTGGGGATAGTGCATCTCCTTGTCATACGCCCGTGCTCATTGTAAAGGGTTCTGAAATCTTACCCATAAATTTTATTTTTGACACTGTATTAGTAACAGTTTGTTTGATCAGCTTTCTTGATGTATTATCCACACCACATTCTTCCAAAATATTCATTAATGCCTCTCGATCGATGGAGTCATATGCCTTCTGAAAATCAACAAACACGACCACGTAGTTATTTCCTCCAGTTTTTTTTTTTTCCTGATGATGATCTTCAGGTTAAAGATCTGTTCTGAGCAAGAACGGCCATTTCGAAAATCAGCTTGATATTTCCCAATCAGTTGTTCAAGATGACCTATTGTGTTCTGTATTGCTTTGGAGAATATCTTATGTGCAACAAATACTAATGAGACGTCCCTATAGTTATTGACATTCTTTTTATCGCCTCTTTTTGTGTAGTGGTTGGATTAAAGGTGACTGCCATTCTGTTGTTATCATCCCAGTTCTCCAAATCTCCTCAAAAAGTTGGACTAGTACATCTAGAGTTTAATTATTTGCCAGCTTCAGTAGTTCCGCCACTACAGAATCCTCTCCAGCTGCCTTGTTATTCTTAAGGTTGTTGATGATCTCTTTGATCTCTCTTTACCAGGTGGAGATGAGTTGGGTAGTTTCTGGATCGGGGCACATTCAGGGAATCTTTCTCTCGGTTAATCACAGTTGAGTAGGTTTTCAAAATAACGAGACACGATCGTGCAGTTTCCTTTCTTGGTCAGACCTAGCTTTCTATTTTCGTCTCTAAAACAAAGACTAGGGGCTTGGTATCCTTTCAAATTCGACTTGAACGTCTGATAGAAGTCTCTGGCATTGTTTCTCCGCAAATCCTGATCGATCTGTTCTAACTGCTGTTTCTCAATCGCTTAGCCCTTCGTAAAGTTCTGGCTGCATATTTTCGAACTTCACAGAATACATCAAAATCTTCAGGTCTCCTGGTCGAGTTCCACTTTTTCCAGTCATTTGTTCTTTGGGCACCACCTCATCACAAACCTCATTCTATCATCTATGCTTTCTGTTTTTAACTGTATTAGCTGCCTGTTCGATCTCGGAGGCTATGTCCGTCCATTTATGAGATTCAAATGTCAGTTGCTGGTGGTATTGTTCCAACGCGTTTTGATTGATTTTGAGCTTCGCAACGTCATATTTATGAATTTTATTTCGGGGCTTCACGCCGGCCGCGGTGGTCTCGCGGTTCTAGGCGCGCAGTCCGGAACCGTGCGACTGCTACGGTCGCAGGTTCGAATCCTGCCTCGGGCATGGATGTGTGTGATGTCCTTAGGTTAGTTAGGTTTAAGTAGTTCTAAGTTCTAGGGGACTGATGACCACAGTAGTTGAGTCCTATAGTGCTCAGAGCCATTTGAATCATTTTTTTCGGGGCTTCACGGCCTTATTGAGAGTGATGAAATTCATTTTGATCTTGGAGAGGTAATGATCAGAGTCAAACTGGGCACTTTCTGTACTTTAACATTCATTATTTCCTTAATTGCTCTCGTAGAGATTGCTACATGATCAATCTGTTTCCACACATATTGCCTGCTGATCGCCAAGTCTTTTGTTTACTTGGCTTGTTTTTGTAAAATGTTGACATTATCTGGAGACTCAAGGATCGATACAGATTGACGAGTCTTGTATCATTTCTGTTAGTCATCCTACGAGCAGCATACTTCCAATTGTTGATCTGAATTGCGGTTCTATTCCCCGCTGAGCGATACACCAAGTAGGATCTTTATGTTCTTAGATGATATTTTATGTAACTGCCCTTCAAGAAGGTGCCATAACTGTTCAACTTTCTCGGGCTTACGTCTGTTGTCTTCATTGACTGGTGCATGCGCATTAATCAGTGTTTATCCTTTGTTACCACAACTGAGGGTTAGGATAGAAAGTCTCTCAGAAGGACTGAAAAACTCCACGATTGAACTGACAACCTTCTTACGAACAACAAAAGCTGTGTCAAGTACAGGCATGTTCTTACCTATTTTGACTGCCTTTATAAATCCTGTAACCTTCAAAGTTCAGTATTATTACTGCTTATTCGTGTTTTGGATGCCAATTGTGTGGTAAGTTTGTTTCTGTTAGATGAGGTCTTTTGCAAATGAGGTGTATGTGTTCCCACTTCAGTGTTTTAGGTGTTCAGAGTCTGTTGTACGCAATAAAGTTTGTTTGTCTTTCACATACATACTGAATGACTGGTCACTGAAGAGTAACCCATGTATGTCTGCTCAAACTTCAAATAAATTCGGCAAAACGGTGTTACTTTTCAGTGCCACCACGAAATCTCGAGTATTTAAAGCCGAAAACCAGTACTTGAAACACTTAGGATGAAGGAGGCTAATTTCGAGAAGTGTGGTTCGAGCTCTATTAAGAAAAAAAGATAGTCACGTTAAAGGTGTAGCTCTGGCTCAAGTAAAACAAGAAGAGACACTTCGACACACGACATTCGCGAGTGCATCTTTCCAGTATTTAGGCCTATACCAAATTTTGACCCCCCACCCCCATGAACCATAGACCTTGTCGTTGGTGAGGAGGCTTGCGTGCCTCAACGATGCAGATAGCCGTACCGTAGGTGCAACCACAACGGAGGGGTATCTGTTGAGAGGCCAGACAAACGTGTGGTTCCTGAAGAGGGGCAGCAGCCTTTTCAGTAGTTGCAGGGGCACCAGTCTGGATGATTGACTGATCAGGCCTTGTAACACTAACCAAAACGGCCTTGCTGTGCTGGTATTTCAAACGGCTGAAAGCAAGGGGAAACTACAGCTGTAATTTTTCCCGAGGGCATGCAGCTTTACTGTATGGTTAAATGAAGATGGCGTCCTCTTGAGTAAAATATTCCGGACGTAAAATAGTCCCCCATTCGGATCTCCGGGCGGGGACTACTCAAGAGGACATCGTTATCAGGAGAAAGAAAACTGGCATTCTACGGATCGGAGCGTGGAATGTCAGATCCTATAATCGGGCAGGTAGGTTAGAAAATTTAAAAAGGGAAATGGATAGGTTAAAGTTAGATATAGTGGGAATTAGTGAAGTTCGGTGGCAGGAGGAACAAGACTTTTGGTCAGGTGAATACAGGGTTATAAATACAAAATCAAATAGGGGTAATGCAGGAGTAGGTTTAATGATGAATAAAAAAATAGGAGTACGGGTAAGCTACTACAAACAGCATAGTGAACGCATTATTGTGGCTAAGACAGACACGAAGCCCACGCCTACTACAGTAGTACAAGTTTATATGCCAACTAGCTCTGCAGATGACGAAGAAATTGAAGAAATATATGATGAGACAAAAGAAATTATTCAGATAGGGAGACGAAAATTTAATAGTCATGGGTGACTGGAATTCGATAGTAGGAAAAGGAACAGAAGGAAACGTAGTAGGTGAATATGGATTGGGGCGAAGAAATGAAAGAGGAAGGCGTCTGGTAGAATTTTGCACAGAGCATAACTTAATCATAGCTAACACTTGGTTCAAGAATCGTAAAAGAAGATTGTATACATGGAAGAAGCCTGTATACATGGAAGAAGCCTGGAGATACTGACAGGTTTCAGATATATTATATAATGGTAAGACAGAGATTTAGGAACTAGGTTTTAAATTTAAAACCTAGTTCCTAAATCTCTGTCTTACCATTTCCAGGGGCAGATGTGGACTCTGGCCACAGTCGATTGGTTATGAACTGTAGATTAAAACTGAAAAAACTGCAAAAAGATGGGAATTTAAAGAGATGGGACCTGGACAAACTGACTAAACCAGAAGTTGTACAGAGTTTCAGGGAGAGCGTAAGGGAAGAATTGACAAGAATGGGGAAAAGAATGCAGTAGAAGAAGAATGGGTAGCTTTGAGGGATGAAGTAGTGAAGGCAGCAAGAGGATCAAGTAGGTAAAAAGACGAGGGCTAGTAGAAATCTTTGGGTGACAGAAAAAATATTGAATTTAATTGATGAAAGAAGAAAATATAAAAATGCAGTAAATGAAGCAGGCAAAAAGGAATACAAACGTCTCAAATATGAGATCGACAGGAAGTGCAAAATGGCTAATCAGGAATGCTAAGAGGACAAATGTAAGGATGTAGAGGTTTATCTCACTAGGGGTAAGATAGACATTGCCTACAGGAGAATGAAAGAGACCTTTGGAGAAAAGAGAACCACTTGCATGAATATCAACAGCTCAGATGGAAACCCAGTCCTAAGCAAAGAAGGGAAAGCAGAAAGGTGGGAGGAGTATATAGAGTGTCTATAAAAGGGCGATGTACTTCAGGGCAATATTATGGAAATGGAAGAGGATGTAGATGAAGATGAAATGGGAGATATGATACTGCGTGAATAGTTTGACAGAGCACTGAAAGACCTAAGTCGAAACAAGGCCCCGGAAGTGGACAACATTCCATTAGAACTACTGACAGCCTTGAGAGAGCCAGTCCTGACAAAACTCTACCATCTGGTGAGCAAGATGTATGAGACAGGCGAAATACCCACAGACTTCAAGAAGAATATAATAATCCCAATCCCAAAGAAAGCAGGTGTTGACAGATGTGAAAATTACCGAACTATCAGTTTAATAAGTCACGGCTGCAAAATACTAACCTGAATTCTTTACGGACGAATGGAAAAACTGGTAGAAGCCGACCTCGGGGAAGATCAGTTCGGATTTCGTAGAAATATTGGAACACGTGAGGCACTACTGACCCTACGACTTATCTTAGAAGAAAGATTAAGGAAAGGCAAACCTACGTTTATAGCATTTGTAGATAGAGAAAGCTTTGACAATGTTGATTGGAATACTCTCTTTCAAATTCTGAAGGTGGCAGGGGTAAAACACAGGGAGCGAAAGGCTATTTACAATTTGTACAGAAACCAGATGGCACTTATAAGAGTTTGGTCTCTTTCTCCAAGCAACCCAACCCCCCCCCCCCCCCCCCCCGCACTTATAAGAGTCGAGGGGCATGAAAGGGAAGCAGCGGTTGGGAAGGGAGTGAGACAGGGTTGTAGCCTCTCCCCAATGTTATTCAATCTGCATATTGAGCAAGCAGTAAAGGAAATAAAAGAAAAATTCGGAGTAGGTGTTAAAATCCATGGAGAAGAAATAAAAACTTTGAAGTTTGCCGATGACATTGTAATTCTGTCAGAGACAGCAAAGGACATGGAAGAGCAGTTGAACGGAATGGACAGTGTCTTGAAAAGAGGGTATAAGATGAACATCAACAAAAACAAAACGAGGATAATGGAATGTAGTCGAATTAAATCGGGTGATGCTGAGGGAATTAGAAGAGAAAATGAGACACTTAAAGTAGTAAAGGTATTTTTCTATTTGGGGTGCAAAATAACTGATGATGGTCGAAGTAGAGGGGATATAAAATGTAGACTGGCAATGGCAAGGAAAGCGTTTCTGAAGAAGAGAAATTTGTTAACATCGAGTATAGATTTAAGTGTCAGGAAGTCGTTTCTGAAAGTATTTGTATGGAGTGTAGCCATGTATGGAAGTGAAACATGGACGATAAATAGTTTGGACAAGAAGAGAATAGAAGTTTTCGAAATGTGGTGCTACAGAAGAATGCTGAAGATTAGATGGGTAGATCACATAACTAATGAGGAGGTATTGAACAGAATTGGAGAGAAGAGGAGTTTGTGGCACAACTTGACTAGAAGAAGGGATCGGTTGGTAGGACATATTCTGAGGCATCAAGGGATCACCAATTTAGTATTGGAGGGCAGTTTGGAGGCTAAAAATCGTAGAGGGAGACCAAGAGATGAATACTCTAAGCAGATTCAGAAGGATGTAGGTTGCAGTACTTACTGGGAGATGAAGCAGCTTGCACAGGATAGAGTAGCACGGAGAGCTGCATCACAGCAGTCTCTGGACTGAAGACCACAACAACAACACCAAATTTTGAAAAGTACAAGTTGAAAGTTTGTGTGTGGTCTGCTAGATGCTACTTCCGATGTCGTAAACACTAATTAAAAGCTAATATTTTCAGTCTTGCACTCCAGCTACTACGAAACATGAAACCTTTTTACTTCCTTTCTCAAATCCGCTGGGAAAATGTTAAACAGCATTGACGTTTCCAGTACTAGAATTTAATTTTTGGAGCATACTTCTACTAATACATTAATTTTTACCATTATTAGAATAAAGTGAGTTGCTGTGAAACTACAAATCTGCCTTTCATTAACTGAATGATACCTGCTTACTCACACGCAAATTTTAGCCATGCATCATATAATAGTAACATTATCTAAAAAATTGCTCTGAGCACTATGGGACTTAACATCTGAGGTCATCAGCCCCTATAACTTAGAACTACTTAGACCTAACTGCGCGACCGCTACGGTCGCAGGTTCGAATCCTGCCTCGGGCATGGATGTGTGTGATGTCCTTAGGATAGTTAGGTTTAAGTAGTTCTGAGTTCTAGGGGACTGATGACCTGGGAAGCTATGTCCCATAGTGCTCAGAGCCAAACCTAACTAACCTATGGACATCACACACATCCATGCCCGAGGCAGGATTCGAATCTGCGACCGTGGCGGTCGCGCGGTTCTAGACTGAAGCGCCTAGAACCGCTCGGCCACACCAGCCGGCAACATTATCTAGTTTCACCATGCAAATTAATCATTATGTCCTCACAACCTCATTGGCAACAACTTTATACACCGAATTCCCACGTCCTACCACTGTAGCGTAATAAACTGTACTCACAAGTTTTGCAGAGATCCTTAATGTGATGTGTTGTGTTGTTGTAAGTTAAAGCGTTTTGAACTTTTGTGGCCTGGCGTTTTTCCCTTCATCTCAAATAGTCGTAAAACTTGTGTGGTAATTCCAATGACGTTCTTTTCGAGACTGATACAGCTCATTTACATGCATTCGGCGTATTTTAAATAGCTAACGCCCCAGTGCAGCACTAGTCTCCAAGCACAGAAGCGAAGCAGGACGAAGGAGATCGGACGCACCGTGCCCAAGCTGTCGGCCGATGTCATCTGACGACCTATGGCGATGGCGTCTCACTACCATTTTCGGTCTCACTGTGATTGCAGCGTTAGGGGAAGAGCACGCCTGTCACTACGATGGATGCTAGTGTGCCGCCATTCTAAGATTGTACAAAGAGAATGGAAATTTTTTTTGTACAAATCGATTTAGTGTTTCCCGAAGTATTCGCCTAAAAGGCTGCACATATGAGCGATGGATCGCAGCGATTCGTAGCAAGCGATGTCGTGCAATACACGCGATTCGCCAAGCAATTTGAACCAGTATGCGAACTGCAGGTTATTTTGCAGAATGTATTACATTTTTCACTCACGCTCAAGTGGATTGGTTATATCTTTACAGAGTGTTAATAACATTCATTTTTCGTTTGTTAGTCTTACATTTATTTTTGTTCATTTGTTTTATAGTTTAACTACATGTGTTTACACAATTTGTTTTTTAAATCTCAATGTGTTGTCAGAAATATTATCAGTAGCAGCGCTACTGATTACCATAACAATAGATATAAATTGTATGGGGCTGAGTTAGGCTGCTCGATGTAAGTGACTTTAGTACAACTGTATAATTGATTTGCCTTGAACATTTAAGTTACGTCCACTTAATATTGTGGTACGTCATTCTGTTTAGAAGTTAAAAACGTTAATAATGCGTGTAGTTATTTCATAAGTAACTCAGAATTACCAGATGGAGCCCAATGTATCGAGACTATTACTGTGAAACTACTGTCAGTTCTACTTCTACTGCACAAGCTTAAAAATGCTAATCACGGCAAAATCGGATGATGTATTTTGTGTCACATGTCAATCAAAACCATAACTATGCTTAATAACTAGACAAAGCACCCCTATTGCTACATATCGCATATGGTACATCACATTGCGTCGGAATTTAAAACGATTCTCTGGAAGATCGCACGGACGGGCCGCTGCGAACCTTCGCTCGGTATGTAGGGCGCTTCAAATATTTATTCGTATTCGCTTGTGCTCGAACTAATTAGGGAATCGTTTTCTCCTCTCTGCTGTCGATACCTCAGAAAAACGATTTGAGGTAACGAAAATCTCTGTGCGCATTGTTTTGCTTGCCACACGAAAACAGAAAGCATCCGTTAGGCAATAAATCAAGTGAATGCTTAATTCGATGTCTTCTCCCTCAAATTATGAATTGTTTAAAGCGCTCCGTGCAGCTGCCTTTTTTATGATGCACAATGATTCGATCTGAAATTTTGTGGCAGATTAAAACCGGACCTGAACTCGATTCTGTGGCCGGGCAGGTGCCTTACCGACTCAAGCACGACTCACGAGCCGGCCTCGCAGCTTTACTTCCGCCAGTACCTCGTCTCCTATCTTCCATACTTCCGCAGTGTCTTTTCTTCCAGTAGTGCCAGTCTAGCAAGGTATGCTGAAAGACTCCTATGAAGTTTGGAGGATAGGACAAGAGCTAGTGGCGGAAAAGCTGTGGGGGAGGGTTGAGAGACCTGCTTGGATAGCTCATCAGTAGAACACTTGCCTGTGAAAGGCCAAGGTCCCGAGGTCGAGTCCCGGTGCGGTACACAGTTTTAATCTGCCGGTGAGTTTCAAATCAGCGCACACTCTGCTGCAGTGCGCTCTGGAAATGACTTATTTTCCCGATGTCGTCTATGACTTGCGGCAAACAAGCTGTCGTGTAGAATTCAGCACGAACTGTTCTTCGATATTCTCAAATAGTGGTCGCGACGTATCCAATATATCGGAAGGGACAGGCAACTGTTGTCTTCAAAGAACTTCGCGAACGAAGCAGTTTTAGTTGCCGAGGTTCATCTTGGAGCAACCAGACAGTTGATGGCAGCTTAGTTTCGTTTTTATACCAAAAATCCTGCCCAGTCATATTAATGTGATCTCTTGTCAGAAGCCTGAATAACCACTTTCTCCGGCTGGGATGTGCAGGAAGACGATCAGTGAGGTAACGACAGGGATGTGGAGCCAAGCTAACTCAGTGCTGTGGCCAGCTGCGCTAGGTTTCACGGTTGAGAATCATTGCGCGAACAGCCCTATAGAGGTGGTCCCATAGATTCTCGATTGGGTTTAAATCCAGGGACATTGGTGGCCAGGCGAGTACGGTAAATTTATACTGGTGCTACCCGAACCACGTACATACACTTTGAGCTGTGTGACACGTTGCATTGTCCTGCTGGAGACATGGCCCATTGTCATTCATAAACATACCATTGTTGTTTGGGAAGATGAAGTCCACGAATGGCTGCAGATGTTCTCTAAGTAGCCAATGATAACCATTTATAGTCAATAATCGGTTCACTTGGACTAGAGGACCCAGTCCATTCCACGTAAACATAGCCCACACCATTATGGAGCCACCTCCACCTTGTACAGTGCCTTGTTGACAACTTGGGTCCATAGCTTCACGGGGTCTGCGCCACACTCGAACCCTACCACCAGCTCTTACCAACTGAAATAGGGATTTATCTGACCAAGCCACGATTCTCCAGTCGTCTAGGATCCAAGCGATATTGTCACGAGGCGCTACAGGCGATGTGCTGTTAGCAAAGGCACTCGCGTCGGTCGTCTGTTGACAGCTCATTAACGCCAATATCGCCGCACTCTCCTAACGGATACGTTCGTGGTGCGTCCCTCATTGATTTCTGATGTTGTTTCACGCAGTGGTATTTGTCTGTTAGCATTGACAACTCTCGGCAAACGCCGCTGCTCTCGATCGTTAAATCGAGGCCGTCGGCCACTGCGTTATCCGTGATGAAAGATAATGCCTGAAATTTGGTATTCCAGACACGCTCTTGACACTGTGGATCGCGGAATATTGAATTTCCTAACTATTTCCGAAATGGAATGTCCCATGCATCTACCTCCACCTACCATTCGACGTTCAAAGTCTGTTAATTCCCCTCGTACGGGTATAATCACGTCGGAAACCTTTTCACATCAATCACCTGAGTGCATATGACGGCTCCGCCTATGTACAGGGTTATTACAAATGATTGTAGCGATTTCACAGCTCTACAATAACTTTATTATTTGAGATATTTTCACAATGCTTTGCACACACATACAAAAACTCAAAAAGTTTTTTTAGGCATTCACAAATGTTCGATATGTGCCCCTTTAGTGATTCGGCAGACATCAAGCCGATGATCAAGTTCCTCCCACACTCGGCGCAGCATGTCCCCATCAATGAGTTCGAAAGCGTCGTTGATGCGAGCTCGCAGTTCTGGCACGTTTCTTGGTAGAGGAGATTTAAACACTGAATCTTTCACATAACCCCACAGAAAGAAATCGCATGGGGTTAAGTCGGGAGAGCGTGGAGGCCATGACATGAATTGCTGATCATGATCTCCACCACGACCGATCCATCGGTTTTCCAATCTCGTGTTTAAGAAATGCCGAACATCATGATGGAAGTGCGGTGGAGCACCATCCTGTTGAAAGATGAAGTCGGCGGTGTCGGTCTCCAGTTGTGGCATGAGCCAATTTTCCAGCATGTCCAGATACACGTGTCCTGTAACGTTTTTTTCGCAGAAGAAAAAGGGGCCGTAAACTTTAAACCGTGAGATTGCACAAAACACGTTAACTTTTGGTGAATTGCGAATTTGCTGCACGAATGCGTGAGGATTCTCTACCGCCCAGATTCGCACATTGTGTCTGTTCACTTCACCATTAAGAAAAAATGTTGCTTCATCACTGAAAACAAGTTTCGCACTGAACGCATCCTCTTCCATGAGCTGTTGCAACCGCGCCGAAAATTCAAAGTGTTTGACTTTGTCATCGGGTGTCAGGGCTTGTAGCAATTGTAAACGGTAAGGCTTCTGCTTTAGCCTTTTCCGTAAGATTTTCCAAACCGTCGGCTGTGGTACGTTTAGCTCCCTGCTTGCTTTATTCGTCGACTTCCGCGGGCTACGCGTGAGACTTGCCCGCACGCGTTCAACCGTTTCTTCGCTCACTGCAGGCCGACCCGTTGATTTCCCCTTACAGAGGCATCCAGAAGCTTTAAACTGCGCATACCATCGCCGAATGGAGTTAGCAGTTGGTGGATCTTTGTTGAACTTCGTCCTGAAGTGTCGTTGCACTGTTATGACTGACTGATGTGAGTGCATTTCAAGCACGACATACGCTTTCTCAGCTCCTGTCGCCATTTTGTCTCACTGCGCTCTCGAGCGCTCTGGTGACAGAAACCTGAAGTGCGCCTTCAGCCGAACAAAACTTTATGAGTTTTTCTACGTATCTGTAGTGTGTCGTGACCATATACACTCCTGGAAATTGAAATAAGAACACCGTGAATTCATTGTCCCAGGAAGGGGAAACTTTATTGACACATTCCTGGGGTCAGATACATCACATGATCACACTGACAGAACCACAGGCACATAGACACAGGCAACAGAGCATGCACAATGTCGGCACTAGTACAGTGTATATCCACCTTTCGCAGCAATGCAGGCTGCTATTCTCCCATGGAGACGATCGTAGAGATGCTGGATGTAGTCCTGTGGAACGGCTTGCCATGCCATTTCCACCTGGCGCCTCAGTTGGACCAGCGTTCGTGCTGGACGTGCAGACCGCGTGAGACGACGCTTCATCCAGTCCCAAACATGCTCAATGGGGGACAGATCCGGAGATCTTGCTGGCCAGGGTAGTTGACTTACACCTTCTAGAGCACGTTGGGTGGCACGGGATACATGCGGACGTGCATTGTCCTGTTGGAACAGCAAGTTCCCTTGCCGGTCTAGGAATGGTAGAACGATGGGTTCGATGACGGTTTGGATGTACCGTGCACTATTCAGTGTCCCCTCGACGATCACCAGTGGTGTACGGCCAGTGTAGGAGATCGCTCCCCACACCATGATGCCGGGTGTTGGCCCTGTGTGCCTCGGTCGTATGCAGTCCTGATTGTGGCGCTCACCTGCACGGAGCCAAACACGCATACGACCATCATTGGCACCAAGGCAGAAGCGTCTCTCATCGCTGAAGACGACACGTCTCCATTCGTCCCTCCATTCACGCCTGTCGCGACACCACTGGAGGCGGGCTGCACGATGTTGGGGCGTGAGCGGAAGACGGCCTAACGGTGTGCGGGACCGTAGCCCAGCTTCATGGAGACGGTTGCGAATGGTCCTCGCCGATACCCCAGGAGCAACAGTGTCCCTAATTTGCTGGGAAGTGGCGGTGCGGTCCCCTACGGCACTGCGTAGGATCCTACGGTCTTGGCGTGCATCTGTGCGTCGCTGCGGTCCGGTCCCAGGTCGACGGGCACGTGCACCTTCCGCCGACCACTGGCGACAACATCGATGTACTGTGGAGACCTCACGCCCCACGTGTTGAGCAATTCGGCGGTACGTCCACCCGGCCTCCCGCATGCCCACTATACGCCCTCGCTCAAAGTCCGTCAACTGCACATACGGTTCACGTCCACGCTGTCGCGGCATGCTACCAGTGTTAAAGACTGCGATGGAGCTCCGTATGCCACGGCAAACTGGCTGACACCGACGGCGGCGGTGCACAAATGCTGCGCAGCTAGCGCCATTCGACGGCCAACACCGCGGTTCCTGGTGTGTCCGCTGTGCCGTGCGTGTGATCATTGCTTGTACAGCCCTCTCGCAGTGTCCGGAGCAAGTATGGTGGGTCTGACACACCGGTGTCAATGTGTTCTTTTTTCCATTTCCAGGAGTGTATCAATGAATGGAGCTACAGTGAATTTATGAAATCGCTTCAGTCATTTGTAATAGCCCTGTGTAAGCGATAATACCACCATATGTATATGTGCATATCGCTATCCGATGACTTCCGTCATCTCAGTATATAGCGCATATGATCGCATGTCAGTAGTGTCAACAAATGATAAGTGATCTGCACCGGTAATTGTAATTTACACCTTGTATTTCTTTCTTCTGCCGCTAGGATGTTAAATGTCAACTTTTCAGGAACTTTACCCATCTTCTAGGCACGACATGTGTTCTATTTTGACGGTAGAGATACATGTGCAAGGTACCAAATAGTGACTCTCGACAATAGTGTTGCAAATGGTTATCAAATTCCTAAACGAAATTCGCTGTAAGATAATGACACGCGAAGTATATCTGAAGCGCCAAAATTTGTTATCGTACCATTTGCAGGAGCAAAACCACAAGAGAGATTGTAAAATTCGTGGCTTAAGTGAAGGAAGGAAACATTCTGGTTCCATGAGCGTCTTCCAATGAAATATTGCACTTTTGTGTTGATTCAGTTCCGGTTACAGTCCAGCTTTGTAACCAAAAATAAGAAAATAACGGTCAGGTAAAGAAGTCCGAAAGGACGCTGCAGACGACAGTTATAGGGAAGCACGATAACTTTTTGTGCTCAGAGGCTGGACTTCGGAATTCTACATCCAGATCTGTACGTCACAAGTCCTGCCCTCGACAATAGAGAACTGTAGTAGTAGATAGACGGGACACGGTGCAACGGGTCACCCCACTTCCAGTACTAGATTATTCAGTAATGTATGCCACAAAAACGTACAAAAGACTGGACTGTAACTTACAGGAAATTTCTTGACACCACCATTAAAACTTCCCCATGTATCTTTACTGGCACACGCTACAACAACGCGTTTTCCGCGCTATTCCTAGAATAGAACTTAACGGCTGCTAACCGGGGACTGTACAACTGGCCCTTAGTAGTGTAATGATTTGGCAAATATTTTCTGCCAAAATTTCATTTTTTTTTTTTTGTTAGGTACACCGAGAAGATAATATGTAATCTTTCTTTCCTGTTATTCCTTTTAATCTATTATTTCTGCTCTGGTAGGCAGAATCTACGGATTTCGTTAATAATTACAGCAATGCTGATCATTCGCAGACACACTCACTCACTTAAACAGCGATTGGCATTCACCCCTTCGGTTTACTTGGCTCAGTTCGTATATCCCCATCCCCTTTTATCTGCGGGAAAGTCTCTTCATTTGTAGATGCGACGGGGGATTTCCCTGGCAGAGACATCAGGTACACTATGCACACATTCAAAAATCAACTGATTTGTACAGATATCAACTTAGAATGTGTTCAAAAATGTTTGAAATGCAGCAGGGATGCGCCTCAAATGGTTCAAATGGCTCTGAGCACTATGGGACTTAACTTCTAAGGTCATCAGTCCCCTAGAACTTAGAACTACTTAAACCTAACTAACCTAAGGACATCACACACATCCATGCCCGAGGCAGGATTCGAACCTGCGACCGTAGCGGTCGCGCGACTCCGATGCGCCTCAAAATAATATGAATAATCATAGGCCAACCTGCGCTAGGAACTTGACGCTTTGTGAAGAACTTTTTTTTTTCTTCAAGAATATGAATTTGGCGCTCCCCGAAACAGCCGCTCAGGACAGGTTCCCCCCCCCCCCCCCCCCCCCCCTAGATCTAGGCCTGCGTGGGACTACATCATCACCACTCACAGTTTGTAGACACACGTGACGCATGGATGAGTACCGTCCTGTTGAAAATTGGCGCAACAATAGTACGGTACAGCCGCACGAGATTTAGCACATAAGGATGCTGGCTACCTGTGACGTGCCATTGTGTCGTCAGTTCCTTAGTCACTATCAGCCGTGACCTGAATTCACACCCAATGGCTCATCACTCGGTGAGGCCACGAGTGAAACCATAGTGCCAAACACTTAAAGAATGGGACCTCTCTCCTGGCCACCGCCATATTTGCTGACAACGGTCATCCGGTATAGCGCAGAATCCCGATTCATTGTTGTTCAAAATGCGATGCCATTCATCAGCAGTCCATGCTTCCTGATAATGGCATCTCTCTAAAGGTAACCGTTCGTGCAGTGATGTTAATGGTAGCCTACGCATGGGACGGTAATTCCCTAGTCCGGCTACTGATAGTCTACGACCAATGGTGTGGGATGAGACAGAATATTGCAAAGAGTCCGTTGGCGCACTGTCACAACTGAATGCCCCACAAATCTGGATATTGTACTATTCGACCAGCTGGTCAAGTGGATACCCACAATAAGGTTCCTTTCAAAGTGACAATGCTGATAACTGTCTCTCACGAATTCACTGCCTCTCTGTGTCCTTCAGAGGATCGCTAAATATAAGACGCTGTTAATGGTTTTTACATAGGCCCTACCCTACCCTACCCTACCAGGACTGGTAACAACCCTAAACAGGAACAACTCTGTTACACTCTCGTAATGGTGCTACCTGTCACAGAACATTGTAACTCTAACCATTTACATACCCGCCCAGTAAGGGGCAGTGCATTTTTCAAATAGATCGTGTGCTCCAATTTAACTGTCAGTTTTCCTAAAATGTCACAGAATTAGAAAAATACATTGGTTATAAAAATGTATTTCAACCATTTAAATAAACTACTCTTTTCGCTAGAAGCTTCGTATTAAAACCAGAGTTCCGAATCGACTACAAGTATATATAAAAAACTTTTTATCTCGTAGTAGGTCTCAGGTTCGAATTCTGCCTCGGGCATGGATGTGTGTGATGTCCTTGGGTTAGTTAGGTTTAATTAGTTCTAAGTTCTAGGCGACTGATGACCTCAGAAGTTAACTCGCATAGTGCTCAGAGCCATTTGAACCATTTTTTGTAGTAGGTCTGTCAGTTTCACAAAATCTCATAGTGGAGCACTGTTGGGATCAGATCGATGTATAACATTGTTGCTATTCGCCATATAGCGGAGAGGCTGAGTCACAAATAGGCACAACATAAACTCTGTCACAAAGTAGCTTTCAGCCAGTATGGCCTTCGTCAAATATGTACAGTCTATTGCAACTGAAGCCACACTGTGAGCAGCAGCACCAGTGCATGATGGGAGTGACGACTGGGTTGTGGTAAGGGGGGAGGCTGGGGTGGGCAGGGGGATAGTAAGGTGGGGTGGGGACAGTGAAGTGCTGCTGGGGAGCATGCAGGGACGAGGTGGAGAGGGTAGGACAGGTACATGCAGTCTGGGGGTTAGTCAGAGTTGCAGGGGAGAGGTCGAGGGGAGGGGGGGGTCGAGAGTAGCAGAAAAGGAGATAATTGCGATGGTGGAATGAGGGCTGTGTAGTGCTGGAATGGGAACAGGGAAGGGGCTGGATGGGTGAGGATAATGACTAATGAAGGTTGATGCCAGGAGGGTTATGGGAACGTAGGCTGTATTGCAAGGAGAGTCCCCTCCTGTGCAGTTCAGAAAAGTTGATGATGGTGGGAAGGATCCATATGGTACAGGCTTTGAAGCAGTCATTGAAATGATCTCATGTTGGGCAGCATCCTCAGCAACAGGGTGGTCCACTTGTTTCTTGGCCACAGTTTGTCAGTGGCCATTCACGGGGATAACCAGCTTGTTAGTTGTCATGCCCACATAGAATGCAGCACAGCAGTTGAGCTGAGCTTGTAGATCACATGACTCGTTTCACAGGTAGCACTGCTTTTGACGGGACGGACTGGAGTAGGTGGTGGTGGTGGTGGTGGTAGAATGTATGGGACTGGTCTTGCATCTAGGTCTATTACAGGGATATGAGCCATGAAGTAAGAGGCTGGGAGCAGGGATTGTGTAGTGATGGACGAGTACATTATGTAGGTTCGGTGGATGGTGGGATACCACTGTGGGACGGGCGGGAAGGATAGTGGACAGACATGGCGAAGAATGTAATTCAGTTGCCCAAGTCCTGGGTGGTATTGAGTAACGAGGCAAATGCTCCTCTTAAGAAATCTATAGCTGGAAACAAACTTCATGGTCTGCAGTCGAATTCGGAACTTCGGCATTTTCTTGCAGTACTGTACCTTCCGATCTTTGTTGGTACGATGGTTTTTAATCTGCCTCGAACTTCCATTACAACAGCGCTGCAGAATATTCTCTTCAAGACTATATTAGACCTGTGTCCCGTGCCTAATAAGCACAGTATCGACGGGACGTCATGCCTGAGTCACCCTTCCTTTAGCCCGACCCATAGTTAAAATAAAAGGCAGCAAGAAAAGGGAAAAGGGAATAGCGTACATCTACGTTCATCCAATAAGTTGGAAGTATCTGGCCACTCAAACGAAGCTGTCCCGTCGCTGCAGGAGATAACCCATGCAGCAAACACTCACAGATAAACCTGACCCGCGCTGTTTGTATAGAACTGCGGCCACAGACGACAGCTGAACTCGCCGTTTCAGACACTCGCTCTCTTATTATCGACGGGTATATAAATGGTCTCCCAATGAGTTGTTCCGAAATAAATGTGCTATAATTTTAGAGCTTCTGTAGTGATATGGTTTCATTGTTGCAACCACGAATTTAAGAAGACTGTATTAAAATTTCGTCAACAAATATCTGTGTCATCCTGCTGGCGAGTAGCATGCTTCGTCATTACCAGTGAACGGACCAAGCCAAGTGTAACACTGAGCGCAAAAGATTACGCGTTGAGTCGTGGTTCAGTGGTCACGGTGCTGGACTATAAAGGGGGATAGCCGGGTTCGAAACACGCTCGTGCCGTTAATTTATTTTTTTGAACTGTCGGTTCGGTCACTGAAATATTTGTTTTCTTTCTGTAGTCTTTGCAGTTGTCATTCTATACATTGGTTATAGAGTATGAGTCATGTCATGAGAATACGTTGCCGTCGCAAATAAACGCGATGAATAGTGAGAACAGGCGAGATACCACGTCTCATAGAAATTAAAACAACAAATAAACGGGTGTGAACAGTGTTACAAGAAAGAAATTACGGATTCAAAACTTCCTAAACGGAACGCAACTTCAAAAACGTTAACATATGTTTTGACAGAGCACAGAGAAACTGTATGATTGTGAAACTGCTGCGTTCATTTGTTGCAGCTTATGTGACAAACTATAATGTTTTCATAATTTTCTTCTAGGCGCTACAGTCCGGAACCGCGCGACCGCTACGGTCGCAGGTTCGAATCCTGCCTCGGGCATGGATGTGTGTGATGTCCTTAGGTTAGTTAGGTTTAAGTACTTTAAGTTCTATAGGACTGATGACCTCAGCAGTGAAGTCCCATAGTGCTCAGAGCCAGGAGGAGTTTCCCTTGTTAGCAGTCGCAGGGAAAGGTTTCTAGTGGCCAGCTGCTGCTCCGTAGTTGCCAACTTTGTCTCACGCCGCGATTAAGCAATGGGGTGGCCGTTGCATACTAGCTGACTTGACAGGACACAGCTTTTCTCCAATATTAGGGGTCACATATCAAAACATTTTAATACAAAAATATAAGGAAACTTTACCAACCTCTTAACAAACTGTTTACTCGCTCAAAACATTAAAGTCTGTAATAAGTTGAAACGACATTAACAAGCGATGTGCTTTTTCGAGCTGAAGGCGTTTGGCGCATTACACCATCTTCCCTGGAGAGATTGCTTCTCTCTCTCTCTCTCTCTCTCTCTCTCTCTCTAGCATACGCTGATCCTGGTATACATCGCCCCCAGCGCTTTCCTTTGTTTTCGACCTGTCAGTAAGCCGGACTATGTCTCCTGCATGGTGTCGTGATTCGTTTTCCATTACTCCCTGCTTCTAATTGTTACACAGAAAGGTTTATTGAAGCAGCTATAAGTTATTATATTGTCAGATGGCACTTCCCTGACCTTTCCTATATTTACATTTCCTATATGGGAGTGGGATTCACGATATTCTAAAGGTATCCAGTTATTTCCACTTTGTAGCCTGTGTGCCCCTGGCGCTGCCTCCATTTTAACCCACAGATGTAGTGGGTACATGTCCAGCGTGATATTCACCTAGCAGTGGGGGTGCCGCTTATTACGCCTGTTACGGCTAAGCAGACAAGTGACCAGTATCTGCACTTTTCCAAGCTGCTTAGCAGCCATCTTCTGTTTTGCTTTGTGCCACCACACTGTAGACCCATAAATCATCGTATGTGTTATCGTAATGATATATATCCAACACATACTCATCGGGTTTGGACCTCAGTTTTCTCCACGGGCTCTTCTAGTGCTCACGTGAACGTCTTTCGCATTGACCACCATCTTTTGATTCATCATGAAGATCGTCCTCTTTCGGACTAAATTGTCCTATAAAATGTCCGTTATAAAGTATCTTTTAAGGCTCCCACACACGCTACTGCATGCTTAACAATCACGCTTGCGCAAGTGTGCTTGTGCAAGCTTGCTTGACCGTGTATAGGGTAAATTAGCGCAAGCATCAGGCTTGCCCAAGCAGCTTGACGCTTGACCGAATTTCGATTATGCGTGCTTGTGCAAGCCTCCAATCGTGTCCATGATTGCTCGTTTGTGCCTAGAGTAGGGAGACTTGAACAAGCACACATCTATCATTCGGACACAGACTGTGGAGAGGGCTCGTTTATTTAGATTTTGTGTCGTTTCCTTCTTCGTTCTGATGTCGGACCGGGAAGTGTTGGAGGAATTTAATAGGTGCTACGAAAGACACCCAAGTTTATGGAATATTAAAAGTAAAGAATATCACGATATAATGAAAAGGGACGCGGCGTATGAGGTGCTTCTCACAAAGTACAAAGAAATAGAGCCATCAGCAACTGAAGATCCTGTTATTAAGAAAATTAATACATTACGAACGAATTACAGACGAGAAAAAAGAAAACGGGGCAGCACTTACAAGTCAGGAGGCTGCAGCAGACGTAGTTTACAGACCTGTTCTGTGGTACTTTGATCTTTTCAGCTTTTTAAGTGAACAGGTGACAGCAAGATGCTCTTCGAGTAATTTACTAGGAATAGAGGTAAGTGAGATAGGTTGATAGTGGTATTTAGTTACAGTAGCACTGTTACAATTAAGATATATGCCTATGCTTTTATTTGTTTATACTATACTGCAATACACATTGTTTTCTTTTACATTTTGCTTTACTGCTATTGCACAAAATTATGTTGCCAAGGAACTTGTCCTTCATTCACAGAGTAGTTCATAAATTCCTCTCTCACATGTTTAGCATCAAGTGGAATGTTTCCTGCAGTAGACCTTTACAGTGGTAGCATATTAGAATCCTCTGTTGTTAAGCCATAAGGCGTCACGAGGGACAAAAGATTCAGATACGTTTCCTCAATCATCCTGACGTAATTATGCCAATCACGAGGATGTATCTTCAATTCACTCAGTAAATTTTTATGAGAATACGATTTTCGTTTTTTAAGCCACTCTTTACTCCACATATCGCGTTTCCTCTTTTGTTTTTTCCGTAAAACAAGCAAAAAGGCTGCAACAGCAAGCGCATCATCGTCTGTGCTCAACATTTTCCAACGTAAACAAACTGATGCTTGTACGTGCGTGTTTGAGTCGTGTGGAGGCGCAAGGAATTTGTGCACGCTTGAGCAAGCACGCTTGCGCAAGTGTGATTGTCAAGCATGCAGTAGCGTGAGTGGAGACCTTAACACTAAGAGAAACGCCAAAGAGCGTCACACATATACTCATTCATTCTCACTTATACCAACTCACTTGCAGTTGCTTATCTACTCGTACTTCTATACCAGCTACAAATAAAACAAAATAATAGATGTTTTCATTTTAATTAGATACACTGATGCACTGTTAATACACTCCTGGAAATGGAAAAAAGAACACATTGACACCGGTGTGTCAGACCCACCATACTTGCTCCGGACATTGCGAGAGGGCTGTACAAGCAATGATCACACGCACGGCACAGCGGACACACCAGGAACCGCGGTGTTGGCCGTCGAATGGCGCTAGCTGCGCAGCATTTGTGCACCGCCGCCGTCAGTGTCAGCCAGTTTGCCGTGGCATACGGAGCTCCATCCCAGTCTTTAACACTGGTAGCATGCCGCGACAGCGTGGACGTGAACCGTATGTGCAGTTGACGGACTTTGAGCGAGGGCGTATAGTGGGCATGCGGGAGGCCGGGTGGACGTACCGCCGAATTGCTCAACACGTGGGGCGTGAGGTCTCCACAGTACATCGATGTTGTCACCAGTGGTCGGCGGAAGGTGCACGTGCCCGTCGACCTGGGACCGGACCGCAGCGACGCACGGATGCACGCCAAGACCGTAGGATCCTACGCAGTGCCGTAGGGGACCGCACCGCCACTTCCCAGCAAATTAGGGGCACTGTTGCTCCTGGGGTATCGGCGAGGACCATTCGCAACCGTCTCCATGAAGCTGGGCTACGGTCCCGCACACCGTTAGGCCGTCTTCCTCTCACGCCCCAACATCGTGCAGCCCGCCTCCAGTGGTGTCGCGACAGGCGTGAATGGAGGGACGAATGGAGACGTGTCGTCTTCAGCGATGAGAGTCGCTTCTGCCTTGGTGCCAATGATGGTCGTATGCGTGTTTGCCGCCGTGCAGGTGAGCGCCACAATCAGGACTGCATACGACCGAGGCACACAGGGCCAACACCCGGCATCATGGTGTGGGGAGCGATCTCCTACACTGGCCGTACACCACTTGTGATCGTCGAGGGGACACTGAATAGTGCACGGTACATCCAAACCGTCATCGAACCCATCGTTCTACCATTCCTAGACCGGCAAGGGAACTTGCTGTTCCAACAGGACAATGCACGTCCGCATGTATCCCGTGCCACCCAACGTGCTCTAGAAGGTGTAAGTCAACTACCCTGGCCAGCAAGATCTCCGGATCTGTCCCCCATTGAGCATGTTTGGGACTGGATGAAGCGTCGTCTCACGCGGTCTGCACGTCCAGCACGAACGCTGGTCCAACTGAGGCGCCAGGTGGAAATGGCATGGCAAGCCGTTCCACAGGACTACATCCAGCATCTCTACGATCGTCTCCATGGGAGAATAGCAGCCTGCATTGCAGCGAAAGGTGGATATACACTGTACTAGTGCCGACATTGTGCATGCTCTGTTGCCTGTGTCTATGTGCCTGTGGTTCTGTCAGTGTGATCATGTGATGTATCTGACCCCAGGAATGTGTCAATAAAGTTTCCCCTTCCTGGGACAATGAATTCACGGTGTTCTTATTTCAATTTCCAGGAGTGTAGTTCTCTAACCTACTACCTATACGCAAATGTTCCCTGTGAATCTTCCTCATAGAAATAACACAAACGTAGACATAAGCATAAAACCTAATAAGTAAATGCAAACATTCAGCTCATAAGACTACCTAGTGGTCTTAAGATGTTTGTGTATGTTGAAACAATGTTAGGTGCATTCTGCGTCACTGGTTTCTCTCTTCCTTCCTTTCTTTCTGGTGTTTTCTCGATCCAATTTCCTTCCCTCTACGGAAGGAGCTGCTGTCAATTGAGGCAGTGCTTCGGGTTCACCTTGAAACGTTTGAATTCTACTTATTTGAACAATTACTGTTGTTTGGATCGATAGTTGTATCTTAACATTTACTAGGGATGTCTTTTAGACTACCTGATAGGATCCCTGCCACCGTGGAATGAACTTCTGAGTGTTTCCTTTTGG
Organism: Schistocerca nitens; assembly: GCF_023898315.1. Lineage (NCBI taxonomy): Eukaryota > Metazoa > Arthropoda > Insecta > Orthoptera > Acrididae > Schistocerca > Schistocerca nitens. The sequence continues at coordinate 1,126,416,349 of NC_064614.1, forward strand.
AACCTTAGTGTTACCCTTTGGAACGTGAGAGTTAGATACGTAACTAAACCACTCCCCGACGTGGTATTTAGGTAATTTCGCTTTTTTATTGCTAGTGCATTCCTCTCGCTAGAGCTTTTTTCACCTGACGACAAAGGAAGAATCCTCTCCTAAAGTAGGTTAGAATTCGAAAGGTTTGGGCATTTTCCGACCAAAGCAACCTCATAGCGCAAAAACGCATGTTTTCGTAGCTTTTTGAACAGCACGTGCTTACGACATACCGTAATATTGTGTCCCAATTATCGTGGTTACTGTTCACATAATAACCTAGCATTTTACTCAATGTCCTATGAACACACTGTTCTATAGTTCGCTTGCGGACTTGTAACTTCTTTGTGCACAATAGTCGACGAAGCTGCTTAAGTAATTAAGATACACAAATTCGTGCCTTGGTCTGTTGTTATCGTGCCTGGCGTGCCAAATTTCAGTAGCCACTGGTTAACTAAAGCGTGAGGCACTGTTGGTTTGGTGTGGCGATCATGCACAATTAACATGAGAAATGATAAATTATTGTTAATAAATATAGATTTCCCGCTGGTGGTGTTCAAATGGCCTGAGGACGTAAAGCACTACCATTTGAAACAGTTTCTCTGCTGCAGCCAGTCTTTGCAGTGGGATTGCTGTCTCAACTTGGCTTTTTGAGGGCAAGCAATGCAATTCTTTACGTAGCGCTCAACTTAACGTTTTGTCTGTGACCAATAGTAATTTTCCACAAATGGCGTTTCGAGGCTCGTTGTCCGCTATCCCCAACTAAACTGGAGTAATGGGAGCCGGCCGTAGTGGCCGCGCGGTTCTGGCGCTGCAGTCTGGAACCGCGAGACCGCTACGGTCGCAGGTTCGAATCCTGCCTCGGGCATGGATGTGTGTGATGTCCTTAGGTTAGTTAGGTTTAAGTAGTTCTAAGTTCTAGGGGACTAATGACCTCAGCAGTTGAGTCCCATAGTGCTCAGAGCCATTTTTTTTTGGAGTAATGGGTTTTCCACATTTCTTCCTCCCGTAAACAGGCTGCCATTCCGAGGCGGCGGCCGTACAGTGTTCACGTGTAAAGCACTTCGTCGTCAGAGCTGTTTCACGTACCGCTGGCAGTCGACATCGGCGGCCCGAGCTCTGCGTCACTCTTCTGTGTCATTCCTTTGCATTCTGCAGCTTGTACTGTGTGATTTAACCGGGCAGCGTTACCATGAGACTTCCTTGGACGAAGCGCTACCTCAAAACATTCGTTAAGTGTGAAGGCCAAGCTGGTTAGCTTACTGGTTGGATCCTTTAATTCCAAAAGCCATTTTAGTGTTCAAATGGCTTTGAGCACTATGGGACGTAACATCTATGGTCATCAGTCCCCTAGAACTTAGACCTACTTAAACCTAACTAACCTAAGGACATCACACAACACCCAGTCATCACGAGGCAGAGAAAATTCCTGACCCCGCCGGGAATCGAACCCGGGCGTGGGAAACGAGAACGCTACCGCACGACCACGAGCTGCGGACCATTTTAGTGTGGCAAGACATGTTATGACTAGAGAACGGATTGTATGCTTTTGCATATTTGGCTCCTTTTCACCGATTATTACATATTTTAACTAAAAACTAGTGACGATGCTTATTTTCGCTCTATGTTTACAATATTTTCAAAATGTAACTGGATGTAGTTTTGTTGTCTTACAGATTGACCGCGACTTACAATTAGAAGTGCGTGCAATCGCTAACCGAGAGGCCACTGCCTAGCGAAATCATTACAGAAGAGGAACGGGAACAGGCAGGCAGAGTCAATGCTCCTTCGCCCGCGCCCCCGGTTAATCCCCTCCGCTGTCATACCTTACGCGTCGGCAACAATTAAATTAAACTATACAAGATTTTAGTCGCACGTCCATTGTTTCAGTTTGGCTTTCTATTTACTTGTACACAGTTGATTTTATGTATAGTCCTTATATGTAACATGGTTCTCTCAACTAAATTTAGAAAAAGTTGTGTAGATAGAAGTGCCAGGCAATAATATGTAACTCTAGTAAGGAAGGCTCTGACTTATCCAGAAGACTGGAACAAAAAACACCTTTTTTTGTAATCAGTTGATGTTGGATCAAAATAAATAAATAAACCTCCCGAATCAGTGGTAACTCGTTGGGGTACGTGGATCAAAGCCGTGTTGTTTTGCAGTGAACATTTCGAGGCCATTAGAGGGGTAGTAAACGACTTCGATAGTGCAGGGGCTTTGGCAGTTTGCCACTGCAAGGATCCTTTTAATGAGTCCGGTATTAAAAAAGACATTGCTGTGATTAGCACTCATTTTTCCCATATACCTGCAAGTATTAAAAAGCTTGAAACTCAAGGTTTCGCGTTGAATGAATCTATTCAGTTAATGAATAAAATTATTCTAGTGAACTTCTCTTTGCTGGAGGTATTCCCAAGATAACTTAAAGAAAAGTTTGAAAACATTTTAAACCATAAACCAGGCTTTGAACCCTTGTGCTAAGTTGATAGTTTTATTAATGGGGCAGGCGGACTTTTACCAGTAACAGTAAGTGCCAACATAGCAACCAAATTCAAATACTGCCCAGTTACCTCAGTTGATGTTGAACGGTCCGTTTCCGAACATTTGGAACAGTACTTGGTCGTTTGTTTACAATCGTAGAAAAATGTAAAATAAATTGTAAAAGATGCTTTGGTCCAATAGTATTAATTAAAAGTTAATGCTATTCAAAAAAATTCATGGTTGAAAGTTTTATAAATAGAATATTATTGAGTTTTTGAGCGTGCAATATATCTAGAATTTGGTCATGTACATATCAGCTTGTTAACAACAGAGAAGGAACAATTTCTGAAACGCGGTATGCGCCCCCATTTTGCAAATTTTTAGAAAATGTGAGAAAGGCCCCCTTCGTAACCTCTACCAGAAAGCATTCAGAAAATGTCAGCATTCTAAATGTACCGATTTTATGCAAAGATTTTCGCGTGAGCGGCACTCTTTCTCGTAATTGATATGCACAGGTCCGACTTTGAGACGTAATGCGCGCAGTAACTAGCATTTTTTATTGTTATTTGATCTTGCATATTTCGACACTTTTCATGCATTTTTAAGCATTTTTCATCCATATTTTAAGGCTTTTATGATGCATGTAATCGGGTTAGGACCTGAAAACTCGTCCATACAGATGGCGACGAAAACGTGTGAAGCCAAAAGTTTGAACCGGCATTTGTTTTTCTGTAGTTGAATACCTTTTTTCACTTCATTCAGTTGCCTGTAAACGTATACGTTGCATTTTCTTCTCCGCCACTTGGCTGAGAACGCAGCTGAATCACAAGACAAAATTATTTTTGACAGTCTGGAAAAATGAGAACAGTAACTGCTTTATCCGCTGAAATGCTTCCTAACAGTGTGGAGTCCAGTTAAATTTTACACCTTTTTTTTCAGCATATGCATAAGGGGTCTCACTACCTCTGTATATTTTGGAATGTATTTTCAATAGAAATTCGCTATCCCGAGGTATGAATGTACATTTTTTACCATGCTAGGCGTTCGAAAATCTATTTATACGAAGACAGTAACTTGTTCTCGAAAGAACAGTTACTGTTGATGACCGTACAGCTTTTCCCTGGAATAAATGATGACTAACTGACAACCTCAGCTGCCGACAGGTGTTGTTGATATACCTCGATGTGGACAGCTGAAAATGTCAGAATGAGATTTTCACTCTGCAGCGGAGTGTGCGCTGATATGAAACTTCCTGGCAGATTAAAACTGTGTGCCCGACCGAGACTCGAACTCGGGACCTTTGCCTTTCGCGGGCAACTGCTCTACCAACTGAGCAACCGAAGCACGACTCACGCCCGGTACTCACAGCTTTACTTCTGCCAGTACCTCGTCTCCTACCTTCCAAACTTTACAGAAGCTCTCCTGCGAACCTTGCAGAACTAGCACTCCTGAAAGAAAGGATATTGCGGAGACATGGCTTAGCCACAGCCTGGGGGATGTTTCCAGAATGAGATTTTCACTCTGCAGCGGAGTGTGCGCTGATATGAAACTTCCTGGCAGATTAAAACTGTGTGCCCGACCGAGACTCGAACTCGGGACCTTTGCCTTTCGCGGGCAACTGCTCTACCAACTGAGCAACCGAAGCACGACTCACGCCCGGTACTCACAGCTTTACTTCTGCCAGTACCTCGTCTCCTACCTTCCAAACTTTACAGAAGCTCTCCTGCGAACCTTGCAGAACTAGCACTCCTGAAAGAAAGGATATTGCGGAGACATGGCTTAGCCACAGCCTGGGGGATGTTTCCAGAATGAGATTTTCACTCTGCAGCGGAGTGTGCGCTGATATGAAACTTCCTGGCAGATTAAAACTGTGTGCCCGACCGAGACTCGAACTCGGGACCTTTGCCTTTCGCGGGCAACTGCTCTACCAACTGAGCAACCGAAGCACGACTCACGCCTCGGTGGCTCAGATGGATAGAGCATCTGCCATGTAAGCAGGAGATCCCGGGTTCGAGTCCTGGTTGGGGCACACATTTTCAGCTGTCCACATCGAGGTATATCAACAACACCTGTCGGCAGCTGAGGTTGTCAGTTAGTCATCATTTGTTTGAAAATCTGTTATGGCTTGCACAAGTTGTGGATCAGTATGTATCCCATCCTGGCCCATAATGTGACCCTAATAACAGACCTCCTGCAGTGCAGAGTAACACTTTTTTTTTAAGCTAATAGTCAGCTGTACTGTTTACAACCATACAAATACTTCCCGCTGTTGCACCATGTGTGTTCTTGGATGCCCTTAGTCTACTACTACGTAACCTAGGTAAGCAAGGCATTGCTTTGGTTTCAGGCTCCATAGAACCCCATGTAACAAGCATTGGAAAATCGTTAGCGCCTTCCTTAAACTGAACCACATCCAAGAATACTGGAAGTGCCCAAATGGGACTAAAAACGCTGTTTTGGTCTGTTCTTCTGGTGCTAATTATAATTGTTGATAGCTGCTGCTTAAATCTACGGTGCTGAAGTTGCGGCATTGTCCCAGATTGTCTAATGTCTCTTAGATATGGGGTGTGGTAACCATTTGTTGATTTAGAAACCTGTAATCATGGCAGGTAAGTGTTTTTCCCATCCAAAACTTCTTTGGTACAGTTGCTACTGGGATCAACCAGGGACTAGTACTTTCACCCGTAATTCCATCCTGAAGCTGTTGGCCAATGAACTCCACTATCACCATTTGTAAACAGTGAGAGATGTGGCATGGTTTCTTGTATACAGGTGGCTTGTTCCCACCAGGAATCCTGTGTTGCACCAGAGGTATACCGGTAGGGGTTCAGGTGCCTTAAATAATCCTGCATATTCCTCCAATAACTTCTCCATATCTACTCTATCATGTCCTCTCGGATGCAACAGTTTTCCTCTCAGTGCAGTTAAATTGAGAGACTGCCCTGGCTTTTGATATTCTGCATTGAAATCCATTTATAATTCATCCTCTAAAAACTTCCAAGTTAGGCATCAGTGTTCCTTTTGATAGTCTTACCTGCTCTGAAGCAAAATTATCTGTACTGATGGGCACTACTTGGCTATCATGTAATTCCTGCACAAATGACATCATATGAAACATTACACCCGACCTAGAACCTCATTGTCTGGTAAGGGCTCTACCACACACACGCATTACTAATCAGTAGATCAGTTCTCTGTTCATCCAGACCAGCCTTCCTGTACCTTTTGGTATTGTATCCTGAAGTTGAGTCTGAGACACTGTTTGCGGTTTAATTGCTTAACCCAACATCTTGGGTATTCCTTGCTACCGTTTAGTTTTTCACGCATAAAACTGAGACGGAATGATGTCCCATCCGGCTCTGCTGTGCACTGCCATAAATTGATTTTGATATTCTGTTTAATCAGAAAATACAGACCTAGAATGAAGTCTTAGCTAATGCTCATGGTAGAAAAAAATTCCATATATACTCAAAAGTCTCTCTCTCCCTCCCACCCATAAACCCAACAATGTGGAACTGAGAGAATTCCACTCACACCAGTTAATATACAGTGCGGTGAGCACAAATTCACTGTAGTCAGTTTTTTCTGGCTATCCCCAGATACCTGTATCAAACAACTACTTCCATGACTTCCCTTTACATAGCCGAATAGACAGATGTCTGCCAGTGATTTTGCACTGAAGTGTCCCTTAGTCGAATTTGTTGGGAGCATTCCACAGTGGTCACATTGCCCCCCCCCCCCCCTATTCTGTTTAACACAAGAGGGGAAGTATTAGTTGATCATATTGTCGATTCACCTGTGGAAATTTTTGAACAGAGTGCCCTACTTGCTTGCACTTCAGACATTGTGGCTTCACACAGAAACTGGGTTACTGTAGTGCGTGGTCCTAAAGTAGCTCTGGAGACTTTTAAGTCATTAAATTATTGCTTATCAGACATTTCAGATACGTGAAGTCTATAACAGAGATAGAGGTACATTTTATTATTTGTCTACAGTGCCTTTGGTTCTCAGGAGGAGGAATCATCATAAAATAAATGAGTCAGAGTCTGTGTCCATATGGCTTAAAGGAGCTCTTAATTGTAGCAAGATTAAAGTTATTGGTGAGTGACAAAATCTCTACATTAAACACTATTCCCTTGGCCTAGTCACTGAATCAATTTGTCAAAGCAACTGCAGTTGCCACTGCTATTTTGTCCATAGTTCTGGGAAACTCCATGTGTACTTTCCACAATGCTTTTGATAGCAGGCCCCACAAAAATGCATAGTGCCCATTGTTCTGCATCCTGCAAACTGGCCTTATTGAAACAATCGTCATTTGTTAATTCATATGTACTGATACTGATTCTTCTGATGTAGTCCCAAAAACCCCCTTTTGATTCTACTTGCTTCTGTTCAACACGATTAAGTTGTTCATGATAATCCCACAAGGTATTTTTCTTCCTGTAGAATATTCGTTTAAGATTTTGTAACTATGGTAACTGTAGTGCCTCAGTTAAGCTTTTTGGCATTCATATTGATCCATTAGTAACTTGGGAAACTCACACTTACCATGTATGGACAAAGTTAGCTTGAGTCACATACACACTAAGAAAACTTGACTTGTGTGACTGACAGGCTACTAAAGAACTCCGATTATGTCTTTTTATCACAGCCATCTCACCTGAGACGGGCCAATTCCTCTGGAGCGAAAACAATTTTTATCTGGCAGAAAATGGCCATTAGGTGTATTGATAGAGTAAGAAACTATGTATCATGTAGGGAATTCCTTAAAGAGCTTAAAATACTGACAACTGCATCCCCGTTCATTCTTAGCTTCTTGATGTATGTCAAGGAAAACAAGGACAGCTGTAAAATGTGACAGTCTATGCTTAAGTATGACACATTGAAGGTGGATGATTGACATCCAAGGCTTAAAAACACACAATAGTTACACATATATAGGGATACAATTATTTAATATATTAACAACTACAGCATGCAGTATATCACTGAATGTCTTCAGAAACAACACAGAAAAATGGATTGAACAAAGAGCCTTGTCTATGATAGAAAAATTTAAAATATGTTATAAAAATGATTTAATCTACTAAAATTGATGTATGATTTGATCACTATTTTATTTGAGCTTTTCTTAAAATGTTTATTGTGTTATACTGTCGTGCTTTATTTTCATAATGCATTTATACTTAATGATTAACACACATCTCATGTGTATTTGTTAAAATGTTTTTCTCAGCGAGTGTATTATGACATACTTAATGTTTGCCATATTTTCATTCTGCATGAGACATTTATATTCAATGATTATTACATGTGTCTAACATTAACAATATATATTCTTTTAACAGTACCAGAGAAGGAAAGTTTCTACTCACCATGTAGCGGAGATGCTGAGTCGTGATTATGTCTATCGCGACTCAGCATCTCCGCTATATTGTGAGTAGCAACTTTCCTTCTCTGGTATTCTTACATTCCATCCTGAATTTTCCATTGTTTGATATATTCTTTTAATATGTGCCAAATGCTTGACTTATTAAGCAACTATACCATGTGTGAAAAAGAAGTCATCAACTGTGTGGAAAATGCTTAAAGATGGCTCAATAAATCAAAGTTGATTGATTTGTAGTGTTTTTATCTTTGTCAATAGAATATTGCAGTCAGTGTTCTCTTCCAGTGAGCCTGTTGGTGTCATTTCCAGGTGCTAGAGAGTGTGCGGAACATAGTGGCAAACCGTCTTTCTGCAGATGGTCGCACGTGGGTGAAAACTCTGTCACGATACAACAGTGGCACCTATAACAACCAGTGGTTTGTGGTAGACTTTAAGCGGTTTAAGCCAGGCAAGAGTGGTGGTGTCAGCAATGGAACACTGTGGGTTCTGGAGCAACTTCCGGGACTGGTGCGCTACCAAGATCGCACGGAGGAGTTACGCAAGAATACCTATTGGGCATCTTACAATGCACCAGCCGATCCCATAATCTTCAATACTGGAGGCTTCCAGGACCTCGTCAAGAAGTTTGGTGACTGGTCTGTACTAAAGACAAAATTCAGATAAGCTAAGCTGGCTGTGTTATGTATGCTCTCTGCCTGGATTTAAAAAGATACTTGCAGATTAATTTGCAGTCCATTGCTTCAGCACTGTCAAAACATATTTCACATATATGCTTAAATGATCTGAAGGAAATAGGTTGCTTCATTCCTGGAAAATATACCTTTGCCTCTACTTAACCTCTTCAAAACACATCGCTCAAACAGCAAAACTTTCACTTTATTCTCCCAATTTGTTACCATCCAATAAAACTGCCATTAGAGATTCTCTCTCTCTCTCTCTCTCTCTCTCTCTCTCTGCATACAGACAATCTTTAAGTCTCCTCACATGCCTACTTCAACAATATACATACATCATGAGGTTGTCATAATCTGACTCAGCAGTGTTAGCCAACAGTTCTTTTATTGCAATAATAAATAAGACTATATTAAAATGGCTCATAGTTGTCATTATATTTTGCATTCTCTCTTCTAGCTTACTTTTATTTTAATGTTATATCCAATAGAACTCTGTCATAATTATAGAAAAAAATATTACATTTAAATGATATATCTAAAAACAAAGATTCTGTAACTTACCAAACGAAAGCGTTGGTACGTTGATAGAGACAATAACAAACACAAACAGATATATTTTCCCCACGTGGAATGTTTCCCTCTATTATATTCATTTACATTTAAATGAATAATAGATAGTTAATAATGACAATAAATATGATTTTTGACCCAATTCTGCCCTTATGTATTTAGTTCCTTTTTGCTACAAACTGAGAGCAGCTCAATAATAAATTGTCTTTTTTGTGATCAGTAGATATTTTTCTTTACTTTTTGTGACCTTTATGAATTTTTGCACATAGTTTACTGCGGACAAGCAATAGGAAGCTCAGTACCACCCATATGATAAAGCCTTCATGTAGAGAAAAACATTTCATAATCTAATATTTTTGGAAAAGAGTACTTTCTTGTGAAACAAAAGTTTTTGCTCAGTGTAAAAACAAAACATTTTTATCAACAGCTGGTGATGTAGTCCAAACGTAAAAACTGCAGCAATATACACCTATCAATAATGTTAAAAATAGTACGTGCACTTTACACGCACTTGCTGCTGCCCCAATATTATAATACAGAATTTAATTGATGTCTTGTCTTCTGTTTGGTAATGTGATCTTTCTCAGTGAAAAAGCCAAGAGCAAGGTGGGAGTAATTTGGGTGGTTGCCAAAGACTCATAAATCTGTTACTTTTGAAGGCATATTGTCTATTGCGATTTTTCCAATGAATTTTTTCCTTCTGTTTCAATTCATTTTTTCATTTCCACTATTTTCATTTAATGATAATTACTCTCTCTCTCTCTCTCTCTCTCTCTCTCTCTCTCTCTCTCTCTCTCTCTCCCCCTCCCCCCCCCCCCCCCCCCCCCCCCCAATGTGTGTGTGTGTGTGTGTTTTTACATTATCTATAAACTGTCAAATGTTTTTTAAGACGGTAAACTGTAATGGAATAAAATAATTCTGGTCATATTTAGAACTGCAAATACTGTCTGGTTTTACTACATTTTGAGTAGAAAAATTAAAACACATGTTATCCATACATTCTTGTTTTAATACAAATGAAGTGTTAAGTTCATCACTCTGACAAGAAGTCTCATAGGATGTCTGTGATCCATCTTTAGCACTGAATGGAAGTACACTAGTCTTGGTCACCATACAGTTTTTATGAACATTACATCATTACAGCACAGTCCATATCAATTCAGGCAGTCTAGGGAAAATCTTACCTTCATAGTCTCAGATGTTATTGAATTTAGCACATGTTAAAATGAAGAATTAAGTAAGTAACACACTATTTTTTTTGTTTTCTCCAAAAAAATTTGGCTCAGAGATACAGCCCTCCAAAGATGACACAGCAGATACCATTTTGAATATGCAAATTTTGGAAAAAATTTTAAAATGCTTTATCTCTGGAACAGTTCTAGATATTTTGTTGGTTTTTTATTTGAAAGATAATTGCTTTATGATTACAAAGAAATCCTCCATTTGGATCTATCTGTCAAAGTTCTTTTACTATAGATTCTGAACTTTATTTATAATTAATGGATTTTTTTTAAAATTACAGTCCATGAAATTTTGATTTTTTTTCCTGTTAAGCAGTACCAAATAGTTCTACAATTCCTGAAAAGGAGAGCTTACACTTTTTGGTTGAACAGCTTTTATAAACAACTGAAATTTTTGCCATACATAAAACCTGTTTTATTATCACATAACAGGCTCATAAAAATCAAAACCTAGCCTTATTTAACATAATTTTCGTTTTGAAAGATAAGAGACTCATTTTCAAGCATTTTAAATGGTTCCAAAATGTATGTGAAAGGTCCAAAGACTTAAAGATTTCAGTTTATACAACTTCTGTGCACTCTGTTTTGTACTGAAATTAGCTAGTAAGTGAACTAAACATGTGTTCCACTGCTGTAGTGTCTTCCTTCGATATTTTGATGCTTTCCTGTTGAACCAATAGGAACTGGAGCACTTACAATCTTCAAAACATTATGAACAGGAAGTGAGCACTGATGGTGTTGTTGCTGTCTTTCAGCTGGAAACCTATATCCAGCAGTTGGTCCGTGTGGTAGCGTAAAGTTCACTACAGTTTCATTTAACTCATAACTGGTGTCTATAATCTCTGCAATCCATCTGTCACAGTATACATACAGGCCACAAACATCCCCCTTCTCAGGTTGTGAATCTGAATATTATCCTGCTGTTTCTGAGTTGTTGGCCAAATGAATAAATTTCTGCTTTCTTGCTCTTTAAAATGCATGCAATATGAGTTTGCCCATCACTTTGAGCCCAAAAATGTCTTCTGAATTCTTTCACAGTAGTTTGTTTGGACCATTCTTCTATTTTCTGCTGACGGGATTCTTTGATTTCTTGGGCTGTATTTGGAGTGGAAAGATTGTTTTGTAGCATGGTGCTTCAGCAGGCCTCCTACACCATTAAAGGCCCCTTCCGTGACCAGTAGTTTCTAATAGATATTGCACTGTGTGTGAAAACACCTCCCTTAATTTCTCATTCTGGACCACAAAGTAATGAAAGAAATTATGTGTAAATTACGTAATTTTCTTGCAGTACTTTTTTTGCTATTTGGGAATGGAAGCTGGATTTCTGCCCAGTGAAACAAATAAATAATAAATAAAACACAAATGAAACAAATAGAACAAGTAAAACTGACTGAAATAAGTTCCGGCAGTATGTAACGGGTTATTCACTGCTTGATAATGAAAAAGAGTGAAAACATGCAAAATGGTCAGAGATTTCATAGTATTAGCAATGAATTAATGAAATACTGGTACATCTGGTAACACCACTTGCAGCCCATAACTGATGGATACATTGATTTTTTTCCAATTTTATCAGACAGTACAAATAGTACAACTGATATTAGACAGGCCGAAGACAAGTTGCAATGGTACATAGTATTAACACATAGTAGGTAAATTAAAATTAGGTATCTATTATTACAATTAAATTTTTCTTACATATTCAGAAATTCTTTTGCAGAATAGAAACAGTGCTTCAATAGAAATGCCTTTAGTTTTATTCTAAATATTGAATACACAGGAATTTTTATGTCCTCTGGTATCTTGTTGTGTAGTATAATCCCAATGTTAATTATGCTCCTCTGATAGGCTGCTGTTCTGTGATATTGTTGGTGTAGATATTGTTTCCAACAACAGTATTTGGGCCGGCCGCAGTGGTCTCGTGGTTCTAGGCGCGCAGTCCGGAACCGTGGGACTGCTACGGTCGCAGGTTCGAATCCTGCCTCGGGCATGGATGTGTGTTATGTCCTTAGGTTAGTTAGGTTTAAGTAGTTCTAAGTTCTAGGGGACTGATAACCACAGCAGTTGAGTCCCATAGTGCTCAGAGCCATTTGAGCCAACAGTATTTGTGTACATTTTCATTATGTAGTAGCTTGCCTGTTTTCAAGAGGTAGTCTCCAGTGAACAAGATAGGTTCATAAATGAATAAGCTTGAGACGTACAGAACATCAAGCTCAGTAAAATGAAACATACAGGACTCCATCTTCTTAAGGTCACAACTTACTCTTACAGCTCTTTCTTGCATTCTAAAACATCTTTATGCTGTGAGTTGAGTGTTCCCAGAAAGAGATGTGCATAGTATGCCTGCAGTACTGTTGTTTTGCTTGTTGTAGACTTTAATATTCTTAAACCATAGCACATGAATGAGAGTTTCATAGACAAGTTATTTATATGTGTGTCCCACTTAGTCTTGTTGAACCGACAGACCCAAAAATTTAGTGACACCTTTTCTAAAGGATCATTTTTTAATTGTGCTTCAACACAGTTGATTAGATGGAGGACACAAATGAAAGCTGACACACACACACACACACACACACACACACACACACACAGTCTTTTTGGTATTTACAATAAGTTTGTTTTAGGTGGATAATTCAAAGTTTTTTCATAGAACTTTCTGTTGTTAACTGCAAGGTTTCTGGGCTGGATCCAGTAAGCGATATGCTGGTGTCATCTGCAAATAGCATAGCTTTTTGGAGACTCACATATATTCAACAATGTACTCCACATAAATCAAGAAGAGTAGTGAATCTAAAATTGAGCCCTGTAGTAGGCCATAGTTAATTGGTAATTTGCTATAAAGCAATCGGTTGTTTCTTGTTTTGTTCTTGGTGTTAAATTCATATTGAAGTTTTACCTTCTGCCTGCAACTTTTTAGGTATTAACACAACCAGCTATGCGCTACACCTTTTACTTCTCATCTTTCTGATATTTTGAGCAAGATGTTATGGTCCAGGACACTGAAGGCTTTAATAGGTCTATAAAAATGCCTACATCTAATTTATGTTGATCAAGGGATTTTACAGTACAGTCTTAAAAATTCAAAGATTTCTCTCTGTGTAGATTTACACTTTCTAACACCATTTTGTTGTACAGTAGAGAAGAATTTTATTTATGAATCTTAAAAGCCTGAGATAGACGCTTTCTTATAATTTTTGAGATGGAACTGTAATGTAACACAGGTCAGTAGTTTCATATTCTATGAGATAATTATTTAGCAGTGGTGAAATTTTTTCATGTCTGTATCTTGTTAGACAAAACAACTGGGCAGTAAACATTAGTAGGTCAAAGAAGACAGAGACATATCTAAAAAAATGGCAGATTCATAAATATCCAAAGCAGGCTTAAACTCCTAAGCTCTGATGAAGGTGCTGGTGATGAAGGTGAATGCCAGGATGTGCACTTCGAATAAGATGCAAATATTTTCTTTCTTTCTTTTGTCTTGAGATTCCTCGCTAATGGGTTTTTTCCCATCAGAAATGAATAAGAATTATAGATGAACGGACGAACAGTGAAGTACACTATATGATCAAAAGTATCCGGACACCCATAAAACATGTTTTGCATATTAGGTGCATTGTGCTGCCACCTACTGCCAGGTACTCCTTATCAGTGACCTCAGTAGTCATTAGACGTCTCGAGAGAGCAGAATGGGGCACTCCGCGGAACTCCCAGAATTCAAACATGGTCAGGTGACTAGGTGCCACTTGTGTCATACGTCTGTACATGAGATTTCCACACTCCTAAACATCCCTATGTCCACTGTTTCTGATGTGAAGTGGAAACGTGAAGGGACAGATATAACACAAAAGCGTACAGGCTGACCTCATCTATTGACTGACAGACTGTCGTCAGTTGAAGAGGGTCGTAATATATAATAGACAGACATCTATCCAGACCATCATATAGGAATTACAAACTGCATCAGGATCCACTGCAAGTACTATGACAGTTAGGCGGGAGGTGAGAAAACTAGGATTTCATGGTCGAGCTGCTGCTCATAAGCCACACATCATGCTGGTAAATGCCAAATGACACCTTGCTTGGTTTAAGGAGCATAAACATTGGACGATTGAACAGTGGAAAAATGTTGTATGGAGTGAAGAATCACAGTACACAGTGTGGGGATCCGATGGCAGGGTGTGGGTATGGCAAATGCCTGGTGAACGTCATTTGCCAGTGTTTGTAATGCCAACCATAAAATTCGAAGGCGGTGGTGTTCTGGTGTGGTCGCATTTTTCATGGAGGGGGCTTGCATCCCTCATTTTGTGTGGCACTATCACAGCACAGGCCTACATTGATGTTTTAAGCACCTTCTTGCTTCCCACTGTTGAAGAGTAATTCGAGGATGGTGATTGCACCTTTCAACACAATCGAGCACTTGTTCATAATGCACAGCCTGTGGCGGAATGGTTACATGACAATAACATACCTGTAATGGACTGGCCTGCACAGTCCTGACCTGAATCCTATAGAACACTTTTGGGATGTTTTGTAACACCAGGTTCATGCCAGGCTTCACCGACGAACATCGTTACCTCTCCTCAGTGCAGCACTCTGTGAAGAATGGGCTACCATTCCCCAAGAAATCTTGCAGCACCTGATTGAACGTATACCTGTGAGAGTGGAAGGTGTCGTCAAGGACAGTGCCAGGTGGTGGGTGCCAGGTGTCAGGGCACTTTTGATCACATAGTTTATTACGAGACTTAAGTTTTTTATGATACCATTCTTGTAGAAAACATCTTTGTTGTACTTGTCACATGAAATCTTGGTAAAGTTTCGAGCTTTTGGTGAAATACTCCATTGTGTTCATCAAGAACAACTGACTGTTAAGTGGCTGCCATCGTGATAACCATTTACAGCCCATAGATGGCTTGTGATTGATCAACTTATGTCTTGGTGCCAGGATATAAACAAAACATAAAAATGTTAAACAATTATGTGATCATTTGCCTATTGTATTTCATCCTTTCTGCAATTCTGTATTTAGCAAAACAGGTAAGGTTCTGGGAGGAAGAGGCATAAGAACTTTTTCCAACTGCCCAAGAAGGTAAAGTAGTGTTGCGCCCAGTTAAGGACAGTCTCGGACTAGAGTCCCTGAAATTTTTAAGGTTATTTGTGAGTTGGAAGCAACTAAATCAGTTAGTCCATCCATACCATTACCAACTGATGTACAGCACACCTTTGGCACATTAAAATCAATATCTTGATAAATCAACAGTTGATGAGCAATAAACACAGAATAATTTTTGGTGAAACTAAAATCTTGTCCCGTGCTTCTACAAATAGGGATTTTGTTATTAAAGGAGTGGTGGAAATTAGAATGTGCAAGAAAAAGATCAACCAGGACAATGGCCACAAACTAATTATTTTGTGTAAGTGTTGATGCTGAGAAGACACTGGCAAAAGTTCTGATTTGTTTTTGTTCCCACAAGAGCACTGGAACAACTAGTGCAGATATAGACACGATCTCAGACAACTTGATGTAATGATGTACAGTGAACAATTACAAGGCATCTATGGGCCTTAAATTGTCACCAGAACAGCAGCTACGGCATCCATTAGTCTTGATAATGATCACTGAGGATTTTATATAAAGTTCAAAATTGTACCAAGATATGATGCAACACGTAAACCGAGAATGTTTTAGTCCAGAATGTTATCATAAGAAACTTCAATCACATCACTTTCCTCTATGGGAAGGAAATAGTGCACAAGGCTCTTCAACTTGAGAATCTGCACATGAAATATCCACTGTTGGGGAGCAATTTATCAGCTCTGTAATGCTGCCAAGACAAAGAAATTGTGCCTAAGTTTCCTGTGATCAAACTCTACATAAGATCAACTGGACTGAACAATATTTTTGGAAAGACTAGCCTTTCAATCATTAAAGAAAGGATGCAACTCGAGGTATGAACTGGATACTAATGCTTGCTTTTATATAATTGCCATCTCTTTTGGCATAGAGTTGCAGACAGACACAATGCAAAAAAATGCTTTAAATATTCAGCTTTTTGACTGCGTCCCACAGTAGAGGTATAAAACTTGCACAAATTCACACAGGCAATTTCGGGGCACAATGAGAGGTAGTCAGACCCTGCCAGAGACTGTAATTCAGTTGCTCCTCTGTGGCCAGACGGTGGGACTTTGAGAGGTGGTGGGTGATTGGAAAGATAAGGGATGAGACCTGTTTTGGTATAAGGTTGGGAAGGTAATTATGGTCTGTGAAGATCTCAGTGAGAGCCTCGGTATATTTCATCACTACAGATGCAACAGCCATAGGTGGCTAGGCTGTATGGGAAGGACTTCTTGGTATGAAATAGGTGCCAGCTGTCGAAGTGGAGGTATTGCTGTTGGTTGGTAGGTTCGATATGGACAGAGGTACTGATGAGGCCATCTCTGAGATAGAGGTCTACATCCAGGATTGAGTATGACCGGATGAAGAAAATGGGGGAGAAGGTGTTGAGGTTCTGGAGGAATGTGGATAGGTATCCCCACTCTCGATCCAGATCACTAAGATGTCTTCAGTGAGTCTGAACCAAGTGAGAGGTTTGGGATTCTGGGTGTTTAGGAAGGATTCCTGTAGATGGCTCACAAACAGGTTGGCATAGGATGGTGCCTTTGAAGGAGAGGTAATTGTGGGTGAGGATATTGTTGTAGGTTGGGAATCTGTCGGGCATTGGAAAAGGTTGTGTTAAATAACCATGGGCATTAGGGATGTTAGTGTAGAAGGAGTTGGCATCAATAGTAATGAGTAAGGCACCATGTGATAAAGGAACAGGAACTGTGGAGAGTCGGTGGAGGAAATAGTTGGTATCTTTAATGTAGGAGGGTAGATTGCGAGAAATATGACGAAGTCATTCACCTAGTAGAGCAGAGATTCTCTATGGGGGCACAGTAACTGTCTACAATGGGGTGTCCTGGGTGGTTGAGTGTATGGACTTGAGGAAGCATGTAGAAGGTAGGAGTGTGGCGAGTGGTTGGGGTGGGGAGAGACATGGTCTCTGGGGGGAGGTTCTGGGTGTGTCTTGTATTGTGATTGTGGTAATCATAATTCAGCTGAAAATTATTTTGATCATCAGCTACAAAAACCATTAAGGGGTAAATGTGTTGGGGAGAGGGGGGGGGGATGTATGAATTCAAAAAAACCTTAATAAGGCTTCTGCAAGATATATAGTTATCTATCATATTTAGTATTGTTACTGCTTGCTGCTGAACATGCATTGGCCACTTTTGGTGCTAACAAGTTATCACTGTTTTGAAATAGCTTAATATCAGTCTTTGTAAGATTAAGCCTTAAAGTATTGGCTCAGTAAACCACTTGTAGACATATTCAGCTGTCATATGAGCTGTGCTACAAGGTTGAGTTTGGATGTTTGATTAACATGCTTGTGTTAAATTCCCCCATTCTGAAGTTAGTTTTATGCCTGAGAAACAGTCTTTCAGTGAAACCCTGTTATGAAGTTAAGGAGCCATCCCTGCAAGAGGGATATCATTAAAGTGATAAAACCTTACATTGCCAATCCGTAATGGTAACTACAAATGAAGCACTAATACATGGTCAAAAAAAAAAAAAAAAAAAAAAAAGAGAGAGAGAGAGAGAGAGAGAGAGAGAAGTTGTACAAAAATAGAAAACTTTGACAAAGTATGTGATTCTTTCTTATTTTTTGATGGTGTTCTATAACTGTTACAAGATGAGGCTGGCACACCTGCCTCACAGCAGGATGGTGGGAATCAACAAAACAAGATGGTGGATCCCTTGCAGGTTTGCACCAGTGTTGAGCAGTGGAATGTCATGATTTCTGTTAGCTGAAGGGTTGAAACCGATTGAAATTCACTGTCAGATGCAATAAGGTGACAACTGTATGAGCTGAACACAAGTGTAAAAGTGGGCAGATAAGTTCAAATGGGGTGTAACACCTGTTGAAGATTTGTCGTGCCCAGTATGCTCTGTCTGTGAAGTCATAGAAAACAACACTTCGTGAGTTGATGTGGGAAAACGGGCATATTACGGTCAGTTATATTGCAACAGTGATGAACGTTAGGGTCAGATCAGCCCACTGTATTGTTTGTGATGTACTGGTGTTCAAGAAAGTGTGTACAAGGTGGGTTCCAAAACATTTGACATCAGAAATGAAAGGAAGGCACGTGGATACGTGCAGGGACAGCTGAAGTTCACATTCTTGCCACACCCACCCTTATTCACCAGATATGACATATTAAGATTATTACACTTTTAACCCACTGAAAGAAGCACTTAATGGCTCAAGATTCACTGATGGTGAGGCAGTTCACGCAGCAGTGCATACTGTTGACACATATGCCCCCAAAAATTCTTTGGATATGGAATTAAGAAACTTCTCTAGCATTGGTATAGGTGCATAGAACTTTAGGGGGAATTACACTGAAAAATAAATAAATGTTGTATTCCAATCTTGTAATAGATTCTTTAAAAATAAATCTGTTTATTTATTGAATGCGTCTTGTATAGCATGCTGCAGAAGTACTGTGGTTGTGTTGTGCTGTCCATACCTGATAGACATGGCAACACACACACTAGACGTTACGAATGTTTGGAGAGGCATAACAGAAATTTTCAAGGAAGTAGGCTGGGAATTTTTGAAGGAAAATGGCATTGTTCCTCCAAAACTCTATATCAGAGGCAGACCATGCAATAGTTCTGCTGCCTGCAATATAATACATCTGGGGTGGTAAGAAAAAGATAAAATAGATTATGAAATGCACCAAGGCGTATAACAATGTTTCTCTCATTTCACATGTGAATTAAATAGGACAGAAAGTCAATTATATTTAGATGAAGTATCTTTCATCAAGCGGATTATGGTTGCCTACAGAGTATATATTTAGAAATAGAAACAATCTTATTAGCCTGCCAACTACCTGTGTATAGTTTTTGTATAGTAACATGCAGGAGCTTAACAGCTAGTCTGAGTTCTCCACTTAGTAATAGGCAAGTGCTTTGTTGACCATAGGCCTATATTCTAACAATAAAATCTTTTTTGTATTTACCAGAACCTTTTAGACCATCACTTCATCGCATAATTATAATGGAAACTTCTTTGCATTCTTTTAACTTCATTTCCAGTTTTTGTTTTAACGTACTTCTTCCTTTCTTCATATTGCTGTTGCTTCATCTCATTAGAAATTGCAATACATCTTACTGCAGCTCACTAAATGAGTCATTATATGTAAAATTCCTTGGAATACAGCTGCCTTATAAGCTAAAACAGAGTAAATATACAGATAAACTACCAAGAATGTCATTTTTGGCATGATCTGTGCTCAGAAATGCCTCCCACTATTTTGATTTGAACTTGAGCATGCTTTTACTCCCTGTGTCTTCTCAAATGTAATGCAACTAAAGGTAGGTTTGATGTAATGTCTCATCAGTGACAAGGTAATCAGAGATGGACCACCAGCTCACATATTACACAGATGACTAAGAAAGTCACCGACGTCATTCTCAAAAGAAACCATATTGGCATTCACCTTGATGAATTTACAGGAAGCATGAGAAATCAAAATCTGGATGGCTGAATGGGTGTTTTAACTCTGTTTCTCCTGAATTCAAGTTCAGCGTCTTAATCTCTGTGCCATCATGCTCATTAATAAACAGTAGTCTTCCAGGGTTTTCACAGGGTATTTTGCAAAAGTCAAAGCCATAAAGAAAGCAAAATATGACATTATTGTTGATATAGTACACATCTGACAAAAGCTTCTATTATGATCAGCAGCAATCTGCCACTGAATATCATTCAGATTTACCTGATTCATATTCTGAACTGTCTAGTATGCTACATTGTTTCTTGTCTTTTTTAAACAGTACAGTGTAGTTGTTGCCAATTAAACAGTTACTCGTACTCTTGCAGGTTCACTCATGACAAAACTCCACGAGCTCTCATCTTCAAGCGTGACTTTAAGACAGCTCATGACCTACCCTCTATGTTGCGCCTGATGACAAGCAATGACTACCAACATGATCCGCTTTCGAGATGCAACTGCACTCCACCCTACAGTGCAGAGAATGCTATTGCTGCACGATGTGATCTCAATCCCAAAAATGGTAAGTGCTTCATTATGTTTGTGTGTGAGTTGTTAGTGAGTTACATGATTACCACATCCATCATTGAATTATATTTATGTTAATGGTAAAAAGAGCTAACACAGGAACTTCCACAGCAACAACTCTAGCAGAACTCACATAGGAGGCAGAAATCTGTCACTGTCTGTTTGTATGTCATCACTGGAAAAATCTGATGAGTGCAAAAGTGTTGAGTAATATTGAGCTGCCACTATAAAAAATAATGCTGTCAGGATGACTTTTGAACATCTAAGTGTGTAGAAAAGTACTTGAATGGACTGGTCCAGGTCAGTGAGCCAATACCTCTGCAAGTACATTGGAAATAGAAAAAAAGGCGAATTCATGTGTAAGGACAGCTGCTGTTATCTAAAAAACATTTGTTCACACTCTTGTGCCCCATGGATATCATATAAGATGTAAAACAGGTTGAGAAGTTTGACATATACAGGGTTCCAGGGTTACTGGTGAGATGTAAAGGTCCACTACTTCACTGTAAATGGCTTCACATGGTGCCAGTTAGTGGAGTATCCAGCTTAGAAATGAAAGAGCAATTTCTCAAAAACTAATTAATTAGTATTTGAATAAAGCCTCCATGTAAGTGCAGACAGTTTTCCCAAGAACTGATTTTTTTTTAAATTCTTAAAAGAAGAAAAAAAAAAGAACTGTTAATCTCTCTAAAACATCCTCTGCCTTGATGATGATGCCATAAGAGTGAGCCATTTCTTCATGTTGGGTACACAGTATCTGTAGGACACCAGTGCAGATGAGCTGTGGCAGCAATTGGTATTGCAGTTTCACAGCAATAACTCCTTATGAATGTGTTGCTGCAGTCTTGTGGCAAGGTATCACATTATTTTTTCACCAAATGGAGTCATATTTATTTTGGTATCATGCTAAATCAGCCCAACTTCACACTGTTAAATTGTACAGTGATTATTTTCCCTTTTTCTAAGAAGTATATTTGTACGATGTTCTGTACATAGTTACAGATCCATGTGATCTTGTTAAAGAACCCAACATTTCAGCAAAAATAAAAGCTGAATGGGTTAAGTGGCGTGGGCATGTAATGAGATAATCAGAAGACAGCTTCATCAAGATTGTGGCAGAATCATCCCTTGGAGGAGAAAGACTGCCAGGACAACTGAGAATGAGATTTTCATCTATGTGAAGAACCTAAAATTTTTGGTACTTACTAACTGGATAGAGCACTAAAAACAGACAGACTTGGCAAAATATTGTTGAGTTGGAGCCAACAAGCATACATAGTAATTCCTTGCCAAAATAGTCTTGAGTCAGATGCAACAAGCAAACATAGTAATTGCTCTGTAATAATTTATACTTACTGTTTTTGAACTGTTAAATTAAATTTCATAATACCTATAAATTTTTCACTTTAACAATATTTGCACATTTCAGGTACCTATCCATTCCCAAGTCTGGGTCACCGTTCACATGGTGCGACTGACGCCAAGGTGACCAACAGTACATTAGTGTCCAAGCTTCAGTTTCTGTCAGTCTCAGGACCCACAACCGGGTCTCACTTGCCTCCATTCCAGTGGAGCAAATCTGATTTTGGAGACACAATCAGCCATGTTGGTCACCCAGACAGGTGGACTTTCAAGCCAATTCTACACGAGTGGCATTGGCACAGTAGTCATTGATAGTGCAGTGTGCACATTAAATACCACAAAATTCTGAGTGTGGTGTCAAGTGGATAGTTGGTTGTGCAGATGAGAAATTTGTTTATAAAGCCACATTTACAATGTTTGTAACTTTTTTGTGTTGTGTAAGAATAAATGTGTGTTCTTGTAGGAAGTACCTTTTTAAGCTGTAGTATATCCTGGTGCTTCTGCTCCCATAGGTGATTTACTTCTTGTAATGCTGTAGTCATGATTACACACACACACACACACGTACATGCAACATAAAAAGAAAAAAAATATATATTCCATAAATTCCAGTCAGATGGAACAATATCAGTAATGTGCAAGAAAATAAGAAACACATTACTAAAAAGAGCAATGATAAAGCTTCTTTCTATATCACTTGTGACACAGGACTCACATGCTTACATTTATGCTTGTTACATGCATTACAGTATTACCTCCTGAAGAAAAATTTTTCTTTCAGTTCATAAAAAGAATCACAAATCACTCAGCAAGATCTGAGAAGACACAGAATTGAAACAGTGTTTAAACCACACTGTAGTGGATCTATGCCTGCTACTTGTTACAGCAGGAGTGTATAAAATCCCTTGAGCATGCAGTCAAGTGTACACAGGAACTACAAAAGAAAAAACTATTAACACTCAGTTTGAGGAGCAGAGAAACAATTGCCATCTGGGAAAGACAAGTAAATCAGCAGTAGCAGAGCCTACACTGAGTCTAGGGAGCCACCAAATACCATTCTCCAGTTCTATGGTTTTATTGAACTCAAATAATTACTGTACTAGAATGTACAGATAGGTCATAGAAATTCAAAAGCATGAAAACAACTTTAACAGAAAAGAAATTGGACTGAAACTAGACAAGTTGTGGGTCTTGGTGCTAAGTGAAGCAAACAACACCAACTCTTCCCCACTCAAAGCTCCATAACACATGCTGGTGAAACTCTGCCGACTTAAGTGAGTGGTATAATGGCTTCATAACCTGACCGTTGCACAGAAACCTGCTTAGTCCTATGTCTAGGAGGCAAATGCTAAAGAGTAGGGTATACTTTTTGTTGCCAGTTCAAATGTACAGCAATTGATGGTACCCCATAGGGAAATGGCAGCAAGGAACAGGAAGGAACACCAGGTTCACTCACAAGGGAATGGTCCAATAATACATGTTAAAACCTACCTTGAAATTTTTTACACTGAAAGAAATAGGACTAACAGATTTTTGAGCACATACAGGGAAAGCCAGCATGAGTGGTTACAGATTTATTTGACCTGTGGGAGTGTCACAGATGTGCTGAAGAGACAGAACTGGCAGACTCTTGAAGATTGTCGTACACTATCCCAAGAAAGCTTACTTGCAAAGTTTCAAGAACTTGCTTTAAATGATGACTCTTAGAAGTATACTAGAACCCTCTGCTTATCAGTCATATTACATTGATACACGGAGGTACTGAAACAATCAGTCTTCCCGTGCTCAATATGTGAAAGGAATGGGAAGTAACCCTAACAACTGGTATAATGGGATGTCCCTCAGCCATGCACTTCACAGTGGTTTTCAGAGTATAGATGTAGACGTGGAAAGAGTTCAGCTTGCTGGGCTTGTTTATCTTTGAAACTACTGAGTCTTTATAGCATCTGATGAAGTCTCCAGCATTAGAAGACAAAACATTAGGAATAAAATATGCCTTGAATCATGGCCTAATACCCATAAAATAAAATTCACCGAGGACTGTATTTACATCTACATCTACGTAGACACTCCACAAGCCAGCATGGTGGAGGTGACCCTGTACCACTACTAGTCATTTCCTTTCTTGTTCCACTCGCAAATAGAGCGATGGAAAAATGACTGTCCATATGCTTCCGTATGAGCCTTAATTTCTCATATCTTATTTTCATGATCCTTAAGCGCAATGTATGTTGGTGGCAGTAGACTCATTCAGCAGTCAGCTTCAAATGCTGGTTATCAAAATTATCTCAATAGCGTGTCTCAAAAAGTATGTTGCCTTCCCTCCAGGGATTCCCATTTGAGTTCCCAAAGCATCTCCGTAACACTTAGTTGTTGTTTGAACCTACTGGTAACTAATATATCAGCCCACCTCTGAATTGCTTCGTCTCCTTGCAATCCGACCTGGTATGGATCCCAAACACTCAAGCAGTACTCAAGAATAGGTCACACCAGTGTGCTATATGCAGTCTCCTTTAAAGGTGAACCACTCTTTCCTAAAATTCTTCCAATAAAGTGAAGTTGACCATTCACCTTCCCTAACACAGTTCTCACATGCTCATTCCATCCAATATCACTTTGCAACATTGCACCCAGATATTTAAATGACTTGACTGTGTCAAGCAGGACACTACTAATGCTGTATCTGAAAATTAAAGATTTGATCTTCCTTCTCATCCACTTAACTTAATTTTTCCACATTTAGGGCTAGCTGCCATTCATTACACCAACTGGAAATTTCGTCTTGTCTCTTCCTATAGTCACTCAACTGTGAAACATTAACATACACCACAACATCATCAGCAAACAACCGAGATTGCTGCTCACCCTGTCTCCTGGTGATACCCTTGTCCCTGATGAAAACTCAGTGTTGAGAACAATGTACTGGGTTCTGTTATATAAGAAGTCTTTGAGCCACACAAACATCTGTGAACTTATTCCATATGCTCGTGCCTTTATTAGCAGCCTGCAATGGGGCACCACATCAAATGCTTTCTGGAAATCTAGGAATATCCAATCTGCCTATTGCCCTTCATCCACAGTTCGCAGTGTATCACATGAAGAAAGGGCAAGCTGAGTTTAACAAGAGTGTTGCTTTCTAAAACTATGCTGACTCTTGGACATAAGCTTCTCAGTCTCAAGAAAGTTTATTATGTTCGTACTGAGAATATTTTCAAGGATTCAGCAGCAAACAGAAGTTAGAGATTTTGGTCTGTAATTTTGTGCACCTGTTCTTTTACCCTTCTTATATACCAAGGTCACCTGTGCCTTTTTCCAGTCACTTGGGACTTTGTGCTGGGCGAGAGATTCATGATAAATGCAGGCGAGGTTAGGAGCCAATGCCATAGAGTATTCTTTGTAAAATCAAACTGGGACTCCATCCAGACCTGGTGATTTATTTTCTTTAAAATCTCTCAGTTGTTTCTCTATGCCAAACCCTGGCTTATCACTACATCATCCGATGGTCAAATGATGGTATGTTTGTATGATTTTCCTGCATGAATGGTTTCTCAAACGTGAAATTTAAAGCTTCAGCTTTTGTTTTACTGCCACACCACACTGGTAAACAAGTGACTGAATGGAAGTATTAGACCTGCTTAGTGATTTTTCATAAGACCGGAATTTCCTCAGGTTCTGTGCCAGCTCTTTTGCTAAAGTGTGATGGTGCTAGTTGTTGTTTGGTTCTTGCATACTGCTTTTCATAGACGCCCAAATCTCTACTAACCTTTGCTTATGCATTCCCTTTTGAACCAAGAATGCGACAGCCTCTGCTTCCTCAGTATCCTCTGAATTTTGTTACTAAACCATGGTGAGTCTTTTCCATCCATCATCCATTTACTAGGCTCATAACTATCCAGATCACAATTTACAGTCTTCTTAAACTTTGCCCGTAATTCCTCTACGTCTATTTCACTGAACTAAGTGATCCCAATTCACTGTCTAAAAGAGATGCTAATAACTGCTTATCTGCTCTGTCTAGCAGAAACACTCTCCTAGCCTTCTTGTCTGGTTTATTGACATTTAGTCATATTTCCAATACTGACA
Source organism: Schistocerca nitens (assembly GCF_023898315.1). Classification (NCBI taxonomy): domain Eukaryota; kingdom Metazoa; phylum Arthropoda; class Insecta; order Orthoptera; family Acrididae; genus Schistocerca; species Schistocerca nitens. Next base: position 1,126,442,307 of record NC_064614.1, read on the forward strand.
ACATGATCACTAATCCCCGTTTCTACACTGACATTGTTGATAAATTCTGGCCTAAATGTAGCTACAAATTCTAAGATATTTCCATTGCTTGTGGGCTGCTGAGCTGGCTGCTCAAAACAGTTTTCATAAAATGTGTGAAGAAGTATTTCACATGACTGCTGTCTGTACGCTCCACACTGAACCCGTAGACATCCCAGTCTATAATTGGTGGGTTAAAGTTGCCTCCAACTAGTATTGCATGGTCTTGGTATTTAAGTGCTGTTGACCGTGAACTTTCTTTGAATGACTCTAGAACTGTCACAGCAGAATCGGGTGGGTGGGAAAATCGTCCAACAATTAACTGGTTTCACCTGCACCTGTTACATGCGGACAGATAACTTCATTGTCACACTCAACTTCAACCTCACTACAGAAAATATTTTTGTCAACTGCAATGAACACTGCCCTTCCTATGGCCTATAATATGTGTTTCCAATAAATGTTCCATGACTTGCTAAATGTCTGAGTTTTCCACTTCAAGTTTAAACCAGCTCTTGGCCCCAAGAATAATTTGAGTGCAAGAACTTTAGTGGAGGGCAGCAAATTCTGGAACTTCATTACGAATACTTTGACAGTTTACTGATAAAATTATCACTGTTGAAGTGTCTTCTGAATGCCATTTGACTTCCCTTGCTGCTTATTGACCGAAGAGTGTTCATCAAAGCACCTGAAACTACCACCTCGCCTAAAAACCCACGTGTGCACTCCACAAGTACTCTGCTACCCGAGTAACTGCTTGCTTTGTGTAGTGCAACCCTGACCTATCAAGAGGAGTCCTACAAATCCCCACAAGATAACGAAGGTCTAGAAATCTGCAATCAAGACCGTCATAATTGACTAAGCCTTTGGGTGAGACACTCAAGTTGGCTCCTAACCAAAGGACGCCAACAACTCCAGGAACAATTCTGCAAATTGTGAGCTCTGCTTGCAGCCTGCACACGAGACTAGCAGTCTTCACCACCTCTGCCAGCCACCTGTACGAACTGAAGATTGCCTCAGAACCCATGCAACAGCCATAATTTGTGCCAACATGAACCACAACATGCAGACGACTGCACCCCGCATGCTCGATAGCCGCAGGCCAGGCCACTTCCACATCTTGGATGAGGTCCCCCGGCAGACACACTGAGCGCGCTTCGCTTTCTTTCCAGCCCTGAACACTATGTGCCCAATAACACACCTAACATTGGAGCTTCCAATAACTCTTTAGAAAAGCGTTTTCTATAATGAACAAACTGAAATAATAAAATACTTAGAGACTAAAGCACACACTTTTTATACTGAATATTTCACTTCAAGAAAACCTCTTTCATACTAGAATTTACTTTCAAAAGCTATTATTCTTTGTACTAACTCTGTACAGTCATTTAACAGATTCTAGTAACTGGGCTTCACTCGGATGAATTTTATGAAAGCAAACTTTTACTATCACACTTTGCAATAGTTAAGAAAATTTTATCTTTGTTAAAAAAAAATTAAATGGTGCCTTTTTATATTAACTTGGCACTTCATAAGTCTGTAAAACAGGATACTCAGATTAATCAGACAGGAAGGAACCCTATATAGGTGTATGATTAGGATGAAATAACAGGGTGAACCAACTTCTTTAAAGTTCAAGAATGATTATTAAAACACAATTTAAATTAATGGTTCACATTGTACAAAATTAAAAAATCTTATCTGGTGGCTGTAGGCTTGGGTGTTGTGAACAATTATGATGGCTACACTACCCACAGTATGGCCTGCAAGTAACTTGCTGTATGAGCTTCTCTTCTTGGCCACATTCAGTTTTACATACAGTAGCCCAACAACTCGCAGGAATGCCGTAAGGCATTTGCAGTCTTCATCAGAGGCATTTTTGTGCAAATTTGCAGGCAAAGCTTCACCTGCTCAACAAAGGTGTTGCCTCAACCACTACCCAGTGCCACTTTTATTTCAAATAAAAGCACACTGGCTTTTACATAATACCCATTTCTTACATTGTTCCTAAGTTTGTCCGTTTCTTAAACTGTCAAATTTACATCATTATGAACAAATTACACACAAAAATATTTTTAAATATAAAATGTCATCAGAAAATTATTTAATGTAATAAATGATTTACATAGTATTTTGCATACATTACTCACATAAAATGTAAAAAACTTCAAACTCAAGTATAGCACACTTTACTTTACATCTACATAAAATATAGTACCAGTGTATGAAAATTTAAAAAGCAAAAAAATTTTAAAAATTTAAATGAACCCTAAACAAATAATGTTATGTTAGTATACTAAATTTTTTGTTTCGTGAAATGCAAAATTTTACATTTCTGTACGTTTGGAGAAAGTTTCCAATCTCTGCACAACATTGAAATCTCATAAAGATCTGATTGAATATTTGCGCAGCTTCTCTCATAGTACTTCATTATAGATAACTGCATCATCTGCAGAGAGCCTGATTTTACTATTATTATTGTCTGCAAAGTCATTAATATACAACATGAACAGCCAGGTTCCCAACACACGTCCCTGGCGTTCATCCGAGGTTATTTCTACATCTGACAATGACTCTCCATCAAAGATAACATGCTGTGTATTTCTATCAAAAAGTCTTCAATTTAGTCACAAATTTCACTTGATGGCCCATATGATTGTGCTTTCGACAATAAGCATAGGTATGGTACTCAGTCAAATGCTTTTCGGAAATCAAGAAACTACATCCGCCTGTTTTCCTTGATCCAAAACTTTCAGTATCTTGGACAACTGAACCCACACTGCGAGCAGCAGCACCAGTGCATGATGGGAGTGACAACTGTGTGGGGTAAGTAGAAGGCAGGGGCGGGGAGGGGGAGGGATAGTATGGTGGGGGTGGCGGACAGTGAAGTACTGCATTTTAGACAGAGGACAGGAGAGAAGGTGGGGGGCGGGGGGGGGGGGGGGCTAAGTAGCGGAAAGGAGAGAAAAATAAAATAAATGAAAAGACTGGGTGTGGCAGTGAAATGATGGCTGTGTAGTGATGGAATGGGAACAGGGAGGTTTCTGGATGGGTGAGGACAGTGACTAACAAAGGTTGAGGCCAGGAGGGTTACGGGAACGTAGGATGTATTGCATGGAAAGTTCCCACCTGCGCAATTCAGAAAATCTGGTGTTGGTGGGAAGGATCCATATGGCACAGGCTGTGAAGCAGTCATTGAGATGAGGGGTATCATGTTTGGCAGTGCGTTCAGCTACAGGGTGGTCCACTTGTTTTTTGGCCACAGTTTGTCGGTGGCCGTTCCTGCGAACAGACAGCTTGTTGGTTGTCATGCCTACATAGAATGCAGCACAGTGGATGCGGCTTAACTTGCAGACTGGTTTCACAGGTAGCCCTGCCTTTGAAGGGATAAGTGATGTTAGTGACCGGACTGGAGTAGGTGGTGGAAGGAGGATGTATGGGACAGGTCTTGCATCCAGGTCTATTACAGGGGTATGAGCCATGAGGTAAGGGATTCAGAGCAGGGGTTGTATAAGGATGGACGAGTATATTGTGTAGGTTTGGTGGACAGCAGAATACCACGGTAGGAGGGGTGGGAAGGATAGTGGGCAGGACATTTCTCATTTCAGGGCACGACGAGAGGTAATCGAAACCCTGGCAGAGAATGTAATTCAGTTGCTCCAGTCCTGGATGGTACTGAGTTACGAGGGGAATGCTCCTCTGTGGCAGCACTGTGGGGCTTTGGGAGGTGATGGGTGACTGGAAAGATAAGGCACGGGAGATTTGTTTTTGTACAAGGATGGGAGGATAATTACGGTCAGTGAAAGCTTCAGTGAGACGCTCGGTATATTTAGAGAGGAACTGCTTGCCACTGCAGATGCAACGACCACGGGTAGCTAGGCTGTACCAAAGGGACTTCTTGGTATGAAACAAGTGGCAGCTGTCAAAGTGGAGGTATTGCTGGTGGTTATTAGGTTTGATATGGACGGAGGTACTGATGTAGCCATCTCTGGGGTGAAGGTCAACATCTAGGAAGGTGGCTTGTTGGGTTGAGTAGGACCAGTTGAAGCAAAACGGGGAGAAGCTGTTGACGTTCTGGAGGAATGTGAATAAGGTGTCCTCACCTTCAATCCAGATAGCAAAGATGTCATCAATGAATCTGAACCATGTGAGGGGTTTAGGATTCTGGGTTTTTAGGAAGGATTCCTCTAGATGGCCCATGAATAGGTTAGCATAGGATGGTGCCATGCGGGTGCCCATAGCCTTACTGCGGATTTGTTTGTAGGTAATGCCTTCAAAGGAGAAGTAATTGTGGGTGAGGATATAGTTGGTCATGGAGACTAGGAAGGAGGTTGTTGGTTTGGAATCCATAGGGCATCTGGAAAGATAGTGTTCAATAGCAGTAAGGCTGTGGGCATTAGGAATGTTAGTGTACAGGTAGGTGGCATCAATAGTGACGAGCAGGGCACCGTGTGGTAAAGGGAAGGAACTGTGGAGAGTCAGTCGAGGAAATTGTTGGTATCTTTTATGTAGGAGTATAGGTTCCGGGTAATAGGTTGAAGGTGTTGGTTTATAAGTGCAAAGATTCTCTCAGTGGGAGCACAGTAACTGGCCACAATGGGGCGGCCTGGGTGGTTGGGTTTATGGACTTTAGGAAGCATGTAGAAGGTGGGAGTGCAGGGTGTGGTTGGAGTAAGTAGGACTCTGGGGAGAGGTTCTGGGATGGGCCCAAGAATTTGAGTAGTGACTGGAGATCCTGCTAGATTGCTGGAATGGGATCACTGTGGCATGGTTTGTAGGTGGAAGTATCTGACAGCAGACAGAGTCCTTCTGCTGCGTAATCCTTGTGGTTCAAAACTATGGTGGTGGAGCCTTTTTGTCTGCAGGTAGGATTATAAGATCGGGATCAGTTTTTAGATGGTGGACTGCGGTTCTTTCTGCTGACGTAGGGTTAGTATGCATGTTGAGGGATTTGGAGAATGATGGTGAGTCAAGGTTCGAGGATAAGAAAGTCTGGAAAGTTAACAGGGGGTGGTTTGGAGGCAGTGGGGGTGAATCACGGTTGGATGGAGGAGTGAACTGAGTTAGGCAAGGTTCAATATTGGTCACTCCTCCATCCAACCGTGATCCACCCCCACTGCCTCCAAAGTTTCAAGTTCCTCATTGAGATATGACACTACTGATTTTTTTATCTAGTTTACTGAACATATATACCTTTCTGTATGTTTTAGTTGTCCTTTGTACTTTGGTAATCATTGTTGCCACAACCACATCACAGTCACTGATACCAGTTTCAATGCGGACATACTCAGAGAGGCCAGATCTATTTGTTGCCATTATATCCAATATATCTCAATCATTAGTGGGGTTCCTAACTTTGTTTTCTAGGTAGTTTCCAGGGAAAGTATTTAGTAAAGTTTCACGGAATGTATTACCACGCCCACCACTAACAAAACTGTAATTTTCCACTTAACTGTTGGATGATTAAAGTTTTCATTAATGATTACGGTATGACTGGGGAACTTATTTCTCTCCAAAGCAGACCATAAAGGCTCAATAATATTGAGATTTAGTGACTATTGTGGAAGGGGAGATACAATATTTCATCCTTGTGTTCACAAAATCAGTCCTGAATGATGAGAACTGTGTGAATAGGTGCCCTGTCGTCTTGGAATACAGCATCACCATTAGAGAACAAATATTGTACAATGGGATGAACTTCATCAACCAAAATGGTTACATAATGTGGCCTTGAAAATTAACCATTGGGCACATGGAATACCACGTTATAGCTGGCCAAATAACTGCTGAACCACCACCATGGTGGGACATAAACTTGGCCAGAAGTTGAAAACAGCATGAAATAAGACTCATCCAACAAATTGACTTTCCTCCATTGCTCCATAGTCCCAGTTGCATGACTTTAGAGCCACATCTTGGAAATCTAGCACATCCTGCAATTCCGTGCTTATGGATCTCCCTTCATGTTGTTTCGATGATGGCGGGATCTGTGTGTGACATTCAGTTCTGCAGTGACTTTTACAGCTCTGATCCTCCTGTCTTTCATCACAGTCCATTTCAGTGACTGTCTCTCATGATCACTCTACACACATGATCACTTATGTTATGACTTACCAGGTGATATTTTTCCACTGTCCCTGTGGGCAGTATAAATCTGTGATTTGGTGCTCTTGAAACAACAATGGGAGCACCCACAATACGAACACCAACAATTTGTCTCCATTCGAATTCAGCTTTGCTCCAGCTTAATGCACTTATAACTATAACTGTTCGACCATGACTGACACTTGCAACATTTTGAGGACACTGCCCAGGTGCCATTCGTGGTTTAAATACAACAGTCCATGTCAGGCTTCAATTGCCTCTACATGTTCAAGCATGAATTTCTCGTGATGTTTCCATATTTTTGTCCAGGCCGTGAAGACAAGCTTGTCTTTAGCAAATAGTTCAATTAAATCAAAATCTGAATCATTGGGCAAATACAAATGACCAGAAACCATGAACTTTCATTTCACAACATCTATACATGTGTTGTCTTGTTCTAGTTTCTTTAAAGATAAGGCAACTTTTATTTTCTTATTTTGACCTGCACATGTACCACTGTTTATTACAATGTTCTTCTCAATAATTACACACAATGTAATAAGCTTTTCAGTGCAAGAAGAAATTTCCTGAGAACCTCTTGATGCCATACATTCATCTCAATTACTTGTAATAGCTTAGTCTGTGCCAAGGTTGTCCACACCCAAATTGTAGCAGTATGTGTTACAATGATAGCAAGGACCCGAAACAGGACGTTTCGGAAATAGGAGTGCTTTCTGATGATCAGTATTAATTGCTAAACTCCGATCTTCATTATTCTCTGCTCATTCTGAATTAGCACCCTTGCTTCTTCAGCTTTGGCTTAAGTGAATATTGTGTGCAGTTCCTAATTCTGCATTTTGTTGTACTTTACTTTCCAACAGTGTCTGCTCTTGTTGCAAATTGTGCAGGTGTTTTTTTTTGGCTGACATCTAAATGAAGACTGAACTCTGTATTAAAGATGTGCCTGTAGTAATGTTCTTTTTCAGGTATGATGCATAATGTTGAACAAATCTCATTGTAAAGTTCACACATTTTCCTGATGTTTAAATCTGGGCTGAAGTATTTTCTATGAGCATTGTCATTATGTGTGAAATGTCTTTGAAATGCTGTATAAACAAAGATGTGACTTACCAAATGAAAGTGCTGGCAGGTCGACAGACACACAAACGAACACAAACATACACACAAAATTCAGGCTTTCGCAACAAACTGTTGCCTCATCAGGAAAGAGGGAAGGAGAGGGAAAGACGAAAGGATGTGGGTTTTAAGGGAGAGGGTAAGGAGTCATTCCAATCCCGGGAGCGGAAAGACTTACCTTAGGGGGAAAAAAGGACGGTTATACACTCGCACACACACACATATCCATCCACACATATACAGACACAAGCAGACATCTCACAAGCAGACATATTTAAAGACACGCGTGGAATGTTTCCCTCTATTATAACCATGTGTGTGTGTATATATATATATATATATATATATATATATATATATATATATATATATAAGTGATAATAATCTGCTTACTTTGGTCAGAGATTTTTCTTGTGGAGGGTATTTTCCCCTTCGATCTACCTCTGATAACTGATCACCAGCGCTTGATTTGTAAATAAGGGGTTCAGGTGTCATTACCTTCCAAGGGGTGTTTTTGAAATTTGTTCTTAAAACATTATGTTAACACTTTTCTGAGCATTTTAAAAGTGTGAATGAAACATTTGCTTTACCTCACTTCAATTGTAGTAAACATTCTGTCGTACTACAACTAAAAATCTGCAGTTCTGACTTTTTATTGTCAGAGGTACTGGTACAGCATACCAGTGTGTGCCATCAAGCACTGTTGACCACTGTTCATTTTCTGTAATAGTCTACAAAGTCCACCATTTGCTATAACATGTGTGTTCAGGAAATACTGTTTACATACATATCCTGTTTTCCCAGCCAATTGTAAATGGTATTTGTCTGAGGTTTATTTTTCTCTTCTACAACTGTCATGAGGCCCTCTTACCGAAAAATGAGCCTGATGAATTAAGTCATTCAAGTAAGGACTTTGTTTGCTGAAATCTGGCATATTATAACAGTTATTAAATAAGGATTGCCTTTTATCTCCTGACAGATTATGAAAATGCTTCAGTTTACACTAGCACTCCTTATTTACAAACTTACCTTCTTCTAGAATGAGATTTTCACTCTGCAGCGGAGTGTGCGCTGATATGAAACTTCCTGGCAGATTAAAACTGTGTGCCCGACCGAGACTCGAACTCGGGACCTTTGCCTTTCGCGGGCAAGTGCTCTACCATCTGAGCTACTGAAGCACGACTCACGCCCGGTCTCACAGCTTTACTTCTGCCTTCTTCTGTTTCTCCATTCTGTGATAGGTCTCACCTGAACTCCTTAAACGTTTTGCACAAGCATATTTTGTAGTGTCAAGTCATCTTAATCTCTTTCAAGTTGTTGTTGCTTCTATTTGCCATTTTTGGGGCACATCAATGATAGCCTCTTAGGTGTATGGCCTTATAGCATCAGCAGTCTGTGGAGTATCAACTGGCCTCCTATTGTCATGATGTTCTGCAGATTCAGAATGTCATATTTATTGAATAAACCTTCAACTATGATAGTAACAGAAAATAACAACTTGGCCTCGTGGTTCATAAAAAGTTCAAACTACTACACATTATTGAGTTCAGACATACTTCAGTGACCTACCAGGCGAAGGGTCTACCTGACGGGAGGTCCTTGTCACACGACCTAACAGTAATGTGTTCTCTATTTGAGTGTGTGCAGGCCTTGGGTGAACAGCTGAGCTGTCATTTGTAATTTTGATATTTTTCTGTAGCATAAAAGAGGTCATCATAAAAATCTGTAAAAATATTACAAAACAATGCTAATGGCAAAAAACTAGATGACTAACTGCTTTAAGAAGTTTTTGGTAACAGCACAAAATGCATATGTCAAGTGCAGTAAGACACGACATCATTAGCATAGGTACAGATTCTAAAACAGATTAAATAATCTTCAGACAAGAATAAAGTAATTTCTTTACACACAGTAATATAACCAAAAAATTTATTGCAGTGTAAACTCATTTAGGTACCTATTCCTTAAATTAACTTATCTACTGAGTTGCTTTATCTAGGATGATTCTCTTGGTACTTGTCACTGTCACAGCACTCTTCTTCACTGATGATGTTGTCTAAACATACTTCTTTGTGCGGTAATTCATCTCCAGATGCATGTCTTTCTCTAGACATGATTGTTGAGACTTGATTTCCACAATAAAGCTTAGTAACAAAGTGGTCTGACTTAGATCACTTTAACATCAACAGTTGAACTGAACTGGAACTACAATTTAGATCACTTGTGCTAACTGAAAATGTGATCATGTATTCATATATGGTTGTGAGGACTCAACTAATAACATCACTGCTGCAAGGGAAAAGTATCTCTCTGGTTCCCAGTAGCAGTGTATTGTGTGGAGTTTTTTTGGAATAACAGTCTGTTTTCTGACTTGGAATATTTTGGACAAATTTATGTAAGCTCCTATATGCAGTAATAAACTACCATTTATACTAGCTTTATATGTGTGGTTTATGTTCCATTACTATCACCATAACAAGGAACTACATTGGTGACCCATTATGACTGCATCTTCTCACCATACAGCTGTACTGAGAAATACACAGCAATTTTCAGACTCCAGAGTTCCGCATTTACTGTAAAAAGATTATGATACCATGCAACTGAATGCATCTCATCAGATTGTGCCTAAAATTGAGCATGTGATGCAATAGTGCCTTGCACCAACTGTGAACAATGGCGAACTTTGACTTGAAAAACAGTTTAAAACATACACTTCGTCAGGTATGCATGGTGTATCCACTTACCCATGAAGTTTTTTGCTTTTCCCACATTTCAGACTGTGCAGCATTTCGGTCCATTCCCCCCCCCCACTCCGAAAATGTTGCGTCTGCCACATCGTGTGTGTCTACACTTCCACCAGAGACAGGCATTTTGTGCATGGTTTACCTTTCGCACCCATGACTTTTCCCGTGTTTTCCATGCAACAGGCAGTGCAACACCCAGAACTGTTTTCCTCGCCTGTGTACATTGCGCCCACCATGTTGTCCGTGTCCACAGTTTCACCACTTGCATTGCAATAACTGATACAGCCATGTGAGCTATCAACTAATGATACTGCTGATGTACCTACCACACTGGGTTTTAATACACCAGTTCCACTCACACATGAGCCTGCACTGTATCTACAACCTTGGGACTACTCATCTACTTTCCATTCAACATTCAGGCTTCCACCGTTCCGTGCCGATCATCCAGCAATGTGGTTCACCACCAGTGAGTACATCATTACCAAACAACAAATAATTGATGACAGTGCTAAATTCCTCATGCTCCTAAGCCACCTTGGTGAGCAGGTTGATTTGATTAGTGACTTATTTTTCAAGCCATCTACAGTGAACAAGTTCGATATGGCCAAGTCATTGCTGCTCCAGCATTTGTCATAGACACCGGAACAACAGCTCATAAATAACTTATGAGGAAGCTGCTGGCAACTGCAATTGTTCACAGCTAGAATGATGCCTCAAAACTCTGGTAGATAAAAACCTAATGCCTGACCGAACTCAGAGAACTTTGTGGATCATTAAACTGCCATTACAGGTGCAACTCATGATGATTTCTCATGAACAGGAACCCCCTGAGGTGAATTATGGCTCACGGATAGAATACACACCACCAGCCAGCACCAACAAAGCATTGATTATCCAGAGCTAACAATGCACAGATCGCACACACATGGCCACCTCCTCACTTGACCCTCCACCCCGACACTGCCAAGGCCGACAGAGTTCACCTTCCACCTTCGATGTGTTGACACACAGCCCCATCCACAAGGCAACACAGCTTTGCCTGTCACCCCTCCCTCCACACTACTGCTGGTTTCAGGGATGCAGCTTGTAACTGTCAGCCACCACGTGTGTTCCCAAACGCAAACAGTAACCCACGATAGGCACACTGGGTCAGTCTCAACAGTCAAGAACGTGTATGATATATGAACATCACTATCACAACTTTTGGCTCTCATCTCTACATGTTTACCTACTTGGTGATAAAGGTGCCAATGTCAGCACCATGCTCCCGACTGGCATGCCCCTCTTGCTGTCATGTCACACCTATTGCCATGGACCTTCTTCATCACTGAAGTTATGGAACCTATCTTCAGTGCAGACTTCTTATGACACTACCGGCTCCTACTAGACTTGGCTCACGGTGTTTTACTTCATCAGAATGACAGTATACCTGTTATCGGCGTCATCACAAACTCTCCTCACCCTGCCAAGGGTCTGTGTTGATCTCTGCTAGCTCTCTCGTCATCAAGCCTCATGAATACCTCTCTCAGTGCCTCACCATTGTCAATGATATTTAATCACTTCAGACTCAATATTTTAATATACGCCTCTCCAACGCTCATATGCGGGAATAAAATGATGACCTTGTGAAGCTCACGTGCTTTATTTTTTCATTGATAGCCCTCAGTGTCGACTTTCTGCATTGTTATACCAACTGAAAAATGAGCGGTGGAAGTTCAACACTGACTACTGTAAATGACGTAGCTGACAGCTGCACAGTTGTGTTTCACAGTTCTTTACTTTCACTGTTAACAACCTCCCAATATTACACAGTTATATGGCCAGTTCACTGTTGGTAAATGTTAAGCCTCATTAATAGGTTGCAGGTAAATAGCATACTGCTACAATACTTTGCTGTTGAACATCTATGAGTAGTAAAAACCTCACCATGCAGTTCAGTTCTTGCAGAATAATAAGGTATGTGTGACACTATTTCTCAAGTAAATTGAACAGACACTGTCATTGTTTTAACCCATGGCCTATTTGTGTAACACTAATTCCACTGTTAAGTTGATGCATTGTTACTACTTGAAACAGTACATAATTTCACTCTGAAAATTGGCTGTGGACTGACTGTCTTGGGACCAAAAATTGGGCCTTTATATATCCTCACAATAATAGGCACTGAAACTATACATTGTTCAGTGTTTAAGTTACAGAAATTAAAACTTAACTCATTCAGTTAACTGAATGCATCCCGGCTGGGTCGAAGGTTTTCTCCGCTCAGGGACTGGGTGTTGTGTTGTCCTAATCATCATCATTTCATCCCCATCGACGCGCAAGTCGCCGAAGTGGCGTCAAATCGAAAGACTTGCACCCGGCGAGCAGTCTACCCGACGGGAGGCCCTCGTCACACGCCATTATTATTATAACTGAATACACAGAAAAATTCCTTCTTTTTAACAGTTTCTTCTACCACAAAGGTTAGGGCAGATTATTTGTTTAAATAATGAAATTAACAGATATAGTTATACAAACAATACTTTTTACAAACCTAGTAATTATTTTGGAATTAATTAACAATTGGTTTTGCTAATATGTTTTTGAATAGAGCTAAATAAATACTTTAAGAATACTAGTAGTTCTTCTTCCAAATGTTTATAATTATTACAGAATTTGTTTGTTTATAAGTCAACAATAGAATCTAAGTCACAAAACAATTACTGATTTCACCCTATAAGAAAGGTATTAACTAGGAACGGTCAAAATAAATTAGGAAATTAATTACACACAAAACTAAGCACAAAATTAGACCTGGTGCTATATTCCCTAAGACTGAGGGCCAACCTTTCTCTTTTATGGAAATGGAGATTACACTCACATATGTTAATGGTAATTTGGCAAAAATGAAAATAAAATGAATTCATGGAGGCAGATGGCAAAACAAGAGAGGAAAGTAAAGAGACCCCAGCTTGCTTTGTCACACTGCTTCCACTGACATATTGCTTCAGCCTCCCCCCCCCCCCCCCCCCCCTCTCTCTCTCTCTCTCTCTCTCTCTCTCACACACACACACACACACACACACACACACACACACACCATGTCAAAATCAACCTACAAGGCATCAATGCCACTCTCTCTCCTGACAGAGCCCCGGTGTACCTTGCAGACTGACTAAATCAGCCCACTGGATACCCAAGGTTGGTGAAGTGTCAATATCAGATTGCATGAACTGCCGGCTCAACTGACACATTATCCTCACAAACCCCATCTGTCCTTTGTGCTCAGTGCTATCTGTAATGGAACTGTAGACTAAATCATCACCACCCCAGGTCCACCTGTTCGACTCTGACTGTGCCACCTTTCCCGACACACTATGTGCAGTGAAGACTGCTCCAGGTGAACTATTAATAGCAGGAGGGATCATCTGATACTGCTTGTGCATTGCCTATTACTTGCCTTAAAGCAAGATGGTACTTGGTGTCCGCATGGTGATTACAGAGCTTTAAACTCGTGCATCGGTTATCTGTTTCCCAACTCACAAGAGTTTACACATTTTCTCATAGGTGCGTCACTCTTCAATGCGGTAGACTGCAAGAAAACATACTTAAAATTCCTGTGAGTGATGAGTACGTTTCAAAGACCACTATCATTATGCCATTTTGCCTTTTCGAATTTCTCTTCATGGCATATGGACTTAAAAATGTAGTACAAATTTGTAAGCACTTCATCAGCGGCATTGTGTCCAAACTGCGCTTCTTATATTGATGATATAACCATTCTCTCCCTCACACCAAAAGAGCTGCTATCAGAACAGTTGCTACCTTTACTACATCTGTTATCTGGATTGCACCAAGATCTTTCCGTTACTGCATTAAATGGTTGTATAAAATATACCCAGTACAAAATATGAAAATATGAGCTTTAAATAACCCAGAACATTGTCAGATGTACCATCTTGTATGTTTCCCAGTCTAATAGTGAAGCACAGCACTAGGAGACTGCTCAGTGCTGTAATCATTTACATCTGCAGCCTGGGACTTTAGTTCAGTTTTTGTGTGTATAAAAAGTCCTCATTTTCTTACCTCTTCTTCTTTTTCTTTAGTGTTTGTCACACATGGTGGCAAGGTCTACTGAGCGGCTTCATTGTCTCCATTTTGTTCGATCATGAGCCATGTCTGGATGAAGATTCACAGCCTTCAGGTCCATTGCTGTCTAGGTCGTCCTTTGGGTCTCCTTCACACGACTTCGACTGTGTGTACTGCCTTTGCAATAGTATCATCCTCTGCACACAGCACATGTGCAAACCATTGCAGATGGCTTTTTTGCATTTCCTTCTGAAGCAGTGTGACCCCAAAAAGTTTTCTGATGGTGTCCATTTGAGACATGATTGAGGTGAGTGATGCCATGTGCTCATCTAAGCATCTTAGTGTCCATGACCCCCAATCGTCGTCCTACCTCTTTTCTAGCTGGCCAACACTTGGAGCCGTAGAGAGCAACAGGATGGATGACAGTCTGGTAGATCTTTGACTTCAGATGACCCTTAATCCGACGATTGCAGGTGATGCCTTTAGTTGTTCACCATTTCATCCAGGTTGCCTGCGTCATTGTGTTGACCGTGTCTGTAAGATGGCCATCACTATAGATTGTAGAACCGAGATGTTTACATTTTTTTACTCGTGCTAGATCTTCTCCATCAATGCTGATGGTCTCGACTTCCTGCAGATCTGGTGTCATGTACTCAGTTTTCTTTTTGTTAAGCCACAGGCCATATTGCATGAGTCAGTCATTCCACTCTTGTCTGGTACAAGACATAAAACTTGTTCTCTGCAACCAACATGACATCATCAGCATAGAGAAACACAGTGGCTTGTGCAGGTCTGATGTGACAGTGTCCATCACAAGAATAAGCAGCAGTGGTGATAAGGCTGAGCCTAGGCAGACTCCTACATTGATGCGAAAGTCATTTGACACTCCTGCTGCTTGGATATGGCTCCTCAGTTCTACATGCAGAAACTGTATCTAGTTGACAAGGGACTCCAGAATGCTGTGGTCTTGAAGTCTTGAAGTGCTAACCAGTGCCCAATCGAAAGCCTTTTCAAAGTCTAGAAAAGCGAGGTGCAATGGCTTGTTCTTTTCGTGGTGTCTTTCTACTAGCAACCGCACAGCTTGGATTGTGTCAGTTTCGCCACAATTTTCCACAAATCTGGCTTGGTTCCTAGTGATTTGAGCTATTTTGCATATCCTTTTGTCAAGAATACATTCGAGGACGTTCATCACATGGCTCAGTAGTCTGATCAGGTGGTAATTACAACACAGCAGGACTGCCTTTCTTTTTAAGAATTGGTACGGTTATGCCAGTCTGTTGGTATTCTACCTTCTTTGATAATCTAGTTGTAAAGATCCGTTAGCCAACCTGCCACATTCCACTGTTGTCTAGACTGCTGGGAGGTCATTGGGGTCGGTGGCTGTCCCTCTCTTCATCTCCTTCAGAGTAGTCTCAGCTTCAGCAAGTGCTGCGCAGTGTATTGTGATTCGCAGAGACTAGATTAAGGTGTACACGTGTGAAAATGAAAGAACATGAAATACTGATTTTTCTGAATTAATGGGCCATATTTCAACACAAACAAGAATGAGGAAAAGCTCATTTAAGTAAGACAAGAATTTCGGCCACTATGCCCATGCTATTCATTAGCAGTCTACATTCCTACTTGGATATTCACACTTATGTGCTCTTTTCAAATAATCTGTTCCTGTTCTATCTTGAAATACGCTATTAGATATTTTTTAACTTTTTGTGACATTGTTCAGTACTGTAGTTAATTAACTGTTAATTCTGACCGTGAGAATATTATCTGACCAGGTAAATACAGGTTGACAAACTGCCTATTCGCTTCTGTCTCGGGTTCTTCAGCCGACGTTCATCTAATGATTTTTCTGACGTTTCGCCAGCACGAGTGGCTGGCATTGTCAAAGCTTCACCCTCCATTGCCGGTGGTGAACTGGAGCAATGGAGGGTGAAGCTTTGACAATGCCAGCCACTCGTGCTGGCGAAACGTCAGAAAAATCATTAGATGAACGTCGGCCGAAGAACCCGAGACAGAAGCCAATAGGCAGTTTGTCAACAAGTGGCCACGAAAGCCTTAACAATTTTGTAAATACAGGTTCTCACAAGAAATTGCGTGATTTTGCACATAACTAAAATATTCCTTGTGTTGTGTGCAGTATTTGTTGTGTGATGTAGGGACGAATAGCTGTTTCATGTAAGAAAATGAAGGAAAATTTTTAAGATTATAGTCGTATTTCACTTGGATGTGCCGTCAACTTGTAACAGTTTTGAAGTCTACGATGTTGGCTGAGCTAAAGAAAACAGAATTTGACCAATGTTTTATGGCTGTGAGACATAGACATTAGATGAATTCATTTTAGAAAACTAATAGGTAACCACAGAGGAATTGAAAAATCACTATTGGGCTACACAAAGAAAGACAAAAAGAAAGCAGTTGATATCGGGCAGATAACAAAGGTCAGTGGCATAATGGAAAGAGTGAATACCTTAAAACTGCAGTGGGATGGTCATATGGCTCAAAGAAAAGATGGCAGGTCGTTAAAACAAGCACTAGGTGGAGCCCAATTTACCGAAAATGACCAAGGGGAAGAGCTCTAGACAGATGCGACAGAGACTTAAGAAAGACAGCTGGACTGAATTGGCAACAAGAAGCTCAAGACAGGCAGAAATGGAAGAACCTGGAGGGAGCTTTTGCTCCACACTGACTTAAAGAGGCTGCATCACCAAGTTATCAAACTGGCTGATGATGATGATGACGATGATATTTCACTTTAGCAAAATATTAAATAGAGTGTATCTTTTCAAAGTTTTTATTATTTTTTTTCACTACTTTTTGACTAACATGTGAGAAGAATGGCCAGGGTAGGTGTAATGTAATTTGGGGGAGGGAGGGGGGAGGATGAGGGTGTTGCTTTGAGAAATTATGTGTGGACGAGTTTTTGTTCAAATCGGAATGGGATGGTTGGAGTGGTCTCTACTTTAGGTTCTGGTCCTGGAGTCTCCACGACTGTAATGACGTCCCTGGGTGAAAGGATGTCAATGATAAGATTCGTCAATAACATTGATACCTTCCGTGAAAGTAATGGAAAACTGCATGACTTGTTAGATTAGATTAGATTAGATTTACTTTCATTACAATTGATCCATAGTGAGGCGGTCCTCCAGGATGTGGAACATGTCAGAAAAACAACAATACATGACAAATATTTACAACTAAAACAAATAAGCTAATGTACCATTCCACAGGTCCCAAGTGGAATGATCGTCATTTTTTAATGAACACTATATGAAAGTAATTTTTAAATACTAATATATATATATATATATATATATATATATATATATATATATATATATATATATATAACAAAGATGATCAAAGATGATGTGTTTGTTTGTGTTAGTTTGTGTGTCTATCGACCTGCCAGCGCTTCGTTTGGTAAGTCACATCATCTTTGTTTTTAGATATATTTTTCCCACGTGGAATGTTTCCCTCTATTTTATATATATATATATATATATATATATATATATATACAAAGATGATGTGACTTACCAAACGAAAGCGCTGGCAGGTCGATAGACACACAAACATACACACAAAATTCTATGTGGGTTTTAAGGGAGAGGGTAAGGAGTCATTCCAATCTCGGGAGCGGAAAGACTTACCTTAGGGGGAAAAAAGGACGGGTATACACTCGCACACACACACATATCCATCCACAGATATACAGACACAAGCAGACATATTCAAAGACAAAGAGTTTGGGCAGAGATGTCAGTCGAGGCGGAAGTGCAGAGGCAAAGATGTTGTTGAATGACAGGTGAGGTATGAGTGGCGGCAACTTGAAATTAGCGAAGATTGAGGACTGGTGGGTAACGGGAAGAGAGGATATATTGAAGAGCAAGTTCCCATCTCTGGAGTTCAGATTGGTTAGTGTTAGTGGGAAGTATCCAGATAACCCGGACGGTGTAACACTGTGCCAAGATGTGCTGGCCGGCACCAAGACATGTTTAGCCACAGGGTGATCCTATTTACCAACAAACACTGTCTGCCTGTGTCCATTCATGCGAATGGACAGTTTGTTGCTGGTCATTCCCACATAGAATGCGTCACAGTGTAGGCAGGTCAGTTAGTAAATCACGTGGGTGCTTTCACACGTGGCTCTGACTTTGATCGTGTACACCTTCCGGGTTACAGGACTGGAGTTGGTGGTGGTGGGAGGGTGCATGGGACAGGTTTTACGCCGGGGGCAGTTACAAGGGTAGTAGCCAGAGGGTAGGGAAGGTGGTTTGGGGATTTCATAGGGATGAACTAAGATGTTACGAAGGTTAGGTGGACGGTGGAAAGACACTCTTGGTGGAGTGGGGAGGATTTCATGAAGGATGGATCTCATTTCGGGGCAGGATTTGAGGAAGTCGTATCCCTGCTGGAGAGCCACGGTCAGAGTCTGATCCAGTCCCGGAAAGTATCCTGTCACAAGTGGGGCACTTTTGTGGTTCTTATGTGGGAGGTTCTGGGTTTGAGGGGATGAGGAAGTGGCTCTGGTTATTTGCTTCGCTACCAGGTCGGGAGGGTAGTTGCGGGATGCGAAAGCTGTTGTCAGGTTGTTGGTGTAATGGTTCAGGGACTCCGGACTGGAGCAGATTCGTTTGCCACGAAGACCTAGGCTGTAGGGAAGGGACCGTTTGATGTGGAATGGGTGGCAGCTGTCATAATGAAGGTAGTGTTGCTTGTTGGTGGGTTTGATGTGGACGGACGTGTGAAGCTGGCCATTGGACAGATGGAGGTCAACGTCAAGGAAAGTGGCATGGGATCTGGAGTAGGACCAGGTGAATCTGATGGAACCAAAGGAGTTGAGGTTGGAGAGGAAATTCTGGAGTTCTTCTTCACTGTGAGTCCAGATCATGAAGATGTCATCAATAAATCTGTACCAAACTTTGTGTTGGCAGGCCTGGGTAACCAAGAAGGCTTCCTCTAAGCGACCCATGAATAGGTTGGCGTACGAGGGGGCCATCCTGGTACCCATGGCTGTTCCCTTTAATTGTTGGTATGTCTGGCCTTCAAAACTGAAGAAGTTGTGGGTCAGGATGAAGCTGGCTAAGGTGATGAGGAAAGAGTTTTTAGGTAGGGTGGCAGGTGATCGGCGTGAAAGGAAGTGCTCCATCGCAGCGAGGCCCCGGACGTGCGGAAGATTTGTGTATAAGGAAGTGGCATCAATGGTTACAAGGATGGTTTCTGGGGGTAACAGGTTGGGTAAGGATTCCAGGCGTTCGAAAAAGTGGTTGGTGTCTTTGATGAAGAATGGGAGACTGCATGTAATGGGTTGAAGGTGTTGATCTACGTAGGCAGAGATACGTTCTGTGGGGGCTTGGTAACCAGCAACAACGGGGCGGCCGGGATGACTGGGTTTGTGAATTTTAGGAAGAAGGTAGAAGATAGGGGTTCGGGGTGTCGGTGGGGTCAGGTGGTTGATGGAGTCAGGTGAAAAGTTTTGCAGGGGGCCTAAGATTCTGAGGATTCCTTGAAGCTCCGCCTGGACATCAGGAATGGGATTACCTTGGCAAACTTTGTATATGGTGTTGTCTGAAAGCTGACGCAGTCCCTCAGCCACATACTCCCGACGATGAAGTACCACGGTCGTCGAACCCTTGTCTGCCGGAAGAATGACGATGCATGGGCCAGCCTTCAGATCACGGATAGCCTGGGCTTCAGCAGTGGTGATGTTGGGAGTAGGATTAAGGTTTTTTAAGAAGGATTGAGAGGCAAGGCTGGAAGTCAGAAATTCCTGGTAGGTTAGGAGAGGGTGATTTTGAGGAAGAGGAGGTGGGTCCCGCTGTGACGGAGGATGGAACTGTTCCAGGCAGGGTTCAATTTGGATAGTGTCTTGGGGAGTTGGATCATTAGGAGTGGGATCAGGATTATTTTTCTTCGTGGGAAAGTGATATTTCCAGCAGAGACTACGAGTGTAGGACAGTAAATCATTGACAAGGGCAGTTTGGTTGAATCTGGGAGTGGGGCTGACGGTGAGGCCTTTGGATAAGACAGAGGTTTCGGACTGGGAGAGAGGTTAGGAGGAAAGGTTAACTACTGAATTGGGGTGCTGTGGTTCCAGATTGTGTTGACTAGAATTTTGAGGTGTTGGGGGGAGTGGAGCTGGAAGTGGGAGATTGAGTAGATGGGAGAGACTGGGTTTGTGTGCAATGAGAGGAGGTTGAGGTTTGTTGGAAAGGTTGTGGAGGGTGAGTGAGTTGCCTTTCCGGAGGTGGGAAACCAGGAGATTGGATAGTTTTTTGAGGTGGAGGGTGGCATGCTGTTCTAATTTGCGGCTGGCCTGTAGGAGGATGCTCTGAACAGCCGGTGTGGATGTGGGAGAGGAAAGATTGAGGACTTTGATTAGGGATAGGAGTTGACGGGTGTGTTCACTGGCTGAGTCGATGTGTAGGTGAAGGATTAGGCGGGTGAGGGCTATGGATTGTGCAGTTTGGAACTGGTATAGGGACTGATGGAAAGAAGGGTTGCAGCCAGAGATGGGAACTTTAAGTGTGAGGCCTTTGGGGGTAATGCCAAATGTCAGACAAGCCTGAGTAAATAAAATATGGGAGCGTAATCTGGCTAGGGTGAAGGCATGTTTGCAGAGGGAATGTAAATAAAATTTAATGGGGTCGTTGTAGGGATGTTGTGAGGGTGAAATGGTATTAGAAGGTGGAAAGGGTAACATGAGGCTAAAGTGAAAATAAAAATATATAGGGAGAGATAAAGATGTGAAAAAAGGCGAAAAAGTGTTGGTTTGAGATGAGCTATGTTGATCCTGTGCTGAACTAAGGTTGGTGAACAACGATGGGTACAAAGGTTAGGTAGTTGTGTTGCCTCCAAAACACGTTAAAGGGTGGAGAAATTCTGGAAAATTTCGAAAAAACTGCGTGTAAATGTATTCAAAGGACTGGTTATGTACTGGCAGATTATGAAAATGAGGCTAACAATTGTCTGACGAAGAAATAATAACGTTTAAACCTGTGGGAAGCTGTTAAAAAATGTTCGGTTATGTGGGAAAAAAACGGGAATGGAAATAAAACGGAAGTTGTTGGAAATAGCTGAAATGGTTGTTTAATGGGTGAAAGGAACTGAAGCTGTGTGTTCTGTACCAGGTCGGGAGGGTAGTTGCAGGATGCGAAAGCTGTTTTCAGGTTGGTACAGAAGAAAATAACCAGAGCCACTTCCTCATCCCCTCAAACCCAGAACCTCTCACAGAAGAACCACAAAAGTGCCCCACTTATGACAGGATACTTCCCGGGGCTGGACCAGACTCTGAATGTGGCTCTCCAGCAGGGATACGACTTCCTCAAATCCTGCCCCGAAATGAGATCCATCCTTCATGAAATCCTCCCCACTCCAACAAGAGTGTCTTTCCGCCGTCCACCTAACCTTCGTAATCTCTTGGTTCATCCCTATGAAATCCCCAAACCACCCTCCCTACCCTCTGGCTCCTACCCTTGTAACCGCCCCCAGTGTAAAACCTGTCCCATGCACCCTCTCACCACTACCTACTCCAGTCCTGTAACCCGGAAGGTGTACACGATCAAAGGCAGAGCCACGTGTGAAAGCACCCACGTGATTTACCAACTGACATGCCTACACTGTGATGCTTTCTATGTGGGAATGACCAGCAACAAACTGTCCATTCGCATGAATGAACACAGGCAGCCAGTGTCTGTTGGTAATGAGGATCACCCTGTGGCTAAACATGCCTTGGTGCACGGCCAGCACATCTTGGCACAGTGTTACACCATCCGGGTTATCTGGATACTTCCCACTAACACCAACCTATCCGAACTCCGGAGATGGGAACTTGCCCTTCAGTATATCCTCTCTTCCCGTTATCCACCAGGCCTCAACCTCCGCTAATTTCAAGTTGCCGCCACTCATACCTCACCTGTCATTCCACATCTTTGCCTCTGCACTTCCGCCTCAACTGACATCTCTGCCCAAACTCTTTGCCTTTTAATATGTCTGCTTGTGTCTGTATATGTGTGGATGGATATGTGTGTGTGTGCGCAAGTGTATACCTGTCCTTTTTTCCCCCTAAGGTAAGTCTTTCCGCTCCCGGGAATGGAATGACTCATTACCCTCTCCCTTAAAACCCACATCTTTTCGTCTTTCCCACTCCTTCCCTCTTTCCTGACGAAGCAACCGTTGATTGCGAAAGCTTGAAATTCTTTGTGTGTGTTTGTATGTTTTTTATTGTGTCTGTCTACCAGCGCTTTCCCGTTTGGTAAGTCATGGAATCTTTGTTTTTAATATATTTTTCCCATGTGGAATGTTTCTATATATATATATATATATATATATATATATATATATATATATATACAAATCGGTTGGTTTTACTGAGAAATTCATCAATGGAGTATATATATATATATATATATATATATATATATATATATATATATATATATATATATCAGTTGGTTTTACTGAGAAATTCATCAATGGAGTAGAAGGAGTTAGCCACCAACAAATCCTTTAGGCTTCTCTTAAACTGAATTTCATTGGTTGTTAAGCTTTCTATGGCTGCTGGCAAGTTATGGAAAATGTGTGTTCCTGAATAATGCACACCTTTTTGTACAAGACTAAGTGACTTTAAATCCTTGTGAATATTATTCTTATTTCTAGTATTGATTCCCATGAATTGAGCTGTTGGTTTGAAAAAGTGATACATTTTTAATGACAAATTTCATTAAGGAATAAATATATTGGGAAGCAGTAGTTAGTATCCCTAGTTCCCTAAAGAGGCTTCTGCAGGATGTTCTTGAGTTCACACCACATATAACTCTTACTGCACGTTTTTGTGCCCAGAAAACTTTAGCTTGGCTTGATGAATTACCCCAAAAAATAATCCCATATGACATTATGGAGTGAAAGTAAGCATAGTATGTCAGCTTTTTCATTTTTATATCCCCTATGTCTGACAAAATTCGCATTGCAAACAGAGATTTGTTAAGACGCTTCAGCAGTTCTGTGGTGTGCTCCTCCCAGTTGAATTTATTATCTAGTTGTAATCCCAAGAATTTAACACTGTCCACTTCTTCTATCTTCTTGTCATCGTATGTTAGACATATACTCATGGGACACCCCTTACAAGTTCTGAACTGCATGTAGTGTGTCTTTTCAAAGTTTAGTGACAAAGAGTTGGCTAGGAACCAGTGATTAATGTCCACAAATATTTTATTAGCTGATCTTTCTAAGACTACGCTTGATTTGCTATTTATTGCAATGTTTGTATCATTGGAAAACAAAATGAACTTGTCATCTGGTAGTGTTACTGATGAAAGGTCGTTGATATACACAAGAAAAAGTAAGGGCCCCAAAATGGAACCTTGTGGGACCCCACATGTAATTAGTTCCCAGTTGGATGACGCCTGATAGCTTGATACATGTCTCTTTCCTAATAACACCCTTTGTTTCCTGTCAGAGATATAAGATTTGAACCGTTTTGCAGCATTTCCTGTTACACTGTAATACTCTAATTTACTTAAAAGGATATTGTGATTTACACAGTCCAATGCCTTTGACAGATCACAAAATATACTAGTTGCCTGCAATTTTTTGTCTAATGAATTAAGCACATTTTCACTGTAAGTGTAGATAGCCTAGTCAATATCAGAACCTTTTAGAAATCCAAACTGTGACTTTGACAGTATGTTATTTGAGATAAGATGGTTATAAAGCCGACTGTACATTACTTTTTCGAAAATTTTTGAGAATGCTGGCAACAGTGAAATTGGACGGAAATTTTATGCTATTTCTTTATCTCCCTTCTTAAACAGTGGCTTAACTTCAGCATATTTCAGCCATTCAGGAAATATTCCACTGATAAATGACTGGTTACACAGATAGCTTAATATGTTACTTAGCTCAGAATCACATTCTTTAATTAACTTTGTTGATATTTCATCATACCCACTAGATGTTTTTGATTTTAAAGATTTTATGATGGACATTATTTCTGTTGGGGTAGTGGGGTCAAATCATATTATGGAAGTTGCTTGAAATTTCTGGTCTGAGGTATTCCATAGCAGCATCTACCGAACCTGACAACCCCATCTTTTCGGCGACAGTTATAAAATGTTTATTAAAAAGTTCTGGAACACTATACACATCTGTCACCAATGTATCATTTGCTCTTAATGCTATTTGTTCCTCTTCATGTCTGGTTCTACCGGTCTCCTCCTTCACTATATCCCATATTGAAAGGAATGAACTGTGCGCCGAACACGGACTGAGAGTAGAACAAATTAAACACGAAAATATTGAGGAGCAGCAGAAACGAAAATATCATTACACTTTACATAGCAGTTGTGGGCTGTGTAGAAGAAAAAGTGAAGGAACTCGGCTGCGTTGGATGCAAAATAATGTGTGACACATGAAGCAATGAAGACCTGAGAACCAGGCATGTACAGGTAAGGATAGTTTATTAATATCAAATACAGACCTTAATTTGAGGAAGAAATTCCTAAGAATACATGTATGGAGCAGAACACTGATGGAAGTGGCTCAAGAACTGTGGGAATAGCGGATAAGAAGTGAATCGAAGTATTTGAGATGCGAAGTTACAGAAGAATGTCGAAAATTAAGTGGGCCAATATAACACTAACTACACGATCCAATCACATTAATGTGACCACCATCTACATTCGACGCCAGTGTGCAATAATCATCTACAGACTGCAGGAGGCAGCACTAGAAGTAAAGGGTATATAAACCGAGTGGGGGAACGCGGGAAACAGGACTGCCGTTGCCGTGATACGGAAATGGAGCGATTCATTTGACGTCCAAAAGGGCGTGTTAGTTAGTTACGTGTTCCATTGATCAGTACCACGGAAAAACCGTTATGATGTGGAGCGTGTCAAATGCACAAGAAATGCGCACAGGAAACAAGTTTTCTTGTTTTGTTTACATTATAGTGTTATACCTAAATATTTCTGTTATCTGTTCCATTCCCTTAAATGGCACAAAATGCATATATTATATCTCCAGATTTATTTACTCATATTCAAGAATTCATCGATGGTATAGAAGGAGTTGTCAAGGAGGTATGATTTCATTTTGTTTTTGAAACTATTATTGCTGTCTGTCAGACATTTTATTTCATCTGGTAATTTATCAAAAAGTTTTATAGCAGCATATTTTACCCCTTTCTGTGCCAAAGATAGGTTAAGTAAAGGACAGTGTAGGTCTTTCTTTTGTCTGGTATTGTAATCATGAATGTCGCTGTTCATTTTAAACTGGTCCATGTTGTTGATAAAAAAAATCATTACTGAGTAAATGAACTGTGAACCAGTTGTAAGAATTCCTGACCTTTTAAACAGATGCCTACAAGATGTGCGACTATGAACCCCACACATTATTCTAATTACTTTCTTTTGAGCAGTGAATACATTTTGCCTAAGTGTCGAGTTGCTCCAGAATATTATTCCGTATGACATCAGAGAGTGGAAGTATGCAAAGTATGTTAGCTTACTAACTTCTACATCCTCAAAATTGTCAATCATTCTGACTGCAAAATTTGCTGAACCTAGTCGCTTTAGGAGATCCAAAATATGAATTTTCCAATTAAGATTCTCATCTATATGTACACCCAAAAACTTAGTATGCTGTACCCTGGATACTGACTTCTTTTGACGTGTTATGTTTATTGAAGGAATTATACTTTTTGCAGCAGAAAATTGGATGTACTGTGTTTTTTCAAAGTTCAGAGCAAGCCCATTCGCAGAAAACCAATTAATAACTTTTCCAAAGACCTTATTTGTATCATTTTCTATCGGACTTTCTTTTACTGGATTAATAATTATGCTTGTATCATCAGCAAACAGTGTCAGTTCAGAATCTTGGTGGCCGAGTGGTTCTAGACGGTGCAGTCTGGAACCGCACGACGGCTACGGTCGCAGGTTCGAATCCTGCCTCTCGGGCATGGATGTGTGTGATGTCCTTAGGTTAGTTAGGGGTTTAGGCCGAAGAAGGAAGTGTTATGGTCTGGGGAATGGTTTCGTGGCATTCCCTGGGTGATCTCTTCATTCTGGAAGACACAATGGGTCAATGCAAGTATGCGCCTATCTTTGGGGACTATGTCTACAGCTATATGCAGTCTGTTTTTCCTCAGTGCGATGCCATCTATCAGCAGGACAATGCAATGTGACACACCTCGCAGTGTACACGCGTGGCTCGCAAGAGCACTGGTATGAGTTTATTGTACTTCCCTGCCACCAAACTCGCCAGATTTAAACCCAATCGAGTATCTGTGGGTTCATCTCGCGCCATGGATCCTCATCTGAGAAACGTAGCGCAGCCGGCGACGGCACTGGAGTCGGCATGGCTCCACATCCCTGTCGGTAGCTTCCAGAACCTCACTGAGACTCTCCCTTGACGTCTCGCACCTGCAGAAGGTGCTTAGTCAAGCTTTGGATAAACCCTGACGTCCTTCTGGAAGGACGTCACTCACTGCTGAAATTATTTATTTTTGCGAATAACGCATTGTTGCAACGGACTGTGGCGCATTGTTATATGAAGTAGGCAAAGTCAGTTGCGCGCTGCGACAGTAAGTTTGACGCTGTCGTTCATAGTGAGTGAGAAACTGTGTCTTGAAAATAGGGCCGATTTTACCATGGACGAACTGACTGACCTTGTCATCGATGGGTATGTATATTTTCTTTCATATTGCGTCAATAATTCTGAAACTTGTCATATAATATCTTAAAGAATTAAACTATATTATTTATGGGGTCACATTACGATTGAAGGTTTTCATCAGTTGTAATTCAATAATGTTTTCTACCGTCCTTCCAGAAGGACGTCAGGGTAATATGTTGTCATTTTGTATTCCCAGAAAACGATGTACAATGATGGAACTTTTGGGCATGTTAGAATCAAAAGATGAGGAAATACCTAATTCTAACATTACACCCTCCTCTAAATTCAACTCATGACGTAACAGATGAAGATTCTGGTGCTGAACAAAATCCAAGTGTAGATAAATTACCAGCAAGTCAGCTCAATGCTACTGCGCTTTGTGATTTGGCCATTTCTACGAATGGTAATGCTGTGAATGCAACAAGGAAACAATCGTTTACCTCTGATGTTGTTCCAGGACCCTCCAGCAGTACAAAAACATCAACAATAACAACAACCACAAACAAACCAGCAAGGCTATCGAAGAATAAAGTTCAAGAAATATAACTGGAAAAGTGGTGAAATAGTTAATCCAACACCTGTATGGTCTCTAATGTTCACAGTTACAATGAAGAAAGAGCGAACACCGCTTGAATATTTCCAACAGTTTTTTGATAACGAAGTGCTTCAAATGATGGTCAATTACACAAATCAGTACGCAGCCAAGAGAAATAGACTAGCTGGTTGTTCAGAAGATGAGATGTTGGTGTTTATTGCAATACTTCTGCTAAGTGGATATGTAACAGTGTCACACAGGAAGATGTACTGGCAATCAGATAAAGACAGTCACGACGACCTCGTAACAAATGCCATGTCCAGAGATCGATTTGACTTTATCTTTTCCAATTCGCATGTATGCAACAATGACAATTTAGATAAATCAGACCGTTTTGGGAAAATTCGCCCGTTACTATGTATGCTGAATGATAGATTCAAACAATTTGCGCCTCACCTACGGCATCATTCTGTCGATGAATTGATGGTCCCATACTTCAGAAGTCACGGGTGCAAAAAATTCATAAAAGGGAAACCAGTCCGATGCGGATTCAAATTTTGGTGTGGAGGCACAAGTGGTGGATATATTATTTGGCTCGAACCCTACCAAACAGCTGGCACGTGTAGTAAGGATCATGAAACGAAAGGTATGGGGTAATGACTTATGTTGACCAGTTACTTCCACATGTTCCATATCGAATATACTTTGATAACCTCTTTACCAGGGTTGAACTACTACATGACCTAAAAGAGAGGGGCGTGGAAGCAACAGGAACAATAAGAGGAAACAGAGTTAAGAATTGTACTCCATCATCTGTAGATAAAATTATAAATGAAAATAGAGGATTATATGAAGTTTGTTCTGACTCAGCATCCGGGATTTCCATTGTACGTTGGAATGACAACAATGTTGTTACTGTAGCCACCAACTCTGACAGAGTGCAACCACTACGCTCTGTAGCAAGACTTTCCAGGGAACAAAAGAAAAGGATTAGCGTGCCTCAACCTAACTTATTACACTCCTACAATAATCATATGGGAGGCACAGATCGAGCTCACCAAAATGTATCCCTATATAGATGCTCTATAAGAGGGAAAAAGTGGTATTTCCCGATCATTGCACATTTTATAGACATTGCAGAGCAAAATGCCTGGGATCTTTATAAGCACAACGAAGAACTCATAGATCATCTGACATTTCGTCGTCGAATTGTCACTGCAATTCTTGAAAATAACAAAATAGTCACTACCAGCAGAGGACATCCTAGTAAAAGGGCAAAACTAGATTCTAGATTTGATGGAAGAGAACATTATGCTGCTGAATTACCAACGGACGAGATAACAAAAAAGAAGAAGCAGCTGAAATGTCGAAGTTGCCACAAAAAAACTACTACTATGTGTGTAAAATGTGACGAACCACTTCATGTTTGTTGCTTTTTGTCCTATCATGCTAGTGCATAAACTATGTGTATAGGTTATTTTCTTTGTTTTTGTATATATTAGCTGTTTTAGCCCATAATTCAAATTTATTTATGTTTATTTGAAAGTAAAAAACCTAAAAAAGTTAATTGTGCAATGTCATATACTTTAAACAACATGTTCCCTTATTGACCTGACGTCCTTCGGGAAGGACGCCCATTTTTGGAAATACTAAATAACAATAAATACTCAAAATTGTTTTTACTTTCTTCCTTACAACTTTGTGAATGAATGTAGATAAGATATAAATCAATTTTGAAAAACAAATAATACAGGACTATCTGGGTTAATGTGACTGGATGATGTAGACGAAGTGACTGGATGATGGGGAGTATGTTAAGGCACTGGAGAATGATGTATACGGTATTAGAAGAAGCCATAGAGCGCAAACATTGTACGGGATGACGGATATTGGAATACATACAACAAATAATTGAAGACGTTAGATGTAGGTGATGCCCAAAAGATCCTGAAGGTGTGTTCGCGACCCTGATGCGAAGGTTAACGGAGACTAGAGGAGCAGTAGCGCGGTAGATTTAAGTGCCGTATATTTCAGATTGCAATATCTGTGTTACATTTAACAGCATTCAAAGAAAAATAAACAATAAATCCTCAAGGCGCCGAAAGTTATGGTGTTCACGTGCTCATGTGCTGTTACACAGCAGCCGTACTACTGACAACATACTTCCCCAAAATCACACCTCTATTCTCAGATGTTCAATGCGGCACAAGACCAAGCAGCATACCGCCATCCGATGACTTTGCTGTCAGCAGCTGCAGGCCCTCACTTCAGCTGAAGTCTGCATGCGGTCACCTCAGTGCGTCCATTCTGCTGGGTCACCTACTACACTACTGGCCATTAAAATTGCTACACCACGAAGATGACGTGCTACAGACGAGAAATTTTACTGACAGGAAGAATATGCTGTGATACGTAAATGATTAGCTTTTCAGAGCATTCACACAAGGTTGGCGGCGGTGGCGACACCTACAACTTACTGACATTAAAGTTTCCAACTGATTTCTCATACACAAACAGCAGTTGACCGGCGTTGCCTGGTGAAACGTTGTTGTCATGCCTCGTGTAAGGAGGAGAAATGCGTACCATCACGTTTCCGACTTTGATAAAGGTCGGATTGTAGCCTATCGCGATTGCTGTTTATCGTATCGCGACTTTGCTGATCGCGTAGGTCGAGATCCAATGACTGTTAGCAAAATATGGAATCGATGGATTCAGGAGGGTAATACGGAACGCCGTGCTGGATCCCAACGGCCTGGTATCACTAGCAGTCGCGATGACAGGCATCTTATCCGCATGGCTGTAACGGATCGTGCAGCCGCGTCTCGATCCGTGACTCTACAGACGGGGACGTTTGCAAGACAACAACCATCTGCACGAACAGTTCGACGACATTTGCAGCAGCATGGACTATCAGCTCGGAGACCGTGGCTGCAGTTACCCTTGACGCTGCATCACAGACAGGAGCGCCTACCATGGTGTACTCAACGACGAACCCGGGTGCACGAATGGCAAAACGTCATCGGATGAATCTAGGTTCTGTTTACAGCATCATGATGGTCGCATCCGCGGTTGGCGACATCGCGGTGAACGCACATTGGAAGCGTGTATTCGTCATCGCCATACTGGCGTATCACCCGGCGTGATGGTATTGGGTGCCATTGGTTACACGTCTCGGTCACCTCTTGTTCGCATTGACGGCACTCTGAACAGTGGACGTTACATTTCAGATGTGTTACGACCCATGGCTCTACCCTTCATTCGATCCCTGCGAAACCCTACATTTCAGCAGGATAATGCAAGACCGCATGTTGCAGGTCCTGTACGGGCCTTTCTGCATACAGAAAATGTTCGACTGCTGCCCTGGCGAGGACATTCTGCAGATCTCTCACCAATTGAAAACGTCTGGTCAATGGTGGCCGAGCAACTGGCTCGTCACAATACGCCAGTGACTACTCTTGATGAACTGTGTTATCGTGTTGAAGCTGCATGGGCAGCTGTATCTGTACACGCCATCCAAGCTCTTTCTGACTCAATGCCCAGGCGTATCAAGACTGTTGTTACGGCCAGATGTTGTTGTTCTGGGTGCTGATTTCTCAGGATCTATGCACCCAAATTGCGTGAAAATGTAATCACATGTCAGTTCTAGCATAATATATTTGTCCAATGAATATCCGTTTATCATCTGCATTCGTTTTTGGAGTAGCAGTTTTAATGGCCAGTAGTGTAGGTTACTATTTACTGTGGTCCGCTACCTCCTTGGTGGGTCGTGAGATCACGCCTGAGCTGGATAGTTGCCCAGCTCCACTGTCGAAGTCACCCGGCCTCTGTGGGTCTATATTGTTGCTGTCACCTGGCGTGGGGGCGTGCCATCATTATCATTCATTTTAAACACCTTCTATCCTGGTGTCCAAGCACAGTGACGCTAGCAGCTGCAGCTTTGTGCACACGTTGCCTGCCATGCAGAGGGAACGCTGACGCTGGTACACGGTGGACCCGTGGTCACCTTTGTCAGTGAAGCCAACAGCTAAGGCTCCATCCTTGTAATTGAGATGAATAAACAACTATTATAACCAGGGATTTATTACTGACGGCTCGCCTTACTATTCCAGTCACCACCAACTTTTGTACTAAGGATGGGGCCCCTCCACGCCCACACCAACGTGGTGACCAACACAAAAGTTCTACTGTCACCTCCGTAAACATGTTAGTTTTTGAATCAGGCGTCACAGGATGCAGGCTGTGATGTTATCCATGCGTCTGGGTAGGATTACTCATTAACATGGTCCATCAGGAGATAGAAGTGGTCGAAAACGATTGAAGGGTAGCGGTTGTAAGGGCAGAGGAAAAAAAGTGCCAAGGCCAGCGCCAAGGGAAAAAAACCTCTGCGACAGTAGGACGGGTAGTAAGGGCAGTAGCGGCTTGCTAGCTGCGACAGAGCATGCAAGGTGAGGGGTGGTTAGCGTGAGGTATCGTGCGACGTTACCTATGTACTGCGTGGTCGTTAGCTGGGTCAGTCCGGTGCTGCGGCTGGGCTCGCTTGTAGTCTCCTGGGCCGGCCGCAGTGGCTTCCTCCCTGTAACATAAAAGTTCGGCGCGGCAACGCATGTGCTGCTGTTAGGCCCTCTGCTGCGCCTTGTCGTCAGTGACTTGGTGCAGCTTCATCAGGCTGGCGCAGAGCGACGGCGATCGGCTACCGTACAGCGTCCTCCTCCACTGCACGGCGCAGCCCTTCTGCATTGCAGCTGTGAGCTGCTCCGCTTGTCCAGTGATCTGCGCCGCTTCAGCGTCGGAGAGATGCACGCCGTTCGCTCGCGCTTGCGCGATGACGGCTGCCTTTCTGTCTTCTCGGTCCCTTGGGGGGGGGGGGGGGGCGCTCCCGCAGCGGGCGGCGTCGCCACCGGCTCCTCTGGGGCGGCGGTTGTCTTCTTTGCGCCTCTCACCTGCGGTGGTGCTGGAACAAAAGCTGGGATAGGCGCGCGAACGTCCTTCTGCGAGGTCGCGGGAGTGTTCACAGGTACGACTGCGCTGAGGCCTTGGGCGAAGACTGCTCGCAGTTGCCTCAAGGCCTCTTCCTTCTCTGCAGCCACGGCGGCTGCGAAGGCAGCCCTCTCCGCCGCCATGGCGGCTTTGAGGGCTGCTGTGGCCTCCTTCACGGCGGTGCCGAGTTCGAGGTCACATCTCTTCACGGGAGGGCGAGCTGCGTCCTGGCTGCCCGTTTCCGAGCGGTCGTCCCCGCCCCTGGCAGGTGGATCTGCTGCTGCGCCGTCCCTCAGCTGCACCGGGCTGTTCTGCGCCCTACGCCGTTTCCGACGTCGTCTTCTCTTCTGCTGCTGCGTCGGTGCGGCCGCGGCCGCTTCGCCGCACCCGGCACGGTTGCGGCTTGAGAAAGCTGCACAACCGCGCCAACTAGCGACGTGCGGGCCGCCACACCGGACACGAGTCGGCAGAACGTTGCTGCCGCGGTCGCAGGCGCGGCTGTCGTGCTCACCTGAGCACTTGACGCACCGCGCCGCGTTGCGGCAATACTTCGCAACATGGCCCTCGCCCTGGCACCTGAAGCACTGGGGCTGAGGATCCATGGCGGTCGGGAGAGCCTCCGTCGTAACCGGGAAGCCCAGCAGCTTCCGCAAGTCGAAGATGTCGCTCCCGCCGTCGACCGTTTGCACGGTCACGGCATAGAGCGGCGCCCTCTTCCTGTTGGTCCGGTTGTGCAACCTTGCGGCTGCATTACCAAACCCGGCTCGCAGCAGCCCTTCCCGGACCGCTGCCTCATCACAGCACCAAGGTAACCCCCTGAGGAGTGCCTTAGTCGTCTTCATCCTTCCTACGGAAGGTGCCTTCTCACGCGCTGGCGGCGCGTCGACGATGTGGTCGGCCACTGCGACCTCGATCGCCCTGTGGTCGGCCACGTTTGCGGCTCGAACGCAGATCAGCGAGTCTGTATCGACAGACTCGTAGACCACCTCGTTCCGAGCGCAATTCGTCATGGTGTCGAACAGCGCTGTCCACCCGCCTTTGCACTTGACGTACAAAGGGGGGACAGGGCGCGACTCGTCTTCTCGGGAGTTCCTTGCACGGTCGGCAGACTCGGAGAGTCGCACAACCGAAGGACCCTTCGTAGCGGCAGGTTTCCTCTGCGCACCCTTCTTTCCCATGCTGCGAGGCGCGGAACACGACAATTTGCACGCGTTGTAAAAACAGCGCACGACAATTTGCTCTCCGCGGCGCCCACAGCACAGAAAACCTCTTCACGAGCTCTCAACGGCCGAGTAAGCGAAGCGCGCAACGGCAGCGATGCGCTCGCCTCGCCAGCTCAGGCCGCTCTGGTCCACCAACTGAGCAGTCAACGTTCATATGTGGAGAAGGTGCTCCATCAAGATTACCCGCCACCTTATGTCTCACGTCCTGACCCTAACGCCAGGATGGCAGGTCTTTCTAAGCGCAAGTTGCGAATAAACTTATTAAGGTCCTGGCTGGAAGTTCAACCTTACATAAACGATATAAGCGAGATCAGGAAATGGCCAATAAAAGTGCCTACATTCTGCTCCTCCTCCTAACTGGCTGGAGGACTTAAATGTTCAGTAATTTTGTGGAGTGTTTTGGAGCTCGAGAAATAAAAGGGAGTTGACCGGTAGTCCTCATGCGGGTTGGGGTTGTTTGGGGGAGGAGACCAGACAGTGAGGTCATGGGTCTCATCGGATTAGGGAAGGATGGAGAAGGAAGTCGGTAGTGCCCTTTCAAAGGAACCATCCCAGCATTTGCCTGGAGCGATTTAGGGAAATCACGGAAAACCTAAATCAGGATGGCCGGACACGGGATTGAACCGTCGTCCTCCTGAATGAGAGTCCAATGTGCTAACCACTGCGCCACCTCGCTTGGTATTGTCCTCATGGAGTTGAGGCAGCAACTCGTAGACTCTCTCTGGTAGACTTAGAATTTTATAGTGATAACCATTTCAGAAGCCTGGTGTAAGTGATTCTTCGCGATCAACGAGGTTACTTTTCCAGTGAGGAGAGCCTACAGTGCATTCGAAGTAGTCTGTTCCTGTACGAGAACGTGGATTTCTGCTAAGACTCTTTCCAGTTTTCTCGGCGATTATTGCGAATTTGTGAACGTGGACTTCTTCGGTAGAAAGAGGACGCAGAGTAAAGTGTGGAGTCCTTACCTAGGTGAACGTGCTGTTGGATAAAAATGGCGGAGTTGGCTAGGGTCAATTCATAACAATAAATTTCATTTGTTTCTCTGCAAATTTGAGTATTGTTATACGTTTTTTTCCTTACTGAACTTAGGCTGTATACTTGTTTTGTTGACGTGGAGATTGTCGGTGGAAGCTCCTAGGATCCAGATCGATAAGATGTAATAGAACTGTTAGTGGTGAGTTGGGTTGTTTTGGGGGAAGAGAACAAACAGCGAGGTCATCGGTCTCATCAGATTAGGGAAGGATGGGGAAGGAAGTCGGCCATGCCCTTTCAAAGGAACCATCCCGGCATTTGCCTGGAGCGATTTAGGGAAATCACGGAAAACCTAAATCAGGATGGCCGGACGCGGGATTGAACCGTCGTCCTCCCGAATGCGAGTCCAGTGTCTAACCACTGCGCCACCTCGCTCGGTTGTTAGTGGTGAGAATTTTCCAACCAAGTGGTCGGATTTCAGAATCTTTTTGGCAGTGTTTTGAATGCCACAGAGTTTAATTATCGTCTTTGGAGTGGTGAGCAATTGAAGCCTGTCTCACAGGTCAAAGCGAGACCGGTAGTCCCTGAACAGACGTATTTTATGCGTGTAGTAGTGGAGGGAATTTATCCGGATTCGCTAATAAACGTTTCCGATGAAACCTGTGGACAAGTTGTGTACTTTGTCTCTCAAGCCACACATAGGTAAGAGTGCGGGATCTGGTGATTGTGTATTGTTTTGGTGTGAAGATCGTCCAAACACATCAAAAAGCCTTGACACAGATGTTTCTATTTGTACTGCCCTTTGTTTAGACAGCAAATGTGGCACCAAAAAAAGTTAATCAATATAATTCGTGGCATGCACACCTATTAGTGCGCATCACTCCCATTTCTCCCCAAGAGGCGAAACCAGAGAAAATAGTTTTTGGACGCTGGGGTTTGGAACGAACTCGGCATTCTAACTCATCTCAAAGGTGTTTCGTTGGGTTGAGGTGGCGGTTCTGGGCAGGTCAGTACATTTCAGGAAAGCTATTGTCAGAAAGCCATTGTTTCACAGATGCTGCTTTTTTGTGCATTGTCACGCTGCATGTCCGAACAGTTCCTCTGGAGTACACAGTGCACAATTCTGTGAAATGCATCCATAACCTTCCGCATTTAGCGCAATAAGGGGACCACACCCTAACCACCCCAATATCATACATAACAC
Organism: Schistocerca nitens; assembly: GCF_023898315.1. Lineage (NCBI taxonomy): Eukaryota > Metazoa > Arthropoda > Insecta > Orthoptera > Acrididae > Schistocerca > Schistocerca nitens. Next base: position 1,126,477,947 of record NC_064614.1, read on the forward strand.
AACTTACTCCGTTCACTGTTGGCACTGCAGATGACAGGCAACGTTCTGCAGGCGTTAGCCAAACCTAAACCCTTCCATCGGATTGTCTCAGAGTATAGTGTCATTCATCATTCCAAATCACTCGTTTTCATCCACTGTGCAGAGGCGTCGCTCTTTGCATTATCTCAAAGGTCGCTTTGCATTGATTGTAGAAATGAGTGGCTTATGCAGAGCCGCTCGTCCTTTGTGCACCAATTTTGTTTAATTCCTACAGAAAGTCATTGTGCTAACTGCTCTTCTCGCATGCAGTTTTTGTACAACCGCCCTCCGAATGCTCGACAGTCCCTGTCTCTCAGTATACGAGGTGCTATCCAAAATTTCCGGGACTGGTGCTGCCATCTGTTGAAAACCTTACCTTTGGACTAATGGTCACCATCACCCTCGAAGTAGTTCCCATCTGCACGTACACACCGGTCCCAGCACTTCTGCCACTGGTCAAACGTGTTCTGGAAGTCCTGTTCTTTGAGGGTGTTTATCACCGCCAGCGATACTTCTTGAATCCTCTATAGAGTGTCGAACTAACGGTCTTTCAACTTCAGTTTCACTTTTGGGAATAGTGCAAAGCCGCAAGGTGCCAAATCTGGCGAGTACGGTAGGTGGGGTACAACCGCCATGTTGTTTTTTGCCGCTACAGTCGCAGGTTCGAATCCTGCCTCGGGCATGGATGTGTGTGATGTCCTTAGGTTAGTTAGGTTTAATTAGCTCTAAGTTCTAGGCGACTGATGACCTCAGAAGTTAAGTCGCATAGTGCTCAGAGCCATTTGAACCATTTTTTTGTTTTTTGCCAATGAGGTCCTGGTGAGCAAGGACGTGTGACAGAGTGCATTGTCATGATGCAGCAGCCAATTCCCTTGAAGCCAAAGTTCGAGCCATCTTCGCCACAGATTTTCACGGAGCCATTGCAAAACGTCACAGTAGTATGCAGAATTCACTGTTTGGTTGGGTGGGACGAATTCTTTGCGCACAATTCCCTTGGTATCAAATAAAACGATGATCATGCTCTTCACTTTGTTCTTCACCTGCCTCGCTTTTTTGGGTCTTGGAGAGCCCGCGCTCTTTCACTGGGACGATTGTTGCTTTGTTTATGGATCATAACCGAAAATCCAGCTCTCTTCGCCGGTGATAACCCGTGACAAGAAGTTTGGATCATTATATGCGGTCTGACACTTCAACACGCTTTGCCTTCTGGTCGGAAGTCAATATCCTTGGCACAAATTTTGCGGAGACACGATGGATGCCCAATTCATCAGTCAACATTCGTTGACATGTCCCATAACAAATACCCACTTCGACGTCAATCAGCACGAACCAATTGTTGAAGTTTGACAACAGTGTCAGGCTTTGTGAGGCTAACGGGCTTTCCAGTGTGAGCATCACCTTCGATGTCTGTACGGCCGGCCCTGAACCGAGCATGCCACTCAAACACACGCCTGCGGCTCATGCTCTGTCCCCCAAACACTTGTTGAATCATTACAACGGTCTCGGTAGCACTTTTCCCGAGATTCGCACACAATTTGATACACACACGCTGTTCTGTTCGCGGATCAATCGTAAAATCGCCACACACCAAACAGAGTATTACAGAAATCACTGTGGACACACAACACGTCCTCCCAGCTGAATGCCACTCCGCACACTGATTCATCAGATATGCAGCTCTCGCCACCTAGCGGTGCAAAGATCTACTAATGCTACTTTCCAGGTGGCAGCACCAGTCCTGAAAATTTTGGATTCCACCTCGTATGAAGTGTGACTTGTCTTGGTTTAGCTGCGGTTGTTCTTTCACGCTTCCAGTACAGAATAACATCACCAACAGTCACCTTGAGCAGTTTTAGAAGGGCTGAAATGTCCCTGATGGATTTGTTACTCAAGTTGCATTCAGTGACTTGTCACGTTCGAAGTCACTGAGCTCTCCTGACCGACTCATTCTGCTGTTAACTTTATCTCTACTGACAGTACAAGACTCCCTGCGTCCGATTCTCATGACAACTAGTGGTGACTTCTGCGTTACGTAGCGGTGTGCAGTTATTTACGGTCATTTAATTTGTGTGAGTTATTAGCTGGATTCCGAGACAAGATCGAGACGGCGACTTAATAGAAGATGAATAGATAACACTAGAAAATATGTAGGAGCTATACAAATGTGAATAATCGAAGTAGTAATTCATGAAAATGTCTAAGGAACTGTATCTAGCAGTGGATGAGAATGGCCGATATCGGCGATGATGTAAAACATGAATGGCAAGTCGTTCGACAGGGGAAAGTTAAAAGTGCCCATTAAAAGTTAGTAGAGCAGTCCGTTCACTTCTTTTCGTCACTTTTTGAACTGGACCCGTATTCGGGAGGAATATGTTTAAGATCAGGTCAGGTCATACGAATTTAGGTTTACATAAATTTGGAAGGTTCCTTTGAATAAGACATGGCCGATTTCCTTCTACAGCTTTGTTTTGTCGGAAATGTAGGAGAGATTGTTGTACCTTGAGGATAGCGCACCTAGGACACGACTCTTTTTGGTCAGGCCCTCACTCTAGCACCCAACAGTCTTGACGCAATGGTAACACCGGTTCCCATTAGATCATTGGAGTTAAGCGCTGTTGGGCGTGGGTAGCACTTCAGTGGGCGACCGACCAGACTGCCAAGAGCTGTTGGCAAGAGGGGTATCTCAGCCCTCGTGAGGTCAGTTGAGGACCTACCTGACTGAGAAGTAGCGGCTCCAGTCACAAAAACTGACAAGTGCCGGGAGAGCTATGTGCTGCCCATATGCTCCTCCATATCCGCATCCAGCGACTCCTATCGGCCGAGGGTGACACGGTGGTCGGTAAGTACCGATGGGTCTTCTGAGGCCTGTGCGGACAAAGTTCAGTTTGGAAGTCACTCTAGCGACCGAATTTAGAATGAAGGAATGCGCGCAAAAGATCGCTATGAGCAGTTTTCGCCACTTTTGTTGTTGTTAGAGATGAGGTTGAATTTCGTGCAACATTTGTAAATATTTAGAGGTCTTCTCATGTAAGTGTTGTGTAATATAGTAAAAATATTTTGCAATATGGTGTAGTACTAATTCTTCAGTTACCGATTATTATGGAAAATAAAATTCTATACACGGTGAAGCGAAATTCGCGCACTCGGACTTCGCAGCGCGATCCCTCACATGCCAGTGACAAAAATATGTCTCTCACAAAATTTCATCCGTCGAGTGCATCTGGCAGAAAAAGGAAATTAAAGAGTGGCAATTTGGCAACACTGTAACAACATGTACGGTAACTACCTCTGTCAGCATACATTAGTTGTGCTGTACAGGCGGGGCAGTGGACAGCCTTTTTTGGGTTAGCATGCAGGAGGTCGGGGGTTCGATCCTCGGTTGAGGCAGATGTTTTTTATTTGGTAAATGTAGTCCAGGTGATACGGTATCTGGCATCTTAATCGTCAACACCGATTGCAGCGGGTACTCTAGAAAACATTTGCACTTATATACTACAATCGTAGAAATGGAAGATTGGCAATCTTGGAAAGAAGCCCTGTCCACGTCGTGGGCGTGAATTTATTCGTACCAGTTCATCTACTAGATGCGAGACCAGTTTTCTTTGTACCCTCATCCAGTGGTTCCATAGATTAGTACCAACTATTGTTCTTGCCTTGTTCAGGGCCGGCTCGAGTGCCCGAGTGGTTCTAGGGGCTACAGTCTGGAACCGCGCGACCGCTACGGTCGCAGATTCGAATCCTGCCTCGGGCATGGATGTGTGTGATCTCCTTAGCTTAGTTAGGTTTAAGTAGTTCTAAGTTCTAGGGGACTGATGACCTCAGAAGTTAAGTCCCACAAGGCTCAGACCCATTTGAACCTCGTTCAGGTTCATTACATTTCTTTAGAGCCTTATGTTACTAGCAGGACTATCAACGAGCTTTGCGAATAATGTCCAAACTCGTTTACTCTTTGTATATGTTATCACCTTGGTCCCACTAAGTATGCCTTTCAACAGTGAGTCTGGTAACCGCAAGCTGTTTAGTATGCATCTCAACCCATTATTATTATTATTATTATTATTATTATTTTCGATTTTTCCCATTTAAAGAGAGCGGTTGAACTTGAATTCCTTTATGATGATTATTTATGTTTTTTCTGAGCCCAAATTTTCTTCATGTGTTCATTGTATTGTTTCTTTCGCTCCGCTGTCCATTTGCATCCTGGTCTCTTCTGTGTTGTGGTGTCAAATTTATGTTTTTTGATGATGTTCCTGGATTCAGTGCTATATTCTGCATCGTTTTAATGTTATGTGTGCTTTTCTGAGGTCCTCTTCAACTTCTGTTATCCATTTTGTTTTTCCCCTGCCTGAGTTGATGACTTTAAGAATTCGCTTTGAAATTCTGTTTTTATTCATGCTGTGGATATGTCCGTAGAACTGCAGTCTTCTTTTCCTTATTGTATCCGTAATCTTGTCTGTGTATTTATATAATTCTGATGTTGGTCTCATCTTCCAGATTCCTTGCTCTTGTATCGGGCCAAAAATTTTCCTGAGAATTTTCCTTTCTTGTTTCTCTATTTCTTTCATTTTAGTTTGCCCACCTATTTGTGTTGTTTCAGATGCATACAGTGCCTCCGGAAGTACGGCAGTAGTGTAGTGCCTCAATTATTATTATTCTATCGATGGGATTGTGGAAACATTACATCTATTACCGTTAGGGAAACAGTGTAATCCGAAACAGAACATTTCACAATTAACGGTGTCGGGATGAATCATACAGAACAATATCTGTCAGAGGGGTAACGCGCATTAGATGGAACAGCGCATAGGACTGATGTGTTTATGCTGTATGCACTGTCTACCAGACAGCAACCAGTTGTGAAGGGAGTAACGCGCCTGTGACAGACTCCAATGTACTGTAAATGTGTACACATATCGAATTTTCTTATTGTAAACCTCTACCAGTGTGGTAGATGTATGGCATACACAAACGATGAATGCTTCTGGTCCTTTGTGCATCTGATAACCGGGCTGGTGTTACCACTCGTGAATATGCTGCTGGATATCCTCGCCGGCCGAAGTGGCCGTGCGGTTAAAGGCGCTGCAGTCTGGAACCGCAAGACCGCTGCGGTCGCAGGTTCGAATCCTGCCTCGGGCATGGATGTTTGTGATGTCCTTAGATTAGTTAGGCTTAACTAGTTCTAAGTTCTAGGGGACTAAGGACCTCAGCAGTTGAGTCCCATAGTGCTCAGAGCCATTTGAACCATTTGGATATCCTCGTTGACGCCATCCAGATAAAAATGTGTTCCATCATCTGGAGCTGTGCCTTCAAGACTCAGGTTCTCTTCTTCCACCATCCAATGACAGAGGTTGTCCACGGACTTGCTGTACTACAGCTACTGAGGAAGCTGTTCTGGAGGTCATACACCAAGACCCTCAGTAAAGTACACGAAGCGTAGCAAGGAAGGTGTGTGTCACGCAACGCACGATTGTTAATGTGCTACACGAGCATTGGCAGAACCCCTATCATCATGCTTTCATGCAACACCTGAATCCGGCAGATCGTCATCAGCAGATGCAATTCTGTGAATGGTTCCAGCAACAACAGGAAGCCAACAGTGACTTCGTGAACACCGTAATATGGTCGGATGAAGCAGCATTCACTCGTGAGGGTGTCTTCAATATGCAGAATGCCCACCATTGGGTGCACATCATTCGCGACTGTGGATATCAAGTTTGTTTTGGTATCGACATCTGGGCTGGAATATTGGGCAACAGGTGTTTATGCCCCCTACATATTGCCTGACCGGTTGACTACATGAAGGTATTATGCATTCCTTTCAAACTATCTGTCTGATACGCTGGAAGATGTTCCACTTCATATTCGGCAGAGGATATGGTTCCAATATGATGGTGCACCTCCACACTCTGGAATTAATGTATGACAGTATTTGGACAGAACATTTCCAGGGAAATGGCCAGGATGTCGAGGTTCAGTTGTATGCCCACTGCGTTCACCTGACCTAAATCCACTGGATCTCTTCCTGTGGGGACAACTGGAGGAGCATGTGTACTCTACTCCGGATACGAATGTGGCAGAATTGGTAGTGCGTGTTCATCCTGCTCTTGTTACTATGGACGCAGCTTTGCTGCGAAGGGTCCAGAACTGTATGATCCGGCGGGTTGCGCAATGTTTGGATGTGCAGGGAGTTCGCGTTGAGTATCTGTTGTTCTGAGGACAACGTATTCTGTCATGAAGGTCATGCAGTCATTAATATGGACATTGTTATTGTCACTGGTTACTAATGTGCGACATCTGAGAGCTCATATTACACGTAGTGTAAATGACAAGTAGTTGTTGTGTTGTTGTACTGTGCTATCATCTTTAGCATCTCGAAATTGATATTGTTTTTGTAGTTATTCTGTCCTATGACAGGTCATTTGTTTCAATTATCTGTTTCTTATTAGTCTAACCATGTATTCTTTTTTATTTTCGGCGTTACGTAATGTTGTAAATTTAGGATACATGTGATCTAAGAAACGGTGTATATTACAGTATGAAACGTCAGAATGAAATTAGGAAATAAAAAAATGCGCCCCAATCTATGATCGAACCCTTGACCTCCTGCTTACTAATCCAAATCTTCAGCCACTGCACCAACTCCACAGCGCAACTGATACATGCTTACGGAGGTAGTGACAGTATATGTGGTTACAGTGTTGCCAGATTGCCACTTTGTAACGTCCATTTCTGCCTGATGTACTCGCCGGACATTTTGTGAGAGACATCTTTTTTATCGCTGGAGTGTGAGGAGTCGCATTGCGAAGCCCGAGTCCGCGAATGTCGCTTCACCCTGTATACTTTTTAAACTAGTTATACAAGGTAAACATTAATAAAAACGAAAACTACATGGACGGATTCCTAATGGAAATGAAGGAACAAAGATCCAATGAAGAAGTATCCGGAAATGGATGGTGCAGAACACAGTACAGAGCTGCATCACATCCACGACACAACAGACGTTCAAAGTGGCCTCCATGGGATGCGATACAGATTGATGATGACAAAGCTTGTAAAGGTTGCTTCGTCGGTAAAGAGGATTGGTGACAGAAATCCCATAACTGTGGTGGACTGGCGCAGAAACCATCGACGAAATCCTTCCTGTAGAGGGAAATCCGTTGGCATTCGTTGCAGGTGTTAGGGATAGTAGCGGTTGTCATGCAGAATACACATAATCGTGCTTTAGCTTACATCACATTGGCGGGTCACTTGCCTGGAGCTTGTACTAGGGTTCGTCTCAAAATCCTGTAGAGCATGGTCCTCCAAATCTGGTGTACGCGCAGCCCACCGCCTTCCTGCGTGTTTGCCTGTCTGAAAGGACCCATGATCACACAAATGCTCAAAAAGGACTTGAAATGTTGTGTGATGTGGTTGGTGTCTGTGAGGGTATTTGTTTTGGTACAGTCGTGCTGCTTCTCGAACGATTCCATCTTCTTGGCCGTGAAGCAACACATCTCGGCATGTTCCCGACATGACTACTGTACCATTCTGCTGCTTACGTTACGCTGCGTTAATCACACAGCCCGCAACACTCAGCGAACACACTGCCTGTGATCAGAGGAACCTTAATTCGTCGGCTCCGTCCACAGTATAACGATGCGTTTCCGGACACATATTCGTAGGACGTTTTTCCCTCCATTTCCGTCAGAATCCAGCCCTGCAGTTTGCTGTTTTTCTTTTAATGTTCACACCAAATAACGTGTGAACTTTAAAGCCATAATTCGTCGGTCGTGAACCATCTTGTACCTTCAAACATGGAATATGCAATGATCGCAAGTTAACTGAGTTTCTTTAATGTCCTAACAATTTCATCTGTGTTGAAAATAAAAACCTGTCTCAGTTTCCAGTAGTTTCTATTTAAAAATGTATTTATCTTGTAACTGGTTTTTGATAATACTTCTGCTTGATTTGACTTCACTTACTGGTCATTGGTGTATAGTAGAATAATAATGTAACAGACAGACTATTAAATACAGTATTAACAAGGTTTTCTCGATTGCAACGCTTTTAAAATTCAGTAGAATATTTGTTCCTAAATACTTGATAATGCCGTACCTTGGAACATGTTTTCCCATTTTGAGAAACCTGAGTTTTCCGAAGTAAGTTTTGTAATTTGAGAAAAAGTCAGCAGCACATAAAAGTGAATTCCAGAACAGAAATATACGAAACTTCTATTACAGGACTCGCTAGGGGCGAACGCCTGAAAAGTAACTCTGTCAGTGTTCAATACTCTCTCCTACTTCTCCGATGTGAATGTCAGCCAAACAAATCAGAAGAGCCTACACACAGGTACTTGTGCAGTGGTCCTATGGGTTATACTTTGCCCTAAGTATCGATCTATTGAAGGAAAGGAGAACGTCTGTCGCCACCGTCTGCTTCACTGATTGGGGTCAATGACTGCAAGGACGAGGGCAGCCGCGGCCAGCCTTGAGCCTTGCGGTCGCACCCGGCGCTGCGATCCCGAGCCGTCCTCGTTGTCCGCTCCTGTGGTACACGTCACAATGAACGACTCCACTCGTCGCGTCCTTCGTTCTGTTACTTCTGATTAGACAGACACCTGCGGGAAGATTTGGCGAATCGCCATTGGACCGTCCCTACAATCCTCTGCTGTTCCTTATACGGTCTGCCAGTCAGCGTGGCTCATTTGGAATAGTTGTCAACACGGGCATGGGAGAAGCGACACGAGTCGTTTCCAGTCTCAGATCTGCGATGGTCATAGTTGTCTCACGTATTACAAGTTTCTTTTGTGACATCAGTCTTGTGGCTGATCTGACGTGGCAAGCTGCAAGTTCCTCCCCTCTTACTATTTATTTCCGAGTGAATGCGCCACTCGCATGACGTAATAGCCTTACGGGCCAAATACACTACTGGCCATTAAATTTGCTACACCACGAAGATGACGTGCTACAGACGCGAAATTTAACCGACAGGAAGAAGATGCTGTGATATGCAAATGATTAGCTTTTCAGAGCCTTCACACAAGGTTGGCGCCGGTGGCGACAACTACAACGTGCTGACATGAGCAAAGTTTCCAACCGATTTCTCATACACGAACAGCAGTTGACCGGCGTTGCCTGGTGAAACGTTGTGATGCTTCGTGTAAGGAGGAGAAATGCGTACCATCATGTTTCCGACTTTGATAAAGGTCGGATTGTAGCCTATCGCGATTGCGGTTTATCGTATCGCGACATTGCTGCTCGCGTTGGTCGAGATCCATTGACTGTTAGCAGAATATGGAATCGGAGCGTTCAGGAGGGTAATACGGAACGCCGTGCTGGATCCCAACGGCCTCGTATCACTAGCAGCCGAGATGACAGGCATCTTATCCGCATAGCACTAATGGATCGTGCAGTCACGTCTCGATCCCTGAGTCAACAGATGGGGACGTTTGCAAGACAACAACCATCTGCACGAACAGTTCGACGACATTTGCCTTCAGCACGGACTATCAGCTCGGAGACAGTGGCTGCGGTTACTCTTGACGCTGCATCACAGACAGGAGCGCCTGCGATGGTGTACTCAACGACGAACCTGGGTGCAAGAATGGCAAAACGTCATTTTTTCGGATGAATCCTGGTTCTGTTTACAGCATCATGATGGTCGCACCCGTGTTTGGCGACATCGCGGTGAACGCACATTGGAAGCGTGTATTTGTCATCGCCATACTGGCGCATCACCCGGCGTGATGGTATGGGGTGCCATTGGTTACACGTCTCGGTCACCTCTTGTTCGCATTGACGGCACTTTGAACAGTGGACGTTACATTTCAGATGTGTTACGACCCATGGCTCTACCCTTCATTCGATCCCTGCGGAACCCTACATTTCAGCAGGATAATGCACGACCGCATGTTGCAGGTCCTGTACGGGCCTTTCTGGGTACAGAAAATGTTCGACTGCTGCCCTGGCCAGCACATTCTCCAGATCTTTCACCAACTGAAAACGTCTGGTCAATGGTGGCCGAGCAGTTGGCTCGTCACAATACGCCAGTAACTACTCTTGATGAACTGTGGTATCGTGTTGAAGCTGCATGGGCAGCTGTACCTGTACACGCCATCCAAGCTCTGTTTGACTCAATGCCCAGGCGTATCAAGGCCGTATTTACGGCCAGAGGTGGTTGTTCTGGGTACTGATTTCTCAGGATCTATGCAGCCAAATTGCGTGAAAATGGTTCAAATGGCTCTGAGCACTATGGGACTCAACTGCTGAGGTCATTAGTCCCCTAGAACTTAGAACTAGTTAAACCTAACTAACCTAAGGACATCACAAACATCCATGCCCGAGGCAGGATTCGAACCTGCGACTGCGTGAAAATGTAATCACATGTTAGTTCTAGTATAATATATTTGTCCAATGAATACCCGTTTATCGTCTGCATTTCTTCTTGGTGTAGCAATTTTAATAGCCAGTAGTGTACATACGGATTTGCTAAACTACGTGCACGGTTGACTATGTGCGCAGCTGGTCCTTGCCACTGAACAAGAATTTTACCTCAGTAACACCAGGTGGGCAGACTTTTACCCCCGGTCGCTCGGCATAAATCCTGATGTATGATAACACACTCCGTAGAAATGCTAGTTCACACACTGTTACTGCACTAAAATTAGATCGGACGTCAGTATGTGTTAAAGTTGTACTGGCAGTAAACTTATTTTGTGGGTTTCTGAAAGAACTATATAGTATATTAAGTTATGAATCTTATCATACAGTAATCCATTTGAGGCGCTGACAAGGGAAACTCCTTTTCACGCCTTCCTCAGATTTAACGGTAATACGGTCCAGTGGATAGCCTGTCAAAAACTGAACACAGATCAAGAATGAAAACATGAAGAAAGTGTACTGAACTGTGAAAAAAAGGCAAATTAGAAACAGCAAACGGTCCAAGCTTAAGAAATACAACGTCGAGCGCAATTGAACAGCCGTGGCGTAGTGGTTAAATGGATTGCCGGCGCGGTAGCTCAGCGTGTTCGGCCAGAGGGCCGATGGTTCTCTATAATAAAAAACTGAGTTAATGGATCGACAATCAACTTGAACGGATGTCATGTGACGTCCGCCCAGACCACTCGAACCTAACAATACCGAAATATACATTTTTTTTTAAAAATGGTCACGCTGCTGGACTGTCAATCGGATGAGCGGAGTTCAAAGCTCTGTTATGAATTTTTTTTCACAAAATTATCAACAAATTTCCAAGATTCTTCACTTGAAGAGTAACTGACATAATGGTCACACCAGTGTTCTGTCTAAGACATTTTTGATACACTCATGGTCTATATAAGATGGTGCTGTGATCTTGATCATTTGCGAACTAGGGCGATTGTTCTTCCGCTGAGCCGTAAGTAGACGAGCCGTTGCGGTGGCGAAGAGAACTTCTGGGTCCTTGGGATACACCGCTGGCCTTTCTCATTTGTCGGTGCAGCATGCAGTGGCTATACTCTCCTGTGTTTTCATTGAGGGGTGCCTACTTTGCTTTGCCATTCTGCTCTCCGGACGACACCACAAAGCACATGCAGGCTGATAGGAGTATAAGTGCAGATATTTCTATTGACAACTGAGGACAGTGAGATATTACAAGTAGTAACTTGTTTCATGTGTTTTGGGAAGACTGCTAGATGCAGATAAAGAAGAACCAACAAGCTGAAGTGGGTAGGGCAGCTGGGGGTTAGAGTACCCATTTTTTGTTTTACTAAATAAATTTCTGAAGAAGAGAAATTTGTTAACATCGAGTATTGATTTAAGTGTCAGGAAGTCGTTTCTGAAAGTATTTGTGTGGAGTATAGCCATGTATGGAAGTGAAACATGGACGATAAATAGTTTGGACAAGAAGAGATTAGAATCTTTCGAAATGTGGTGCTACAGAAGAATGCAGAAGATTAGATGGGTAGACAACATAACTAATGAGGAGGTATTGAATAGAATTGGGGAGAAGAGAAATTTGTGGCACAACTTGACTAGAAGAAGGGATCGGTTGGTAGGACATTAGGGATCACCAATTTAGTACTGGAGGGCAGCGCGGAGGGTAAAAATCGTAGAGGGAGACCAAGAGATGAATACACTAAACAGATTCAGCAGGATGTAGGCTGCAGTAGGTACTGGGAGATGATGAAGCTTGCACAGGATAGAGTAGCATGGAGAGCTGCATCAAACCAGTCTCAGGACAAGACACAACAACAACAAATATTTAAACAAAACCTACAGCAATGTTATATCGATTATGCATGCAACACCTAGTTTGACATCTTGGTAACATTGTGTAAAAGTTTCATTGCCATCCAGTTATCATTAGAGGAATAATAAAAGTTGTCCTAAAAGAAGCGACCTCTACGGTCGCAGGTTCGAATCCTGTCTCGGGTATGGATGTATGTGATGTCCTTAGGTTAGTTGGTTTAATTAGTTCTAAGTTCTAGGCGACCGATGGCCTCAGAAGTTAAGTCGCATAGTGCTCAGAGCCATTTGAACCATTTGTCCTAAAAGGTAATTTTGGATACTCTTATCCCATGCTGTGGGAGTAGTAGGGTACTGGCAGTATCAGTGCAATTTTGATATCAAATTGATACACAAATTAAATAAACGGATCAATTAATTGCCCCTCTCCCCACGCTCAGATGATATTATGTGCTTTTCTCATCCTGCATGTGGGTCGCCTCCCCTTCCCCTCCCTGCCCCTCCCCATATCGCCCCCTCCATCGTCCTTCCACACTCCTCCCCTCCATCTCCACCATCTACCCTATAGGCGCGAATTTCGAATTTTTATGGGAAATCTTCCGCTTCCCACCCCACCCCATCCACCCCCATCCCCACTTCTCCCCTCACTCTCCCCCACCTTCGCTATTGGCGGGCATTTCGAATTTTGGCGGCAATTCCGAATTTTCGCTGTACGATTCAATTGTCAATTCAAAGACATAATACACTACTGGCCATTAAAACTGCTATACCAAGAAGAAATGCAGATGATAAACGGGTATTCATTGGACAAATATATTATACTAGAACTGACATGTGATTACATTTTCACGCGATTCGGGTGCATAGATCCTGAGAAATCAGTACCCAGAGCAACGAATGCCGGACATTTGCCACGCCGGACATTTGCCACACTTGCCCCTTCGCCAGGTAGCTTGAGTAGCGATCCCTCAGGTAAGGGACGCTCTTCCCCACACTACCTCTGTCCGCTTTCAAACCGCCGTCTCCACATTTTACTCGATACAACCAGTACGTAAGGGAACGTCTTCTTCGACATCTTGGCCACATACAGAGCTTCTTTTCCGAAATCGAAATATTTATAACTTTTTGGAAACGAAAGCAATACCGACGATTATGTTAGTATGTAATTAGTTCTGCCAAGTTTTAATATAGATTCCTCTGTCTGTACGGTAGCTTCCTTTCACGCTTACTGATTGCGATAGAAACAGTCCATCGGCATGGGAGCAACAAGAAAGGAACGATGAAACGAGAATGCAAGTGTACGCTAGTCATTTCTTTTTTATCACTGCATTTGTGCCTACTTTACAACTGCATACCCACAAGACAATAGGGAAAGAATAAATGGCTTTGTGAATGTTTGAAAAGAAGAACGACATACTCCATATTAATTTACTCTCTAAAAACATTAGTTAGTAAAGTGTAGCGGGACAATGTTCAAAACATAACTGAAAACACGTTCACTAAATAGAGCTAAGAACATCTATGATTGACATGTCATCTAAAGTCGATTTACAATTTTAAAATGTTAGAAATAAGGAAATGAAGTAATACAGAATGCTACGCTTGTAACGTACGTCGTTGTTCTACATTGTTTAGCTCTGGTATTTACAGGGTCACAGAGAAAGCATCTTAGGTTCTGGAGGGAAAAGCCGTAATTGTAATTATCTGCACTACAACAGAAACAAGAAGGACAACTTAAGGAAAAATAATGTAAGCTCACAATCAACTTTGAAGCAGATAGTTCCTGTGACTTAGCGTGGGGAGAGTTTATATTCGACAACCGGAATAAAGTAATAACTGGCTCCTTTTACCGACCCCTTGTCTCAGATGAAACAGTAGCTGAACAGTTCAAAGAAAACTTGAGTCTTATCACAAATAGGTACCCTACTCATACAATTATAGTTGGCACTTACTTCAATCTACCTTTCGCATGTTGACAAAAATACATTTTCATACCCTATTGTAAATAGAAAACAACTTCCGTGATTGTTCTAAATGCTTTTTTAAAAATTATTCTTAACAGTTAGTTGACGAGGCCATTCAAATTGTAAATGGTTACGAAAACACACTTGACCTCTTAGCAGCAAATAATCCTGAGCATCGACGGCTACAGGGATTAGTGAACACGTAGTCGTAGCGAGAATCACTTCCGTAACAAAGAAATTCAACAAAACTAAACGAGAAATATATCTATTTATAAAAACAGCTAAATATTCGTGTGACGTCTTTCTAAGAGATTGTCTCCAATCCTTCCAAACTATGTAAATGAAGACCATATGTGGCTTAAGTTCAAAGAAATAGTATCAACAGCACTCGAGATATTCATACCAAATAAATTAATAAGAGACGGAACTGATCCCCCATGGTACACAAAACACGACAGAAAGCTGTTGCAGGAGCACCGCAAAAGGCACGTATAACTTAGACGAACGCAAAATCTCCAAGATTGATGAAGTTTTACTGAGGCTCGAAATTTGGTGCGGATTTCAATGCGAGATGCATTTAATAGTTTCCACAACGAAACTCTCTCTAGAAATGTGGCGGAAAATCCAAAGAGATACTGGTCCCATGTTAAGTAAACCAGCGGAAAGGCTCAGTAAGTACTTTTACTGCGCGACAGCGACTGTAATGCTACTGGTGACAGTGCCACTAAAGTGGAGTTAGTAAATGCATTTTTGAAATTCCTTCACCAAAGAAGACGAAGTAAATATTCCAGAATTCGAAATGAGAACAGCTGCAAACATAATTTAGAAGTAGATATCCCTGGTGTTGCAAAGCAACTAAAATTACAGTGTCAGTGACAGAGGAAATGATCAAATATATTTTCAAAAAGTCTCTAATGTATAAGAAAATTAAGTCTAATAAATTTGTTTCTGATGCTCTTTAGTAACAATTAACTTTCAGTAGTAAGCTCCTTGCTTTTACTGACCTGTTTAAAGGCAATCAACAATTTAGTAAGAAATTTTAATTTTTAAAGGACTATATCTAAATGTACTTAAATAGATTTACATATGCTATAAATGTTTGCAGCTAAACTTAAATAAAAAATATTTGAGGTGCCAAAATTGTCAACCTTAGGATCAGATCAGTTTTGGGATGTCAATTATAGGTGCAATTCAAAGGTTCAGTTCTCATTTTCTTTTACAAAAGCGTATACTATCAGTTTAACAAACCATGATATTTTAGGTGATAGTTGCGATTCTGAAGCTTCAGAAAAATATTTTAAAACTCACAATTATTTAATAGTATGGCCATAATATTGGAAGGTAGAAAAAAGTTATCTTAACGTGACACCAATAGGGATACTTTTGTGAGGCTTGAAACACTTTTTAATTTTTACATTAAAGGCTGGTTCGCATCACACTTTGCACAGGCTTTGGACCGTGAAAATGATAAATGACCATCTACCATTGTGGCGTGTGTAAAATCAGCCTAAACACGCTGAACTAATGGACACTCTATTTACAAATACAACTTAATATTAGCTCCGATAATGCTGCTTCAGTGTTTTAATAATTTTATCTCAGTAATCTGTGAGGACTCAGTGGCCTTCATAGTTTTTTAATACATTATTTTTAACGTATTTTAGTCCCGTTTCTGAATATGGGCAATGGCTTTCAAGCAAGGCCTAATGTTGCCAGTCTCTTCATAATTCTTTACGATTCTCTCTATCCTGTCGTCCAGCTTCAGGTACTTCTTCTTCCTCTTCTTACCTTCAAGATTCATTTCCAATTTCATGTACATGCAGTTTGTAAGCTCTGCTTCCTTTTTCAAGCGCTCCACCAAATAGTTGATTCTAGGGTGAGGGTTTCCAATAATACTGTTTATTTCATTGTGGCACCCTTCAACAGCATTCGTCGTTCGGTGCATTTTCCGTAACAGTCCCACATTTCTATTACGATATCCGCATTCTCTAGCCAGTTATCCACAAAGTAGTCAAAAAATTGAGAGAACCTTCCGTTATCAGGAGCTTCTGCATGAATCTCAATCCATCCATTGCTTACGTCCTCCGGTTTTACAACTGCCAGCGCTGCACACATGCTGACGTGAAGTCTTAAATCCTCGTTCTAGCGGTACTCCTCTGTTAGACCGAGAACTCGAATTCTTCTCCATAAACTCTTCTTCATATGGAAATAGAATCCAATTATTTCAGTTGTGGGAAAAACTTGATGAATGGCCGATATCGCAGCTGCCTCAAAGTCCACTTTCACTTGTTTAGGACACCACTGAGAGACTGCCTGTTTTATCAGACGAAACAGACGAACATATGTGTCTTTCTTCTTATTAGGGAGCAATGCAAATACAGTAGCAAGAATGTTTGTTTCTTTAATCGGGCCTCCTAAGTCTACGTGTATGGTGTAAATCTGTGCAAACTACTTGCTGCATCTCTTAAATGTTCCATCCTTAAAAAAATGGGAACATGTTTTCAAACTTTCTTTTCCTTTGCTTCCACTACAAATCATTATTCTCACCTCTAATACATCGTCTTCCAGAAGAAAACTACTGCCATCTCCCATTTTTAATATTCATGAAGATCAATTTCATAAGAGTTCTTTGTAATGAGTAGGAGGCCTGTCCTTGTTCGTTGTAATAACTTCCATACTGATGGTCACGTTAGGAACTTCGAAAGCAAATTGGGCTGGCGGGTGAGGAGGAGGAGGAGGAGGAGGGGGAGGAGGGGGGGGGGAGACAAGGGAACCAGCCCTTCGGAGCAGGTAAAATCATGGCAAATGTCGGGCGTGGCAAATGTCCGGACACCCCGTGCCACACGCCTTCCTAACTCTCAGGTGGCCTTAGATGTTCACAACCTGCGCTACGTGCGCCCCTTGATTCGGTGTCTGGCGGCCCCCTTGCCTTCCACGCCACAGGGGAGCAGCAGACAGTTGTTGGGAATCAGCAGACGATTGTAATGTACAATGCTGTTCTGAAGGGGCATCTACCACGAACAATAGGTTTGTTTTAGAAAGTTAGCGTCTTCTTCCCACAGCTCTGTTCTAACGAAAACAAGAACATATGTGTGCAAAGTAAATGCAGTTATCCCCAGTTGTCCATTTCTCAGACTAAGCTGGTGTCCAAAATTAAAGCAACAAACCGTTATTTCCCCGTCCTGTGTTTAATTCACGACGTAATCGTACACACTGTCAACAGATGTCCGTGCGATTGTGTTCTGTGCGGAAGATGGCATTCCGGTCAACAGGCAACCACGCCAACGATGGCGTCAGGACACCTCTCAGACGAGGTAGTGTTTGCCGGGTGCTCCCACATGCACAACCGCTGAGTACACAGTCACAGACGGTGCAGTATGGCACAGAGAAGACGCCTACCAGACTCCCTACGGTGGGGGGGGGGGGGGGGGACAGGAAGAATGGGAGCAGGACAGTCGCAAACTGACGTGGCCCGATGACTTAATGTGAATCGATCTGTTGTTTCGCGGACGTGGCGACAGTTTATCGAGACGACGTGTGACAGCAGAGACAGAGGACCGTTTTTGGTTGCAAGGGCACGACTGTACCGCCTTGGTATTGCACGGCAACTGGCATTCGACCTCGCAGCATCCACTGGAAGTTTGCATCGGGGCAAACGGTGTACGGAAGGCTTCGGCAGAGTGGCCTTTACTGTCGGAGACTTGCTGTATGTGTACCTATCACGCGTCTTCACAGAAGGGGAACGTCTAGAGCAGAGTCGTCAACATACCACCTGGGCGATCGAACGGTGGGCCAATGTTCTTTTCACAGGTGAGTCACGATTTGATATGGAGACTGATTCTCGACGAGTTCGCATCTGGAGTGAATGATTTCGCGATCCAAACATTGTGGTACCAGAACGATATCATGGAGGATACCTAACAGTGTTGGCAGGGATTATGTTGACCAGTCGAACACTTCTCCATGAAATTGAATGCTGAGTCAGCAAGGCTTAACTGATGTCCTGTATCGTGACGAGATCTTGGAACCTCATGTGCGGTTGTTGCGAGAACCTGTGGGCCCAGACTTCGTAGCGATGGACAATAATGCTCGACCTCATAGCCCACAGGCAGTTGATACTTCCTTGGAAACAGATGATACTGCACGCGCGGTGTGGCGTGCTAGCTCTCCCGAGGCGAATCCCAAAGAGCATGTCTGGGATGCACTATGGAGACGGGTTTCATCACCTTAGCATCCACCAACCGCTCTCCAACATTTGCGAACACCTGTGCAGGAAGAGCCTCAACATAAGACTGATGACGTAATTTACAGCATGCTGCGTTGTTGTCAGGCCTATATTATTGACAGAGTTGGTCGCACCCCATACGGAGCGTGCATGTAAATTCGAAAATTTGGAAGAAACGGATTTCCTTCAAACTTTGTACGCCTTTAGTAGGCCATTAAACCAACGTAATGTGCAAGTAGTAAGGTGCACAACTCTGGCAATTCCGAAAAATCGCAAGAGAAGTTCTCCTCGTCTATTATGTAAGTCTTGTATTTGTGCATAGGTGCAGCACGTTTGAGTTCATGGTGGTCAAGTAAAGCCGGCACGGGAGCTCAGCGTGTGCGGTCAGAGTGTTAGCTACCCCCTGTAATTAAAAGAAAAAAAAACTGAGTGAACGGATCAACGAAGAACCTGACCGGGTGTCATCGGAGGTCCGCCCTGAACAAATTCAATCAACAATATAGAACAAAATAAGATTTAAAAAAAGCGGGTTAGCTGCCCTCTGTAATAAAATAACTGAGTGAATGGATCAGCGATAAACATGAACAAAACTCATGAGACGTCCGTCCCAAACAAATACAACAACCAATAACGAACACAATGAGTTCAATAGAAAAAAATGTGGTTAGCGTTGAGCTCCATAGGAAGAACGTATAAGAGACGACAGTTCGCCTCCCGCTCAGCCCTTAATTTTTGTAGTCCAAGCGTAAATTCTGTGATATTCAAAAAAATTGCACCTACTTAATCGTCCTTGCTACATTAGCAATGTCTGCCCGCTACGTAGGTTAACTGCCAAAAGGGGTTGCCTCTTTTCAAATGGCTCTAAGCACTATGGGAGTTAACATCTGAGGTCATCAGTCCGCTAAAACTAAGAACTACTTACACCTAACCAACCTAAGGACATCACACACATCCATGCCGGAGGCAGGATTCGAACCTGAAACCGTAGCAGCAGCGCGGTTCTGTAATAAAGCGCCTAGAACCGCTCGGTCAGAACGGCCGGCGGTTGCCTCTGTATCTGCAGCTCGAAGCGTGGAGGTGCAAACTAGTACCGGGTACCTTACCAGATTGCATGTATAAGGGATTTCGCAAATCACGACAGGCATACATTTTCAGGAAAACTCTACGTTTTCCTCATTTACTCGTCGATAGCTATAAATATGTTTGTTCTAATAAATAAATTTAATTAAACACAGTAAGTAGTCAAATAACATGAAATTCAATAAAACTTCGTGCAAATACACGCGTCTTTTAAATTATATTACCTCTCAAATGTCATATAAATTAAATATTATGACCAGTGATGAAAATAATATACATTAAAATTTAACTTTGAACCGTCGCCTCAGAGACGTTAGTCTTACGAAGTTTGAACGCTAACTACTTGACCGCTATAAACTCTAACATTCAGCACTTACGCAGAGATAAATCCGTTACATAACAGACGCCTAGAACTTCTCGTGCGATTTTCTCGGAATTGCCAGAGTAGGGCGCCTTACTGCTTCCACATTTTGTTGTTTTAATTGCCTGTGTTAATCTGTGAGCCCAACGTCGTGGCCTTCCCTTGTAATATTTGCCAAGAATAATGTTATTGTGCTTAATTCGTAATTCTTGACTGACAGTCGCCAATCTAGATGTAAGATATGCACCCATTTCCAAAAGTTCTACAATTCCTTAGTTTTGAGCGAGTCTAATGATGTTGCAGCGAAGCAGGGGCAAGTATGTCCGTTCTAGCACATATCGGCGCCATAAAGGAGTGGACTTTCGCACGTTTTCCACTATCAGCGATCACGAAATTCCTTTCTATTGTTACTTAAAAGTTGTAATGAGTTTTTCATCACTTAATAGCTAAACTACTGGCAAAAAAAGTACGTAAAAACCCAGTAACTTCGGCTACCACTCCTGTAACACACGTATAGCTTCATCTCACTCCTAGTCTGTGACGCCACCAGAGCATCAGCCAATAACAGCGTTTTCGATCACATGACCATATCTTTATATTCAGTAGTTTTTAAACTTAAATTACATAAAAATAACAAATTTTGTGAGAATATTTACTGTAAATACGAGTTGAATATTATAATGAGTCAGAATAACAACATTATTTTTAACATATGAATACAGTCTATTTTGTTTTAGCGATAAATATGTATCACCATTCGTTAATTTCAAATGTTCAAATGTGTGTGAAAATCTTACGAGACTTAACTGCTAAGGTCATCAGTCCCTAAGCTTACACACTACTTAACCTAAACTATCCTAAGGACAAAAATACACACCTCCGCCGGGACCAGCCGCACTGTGTACGACTGCAGCGCCCCAGACCGCTCGGCTAATCCCGCGCGGCCGTTAATTTCCATTGAATTTATTTAATATATTCTGTAACGTGGACCATCCTTGCATACACTGTACATAGCACTGAATTTATCTTGAGGATCACATTTTACCCAGTAATGATTTTTTCCATTCCCACGCCACTGAGCCTTTCAGCAGTCTGATCCAGACGCTATTAAGAAACCGTGTATTCATTAACATGGACGGAACTGAACTAAAAGTTACTCATTGGCAATCAATAAAAAGCAAATATCGGAACGGCAGTAAGGGTAGCGATAGGCGATAACAGAGTACAGTCAACAATAATGATCTAACAATAGCTAAACGAACGGAAGTTTCCATCCAGAACTGAATGCGTCGTACTTCTCGTGCTGTATCGACTAGTTTCATTCGGTTGCTTCCATAGACTGGTTTTATTCGAAATAATGAATGAACAGCCCAATCGATAAGTATCGCTACAACAGACTGAATCGGTTGTTTTTGGGCGGTTTGGTTTCTCTCAAAGGAACGAATGAATAATTCAACCGATACGTAAAACTACAATCACAGTCTAAAACCCCTTTTGCACCATCGCTTTTCTTTTCTTAGTTCACTACTCGATAGAAGCAGACTAGTGAGTCCACTGCAGCGCCCATGGTATTTTATTCCTGTACTCACAATTAGTCTCATCTGTTACGAGTGGCCGTTTTCGTTTTATGTCAGCCCCAAAAGGCGTGTGTTGTGAGAACTGTCTGCTGTTCAAATGGTTCAAACGGCTCTAAGCACTACCGGCCTTAACATCTGAGGTCATCAGTCCCCTAGAACGAAGAATTACTTAAACCTAATTAACCTAAGGACATCACACACTTCCATGCCCGAGGCAGGATTCGAACCTGCGACCGTAGCAGCAGCACGGTGTCGGACTGAAGCACCTAGAACCGCTCGGCCACAACGGCCTGCGGTGAAAGTGAGGTTATGAGAGATTGACCCTTTTACCAAAACATCTAAATACAGTAACAAAATTTAGGAAAAAGCAAATATAATAGTTTACTGGTGACCAAAGCAGAATTCATAGAGGAAGTTCTTGTCAACGACTCTTTGGTAAATTCTTTTCACTCCTGTGAACTGAAACAATACCAAAACTGTCATCCAAACATTTCAAAATATACACATTTATTTGCTCGAGAAAATATATACATGCAAACACATGACACACTATCTACAACGCAGTTAACTACCGATAGTACATTTATGCTTTATCCTTTGTATCTCGTTTTCTTGTTATTTGCCAAATAACAATTAAAATTATTTTTCTCGTCAAATAATTCTTTTTCACTGTTGGAATGATTTTATTAAAACACGTTTCGTTTAGGACCGCGCGGTGTGGCCACCCGGTCTCTGGCGTCCTGTCGCGGTCCGCGCGGCTCCCCCGTCAGAGGTTCGAGTCGTCCCTCGTGTATGTGTGTGTGTGTGTCTGTCGTCCTTAGCGTAAGTTAGATTAAGTAGTGTGTAAGCTTAGGGACCGATGACCTCAGCAGTTTGGTCCCATAAGACCTTACCACAAAAATCTATTTAGGTTGTTATTTATGCTTAGCATAGGCTTTTTGTCTGTAAAAAATAAACACCTTTTCGATTTGAATTATTTCGTTTTTCTTGTACGAGAACACTAGCACGAGAAAATATCAGGAGCTTGTCAAACTTTACAATGTGTCACGAAAACGAAGTAAATAACACAATAAAGATTAAGCAGACGTAAAATCAATTTCTATAATACGAGTAAGCTCGGCCAGAATAGCTTTACTTCCAATGTTATCAAACATTGCCATAGTCCTATATTTCTGCGCATGCGCATTGCGCAGAATACTCGGGATTTTAGGCAAACCCCATACTCGGCACTATCTCCAACAGGTCAGAGGTTCAAATGGTTCAAATGGCTCTGAGCACTAAGGGACTTAACTTCTGAGTTCATCAGTCCCCTAGAACTTAGAACTATTTAAATCTAACTAACCTAAGGACATCACACACATCCATGCCCGAGGCAGGATTCGAACCTGCGACCGTAGCGGTCGCGCGTTTCCAGGCTGAAGCGCCTACAACCGCTCGGCCACCCCGACCGGCGCAACAGGTCAGTGACATTGCAGACACTCAGATCGTGGTTGATTGCTGATTTACATGCAGGCGCACGCAATTCGAGTAGTCGATTTTGACCAAAAGTCGTTCATGTAAAACGGGTTTAACACATAGAGTCACGACACTCCCGTTCATTTTTGTTATACACTGCGGTACGACAGCAGCATTTCAAGCGGTCAGAAAGGTACACTTCTGAATCCGATATCGGATCAGTGCGAATAATATTGTTTATATTGATTTTCAGTATAGTTTTTACAATGGTGATCGTATGTAGTGCCATTAAAATCAGCAATAGCTAATAAAAAACACGACATTTGTTTTTCCTTACTTCCCTAAGCACCGTGGCAGGTATGAAACCGTACATTATGTGACAGTTTATTTACAATTCTCTTTAAACCTACAGATATTTACCGAAAAAAGTTGTTTCCTTATAAGAACAAAAATTGGTAAATGAACAGAAAGGACTTCAAATGGTTCAAATGGCTCTGAGCACTATGGGACTTAACATCTGTGGTCATCAGTCCCATAGAACTTAGAACTACTTAAAACTAACCAACATAAGGACATCACACACATCCATGCCCGAGGCAGGATTCGAACCTGCGACCGTAGCAGTCGCGCGGTTCCGGACTGAGTGCCTAGAACCGCATGACCACCACGGTCGGCAGAAAGGACTTGATCTTTGCAGAAAGACGTCGTGAATGTCCTCAATAATGAAAAGTTTTGTTCACTACACTTCCAGTCGAATCAGTGAATATGGAAAGTTAGAAGCTTGTGGCGAATGCAGTGGTTTCACGATTTAAGATACCAAATAAGCCACCTCAACTGTAGCTTAAGGGAAAACAACACAGACGTGTTAGTAAAACTTCAAAATCAATAACAGTCCTTCGAAACACAGGAGGAACCAGGTCCACAATTATTGTTGCTACATATGAGCATCAAATGCAAAAGCAAAAGTAATTACATCTACAGAAATACTAGTGTATTAGAAAGTAAAGTGAAGTGTACGGATGTGCGAATCATTGTACTCTAGACAATATTTTTTACCAGTCAAGGAAAGTACCATATACGATACAAGCAAACAACAACAGCTAATTGTGACTCTCATGCTTTTTTTCTTTCGTTATTGTTATTTCACTCCCCATAATGGGGCGGGCTGGCAGCGGCACAATACGCCGATCTTCAGCCAAGAGAGTTATAAAAACCACAAGCACATGAGAAAAGAATACATAAACGAGAATTGTAAAAATGGGCGAATAAATAAAAACAAAAAGAGATGAGTATAAGAGATAGATTAAAAAACATAGATGAGAGCCACACACACATGCAGAGAATGAGCACTGTAGACCGAAGCGAAAACAAAGAAGCACCACAGTAGGAACACAAATGACACTGGCGACACCGTTGGTGGCGATGAAACGTAGCACTGCACACGACACTGGAGAAACACTGACGACACAACAAAAACGTTAAAAATCACTGCACCCAAGGGGGGGACCCACCACCAGGTGAAGGGTATGGGGGAGGGGGGGGGAAGAGAAGAAAGGGGAGGGGGGAGAGATGGTAGGGGGAAACCAGGAGGGATAAGGCAGGGCAGTGGAGGGGAGGGGGAAGCAGGAAAGTAGCCGGAAGCCTGGGGGATGGGGTGGGGGGAGTGGAAAGGAGAAAGAAGGTGGGAGCAGGGGAAAAGGAGATAGAATGGAAGGGGGGAGAGGGAGGGAGAGAGGGATCCCTGAGGAGGGAGAGGAAGAAGGGGGATTAGATCTTTTAGGAAGGGTAGATGCAAGGTGGGAGGACATCATCCAGGAGGGGGAGTTGGCAGATGGAATGGAGCGTGTGGAGATGGAGACCAGGCGGGACACTGTGGTACAGGCGTGGCAGCGTGCTAGGCTGGGAGAGGATGGGGGAAACCAAAGGATTTGCAGTTTGCGGGAGGTGTATAGGATTCGTATTCCTTCGAGGAACAGGAGGAGGTGGGGGAAAGGGACCAAATCACAGGGGATCCCCGTGGGGGATGGGAGACGGATGCGATGAGCGAGGCGGAGTACATGGCACAAATCTCATGCATGAAATATGTGCTTATATTTTCTTGCATTCAGCAGAGTAAGCTGCAGTTACACACATAGTTCGAAAGTATTTCTTCAAGAACAAGTTGCAACGCATGTGAGATTCGGCTGTTTTTACATTTATTTGACGATCATTCGCGTCTCTTGGTAATTTACTAATGCCTGGAACGCAAAAATATAATAACTATTTCGTAATTAAAATTCAAACATTAATATTACAGCTAGGCCGGCCGTTGTGACCGTGCGGTTCTAGGCGCTTCAGTCTGGAACCGCACTGCTGCTCCAGTCACACGTTTGAATCCAGCCTCAGGCATGGATGTGTGTCATGTCCTCAGGTTAGTTAGGTTTAAGTAGTTCTAAGTCTAGTGGACTGATGACCTCAGATGTTAAGTCCCATAGTACTTAGAGCCATTTGAACCATTTGAACTACAGCTAGATTTCTCGCCTGTAGGGGCATTAGTGTTGTCCCAACTTTCAGAAGGTGACCGTTTCTTCACCTGTGAGTGTCGCGACTGTACATTTTATACTGTGCTACAACCGAATGAGTCACTTGTTTCCCGACGGTCTAATGAACCGATTGTTTTCATTCGGTTGATCTTACTGCTACCTTTAGCTTATCCTTGTAACGTAGCTTAATAGGGAGAGTGGAGAATCGCCTTCTCGCTCTTCAGTTTACCGCTGGACTTAACAAGTGCGCGCCTCGCTCGGTGTGTGTGTGTTCGCGAGGCTCGGGACACGGCTACAGCGGACGGCGTAGAGTCCTATGAGCATGTGGGCACTGCCTCTGTCTCGCCTTGGTAGGCAGCGTGGCGTGTGCAAGTTACGGCCCCTCTGGCCTGCCTGTTGTTCCAGACGTGTCAAACGCGTTTCCGCGGCATTTCCGTGCCAGTGGGAAGGCGACGCTGCTCGCTATGCCCAAAAATTGGCTCTGAGCACTATGGGACTTAACTTCTGAGGTCATCAGTCCCCTAGAACTTAGAACTACTTAAACCTATTTAACCTAAGGACATCACACACATCCATGCCCAAGGCAGGATTCGAACCTGCGACCGAAGCGGTCGCGCTGTTCCAGACTGTAGCGCCTAGAACCGCTCGACCACTTCGGCCGGCTCGCTATGCCCATTGACCAGCACTGACGCAGCCTCCACCACATCTTGGAAGCCCGTTTTACACGAGAAACTTTCTGTTCAAAATCGTCTCCTCGCAGTGGTGCGAGTGTAAATTAGCTGCCAACTACAGCGCAAAAGGGCCGGTGACATCAAGGATCAGTAGATTGTTCCAAATGTGATGTTTTAAAATCTGCGGTATCATGCAGATTGCGCGTGGCCACAAACAGGGGACTGTGGTGTCTGCTAACATTGTAAGTTAACAACTCTCGTCGAACTCACTGCTGTTATGCAAGGCTCAATCAAATGAAAATGAGACAAACTAAAAATGTTAGTATGATGTTTATTATTTCAAAATAATCGCTGTAACTGTTAATACAATTATCCCACTGTAAGACGAGTGTGTCAATTCCTTCACGAAGAAATGTTCGCAACCATGATTTTACCCAGGCATGCACCTCTTTGTATGAAGCCAATCGACGACCGCGAATTTCTTTCTCCAGGATTCCAAAATTATGGAAATCGCGTGGGAAAAGATGGAGACTGTAGTATGGAGGACGTATAAGGGCTTCCCAGTGAAACTTCTGCAGCGTAGTCTAAACAAAAGTCATGCAAGGTCCGGGAAAGTCATGATGACATTTTTCTCTGACTGCAAGATCCCACTGCTCATTGCCTTTCTGGAACGCAGCGCCCCAATAAACGCACAGCGGTACGTGGACACTGCAAAAACCAAAACGCGCCATCACGTGCAAACGGCCGGGGATGTCTAGGACGGCATCTCCTTGTTACAGCATCATGCGCGCCACACGCTGATGTTGCCAAGGCTGTTTCGACTACACTGCGCTGGGAAGTCCTTGCACAATATCCATACAATGCCGAACTTTTCCCATGAGATTTCAATTAGGGTAGCCTGTAAATTGCGCTGTCCTGCAAGCGACGGACTGTGGTAGTATGTTCTCGTTATTGCATGGGCAGTACCAGTTTCAAAGGAGAAACTGCGGAAGGATGCTGTGGTGAAGGTTCTAGCATTGTCTGTAACTAATGCCCTGCATGGCGCAAACGTGCCGAATATTGATTGGAGACATTTTATTGTAATCTGGGATGTAGTGCCTCGTGTCGGAAGCAACGATCAAAAATGCGTTCACACAAACAAACGTGCACCGATTGCCGCATCACGAGTGCGTACACAGCGTCATATAATCAATGTACATCCTTTCGATGGGCTGATTAGCAACATCCATTGCAAGAATCACTGCCGGGTATTTAGTGCTGTCTTGCTAATGCCACATGTCTTACACCCTGGTGCAAGATCGCTAATCAGCATACCTATAGCCTTCTCTTAAAGATTCGTAAACGACCGCCCACTGAAGTTTCATGAAAGTACAGGTATTTAAAAATAGCAGTACAGGACAGTATGATAGAACATCTGTTAAGGCATGACGGAATAACTTCCGTGTTTCTAGAGCGAACTGTAGAGGGTGAAACTCTAGAGGAAGACAGAGACTGGAATACATCCAGCAAATAATTGAGGACGTAGCTTGCAAGTGCTACTCTGAGTTGAAGAGGCTGGCAAAGGAGAGCAATTCATGTTGAGCTGCATCAAATCAGTCAGAAGACTACGAAAAAAAAAAATTGAAAAGAAGAGGGAATAAACCATTAGGTAGAGCTACGAGGATAATCCCAAAAGTAAGGTCTCCTATTTTTTTATAAGTACATAGACCTGTTTATTTCTACAATTCTGAATCGCTTTCCGGCCAAATATTCTTTTAACCTAGGGAACAGGGCGCCAAGTCAGGACTATAGGGTGGGTGGGTGATTATGTTCCACTGAAACTGTTGCAGGAGAGCAACGGTTTGCCGGGCGATGTGTGGGCGAGTGTTGTCATGGAGAATGTGTACGCCCTTGTTCAACATTCCTCTTCTCTGCTTCTGAATTGCCCGTTTGAATTTTTTCAGAATCTCACAGTACCTGTCAGCGTTAATTGTGGTCCCAGCGATTCAACTCCGACGACGACGCTAAAGAAGAGGTTCATAACTTTCTGAACAGCATGGCGGCGAGGTGGTATGACATGGGCATACAAAAACTGCCACAGCATCTACAAAAATGCATCGACAGAAATGGTGATTATGTCGAAAAATAGCTAAATGTTCAAGCTGTAAACTGATGTAAACCATCTTATAAAAAAGTAGGAGACCTACTTCTGGGATTACTCTCGTATCCTATGAGCATGGCTTTCCCGAGCAGAGCAACACAGAATATTCCCCTCCATGAAGTACAGCCTAACAACTTCCCTTTTCTCAGTTCTCTCCTACAGTTTGCTCTGCTCTGGGTCCGGATCCTGCTCTTCCCCAATGTTTTTAAAAAAGAGAAGTCACCTAGTTAATGTAGGCAGATGTGAAGAACTGAGGCAACCGTTTGGTTAGATTCACCCTCTTCTTCGTCCGGAAGTGGATCTCATTCGTCCCCGAAAATCCTGCTTAGGCCATAGGTGATAATATTCTCGGTACCGCGGATGTGCTTAACCTGGAACTGGAAAGCAGAAATCCTCAATTCACACCTCGCAATACGTCTTCTTTATCTTGGCCTAGCTAAGCTGAGAGACTGGCTAGCTGTTTCTAGCAAGAACGGACAGTTTTCTAGATACACTACTGGCCATTAAAATTGCTACACTACAAAGATGACGTGCTACAAACGCGAAATTTAACCGACAGGAAGAAGATGCTGTGATATACAAATAATTAGCTTTTCAGAACATACACACAAGAAGTAAAGCTGTGAGTACCGGTCGTCAGTCGTGCTTCGGTAGCTCAGTTGGTAGAGCACTTGCCCGCGAAAGGCATAAGGTCCCGAGTTCGAGTCTCGGTCGGGCACACAGTTTTAATCTGCCAGGAAGTTTCATACACACAAGGTTGGCACCGGTGGCGATACCTACAACGTGCTGATATGAGGAAAGTTTCCCACCGATTTCTCATACACAAACAGCAGTTGACCGGCGTTGCCTGGTGAAACGTTGTTGTCATGCCTCGTGGAAGGAGGAGAAATGCGTACAATCACGTTTCCGAAATTGATGAAGGTCGGATTGTAGCCTATCGCGATTGCGGTTTATCGTATCGCGACATTGCTGCTCGCGTTGGTCGAGATCCATTGACTGTTAGCAGAATATGGAATCGGAGCGTTCAGGAGGGTAGTACGGAACGCCGTGCTGGATCCCAGCGGCCTCGTATCACTAGCAGTCGAGATGGCAGGCATCTTATCTGCATTGCTGTAACGGATCATGCAGCCACGTCTCGATCCCTGAGTCAAGACATGGGGACGTTTGCAAGACAACAACCATCTGCACGAACAGTTCGACGACGTTTGCAGCAGCATGGACTATCAGCTCGGAGACCACGACTGCGGTTACCCTTGACGCTGCATGACAGACAGGAGCGCCTGCGATGGTGTACTCAACGACGAACCTGGGTGCACGAATTGCAAAACGTCATTTTTTCGTATGAATCCAGGTTCTGTTTACAGCATCATGATGGTCACATCCGTTTTTGGCGACATCGCGGTGAACGCACATTGTAGCGTGTATTCGTCATCGCCATACTGGCGTATCACCCGACGTGATGGTATGGGGTGCCTTTGGTTACACGTCTCGGTCACCCCTTGTTCGCATTGACGGCACTTTGAACAGTGGACGTTACATTTCAGATGTGTTACGACCCGTGGCTGCACCCTTCATTCGATCCCTGCGAAACCCTTCATTTCAGCAGGATAATTCACGACCGCATGTTGCAAGTCCCGTACGGGCCTTTCTGGATTCAGAAAATGTTCGACTGCTGCCCTGGCCAGCACATTCTCCAGTTCTCTCACCAATTGAAACGCCTGGTCAATGGTGGCCGAGCAACTGGCTCGTCACAATACGCCAGTCACTACTCTTGATGAACTGTGGTATCGTGTTGAAGCTGCATGGGCAGCTGTACCTGTACACGCCATCCAAGATCTGTTTGACTCAATGCCCAGGCTTATCAAGGCCGTTATTACGGCCAGATGTGGTTGTTCTGGGTACTGATTTCTCAGGATCTATGCACCAAAATTGCGTGAAAATGTATCACACGTCAGTTCTAGTATAATATATTTGTCCAATGAATACCCGTTTATCGTCTGCATTTCTTCTTGGTGTAGCAATTTTAATGGCCAGTAATGTAGATTTTGAGCTTCTCAGCCGCGAACAAAAAGACCAGGGCCTCTACATAAAACATTTGGCTTCAAGCGAGGAGAGGGCACCCGAAGCGTACGCGACTGGCCGTCCCCCACCAACATCCTCCTGTAAAGGGACTTCCTCAACACCTGTCATCGATACGTTGAACAGTGAAGTCCCTACTAAAGTCGGGCGTTGTTAACATTGGGGCACTCATCGAGGCTACCTTCAGGACTTGCTGAGAAGGGATCTATTCAAATATCCGCCTCTTTCTCGTAAGTTCATTAAGGGGTGCCGCGAACTGAGCAAAGTTGGGAATGGTTACTCGTATTCGTTGGAGGCCGGCGTGACGGCTTCAGGGTGGCTCTGGAGCAGAGTCCTGAATCTCACATTTAATGGCTTGCCTGTGAAACCGGCATTACAAAGACGCGGAAGGACGTCCCTAACACGCTTAAGGTGTTCCTCTAAATTTTGACTAAAAATTACCAGATCATGAAGAAAATTGTAAATGCACCGAAACTTCAGTACCGCAAAACTTTGTCCAAAATTCTAGAAAGGGCCGTGGCCTTGTAGACTCTCCAAACGGAACCTTTTTGTACTTATAAAGATTCCAGTCCACGGCAAAAGCCGTGATAGTCTTTGATTATTTGGCTAATGGAATCTGGGAATATGCCTGATTAAGTTCAAGAGTAGTAAAAACTTTCACATTCTGAAACCAGCCAAAACACCTGCGCAGGTCAGGCATTGGTACTGACTGAAGAACAACCTCTTTATGCAAAGCTCAATAATCCAAAATGGAACGCACCCCGTCCTGCCCATTAGGTACAACAAAGATGAGGGAAGAGCAGGGCTACTTAGGTAACCTAATAACTTTCTCCTTCAACATGTCATCTATGGCTTACTGTATGCTCCCTAATCTGAGGTGCAGGCAATAGATGTGTGTCTTACAGGAATAATGTCTGTAAATTCCATTTCATATTTTACCCCTACAATTCACCCAGGCGACCTGGTAAGACATCGCTAAATTGACCCTACAGCTTGCGGAGCCGATGACTCTGTTCAGGAGATAAAAGTCACATTACAATTATCTCCCTTAGAAGCTTCCGTGATGACTACTGTCATTTGAGTCTTGGCCCCTCTTCCCGTCAAGTGCTTACAAAAAGCATAAGATGATGCGAACAGGTGAAGACTGTAATGCATGAAATTATCTAGGAGCAGTCATCATCCAGCAGCGTATATCAAATGATGATACCACTGAAGAGCCAAAGAAACTGGTACACCTGCCTAATATCGTGTAAGACCCCCGCGAGCCGCAACAAGACGTGACATGGACTCGACTAATGTCCGAAGTAGTGCTGGAGGGAAATGACGCCATGAATCCTGCAGGGTTGTCCATAAATCCTTAAGAGTATGAGGGGGTGGAGATCTCTTCTGAACAGCACGTTGCAAGGCATCCCAGATATGCTCAATAATGTTCATGTCTGGGGAGTTTGGTGGCCAGCGGAAGTGTTTCAACTCAGAAGAATGTTCCTGGAGACACTAAGTAGCAAATCTGGACGTGTCTCTTTGTCCTGCTGGAATTGCCCAAGTCCGCCGGAATGCACAATGGACATGAATGGATACAGGTGATCAGACAGGATGCTTACGTACGTGTCACCTGTCAGAGTCGTATCTAGACGTATCAGGGATCCCATATCACTCCAGCAGCACACGCTCCACACCATTACGGAGTCTGTAGCAGCTTGAACGGTGCCCTGCTGACATGCAGGGTCGATGGATTCATGAGGTTGTCTCCATACCTGTAAACGTACAACCGCTTACTACAATTTGAAACGAGACTCGTCCGACCAGGCAACCTGTTTCCAGTCGTCAACAGTCCAATGTCGGTGCCGACGGGCCCAAGCGAGGCGTAAAGCTTTGTGTCGTGCAGTCATCAAGGGTACACGAGTGCGCCTTCGGCTCCGTAAGCCCATATTGATGATGTTTCTTTGGATGGTTCGCACGCTGACACTTGTTGATTCCCCAGTATTGAAATCTGCACTTGTCTTATATCGGCGTTGCCGATCGCAGCGACGTATTCTGTCTGTTGACATATATCTGTATGTGAATACGCATGCGTACATCAGTTTCTTTGGTACTTCAAGTGTAATAACGAAGATGATCTGCAAGTGATAGATACCGGAACTCATTGCACAGAGCGAACAATATTTAAAAACTTTGCAATCCAAACATAACATTTGATAATGTACTCGAAGTGGTCGCAGAACTTCAGAAAGACTTTATATCACGAGTGAACATATATTTTATCGTAGTTTCGGTGCAGGAACACAGTGAAATTTGGTCACTGCCACTCGATTTTCTTTTTTACTTTTTTGTAGCATTATATCAAAGAGATTGGTAAGTTTATATTTAGGTGATACATGACGGCTTGTCTCATTTCCTAACAGTTTTCGAACAGTCTATTAGAAACTGTATTTGAAACCTGGCAGTAATAGGAAGAAAAGTATCGATTCTGACGATATCGAGATATTGGCTGCTAAAATCTTTTTAAGCTATATTGAAGACAACTTGGACTACAAGATGAAATATGGAAGTATGTTATGTTCATGAACCAGCTCGTGCGCAGAATCAATATGCGAACCGATTTACATTGTAGAGAATACATGTTTTTTAGTATTGATGTATGTTGTTGTAGGCTGTACTGAAACGTCCCCTTAAAAAAAATTATCAAAGACTATCCTGGTCAACTTCTTATGTTATTTGATTTACAAATAGCTGAGCAAAACTGAACGTACTCAGACATTTCTCTCTTTACTTATTCTGATCATCACTAAACTGACACACAATATTTTTAGCGCAACGCAATCTGACTTTCAATAATCCCTACAAAAGAATGTCAATGACTAACAAAAACCTATACCTTTCATGAATCACTTACCCCACAAAACTCTTCATTACACAGCGAGCGCCAATACTGCCAGCTAAATAAAAGATTCTAACTACTGAAGGCACTAAATACTGATAGGCATAGTTAGCAAATGAAAGATTTTGATAGAGAACAAACAATGTGTTTACCTTAACAACGTTCAAAAGTCATCATGGCTTCCATCTTTACAGATTTCCTTTTTCTGGCGGACACACGTCCAGGACATCCGCTTATAGTAACCTCTCAAAACTCAAGCATCTCTGTCTCCACATCCACCACTGCTGGCGGCTCACCTCCAACTGCCCAACGCTACGCGCTGTTCACATCCAACTGCCCAACACTACACAAGCGAATATTCCAACAATGAGTCCAACTAGCCACACAGACTGCACACAGCACAGTCAGTGATTTTCATACAGAGCGCTACGTGGCGTTACCAACATAAAAAACTAAACAGCCTACTTACAGTACGTAGTGTGTAATTTTCACCACTGCACTTGTTTCCTATATACTGGCCGGCCGGAGTGGCCGTGCGGTTCTAGGCGCTACAGTCTGGAGCCGAGTGACCGCTACGGTCGCAGGTTCGAATCCTGCCTCGGGCATGGATGTGTGTGATGTCCTTAGGTTAGTTAGGTTTAATTAGTTCTAAGTTCTAGGCGACTGATAACCTCAGAAGTTAGGTCGCATAGCGCTCAGAGCCATTTGAACCAACCTATATACTGCCTACATTTTAATTTTCATCAAACTATTAGTGCCAAGTTTTTGTTTCCCTTAACATCATTCAAAATTTCCGATACCGATTCTCCGATTTCATACGATACTGTGAAGTTTTTGATACTCGGTACCGATGTCACGGGTATCCCAACAAAAGTGTCGTTGCTCATACACAGGTGTATTTGCAACAACGGAACACAGCTGAGCCAATGACAAATGGGGAGTCACAGCGGCGGTGAACTTGAGAACCGAGACGCTAACCAGGCAGGAAGAGGTCGCATCAGAGCCTCTAACTGGCGTGGTTGGCACCCAGTTAGTTCCGCACAGCGACATCAACTCAGTATCAAGCCGATCTCTTCTTTGTTCAGCCACGACCACCAGCTCCATAGGTGAGTTTGCATTCCGTCAAATGACCAGTCAGTGCCTTACTTAGTTTATACTTCGTTCACGTGTTATTCAAGTTACCTTGACGGTCAGGACCTAGAAGTCTATGTGGTTTTATTTCTGTGATTACAAAATGAAGTTAAATGAATAACGAAAATAGTTCCTTGCCAGAAGCATGGTGCATCCTCTTGGTCCTCGATGCAGGCGATGATTTGTTTGTGAAGGGTGTCATACAGACATTCCATCCTGTCCTGATGAGCGTTGGTCCACAAGTTATGTAAGAGGCTCTTTATATATCAGATATATTATTATCGGATACATTATTATCGTATGCATCAATTACAGTAATACACATTTAGCAAAACAAAGAAATATATATAAAAATGAACATGTGAAATGATATACAGTACACAAGTTTTAAAACGGCTCACACTACACTCGGATGTTGATGGACTCGATCCAGCGGGGTGCCTCGTGGGTTGCTTGGTGGAGCTTCTCAATGCCACCAGGGAAGCGTCTGATTGGACATTCATTCACATTGTGGCTCACTGTTTGGGTGTTACCAGAGTCACACACACTGTCACTTGAAAAGTCCCACTTGTGCATGTTGTATTTGCACCTACCCTCTTCGGTCCGATATCTGTTTAACTGCACCCACACCTCCCTTGATTGGTGGAAGCCTGGAACTGGAACTGTTGGATCGTCTAAAAGTTCGTGATTTCGGCTACTTGTAGCTTGCCACTCACGTTTCCACTCTGCGTCCTGGTCGAATCCTGTGGATAACATTTGGACTCCCATTTAATACGCTGGCCTTCTAGATTTGAGGCGTTTCCTGGGCAGTGATAGCAAATCCTCATGAAGAGGGCTCGAGTTGTTTTCAGGAACTTGCTGACAGAGGTTGTAAAGAGCAGCCTTTCGACGAAGGTCTGGTGGACAGATGTTTGAAAGCACTGGTAGCCAGCAAGTAGGTGTAGACCAGGCTGTACCACTAATTACTCTCATAACTGAGTTGAGTTGGACGTCTACTTTCACTACGTGGGCGCTTCGGAGCCAGACTGGTGAACAGGATTCTGCTGCAAAGTATACCAGTGCAAGGGATGCTCCTCGGAAGACTGATGTGGTTTGCTGCTCATGTACTGCCTGCCAGCTTTCTCACAAGGTTCACTCGTGTTTGTATCTGCTTGGCCAAGTTGGAAAGGTGTTTTTTGTATGTTAAAGTTCTGTCCAGAGTGACTCCCAGATATTTTGTGCTTTCGTTGTATCTGACTGTGCCAAGAGGGCCGAACTGTGGACTGATCTTTGGTGCGATTAGAGAGGTGGAACAGGTTTACCTCGGTTTTAGAAACATTTGGTCTCAATCACCATGTCTCAGAATACTCATAAAGTTTAGTAAGGCTGTTCGTTGGGTGTTCTTCACCCTCAAAAAGGTCTTCACTCTGATACGAAATTGCCAGATAATCTGCATATTGAAATTTTCGGCAGGTCAGCTGTGCAGAGGTTGAATAACACTGGAGCTAGAACAGAGCCCTGAGGTAATCCGTTATTGAGTACATGCCATCTGCTTTTCTCTTCTCCTTGGTGTACTTTAAACCGCCTATTGCTTAACATGTTACTTAAGAGGTTGCCTAGACTTTTGCAAGGTATTGCTCTCAAAAATTTCAATAATATGCCCTTGTGCCACACCGTCTCATAAGCTGCTGACAGGTCAATGAACACTACTCCAGTTTTAAGTTTCTTTTGGTATCCAGATTTTATGTGAGTAGTAAAGGCGAGCACTTGTTCACAGCAGCTTCTATAAGGCTGCACCTGCAGCTTTTCTACATTTCATGTTTAAGGGCTGTCTCCAGTTCAGTGATTGTAAATGGAGAAGAGAATTCCGGGTTATGTTGCAGAGATTTGCCGGCCGAGGTGGCCGAGCGGTTCTAGGCGCTACAGTCTGGAACCGCGCGACCGCTACGGTCGCAGGTTCGAATCCTGCCTCGGGCATGGATGTGTGTGATGTCCTTAGGTTAGTTAGGTTTAAGTAGTTCTAAGTTCTAGGGGACTGATGACCTCAGAAGTTAAGTCCCGTAGTGCTCAGAGACATTTGAGCCATTTTGCAGAGATTTCTTCACTTCCGTAAACTCTCTCTTTACTTGCCGAAGATTTGCTTTATCTGCTGGAACCTTGGAAACACTCACTAAGCGACTGGTGATTGAGTTGCATGAGACCGTTGAGTTTTCTTTGTTGTGAGAAGGGTCTTCTTCAAGTTTGTTAATCAGCGTCCATGCTATTCTACTGGAGTGTGTGAAATCGAGGTCCCTTGTTTCTTTACGCCATTATTCTCTGTTCATTCAAGGAATTCATAGGGTTCATAGCTGTTTCTTTGTCTCCACTTTCCTTGAATTGGTTAAACAGCTGGTTGATCTCTTCATTCCAGCCATGAATGTATTCTTACCGGCATCCTTTGGGTATGCTCTTTTTGGCAGTAGATATTACGATCTTTAAAAACTTTGAGTATGATTTTGGAAGTGCAGGGACCTGTGTTATTGACTCGTCCAGCAATTTAGAAAATTTATCCCAATCTGCTTTTTGAAATTTCCAGCGGGATACAGGAACACATCGCACTGGGGGAATGTGTAGCCCGTAGGAGATGAGAATGGGGCGATGTTGGCTTCTGGGAAAGTCATGCTGGACCTTTCTGATAATAGTTCCGCTACTACTCTCCGAAGGGTCCATAGTTGATAGGCAGAGGTCAGGTGTGCTCTCTGTACCCCATCTTCCAGACCTGAATGTGCCTTTTCCCTTTGCATCATAATGGAGCTTTAAGTTGTTTGCTTGCATGCATTCTGTCAGACTTCTACCATTTTCATCCTCTTCGGCATATCCCCACTCATAACAATGACTGTTAAAATCGCCTACATATGTTGCAGGATGTTCTATCACTGGGAGTTGTTTGCGCCAAGTGCTATTCGGTGGTTTGTAGATATTTGCTATTTTTATATTTCCGATTTGAGTCACCGATACCATCACGTTTTCTTTGTCTGATTTCTCCTCGAGAATAACTGAGACATCCTTTAAGTTCTTGCGGACAAAGCTGGCAACTCCATATTGAGGGTAGTTAATTCGGGACAGTAATTTATAGCCTGAGATGCGCCCTCGCTTCCACAGAGCGTTGTCATCTTCAGTATGAGTCTCTTGCAGGGCTAAGACGTCCGCCCTATTCTCTCTCAAAATTTTAGATAGTATTTCGCCCTTATTTCTGGACCGTCCCTCAACATTCAGTCAACATATTCTGAGCACGTTTCCAGGTTGGCTCTGAACAGTAGCGTTTGTATAGGGTTTCATATTGTTGTTAATTTCGTAATTGCTGTTGGAATTTATCTTTAAATCGCCTTCTGCGAGAGCTAGCGTAATTGGAAAGGATGTCTGTCCGAGTTTCCCGAATCACTACCTGATGTGATCTGAAGGCATACCCAGTGGTTCCCCTCACGCTCACCATGACGCTAAGGATAAACATGGAGTGTCTGTCACGGAATGTATTCTCTCCCCTCAGCGTCGCCATACTCACAATGATGACTTGTATGATGGGTGGGGGGGTTCCATTCCCGGCAGGGGACTGGCTATTGTGTGTCATTCATCATCATTTTCATCATCGTTGACACGCAAGTCGCCGAAGAGGCGTCAGATAAAAGACTTGCCATACGGCGGCCGAACCCCAAAGGGGATATGCCGGCCAATAAATGCCATGCCATCATCATCCGAAAACGTTGAAGTTGTGCATCATGCAATTCAGCAGATCTCTGACCCATCTGCCAGACGACTTGTACAGTCTCTTGAGATACCAAATTCCTCCGTTCGACGCATTTTACCCCATGTAAATTTTCATCCCAACAAAACTGCTGTTAGAAGGAAGGTCAGCGTTGGCCGCAATATTGAGGGTTTATTGATAGCAAAATCGATTTTTAACCACATAGTGATCATCTTCAGTGCTGTGGTGTACAAATTAAACTCATAGGCACTGGTATCAAGTTATTATCAGTAACCAAAGCTAAGAAACGATCACAATAACTGTGAAGTTATTCAATATAACTGTGAACAGTTATTGTGATTGTTTCTTGGCTTTGGTTACTGATAATAACTTGATACCAGTGCCTACGAGTTTAATTTGTACACCATAGCACTGAAAATGATCACTATGTGGTTAAAAATCGATTTTGATATCAATAAACGATCAATAGTACGGCCAACGCTGACCTTCCTTCTAAATTCACACATATTGTCGCTGTGCACACAGCACTCCATGGAGTCGCCAATCAATAAAACTGCTGTTGCTCAGGAGTTGGTCACAAGATTTTATGAGTAGGAGACGTTTATTGGGGTAATGAAAGATGTTGGAGGAAGAACTTGGAATTGTGATTTTAGTGTCAGATCAGGCTCATTTCTGGTTAAACGGCAGTACTAACAAACAAAACAATCGTTATTGGTCTCTAAACAACCTTCAACAACTGCACCAACGCCCATTGCATTGTGATAGGGTTACAGTGTGGGCTGGCTTAGGAAATTTTGGAGTCATAGTCTATCTATCTATCTATCTTCTATCTATCTTCTCAGCGATCACAGGCCCTGTAGACCACGCGCTGCATCAACGAGCTGCTTCCACCGCCTTCTATCTCTCGCAGCCTCTCTCCACCCTGCGGAAATTCCTAATGCTGCGATGTCCTTCTCTATGTCATCTTTCCACCTTGTACGAGGTCGGCCCAATGGTCTTGTTGCCTGGAAAGTTCCTTCATGGAGTCATAATGCCGACGATAAATAGCTTAGACAAGAAGAGAATAGAACCTTTCGAGATGTGGTGCTACAGAAGAATGCTGAAGATAAGACGGGTAGATCACGTAACTACTGAGGAGGTACTGAACAAAAGTGCGGAGAAGAATTTGTGGCAAAACTTTACTAGAAGCAGGGATCGGTTGGTAGGAAACGTTCTGAGGCATCAATTTAGTATAGGAGGGAAGCGTGGAGGGTAGAAATCGTTGAGGGACACCAAGAGAAGAATACACTAAGCAGATTCAGAAGGATTTAGGTTGCAGTATTTTCATGGAGATGAAGAAGCTTGCACAGGATAGAGCAGCATGGAGAGCTGCATCAAAACAGTCTCACAACTGAAGACCACAAAAAAAAGTGCCTCATTTCTTCGAAGAAAATGGGGGCGCCGTCACTGTGAACGCCGAGCATTATGTGACAATGCTGTATGGATTTCTCATCGCAGAACTTCGTCGCCGTGGCATAAATCGGCGAAATGTTTGATTTCAGCAAGATGGTGCAACAGCTTACACTCCCAATGTTTGTAAGTCTTAAGTAAGAAAGTTGTTTCTGGGGAAAGTGATATCCAACAGGAGAAATGTTAAAACTTCCTTGCTGATTAAAACTGTGTGCCGGACCGAGACTCGAACTCGGGACCTTTGCCTTTCATGGGCAAGTGCTCTCAGATGGTAGAGCACTTGCCCGCGAAAGGCAAATGTCCCGAGTTCGAGTCTCGGTCCGGCACGCAGTTTTAATCTGCCGGAAACTTTCATATCAGCGGACACTCCATTGCAATGTGAAAATCTCATTCCAGTGTGAAATATGGCTTCCTACAGCTCTTACAAAATCTATAAAAATCACAGTCAAATAATAGAGAAAATCCGAGTACAACGACGATATTTGATAAATGAGGTGCATTCAATGAAATAATAATATTTTCAATATAAACTTCTAATATAACTTCTAAACACTTTACGTGATTTCAAGAAACGGTATCTCAGATGATATGATTGCGCACTAGCTATCATAACTGAAAGCTACATACACACTATATGATCAAAAGTATCCGGACACTTGGCTGAAAATGACTTACAGGTTCGTGGTGCGCTCCATCAGTAATGCTGGAATTCAGTATGGTGTTGGCCCACTCTTAGTAGCCGGCCGAAGTGGCCATGCGGTTAAAGGCGCTGCAATCTGGAACCGCAAGACCGCTACGGTCGCAGGTTCGAATCCTGCCTCGGGCATGGATGTGTGTGATGTCCTTAGGTTAGTTAGGTTTAACTAGTTCTAAGTTCTAGGGGACTAATGACCTCAGCAGTTGAGTCCCATAGTGCTCAGAGCCATTTGAACCATTTGAACCCACTCTTAGCCTTGATGACAGCTTCCACTCTCCAGGCATACGTTCAATCACGTACTGGAAGGTTTGTTGAGGAATGACAGCCCATTCTTCGCAGAGTGCTGCACTGAGGAGAGGTGTCGATGTCGGTCTGGGAGGCCTGGCACGAAGTCGGCGTTCCAAAACATCCCAAAGGTGTTCTGTAGGGTTCAGGTCAGGGCTCTGTGCAGGCCAGTCCATTGCAGGGATGTTATTGTCGTGTAAACACTCCGCCACAGGACGTGCATTATGAACAGGTGCTCGATCATGTTGAAAGATGCAATCGCCATCCAAAAATTGCTCTACAACTGCGGGAAGGAAGAAGGTGCTTAAAACATCAATGTAGGCCTATGATGTGATAGTGCCACGCAAAACAACAAGTGGAGCAAGCCCCCTCCATGAAAAACACGACCACACCATAACAGCGCCGCCTCCGAAATTTACCACACACGTTGGCAGATGACGTTCACCGGGAATTCGCCATAACCACACCCTGCCATCGGCTCGCCACATTGTGTACCGTGATTCGTCACTCCACACAACGTTTTTCCACTGTTCAATCGTCCAATGTTTACGCTCCTTACACCAAGCGAGGCGTCGTTTGGCATTTACTGGCGTGATGTGTGGCTTATGAGCAGCCACTAGACCATGAAATCCAAGTTTTCTCACCTTCCGTCTGACTGTCCTACTAGTTGCAGTAGATCCGGATGCAGTTTGGAATTCCTGTGTGATGGTCTGGATAAATGTCTGCCTATTACACATTACGACCGTCTTCAACCGTCGGCGATCGCTGTCAGTCAACAGACGATGTCGCCCTGTACGCTTTTGTGCTGTACGTTTCCCTTCACGGTTCCACTTCAATATCACACCGGAAACGGTGCGACTAGGGATGTTTATGAGTGTGGAAATCTCGCGTACAGACGTATGACACAAGCGACACCCAATCACCTGACCACGTTCGAAGTCCGTGAGTCCCGTGGAGCGCCCCATTCTGCTCTCTCACGATGTCTAATGACTACTGAGGTCGCTGATAGGAGTACCTGGCAGTAGGTGGCAGCACAATGCACCTAATATGAAAAACGTATGTTTTTAGGGTGTCCGGATACTTTTGATCACATACTGTGGATAACGCTCGACCGCATACGGCGAGAGTTTCTACTGCTTGTCTTCGTGCTTGCCAGTCCTACTGTCGCCAGTACGGTCGCCGGATCTGTCCCCAATTGAGAAAGTATGGAGCGTTATGGGAAGGGCCCTCCAACATCTTGGGATTTTTGCAATCCAATGCGCCAATTGGACAGAATATGGCACGATACCCCCGGGAGGACATTCGGGAACTGTACCAGTCAGTGCCAAGCCACGTAAATGTTTGCGTTAGGGCAAGAAGCGGGCCAACGCGCCGTTGAGTTTCTCAATTTGTGAAGCTGTTTCTGTTGAACAAATCAACAATCTTTTCTGGAATTGTAATCATTTGTTTGTCAGCACATGTACATCACCCGGCGTGATGGTATGGGGTGCCATTGCTTACACGTCTTGGTCACCTCTTGTTCGCATTGACGGCACTTTGAACAGTGGACGGTACATTTCATATGTGTTACGACCCGTGGCTCTGCCCTTCATTCGATCCCTGTGAAACCCTACATTTAAGCAGGATAATTCACGACCGCATGTTACAGGTTCTGTACGGGCCTTTCTGGATACAGAAAATGTTCGACTGTTGCCCTGGCCAGCACATTCACCAGATCTCTCACCAAATGAAAACGCCTGGTCAATGGTGGCCGAGCAACTGGCTCGTCACAATACACCAGTCACTACTCTCGATGAACTGTGTTATCGTATTGAAGCTGCATGGGCAGCTGTACCTGTACACGCCGTCCAAGCTCTGTCTGACTCAATGCCCAGGCGTGTCAAGGCCGTTATTACGGCCAGAGGTGGTTGTTATGGTTACTGATTTCTCAGGATCTATGCATCCAAATTGCTTGAAAATGTAATCAAATGTCAGTTCTAGTATAATATACTTGTCGAATGAATACCCGTTTTTGCCGGCCGTTGTGGCCGTGCGGTTCTACTCGCTTCAGTCTGGAACCGCGTGACCGCTACGGTCGCAGGTTCGAATCCTGCCTCGGGCATGGATGTTTTTGATGTCCTTAGGTTAGTTAGGTTTAATAAGTTCTAAGTTCTAGGCGACTGATGACCTCAGAAGTTAAGTCGCATAGTGCTCAGAGCCATTTGAATACCCGTTTATCATCTGCATTTCTTCTTGGTGTAGCAATTTTAATGGCCAATAGCGTGTGTTACGCTCGTTCGATCTAGAAAGAAAATATTGGACACAGACACAACAATAACATTGGTTGGTATGTCTATATAACCTTGTGGTATATCTCCTTGTACTTCTTCCACGCTCTTAGGCCATTAGCTTGAGGGGGCTATAGTTGTGAGTTCTCCGCTTTATCGCTAAAAACCCTAACAAAATTCGGACAGGCCAGACTGGTATATATTTGACTAGATACGGCCGTAAAAATGTCCGGCTAAAGTCGT
This sequence comes from Schistocerca nitens, assembly GCF_023898315.1. Lineage (NCBI taxonomy): Eukaryota > Metazoa > Arthropoda > Insecta > Orthoptera > Acrididae > Schistocerca > Schistocerca nitens. The sequence goes on from NC_064614.1 coordinate 1,126,520,913, forward strand.
TCGCCTGGCAACGCCACTTGCGTTGCCATACTGAGCTCCTGGCCTACCACACAGTCGAGACCAAACGCACCTTTTTTTTTCTTTATACCCTGTCCTTGTCGGTCAGTCACTTCTGAGAAACGAGACGGAAGGGAGCACATGCCAGAGTGGGTGTGCGGCGTCCAGACGAGTGGAACGGCCGCCTGCCCCCACCCCGCCGCCCCAGACGGTCACGTGACGGGCATTCCGGCTGGGCCAGCCGCCTCGCTCGCGCGCAGCCACTGGGCGCCCATTCTGCCAGCGGACAGCCAGCAGCACGCACCAGCGAGCCACCGGGCTTGGGACTAATCGGAGCGGTTTCAAGTCCTCGACAGTCGCGACCGTGAGGAATGTAGTCGCCGGTACCACGACAGCGCAGCGCCTGTACACTACGACCTCGATGACAAGGTGAGCCTAGGCTGCTGGCCGCCCCATCCACTCTGATCTTGTCTGCTCTGCTCCCAAACTCTTTGCTCTGCCCGTTTCCGGCCCTCGTAGTACAAGCACGGGAAAAAGGTACCCGACCAGGCATCCCAAGACTATACGCTGTGAACCGTGTTGCAGAGGGTACTTCATTAATTACTATGTGAGGATTCAAGTATGGAGGACGGCAAAAAGACTGCACTTATTACTGTGTGCCTTCTGTATACCTAACTGTTTGATCTCATAGGGGGCTGAAGAATTTTTGTGGTTCCTGCCTCTGAAGGGTTTCTTGAAGATTTCCAAGCGGGTCATCACGCGATATTCTACGTCTCTCCTTGAGAGTTAGATTTGTCGACATTTCTATTGCACTCTCTCGCCAGTCAAGCGAGCATTTGGTCATTTAGAGCTCCGTTCTTTGCATACTGTCCGTGTTACCTGTAAAGTCTGCTTGATATGGGTCCCATGGGATGGACAAGAGTTTTGTATGCAACCTCAATTGTAGAATACAAATTGCTGCTTAAAAGTGCTCTACCAATGAAAATTAACCGACCATTTGGTTTACCTACGTAGAAATGAGATTGCATGGCTCCAAGCACTATGGGACTTAACATCTGAGGTCATCAGTCCCCTAGACTTAGAACTACTTAAACCTAAGTAACCTAAGGACCTCACACACATCCATACCCGAGGCAGGATTCGAAACGGCGACCGTAGCAGCAGCGCGGTTCCGGACTGAAGCGCGTAGAACCGCTCGGTCACATCGCCCGGCTGAGATTGTATGGTAACTCCATTTCATGCCTCCACAAACTGTTGCTCCCAAATATTTGCATGGCACGCCCGATTCTACTTGTGACTCAATCTTGTACTTCAAGGACACCATGTTTTTACGTTTCGTGAAGTACGTAACGTACTTTCCTGCATTGAGAACAAGTTTCTGGCCTTGACATCAGGGTGATAGTTTGTCGAGATGCAACTGGATATTACTCCAGTTCTTACTGGATAGAATTTCATCACTTATATCTGCATCATCTGGGACAACCTGATATTACAGCTAATAATAAACGATAAGTTATTTGCGTACAGCATCAACAGTGAAGGTACTGTCTCATTCGCCTGGGGCACAACAGTCACTACTTAGCTGTCTGTAGACGTTTCTGCTTTCTTGTCAGGCGACCACTAAAGGAGATTAGATTCCTCCGAGTTCCTTTTCACACCGTTGAACCATAATACTTACCAGAAAGCTTGGTAGTAACTTCCCCAAACTGAGATTATATAAAGCTCAAAATTACTTTTATTCACCCATACCCTTGAAATCATTGTTAAGCGCATGACTAGAGTAAATGTTGTGCATTGTATTGTTGTAACATCTCATAAAATACCAGTTACGAATGACGTAATTTCGCTAGAAGCACTCTTCATGCAGTCTACGGCTCACAAACTTCACACTATGGATATGTACGGAGTTATAAGCTACTGTAAGGTTTTCCTGTAGAAATCGGTAATTGAACATTGCTGAGAAGCGTCTGTCTGGTCAACACGTATCATTCTTAGTGCCCATCAGCAGACTTCTTAGTTTCATTTTTTTTATTTGACGCTGCACCGAATGGGAAATATGTCGCATTCGCGCTATCTCTTTTTTTAAATTCTGGATTTATCCACTACTGCGTCAACTAGATATGAATTCTGCATATTCTGAATAAGGAAAGACTGGGACGGGACGCTCCATCGAAAACATAGTCAATGGAGAGCGACTACAACCGTGGAATGGGCAAGGACTCAAGGGGATCGGTTGTGTACTTTTTAGAGGCATCTGCCCTACATTTTCCTTAAGCGGTTTAGGAAAACCACAGATGAATCTTAGCTGGGATGGCAGGACGTGGGTTCGATTCTGACGGTGGCCGAAATCTTCATCACGTCGCTCACTCAGTACACTCGAACAGTGGCTGCTGTAGGGCGTTTTGTGGGCTTCAGATGTGCATGTCAACCTCTTCCAGATTCTTTAGCATTCACAAAAAAGCTGACTGCAGCGTTTCTTATGATTTCGTAATATGTGCTAACTATGCAGTGCTGACACGTCAACATAATACTGCTGAGGCTATGATAACATTTTCTTTTTTTTTCATACCAGTGTCTAGGTTTTGAAGACAGGTACTTGTCCGGACATACTGAGCCAGATGCGGAAGGAAATACATAGCTAAAGTCTGCCTAGCGTTATCAGTTGTTTCCCAGACCACGTGATGTCCCCTATGCAAAATACAACGAAACACGTTTGCTGTACCGATATGTGTACTTATCTGGAACAGTGGAAGGTCAGTAACTTACGGTGAAGCATTGTTCGCCAAGTGCGAATATATTATTCTTTTTTTTCTGTCTTCCGACTGCTTTAGTGCGTTCGCCACACTTTTCTTTTCTGTGCGCATCGCTTCATCTCAGAGCAGCACTTTCAGCGTCTACAATTATTTCTTCTACATGTTAAAATCTCTGTCTTCCCATACAATTTTTGCCCACTACGACGGCCTCTATTACAATGGTTTTTCGCCGTCCTATCATTTTGTCCGTTCCTCTCGTTAGTGCCCCCCACAAAATCCTTTCGTCACCGGTACTGCAGAGAATGTCATTTATAATCTTATCAATTCGCTTAATTTTTATGAGTACCACAACAAACATTCTCAGAAGCTTCTATTCCATTATTTTTCGTTTTGCCACTTTCATTCCCATACAATGCTACGCTCTAAACGTTCATTATCATAAATATTTTCCCCCGATTAAGCACTGTGTTTGATACTACCTCACTTCTTTTGACAATGGATGAACTCTTTGTCCGTGCTAGTCTGCTTCTGATGTACTCCTTGTTTCACCCTTCACCCGTTATTTTGCTTCCAAGGTAACAGAATTCGTTCACTTTGGCTACGGTGTAATCCCAAATATTAATATTAAGTTTGTTCAAAATCACTTTTTGTTGCTACTTGACACTTTAATGTTTGTTTGCCTTCTATTCAGCTGATCCCCTAATGCTCAATTTCACTGCGAATAGTAATGTTATCAGAAAATCTTGATAGAATGAGGAACACCTAAAGCTTTCCGTTCGAGCTCTGATTTCTCTTATTTTATTATGATGATCATTTTTCCCTACGTAGATGGGTGTCAACAAAATATTTTCGCATTCGGACGGGAAAGTTGGTGATTGAAATTTCGTAAATAGATCTCGCCGCAAAGAAAACCGCCTTTGTTTCAGTGACTGCCACCCCCACTGGCGTATCATATCAGTGACATTCTCACCCCTATTGCGCGATAACACGAAACGAGCTGCCCTTCTTTGCACTTTTTCGGTGTCCTCCGTCCTGGTAATGTAGGCTGTCTCTTTAGTGGGTTTGGCAACGGCCTTGCCACAGTGGATACACCGGTTCCCATCAGATCACCGAAGTTAAGCGCTGTCGGGTGTGGCCGGTACTTGGATGGGTGACCATCCGGGGCGCCATGCGCTGTTGCCGTTTTTCGGGGTGCACTCAGCCTCGTGATGCCAATTGAGGAGCTACTCGACCGAATAGTAGTGGCTCCGGTCAAAGAAAACCACCGTAACGACCTGGAGAGCGGTGTGCTGGCCACACGACCCTCCTATTCGCATCCTCATCTGAGGATGACACGGTGGTCGGTTGGTCCCGATGGGCCACTTGTGACCTGATGACGGAGTGCTTTTTTCTTTAGTGGGTTTTTTGCGTCTTCTAAGTGTTCTGCCAACAAAGCGCAGTCTTTGTTTCGCCTTCCCCACAATATTATCTATGTGGTCTTCCCAATTTAAGTTGCTCGTAATTGTAATTGCTAGGTATTTAGTCGAATTGACAGCCCTTAGATTTGTGCGATTTATCGTATACCCAAAATTTATCGGATTTCTTTTAGTGCCCATGTGGATGACCTCGCACTTTTCTTTGTTTAGTGCTAATTGCTACTTTTCACACCATACAGAAATTCTCTCTAGATCATTTTGTAATTGTAATTGATCGTCTGATGATTTTACTAGACTTTAAATTACAGCGTCGTCTGCAAACAACTTAAGGGGGCTGCTCAGATTATCACCAGATCATTTATGTCATTCAGGAACAGCAGAGGGCTTATGACACTACCTGGCGGAACGCCATATATCACTTCTGTTCTACTCGATGATTTACCGTCTATCACTACGAAATGTGACTTCTCTCAGAGGATATCACGAATTCAATCACACAACTGAGACGATACTCCATATGCACGCAATTTGATTAATAGTCGCTTGTGAGGAACGGTATCAAAAGCCTTCTGGAAATTTAGGATTATGGAATCGATCTGAGATCCCATGTCGACAGCACTCATTACTTCATGGGAATAAAGAGCTAGCTGTGTTGCACAAGAACGATATTTTCTGAATCCGTGTTGATTATGTATCGATAAGTCATTTTCTTCAAGGTGATTCATAATGTTCGAGTACAGTATATGCTCCAAAATCCTACTGCAAATTGAGGTCAGTGATATGGGTCTGTAATTCAGTGGGTTACTCCTATTTCCTTTCTTGAATATTGGTGTGACATGTGCTACTTTCCAATCTGTAGGAACAGACCTTTCGTCAAGTGAGCGGTTGTATATGATTTCTGAGAAAGGCGCTATTGTGTCCTGGTTTAAAAAGTCTTCCTAGCGATGATTATACAATTAAAACACAACTTTCTCGCAGAATCTACATTTCCCATTGCCCGATTATATGGAACCTAGCATGGAATGCATGCTCACAGAAGACCAGTTTGGCTTTAGAAGAGGGAGAGGTACGCGAGAAGCCATTATGGCCCTAAGGCTCATAATAGAAAAAAGAATGGAAAAAGGAAAGGACACCTACATAGCATTTGTTGACCTCGAAAAGGCCTTTGATAAGGTTGAATGGAAAAAACTATTCCAGATATTGACGGAAACTGGAGCTAAGTACAAGGACAGGAGAACGATATGGAACATATACAAAGAAGAGGTGGCAATAGTGAGATGTGGGGAACATCAACAACAAGCAAAAATTAAACAGGGTGTGAGACAGGGATGTGCACTCTCCCCTGTCCTCTTTAATATGTACATACAGAAAGCAATGGACGAGGTCAGAGAAAAGTTAGGACAAGCTAATGGAATCAGGATCCAGGGAAAAATAGTTGATATGCTGCGTTTTGCGGATGACATTGCTGTCCTAGCGGAAAATGAGGAAGAATTACAAGTAGTGTTGGAGGAAATGGAAAACACTCTTGCTACACGGTACAACATGAAAATTAATAAGTCAAAAACAAAAATCTTAGTTGCAAGCAAACAAAATAATCAAGCAATTACGAATATAAGGCTGAATGGAGAGAAGCTGAAAGAAATACAAGACTTTGTCTACTTGGGAAGCAGAATAACATCAGATGGTCGTAGTAGGAAAGATGTAATAAGTAGAATAAATCAGGCAAAGACTGCATTCTATAAAAGGAAAGGACTCCTCACATCAAATATGATAAGTCTGTCGTTAAGGAAGCGGTTAATAAAGACCTTTGTTGGGAGTGTGCTTCTCTACGGCAGCGAAACCTGGACACTTGGAGAGGACGAAAGAAGGATTGAAGGATTCGAAATGTGGTGTCTGCGAAGGATGTTAAAAATTCCATGGACGGCCAGGATGACAAATGAGGAAGTCCTGCAGAGAGCGGAGGAAGTTCCAGTTCTTTGGAAGACGGTCAAGAAGAGGAGAGATATATGGATGGGACACATTCTGAGACATGAAAGTCTTCTCCACACTATAACGGAAGGCCTTGTGGAGGGCAAAAGGGCAAGAGGCAGACCTAGAAGAAAGTACATAAGCCAGATAATGCAGGACCTAGGATGCGGAAGTTTCACGGAATTGAAGAGGCTGGCCGACAATCGCACTGAATGGAGAGCTGCTGCAAATCAATCTTAGGATTGGCAACTTAAGAAGAAGAAGCCAGCTTCTTGTAACGGTGTACAGAAATTCATAAACTCTGTTGGAACTGACAGATGACATCGAAAAAGTACAAAGAAGGGCAGCTCGTTTTGTATTATCGCGAAATAGGGGAGATAGTGTCACAGACATGATACGTGAACTGGAGTGGCAATCATTAAAACAAAGGCGTTTTCGTTGCGACGGGATCTTCAAATGAAATTTCAATCACCAGTTTTCTCCTCCAATTGCGAAAACATTCTGTTGGCATCCACCTACATAGGTAGAAATGATCGTCACGATAAAATAAGAGAAATCAGGGCTCGCACCGAAAAATTTAAGTGCTCTTTTTTCCCGCGTGCCGTTCGAGAGTGGAACGGTAGAGAGACAGCGTGAAGGTGGTTCATTGAACCCTCTGCCAGGCACTTTATTGTGAATTACAGAGTAATCACGTAGATGTAGATGTTTGTCGTCCACAGTACAGTGGGGCGCTTTGTAGCCTATAGCGTTGAATTGCTTTTGTGTTCGATTTGTCGCACCTTTCTTCTCGCGACACTCATATGATATCGATGTCTTCTTCGTCTCGGCGTGTATAAAGACCAGCGTCAGTAAGTTTCAGTAGATGTAGAAATTTCTTTAAACCGATCCTAATTAAATGTTACATGTGCTACGGTTGTGTACAAAGTTCACTTCATACCGTTGGCTTGGTATACCAATGAGTTATCTGTATCAAAGGCTGTATTTCTGTATAGCGGTTCCTGTACTACTAATTATTGTTCGTTCTTCGCCAATTCATCCACATAGGATTATTTTTATTTGCCTCCTTTAAGTTTAAGGGGGGTAGGACGTCCAATGGGCCGACTTGAAGATGGAGAGGCACCACAGGACATTTTAATTTACACTGTCTATACTTTTACAAATAAATTCATAAAACTTTGTCAGCATGACCAGGAAGGATTCAGGATTCACGCTCATTGCAATGGAAGATCGAAAACAAAATAAAACAATCTTTTTTTACGTGTGAAATTTCATCATTATTTCACTTACTAATGGCTGCATTTGTTGCTATAGGTACACTTTTCTTCATAAGTTAGAGAGATTCTTCGATGAATTTTGCACAGCATACAAACCTATTCTTACAGGTGTATGAAACTCTAGAATTTATTTAATTTATGAAAAAACGAATGAGCTGTTATATTTTAAACTTCATGTTTAGAAAAAACACAAATTTTCTAGTTAATTACCTCAATTTTTACCACAGTTTTTAATAGATTTGTAAAATTCTAGAGTTTCGTACACCTTCGAGTACAGCCGGCCGAAGTGGCCGTGCGGTTAAAGGCGCTGCAGTCTGGAACCGCAAGACCGCTACGGTCGCAGGTTCGAATCCTGCCTCGGGCATGGATGTTTGTGCTGTCCTTAGGTTAGTTAGGTTTAACTAGTTCTAAGTTCTAGGGGACTAATGACCTCAGCAGTTGAGTCCCATAGTGCTCAGAGCCATTTGAACCATTTTTGAACCTTCGAGTATGGTTTGTAGGCTGTGCAAAATTCATCGAAGAATCTCTCTTACTTATGAAGAAAAGAGTACCTATAACAACAAATGCTGCCATTAGTAAGTAAATTTCACACGTAAAAAAAAATTATTTTGTTATGTTTTCGAACTTCCACTGCTGTGAGTGTAAATTCTGAATCCTTCCTGGTCATGCTGACAAAGTTTTATGAATTTATTTGTAAAAGTATAGACAGTGGAAATTAAAATGTCCCGTGATGCCTCTCCTGCTCCAAGTCGGCCCGTTTGACGTCCTACCCTCCTTAAGCAGGAACGTTTGTAAACAGACCACACACGTTTTGAATGTATAAACTGGATCCTTATGACGCACATTCCAAAGCATAAAAAGAAGCCGGCGCTGGCGTTTTGCGTTTGTTCCAATTGTGTGGGACGCAGATTCGAGCCAGTTATTGCGCGAAGCGTGTGTGGCATTGCGCGCGCCGGCCGCGATAGCAGCGTTTATGCGGGTTCCACGTGAGGCAATTTCCGGGGCCCTGGCTCTGGTGCACGTGCCCGCCTTTTGGCTGCCTGCAGGCGCTCAGCTGTGGCGCAAAGCGCACGCACGCGGCGCGTGTTCACGCAGCTCGCGGAGCCTGGCACAGAACGCGTTGCCAAGGCAACAGCTGCAGGTTGCGGCGCGCCACCTGTTGCATGCGTGGGGGCGGTCAGCAAACCCGAGCTACCTGTGAGCGAAGGAAACCGATTGCGTTGCCCCGTGTAGCGCACGCGGAGTCCCTGCCCTAGCTCTCTTCTGTATTGAACTACGGCAGACAGAGCACACTGTTACTCATACTCCCATTCTGTCAGTTCTCCACGTCGACATATCTGATTCCGAACAAGCGACATTTTACAACTGTGCTGCTGGTCCCGGCGGAGGTTCGAGTCATCCCTCGGGCATGGGTGTGTGTGTGTGCGTTTGTCCTGAATTCTGAATTAGGTTAAGTAGTGTGTAAGCTTAGGGACTGACGACCTTAGCAGTTAAGTCCCATAACATTTCACACAAATTTCAAAATTTTTTGACGGTTTACACGAGCGGCAATTTGGTCGAAATAACGGTGTTCCATTCATCGATAACAGCAAGCACTGTGTAGTAGTTGGCGACCATCGAGCCCTCCGTTGCTTGGTGAATCAGATGCCGTGTCGCCCGTCTGGTACCGCAGTACTAAATTTAAAATACATCGAAATAAATTTTGTACTCACCCATGTCATGCAAGGAGATGCTGGAACTGCCAGCCAGTGTTTTCCACGCGTTCCTGACATCTACTGAAGAAATTATTCATCACGCGATATAATTATCTTTGAGAAATTGAATTAATATCTCTGTCATCGTTAACTGCGTGCATAGAAACGTTGGCTGCATGAGTCCTTGGCGAATCCTGTTGAAAAAACGAAGCATCATTCTTTTTCAATTGATTCATTAAAAAACGTTTGCAAAATGTTTTGCATATGTCTGTGACTTAACTGTGTCATTAAAAATATGTACACCACTGGCCATTAAAATTGCTACACCACGAAGATGACGTGCTTCAGACGCGAAATTTAACAGGAAGAAGATGCTGTGATATGCAAGTGATTAGCTTTTCAGAGCATACACACAAGGTTGGCGCCAGTGGCGACACCTACAAAGTGCTGACATGAGGAAAGTTTCCAACCGATTTATCATACACAAACAGCAGTTGATCGGCGTTGCCTGGTGAAACGTTGTTGTCATGCCTCGTGGAAGGAGGAGAAATGCGTACCATCACGTTTCCGACTTTGATAAATGTCGGATTGTAGCCTATCGCGATTGCGGTTTATCGTATCGCGACATTGCTTATCGCGTTCGTCGAGATTCAATGACTGTTAGCAAAATATGGAATCGGTGGGTTCAGGAGGGTAATACGGAACGCCGTGCTAGATCCCAACGGCCTCGTATCACTAGCAGTCGAGATGAAAGGCATCTTATCCGCATGGCTGTAACGGGTCGTGCAGCCACGTCTCGATCCCTGAGTCAACAGATGGGGACGTTTGCAAGACAACAACAGTTCGACGGCGTTTGTAGCAACAGGGACTATCAGCTCGGAGACCATGGCTGCGGTTACTCTTGACGCTGCATCACAGACAGGAGTGCCTACGATTGTGTACTCATCGACGAACCTGGATGCACGAATGGCAAAACGTCAATTTTTCGGATGAATCCAGGTTCTGTTTACAGCACCATGATGGTCGCATCCGTGTTTGGCGACATCACGGTGAACGCACATTGGAAGCGTGTATTCGTTATCGCCATACTGGCGTTATCACCCGGCGTGATGGTATGGGGTGCCGTTGGTTACACGTCTCGGTCACTTTGAACAGTGGACGCTACATTTCAGATGTGTTACGACCCGTGGCTCTACCCTTCATTCGATCCCTGCGAAACCCTACATTTCAGCAGGATTATGCACGACCGCATGTTGTAGGTCCTCTAGGGGCCTCTCTGGATACAGAAAATGTTCGACTGCTTCTCTGGCCAGCACATTCTCCAGATCTCTCACCAATTGAAAACATGTGGTCAATGGTGGCCGAGCAGCTGGATCGTCACAATAGGCCAGTCACTACTCTTGATCAACTGTGGTATCGTGTTGAAGCTGCATGGGCAGCTGTACCTGTACACGCCATCCAAGCTCTGTTTGACTCAATGCCCAAGCGTATCAAGGCCGTTATTACGGCCAGATGTGGTTGTTGTGGGTACTGATTTCTCAGGATCTAAGAACCCAAATGGTATGAAAATGTAATCACATGTCAGTTCTAGTATAATATATTTGTCCGATGAATACCCGTTTATCATCTGCATTTCTTCTTGGTGTAGCAATTTTAATGGTCAGTAGTGTATATTGGGCCTATAATTCGGTCACTACTAACTGCGCAACACCCCCCCCCCTCCCCCCATTTTCTGATCGTGAAGCGGTTCCTCATGAAGCAGAATAGGTCTATCGGCGTCCCATATCTAGTATTTTGGTAATTAGTGGTTCAAATGGCTCTAAGCACTATGGGACTTAACATATGACATCATCAGTCCCTCTAGACTTGGAACTACTTAAACCTAACTAACCTAAGGTCATCACACACATCCATGCCCGAGGCAGGATTCGAACCTGCTACTGTAGCAGTAGCGCGGTTCCGGACTGAAGCGCCGAGAACCGCTCGGTCATTGGGAATTAATGTACCTGTGTAAATAGAACCCATTCGCGAAACCTAACCCTGACGGGAGACCTCCATGTTTAAGTTCGTGCACTACTGTTATTTTACGGGGCCGCAGCAACTCTTTGTACAGACGTATAAAAAGTTTGCGATAGCTGCAAAAGGTGTGACTTTTTAGGGGTATTTTCCAGACGGTATGCAGTGTCATAGAGATGAGCTTCTGTGAGCACTGTACGTCGTCACTTAACGTCTCTTGTCGTGACCTTTCCCGTTTCAAGAAATTTGTTCATTAATTCGTGAAGTGCATCACGACTCGGATTTCGATCTCTTGGAAACGTCGGTTCAAAAATCTCCGGGCAGTATTAGCGTACTCTATAAGCACATACGAATCGTAAATAAATGTGTTGTGGAATGGAATAACTCGGTCTTGCCATTGTTGCGTTGCAGACTTAACTTTCACACTCGCGATGTTTGTTTCACTGTTATGGTGACGCTGAAAAGGCGCGTAGTGCGGCGTTAACAGAAAGACGCAGGACCCATTCGATGGGCCTGAACTGCTCCGGTGACCGGCAAACACAACAACGCCAGTGGAGGATACAGAAAAACCCATAGGAGGGGGCGCTAAAGGCATCTTCAGCTACCTTTACTTTCACCGTAATGGAAAATAATCAAGTCATTACTAATTAGTAAAAATATTGTTACGAGACTCGTAACAATATTTTTACTAAGAAATTACCATGAATTACTGCTATTAATACTTCACAATCAACTGATCACTGTCACTCTTGAGTAATCTTCACATTTGCACTTGCTACAACTAAGACTTTTTACTTATTTATTATGCAGTCTTAATATTACTGCTTCTGGATATAAAATAGCTTCGTATTCGGGGAATAGTCCGTATTTATAACGCTACGTATCGAAGTTTGTGCAAGAAAAAAGTAGAATATTCGCGACTTTTCTCGAAAAAATGCCTGACAGAATAACATATCTAGCCCAGACAGTATCCCCGTTTAAGATTTTATGTTGACTATGCTACAAATATAGCATTATTCCTATCCACATTTATCAGAGATCCTTGGAACAGTGGAAAGTTCCACGGGACTCGAAGAAGGCCCAGTTCATAGCAGTCTATAAAAATGGTAGAAAATCGGATGCACATAATTACCGGCCAATTTCACTGACATCGATTTGTTGTAGAATCGTGGAACATATTTTGTATTCAGACATAATGACCTTTCTAGACTCTGAGAAGCTCATCTGCAGAAACCAGCACGGTTTTAGGAAACAGCGGTCTTGCGAGACACAGCTGGCCCTCTTTGTGCATGATATACAACAGGCTCTAGATACCGGCTCCCAGGTTAATACCATATTCATCGGCTTTCGAAAGGCATTCGACTCAGTTCCGCACTGTCGCTTGCTTCGAAAAGTGCGCGCTTACGGTCTATCCGATGACATATGCGGTTGGATAGAAAGTTTTCTAACAGACAGGGACCAGTATGTCGTCCTGAACGGGGTGACTTCAACAGAAACAAACTTAACTTCAGGTGTGCCCCAGGGCAGCGTAATACGTCCGCTGCTTTTTACGATTTACATAAACAATCTGGTTGATGGTACTGACAGCGGCCTTAGACTGTTTGTCGATGATTCTGTAGTCTACAGGAAAGTAGTATCACACGGAAGTTGTGAACAAATCAGTGAGGATTTGCAGAAAATAAATGCGTGGTGTAATGACTGGCAGTTATCTCTCAATATTAGTAAGTGTAACCTACTGCGTATAACAGGGCGAAAATCCCCCTTAATGTACGAGTACAAAATAAATGCCCAGTCTTTGGAAGCGGTAACATCCGTCAAGTATCTGGGCGCAACTGTTCGAAATGATCTCAAATGGAATGATCAGATTACACAAGTAACGGGTAAGGCGAACCCTAGATTGCGGTTCATTGGTAGAATCCTGAAGTGATGCAGTCATTCAACTAAGGAAATAGCTGACAATACGTTAGTTCATCCACTCTTAGAGTATTGTTCGTCTGTATGGGACCCTTACCAGTTGGGTCTGATTCAAGAGATTCAGAAGGTCCAAAGAGGAGCGGCGAGAATCGTGACTATACATGTAGCCATCGCGAGAGCGTTACAAATCTCATAGAAAGTTTGAAGTGTGACACCCTTGCAGATAGAGTACTCGTTAAACGGAAGGGGCTGCTCACTAAATACCAAAATACGATCTTTGCCGAGGATGTAGAGCAAATATTACTACCACCAACTTTCAAATCGCGCAATGATCATCATTCAAAGATAAGGGAAATAAGAGCTTGTACTGAGGCGTTCAGACGGTCGTTTTTCCCTCGCGCGATCCGTGAGTGGAGGGGGGGGGGGGGGCGAGGGGGAATATGACTTTTGGCGCGAATAGTGCCCTCCGCCACACTCCGCTTGGTGGCTAGAGGAGTATATATGTAGATATGTAGATGTAGGTATCGAGTTCACTAGACTGGCCGCGATTTCTGTCATAGGGATGTGTTAGCTATATATGTGCCAGACGGAAACGTATAAAATACGATGATGCGGACGCGGCCGGCCGCGGTGGTCTAGCGGTTCTAGGCGCTCAGTCCGGAACCGCACGGCTGCTACGGTCGCAGGTTCGAATCCTGCCTCGGGCATGGATGTGTGTGATGTCCTTAGGTTAGTTAGGTTTAAGTAGTTCTAAGTTCTAGGGGACTGATGACCACAGATGTTAAGTCCCATAGTGCTCAGAGCCATTTGAACCATTATTTTGATGCGGACGCGCGTGCTACATAGGAAAGTACAACCACTCGATAACTCGATCCAGTAGGGTCGGGTGGCAATGGGTCGGCCCCGCAAGTAGACGGGGGGGGGGGGGGGGGGGCGAGGGCGCGACGACCATATGTATCCGCCACTGAGCAACACACATGCGGTCAACAGGTAAATGGAGTCACATACATGCATATAAATCAGCAATCAACCACGCCATGATTGGGATAGTGACATCAGTGATCAGTTGATTGTGCCGAGTGTGGAGTTCTAAAATAACGAGTATCCTGCAGAATGCTTAGGCTCAGAAATAGGCGACTATGGCGCCGTCTGCGAACAACCTATTCTCGTTGGGCTCGCGCCTGGTGCAGTATTGGATTTAGTGCTTTTGTGTCTTCTTTGTCTGTATAGATTAGATTAGATTAGATTAATACTAGTTCCATGGATCATGAATACGATATTTCGTAATGATGTGGAACGAGTCGAATTTTCCAATACATGACATAATTAGGTTAATTTAACAACATACTTAAGTTAATACAACAACTTTATTTTTTTGTGTTTTTTGTTTTTCTTTATTTTTTATTTTTATTTTTTTAATATTTTTTTCTTAATTTATATCTAAAAATTCCTCTATGGAGTAGAAGGAGTTGTCATTCAGAAATTCTTTTAATTTCTTCTTAAATACTTGTTGGTTATCTGTCAGACTTTTGATACTATTTGGTAAGTGACCAAAGACTTTAGTGCCAGTATAATTCACCCCTTTCTGTGCCAAAGTTAGATTTAATCTTGAATAGTGAAGATCATCCTTTCTCCTAGTATTGTAGTTATGCACACTGCTATTACTTTTGAATTGGGTTTGGTTGTTAATAACAAATTTCATAAGAGAGTATATATACTGAGAAGCTACTGTGAATATCCCTAGATCCTTAAATAAATGTCTGCAGGATGATCTTGGGTGGACTCCAGCTATTATTCTGATTACACGCTTTTGTGCAATAAATACTTTATTCCTCAGTGATGAATTACCCCAAAATATGATGCCATATGAAAGCAATGAGTGAAAATAGGCGTAGTAAGCTAATTTACTAAGATGTTTATCACCAAAATTTGCAATGACCCTTATTGCATAAGTAGCTGAACTCAAACGTTTCAGCAGATCATCAATGTGTTTCTTCCAATTTAATCTCTCATCAATGGACACACCTAAAAATTTGGAATATTCTACCTTAGCTATATGCTTCTGATTAAGGTCTATATTTATTAATGGCGTCATACCATTCACTGTACGGAACTGTATGTACTGTGTCTTATCAAAATTCAGTGAGAGTCCGTTTACAAGGAACCACTTAGTAATTTTCTGAAAGACAGTATTGACAATTTCATCAGTTAATTCTTGTTTGTCAGGTGTGATTACTATACTTGTATCATCAGCAAAGAGAACTAACTTTGCCTCTTCATGAATATAGAATGGCAAGTCATTAATATATAATAAGAACAACAAAGGACCCAAGACTGACCCTTGTGGAACCCCATTCTTGATAGTTCCCCAGTTTGAGGAATGTGCTGATCTTTGCATGTTACGAGAACTACTTATTTCAACTTTCTGCACTCTTCCAGTTAGGTACGAATTAAACCATTTGTGCACTGTCCCACTCATGCCACAATACTTGAGCTTGTCTAGCAGAATTTCATGATTTACACAATCAAAAGCCTTTGAGAGATCACAAAAAATCCCAATGGGTGGTGTTCGGTTATTCAGATCATTCAAAATTTTACTGGTGAAAGCATATATGGCATTTTCTGTTGAAAAACCTTTCTGAAAACCAAACTGACATTTTGTTAGTACTTCATTTTTACAGATATGTGAAGCTACTCTTGAATACATTACTTTCTCAAAAATTTTGGATAAAGCTGTTAGAAGGGAGATTGGACGGTAATTGTTGACATCAGATCTATCCCCCTTTTTATGCAAAGGTATAACAATAGCATATTTCAGTCTTTCAGGGAAAATGCCCTGTTCCAGAGAGCTATTACACAGGTGGCTGAGAATCTTACTTATCTGTTGAGAACAAGCTTTTAGTATTTTGCTGGAAATGCCATCAATTCCATGTGAGTTTTTGCTTTTAAGCAAGTTTATTATTTTCCTAATTTCAAAGGGAGAAGTGGGTGAGATTTCAATTGTATCAAATTGCATAGGTATGGCCTCTTCCATTAACAGCCTAGCATCTTCTAATGAACACCTGGATCCTACTATATCCACAACATTTAGAAAATGATTATTAAAAATATTGTATTTTGTTGTTTGCTTTGTTTTCGTGACGAGCTGTAAAGGTTGTACGAGCAAATCAAAAAGGTATTTACCTTTTACGATACCTGGACAAAGAAAAAGCCTACACTTTTCATAAATAAGATGATAAACAGATAAACATTTTAATGAAAATTTTTTCGACAGTGAAGAAGTCAGATCTATTTAACAACGAAAATAATTTTCACTGTTCGAAAGAAAACAAGAAACAAAGGATAAATTAACAAGGCGCTAATTGCTGCCTTCCGAATATTGTTAGAAGTGTTTGTAAGTATGTCTTTTTTGGAGCAGATAAGTGTCGATGTCCTGAACTGTTTGGTTGACATGATTCCTATTTTTTTCAGCTCACAGCAATGTGGAGAATGTACCCTATGACCTTTCTGAAATATCCACTATGAATTTTGGTCGTGTGCTTCCGAAATTTTTATTTGAAAGCTCTTACAGTTATTTAAATATAACAAACGTGTTAACATTCTACATCTTTCTTCTTCATATCTATATATTTGAGCCCTCTGCCGCTAGGGGTCTCTGAGTAAGCTACTTTCCTATGTTAAAAACATTGTTCGTATTGTTATTTTTTGAGCGATTCTAAATGAAAATATTATTTTCGGTCACTACTCTCAAAAATACCTGCTTTTTGGTCATTAAAGCGTAAAACATTAAATTGCAAGATTTGAATACTTGATCGAAAACACTTGTTTCTGTTTTTTTCCTCTCGGGGGCTGCGTGTAGTGTTGTCCTTACCTTCGTATCTTCATAATACATTAAGTAACAGTGGAAAGGAATCTTGTGAAGGTTGATAGTGGAAATCTTCCGAAGGTTGATGCGTTTGTGGTCTCTTCGTCCTTCAAAAACAGATTTTTGTGTTCCGTAAAGAAGAAATGTGAAAACTGTGATGTAGGTAAAATATACCTACATTTTAAAACTAATTATTGCTAGAAATATTTTTATACAATTGAGAAAATAGTACTTGTTTGTGTCAACAGACTGACTCTAATGTCATGACAAACTACTACACAGCACAAACGTGTTTAAATAAGGACTTGTACGTGAGTTTAGTAGTCGTTTTGCTACTAGCTGCGTTTTGCTTTTAAATGAACAGCATCAGCAGCAGTCACAGTAAAAACTATATAGTACGTGCGCGCCTATCCAGTTATGGTTCCGATTCAGATTTATTCGTTTCTATGCGTAAATTCATCTTGCGCTCTTGTCGCTTTTCACAAATCATTATCCACAACATTTTTCATGCTGCTCGGTAACAAAGAAACTTGTCAGGTTAAATTTTCTTCGTGGTACTCTTGATTTCTGTACTTAGTGTGTTGAGTGTTTTGAAATTAGACTGTTCGGTTTCCTTCCATAGGCTGGGCATTCGTTCCGTGGACAAGAACGTTCGCAAAGCATGCATTAAAGCACGGTGTTTCGGGAATGATTTCATTTTTACGTACTCGGTAATTGTTAGCAAGCTGTAACAAAACAAAAACGGTGAAATACGATGAAGTGCCCTTTTTCAGTACCTGTCCTTTTCCCACACTATATGTTTCCTTTTTGTTGTAAAGAGCGTCAAGAGAATACTATAGAGATCATGCTGTGGGCTACGAACAACTGCAACGTGACAATCGTCTCTGCACTGACAAATACAAGATATCACCTTGAACACAAAGTGAAAGGCAGTTCGTATTCTGCAACTAAACAACCGTGTTTTAAACATTTTGGCCATCGGGTGCATGTTATGAGCTTGGACGAATTTCAGCAGCTGCATTCAATAGACGCTGTAGAAAAGGCGTCTTTTGACACACGAATCATAGATGTATCATATAGGGAAGTACTGAATCACTGATGTGAATATTAAAACTGACAACTGGGGACACTTAGTGCTTCCCGTACGAATCAGGGGTGCGTAGGTAATTTAAGACAAACCTGAAGCACTTTCTATTAAAAACTTAACACATATGACCATTTCTCTCTTCAAACAGTGCTGTTGCTGTTGCCTCTCTTTTCGTTTCCCAGTCAGTCGCGTCCCTCTCTTCATTAATTGTCACATTCCTCTTTCTCCCTCCGTGTCCTACCCCTTCCCCACGTCCATTGCTGCAGCTGCTTACAGCTGAAATCCACCAGCTTGTAATTTATCTTTATTATTCTGCTTTTCACAAACTTATAGTAACTGTATTTCTTTTGTCGAATGTGCTGTTACTGTTTCCAGCATTTGTATCATATCTAGCCATGTTTGCAAACCTTAAATTCCATATTAGATATAAGAATTCTTTTATCGTGTTTCTTTAAAGTCAGTGCCGCCATTAGACTGTTGTTTATTTGCAGTGTTACATTTACACTTACACAATTATGATTTCGGCTTCAAAGTGCCATTATCAAGTGTTTTAAGTGTTATACAGTGTCTAAGTATATTGTATAACACTTAAAACACTTGATAATGGCACCTTGAAGCCGAAATCATAATTGTGTAAGTGTAAATGTAACACTGCAGATAAACAACTGTCTAATAGAGGTACTGACTTTAAAGAAATATATAATGACTGTGGCCCCGCATTATGAAAAAATTAAAAAACTTTTAACATGTGTATCGCAGTGAATGTAACGTAAAGTATAAAAAATGCCTCGTTAGATGTAAGAGAGGACCTAAAGGTCTTAATTTTACTATGGTAAAGAACTCAATAAGGTTTTGGGCATATCGGTACTTGTAAAGAACGAAGAAATGGTGCACGAGATACATACTGTGTATACTGGCTGTCTCCTCGACTAAAAACAAATAATTCAAGCTAGATAGACGCCTGTGATAAATGTCAGAAGAGAAGAAGTTTACGGGCGAATGGGGAGGGGGAGGTGTTGTCATTAGCACGCGTAATTTTCTGGATGATGCTTTCTCATGAGCTAACGATGTTTGTAGGGATGAGATTATGTTAGAAGGCAAAAGGCAAACAGAATTTCTTCTTTATAGTCACATCGAATATGAACTACGTCACAACGCGTGAGGTTTTTTTTCCTTTGTTGTATTTCGATTCCCTCCCAGAGGGGTGGGGGGGTGGGGGTCTGGCAGGGCAGCAGCGTAATACAGTTAAAAAACATAATGAGGAGATATAACAATAAAAACAGATGATAAAACGGTGACTGCTTAAAACGAACATGGTGAAAAGTTGGAAGAAAATATAAAAAACAAAGGGTGGTCGATGCTGATTAAAACACATAGCAATGTTTTGGGCGTATCAGTACTTGTAAAGAACGAAGAAATTAAAAAAGAAAAAAAAACACGGCGACAGTCTGTACGCATGCGATGGTTTTGCATTTGATATATTTTGTTATGTAAACACGTAATGATGAGCAAAACATGCTTGAAACGTGTTTGAGCTTGTTAAACACAAACGAAATAAATGTGACTGGCAGCAGAAAAATGCAGATAATTATTCTACACAGTCATGATTTGCAAAATTCGCCAACTTGGCCACAGTTAATAATGATTAAAAGTAATTGGAGACCAGTATGTAATGCAGAACTGACCACTAGATGTCACGTGAGGAGGGCCCACCAGTATATAAGGATGCGGGGGGGTATTATGTAGAGCAGCAATAACAGCGGGAGAGCTCTGTGACTTCGAATGCGGACTAGTCAGTGGATGTCACCTGAGTAACAAATACACCAGGGACGTTCCAAGCCTTCTAAAGCTCCCCCAAGTCGATTATTGGCTATGTGACTATGAAGTGGAAACGTGAAGGAACAACAGCAACTACACAAAGAGCAGGCACACCTCATGTACCGACGGGGAGGTACCGTGGAGCATTGCGGGATACTGGTTGTAAAAACCGCATGAAATGAGAGGAAGAAATCCCCTCATCTGTCCAGGTGCCCCCCCCCTCACCCCTCCATCTGCCCTTGCAGTGTTTTAGTGCAGTGTTTCAAGTGACTGTTAAGTGTTGTGCGTCTTTCCCGAAGTGTTGTGAACGGAAATCATACTGTCGCTGGGTGTGATTTTTATATCTCTTGCGAACAGAAACCAGACTGTCGCCGTGTTTTTTTAATTGTCTGTCTACTATTTTACGTGTCTGCTGTGCATTTTACGTCTCTGCTGTGTATTTTATTAGCGTCGCTAACCCTTTGTTTTATGTTTTAACTTCCACAATTTTCCGCCATTTTACAGTTAAAGTAACTGTTTTTATCGGCTGTTTCTATTCTTTGTTATCTTCATCCTTTTAAAAAAAAAGTCTGTAGGCTGTAGAGCAATGTACTAAGCTGCTGCCAGCCCGCCCCCTTCGGGGGGAATCGAAACTCAATAAAGAAAAAAAAAAAAAAACGGAGCGGAAGAAATCGCTCATGACTTTTTAAAGTGCTACTAGCAATTACTTTGCGCAGGGATATAAAAAGAAGGGTCAGAGTGCTAGAGCAGGTCCTCATAACACACACATTTCTGTAGTCAATGCTAAACGTCACTGGACAGTTGATGACTGGAAACGAGTGGAGTAATGAGTCACGCTATACCCTGTCGTAATCCGATGGATTGCTAGGCATGACACAAATAGTGGAAATAATAACAGTATAATGGAGAAAAGAAATACAGCTACTACTCGTTTGTGAAAAGTAGAATAATAGAGCAATGAACATGAGGGAAGGGGTAGGAGAGGGAAGGAGTGACGTATTGTCATATATAGTGTCAACAGTGAAGCACTGAGGAGGTGGTGTAGCGGTATGATGGTTAAAGTGTGGCCTCCTTATTGTGCTTAACAAAATGGTAAATGTGGAAGCATATCTACAGCATTTTTCTGCGTACAGTAGAGGAACGTTTAGGAGACAATGATTGTACGAGCATGACAGTGTACCCAGTCAGAAAGCAGCGTCAGCAGGCAACGGTTTGGGGATAATAACATTCATCAAATGGTTCAAATGGCTCTGAGCATTATGGGACTTAACATCTGAGGTCATCAGTCCCCTAGAATTTAGAACTACTTAAACCTAACTAACCTTGGGACAACACACACATCTATGCCCGAAGCAGGATTCGAACCTGCGGCCGTAGCAGCAGCGCGGTTCCGGACTGAAGCGCCTAGAACCGCTCGGCCACCGCGGCCGGCTAACATTCCTCAAATGGAGTGGCCTGTCCAGAGTCTCAATCTGAATCCAGCGGAAAACCTCTGGGATGGGTTCGACTTCGCTCTGGCTTCGGCTCTTGAGTGAGAATGGGCTACCATTCCTCCACACACATTCAGACACCTCACTGAAAATCTCTCCAGCAGAACTGAAGCTGTTACAAAGGGGAAGGATGGACACACCGCTTATTAATGTCCTCAATAGGTGTCCGGGTACTTCTGATCAGGTAATTTATTCTCACGAACATAATATAACGTTTCGTACAACGGAATTAATATCGTTCTGTGATAGGTAGGCTAAACTGACGAAACTAGTGCAGGCGTGCAGGATCTCAGATCCAAGTTAGTAAACTGTATCTTCCTGTCATAGCGCCATGCGTCATTTTGAGGTGGTCACTGGCATTCCTGACAAGCTGTAGCTCTCTCAGCCGTACATCCCCAAAATGTCTCAGTCTTGCTGCTGTGACGTCACTCCACACGCTTGCCGCATCAGCTTATCGTAGCCCGATAAGCGTGGTTCTTACTTCCTCAACAGGCAGCTGCTGCTGTGTGTGCCTGTGGGAGCTTCAGTGCAAAGTGATTGTGCAATTCTGCTCTGTTGACGGCCGTGACTGTCGCTTTATAAGGTGGAGAAAGGAGTGCCTTCCTCGCTGCCTCCAGCAGTGTAGTGGCAGAAACAGCGAGAATGCCCTGCGGGTAGACTGCGCACAGAATACCTGGCCCGTAGATGCACAGTCGGCTGTGCGCTTGTGGGGAGAGCAGCGGGTGGTGGTGGGAGTGGCAGGCAGGCACTGTAGGGGAAATGCCGAGTGCTGGAGGGGAAAGGTCGATCCAAAATGAAGTCTGCAGTCATATTATTTGTAAGTATTAAGCAGAGCCGCTCCACGTTCACGCTTCCGTGGTGACCTGTCAAAAAAATGTGACACCTCTGCTTTGATTAGTATACAAAAAGAATTGCACCGAAAGTGCAACAAAAGTGGCGACTTCTTGTCACCTGGCTTGTTAACCATTTGTAGCTTTCAGAGAAGTGTCATGAGTAGGGAATTTTAGTGAAACCTACACACTTCTGCTGTTGCCATGTTAAAACACAGTGGATTTTACAAATTGTCACCTCACTAACACGCCGGCCGGTGTGGCCGAGTGGTTCTAGGCGCTCCAGTCTGGAACCGCGCGACCGCTACGGTCGCAGTTCGAATCCTGCCTCGTGCATGGATGTGTGTGATGTCCTTAGGTTAGTTAGGTTTAAGTAGTTCTAAGTTCTAGGAGACTGATGACCTCAGATGTTAAGTCCCATAGTTCTCAGAGCCATTTGAACCTCACTAACATGTTGTGCCGACATGAATTGCGAAAGAATTGTGAAAGAGTGGTTTGTGAAAGTTAATTACATGAGGAACAGAGGAAAAGTGAGGTCAATAGCTTATGAAAAAAACATGTCCGTAGCACAAGGATTTAAGTGTAATGTCTTCACTTATGTTGTTCCGAAACGCATAGCCTTTCTCGTTTCACTAGCTATCTATCGCCCTTAAAATTTCATTCCCTTATCGAAGAAGTCTGTAGTTAGTGGAATAACACGGTAGATAATGAAATTTTGCATAATAACCATACGGCACTCTTTGCGTGCTATTATTTGCCAAAATTTCATTTCGATATCTCAAACCGTTTATGGAATATAAGGAATGTTGTGTATATTTCATTCTACTGGCGCACGCGATCGCAAATGAGTGTGCTACATCAGATCAATTTTCTAGAGATTGATGACGGACAGAGACCTCCATCCAAGTCTGAAGAAAAATTAAATATGTTAGCTACATTTCATATGGATTAACATATTAAGTAATATGTACCAAACGCGCTGGCCGTTGTGGCCGAGCGGTTCTAGACGCTTCAGGCCGGAACCGCGATGCTGCTGTGGTCGCAGGTTCGTATCCTGCCTCGGGCATGGTTGTGCGTGTTGTCCTTGGGTTAGTTAAGTTTAAGTAGTTCTAAATTCTAGGGGGCTGATGACCTCAGATGTTGAGTCCCATAGTGCTTAGAGCCATTTGAACCATTTGAGCACCAAACGCAAAATCATTGCGACGCCTAATTTTCATTGCAAAATTTTTTCGAGTTTCGTGCAGCGTCTTAAATGGTTCATATGGCCCTGAGCACTATGGGACTTAACAGTCCCGTAGAACTTAGAACTACTTAAACCTAACTAACCTAAGGACGTCACACACATCCATGCCCGAGGCAGGACTCGAACCTGCGACCGTAGCGGTCGCGCGGTTCCAGACTCAAGCGCCTAGAACCGCTCGGCCACAACGGACGGCTGCAGCGTCTTACCTCCATGCACAGTAACTATTACCACTATCGAAACGGTGGGCACATCGTCATGAAGCTGATATATTGAAGCTATGAGGAACGCGGAAATGATTTTTTTCACGGAATAGTTTCTGTAAAATCGTTTGAGAAAGACTGCAGGGCGTGCCCCTCGATTTTTTCGTCGCCGACCGGCCGGAAGGGAGTAAAGAATGTCGAGCTCCCCTTCCGAACAAACGAGGCGCTTCGGGCGTTAACCGGTCCCGCATCCTGCGCGGATTCTACAGTGGGCTGCCAGTCGGTAAAGACGAGCCGAGCGCCCTTGAGCGCGGATCGTCGCGAGTTCCCGGAAAAGCAGAGCGCGCGCGCGCACATGCCCGGCGCCTGCCTGCCGCCGTGTTTTCGCGGGTTGCACAGTCGGGCGCCGCGTGACGTAACTCCTGCGCGACAACAGCGCTACGCGTATAGCACGGGGCTGCGGCACGCTTCCGTAGAGCTGCGCTCCCTGTTCAACATCCACTAGTCCACCAGCGTTTGTAACACCACGGAGGTACCAACCGCTCTGGCCGAAATAGTGTTCCAACATCTATACCTCTAGTTCAAATTCTCTTTGTGTGCAGTATCACAGACAGATTTCGTTTTCTAGATTTCGAAATGGCGTTCGACACTGTGCCATATCGCCGACTTACCAAGCTCGATCATATTGAGCGTATTTACAGATACCTTACGCGATCGTCTCGATGTTTGTTGACCAACATAAACCAGTACATTGTACTGAACGGCAAGTGCTGAACAGAAATGAAAGCAACGTTGGGTGTGCCCAAGAGGAGCCTAGTATGACTTCTACTGTTCTCTATATACTTAAACGAAGTAATCCCCTCCAGAACTCAGGAATCTATAAAATCAGTTGTGCCACATGTAAAGCCTATTACATAGGCCAAACAGGTCGTGCTTTCTCTGCTAGATACAAGGAGCATCTTTTAGGGAAAAATCGTTCAAACATTCCAGAATGAGATTTTCACTCTGCAGCGGAGTGTGAACTGATATGAAACTTCCTGGCAGATTAAAACTGTGTGCCGGACCGAGACTCGAACTCGGGACCTTTGCCTTTCGCGAGCAAGTGCTCTACCATCTGAGCTACCCAAGCACGACTCACGCCCCGTCCTCACAGCTTTACATCTGCCAGTACCTCGTCTCCTACCTTCCAGACTTTACAGAAGCTCTCCTACGAACCCAGTTCTCCAAGGTTCGCAGGAGAGCACTTGCCCGCGAAAGGCAAAGGTCCCGAGTTCGAGTCTCGGTCCGGCAAACAGTGTTAATCTGCCAGGAAGTTTCATATCAGCGCACACTCCGCTGCAGAGTGAAAATCTCATTCTGGAAACATCCCCCAGGCTGTGGCTAAGCCATGTCTCCGCAATATCCTTTCTTTCAGGAGCTCTGCAAGGTTCGCAGGAGAGCTTCTGTAAAGTTTGGAAGGTAGGAGGCGAGGTGCTGGCAGATGTAAAGCTCTGAGGACGGGGCGTGAGTCGTGCTTGGATAGCTCAGATGGTAGAGCACTTCCCCGCGAAAGGCAAAGGTCCCGCGTTCGAATCTCGATCCGGTACACAGTTTTAATCTGCCAGGAAGTTTCGGTTCTAACATTCATAACTCAACCTTTGTCGACCACCTGTTGATCTCAGGCCACAAACCTATGGAAATTCATGACATCGGAATTTTGCACTGTGAATGAAAAGGTTTTAGACTAAAAATTTTGGAAGACTTAGAGATCTTCAAACATCTTTGTCTGAATGATGGCCTCTTATTAAATGAACAACTGCATTCGCGTAATAAAAGTTTTTTCAATGGCTTAAAGCCATTACTTAAAGATGTCTGATAGCTGAAGTTGGTTATCCGCTTCCGTGTTAGGCCCTTCAATACTGTTTTCCTCTCCCTCGCTTTTATGATTTACATGCTGTTATTTGTGAGTCACTATTATATTAATTTCCTATAGATGTTGTTAAACCTTTGTAAATTCTGCTGCTAGATGTCGCGAGCTGTATCATGTGCTCGTCTTTTGCTACTGCCCGCTCGCGCAGTCGCTGTTACTCACTCGTGTCCTATACCACTGTAGTGCCCTTAGTGGCATATGTATATCTTGTTTTAAAATTTTGACCATACCTGTTATGTATTCAGACGGAAAATGTTTTAATTGTGGTTTCAATGTTTTCACTAGAACGATGTCGCTCAAATTTCAGTTTAATCACATGTGGGTATTTTTATCCAATTTAATTTGCAAAAATTAAGTGTTTGTTTTAATGCCTACCTGCTATTAATGCACCTTCCTGTGATATTGTTAGGTAAGGTAACAGTTTCTTCTGAAGAAGGCTCCCCTAGTTGGCCGTGAAAACTAGTTAAACAATTTTAAATTCTATTTGCAGCCGGTTGGCTGGAAATTTGCGACATTGTAATTAATTACGGTTGCTGATCACAGACATGTTCCAAACGTTAATCGAAGTACCTCATCAGATGTAAAAGAGTGTTCGTTGACGGTGTTATGTACATCGTTCTGTCGAAGAACGATCCCAAGGAAATGTAGGAAGAGATGGACAGCATTTCCATTTCGTGTAATGAATGACACAATCCGTCAAATGCAAGATAAGGCCTAAAACAGGAGAAGCAACCCGACAATATCTGATTGTAAGATTAATGGTGAATTCTTGGTTGTATCACAACGTGTATTTAGGGATAATACTAGGAAGCTGTATCAACTGGGTTGACCACTCGAAATCAGTTCTAGAGAAGACTAATGGAGGACGCACCCTTGTAGATTGTGTTCTGGGAAAGTTCAGAGCATATGTAAAAGATACCGCGTGAAAGACGCTAGTACTGTAGGGCTCGTGCATTCCCGGACGTGAAACGCCTACTGTTTTGTCAGAATGAAGGACGAGGAACATGTGTGCCGTCGCTAGACGCCATAAACAGAATTAAATATTACTTCATTTATTTCTCAGCATACAACTCGTTGCCGTGTCTTCAGCGGCAGCTCATGGCTCAGCAAGACGGCGAAGAATCTGCTGAATCCAATCGCTGGCTCAAGCTGCTGTAGTTTGCTGCATCAATCCTATGGCCAGGGTGGTGATTTGTCTCTACAGTAGTCTCGTAGCAAGGCAGACGTTAATTAACATCAGGTGACACTCCGTCCTGTCTACCGTATTGGGTACCTGGACAAACGAGCAGCTCTTGTGGCTTTTCTCTTTCCCTCAGCAGATGAGGACGCGTTATACATCTGAATTGTAATCCTCGTAGAACGGAAGCGGTATGTTTCCGGACATGGCTTCCCATTCAAAATATTGTATACTCATTCTCCTCTACAACTCCTAGGTGTTTGTAACGGGAAGTTTCGAACGCCCTGTATATCGGACATGTTGTATGCAATAGCAAAGTTTCGAATAACATATTTACATGTTCACAAAATATGATCTTGCATGTCCCATGATGCACACTGACAATAGGCCCAGGAATCAGAGCTGTCATCTGTAGCAAATAGGCGTACTTTGGACTGATTCTTTTTTGGTACACTTCCTAAAGAGGAAAGATTGCGTGAAATTAGTTGTAAGGAAAGCAGCTGCCAGACCGACATTTATTGGAAGAAACACGAGAGACTGGAATTCACGCACGAGTTAAACAAGTACTTTTGCTGTTGTTTGTGGAACTAAAGACTTTCTTTTGTGGCAGCGGAAAGAGCCTCCGGATAGAACTTCAACGACGTAACGTGTGCTGAACTTGATCAAATAGAGATAACGACGCCGCAAACCAGTGTCCCGGCGTCACGAGAAGCGGTAGCACAAATGTAAACACACAAATAACTCACGTACGATTCGTGTGTTTACCTTTTAGCTTAAAGCTCATCAGTCCGTGCTCTATTGTTGCGGCGATCAGACAACGTGCTCACGAAACAGTTCAGATTTTCACAACGTATCCGATAGTCGAAAAAAACGAGTGTTTTTCGTTTATGGCGAAAGTCGCCAAACCGTTAGAACAGCAGTGCGGCTGTTTGCTGAAAAGTATCCTTATCTGGCCAAGTCCTCATCATTTGTCTTTGAACATATTATAAAAAAAATCAATAAACTCGAATTGTGAAGAATTAAAGTACCTAACGAAAAAGAGTAGCAACTGATGATGGAAATGAAGCTAACACTTTAGACCAGTAACACATAATCCACAGATCACTTCGAGGCAGCTGGAATGTGCGAGGGTGGTCATCCTAAGATATGTTCTACGAACACTGTATTCCAACATATTTAATCCTTCATATTGATCCATTAGCAGCATCATGCAAATGACTTTACAAATCGTTACAGTTTTGCGTATGGTGTCTACGAAAATTGCTAACAAGGAAGCCCTTGAGTACGAGGTCGCAAGTTCACTCTTCAATATGAAAATGTTGTGTAAATAATTATTATAGGAAAAATATGAGCTGCTAATGACAAAAAAAAATGTTCAAATGTGTGTTAAATCTTGTGGGACTTAACTGCTAAGGTCATCAGTCCCTAAGCTTATACACTACTTAACCTAAATTATCCTACGGACAAAAACACACACCCATGCCCGAAGGAGGAATCGAACCTCCACCGGGACCAGCCGCACAGCCCATGACTGCAGCGCCCTAGACCGCGCGGCTAATCCCGCGCGACAATGACTGACAATATGAATCAAGAGGGCGACAGAAAAGGAGTGTCCGGGACGTGCAGAGATCAACCTTCTATACTCTATGGGGCGTATGTATCACACTTCACAAAACTGACATCGTCAGCATTCAAGAAATGTTCAAAACAAACCATTAACTTGCGCCATGGACACGGAGTGAAAAGTGACTTCGTCAAGAAACCGTGGCCTAATTAATCTTCACAATATGCTCTACTTCACAACTGAAAATTCACTCTGTGTGAGAATACATAAACAACGTCCTTGGCTTGCCAACGTGTCTTGAGGGCTTTTCACAAATCGCTTCATCGGTTCCTATTATACTGATGCAACTCTAAACAGCCACAACCATCCACAATTCCTGACAAATATGCTATAACAGTTATTGGGAGACGTCCCACTGGATAGGTGATTCGGGAAACACAAAATGGACAGCACGCTCACCAGACTTCACCCTTCTGGACTTTTAACAACGGAGAAAATTAGTACGAGAAGTCTGCAAGCAAACCCCGACGACTCCCGAAGACATGAAATAGCGCACAACACGGGCCTGTGCTGTGATGCTTCTGAGTGAAATTCAACGTGAAATACTGTCTGCCTGGAACCACATCACAGCAGGTATCCGTGCTGAAGGCCAACATTTTGAGCATTTCATACGAAATAGCTACACCCAAGTTACGTGTTTGCTTACGTTCGGTACAGCTTGGAGATATTGGTGGAGCCTCTTGCTCTGACAACAGAACGGCGGTTTGCGGCGCTGACATCTTGTTACTGTCTGATCAAGTCCATACATGTTATGTCGTTGAAGTCCTATTCGAACGCCACAGAAGAAGCATACTGTTAGATTTAAAAAAAAAAAAAAATACAACTTTGGTTGATGTCATAAATCGGCTGCTATGAACGTTAGAAGCTGCCTCAATCAGAAAATTCCCATCGTGTACAACGTAACTTAGCAAAAATCTCTGGACTGGTCACGGTGTTCGACTGTTATACACTATGTGATCAAAAGTATCCGGACACCAGACTGAAAATGACTTACAAGTTCGTGGCGCCGTCCGTCGGTAATGCTGGAATTCAATATAGTGTTGCCCATCCCTTGCCCTCAATGACAGCTTCCACTCTCGCAGGCATACGTTCATCAGGTGCTGGAAGGTTTGTTGAGGAATGGCAGCCCATTCTTCACGGAGTGCTGCACAGAGGAGAGGTATCGATGTCGGTCGGTGAGGCCTGGCTCGAAGTCGGCATTTCAAAACATCCCAACGGTGTTCTATAGGGTTCAGGTCAGGGCTCTGTGCAGGCCAGTCCACTACAGGGATGTTCTTGTCGTGTAACCAGTCCGCCACAGACCGTGCATTATGAACGGGTGCTCGATGGTGTTGAAAGATGCAATCGCCATCCCCGAATTGCTCTTCAAGCAGTGGGAAGGAAGAAGGTGCTTAAAACATCAATGTAGGCCTCTACTGTGATAGTGCCACGCAAAACAAAGAGGGGTGCATGCCCCCTCCATGAAAAACACGACCACACCGTAACACCACCGCCTCCGAATTTTACTGTTGGCACTTCACACGCTGGCAGATGACGTTCACCGGGCGTTCGCCATAACCACACTCTGCCATCGGATCGCCACATTGGCGATTCGTCACCACACACAACGTTTTTCCACTGTTCAATCGTCCAATGTTTACGCTCTTTACACCAAGCGAGGCGTAGTTTGGCATTCACCGGCGTGATGTGTGGCTTATGAGCAGCCGCTGGACCACGAAATCCAAGTTTTCTCACCTCGCGCATGACTCTCATAGTACTTGCAGTAGATCCGGATGCAGCTTGGAATTCCTGTTGGATGGTGTGGATAGATGTCTGCCTATTACACATTACGACCGTCTTCAACCGTCGACGGTCTCTGTCACTCAACAGACGAGGTCGGCCTGTACGCTTTTGTGCTGTACGCGTCCCTTCACGTTTCCACTTCTCTGTCACGTCGGAAACTGTGGATGTTTAGGAGTGTGGAATTCTCCCGTGCAGACGTATGACATACATGACACTCAATCACCTGACCACGTTCGAAGTCCGTGAGTTCCGCGGAGCGCGCCTTTCTGCTCTCTCACGATGTCTAATGACTACTGAGGTCGCTGATACGGAGTACCTGGCAGTAGGTGGCAGCACAACACACCTAATATGAAAAACGTATGTTCTGGGCGGTGTCCGTATACTTTGATCACACAGTGTAGCTATCGAAAGGGGCGACAAAATGACAATTGTGGTGTCACTGCCAGACACCACACTTGCTAGGTGGTAGCTTAAATCGGCCGCGGTCCATTAGTACATGTCGGACCCGCGTGTCGCCACTGTGTGATCGCAGACCGAGCGCCACCACACGGCAGGTCTCGAGAGACGTACGAGAACTCGCCCCAGTTGTACGGCGACGTTGCTAGCGACTATACTGACGAAGCCTTTGCTCTCATTTGCCGAGAGACAGTTAGAATAGCCTTCAGCTAAGTTAATGGCTACGACTTAGCAAGGCGCCAATTGTCACAGTGCATGTATCTTACGAGTGTCATTTGTATAGTCAAGAGAGATGTATCACAAGGAAGCATTAAAAGTTAAGTATATTCCAAAGATACGTATTTTCTTTATAGTATTCAATACGTATCCTGTTCCAGACTTGACGCCAGTCGGCGTGTGTGTACGCGTGCCTTTCGGCTTCCTCCTCAGTGTGGCGTGACTAGCTTGTTACGCTACAACAACAATGAAGCAGGCAAATAATCCCAATAAACATAGGTGCGGAAAGCAATTTCCCGACACGAGTGAGTATATGAGCACAGAGCCCCCAAGGATTCAGACTGCAGAATATACGCCGCGCAGGATTAGCTGAGCGGTCTAAGGCGCTGCAGTCATGGATTGTGCGGCTGGTCCTGGCGGAGGTTCGAATCCTTCCTCGGGCATGGGTGTCTGTGTGTGCGTTTGTCCTCAGGATAATTTAGGATAAGTAGTGTGTAAGCTTAGGGACTGATGACCTTGGCAGTTAAGTCCCATAAGTTTTCACACACATTTGAACATTTGCAGAATATACACTTGAGGACAAAAACATTGCAACTGTTCCATAAGGCCGCTTGAGCAGGTCGGGGATATGTAGAGCACGAACCTTCCACAGCAAGTTTATCTGGCGTGACTCGCCAGCGTCATGGCCTCCCAGTTTCCCCGACTTGATCCCGTTGGATTTTCTTGTGTGGGGATATTTGAAAGCTTTAGTGTATTCCAGTCCTGTTGATAGTGCTGAAGAAATCCGGGAACGCACTGTGGATGGCTGTCAATGCAATCAGAACACGCCTGGGGTTTCTGAACCGGGTGCGATCATCGATGGGGGAATGTGTTGAAGTCTGCTTCGCATGAACGGTGACCATGTCGATCACTTGCAGTAATATAATTGTTCTCAATGGAATATCTGCAGTCTAGATCTTCGAGGATTCTGTTATAAGGTGTTCACTACTCAGTCGTAAAACGTTATACAGGGCAAACCACTGTTTTCAGGGCCTAAGTTTGTTAGAATTATTTACTCGTCTCATTTTTCTCAACTAGCCCCTTTCATTTGTATAAGGGGCGATCAAGAATATTCTGTTTGAAGGTCGTAGAGTCCAGAATCGATATGCAAGCCAGGCAAAATCACCGTGAGCATAGTTACTCCACCGATGAAACAGGCTGAAGACGCTCGTTTGGTAAAACAGAGTGTCCTGGTGTGTGAAGAAGTTCGTAAGTACCAGTTGCACACCCTCGTCCGACAGGAATCGTCGAGCGTTCCAGGCGTTTTTTAAGTGACCGAAGGCGTGACATTCGCATTGGGAGATACCAGGACTATAGGGCGAGTGCTCGAGCGTTTCCCACTTGAGTCTCCCAGTTAAGGCTGGCCTCCCAGATCGAGCGGCGTCTTGTGTCGAATCGCGACTAGGACGGAGCTCGGTGCACCATTCCACTACCGTGTTTTTCGACATATATGCTAGCACGCATACAGTCTTCGTTCTGCGGTAGATGTCTACCGGTGTTTGTCCCTCAGCAGCCAAGAAAAGGTTAACAGCACGTTGGTCCTGTTTGGACACATTAGGTAATATCGTTGTCACAGTTTACATTTCCGCATTTACCGCAGGCACCTCGGAAAGACACGAATGCCACACTGATCCCTTGCCTTCATGTCGGTCCTTATACACTACTGGCCATTGAAATTGCTACACAACGAAGATGACGTGCTACAGACGCGAAATTTAACCGACAGGACGAAGGTGCTGTGATACGCAAATGATTAGCTTTTCAGAGCATTCACACAAGGTAGGCGCCGGTGGCGACACCTACAACGTGCTGACACGAGGAAAGTTTCCAACCGATTTCTCATACACAAACAGCAGTTGACCGGCGTTGCCTGGTGAAACGTTGTTGTCATACCTCGTGTAAGGAGGAGAAATGCGTACCATCACGTTTCCGACTTTGATAAAGGTCGGATTGTAGCCTATCGCGATTGCGGTTTATCGTATCACGACATTGCTGCACGCGTTGGTCGAAATCCAATGACTGTTAGCAGAATATGGAATCGGCGGGTTCAGGAGGGTAATACGGAACGCCGTGCTGGATCCCAACGGCCTCGTATCACTAGCAGTCGAGATGACAGGCATCTTATCCGCATGGCAGTAACGGATCGTGCAGCCACGTCTCGATCCCTGAGTCAACAGATGGGGACGTTTACAAGACAACAACCATCTGCACGAACAGTTCGACGACGTTTGCAGCAACATGGACTATCAGCTCGGAGACCACGGCTGCGGCTACCCTTGATAGGAGCGCCTGCGATGGTGTACTCAACGACGAACCTGGGTGCAAGAATGGCAAAACGTCATTTTTTCGGATGAATCCAGGTTCTGTTTACAGCATCATGATGGTCGCATCCGGTTTGGCGACATCGCGGTGAACGCTCATTGGAAGCGCGTATTCGTCATCGCCATACTGGCGTATCACCCGGCGTGATGGTATGGTGCGCCATTGGGTACACGTCTCGGTCACTTCTTGTTCGCATTGACGGCACTTTGAACAGTGGACGTTACATTTCAGATGTATTACGACCCGTGGCTCTATCCTTCATTCGATCCCTGCGAAACCCTAGATTTCAGCAGGATATTGCAGGACAGCATGTTGCAGGTCCCGTACGGGCCTTTCTGGATGCAGAAAATGTTCGACTGCTGCCTGGCCAGCACATTCTCCAGATCTCTCACCAATTGAAAATGTCTGGTCAATGGTGGCCGAGCAACTGGCTCGTCACAATATGCCAGTCACTACTCTTGATGAACTGTGGTATCGTGTTGAAGCTGCATGGGCAGCTGTACCTGTACACAACATCCAAGCTCTGTTTGACTCAATGCCCAGGCGTATCAAGGCCGTTATTACGGCCAGAGGTGGTTGTTCTGTGTAGTGATTTCTCAGGATCTATGCACTCAAATTGCGTGTAAATATAATCACATGTCAGTTCTACTATAATATATTTGTCCAATAAATACCCGTTTATCATCTGCATTTCTTCTTGGTGTAGCAATTTTAATGGACAGTAGCGTATATCCGCATCGGAGTCGCGCTACGTTGCATACACGCTGCAGCAACACCCTCAATCCGAACGTTTTGATCGCCCCTTATTCATATAACAGTCGACACCTTGCATTTACTAGTCCATGACGTGGCCTGTTGACAGAAATAGGTTATGATCTCACAGAAAATTGCTCCCACCGGCCAGAACGACTGTGAGGATCCGGTCAGCTGATGTGGGCCGGAAAAAGGCCACGGCTGGCCGCCTCCGCTGAGGCCTTGTCCAGCAGCTGGAGGCGGTTTCCGTGACGCTGCGCCGGCTCTGTGGAAGGACGCTTAGAACGGCTTCTGACAATATCTCAAACACAGGCGAGTGCACTCCTATACTCTCGAGAAGTATGATTCCTCTATGAAGCAAGATTAATTCTCATATTATTTTATTGGTTTCGAGCAAAGATCATCTCATCAGCCACGATTACCTCACATGTAAGTAGGCTGTTTAGGTTTTTATGTTGGTAACGCCACGTAGTGTTCTGTATGAAAATCGCTGATTGCGCTGTGTGTAGTCTGTGGCTGGTTGGACTCATTGTTGGAATATTCGGTAGTGTAGTGTTGGGCAGTTGGATGTGAACAGCGCGTAGCTTTGGGCAGTTGGAGGTGAGCCGCCTTCAGTGGTGGATGTCGGGAGAGAGATGCGAGAGTTTTGAGGCGTTACTAAGAGCGGACGATCTGGACGTGTGTCTGTCAGTAAAAGGAAATTTGTAAGACTGGATGTCATGAACTGATATATATATTATGACTTTTGAACACTATTAAGGTGAATACATTGTTTGTTCTCCATCAAAATCTTTCATTTGCTAACTATGCCTATCGGTAGTTAGTGCCTTCAGTAGTTAGAATCTTTTACGTAGCTGGCATTATTGGCGCTCGCTGTATTGCAGTTGTTCGAGTAACAAAGATTTTTGTTAGGTAAGTGATTCATGAAAGGTATAGGTTATTATTAGTCAGGGCCATTCTTTTTTATGGATCATTGAAAGTCAGATTTCGTTGTGCTAAAAGTATTGTGTGTCAGTTTAGTGATGTTCAGAATAAGTAGAGAGAGAACTGTCTGAGTACGTTAAGTTTTGCTCAGCTGTTTGAAAATCAAATAACGTAAGAGTTTCTTCCAGCACTGTCATTCTTTACATAGAAAGGGGAAGTTTCACACATAATTATACAAACAAAACATTGGTATGTCTTGTT
This sequence comes from Schistocerca nitens, assembly GCF_023898315.1. Lineage (NCBI taxonomy): Eukaryota > Metazoa > Arthropoda > Insecta > Orthoptera > Acrididae > Schistocerca > Schistocerca nitens. The sequence goes on from NC_064614.1 coordinate 1,126,555,940, forward strand.
TCTTGTTCTTGTGCCTTTGTCCCACATTGGCACAGGCTCTGAGCACTATGGGACTTAACTTCCGAGGTCATTAGTCCCCTAGAACTTAGAACTACTTAAACCTAACTAACCTAAGGACATCACACACATCCATGCCCGAGGCAGGATACGAACCTGCGACCGTAGCGGTCGCGCGCTTCCAGACTGTAGTGCCTAGAACCGTTCAGCCACACGGGCCGGGCATTGGCACAGGATCGGAATTGTTATTTACGGATTTCATTACAAAATATAAAACGTAATTGCGTGAGATAATCAATCTAAAAGCCCATTCATAAGTCTGACTGCAACATCAGAAGAAAAACAATACAATTTTAACTTACAATCCAATACGTAATGAAACATAAGGAAAGATCCTCAGATCTTAAACTTCCCTTTTACAAAGAAGGATGAAATGTATTTAGCAAAGGAACTATTCATGGCACTAAGAGCTACTCTAAGAGAAAATAATACTCAATTTTTAAAATATTGTACAGTGTAATAGTTCTGGGATTGTCAATAAGGCAGGTATCTTAGCCTGCAAAAGGAATTAATTTTAACAGACGTTTCGTTTTATTAATATTAAAGTCACCTGCTCTTTGTCTGTTAACAGTAAATTATTTCTTTTCTTGTGAGCGCTAAGGTGAGGAATCTGTTGCTGAATCGCCCAATACCATGCGGCTTCAATGTTACGGTCAATGTCCACTAAGTTTTCCATTCACTTTTTGCTTGGTTGGCGAGTCTTTTATGAAAGTCACTGTATGGTAGCGTTATGTGGGAAGTAAATGCTGTACCATTTCCACCAGTTGGTCTGCACGTTCGTTGCCCCTAATACCGACTTGTGCCATGGCATTTACAATTTTTCCTTCGGTTACTCTTGTAACAGACTACGGCACTCGTCCAGTCACATGTCAGGACTTCGTCGACTTGTAAGTCGACTGTGTAAGGAACAAGTTGATGAACGATGTGCAACTCTGCGGTTAATATCGATGTTTCCGTTGCCAACAAGAACTGTTCCCACCTTGTTTGGCCATGAAAAAATGCGGCTGCTGCAGAGATATTTCAAAATATTCCGTGTACAATTTACGTCAGCCATACTAGTTACGATCCAATTTAGCCGCTGTAGTGGCTCTTAGATCACTCGGGTTTACGGATCTTTTAGCTCTATGACCATCATACACAGCACAGTGAATTTCTGACGAGAGATCGTTTGACTGACACCACATGTTCCCTGCGAAACTGATGCTAACATTATGCTGTTTAGTATTCCAATGAAACGTTCGTCATTGGCCTACCACCTTCATTGTGACAGTGTCTAGAAATGCACTGCGTTGTAAAAAACCACCATTTCGAGTCGGTGAAAGCTTTAGCTACAAGGAATGGCATAGCCACCCTTACCTATGTTCACCTTTCGGAAATCATAGATGCAGACTATGATGAAAGGAGCAAAGAGGACATAAAACGCAGACTAGGACAGGCAAAAGTGGCATAACTGGCCAAGAGAAGTTTACCAATACCAAACATAGGCGTTAATTTGAGGATGTACGTTTGTAGCATTGTATGGCAGTGAAACATGGACTGCAGGAAAACCGAAACGTAAGAGAATCGAAGCGTTTGAGATGTGGTGCCACAGAAGAATGTTGAAAATCAGGTGGACTGATAAGAAGGAAGAGGAGGTTCTTCGCAGAATCGGCGAAGAGAGGAATATGTGGAAAACAGTTACAAGAAGGGACAGGATGATAGAATATCTACTAAGATATCAGGGACTGACTTCCATGGCACTAGAGGGAGCTGTAGAGGGAAAAAACTATAGAGGAAGACCGAGATTGGAGTACACACAGGAAATAATCGAGGATGTAGATTGCAAGTGCTACTCTGGGATGAACTGGTTGACACTTGGCACAGGAGAGGAATGCGTGGCGGGTCACATAAAATAAATCGTTGACAATGAAGGTTTGAGTCAGGACTGGAGATGTGTTCAGATAGCTTTATTTATCTTGGCTCAGTAATAACATCAGAAAACAAAGTGGAGGCAGATATAACTAACCGAATTAAGGCTGCCGACAGGTCATATAGAGCACTATATACGGTAGCGAGGCATGGGTACTGGCGGAGGCTTTGGAGAAGAAACTAAATATATGGGAAAAGAAAATGCTGAGGAAGATTTTTGGTCCTGTAAAAGAAGGTGAGACATGGATAATTAGGACTAATGAAGAAATAAGGGCTCTGTATAAAGAACCTGATTTGGTAATCTCAATCAAAATGGGAAGGCTAAGATGGTTAGGATATGTCCAGCGTATGACAGAAGAAAATCTTCCGAAGAATACGATGATGGGACATCCTGGTGGTAGAAGAATGAGAGGACGACCGCGTGTGAGATGGCTGGAAGATGTGGAAGCCGACCTGAGAGCAGTGGGAGTGAGGAGGTGGCGCAGGCGTGCTGGAGACCGAGACGACTGGAAGTCTGTGATTGAGGAGGCCAAGGTCCTCAGAGGACCGTAGTGCCATGGAATCAATCAGTCAACGGTAGCCGCGATGCTTGCCCTGGGCGCTTCTTCGTGAGACCACAGTTTTGCAATAGGTGAAACAAATCGGGAAGGACAAAACGAAATTAGGAGAAGGGGTGGTTGACCTAGTAGTAGGAGTGTAGGTGAAGGAAGAGGAGGAAAGAGAAGAAAAAAAAGAAGGAAAGGATTGGAAATCACAAAATGAGAAGGCGGTGGAGATGTGTGGATGGAGAAAGGAGACTCCTGCTGGACCGTGTTGACTAACACTGTCATAAGATCTGCGAGGCAGCCCCACGCCTTATGCCAAGTGTACCAACGCAACGGAAAGGTAAAGAGTATTTTTGCGTCTGTTCTTTTTGTTTGTTACGGCTTTGTTTTGGTCGGAAATGAAGCAATTAAAAAGGAATTGCGTTGTTGTTCTATCCATGCAATTTGGACTGTGTGCTGTTTTCGTGTTTTGAATAGAATAGCGTGTAATGTATTGATCTCAGTAAACGAATGAACAGGCTAAGCAGCAATTAGAATTACACAAAATTCAGGAAATGTCAACCTGAGGGAAGAAGGGGAGGGGTTGGGGGGGGGGCGCATTTATGTCATTGTCCCAACGGTTAAGGTAAATCTTTGCGAAAAACATGGTACCCGATTTCGAATCTGGCTTGGTACAACTTTTCATTTGTTACTAAGTATCCATTAGGTTTACCTTAATTCCATTTAAGTCACTTTAAACGAATGCCAGGATCGTCGTTTCAACCAGGCGACGTCCGATTTCCTCCCCCATACTTGTTCATCTGAGTGTTTCGTCCATCACCAGTGATCTAGATATCGACGGGGCCTTACACCTTCCTTCATTACATCAGAAAACCACTTCGCAGGCCAGTGTTCACAGATTCATTGGGCCATCTGCGATACATAAATCTCGCCCTTGCTAAAGGAGCGCACTTATCTCTTTGAAGCACTACAAATGGTGTAGAACTGGTTTTCGGCGGTTATGTAACGCTCAGCTAGTGAAGTACGTCATGGCAGTGAAGTGGTGTGTTTGTGCGAGTCGGTTGTAACGCAGTGAGATGGATCAACGCGGATTTGTGACAGAATGGTAGAAATGAGCTACGATATCGTATTTGGACGTACTCATGACCACATCGTGAATGTCGTTGCCAAGTTCGATGATATATCAACATGGACTGTCCAACATGTCTGCAAGAATGGTGTACGACTCAGTGAAGCAAAACGGCGACAGAACAGTGGTCGTAAAAAGGCCCTAATCGTCAGGGAGCGGAGAAGAGTGTGTCTTGTCAGTGACAAAAGGTATCCAACCGGATAAAAACGGCTCCTGTTAGTGAATGCTGGTCCATCTCAACCAATTTTTGGACGAACGTTTCGAAGGGGATACCTGGCGTCATGTACCTCGCAAAAGGCGATGTACCAGCACGTAAAGCTACACGTCTTTTGTGGACAAAACAACACAGAAAGTGGACATCAGCTGACTGGAGGCGTGTTGTGTGGTCCGGCGAGTTAGGAGTTTGCGTCTTCTCAAGTGACGTAAGGCGGTGACTTCTCGGATGGCCCCTATAAGGCTTTGTGTGGAGGATGTAGCTAAGGCCAGAGGTGGTTCTGTGATGTTTCAGGAACGTTTTTCGTGTCACGACTTGATCCAGTTATTTAGGTTACTGAGAATTAGAACTTGAACCATGATATTTATCTTGATATTCTCGGTGATCTTTATGAAGTGTTTGCTATAGAGTGTAGACACCCCTTTCTCCCAAATTAATCTGAGCCGTTTTTAAAAAGCGCGCGCATAAATTCCTGATGTAATCAAGAAACAGGTGCCCTATCGCACCTTGACTGATGCGATCTTAATCCCACCAACTCCTGTGACTGTCTGCAGCAGCGGTTGAAATGTGACACTAAACAGGACCACAGTTTGGTAGTCTTACAGGATCTAACGATCATAGAGTGACTCCTGATGGAGGTGTCATAACTGATGAAACTTGTTTATTTTATTCGCCACCAAACTGAAGCCAGTATACAGGGAGTCCCAGGAGGAGAGCTCAGTATTCAGGGACATGACACGAAACATCATTTGAGGCCAACTTGACATTGGCATATGCTCTGTTCTGAATGATTTCCGATATAAAACAAATTGAATGTACATTCATATTTATAACACATTTAATGTGCATTATTATTTAGTGTACATTGTACATTTCTGTATCATTCAATACATACCAGTGACAAAATTCAAGTCGTGTGGCATAGCCGTCAGTATGAAGGTTGAGGACACCCTATGTACGAAATGGGCTCAAGCTTTCCGCATGTAACGTTCGCCATAAGGCGGGTACACACTAGACCAACGAAGGCTACCGAACAACAGTCAGCCGCTTCGTTAGCTGAAATGTGCTTAGTGTGTACGGTCGGCAAATCGGATCCAAGGAAGCAGTTGGCCTTGGTTGCGGTTTGGACTGCTGGCGGTAACATCAAAGCGTTGCATTGGGTTGCGCTTGGGAGCCCTCCCCTAGTCTGGACGTCTTCTCGAATGTCCGTTGGCTCAGCACCGATTTGTTGTGTCTGTTGAATGTGTACCGTATGTGTTTACTGTGTCCAAAAATATCGGGTTATTGAGTGGAGTACGGAGACACCATTAAAGCTGGAAGTTTTATTGTTCATGGGAATGGTTATGTGACTCTACAAACTGCGATTGTAAAAGCAGGTTGAAAAAGATTACGCGCTTGGAGGGAAATAAGTGAGCTGTTAGAAAATAAGGTGCATGTATGAAAAAGAAGCCTTTATTGGCATCTTTTTACTGCGGTTACAGCTCCCCTAAAAGAGGTGTAATCTTTGGAAGTTTTAAGGCTTACGTAGTACAGTACCAATCCGACGTCTGTAGCTCTCATTCGCAAAAAAAAAAAAAAAGTGAAATAGCCCGTATTATAAATCAGCTTTAAGATCCGACATAAATTTTGTGTCAACACACTGCTCCCCACGTTTTAAAAGAGAGTCGTCCACCAGTGCCATTTCTCCTTCTACTTCTTCTCCTAATGATCAGCTTCTTGCAGTAAAATAAATGCTGCACATGCAACGACTGCTAAATCCTGCCCTTCCATTATAAATGGACCAGTGAAACTGTTATTAAAACGCTACGGTAAAACAATAACAAAATGTGAGCAACCTCGATGCGTTATCAGAGTGACTCCTTGGCCGAATTCCTTGGTCCCAACCCCCTTGGTTTGGTGAGGACTACAGGCTGAATGCCAATGCGTTCGTGACCAACGTTCGGCCGAATCCATTGGTTGTCGTTCGTTTGTCTTCGTTGGGCCCATACATCACTGTTAAAATTCTCTATCTTTGCAGAAATATTGAAAGCTTCGAGAGGCGTAAAATATACAAAAGAAGAGCTTTTTATTTATTTTAATTTTCTCATATTTTTGTTGGGTGTAATTCCTGTTGTGTCTAAGGTGCATGCTTCAGGCTGTAATTTTTATAACGTTGCGGGTTCCTGAAGACGAAATAACTGATGAAGATTTGCCTGTTGCAATGATTTTATTTTATCCCATTCTTCTAAATCACACTGACTTTACAATTCTCATTTGTATCACACCACAAATTACATTATTGATGACGCAATCAAGAACACGTCTGACTCCATCAGAGGCATACCCACTACTACTTAACATTCTGCGGCACTCACCATATTCCAAAGAGTTTACAAAGCAAAAGAGTTTACAAACTTTCTTGACACAAGAAGAATCTTCGCAAAATTATATCATTATTTTATAAATGTGTCCAGACATAAATTCAATAATTAGCTTTAGATTGTGAAGTTAATAACATGAATTTTAAATATGCCAAATATTTTCGTAATTTCAAATATCTTTAAGAGAAGAGCAATTTTGATTGTTAGTACATATCGAGTGTAACACATTTTTTATACATTTTAGCCTGAAATATAATACATTGTATACAAAATCATATGAAGTTCATTTAGTTAAACAGCCGAGAATGTTCACCTATACAAGAATCGAGAGTATACATGGTATCGGTTATTTCTATAGAAAAAAGGTAATTTCAGAGGAGGGTGACCGTTATGGTGGGACATTGGTACGTGCAAATAGCAGCCATGTGCTAGTAATAGGACTAAACTGCACCATTCCAACAATATGTTGCTATTCCTGCACAGATTGTTGAACTGTACTTTCTGAAGAGAAATGGTAAATTCGAATAACACTTGTGTCACGCAGTGTGCTGGAAGCTCTGGTGATCGCTGCGATCAGGAATTCGACTTGTCGGGAAGGGGCGACAGTATTCTTCGACATCAGCAGGAGCACTATCATCGCAGAAGCCGTTAACATACACCATATATGCAAGTTCTTCGTTAATGCCGCTGTGTGGAATTTTAGCCAGAGCGTGTACAAACCGAAGTTTCTCTCTCTGATACACTCCCAGTCCCTCGCACTACTTCAATCACAACACACCATGACGACTGCACGTTCAGCTGGCTAGTTTAATGACAGAAAGACATCCAGAGCAAAGAGACTGAAAGTAACAAGGTAGCTTGGGCTAGAATAAAACGTCAAAGAGGTTGGGTGGGTAAGACAAATACATGCGCGCTACTCAAAACCAAATGTACATGAAACATATTCTGTATCGGAAACAATTCTGTATAGTGCATCGTACGTCCGTATGAAGTTTTTTACTTCAAATGAACTTTCCTTTAATATCCCTGAATTTTGACCATTCCTCTTCGGACACGCTAATAGGAAGAGTCGCTATTATACGGTATTAGCGTGACGTCTCCGGTGTGACTAACTTTTGGCCCTGTATGCTTGGCATGCTAGTGTTCGCTGATTCACCTGGTCTCCTGCGATAGTGCGATTCATATCATCGGCATTCTTGTGGCAGCCATGAACTCAGCGGTAGTCCGGAAGTAGTCTTGATGCACGTGTCTTCCATGTAGCGCTCGTGGGCAGCGTACCGTGGGTGTGAGTCACCTGTTGCAGGAAACGGTCAAATACTCGGTCGCGCGCTGGTATGTGGCAAATCGGCGTCCTGTGCGCACGGACTGCGGAATTACGTTCGTGGCTGCTGTACTTATTTATCGCGTTTGTTTAAGTGCGTGATACGAAGTTGTGTCACTCACAATCGGAGATACGCACCCGAGCAAAAGGGGACCGAGATATCGGGCCATATCGTCGCAGTGACGTTGCCTGCCTATTGCGTCACGCGTGCTGACGTTAACATCGTTCGTAAGTGGATTTCATGACTCACTCATCGTCAAAATTTCTGCCAAGCTGCAGATGAAACTACAGAATGCTGCAGTACACAGTGTGTCCTGGAGGAATTATCACTAATCAGGGCTGTGACAGGAACGATCATTAGAGGCAAAAAAGAGACTAGTCAATATGTGCTCTACAATGAGCTATGAGGACTTCATCTTCGATACGGTGAAACAAATCTCTTCTACTTGCTTTCAATTTTTTGAAAGATAGTAAGATGGACCAAAACAAGAAGCCCAGTGAGCATGGGTAAAACGCATACCTTAAGCGTCATGAACACTTGTTCATCTTCGCTACTACGAAACACATTTCTTCTACTGAGCAAGTGCTTACAGCTCTTATCGTATGCATTTTAGAGCCCATGTTTACTACACAATTTTTTCATGTTCAAAAATGTTCAAATGTGTGTGAAGTCTTATGGGACTTAACAGCTAAGGTCATCAGTCCCTTAGCTTACACACTACATAATATAAATTATCCTAAGGAGAAACACACACACCCATGCCCGAGGGACGACTCGAACCTCGCCGGGACCAGCCGCATAGCCCATGACTGCAGCGCCTCAGACCGCTTGGCTAATCCCGCGCGGCAATTTTTTCATGTTTTGGTCCGTACTACCTTTTCCAAAAAATATGGAAATCGAAGAGTCTTCAGTAGAAGACACTAGGGGAGATTTGTTTCATCATGTCGAAGATGAAAAAGTGCTCATAGCTTTCAGAACACATGTTTACTAGAAAATTTTTTTCTACCCTTGATACGTACTACCTCTTTCCAAAATACGGCGACCTAAAGAGGAATAACGACATGAATTTAGTTGAAATGGGGGAGGGGGAAGCTGGTCCCATGCTGAGATTCACTGGAAGGATCCTAAGGGAATGTAATTTGTCGACGACGAGAAGTGTCTTACAAAACACCCGTTCCACTGATTCTTGAGTATTGTTCGTCGTTAGCAGTCCGCCCTTAGCAGTACGATTCATAGTAGGCATTGAAAAGACCCAACGAAGAGCTGCAGGTTTCGCCACGGTGCAAAATCCTGTCGCTGTACTAAACAGATATAGAAGTTTCTAAGTTTAGTCACGATTCCATAGAAAATGGTAGAAATGTAAAGCACAACAGGTCATGCCTTCCCACCCAGAACTGCACTAATTAAGCTAACCCTTTCGTGGATTATATTAATGCTACGGCGCGTAGGATTGCCTCGTACCTGTTTTCTGTGAATCTCTCGGAGATGATGTCCCTGGAAGCAGTTCTTGTATCGCATTGGATTCTTCAGCAGATGCAAGCAGGCTACATATATTTATAAGTGGACATGGTGGATACATGATTTACTTGAAGGAAGTCACGGAATGCCGTTACAATGCGTTTATGGCAAATACCGTAAAAGAGAAACAATGTAATAGTCAGAAATGATTCATCTCAAAAAGTTAAATTTCGAGAGCACGGTAAAGCCGATTATCACATAAGAATAGGCTCCGATTACATGTTATCGCCGACTGGCGAGATTCGCACATACCTTCCTTACACAGTAAAACTTCGTACCTCTTCATACTTCTGGTAATTTAACAATGTTCTTTGTGTACTGAATTAACTAGTTTACTGCATAGCGATATTATGATATTAAAGCCGTGATCAACCGTAGACTCCTTCCGGTAAATGCTATGTCAAAACTGGACTTTCATAACTAACATTTTCGTGGTTCCCCTACGCATTAGCTGCCAAGGAGGATTCGCTCTCAAGGCTAGCGTACTTCTTCCTACTCGCATGATTTCGCTCGTGACCACTACTCATATGGGAACCAGCCTCCTTTTCACTGCCATCGTATTCTGCAGCGCAGCTTAAGGCAGCGAATTACTTCTGCTAAATGCCGAGTTCTAGCAATCGAAAAATTCAGAAAACAGAATAAATTCCAGAACAGGAGGAACAACACAACATGTTTGCTTAATAAGTACGCGAGCATTTTGCATTTGCTCATCAAAACTTAGAACAACTTTCACTGAAAGATATCAACAGTATACGCAAAGTTTGCCTCGTAGCTTCTAAGTCGCAGAAAATCATGTTACGAGTACATTTAAGAACAGTGCCGTCAGTAAGTGTAGGCGCGCGAGGACGATAACAACCGCCAAGGTTGTCAAGAGCGATATAATAATTTTGTCACAACCGCCAAATTAACTCTTATCCACAGGATTACTTTATGTAGTCCAGGGCTTGACAAATCTAAAATCTAATGCGATTGTAAGGGCTGTGAAACAGATGAAAAACGACCAGTAGTGGGAAGTCCGAATCTCCGAGTGTTGTGAAGACCATCCAGCATTTGTATATGCTCGATTAAGCTGTTGAGAATCTCCAGGGCGATCTTGTTCTGTTGAGGATACAGGCTGAGAACGCTATTATTCTACTGGGCGTTGATGAGACGTCTCTTTTGCGGATCGTGTTTCAAGCTGTCACTAGCCACATTACTTGTAGGCTGCAAGTATCCTGCTAGCTGAACTCGTGGCCAAGGGGACTCGTGGCCAAGATGACTCCACTTTGCTGGGCCATTCCCAGGCTTGCAATTTGCAGAACCAACTCTAAGCGGAATTAAGGAGCTCACTTTTGTGTTTGCCGCATAATGTCCCAGCACAAGATAGTCGATTGGCACCATGGCTGAAATGGGTGCTTAATATTACATGACGCAATGAAAACTCTAAATCAGTGGAGTGGTTTCCAATCTCTCTGAGAGCATTACCCCTGAGTGCAATCAGCTATGAATTATCACTCCCTCCCGTTCTTCCCACCTCCTTCGCCTAACCCCCCCCCCCCCCTCCACCACCCATCACCAACATATCACTAATATTAGCGCCCCTAACTAAACTTTAGAATGAAAATGAATTTTCATTGAAGGTTTTTGTTTTTAAACGACTAAGGATAAATATTTACTGTTTGGAGGTGTTTCACTCTGAGGTGACAAGAGTCATGGGATAGCGATATGCACACATACAGATGGCCGTAGTATCAAGTACACAAGGTATAGAAGGGCAGTGCATAGGCGGAGCATTCATTTGTACTCGGGTGATTATGTGTAAAGGTTTCCGACGTGATATGGTTGCACGATGGGAATTAACAGACTTTGTACACAAAATTGTAGCTGGAACTAGACGCATGGAACATTCCACTTCGGAAATCGAAAGCGAATTCAATATTCCGAAATCCTCTGTGTCAAGAGCGTGCCGAGAAAACGAAATTTCAGGCATTACGTCTCGCCGCGGACAGGCAAGACCTAACAGCCGAAAGCAGCAGTGTTTGCGTAGAGTTGTCAGTGCTAACAGACAAGCAAGACTACATGGAATAAGCCCAGAAATCTGTGTGGGACATACGACAAACGTATTCTTTAGGACAACGCGGCAAAATTTGGCAGACGACAGACGCGAGTGCCTTTGGTAGCAGCACTACATCGCCTATCATGAGCTCATGACCATGTCGGTTGGACCCTAGACCACTGGAAAATCGTGGCCTGGTCATATGAGTCCCGATTTCAGCGGGTAAGAGGTGACGGTAGGCTTTGGCGCAGACCCCACGAAGCCATGGGCCCTAGTTATCAAATTGTTCTCAATTACACATTCAAATAACCAGTCATCGCTAATCAAATATTGACTGACACCTACCGCGGCAGACAACATGTCAGTCGTCCGAGACTGTCGAACCAGCTCTGATTTGCCAGCCGAACCACGTCGCCCGCCATCCAAGTCAGGCGCAATCCGAAGATCCCCGAAGTGCTTTGTTTGCCTTTTCGTTTAGCAACTGTTTACTATTCTGCTGCTAATGAGCACTTTTGAAAAAATGTAATGATAGCCTGCTATTGACAGATGCTTTAGTTTGAAATGTAGGTTCATTCACTTTTCAGTTTATGAAACATCCCCCTGGAAAAATTAATGAATTACTGTGCTGATAAACCTCTTACGTTATTTGATCTTCAAACAGCTGAGCAGAACTGAACGTACTCAGACATTTCTCTCTTTACTTATTCCGCTCAACACTAAACTGACACACAATATTTTTAGCGCAACGCAATCTGACTTTCAATAATCCCTACAAAAGAATGTCAATGACTAACAATAACCTATACCTTTCATGAATCACTTACCCCACAAAAATCTTCATTACTCGAACTACTGCAATACAGCGAGCGCCAATACTTCCAGCTAAATAAAAGGCACTACTGAAGGCACTAACTACAGATAGGCATAGTTAGCAAATGAAAGATTTTGATAGAGAACAAACGATGTATTTACCTTAATAATATTCAAAAGTCATTATATATATATATATATATATATATATATATACTGCTCAACGGTACGCGCTGTTCTCGTCCAACTGCCCAACACTACAATAGCAAAAATTCCAACAGTGCAAACCAGCCACAGCACAGTCAGTGATTTTCATACAGAGCGCTACGTGGCGTTACCAACATAAAAACCTAAACAGCCTACTTACAAGTTTTTCTAATATTAGTTACAGAAGTTTATCACTTTGGGGCGCTACTTCCGAATCCAGCAGCCAATCGTGGAGGAGGATCACAATTTAGGTAGTCTTTCTCACAATACCCATACCGAAAAAACCATAAATCGTTGGTACCTCAGACCACATTACATCATCTTCCCACTGCTACCTTCTCAACTCCTCTAAGAAGAGCTTCTTGTAGCCGAATATGATGACTGTAAAGCCAGAAATATTACAGTTTGTTTCACAGTATCGAATATGAAGAGGTGCTCATAACTCTCAGGGTATGCATTTTAGAGCACATGTTTACTAGACTTATTTATGCGAGGAATCAATTTTTGAATTCCTGCCGTCGAGTTTCGATACACCATGTATAGTTCCTTTTGGGTTGCGCTGTCAATTAGTTCGCCTATTTGTTTCAGAGTGAGCAATGAAGCAATTTGTGGCCCACTGCAAACATTCAACTGGAAGAAGAAATTTTCATGAGATATTTATCATCTGTTAAGAGCGTCACTTTTATTTTCATACATGCACGGTGCAAAGCGCTTGTATCCATAGGGCGGATATGTGAAGAAGATAGTGTTGATACATTCATTTCACTAGCTGTACTCTTGACCCTATCGTGTCACGCATTAAAGATAGTATTTAAAAAAAAGTAATTATCGATCTTTTGTAATCAGTATTAGTCTTAACAATATTTATGATAATAATAACGTTTTTTGAAAAAATACTTAGTGAGACACAATAGAGTCGTTTTGATTTCTGCCCTACAAAAAAAGTTCATTTTACCCCTCAGGTAGTAATTACCCCCACTGCTCTAAGTAATAGAAATTCAATAACCACTGCATGTGAGGCATGTATTTGTAGATAGTTTAAGTTTCATGACAAACAACAGCTTAGGAATCGACGTTGACAGCGCTGTCTTGGAAAAAATACATGTTCCTCCTACGTGTCCAGAGTACAGTGCGACTGTACCACATTTTGCAGTTCAAGGCTGGTTGCTTCGGTGGAGCGCTGTTCGTTACAAGAACTTAGACATTCATTTACTGTATGGTGCAGCAGAACCTAGTGTCCGGAAGCCGAGTGAATGTACAGACAAAAGTTTTGCTACAGGCGTCTTCTTAATTGGCAGAAATTTATCGACGTGGAGGGGTACGTACGAGAAACTGTGTTGTTCAAACAACAGAGAGGAGGCTAAGCTTCTTGACAAACAACTTCGCACAGTAGAACTGGAGGAGGTTGTGGGAGAAAATTCGTCAATGTTCGCTGTGCAGATTCGCCAGTACACAGTTCCTGTGGTATGTAGATCATTCTACACCACCATTCAGCTGGGTGTGCTTTGTTTCTTGATAAGAAGGCAGCTACTGGTTAATCGACACTTGATTCTTCTTCTTAGCGCAGCGTTGAGACGAATGCGGTACATGTTTAAAAACCGGTGTAGCGCCTAACCTACTGAAATTATTAAATAGAGCTTTTGTTTTTATTCAAATGGCTCTGAGCACTATGGGACTTAACAGTTGTGGTCATCAGTCCCCTAGAACTTAGAACTACTTAAACCTAACTAACCTAAGGACATCACACACATCCATGCCCGAGGCAGGAGTCGAACCTGCGACCGTAGCAGTCGCGCGGTTCCGGACTGCGCGCCTAGAACCGCGAGACCACCGCGGCCGGCTTTTGTTTTTATTATTGACCTCTGAGTACGCTAGTACTAGAAGCTTGAAATGTTTCCTGCGTGATCAGCCAGTGACCTTTTCTTAACTTTTTTTTGAACTGCACTTTCTTTTGAACTGCATGTTGTGAGACAATGTCTGTATGGAATTTGCAGGTTCTGTGTTGTTGTCGGTGCTTGACTTGCACCTGACTGTGTAAATGAATGTGTGACGCTGGGCGGGAGAATATTAGATTTTATCTAATATCTTATTGTAGCAATGTTTGCATGTACGTTATTTTAACCACATTCGTCACAGAACGTGATCGCGAGGGCGTTAGGAACCGTGTTAACTGAGTGCGTAAAACGCAGCTGCTAGAGACAAGTTGAACAAAGATGGTTAAGTAGCATGTGATACACGTACGTAACGATTTAGTTTCAAGACTCATTCCTTCTCATTGATAATAGTCACATGTTTGAGGATTACAATAGCTTCTTTAGCATTTTTGACTGGAACACATTTTACGTGTTGCTATCTGGTTTCAACATGTTTCCTTTATTTTATTTTAACACGCTTCCGAAATTAAAGAAACCCCATAATTTCCTTAATTTACACACTTTTGGGTTCCCTGCACTGAAAAATGATTATGGAATATAAATATATCGTTTACACATAGTGGCACAGCTGTAGTAATAAACGAAAGAACCATAGCGCATGACATCGCTTGAAGCAGGAGAATACGTAAGCATGTATCAATGTCTGTCCATCATTCACGTTCCAGATTTCTATTAGTTTTAAGTGCCATGACCTGAAGAAAAAAAAAAAAAAAAAAGAAACAGAAAATCAGTTATTAATTGCCAACGACGTACTGTTCTTTTTTTTTATATTTGGCCTCCCATGCTGAAATGCATGTCATCGTCGTGACGAGTAATTACCTGAAGGGCAAAGAATAAAGGAAACAGGGTGACGGAGTGAGAGTGGTCTGCGGATGCGCGCACTTTATCCGTCGGAAGACTGTGACGTAAAGCTTTTCTTAGCTCTCACGGTTATTTTCTGTCGCTCATTGTGACATTTCTTAGTGGTGCACGGGCTTTTCCCCTAACGCAAGTGCCAAGTGGGAGGCTCTTTGCTTCAATGCCAGCTTGCTGAGGTACCGCCGAAGAAAACCATGGGTTGTAAAACGATAGCTTTGGAAATAGCACCTAAGGAACTACAGTGAGTGATGTTTATTTTGTACTGTTGACTGATACCTAGTATAAGATATTACGTAGTGAGGTATCTCGAACAGAATGACTTCACGCCAACCACAATAGATTCCCAAAACTTCGATCATGTGAAACCCAACCAGCAATTGTCTCATACGACATCCTGGAAGACATGGACTAAGGTAGGTGCAATGTTTCCCGATTTTGATAACGCATTTGACACGGTACCACACGCAGGATCGTGTGTGGTATTAAGTGAAATTTGTGACAGGATTGAGGAATTTTTGGTAGGGCGGGCGCACCATTTTATCTTCGATGGCGAGTCATCGAGAAATGTAGAACTTCAGGTGTGTCCCCGGGGAATTGTGTTGGGACCCTTGCTGTTTATGTTGTACATTAACGACTCTGCAGACAGTACTAACAGTAATGTCAGATTTTTCACAATAGATGCAGTTCTCTATAATGAAGTACTGTCGGGAAAAAGGTACACAAATGTCTAATCCGATCTTGATACGATTCCAAAGTGGTGCAAAGATTGGCAACTTCTAGAACTGTGCGCTTCACAAAACGGAAAAACTTAGTGTCCTATGACTTTAATGTCAGTGAGTCTGCCAGCCCATAGAAATACCTGGGTGTAACACTTTGTAGATATATGATAATGGAACGATCACATAGGCTCCATCGTGGGTAAAGCGGGGACCGAAGTCTTTCGGTCTGTTGGTAGAATAATGGGGAAGTGCAATCAGTCTACAAAGGAGATAGCTTACAAATCACTCGCGCGACCAATTCTAGAATACTGATATTGCTCAAGTGTGTGGGACCCGTACCAGATAGGACTAACACGGGACACTGAACGTATACAGAACAGAGCGGCATAAATGGTTTTTTTTTTTTTGTTTTATTTTACCCGCGGGAGAGTGTCACAGAGATGCAGAAGAGACAGAACTTCTATTCTCTTGAAGAAAATAGAATAAACTATCCAGAGAACGCCTGCCTACAAACATTCAAGGAACAGCTTGTAATGACTCAAGGAAGATACTACGTAGAATCCGCCTACGTATCGCTCTCATGGGGACCGTGAGGACAAAATTACATTAATTACAGCGCGCTCAAAAGCATTTAAACGATCATTCGTCCCGCGCTCCATGCGTGAATGGAACGGGGAGGAGGCCCTATAACTGTCAAAATGGGAAGTACCCTCTGCCATGCATTTCACAGTGATTTGCAGAGTATGGGTGTAGACGTATTCACCGAGTATGGTAAAGCTGACACTTCACTGCGGACCCTCACGAAGGTTGTCTAACCGAAGCCGCTCACCAAGCACAAATAAACGACAAGGGCTATTTTAAGACCATCTCTAGAAAGTCAGCGCTGTCCACAAGGGTCTTCTTCTTTGGTATATTTGTCTTAAGACAGGCAGTGATTGGACGCTCTGCACTCTCCTCTCTTCTATGCCTCTTCCTTAATCTGCCGCTAACGTCGTCCATTTTTAATGGCACCCATAATCGCGAGTCTTCTTCTTCCTCTCCCTGTCTACCCTGCAATCTTTCCCCGACTCTTCATTGCCGAATGGAGGCAATTTCTTTGCTGTGTGTGTCCCAGCCAAGATGCTATCCTCACTCTTATCCTTCGCACCAGTTTGGCTTGTTTCTTCTATTCTTATAAATACAGAGTGGTTATAATCAAACTTTCGCTGCTTGAGAGAGCCCTCCACGAAAACCGAGTGATCGTAGGACAATGGCGAATAAACCACTGAAAAAAACCGCACTTTAATTTGCGCGTGAGAGGGTAACGTTTGTTAACTGCGTACCTTGCAGGTAACAAATTTTGCTCACTGTGACGACCATTTGCATCCACGACAGCCAGGAACCGCCTCAGAACTGTTCGCAGCACTTTTTGAATGATGGACCACCTAATGTCCAGCTGTCGTGACACAGTTCGTGCACTGCTTCAAGATCACACATTGCGTGCAGCATTCTGTCATGGCAGTAGTAACTGCAACAGTGTATGGCGCAAGTGGCCGTCGGCGGCCACCAGAAGAATTAGAACTTCCCAGTTATGTTCTTAAACCCCGGTACGGAAAGAGGATCTCTCCGTATTCATTTAACGCGTCGTTACTCGCCAAGAGCAGTAGCATTGTTACTGTTGTT
This sequence comes from Schistocerca nitens, assembly GCF_023898315.1. Taxonomy (NCBI): domain Eukaryota; kingdom Metazoa; phylum Arthropoda; class Insecta; order Orthoptera; family Acrididae; genus Schistocerca; species Schistocerca nitens. The sequence goes on from NC_064614.1 coordinate 1,126,573,218, forward strand.
GTGAAAAAATAGCTTTGCGAGTAAAGTCCTGCTCACCTTGTCTAGACACGTGTTGATTGTCTACAACTGCAATGCACACTCATGGTTGTTTCAAACCTATGTCGCCGTACCAATACCGGCGCCTAACGGTAAGTCATTACACTAACACTAATGACAACGCAGTACCCAGTCTGAACATCGCTCCTATAAAGTTGGGTACCCATACGGTAAACAGTTTTCCATCGACAGTGGCTCAAATACTTTGGTTATAATCACCCTGTACTTATTCATTCGCAGTTCTGTTATTCAATTTCACTAGTTACAATTTTTCTTCGCAAGCACATTTGAGAACTGTTAACGTGTTTATCCTCTTCCGTTATGACTGTCTTTGATACGCCTTTATACTACACTTCAGAAAAAGAGTTGACGAATCTCTTCCTTAATTCTACAGGAATTCTTTATGGAGTCAACAAACCTTTTACGCTTTCAAATGGTTCAAATGGCTCTAAGCATTATGGGACTTAACATCTGAGGTCATCAGTCCCCTAGACTTAGAACTACCTAAGGACAACACATGCCCGAAGCAGGATTCGAACCTGCGACGTAGCAGCAGAGCGGTTCCGGACTGAAGTTTTACGTTTTCGAAAGCTCTTTTACCCTACATATTCTGCTTCTTATTTCTTCCACATGGTTTCCATTTTTATTTCTCCGAGCTTCTTAATTACCTAAAAGTTTTTACTTTTTGTATGGTCTTTCCGTCAGATGCTTGAGTAGAGAGCGGTAGAAGAAAGGATAAACTGCGGTTGTTTTGGTGAGTACATCATGGTTGTCGGTAAATTCGTATCGCGCGAACCGTGACAAGGCGCCCTAGACCGCTCGGCTACCCTGCGCGGTCCAACGCTCTTCATGAAGGCTTTATTCAGCTCAAGCTTTTACTTTGAAATGAAATTTTCCTCAAGAAATCCGTCCTAGGGGACTGCAGAACGTCATTTCCATCAGTGACGATATGAGTTGTAGACGACGTGTTTTGGCCGCGTGTGAGTCAAGTCAACACTTCAGGAGGGCAAATGGAAAACTCTGTAAGTGTGTTTTTTAATATAAAACGCGTTTTCAATGCTGTTGTGTTGTCCGTACTCTGTTGCATGACCGTAGACTTGATCCAGGCGCCAAACCGTGGAGAAATGCGTTAGTAGATAGCGCAATGTCAAGCTGTGCTTCTCTGTGGGGGTCGGAAATTTAAAAGATATGAAAATTGGTTTTTGATGACTGTTCTACTAGTTAAAGAACAACTATTGTACTTCTGCTTTTGTGTTATCAGAAATGAAACACACTGTCTCAGTATTACTGGCACTTGGAACTAAAACTTTTCTTCCTGCTACTCTGTCGAAAACTGACATACTTGAGACCGTGCCTGTGTACGTGATACACGTTGATTCTTGCAGAGAATAATAAAGGCTAATAATATTTTTTATTTACACAAATACCCCCGTTAGCTGTTCGGCACCAACAGATAAATCTTCAAACGCCTGTACACTTTTAAATTGCGTGTGCTGTTGGCTATTTTTTCCAACAAATAATGTAAACAACAATAAATGTAATATGAACGTGAGCAGCCTTTTGAATATGAAATTACCAGTTTGAAACGGTGCTTTTTCTTTTCTGCAAGAATCACCTCGTAAAAATTTTCTTATTCCCTCATAGAAACAGCCAGTTTTCTGGTATGGCACTTAGAATGTATTTATTTTCTAGTTTGCTTCATTTTTTTGCGATGATGCGGTGAGCAGCTTAATTCTGTGGTATCAGAATATCTTCTCAGTTCTTTTAGATACAAATAAGTTAGGTACAATGAGAGATGCATTGTTTTTTCATTCTCCTGAGAAATGTTAGATGTGGCACTTTGAAAGTTTTCAGTTTCCACTTTTTACTTGGATCAAATTAATAAGCTCGTCCAGCTCGCGCAAGTTAAATACGGTTGCAAGAATATTGCTGCTCTGGTCACTGACCTGTGTCAGACATCGAAAACGTAGTGAAACGAAACTAATTACAACACGAAATGCCCACTTGTGCAACGGTAGAGAAGGAAATTTTCCGCGTTCTTTTCAAATGAAAATGGTTCAAATGGCTCTGAGCACTATGGGACTCAACTGCTGAGGTCATTAGTCCCCTAGAACTTAGAACTAGTTAAACCTAACTAACCTAAGGACATCACAAACATCCATGCCCGAGGCAGGATTCGAACCTGCGACCGTAGCGGTCTTGCGGTTCCAGACTGCAGCGCCTTTAACCGCACGGCCACTTCGGCCGGCCTTTTCAAATGAATCTTTCCGGTATTTGCATTAAGCTATTTATGGCAAACATGGAAAACCTATATCAGATTGTGGGCGGGTATTTCAAACCCGGTCCTGCGAATGGGAAACTTCACTCGACAGCACAGCTCAAACCCAGACAACAGCTGAAGCCGCTTCACGGGACAGACGGTGCGGAGCTGGTTGTTTTCACAGACGGTGGACGATTAGGATCACCTGAGCTCAGCGCGCGGACCGCTGTGGCAGCGGCGGTGGCGCCAGCCGCCTGCAGTCTGCACACACACACACATACACACACACACACACACACACACACACACACACACAGACACGTGCGCCCAGGCGCTACTCTTTATCAGCTGCACGCTCGCCCCACGTGTCGGCGTCGCGCGGCCGTCTCGACATCACAAGGACTGTAGTAGCTCCCAGACGCCAAACTGCTTCCATAAAAGAGCCCCCCCCCCGCCCCCTCCCACCCACACACAATCTGCCTAAGGAAACCGACGACACGCTATCGTAGTCATCAGCCCCCCACTTCCCTTGATTTGCCATTAACTATTCCTTGATGCCTCAGGATGTTTGCTAGTTACGTATCCCCTCTTTTAGTCAAGTTGTGACATACTCTGCATCGCTTTCCTTCGCAGTTCGACACAGTGCGTCTTCATTAGTTACTCGATCTACCCATCTACTTAAATGCATTCTTCTTTAGCATCACATTTCTAAAGCTTCTGTTCCCTTCTTGTCAGAAATGTTTATCGTCTACTTGTCATTAAATGGTTCAAATGGCTCTGAGCACTATGGGACTTAACTTCTGAGGTCATCAGCCCCCTAGAACTTAGAACTACTTAAACCAGGCTAACCTAAGGACATCACACACATCCATGCCCGAAGAAGGATTCGAACCTGCGACCGTAGTAGCAGCGCGGTTCCAGACTGTAGCGCCTAGAACCGCTTGGCCACTCCGGCCGGCACGTGTTATTACCTTACAGGCCTACACTCCAGAAAAGTATCTTCAGTAAGTACTCCCTGATGGTTAAATTAATATCGAACATTAAAAAAAATGTCTTTTATTCACAAAAGTTTTTCTTACCTTTTCCAAATTGCAATGCACCGCTTTCTACTTCGATCGGCTTCACACTTTACTTCCCAAATGTTAAAACCTGTCTACTACTTTCGACGTCTGATTTCGTAACCTGATTCCTTTGCATCGTGGGACCTAATTCGACTAAGTCCATTACCCAGCGTTGTTGTTGTTGTGGTCTTCAGTCCAGAGACTGGTTTGATGCAGCTCTCCATGCTGCTCTATCCTGTGCAAGCTTCTTCATCTCCCAGCACCTACTGCAACCTATATCCTTCTGAATCTGTTTAGTGTATTCATCTCTTTGTCTCCCTCTACGCCGGCCGGTGTGACCGAGCGGTTCTATGCGTTTCAGCCTGGAACCGCGCGACCGCTACGGTCGCAGGTTCGAATCCTGCCGCGGGCATGGATGTGTGTGATGTTTTTAGGTTAGTTAGGTTTAAGTAGTTCTAATGTTCTAGGGGACTGATGACCTCAGCAGTTAAGTCCCATAGTGATCAGAGCCATTTTTGAATCTCCCTCTACGATTTTTACCCCCCGCGCTGCCCTCCAATACTAAATTGGTGATCCCTTGATGCCTCAGAATATGTCCTACCAACCGATCCCTTCTTCTAGTCAAATTGTGCCACAATTTCTCTTCTCTCCAATTCTATTCAATACCTCCTCATTAGTTATGTGACCTACCCATCTAATCTTCAGCATTCTTCTGTAGCACCACATTTCGAAAACTTCTATTCTCTTCTTGTCCAAACCATTTATCGTCCACGTTTCACTTCCAAACAAATACTTTCAGAAACGACTTCCTGACACTTAAACCTATACTCGATGTTAACAAATTTCTCTACTTCAGAAACGCTTTCCTTGCCATTGCCAGTCTACATTTTATATCCTCTCTACTTCGGCCATCATCAGTTATTTTGCTCCCCAAATAGCAAAACTCCTTTACTACTTTATACCCAGCGTGTACGAACGTAAACGAAGGCTCCATCTCCAACGCACGAGAGCACGCTATTTGTCTGTGTGTGTGTGTGTGTGTGTGTGTGTGTGGATAAACCCTACATCAGTCACTTCGGAGCTGCAGAAAAATGTAGCTATCTATTTTCGTGAAGTCGGCTACGTATCTCAGGCAGTGTTACACGCATGATCAGGTGTATAAACGTCGCGGGCCTCATACGTGACCGTCATTCGCAAGTTAAGCCTTAACTACACACGGTATTTAGACTGACGTTAGTAACTTCATAGGGTATTTTTCGACCCCAAAAACAGAAACCATCTGAAACTTATTTACTTATATGTTTCTCTAAACTGTTGTTAAACAAACAATAAAATAACGAGTTTTATTTATGAAAAATCAATCTTTATCAACCCTTCGATGCATGAGTGACAGAACATGCAATAATGCATGAGAGGGATCTATAAGACCTCTACCTTAAAACACATACAAAATATATGTATTGAAAGCACTATCAAATTTTGAAGGGGTTTGCTACACGGAATGGATAAAAAAAGTATTTATTATGATACTGTGACCATTATTTCGGTATAATACGAAATGCATTTATACAAATTATGTTTATAATTTTCTTAAGATTGAATAACCAACTCTCAGTTTTACTGATCGGCGCCAGAAAATTTTGAAACTACGTCTTTAATTACTTTTAATTAAACACCGATGTACAGAATTTTTCCTGACAAAGACAAACTTAACACATTCATTTATTACCCACAATATACAAGCTCAACGAAATCTGACTGCTATACATTGACAAAATAATTAACGCAAAAGAATGGCTCCGAATTGCAAGAAATGCTAACAATAATACAAATCCCAAAAATATGAAATTAAGGAAATATGAAACTACCTCCCATTCTGTTAATTGCCTAAACTCATTTCAATCAAGAATCCCAACAATGCGAGGCGTACCGTGGCTCTTGGAAGTGCGGGCTGCTGATTCTCCTCTCCAATTGGGAAAAGAAATTTCATTTCATCCGATTTGTCTCCATATGTAGTGGAAGTTTCAGTGAAGAGAATCACGAGACATTTATTGGTACTGCAACTAATACGCTTGTCCATAAGACAAAATTCCATCTTCTTGACTGTCTCTTTCAACTCATATACGTAATTTCTGGTCAAGTGAATGATTTTGTGATTTACGTTCATTCTGGGATAAGACTTTCTCTCACTTGTTTTTGCGTTGTCTACATTGGTGCCTTGTGCTTACGTTGTCTACATTGGTGTTGTGATGCAGATGACTTTTGGCCACATAATGTCGTAGGCTTGTCAAATTGTCTTTCATATCAAGAAGATGATGATAAAATTACGCTTTCATTTCTAGTGGAAATTCCTTCCTGTTTTGTTACACTACCTTTTACTGGACCAGAAGAAATTGGCATGATACTGTATACTTGTATTCTGCTCATTGGAGGCAGTGACTCACTCAGTTGGGTTCCATCATTACCGACAAGGAAATTAGCAGTTCTATAATCTGAATCATTTACTTTTTCACTGCTTGCTTCACTTTGGAAGCTAGAAGTTGCGAGTTCATTACTCTTTGGCCCATCAATCTCTGCATCATTGCTATCGCCCTAGTCAAAAAGAGTTTCATCTTCAAGCCATTCAATATTAATTGACTGAACAATTCGGTCACTTGTGCTGGCTTCAGATGATATTCTTTTGTCACTTGCAGCTAGTATGATATCCATGTTCAAAGTAAAGAATAAAAACAACTTACGTAGTTATTCTGTTTGCGAAACTACACTTACGCTCATGTGAAACTATTTTGGCTTTGAGAGATACACTTACTTTCAAAAAAAAGTAGTCAGTTTTAGCTTTTACAGTACTTCTAAGCCTATCGAAAAAGGGTATTACTTGGCGGAACCGATAGTTGTTATCACAAACTTGCTACTTTAATGTGCCATTCAGATAAATGACAAATATACTGTTCGAAAGACGGCTTGTTTTGTAATGGTTCTAAAAGATCCCTTTGATGCATTACGCGTGTAGAGTTACAAAATTAATAAAAGAAAATAATTAACTTATCTTGCAGCAAATAATATTTTTGTTGAAGAAAGTCAATTGTCTTTTCGACGGTTACAGGGGATATCAACTAAAATAAACTGATTTTAAGACAATTTATGGATAAAATGAGAGGTTGTTGGCTGTAAAAGACCATTGTTATGCATCGAATGATTAAAAAAGAAAACATAATATTACCAACAATTAACGCTCTTACATTAACATTGGACTCTTAAACAGAATTTTTTAAATCAACTGAAAACACAAGGAAACTCTACTTCAACAATGTCCAGAAACATGTTGTGAGATCAAATAATGATCTGTTAAGTAAGCTACAAAGAAAAAATTAAACAATGGTTTTGAACAAAAGCAGTGACAGCAGGTACACGAACAAATCAACTGAGCACTTATTTTCGTTCGTGACAATCAAGACGTACGTTCTTGTCAATGGAATGCATTTTGCACTCGTATTTTTGACATTTGAATCATGTTTTGGCAGTTTTTGCATGTTTACGGCGTGGCATCGTGACACTTTTCATTTTTTTTTTTTGGTTGACTCAGTCCCGCTTGGAATTGGGATGCAGATTCGTCTGTCTTGCTATCATTTTCACAATTTTTCCAAAAGACTTTGTCCAATACAGTCTGAAAAACACTAGACAAATTTTGAAACTCATTTTCCCCTCTTAAATGTTTGATTTGATCGATTTTCTTATTGACAAAATCTCGGTGCACCATCTTGCTATTCTCATTTACAACCTTTTTATTCTGTGAAACTAGCCATATTGTCTTAGTACTTCTTTGTTTACTTCGCGAACATTCTCTTTTTCTGCTTCTTCATCGTCATCTAATTGATATTTTCTTGATCAGATATTTCTGTATCACTGTTATTAAACTCGGCTGCATCTTGAAAACAGTATGGTGTATCCAATGAATCGGCAGTCTTCACTAGTTAACAGCTGCTCGACAATTTGATCATCTTTCGCCCCATTCCGTGTAAAACAATTGAAAATGCCAGAATTAGATTTTCACTCTGCAGCGGAGTGTGCGATGGTATGAAACTTCCTGGCAGATTATAACTGTGTGCTGGACCGAGACTCGAACTCGGGACCTTTGCCTTTCGCGGGAAAGTGCTCTACCATCTGAGCTACCCAAGCACGACTAACGACCCGTCCTCACAGCTTCACTTCTACCGTTGCAGAGTGAAGATCTCATTCTGGAAACATCCCCCAGGCTGTGGCTAAGCTATGCCTCCGCAATATGCTTTCTTTCAGGAGTGCTAGTTCTGCAAGGTTCGCAGGAGAGCTTCTGTAAAGATTGGAAGGTAGGAGACTAGGTACTGGCAGAAGTAAAGCTGTGAGGACGGGACGTGAGTCGTGCTTGGGTAGCTCAAATGGTGGAGCACTTGCCTGCGAAAGGCAAAGGTCCCGAGTTCGAGTCTCGGCCCGACACACAGTTTTAATCTGCCAGGAAGTTTCAATTGAAAATGATTTGTGATGACAGAAAAGAAAAGTAACGTTTATAGTTTCGCGGGGCGGATTTTGTACCTATCTGGTACGTAACTACTGAAATAATTATCGCCCGTTGGCACGTACCTGCAAAATTCAAAAGTACAGCCGGTATTAAGATTACATAGAAGCGGAGTGGCAACGGTGTTATAGAACGGAATTGTAAACAAAAGAGTGACGCGCGAGGTAATTGTTTACTTAGCAGATATAGTTAAGGGTTAAAGATACAATTGAAAGATAACTCTAAACATCGCAAGGAAAGGGGTAATTGCACACGGAGGAAGAAAACCCTATTGGCTCGGGTGGCTGAACTACCCCTCGGGGCCCCCCGGCCAACAGTGCTGTGTGACTCTTTCTTTCCACAAGAAAAAGAAAAATAGCGTTTGGAGCGGCAAGGTGGGGGAGGAAGACGGGCCGGTGCCTCCTGGCGAGGCCGCTGAGAGTTGTTGGCAGAGGCCGGCGCGCAGTTCCCCGGTGACCTGGTTCTGGCAGCCCGCGCGAATGCCGACGCGTCCGGCACTCTACACGGGCCAGCGCTACCGCCGTGTGCGTACCCTACTTCACGCCCAGGCCTCCTCACTTTCTCCGCCCTGACCTACCTCGCTCTACTCGCCTGCTAAGTGTCAACTACTTTTACTTAGCGTTTCATTCCGACCGTGACCTCCCGCAGATGGGACACTTCTTAGGCCTGCGTCTACGAGCATACTTCGCTTGCCACCGTTCAGCGCTCCTACGTGGTAGCAGAGGATCAAGGAGGTAAAAAGACGAGGGCTAGTAGAAATCCTTGGGTAACAGAAGAAATATTGAATTTAATTGATGAAAGGAGAAAATATAAAAATGCAGTAAATGAAGTAGACAAAAAGGAATACAAACGTCTCAAAAATGAGATTGACAGGAAGTGCAAAATGGATAAGCAGGGATGGCTAGAGGACAAATGTAAGGATGTAGAGGTGTATATCACTGGGGGAGAGATAGATACTGCCTACAGAAAAATTAAAGAGACCTTTGGAGAAAAGAGAACCACTTGTATGAATATCAAGAGCTCAGATGGAAACCCAGTTCTAAGCAAAGAAGGGAAAGCAGAAAGGTGGAAGAAGTACGTACTGGGTCTATACAAAGGCGATGTACTTGATGACAGTATTATGGAAATGGAAGAGGGTGTAGATGAAGATGAAATGGGACATATGATACTGCGTGAAGAGTTTGACAGAGCACTGAAAGACCTGAGTCGAAACAAGGCCCCATTCCATTCCATTAGAACTACTGATAGCCTTGGGAGAGCCAGTCCTGACAAAACTCTACCATCTGGTGAGCAAGATGTATGAGACAGGCGAAATTCCCTCAGACTTCAAAAAGAATATAATAATTCCAATCCCAAAGAAAGCAGGTGTTGACAGATGTGAAAATTACCGAACTATCAGTTTAATAAGTCACAGCTGCAAAAACTAACGCGAATTCTTTACAGACGAATGGAAAAACTGGTAGAAGCCGACCTCGGGGAAGATCAGTTTGGATTCCGTACAAATATTGGAACACGTGAGGCAATACTGACTCTACGACTTATCTTAGAAAATAGATTAAGGAAGGCAAACCTACGTTTCTAGCATTTATAGACTTAGAAAAAGCTTTTGACAATGTTGACTGGAATACTCTCTTTCAAATTCTAAAGGTGGGCCGGCCGCGGTGGCCGTGCGGTTCTAGGCATTACAGTCCGGAACCGCGCGACTGCTACGGTCGCAGGTTCGAATCCTGCCTCGGGCATGGATGTGTGTGATGTCCTTAGGTTTGTTAGGTTTAAGGAGTTCTAAGTTCTAGGGGACTGATGACCCCAGATGTTACGTACCATAGTGCTCAGAGCCATTTTAACCATTTTTTTCTAAAGGTGGCAGGGGTAAAATACAAGGAGCGAAAGGCTATATACAGTTTGTACAGAAACCAGATGGCAGTTATAAGAGTCGAGGGACATGAAAGGGAAGCAGCGGTTGGGAAGGGAGTAAGACAGGGTTGTAGCCTATCCCCGATGTTATTCAATCTGTATATTGAGAAGGCAGTAAAGGAAACAAAAGAAAAATTCGGACTAGGTATTAAAATCCATGGAGAAGAAATAAAAACTTTGAGGTTCGCCGATGACATTGTAATTATGTCAGAGACAGCAAAGGACTTGGAAGAGCAGTTGAATGGAATGGACAGTGTCTTGAAAGGAGGATATAAGATGAACATCAACAAAAGCAAAACGAGGATAATGGAATGTAGTCGAATTAAGTCGGGCGATGCTGAGGGAATTAAATTAGGAAATGAGACACTTAAAGTAGTAAAGGAGTTTTGCTACTTGGGGAGCAAAATAACTGATGATGGTCGAAGTAGAGAGGGTATAAAATATAGACTGGCAATGGCAAGGAAAGCGTTTCTGAAGAAGAAAAATTTGTTAACATCGAGTATAGATTTAAGTGTAAGGAAGTCGTATCTGAAAGTATTTTTATGGAGTGTAGCCTTGTATGGAAGTGAAACGTGGACAATAAATAGTTTGGACAAGAAGAGAATAGAAGCTTTCGAAATGTGCTACAGAAGAATGCTGAAGATTAGATGGGTAGATCACATAACTAATGAGGAGGTATTGAATAGAATTGTGGAGAATAGGAGTTTGGGGCACAACTTGACTAGAAGAAGGGATCGGTTGGTAGGGCATGTTCTGAGCCATCAAGGGATCTCCAATTTAATATTGGAGGGCAGCGTGGAGACCAAGAGATGAATTCACTAAGCAGATTCAGAAGGATGGAGGTTGCAGTAGGTATTGGGAGATGAAGAAGCTTGCACAGGATAGAGTAGCATGGAGAGCTGCATCAGACCAGTCTTAGGACTGAAGACCACAACAACAACAACAACAACAACAACAACAGAGGGTACTTTTACCAACACTAGCAAATTTATGCCGTATTTCATTTGTGTGTCCAGCCATTAAAAATGTGATGCGTCCTCTCTACGCGCCTTAATCGCTTAGCGTACCTTCCAGATCCCTCCACGAGATATACGACTGTTTGAGCGAAATGGTCGCACAGTCCCCTGCGAATTTGTTCGTACTCAGGCTGATCATAAGAATCAGGACACCTATTAGTGGACACAAATATGACGTATGTCCCACTTTCTCCTTAATGGCGGCTTGATCTCTGTTGGAGACAATGAGGTGTCCGAACATCTTTGGAAGAATGGCAGCCCATCCTCCCTCTAGACCCAAAACGAGAGGTGGTAGTGATGATGGACGCTGGGGTCTGAAGTGAAGTCAGCGTTCTACAGTATCCCAAAGGCACTCTGGGCAGAGCAGACCATTTATCCGTCAGTTCGTGAGGTCTGGCTCTTCTTGTTTTGGCTGTGGTAGTTCTTTCGCGTTTCCACTTGTCACTTCACCAATATTCGAACTGGGCTGTTTCAAACGTGTTGAAATGTCCCTGATGGATTTGTTATTCAGGTGACATGCACGCCAGAAGAGCCGACCGGAGTGGCCGAGCGGTTCTAGGCGCTACGGTCTGGAACCGCGCGACCTCTACGGTCGCAGGTTCGAATCCTGCCTCGGGCATGGATGTGTGTGATGTCCGTAAGTAGTTCTAAGTTCTAGGGGACTGATCACCTCAGATTTTAAGTCCCATAGTGCTCAGAGCCATTTGAACCACGCCACAAGAAACTGAGCTTTCCTCTTAAGTGAGTTTTCACATCATTTCGATAAAGATCGTTCTAATGGTCTATGGACCATGTAACTACATATCTGCAACAACAGTTTCCTTTTTAAGTGTTATCGATCCACGCGAAGAATATTAAGGGGACATTGTATACCCTATGCCGCCAACGTTAAATTATCGAGTTTTGTGACCCATTATTTTAGAAACATTTTAAGACACCAACTTACAATTTTCCATAATTATTTAACGCACCTTTCTAGATACACTGAACTAGAATTATTGATAAAATTGTATTGTGGGGCATGTTATCTTCTTTTTCTAACACTCAATTTTTTGACAGAATTTTGTAGGTAAATGAACATAAAAACAAAACAAGTCAGGATATTTTAATTATTCTAGTTCCATATGTGTTGAACCTGACACTTGGCATGCTGTGAAAATTTCATCTCTCTACCATCAGTACTTTTTTAGAAAACGGGCCATTTATTGCAAAAAATTTAGTTCAGAGGTATTGAGGTTTAAAACTTTTTTTATTACAAATTCTTATACAGACTTACCTTTCTGCGTCTTTTACTGCCCATAGTCTGTGTCTTCTTCAGTGTCACAACAGCCCAGTGCTTGCCTTCTCCTTTTCTTTCTTGCTTCTTTTGTCATTTGCTGAGCAGCTAACTCTGCTTCACGTACACGAAGCTCATGCAGTTCCCGCAGTCCTGTAGCTGTGCTCTGTCCAAATCTTACCCCTAACTTCTCCAGAACTTTATAAGTCTTTCATAGTTCCCACCATTAAAAGTAATTACAGCATCAGACACTGCTAGCTTTAGAGTCATAAGCCCAACAAAATACATTTTTAGACACCTGGCACCCCAAAACATTATTGAAGGACTCATTCACATTCTGGGTCTTCCCACGTGAACACTTCTTTAGTAGCTCAGGATTTGCCAAATCTCTGTAAATAGGTTTGATTGCGTCCATTACTGCCAAAGGAAGAGAATGTTGATGTGTAAATACATGCAGGGTGCCAGGAAATTCAGCGTGCCTCTGCTTACTACAAGTGTTTGGTGGAGGTGGAGACCAAGCATGACATGGCTTTTCATAGGTTGCTATTCGATGAAAGAAAGTTTCACATATCTGTGTACCGCAAATTTGCGTTTCTTGCAGTTACTTTTACGCTTAGTCATTTTATTTACGTATAAAACAGGAATAGAATTTGGCTTACTGCAAAAATAGCCGATAATCACGAAAACTAGTGTCAGAAACAAAGGACTGGTTTGTTTATTCGTAATGCCAACTTCTGAGACGCAGCAGTAGGCACAAAAGAAAGCAATTCACAGCTTCTAGACTGTGTAATTCCCAAGATATAACTGCTCAGCTGTGGCAGTACATGCGTAGCCGCGAAATTTGAGTCACACGTCAACATTCAAAATATTATTTGAAGGTCTCACAATTGTCTGATTTTAATGTATTACATACTAGAGATGGGCAAACTGAAACACGTAACTGTTTCGAAACTAATGAAACAGTACGATGTAATGTTTCGATACACTGTTTCGAAACAGTGAAACAGTTTGTGTTTTGTAATCTAATAAATCTACACATTTTATCATCTTGAATGTCTACTGTATAAGTATGTCCACATAAACATAAATGAGGTGCGAGAGCGCTAATCATATCGTAGAAAGTATGAAACTATCACTTAGGCGTCTTGGCAGTTTCGTATTTCCTTCAGCAAATGCGCTGCTTTCGTGTCGTGTGACTTTCATACTTTTCAATTGGCTGAGGACAGCCATATCTGAAGACAGAGAACCACCACGAACGGAACTGGGGGTGGGAGCAAACTGCAGAAACAACGGATATGCTACTGGGATTCCCACATTCCATTAGTATGGCTAATATACCCATCCTACTAATTTCCATGCACACAAAGGGAATCATTGTGGATAATAGACACAGTGACTATAGACTCACAAATAACACCAAATAATTCGAATAAATAACAAAATATAACAGAAAAAAAATTTTGTGTTTCAAGGTGTTTCGAACCGTTACTATAAATTTACGATGCTTTCCGTTCACCATTACACTATCAGTGATATGTCAAACAGATTGCTTGCAATTATACCTACATCAAATTTATGTGACTAATAACTGTCACTCTACGCCTTTTTTTATTTAAAATGTTGTAGTCTTACTTGCGTTTCTTAATAGGATTTCTGTACATGAACAGAGAAGCGTATGTTATAAAAAAAGTGTAATTTAACTGAATGATTTTCAAATATTTATTATTTTGAATGTGAATAGTATGCGTTGTTTTATTGTTTGGTTAGTGTTTATAAAGCAGATGTTACGCCATTTCGGAATAGGACAGTCAGCTAGAAACGAAGCTTTATTTTCGGATATCTTAAGCTTCATGCTATTGCTTGTCAAAAGATTTCAACACTCTTGAAAGTGTTTCATGAAGTGGTATGTTGTGTTTCAGTACCTGTGCCGAGCCCGAATCTCGTCCGACACAGAGCGGAATGAAACATCACTGTTTCGATACAATTAGTCCGTTCCAGGCACAGGTGGACTGAAACAGTCTTATTTTGAAACAACGATACAGTTTCTGTGTCTGGCTCGAGATCCGAGACAGGGGCGGAATGAAACACCACTGTTTCGAAACAGTGAACCATAGCCGTTCCGAAACAATGAAACAGTTCCAGGTATCGATACACTGTATCGAAACATAGAAACAGTGGCCAAGTCTATTACATACCAAAATGTTCAGGAAAGTCCAAAGTACATTATGAAGTAGAAAACAGAAAATGTCAAATTTCAACGAATTTCGTATACAGTGTCCCCTTAAGTGTGTCTTGAAAGCGTCGCCAAACTTTATTCATCTCTGTTGATTCTACGATCCCTGCCTATCCAGCCTTAAGGCGTCCAAGGATTCTACCTTTCTGTTGGATCTCCCTACGTTATCTGTGAATCAAGCACCTATTTGAAGTAGGCTGTACTCCTTCACTATACAGGCATCTCAGTTGTGTTTTAAGGGGGAAAATGCCATTTAGCGCGATTACTTACGTATTTTGTTGCCATTTTGTCTCTTTACCCGACTGAGTTTCGCTTTTGATAATTACTGCACTTTGACAGAAATACTCGTGAGTTACAGCGTCCAACTCCACGAACAAAGTCAACGTTATATTAAGTCCGATCTTAAAACCAGCCCAATTGCTATTTGTGTGTTGTAACCGGTTCCAAACATATGACGATCTTCAGACTAATGCAATATCCACGGTGCGGCTTCAGCGTCAGAAATGTGTGTTACGAAAAGGATAAAACGCACACGGTGACACGTTCCTGTAGCAGGTTTTCTATCTAATGACTTCCAGGAGTAATAAAAAATTAATTTTCAGTATTTCATATAACTATTGGCCCAGTTTAAAAATTGTCTTGAGCAACGTAACTCACCATGCGCAAATTAACCAGACTATTTTGATCCAGCATTTGAAAATGAGAGCACTTACGACTTCTAACAAATTTTATATGTTATGTAAAATCTTTTCAAACACATTTTATCGCTAATTTCCCCAGCCAATATGACGGAAGAAAAAATTTTACGTTGTTCATGCAATAAAAGTTCAGCGTCAGGCGTTCAGTTTTAGTTTATAACTGTTCGCAACACATTTAGCAAAACAGTGTCCACACATACCGGGGTATTACAAGAACTGTTTGGAAAGTAGTTCCGATCCGTCGCGAAATCGAAACCACTGTGAAAATCAAAACTTTTATTTGCAATAGTTAGGTAGACCTTACAGATACTTCTCTACATAGTCGCCGCTCCGACTTAGACATTTGTCGTAGCGTTGTACCAACTTTCGAGTACCAGCGTCATAGATGGCAGCTGCCAGTACTTTCCGACAATTCCTTACGCTCGTCTACAGCTCGTTGCTGTGCCAAAATGTTGTCTTCATAGCCAGCGGTTCTTGTGATCAGAGATGAAACTCAGGACGAGACAATTACGGCCTGTGTTGTAGGTGATCGAACACTTCCCATAGAAAACGCTGCAGGAGCATCTTCATTTCCCCTGCAGAGTGCGACCGAGAATTGTCATGAAGAACGAAACGAATGACAGTGATGTTATGTGGGCTGCATAACTTCAGGCGAAATCTCTCACCAGGCCCTCGTACTTAGCGGGAGACGCTATTTTCTAGGCATCGTCACGTGGTCACTGCGCGCTCAGAGTTGAAAAGAGCGACCTGCCGCGATCGACGGGCGTCCTACAGACACGACCCAATACATCTGTGCAAAACTTCAATCGAATTTTCACGGTGGCTTCTATTCCGCAACCGATCGGAACTTACTTTCCGAACAGCCCTCGTATATAAATGCATGATTCAGAATTCATGAGATATGACGTCATAAACATTGAGGTGCGTGAAACATTAGCTTTTAGTTAAAATAAACGCTAATTACCCATATTTATTCAGTGCTTGATAGTGAGAGCACTTACCGACTTCCAGCAAACAACTTTTCCTCGCTTGCACCTTCACAAAATAATGAAGCTGTTTTATATGTTATGGGAGTTCGACCCTTTGAAGAATTTGGTGTAGTTGGGTTACTGGTTTCTTCTAAATTGAGTGGCTGAAAATCACGGGAAGAGTTGTCCCATTTGGAGATGTGCCGTCTAAGACACCTGAATGTTACGGTTAGATGCGACATATACTGATGAGCCAAAACATGATGACCTCCTGCTTGATAGCGTGTTTGTCCGTCTTTGGAACGAAATACATCACTGATTCTGCGTATCAGAGATCCGACAGTTTGTTGGTAGGTTTCTCGAAGTATGTGCCATTGGGTGTCTATGCACAAGTCATGCAACTCGCGTAAATATAAGGCCGCTGATCTGCGTACTCAGTGATTGCCTCCGATAGTGACCCAGATGAGTTCCATTTGAATTACATTGGCAGATTCGGTGGCCGAGACATCGACGTGAGTTCTCTATAATGCTCCTCAAAGCACTGTAACACGCTTCTGGCTCCAATGCACGGTCAGTTGTAGTGCTGAAAGATGACATCGACACCGGCGAAATCATTGAAGATGAACGGATGCGTGTGGTTCGTAGCTGTCAGCACGTCTTTGATTACTACCACAGGTCCCATGCAAGCGCAGGAGAATCTCAATCTACCAGGGCAGTTCAATAAGTAATGCAACACATTTTTTTTTCTGAAACAGGGGTTGTTTTATTCAGCATTGAAATACACCAGGTTATTCCCCAATCTTTTAGCTACACAACACTATTTTTCAATGTAATCTCCATTCAATGCTACGGCCTTACGCCACCTTGAAATGAGGGCCTGTATGTCTGCACGGTACCATTCCACTGGTCGATGTCGGAGCCAACGTCGTACTGCATCAATAACTTCTTCATCATCCGCGTAGTGCCTCCCACGGATTGCGTCCTTCATTGGGCCAAACATATGGAAATCCGACGGTGCGAGATCGGGGCTGTAGGGTGCATGAGGAAGAACAGTCCACTGAAGTTTTGTGAGCTCCTCTCGGGTGCGAAGACTTGTGTGAGATCTTGCGTTGTCATGAAGAAGGAGAATTTCGTTCAGATTTTTGTGCCTACGAACACGCTGAAGTCGTTTCTTCAATTTCTGAAGAGTAGCACAATACACTTCAGAGTTGATCGTTTGACCATGGGGAAGGACATCGAACAGAATAACCCCTTCAGCGTCCCAGAAGACTGTAACCGTGACTTTACCGGCTGAGGGTGTGGCTTTAAACTTTTTCTTGGTAGGGGAGTGGGTGTGGCGCCACTCCATTGATTGCCGTTTTGTTTCAGGTTCGAAGTGATGAACCCATGTTTCATCGCCTGTAACAATCTTTGACAAGAAATTGTCACCCTCAGCCACATGACGAGCAAGCAATTCCGCACAGATGGTTCTCCTTTGCTCTTTATGGTGTTCGGTTAGATAACGAGGGACCCAGCGGGAACAAACCTTTGAATATCCCAACTGGTGAACAATTGTGACAGCACTACCAACAGAGATGTCAAGTTGAGCACTGAGTTGTTTGATGGTGATCTGTCGATCATCTCGAACGAGTGTGTTCGCACGCTCCGCCATTGCAGGAGTCACAGCTGTGCACGGCCGGCCCGCACGCGGGAGATCAGACAGTCTTGCTTGACCTTGCGGCGATGATGACACACGCTTTGCCCAACGACTCACCGTGCTTTTGTCCACTGCCAGATCACCGTAGACATTCTGCAAGCGCCTATGAATATCTGAGATGCCCTGGTTTTCCGCCAAAAGAAACTCGATCACTGCCCGTTGTTTGCAACGCACATCCGTTACAGACGCCATTTTAACAGCTCCGTACAGCGCTGCCACCTGTCGGAAGTCAATGAAACTATACGAGACGAAGCGGGAATGTTTGAAAATATTCCACAAGAAATTTCCGGTTTTTTCAACCAAAATTGGCCGAGAAAAAAAATGTGTTGCATTACTTATTGAACTGCCCTCGTATATCCTCTCCAGCATCAAATTGCTCCCATCAGCCTGCGTCCGTAGTGCACTGCACGTTTCGAACCGAGTTGCCGTTCACCTCGATGACGGCGTTTGTGGAGACGACCAGCGACCTGCTGTAGCAAAAATATGGTTCGCCCGAAGAGTCGACACGTTTCCATTGATCGACGGTCGAATCCCGATCGTCCCGTGCTCACTGCAATCGTAATTGATGATGTCGTCGGGTCAACATATGAACACGCAGGGGTGATTTGCTGCAGAGCTCAATGTTCAACAATGTACGATGAACTGTGTACTCCGAAACACTTATGCGTGCGCTAGCATTGTACTTTTTCGGCAGAGATGCCACAGATCACCATCCATCCTACATAACAGAGCAGACAAGCCTCCGAACCCCAAGTTCTTTGAAGAGTGGTAGGCGTCCAACCATTTAGCGCCTAGTGGTAATTTCGCAGTCCTTCTGCTTCTTTCCATAGATGCCCACGACAATAGCACGTGAACATTCGACCAGCTTCGCCGTTTTCGAGATACTCGTTCTCTGGCTCTGCGCAATATTAATCTGCTCTCTGTCTTATGTCAATGGATTTCCACATTTGCAGCCTGTATCTTCGCTAGAGTGATCTTCCGTCCGTGTCTGCTTCGCTTTCACACGAGTACTTTTGTTACCGCGTCACGTGCTCGCAACGCCACCAAGGGGCATCCAATGTCGCGGAGGGCAGAAGGCGAGAGAGTAGACACGATGTCTGAGCATATGATAGGCGCGGTTCTCACTGAGGCGATACGATACGCGCTGTGACTCGGGATACGACGCAGAAGCAACCCTCATCGGCTGAGCACATCGTAGTGGAAGCGACTTAAGTGGTTCACGGTGGCAAGCGAATGATCCAGTCCGACATGTCGAAACCTTCTATTAAATTTTTCGCAAAGGAAAAACACACCGAAATAAATACACTGTCAAAATTTTAATTGTTAAGGCGAACTGCAAGCATTAAAAAAATGTTAAAGTTACTCATGTTTGTCCCACTAAGAACCGCCATTCCTGTGTAGCGAATAAGCAGACGCAGCCATGACAAGAGAACGTAACGCGAAACCCAAACAGCATACAAGCTAATTTTAAGCACTCAAACGATACCAAAAATAAAATTTTTGAAATTTTAATGATACCAAAAATGTTTCAGATCATTAATTTTTTTCAATAGCTTGCAGATCATATCGAGAGCTAGACTGTTGCAGATATTAACTCTTACACAAGTGACTAGCATATGAAGGCAGGGTATGGCGTTACATTACAGACGATTTCCATTAATAAGGCTTTAATTTTTTGACGTTAAATATTCTGTAACTATTCCTGTTGCATAGTTCTCATGATAATTTTTGAATAATGCGTATTTTACCAACAATGAAACAGTTTTTTTTTTTTTTTTTTGCCTTTGAGTGTGTACTCAATTTAGCCATCGGCAACACATAGTGACAATGTACACATAATTGAATAAACTCATACAGAAATGCATATTTACAAGAATAAAAAGCTTAACTTTTACAGGTTTGTACATAATGTTTTAAAAATTGAATTGAATTGAAAAATAATTAAAAGTGCCTTGGCTTAAAATTCACACCAATTCTGAAATATCTCCATCAGCAAGACATTTATAATTTACGTACACCATTAAAACCTACAGATTGTGACCAGTACTCTTGATGAAGTTAACTATCACTTTATATAGACGAACGTCTTTAGTACACAAAAGAGAAGAAGCTGATTGAGGAAGATGGTAGCCCATACTCAGCAATTTCTTCAGAAAGACCAACCGTTCACGGTCAAATTTGGGGCACATAAATAAGATGTGGTTGACATCAGCTTCCGACTCAGGATCACACTCACATGCTGGTGAACTGTAAACGTTGATCCGATATACACTCCTGGAAATGGAAAAAAGAACACATTGACACCGGTGTGTCAGACCCACCATACTTGCTCCGGACACTGCGAGAGGGCTGTACAAGCAATGATCACACGCACGGCACAGCGGACACACCAGGAACCGCGGTGTTGGCCGTCGAATGGCGCTAGCTGCGCAGCATTTGTGCACCGCCGCCGTCAGTGTCAGCCAGTTTGCCGTGGCATACGGAGCTCCATCGCAGTCTTTAACACTGGTAGCATGCCGCGACAGCGTGGACGTGAACCGTATGTGCAGTTGACGGACTTTGAGCGAGGGCGTATAGTGGGCATGCGGGAGGCTGGGTGGACGTACCGCCGAATTGCTCAACATGTGGGGCGTGAGGTCTCCACAGTACATCGATGTTGTCGCCAGTGGTCGGCGGAAGGTGCACGTGCCCGTCGACCTGGGACCGGACCGCAGCGACGCACGGCTGCACGCCAAGACCGTAGGATCCTACGCAGTGCCGTAGGGGACCGCACCGCCACTTCCCAGCAAATTAGGGACACTGTTGCTCCTGGGGTATCGGCGAGGACCATTCGCAACCGTCTCCATGAAGCTGGGCTACGGTCCCGCACACCGTTAGGCCGTCTTCCGCTCACGCCCCAACATCGTGCAGCCCGCCTCCAGTGGTGTCGCGACAGGCGTGAATGGAGGGACGAATGGAGACGTGTCGTCTTCAGCGATGAGAGTCGCTTCTGCCTTGGTGCCAATGATGGTCGTATGAGCGTTTTGCGCCGTGCAGGTGAGCGCCACAATCAGGACTGCATACGACCGAGGCACACAGGGCCAACACCCGGCATCATGGTGTGGGGAGCGATCTCCTACACTGGCCGTACACCACTGGTGATCGTCGACGGGACACTGAATAGTGCACGGTACATCCAAACCGTCATCGAACCCATCGTTCTACCATTCCTAGACCGGCAAGGGAACTTGCTGTTCCAACAGGACAATGCACGTCCGCATGTATCCCGTGCCACCCAACGTGCTCTAGAAGGTGTAAGTCAACTACCCTGGCCAGCAAGATCTCCGGATCTGTCCCCCATTGAGCATGTTTGGGACTGGATGAAGCGTCGTCTCACGCGGTCTGCACGTCCAGCACGAACGCTGGTCCAGCTGAGGCGCCAAGTGGAAATGGCATGGCAAGCCGTTCCACAGGACTACATCCAGCATCTCTACGATCGTCTCCATGGGAGAATAGCAGCCTGCATTGCTGCGAAAGGTGGATATACACTGTACTAGTGCCGACATTGTGCATGCTCTGTTGCCTGTGTCTATGTGCCTGTGGTTCTGTCAGTGTGATCATGTGATGTATCTGACCCCAGGAATGTGTCAATAAAGTTTCCCCTTCCTGGGACAATGAATTCACGGAGTTCTTATTTCAATTTCCAGGAGTGTAGATGTTGTGGGAAAGAGGCATGATTGAGGCGGAGTCTTATGATGGTAGAAATCGTGGATCGGTCCAGATGTGTCCTCATGAACCATGGCTTGTTTATTTCCTGTAGTGGTCACAAAGATTTGAAGTGTTATTTAACTATGAATACAAACTTTTTTTCTCACAGCAGCCACATACAATAAAAGAAAAGTCAATGCGACCAGGCTCTTCACAGCAATCACTATATATATATATATATATATATATATATATATATATATATATATATATATAAACAGGGATGGTGACCGGGCCAAATATCTCACGAAATAAGCGTCAAACGAAAAAACTACAAAGAACGAAACTTGTCTAGCTTGAAGGGGGAAACCAGATGGCGCTATGGTTGGCCCGCTAGATGGCGCTGCTATAGGTCAAACGGATATCAACTGTGTTTTTTTTTTAAATAGAAACCCCCATTTTTTATTACATATTCGTGTAGTACGTAAAGAAATATGAATGTTTTAGTTGGACCACTTTTTTCGCTTTGGGATGGATGGCGCTGTAATAGCCACAAACATATGGCTCACAATTTTAAACGAACAGCTGGTAACAGGTAGGTTTTTTAAAATTAAAATACAGAACGTAGGTACGTTTGACATTTTATTTCGGTTGTTCCAGTGTGATACATGTACCTTTGTGAACTTATCATTTATGAGAACGCATGCTTTTACAGCGTGATTACCTGTAAATACCACATTAATGCAATAAATGCTCAAAATGATGTCCGTCAACCTCAGTGCATTTGGCAATACGTGTACAGACATTCCTCTCAACAGCAAGTAGTTCGCCTTCCATAGTGTTCGCACATGCATTGACAATGCGCTGAAGCATGTTGTCAGGCGTTGTCGGTGGATCACGATAGCAAATATCCTTCAACTTTCCCCACTGTAAGAAATCCGGGGACGTCCGATCCGGTGAACGTGCGGGCCGTGGTGTGGTGTTTCGACGACCAATACACCTGTCATGAAATATTGTATTCAGTACCGCTTCATCCGCACGCGAGCTATGTGCTGGACATCCATCATGTTGGAAGTACATCGCCATTCTGTCATGCAATGAAACATCGTGTAGTAACATCGGCAGAACATTGCGTAGGAAATCAGCATACATTGTACCATTTAGATTGCACACGATAAAATGGGGGCCAATTACCCTTCCCCCCATAATGCCGCACCATAAATTAACCCGCCAACGTCGCTGATGCTCCACTTGTCGCAGCCATCGTGGATTTTCCGTTGCCCAATAGTGCATATTATGCCGGTTTACGTTACCGCTGTTGGTGAATGACGCTTCATCGCTAAATAGAAGGTGTGAAAAAAATCTGTCATCGTCCCGCAATTTCTCTTGTGCCCAGTGGTAGAACTGTACACGACGTTCAAAGTCGTCGCCATGTAATTCCTGGTGCATTGAAATATGGTACGGGTGCAATCGATGTTGATGTAGCATTTTCAACACCGACGTTTTTGAGATTCCCGATTCTCGCGCAATTTGTCTGCTACTGATGTGCGGATTAGCCGCGAGAGCGGTTAAAACACTACTTGGACATCATCATTTGTTGCAGGTCGTGGTTGACGTTTCACATGTGGCTCGACACTTCCTTTTTCCTTAAATAACGTATCTATCCGGCGAACGGTCCGGACACTTGGATGATGTCGTCCAGGATACCGAGCAGCGTACATAGCACACGCCCGTTGGGCATTTTGACCACAATAGCCATACATCAACACGATATCGACCTTTTCCGCAATTGGCGAACGGTCCATTTTAACACGGGTAATGTATCACGAAGCAAATACCGTCGGCACTGGCGGAATGTTACGTGATACCACGTACTTATACGTTTGTGACAGTTACAGAGCCATCTATCCCAAAGCGAAAAAAGTGGTCCAACTAAAACATTCATATTTCTTTACGTACTACACGAATATGTAATGAAAAATGGGGTTCATATTTTAAAAAACGCAGTTGATATCCGTTTGACCTATGGCAGCACCATCTAGCTGGCCAACCATAGCGCCATCTGGTTTCCCCCTTCAAGCTAGACGAGTTTCATTCTTTGTAGTTTTTTCGTTTCATGCTTATTTCGTGAGGTATTTGGCCCGGTCACTATCAACGGACCACCCTGTATATATAAAAATATATATATAAAATACTGTATGGTTAGCAATTTATTTTATACGTCAACTGTTGCAACGCTTTTCAGCAGACTGTACTACATAATGGTATGTACATGGTACTACGTAGCAGAGAACCTGAAACATGTTGCACTGGTTAGTTCCGTGTTCTAGAATCTATTGATGGCAGTATGCCGAAACTCGTTAAAACAGTTGATGTACCATTCAGATTCAATTGAAGGACAGTATGAATGGCACATCAACTGTTTTAACGAGTTTCGGCATACTGCCATCAATAGATTCTAGAAGACGGAACTAACCGGTGCACCATGTTTCACGTTATCTGCTACGTAGTACCATGTACATACAATTATGTAGTACAGTCTGCTGAAAAGCGTTGCAACAGTTGATGTATAAAAATAAATTGCTAACCAGGCAGTATTTTTTTTTCATTCTGAAAGCGTGTAAACCAAATTTGTGACATTGTTTCTGAATTGGCACCGGTAATTATGCTTTTGAGCATATTCACGGCCAAGCAATAGTAATAACGACAATAATAAAACTAATGACATTAAAAATAGTGTGCTTCGGTTTGGAAGCTAATTTGAAGAGAAAAATTTGCATTTCGTTAGTGTAACAGACATCATCTGTCAGCGTAGCCCATTAATGGCGAATTTAACTGGCGTAATCACAATAGCACTAAGAAGTAATTCATAGTTTTAGTTAATACAGTATTCTTCTTTTATTATGGGATCTACTGAAATCTATAACCGAATGGCTGTACGAATGGAAGAATTGCAAGGTGCACTGAAAGGCATGCAGACGTAAAAAGTAGGCATGTGGAGTAGTAAGCAAGCGTCTGTTGTTTCTACGTCGTTCCGGATACGGTACTACTTTTACATCTTTGCTTAGTGTGTGTA
The DNA here is from genome assembly GCF_023898315.1 of Schistocerca nitens. Taxonomy (NCBI): domain Eukaryota; kingdom Metazoa; phylum Arthropoda; class Insecta; order Orthoptera; family Acrididae; genus Schistocerca; species Schistocerca nitens. The sequence goes on from NC_064614.1 coordinate 1,126,597,688, forward strand.
CTGAAAAGATATCTCTGTTGAAATCGGGTATGTACACCACCAAGAAAAACACGGGTGCATTGAACCATAGTCCTTAAATTTGCTAGCCGTGTCAGAAATATTCGCATACAGCTCCGGCGCGATCGTGTACATAATATTTTGTTGCCAATGGAACATGACGTCAGAAAGAAACCGCGCCTCCCACTGACGAATTCTGTTGGGGCATATGCTTAGTTATAGCAACAATCTGAAGGGGGAGTTTCAAAGATGGAAAATATAAAAAATACGTTGTATTTCTTTTTATTTTTAGATGCAGCGCAGCAAGTGGGTGATATATAAGCGCCGCGCTTGTGTCGGCCATAAAGATGGGGAGTCCTTGGCTGGAGGGGTGTTTGCCTAGCGGCGCTAACTGATTTATGCCTTGGGTTCCAGGTGCCTGCTGAGACTCCGCACGTAAACGTTTACCTGTTGGGAGCGCAGCTACTCAACCTGTTCGATGGGGTGAGGACACTATAGCGCCGTATATGAACCCAGCGTTCCTGGACGACACATCTTCTTGGGGCTTCCTCTCTTCTGGCCAAAATCTTCTTCTTCTTCGGGTAAGTACCAAACCGCTTCAATGCGCAAAACGTGTTTGTTGCTCTCATTGCACCGTGTGTGGTGCGGACTTCGCGATGGCGTAACGTGATCGTGTTAATTGTTTTGACCCGCCGCAAGAGGCTGGATTGGAACCGACAGAAGTGACTCGTTTGGTTTCAACTGGATACAGCTAGAGTGATTCTGCAGTTAAATGGCTATGCAGCCTCTTTTTTATGCTTTATTTGTTCTAAGACGCAGTGTTGGTTTTCATTCATCTTCAGTTGGCGTTCTGCATTAAGTTGTGTGTCGATCATTCTTAAGTTTGTGTCAGCAGCATTCCGAAAGCTGCTGTTGCCCTGTGAAAAATAACAGTTCCTTTAGCTCCCACTTTTGTCTAGGCGTGTACGAGGGTCGTTTGAAAAGTCCGTGCAAAGTCCGAGAGATAGCACCACTGGCGCGTGTCATGTTTAGTTAGTAGCATCTTTGGAAAGAACGCACATCAAGTTTCAGCCATATTGGCATATTTCTTTGTGTTTGGCATTCGTGTGAATCAAGGAAGTCGAGTGATTGTCAAAAAATGGACAAAAAAGAATTTCGTGTGGTGATTAAACATTACTTTATGAAAGGCAAAACGCCTCAGGAGGCTAAAGAGAAGCTTGATAAACATTACGGTGGCTCTGCAACTTCGATTAGAACAGTTTATACGTAGTTTCAAAATTTTCGGAGTGGGCATATGGGCACAAGTGATGCTGAACGTTTTGGACGCCCTGTGGAGGTTACGACTCCAGAAATTATTGATAAAATCCATGATATGGTGATGGATGACAGAAGAGTTAAGGTGCATGAGATTGCTAGTGCTGTGGGAATCTTGAATGAATGGGTACCTGATATTTTGCATAAACATTTGGAAATGAGAAAGCTATCCGCCAGATGGATTCCGCGATTGCTCACACTTGACCAAAACCGGAATCGTGTGAAGTGTTGTAAGGATGGTTTGCAACTGTTCAGGAAGAATCCACAGGGCTTTAAGCGTCGTTTCGTCACTGTGGATGAAACATTGATACATTACTATACTCCTGAGACCAAACAACAATCTAAACAATGGGTTACCAAGGGAGAATCTGCACGAAAAAAGGCAAAGACCATACCTTCGGCCGGATAGGTTATGGCGACCGTCTTTTGTGATTTGCAAGGGATAATCCTCATCGACTATCTGGAAAAGGGTAAAACTATTAAAGGTGCGTATTATTTATCGTTATTGGACCGTTTGAAAACCGAGCTGCATGAAAAACGCCGGAGATTGGACCGCAAAAAAGTCCTTTTCCATCACGACATTGCACCAGCACTTATCTCATCAGTTGTGGTCGCAAAAGTAATGGAAATAGTATTCCAACTCGTTTCACATCCCCCCCCCCCTCCCCCTATTCTCCAGAGTTGGCTCCCTCAGACTACTATTTGTTCCTCAGTTCGAAGAAATGGCTGGCGGGACAAAGATTTTATTCAAACGAAGAGGTTATTGCAACTACTAATAGCTATTTTGCAGACGTGGACAATTCCTGTTATTCAAATAGCGTTGGACGCAGTGTATAAGTCTAAAAGGAGACTATGTCGAAAAATAAGAAAGGTTTACCCCAAACACGTAAGTAGTTTTTATTTTTGCACGGACTTTTCAAACTCCCGTCGTAGCTACAGGGCTTGGAGAAAAACATTGGCACTCCACGAGGAATGCGTGCTTGAAGGTAAACGCAGGTCCCAGCCAAGGATGCAGGTCGCGCTGTTATCTTTGACCATGCATGGCACCTGTGCAATGTCCTCAATACGCTACGAGTGTCAGAACAGTGCGCTGTGAAGTTATGAGTGCATTATGTCGGAACTAAGTGATTCTGACGTGGGAAAATTGTTTGTGCTCAAACCATGGAAATCGAAGTGTCTGGTGTTTTAAGAGGTATCGTATCGAATGCAGGCAAAACGAAAAAACATCACCCGCTAAGTCACAATGCGTAGGAAAGCGTGTGTTGACTGATCGTAATAGACGGTTATAGAAGAGGATTTTGACGAAACACACGAGAACAACAGCTGGAAAATTCACTACAGAACTGAATGTCGCACTCGCGAACCCTGTCAGCACCAAAACAACACTAAGAGAGCTCAATAAGCAGCGAACTGGAGGGCGAGCTGAAATTCTAAAACGACTCGGTAGTGATGCAAATTCGCGTAACAAGAAAACCTCGTGCCGAAGCCATAAAACTTGTACTGTGGAGCAATGGAATAATGTCATTTGACCAGGTTAGTCTTGTTTCAAACTTCTGGCAGAGTTTTAGTCCCAAGAGTGACACGTGGCGTGCGTCGGTGATGGACTGGGCAGCCATTCAGACGCAGCCATAACGACGCATTACTGCCGAGGGTTGTATTTCCGTTTTGGCTGATGTGATTTCTCCTATGCTACAATGTTTCTTTCGCCTTGGTGATGCTATGCACCAAGAAGATAGGGCCCCTGTTCACGCAGGTCACATAGTCCAGGATTGGTTTTGTGAGCACGAGGATCAAGCGTCGCATGTCCCCTAGTCATGACAGTCAGCACATCTTAGTGTTATTGAGCCTTCGTGATCTACTTTGGAGAGAAAGGTGCTCTATTTCTACCCATATCCATAATCGTTGTCCGACCCAATAGCTGAACGGTCAGGCCGTTGGAATGCCACGCACGAGAGCCCGGGTTCGATTCCCGGCTGCGGTGGAAGATGTTCTCCCTTCAGGGACTTCGTGTTGTGCTGTCCTCATCTTCATTTCATCCCTATTGTCGACGAGCCAGTCGCCCAACGTCGCACTCCATAAGGCGTGCACTCGGCGGCCGAACTTCCCGCCTGGGAACTCCCGCCCACTGACGCCATACGATCAGTTCCATTTTTTTCATAATCGTTACCTGAACTTGCCTCTGTTTTGCAGGGTAAATATTACAAGATCGCCTTGAAAATCGCACAGGAGCAGTATATATATATTCCGAGACGACTGGAATCTGTTTTGAACGCTGACATGTTGTGTTCTTGGTGTCTCCATATTTTCGTCCACCCCCTCTACGTCTGATCGTAGGTCGCTGGAGCAATGAAGGTTGACAAGTGACTGAAAAAAAACCACACCATTCCTGTTTTCAAGAAAGTCGTCAGACTCACTGAATTATATCGTTGACATCAGTATGTAGTAAAATTATGGAACTTATTCTATGCTCACCGATTATAAAATTTGGAGAGCTGAAATTTGTGTATAGAAATTAACATGCATTGCTAAAGCAGAGTTCTTGCGAAACGCATCTAGCTCTGCTCGTCCATCAAATCCAGAGGGTCATAGGCAAAGATGCCCTTGTTCATGCTAATAGCCCTAACAAAAACTTAGACTGGTGAAAGCATCCGATAGTATAAACAAAACCTTTCCAGTAAACATGGATCCACAAACGAGCGATTTGCGATATAATTACGATTGTGTAGTTTCACTGACTGCAGTATCAAATACTGTCCAACTTAGTACAAATATATTTAAAATGTAAATTTGTCAATTAAGTCCTCATCTATTTCGCTCATAGCTCATACCCTTGGCCTACCTTACCATTTACCTCATTCGGGAATGTGCTTCATACATGATTGGCACCGCCCCATGTGCTGGTGATGTAAAACGATGTCCAAAGCGCCGATGTGGTCCGAGATGTCTAGGTCAGGCAGTACCTGTACCTCGGCTTCTAAGACCATATGACCTCAACCTCTGTGTTCTTCTGTCTGATGTCACATTACAAGTGAAGCGTACAGCCACTTCCGGATTAAGACAATGCGGGGCCCGTAGCAGTTGTTAAGACGATGTCCATGGTTTGCTGTAGGACTCGAAGTTCCTATAAAATAAAACACACTTTTCTTAATCCTTTCCAACCCAACTTGTGGGAAAAAATATTTTTTCGCGTATTTCCCAACATAATGATTGCAGTAATATATATTTATAAGAAATTTTGTTATTTTTTTGTTTTTGGAGGGAAATTTGGGATGACTCCATATGGCATCATTGGGCAGGATTTGTTTCCTTCAGTCAGGTGGTTCGGATGTCACAGTGCTTGGTAATGGAACTTGAATGAATATTTTAATTACACAATTTGATGCAGCTTATTAAAGAAAAATTTGTACATACAATAATGCAACAATTTTATGTTTTTTTTATGGCATGATTGTTACTTTACATGAAAATTTAAGAAACAGTTCCTGTCTTTGGGAAAGCAAAGAGGTTTATTACATTTGATGCATTTCGTTCGAGAATATGCTGTAATGCACAATTAACATGTCTGTCTGTTTTCTACATGCTGTGGCCAGTGTCCAATGTTGTCATACCTTACATAATCAACTGGGCTGGGAATCAATGTGGCTCGTTTCTTCACAACTGTAGGCGATGGACTGTCATCTGATGGCCGTCCTCGTCTTCTTACCAAAATGTCTCCTACTTTTAGTAGTCCAAGAGCTACATCATACCGAAAAATCAACCGAGACATGTGTTTGGTAATTCCTCTTTGTCTGCAATGTCGGCGGTATAGGAGCCACGCATTCACAACACACATGTCAAGGAGATGGAATGCGATCCTTGCCGGACGCGGTGGTCTAGCGGTTCTAGGCGCTCAGTCCGGAACCGCGCGACTGCTACGGTCGCAGGTTCGAATCCTGCCTTGGGCATGGATGTGTGTGATGTCCTTAGGTTAGTTAGGTATAAGTAGTTCTAAGTTCTAGGGGACTGATGACCACAGATGTTTAGTCCCATAGTGCTCAGAGCCATTTGAACCATTTTGAATACGATCCTTAGATAAAATCTTTTCACACCAATATTACTCCTGTACAAAGCAACCAGCATGTCGTGCAGATCAACTCCTCCCATCGAACGGTTATATTCTCTAACAATGTCTGTCCTTGGAACATCAATATATTTTCGTTCTCAAAAAAATGGTTCAAATGGCTCTGAGCACTATGGGACTTAACTGCTATGGTCATCAGTCCCCTAGAACTTAGAACTACTTAAACCTAACTAACCTAAGGACAACACTCACGTCCATGCCCGAGGCAGGATTCGAACCTGCGACCATAGCGGTCGCGCGGCTCCGGACTGTAGCGCCTAGAACCGCTCGGCCACTCCGGCCGGCTTTTCGTTCTCTCACTGACCAACGTTTCACTGGTTCTACTGGACTAACTCCTTTGTATGATGATGCAAGAACGACAGACTTGTTATCATACCACTTCAGCGCTATGATGTTCCTTTCTGTTTCAGTTCGATAATCGTATGATCCTCGTCCCTGCTTTTTCAGCTCACTGTCAGCTTTTAGATTGCAGCCTTGAAGTCTTGTGGGTCTAACAGTTCCAACAGTCATAATGCCATAGTTTTTCAGGGCAGAAATAAGATTGTAAGAGGTGAACCAATTGTCTGTAAACACTTTAAAATTTTTATATTTTGGCAGTCCTTCCACAAGCCTTATCACAATATCACCACTTATACCAAGACCAGTATCATTATGTACAGTTCCTTTCCCTCGGTATATTTCAAAATCGTACACAATTCCACTAGAACCAGCACGGGTAAAACTTTTATACCCCACTTGTGTGGTTTGCTTTTTACATACTGTTTCAGGGATGAATGACCTTTGAAAGGAATGATTAATTCATCCACTGAATGATATTCCTCAGGTTCAATAATTGAAAAACCTTGTTTGATTTTGTCAAGAAATGGTCTCACCTTGAACAGCTTGTCATAATCAGGGTCCTCTCTTTGTTTCATTTTAGTGTTGTCATTCACATGTAAATAATTTATTAGCTTATCAAACCTATTTCCAGGCATTGAGTCAGCTATTGGAGAAAATCTTGTAGCCTCTGCCCAGTACATTCTGTAACTAGGCATTTTCACAACACCTGCTAGGACGTTTATCCCTATGTACTTTCTGTTTCACGAACATTTGTATCTAAAGATGCACCTGTTTTCTGTGTGCGGTATAGATTAGATTGTTCGACAAGGTTCTGGATAATGTCATCACTACACATTGTTCTAAAATACTGCAAAGGTGTCAGTTCATCTCCTGGAGGGTAAAAAAAAACTGCATTACATGATGTATCCACTTCTTCAGTGTCCTTCATTCTCCACCGAAGATCCCGGTGTGTATCACACTGAGTTTGGTGCAAGGTTTGGCTCAGCAAGTAATCTTGAAGCTAAGGGAACATCATCTTCATCATTGGCTTGAGGGTCCAGAATTTCAGCCATATCAAGGTCCATTCCTTGAAGAAGCTGTATATCCAATGTAGTAGGGTCCTGCTACCGAGCATTTTCAATCTATTCCTCCACATAAGAAATAGCAAGGTCCAAATCAGATAAATCACCTTCGAGAAGCAGCAATATTTCTTTTCTGATAATGATTTATGATTGCGAATCATGTGATAAACAAACCAGGAATTTTTTACTAAAGCAGCAAAAAAACTGGTAAATTATATCAATAAAAATTTTAACATATTAATATTAGTTAGTATAATAAAGCTTCAAAAGAAACTTGAAAATATTAGAGTTTCACATTATGGTAAACTATAGTCGAAGTTATTGCATGTACTACATTTGGTAACATAACAAATGCCCAATGATGCCAAATGGAATCACACATGTTTGTGACTTCTAAGCAGAAAATTACCGTAACTAGCATTATTTTCAAAGTGTTTACTAGTTAATTTACACTTTCAACAATAATTTATTAGTGCAACTTTTATATTAGTTTGCTTCCTTTACCTTGATATAATATTTTGAAAGTCCAGCTTGGCGCACTGTACCGTAGACACCATACAACAATACTTTTGTCAAGGCATTGTAGCCTGGTGCTCTCTGTTTTAGCGAATTCACGGCAGCCAACCTAAGAACAATGAACTTTAGAAAGCCCTGCACACTTGTTTATAATTTTTGGACAAATAGTTTGGCCTTGGGAAAAAGTTAAATGTGATGATGCCATATGGCATCACTGGACTGGAAAGGGCTAAGTTTTAAAACGATATGTACATTTTCTTGAATGGTTATCGTCGTACAAACATTAAAGACATCATTTCTTTTCGCACAATGAGAAAATGTAAACTCTACCTTACTGCAATCATATTTTTTATGCAAATTCACTTCATTCAATTTGTGCGAAATAATAAAGTTGATACAGTGGTAGAAATGAGGCATTCAAGGAACAAAAATTTAAGAAATGGATAGTATTTAAAAGCAAATTAAGCAAATAAAAATAAAGACCACAATTATTTTGATAAGAATTTTTATAAAAATTACCGTTCTGTAAGTACTGAACATGCGACCTTTAGCTTACAAGTTTAGAGCCTTAGCTAACACGATACAGAGCCACTGGCTAAACTCATTGTTTTAATGGTTTAGTTTCTGACGAGAAATTATTTTTGGCACATTTTCATAAAGGGTCCACCACAGTAGATGGCTGCACGCTGTGGGACCTGGGACCCAATCCAAAAAATCGATCCCATCCTTTGTGTCTCAGTGGCAAATAAACTGTGCGGAAGTAAATGACTTATAACGATAACATTTTACTATCAGATGAAACACAGTTAATTAATACATCGCACATAGAACTTACTTTTTTACCTTGGTAGCATATATAAACAAAACAAGTAAGCTTACTTTATTCTTCAGTGCTTCTCGTTTTTGTCTCTGCATATTTCGCAATCTCTAGTAAAATTTATATTTCACTCTCTTATTTCTACTGTTGTCATTGCTTTCCACTATTCACAGCGACCGGCAAAGAAACAAAGACACAAAACAAACGCAGGAACCACAAAAAAATAACATGTTACACAATAATAGTTCACTAACGAGAAAGCAACGTCTAGTCTGGACAGCTGGTATCAAAAGTGCTATAAGAAAAGCGAGTGCACTGTAGGAAGAATGAGCGACTGTAATAGCAGACTTACAAAAGTAAATACGGTATCTATTAATTACTTTTTATTGGTAATCAAAAATGGTTCAAATGGCTCTGAGCACTATGGGACTCAACTGCTGAGGTCATTAGTCCCCTAGAACTTAGAACTAGTTAAACCTAACTAACCTAAGGACATCACAAACATCCATGCCCGAGGCAGGATTCGAACCTGCGACCGTAGCGGTCTTGCGGTTCCAGACTGCAGCGCCTTTAACCGCACGGCCACTTCGGCCGGCTATTGGTAATCCATAGAACCCTATAGTAATTGATAGGATTATTACGGGTAGCTCGGACAACATTGGGGAATTCCCTTGTAATTTCCGGTGTTGTCAACTTGACGACACAAGATGTACGGTGTAGCCAACGCTCACTTTTAGAAGTAAGCTAAAACTATTACCACTCATTGTAGATTTGGACGCTACCCTCTTTCCTTAGACGGTAGGTAGAATAGCACTCGACACTACCAAGGGCAAGGGGGGCCAGTAGCAGTTGCTAACTGTTGCAACGTGGCTAATCCGGCACTGTGTATTGTACAGCACTCCCGTTGAAATGGTTAAAGAACTGGAGCAATTCCTTTTTTCTTCTTTTTCTTGGTTGGTTATTAACGGATTTGGCATGGTTAATTTAAAGGGTGGCCGGCTGCCCCCCTTGTCACCACCTTGTTAACCCAACTTCCTCCCTTCTCCCTCTCTGGAACGGAACAAATATCTGTGAGGAGTATTATTCGTGGGAAAGTGAGCGAAAGTTTTCTAGAAGTTGTAACTCTGGTGGGACTAGGATACGAGACCGGTACCCACGTAGTGGGATATGGAAAACCGCCTAAAAACCGCATCCAGGCTGGTTGGCTCATCGACTCTCGCTGTTAACCCTCCGGGCGGACTCTCCGTCCCAGAAGTGGCGCTTTAACACGTACGGCTATCTGGAAGGGTTGCACAACTAGAGCAATGTTGTCAAGATCTAAGGAATTATCCAGGAATGTTTGAAATAATATTCGTAACTCACTGTGGAGACGTGTACAGTGCTGTGTCACAATACAAGGATGACACCTACTTAAAAAGAAAAAAGAAAAAAAAAGTTACGAGTGTACGGAAAACGTAACATATAACGTGCTGAAACAGTACAGCATTTGTTGCTGAGTTGGCCGTAGGTGAAATTTGAGCCCAGTTACATGGGGAGTTAATCGGAAAGTTTACATTTCAAGTAAATTTATACTAACTAGGACCATATTTCATAGTGAAGTCAGTGTCGGCTCACAACCAACCACATATATGCAATTACGTGCCAAACAGCTGGATAGCGGGCCTATGTTTGTAGGAACTTTTTTGCGGTGTTAATTACGATCTACCTGTTTACAGACATGTCAGAAACTGGTACTGTTGTTCTGTGTGTTAGCTGAAGTGTTTGATACGGCTCACTTTCATTAGGGCTCTGTCATCAGTCTGTGCCTAGGCAGGTCTTTTGCTTTTCCCTGTTCTTCTTAAGAATGTAGAAATTGTTAGTAGTATCTTTAAATAGAAGTGAAATTTATTCATGAAACATTGATCTCTAGTATCAAGTTGGTATCATAACGATATTTGTGATTCGAATGGCCACGGCGTACTGTACCTATAATTTCTTAGTATCAGTCGCCAAAGGATAAACAGAGATTCTGCGCACAAGAGACAAAGATAACGATGTGTACCGCCTGCTTTAAGTTGTTTGTTGTTGGCCTGACAAAGGACAGCGGTTGGCCGAGAATTATCTTGGGACTCTCAGCTTCCTCCGTTATCGCTTACAATCATTGTTTCTTAACTTTGTAAATCTTACTTCACTAACTAAATGAATAGTTTTATTTATGATGATTATAATAGACTGAATTAGTCATTTATCCATAATTTCAAACGAAACGCTAAGAACATTCCGAGAGTGACGTCGGATACTTGAACACGGACATCTTGACAATCTCGTGGGCTTTGCTTTATTCTGCTGGAATGTAACGCCTGTATTTTACAGCCTTTTTTACTTAGAAATAAACTCAATTTATTAAGCTACTCCATGTCGACATTGTGGTTGATGCAATAAGCCAGCCCACCCCAAATGATCCTGAACGAGAGTACACACACCGAGGAGCTATTTTCGATAAGTAATACCAGAAATATAGCGAATGTTCTGATGCGCGGAAGTAATTTTTAACGTTTGTAGGTGCCCAGTTATGAAACGGATTTTATAGTCGAGCTATTTTTTTCCGTGGGGTCGCAAAAAGCCTCGAAGGAGGACTTCATCGACATAAAAACTGTGCGCTACTTGATCAATTAGTAAGACGATATGATCTCCACAATCCATATTTATCCGGAAATGATGTCCCATAAACATCTGCCATATTGTAGTAGCAAATGTAAACATCTATCATACTATTTTAAAAAAACACATGACTCATAGGGTCATTATATGGCTATAATTTCAAATGTACAAAATGTCGACATTGGGCAGTAATACATACTACACTACCAGAAAAAAATGCATCATCCTCAAGGACATTTTATTGACAACTAAGATGTAGGTATGTCTGTTATCAAATTCAGACCAAGTGAAACACACGTCAGAGTAAAGGGTGTCTGAACAGTTGCATCAATATACAGTGTACCCCCCTCTGGAAGCAATGCAGGCGTATATTCATATAGGTGCCGAATGACGTGCTGTGATGGATTGTACCAGGCATCTTGCTCAATTTCTTGCAATTCGACAATAATTCATGCAGGCCCTGGAGAAGTAGTAAGTTCCCGCTTCACCATGTCTCACACGTGTTGAGTTAGCGAAAGATCTGGTGACCCTGCTGCCCAGAGAAGTTGCTGTACACCTTCAAGAGCACCTTGCGTCTCAACAGCCGTATGTGGGCGTGCACTGTCCAGCTGAAAAAGCATGTCACCATACTGTTTAAAAAATGGCAATAGCTCGGGAGTAACAGTTTCTGATGTGTAGCGGGCACTTGTTACTTTACCCTGCAGGAACATCAAATGTGACCACGAGCTGTAACTGATGCCGCCCCCCCTCCCCCACCCCCGTCGCCCATACCGTGAAGCCTTGAATGGGAGCTGTGTGTCGTGGATGAAGGCACTCTGGAATAGGCAGGACTACGCCATACACGTATACGCCCATCACTCGCACAGATACAGAACCTACTCTCATAACTGAAGACAGCAGAGCGCCATTCCAGTGGTCAGTGGTAGCTTGGCCAGTGGCACATGCGATCTTAATTCTGCTGCAAGCAGACGGTTCCCGATGGTCCGAGATGTGCCCGGATTTCGTCCATGGATGATACACTCCTGGAAATGGAAAAAAGAACACATTGACACCGGTGTGTCAGACCCACCATACTTGCTCCGGACACTGCGAGACGGCTGTACAAGCAATGATCACACGCACGGCACAGCGGACACACCAGGAACCGCGGTGTTGGCCGTCGAATGGCGCTAGCTGCGCAGCATTTGTGCACCGCTGCCGTCAGTGTCAGCCAGTTTGCCGTGGCATACGGAGCTCCATCGCAGTCTTTAACACTGGTAGCATGCCGCGACAGCGTGGACGTGAACCGTATGTGCAGTTGACGGACTTTGAGCGAGGGCGTATAGTGGGCATGCGGGAGGCCGGGTGGACGTACCGCCGAACTGCTCAACACGTGGGGCGTGAGGTCTCCACAGTACATCGATGTTGTCGCCAGTGGTCGGCGGAAGGTGCACGTGCCCGTCGACCTGGGACCGGACCCCAGCGACGCACGGATGCACGCCAAGACCAGAGGATCCTACGCAGTGCCGTAGGGGACCGCACCGCCACTTCCCAGCAAATTAGGGACACTGTTGCTCCTGGGGTATCGGCGAGGACCATTCGCAAGCGTCTCCATGAAGCTGGGCTACGGTCCCGCACACCGTTAGGCCGTCTTCCGCTCAAGCCCCAACATCGTGCAGCCCGCCTCCAGTGGTGTCGCGACAGGCGTGAATGGAGGGACGAATGGAGACGTGTCGTCTTCAGCGATGAGAATCGGTTCTGCCTTGGTGCCAATGATGGTCGTATGCTTGTTTGGCGCCGTGCAGGTGAGCGCCACAATCAGGACTGCATACGACCGAGGCACACAGGGCCAACACCCGGCATCATGGTGTGGGGAGCGATCTCCTACACTGGCCGTACACCACTGGTGATCGTCGAGGGGACACTGAATAGTGCACGGTACATCCAAACCGTCATCGAACCCACCATTCTACCATTCCTAGACCGGCAAGGGAACTTGCTGTTGCAACAGGACAATGCACGTCCGCATGTATCCCGTGCCACCCAACGTGCTCTAGAAGGTGTAAGTCAACTACCCTGGCCAGCAAGATCTCCGGATCTGTCCCCCATTGAGCATGTTTGGGACTGGATGAAGCGTCGTCTCACGCGGTCTGCACGTCCAGCACGAACGCTGGTCCAACTGAGGCGCCAGGTGGAAATGGCATGGCAAGCCGTTCCACATGACTACATCCAGCATCTCTACGATCGTCTCCATGGGAGAATAGGAGCCTGCATTGCTGCGAAAGGTGGATATACACTGTACTAGTGCCGACATTGTGCATGCTCTGTTGCCTGTGTCTATGTGCCTGTGGTTCTGTCAGTGTGATCATGTGATGTATCTGACCCCAGGAATGTGTCAATAAAGTTTCCCCTTCCTGGGACAATGAATTCACGGTGTTCTTATTTCAATTTCCAGGAGTGTATTTGGTCTGCCATTGCTGCTCGCACAATTCGTCGATCTTAACGCGGACGTCCAGAACCTGGTCTACAAGTGTGGGAATGTTCCACAGACCACCGTGGAAAGCAGTGACACTCCATCGATACATTGTGCCCAACATGTGCAGCAATTTGTCCATACGTCCATCCCATTTCCTGCAGGCCTACAATATGATCCTGCTCAAATGACTGAAGTTGTACGTACTCGTCAGTACGGCATGACTGTAATCTAGAATGAACGCTACACGCACTATTCATCCCTAAAATCAGTACCAGAGAAGCCTGCTGAGCGTCAGCTGATCCCCAATGACTATGACTAATGGATCACTAACTCTACAACTCCCCAGTGTGCACATATCAACCCTGATGCCACCCATCACAGTTGTTGAAGGTGTTGCATTTTTTTCCGGCAGTGTATTAAAGCAGTTCCGAATAGACAGTACTGGACATCGAATTTCATCTGGACGTATTGCAGCACAGACCCGTGTTGTACAGCATTTCACAACTTTGGGATTCGTCTATGTTCCCTTGTAGACTTCCCGGTTTAATTTTCATCATAAAACCAAGTCCGGAAGAGTTAAGTTTAGCGAGTGTCCACGCTATTTCGTTTTTCCCCTGATGACCGATCCAACCGATACGTTTCTCGCCATTTGATGTGCAGTGAGAATACAGCCCAGATAAACAATGTAGAACAGTTTTATTGAAAAGTACATAGAACAAATTATTCTTCCTTTGGAGAAAAGTTAATCACTACAAAAGACTGTGAAAGTTCGTGATTAGAACTGAATTTACACAAGTCTGAAATTAGGCTGAAGGCCGTTGTGATGAAACAGACAGAGTTAATACAGGGTGTTTATAAATGAATATCGGGCTTTTAACGCTTTATAATTTTTATTATCTTAAACTTACATTTATAAATGATATGTCAAATGAAAGAGCAACTCAAGCAGTTTTACCAAGAACCTTATAAATGTTCAGTGTAAGCACCATTTGACGCGGTTAAAGCCGAAGTGGTGTAAGTCACGTTTTTAAAATTATTGACTTAAGTGCTGCAATACAATTTTGAAATATACACTCCTGGAAATTGAAATAAGAACACCGTGAATTCATTGTCCCAGGAAGGGGAAACTTTATTGATACATTCCTGGGGTCAGATACATCACATGATCACACTGACAGAACCACAGGCACATAGACACAGGCAACAGAGCATGCACAATGTCGGCACTAGTACAGTGTATATCCACCTTTCGCAGCAATGCAGGCTGCTATTCTCCCATGGAGACGATCGTAGAGATGCTGGATGTAGTCCTGTGGAACGGCTTGCCATGCCATTTCCACCTGGCGCCTCAGTTGGACCAGCGTTCGTGCTGGACGTGCAGACCGCGTGAGACGACGCTTCATCCAGTCCCAAACATGCTCAATGGGGGACAGATCCGGAGATCTTGCTGGCCAGGGTAGTTGACTTACACCTTCTAGAGCACGTTGGGTGGCACGGGATACATGCGGACGTGCATTGTCCTGTTGGAACAGCAAGTTCCCTTGCCGGTCTAGGAATGGTAGAACGATGGGTTTGATGACGGTTTGGATGTACCGTGCACTATTCAGTGTCCCCTCGACGATCACCAGTGGTGTACGGCCAGTGTAGGAGATAGCTCCCCACACCATGATGCCGGGTGTTGGCCCTGTGTGCCTCGGTCGTATGCAGTCCTGATTGTGGCGCTCACCTGCACGGCGCCAAACACGCATACGACCATCATTGGCACCAAGGCAGAAGCGACTCTCATCGCTGAAGACGACACGTCTCCATTCGTTCCTCCATTCACGCCTGTCGCGACACCACTGGAGGCGGGCTGCACGATGTTGGGGCTTGAGCGGAAGACGGCCTAACGGTGTGCGGGACCGTAGCCCAGCTTCATGGAGACGGTTGCGAATGGTCCTCGCCGATACCCCAGGAGCAACAGTGTCCCTAATTTGCTGGGAAGTGGCGGTGCGGTCCCCTACGGCACTGCGTAGGATCCTACGGTCTTGGCGTGCATCCGTGCGTCCCTGCGGTCCGGTCCCAGGTCGACGGGCACGTGCACCTTCCGCCGACCACTGGCGACAACATCGATGCACTGTGGAGACCTCACGCCCCACGTGTTGAGCAATTCGGCGGTACGTCCACCCGGCCTCCCGCATGCCCACTATACGCCCTCGCTCAAAGTCCGTCAACTGCACATACGGTTCACGTCCACGCTGTCGCGGCATGCTACCAGTGTTAAAGACTGCGATGGAGCTCCGTATGCCACGGCAAACTGGCTGACACTGACGGCGGCGGTGCACAAATGCTGCGCAGCTAGCGCCATTCGACGGCCAACACCGCGGTTCCTGGTGTGTCCGCTGTGCCGTGCGTGTGATCATTGCTTGTACAGCCCTCTCGCAGTGTCCGGAGCAAGTATGGTGGGTCTGACACACCGGTGTCAATGTGTTCTTTTTTCCATTTCCAGGAGTGTAGATTTGTTAAATGGAAGAATGGTGTAACTCACAGTTTTGTTCTTACCCCCATAGATGGCGTTAGCAGTTTCACTTGTGAATGAAACGGCCGCTTTGTTTCCAGGCATTGCGGTGCAAGTCTGAATTACGCCATTATTCCTCTAAGTGCTTCTAAGGTGAGCTTTCGTACTGTATAGTTTACGTGTTTTGGTGAAGATGGATCCTCAATTGGATGAAGACACAAGTAGTGAACCCAGTATATCGCAAAATGCAGGATCTAGTGATGATTATGATCTTCAGAGAATGAAATGTTTTGTTCTTCAGGTAAGCTTAGCTCACGTAATCTATCATTTGGCCAATTACGTTAGTAACACATTATCATGTCTTTGAAGTTTTACAGTGACTGGCCTATAAACGTAATTTCACTGAAAATAATAGCAAACGTGGTGCGCAAGCTAAACGATGTAGCATAATTTCTGCAAAACAATTCGTAAAAATAATAACAATCTTGATACACAACCTCAAAACGTCGTAGCATAACATTCGGAAAATAATTATGCGTGTTTGTTTGGTTGCAGAGGAAGAAGTGGAAATAACACAACATGAATTACCAAATCGAAGTAGAAAGAGGCAAAAAAGGGGGAGTACGAAGCAGGAAAGAAAGAAAAAAAAAAAAAAAAGAAATTTGGGTCCGGCATATGAAACTAAGGAAGGGAAAAAGGTTCCTGAAAAGACGTTCTCAAACATAAATTGTAACTGCAGATTAAAATGTATAGATAAAATATCAGAAGTGGCACGCAGAAGTTCATTCGAAACATTTTGGAATTTAGGTTCTTTTTCCTGTCAGAATGCTTTTCTATGTGGGTTGATTAAGCAAATAAGTCCTCATCACAGGCGTCCTAGAGATGGGTCAAGATTGCCAAAGTCAACCAGCAATCAATTTTATATTCAAGTTGATGGAACTAGTGTTAAAGTATGCAAAAAATATTGCCTTCAAACATTCCAAATATCAGATGGGCGGATGACCAGAGCTGTACAAAAGTTGAAAATGGGAGAGCAACCAGGATCGGACAAACGAGGAAGTGGGATACCCGTGAACAAAATCTCTGATGAAAGAATGGATATTGTCCGAAAGCATATTTCATCATTCCCCTCATACCAGTCTCATTATACAAGAGCTCAAAATCCAAACAGAAATTATTTATCCCCTGACCTTAAAGTACGTCTTATGTATAACTTATACAGAGAATACTGCAAAGAGAAAAAAAATCTTACCTGTTAAAGAGCCCATTTATCGCAGATCTTTCAGTCATGACATCAACTTGCACTTTCATGCTCCACGTAAAAGATACGTGTGTGAAGTGTGACAAGTAAAAAATACAGATGTCCACTTTAGAAGATGCAATAGAAAGAAAGAACGTGGAAGTTCAACACGAACTTCATCTTCGAAAGGCGGAGGCTGTGTACTATGCCTTCACTTTTGACTTGCAGAAAGCTCTACCATTCCCCAAACTGACCACTTCTGTGGCCTATTATAAAAGAAACATGTACTTATACAATCTTGGCTCTCATGAGCAGTCAACTGATATTGGCTTTATGTACACATGGGATGAGAAAATGGCCTCACGTGGGTCACAAGAAATAGGTTCTTGTGTTACAAAACATATTACTACAAGAGCTTCAGCTTCAAAACATGTTGTCATATATAGTGACACTTGTACGGGGCAAAATAGGAATTTGAAATTTGCATTGTGTACCATGAAATTGTTTGACACCAGTGTTAACATCGACATTATGGACCATATATTTATGGTTAGTGGCCACTCCTATCTCCCTAATGATTCAGATCTTGGATCTATAGAATCCTATGCAAGAGGTAAAACAGTTTATGTTCCTGCTGATTGGTGCTCCATAATCGCAAAATCAAGAAGAAAGAAAGCTGTTACTGTTACGCAAATGTCACGCGAAGACTTCAAGTCTGCGAAGAATCTTGAACAAGCTATTACAAGGAGAAAACAAAATGTCGCTAAAAACCAGTGTCGTGGCTTAATATGCAGTGGATTCGTTTACTGAAGAACGAACCTTTTTTGCTCTATTACAGGGAGACTCTTAATGAGGATTTTCCATTCTCCGCTCTATGTCTAAAGCCAGCCAAACCAGGAAGGCCAGTTTCACTTGGACGTATTGCTATGGAAAACCTATACCATGGACCAAGACCTGTAACCAAGGAAAAGAAAAGGGACATGCTAGTTCTACCATACATTCCACCCATCAACCATGCTTACTTCCAGGGAATTACAACAGCTGAAGTAACAGTAGATGATGCGGGCCCGCTGGATGTTGTTGATACTGAACGTGACTGAACATTGTCATAGCTAAGAAAGGATATTTCGTTGTACTGCTCTTAGTTATTTCTGAAATATATCATTTGCCATTAAATTTATTTAAATTTACTGCAAATACAAGATTGGTTAAAGGCAAAATGGTGTAAGTCATTTGGGCCCTTCAAAAGACACATAATTTTATATTAAACCGTTTTCAATTATGAACACATTGAAACAATGACACCTTCCTGTGATGTAAAACACAAAAAAGTGGTATTGATTTCTTGTGGAATTTATTATAATGCTTCTCACAAAACCTTCTGTTTCTCAAAATGCATGAAACATGACTTACACCACTTTGGCTTTAACCCCCTCAGTCACACGGCACAAATCAAGTCAATAGCCGAGTTCTTCCCAAACCTTGATAAGTGTGTCTTCAGTGATTGTAGCAACAGCTGCTTCAATCCGGTTTCTTAATTCAGGGAGGTCTGCTGGTAGCGGAGGCACGCACACACGATCCTTGATGAAGCCCCAAAGGAAAACATCGCATGGCGTTAGGTCGGGTGAACGTGGAGGCCATGCAAAGCAAGCCCTGTCATTGGGCCCCTTGCGGCCTATCCAGCGCTCGGCTATAGACTTAATGTGTGCCGTGTGACAAATGGTGCTCACATTGAACATTTATAAGGTTCTTGGTAAAATTATCTGAGTTGCTCTTTCATTTGACATATCATTTATAACTGTAAGTCTAGTGTAATAAATATTATAAACAGTTGAAACTCCGATATTCATTTATAAAAAGCCTGTATTACCTCGGAACAAAATTGTTAAGGTATTCGTGGCTACTTGTTGACAAACTACCTGTTGGCTTCAGTCTCGGGTTCTTCGTCCGATGTTTGTTTGATGATTTTTCCGACATTTCGCCAGCACGAGTAACTGGTATTGTCAGAGCTTCATCCTCCATTGCTGATGATTGACTGCAGCTTACCGCTTTGAGTCGTTGTTTCTCGTAGTATTCGTTACTTGACTTTGTAAATCTTACAGGGTGGTGCACGTAATGTGTTACCATTTTGTTTTGAATATAAACTTTATTGTCAATACAATCTGAAAGGAACATATACTACAATGAAGAGCGGTCCATGGAGATTTGTTCTACTTCAGCACATGTTCAGTATGTCCACCATTTCGTTTCCTAACTTCCTTCAAACGAACAGTGAAGTTAGTGATTACCCTACGGCACATGTCTTCCGTAATTTCACTGCAAGCTTGAAGAATAAGTCTTCTGAGCTCCATTAAATCACGTGGACGTTTCGGGAAATTTTTTTCCTTTAGGTACCCTCAAAGAAAAAAGTCACATGGATTGAGGTCTCAACTATTGGGGAGCCAATTTTGTCCGTCATTGAAGCGACCTGGAAACCCGAGTGAAATGATCCGCATGTCGAAATGCTCGTGTAAAAACTAGAACACAGTGTTTGCAGTATGTGGCCTTGCTCCATCTTGCATGAACCACTGTGTGTTGAAGGGCAAGGCAGTAGCAAGAAGCTGTGGAATGAAGCTATTGCGAAGCATGCTCAAATAACGCTCACTGTTCACAGTTTCTTCAAAGAAGAAGGGTCGAATAAGTCCATGACTGGAAATTGCTGCCCACGCTGTAATCCTCGGAGCATAATGTTGTCGTTCATGAAGCACTTGAGGGTTTTCAGTGGCCCAAAAGCGTGCATTTTGTTTGTTAACCACACCATCTAAATCAGGGATCCCCAAACTATTTTGGACAAGTGACCCCTTTCCAAAATCCACTGTTACCTCAGACCCCCATGGCCAAATTACCTACTTTTAAGATCAACCCCCTTATTCATAATGGTCCGCTAACTTAAAACAGCTGCTACAGAGTTATTTTTCATTCTGACTTAGGTTAATAGAAGAAGACAGAGTGAGATTTAGCAATGCTTTAAATTAGCAGACTATTATGAATAAGGGGGCCTATCTTTAGTTTTTTCCTACTGATACAAAATACCTAGGTATTAAGGTACCAATTGGAAAACTTTGCACTTGGTTAAGTGAGTAAAGTTGACTTCATTTTCTCATCAAAATTTACCAAAATAAAAAGACATACAATTCAGTAAATATCAAGTTTAATTTATAATGATTATTACAAATTAAGTACTTAAAGAATCTTAAGTAGGTAGGAAATTTTATTTAAAAAAGTATTAATTCGCAAAGAGAAAATAAAACATTCAGTGTGATGGATGAACCTGGTGACTATCTACCAATGTAGCTACATCCCGTTCAATATTGGTGAGTTGCAGCCTTAAATCTCCACGTTCGTTGATTTTCAAACGGTTTCTTTGTTTCGTCAAAATGTTTGTTACCACACTAAAGCTTTTTTCAACTAGGTATGATGATGGAAAAGCGATAAGGTATTTTTTTCAGCGATGTTCCACAATGTAAGATACTGTGTTTCAATGTTGCGTTGCAACCAGAACTTCTGATAGCCTTGGTTGAACTTCTGCTTAAGCTCTTCCTCTGTGCTGATGGTAATCAACTCTTCTTGCATTATCACATTGGCTTCTTCTATGGCTGTGGTATTGTACGGTTTTATTATCCATTGAGGAATTTGTAAATTTAAAAGATCCTCAAACATCTCCGTAAAATCCTTGTGTAATGCGTCAAAGTGAGTGACATATAATAAAATGTCATCATCTTGAAGCATTTCTGGTAATTTTGACAAATGCGGAAACTGAATATTCTTTTCTGCCTAAATTTTGTTTATAAAGGATTAGTTTACCCACGAAGGCCAATATTATTGATTTTATTTTAATCAATTTAAGATCGTCACCCTGCAGTTGCAAATTAACTTTGTTGAACATTCCAAAGATGTGAGTCAAGAAATAAATATATGTTTCACAATTGTTCAGTTTTTCTTTCAAATTCGGATCTTTTTCTTGTAAAAACTCCAACACGGATTCAAAAATGGCTGAAACTCTATCTAAGCAAGAGCCTCTTGATAGCCAGGGAACTTCAGTGTGCAGAAGTAATCGAGTAAAGACTTCGTCGTTTTCCTCACATAGCTGAGCAAATAACCGAGAGTTCAAAGAATTGCTTCGAATCTTGTTGATAGCATTTATTACATATTGTAAAGACTTATGCAATCTAGTACTCAGCTTTTTTGCTACTAAATGCTGCCTGTGAATCACGCAGTGAATGACCAGTACATCAGGCAGTTGTCGCTTTAAGTGAGCTGTAAAACCACGATGACGACCAACCATAGACGGTGCACCATCAGTCGCAACAGAAACAATGTTCTTCCATGGAATAGCTTTGTCAGTAAAAAAATGTTCCACGGCCTGAAAAATCGATTCTCCTCTGGTATCAGTCTCTAAATATGTAGCAAAAAGCAGTTCTTGGCAGATATTTTCATCTTTGATAAATCGAACATATCCTAACAACAGAGCTTCATTGCCGGGTATTGTAGACTCGTCCGACTGGAGAGAGAATCTGTTGGTCTGTAAGAACTTGCATAAAATGTTTTCCACATCGCGTCCCATCTCGTCTATGCGTCTCTGAACGGTGTTATTGCTCAAAGGTATTCTCTTTAAAATATCATGTGCGGGTTTGTGCAATACATTGTTAAGGACCTCCGCAATGGCTGGTAAGATAAGCTGCTCTCCAATTGTGTGGGGTTTCCCCGACTTCGCTATTACTAAAGATATATTATAGGACTCTCGTAAACCATCATCGTCTGTAATAGATGATGACGCAAACATCGATCTTATGGATGGCCTTTTGTCGAGTTTTTCTTTAAGTGCTTGAAAAACTGACAAGGGCTTACTTTTTTTGTCAGCATGTACTCTTGATAAGTGGTCATCTATTTTTGAAGGCTTCATGGCATCGTTAGTGAATACTTTTTCGCATATGAGACACATCGGCAAGTGTTGATTTGACGGAGATGCAATAAATCCGAACTTCAAGTAGTCCAAACTGTATTGTCTGCATTTTTTTTCGTGTCCGCCATCATAAAACTCTCAGTAATCCTGCAAATAAAAAACTACCTAAATAAAAAACAATAATGAACTGTTAAATTTGCACACTATCTTATTTTTATCACACCCAGATAATGGATTCTTGTTAGGTATTACTGACTTACTCATTGATAAACTTGGATACCTATATCAGGCAAGTAACTATAGTAGGTAATTAGGTATAGAAAATTCGTATTAGGTAAGTAGGTACCTATCAGCATAAGAACGAAAACCAAAGCAAACTGAACACTTCAGAGTTTAGGTACCTACCTACTTAACAACTTAAGTGTAAGTAATTTTTACAAATACATTTATACCTACCTATTTAAAATATGTTGTATGTTGTGTTTACCACTTTTTCAGTCACTTTACTTCACTTAATTTAGCTATGTAATAACTTTGTAATCTCTTGAAATAAATGAGTACTTATATGAGTTATTATCGTTCAAGCTCCAACGAATTTCAAAACGCAAATGAACTTTTAACCTAAATGCAAGCTCGTTAAATAGTAAAATATCAGGAACATCTTTGGACTTGATCATGAATTCGTTCGTGTTAAATCGCGTAAGCGTCAAATAGAGAGCAAGTCAAAGCGCGCCTGAAAGACGTACGCTCGAACTCATTATCTTGCACAAACTTGTCCACACAGACTTGCCGAGTTTTTCATCTTGTACGAACTTGAGACTTTACATTACTACAACAATGCTATTTCCTACAAAAATATTAATTATTCTTAGTACACGTAACACAACATAAACAATACAGTACCTACCTATCTTGAGAGTTTTAAATAAGAACTTGTGTTAATTTAATAGGGGTCGAGTTTTAGACCTCGTCGACCCCCAAAATCAGTTTTCGTTTATGTCGACCCCTAGGAAACCAATATCGACCCCTTTGGGAATCCCTGATCTAAATGAAAATGCGCCTTGTCTGAAAACCAAACGTTGTCGAGAGTTTCTTCCCTATCCTCCGCCTACTGAGCAAACAGTAGTCTCTGCTGCTCGTGTTCTTCAGTGAGCTTCTGTGCACAGGTTATCTTGTATGGGTACATATGGAGGTCACTTTTAAGAATGCGTTGAACGGAGCGTCTGGATATTCCCAGTTGCACCGCTGTCTTTCTACACGATTTCCCGGGACTTCTCTGTACAGCAACTCGTACCGCTTCAGTATTTTCCGGCGAACAAACAGGCTTAGGCCGAGGTCGCCTCGCTTCCAATACTGTTCCTTCCTGTACAGATTTATCGTACAACCTGTGGATGGTCTTCTTGCAAGGGACCCATCGTGTGTTAAACTGTTGTCGAAAACGCCTCTGAGTCACAAGGCTTTTCGTTTCATGAAAAAGTAACACAATTGCCAATCTTCCATTGTCAGCCATTGCTGCTTACTAGTCTCCTAGCGGCAGTATCGCGAATTACACGTCATTTCGTAGCTCATTTGTTTTTCCAAAGTCTGCTGGTACTGCTGTAGAGATCCCAGCGGGATATCTAATGTGCGTCGTAAATTGTGAAAGAAACAATTGGTAACACATTTCGTGCGCCATCCCCTACTTCACTGACTAAATAGATAATTTTATTTTTGATGATTATAATAGACTGAGTTAGCAATTTACCACGGCCTTAGATTATATGTATGTGGCGCGTCAACAAGCAAGGGCTTTTTCATGGTCATTTTCGTTGTGTTTCTCTCCTTGCTACCTGCAACGGTTGTTCTCCGCAACACGGGAGTCCAGGATCCGTTCACCTTCAGACTTTGTTCTTTCTTGTTGAAGCCATTGTCATATTTGTGTATTTATGTATGTTCCCTGGACAAGCTGGTGTAATATCTTTTCTCTACAACAAGAACTTCCGCGTCGCGAATTTCACTAGTGATGGGTATGACACAGCGCTTATTCCGCCACGGCCGATTTCTCTACCTGCCTCAACCTGCAAAGCCACATGGTATTCTGTATATTCCCGGTATCGCAAGCGTCCCTTTTCTCCTTTGCCTATCTGAGACACTCTCTGATCTTCCTTGTCGGTTTACAAGTAGTCCTTACGCCGTGTTTGTGCAAAATGCCCGATTCTTTCCGTCACTCTGGAAATGTATGGCAGAAGGGCCGTACCCGACATTTCGTTTTTCGATGTTTACTTCGCCGTGTGTTTGATTCTATGGCATGTACATATGGAAAAGTTTATGTTGGCGTGACTGGACAATCAATAAACACTAGCGTCGCCTAACATAAGCGGCATTGCAGGTTGGGACAGGTGGTGAAATCGGTCGAGGCCGAAAACGCACTGTGTGAGACCGACCACACAGTGGAATTCGGCGAGTCAGGACGTTCTTGCTGTAGAGAAGAGCTATTGCACCAGCTTGTTCGGAAAAGCTATAGGAATACACAAACATGACAACAGCTTCAACAAGAAAGAAAGAAGTCTAAAGTGAACGGATCCTGAATTCTCGTGCTGCAGCGAGCGACCGTCGCAAGGACAATGGGACAACCGCAACGGAAATGATTTCGAAAAGGCCCCTGGACTTTGACGCTCCAGATACATTTGCGTCCACGTGCGCGACTCTAATCCACCGTCAGCACTGGACAGTGAAACTGTGACAATGCCAGCCATTCGTGCTGGCGTGAGGTCAGAAAAATTGTTCTAACAGCCGTCGGCCTGAGAACCCGAGACAGAAGCCAACAGTCGGTTTGTCATTTCCTCGGAGGCAGGACAAAGCGACGCAGTGAAGGCTGACTTTTGGTACCAAGTTCCTGGTCGTCTCCGATGCAGAGGCAAAGCACTAGTGGCGGTGAATGTAGGCAGACACTGGCGGCTCCCTCGGTCGGCGGCGGATAGTGCGGCACGGCATCGTATGCAGCGAGGGTTCCGATCGAGATTCTGATAGAAGAACTGCACTTGCAGCCGGCGCCTGGCCCAGAGCTCGACGGAAGACTAGCTTGCAATTGTTTTTCTTTATTGTTATTTCAATTCCCCACAAAGGGGACGGGCTGGCAGCCTATGGAAACCGCTCTTCAGCCAAACATTACATAAACTGTGTTTAAAAGACCGTTATAACATAAAAAATTGACAACAACAACTGATTTTTACATGAAAACAAATGACAGGAAAGAAGGTTTTTGTAAAATACAGATGTTGTTGTTGTTGTGGTCTTCAGTCCTGAGACTGGTTTGATGCAGCTCTCCATGCTACTCTATCCTGTGCAAGCTTCTTCATCTCCCAGTACCTACTGCAACCTACATCCTTCTGAATCTGCTTAGTATATTCATCTCTTGGTCTCCCCCTACGATTTTTACCCTCCACGCTGCCCTCCAGTACTAAATTGGTGATCCCTTGATGCCTCAGAACATGTCCTACCAACCGATCCCTTCTTCTAGTCAAGTTGTGCCACAAATTTCTCTTCTCCCCAATCCTATTCAATACCTCCTCATTAGTTACGTGAGCTACCCACATTATCTTCAGCATTCTTCTGTAGCACCACATTCCGAAAGCTTCTATTCTCTTCTTGTCCAAACTATTTATCGTCCATGTTTCACTTCCATACATGGCTACACTCCATACAAATACTTTCAGAAACGACTTCCTGACACTTAAATCTATACTCGATGTTAACAAATTTCTCTTCTTCAGAAACGATTTCCTTGCCATTGCCAGTCTACATTTTATATCCTCTCTACTTCGACCATCATCGGTTATTTTGCTCCCCAAATAGCAAAACTCCTTTACTACTTTAAGTGTCTCATTTCCTAATCTAATACCCTCAACATCACCCGACTTAATTCGACTACATTCCATTATCCTCGTTTTGCTTTTGTTGATGTTCACCTTATATCCTCCCTTCAAGACACCATCCATTCCGTTCAACTGCTCTTCCAAGTCCTTTGCTGTCTCTGAGAGAATTACAATGTCATCGGCAAACCTCAAAGTTTTTATTTCTTCTCCATGAATTTTAATACCTACTCCGAATTTTTCTTTTGTTTCCTTTACTGCTTGCTCAACATACAGATTGAATAACATCGGGGAGAGGCTACAACCCTGTCTTACTCCCTTCCCAACCACTGCTTCCCTTTCATGTCCCTCGACTCTTATAACTGCCATCTGGTTTCTGTACAAATTGTAAATAGCCTTTCGCTCCCTGTATTTTACCCCTGCCACCTTCAGAATTTGAAAGAGAGTATTCCAGTCAACATTGTCAAAAGCTTTCTCTAAGTCTACAAATGCTAGAAACGTAGGTTTGCCTTTCCTTAATCTTTCTTCTAAGATAAGTCGTAAGGTCAGTATTGCCTCACGTGTTCCAGTACTTCTACGGAATCCAAACTGATCTTCCCCGAGGTCGGCTTCTACTAGTTTTTCCATTCGTCTGTAAAGAATTCGTGTTAGTATTTTGCAGCTGTGGCTTATTAAACTGATTTTTCGGTAATTCTCACATCTGTCAACACCTGCTTCCTTTGGGATTGGAATTATTATATTCTTCTTGAAGTCTGAGGGTATTTCGCCTGTTTCATATATTTTGCTCACCAGATGGTGGAGTTTTGTCAGGACTGGCTCTCCCAAGGCCGTCAGTAGTTCCAATGGAATGTTGTCTACTCCGGGGACCTTGTTTCGACTCAGGTCTTTCAGTGCTCTGTCAAACTCTTCACGCAGTATCGTATCTCCCATTTCATCTTCATCTACATCCTCTTCCATTTCCATAATATTGTCCTCAAGTACATCGCCCTTGTATAGACCCTCTATATACTCCTTCCACCTTTCTGCCTTCCCTTCTTTGCTTAGAACTGGGTTGCCATCTGAGCTCTTGATATTGATACAAGTGGTTCTCTTCTCTCCAAAGGTCTCTTTAATTTTCCTGTAGGCAGTATCTATCTTACAGATAGCTGAAAAATATTGATGGATTTTAGAACTTGTTTGACGATTTTATATAATAGTTAAATATGGTCACTGATGAATATGAATGATGTCATAGTGTAATGCTAGGTGATACATGAAAATAATTATGATGAGGGTGCGATGAAGAGTGTGACTATGGAGCTCTGTAGAACCGCAGGCAGCGACTAGAAGTGGGGAAGGTGGATGAGGAGGGAAGGAGAAAGTGGTGTGAAGTGGAGATTGTGATTAGGGTAGGAAACAGAGGCATATCTCGGAACGGATTTCAGTGTTGGGAGTGGGAGTTGGTTGAAATTCCGGCGGAAGAGGATGGGTAAGTCATGATACGATAATATTGCTGCTTTTTATAGCATTTAAGCACTTATTACTTCTCGAGAAAAGCAGCGAACCGTGGATGGACTAAGTTTTACTTACTTGTTTCTGTGTATCTTGAAACTGTGTCAAAATATGTCAAACCTTGTTTGATTTGTACGTTTATTACAAGAAATAACAGGAATAGCCATTTTAACAGTCAGTTTCAAGAAGAGTGGAGGAAAGGCCAGCCAAGCAGCAGTGTTGCCAACCGGCGGCCCAGCTACCTGCCCGAGGTCTTCAGATGTCGCCTTGAGGTAGCCGCGTCCGTGACCAGCTGTCTCGTAAACAGCGCCGCCCAGTTATTTAAAGATAGCCTCTGCCACAAGCACTGTTCGGGTGGGCTACACAACGCGTAGGTTCAAATGGCTCTGAGCACTATGGGACTCAACTGCTGTGGTTATCAGTCCCCTAGAACTTAGAACTACTTAAACCTAACTAACCTAAGGACATCACACACATCCATGCCCGAGGCAGGATTCGAACCTGCGACCGTAGCAGTCGCACGGCTCCGGACTGCGCGCCTAGAACCGCGAGGCCACCGGCAACGCGTAGGTGACGGGGTAGCAGCGGAGTGCGTTTATTCCAGGTACGCTAGGCAGGCGCCGCATTCACACTGGGGTGTCACATCTACGTCTATAGTCCGCAAGCCGCCTTCCGCTCTGTGGCAGAGGGTACTTTTGCTGTCACTATCACTTCCCCCCTATATCCACCAGCGGCTACAGATCACTCAGATGCGCGTGGAAGAGGGTACTTCTCATTGTACCACTTATTACGAATTTTGACCGTTCCAATCACGCATGGAATGCGGGAAGAATTATAGCTTAAATGCCTCTGTGTGCACTTCAGTTAGTCTCATCTTGGGGCTGTCATATATTCCTGGATTCCTCACTTAATGCTGGTTGTTGAAAATTTGTAAGTAAGCATTCTCGGTATGGGTGGCTCTTATCTTCAAGTATCTGTCAGTGCAGATTTTTCAGTTATCTGCATGATGCTCTCCCACTGGCCAAAGAGACCCTTCTTTATACACCGTCCAGTGACCACCGCATACGCTCTTTGTCAACGAGCAATAACCTTTCGCAGACGGCAGGTGGCAGCACGCCAGGGTAGCCGAGCGCGCTAATGCGCTGCTTCCTGGACTCGGGTAGGCGCGCCGGCCCCGGATCGAACCGGCCCGCCGGATTAACGACGAGGGCCTGGATGTGGTTTTTAGGCGGTTTTCCACATCCCTCTAGGTGAATACCGGACTGGTCCCCACGTCCCACCTCAGTTACACAGCTCACAGACATTTAAAACACATCCGCTCTTTTCCATGATTTACACTATATGCAGATTGATGGGGTACTCTCATTCCGTCCCGGGGGGTACGGGGTGACGGCAAGAAGGGCTTCTGGCCACCCCTTCCAATTAACATGCCAAATCCGATTTAACCACGCCAACCCCGCCCAAATGCGGGACAAAGGCACAAGCGATAGATAGATAGATAGATAGACGGCAGGTGGCAGCACTAATAGCTCTGCACCTCCGATTAGAACAGTTTATAAGTCGTTTAAAAATTTTCGGAGTGCCCATATGCACAAGTGATGCTGAACGTTCTGGACGCCCTGTGGAGGTTACGACTCCAGAAATCATCGATAAAATCCATGATATGGCGATGGATGACAGAAGTGTTAAGGTGCTTGAGACTGTTAGTGCTGTGGGCATCTAGAATGAACGGGTACATAATATTTTGCATAAACATTTGGACATGAGAAAGCTATCTGTAAGATGGGTTCCGCGACTGCTCACGCTTGACCAAAAACGGAATCGTGTGACGTGTTTCAGGGATGGTTTGAGCTGTTCAGGAAGAATCCACAGGACTTTAAGCGTCGTTTCGTCACTGTGGATGAAACATGGATACATTACTATACTCCTGAGACCAAACAACAATCTAACCAATGGGTTACCAAGGGAGAATCTGCACTAAAAAAGGCGAAGACCAGTCCTTCGGCCGGAAAGGTTATGGCGACTGTCTTTCGGAATTCGCAAGGGATAATCCTCATCAACCATCTGGAAAAGGGTAAAACTATTACAGGTGCATATTATCCATCGTTATTGGGCCTTCTGAAAACCGAGCTGCAAGAACAACGCCGGCTATTGGACTGTAAAAAAAGTCCTTTTCCATCACGACAATGCACCAGCACACACCTCAGCAGTTGTGGTCACAAAATTAATGGAAATAGTATTCCAACCCGTTTCACATCAACCTTATTCTCCAGACTGCTCCCTCGGACTACTATTTGTTACCCAATTTGAAGAAATGGCTGGTGGGACAATTTTATTCAAACGAGGAGGTTATTGCAGCAACTAATAGCTATTTTGCAGACTTGGACAATTCCTATTATTCGGAAGGGATCAACAAATTAGAACAGCGTTGGACGAAGTGTGTAAGTCTAAGAGGAGACTATGTCGAAAAATAAAAAAGGTTTACCCCAAACACGTAAGTAGTTTTTATTTTTGCACGGACTTTACAAACGCCCCTCGTAAGTAATACGTTGCCTGAATCTTCCTCGCTGTACTCTGCCATCTTTCTGCAGTTAGTACTAAAAAATCCGTTAAATTTCGATTACACAATAAATCATACAAATTTGAAGTTGTCGATTCGACTAATACCTCGGGATTAAATTATGAACAACTTAAATTGGAACCATCACACAGAAAATGTTGTGCAAAGGCTGTGTTTTATTGGCAGAATACTTAGAAGATGCAACAAAGCTACTAAAGAGACTGCCGACACTACTGTTATCCGTCCTCTTTTGGTTCACTGCTGCGCCTTATAGGATCTGTATGAGATAGGATTGACGGAGGGCATCGAAAAAGTTCAAAGTCGGGGAGCATGTCCTTGCATTATCACGAAACAGGAGAGTCACGGATGTGAAGTACTGAAACAAGGGCGTTTTTCGTTATGGCGAGGTCTCTTCACGAAATTTCGATCTCCAGCTGTCTCCTCACAATACGAAAATATTTTGCGAACCTCAGCAGTTTGCTCCCATAGTACCTTAACACAAATTTCCAAATTTTTATTTTGCGGACTCCCTCCTGCGTAGCGAGAAATACCATCGCAATGAAAAAGAGAAAACATAATTCGCCTGGAAAGATTTAGGTGCTCATCTTTGTCAAGTTTAATTCATAGTGGTACTGTAGAGAAACAGTCTGGAAGTACGTTGTGCACCCTCTGCCTAACACGTGTGGGTGATTTGTGGAGAGAACATGTCGACGTATACATCGAGTATCGTCTGTTTTGTATCTCCTACCTCTGGAGTTAAATATTTATCTCCGCAACGTTTTCGCACTTCCTAAACGAATCTGTAACGAAATTCGTCACTCTTATTTAGATCTTCTCGATCGCCTTTTCTGGTAAGGATCTCAGACGGACTATTAAATATTCAAAATCGTCGGAATGAGGGTTTTGTAAGTCATCTTTTTTGTGGGTAAACTAAATTCCTTAAGATTCTTCCAGCGCATCTGAGCCCAGCATCTGGTTTTCTTTAGTTTTGTGAGGTCGTTCCTCTTGAGAATAGCGAGAAGAACTTCGTACCGAATAACAGGGTTTCAGAACGGTATATATCCTGACTCCCTCCACAAAGTTTGCTCGCGAGTCCACAGTGCATTGTAGAGGACCGAAAACAGTAAGTTGCCGAACAATCATTCAGCAGACATGTCGGGGTAAGTTGAGGAAACAATTGTACCGATTGTTCTTCGTAGAAAACTGGAGTATTAGTCGTCGCATTGTCGAACTAAAATATAGCACGAGAAGTTGTCTGAAATTAGGACAGTACCTTAGGTCATAAATTCCTCCTGATGAAATGGTTCCTGTTTACACGAGTTGCTATTCATTAAGAGTCGAGATGACACGGTGCTCACAAAGCTAC
Source organism: Schistocerca nitens (assembly GCF_023898315.1). Lineage (NCBI taxonomy): Eukaryota > Metazoa > Arthropoda > Insecta > Orthoptera > Acrididae > Schistocerca > Schistocerca nitens. The sequence goes on from NC_064614.1 coordinate 1,126,628,894, forward strand.
TTCGAACAATCACACTTGCAGGGCCATTCAATGAGAAATTGTTTGTTGCAATAAAAACCGCGTTGTTCCTAGAAAAGTCCGTTTTCACTTTAAAGCTAGGACACTAAAGAGGAGAAAAGGTTACGTTGTTACTAAACTATCGTAAATTGTATTACTCCGTATTTTAGTTGTAATTTTTCCTCCTACCTATGTAATTATGTAGTTCTCAATTCGTTCGAGCCATCAATCATTTGCCGGCCGCTGTGGCCGAGCGGTTCTAGGCGCTTCAGTCCGGAACCGCACTGCTGCTACGGTCGCAGGTTCGAATCCTACCTCGGGCATGGATGTGTGTAATGTCCTTAGGTTAGTTAGGTTTAAGTATGTCTAAGTCTAGGGGACTGATGACCTCAGATGTTAAGTCCCATAGTGCTTAGAACCATTTTAGCAATGAATCATTCATAATAGGAAACACAGTCATAACTGAGTCACTCAAAATGATTCAGAAATTTTACTTGTTAGAATGAAATCAGGCGATGATTCTTCTTCTCTGCAGGCTCCTGCTTTGCGGCAGTCTGCTAATCTGTACAAATAAAATGCCTCGTATTTTTGGGAGCGTTGTCTAATCAGTCGGGAAACTTCAGATCAAGCGGATATTTGGCTTTGATGAAGTTTAACTTTCCGAAGAAGTAATGGAGCTCTTGGATTATTAAATGCAGGTTCGTATCCAGTCTTTCGGAAGTTCCCTTCTGATTAACAACTACGCAATATATCGATGAATATCATTAATTGTGAAATGTCAAATAATGTAAATTGTTACACACCTTTTGTATGAAGGAGCAATATATATATATATATATATATATATATATATATATATATATATATATATTACTACAAAGAATAATTATGCGCTCATGGCATAGCTATTGTATGAAACTACTTTGCGCATGGATTCTGCGAGTATGAAGATAGAAAATTAGTAAACGTCATTCAAGGGTAGAATTGTATCAGAATAATTCACCGAATATGAAGAGATATTACATAGTCAAAGGAAGGTCATAATTTATAGTTCACACATTAGTTAATTAAAGTTATAAGTTCTCTAATGTTATGCCACGTACAAAATGTCATATTTTATACCCTATACTGACAACACCAGATTGCGGGAAACGCGAATTGGTACCAATTGCAATCGTAAATTTTACGAGGGTTCCGTAATCTAGGGTGTAGTGATGGAGTTCTCAGTGCCCTTCCATGCTGTAGTGATCCGTCTATGTTGGCTGTTTACTGCTGCTACACCCTCAAGAAACGGGGTAATATTCCACAGCTGACATGACACCAGTTACGTATGTGCAACGTGCCGACGTTCATTAGGAAGACAACGGGAGCTAATCCGTCAATAGGCGCGATCTCTCGCATGTGGCTCTAATTACATTTGTGCCCTTCGCAGCGACTGAGATGTGCCTCCCACTACAGTTCTAGTTTGGCACGTGGATGGGATGGTCTACCTCTGAGTCAGTCGGCAAACTTCGTTAAGGTCAGTGCGTCAAGGGGCTTCCTATTTGACAGAATTGTCAGTGCTCTTTGTTCCATCTTCTGTTGCATCCAACAAAGTTCGGTCGGTCTCGTTAGTGTGAGAAAACTTCTTCCGCTATCTGTACCCGCGTGGCTAGCGAATTGTTAATTTTATTACAAGCAGTAAACAGTCAATTCGTCACTTCCGATTCCGGACGAAGGCCAGGTGAATACGTGCGGGGGCGCGCCCCTTTAATCAAAACAGTCCGTCAAATGGAACACGGGTTAGCAAGGGCTATCTATTTTTGGACTGCGGCGGGCAGAGGATCTTTCCTCTGGCGCCGGAACTAGAAGCCAGAAAGTTCGCAACGGCAGCTCACCGCTTGCTTCCAAGGATCGCGAAAGCTAGCTAAATATAGGATTCACATATTGCGAGGTGGGCACCGCCAGAATTGCTCACCACCATGGAAGAGGCGCCGGCGCTACTACGGCGCGGTCTGTCGGCGGATCGACGAACCAGCGGTAAGTCGCTCAACAATGGTCACCTTGTCAGTGGCCGTGGGGTATAGAAGTCAAGAGTGGCGAGGGACATTTAAGAAGATATCAGCGGCAATGAGATTCTAAGGGTACTCTTACCGTTGAAAGTACGGGTAGCATAGCAATTCTGCTATATCTCTGGTCGACTGCTGCTTCGTGTGCTCTCCAGAGATTCCATCGTCGAAAACATTTACACGAAAATTTTCTGCAGGTTCCGGCACTTTAACGCGTAACTAAAAAATTAAAAAAATCGCGGTTTTTGTAGGAGTGTTACCAATTTGATATTTGACTGAATGTGAATGTACTACTTGTAACAAAGTTTAAATGCAGCAGCGCCGCACAGAAAAATCGCCTGCACGTATCGCACACAGATGTCCCTGTTACACACCTACGTGTTCTTTATCATTTTATTTCAAATAACGAAAATACATGTATAGAATTCAGGCGAAATTAGGAATGCGTAATAAACGTTTCAGTAAGTAGCACCTTCTGCAAGAAGACACCCTTTTTTTAATCCTGCTCGTTATTTTACTTGTAACTATAATTTTTTTCCAAGTATTCTAATACCAAGTCAAAATTATTTTCTGATACGCAAAATATATTGTGAAGTGTAGTAGTGGCCAATTATTAACCACCGAGGACGACGGCAGTTTAAATCTCCATCCGGTTTTGTGAAGTGCACAATTTTATGTTTCGTAACATTTAAAACAAGTTGCAAATCACTTTGAAATCTTATTAAGACATGACTGAATGATAGTCTTATCGTCGGTGAGACGTTACTGCAATTTTCCTTCCTTTAACGTGAATTAACTACGCTGTTCAAACATATTCGACAGTTTATTCCTGCCACCCCTCCAGTTATCTTATTTTACTTAAAACAGTCATTCTAGAGCAATGTAGGGATTACTTTTCTGTATGAATAAATGGTTTTGAAATACATTTGACAGAATTTTATTCCTTGTGTACATTAACACAACGGGAAAATATGGTAACAGTTTTAGGTCCCCCCTCCCTTATAAAAATATGAGTAAGAACCAGTTTTAGACATGAATGGAAAATATTTCAGAAGCACGTATTTACTGTATTATGTATAATATGGAAGTGAAAAAAAGGGGAACACAACACAGTCATGTTAGTAGCATTAGAGATGGTTCAGACAGCCTATATGTACCAGAAAAATAACTTTAAATGAAGAATTCAGCAGAAAAAAATGTTGCCTAACTAAGTGTGGCAAACATAGGGTGCAGTGTAAAAGGCATTAAGGGGGGATGGCAAGATTTTTCACACCACAAATTCGTTGTTTCCTTTGGGCATATGCTAACTATCCACATTTAAGTGGGAAAATTTTATTACTGGTACTTTGTAGAATGTAGAGCCACAAATGGATGGTGAGGTTACGTGTATTTCAGAATATTGTACATTTCATTTGAGAACAGAACATGCCATGACATACGGTAATTGCCAATCAGTCAATAAAGACGTTTATGCTTTGTAGATAGCTTTGTTATTACACTCCCAAGTCATTCACACTGCAATAGGTACGTCATTGTTCCTATCTGCAGGCCGGCCAGTGTGGCCGAGCTGTTCTAGGTGCTTCAGTCTGGAACCACGTGACCGCTACGGTCGCAGGTTTGAATTGTGCCTCGGGAATGGATGTGTGTGATGTCCTTAGATTAGTTAGGTTTAAGTAGTTCTAAGTTCTAGGGGACTGATGACCTAAGATGTCAAGTCCCATAGTGCTCAGAGCCATTTGAACCTATCTGCATGTAATTACAGGCAAATATTACAGAGTAGTACAGATAACTGAAGAATTTGATCAAAAAATACAAGATGAGCACATAAATATAAGGAAATGAAGCAGATGCTCATTAAATCCTGATGTAGAGAGATACATTTTCATGGTTTTCACCCATTTAACCCTTCCTTATATTTTTAGTCCCATGGATTTTCTAAAATAAAGATGTGTGCTTGTTTCAACTTCATCTATGTGTATCCAGTAGATTTCGACTAACTGTTGTATCTTAAGTAAATATTTAAAAATTCTCGCTATTGTAAAGCACACCTTCAGTGGCAACATCCCTGTAACTGAAACAAAACCGTATCAGGCAATATCAGAAATGTATGGATAAATTCAACCTGCCGTTCTTGGTGACAGTGAATTTGTTTATCTGTTGGGTATGAATCAAAACAGGCCCTTTGTAAGGAGGTTGTATAACACTTACTCAGCTTTTCTCCTCTTCTGTCTTCCATCGTTTTTTGTGATTGTATCACATGTTTTGTATTTGTTTCAGATTACAAAACATCAATTGCATCATCATTACTGTCTACACAACAGCCAGCCATGCTGAAGGTGGTTGGTGCATCCTGGTTCCAAACCAGGATGAGCAAGTTGATCCTTGTGGCAGTGGTTCTCCTAGGAGTAATAATTCTGATCCTCGGAGAGATTGAAGTGTAAGAGAACATTCTATTTGTCAGAAGTAAATGACTATTACATAAACGTATGCTAGACAGAACTACTACACAGAATGTTAAATAATTCTTAGTGTTGTGCCGTAGAAATCAGAGATAGTTTCAGTATAAAATATCCTCTCCACATAGCTTGTAAAATTTTTTCTGCTTTTCAGTATTGTAGATTACATTGGTCAAAGCTAGTTCAAGACTTGTTTTGGTAAAATAACATGACACACAAATTATGCAAAAGGGACAGATGGACAACTGTTAACACTATGTATCTATGCTTACAGTGAACAATATCCGAACTGAGATATTAAATATTTCCTCATTCAGATGTGTTACAACATTCAATACTTCTCATGTAAATGTTTTGTGTAGTGCATTTCCTTCACATTTTAAACTGTCTGTTGCCAACTGTCCACATCTTCTTTCACTCTGTCCCAACGACTCTCTCCTGACATTCCTGTCTTTTTTTCTGTTTGCTATAATACTTGTCACTGAGTGTGTGTTTGTTCTCTGACAATAATGATCTTATAATGCCGCCTCTGTCACAAATAATTATTTATATGTGACTTCAAACCAAGTAAAATATTCTATGTACTGTATACAATTTTGGTTTCTTAACAATTACGTAGATAATGACAATTTCTTCTGAATCTTATCACTATTACACTACTATTTAATTTCTTCAGTAGATCCTATCAGTGAATATTAAGGTCCTTCTAGATCAGTGTTTTTTGGTTCCTGTCTGCTGATGTAATTAGTACCTAACAATAAAGAGAAAGAAATGAATAAATATAAAGGATGTTCCGATAAGAAAGCAAAATGCACAGTTTAATTTTTGAAGAAAACACACTATTTATGGTACTTTAAAAGTTGAAATATTATTAAACTCCTCACTATACAACAGGATTATTTGCGGAAAGAAATATTGGACAAGTGCTCAACATAACTTTGACAAAATCTTCTTGTAAGAGGTATGCCATTTTCTCACATTTATGCTCAATTTCTGTAGTAATGGGCTCAATTTGGTCATTTAGATCAGCAATCATTCTCAGTTCGTGCACACAAATATGTGGCTTCACGTAACCCCACAGGAAATAGTCACAAGGCATCATGTCACAAAATCTTGCTGGGCATTGATGATGTGCATGTGTAGAATGATATGGCCCAGAAATTTCTCCTGCGAAAATGCAAGTGACTTGCTTGCAGTACAAGAGGTACACCATCTTGCTGCAGCCACTTGTTTTAAATGTCCTTTTCCATTTGAGGCCAAATAAACTCATATAACATGTTGTGATAGTGTATGTCTTTCATTGTCACTGCTTTACCTGTGTCATTCTTGAAAAAGTAAGGCCGAGTTAGACCACTTGCCCAAATCTCACATCAAACAGTGGCTTGTTGTGTATGCACCAGTTGTTGAAATGTTAACAGAGGATTCTCTTTGTGAATGATTTGACAGTTATGCTCGCTGGTATAGCTATCCAGTTTGAAATGCACCACATCATTAAAGATAGAGAATCTGGAATGGAGTTACAATATGTATTAGAACAGACAGTTACTAACTGCACAGAGCAGGTGTCGAGTGGCAGATACGCGCTTTTAAAACTATAGGCATTTGAGAAATATCAGCTTTCAGACAAAGTCTTTCATCAGATGGGAGGCACACACTTTCATGCACACAAAGTTCACATAGCCATTGTTGTCTCTGGACAACCCAAGACAACAGTAGGTATTTGTGTGTGAGAGTTGTGTGTATGAACGGGTGTGCACGTTAGTCTCTCATCTGATTAAGAACTTTGTCTGAAAGCTGACATTTTCCCACTGTCTACTTTTAAATGTGCCTATCTGTTCCTCAACACCTTTATGTGCTGAGTAGCAATCTATTTTAATCCGTACAGTTACATCATTAAAGATGACATTCCTTGCATAATTGTCATCCACTTTTAGCTTTCCAACACCTAATCGAAGTATTCATTCTATTGCAAGTGGTTCACTGACAGTAGTTTTTGCATCAGTTGAACCTCATAATAATGTAGATGAAGATTCTTTGTCAGAATTTGCTGCATGGTACCCCTTAAAATGTTCAGTTCTTGTTATTCATCACTCAGAGAATTTGGGGCATACCCTCATCTGCTGAGGTAACATTTTCAGCAGACAGGCCAGTATGATGTCTCTTTGGTGCCATAACATCAGCTACAGAATCATTTTCCTCAAACTTTTTGTCTACTTGACAGATTGCCAATGAATTGGGAATGTTTCAGTGACTGAAAGTTGTCCACAATTGGTGAAGTACTTCTGAAGGACTTTTCCCATATTTGTAGTAAGTTTTGATCATGATAATGCCTTTTTTGACTGTCAGGTGATTCATTTTTACTAACCACATTGTCTCGAGAGGAGAAATAAGCAGCAGCAGCCGAATGATTGGAGTGAAAATGGCGTGCAATTTAGACTGCACATTTTTATTAAGAAACACTTTATCAGTCATTAGTGTCCAAAGTAATGAAATTGGATACCATTGTTATAATGTCAAAGATGTATAGCACCTGTCAGTAAAGTGTCATAATCACACATGCTCAGCATACTTGTCTGTTCTTTCAACGATTTTAAAAGTGCTTTTTGTGTTACACAGAAAGGCAGAGGATGGTAACTATGCAGCAACGGTCACTTGGGTGGAGAGCACAGGTTTCAACATAGAATTCTGGGGTCAGGGCAACGACCCACAGGAGATACCACAAGGTGTTGCGAGAGCGTACTACAGACCTGACCTGAACTTTGATGGGTGAGTTTATACATTGTTATCATATATGATGAGAACTGAATGCATCCTACTGGCCCTGAGCCTTTCAGAGTATAACTAATGTGAATGGCACTGTCATTGTTAGACAATCTCAGTGTGAAACTTCCTGGCAGATTAAAACTGTGTGCTGGACCAAGACTACAACTTGGGACCTTTGCCTTTCACGGGCACGTGCTCTACCAACTGAGTTACCCAAGCACGACTCATGAGTCATCCTCACAGCTTCACTTCTGCCAGTACCTCGTCTCCTACCTTCCAAACTTCACAGAAGCTCTTCTGCAAACATTGCAGAACTAGCACTCCTGGAAGAAAGGATATTGCAGAGACATGACTTAGCCACAGCGTGAGGTATGTTTCCAGAATGAGATTTTCACTCTGTAGTGGAGTGTGCACTGATATGAAACTTCCTGGCCACAACTGGCTGAAGCACCACATTTGGCATTCAATCTTACCTCTTTCGTCCAGAACGAGAGTCAAATGTGGGACCTTGCCTTTCATGAGTAAGTGCTCCACTGCGGAGTGAAAATCTCATTCTGGAAACATCCCCCAGACTGTGGCTAAGCCATATCTCCACAATAGCCTTTCTTTCAGGAATGCTGGTTCTGTGAGGTTCGCAGGTTTCTATGAGGTTTGGAAGATAGGAGACAAGGTGCTGGGAGAATTGAAGCTGTGAGGACAGGTCGTGAGTCATGCTTGGGTAGCTCAGTTGGTAGAGCACTTGCCCATGAAAGGCAAATGTCCTAAGTTCAAGTCTCGGTCCAGCACACAGTTTTAATCTACCAGAAAGTATCATATCAGCGCACGCTCAACTAAAGAGTGGAAATTCTCATTCTGGAATTTCAGTGTGCACTTCCTGACAGATTAAAACTGTGTGCCCAAATGAAACTTGGACTTGGTACCTTCCATTTGTTGTCATTGTTCTTACAAACTATACAGGTACAGGTATAACCAATGACTCATCTTCAAGGCTTCAGTTCTTCCAGTATCTCTCTTCTATAAGATGTATTCAAAAAGAAACCAAAAGGAGGCTGTAAAACGAAAATCGCTAAAGAGATTGTAATGTCACTGCTTATAGAAGAAGGTGTGGTCCCTTCAAGAATGCTGAGGCCTCAATATCACCACAAGAGTGGTATGTGTGCACATCTACATGGCAAAAGACCATGCACACCCATGTGTTGGCTATCCACTGCTCTCAGTAGTGCTGAAAACAGAGAAATGGATGCTTCAAAGGAGCAGTAAAGGGATGTAGTGTGTTTCCTTACAGTGGAAGGAGGGCAGGGGATGAAAATTCATTGAAGAATGGCACAAGACTTTGGAGAGCACACTGCATGTCTGTTGCAATTGTAATGGTGTAGCACAAGCAATTCAAGGAAGGACAGATGTTGTTGGAGAATGATGTATGATCTGGAATGACACACTGCATTACCAGTACCATTGTTAAGCAGGTGGATAGCCTTATTATTGAAGAACAGTGGATTATGGTGGCACCAATTATGCCAGAGGTCAGAGTGAGTGTCAGTACTGCAACAGACAAGTGATGGTCTCTGTATACTTGTGCCATTTTTCAATGAAATTCCATCCCTCACCTTGTTCCACTATAAGGAAATGCACTACAGCCCTTTGTTCTTCTTTTTCTGCCTCCATTTCTCTGTTTTATGCACTACAGTGGATGTTCAATGTACGTACATGCTTGCTCTGGCATCGTGTGCGTATGCACTTGTATCCCTCTAGTGGTGAGTTTTGGGATTCAGCACTCTTGAATAGACCACACTTTCTTCTGCAGGCAATGGAATTATGATCCCGTAATCAGTTTCATTTTACAGCCTCCGGATCATTTTTTAATGCAACCCATACTTCCCAAAGGTTGTGGGTTTAAGTCTTGGTCTGGTACACAGTTTCAATATGTCAAGATATTTGAAAAGAGCACACACTTCACTAAAAGAATGAAACGCTTATTTCAGAAACAGCCCTGTAACTGTGGCTAAGCCATTTTCCACAATATCCTCTCTTCTAGAAACAGTTATCCTACAAGGTATTCAGGAGAATTTCTGTGAAGTTTGGAAAGTATGAGAGAGTTACTAGCAGAATTGAAGCTATGTGGATTAATCATGAGTCATCCCAAGATACCTCAGTCAGTAAAGGGACTGGTCAGAAAAGGCAAGGTTCTAGTGAACAGTTTTAAAAGTGTTGACACTATGCTACAGAGTGAAAGATATACCTGGAGTGCTAAGTGCTATGTTTTAATAGGTAGTTTATGCACAGATAATATAAATTGTGTAATTTTAGCTGTTCATACTGGAAAACAATATTTCTCTTGTAATTAAGATTGTTAGCAATTTTTTATGTGTGGAAAAAGAATCTCAAATTCCATATGTGATAAGCTAAGACAGAAATAGCCAGTGGAGATATGCAAAAAGTATGGCTGACTAAATATTAATGCACCAAGTTGATGTTATCAATGGATGCTGTTGTGAAAACTAAAGTGATATTACAGAAATGTTTGCTGTTAAAAAGTATAAGTCAGTTTCATGCCCTCATGATCATGATAAACGAAACTTACTTTGTCAGTCTTAAGCTGGTCAGCTAGACTGAAAGAACAACTCCATTGTGCAATAAAGACAAGGAAGTATATCTATCACACACTTGTATATCAGCAACAAAGGCTCAATGTGGTACTTTTCTTGTGTCTAGGAATATTAATTCATCTCTCAGTATTCAAGAAACAAGTCTCTTCTCTCAAAATAAAAAAGCAATTTCTGTCTTAATGACACAGAGCTTTTTATTTGTAAATGCACTGTTGTGCTCATCCCAAATTTTTCTTACATTTTCATTGTTCATGTCCCATCATTCTATTATGTTAATGGTGATTACCTGTTACATTTTGTACTGCTCTCTCCATGTTTGCATATAATCTTTAGTGAGCTTGGTGTGTTGTGTTAACATTTAAAAATAGGTTTGTAAAGAAGTTAAAGGAAAATAATTATCACCAGAATGATATGGGTAGTCTGATAAGGCATTTGTGTGGAAGCTTTCTTTTCTCTTTGCCTCAGTTTATCCTCATATAAGGTTCATCCTTCTTAAGCTGGGTTCTGAACAGCCTGTTCCTCCTCCGGATCCTCCAACAGTGCTTTCATTTTCCTTCCCCTAAAGAAAGAACCTGTGGTTCAAAAGCTAGGATTACTATCTCTACATCTGTGTGTGTTTCTCAATTGTGCTAACAGTTGTGTGTACTGAAAATAAGTTATAGTCATCCAGCTGTGTCTTTCTGACTTTAACAAAATTATAGTAATTACGAATAGTGAAAATCTTTAAAAGTATCATCGGGGGACTTTGTTTCATGGTTGAATAAACAAACCTTTTATTTGTTTTGAATGATTTACTATCCTCATCTTTGTTGCTTCCATTTTTATTCAGTGTTAGAACTATGGTGTCTTTTTTCTATAATTTATAATGTCTTGGAGTACAAGGTGTCTCACATACAACCCAAGCATATGCCCACAGTCCATATGGAATGTGTACTCGAGACTGCAGCATTAGGGCTTGGTATGTCTTCCCTGAGAAGACCGTAAACTAAGAGACATTGAGATTATATTACACTTATCTTTATTTCATCAGTTCACTCTGTAGAAAAAGCAGCTTGACACCTTCTGAACATATTGTTGAATATTCATTGAATTTTGGCTACTGAAGTCATTTAAATCATACGACAAATATTATCTTATAACTTTCCAAAGTTTTTACATGCACATTATCTGTTAACATCTGCCATATATAACAAAGGTGCTGTAACTTATCAAATGAGAAAGTGCTGGTATGTTGCGATTGCTTCGTCAGGAAAGAGGGAAGGAGAGGGAAAGACGAAAGGATGTGGGTTTTAAGGGAGAGGGTAAGGAGTCATTCCAATCCCGGGAGCGGAAAGACTTACCTCAGGGGGAAAAAAGGACGGGTATACACTCACACACACACACACACACATATCCATCCGCACATACACAGACACAAGCAGACATTTGTAAAGGCAAAGAGTTTGGGCAGAGATGTCAGTCGAGGCATAAGTACAGAGGCAAAGATGTTGTTGAATGACAGGTGAGGTATGAGCGGCGGCAACTTGAAATTGGCGGAGGTTGAGGCCTGGTGGGTAACGAGAAGAGAGGATATACTGAAGGGCAAGTTCCCATCTCCGGAATTCAGACAGGTTGGTGTTAGTGGGAAGTATCCAGATAACCCGGACGGTGTAACACTGTGCCAAGATGTGCTGGCCGAGCACCAAGGCATGTTTAGCCACAGGGTGATCCTCATTACCAACAAACACTGTCTGCCTGTGTCCATTCATGCGAATGGGCAGTTTGTTGCTGGTCATTCCCACATAGAAAGCTTCATAGTGTAGGCAGGTCAGTTGGTAAATCACGTGGGTGCTTTCACACTTGGCTCTGCCTTTGATCGTGTACACCTTCCGGGTTACAGGACTGGAGTAGGTGGTGGTGGGAGGGTGCATGGGACAGGTTTTACACCAGGGGCGGTTACAAGGGTAGGAGCCAGAGGGTAGGGAAGGTGGTTTGGGGATTTCATAGGGATGAACCAAGAGGTTACGAAGGTTAGGTGGACGGCAGAAAGACACTCTTGGTGGAGTGGGGAGGATTTAATGAAGGATGGATCCCATTTCAGGGCAGGATTTGAGGAAGTCGTATCCCTGCTGGAGAGCCACATTCAGAGTCTGATACCGTCCCGGAAAGTATCCTGTCACAAGTGGGGCACTTTTGGGTTTCTTCTGTGGGAGGTTCTGGGTTTGAGGGGATGAGGAAGTGGCTCTGGTAATTTGCTTCTGTACCAGGTCGGGAGGGTAGTTGCGGGATGCGAAAGCTGTTTTCAGGTTGTTGGTGTAATGGTTCAGGGATTCCGGACTGGAGCAGATTCGTTTGCCACGAAGACCTAGGCTGTAGGGAAGGGACCGTTTGATGTGGAATGGGTGGTAGCTGTCATAATGGAGGTACTGTTGCTTGTTGCTTCACACGTCCATCCACATCAAACCCACCAACAGGACCTCCATTATGACAGCTGCCACCCATTCCACATCAAACAGTCCCTTCCCTACAGCCTAGGTCTTCGTGGCAAATGAATCTGCTCCAGTCCGGAATCCCTGAACCATTACACCAACAACCTGAAAACAGCTTTCGCATCCCGCAACTACCCTCCCGACCTGGTACAGAAGCAAATTACCAGAGCCACTTCCTCATCCCCTCAAACCCAGAACCTCCCACAGAAGAACCCCAAAAGTGGCCCACTTGTGACAGGACACTTTCCGGGACTGGATCAGACTCTGAATGTGGCTCTCCAGCAGGGATACGACTTCCTCAAATCCTGCCCTGAAATGGGATCCATCCTTCATTAAATCCTCCCCACTCCATCAAGAGTGTCTTTCCGCCGTCCACCTAACCTTCGTAACCTCTTGGTTCATCCCTATGAAATCCCCAAACCACCTTCCCTACCCTCTGGCTCCTACCCTTGTAACCGCCCCCAGTGTAAAACCTGTCCCATGCACCCTCCCGCCACCACCTACTCCAGTCCTGTATCCTGGAAGGTGTACACGATCAAAGGCAGAGCCAAGTGTGAAAGCACCCACGTGATTTACCAACTGACCTGCCTACACTATGAAGCTTTCTATGTGGGAATGACCAGCAACAAACTGTCCATTCGCATGAATGGACACAGGCAGACAGTGTTTGTTGGTAATGAGGATCACCCTGTGGCTAAACATGCCTTGGTGCATGGCCAGCACATCTTGGCACAGTGTTACACCGTCCGGGTTATCTGAATACTTCCCACTAACACCAACCTGTCAGAACTCCGGAGATGGGAACTTGCCCTTCAGTATATCCTCTCTTCTCGTTACCCACCAGGCCTCAACCTCCGCTAATTTCAAGTTGCCGCCGCTCATACCTCACCTGTCATTCAACATCTTTGCCTCTGTACTTCCGCCTCGACTGACATCTCTGCCCAAACTCTTTGCCTTTACAAATGTCTGCTTGTGTCTGTGTATGTGCGGATGGACATGTGTGTGAGTGTGAGTGTATGCCTGTCCTTTTTTCCCCCTAAGGTAAGTCTTTCCGCTCCCGGGATTGGAATGACTCCATACCCTCTCCCTTAAAACCCACATCCTTTCGTCTTTCCCTCTGCTTCCCTCTTTCATGACGAAGCAACCGTTGGTCGCAAAAGCTAGAATTTTGTGTGTATGTTTGTGTTTCTTTGTGTGTATCGACATGGCAGCACTTTCGTTTGGTAAGTCACATCATCTAGACACACACACACACACACACACACACACACACACACACACACACGTGAATTTAGATCTGGGGATTTATTCTACCATCAGAAACACCTCATACTACTGTCACAGATGCGATAGCGGTATGTACTTTTACATTGTCCTGTCTGAAATACACATCGGTATTATCATTAAGCTTTTGTCCTCTGAAAAAGGATTAGCGTTTGTTCTCTGAATAAGGGTTGCAATATAATTTTTCATATACATATCAGAAGTTGTTTCAGTGGGAAAAGATTGTTAAATAAAATGTGTTGCAGTAAATGCACATCATACTCCTGTTTTCAAATCATTCAGAGGCTCTTTATGTAACTGATTGAAAGTTCTAGAACTTCAACATCCATTTACTGCAAGTTAACATGCCATAATAAATGCAGCCATGTACCATCAGAAAAAAAAGAGTACTTCAGGACCAATCTCCCCATCACGTACAGATTGCAATAGCCAGTTGTAGTAAGTACTGACATTGAGCAACAGTATCTGACTAGGTCAGCTGATGTTCTACTGTAAGTATGTAAGGTTTTGGTTTGAATTTTTGTCCAGTTTCTTTACTGATCTATGTCAGGCCATTGGGAAAATGTAGACAGGGAAATTATGTGTGAACCCAAGTCAATATGACTCTTTTCTAGAATAGTTCAATACATGAAACAACATTGATCCTTTATGTATATTACAGTAAATGGAAACTGCGCTCACGACAAAAGGAAAACAATGTATATTCAATCACACTATTAATAACGCTTGAAAGCCTTTCCCCAGCTGCAACACTGTCCAAGAAAGAGGCCAGAGTGTCATGCAATAACCTGAGCACACCTATGGGCATATCTGTTCCTGGACAGTGCCAGAGATGGCACATGCATCGTAAATGAAATGCTCTGTACTACTTTAGTGTTTCATATTATCTTACAATTTAAATTTTCCTTCTCCATTGCACTGATTTTTAAATTTAAAACTTCTTGGACAACTAGAAGCCACTTAGGATTGATCTTTATCACTTAATTTCTCCGAGCTTTTTCCTGTATTTTTTTTAAAAAAAATTTAGATGTAAGAATGGTAATATTTCTGTGATTATCCTCCTTTAACACTATATGTTTTCATATCTGTAATCATTATTCTCATGTTTATCTGTTTACTGAACTCTTCTCTATTCACTTCATACCTTGTATCACCAGACAGCAAGTCCTCCGACGATGAAAAGTTGGTGGGAATTGGAATATCTTTTTGAAATGATGTGGTGACACTGGATGTTTCAAGATTGAAAATGAAGAACTTTGTCTCCTGTTGGAAGGTATTTTTCCCTTAATAGTTAGTTAGGAGACCATTCGCATCCTTTCTTATTCTATCTTATTCTTCTGTTCTGTGTTTTTATTTTACATTTTCCCACTTCTTATTTTATTCTAGCATTTTTCATGAGGCACTCAGACCATCCTTCAAGATTTTAGTAGCAAACTCTGTTGTTTGATCCTTGGTGCACACTTCTTATTTATCATTCTGGCCAACTCTGATCAGAATTTCAGATGTCATTAAAGCCAAAAGAAAATCAAAAGATGAATATGTATTCTAGCACCATTCATAAAAACAAATTGTCAAAATCTATATAATTAGAGTGCTTTAGTGTTAATTAAAACATATTTCATCTTTTGTTGAGTGTAGCCATATTTAGTGGACTTTATTAACATCTGGATTAAATTCCTGGCTTTTACCTTTGATTGTACAGCTCCTTTGAGAATTTTGCCTATAGTTTGTCTGATGACTGAAATAGAATTTTGTTATTTCCATTCATCTCTTGCATTCTAAGCCTACTAAACAGTATTTAAAAATCTGACATGTAGAATTTCTGCTTGCTGCTATGATTTTACTGCTATTTTCGTATGTATTTTTTTACATTATGTAGTCTTTAATTGGGTCCTAAACATTTATATGTAATAACATTTGCTCATTTTTTAAATTGTGACAATGTTAAATAAGTGATGATGTAAAAGGCAACTGAAATATCCCACTGCCATCAGAAATATTAATCTATATATACTAAGATTTACATTTAATATTCAGAATACATCAGATTTAACTTCGTAGGCTTCCAAGGTCAGTGTCATTTTGAATAAAATAATTTTGAGTATTAGGCCACATCAATATAAAGCACTAACACAAAAAAAAGTGCTGGCGTTTTGACTAACCTGCTGTTGGCCTCTTCAGGGCAGTTAGCTCACTTAGTCACCCTGAAGAGGAGCACAGCAAGTCAGTGAAAACATTGGAAATTTAGTTGTTTGGTGTTTTATGATGCAGCCTAACACCCAACATTATTTTCTTGAAAATATATTATGTAATTCAACAGAAGAAACATCGAGCAACTAAATATACGTATTTTTCTTCTAAATGGAAACTCGAGCCCTCAGCCGATCCATCTGCCCATCTTTCCTTACTCCTCACCTTTTTTGCTCCTTTTTACCCCACCTCCCTGCCCCACAACTTCCCGATGCTGCACCTGTAGACAGTCTATTCCCTGCATACTCCACCAGACAGCATTCGTCTCTCTCCCCACCCACACACTACTAACCATTCCCATTTCTCGCCCCCTCCAGATTGCTGCTTACGTCCCATGAGATAGTTGCATTCTGGCCTGAGATGCTTGAGTTGGTGATCATGTGTGCATGAGGTGTGCTTGCTTGTATGTGTGAATGGTGTGTGTCTCTCTTTTACCGATGAAGACTATGGCTAAAAGCTTTATGTAAGTGTCTTTTAATTGTGCCTGTCTGCAAATTGACATTTCTTCTCAATGAACTGTCTGCCTTTCTATAAGTTGTTAGGGAATGGATAATTATTTTACGCTTGGTTTCTTTAAAAGTCATTACAAAATAAATAAAGGTTATTGTTAAATACCAAGCTCATTTCTCACAAAAATGAGGAAATAAGAGATATGAACTCTTTCTGACCTGCGGTGGAAACTAGCGATCTTTGTAAAGTATTAAATTATAAAAATCATTGTCTTTGTTACATATTAGTATTTTAACTTTCATGACGAGTTTTGATTTGCAGCTGTTGTCAGATCCAATGAGTACAGCAGCAATGAGTAGGTGCCTACATGCCTGCTTCTCACTGCTGTACATTTTGGATCTGATGATAGCTGCAGAACAAAACCAGTCATGAATTTTAATAAACTAATATGTGACAAACATTTTCACTTTTATATTTTAATAAGGAAGGAAATTGGTCTTGTTTTGAGAAACTGTCACGCTAGTCTGGTCAACTGACTTGGAGGAATTGTGGACAAATTAAATTAGGATGGAATGTGGACTCCACTTGTGATACAGTTTTGTTGGATTCACTACTCTTTAACACTTGTGATACATGTCTTACTTGTTGTTGGTGTTGCACTTGGTTTTATGTATCTTGTAGTTTCCGACCTTGATGTTCTGAAATGATGCTGGAGAAACTGATACTATGAAAGATGATTACAAATGAAGTTGACTGGACAATAGTTAAACTTCAAAGTGGCTTTTCCACTTTATTGGCACTATATTGTTATCGATGGCCCGTTCCAGGCTACAGATCAGTTTATAGAGACAAAGAGATGCACACCTCTACCTTCTTGCTTTGGAAGAGAACCTATCCAATCTTTATTCAGGCACAATATCTGTTGACTCTCATAGTGGCATAGTGTATAGTAATAAAAATATTAAAGCAACAGCGCACACAAAATAATTTGCTGTACGGTCAACAAAATTAATTACACAGTCCAGCAAATAAAAGTGGTTGAACATTAATGCTTTGAAGATTCTTTTATTTCATAAGTTGGTTTTAGACAGTTTAAAATATTTTTGTGGAAACTAGGGAATGTCTGCTTTGTAATGAGTGGTAACAAAAGCACCTCTGCTGCCCGTTGGCTTAAAATGTTTTCCCATTAGATGATATTGTTGTAACTTTAACTATCCATAACTTTTAATTACTCAGACTTCCATTAAAACTAATTGCCTCAATAAAATCAGGAAGGTAAGTGTAAATAATTTAACTATAAATTTAAATGAAATTGCACATAAATAAGTTGACATATTCCTGTACATATTACATTTTAGGGGAAGGTGGGGTAAAGTGGCCACTCTAAGTGAAAATGACTTTTCATTACACCATGGGTATTAACTGAGGCTTGTAGCATATACATCTCGAATCTACATGCTGTGAGGTACCACACCAAATATTTACAGCTAAGCTAAGAGTATATTTTATAGGATATATAAATGCTTTTCTGAATGCTTACATATTGGCCACTTTTCCCCACCTAAGGGGTAAAGTGGCTAGACCTTTACCATCATTTCCAAATATATTGTTTAGTTTTAAGAAATGAGTAGGCTTATAGTTTTTATTTCACAATTGATTATTATTAGGAGAACAATAATACAAGTAAAAAGAAACATATTGCAATACATTGTTGGCACAAAAAGGTCAGCAGCTCCTACTGATATAAATAGAAAAATAAACGACTGATTATAGGTTACTGTTTCATTCTAATTCATTCACAATCTGTCTGCTTAGAAACAATATTAAGTCATATACAAAATTCGCTCGTAAAGTTGTTATCGTCTTCCCACCCAGTGCACAGGTCATAAGCCCAGAGTTTACAGCTGCAACATCTTATCCTCCCAGTCTTTGCCTAGTATTTCAAACTCTTTGTTGAATGTGTATGCTCTGCCAACTGGAATGCCAATCACCGCAGGTAATTCCATAACACTGCATTTATATTTCAAGATATATAATTAAGGATTTCTTGCTCCTGTTCTTCACTGAACACTGCCCTGAAGCCATCAACAATCTTTTTACTGCCAACTGCACCTCTATTTTACCATAGAACTTTTCATTTTAGCATATTACCTGGAACATTGAATTGTTTTTCTGCTGATGAAAAATACATGTTATCATTCTTTACTGCCTCAGTTACCTTTTGCATTGCAGCAGGACCCCACGTCCATTGCTCTGTTTTCTGGATGTATTTTCTTGGCATCTTGAAGCTCTTGCAAACCATTGCAGAAGAGCTGTATAATGGATATTAGTTTTGTGTATGAAACAATTTCTAATGTTTTAATTTCAATTGTTATACAGTGCCTATAATATGGAAGTAGCTAATTCTCTTTGGGACAAACAGATTGAAAATGAATTGTCAGGAATAGTGACCATCTGTCGGAAAAAGTGCCCACCTTGGCCACTTTTCCTGGCATGCAGTGTGGCCAGTTTTCCCAGTCATGTCTGTTTCATTAAAATTCAACAAAGCCCCAAGTCTTGATGGAATCCCTATCAGATCCCACTCACAATTTGTGTGTGAGTTAGCCCATCTTTTGACAATAATGTACTGTAGAACCTACAAACAAAAAACAGTATCCAGTAGCTGAAAAATATCACAAGTTACACCCATCAGCAAGAAGGGTAGCAGAAACAATACACAAAACCATCTCCTGATATTATTGACATCTATCTGCTGTAGAATCTTAGAATGTATTCTGAGCTCAAACATAATATTGTAGCTTGAACGTAATGACCTTCCCAATGCCAACCAGGATGTATTCTGGAAACATCCATCATGCAAAATCGAACTTGTGTTTTTGTCACATTACACACCAAAGCCATGGATCAAGGCAGTCAGGTTTATGCAGTATTTCTTGATTTACTAAAAAGCACTTGACTCAGTACCACATCTTCACTTCTTGGTATAAGTACAGTCATATAGGGTATCAAAAAATTTGTGAATGGACTGAGGATATCTTGGTAGGGAGGATGCGGCATGTTTGTTGTAAGGAAAATCAGACAGCTGTAGAAGTAACTTTAAGTGAGCCCCAGGAAAGTATGTTGCAACCCACGCTGTTCATGTGTATGTCAGTGACCTGGTAGAAAATGTCAATAATAACCTTAGGCTTTCGCAGATGAAGTAGTTAACTACAGTGAAGAACTACTGCCAAAGCTGCACACATATTCCGTCAACTCTTGATAAGATTCCAAAGTGGTGCAAAGATGGGAAACTTACTTCAAATTTTCAGATACATAAAATGACATGCTTTTTTTTTTTTTTTTTTTTAAAAAAAAAAAATAGTTCCTATGACTGTAATACAAATGACTCATAACTGAAATCAGTCAACTTATACATATATTTGGGTATAAAATTTGTGTTAATATGAAGTGGGAGTGATCTTGAAGGTTCAGTGTTATGTAAAGCAAATGTCAGACTTTGGTTCATCAGTAGTCTCTTGGCAAAATGGAATCAGTTGACAAAGGAGATTGCCTACAAAACGCTCGCTCAACATAGAATATTGCTCGAGTGTATGGAACCCAAACCACATTGTACTAATGAGGGACATTGAACATATACAAAGAAGGACACCATGAATGGTCAGTGGTTTCTTTGACCCAAGGGAGTGTGTCTCTGAACTGCTTAAAAACTTAAATGTGTAGACACTTGAAGATACATACCAACTATCCTGAAAAAGCCTACTTATGGGTTTCAAGGACCAGTATTAAGTGAGGAATCTGGCAATATACCACAGCCCCAATGTGGTACCATGGGAAGTACCTTCTGCCATGCAGCTCAGTGGTATGCAGAGTATGGCTGTAGATTTAAATTATTACTAAACTCTGCTTCAAGTGTTGATCCTCTGTAGTTTTTCCTGTGTTTTGCCTCCTTTTTCTAATTCTGTGAAGCATCAAAACTTTTCCAGGATTTAACTTAGCATGTAGCCCTCATAGAAAATTGAAAAGATGCATGCTAAACTGAGTAAAAGTAGTTTATATGATTCATCAATTTCTTTTACCGCATTAGATCACCTTTTGTGATTACCATTACAGGTGGGCCAAACTGGAGATTCAGACCCACAGTGGTTCGCCTGACTGGATTCAGGCTTTTGCTGCAGGCCTTCTGGAGGGCAGCCTCACATGGCAGATGATTTATTGGCACTGGATCAACACTGTGCAAAATGTGTGCCAAAACCGTCAACACCTTTGTGAAGAAATCCACTCTGTCCTGGAGGAAAACGAGCGTTGGACCCGAGAGAAAGCTGCTGAGAATAAAGCCACCAGTCCTTTCTGGTACCAGGTATGTTGTCCTTTACTCTAGGATGCAGTTGCAGACCATATAATATGCGATGAAAAAAAAAAAAAAATGAAGACAGGCAACCACTCACCTGTGGCTGACTCCCGCAGGGCTGTACATATGTGCAACACTACAGATAATTTCCCTAGCTTCTTTTCCCAGGTAAAATACAAACTCTATCACACATGCACAACCATACACACTCACACATATGGTTGTGAGGGGTTGCATTTGGGTGTCTGTTTTGCTATATCTGTGGGTAGCCAGATATGAGTGCAAACTTCAGAGCTCTGGAAGAAATGGAGAAATGGAGGATGCCACCAGGTGGGAGAGCCACCTGCAGAGGAGTGAAATGCAACACACAGACTGTGAACAAACAAGAGGCCAGGACAAGGACAAATAACCTTGACAACAGTGAGGCACTAAGCTAGGCCTTTCCCACAACAATAACGAAAAGATCAAAAGCAGCAGAGAGACAAATCCAACACATGACCGAAGAGAGTAAGTAGACTACTGGCCATTAAAATTGCTACACCAAGAAGAAATGCAGATGATAAACGGGTATCCATTGGACAAATATATTATAGTAGAACTGACATGTGTTGTATTTTCATGCAATTTGGGTGCATAGATCCCGAGAAATCAGTACCCAGAACAACCACCTCTGGCTGAAATAATGGCCTTGATATGCCTGGGCATTAAGTCAAACAGAGCTTGGAGCCCATGCAGCTTCAACACGATACCACAGTTCATCAAGAGTAGTGACTGGCGTAATGTGATAAGCCAGTTGCTCAGCCACCATTGACCAGATGTTTTCAATTGGTGATGGATATGCAGAATGTGCTGGCCATGGCAGCAGTCGAACATTTTCTGTATCCAGAAAGGCTTGTACAGGACCTGCAACATGCAGTCGTGCATTATCCTGCTGAAATGTAGGGTTTCGCAGGGAGTGAATGAAGGATAGAGCCACGGGTCGTAACACATCTGAAATGTAACGTCCACTATTCAAAGTACCATCAATGCAAAGAAGAGGTGACCGAAACGTGTAACTGATGGCACCCCATACCATCACGCCGGGTGATACGCCAGTATGGCGATGACGAATACACACTTCCAATGTGCGTTCACCGTGATGTCACCAAACATAGATGTGACCATTATGATGCTGTAAACAGAACCTGGATTCATCCGAAAAAATGATGTTTTGCCATTCGTGCACCCAGGTTCGTCCTTGAGTACACCATCGCAGGCGCTCCTGTCTGTGATGCAGCGTCAGGGGTAACCGCAGCCAAGGTCGTCAAGCTGAGAGTCCATGCTGCTGCAAATGTTGTCAAACTGTTTGTGCAGATGGTTGTTGTCTTGCAAACGTCCCCATCTGTTGACTCAGGGATAGAGACGTGGCTGCATGATCCATTACAGCCATGCTGATAAGATGCCTGTCCTCTCAGCTGCTAGTGATACGAGGCCATTGGGGTCAAGCACGGCCTTCCGTATTACTCTCCTGAACCCACTGATTCCATATTCTGCTAACAGTCATTGGATCTCAACCAAGCGAGCAGCAATGTCGCGATACGATAAACCACAATCGCGATAGGCTACAATCCAACCTTTATCAGAGTTGGAAACGTAATGGTACACATTTCTCCTCCTTACATGAGGCATCACAACAATGTTTCACCAGGCAATGCTGGTCAACTGCTGTTTGTGTATCAGAAATCGGTTGGAAAATTTCCTCATGTCAGCACGTTGTAAGTATCGCCATCGGCGCCAACCTTGTGTGAATGCTGTGAAAAGCTAATCATTTGCATATCACAGCATCTTCTTCCTGTCAGTTAAATTTCGCGTCTGTAGCACATCATCTTCGTGGTGTAGCAATTTTAATGGCCATTGTGTAGATGACAAGCAAGGTAATTATCAAGCCGTCCTAGTGCAGTGAAGATAGATCTGACCATATCAAGCACAAACACTGAACCAATGAGCTGTGCACTGGGTGGCTGTCTATACATCAGCCACGTGGAACACCATTGGCCACTGTATTCACATGGTGTGAGACAGTGGAACTCTCACCCTGCAAGCACAGCACTGTGCAACAACCAGGGTTCCCTCTAACGGTCACCCAAGTCCATCTCTCTGGTTAGCATTCAACCTCCTTGGTGTCCAATACCAGATATATGTTTACGTGTGCGGGAGTTTATGCCTAAATGGGAAAAGTATGGAAGCTTGAAGACAAGTAAGTTACTTAATTAATTCCATGTTCCAAAGCTCATGTTTACAATAAATATAGTTATATGGAACATGTCAATTGAAAAACGTTTGCAGAGATCATTAAAAAATATATATTTATATGACTACTTGGCTAGAAGCTGGCCATTTACATGTCTGCAATGGGCTACTTATATCAGCTCAAGAGTTCCCTCTATGGTATAGCAGTTCTTAAGGGAAAACAACTGAAATTTAAATTCGGAAACAATTTTGCTGTGAGTCAGATATTTTGTTTCTGTGAGCAGTTAGTAAAAGAATTTTGTAGCTGTGTGTTTCACCTCTTTCTATGCCAAAATTAGATTAATTACTGGTACATGTAAAGGCAAATCATTTTTCCTTGTAGTAATGTTTTGGTAATATTTCTATCATTCTCTACATATTTGCTTATGAAGTCATAAATACTTGATTTGTTTACATATCGATGAGCAGCTGTTTTGTTTTACATTATTTTCTATAAAGTTCTATGATGAAAATTTTAACTATAAGATTATATTAAATAATTGGATTGACATTAAGATGAATAAGTAGATTGCACTAAAACATGTTTACTCAAAGTTTTGATTTTTACATTTCTGTAATTTAGTCTATGGATTGAGGCGGTCGACTTCATTGTCTACAAGCCATTAAATTACTTTAAATTATCTTAGAAAACATTTAATATGAATCAGGATGAGGACATGAACACAAGATGCAAGTAAACATACTGATGTATTGAGTATTCATGTAGTTGGAGGCATCATACAGTGCAACTGAAAAGTCTATTGCATCCTCTGATATGGATCTGGTATTTCATAATGTAGCTCATGACTTGGTAGTTACATTTCAATGTACACATTGACCTTCACAAGTAATTCCAATTACTTTCTTTGTGCAATAGATATTTTTAGCCTAAATGAGAAGTTACCCTGCATTTTATACCACAGGACTTGAGTGAAGTTGGTGGTTTCTATGTTCTCCAAGGCAGTAATTTGTCTTATGGCAAAAGTAACTATTGCAGTTCTCTGTTGTGTTATGCGTGTATATGTGCATCAGTCAACTACTGTATGTGTATGCCTGTACTCATTTTTGTTTGTTGTTTCTATCTTGTAATTCCCACTATCACAATAAACCCTAGAATTATGGCCAACACCATAGTGTAGGTAGCTCAGAATATTGAATTTTCAGTGAAACTAGTATCTTCTGTATGAGCTAATCAGAAAGGAAGAGACCTGGAAAACTACAAAACTTGCAGGGAGAATGACAGATTATACATCTTTTGTAGTTGATAGAGGTTGTAGATATAGGCATTCATGGTGTCATTGTGAGACATTGGAATGTAGTTTGAAACCTTCACTCACATATTAGTTACTTGTAATTTCAATTTTGTAATTTCTGGAAGGTTAGTGAAATACTATATGTTTGAATAGCTATGACATTCAGTATATGTATAAATAACAGTCTTGTGGAATATACAGTGTTTATTTAAACAAATCTCTGTTGGGATGTCAGTTCTGTTCTGACTGTGCATTGGTGTCAGTAATAAACATGCTTTCAGTGATAAATGTTGAAATTCACTGATGACCCTGTCTTGGGAGTTGGGCTTGATTGTGGTTTAGGTGTGACATTGTATGGTAAGGATTTTGGGTACTTTAAAACATCTACATCACCCTGTCTACAATTATGCAATGTAAAAGCCATTAACTATATAAGAAGGAACCTGGATACAGCCAGTATATTGTTCCTAATACCTGTAAATTTAGGAGACAGATGGATTCCAAAACAGCAGCAAGACAGCTGCACACCACATTCCATCTGAGTTTTCTGTAGATGCCAGTCATGATCAGACAAATTGGCTGAAAGGGCTTCCCCGAGTCACCAAATATAGCAGGTGGGATGTCAGGATGTGTATGGCAACTATGTACTTTTACTTGGATGACACAGCCAGCAGTGGTTCAAGGACCGCAAAGAGAAGCCAAATAGCAGGTACAAATTCCAACCGAACTGAAGAAAATATGATGTGACAACCAGCAGCAAGTCTGACTGGTTGAAAAACAGGCCTAAGTCATGGAAAACTGACAATTCTGTACATACACAATGATTGTGAATCCTAACATGACAGAGGCAGACAAAATCTAAAACCTGATGAAAGGAATTGCAGAGGACATGTACCAGGCCCTTCTGGTAAGTGATGTCACGATGAGGATTAATGGTGCCACAAACTGAGGAAATGCAACAGGAGAAGAGAGAGAGAGAGAGAGAGAGAGAGAGAGAGAGAGAGATGGACAAAAGAGGTAAGACCGAATGCCAAATATGGTCCTTCTGGTGGTTGTGGAAGATCACCATGAGATCACTTCTGTCATACATGGTAAGAGAAAAGATAAAAGATCCCGCCAACAAATCCTGTAATTCTTCTTCACATTCACAGAGGATTGCAATGTCATCAATGCATCTTATCATTGATATCCTTTCATCCTGAAATTTTAATCCTTCTCTTGAATCTTTCTTTCATTTCCGTCATTGTTTCTCCAGTGTATAGATTGAATAGAAAGGGTGAACGTCTGCATCCCTGTCTTACATGCTTTTTAACCCAAGCACTTCATTCTTTGTCTTCCAGTCTTATTGTTCCCTCTTGGTTCTTGTACAGATTGTATATTACCCATCTCTCTCTACAGTTTAATTCTATTTATCTCAGAATTTATACCATTTTAGATTGCTGAATGCTTTTTCTAGATTGAAAATGCTATGAGCATGTTTTGATTTTCCTTCAACCTTGCTTCCATTATCAAGTGCAACAAGAGGTCTTTACCTTTCCTGAAGCTGAACTGGTTGCCATGTAAGTGATCCTCAATTTTCTTTTCCATTCTTCTGTATATTATTCTGTCAGCAGGTTGGATGTGTGAGCTGTTAAGTTGACTGTGAGATAGTTTCACACTTATATGTCCTTACTATTTAGAATTGTGTGGATGATATTTTTCCGCAAGTATGACGGTACATCATCAGTCTCACAGATTCTACACACCAGCTTGAATAGTCATTTGGTTGCCACTTCACCCAATAATTTTAGAAATTCTCATAGAATGTTACCTGTCCCTTCTGCCTTATTTGATGATGAGTCTTCCAACTTTTTTAAATTCTGACTCTAATACTGGATCCCCTTTGTCATCCCTATCGACTCCAATTTCTTCTTCCAACACATCTTCAGACAGTTCCTCCCTCTTATAGAGGCCTTCAATGCACTCTTTCCACCTATCTGCTCTCTCTTCTGCATTTAACAGTGGAATTAACCTTGCAATCTTAATGTTGCCACCCTTGCTTTTAATTTCACCAAAGGTTGTATTGACTTTCTGTATACTGAATCAATCCTACATGTATAATTACTTTTTTGATAACTTCACACATTCCCTGCAGCCATTTCACCTTGGTTACCCTGTTTTTGCTTTTTATTTCATTCCTAAAGGATTTTTGTTCCTGTCTTCCCCAGAACATTTTTGTAATTCCTTCTTTTGTCAATCAGTTGATCTATTTCAACTGTTACCCAAGATTTCTTGGCAGTTACCATCCTTGTATCTATGTTTGTCTTTCCCTCATCTGGTATTGGCCTTTTAATGAGATGCCCCCTCCTCTTCAACTGAGCTGCCTACTCTGTTGTTCCTTATTGCAGAATCCACATCCTTAGTGAACTTCAAATGTGTTTCATTATTCTTCAGTACTTCTGTATCCTGCTTCCTTCCACATTGATTCTTTTTGATGATTCTCTTAAATTTCAGTCTACTTTTCACCTTTGTTGAATTCTGATGTAGGTCAGCATCTATACCTGTGTATGCTATCCAATACCATATCCTGATTTTGGAATCTCTGTCTGACCGTGATGTAATTCAACTGGAGCCTTAGCATGGCTCCCGGTCTTTTCCAAGAATACCTCCTCATCTTGCAATTCTTCAACAGTATATTCATTATTACTGTCTAAAATTTATTGCAGAACTCAATTACTCTTTTTCCTCTGTCATTCCTACTTCCAAGTCTATATTCTCTTATAACCCTTTCTTCTATTCCTTCCCCTACAACCTCATTCAAACCTCCCTAGACTATTAGATTTTTGTCTCCCTTTAGATACTGAATTATGTGTTCAAGATTCTCATATACACTACTGGAAATTGAAATAAGAACACCGTGAATTCATTGTCCCAGGAAGGGGAAACTTTATTGACACATTCCTGGGGTCAGATACATCACATGATCACACTGACAGAACCACAGGCACATAGACACAGGCAACAGAGCATGCACAATGTCGGCACTAGTACAGTGTATATCCATCTTTCGCAGCAATGCAGGCTGCTATTCTCCCATGGAGACGATCGTAGAGATGCTGGATGTAGTCCTGTGGAACGGCTTGCCATGCCATTTCCACCTGGCGCCTCAGTTGGACCAGTGTTCATGCTGGACGTGCAGACCGCGTGAGACGACGCTTCATCCAGTCCCAAACATGCTCAATGGGGGACAGATCCGGAGATCTTGCTGGCCAGGGTAGTTGACTTACACCTTCTAGAGCACGTTGGGTGGCACGGGATACATGCGGACGTGCATTGTCCTGTTGGAACAGCAAGTTCCCTTGCCGGTCTAGGAATGGTAGAACGATGGGTTCAATGACAGTTTGGATGTACCGTGCACTATTCAGTGTCCCCTCGACGATCACCAGTGGTGTACGGCCAGTGTAGGAGATCGCTCCCCACACCATGATGCCGGGTGTTGGCCCTGTGTGCCTCGGTCGTATGCAGTCCTGATTGTGGCGCTCACCTGCACGGCGCCAAACACGCATACGACCATCATTGGCACCAAGGCAGAAGCGACTCTCATCGCTGAAGACTACACGTCTCCATTCGCCCCTCTATTCACGCCTGTCGCGACACCACTGGAGGCGGGCTGCACGATGTTGGGGCGTGAGCGGAAGACGGCCTAACGGTGTGCGGGACCGTAGCCCAGCTTCATGGAGACGGTTGCGAATGGTCCTTGCCGATACCCCAGGAGCAACAGTGTCCCTAATTTGCTGGGAAGTGGCGGTGCGGTCCCCTACGGCACTGCGTAGGAGATCCTACGGTCTTGGCGTGCATCCGTGCGTCGCTGCGGTCCGGTCCCAGGTCGACGGGCACGTGCACCTTCCGCCGACCACTGGCGACAACATCGATGTACTGTGGAGACCTCACGCCCCACGTGTTGAGCAATTCGGCGGTACGTCCACCCGGCCTCCCGCATGCCCACTATACGCCCTCGCTCAAAGTCCGTCAACTGCATATACGGTTCACGTCCACGCTGTCGCGGCATGCTACCAGTGTTAAAGACTGCGATGGAGCTCCGTATGCCATGGCAAACTGGCTGACACTGACGGCGGCGGTGCACAAATGCTGCGCAGCTAGCGCCATTCGACGGCCAACACCGCGGTTCCTGGTGTGTCCGCTGTGCCGTGCGTGTGATCATTGCTTGTACAGCCCTCTCGCAGTGTCCGGAGCAAGTATGGTGGGTCTGACACACCGGTGTCAATGTGTTCTTTTTTCCATTTCCAGGAGTGTACTTTCTCCACCTCTCCATATGCTGATTGTGACATTGGCATGTATATCTGAACTCTCATTGCCAACACTGTTTTTCTGTCAAATATGATGAGAACAACTCTATCACTGAATTGTACACAGTAGTTCACACTCTGCCCTGCCTCCATATACATAATGAGTCATACCCCTATTATAGCATGCTATTGACATTACCCTATATTCATTTGACCAAATATCCTTATCTCCTTTCCATTGTACTTTATTGATCCCCACTACATCTAGCTTGAGCTTTTGCATTGCCATTTCCTGATTTTCTATGTTTCCCACTACATTCAGACTTCTGACATCCCATGTACTATTGCATAGAATGTTACCCTGTTGTTGGCTGCTCTATTGGTCACCTCCCTCTTTTCAGTCCCATCCCAGATGTATGAATGGGGGACTAATCTGCTATCATTTGCCACTGGAGAGATCATTATGACACTTTTTTTCAATTACAGGCCACATGTCCTGTGAATACAAATTGTGTCTTTAATTCAGTGGTTTCCATTGTCTTCTGCATCCTCATTCTGATGATCATTGCTGATTCTTCCACCTTTTAGGGGCAGTTTTCCAACCCAGGGGCAAGAGAGTGCCCTCCACCTCTGTCTGCTCCTCTGCCCTCTTTGACAAGACTATTGGCAGAACAAGGGTGACTTCTTGTGCTGGAAGTCTTCATTCACCATTGCTGATGATTTTTATTCAAAATTTAAACAGTGGCAGGGTTTGAACAGAGGGCCGAGGACATTTTCATTAATAGTCAGGCACTACCTCTAGACCACAAGAGGTAGCAGCCTTGAATTTTGACCAGATACATCAAGAGCTAGTAAAGAATGTTGAAGAAGAGGTGTACCAGTTTACGGCTGCAGTCATCAATCAACAACCCAGCATCTTACCAACATACATACAACCAACTCCTCCACCACATCGTGGCCCACAGAAGAACAGACTTTTATAGGATAGAGGAAACACACCACTCTGTTTTCACTGTGAATGCCCTGGGCATATTATGTACTACTGCAGAGAAAGAAGATGAGCATTCAATGATTATTATGCCACAAGATATCAATCCTATTTATGCAACTCAAATGCAGGTGATAATAGTCCACTTGTTGGCCACAGCTCATTGCCATATCATGTATGAGATCACTCCCCAAAATGCTGTAGCAGTTCCCCATCACCACACAGAGGTACCAGCTGCTTGCCTAAAGCAAGGTGACCACCTTTGGATGTGTGGCTGCCATGGCTGAAAATCTCCCATGAACAACAGGTACCAAAATGATATGAAATCTCATTGATCTTATCACTAATGGCCAACCAGCTCAGATACAAATTGACTCAGGAGCTTCTTTTTCAGCGATGACAAATGCCTGTGGTCACCAGCTGAAGAATACTTTGTTCAGTTATATTAAAGTGATTGTGTGTAGGTCACAAGTGGGGAATACATCCAGCCAACAGGAACATGTATTGCAAGAATAACTATCAGTAGCAGAACACAGTTCTTTGAATTTGTAATTTTGATGGAATGTAGTCAAGACATTGTTCCCAGATGGGATGGCTTGCAGTCATTACAAGCAAACATTAATTGTGGAAGATCAGAGCTCCAGATTGTGGAAAGTGATTTGTACAGCACCCATAACAAGGACTGGTTTGGATGGTCCTTTAATATTGAAGACACAATTACTCCACTATCATCAATGAGACAAGTTCCAATAGCCAACTGATGCAAATTAAACTGTGCAGCTAATGTTAGTTGGAACAATCTATTCAGGCTCACAAAAGAAATGTACATGTCAGCAATATTAATAAGCATTGTGGGTGATTAAGGAGAACATTGGATCACTAATTGTCATGAGCAGCCCCAACTAATCTCTGAATATTAGACAGCTAAACCAGTCCAGGAAGTGACTCAGTGTCATCAACACAGAAGTTCCACTACCACTATTTATAAGGCAGGGGATGAACCTAACTGCCAATAGCTTCTGGCCTGGATGAGATACAACATCTGTGAGTAATACCTACTCTGTGTCAATTTTTGGATGCTTTCAAATCCTGAGTGAATAGAAGACAGATAAAGCAGCCAATGATAAAAACATGATATCAACATTGGCACCATCCACCAATTATTCAGCACTCATATAGTCACCAGTCGAATGACAGATAATTGCAGAGGAAGTTGAGAAGGTACTGCTAAATGACATCATTGAATCTTGAGAGAGACCTTGGTCCTCTTCAGTGGGTCTTGTGAAGAAGGACACCACATGGCATTTCTGTGCTGACTAGTGATGACTGAACAAGATCATGAAGAAAGATGTCTAATCATTACCATGCATTAATGACATCCTGGAATGCTTGAAAGGAGCAAAAGTACTTCTCAATTATGGATATACAGACAGGCTGCTGTCAAATTTAGGTTGACTAGCTGACTGGGGAAAGATTGCCTTCTGAAGTACTGATGGCCTCCATGAGTTTAAAGATACGCCGTTTGGATTATATAGCACTACAGCCATTTTTGAATGTGGGATGGACAATCTGCTTTGACACTTTAATCTGACCCACAACCATATTGTAGTGTGTTCAGACTGAAGGTCTTCTGAATCTGAAAAAGTGCCTATTCAAATCCCAAGAAATAAAAATCTTGGGGCATGTAATGATGGCAATGCAGTTCATCCCAATCAAGGGAAAATAGGAACAATTGCATTCTTGATGTGAGAAGTTTTTTGGAATGTGCTCAAACTATTGGTGATTCATAAAAGACTTCTGTGTCAAGGTACATACCTTGCAACATCTACTGCAGGGAGACACCAAATGTTTTTCCTGGAATGAGGCACAAGGAAGATCTTCCCTTGCCCTCAAGGAGATGCTAACATCTACACCAGTTCTAGCATTATGCGATGAGAATGCTGAGAGAGAACTTCACATAGATGCTAGAGGATTTAGGATAGCAGGAGTTCTAGAACAAATCCAGGACTATGCTGAAAAGATCATAGTTTATGCTTTTGGAGTACTCTCAAATTCCAAGAAGAACTACTATACAACCAAGAAAGTGTGCCTTGCAGTTGTTAGGGAACTCAAAAAGTTATGGCTGTATTTATTTGTCAACCCATTCATTGTTGTGATGGATCATGATTTTCTATGCTAGCTGATTAGCCTGAAGGGTATGTTGTATCAACTGATGAGACGTGCACTGAGGCTTCAGCAGTATGATGTCACAGAGGTCTACAAAAATGGATGAAAACACAAATACACTGACAGCCTTTCAAGGCATCCTTTGGCAGAACACAGCAGCACGAATGAAATCTGAAATTACTTCATTAAATGACACTGCTGTTGCACACAGGGAAGATCCAGCATTGCTTAAAACTGTAGAAGCCATGGAACCAGCCAAAGGAGGATTCCAGTTAATAAATGGGGCATTGTATACGAAGATTTATGATCCAGTGGGGTGGAAATGGTTGCTTGTTATCCCAGCTCACCTGCAGCCAGCAATCCTGATGTATTTCCACAACACTCCAATATCTGGTCACCTGGGATCAGTGAAAACTGGACTGAATCAGAACAGGTATCAGTGGCCACATCACTACTGATCTATTAGACACTAGGTCAGCCACTGTAATGAATGCCAATGACAGAATAATGTATTATTGCAACTACCTCTGGGACGTCATAACCCCCCCCCCCCCCCCCCCCAATGCAACAATGCTATTCGACTGAAATGGTGTTGACCTCATGGAGAGGTTCCCAAAGTCCACAAATGGGAATTGATGGATAATAGTCTGCACCGACTACCTCAACTACTATGTGCCTCACATTCACGTTGCGACATCTCCCACAGGATGACAACTGCCTAAAATGTTGGCAGATATGCTCTTGATGTACACTGGTCTCAAACAGAAAGATTGGGATACTATACTGCCTGTTGTGACATTCGCATACAACACAGCAAAGCAAGACAGTGCAGGTTTCACGCTGTTCTTTCTGCTCAATGATTCTGAGGCCAAAGTGATATGGAATACACTGTAGATGACTAAATGAAATACCTGATCTGCAGGATGGAAGAGGCAAGGTAGCTCTTTCACTACAGTCCCTGGATGCCTGGGAGGAAGGCCGAGAGCACTATATGCTATGCACCGGCCAGTGAGATACAGGCTGGGAGACTTGGTTTGAATTTTTGTGCCTGTACATAAAGTGGGACTATCAGAAATTTGCCAAAGCACTACCTTGGGCCACATCATATCCTTCATTGCTTGTTTGACATCACATATGAAGTTGAGAATTATGACCCATCATCAAGAAGGTACAAAGCACAGACACATCACCCATGTCCTCTGTATGAAACGCTATTACATTTCATAAGTGCAGATTGGTGATGGGAGGTTCCAGGAAACTGAAGACCCATTTGATGGTTGTTAAGCTTCGATGGGAGGGGTTAACTTTGGTGCTCATCACAGTGAAGATGATATAATGACACAACAAGAATGTAAGGATCAGCCTGCATGACCATACAGAAGACCATTCACAATATCTAGATCCTGGGTGCTGCAGCTGGCTCCAATGAGGACTTTGGAGATCAATTCTGTTCTGGCTGTTTTAATTATGTTCTTGTAACGTGACAAGTTCCATTAAAATTGATCAACCCAGTGCCACTGGGTAAACAGTTTATTACAGATGTGTTCTTGCACTGCCCTGGATGACTAAAATAGTGACATTCCTGTGGAACCTCACAGAAAAAAATATGAGATAGCATTTTGAGCAGTGAAATGAAGGAAAGCAGACATCAGATGACTCAAATGAGTTCTACTCTGAAGGCGACTACCACTAATTGAATGTTTTTCATATGTACACAAATTAGTAGCAGCTGTGTCATTTTCTATCTCCTTTTTGTGTCAGAAATCAATGCATCTCAATTTAAATCTATTATAAACTGCTTGTCTTTTGTCCATACCAAATGGTTTAATTAATTGTGATGAAGCATATAACTATGTAAGAACACAACTTGAGGGGAAAAAAGCATCATAATACACAACTTCTTAGTACTATGAGAAACCCCATTCCCTTTTTATTGAAGTGTCTGCCTTGGAATACACAGTGTGTTCACTGAAAGATAAGTAGGAAAAGAAACAAGGCAAAACCACAGATTCATGATAATATTGATAAAAAGAAGATTGTCAGTCACAGCCTCTTGTTAAGAAAGGATGAACCTTGTACAAAACTTCTCTTCTGCAGTAGATTTCATGTTCATGATTATCAATTTTTCTGTTTGTGGTGGATGTGGTACTTTATTTGCAGCATTTGTTGAAATTATGCACTTTTCAAAGCAATTGGAAATTTCTACTGTTTGTGGAACAGTCTGTCCTCACAAGACGTATCTAAAGTAATCACAAGTCCATGAAACCTCCAACTCAATGAGTAAATTTACAGTTAATCAAATTTATCTTACACTGCTATTACTTATCTAATGTTTCTGGAATACATGCTTATTACTCAATATTTTCAGGTACATTTGTTCTACTTGCAACTAGATGGCCTTGAAGTTGGATGGAGGCAAGGAGTAGAAAGAAGCAGGCTGGAATTGGATATTCCGCACTTGGACTTCATGTAAGATACAGAAATAATTGCTAAATATTAGTAGAAATGAAACCACATTATTTTTTTCTTCAGTTTCTGTGTTAGTAAGTTCAAGAAATATAAATGAGAAGGTATTTTATGCTCTTGTAGCTGGTCCTCTCCAGTTCAGAGAACTGAAGTTCAGTACCAAACTTTGTGTTACAGTTGGATGAATGCAGTAACTGACATTATTGATCTGGAAAGGAGACACTCCAGTACTCTTGAACCTTCATTGGGGCTCTTCACTGCTGCAAATTTCTCATCCATTCTTGTGAAACATTTGCATGATACTCAAGAAATTTTCATGGCTCACAATACTGGAGGAATGTAAGAACTTATGAGTTATTTTTATGGATTATTTTGTCATATATTTCCAATAAAATAGTCTTATTAAGAGCTATTTTACAGCATAGGAAACAATCTTCAATTATGATTTGTATTTACTACAGAGTGGATTATATGCATTTGCATGTTGCATATGTATTTGCATATTTGGTTCCTTTACACTGGTTATTGCAAATTTGAAATAAAAACTAGTGATGCTGCATATTTTTGCTTTATGTTTATAATATTTTAAAAATTTAACTTAATCTTGGTTTGATATCTCAGAGTAACCGTGATCTGCAACTGTGTGCGATCACTAACTGAGAAACTGCTGGCTAGTCAGCTGGTTACTGAACAGGACCAGGCAGGCAGAGCCAATGCACCTGCTGCCTGCAGCCCCACTTAATTCCCTCCTCTGTCGTACCATAAACATCACTAACAATTAAATTACACAAGTTGTTAGTCACACATCCACTGTTTCAATTTAGCTTTCTTCCTATTTGTACGAAGTTTAATGTTTTTATGTGTAGTGTGTAATGTGTTGTGCACCATGATGCCTGGAAAAAGAAATGTTTGTTTCGTGGATAGCTGACTATCCGGGAACATTTACACATGGCAGAAATGGTTTATATTGTGGAATTTGTGGGAAAAATGCGTCATGCAAAAAAGTTGCAAATAGACTAGCATGTCAAGACAAGTCTTTATATTAAAGGAATGCAAAACAAAGACCCATAAAAAAAAATTTGACAGCAGCAAGTAACATTGCTTTGACATGGATGTAAGTGAGGCATTCATTGCAAGTAATATTCCTGTTGACAGACTTGCAAATCATATCCTCAAAGGCTCCCTTTGCAAATATAGCTTAAATCAAAATATATCTGATGAATCAGCATTGCAAAAAAATTACAGACCAACAACTTATCCACATGTTCAGGAAAAAATTCGCAATGAACTCAAGGACAACATTATTTGGATTTCAGTTGACAAAACTGCCAACACTTGGGGCTGTTACGTTACAAATTTAATTATTGGTGCATTAAAACAAGAGCCTTTGTCTTCCTATTTAGTGGCATGCAAAGAATTTGAAAAGAAAAATCATTCTACGATTGCCAGATTCATGAATGAGGGTATTAGAAAAATATTTCCAGAATTTTCTGCAGATGAAAGGATGTTTGTGTTTCTCTCAAATGCAGATGCCTATATAATCAAAGCAAAAAAAGCCCTCCAAGTATTTTATCCCAATTGGATTCATGTGATATGCTTTCATTGCAGAGTATACTGCCTTGCTGAAAAAGCACAGTCAATATTTGGGAATATAATAAGTTGATTTCATCCGCAAAGAAAGCAATTTTTAAAATTCCTGCTCGCATCAAGTCCTACAAAGAAAAACTATGAAATGTGCCTTTACCTCTTGAACCAGTGGTAACTTGTTGGGGAATTTGTGTCAAAGCCGGGTTGTTTTCCAGTGAAAATTTCGAGGCCATCAGAGGCATAGTGAATGACTCCAATAGTGCAGAAGATTTGTAGTTTGTCAGTGCAAGGAAGTATTAAATGATTCCAGTATTTAAACAAAAAAAATATTGTGATTAGTACTCATTATTCCCATGTACTTGTGAGTATTAAAAAGCTTGAAAGTCAAGGTGTGGCACTGAATGAACCTATTCAGATAATGAATAAAATTAGTTTAGTGAACTTCTCATTGCCAGAGGTATTCCCAATAAAACGTAAAGAAAAGTTTGAAAACATTTTGAACAATAAATCCGGCTTTGGACCTGAAATGTCAGTGGATGCCCCAGGATAAGGAAACAACTAAACAGGCATGGTAAAGATGCAAGCAATTTATCACAAGTCATTTGTTACTTTACGAAAGTCCAACAGTCCTTTATTACACAGATACCAAAACACTAATAAAAATAAATGATTCAGGCAGTTACTCCAAAATTTCTTCAGTTAAACCAATTAATGATTAATTATTTAATTTAAATGAATAAAATGCACTAACTTAGGAAGGACTAACAAGCATGTAGTACAATCAAATATAATCCAAAAATGTGCTTGGTGCTGGTCAAACAGTGACAGCAACAATGCTAAAGATAACAATTCCAACATTTGGCTGGCCAAAGAGGGCACCTGACATTACTGAATATAACTTTCAAGAAATGTGATAACATAAAATTACACAACTCTGGTATCTGACAAGCTGAGGCCTGTTAAATACTGATATTTTATGCAACAATCACAGAAACAACTGCCAACACAAATATCCAATATATGATCAATCAGAGAAGTCCTTTGTGCATAATCAAGGCACTACATGGAAAAATAATAAAATACCGTTTAACAAATTGAGTATTACACCAATATTAAAAACCATTATGTTGAAACCAAATTTCAGACAGGGAAAACATGGAAGGGGCAGGTACGGCTGGCCAGGTCTGAGTAAGATGGTGTAGAATAATGGGCACTTGTAGTTAAATTAATACCTGATAGCTACAAGATAGAAATTCAACTTATGAGGGATGCCACATCAAGCCAGGAGGCCGCAATGTCTCAGAGGCTATGGTGAGATGGGAAATGGTGCACTGCTGGCGTGCACATACACAGCTGATGTGGACAGGCTATGCCTGATGAACCGTGGGTTACAAATAACACCCCTGGGCAGCATCTCCAAACAGTTCGAACAGCTCAGAAAGCCAAGAGCAAAAAGCTGACATATAATTCATACATGATAATAATAGAACATATGAAAATGCTCAAAGAAATTCAATGTGAGCATGGTCCCATGCCCAACCAAAACTTTTGTATTACAATAAGAATTACTAAGAGAATTAACTGGTTAATCTTACAATAAAATATCACAACAAGATAATGTAATAACCAAGTAATCACAGCTTACTCAAACCCATTAACTTAAGTGACTTAAAAGGTAACAGGCAAATCTTGAGGGCTAACACCCAAACAACTACAATAGTAATTATATTTAGAAGAATAAATATTAATTTTTTTGAAAGGGCCAAAATCTCACCAAAGTTATGGAACTTAATTATGCAAATGAGCCAAGGTTCACTGGGCTGCTAGTGTTTGCTTACCAAGGTCATAGGTAACATTGTAGTCATTACATCAATCATGGAAGCAACAGCTTCCAGCACAAATAA
The DNA here is from genome assembly GCF_023898315.1 of Schistocerca nitens. Lineage (NCBI taxonomy): Eukaryota > Metazoa > Arthropoda > Insecta > Orthoptera > Acrididae > Schistocerca > Schistocerca nitens. The sequence goes on from NC_064614.1 coordinate 1,126,666,482, forward strand.
GACTCAGCTTCAACAACAATGATCAGTAATACACGTGGAGGCCTAGAACATATGACACAATTAATTTCAGATCCAAATGACAAGATAAGCAGACATTGGCCAAGTTTCAATCAAAATAAATTTTAAAGTAAGTCAAATATGGCCCTCAGATAATCTCAAACAGAGGCACCAAAAGGTAAATTTAACACTTGAGAATCATAGGCAATCCAGCATAGTGGGAGCAAGTTCAGCATGGGAGCACATGTGTGAACAGCACTCCAATAGCCACATCAGCAACTATGTCTCCTTAATCCACGTAAACTGTCTGTGTCGGCATTAGGCCCAAGCGTACAGCTCTTTTCAATCTATCCCAGGCATGTTCGATAGAGTTCATGTCTGGAGAACATGCTGGCCACTCAAGTCAAGTGATGGCATTATCCTGAAGGAAGTTATTCATAAGATGTGCATGATGGGGCCCCGAATTGTTGTCCATGAAGACGTATGCCTCACCAATATGCTGTCAACATGGTTGAACTCTTGGTCGGAGGATGGCATTAGTGTGCTGTACAGCTGATATGGTGCCTTCCATGACCACCAGCAGTGTACGTTGGCCACACATAATACCACCCCAAAACATCAGGGAACCTCCACCTTGCTGCACTTACTGGATAGTGTGTCTAAGGTGTTCAGCCTGACCGGGTTGCCTCCAAACACGTCTCCAACAATTGTCTGGTTGGAGGCAAATGCAACACTCATCGGTGAAGAGAACTTAATGACCCATTCAGCATGTTGTCGGGCCCATCTGTATCATGCTGCATGGTGTCGTGGTTGCAAAGATGGACATTGCCATGGACGTTGGGAGTGAAGTTGCGCATCATGCAGCCTATTGTGCACAGTTTGAGTCGTAACACGTCCTGTGGCTGCATGAAAAGCATTATTCAACATAGTGGCATTGCTCTCAGGGTTCCTCTGAGCTATAATTTGTAGGTAGCGGTCATCCACTGCAGTAGTAGCCCTTTGGTGGCCTGAGCGAGGCATGTCATCGACAGTTCCTGTCTCTCTGTACCTCCTCCACGTCCGAACAACATCGCTTCGGTTCACACTTCCCTTGTTGAGAGTCCATCCTGGCACAAAGTAACAATGTGAATGTGATCGAACTGTGGTCTTGTCCATCTAAGTATGGCTGAACTACAGACAACATGAGCCGTGTACCTCCTTGCTGGTGGAATGACTGGAACTGATTGGCTGTCGGACCCCCTCCGTCTAATAGGCGCTGCTCATGCATGGTTGTTTACATGTTTGGGCGGGTTGAGTGACATCTCTGAACAGTTGAAGGGACTGTGTCTGTGATAAAATATCCACAGTCTACGTCTATCTTCAGGAGTTCTGGGAACCGGGGTGATGCAAAACTTTTTTTGATGTGTGTATTTGCCTGTATACATCTCTGCAGCTGTCATTCAGCCCTGTCATCTATGTCCTACTCTACAGTTTGTGCACTACAGTTGCCTCGGTGCCAGTTTTGGATTGTGCCATTTTGCCCCGCATGGTAGAATTCAATCACAGCAGCACGTGAAAAGTTTAAAAACTTAGCTGGTTTGGAAATACTAACACCATTGGCCTGAAAGTCAATGTTCATCCCCTTTTGGATGTCAGATAAACTGCTCTATTTCCGCATTATGACAGCTAAACTGTTTCGAGCACCCTCCAACATGCTTTACATGCAATCCACTGCTAGTGCTATAACTTGCTGTCTGTTAGTGGTTATTGCACATTGATGTTGAACATAACCAGTGGTCACATTAATGTGAATACGCCATGTAATTTCACTGAAGTTTGTTTTAACTTTTCTATATGCTGAATCATTCCTTCCAACTACCATTTCTTTTTCAATTTCTTTGTATTTCTCCTGCAGTCATTTCTCTTTGGCTCCTGTGCAATTCATATTTATTCCATTCCCTTCTTTAGTCAATAAAGAAATGAATACAAATGTAATATATATGCCACTACACTGCTTAGTGCTGTTTGTGCTCATGACAACCAATTTGAACGTAGTAAATTAGTAAAATAAACTGTAATTAAGCTGTGATAGGTTTAGAATTATGTCTACTTCATGTGTAAGCATTTGATAACAGGTTAAGGAAACAGAATATTTATATTTGCTTCTCTCTTGTATCCTGTTTGCTTTCTCTTTTGATTATTTATTCTTTTTGATACACTTTTGAGCATATAACCTCTTTATTTCAATTTGGTGTCTTTGATTTTTATATTTTATACAAAACATTTCATTACTGTCACAATATTTTTTCCTGTTTTTTTTTCCATTTCTTGCAGACCTCTTCCATTTTACATTAATAATGTTTTTGTCAGTATTGATACAATGGCTCACACAATGATTTACAACAGTGTCTCTATATACCTAGTTCCATCTCCACAGTTCTGTCTTGAATAGAGTCTCAGCTGCATAAGGTTATAATATAATAATTTTTTGTTGTGAACTGTCACAGAACCTCAACCCAATACCACATTTGCATATAGCTTCAACATTATAGACACCTTGCATTGTAAAGAGTTGACAGTTTTGTCTGTTGATGTGTTTTAGGTACCAATCAATGCTACGACTTCTTAAGCGATATGAATTAAATTATCATGAGGCACCCGATGAAGTATCTGATGTAGTACCTGGCCAAGTGATAGAATTTTCATCTTATCCTGGCTCAATCCATTCTCAGGATGACTTTTATGTAATCTCTGGTATGTCACATCAGGGGAAGAATCATCAGCTGAAAATAGCAAGCATTCCAATCAACAACTATAACAGAGCTTTGTGGAGAAAATCTAAACCACAACAGCAGGTAAAGTAGTAAAAATATTTTTTTTTTCAGTATTCATATACTTTCATATAAGTAATGTTGTTGTTCCAGAAAGTAAATGATATTTTATTTTTAATTTCTGTTTTTGAAGGAGTAGATGCTGCTTAAAAAATAATGATATGACAAATCAGTGTAATCAGATGTCATGCCAAAGTTTCAATTTTTAGATTTTTACATTTCGTCCTTGAGCTTCCAGAAAAGAAACATATGGCTCAGAAAAAGGAAATGAACTCTAAAAAAACCTCCTTACAGCACACAGTTTTAACATGTTGAGAAGTTGTAACTTGTCAAGAAGTTTTAATCTGTTGAGAAGTTTTAACCCATCAAGAAGTTTTAACATAACAAGTAGTTTTAACCTGTCGAGAAGTTTTAACACATCGAGGAATTTTATCATGTAGTTTTAACCTCACAGGAAGTTTTAAAATGGTACACAGTTTGCAAAAGAACACAAGATTCATTCTGGAAACTCACTCCAGTCTTCTTATTCAATTATTAGTTATTTCAGGGTCATGATCTAAGGAGGGGAAAATAAGCTGCAGATGTGAACTGAAATTTGTGTTACGGAGGGCTTTGGACTAGGGTACTCTATGGTGCTGTGTTAGCTATATTGCTGTAGTGATGTAACAGCTAGCACATCTGCCTAGTTAGCAAGGAGACCTGGGTTCAAGTCCCGACTGCGGCGCAAAAGTAATTCATTTCATCAACTTCTATTATTGTTTTCAAATAACTTATAGGAATACAGCTGGGTGACATCGTTGACAATTGCTGATATTTTGACAGGAGCACTGTAGTTTTCAGGGTGAAACTGCAGCAATTAAGTGTTGTGCATGGGGATTTAAAACATCGCTTTTCAAAGCAATTTCAGAAAGATAACATAAACTGAAACTGAAGAAACTGCAAAAAGGTGGAAATTTAAGGAGATGGGACCTGGATAAACTGAAAGAACCAGAGGTTGTACAGAGTTTCAGGGAGAGCATAAGGGAACAATTGACAGGAATGGGGAAAGAAATACAGTAGAAGAAGAATGGCTAGCTTTGAGGAATGAAATAGTGAAGGCAGCAGAGGATCAAGTAGGTAAAACGACGAGGGCTAGTAGAAATCCTTGGGTAACAGAAGAGATACTGAATTTAATTGATGAAAGGAGAAAATACAAAAATTCAGTAAGTGAAGCAGGCAAAAAGGAATACAAATGTCTCAAAAATGAGATTGACAGGAAGTGCAAAATGGCTAAGCAGGGATGGCTACAGGACAAATGTAAGGATGTAGAGGCTTATTTCATGAGGGGTAAGATGGATACTGCCTACAGGAAAATTAAAGAGACCTTTGGAGAAAAGAGAACCACTTTCATGAATATCAAGAGCTCAGATTGAAACCCAGTTCTAAGCAAAGAAGGGAAAGCAGAAAGGTGGAATGAGTATATAGAGAGTCTATACAGGGGCGATGTTCTTGAGGACAATATTATGGAAATGGAAGATGAAATGGGAGATATGATACTGCATGCAGAGTTTGACAGAGCACTGAAAGACCGAAGTCAAAACAAGGCCCCGGGAGTAGACAACATTCCATTAGAACTACTGATAGCCTTGGGAGAGCCAATCCTGACAAAACTCTACCATCTGGTGAGCAAGATGTATGAGACAGGCGAAATTCCCTCAGACTTCAAGAAGAATATAATAATTCCAATCCCAAAGAAAGCAGGTGTTGGCAGATGTGAAAATTACCAAACTATCAGTTTAATAAGTCACAGCTGCAAAATACTAACGCGAATTCTTTACAGACGAGTGGAAAAACTGGTAGAAGCTGACCTCGGGGAAGATCAGTTTGGATTCCATAGAAATGTTGGAACACGTGATGCAATACTGACCCTACGACTTATCTTAGAAGAAAGATTAAGGAAAGAGTTTCTAGCATTTGTAGACTTAGAGAAAGCTTTTGCAATGTTGACTGGAATACTCTCTTTCAAATTCTGAAGGTGGCAGGGGTAAAATACAGGGAGCGAAAGGCTATTTACAATTTGTACAGAAACCAGATTGCACTTATAAGAGTTGAGGGACATGAAATGGAAGCAGTGGTTGGGAAGGGAGTGAGACAGGGTTGTAGCCTCTCCCCGATGCTATTCAATCTGTATATTGAGCAAGCAGTAAAGGAAACAAAAGAAAAGTTCGGAGTATGTATTAAAATCCATGGAGAAGAAATAAAAACTTTGAGGTTCGCTGATGTCATTGTAATTCTGTCAGAGACAGCAAAGGACTTGGAAGAGCAGTTGAACGGAATCGACAGTGTCTTGAAAGGAGGGTATAAGATGAACATCAACAAAAGCAAAACGAGGATAATGGAATGTAGTTGAATTAAGTCGGGTGATGCTGAGGGAATTAGATTAGGTAATGAGACACTTAAAGTAGTAAAGGAGTTTTACTATTTGGGGAGCAAAATAACTGATGATGGTCGAAGCAGAGAGGATATAAAATGTAGACTGGCAATGGCAAGGAAAGCATTTCTGAAGAAAAGAAATTTGTTAACATCGAGTATTGATTTAAGTGTCAGGAAATCGTTTCTGAAAGTATTTGTATGGAGTGTAGCCATGTATGGAAGTGACACATGGATGATAAATAGTTTAGACAAGAAGAGAATAGAAGCTTTCGAAATGTGGTGCTACAGAAGAATGTTGAAGATTAGATGGGTAGATCACATAACTAATGAGGAGGTATTGAATAGGATTGGGGAGAAGAGAAGTTTGTGGCACAACTTAACTAGAAGAAGGGATCAGTTGGTAGGACATGTTCTGAGGCATCAAGGTATCACCAATTTGGTACTGGAGAGCAGCATGGAGGGTAAAACTCGTAGAGGGAGACCAAGAGATGAATACACTAAGCAGATTCAGAAGGATGTAGGCTGCAGTAGGTACTGGGAGATGAAGAAGCTTGCACAGGATAGAGTAGCATGGAGAGCTGCATCAAACCAGTCTCAGGACTGAACACAACAACAACAACAACACAAACTCTCTCTTCATCTGCCCCCCCCCCCTTCTGTGTCTCATCCACCCCCCCTCTCTCTCCCCCCCCCTCTCTCTTCCTCTCCCCCCTCTCTCTTCCTCTCTCTTTCTCCCCCCCCCCTCTCTCCCCTCTCTCTGTAAACACTAGTGTCACCAAGCAACCAAAGATGATCAACATCAGAAGTTATCCATTTTGGGGTAATTCATCATAAAGAGAAAAAGTGTTCATTGCACAGAAGTATGTAAACAGAATAACAGCTGGAGCCCACTCAAGATCATCTTGCAGACTTTTATTTAAGGAACTAGGGATATTCACAGTGCGCTCACAATACATATATTGACATATGAAATTTGTTATCAATAACCCATCTCAATTCAAAAATAATAGCAAAGTGTATAGTTACAACACTAGAAGAAATGATGATCTTCACTATTCAGGGTTAAACCCGACTTTGTCACAGAAAGGGGTGAAATATGATCCCACAAAAATCTTTGGTCTGTCAGTTAAGCATAGAATGTCTGATAGACAGCTAATCAGCACTTAAAAACAAACTAAAATAATTTATGAATGACAACTCCTCCCACTAAATAGATGAATTTTTAGATACGACAGAGTAACTGTAAAAAAAAGGAAAAGATTTTAATTATGCCATGTAAAGAAATCTTATGTTAAACTGACACCTCCATATCATTTTAAAATGTAGTCATGATCTGTGAAACAAGTATTAATGTTATATAATGATTCATCTCAGTATAGAAGGCTTAGAGAAATTGGTCCACCACAGCTGTATACAGTAGTTGATAGGCATAATTATCCATGTGCACAGCCTCTGTCTCAACATCCCAAACTGCTATGTCTGATGTCATCACTCACTTAAGTTTGTGGCACCAGACTGTGCTGGTGCTGCAAATCACTTATTTCATAAAAAATCAAAATAACAGGCAGGTATCAGTACCTTGCTCTCAGCATTCAACTTAAAACTAAAAATATAAAATACATAACCTGCATTACTTTACATGAGAAATCTTTGTCCTGTCGTTACTGCTTCACTAGTATATGATGGACAGATGTTCCTTTTGTATGACAGAAATTACTTTAATTCAAGTATTGAAATGAAAAGTGGCTTCTGTATATTTTGTCCCAGTGAGCAATGCTATATGTAAGGCACGGTGTAGGTATGCTACATATAATGTGTTGTAGCAAATGTTTGTATGATGTTTCTAGATTGTGACTCTGTTTCAGGTTCTGTCTGGTCCAAGAGTCATGACTGCAAACAGGTTGGCACAACATGCTCGCCAGTGGGTCCACCATTTGGCAGAGTCTAACAGTGGCACAGGCAATAGGCAATGGGTAGTGCTAGACACAGGGAAAGTTGGGAAGCCACCCCGTGAATCCAACAGGGTGCCGAGGAGGCGTCGTGGCAGTCAAAAGAGCCGCCACCAGAAGCACCACCTGCATGGTCTACTGTGTGTTGTGGAGCAGCTGCCTGGTCTGACCCGGGCTTCAGATGTCTCTCACCAACTGATTGCTGAAGGGTTTTGGGCCTCACTGAGAGGTGTACCTTACCACCAGGTAAGGAGTCTATTATACGCTCCTATCCTTTGTAAGAAACCTGAGTGTTCTTTCTTCTTCTTCTTCTTTTCTTTCTTTGTTTCTTTTTTTTTTTTTTTTTTTTTTTTTTTTTTGGGGGGGGGGGCAGTGTTTGTTATTTGCCACTACTTCCTCTCCAGCATCCTTTGCCAACTTCTGCATCTGACTATAGCATTTAAATCAAAATTCCTCAGTTATTTGCAGGATTTATTCCAGACTCGGTCTTCCTTTACAATTTTTCCTCTGTATCATGGAAGTAATTCCCTGTTATCTTAATCCATGTCCAACTGCCATGTACCTTTTTCTAGTTAGTGTTTCTCTATGCGGTGTTCCTCACCATCTCTTGTAGACAACATCCTCATTTATTATACTGTCAGTATTTTCTGTAACATCGCATCTCAGGTGTTTACACTGTTCTACTGTTGACATACATTCTTAGGAATTTCTTTCTCACATTAACATGTCCCACGTTCAATCCCAGCCATTGCTTAAATTATTGAATACATTTCAGCAATGGTAGCTCATGACTTTCATTATAAGGAGTCACCATCAGTCTGCTAATGGCCTCGTCAAAAGAGAGTGAAGAGTGTATTGAGATTCTGTGTACAGCTATGCCCTTCAGGTAGGAAACTGCCTCTAAAGTGGGAGAATAAGCAATGATCAATGGCCTGAAGTTGCAGTAGGCAATGCATTAAAGATACTTGTTGTGTTGCAACAGGAAATATGGCCTGTAATTGAAAAAGTATCATCATGATCTTTTCTTTTGGTGAAAGATATCAGATTAGTCCTCCACTCTGGTCTCTAGGAGGGGACTGCCAAGGGGAGGCAACTATGAGGAAGAGACTGAAGTTCCTGTATATGGATTTAAAAAAATAAAGGACTCGTTCAACTGGAGATTTGATTCAATGGCATACAGTTTTGATGCATGTAGTATTAACAGAGTCAAAAGAGATTTTTATTTCTCTGTCTCTCTCTTACAAATTAACCAGCAGCCCCTGCAAAATGCTGTCTTATGTGAAGAACATGGAAAGGTTTATAAAGAAAGCCTTTACACTTCTTTGCCATCATACACCACCGAGCAAGCTGGCTCATTGGTTAACACACTGGACTCACATTCAGGAGGGCAAAGGTTCAATCCAGCGTCCGGCCATCGTGATTTAGGTTTTGCATGATTTCCTTAAATCGGTTCAGGCAAATGCCGGGATGGTTCCTTTGACAGGGCACAGCTGCTTTCCTTCCTCATCCTTAATCTGATTAGACCGATGACCGTGGTGTTCAAACTCTTCCCCCAAATCAATCCAATCCATCATACACCACCTCCGTTTAGTGGTCCAAGGCTTCTCTGAACAGCTTCCTGTGTGTAACATGTTGTAATCTCCTCTCTAACTTTCTCCTGCAAGGTACTGCTTTTTGATAGTGACAGTTTCTTTTTCAGTTTTGGTATCCATGCACAACTGAATCACATTTTATTTCTCCTCTCTCTCTCTTGCAAAAAAACAATTTTTAAAACTGTCATAAACTCATCATTAGTCGATTCTAGCAAAACTGAAGCACAATAAATGCTCTGCATTTTTCAGAAATCAAGCTACAAAATTAACTTCTTGATATTAAAACATCCTATTGTCTTTTATAATGAATAAAAATGAGAGAAGGCAACCACTTACCTACAGCTCATTGATTTCACACAGGGACACACACAAGTGCACAAATGGTGTACCTAACCTTAAAGCTACTGCTCTTTCACTATGGTAGTTTCACACACACACTCACACACACACACACACACACACACACACACACACACACACACACACACATCTAGCTCAAATATTAGTTAAGTGTTGGTGTCACTTTCAATCTCAACCTTACCAGATAAGTTCATATGACAATCAAGCAGCCTCACGACTGGTTTTAGAGCATACAGTAACCATATGTTGCAGTCTCACAAAGACTCATATTATGCAAATCAAAAAAGCAAAACTGACATGCTAGGACTAAAAGTACACATTATTAGTCATACCGTAAATGAAACATAATGTGGAAAGTGAACTGGGGTCTAGATGGATAAAAACCTAAAATGGAGTTGTAGTGTACTCAAAAACTTATCAAGAAACTCAGTTAAGCATGTTTTGCTCTTGGAAGTATCTCTCATGTCTTCAGAAGGAAGTTGACTTTTTTACCATATTTTCACTTCTTGTTTCCTTATGGAATTATCTTTAAGGGCATGCGAATAAAATAAAGCATGTATCCAGCAGAAAGAATGAAGTGCAATGGAGATAACTGCACATTTAGCATAGACCTGTCAATGTAGTAATCCTTTTTTGTAATATGTTCTTACTTTTTCAGGACATCTGTGATGCAAGTCATTGTGCCGACATGAAACAGATACTAGAACAGTCATCACTAGCAAGGTCTTTCAAAGAAGATCAGAAGAGAGCAACAGATGTAGCAACAATAATGTATCTGATGAGAAATTATTATTACAATGACACCTTATTATCTGAAGATGAACAGTCAATGATAGCACCAAGAGGTGACATACAACTCGATCCCAAGCTGCCACTTGGAGTGATTGATACAAAGGTTTCCATCTGGGCGCCAAATACATCTGTTCAAGTTTATGCCATTGCTGGTCCACCTTTCAGTATGAATGCAAATATAAGTGCAGAAAGTAATGATGAAAGCAATGATGTGCCTCAAGATGATGTTGATAATCACAAATATCCTGTCTTTCCTTATAAATGGTCTTCTAGTTCTTTTGTGAATTTATCTCACCTGGGGCAACCAGATGTTTGGAATTTCAACATTTTTGTCTCAGAATGGTCCTGGCACCAACATGGAAATTATACAGTTGCCCCTGAGAAGCCAGATTAAAGAGTTTCTTTCTAATATCTTTTTTTGTCTTTTTGTGATTATTCTAAAAATCTGTCTTCCATTATTACTGAATAAAACTGAATTTTTTACAACTCTGAAGAAAGTCTTTTATTTTGGATTCCATAACAAAGATTTAGTTGTTTATATAGTAACACGTACAAATAAGTACATGTAGCAAGAATGATATTTTCCCTCTGCAGTGCTGTGTGTGGTGATATGAAACTTTGACAGTTTAAAATTGTATGCTGGACCAAGACTCAAACTTGGGACCTTTGCCTTTTGCGGGCAAGTTTTCTACCATCTGAGCTACCCAAGCACAACCCACAACCCATCCTCACAACTTCAATACTGCCAGTATCTCGTCTCCTACTTCCAAACTTCACAGAAGCTCTCTTGCAGACCTTGCAGAACTAGCACTCCTGACAGGTCTGCAGGAGAGCTTCTGTGAAGTTTGGACAGATTACAAATTAACTGTCACTCCAAAACCACTACAAAGGTGGAGCTTGCCCATTATTTTCGTAATAACCATTACTGGTGTAGCCCATTGTCTGGATGATATGGGTTGCATGACACCCCCAATACTGTCAGCCTGTCTAATAGTTCTTTTACTTGATGACGAAGTGTCAGGTGCTCAGGCTGGACATGAGAAAGACGTGCATTGGGTTTGAGGGTCATATGTGGCACATAATTCGTGGCCTTGCCTGGCCCAGACAAAAAAAAAGGATGGAAAATTTCTTGCACAGGCCATCCAGTTCTTCATAGGGCTCAGATCTGACATTAAATGTACTGAATGGGTGACCATGAACCCGAACGCTGTAAAAGCCAAACAGATTTTCCATAAAGGCTCTGTCCACCACAAGAAATGTCAATGAACACAGCACTGCCTTGTACCCACTCTACTGTAAATTGCCTAAGGATAAGAATTTGTTGCTAGTTATAATTGACAAAATGGTGCAAAGTAACAGACAATGAAGGGGAACCAAGGCACAGGTAAGTGCTAGAGTTCATAAGTGATGCCGCTGCACCTGTATCCACTTGCAGTCAAAGGCTACTACCATTGATATACGCATCAATGAACAGTTTGTTAGAAACAGTTACGAGATTGTCACAAACATAGCTAAGGATATTAATGCCCATAGCTCAGTGGTTCAAGTCATAGCTAGAGTTGATGTACAGTTGCAAACTGTATGTGGTTTCTTTTTGCAGTGATAGCAAGAAGCCCAACATTGGGGCATACTGGTTGGTCATGTTGGGGAGGGAGGGGGGGGGGGGGAGACAGGAAAGCAGAGGCTCATACAGGTTTTTCCACTGTGTCTATGTCTGTGTGGAGCATGGTGGTCTGGCATGCTGTATTGTCATGACTTCACCTGCAAAGAGGTGCTGGAATGTGTGTGCCTACCATTGTGCATGCCTACCGTTGTCTAAATTAACAGTTGCCATGTGAGCCCAGGAATCTAACTGATGGCCTGTAGCCCAGGTTACTTCAGATGGTTGAGCAATTGTAAGTACTTCTCCTAAGAAGAGGTCTTCAAATTGCAGCGGCCATTGGCATGCCTTTTTGTTGGGGGCTGAGCTAACGACAGCTTCACAAACCATTGTGTCTGCATAAGATTCCTTAGATTGAGCAGTAATGAAGTGAAATTTGTGACTTAAACCTTGCAATGCTGCAGCCCACGTCTGTTAATATTGATGAGGTTATTTCCTGCTCTGATAAAATTCAACCCTCCTAAAAATCACATGTTTGCAATAATATGAAGTCAGTAAATGACACATTTAATCAAATGACAGAGACACAGGATCCTGAAGGGGGCTAATTTGCCTAACAAGTGGTACATTTGAGGAGATATCTATGACAGAAAGAGAGCTTTAAGAGAGACAGCATTTGCTATCTTGAAGTCCAGGAAGTGTTGCTATAGGCATTTCTCATATGATTTTCAGTCTCGAGCAGCTTTGTTATAGGTGGGGAAAGGTGGCATACAGGCCATCAAATTTTGAAGCCTCTTTAACAGGCTGCTGCATTTCCAACTAATTTTTGCTTTCCAGCTGCTGCCACAGTTAACTGCGTACAATAACCCCCAAGGAAGCACCTATTGACACTGCAACTTCATTGAAAAACATGTGAATAATGAACCATATTCATTGCCACTTGTTTGGTAACATGTATAAATAAGTAATCATAGAATGACCATATCACTTTAATGAGAATGCTGAGTCCTATACAAAGTCCATATACTTATGAGAATGCTGTCCCCCATACAAAGTCCATATACTTAGCTGTGGGTGACTCAAAACAAATTTGCTGGGAGTGGAGTCAAGTAAGCATACGAATGAACTATAACAGAATGAGGGAGAGAGAGCCCTCTGCTCTGGGCTAATCTGATTCATGAGATGGCTCTCTCCAGTGCCTGCACATGCAGATCTCAAAGTGATACCACTGTCGCTGGTTGATTGTGCCATCAGCTGGCAGCTGGACCCATGTCAGCAGGTGCAAGTCAATTGTATCATAACAAGATGAACTGCTGTGTCTCGTCTTGATTTGGTAACATGGGGTTACCACAGTTTATTAATGTTAATCAGTCTGTAGCCCTTCCAGTATTGAACATCACGATATCATAAATATCTTGGTGGCAAGTGTGGACTACATTCTCTCTTTCTCTTGTACATAATGGTGCCCCACAGGGTAAGACTGGTGTGGCAGATCTGGACCTGGAGTCGGCAAGACTAATGTGGCAGATCTGCAGCCTGCCCTGGACAGCACGAATGGAGCTGGTTTCAATGCTGGCGAAGGGTGACACTAGATGTGGCAACCAGTGGCAGCTCAAGAGTATACATTTTGGTTGTTCACAAATTTTTAGATTCAGATAAATATGAGAGTGTGAAATTAATACCATCTGCTGTATGAGTTATGCTTATCAGCATATTTATACAACTGTACAATAATAATTATTATTATAATAACAATAATAATATGCATAACTTGCCTGAAAAAATAAAGAACTGTTTTTATGGAATTTTGTCATTTAGTACAGCATTCAGTATAGTTACAGGTAAAAGAGATATAATATTTAAGTTTTTGCTATTCAACTTTCCAAATCTTTGTGTAAGTTGGAGTTTTGTGCTTTTCGTTTTTTTGGAGAAATGTACAATATCCCTAACACATGTATTAGTTAACGAGTTAATTTCTGGGATGAAAATGAGGCATTTTTACAGTGCACCCAAACAACAACTTATGCTTATTGTACACTTCTTTGTAAAATGTTCGCTTGAAGTCACACTTATTTGATTTTGTCACTTTCTCAGACAGCGGATCTGGTCTGGGAGGCTCTATTTCCTTTGTAGCTAACTTTTGCCGTCAGCACTTAAAACAGATTCAGCAGAATTCATGTTTGCACTGCTCACAAAAGTCGATTCCTGCACAGTAAACAACTAATTCCAAACACAATCTGCCATTCATGGAAATGATTAAATTCAAGTAGTACTGTCTACCAACATGGTCACTAGCCTGAAATGCAGATGAGGTGTTGAGAACCGTAATGGCCAAAGGCACACTGTCTTCAAACTCATATTGAAGTGGATATCCCAGAAACCAGTGAGACAGCTTTTTGTGAATGTTCATATGAATAATACGGGCCTGCAGCACAAATAAACAGGACTCACCACAAGATCAACAGATATCAGATGCATGAGTAATTCCTACAGCCTCACAATCAACAATTATGTGCTTTATGTTTCTTACTGCCTCAAATTGATTACTGTATGATAAAATCCAAAGCTTATCATATTTTATCTCATTAAGAATCCTACAAAATAGGTTTTTCTATCAGTACAACTTTAACATATACTGGTGTCAGATCTAATTTTACTATACAGTGAGTGAATAGGAATATCTGAGGAGTGTGCTACCATATAGCTGGATTTATGTCAAGCGAATGGGGATAAAGTCTGCTGCAGCGTGCTACCATCTGGTGGCATTGACGTAAACTTGTAGCTAAGAGTGGTTGTGTTTAGCTGTACACAATATGAACTGTGCACATTTTGTATCAAATCCGTATGTATTTGGCCTGCAAGGTAATTACGTCACACTAGTTGCGCATGTGCAAAAACTGCTTAAACCTGCATAAATGAAGGTGTGCTCATCACCCTTATTCCAAGTATCATGGATCTAGAGGAATAGCAATGTAGCACAGTGCGGTAGATTTTTGCTGTGTATTTCAGATTACTGCATCTATGGTATGTTTAACATAATTCAAAGAAACATAACCAATAAATCCACAATGTATCAAAAGTTGTGGTGTTCATTTCTGCTTCTTCTTCTTGTGCTGATAAAGGCTGCAACAAATCTAGCAAGGTATGATGACAGTATCTGTGAAGAAGTTTCTGCTGGGCTTTGATCATGGAGTGGTGTTTCCTAGTATGAGGATAAAAAGCTCAGTACAGAATCAATAGTGGTGGATGTCAAGATTTTTTCCATCTGTGTCTTAACATTCTCACAAAATGTTTTGCTATCCCATTAGACACAGGCTGAGATGGAGGTGTGGTAACCTGCCTAATTCCATTATGGGTGCAAAACTGCTGAAAACTCATGGAAGTAAACTGTGGACTGTTATCTGTGACATGAGTTCATGAGTCTCATCCAGTAGGAAAAATAGTTGCCTTAGTGGTCCATTGCATTTTTATTATGTATGGGAAATGAAAAAATATCTTATCAAAATCAACCACATGGCCCCTTGTAATGGGCCTGAAAATTCTGAATGCTCCCAATCCATGGCTGATAGGTTTGGGGCAATGGTGGTTGCTGTGACTGATAACCCTGACATTCTTGAACCACTCACACTATCCTCATCTACATGTGACCAATACACATAGTGACAGGCAAGATTCTTCAGTCTAGAGATTCATCTGAGTACCTGATGCAGGAGCTGCAATATATGGGAATGCAGAACCTCTAGCATCACTACCCAATGCTTATGGTCATCCTGATTCAGTAACAGGAAGGATGTAAGTGGCCTGTCATCAAATATTGTCTGGGGCAACTTATAAACTGGCGTAAATTTCATTGCTTATCCTGAATGAGTAACGGTTTCTGAGTGTGTGGTTAGGGAAGAACCTAAGACCACAGGATAAACTGCTGCACGTAATATGGGTAGCAATCATATTTATTGTCTTGCTTCTCATAAATATTTGTCTGTATTTTCTGAATGTGGCATGATTTTTCTGGGTGAATTAGGCAGAAACCTAAGAAGACAGCTTAAACTGCTACAGTCATTTTTATAATCTTGGTTTCTTTATGAAATTTCATCAGGTGTGTAGTGTGATTTCTTTTAGAATTTACTTTTGAGGTATCATTCTCTCTACTTAAGCAATATAGCTCAATTAAAGTTATTAATTATTTTTGCGAATTTTTGTTAGGCGTGTAGTGTGATTTCGTTTAGGATTTTTGTCTTTGGTATCGCTTTGTCTACTTGAGCTCAGCTGAAGTTGTTGATTCCATCTTTCATTATTTTTCATAATTTTTAGCGATATCTTGTCCCTGTCTCTGTTAAAAATTTAAAAAAATGAGCAGGTCTTTCATATATTTTTAATTTTAATCAGCATAATAAATATACATTCATACTTGGTCACTTTCAACAAAATTTGCTGTGCTATTTGTTTTTAATTAAAATAAATTCATAGCTTATGCTTATTTGCTCCATTCTCACCTGATGGAAATATCTAATGAATTCACTGTCTTCATGAAATCGGTGTGTGGATGACCTCCTTGATGGTGTACCCCAGAAAACACAGTAACAAGCCACAACAGTGAAAAGTCTACACAACTATGGTGACTGTATGCACTAATGCATCTGGAACCATACAAAGGCAAATGGAGCATATAAGCAATTTCAGTTTGAAGAGACTGAACGAACTATGTCATTTCAACATAGAATGCTGTATGAGGCTAAAGGGAGAAATCCTTGAAAAAATGAATCTGAGAAAGTGTCACACTCTTGAATGATTAAATTGTCAGCTGACTCAAAGTAGCAGGATTTACTACTGTGGGCTACACTGGTCATGACGAGCACAGTATAGCTATCCTAGAGAAGAATGAATTCCTAGGGAATTTAGACATGAAAATGATGCCAGCATAAGGTGTGGTAGATACAAAACTGGGAGGGATGACGCTCTATAATGTCTACAAAGCTCCATCACAGAAACAGCCCATAGGTGTTTTATCCATGGATCACTGTCTAGCAGTGTATGTCAGTGATTTAAGCTCTCAACATACCAGATGGGGCTATCTGAGGTCCATAGATGAAGGTATTGGATTAAATGAATGGGCAGACAAGTAGGACATACACCTACTTTTTGACCCTGGGGATACAGCGACCTTCAAATCAAAGATGTGTGACACAACATCAACAACTGACCTAACCTTTTTCACATGTGAGGCAACAGCCACACCTGTGCAAGCTACAAGAGAAGTCCTCAGGGTCCTCAAGGCAGTCACAGGAAGCCAGCACTACCTCGTAATTGTAGAGATCAGCAATAACTCCCAGTTATAAAAAGCATCCCCTATCCCACATTGGAACCTGAGGAAATCTGACAGCTACAAACATTAAACCTAGATTCACAGAACTGCTATACAAAGCAGCCCCAAATGCTATTCCTCGTAGAGTTAGGAAGGACTAAACCCCTGCTGGATGAAAAAGTGTGAAACACTAATGGAACAGTTCAAGAAGAGCAGGGAAGGCGAGCCTGCAGAACAGTTGGTTATACTATGAATGAGGAATGCAGGAGTAGCTGGAAGGAAGCAATGGAAAGTCTAGGTTTTAAGCATTCCTGTAGGAGGAGCTCAGGGCTGGTTTTAAAAATGAGGTGCTGCTATGGTGCCTGACAGGTTGTCTCTTTGTTCTGGTCCATCTGAGATTGTGACTGTCCTGAAACAGACTTCCAAAATTCAACTAAAGACAGCTAAAAAGAAATATTTCCAGACAACTGGAATAAATGGAAACAGAAGAGAGTACCCAGGCCTTGAAGCTAAATGAAGACAGGAAAAATGGCCAGACCTTATGAAATCCTACCAGAAGTCTTGAAGAAAATGGGACATTTAGGAAGAAGATGGTTGCCACACTCTGCACAGAATGCATCAGAACGGGCGCACTCCATAAGATCTGGAGAGAAGCAAAAAGTGCTGAAACCTGGAAAGACTGGAGATGATCTGTAGAATTTTACTGATATCCCTGCTATGTTCCTCCAATAAACTATTAGAATATTACTGACTAGATTAACTCCATATATCAAAGCCAACCTTCCTACACATAAGGTGGGTTTTCAAGGTGGTAGCAATTGTTGTGATCAAGTGATGTCCCTCACAACCAATATTGAGAAAGGCTTCCAAAACAGGATGAAAACCAGCCTGGTTCTCATAGATCTTACATCGGCTTATGATACAGTATGGATTGGGGGGATGCTGCTTAAAAGCACTCCGCCTTCAGGCCACAAGTGGCCCATTTTGACCATCTGACCGCCGTGTCATCCTCAGGGGAGAATGCGGATAGGGGCGTGTGGTCAGCACACCGCTCTCCCGGTCGTTATTATGGTTTTCTTTGACCGGAGCCGCAACTATTCGGTCGAGTAGCTCCTCAATTGGCGTCACGAGACTGAGTGCACCCCGAAAAACGGCAACAGAGCACGGCGGCCCGGATGGTCACCCATCCAAGTGCCGGACACGCCCGACAGCGCTTAGCTTCGGTGATCGGACGGGAACTGCAGCAAGGCCGTTGATTCTGCTTAAGCTAACTTAAATTATCAAATGCAAGCGGATTTGCACGCTATTCAAAAACAAGTTAATAGGCAGGAAAATCAAGGTCTCGCTATTTGATGTGAACAGCAAGAGCACGGTTCTGAATAATAGCCCACCACAGGCTTCGGCACTATATAGTACTCATACTTTTCAATCTATATATTGCTGACAGGCCAGACACCAAATAACGTAAGTTTGCGTAAGTGGACGATCTGGTATTCGCATATGAAAGTAAACATTCTAATGATCTTGACAAAATACTGAATGCAGACTTGGAATTACTGTATATCTACTACTCCAAGCGACAACTACATTCAAGCCCTAACAAAACGACAGAACCAGAATGCAACTTAACAATAGAGATACAAATAGAAAATTACAGCTTTCTGTTAATGCTCAACGCATCAGGCACGACAATAAGCCTAAATACTTGCGAGTGAAATTGTATCTCACTCTGACGTATAACTTACATCTGGAAAATAGAAAACAGAAGCTAAAATCCTATAATGCAATCCCGTCGAAACAGAATATGTGTTTAGGAGGCTTGTCTGCCCTGTGAAGTACGATAGATGGTGGTCTGTGGCATCTCTACCAAAAGAGCACAATGCTTGTGCACACACAAGTGTTTTGCGGCACGCAAGTCGTCGTACATTGTTCAACATAGAGCTCCGCAGCAGACCGTCCCTACATGCGCTCATATTGACCCAACGACATCATCAATTACGATTGCAGTCGGCACGGGACCATCGGGATTTGACCGTTGATCGATGGAAACGTGTCGGCTCTTCGAGTGGATCACGTTTTTGCTACACTAGGTTACTGGTCGTCTCCACAAACGCTGTCATCGAGGTGGACGGTGGCTCGTAACGTTCAGCACGCCAAGGATGCAGGCTGGTGGAAGCAGTATTATGCTGAGGGAGACATTCTCCTGCACTCACGTAGCTGTGAACCACCTGCATCCCTTCATGCTTGATGTCTTCAACGACGGCGATGTCATCTGTCAGCAGTACAGGGTGATTCAAAAAGAATACCACAACTTTAGGAATTTAAAACTCTGCAACGACAAAAGGCAGAGCTAAGCACTATCTGTCGGCGAATTAAGGGAGCTATAAAGTTTCATTTAGTTGTACATTTGTTCGCTTGAGGCGCTGTTGACTAGGCGTCAGCGTCAGTTGATGCTAAGATGGCGACCGCTCAACAGAAAGCTTTTTGTGTTATTGGGTACGGCAGAAGTGAATCGACATGGGGCACTGAGAATCCGCGGGAAACAACTCAGTATGAACGTGACTCGCCTAAGGTGAACGTTTTCTGTGCCATTTCAGCCAATAAAGTTTTTGGTCCCTTTTTCTTCGAAGGTGCTACTGTAACTGGACTACAGTATCTGGAGATGCTAGGGAATTGGCTGTTCCCTCAGCTCGAACAAGAAGCACAACAATTCATATTTCAGCAGGATGGAGCGCCACCACATTGGCACTTATCTGTCCGTAACTACCTGAACGTCAACTACCCGAGGCGATGGATCGGCCGCCAGGCAGCCCGTGACAGAGCACTTCGTCACTGGCCTCCAAGAAGCCCTGATCTTACCCCCTGCGATTTTTTCTTATGGGGGTATGTTAAGGATATGGTGTTTCGGCCACCTCTCCCAGCCACCATTGATGATTTGAAATGAGAAATAACAGCAGCTATCCAAACTGTTACGCCTGATATGCTACAGAGAGTGTGGAACAAGTTGGAGTATCGGGTTGATATTGCTCGAGTGTCTGGAGGGGGCCATATTGAACATCTCTGAACTTGTTTTTGAGTGAAAAAAAAAACTTTTTAAATACTCTTTGTAATGATGTATAACAGAAGGTTATATTATGTTTCTTTAATTAAATACACATTTTTAAAGTTGTGGTATTCTTTTTGAATCACCCTGTATAATTGTCCGTGTCTCGGAGCCAGAACCGTGCTACAGTGTTTGACGAGCATTATACTGAATTGATGTTGATTTCTCGGCGATCAAACTCGCCTGATGTGAATCCTATGGAACCCGTCTGAGTCGCTATCGGGCCCCATCACTGCTTACAAAAATCAGCAGCCTATTATTTACGTGAATTACATGACCTGTGCGTAGACACCTAATGCCACATACCTCTAGAAACCTACCAAAAAACTGTCAGATCCCTTATACGCAGAATCAGTGATGTATTTCGTTCCGAAGACGGCCAAACAAACAAGCTATTAAGCAAAGAAAAGCAGTGTTCAAATGGCTCCAAGCACTATGGGACTTAACATCTGAGGTCATCAGTCCCCAAGACTTCCAAGGGAACCTCCCCATCGCACCCCCTCAGATTTAGTTATAATTTGGCACAGTGGATAGGCCTTGAAAAACTGAACTCAGATCAGTCGAGAAAACAGGAAGAAGTTGTGTGGAACTATGAAAAAATAAGCAAAATATAAAAACTGAGTAGTCCATGGGCAACATCAAGGATGATCTGGGCACCGGACCGCCATGGTCTCGTGGTTAGCGTGAGCAGCTGCGGAGCGAGAGGGCGTTGGTTCAAGACTACCCTCGAGCGAAAAGTTTACTTACTTTATTTTTGCAAAGTTATGATCTGTCCATTCGTTCATTGACGTCTCTGTTCACTGTAATAAGTTTAGTGTCTGTGTTTTGCGACCGCACCGCAAAATCGTGCAATTAGTTGACGAAAGGACGTGTCTCTCCAATGGGAACCGAAAATATTTGATCCAGGAAAACACGTCTGATATATTCTATACGACACTGGTGACGGCATGTGCGTCACATGACAGGAATATGCTGTCGACCCACCTAACTTGCACACTTGGCGAATGGGTAAAAAGATTCTTCTACCTTGCCCGATTTAGGTTTTCTTGTGGATGTGATAATCACTCCCAAAAAAGTGATGAAAACATAAGAGTGTGTCACATAACTGCAACAAATGAATGCAAGAGTTTCACAGTCGCTCAGCGTTTTCAAATTTTTCCGTGTGTAGACTGTCACATCCTGCATATGCCCAAGAAAATCTGAATATGTGCTGGAATTTTGGAGAGCGAAATTGATTATGTGTGAGTGCCTGAACTCTGATAATTGTCTGAAAATAACAATTTAAAATTTTTACTGCAGGGGAGACTTGAACCAAGGAGCTCTTGTTCCGCAGCTGCTCACGCTAACCACGGGATCACGGCGCTCTTGAGCCCACAACGTCCTTGATGTTGCCTATGTTGTCCATGGACAACTCAGTTTGTATATTTTGCTTATTTTTTCGTAGTTCCACACAACTTCTTCCTGTTTTCTCGATTGATCTGTGTTCAGTTTTTCAAGGCCTATCCACTGTGCCAAATTATAACTAAATCTGAGGGGGGTGCGATGGGAAGGTTCCCTTGTTAGAACTACTTAAACCTAACTTACCTAAGGACATCACACACATCCATGCCCAAGGTGACTGTAGCAGCAGCACGGTTTCGAACTGAAGCGCCTAGAACCGCTCTGAAATAGCGGCCGGCTAAGCAGGTGGTCATAATGTTTTGGCTTATAAGTGTATAAGCAACGGAGGCTCCAGGATGGACACCAGGAGGAGAGATGGGAGGCGCGGGAAAAAAAATCCAATGATCTGAAATTGTTGCCTATTACCACTTAATTAAGCTGTTTATAGTGCTTTCTGTCACCAATAAAGAGGTTTAGAACATTTAGATCTGTTGGAAGAATCGATAAAGAACATCATTTTTCGGCTGAGTCATGAGGACCTGGTTATTTTCAGCACTGGTCCCTGTGCTGTTAGGGGGAGTGGGTGGCGATCGACCATTGCCCCGCCCCCCCCTCCCCCCCCCCTCTTCCTTGAATCCACCTATGTACATAAAGTTTTTTAAGGAAGCATAGAGAGGGTATGTCTATATTAGGTTCTCTGTGCTGTGCTGCTACCGCCAAAGCGGTGAAAACGCGAACTTGCTTTGACGGACGGTTCGCTGGAAAACCAACGACCAGAACATGGCGGAATGGTGTCTGCCCGCGTTAGGCTACCGTTTACACCAGATAGAATTCTCGGTCGCTTTACATGGCATGGGAGTTAAGAGGCCAACGCGTGCTGCTAATTCACCATTTCGGCATCAAACTCGACGCTGACCGACCCCAAGCGGCGGTGTTGGCGGCAGGTTTGCCTCCATCTAACACCGAAATGTTACCAGGCCATTGTGGGAATCTTCAGCGTGCAACTCCCGTTTTCTACCAAAGAGATGGCGCTGGCTCCTACAGCTTTGATAACGTTTCCGGGCATGGCTGTCTACCCGTACTTTTCTCTTAAAGATACCCTCTACAACTGCTAGTGTGTCAGCATCATTTTGTTACAGCTTATGTATTAACAGTTACAAATTAAAAATCCTAGCTCAGTGTGTGAGACGAAATAATCTCTCCAGCGATTCTGTAATGTGACTTTTGGCCCTTCAATGGAGGATTCTTGTCACCGTCATTCGTATAACTTAATGTACCTACAACAGCTCGGCGTCAGAGCTCCGTAACAGAAAATCATTAATAAGAAAATAATATCTGTTTAGCTTTCTGAAAGTGACTGCAGTATCGCAATAACTTCAGTCAAATTGATACGTTCTGCTATTCGTCATATAACGGGTCACGAATGTACAATGTGATCCCGTGAATTACAATTTGTTCCTATACCAGGCCGAAGTGATCTACTAGAATAAAAAAATCTCAAACACTTACTTATTACCTCTGCCGGACTTCAATTTCAATTCCATTAGTTAACACGTCCATACTTCTTTCTCCAGCGAAAAGAATGTGTGTAGCCTATGCATACAATTTTATGCTGTTCCATTCAAAACAACAAAATTGCATTTGTTTGTTTCTGTTGTGAATCAAACACACGAACATGCATATGATTTCATATTTATTAACAATTCATAAGAGAAAGCCTGACTGTTACTCTTAAAACAAAACTATAGTTACTTAAATCTCAAATACAGTAGCACATTTGTACCTCAGATTCAGAATGAATATGATTACTTACAGAATTTTTAAAATTACCTGTTATCTTTAAGCAGTATTCCTCTTTTTGTCCATTAATACTATTTGCCGATGTTTCGTACGTAGAGAAAGAAGAAAAACGTTAGCAATTCAAATTACAATTCAACAACACTCCAATTATTCCATATAACAGTAATACTATACTGTATATTCATGACTAAATTAAGTGTAAATATTCTTCTTATGTTTTCATTGTGAAGACAACATTACTGTTTGAACCATATTTGAAATTTCTGCTTCACAACTCTTAAAAGATACGTAACTCAACGGTGATGTTCGCTATATGACCTTTAAGTATGTTCGCCTTGCTTGCGTTAGTTCCGTCGCCTGTTCACAGATCGCGCTTCGTAAACTGGTAGCAGCCTTCTCGGCCATAAATTGTCATACGAGCAAACAAGAACAGAAATTTCACTTGTCTTTTTAACAGGTTTTTACTGCATTAAGTTGCTTTGTTGTGTGTCTGTCGGGTACAAATTTTGCCACTGATTTCAAACCAACGTCTCAATGAGACTGGGACTTGAAGCTTACATGTCTCAGAAATGAATGACAATGCAGTATTAACTTGCTATATATAGTGTCTGATGTGTGGCAGAGAGTACTTTGCGCACCACTGCTATTTTCCTGTTCCAGTCGCCGATGTTTCGCGGTAAGAACGATTACTGGTAAGCCTCCGTGTGAACTAGATTCTTTCTCATTTTTACCTTCAATTTATTTATCGCGAGATACGCATTGGAGGAGGCTATATATTAGTTGACTCATGTGAAGAGAAGCAGAAATTATCGTATGTCCCTGTTATAATCTCATCTACACAAGGTTTAAAAGCAGAAAAGAATTATTTAAATAAAGACTTTTTAATACAATACATTTTAAAAAGTACTAAAAATTATATAATAATTTCTCCTAGCCCCATTCAGATTTCTAACACCATGAAGATGGCCGTGAAAGTTTTTTCTTGTGAATTTTTAATAGCTAATGATAATTGTTGAAAAAATTTTAAACTATAAGCGTGGGGTACATGCGACAGATAACAGTAAAGAGTGTGGAGAGTAGCTGTCGTCGAGAAAAATCACAACAGTTGATATCATCTGTAGTACAATAAAATTATTAGTGATTTAGGTGAACTATTCATGCAGCAATTATCTATTGCATGCGTCCCACGTTTTTTCTTTAAAATTTCACAATTATTGTCATAGCTATCAAAAATTTAAAACAAAAAATTGGGTCAGGAATCTGTCGCTGGAATAACCGAAGTATCGTCTCGGGGCCCCCGAGGATAAGCCCAAAGAAAGAAGGGAAAATACATGGAAAATTACAGTAGAAAAATTAAGAAAAATCGATGTCAAGTGACATCTTTATTTTAAAATAAAGATGATTTTGGAAATCATTCTGACGTACAGAAATGCGAATCATTTATTCAACTTTAGATGTCAGATGAGCTGTGTTCAGTGGACCTGTGCACCGGTAGACGAAAGCAGACGTGGCACGCGGAGATAAGTTAAAGATCACAGATCTTTAACTGGTTTAAATCTATTGATACGTTCAAGAAGACACTCTTTGCATACAACATTGAAAGAAATGACTGGTAGCGGATGGAA
Source organism: Schistocerca nitens (assembly GCF_023898315.1). Lineage (NCBI taxonomy): Eukaryota > Metazoa > Arthropoda > Insecta > Orthoptera > Acrididae > Schistocerca > Schistocerca nitens. The sequence continues at coordinate 1,126,691,204 of NC_064614.1, forward strand.
ACAAGCGACTATAAGTTTCAAATCCTCCGACTTCTAATCGAAACAGCTACAACTGTCTGCCATCGCTCCGAGAATCATCTTGTGCCACATCAGAGGCTACACAATGGCGTACAAAGTCATGAACAAGTGATATTTAGTGCTATAAATTACTTATCACCTTAATTAAACACATTAGTGTCAGGCCTACCGCGCACCGTATCATTAGAGAGTCAAAGTTGGCAGCGATAGGCGTCATCACATTAGCAGCTCGAATTCCAGCGACCACTATCTATTCTCCTCTAGCGAGACGAGAACCAAAAAAAAAAAAAAAAAAAAAAAAAAAAAAAAATGTGAGAGCGGTGTTTTGGGTTTGGGGATACTAACTGCACTGACACAGAGATGATAAAGCTGACTCACCTTATTTAATTATACGTAAGTAGAGACAACAGTTTCAAATCGCAGTCTTTTTTTTTTTTTTTTTTTTTTTTGGTCATCAGTCTACTGACTGGTTTGATGCGGCCCGCCACGAATTCCTTTCCTGCGCTAACCTCTTCATCTCAGAGTAGCACTTGCAACCTACGTCCTCAATTATTTGCTTGACGTATTCCAATCTCTGTCTTCCTCTACAGTTTTTGCCCTCTACAGCTCCCTCTAGTACCATGGAAGTCATTCCCTCATGTCTTAGCAGATGTCCTATCATCCTGTCCCTTCTCCTAATCAGTGTTTTCCACATATTCCTTTCCTCTCCGATACTGCGTAGAACCTCCTCATTCCTTACCTTATCAGTCCACCTAATTTTCAACATTCGTCTATAGCACCACATCTCAAATGCTTCGATTCTCTTCTCTTCCGGTTTTCCCACAGTCCATGTTTCACTACCATACAATGCTGTGCTCCAGATGTACATCCTCAGAAATTTCTTCCTCAAATTAAGGCCGGTATTTGATATTAGTAAACTTCTCTTGGCCAGAAATGCCTTTTTTGCCATAGCGAGTCTGCTTTTGATGTCCTCCTTGCTCCGTCCGTCACTGGTTATTTTACTGCCTTAACTTCATTGACTTCGTGACCATCAATCCTGATGTTAAGTTTCTCGCTGTTCTCATTTCTACTACTTCTCATTACCTTCGTCTTTCTAAGATTTACTCTCAAACCATACTGTGTACTCATTAGACTGTTCATTCCGTTCAGCAGATCATTTAATTCTTCTTCACTTTCACTCAGGATAGCAATGTCATCAGCAAATCGTATCATTGATATCCTTTCACCTTGTATTTTAATTCCACTCCTGAACCTTTCTTTTATTTCCATCATTGCTTCCTCGATGTACAGATTGAAGAGTAGGGGCGAAAGGCTACAGCCTTGTCTTACTCCCTTCATAATACGAGCACTTCGTTCCTGATCGTCCACTCTTATTATTCCCTCTTGGTTGTTGTACATATTGTATATGACCTGTCTCTCCCTATAGCTTACCCCTACTATTTTCAGAATCTCGAACAGCTTGGACCATTTTATATTGTCAAACGCTTTTTCCAGGTCGACAAATCCTATGAAAGTGTCTTAATTTTTCTTTAGCCTTGCTTCATTATTAACCGTAACGTCAGAATTGCCTCTCTCGTCCCTTTACTTTTCCTAAAGCCAAACTGATCGTCACCTAGCGCATTCTCAATTTTCTTTTCCATTCTTCTGTACATTATTCTTGTAAGCAGCTTCAATGTATGAGCTGTTAAGCTGATTGTGCGATAATTCTCGCACTTGTCAGCTCTTGCCGTCTTCGGAATTGTGTGGATGATGCTTTTCCGAAAGTCAGATGGTATGTCGCCAGACTCATATATTCTACACACCAACGTGAATAGTCGTTTTTTTGCCACTTCCCCCAATGATTTTAGAAATTCTGATGGAATTTTATCTATCCCTTCTGCCTTATTTGACTGTAAGTCCTCCAAAGCTCTTTTAAATTCCGATTCTAATACTGGATCCCCTACATCTTCTAAATCGACTCCTGTTTCTTCTTCTATCACATCAGACAAATCTTCACCCTCATAGAGGCTTTCAATGTATTCTTTCCACCTATCTGCTCTCTCCTCTGCATTTAACAGTGGAATTCCCGTTGCACTCTTAATGTTACTACCGTTGCTTTTAATGTCACCAAAGGTTGTTTTGACTTTCCTGTATGCTGAGTCTGTCCTTCCGACAATCATATCTTTTTCGATGTCTTCACATTTTTCCTGCAGCCATTTCTTCTTAGCTTCCCTGCACTTCCTATTTATTTCATTCCTCAGCGACTTGTACTTCTGTATTCCTGATTTTCCCGGAACATGTTTGTACTTCCTCCTTTCATAAATCAACTGAAGTATTTCTTCTATTACCCATGGTTTCTTCACAGCTACCTTCTTTGTACCTATATTTTCCTTCCCAACTTCTGTGATGCTCCTTTTTAGAGATGTCTATTCCTCTTCAACTGTACTGCCTACTGCGCTATACCTGATTGCTGTATCTATAGCGTTAGAGAACTTCAAACGTATCTCGTCATTCCTTAGTACTTCCGTATCCCACTTCTTTGCGTATTGATTCTTCGTGACTAATGTCTTGAACTTCAGCCTACTCTTCATCACTACTATATTGTGATCTGAGTCTATATCTGCTCCTGGGTACGCCTTACAATCCAGTATCTGATTTCGGAATCTCTCTCTGACCATGATGTAATGTAATTGAAATCTTCCTGTATCTCCCGGCCTTTTCCAAGTATACCTCCTCCTCTTGTGATTCTTGAACAGGGTATTCGCTATTACTAGCTGAAACTTGTTACAGAACTCAATTAGTCTTTCTCCTCTTTCATTCCTTGTCCCAAGCCCATATTCTCCTGTAACCTTTTCTTCTACTCCTTCCCCTACAACTGCATTCCAGTCGCCCATGACTATTAGATTTTCGTCCCCCTTTACATACTGCATTACCCTTTCAATATCCTCATACACTTTCTCTATCTGTTCATCTTCAGCTTGCGACGTCGGCATGTATACCTGAACTATCGTTGTCGGTGTTGGTCTGCTGTCGATTCTGATTAGAACAACCCGGTCACTGAACTGTTCACAGAAACACACCCTCTGCCCTACCTTCCTATTCATAACGAATCCTACACCTATTATACCATTTTCTGCTGCTGTTGATATTACCCGATACTCATCTGACCAGAAATCCCTGTCTTCCTTCCACTTCACTTCACTGACCCCTACTATATCTAGATTGAGCCTTCGCATTTCCCTTTTCAGATTTTCTAGTTTCCCTACCATCTTCAAGCTTCTGACATTCCACGCCCCGACTCGTAGAACGTTATCCTTTCGTTAATTATTCAATCTTTTTCTCATGGAAACCTCCCCCTTGGCAGTCCCCTCCCGGAGATCCGAATGGGGGACTATTCTGGAATCTTTTGCCAATGGAGAGATCATCATGACACTTCTTCAATTACAGGCCACATGTCCTGTGGATACATGTTATGTGTCTTTAATGCAGTGGTTTCCATTGCCTTCTGCATCCTCATGTCGTTGATCATTGCCGATTCTTCCGCCTTTAGGGGCAATTTCCCACCCCTAGGACAAGAGAGTGCCCTGAAACTCTATCCGCTCCTCTGCCCTCTTTTGACAAGGCCGTTGGCAGAATGAGGCTGACTTCTTATGCCGGAAGTCTTCGGCTGCCAATGCTGATTATTTATCAAAATTTAGCAGTGGCGGGTATTGAACCCAGGACCAAAGACGTCTTGATTATGAATCAAAGACGCTACTGCTAGACCACGGGTATCTTGGTCTATTCCAATTATAAAACGCTTACGACTTAAACCACAAATTAATTTTCTGACAAAAATAACTTCGTTGCCTGAAATTCATCTACAGGGTGAGTCACCTAACATTACCGCTGGATATATTTCGTAAACCACATCAAATACTGACGAATCGATTCCACAGACCGAATGTGAGGAGAGGGGCTAGTGTAATTGGTTAATACAAACCATACAAAAATGCACGGAAGTATGTTTTTTAACACAAACCTACGTTTTTTTAAATGGAATCCCGTTGGTTTTGTTAGCACATCTGAACATATAAACAAATACGTAATCAGTGCTGTTTGTTGCATTGTAAAATGTTAATTACATCCGGAGATATTGTAACCTAAAGTTGACGCTTGAGTACCACTCCTCCGCTGTTCGATCGTGTGTATCGGAGAGCACCGAATTACGTAGGGATCCAAAGGGAACGGTGATGGACCTTAGTTACAGAAGAGACTGGAACAGCACATTACGTCTACATGCTAACACCTTTTTATTGGTCATTTTCACTGACGCACATGTACATTACCAGGAGGGGTGAGGTACACGTACACACGTGGTTTCCGTTTTCAATTACGGAGTGGAATAGAGTGTGTCCCGACATGTCAGGCCAATAGATGTTCAATGTGATGGCCATCATTTGCTGCACACAATTGCAATCTCTGGCGTAATGAATGTCGTACACGCCGCAGTACATCTGTTGTAATGTCGCCGCAGGCTGCCACAATACGTTGTTTCATATCCTCCGGGGTTGTAGGCACATCACGGTACACATTCTCCTTTAACGTACCCCACAGAAAGAAGTCCAGAGGTGTAAGATCAGGAGAACGGACTGGCCAATTTATGCGTCCTCCACGTCCTATGAAAGGCCCGTCGAACATCCTGTCAAGGGTCAGCCTAGCGTTAATTGCGGAATGTGCAGGTGCACCATCATGCTGACGCGTTTCCAGTGGGACATTTTCGAGCAACGTTGGCAGATCATTCTGTAGAAACGCGATGTACAGGGTTATTACAAATGATTGAAGCGTTTTCACAGCTCTACAATAACTTTATTATTTGAGATATTTTCACAATGTTTTGCACACACATACAAAAAAAGTTTTTTTAGGCATTCACAAATGTTCGATATGTGCCCCTTTAGTGATTCGGCAGACATCAAGCCGATAATCAAGTTCCTCCCACATTCGGCGCAGTATGCCCCCATCAATGAGTTCGAAAGCATCGTTGATGCGAGCTCGCAGTTCTGGAACGTTTCTTGGTAGAGGAGGTTTAAACACTGAATCTTTCACATAACCCCACAGAAAGAAATCGCATGGGGTTAAGTTGGGAGAGCGTGGAGGCCATGACATGAATTGCTGATCATGATCTCCACCACGACCGATCCATCGGTTTTCCAATCTCCTGTTTAAGAAATACCGAACATCATGATGGAAGTGCGGTGGAGCACCATCCTGTTGAAAGATGAAGTCGGCGCTGTCGGTCTCCAGTTGTGGCATGAGCCAATTTTCCAGCATGTCCAGATACACGTGTCCTGTAACGTTTTTTTCGCAGAAGAAAAAGGGGCCGTAAACTTTAAACCGTGAGATTGCACAAAACACGTTAACTTTTGGTGGATTGCGAATTTGCTGCACGAATGCGTGACGATTCTCTACCGCCCAGATTCGCACATTGTGTCTGTTCACTTCACCATTAAGAAAAAAAGTTGCTTCATCACTGAAAACAAGTTTCGCACTGAACGCATCCTCTTCCATGAACTGTTGCAACCGCGCCGAAAATTCAAAGCGTTTGACTTTGCCATCGGGTGTCAGGGCTTGTAGCAATTGTAAACGGTAAGGCTTCTGCTTTAGCCTTTTCCGTAAGATTTTCCAAACTGTCGGCTGTTGTACGTTTAGCTCCCTGCTTGCTTTATTCGTCGACTTCCGCGGGCTACGCGTGAAACTTTCCCGCACGCGTTCAACCGTTTCTTCGCTCACTGCAGGCCGACCCGTTGATTTCCCCTTACAGAGGCATCCAGAAGCTTTAAACTGCGTATATCATCGCCGAATGGAGTTAGCAGTTGGTGGATCTTTGTTGAACTTCGTCCTGAAGTGTCGTTACACTGTTATGACTGACTGATGTGAGTGCATTTCAAGCACGACATACGCTTTCTCGGCTCCTGTCGCCATTTTGTGTCACTGCGCTCTAGAGGTGGCAAAAAATAACGTAACTGATAGAAATAACCAGTTACTGAAAAGTAACGGTTACTGCGATAACCGTTCCTCTGATACAGACAGTTATTTCAATAACTGTCTAATGTCAACAGTGCCTCGCGCCATCTGTTGACCGAAGATCGTACTACGCTTTCCCGTCAACTCATCGGAGATCTGGCTAGGAACTAAGGAGAGGGTAGACCATTTGGAAGGCGTTCTATAGGCCATGGGAATAACTGTGAGACTGCGCACCATCTGTTGATAAGAACTGTGTACTATATCGTGCGCCTTCGTTACTTTTAGCACAAACAATTAAATAAGGTTAATGTCCGAGCGGTGGCTGATAGGAGCTGCAGTACAGTCATCAACAAGTACGATCGTTCCCTTAAGCCACCACCTCATATGTCAGTTTAGCTTGGACGGGTTGTATAAAGAGAGGTACCATAAGGAATTCGAGCGACTATGGAAATAACTAAAATGTAAACTTTCACGGCCGGAAATATCATGTCCATTATAATTATCCGGGCTGTTATGCCGTGGTCGGTTGATGAATCACCTCAGAATTCATCAACCGACCACGGCATAACACCCGGATAATTATAATGGATATGGAAATAACTGTCAGAGATCCGTATTTTCCTCTGGCAGTTATCGTTATTGGCTCACAGTTCTCGCTCTCTGGCAGTTATCGGACTACCATTACAAGTAACCTGGAAGTTGGTAACGGAATAACTGTGTGTCTGTGTTCCTGATACAGTGACTCCAGTCTTGGACCCCGGTGATATTACAGAGACGATAGTTACTGGAGCGAACAAATATTTACGTACTTCTTCGGAAATAGCGGCTGGCCATCGCGAATGACAAATAACATGTCAGAAAGTATAACATAATACAGTGGAATATAATAATTATTACCCTCATCATTTGTCAGGAGATTGTCAAAATATGTGAATATATCACAGTAACTCCTAATATTTACAGAATTGGTACACTGACAGAATAAAACACAGTTACGTACTTTTAATAAATTTATCGTACACAGAATACCCGATCTTGACTGTTGCAACCAAGTGCTGTCAAAACTGAAATATAGCAGAATTTTTACCTAAGCTGGTCTATCAGTCTCTGTTACGATATTCATCTACAGAGTAGAAGGAGGGGTCAATGGAAGTGTCTGATTCCACCCGTCTGCTTCGACGTAAAGGTGTTGTGGTGTGTGAATGTCATTACGGCACGGTGTTTATGAGTTGGTTTTTGTGTGTGTGTGGGGGGGGGGGGGGGAGGGAGGGCTGTCGATCTAGGTTGCAGTGCCGGAATTTACTGGTGGTAATTAATTTTTTTTCCTAGCTGTGATGTTTTGTGTATTTATGAAGTATTGAATGTGATTTAATTTATGTAGGGATGATTGATTTGTGGACTTTCGGGATTGTGGTTTTATTTTTCGCAGTTGTAGGTGTTGATTTTTTGGCATCAGTAGCTGTGGTGGACCTATATAGGTCACCGGAAATGACCGATTCCCATTTTCATAGTTGTGTGTGTTGATGTTTTAGTATCGTCATCTGAGGTTGACCTATGTAGGTCAAGGGAAATCTCTGATTCCAATTTTCGTACTTTTAGTTGTGGGTATTGGTGTTTTGGAATGGTCACCTATAGTTGACCCATATTGTTCAAGGGAAGTCTCCGATTCCTGCAGATTTTTGTTGGTGTAGCAGAATGCTGTATTTTTTTTTCTTTTTGTTCTTCATTTTGTGTTTTGGGATCATGATGTGTTTTTTTTTACTAGCTTGTCCTCACCCTAAAACCCCCAACTTCCCGCAGTTGTCCCGTTGGTTTGATTGTATTTTTTGTGGGAAATGTTATTGTATTATTTATATGTATCTTCGTGTTTGTTGCCATGTGTATGTAGTGACGTCATAGACACACTTAAAATAGCTATTGATGACGGGTGGAATCAGACACTTCTGTATCAAATAGTCTTTCAAACACACTGTAAACCGTGCCTTATCTGAAACCAAGTTTTTAATGGTTGCTGAGTTGCTGGCAGTTTATTGAAAATGCATGTTTCTGAATATTGGACCCCTTTTGGACCAAGGTAAGTAATTTTAGGTCTTTATGTAGATTGCTGTTCCCATTTCTAGTATTGATATTATGTATTAAGCTATTGGTTGGAAATACTTGTAACAAATTTCATTAAGGAATAAATATATTAGGAAGCAGTGGTTAGAATACAAAGTTCCTTGAACAGGTTCCTACATGATGTTCTTGAATTGATACCACAAACGATTTTTATTACACGCTTTTACATGCGAAAAACTTTTGCTACGTTTGATAAGTTACCACAGAATATGCTCCCTTATGAAATAATAGAATGAAAAAATGTGGTATGACCTTCCCAACTGAATTTATTATCGAGTTGTAGTCCCAGAAATGTAACACTGTCAACCTTTTCGATCTGCATGTCTTCATATGTTATAAACATGCTGTCGCTGGAGAAATCGAGCAGTTTCCAAATCTGACATAAAACTTGGATTAGCGTTCTCACACTTTCCCCAATAGGACTAGCTTTTACAGCACAGGAGTAAACGAATCTGTCACATTACGTATATTTTTGTTGTATTACAAGGCTGTACACTTTATTCTATTATGTGAGCAGCACAAGAAATTAAGCTTCGAATTTAACCTACAGTACTCAGTTTACATATTAAACGCACGTTGTTAACATTTTACGTAAACAGTGCTTTGGCGAAGTTCCGCGTACTTTCTGTCGCAGCTGCGAAGATAATATTTCTAATAGCGACCGATAACCTACAAACATATAATATGAAACACTAATAATCGTTCTAACATCAACTAAAATGTACCCGGAGTTAATAAGCTAAGGTTATGACACGATTCATACGACATTCCTGCTATTTCACACTACTCGCAGTTATACTGATAACTAAACTGATGGATTCCAACTATGTCGTTATTTAACTGTCGGAGTATTCGGTATTCGCTAGCGAAAAATAACTTGGCAGTTATTAATAACGGTTAACGATAACGGTTATCAAAGAATAACTGGAACTGTGATAACGGTTACTCCAGAATAACCGTTTGGCCCACCTCTACTGCGCTCTCGAGCGCTCTGGCGGCAGAAACCTGAAGTGCGGCTTCAGCCGAACAAAACTTTATGAGTTTTTCTACGTATCTGTAGTGTGTCGTGACCATATGTCAATGAATGGAGCTACAGTGAATTTATGAAATCGCTTCACTCATTTGTAATAGCCCTGTACGTTGCAGCTGTTTGGGCCCCTGCAATGAAGTGAGGACCAATATGGTGGTCGCCAATGATTCCGCACCATACATTTACAGTCCACGGTCGCTGTCGCTCTACCTGTCTGAGCCAGCGAGGATTGTCCACGGACCAGTAATGCATGTTCCGTAGATTCACTGCCCCGTGGTTTGTGAAACCCGCTTCATCGGTAAACAGGTAGAACTGCAACGCATTCTCTGTTAATACCCATTGACAGAATTGCACTCGATAATTAAAGTCATCACCATGTAATTGCTGATGTAGCGACACATGAAACGGGTGAAAGCGGTGACGATGCAGTATGCGCATGGCACTACTTTGACTCAGTCCACCGGCTCTCGCAGTGTCCCGTGTACTCATGTGTGGGTTCATGGCAACAGCAGCTAACACACCAACTGCACCCGCATCTCCTGTGACGGGCCTGTTACGGACCCGTTTGCGTGCTACGACCATACGTGTTGCATACAGTTGGCGGCAGATGTTTTGCAATGTGCGGCACGTTGGATGCTCTCTGTCCGGGTACCGTTCTGCATACACCCTGCAGGCTTCAGCTGCATTTCGTCGACACTCGCCTTAGATGAGTATCAGCTCCGTCTTTTCAGAGTTCGAATACACCATGGTCACAGTTCCTACAACACTACACTATCACAGACGTCTGGTAACACGGTGTAATACAGTTGGTCTGCGAGCGGAGACGAATGCAGAATTAACAATAGCAGCAAGCGCTACATGCGGACACTGCGACAGCTAGACCAAACCACAACAGTGCACTACAGCCACACTCGTAAACACGGTCGTCATCGTAAACATGTCCCTGCAGATGCTGCTCGCCGACCGTGGCCCGTGTATGTTACAACACGCAACTGAACGTCGGAGGTTTCAAGCGTCAACTTTAGGTTACAATATCTCCGGATGTAATTAACATTTTACAATGCAACAAACGGCACTGATTGCGTATTTGTTTATATGTTCACATGTGCTAACAAAACTAACGTAGTTTCATTTAAAAAAACGTAGGTTTGTGTTAAAAAACATACTTCCGTGCATTTTTGTATGGTTTTTATTAAACAATTACACTAGCCCCTCTCCCCACGTTCGGTCTGTGGAATCGGTTCGTCAGTATTTGATGTGGTTTACGAAATATATCCAGCGGTAACGTTAGGTGACTCACCATGTATAATAGGATAGAAATTCTGGATAAATTCTAGTGTCTTATTCCACTCGTCTGCTCTGAGCAATGACGTAATATCTATATCAAAGACGCTACATATAGGCAGTCTATGAAAGCAACGGATCATACTCGTAAACAAACGAATGTACCATACAATAAAATTACAATCACGTTCACGCAGTTATTTACTTGGTCATGGATTGCATTGAAATGAGCTGAAGATAACGAAAATTAAGAACAACAATTAAGAACATATCATGTCTGGTGAGAAGTATTCTCGTAATTTATGCGACTAGAACAGCACAGAGTACTTTTAAATTTCATTACAGCAGAGCGCATGGTGGTTTCATACTGTTATAAAATAGCGTTAATTTTACATTAATTATTGAATGTAACGAGAGGAGCGCAGAAAAGTGGGGGTTTTGGGAGGGGAGAAACTATAACGTATCACAACAACGGGAAAATTAAATGAATGACAACAAATACGAAACAGTAGCATAAAATATGGGGAAATCGACACACTAAATTCTAAAAGAAAAGCCAGGACATGACAAACGAATATCGACAAAAATAAGTAATATTGGAATCGATAACTAGAAATAACCTATGTAGCTAAATTCCAGTTACAGTCTCCGACCGCTCCATGATTCATACGTAAATTAGTTTTTCAGTTGTATACACTGAAACGTAATACCATTTCTACCTTTGTAATTGCTTCCTAAAACTACTGCGATGTATAACAAAAATTGGAATCGGTAGCTAGAACTGACCTTCCATATACGTCAATTCTAGTTACCTATTCCAATATTAGTAACATTTTTGCAGTAGTACAGAAAGCAAATACAGAAATGCAGAAACCATATTAGCCTACATCTTAGTGGACACACGTGCGGAAACAACGATCTAATTAATGAATCACCAAGTGACAGGAATCGGTAACTAGAATTGACGTATATAGGAGATCAATTTTAGTTACCGATTTCAAATTTTCGATGGTTAATAATTTTGGACATTTTTGCAGTAAATCTGTGGCCTATGTTTTTGTAGGATTTCTACATTTCTTATTGTCTCAGAACTATTACGGAAACCAAATATCGTAGGTACAGCTTCCAAATTTTTCTCTTTTCCATAGTAATGAAGATAGTAATATCATACGTATAAATCCTGTAACACTTTAGTGCACACATTTCTTTAAACGACCTAAATAACGAATCGTGGAATGGTTGGAATCTGTAAGCAGAATTAACTCATATAGGTCAGTTTCAGTTACCGTTTCCAGTATTTGTTAGACCCTACTTTTTGTCAATTTTCGTTACTTGTGTACTCGTCCTGTTATATTTAACAATTACTATTAAAAGTTAACACTGGTTCGTTATATTACGCCTTCACCATGCTCTATACTGCACTGGATTTAATGGTTCTCTGTGCTTTTCTTACTTGCATAAATTACGATAATAACTGATTTCAGTCATGTGCACTTCTCTTTTTCTGTTGTTGTTTATTTCGTTATCTTTAATTCTTGTCGGTATAATTTGTGACTAGGTATTTAATCACTAGAATTGTATTTTTAATTTTATGGTATGCTACATTCGTTTGTTTACGAATATGATCAGTTGCTTTCCAAGATTGCCCCTATGTAGCGTCTCTACCTTAGGAATGACGTCATTGCTCAAAGCCAACGAGTGGAATCCCCCACTAGAATTGACCCGAAATTCTTATAAAAATGTGGAGACACCATGATGATACAAACTACGAGGGTCACTCCAAAAGAAATGCACACTATTTTTGTAAAAATTCAGTTTTCATTCTGCATATGTGAAAGTTTTACAGTGTGTAGATACATCCTTCCCGCTTGTTTTCAAACTTAGTTCAACCTGTTCCCTTGAGTAGCGCACTCACAGCATGTATTCAAGATGGCTGCTACACTTGACGTTCGTCAGAAGCAACGTGCTGTCATAGAATTCCTGTGCTGTGAAAACGACACAGTGGGAAACATCCACAAGAGGTTGAAAAAGGTGTGTGGAGATGCTGCTGTCGATCGCAGTACAGTTAATCGGTGGGCAAGCAGGTTACGTGATGAAAGCGGGCACGGCAATATTGAGGATTGTCCTCGCAGCGGCAGGCCTCGTACTGCACACACTCCAGACAATGTGCAGAGAGTTAAGGAATTGGTAACTGCTGACAGACGCATCACAGTGAACGAATTGTCACGTTACGTTGGGATAGGGGAAGGAAGTGTTCGCAGAATAGTGAAAGTGTTGGCGTTAAAAAAGGTTCGTGCCAGGTGGATTTCCAGCATGTTAACAATGACTCACAAAGGAACAAGAAAAACGGTATGCAGAGAACTTTTGGAACAGCACGAGAATTGTGGAGATGAATTTCTTGGAAGAATTGTGACAGGTGATGAAACATGGCTCCATCATTTTTCACCAGAGACGAAGAGGCAATCAATCAATTCAAAACCACACCTTCCGCTGGAAAAGTTATGGCTACGGTGTTTTTCGATTCTGAAGGACTCTTGCTTGTGGACATCATGCCAATTGGAACCACCATAAATTCTGATATGTGACGACACTAAAGAAACGTCAAGCTCGACTGAGTCGTGTTCGACCACATCGGCAAAAGCAGGATGTTCTGCTGTTGCACGACAATGCACGGCCACATGTCAGTCAAAAAACCATGGAAGCGATCACAAAACTCGGATGGACAACACTGAAACACCCGCCTTGCAATCTTGACCTGGCTCCATGTGACTATCTTCTCTTTGGAAAACTGAAAGACTCTCTCCGTGGAACAAGGTTTGAAGATGATGACTCCCTTGTGCACGCTGCCAAACAGTGGCTCCAACAAGTTGGTCCAGAATTTTACGGTGCGCGTATACAGGCGATATCTATGCGAGCGAATATTATAAGTACGTGGAAAATAAATTTTATAGGAGAATGTGTAACTTGTAGCATCCCGATTTACCTATAACTACAAGATTCATAAAATGTTTGTTTCTCAAACACAAACTGCCTCAGACAAACCGTGGTAAACAGTCTTAATGACTGTGAACATAACTTTAGGGTCGAATATGTCCATTAAACATATATGACTGTGAGAATTTGTATTACGCGTCAGCAGAGAACAGCAATCCGTTTGGCAGCTGTGCCTTGGGTGCCACGGATTGGTAGAACTGTAATGTTTGGTGACGGCTTACCTTCTGACAGCTATCGTTGCTCCGTGCTCTCACTGCATATCACGGGTTTCTTAAGATTTTGACGAATGGGACAGAAACATTAATGTTGTTCGCCAGTCGTGTCGTCTCAGACTGATGCCAAGCAACTGCGTAGACCGCTACAGACATCCCTACATTGTTGAGAAATGCGGCGTGTGGCGACATGTTGTTTATCCTAAGACAACACCCGAAAAATAATCACCGCTTAAATCTACAAATCGATGGAGAATAGCAGGGGTATAACTAGGCTGGGACAACTGAGGCAATGCTACCGACGACGAGGTATTTCTGGAAAGGAAAAACAGGAAAAGTGAGAAAAATTTTAAAAAACGGTAGGACAAGTGGAAAAAATTAACAAAATCGATCAGTCAAGAGAATTCTTTCGCTGTCGTAAAATAATGACAGACTATTTTGGAAGTCATTCTTACATAAAGACATACGAATCATTTATCCCCTTACCTGGTCAAAGATCGGTCTGAATCAGACCATAGACACAGTTTATCGAATATATGGAGCAAAAGGGCTAGACATGAGCAAGTGTCTGGCTAAAGACTATGACAGACCTTCCGTCATAAGTGGCGTGCACAATGGTGTGCAGAAAAAGCTCAAGTTACAGTTTGAAATTACTCTGTCAGCACGCTCCTGAGGCTAGGAGGCTAATCAAGAAGCAGCTCTGTATTTCTAAATAGTTGAAAAAAACCATACATTTTTTTGGTCACAGAATGCAACGGTGGTAAGATTTAAAAACTTGTTCTGTGGTGACTTCTAAGGTAACGCTAAAGACATCAAATCGAATGCGTTGAACCAACAGATAAAAAAGCGTCTACACACCTAAAAAGAGAACCATTGACTTTCTAAAGACTCTAACAAACATAACTCGTAAGAGTAAGAAATTTAAGGAATGAAGTGCACCAATAAGTCTTGAAAACATAATCTTGCCCTTTCCGCATTAAATATAAAACGCTAGAAAAAATTAATACAGCACTGAATGCCTTACAGGCTGAGAGTAAGGGTGTTTCAAATGTATATGACTTCCTACGCATGGCTCTGTCACAAATGAAGTTGGCTGATTTGGGTTTAACGTGCTCGTTACAGAAGTGCAAACTCGCGTAGGGGAAGGATATAAAGGAAGTCGGCCGTATCCTATTCATAGGAACCAACACGCAATATGACTGGGTGTTGTGTGATGTCCTTAGGTTTAAGTAGTTCTAAGTTCTAGGGGACTGATGACCATGGATGTTAAGTCCCATAGTGCTCAGAGCCATTTTAGCCCACACGCAATTTTCCTCAAGCGGTATGGGGAGAATTCATGAAAAACCTCAGTCTGGATGCGCAGACTGTGATCTGAATTATCGTCCTCCCGAATGCGAGTCCAGTGCCTGTCTACTCACTACGACATAACGCTCAGTTTCTCTCAGATATATCTCACATTAAAGGATAATGTGACAAACTACTTGACGATACTTTCAACACCTGTGAAAGATGAGGCATCGATTGTAAATTGCTGAACAAATGAAATAAAGCAGCAGAGGAGCACGTCGACGAGCTTTGCAAGGACGAGACGCTTTCAAAAATGCGTGACTGGGCTTAAAGTAACATTTTTTTATCTAGTGATTGACAACATTTATTCACAACTAAAGATCTGGTTTTTAGGAATGAAGTATCTTATAGACGTATATGTGGCACTACAACTTTTTTTGAATCTACTGCGTGTGATGAAAATCATAGAAATGAAGCGCTTTAGTTTTTCAATGACATTTTGCTTCTGTTTCCAGTACAGCTAGTGCAGGTAAGAACTTTATAGCGTAAGTGTAAAAAAAAAAAAAAGAAAAAAAAAACTTATGTCCAGTTACCCAGACGTACTTGTAGTTGTCCATATGTGTCTAACAAAAGCTACGGCTGTTGGAAAAATTGAGCGTTCTCTTACCAGGAGCCGGCCGAAGTGGCCGTGCGGTTAAAGACGCTGCAGTCTGGAACCGCAAGACCGCTACGGTCGCAGGTTCGAATCCTGCCTCGGGCATGGATGTTTGTGATGTCCTTAGGTTAGTTAGGTTTAACTAGCTCTAAGTTCTAGGGGACTAATGACCTCAGCAGTTGAGTCCCATAGTGCTCAGAGCCATTTGAACCATTTTTTTCTCTTACCAGGGATGCTTATGATTTGCTGTTTCTTGCGGAAGACGCCTACGTCACAGCTGCTGACTACATAGTGAGATTGCTTCGCCATCTCCTCAGCAGGGAAGAAGTACGAGGGCTATTCGCAAAGAAAGGAACGATAGGGCGCGAAATGGAAACCACAGTGAAAATCAAAACCGTTTTATTTGCAACAGTTAGCTATAACTTCCAACTACTTATGTCCTTAGTCGCCGATCCGACTTAGACGTTTGTCGTAGCGTTGAACTAACTTTCCAATACCCTCGTTATAGAAGACAGCCGCCAGTGCTTCTCGCCAATTTTCTACGCTGGCCTATAGCTCGTTGTCTGTGCCAGAAAGTTGTCTTCATAGCCAGCGGTTCAGGTGAGCAGAGATGAAACTCAGAGAGAGACGACAATTCCCGGCTGTATTGTGGGTAATCAAACATTTCCAATTGAAAACTATGCAGGAGCATCTTCATTGCCCCTGCAGTATGCGGCTGAGAATTGTCTTGAAGAAGACAGTTATGTAATGATGGCTGCATAGCTTCAGGCGAAATTTCTCACCAGGCCCTCGTACTTGGCGGGAGACACTACTGTTCTAGGTATCTTTACGTGCTCCCTGTGTGCTCAGAACTAAAAAGAACGACGTAACGCGATCGACGGGCATGCTAGAGATACTGCCCAACACACCTGTGCAAAACTTCATCGGATTTTCACTGTGGTTTCCATTTCGCGGCCGATCGTACCTTGCTTTCCGAATAACCCTCGTATGTTGTAACTGCCTTACGATCGAGTCACCAACCACACAGCAGAGTGTCACAGGTTGCCGCCACACTAAGGCGCGTACGACTCAACCGCAGCACATCTCCCTTGCAGCAGCCATGCGGTACCTCGTGGTGCCACATTCGCCGGATACAGCGCTGATGTCGCTGGCCCTAGCTCGCCTTTGCGAAACACGTGACGTTATCACGATTTGCTGGTATTCATGCGCCAGGCGGCCTTCCAGCCACTCGCCGATCAGTCGACATTGGGAGTCACAGCTACGGCTCTCTGGGCAAGGGGAGCCGACCTAGGAGGCGGTCTCACAATCAGAGTTTCATTCAGCGAAGAGTAGCACACATTAATCGGAGCCTGCAGCCTTGCATATCGTGTCCAAACCGCCGAGTCTTCACGAGGGCTTCAGGACATACTGCGCCTACGTAAGGACGTTTCTGGGCTAACGTTAGCATAACGCTGCGGCTACTACAGTCAAGAAACTGTCATTGTGTTTAATGTCAATCCGTATCAGACCAGGACAGACTACTTTGGAAGCTGTTTTCTGTTGTACTTGTGTAATAAGTTCCATTGTTCTTTTGGCTTTCTGCGGACATCTGCTCATTGTAGCAAGTACCTCTCACAACCTTATTCGACAGTGGTGACTAGGTAAAAGCATTTTTTCCATAATGGTCTCGTCTCAACAGCGGCGCTGGGGGTACATGTCATAGCGATGACTATTTTAATTCCGAGACTTCATTCCCTGTGTCTCTGAGTTCAAATAGGCAGTCCTCCTCTCTCTTTTCGTGGGTCCTCGATGTGGCATTTTACGTGGTTCTGCTCCACATTACGATATGGACCAGTTGTTGTTGGCTGTTTCCTTTGGCTTATTTGCATTTGTGTTCCACTCCATTACGTTCTGCGGCACTGTAGCTAGTTGGTTTCGCAATCTGTTGTTCCTGAGTCACATATGATCACTGAATATTTCAATCTTTCCAAATTTTAGTTAACATAATTTTTTGTGAGAGACATTGCTATTTGCGCATCGCCTATTATTTACTATTTGTTCTTATGTCAGAATGCACGGTTCTTCATTTGTGTATACACAGTTTTTGATAAACCACATTTCCTGATTATATTCCATATTAGTACTTATTTTGCCTTCTTTCTGTCTAGTGGTAACGCACATTCTTTCATTTGTTACGATGTTTTGCTGAATTAGATGCTTCCGCTGTTAACTGCGCCCGTACCACTTCTGCTTCCTTCCTTTAAACATTGGGAACTCTTTCGCTTGAGTGACGGCTTGACGCTGTGTGTTCATTTTTTGCACTTTAATGGTCTACGTGGACATGGGTTACCATGTATTTATAATTGCTACTCGCTTTGTGTAACTCCCTGTTGAAAAAATTTCAAGCGAGACGACTCGTTACTGATAGCTGCTCATAGATCGGCATTAACTCAAATGGTTCAAATGGCTCTAAGCACTATGGGATTTAACATCTGAGGTCATCAGTCCTCTAGACTTAGAACTACTTAAACCTAACTAACCTAAGGACATCACACACATCCATGTCCGAGGCTGGATTCGAACCTGCGACCGTAGCAGCAGCGCGGTTCCGGACTGAAGCGCCTAGAACCACTCGGCCACAACGACCGGCTCGGCATTAACTGATTCTGCCATTGAGCGTTCTGCGGACAGGTAAACAGTGCATCGATTTTCAGTTGAGCTATTGTAGATCTTGGGTATTACGTGACTCAGTTGACGTATAGGATGCACGCCGTCTGTCCATTTTACATCAGTATAAACCACCCTCTGCCACGTAACATCAGTATGAAGCACCCTCTGCCACCCAGCATCAGTTTGCAGCACTGTGTACCGCGTAAGGTGAGCACAGGGTACCCTCCACCATACAATATCGATATGAAGCACCCTCTGGCACGCGACAGCACCAGGCCACGCAAGTTCGCGCAATTCCAACGAGTTCTACCATTCATTGCTGAATGGTAATGAAGTAGTTTTCACAGCGGCACGGGATTCTAATCCATCATAGTTCAGCTAGTTTGCACAAAATGTATATACATTATATTCACAAACCTTCCTTGTAAATACACTACTGGCCATTAAAATTGCTACAGCAAGAAGAAATGCAGATGATAAACGGGTATTCATTGGACAAATACATTATACTAGAACTGACATGTGATTACATTTTCGCACAATTTGGGTGCATAGATCGTGAGAAATCAGTAGCCAGAACAACCACCTCTGGCCGTAATAACGGCCTTGATACGCCTGGGCATCGAGTCAAACACACCTTGGATGGCGTGTACAGCTACAGCTGCCCATGCAGCTTCAACACGATACCACAGTTCATCAAGAGTAGTGACCGGCGTATTGTGACGAGCCAGTTGCTGGGCCACCATTGACCAGACGTTTTCAATTGGTGAGAGATCTGGAGAATGTGCTGGCCAGGGCAGTAGTCGAACATTTTCTGTATCGAGAAACGCCCGTACAGGACCTGCAACATGCGGTCGAGCATTATCCTGCTGAAATGTAGGGTTTCGCAGGGATCGAATGAAGGGTAGAGCCACGGGTCGTAATATATTTGAAATGTAGCGTCCACTGTTCAAAGTGCCGTCAATGCGAACAAGAGGTGACCGAGACGTGTAACCAATGGCGTCCGATACCATCACGCCGGGTGATACGCCAGTATGGCGATGACGAATACACGCTTCCAATGCGCATTTACCGCGATGTCGCCAAACACGGATGCGACGATCATGATGCAATAAACATAACGTGGATTCATACAAAAAAATGACGTTTTGCCATTCGTGCACCCAGGTTCGTCATTGAGTACACCATCGTAGGCGCTCCTGTCTATGATGCAGCGTCAAGGGTAACCGCAGTCATGGTCTCCGAGCTGATAGCCTATGCTGCTGCAAACGATGTCGAACTGTTCGTGCAGATGGTTGTTGTCTTGCAAACGACCCCATCTGTTGACTCAGGGATCGAGACGTGGCCGCACGATCCGTTAAAGCCATGCGGATAAGATGCCTGTCATCTCGACTGCTAGTGATACGAGGCCGTTGGGATACAGCACGGCGTTCCGTATTACCCTCCTGAACCCACCGATTCCATATTCTGCTAACAGTCATTGGATCTGGACCAAGGCGAGCAGCAATGTCGCGATACGATAAACCGCAATCGCGATAGGCTACAATCCGACCTCTATCAAAGTCGGAAACGTGATGGTACGCATTTCTGCTCCTTACACGAGGCATGACAACAACGTTTCACCAGGCAACGCCGGTAAACTGCTGTTTGTGTATGAGAAATCGGTTGGAAACTTTCCTCATGTCAGCACGTTGTAGGTGTCACCACCGGCGGCAACCTTGTGTGAATGCTCTGAAAAGCTAATCATTTTCATATCACAGCATCTTCTTCCTGTAGGTTAAATTTCGCGTCTGTAGCACGTCATCTTCGTGGTGTAGCAATTTTAACGGTCAGTAGTGTAATTCTATCCATTAGCAAAAAGCATATCAAAGTCCCTAGACTAGTTCCCCAGATTAGCACTAAATGCGTCGGAGGACTTCAGTTTATAAACGTATTGTAGAAGATGCTTCCCGATAAATTTAATTCTTTCGTGTAAGATCAAAAATATAATTTAATAAAACTTTTGTAGTGACTCTGTATAAGAGCGTTTTAACTATGGCCCGCCGTTTACCTGCTTAACGAGTTAAGCACGCCGTCAGTCCCCTGGGCCCGGCAAAGTACTTCTCATTTGGACGGCATCAGTGCATGGGACCGGCAGGGTCAAGGTTAAAAAACAAATATTGTAATTTTAACAAAATATTCAAGACAAGTTGAAGTGTAAATTGGCATATATTACAAAAGGTGACCACCTGTTTAATTAATTTTCTAGCTGCACTGCGTCAGTATGTTTTTTGTTTGTCTTGTAACATTCAAAATCGAACCACGCACTTTATGCGCCTTTTCGTCCAACTGCTGTTTGCTTCTTCTTGAACCGACACCGACCGGAGTTCCTTTATATGAATGCCGCGTGAGCGCATATGCCAACTGTTTCAGAAATATTGTGATTGACATTTTCCGTCCCATCACATCCCCGAATACGTATAACCCATTCACGACAGCAGTGTTCAAAAAATGATCGAATGCTAAATTTCGATATAATTTTACTGACGTTCTCAATTTGGAAATTTGTGGTAAGGGGACCAAACTGCAGAGGTCATCGGTCCTTAAGCTTACACACTACTTAATCTAACTTAAGCTAAGGACAACACACACACCCATGCCCGAGGGAGGACTTGAACCTGCAACGGGGGAAGCCGCGTGGACTTTGACATGGCACCTCAGACGTGTCGTTCTCAGTGGACTGATAAATGCACTCATTTGATCAGAACGGCCAATAGCAGTTTTCCGTTGATGTATTCAGTAACAATAATTGGTTTTTGAAAAAGATGAAGTGGTCGCCGGCGCGCAGGACATTCGCCTCACCGGAAAGCCCAGTGAAATCGCTCCGCGCTCACCGTGTTAACATTACATGTTACCAGACATTTCCCTCCAACGCGAGCCCTTTTTCTCATGTGCAAACAGTACACCACTCTTGTCAATGTGTCAAAAAAAGAGTGTCGGTGAAAGTACAGTCTGATGAACAATTGGAGAGAAAAGAGTTCTCTGATGCAACATGACTGAAGGACAAGTACACTGAGGTGACAAAAGTCGTGGGATAGCGATATACATACATACGAGGTGCTATCCAAAATTTTTGGGACTGGTGCTGCCATCTGTTGAAAACCTTACCTTTGGACTAATGGTCACCATCACCCTCGAAGTAGTTCCCATCCGCAAGTACACACAGGTCCCAGCACTTCTGCCACTGGTCAAACGTGTTCTGGAAGTCCTGTTCTTTGAGGGTGTTTATCACCGCCAGCGATGCTTCTTGAATCATCTTCAGTTTCACTTTTGGGAATAGCGCGAAGTCGCTAGGTGCCAAATCTGGCGAGTACGGTGGGTGGGGTACAACTGCCATGTTGTTTTTTGCCAAAAGGGTCCTGGTGAACAAGGACGTGTGACAGGGCATGTTGTCGTTATGCAGCAGCCAGTTCCCTTGACGAAAAAGTTCGGGCCGTCATCGCTGCACGTTTTCACGGAGCCGCCGCAAAACGTCACAGTAGTACGCGGAATTCACTGTTTGGTTGGGTGGGACGAATTCTTTGTGCACAATTCCCTTGGTGTTAAAGAAAGCGATGATCACGCTCTTCACTTTGCTCTTCACCTGTCTCGCTTTTTTGGGTCTTGAAGAGCCGGGCTCTTCCACTGGGACGATTGTTGCTTTGTCTCCGGGTCGTAACCGTAAATCCAGCTCTCGGCCCCAGTGCTACTGGAGGTTTCAGAATCCGACGGTGGTTCTGATTTCTCGCCCAGCTCGAGAATCGACAAGGAGGATAGGTCAGAGATTCTCAGGCTTCATATCACAACCACAGCTTGTTCCCGAGGACGGCGTCACTTCGGGCGTGTCACGTGGGTCCATCCACTGATCCACTGTCACAACAGTGTCCGTAAATACTGGGACCGTGCACGTGTCCGGCAGTTGCCGTCATTCCCATAAGCTTTCGATACGCACCACAGAAGCTAAAGTGAATAACCACGACGTTCTCTCCCTGTTACAATGCTATCGGTAACATTCGAGGTGCTAGGACCTGCAACTTCCTTGCAGTTTGGTATTTTTTGAGATGGAACAGCATTATCCTCCAGCAGTTACCGTGAGGGTAGATCAAACAATTCATTCTGCAAGTCTCGGTTGTAATCACTTTCACAAAAATGTTCAGAAAAAATTCTTGCATTTTTAACATTAATTCTGTCCTTACAAACTATCAAAGGTTTATTTCACTCATCAGTAAACTTCCACTTCCATTGTTGCCCAATGACAGTACACGTCGATATGACTTAGCGGTCGAAATGCTATCACGTATTGAGGACGCTGATGGTTATCTCAAACGAATTGCCTTTTCCGACAAAGCGACCTTTTTTGTCAGTGGAGTTGTGAATCGACATAATGTGCGCATTTGGGGTTCACAACCCCCTGGCGAGGTCATGGAGTGCACCAGAGGCAGTCCAAAGGTGAATGTTTGGTGCGCGCTATTGCACGATCGAATTATCGGGCCATTCTTCTTCGCTGAGGCTACCATCACATCTGCAGTGTATCTGGACATGTTGCAACTGTATGCTGATCCTCAGCTGCTTCAGTATCACCCCGATGTCTTGTATCAGCAAGACGGTGCACCGCCTCATTGGGGTTTGGACATCCGTGCCTATCTCGATATGATCTTTCCTGGGCGATGGATTGGTCGTGATGGGCCAACGCTTTGGTCTCCACGCTCTCCTGACATAACCCCATTAGCATTTTTTTTATTGGTTTATGTCAAGGACGAGGTGTACCGAACACGTGTACCAGATCTTGAAATCCTGGGCAACGGTTAACCACAGTCGTTGAATCGATCCCTCCAGTGACGTTGGCTAATGTGTGGACGGAAATTGAATATCGCCTAGATGTGCTACGTGTTACCAAGGGTGCTCATGTGGAAGTTTACTGATGTGTGAAAAAAACTTTGATAGTTTGTAAACAATGAGACACCAGTTTCATATTTGTATCTTACTTCTAGCCTGAGTTATCAATTTATGTAATCAGGGAAAGACTTTTCGGACACCCTGTATAACGCATTGGTGAAGAAATTATTATTCCACATCTTTTCTACGTATACAAGTGTATCTACTTCAAATAAATTGCAAAACCATCAAAAGAGGCACTGCAACGTATGCTGTGAATTAGTTCGTTAACAATAATATCGGTACATATGTGGCCGACGTGCCGTCCCACAATGTAAGTGTTGGCTACAGAGCAAAACAGTTTGAAGACCACTACTTTAAAGCCTTCGCACGACTTTTTCAAGTGACAGACATAATGATTCCACATACCTTGTGCCACACTGTTTACAGTAAAAATAGTTGTTGCGTGCTAAGTCTTCTACGTCAGGAGTCCATGCTGCGTATGCTTTCTTATGTTTCTTACCAAACAGGTTTAACTCAGCCTAGTTGCAACCACTTACGTTTGGTGACTTTACTAGCAAACCACAAACATTGGAAAAGATCAAACTACTGGAGTCCGACAGTGTATGTAATTTATGCATCATTTCATACAATTTATTGTTAGCAGACATCCTGGCGTCCAGGATGAGTAATTTACTCACATTGTCGATCAAAACGACCTAACTTGGGTCTTCCAACTGTCGTTAGCCTCGTCGAAGAAAGCGAAAGGTTGTGGGAGAGGTAGGAGGGACTACGGTTGCTGACTGTTGTTGGTTTTGCAGTAATTGTAACAGCAGTTTCTGCTGTTACTGTTGGAATTCCCACTGCTTTTCTTTCTGCTTCTACAGTTGCTGTAGCTACTGCAGCTGCAGCTTCTACAACTGTAGAAACTCAGTAGCCATACTTCACAGTTCAATACCTGCATGGTGAGAATGTTCTCATCAGCGTTTCTCTATCCTGCTCGACGTACGTAGAAAACAGCTTATGATCACTTGCACTGGAGTTGACGCAGAGACCCCTGGAACAATTGGTTCCGTTAGCCGATGACAACGGAATTCACGGAGTGAGCAGCTAACCAAAAGTAAAGGTCCTGATTGCAGCGAAAGTGATCGTAAACATGCACAAACAGTTCAGGGAGCCCTCCGAATCGAAAAACGTAACAACGAACAAGGTTATTTACTGTAGTTTCTATGGTGAGCATCGAAAGCTTATGAGAATGACGACAACTGCCGGACAAATGCACGGTCCCAGTATTTACGGACACTGTTGTGGCAGTGGATGGGCCCACGTGACATGCCCGCAGTGACGCTGTCCTCGGGAACATTTTGTTTTGCGAATTTTTTGGAATAATTTCTACAAATATGTAGTATTGAGCAGTTGCTGAACGTAGCTATAGCGGACGTTAGGACTGAAGGCGTAATTTATCATTGTTTTCAAATGGTTCAAATGGCTCTGAGCACTATGGGACTTAACATCTGTGGTCATCAGTCCCCTAGAACTTAGAACTACTTAAACCTAACTAACCTAAGGACATCACACACATCCATGCCCGAGGCAGGATTCGAACCTGCGACCGTAGCAGTCACGCGGTCCCGGCATTGTTTTCCAAAAAATGTTGAACTATAGCGTAATTGGGCTGCTTGTTATAACGAAAGGACAAAATTAATGTTAAAAATGCAAGAATTTTTTCTGAACATTTTTGCAAAAGTGATTACAAACGAGACTTGCAGAATTAATTGTTTGATCCACTCTCACGGTTAACTGCTGGAGGATAATGCTCTTCCATCTCAAAAAGTACCAAATTGGCAAGGAAATACATTTGAAGTTGCAGGTCCTAGCACCTCGAATGTTACCGATAGCGTTGTAACAGAGAGTACGTTGTGGTTATTTATTTTAGTTTCTATGGAGCGAATCGAAAGCTTAATGGGAATGCTTGCTCAATATACAGATTGAATAACATCGGGGATAGGCTACAACCCTGTCTCACTCCCTTCCCAACCACTGCTTCCCTTTCATGCCCCTCGACTCTTATAACTGCCATCTGGTTTCTGTACAAATTGTAAATAGCCTTTCGCTCCCTGTATTTTACCCCTGCCACCTACAGAATTTGAAAGAGAGTATTCCAGTCAACATTGTCAAAAGCTTTCTCTAAGTCTACAAATGCTAGAAACTTAGGTTTGCCTTTCCTTAATCTAGCTTCTAAGATAAATCGTAGGGTCAGTATTGCCTCATGTGTTCCAACATTTCTACGGAATCCAAAATGATCTTCCCCGAGGTCGACTTCTACCAGTTTTTCCATTCGTCTGTAAAGAATTCGTGTTAGTATTTTGCAGCCGGGAGTTATTAAACTGATAGTTCGGTAATTTTCACATCTGTCTACATCTGCTTTCTTTGGGATTGGAATTAATATATTCTTCTTGAACTCTGAGGGTATTTCGCCTGTCTCATACATCTTGCTCATCTCCCAAGACTGTCATTAGTTCTAATGGGATGTTGTCTACTCCCGGTGTCTTGTTTCGACTTAGGTCTTTCAGTGCTCTGTCAAACTCTTCACGCAGTATCATATCTCCTATTTCATCTTCATCTACATTCTCTTCCATTCGTATAATTTTGTCCTCAAGAACATCGCCCTTGTATAGACCCTCTATATACTTCTTCCACTTTTCTGCTTTACCTTCTTTGCTTACTACTGGGTTTCCATCTGAGCTATTGATATTCATGCAAGTTGTTCTCTTTTCTCCAAAGGTCTCTTTAATTTTCCTGTAGGCAGTATCTATCTTACCCCGAGTGATATGCGCCTCTACATACTTACATTTGCCCTCCAGCCGTCCCTGCTTAGCCATTTTGCACTTCCTGTCGATCTCATTTTTGAGACGTTTGTATTCCTTTTTGCCTGCTTCATTTGCTGCATTTTTATATTTTCTCCTTTCATCAATTAAATTCAATATCTCTTCTGTTTCCTGAGGATTTCTATTAGCTCTCGTATTTTTACCTACTTAATCTTCTGCTACCTTCACTATTTCATCTCTCAAAGTTAACCATTCTTCTTCTACTGTATTTCTTTCCCCCATTCTTGTCAATTGTTCCCTAACGCTCTCCCTGAACCTCTCTACAACCTCTGGTTCTTTCAGTTTATCCAGGTCCCATCTCCTCAACTTCCCACCCAATCTGGCATACCTTTCTTATTCTACAGTACTGTATGTACTTCCATGCATAGCCTAATTCACCCTTAAGCTTCCAGGAGAAATGGGTCATCTTTCCCATACATTTTTTCCGTTACATATTCGAATGGAGGTTGCCAACCTATACGATCCTAGCAGTATCCACATGATACTTTCGCTTTGCGGATCAGCCATGTAATGCAGACAGATGTTGGCTCACATGACTGGTGGACTACTATTGTGTAGTGCTTAGTTTTCAAATCTACATCACTGTTCACCATTCCGCCGGAGGTTCGAGTCCTCCCTCGGGCATGGGTGTGCGTGTTGTTCTTAGCGTGAGATAGTTTAAGTAGTGTGTAAGTCTAGGGATCGATGACCTAAGCAGTTTGGTCCCTTAGGAATTCACACACATTTGAACATCACTGTTCACCAGTAAGTATCATTTAACCACAAGCGGATCTATGCCTGTTAATGTTTGGACAGCAGTGAACAATGACCTCGAAGTTATAGCGGAAGTTGAGAATGTATGGTTAAGTACGAAGGTGGGGCCCGTTAAGATACAGTAGGAGAAGCTGTGCGGCAGACTGACTTTTTCGAGAGGCAGTTGGCGGTTAAATACGACACATTACGTCTCGGCATTCCCATCACAGACAGCAGCAGTGTTAGTGCATCATTACTCATTGTGCTTGGTGTTGCTACGTTAAAATTAACGGCTCGAGAGTCATCACAGATCGTATTCCTAAAGTATCCAAGTGTCATACCCATTCGTGGTCTGCAGGAAGCGGTATGTACTGCAGTGAAGCGAGAGTAGATCTGTGGTATTGTTTGCTTAACACAGCGTGTGCATTGTAATGGCGAAGTGCTGTTTGTGATTTCAGTTACTCAATCATTCTAAGATCAACGAAGGTTCAATGCAATGCATTATAACAACCAAACAGCTTTTGAATGCAATAAATGCAGAAGTCAAAGCACACAAAAACAATTATTTACGAAACACTCTCGCATAGTCGCCAAACTTAAGTAAAGCCTATTTAAGTACACCGATGCTATGTGTGGTACTCCCTCCAATCATTAACAAAAATTCCTTTAAAACTACAGTTTTCTGTGCTATATACATCCGCACAGAACCCCTCCTGATTTCGAAACGTATTTTGCTTCGGAAGAAAAAAATACCCAGTAACCCAGCGGTGCAATGGAACGAGATGCGTGTAAGATATGTGCCAGTCGACTGTCAGAGCTATTTAAATACTGTGATGCCGTGTCTGGTACTCCGTTCCATAATTAACCAATGTTCCTTTAAAACTACAGTCTTCTATTGCATATACCTGTACATCCCATGCTGATTTTTGAAATTTACTTCCGCATAGCTAGCATTTAGACAGGATCAAACTTGAACAGTCAATTTCCCTAGTTATAGACCAGAGCTTTAAACCAAGTACGTTATGTACTCGCACATATCCATTGTGATTATCCGAATTCATAAGCTACAGAAGGTCATTGCAATAGTAATGGCTGATGGTCCATTTTAACGTCAACCAGCTCTGCTTTAGATGGATATTTTACGTTCACACTGCAACCATACCAGTTTCTCCTAATACACACCTTGCTCCTCACCATGGAATATGTTACAATATCTCTAGAGTGCATGGACTTCCTCCTATTAAAGTACTGATATATGACATCGTCCTTGCATCCAGCATACATTAAGAAACCAAACACCTTCCACCGGCAATTCTGAATACATCTGACTCATGGCTGCAGGTAACAGATTTTCTTTTCCTCCCTGCAATACCCCCCCAATACAGAATCTTGCCGCTACGAGGTTAGTGGGGTGTACATATCGCAAAGCACTTGTTTCCGGATCATATGGAACTCTAGAGCATAGATATTAACAGCAGTACTCTGCTGGGGGAGGAAATGATTTTTTTGACCCAGTGGAAGACTGTATACGGTGGTATTGCATGTCAATTCGACTAAAAAAGTCACGATTCTTCAACAGAGGTCAGGAGGTGTTAAGATCACAGTGCAATCATAGCTATCAAATTAAGAGCGGACCTAAGTGTGATTGATGTAGGAAAAAACAAGAAAAGAATTCATTTGAACGATAATGTTTTATTCTTTATATTGTGTATTAACAAAGTATAAAAAGTATATCACAAATTAATAGTATGTCTTACAACATGTTGCCTTCGTCAAAAATGCTCTTACTGTAGCTAAAACAGCTAAAACAACACGCGAGGAAAGGGCAGGTCCAAATCTAATACAAGCAGCAGTATATCTGCAGGGAAAGAATAGTACTCCCGTACTCCCACTCCTTCCTGGAAGCAGATGTTACACAGGTGAGCAATGTCAGAAGCTCTCAAAGCCACATAGTGTTGCTTCTTTCAGAAGATTTGATGGAGGTCTAATATTAGCTGCGACCTTTGCAGTAATTTCTGCATCTCTCTTCTGACAGATAGTATCCACAAAATTCCTATCCCTCGCAAGGAACAGAAACAAGCACTGGGTAAACCACACAGCCCATGGGTTATTCTTTACATCGCAATGTTTCAACCCTCCATTACAATGGAAACGTACGGTTTCATTTCAGTCACAGGTACAAAAGAATTCAGCTTCACTTTGTCAGGACTTTGCTTAATAGCTCAGACCAAACTTTGTAAGATGTCAGCCTTGCATTGCCTGTTCTATAATTTGGGTGGACTAACCTAATCTCCCGCACTTCACTTGTTCAGCTGCATAGCGATGCTGATTCAGGAGGTGATGTGGGAGTATCTCCGTTCTGCACAGGTTACAAGTAGCGTAAAACCAAACAGATTGACCTACCGATAAATCTACCCAACACCCTGAGACATCCACTATGCTACACAGCTACCTGCTTTCAAAGCTCCCTTTATGTATAGCCTACTCCAAAGATCCAAGATGTTGACACTGATACTACGTGATCGTGACGTCACTTCTGGTCAAGTATTCTAAATTTGCTTTTACGAAGGTAAGGTCTCCAATTTTTTTATAAATACATAGACCTCTTTATTTCTACAATGGTTTATATCAGTTTATAGCTTGAACATTTAGCTATTTTTCGATATAATCACCATTTCTGTCGATGCGTTTTTGTGGACGCTGTGGCAGTTTTTGGATGCCCATGTCATACCAGCTCGCCGCCATGCTGTTCAGAAAGTTATGAACTTCATCTTTCACCTCGTCGTCGGAGCTGAATCGCTTTCCGGCCAAATGTCCTTTTAACCTGGGGAACAGGTGATGGTCACTGGGCGCCAAGTCAGGACTATAGGGTGGGTGGGTGATTATGTTCCACTGAAACAGTTGCAGGAGAGCAACGGCTTGCCGAGCGATGTGTGGGCGAGCGTTGTCATGGAGAATGTGTACGCCCTTGCTCAACATTCCTCTTCTCCGGTTCTGAATTTCCCGTTTGAGTTTTTTCAGAGTCTCACAGTACCTGTCAGCGTTAATCGTGGTCCCAGCGATTCAGCTCCGACGACGAGGTGAAAGAAGAGGTTGATAACTTTCTGAACACCATGCGGCGAGCTGGTGTGACATGGGCATACAAAAACTGCCACAGCGTCTACAAAAATGCATCGACAGAAATGGTGATTATGTCGAAAAATAGCTAAATGTTCAAGCTGTAAACCGATGTAAACCATTGTAGAAGTAAACAGGTCTATGTACTTATAAAAAAATAGGAGACCTTACTTTTGGGATTACCCTCGTAGATGTAGTAAGGTGTAAATACTTAGAGCAACTGCGCTATTTTTCTGTACGTATGTGTGTCGATTTCTCGTGGGATGTCCCCAGACTCTCCCTGGAGCTACCGTTGGTGAGTCCATATCCAGACGCCGCCCTGGTCATATGGCAGGTGGACTCACCTTCAGAGCCTACCTTGGACCTACCGGAATCCCCTTCAGACGCTTTACCGGACGTGGATTCACCTCGAACCCTATTCCACCACCAAACCCTATCCCAGCTATAAGGTGTGGTGGATCCAGCTTCGATCCCTGTCCCGACTGCAATGAATACGTCTTCGAACCCTGTCCCAGACGTTACACGTGCTGGAGCCACCTATAAGCACTATCGTGTTCCTAGCCCAAACGTGCCCTCTAGTGCCCTCTACGGTGGGGGTCCCCACTAGAAACTGATAGAGACGCATACATGAAAATAGCGCAGTTGCCCTAAGCGTTTACAACTGTATTACATTTACAAGTAATCTTTCTTCACAAGTAACGCCCACGAACAATGATAATAAATAATAGTCGGAAAGACTGGAAAGTAGCACAGGTCACGCCAATATTCAAGAAAAGGAAATAGGAGTAACCCATTGAACTACAGACCCATATCACCGACCTCAATTTGCAGTAGGATTTTGGAGCATATACCGTACTCGAAGATTATGAATTACATTGAAGAAAATGACATTGATACATAACCAACACGGATTCAGAAAATATCGTTCTTGTGCAACACAGCTAGCTCTTTATTCCCATGAAGTAATAAGTGCTGTCGACAAGGGATCTCAGATTGCTCCATATTCCTAGATTTCCAGAAGGCTTTTGATACCGTTCCTGACAAGCGACTATTAATCAAATTGCGTGCATATGGAGTATCGTCTCAGTTCTGTAACTGCATTCGTAATTTCTTCTCAGAGAGGTCACATTTCGTAGTGATAGACGGTAAATCATCGAGTAGAACAGAAGTGATATCTGGCGTTCCGCAAGGTAGTGTCATAGGCGCTCTGCTGTTCCTGATTTGTATACATGATCTAGGTGATAATATGAGCAGCCCCCTTAGATTGTTTGCAGATGGCGCTGTAATTTACCGTCTAGTAAAGTCATCAGACGATCAATTCCAATTACAAAATGATCTAGAGAGAATTTCTGTATGGTGCGAAAAGTGGCAATTAGCACTAAACAAAGAAAAGTGCGAGGTCATGCACATGGGTACTAAAAGAACTCCGATAAATTTTGGGTATACTATAAACCGCACAAATCTAAGGGCTGTGAATTCGGCTAAATACATATGAATTACAATTACGAGCAACTTACATTGGGAAGACCACATAGGTAATGTTGTGGGGAAGGCGAAACAAACACTGCGCTTTTTTGGCAGAACACTTACAAGATGCGACAAACCCACGAAAGAGACAGCCTGCATTACACTTGTCCGTCCTCTACTGGAATATTACTGCGCGGTATGGTATCCTTACCAGGTGGGATTTACGGAGGACATCGAAAAGGTGCTGAGAGGGGCAGCTCGTTTCGTGTTATCGCGCAATAGGGGTGAGGGTCTCACTGATATGATACGCGAGTTGGGGTGGCAGTCACTGAAATAAAGGCGGTTTTCTTTGCGACGAGATCTATTTACGAAATTTCAATCACCAACTTTCTCTTCCGAATGCGTAAATATTTTGTTGACACCCACCTACGTAGGGAGAAATGATCATCATAATAAAATAAGAGAAATCAGAGCTCGAACGGAAAGATTTAGGTCTTTCTTTTTCCCACGCGCCATTCGAGAGTGGAATGGTAGAGAAGTGGTATGAAAATGGTTCGATGAACCCTCTGCCAGGCACTTAAGTGTGAATTGCAGAGTAACTATGTATATGTAGGTGTAGAATAATGATAATAATAATAATCCTGAGTGTAAATTCAAGAACGCGAATGTAATGAGAAGTACCAGAAATGAAAATAGCGAGAAACTTAACATCAAAACTGGTGATCACGAAGTAGACGAAGTTAAGGAATTCTATCTAGACAGACAAATAACTCATGACGGACGCAACAAGATGGACGTCAAAAGCACTGCCAAAAAGGGCATTCCAGGTCAAGAGAAGTGTAATAACATCAAACGCAGGTAATAATTTGAGAAAGAAATTTCTGAGAATGTAAGTTTGGAGCACAGCATTACGTGCTCTGATAAAGTGAGGAATGAGGAGCTTCTCCGCAGAATCGGCGAAGAAAGGAATATACGGGAAACACTGATAAGAAGAAGGGACAAGATGATAGGACATCTGTTAAGACAGACGGAATAATTTCCTTGCCGGCCTAAGTGGCCGAGCGGTTCTAGGCGCTTCGGTCTGGAACGGCACGACCGCTACGGTCGCAGGTTCGAATCCTGCCTCGGGCATGGATGTGTATGGTGTCCTTAGGTTAGTTAAGTTTAAGTAGTTCTAAGTTCTAGGGGACTGATGACTTCAGATGTTAAGTCCCATAGTGCGAAGTGCCATTTGAACCAAATAACTTCCTTGGTTCTAGAAGGAGCTTTAGAAGGTAAAAACTGTAGTGAAAGAAAGGGATTGGAATACATCCAGCAATTAATTGAGGACTTAGGTTGCAAGTGTTTCTCTGAGACGAAAAGGTTGACACAGATAAGGAATCGGTAAGGGTTATGGCGTGTTAAACATGGAAAATGAAGTGTTTCATTAATAGTAGTTGATACTTCCACAATAAATCGAGAAGTGGTTCAAAATGGCTCTGAGCACTTTGGGACTTAACTTCTGAGGTCATCAGTCCCCTAGAACGTAGAACTACTTAAACTTAACTAACCTAAGGACATCACACACATCCATGCCCGAGGCAGGATTCGAACCTGCGACCGTAGAAACCGAGAAATGGCTTTACCTCTATTTTCAGCTTCTCGCTAATGGCACCTTGGCAGGATGTGTGCATGTAAAGAGTGGTAAGTGGTAAGTGCAAAAAGCATTGTCAGCAGTAGTAGTAGCGTGTCCACTGGTGGTGCCAAGAAAGTAATTTTCAAGGACGATTAGTACGAATCTGAGAATGATATCGATGACCACGACTCAGATAAAGATCCTGAAGACGTTCCTGAACGCAAAACCGCTTCGAAAGTTGTTGCTGATGTTTATTTAAGTAAGTAAACGATGTTGTGTCCATTACCATGGTTTTAGTGAATGTACGTGACAGTGTGACGGCAGAGCTCTTAAGGACTATCTGTAACATTGTTAACGTACTGTAGTAATGTGTTTGCTAAAATAAATGTTATATTGTGCTGAACAGTAGCTTAATTTTTGAGGTTGTTATACTTTAATACTGCAAATACTGTTAGTGCAATTCGTAGTATAAAAAACTGAAACTATTTGGATTTTTTAAATTTGTGTTTTTCGTAGCTTTCATAGTAACGTTTCATTAACTCTAGCAGCAAGTAAACAGTGGTAAGTCAACGCCGACCCATGTGAAGTGCACTCAGCTTACAAGTAAGCAATGTTGAGTATTCACGGACGAATTTATAAGAATTAAATATTGGGTGGAATTTATCATTTTAAAAACATGGTGTTACTACAAATGTATTTGAAAACAATTACTTAAGTGAAGAAAAATAAATTAAATCGCCTGTTTTTGAAATGTCTGATTTATGAGATTTTATTGAAACCTTACTGCACCGTTTTTCAAAACAACGATCCTGTCTATTACCATAGTTTACACCAGATGTCTTCAATTACTGTGATAACAAAACTTACAGAGGATGATTCATAGCCCTTAACTCTGGATTTTATGCAACCCACAACGCCTTCAAATACCATGTGCAAGATTTTCACATTCTCAAGCTCGTTATGCACAAGCTACACTACGGGCCTTTAAAATTGCTACACCAAGAAGAAATGATAAACGGCTATTCATTGGACAAATATATTATACTAGAACTGACATGTGATTACATTTTCACGCAATTTGGGTGCATAGATCCTGAGAAATCAGTACTCAGAACAACCACCTCTGGCCGTAATGACCTTGATACGCCTGGGCATTGAGTCAAACAGAGCTGCCCATGCAGCTGCAACACGATACCGCAGTTCATCAAGAGTAGTGACTGGCGTATTGTGATCAGCCAGTTGCTCGGCCACCATTGACCAGACGTTTTCAGTTGGTGAGAGATCTGGAGAATGTGCTGGCCAGGGCAACAGTCGAACATTTTGTGTATCCAGAAAGGCCCGTACGGAACCTGCAACATGCGGTCGTGCATTATCCCGCTGAAATGTAGGGTTTCGCAGGGACCGAATGAAGGGTAGAGCCACGGGTCGTAACACATCTGAAATGTAACGTCCACTGTTCAAAGTGCCGTCAGTGCGAACAAGAGGTGACCGAGACGTGTATCCAATGGCACCCCATACCATCACACCGGGTGATACGCCAGTATGGCGATGACGAACACACGCTTCCAATGTGCGTTCACCGCGATGTTGCCAAACACGGATGCGTCCATCACGACGCTGTAAACAGAACCTGGATTGATTCGAAAAAATGACGTTTTGCCATTCGTGCACCCAGGTTCGTCGTCGAGTACACTATCGCAGGCGCTCCTGTCTGTGATGCAGTGTCAAGGGTAACCGCAGCAATGGTCTCCGAGCTGATAGTCCATGCTGCTGCAGACGTCGTCGAAGTGTTCGTGCAGATGGTTGTTGTCTTGCAAACGTCCCCATCTGTTGACTCAAGGATCGAGACGTGGCTGCACGATCCGTTACAGCCATGCGGATACCATGCCTGTCATCTCGACTGCTAGTGATACGAGACCATTGGGATCCACCACGGCGTTCCATATTACCCTCCTGAACCCACCGATTCCATATTCTGCTAACAGTCATGGGATCAAGACCAACGCAAGGTAGCGATACGATAAACCGCAATCGCGATAGGCTACAATCCGACCTTTATCAAAGTCGGAAACGTGATGGTATGCATTTCTCCTCCTTACACGAGGCATGACAACAACGTTTCACCAGGCAATGCCGGTCAACTGCTGTTTGTGTATGAGAAATCGGTTGGAAGCTTTCCTCATGTCAGCACGTTGTAGGTGTCGCCACCGGCGCCAACCTTGTGTGAATGCTCTGAAAAGCTAATCAGCATCTTCTTCCTGTTGGTTAAATTTCGCGTCTGTAGCACGTCATCTTCGTGGTGTAGCTATTTTAATGGCCTGTAGTGTATTATTCCTACAGAAAAAATGAACATGAACTTTTCGAAGAAAGTTTAATGCAGCTAAATTTTGTACTGGGATGTGTTTTCGCTAGAGACCCTAATTGCCAATTATCTGTGAATAAGTGTGTACTATGTAGAAAGATTGTACACTTACTATCAATAAAATCTTTTTGAAAAGAAAAAAGAAAAAACGAGAGAGAGGGCATTATGTACGTCCGCCACACATGTTTAGCTGCGGAGGGCTACATACAAGCCGCACATGCTCCCTGGGTCTATAATGGTACTTATCTCGGTTTCACTTACCAGCAGACACACTGAAAGATTTAAAAGTAAAATCAATGAGAATACTTGCCGACCAAATCTCTCGTCTGCTTGTCATGTGTACAAGGCGACCTGGAAAAGCGGCCATTTACTCGGAGTCTTGTTAGCGGTCACCTCCAACATACACGCCGCGCATGTCGGCCATAATGAAGTTTTTACTACGGGCGGCGAGCTGAGGAAACTAGCGTCGTTCTCCAGAGGGCAACCAACACAGCGGGAGCCGAGAGCCGTGAGCTGAAGCTCATGAATAACGGCCGCAGCCTGCTCTCCTGTTTTGTGCCCACCATCTGGCGCCTCTGCACACCGCAGGCGCCACGAATTACGACCGTTGGCACCACCTAAGTATTTCCTCGCAGCTACACATACACGTACTGCTCTGCGACGGACTCAGAGACAGCTGTACTATGATACAGACGTAGCTCATGGTTTCCACGCTGGGGAAGGCCGTGCAGCTGTTAGCAATGTGGCCAAAGACTCGAGAGCCGGGGCCTTATGTCTGTGTTCTCTTCAGTTACATCTCTAAATATGTGTTTTCAGCAGCTGTATCTGACGCACACGTCGTGGACCTTAGCAACGTATAATTTAACTTAGAGTGACAACGGTCCAGCTAGGGGAGACAGTCGCCAGTGAAGTATGGACGCAAGGAGCATTAGTCTTAAAGGATAAACCACTCGAACTGCAGTCTACAACATTAAGGATTAATTTGCTTGTTATTGTGCCGAAAGGCACCGGGAAGTTGGTCTGGTAAATGTTGTAACCGTATGGCTTGTTCATGCATTGTGCTTGGTAGAATCACTAGCAGAAAATTATTTATTAGACACATCATGTTCCTTTGTAAGGAGAAACATTTAATTCGTGTGGGAGAAATTGGATGGAAAAGTAGTGCCCATGAATAAAGATAATTTTGGTATCGATGGAGTACAGCTCACAAAAGGATTGTTGGTAGCTAATTTGGAAATCCTGGATGATGGGGGTAGGGGCTCAATCAGTGCACCAGCACAATGTGCAAACTTCCGATAAAACTGCATTGCGTAGGAAGTTGGAGAGTCTTAGAGGGGCAGATAGATTGGAAATGGAGAAATTGTTGTTTGAATTTGAGCATTTGTTTTTTCCTCGAGGGCTTTTCCCAGCAACACACATAGCCCAGCATCTTATGCCTATAAGAACTGAGTCGCTGTGTGTCATAGAACTTACCATATACCATGATATTTATATACAATATTAGAGGTATCCATTGAGGGGTAGTAGAGAGAAGCAGTAGTCCATGGAGTGTAGCCAAGATGGTTGTACCACAGAAGTCACCGGATGTTATGACTACAGACATCTTAACAGTACCACTGCAATGATACATATCCGTTTCCGAACATCACTGAAACTAATGACAATTTGGGGCAGCGCAAGTACTTCTCTACCTTAGATCTGAGAAGCTAGTATGACCAGATAGAGGTATGTCCAGAACAAAATCTCAAAACAGAGTTTTCTGTTCCCTGGAATATTTTCAATATGGTACGCTGCTGTTTGAGTTAAAGGACGTTCTTGGAACGTTTCAGCGTTTCCTGGATGGAGTGCCAAGGGGCTGAATCTCAACAGTGCATGGTACATCTAGATGATATAACTGTTTTTGCGAGGTATATGGCAGTGCATACACAACGTTTGTGAAAAGGTTTTAGAAGATTACGAGCGTTGAATTTACCATTAAGCAAGGGTAAATGTCACTTTGCATAGGAAGAAGTGACGTATTTTAAATGTGTGTGTGAATTCCTAAGGGACCAAACAGCTGACCTCATCGGTCCCTAGACTTACACACTACTTAAACTAACGTATGCTAAGAACAATACACGCACTCATTCCCGAGGGAGGACTCGAAACTCCGACGGGAGGGGCTGCGCAATCCGTGGCATGGCGCCTCAAACCGCACGGCCACTTCGCGCGGCTATGTACTTTGGGCATTTTTTAGCAGTGAAGGGGTTAAGGCAGATCCAATGTTGATACAGGCAATACAGAAATTTTCAATTCCTTGTAATGCCAAGGACTTATAGTCTATCCTATGGTTAGGGAATTATTGTAGAAAACTCGTAATAGGATTTGCAGATGTAGTGGGACACTTATGCAACTGTTAAATAAGTTGTAAAGTTCAAATGGATGAAGGAATGTGAAGACACATTCGAGCAATTCAAGAGAGCATTGACATGAAGTTCAGTATTAAGGATATGACAAAGCATACATAACACCTGCAAGAAGTTTTTAGAAGATTATGAGCGGGGATTTTTAGGTGAAGCATGGAAAAGTGTCGCATTTCAATGGAATAAGTTACTTATTTATGGCCTGTTATTAGCAGTGAAGGGGTTAAGATGGACCTGAGGTTGATGTAGCATGGGAATTTCTGATTCATAGTGATGCCCAGGATTTACAATCTTTCCTACAGTTAGGGAATTATTATAGAAAATTCATAAAGGATTCATAGATGTTGAGGGACCACTTACACAACCGTTAAAAAATGAAAAGACGAAGAAATGCCAAGACGTATTCAGGGAGTTAAATCTAACACTAATTTTTACAGGCTACGAGAAAGAGTTTGTCAGCTGACACATCCAATCAAGCTTTAGTGCGCGTTCTCAGCCAAGTAGTAAACAGAGAGGAACAACCGATAGAGCATGCCTCTAGGCAGTTGATCAGAGCACAGAGAAATTACTCCACAACAGAAAAAGAGATGCTTAGTGTGATAACATGGAATCACGTACATCCCATGCTATTTGTATGTGAAGAATTTTAAAGTGATAACTCACCATGTAACTCCTAACTGGTTCTTGGGGCTTAAGGAACTTTCTAATAGACTGACTAACTCGGCAGAGAGTATGAAGTCATACTCAATACTGGTAAGAAACATTGGAATGGAGATAGTTTAAGACGAAAGTAGCAAGGGTACAAAGAATGGGTCACCAATTTGCACAGTGAAAAGCAGCACAATGGGATAGTGCAGAATTTAAACAGTATGTGTCGCAGCTGAAATCCACTGTGTGTGACAGTTCGTTGTCTGAGACAATGAGGTTGGGGTCGTGGGTAATAGTGGAAGCGAAGCTACAAAAGATTTGTTGTTGTTGTTGTGGTCTTCAGTCCTGAGACTGGTTTGATGCAGCTCTCCATGCTACTCTATCCTGTGCAAACTTCTTCATCTCCCAGTACCTACTGCAACCTACATCCTTCTGAATCTGCTTAGTGTATTCATCTCTTGGTCTCCCCCTACGATTTTTACCCTCCACGCTGCCCTCCAATACTAAATTGGTGATCCCTTGATGCCTCAGAACATGTCCTACCAACCGATCCCTTCTTCTGGTCAAGTTGTGCCACAAACTACTCTTCTCCCCAATCCTATTCAGTACCTCCTCATTAGTTATGTGATCTACCCATCTAATCTTCAGCATTCTTCTGTAGCACCACATTTCGAAAGCTTCTATTCTCTTCTTGTCCAAACTATTTACCGTCCATGTTTCACTTCCATACATGGCTACACTCCATACAAATACTTTCAGAAATGACTTCCTGACACTTAAATCTATACTCGATGTTAATCTTCAGAAACGCTTTCCTTGCCATTGCCAGTCTACATTTTATATCCTCTATACTTCGACCATCATCAGTTATTTTGCTCCCTAAATAGCAAAACTCCTTTACTACTTTAAGTGTCTCATTTCCTAATCTAATACCCTCAACATCACCCGACTTAATTCGACTACATTCCATTATCCTCGTTTTGCTTTTGTTGATGTTCATCTTATATCCTCCCTTCAAGACACTGTCCATTCCGTTCAACTGCTCTTCCAAATCCTTTGCTGTCTCTGACAAAATTACAATGTCATCGGCAAACCTCAAAGTTTTTATTTCTTCTCCATGTATTTTAATACCCACTCCGAATTTTTCTTTTGTTTCCTTTACTGCTTGCTCAATATACAGATTGAATAACATCGGGGAGAGGCTACAACCCTGTCTCACTCCCTTCCCAACCACTGCTTCCCTTTCATGTACCTCCACTCTTATAACTGCCGTCTGGTTTCTGTACAAATTCTAAATAGCCGTTCGCTCCCTGTATTTTACCCCTGCCACCTTTAGAATGTGAAAGAGAGTATTCCAGTTAACATTGTCAAAAGCTTTCTCTAAGTCTACAAATGCTAGAAACGTAGGTTTGCCTTTCCTTAATCTTTCTTCTAAGATAAGTCGTAAGGTAAGTATTGCCTCACGTGTTCCAGTATTTCTACGGAATCCAAACTGATCTTCCCCGAAGTCGGCTTCTACTAGTTTTTCCATTCGTCTGTAAAGAATTCGCGTTAGTATTTTGCAGCCGTGGCTTATTAAACTGATAGTTTGGTAATTTTCACATCTGTCAACACCTGCTTTCTTTGGGATTGGAATTATTATATTCTTCTTGAAGTCTGAGGGTATTTCGCCTGTTTCATACATCTTGCTCACCAGATGGTAGAGTTTTGTCAGGACTGGCTCTCCCAAGGCCGCCCGTAGTTCCAATGGAATGTTGTCTACTCCGGGGGCCTTGTTTCGATTCAGGTCTTTCAGTGCTCTGTCAAACTCTTCACGCAGTATCGTATCTCCCATTTCATCTTCATCTACATCCTCTTCCATTTCCATAATATTGTCCTCAAGTACATCGCCTTTGTATAGACCCTCTATATACTCCTTCCACCTTTCTGCTTTCCCTTCTTTGCTTAGAACTGGGTTTCCATCTGAGCTCTTGATGTTCATACAAGTGGTTCTCTTTTCTCCAAAGGTCTCTTTAATTTTCCTGTAGGCAGTATCTATCTTACCCCTAGTAAGATAAGCCTCTACATCCTTACATTTGTCCTCTAGCCCTCCCTGCTTAGTCATTTTGCACTTCCTGTCGATCTCATTTTTGAGACGTTTGTATTCCTTTTTGCCTGCTTCATTTACTGCATTTTTATATTTTCTCCTTTCATCAATTAAATTCAATATTTCTTCTGTTACCCAAGGATTTCTACTAGCCCTCGTCTTTTTACCTACTTGATCGTCTGCTGCCTTCACTACTTCATCCCTCAAAGCTACCCATTCTTCTTCTACTGTATATCTTTCCCCCATTCCTGTCAATTGTTCCCTTATGCTCTCCCTGAAACTCTGTACAACCTCTGGTTCTTTCAGTTTATCCAGGTCCCATCTCCTTAAATTCACACCTTTTTGCAGTTTCTTCAGTTTTAACAGATTGTGGTCAGAGTCCACCTCTGCCCCTGGAAATGTCTTACAATTTAAAACCTGGTTCCTAAATCTCTGTCTTACCATTATATAATCTATCTGATACCTTTTAGTATCTCCAGGATTCTTCCAGGTATACAACCTTCTTTTATGATTTTTGAACCAAGTGTTAGCTATGATTAAGTTGTGCTCTGTGCAAAATTCTACCAGGCGGCTTCCTCTTTCATTTCTTAGCCCCAATCCATATTCACATACTACGTTTCCTTCTCTCCCTTTTTCTACACTCGAATTCCAGTCACCCATGACTTAAATTTTCGTCTCCCTTCAGTATCTGAATAATTTCTTTTATTTCATCATACATTTCTTCAATTTCTTCATCTGCAGAGCTAGTTGGCATATAAACTTGTACTACTGTAGTAGGTGTGGGCTTTGTATCTATCTTGGCCACAATAATGCGTTCACTGTGCTGTTTGTAGTAGCTTACCCTCATTCCTATTTTCCTATTCATTATTAAACCTACTCCTGCATTACCCCTATTTGACGTTGTGTTTATAACCCTGTAGTCACCTGACCAGAAGTCTTGTTCCTCCTGCCACCGAACTTCGCTAATTCCCACAATATCTAACTTTAACCTATCCATTTCCCTTTTCAAATTTTCTAACCTACCTGCCCGATTAAGGGACCTGACATTCCACGCTCCAATCCGTAGAACGCCAGTTTTCTTTCTCCTGATAACGACATCCTCTTGAGTAGTCCCCGCCCGGAGATCCGAATGGGAGACTATTTTACCTCCGGAATATTTTACCCAAGAGGACGCCATCATCATTTAATCATACAGTAAAGCTGCATGCCCTCGGGAAAAATTACGGCCGTAGTTTCCCCTTGCTTTCAGCCGTTCGCAGTACCAGCACAGCAAGGCCGTTTTGGTTATTGTTACAAGGCAAGATCAGTCAATCATCCAGACTGTTGCCCCTGCAACTACTGAAAAGGCTGCTGCCCCTCTTCAGGAACCACATGTTTGTCTGGCCTCTCAACAGATACCCCTCCGTTGTGGTTGTACCTACGGTACGGCTATCTGTATCGCTGAGGCACGCAAGCCTCCCCACCAACGGCAAGGTCCATGGTTCATGGGGGGGAAAAAATTTGTAAAATGCTGAAAAATGGAAATGCCGTGTGGCTAGGGCCTCCAGTTGGGTAGACCGTTAGCCTGGTGCAAGTGTTTCGAGTTGACGCCACTACGGCGACTTGCGTGTCGATGGGGATGAAATGATGATGATAAGGACAACACTGCAGCTAGTCCCTGAGCGGAGAAAATCTCCGACACAGCTGGGAATCGAACCTGGTCCGTTAGGCATGACATTGCGTCGCGCTGACGACTCAGCTACCAGGGCGGACTGTAAAGCGCTGAAAGAAGTGCATGACCATGTATTGTCAGGAATGTTGGTTGCAGAACTGTGAATAGGTGAGTAGCAAAATGCTACAAAATGGATGTCTCTATAGGCCCCCTGACTCAGCAGCTGTTGTGGCTGAGCACCTGAAGAATAATTTGGAAAATATTTCGAGTAGATTTCCCCACCATGTTATAGTTCTGAGTGGAGATTTTAATTTGCCGGATATAGACTGGGAGACTCAAACGTTCATAACTGGTGGCAGGGACAAAGAATCCAGTGAAATTTTTTTAAGTGCTTTATCTGAAAACTACCTTGATCAGTTAAACAGAGAACCGACTCGTTGGCGATAACGTATTAGACCTTCTGGTGACAAACAGACCCGAACTATTTGAAACAGTTAACGCAGAACAGGGAATCAGCGATCATAAAGCGGTTACGGAATCGATGATTTCAGCCGTAAATGGAAATATTAAAAAGGGTAGGAAGATTTTTCTGTTTAGAAAAAGTGACAAAAAGCAGATTTCAGAGTACCTGTTGGCTCAACACAAAAGTTTTGTCTCAAGTACAGATAGTGTTGAGGATCAGTGGACAAAGTTCAAAACCATCGTACTTTATGCGTTAGATGAGTATGTGCCAAGCAATATCGTAAGAGATGGAAAAGAGCCACCGTGGTACAACAACCGAGTTAGAAAACTGCTGCGGAAGCAAAGGGAACTTCACAGCAAACATAAACATAGCCAAAGCCTTGCAGACAAACAAAAATTACGCGAAGCGAAATGTAGTGTGAGGAGGGCTATGCGAGAGGCGTTCAATGAATTCGAAAGTAAAGTTCTATGTACTGACTTGGCAGAAAATCCTAAGAAATTTTTGTCTTATGTCAAAGCGGTAGGTGGATTAAAACAAAATGTCCAGACACTCTGTGACCAAAATGGTACTGAAACAGAGGATGACAGACTAAAGGCCGAAATACTTTTTCCAAAGTTGTTTCACAGAGGAAGACTGCATTGTAGTTCCTTCTCTAGATTGTCGCACAGATGACAAAATGGTAGATATCGAAATAGACGACAGAGGGATAGAGAAACAATTAAAATCGCTCAAAAGAGGAAAGGCCGCTGGACCTGATGGGATACCAGTTCGATTTTACACAGAGTACGCGAAGGAACTTGCCCCCCTTCTTGCAGCGGTGTACCGTAGGTCTCTAGAAGAGCGTAGCGTTCCAAAGGATTGGAAAAGGGCACAGGTCATCCCCGTTTTCAAGAAGGGACGTCGAACAGATGTGCAGAACTATAGACCTATATCTCTAACGTCGATCAGTTGTAGAATTTTGGAACACGTATTGTGTTCGAGTATAATGACTTTTCTGGAGACTAGAAATCTACTCTGTAGGAATCAACATGGGTTTCGAAAAAGACGGTCATGTGAAACCCAGCTCGCGCTATTCGTCCACGAGACTCAGAGGGCTATAGACACGGGTTCACAGGTAGATGCCGTGTTTCTTGACTTCCGCAAGGCGTTCGATGCAGTTCCCCACAGTCGTTTAATGAACAAAGTAAGAGCATATGAACTATCAGACCAG
This sequence comes from Schistocerca nitens, assembly GCF_023898315.1. NCBI lineage: Eukaryota > Metazoa > Arthropoda > Insecta > Orthoptera > Acrididae > Schistocerca > Schistocerca nitens. The sequence continues at coordinate 1,126,734,970 of NC_064614.1, forward strand.
TTGTGTGATTGGATTGGGGGGTTCCTAGATAACAGGACGCAGCATGTCATTCTCAATGGAGAGAAGTCTCCCCAAGTAAGAGTGATTTCAGGTGTGCCGCAGGGGAGTGTCATAGGACCGTTGCTATTCACAATATACATAAATGACTTCGTGGATGACATCGGAAGTTCACTGAGGCTTTTTGCAGATGATGCTGTGGTGTATCGAGAGGTTGTAACAATGGAAAATTGTACTGAAATGCAGGAGGATCTGCAGCGAATTCACGCATGGTGCAGGGAATGGCAATTGAATCTCAATGTAGACAAGTGTAATGTGCTGCGAATACACAGAAAGATAGATCCTTTATCATTTAGCTACAAAATAGCAGGTCAGCAACTGGAAGCAGTTAATACCATAAATTATCTGGGAGTACGCATTAGGAGTGATTTAAAATGGAATGATCATATAATGTTGATCGTCGGTAAAGCAGATGCCAGACTGAGATTCATTGGAAGAATCCTAAGGAAATGCAATTCGAAAACAAAGGAAGTAGGTTACAGTACGCTTGTTCGTCCACTGCTTGAATACTGCTCAGCAGTGTGGGATCCGTACCAGATAGGGTCGATAGAAGATATAGAGAAGATTTAACGGACAGCAGCGCGCTTCGTTACAGGATCATTTAGTAATCGCGAAAGCGTTACGGAGATGATAGATAAACTCCAGTGGAAGACTCTGCAGGAGAGACGCTCAGTAGCTCGGGACGGGCTTTTGTCAAAGTTTCGAGAACATACCTTCACCGAAGAGTCAAGCAGTATATTGCTCCCTCCTACGTATATCTCGCGAAGAGACCATGAGGATAAAATCAGAGAGATTAGAGCCCACACAGAGGCATACCGACTATCCTTCTTTCCACGAACAATACGAGACTGGAATAGAAGGGAGAACCGGTAGAGGTACTCAAGGTACCATCCGCCACACACCGTCAGGTGGCTTGCGGAGTATGGATGTAGATGTAGATGTAGATACTGATGGAAGACAAGAAAAGAAGATGTGGATAAGTACGTGAGGAGTTGTGCACAATTAGCGCAATGGACAGGTATGATGCATAAGTGAATACTTTTGCAGAGATTACCAGAAGCGACAGAAACTTTCAAATGGTTTATTGGACATCCTTGGGTCATTTAACAAGATTACAGCCCGAAATCGATACGTGCTGTCTATTATTGACCATTTTTGAGGTATGTGGGAATGATTGAAATCTCTAATTAATAGGCAGCTACAGTAGTGCAAGTATTGGTCAACAGCTCAGTGCTCAAATCTGGAGTGTCGGGAACTATGGATGAAACTCCATCAGCTAGTACAAAGAAGTTTGAATATCTGGAAAATTCTGCATGAAAATGTTCTATACTAGTATCACCTTCAGTGACTGTAAGGATTAAATGATGTAGACTTTCAGCCAAGAATAATTGTCAGTCAAGATGTTACAAGAATGTGGTGTGTTTCTGCAGTTCTTAGTTTCTACTTTATTCACCGATGAGGCTGGCTTTTCTCGTTCTGGTATCTTCGATTATTGCAATAGTCACTTGTGAGCTTATGAAAATACTCATCAAGTGCGATAAGATGGACATAAAAACAGGTTGGCCTCAAAATGTCGGTTGAAATAATAATTCTTGATCATCTCACTGACATACACTTCTTTCTGCAACATGTTACTAGACAAACATATCTACAGTTGTAAATAATATATATCAGCTATCAGTCGTCCTCTTTAAATTTTATTGGCAGATCTAGATTTCAGCTAGAAACTAGCCATTCTCAATGCACTATCATTTTTGATCAATGCATGTAATGCCTGTTGGTCGGGCTTCATCCACGGTTCATTGAATACTACTGTACTACTAATGAACAGTCGCTGAGTGCAACAGCCTTCTGAATGGAAGGTAACCTGATGATATCTATAGTTTCTTAGACGTGAATTGCTTCATTTACTTGATGCTGTACCTATAGACATCATTCAATGAATATGGTTTATCCACGATGGTGCTCCACCACTCTTTACACAGATAATTCGCAGTATCTCGATAACCAGTTCCCAAAGAGGCAGAGTGGTCGAGGGGGGATTCATTGCACGGTATGTGAGGTCCCACTTGAGCTATTTAGCGTACCGTAAGATGCTACAGGCCTTATCCCTGGTGACCTAGAGGTATGGAAAGCTGTCTCCAAGATCAGGTAAATTTAAAGGAAACCAGGTCACAAAACAGATGTCAGCTTATTAAGTGAATATTGCTGGGAGTGGTTCAGTTAAGCATTAAAACATGGGCACCTCCCCCCCGCCTCCCCACATGGACATATTGTTAATGATCCATCAGGCTGTGAAAGGAAACTAATGGTCACCATAACAATCTGGTTTGTTGCAAAGAGACATCAAAAATGATTTACTCACTGAATCAAGACCACAAATATTTGATAAGTAGACAATGGGTTGCACATACAACCTATAGTCTTGGCACAGGTGGGTGGATACATAAAACAGGGATATAAAAATGTGTCGCAAAAATGGCCACTGACAGCAGAAAAGTTAATGAGTTAAAGTAAAATTTCAGACAAGCGTGAATGAACACCAATACTCTCGTCTAATTGCATGATGGTTGCATCTAGCTGGCTGTGAAAATTAGATCTATGAAACGAAACCCTGATGTAAACTAACTAACTTCGCACTAGCCTCATGTCGATGGCTGCAACGATGGCCCATGCTTGCCTGTCTGAAGATGTGCAAGGGCAGAAGATGGCTGCAGTAGTAGCTGAAAATTCTAAGTTGAGCTCGGCTTCTGTATTCTGGTCTAAGAGTCATCACGCCCCGCGGCTCTAATACCCAACATACTGCCCCAAGCTCTGGAACAAAAGTCGTCTGCAGCGGCTAGAGGAGAAGTGTCATCTTCAGTCTCCTTGAAGCACGTGTTTTCTTTCTCGACGAAATTTAGCTCGTTCTGCTAGTGTCGGAATCTTGCCGGGCAACTGCAGCGGACCTTGCGAGTTCCAAACAATGGTAATTTAACAAATAAGCATAACAATTTCCTACCCTTACGGATTTTGTCATAGTTAACCAGCAAGGTATACTTCTCCCTTGGTGCCGGCAAGAAGACAGAAGATCTCTCCCACTATATGATGTGTTGTCCGCTATTGTCCACCGAAAGATACATACACATGCACAGGAACTTGCTTCCATTACCAAAATAATTACTGTGAGCCAGCCAAATAACCCCTAACTAAAATTTGAACAAACATCCCAGTTGCCTCTACTGGGCCTAACGGCTGCTCCTGCACTATGTGGCTTCGTTTTCTCTCCTTTCAGATTCATATCTTATCTAAAAATGATTCCTTTCACTTGTCTTACGCTGCAGCTTTATAGCAAGTGCCTGCCCTCACTCACCCCTTTTCTGAGCTGTGACAGCAGACTGTCCCCTGCTCTGTATCAGCATAGAGAATGGCTTTTGACAGAAAACAACGACCATTCCGTTCCCCTTAGTGAAATTTCCGATTTGCGAGCCAGCTAAAACCCCAAGGTTGCTATTAACTTCAAGACTTTCTCACTGCACCAGAGAAAAAGAGATATAGAAATAATTACAGATAGTAGTGAATACTGCTTGCAGTCACATGGATTTAGAGGTTTTACTTGACAGACGATTAGGATCTGTATTATAAAGAAGGTTACGGAACAATTTGGGAATAAACTGTGGTGTAAGACCTGTCCAATCGTCAGGTTTGAATCTTAGATACATTTTCCTTGGCGAGATTTAAAAACCGTGTTGTTGTTGTTGTGGTCTTCAGTCTTGAGACTGGTTTGATGCAGCTCTCCATGCTACTCTATCCTGTGCAAGCTTCTTCATCTCCCAGTACCTACTGCAACCTACATCCTTCTGAATCTGCTTAGTGTATTCATCTCTTGGTCTCCCCCTACGATTTTTACCCTCCACGCTGCCCTCCAATACTAAATTGGTGATCCCTTGATGCCTCAGAACATGTCCTACCAACCGATCCCTTCTTCTGGTCAAGTTGTGCCACAAACTCCTCTTCTCCCCAATCCTATTCAGTACCTCCTCATTAGTTATGTGATCTACCCATCTAATCTTCAGCATTCTTCTGTAGCACCACATTTCGAAAGCTTCTATTCTCTTCTTGTCCAAACTATTTACCGTCCATGTTTCACTTCCATACATGGCTACACTCCATACAAATACTTTCAGAAACGATTTCCTGACACTTAAATCTATACTCGATGTTAACAAATTTCTCTTCTTCAGAAACGCTTTCCTTGCCATTGCCAGTCTACATTTTATATCCTCTCTACTTCGACCATCATCAGTTATTTTGCTCCCCAAATAGCAAAACTCCTTTACTACTTTAAGTGTCTCATTTCCTAATCTAATTCCCTCAGCATCACCCGACTTAATTCGACTACATTCCATTATCCTCGTTTTGCTTTTGTTGATGTTCATCTTATATCCTCCCTTCAAGACACCATCCATTCCGTTCAACTGCTCTTCCAAGTCCTTTGCTGTCTCTGACAGAATTACAATGTCATCGGCGAACCTCAAAGTTTTTATTTCTTCTCCATGGATTTTAATACCTACTCCGAATTTTTCTTTTGTTTCCTTTACTGCTTGCTTAAAAACCTTGGTGTATTCAAAGCCCATAGCCATTGTCATGGCTTTGACCAAATGCAGAACACGCCAGGAGTTTTACATAGTACATGGAAAAGTATGGAACATACGCTCAGGGGATGTATGGAAGCAGGAGGCAGTCACTTCGAGCAATTTTTTGTAAATGTAAATGTGTTCGGTAAATGTATCATTTTGTGCTGTGAATAATAAATGCTTTCACACATGTAAATGTATTCCGTCAATGTATCGTTTTTATGCCATACCTTCCTAACAAAGGATTTTCGGACCCATTTTAAAAATTGTTATATGCTTTAATTCGAAGAATAATCCCTAAAGTTACTGACACATGTTTTTATACACCCTTTATGTGGCAGTGTACTGGCTTGATGGCAATAGAGCGATTTGATGCTAGTAATGTGGCAAAATATCTTCTTCGGACGACGAAGTTGTTATGGCTTTATGTCAGTCAACAATAATCTAAAAGTACATTGTTACTAGCATACTAATGTCAACGAACGCTGTGCTTTTCAGGTGTTTAAAAAGTTGAATATGTATACCACTCACCTTTTATTTATTCTTAGAATTGTGACTGAAACATCAAAGTAAAATTGGGAGCTTTTTTTCGGTATATCCATTGTGGATGACGAACCGCGACTGTGATTTAAAATCGGCAATTTATGTGGTAATAAATATGCAACCAGTCGCTTTTTTTACGATTTATTCAACCATGAACATATTTTCGAACTACTGCAGGCTCATCATCAGATGGAAGTGTTACAAGAACATTATGTTGTGGACCAAGTGTAGCTAGATCAGTGTTGCTGGCGGAAATGATGGACATTTAGTAATCGCTGACAAAACGCTTACGAACCAGAAAGTTTTTTATGTTTTAGGTACTTACAGTGCACTGCCTTAAAGGCGCTGCAGTCTGGAACCGCAAGACCGCTACGGTCGCAGGTTCGAATCTTGCCTCGGGTATGGATGTTTGTGATGTCCTTAGGTTAGTTAGGTTTAACTAGTTCTAAGTTCTAGGGGACTAATGACCTCAGCAGTTGAGTCCCATAGTGCTCAGAGCCATTTGAACCATTTAGTGCACTGCCTTGTGGTATCCATATCGGACCTCTTCCTATAAAGTACATTATTAAGCTATGTACACAAATACACACAGTATTTAGCTACGCTTGCCTTTACACTAATTCACGGAAAGTAAACACTGGATGTTTTTACAAAGAATATGGATATGATAGATGCTACACTTTACCACATCATGGTCTTTGGCAAGAGATACATTGTATTCTAGTACAAATATTACTAGTATAGATTTTAAATTTCAGTAAATGTTGTTAGCTGCGGGAATGTTTTTACATTGGCAACAAAATTTTTAATATGGGTTAACAGTTATGCAGAAGTTAAACAGATAAAGTGGAATATTTAACACATAATTAAAAACTTTTTGTAAGTTACAGAATACCGTCATACAATTGTCGCCTAAATATTTACCAACACTAACTCAAGAAATGTGGACCTAAATTGCTGATCGCCGTTGGTAACTACGGAATATGCTGAACTGCAAATTAGTAGTTTAATGCGATTCTGTCTGTTTTAATTATTCGGGAGTTGACCGTCTGGTTTTAAACTTTCTTTGCTTTTTGCGTTTAATTTGATTCGGAAACAGTTGAGATTGAACTTAACATATACATAGATGGACATGAGAAAGGTCGCAATAAATTTTTCATCTATGATTATTACTTTACGTATGAAATATTCTGTTGCAGATTAATAAAAATGAATTTCTTTGAACATTCCAAAATAATGGTTCAAGTTTCACTTTTATTCAAGTACTAAAGCTGTTTGTGCAAGAATGAAAATATTATTGTCCATGGAACTTAGCATTTTCACGTTGCAGTGGATTTTTGTTTTACTGTATATACCCCTACAAGCTTTGAAGCATAAGACTATCTTTACTACACGAAAATGTTTTCTTTTTTATATTGCTAAGCTCTCATGATAATTATCCACTTTTAAATACACTTTACGATATGTTCAGAATTTATCAGTTTTTTCAATAAAAATTTACAATAGCCGCAGCTTGTATCCACCTGTGAACGCACAGGATAAAATCTACTATCTCTTTTTATTCTGCGTCTGGAATGCTGTGAAAAGAAACACTTTATTATTTTCCGTCACCTCTACATGTGACCTTTTCAGGATGTGGTCGTTATTGCGATCGTATATATAAATCTGCCGCTGCTGCAGACTGCTCGCTCGCGGCGCAGCCCCGCACCGCCAGCGATATCCAATAAAATGCTGAAATTTCTTAAATAAAGTGGGTAATGTCCGGTGCGAACTTTGCAGTAATTGTGACAAACAGATTTTACCAGATAAATATATTTCAACAGAAACAATTAAAATCTTTACACACCTTTTACAATCCCAGCTACAAATGGCGTCGATCACCGACTTATGACAAATGAAGACTACCTAAGAGCCTAATGCAACGTCACGGGTTCCTCTCCCATTCAATCCGAGCAGAAGACAAGCGATTCTATTACAATATATTTATTGCCTATTGATATCTTAACTAATTCTTGTACAGTCTTCGTGATGTTTAATTACATATCGTTTCTTCTGTGACGGTTTTCACATCCTCCGCCACAGATAGTATTTCATATTCTTTGAATAATCATTTATAATAGCAAAGTTCATAATTATCTTTTTCCTCACAAAATTAAGTGTCCTTTTGAAATTCAATTAGCAGAAATACATATAAATTATTTGTTACAGTGAGCATCATACATCGAAATGTTCTTTTAACTTTCACTTCGGATGCGTGCTGCCAGAGAACGTTACAGTAGCTTCGACGGAAAGCACGTCACTGTTTAAGATCCATCTAAATCTGGTCAGCGTTTTATAACTACAAAACGTTTCCCTTTCATTCTCTCGATACCTGTTTCAGATACATATTGATTATCTTTATCAATCGACGTTGGTGAATATGGGCGCAACCGTCATGGGAGAATATAAAATGAAACTTCTTTCGGTATAGTAATGTTTGTAGGCGAGATTCCGCTTCTGCAGCCTACACCTTTGCAACACAAAAACGTCAAATTTGGCTGTGTATGAAACTTTTCCTCTCGAAAAACACATAATAAGAGAGTGTCCTCGTAGACAATTAACTTATGGATGGCTCATATTTAATTACACAGTATCTAGGATTAGAAGGTTTATAAAATGTTCCTTTGATACATTAGTCTCGAACTTCCAGGTGTTAGATACTTCAATAAATTTTGACGTGAAGAATATCAATGTCGTAGTTCAAGCTGTTTGCGCGTTAGGATACTTTATACGGATACATGATTGTGTATATTCTAAGACACCTGTGCAGCACTGTACAGACCGTGTTATTGAGAACTCAGGAAATCACCAGAAACATACAAACAATGCTACGAAGTTAAGAAGTCTACTCTGCAGATTATTTCTTAGTTCGAGTGGAGCGTTATTTTGGCAGAACAAGTTATGCATGTAGCTACATATCGAAAGGATCTGGTATTACATTACATTCATTAAATCAGTAAAAAGATTTGCAAAACTGCTATTAAGAAAGCACATTGTGGATTTCTATCAGTTTTGTGTCTTCCACAAATAAAAAAAGCACTCCGTCTTCAGGCCTCGAGTGGCCTACCGGGACCATCCGACCGCCGTGTCATCCTCGCTGGAGGACGCGGATAGGAGGGCCGTGGGGTCAGCATACCGCTCTCCCGGTCGTAGGATGCTATCCATGACCGAAGCCTCTACTGTTCGGTCGAGTAGCTCCTCAATTAGCATCAAGAGGCTGAGTGCACTCCGAAAAATGGCAACAGCGCATGGCGTCCTGAATGGTCACCCATCCAAGTGCCGACCACGCCCGACAGCGCTTAACTTCGGTGATCTCACGGGAACCGATCGACACTGCGGCAAGGCCGTTGCCGTTCCACAAATAAATAAATGAATTTTAATTACTGTATCTGTCTGATTTTTCAGGTGCAGTTCTTCGCCACTCTTTATCTCGAGCGGTAAGGTTGCTGTCTTCAGCACTGCTGTGATCGTAAGTGTATGGATATTTTCCCACAAGGCTAACAAAATGAACAGCGAACTCTGGATCGTATCTCATTTTCCTGGGCAGGTAGGCAATCGCACAACCAGAATCTACCGTGCTACCAAGTAGCACAGACGTGGCACGTGTCAAAAATGCGGCACGCCGAATTCATCTGGCAATGATGTGGCCTATCTGACGACTCAGTTACGTCGAGTAATTCGGGTAGGCGCGGCCCATTGGACTGTGTGGGTGTTCTATCGTAAGTTTCAAGCCAGATGCAAACCTTGTACCACTGCAAGCCTCAGTTCACTTGCCGCGTCACACCGGTAGGCGCCCAGTTTACCGAGGCAAACTACGCAGCGCACAGGTAAAGTTGGTGCCATCGATCGTGACTGCTGCTTTGTCCTCACTTCCGTTTCGTCTCAGTCGCAAGAGCTGGCGCCCTATCAACGACTCGCATCGCGACCTTGCCTGGGTCTCGCCCCACACAAAGTGACGAAATTGATTCCCGAACCCGGGGCGAGGTGCCATTATGACCCATCCCCCTCCCCCTACCCAGACGTAGTACGAGCGGTTAAGTTAACGCCGACGCCAGCCCTGCCCCTGATTTGCATATTTATGAAGCGAACACTGCCGGTCCTCCACTGACGACTTTATCGGACCATCTCCGTGTTAGCGATATGTGGAAATGTAAATAGGACGCGGTGCCGTGTTCGAGGAATTCTCGGCCGCTCGTCGTCGGCGGCATAATGCGCGCCGGCCATTAGCGAGAATTATCATTTATAAGCGGCTCCTCCTGTTCTCGTCTCCGGGGCCCTAGGCGCCACGGAAGGCCATCATTAGGCCGAGAGCGAGAGAAAAACGTTATAATAATTTGACAGCAATGAATGTTGCTCGGGTTCAGGAACTCGAGACCAACACGGCTACAGTCGCATTCTCAACAAGCCATAATTCAATTTTCGGATCCTCTGACAACTACTTACCTCATTTCCGCAAAACGTAAAATTTTTTCGGATGAAGGAAATGTTTTTACATAACTACTTCTACTTTTTTTCCAATTGCTGTTGCCCCAGATATGCCAATTGCAATTTCTTCTTATGTTACAGTACTGGCCATTAAAATTGCTACACCAAGAAGAAATGCAGATGATAAATGGGTTTCATTGGACAAATATGTTATGCTAGAACTGACATGTGATTACATTTTCATGCAATTTGGGGGCACAGATCCTGAGAAATCAGTACCCAGAACAACCACCTCTGGCCGTAATAACGGCCTTGATACGTCTGGGCATTGAGTCAAACAGAGCTTGGATGGCATGTACAGGTACAGCTGCCCATGCAGCTTCAACACGATACCACAGTACATCAAGAGTAGTAACTGGCGTATTGTGACGGGCCAGTTGTTCGGCCACCATTGACCAGGCATTTTCAGTTAGTGAGAGATCTGGAGAATGTGCTGGCCGGGGCAGCAGTCGAACATTTTCTGTATTCAGAAAGGCCCGTACAGGACCTGGAACATGCGGTCGTGCATTATCCTGTTGAAGTGTAAGGTTTCGCAGGGATCGAATGAAGGGTAGAGCCACGGGTCGTAACACATCTGAAATGTAACATTCACTGTTAAAAGTGCCGTCAATGCGAACAAGAGGTGACCGAGACGTGCAACCAATGGCACCCCATACCATCTCGCCGGGTGATACGCCAGTATGGCGATGACGAATACACGCTTCCAATGTGCGTTCATCGCGATGTCGCCAAACACGGATGTGACTCATGATGCTGTAAACAGAACCTGGATTCATCCGAAAATATGACGTTTTGCCATTCGTGCACCCAGGTTCGTCGTTGAGTACACCATCGCAGGCGCTCCCGTCTGTGATGCAGCGTCAAGGGTAACCGCAGCCATGGTCTCCGAGCTGATAGTCCATGTTGCTGCAAACGTCGTCGAACTGTTCGTGCAGATGGTTGTTGTCTTGCAAACGTCCCCATCTGTTGACTGAGGGATCTAGACGTGGCTGCACGATCCGTTACAGAGATGCGGATAAGATGCCTGTCATCTCGACTGCTAGTGATACGAGGCCGCTGGGATTCCGTATTACCCTCCTGAAACCACCGATTCCATATTCTGCTAACAGTCATTGGATCTCGACGAACGCGAGCAGCAATGTCGCGATACGATAAACCGCAGTCGCGATAAGCTACAATCCGACCTTTATCAAAGTCGGAAACGTGATGGTACGCATTTCTCCTCCTTACACGAGGCATCACAACAACGTTTCACCATGCAACGCCGGTAAACTGCTGTTTGTGTATGAGAAATCGGTTGGAAACGTTCCTCATGTCAGCACGTTGTAGGTGTCACCACCGGCGGCAACCTTGTGTGAATGCTCTGAAAAGCTAATCATTTGCATATCACAGCATCTTCTTCCTGTCAGTTAAATTTCGAGTCTGTAGCACGTCATCTTCGTGGTGTAACAAATTTAATGGCCAGTAGTGTACTTTATCGTTCAGACCTGTTTTAACACATTTGTGCCATGATAAGTGATTTCTTACTTTACTGAAATATGAAAACAGCGTGTTTTAAGATAATATTACGAATGACAAAATGGTTCAAATGGGACTTAATATCTGAGGTCATCTGTCCTCTAGACGTAGAACTACTTAAACCTAAATAACCTGAGGACATCACACACATCCATGCCCGAGGCAGGATTCGAACCTGCAACCGTAGCGGCAGCGCGGTTCTGGACTGAAGGGCCTAGAACCGCTGGGCCGGCTGCGAATGCCAATTTGTCCTACAATCTGTAGTAGTGTGTGTTGGGAAATGTTTGGCTAGGCGATTAAATAATCTTGTTTTACCTTCTTGATTCTCTAATATGTGATACTTCATAAGTCTATCCTCAGTATAAAATTCAGCAAACGTTGCTTGGCTAACAATGTAATGTCTTAGGCTTAATTTTAATCCACAAATGTTATAATAAAACATTCACATTTTCAAATTTCAGTAAAATGGGAACGTATTGATGATCCGATAAGTGTGACAAAAGGTACACTGTCTGATCAAAAATATCCGGACAGGTACTTTGTAATGTCCAGTTCACCACTAGCTGCCACGAGAGGCCGACCCACCTTTATGAAAGGAGGCAAGGAGTATTGTGTGGTCATCAGAGAAGGAGTAATATCAGAAAGAGTGGCTAAGGAGAGCTCAGTGACCTAAGATGTGTATCAGTCATCGGATGTCACATGTGCAGCAAAACCATAAGCGATTTTCACACCTTCTAAAGCTGGCCAAGTTGTCTACTAGCAATGTAATTTTGGTGTAAAAGCGAAGGAACAATTACAGCTAGACAAAGACCAGGTAGACCTCGTGTAGACCGTGGAGCATTGCGGAGGTAATTGTAAAAAGACCACATGAAATCAGTGGAAGGAATCATTTGTGAGTTCCAAAGTGCTAGCAGCAGCCCAGCTAGCACAGTGATAGAGCGTAGGGCGTTAATAAGATGGTCAAGCAACTTCTAACCTATACATCTCTGTTGTCAACGCTAAACGACACTTGAGGTAGCTTAAATTCCGACGCAACTTGACGTTGGATGACTGAAAATGATCGATTTGGATCGTTGTATGCTTGTAGGTAAAACTACGGGACACAGAACACTATAAAACTGAGTACATTATGGTCAGAAACAAAGAAAAACGAAATGAGACAAAGAAAACTTTATTCTACAGCTGCTATATGCAGCGACCATAACTTAGTTGAAATGCTATACGAACTACAATCGAAAAATAAATTTGCAAATTTAAAGTAAAACCTGAGGGGTGGGCAAAAGATAAATTAAAAATATTGTGTCCCAGAGAAAACAACAGAAATTACCACTGAAAGACAATGCAGGTTAAACAACAAACACACACACACACACACACGCACAGAGAGAGAGAGAGAGAGGGAGAGAGAGAGAGAGAGAGAGAGAGAGAAAGAAAGGAAATTAAGGCAGCAGTTAAGCTCGCGACAGGTCTCTTACAAAGCAGACCCAGCAAACCATTGATAAATGATCAAACAAGCATTAGTAGAACAAAGAAGAGATCAAAAGAGATGCACAAGAAACTGATATTACACAAGTGATGATCCTCAACAAAGAGTAATTCAGAAGCAAAGGCAACATCATGAAATCATTTGAAGAGAAACTACTAAAAAGGAGGTCCACACTTTACATTTCCCAGGAATAGAGAAGAAAAGAAGTGAAAAGTTGATGAGGTTGTGGAAAGAGAGGAAAACAATGGCCAAGAAGCCTTAAGTTTCCAGAATGAGATTTTCACTCTGCAGCGGAGTGTGCGCTGATATGAAACTTCCTGGCAGATTAAAACTGTGTGCCCGACCGAGACTCGAACTCGGGACCTTTGCCTTTCGCGGGCAAGTGCTCTACCAACTGAGCTACCGAAGCACGACTCACGCCCGATACTCACAGCTTCAGAAGTTTCATATCAGCGCACACTCCGCTGCAGAGTGAAAATCTCATTCTGGAAACATCCCCCAGGCTGTGGCTAAGCCATGTCTCCGCAATATCCTTTCTTTCAGGAGTGCTAGTTCTGCAAGGTTCGTAGGAGAGCTTCTGTAAAGTTTGGAAGGTAGGAGACGAGGTACTGGCAGAAGTAAAGCTGTGAGTACCGGGCGTGAGTCGTGCTTCGGTAGCTCAAAGTCTGCCTTCGGCGGTGCTACGGCACGGACGTCTGTTTACGTCCCTGCCGGAGAAGTTCGCGCTCGCGCAGTTGTTTACCTCTTCGGCGTACTCGTGCGTTTAGAAGACTCGATATAGAATGGCACATGCATACCGAAAGTCGACTCTCAAGATTAGTTTTTCGAATGAATATGCGAGACCGAAAGCCTACGAAATAGAAAGGTTCCTACGAGACGAAGTTAAACTTGACTACAACGAACTTATCGGAATCCACCTCTCCATAGTGAGCAGTGTTGTTTACGTCAAGCTGATTAACGATGCAGTATGTGACAGAATCATCCGAGATACTAAACATGGCCTCAAATTTCGTCACTCTGATGGACATGTTGGAGAAGTAACTATTGATCATGCAGGACTGGGCTTACGAAACATACGTATTTTCGAACTTCCCTTCGAGGTTCCGTCTGACTTGGTCGTTGACGCCTTACGCCCATATGGAAGAGTGCTTAGCCACGTTGAGGAAAAATGGTCCAACTTCACGACTTACCCCGTTCTCAATGGGGTGCGTCAAATCAGAATAGAACTGACACAACATGTACCCTCGTACTTGTTCATCGGCGGATGCAGAGCTATAGTCATATACGATGGACAACCCAAAACATGCTCAGGCTGCGGGAAAGAGGGCCACGTCCGTTCCGAATGTATGCAGCGGAGGATAGTGCAAGTTCCAAACGGCGAACCCGTACCTCAGTCCACGTTGACGCCGCTGCCACTAACGTATGCGGACGCATTCCGAACGGATCCCATCCCGAAGAATGACCAGCTACAGAATCCTGACAGTTTACGGCAACCGACTGCGGCAGAGACCGCCTCCAGTGACGAAACGACGCACACCTCTGCCGCTCCGGCGCCGACGACGCACTTAACCGAGCGGGAAGGATCGGTAGGAGAAATGGAAATTGATCCTGCTGTTGTGCCGACAGCTGCTTTCGTCCCTGAGCACCGGGAATCACTTCCGCACTCGGATACGGAGGCGCACACGCGCAAACGACGATCGCCGAAGCGCCACAAGAAACGACGGCTAGCGCCGTCGGATACCTGCTTACTGCAGTCCACGTCAGACGGACTTGGGTGTGACGTCGATACAGTGCTTCCGGATCCGCAACGGGAGGTTATACCTCCCACACAGCAGTACGACGCGAATCATGCTACACAGGGGTTGAATACAGACACACCGGACGGAAAGCCGACGGAAGGAGACCCTCCACCCACCGCAGCAACGCCACCGCCTTCGGTCAGCACGGCCGGAGACACACGACGGGAGCTGGACCTCCAGCACAGGAACTGGGCCGACGAATCCGATACTGACCCCCACACCGACGACGCACCCGCCATGGCGAGTGCTGCGTCCACCGGATGTTAACCGCGCAGAAGATGCAGACTGACGCACAGACAGCATGTCACCGGGCAGAAGCACAGAAATTAACGTAAGCGTTCATGTGCGCTTTACGCACTGAGGAACAGCGGCAGGCATATCGAACAGCCTCTATTAATATTAATACGATCAGAACGCCTGTCAAATTGCAATTATTACGAGACATGTTGCATGCGTCAGACGTCGACATCGTTCTGCTGCAGGAAGTATGTGTTGAGAGCTTCCCCGACCTCTATGAGTACGATACATACATTACACCTACTACCGACGGCGGCAGCGGAACAGCGATACTTCTACGTAGCGGCATAGTAGCCGAGGACGTGGTGTACCTGCCGTCAGCGCGAGGACTGGCGCTCACAGTGCTGGGAGTACGGGTCGTTAACATTTACGCACCGTCGGGGTCAGACAGGCGGCGCGACCGATCCCGATTTTACGAAGAGGAGATTGCAACACTATTCTTAGGTCGGTATGAACATGTATTATTTGGAGGTGACTTCAACTGCGTGCTCGCACCAAAAGATCAACACCCACGTTATACTTCGTGCCCGGAGCTGCGGCAACTCATACAGGACATGAATCTCATAGATACATGGGAGAAGATACATGGCCACAGACGTGGATACACCTACGTCACGAGTCACTCTGCAAGTCGTCTCGATCGCATTTACGTAACACGTCGTCTCGAACCTGCGATCCTCGATGCGGAATTGTGGCCTGTCGCCTTTTCAGATCACATAGCATAAATATGCACGGTCTCTCTGAGCCGTCAACAAGTGTGGAGGAGTCGCAGTGTGTGGAAACTGAATACAGCACACCTTAGGGAACCTGAGTGCAGACGCTTAGTCGAAGACACTTGGCACGTATGTGAACGACGCCTCCCGACATATCCGACGACGTTGCAGTGGTGGCTGGAATGCGTTAAGCCTGCATTGCGCCGAGCGTTAATTGCATACGGAAGAGAGCAGATGATGTGGAGGCGATACACGACGGAATTTTATTTCACGATGCTCTGCGAACTTTCTGTACAAGCACCTTCACAGGAGCGTCGTGCCGGTATAAAACGAGCACAGGCCCACATAATTTCCATAACGCGCCGCCGACTGGAGGGTGTCGCAATCCGTGCAAGGACCTTTGAACGAGTCCGTGGAGAATCCCCGTCGATGTATCACGTTATCAGAGAAAAACAACGTAGCCGCAGAACCTTAATACAGACGGTCGTACTGCCAGATGGTCGCCGCATGACAACGCAAAAAGACATTGCCAACGCGTTCGTGGAACACTACGGTCATCTCTATGAAGAAGCGGAATACGATCAGGCAGCCTTTCATGAGGTCCGACGAACGCTCTCCGCGTGTCTCGACGAGTCGGCCAACCTGGAGTTAACAGGTGAAATCACAGTTGACGACGTAATGGAAGCGATTCATAAGGGAGCGTCGCACAAATCGCCGGGGCCCGACGGGTTTCCGTTAGAGTTCTATCGTACATTTAAAGATCTCATGATTCCACGATGGACTGCCATGTACTGCGAATTGATGTCTCCCAACGTGCCTCTTCCATCCTCCTTCGTCGAAGGAATGATCATCCCCATCCACAAACCATCTGGCGGCACAGGGATACAGGCCTACCGGCCACTGACCCTTCTTAATTGCGACTACAAAATCTACGCCAGGATACTTGCAGCACGCTTTAAACGCGTGATACGCCAAGTGATTTCACTCGACCAAACCCAGCTAGGAGGAGCTAGCAATATACAAACGGCACTCAGCGACTACCGCGATGTTATCGCACTGGCTTCAGCATGTCGTCTCCGGGGTGTATTGGTATCGATAGACTTCGATCGCGCATTTGACAGGCTGAGTCATGCTTATCTCACGGACGTGATGACGAAAATGAAGTTTCCGGAAAGTTTTGTCACCGTCGTCATGAGACTACTCCACGGAGCCGCATCCAAAGTGCTCATCAATGGACGCTTGGTGGGGCCCATCACCATCTCACGATCGGTCAGACAAGGGTGCCCGCTGTCAACGATATTGTATGCCATCGCTGTCGAGCCGCTGCTTTGCGGGCTCCGGAATCGACTCCAAGGAATGACGATAAGGCACAACAAGTTTATATGCCGAACATACGCAGATGACCTAGTGTTTTTAGCACGGTCAGGCGACGAGGCAAGAGCGGCCTTGCATTGGATTAATTTGTATTGTATGGCTACGGGAAGTCGCCTGAACATGGCAAAGTCGGGAGCGATGAACATCGGGAGAGGACTCCCGACAGGAAGTGTAACACCATTACAGCCGATCACCACGATGAAATGCCTAGGAATTATCTTCACTACAGACGTTCGACGCACGGCGGCACTGAGTTACAGACATCTTCTGCAAACAATTCGTGCGAGTGTCCGAAGTCACAGGTTAAGGGCACTGGATATGATACAACGGGTCACCTTTGCCAACACTTATCTAGCCTCTCGCATCCCCCACCTGGCACAAGTTCTTCCTATGCCGGTGGTGTTGGCCCGCCGAATCCTGGCGGCACTAGGATATTTTGTGAGCACAGGTCTGCTTTTTAAGGTAGGATACGAAACCCTCACCCTTCCTCGTAGTCGTGGAGGTCTTGGACTAGTCCACGTACGCGACCGAGCAGTGGCTATTTATGTAACCACAATGATAAAGATGTGGACACGACACCAGACAAGTCTGACGGGCACCTTGATAGACGAACTCGCTCCACCTTCTCGTTCGGCTCCGGTAGCGGTGGCTCACATCTCACCATCGCTTGCCCATATGCGAACCTTGTTTGTGGAACACAGTTATGTACATATGGAACTACCGACTACCAGGACGGCAACGGCACGTGATATATATCACATCTTGACTCAACGACGACCGAATAATGCCGTAGAGCGCCGCCAACCAACAGTTACGTGGTCAGCGGTATGGCGTACAGTGCACCACCCACACCTTGATACGGGAACGCGCGCACTGTGGTATCAGGTGGTAAATGGGAAATACGTGACTCGTTCCAGGTTGCATACAATTCATATGGCGGACGAGCCACTGTGTCCGCAGTGCAATGTTATAGACACTGAGGAGCATCGCCTGATATGCGGTCCTTCGGCGGACGTATGGTGTTTGGTCAAAACAATGATCGCCTTCCTCCTTCGGGTGGGGCCGCAAACAATAGAACCACGCACACTACTTCTCCCAGATAGGACATATTATCCCCGAACGAAGACAAACGCAGTGACTTGGATTCGAGGTTTGACTTTGCGTTATCTTTTCCGAGACGGCAGTAAGAATGTGCTTGACTTTTGGGCCTTACTACAGGAACATCACTCAAAGCTATTGAGACATCCGAGATATCGAACATATTACGCAAATTTTTTAGGGAGTGCCTTGCTTGATCCCCCACCCAGTTGGGGTGTCCCGGGTAGGAGAATGTAATTATTGTCTATAAGTATCAGAACAAGAAAGGTCCAGGACAGTGGAGAGGATCCACAAACACACGTGAAGACGTACCCGACACCAACGCGAGGTATGACGGGATTAGCGAGGTACGCGCCTAAAAGAGGAACGTAGAACGTTATTGTTTTGTACTGACAGAAGCAGGATATTTTATTTTATTTTTTTCACTATTATGTAAAAAAAAAAGTCCACTTATTTACGTTTCCCAGAAAAATTTTATTTTATAAAGTCATCGTCTTATATATTTAAAGAAACAAATGCTAGAAGCAGTTTATGTTTGTTATTGTAAAAAAAAAAAAAAAAAAAAAAAGGTGTTGGGCTGCCAAATGAAAGGCTACGAGTTCAAACCTTGTGCGGCGCTTAATATTTTTCTCTATTCAAAAACAATATTGGAAAAAAAAAGTTGGTAGAGCACTTGCACGCGAAAGGCAAAGGTCCCGAGTTCGAGTCTCGGTCGGGCACACAGTTTTAATCTGCCAGGAAGTTTCAAGCCTTAAGTTCTCTGCAACCCATAGTTGATAAAATTAGGAAGAAACTAGAAGAACATAGAAGAGAGTGTAAAGCTAAAAATGAACTAGAATACAGTATACTACAGAACTTGGAAGAAAAAAAGCCCAAGGAGAATGGCTGGAATTTATATGTGGTGACGTTAATGAAAACTACAAAAAAAGAATCAAAATATTGAAGATTTATATTATGTGCCAGGTCAGCTGAGGAAAACAGAAGAAAAAGAAGAAGAAAAACAGGGCAAACGGAAATGTCTGAAATTAAGAAGAAGACTTCAAAAACGCATTAAATGTTCTGAAAAAACGCGGTAGTAGTATTAGTAACATCCCAGATGAGATGGTTAAAGCATTAGCCCGTAAAACAAAGCGTCTGATACATGTCTTAACCATATATATATATATATATATATATATATATATATATATATATATATATATATTCCTGGAAATTGAAATAAGAACACCGTGAATTCATTGTCCCAGGAAGGGGAAACTTTATTGACACATTCCTGGGGTCAGATACATCACATGATCATACTGACAGAACCACAGGCACATAGACACAGGCAACAGAGCATGCACAATGTCGGCACTAGTACAGTGTATATCCACCTTTCGCAGCAATGCAGGCTGCTATTCTCCCATGGAGACGATCGTAGAGATGCTGGATGTAGTCCTGTGGAACGGCTTGCCATGCCATTTCCACCTGGCGCCTCAGTTGGACCAGCGTTCGTGCCGGACGTGCAGACCGCGTGAGACGACGCTTCATCCAGTCTCAAACATGCTCAATGGGGGACAGATCCGGAGATCTTGCTGGCCAGGGTAGTTGACTTACACCTTCTAGAGCACGTTGGGTGGCACGGGATACATGCGGACGTGCATTGTCCTGTTGGAACAGCAAGTTCCCTTGCCGGTCTAGGAATGGTAGAACGATGGGTTCGATGACGGTTTGGATGTACCGTGCACTATTCAGTGTCCCCTCGACGATCACCAGTGGTGTACGGCCAGTGTAGGAGATCGCTCCCCACACCATAATGCCGGGTGTTGGCCCTGTGTGCCTCGGTCGTATGCAGTCCTGATTGTGGCGCTCACCTGCACGGCGCCAAACACGCATACGACCATCATTGGCACCAAGGCAGAAGCGACTCTCATCGCTGAAGACGACACGTCTCCATTCGTCCCTCCATTCACGCCTGTCGCGACACCACTGGAGGCGGGCTGCACGATGTTGGGGCGTGAGCGGAAGACGGCCTAACGGTGTGCGGGACCGTAGCCCAGCTTCATGGAGACGGTTGCGAATGGTCCTCGCCGATACCCCAGGAGCAACAGTGTCCCTAATTTGCTGGGAAGTGGCGGTGCGGTCCCCTACGGCACTGCGTAGGATCCTACGGTCTTGGCGTGCATCCGTGCGTCGCTGCGGTCCGGTCCCAGGTCGACGGGCACGTGCACCTTCCGCCGACCACTGGCGACAACATCGATGTACTGTGGAGACCTCACGCCCCACGTGTTGAGCAATTCGGCGGTACGTCCACCCGGCCTCCCGCATGCCCACTATACGCCCTCGCTCAAAGTCCGTCAACTGCACATACGGTTCACGTCCACGCTGTCGCGGCATGCTACCAGTGTTAAAGACTGCGATGGAGCTCCGTATGCCACGGCAAACTGGCTGACACTGACGGCGGCGGTGCACAAATGCTGCGCAGCTAGCGCCATTCGACGGCCAACACCGCGGTTCCTGGTGTGTCCGCTGTGCCGTGCGTGTGATCATTGCTTGTACAGCCCTCTCGCAGTGTCCGGAGCAAGTATGGTGGGTCTGACACACCGGTGTCAATGTGTTCTTTTTTCCATTTCCAGGAATATATATATATATATATATATATATATCAGTTTGTTCTCGTTGTCGTCTACAGTCTGCAGATTGGTTTGATGTAGCTCTCCACGGGGATTTATCGTCTCAATTGAGCCCTTCTTTTAGTCAAGTTGTAAATTAATTTCTTTTGCTTTCAGTTCAGTTTTGATTCGTTACCTGCTCATTTGTTATTCCATCTACCCACCTAATCTTCAGATTTCTGTAGCACCTTCTATTCTCTTCCTGTATGAACAGCTTATCGCCCACATTTCAGTTCCAAACACATATCTACAGAAAAGACTTCGTAACACTGAAACTGTTTCTTTCCATGTCAAGCATTCACAGACTTCAAGAAGAATATAGTAATTCCAATCCCAAGGAAATGAGGTGTTGACAGATGTGAAAATTACCGAACTATCGGTTTAATAAGTCACGGCTGCAAAATACTAACGCGAATTCTTTACAGACGAATGGAAACGTGGTAGAAGCCGACCTCGGGGAAGATCAGTTTGGATTCCGTAGAAATGTTGGACCACTTGAGGCAATACTGACCCTACGACTTATCTTAGAAGAAATATTAGGGAAAGGCAAACCTACGTTTCTACCATTTGTAGACTTAGAGAAAGCTTTTGACAATGTTGACTGGAATACTCTCTTTCAAATTCTGAAGGTGGAAGGGGTAAAATACAGGGAGTGAAAGGCTATTTACATTTTGTACAGAAACCAGATGGCAGTTGTAAGAGTCGAGGGACATGAATGGGAAGTAGTGGTTGGGAAGGGAGTGAGACAGGGTTGTAGCATCTCCCTGATGTTATTCAATCTGTATATTGAGCAAGCAGTAAGGAAACAAAAGAAAAATTCAGAGTAGGAATTAAAACCCATGGAGAAGAAATAAAAACTTTGAGGTTCGCCGATGACATTGTAATTCTGTCAGAGACAGCAAAGGACTTGGAAGAGCAGTTGAACGGAATCGACAGTGTCTCGAAAGGAGGGTATAAGATGAACATCAACGAAAGCAAAACGAGGATAATGCAAGGTAGTCGAATTAAGTCGGGTGATGCTGAGGGAATTAGATTAGGAAATGAGACACTTGGAAAGTAGTAAAGGAGTTTTGCTATTTGGGGAGCAAAATAACTGAAGACGGTCGAAGTAGAGAGGATATAAAATGTAGACTGGCAATGGGAAGGAAAGCGTTTCTGAAGAAGAAAAGTTTGTTAACATCGAGTATAGATTTAAATGTCAGGAAGTCGTTTCTGAAAGTATTTGTATGGGGTGTAGCCATGTATGGAAGTGAAACGTGGACGACAAATATTTTGGACAAGAAGAGAATAGAAGCTTTCGAAATGTGGTGCTACAGAAGAATGCTGAAGATTAGATGGGTAGATCACATAACTAATGAGAAGGTATTGAATAGAATTGCGGAGAAGAGGAATTTGTGGCACAACTTGACAAGAAGAAGGGACCGGTTGGTAGGACATGTTCTGAGGCATCAAGGGATCACAAATTTAGCATTGGAGAGCAGCGTGGAGGGTAAAAATCGTAGAGGGAGACCAAGAGATGAATACACTAAGCAGATTCAGAAGGATGTAGGTTGCAGTAAGTACTGGGACATGAAGAAGCTTGCACAGGATAGAGTAGCATGGATAGCTGCATCAAACCAGTCTCAGGACTGAAGACCACAACAACGACAACAACAACAAGGAGTTGGGCGTTGTCGGTTATCTTACTATAGTCCCAGAGAAGAGCATTCTTCCGACGTAGGTCCGCAGGTGGTACGTGGCTCAGAATTGGCAGCCAATGTGATGGTGTTGATCTCATGGTTACGCTGACAATTCGCATCGTGCTATTTTGTGAACACTATTCATCCAGACCGGAGCGCAGTACTCCGCGGCCGAGTAGACCAGTCAGAGTGCCGACGTGTGCAGCGTGTCAGCCGAGGAGCCCCAAGTAGTGCCGCACAGCTTCTGGAGGATATTATTTCTAATTTTTAGTTTGGCTGCAGTTTATTCCAGATGTCGTTTATAAGTGAGCGCTCTGTCCAAAGTGACTCCAAGGTACTTTGGATGCTCATTAGATCGGAGACGAACGTCAAGTTGTTTGCTTGCTAATTTATTGTTGCGATGGAAACATGTACTTTCGGTTTTTGTAGGATTTGGTTGTAATCTCCATTTACGAAAGTATGTATTTAATGTCTCCAAGTCAAATGTCAAGGTTGTTTCCATGACCTCAAAGTTCTTGTGTTGTGTCGCCAGGACCCAATCGTCTGCGTACCCAAACTTCCTGGAAGATGTGGATGGATTATCGGCAATATATAAGCTGAAAAGTAGTGGAGCCAACACGGATCCCTGTGGTAGGCCTTCGACGTCCTTTGGACGTTTATCTGTTCTCCTGTTCCTACTTGGAATGTTCCGGCAGCAAGCATAGCACCTAGAAGTCTGGTAGTTCTCAGGCAAGGGACTGTTTGCATGAATTCAATAAGCCATGTCTTCAGACAGTGTCGTAGACAGCAGACAGATCTATGAAAACAGCTGATGTTTTTAGTTTCCTTCGGTACTCTGCCTCTATGTACGTAGTTAGTAACATAACCTGGTCGGTACAGCTGCACGCAGGGCGGAACCCGGCTTACTCCACGGGAAATGACTACAGAATTTTGGTGGCAATGAAGTTGTAGGGAAGCCTTTCCAGGAGTTTATAGACAGAGCTCAATAATGCGACTCGGCGGTAGCTCTATGGTTCGTTACTCGGCTTCCCTGGCTTTACGGAGAGCAACAATTTTTGATCGTTTCATTTGCTGAGGAACTATACCAAGTGTTATAATATCTGTAAAGAATTCTGCTAACCATCTTTTCGCATATTTTTCGCAGTTCAGAAGAAACTCCGGATGGACTCCATCAAGTCCAGGTGCTTTCCCCGATTTTACGTCCTTGAGAGCGCTCGTTACGTCTTTAGCCGTGAATGGACTGGAAAATTCCGTTTGGTCATCGCAGAGAGATTTTAATATTGTGAGCTCATGCTTAAATTGCCTCCAATATAGTATCATCCTCTAAAACTCGCGGAGTTTTAGAGGATGATATTATATGGGAGGCAATCTTGTTTGGATATATCGGTGTTTCTTTGTGGACGCTCTTATTGCCGTCATTTAGTTTTCTTAAAAGAGACCATGGTTTTCTACTAGACGTTTTGAAGAGTAGTTCTTGATCGGTTTCCATCCATCGTTCTCGTTGAGCCACATCAAGACTGTGTAGTTGGTCGCCAGCAATTTCCTAGTCGTTGCTGTTGAAGAATACCTGGTACTGATTTTCACATTCTTCGTTCCATCCTCGGATATATTGTTTACGATAACCTCTAGGTATTGCCTCTTTTTGCAGAGTTTATGACCGCTCCAACAAACCTCTTGTAGTTCTTTAGTTTAGGAGGTATCCATACCACGCACTTATCCAGGTTGTTAGAAAAAATTTCCCAGTTTGCTTTCTGGAAATTCCAGCGCGGGTGAGGAAAGGAAGTAACCAGGGGAATAGTTATTCCAATTTCTATTACAGCGGGTCGATGTTGGCTTGTGTGGGAAGTCTGGAAGAATATTACGGGAGATTCTCAGCAGTATGTTTTCCTTGTCTGTGGTCACGAAGCATAGGTCCGTGTTATATCCTCCTCCTCACCGTGCTGCCGAATAGAAGAAATCTATATCCTTTGCGTCAGATACGAGGTACATATTGTTTTCATCCGCCCAGCTTGTAAGTGTCTCACCATTGCCATCGTTCCCTTTGTATTTCCATTGGGTGTGATGACTGTTGTAGTCTCCTGCATAGACAGATGGATGTTGAACCAGTGGTAGGACTTATGGAGGCCATCAGACTGCAGGAGGTTTGTATGTGTTGCGTATGGTATTCCCCTTCGATTCGAATAACCACTTCGTGTATGTTATTGTTGGTAGACGTTGAATGCAACTGAACATTTTCGATATTGGATCTCACATAGGTTACCACACCATAAGCGTGGTGCTATATGGCACCAACCGAGCCGTAATCGTATATTTTACCTCTTTTCCTTAATTGTTCCTCGTTCTCCGTGTGTGTTTCCTGAATGGCAGCGACGTCAATGTCGTTATTGTTTAGAACCTTTTGCAGGACATCACTCTTTGCCTTCTTATTCCTTCTACATTTAGTTGCCAAATCCTGAGGCAAAGTCCAAGTTTTCTTGCCAGCTAGCCGTGAGAATGACCAATGGGTTTCGTCTGTGCCATTTCGATTAGGATGTGCTATTAAATAGCCAGGAAATCAATATGATTGCCTGGCCGCCAGTTAGCGCTAGTTCATTTAGTTCACGTCTATAATTAGACGCTATCCAGGGTGCACGCGTAGTATTCTATTACGAATGTGAACTAGCCTTGCACCCCACTATCGTGATAATGATTGCAAAGAAGAACAAAGCAGCCATTTTCAGTATTCTAGCTTACACTTCGACAATATTAACAGTAATAGTACACAAACACATTAAGGAAAAAATTGAAGCCAATTTATCTGAAGAACAATTTGGCTTCCGACTAGTCGGAGATACAAGAGTAAACTGTTCTATGCCTTATCAGTGTCATTGAAGAAAGCCTTAG
This sequence comes from Schistocerca nitens, assembly GCF_023898315.1. Classification (NCBI taxonomy): domain Eukaryota; kingdom Metazoa; phylum Arthropoda; class Insecta; order Orthoptera; family Acrididae; genus Schistocerca; species Schistocerca nitens. Next base: position 1,126,760,211 of record NC_064614.1, read on the forward strand.
GGACAACAGTAAATTTACATAGCTTTCGTTAACCTTCTGAAAGCATTCGACAATGATGAATAAACTAGGCTATAGAGACAGAAGAATAATAAAGGAACAATGCAAAGGACAGTGAGAAATACACAAAAAGAAGCTAGACGTCTTAAAGACGTTAGACAAGGATGCAAGCTATCCCTATGATACCCAGTATCTGCATGGAAAATGGAGTTAACGAGTACAATGAATATTGTGCAGGTATTACAATGAATGGAGAAAGAATATAATGGTTAAGTTTGCTGAGGCACAACTGTGATAGTTGTAGAGTCTTATAAGTTATGTACACAGTACTAGGGGCTGAGTATAAAACGGAAATTAACTACAAAAAGACAGAAATATTCTTGTGCTCCAAGGAAGCAGAAAATATAAACAAAATTAGAGGAAATAAAATAAACAAAAATCATCAAATATTTAGGAAGGAAGGTAACTAAAGGTAGAAGGAGCACGGAAGACATAAAACAAAGAATTAGAGAAGCAAAAGCAATGTTTATTAATAAAAGAAAAATCTTTGTTAAAAGAAGATGAATATTGAAATTAAGAGGAAGGTGGTTACGTATCCACTTCTTGGGATTTCATCATTTTTGACTAATATGAAAGGCATTAATGAATTTAACGTTTCATTACTTAGCTAATTCTGTTGCTGGCTCCGGCGTCTTCTTTTTTGTGTATGATGGTCTCGGACAATTTCTGTACGAAGAGATTGAAAGAACTGTAAATATTCGTTGGATCGCTAACTACGAAATGAAAAGTATTCACACTTTTAACTCCCATATATTGAAACATTTCAGTGGATTGGCTGACAAATTTTACAGCCATCAACTTTTAAACCTTAACGACTTGCAAATATCTTCGCACCAACGAAGATTACATTTGAGGCAAAGAAGTTTAAATGACTGACATCGCTATCAGACATTGTTTCGATTAACTGATATATATTTAAAAAAGCTTACTGAAAATAAATTTACATATTTTCATGTTGACACTTAAAAATAATCCTAATTACTTAGAACATAAACAGCAATGTATGAAATATGACATTTTTTGTAAACATAGTTTTACATGAACTTTGTCACTCACAAACCAAAATGTCGATATTCTTCGGTACTGGAGGATTCAAACTGTATGTCAAGCTAGTTGTGTTTTACAAGAACGATGTTTCCTAAATCCTTGTTGACTGTGTGTTCAAAAATGGTTCAAATTGCTCTAAGCACTATGGGACTTAAGATCTGAGGTCATCAGTCCCCTAGACCTAACTAAGGACATCACACACGACAATGCCGGAGGCAGGATTCGAACCTGCGACCGTAGCAGCAGCGCAGTTCCGGACTGAAGCGCCTAGAACAGCTCGGCTACAGCGGCCGGCCGCGAACGGTTGTATATATTGTTAAGTATGGAGCTAATGCATCAGCATACTCTGAAAGGAATCTAATTGGTATATAGTCTGGACCAGAAGACTTGCTTTTATTAAGTGATTTAAGTTGCTTCACTACTCCGAGGTTATTTACTTCTAAGTTACTCATGTTGGCAGCTGTTCTTGATTCGAATTCTGGAATATTTGCTTCGTCTTCTTTTGTGAAGGGGTTTCGGAAGGCTGTGTTTAGTAACTCTGCTTTGGCAGCACTGCCTTTGATAATATCTCCATTGCTATTGCGCAGAGAAGGCACTGATTGTGTCTTGCCGCTAGCATACTTCACATACGCCCAGAACCTCTTTGTATTTTCTACCAGGTTTCGAGACAAAGTTTCATTGTGGAAACTACTATAAGCATCTCGCATTGAAGTCCGCGCTGAATTTCGAACTTCTGTAAAAGATTGCCCAGCTTTTGCGTCTGTTTAAATTTGTTTCTGCAACAGTGTTTTGACCCGTTTTGTGTACCAAGGAGGATCAGCTCCGTCGTATGTTACTCGTATTTATTTTGTGTAAATCTCTCAATCGCTGCCGATACTATTTCTTTGAATTCAAGTCATATCTGGTCTACACTTATTCAATTAATTTGGAAGGAGTGGGCAGGTGTCAATTGAATTTTTATCTGGTTTTTTGAATTGGTATATTTTTCGTTTATTTTTGGAGCATTAGGGGGTTGCAATATTCATTCTTGCTACCAACCCTGTGTTCACTAATCCCTGTATCCTTTTTGATGCTCGTTATTAACTCAGGATTATTTGTTGCTAAGAGGTCAAGTGTGTTTTCACAATCACTTAATATTCGCGTGGGCTCATGAACTAACTGCTCGAAATAATTTTCAGAGAATGCGTTTAGCACAATTTCGGATGATATTTTATGCGTACCTCCGGAATTAAACATGTATTTTCGCCACCATATCGAGGGTAAATTAAAGTCACCACCAATTATAATCGTATGGGTCGGGTATGTGTTTGAAATCAGACTCAAGTTTTCTTTGAACTTTTCAGTAACTGTATCATCTGAATAGGGAGGTCGGTAAAAGGATCCTATTATTATTTTATTCCGGTTGCTAACAATGACTTCTGCCCATACAACTCACAGGAAGTATCTACTTCAATTTCGCGACAAGATAAATTACTCCTAACAGCAACAAACACGCCACCGCCAACCGTGTTTAGCCTATCCTTTCGGAACACCGTTAGGTTCTTCGCAAAAATTTCGGCTGAGCTTATATCCGGCTTTAGGCAGCTTTCAGTGCCTATAACGATTTGAGCATCGGTGATTTCTATTAGCGCTTGGAGCTCTGGTACTTTCCCAACACAGCTACGACAATATACAGCTATTATACCGATGGTTCTTGTATCTACGTTCTTCCTGTGTGCGGCCTGCACCCTTTGTGACTGAAGCCCTTCTTGTGTTTTCCCGAGACCCTCTAACCTAAAAAACCGCCCAGTCCACGCCACACAGCACCCGCTACCCGTGTAGCCGCCTCCTGCGTATAGTGGTCACTTGGCCTATTCAACGGAACCAGAAACCCAACCACCCTTTGGTGCGAGTAGAGGAATCTGTAGCCTACACAGTCGCAGAACCGTCTGAGCCTCTGATTCAGGCCCTCCACTCCGCTCTGTACCAGAGGTCCGCAATCCGTCCTGCCGACTATGTTGCAAATGGTGAGCCCTGCTTTCATCTCGGAAGCAAGACTGGCAGCCTTTAGCACTTCTGTTAGCCGATCGAAACCAGAGAGAATTTCTTCTGATCCAAAGAGGCACACATCGTTGGTACCGACGTGAGCAACCGCCTGAAGCTGGCTGCACCCTGTGCTCTTCATGGGGTCCGGGAGGACCCGTTCCACGTCTAGAATGACCCCACCCGGAATCCACGCGCGGTGCACATTGTTTTTCTTTCCCTTCTTGGCAGCCACGTCCCTAAGGGGCCTCATAACGCATTTAATGTTGGAGCTCCCAACTATTAATAATCTCACCCTCTGTCCGGATCTTGCAGGCTGAGTGGTTTCCTCTGAAACAGGACAGGCGACGGCATCTGGCTCAGCGACAGCGTCAGCCACAGACAGCACCTTGAACCTGTTTGTCAGACAAACCGGGGAGGCCTCACGTGCGGCCGCCTGGGAAGTCTTTCGCAGCCTGTTACGCCCCTGGGCGACCTTCCAATCAACCACAGGTGAGGGGTCAACCTCAGTGCGAGCAGTAACTGGGCTGGCCATCAGTGAGGACCGATCGGAGGACTCTGACGTGCTGGACGTTCGTTGGATCCCCACGGCCGGCCCACAACAGTGGTGCCCGTTCACTGCAGCCTGAAGTTGTGTAACCGAAGCCATCACAGCCTGAAACTGAAAGCGTAGTGTCACCAACTAGGCTCTCATCCGCACACAACTATCGCAGTGGAAATCTAAACTATGCAGATAAACGGACTATCGGCATGTGCTGTGGAAATCTATTGTAGACACTGCCGAAAACGTAGGAACTGTGTCTAATAAATTAGATTAATAAGCAGAGATTAAAAAATTTAACTATCGAAGCTCTCAGGTGAAACTAAATAATTCTCCCCTGATTAGGAACTTGCAATATGTCACAAATTGGTTTACGTTCCGACGCAAACGAAAGTGCGAGAACTGTGGCTATTAGCTATTAAATTAACACGCAGAAACTCAAACTAAATTATTAAAGCACACAGATGATATTATAAATTTCACTCCTGGTTAGGAACTCGTAAAAGTCACAAAATCGGTTACTTCCCTGTTGCTACGCCTGTCTCGGCCGGCTGCTGTTGCCTGACTGGGATGTTGTTGAGGAAGTTGTATTGAGAAATAATTGTTAAGAAAAACTCGATAGGTTGCTCCGTTTCCGAGGTAATTAGTATTGAAGTTAGCCCATCACGGCGTTACGCACTCAGATTGAAGCAGCACACCAGAGACAGTGCCGCCAACCCTGTTCTTCGTTTGGTTTCCTAAACCCGAACAAGAGAGCGATACAGAAATTGGACGTGGCAAGGTAATAAGGATCGAACCCAAGCCAGAGGCTGAGAAGTCTTGCGTGCTGTCATCTACGTAGTGAGAGCAACTGGCACTAACTGTATCTGGCGGTCGCTTGATTCTGCGAGCGCAACGACCTGATTGGTTAACTTAAATGCTAATTAACACGGAAATGGCGCAACTTATCGAATTTTTTCTTTACAGTTATTTACCAACACTGCCTCCTGACCACCGTATTTACTCCTTTAACATACAAATAATTCCCTTGATGGTGCATGGGAGTAACAAACATTCACATTACTCGTGTAAGATGGGGTAGATGTGTGACTTAATACATTACTAGCTGTCTTGGGAATTAAATCATGTGTATCTTCTCCGTTTGCTCGAATTCATTATAATGAATAACATTCATCTGCCAATAATCTCCGTTATCATTGTTAAATTGTCTCTTTATTTACTTGGGACCTGCTTATTAGTGAGTTTTATATTGTTCCGAGTCGGCCGGTGTGGCCGTGCGGTTCTAGCCGCGTCAGTCTGGAGCCGCGAGACCGTTACGGTCGCAGGTTCGAATCCTGTCTCGGGCATGGATGTGTGTGATGTCCTTAGGTTAGTTAGGTTTAAGTAGTTCTAAGTTCTAGGGGACTGATGACCTCAGCTGTTAGGTCCCATAGTGCTCAGAGCCATTTGAACCATTTCGTTCCGATTATTGTGTTAAACTGTATTACTGCGTGTATGTCTTTAGCAAAACGTATGTGGCGATGGAACAGAGTATTGTGTGCAGGAGTACGTGACTGACTCAGAAATGTTACAGTATTTGTTTGACTGAACCCGTTACTTTGTTTCACAGTCTTATACTGGTTGGTTGTCAGCACAACAAAACATTTGTGCATGTACGAGTCATGCTTTGCTTGAGAATGTGTGGCTTTCAATATGCTGTTTCGAGAGTAAATTAGTAGTGTACGGTTGATAAACATTATCTTGTGGGCTTCGTAGTGTCACGCAATTTTGTGGCGCTTGAAAAGTGCAAAGCGTAGTATTAGTCGAAACTTCCAGGAAGACTAAAACTGCGTGCCTTTCGCGGACAATGCTCTTGGGGAATAAAGTTTCTCGACTACTCACGACCAGCGCTAGTTCTGCTTGTTCCTCACTCTTGCAGCTGAGTCTCCAGATCTTGAGGGTAGATACAGCATTGCAAACAAAAAGCAAAGTTCTTTGTTCGAGTCCACAACTTCCAAATTAACGGAGACTACATGGCACATTATGAGTTTCAATCTGGCATTAGATCGAACATTCGTACCAAGATGCATAACAGCGAGATATCATACCTTGGATGAAGATCGTAATTTCGCAGCGTATAAAGATAGACGAGATAAGCAGAAGAGGTACAATATTGTAACCATAGCAAATATTCAATTTCGATATCCATTGAAAATAGTCGTAGCATACTATAACTGTCAGACAAAGAAAATGATTAATCAGAAGACATGGCCTTATGTCGATGTAGCTTTGTACATGTAAATACCATTTTTGGATATGTTTCTTGACTTCTGCAAGGCGTTTGATACAGTTCCTCACAGTCGTTTAATGAACAAAGTAAGAGCAAATGGACTATCAGACCAATTATGTGATTGGATTGAAGAGTTCCTAGATAACAGAACGCAGCATGTCATTCTCAATGGGAAGAAGTCTTCCGAAGTAAGAGTGATTTCAGGTGTTCCGCAGGGGAGTGTCGTAGGACCGTTGCTATTCACAATATACATAAATGACTTTGTGGATAACATCGGAAGTTCAGTGAGGATTTTTGCAGATGATGCAGTGTACATCGAGAGGTTGTAACAATGGAAAATTCTACTGAAATGCAGGAGGATCTACAACGAATTGACGCATGACGCAGGGAATGGCAATTGACTCTCAATGTAGACAAGTGTAATGTACTGCGAATACACAGAAAGGAAGATCCTTTATAAGTTAGCTACAATATAGCAGGTCAGCAACTGGAAGCAGTTAATTCCATAAAGTATCTAGGAGTAGGCATTAGGAGTGATTTAAAATGGAATGACCATATAAAGTTGATCGTCGGTAAAGCAGATGCCAGACTGAGATTCGTTGGAATAATCCTAAGGAAATGCAGTCGGAAAGCAAAGGAAGTAGGTTACAGTACACTTGTTCGCCCACTGCTTGAATATTGCTCACCAGTGTGGGATCCGTACCAGATAGGGTTCATAGAAGAGATAGAGAAGATCCAACGGAGAGCAGCGCGCTTGCGGAGTATGGATGCGGATGTAGATGAAAATGATTAGAGTTCCAATTCCCTGTGACAGGCAGAGCTGCCACCACGTTGAATTAGTGCTGTTCGTGTTTAGTGTTGTTATCCGCACTGGTAGTATGTGTAAGGGAGGTGGACAATCACAGATTTAGGTTGGTTGGTTTTGGGGAAGGAGACCAGACAGCGTGGTCATCGGTCTCATCGGATTAGGGAAGGATGGGGAAGGAAATCGGCCGTGCCCTTTCAGAGGAACCATCCCGGCATTTGCCTGGAGTGATTTAGGGAAATCACGGAAAACCCAAATCAGGATGGCCGGACGCGGGATTGAACCGTCGTCCCCCCGAATGCGAGTCCAGTGTCTAACCACTGCGCCACCTCGCTCGGTACAGATTTAGGTGATCACTGTGAAGGACACTACTAGTATGAGACAGTGTTTTGAGCACTTAACGGGATTTGAAAGGGACGCCACTGTGGGTCTCCGTTTGACCGGCTAGTCGAATTATGTAATATCCAGTTTGTGGAACTTTTGGATGCGAGAGTGGCTCGGTGTTGCACTGCACAGGTTTGTGAGAGCAGCCGTACTCTTCATCCAGGTTCCGGTCGATCACAACTGACCAGCAGGCGGAAGCCGTCCGGGAACAAGTAATGGACTGCCTCCAACATTCTGTGTTATCCAGCACCATTGGTGGAGACTAGCCGCAACCAGACGAGCGAGTTACCGTCACATACGTTGGCTGGCGTTAACACCACAACACAAACGGCTGTGTTTGAGCTGGTGCCATGATTGGGAAGCATAGGCTGCTGATGCGTCGCGGTTCTTCATCACAACTGGTGACCATCTTTGGCTAGTACGGCGGCGACCTGTGGTTTCTATGTACTGAAGAAGCACAACGGTGTTATTTCTGGCGCTGGGGTGCGGGTAGTCATCGGTTATGACTTCAGGTCAGGGCTAGTAGTGACTGAGGAATCTCTGCCGGTACAACGGTACACCATGGACATCTTGTGTCCTCATGTGTCCTTTCACGCGACAGTATCGTGGTGGAGTGGTTACGTGACAATAACATCCTTGTAAGGTGCTGGCCTGCACAGAGTCCTGACTTGAATCCTTTAGAACACCTTGGAATGTTTCGGAACGCCGACTTGGTGCCAGGTCTCACCGACCGACATCGATACCTCTCTCCTCAGTGCATCACTCCGTGAAGAATGGGCTGCCTTTCCCAAGAAACCTTCCAGCACCTGATTGAATGTATGCCTGCGAGAGTGGAAGCTGTTATCAAAGCTACGGCTGGGTCAACGCCATATTGAATTCCAGCATTACCGATGGAGGGTGCCACGAACTTTTAAGTCATTTTCAGCCAGGTGTCCTGAAACTTTTGATCACACAGTGTATTTATGATCAAAGTTTCATCGAGCAACGATATCTTGGCAGTGACGTGTCGTGCAGAAGTTACTTTCGTCCTTACGTTTCGCACAGAAGGGTACATCTGGGTGGCTGAATAGCTGTTTGAAGTGTCCTTCTCCTGAACTGAGTCCATTGTCCTAACACCGCGTCCCACCGCTCGGTGCCGGCAACCGTTTCACGATGGCAGATGGAAATAAACTTACGAAAAATCGTTGCAGGAAGTTACTGCTTCCAGAGCAGTAGTGTCGGCAGTAGGGGCGAATGATCGATTAGAGCGCTTGCTACCTGCTGTTGCCTTAGGTGGACTGACTGAAAAGGCGGGACGTGAGGTCAAGCTGTCAGCCCTTCTGTGTGTACGTGGAAAATAGTGTCATCTGAAGCCTTTTTCTGAAATCGCTAGTCAGTGATCATTAACGATCAACAAAGTCACTTCCCAATACCGGAAAGTGAAAAAAATTTTTCGAAAGTGCGTTCCCATACGCGGTCGTCGAATTTTACTCATTTTCACATTTTCTAGGCGGGTATTACCATTATATGAGTGTGATCAGGTAATGAAGAGACGTCAAACCAAATCGAGGAGCCAGTAGCTAGCTGTAGCTGTAGATGGTATTTAATGAAAGCGACTATCATGTCTATGGACAAATTTCTGCAAATAGTGCTTCGCATCTTGAGTGTAGCCTACTTAAAGAATAAATTTCGGTCAAGCTACCTTCTTAAGTCCCCTGGATATTAGAAAAAATGTATAAGAAACAGCACATGTCACTTTGAATGCATGGTTTCGCGGCGATATGAATTAATAAAATTTTCTCGGGCCAGCTGACAAGGGCAATGCATCCATCATTCTGAATAAAGCTGACTACGACGCCAAAATTCAGTTGATTCTTGAAGAGGATACATACCGGGAACTGCCACGGGACCCGACGTCAAGAATAATGAGGAAGACATCAGAGCTTCTAAAACAGTCAACACTGGAAGAGGGCGTTATTAAGAATCTCCTCCCTCAGTCGCCGAGACCACCTACGCTTTATGGACTACCAAAACTCCACAAACCGGATTCTCCTCTTCGTCCCATTGTGAACACCATTGGGTTACCCACTTACACTTACAGACTGGCAAAACACCTGGCCAGCCTCCTTGCACCGCATGTGGGTCGTTGTGTGCATCACATCAAGAACACCGACGACTTTATCAAAAGAATTAAACAACTGCGTCTTAGTCAAGGAGATATAATCGTTAGTTTTGGTGTGGTCTCCCTATTTACACGTGTTCCGGTCAAAGACCGGATAGATCTCCTCTCCCAGTTATTTGATAGCACAGTTGTGGGACTGTTTAAGTACACGTTGACATCGTGGTACTTCCTACATGGCGGCCAGTATTTCGACCTGTTGGACGGGGAGGCTATGGGAAGCCCATTAGCTCCATCCTTAGCCAACATTTTTATGGAAAAATATGAAGACATCGCCTTGGACACGGCTCCAGCCTGCTAAGCCAAATTGCTTTTATCGTTACGTCGATGTCGCTTTTATCATCTTACCCCATGGTCGTGAAAAACTGGGAGAATTCTTAGAACATCTGAATAGCATTCACGGCCACATCAAGTTTACGGTGGAAGTCGAGACAGATGGTGCATTGCTCTTCCTTGACGTCCTCGTTCGACGGAAAACCAATGGGCACCTCAGCCACAGTGTCTACAGGAAACCGACCGGTGTCTGCACACTCTCAGCCACCACCATCCGGCACAAAAAAGGTGGCGTTCTGAATACCCTCGTCCATCGTGCTAAAGTCGTCTCAGACGCTGAAAGTCTGCCACTAGAACTGAGCCACCTCCGAAAAGTCTTCCGGGAAAACGGGTACAGCCACGGACAGGTGTCACAGGCTATATCTGGTGTGACACGCAAGAAACACAACAGAGTAGAGAACACCACCAAAGAAGAAAGCAAGAAACTTGTGTTTTTGCCTTTCTGTGGAACAGTGTTGGGGAAGATTAGCCTGCTCCTGAAGAGATATAACATTTCATCGGTGTTCAGGCCCCCGCAACAATTCGTCAGCTCGTGAGCCCTGTGAAGGACGAACTAGGGCTTAGAACGCCTGGAGTGTACAAGATACCATGTCAGTGTGGGTGATTACGTCGGCCAAACAGTATGCACGGTGGAGCAACACCGGACGGAACACGGGACGTGCTTACGCTTACGGTATCCAGAAAAATCAGCCTTGGCAGAACACGCCTTAGAAAATGGACACCGAATTCTATTCGACGAAACATCTGTCTTTATGAAGACGAAGGGAGTTACGGATAGCGTCATAAAAGAAGCTATTGAAATAAAAACCTCATGAAAACACCATCAACAAGGGCGAAGGTTTGCAGCTCAGCACAGCCTGGGACCCGGCCATTCCTAGGTTAAAACGGGCGCGACGGACGCGGAATGAAAACATTACCATATATGCTGAGGAAGAGAGCACCAGTGACGTCACAGCCAGCAGTGCGGCTATATAACGACGCGGCCACGGCGACACAGCAGTCAGTCTTACCACTTGACAATGACCGGGGAGAACTCGGTCGAAAGCTCGTGGGATTTTAACCACCAGACGCGGCTGGAAGCCCGAGAAAATTTTATTAGCACATGCCAGAATAACTATGGTGACACCGTTGTACATATGGACTTCTGAAACTCGTCTCACGATAAGACCATTGGACAACAACAGCTGTGCATTGTCAGAAGATAGTACAATTTCCGGATTTTCTGTAGAGACACGTCTGCTGTGGTACGGATGACGTTACACTGTGTGAGTGAAATGTCGCGGCAGCTGCAAATATACTCAAAAACTGAAGTACGCGGGGCACTACGATTCATGTGTGCAAAAAATCTCACATCTACACATGGCACGGGTCTGTATGAACCGTCTGCGTGATGTTGGGATGCCCCGTGTCCAGCAAGATCCCAGATCCGTGCCCAATAGAAGATTTATGGGACTATCTCGCAGTCAGCTTGGTCTCAATAGCAGTCTCCAGGATGCCAAGGACCAGTTACAGCATTCGCAGGCCAGCTTCCCTCAGGAGGGCGAACAGTGCCTTTGTGACACTCCTGCAAACCAAATCAGCTCATGGACCCATGTCACAGAGGGTGCAGCGTACTGATAAGTGTACTTATATTACGAAGTTCGTAGTAAATTTGACTCAATATTGTAATCACTAGGATAACATCACGTACCCTCCGGCCCGAGAAGTTTCATTCCATTTCCTCCTACGCTTCTCGATGTTTCGCTTGTATTCTCAGGCTGTATGTATTAGCCTCAGTTGTAGCAGACGATGCGAAGTTTGGTCCCGTAGATTGCAGCGTCATTAGTCAGAAGAGGTCAACGAGAAATGCTGCTGAGATTTGTGGGCACTCGTTGTACGAATCCGAATCATGTGTTGTTATTAATTCTAGGAATATGCCCATTGCATTTGGAAATCGGGTCTATTGGGTAGTGAAACGCAGTCAAACAGAAATTCGAAGGATACTTGTAACTGAGACCAGTAGGAAAACTTTGAGACCAGATTGCTATTACCGCTGCGGTAAAATGAATGTGGGGACAGTTCAGCTCCAGACAAGGGAGTAGAGGACTTTTTGCCTAGCAACAATGAGAATATGAGTTTCCTTCGCCAATTATGCGAACTGATACATTACCTGACCGGTCAGCAATATCTAAAAACAGATGGATGAGAGTCGCACCTGCGGCAGTGTGGCCACTCCAGAGCCCACGTTGTAGGATTGCAGCAACGAGTAGTAGTCATCAAGTATTAAGGACGCTGGATCTCAAATCAGCTCAGGGGAACGATTCAGTCCTGGCACATTTTGGATGATAATGCAGCTGCAGTATCCAGGAAGGCCAATGACGACTTCTCGTCAGGATGCTGCCATGCTGACAATACAAAACTCTCTGCAGGCGTAGAGAGGGTTGAGCCGTGGTAAAAATTTGCTGTTTTGAAGATCGCGCCGCAGCGCGCTGTGTGAAGCAGTCGCCTCCGTTTCTGGCGGTGGCGCCGCTTTGGTAATCGCAGCTTTGGTGCCTCCCTCTGGTGGGAAAGCGGAAAGGTTGCCTGTTCACGTGCATTTAAGGGGCGCTATCAGCTCGGCAGGGGGTCAGTCGGAGTGAGGCTAGGTCAGTCTCGCGTAACCAGTTGCTGGTCTGTCTCTCGTTTGCATTTGTGCGGCAGTTAATGTCTGTCTGTCGTCGGAGTGCTAGTATGTCTGTCGTTTGGATCAAACTTTAAAGCCAGAAAATGAGAGTCTTGCCACTCCGCCAGTAACAGAACTCAGCTATTGGTCGCCCGATCGGGGCTGAGTTCCTGCAGCTGAGTGCGCGTTAGGCCGCCAGTCTGCTCGAGTTGCTCGGGCAACGGTCATTGGCGGTTGGATCGGTCGGTTGGTCGTCGCGCACTGAGACACGAGATGACTTGTCCGCCTTGAGCGTTGGCGCATGTGAGATCCCCACGTGAGTCCAGTGGGCAGCGCCGTATAGAAGGGGGTAGTGGCTTCGCGGTTCACACGAGAGCAACAGGAGCGAAACCACGACATCGGACTGGCCGGGGCGAGCTGCGACGCCGTGAGACGGGAGATCGGCGCGCCTTCCTGCGTCTGTTGAAGCGGCTGGCAGCGGACGGTTCGGGAGAGCGTTGGGGGTGCTGCGCCAGGTCTTCGCCAGAAATCGCAGTTTATTAGAAGTTAAGTGAATGGAGATATGTTGTTTCATTTACTTGTTAAATTCTACTTGTTTTCTTGGTGAGGTCACCAGACGCTTTGTTTTGGGGTCGTCCCAGCATTCTTCTCCGTTTGCCCACCCACGGGAAAGTGGTTATTTGTGAATTGGGTGGTCCGTTTTTCCCTTGTGGAATTGGGGAGGTTTAGAGAAATCTGCGGTTCGGGTTGTTTAGTAACCCCCCGCCCCCCTGTCAATCTGCCATACGTTAATAGCTGCCTCTGTCATGTTTGTCGGTGTTAACGAATTTCTTGCTTAAAGGTCAAATTCTTGAAATATGTTTTTATCTTGCCTATCATCTTGCGAGGTGGCATATGTGTAATGTAGAGCATGTTGTACATTTTATGTAAGCTGTAAGGTGTCAGGCAAATCCAACACCTTCCATGAAAACCCTGACATGATAAGCAAATCCAGTAGTATGTCACATAGCTCCGAATAAATTGTGACATTAAATTAACCAAAGTAATACGAGTAACGAGTGAGCAAATGGAACACCACAGACTAACACAAGAAGGCCTAAATGCATGTCATACCTTCCCACCGTGAGACAGACGCAGTTCCGAGGGGAGAAACGAGAACAGAAGCCGAGAGCAGAACCGTGTTAAGCTGGAAGGCCCTACGATAAGGGGCAGACACCCACGTCGCCAGCTAACATCTACGACCACCCACAGCCCATGTTAAAAGCTAGAGCCCTCCAGAAGAACAGTATAGATCTTATGATAACACAAAAAGGGCTACCTCAGCCGCAAGTTTTAGCGTGAGACTTTTTCGCGTCTCTGTTACGTTGAAAATTTTAAAAACATTGCCCCACCACAAAAAGTATAACGTTTCTCATTGGATAGACAGAATTTTTGTAGGCGGAGCTTAAGGTTAACATTGAGACCCTGATTGGTCAGATGAAAACACAGCCAGATAGTTTTTTAAAGCAGCTTTGGTAAATTGTAGTAAGGAGAAGTTAGGAGAGAGTTGCTTCCGAGACGGCGAGGTGAGCGGAGCTGTGCTGTCCGCCGCCCCCTGACGAACACTGACAAGGTAATGAATGCAGGCGATGCTGCAGAACAGCGCATAAAGCTTCACTCAGAACTGCAGAAGTCTCATCTGTTACACATCCTTTTTGCGTAATACTAGTGTCGATCGTCAATTAAAGCTCATGGTGTTCACATTTGCCACTTGAAGTAAAAATCTGAAATGCAATGATTTTTCTGTTATATAGTTATTGAGAAGCCACATCAGCCACTGTAATTTACGACAAGTTAGATAAGTAATTAAAGATAATTGAGGATCACTGTAGACCATTTTGATAGTTTTCTCTCTTGTGAAACTTAATTTAAACCTAGATTATAGATGTGATATGGCATAGGTCATCCTTCGATCCATTGTAGAACTTGGAAACCCACTCAGGGAATATTTGTTCATATTTTTGTTGAACACAGTTGGTTTTTATCATCCTGTATTAAAAAATTTCCTTTCATCAATACTGCAATTTATAAACAATGTTTTGTGAGTAGAATAAAATTTCCAATGGTAAACTTAACTGCTTTTTCGACGTTATTTTACCAGCTAACTAAAAATAGGAAAGCCTTGAACCCCTTCCACTAAATTTAGTTAGTATTAAGATTCTTTTACAGGGAGTGCAGTGGAGCTGATGCTGAAATCATTAAGTATTTGGTTATATCATCGCTAGTCTCACTGAACTCTTCTGAACTCTACGTGTCATGTGTGGTCTGGCGTCTCCTTACCAGCAACAGGTCCCAGGTTCAAACTAGTCAATTCCCTAAAAAACACGCTCAGAGCGTCGTTGCGCAAAAGTGGTAGGGAGACACGATATAGAACAAACAGACACCACGCAGAATGTTAGAAAGCCTGCATTTTATGGGTTTTATTTAAATAGTCATTTTAGGTTATAAGTTTGCCACCCTTCCACCGTAAGAGTTTTTTTTTTAAAAAAAAGAAACTAATTGCACTTTTGGTGACAAATAATTTGAGTGTTGTACTATTTCCATCCCTCTTATGGGGTGCACAGTTTACGTGTTTGTGTGAGTTATTAAAAATTTTTTTAGTTTAAAGTAATCTCATGTGTTGCAGATTCGCACCGGTGTACTCTTTTAGAGGTTGTTGTGAGTGGTCATGACTACGGCCGTGTTGAAAGGGAGCAGGCAAGCTTCTCAGCCGGAAGGCTCCTACTGTTAATATTGTTCTTTCTGCCTCTAAATAAAATTGTAACTTGATATTTCGAGAGTGCTTTCCTGCTTATAATTTTAAATCTATTTTTGAAAAAGCTTTTAGGAATAAAAGTAATTTCATTTTCCATCAGTTACTTCCTGGCAACTACTTCCACGCTCACCTAGTGTAATTAAATGTGTTAATGTTCTTGATGAATCGCTAGTAAATAAAGTAAATTCTTTAAGAAAAAAAATTGAAAGTAAATTCACGGTACAAGGGTAACTGAGGAATGAAACGATTCAAGGCTTTCCATTGCATTTGTCAAATGATTACGCAAATATGGTTACAGTGAATCATGGATCTGATTATTATAATGGAAACGGTGCTGACACGCCACACTATGCCCAAGGGACCCAGCAGACAATGGCTGTTGACCTGGCCAATTTAAGGGCATGCTCACAAGCGGAAAAAATACAGACTGTAGTTTAGATGTACCCAATAAATGAACATAACCAGAAGTTTGTCGATTTTACTCATAGAACATCCAGTACGAAGAGTTGTGTTAGTATTTGGGTAAATGTTAAAGTGTTTATAGCAGTTTTGTAGCGGTAGGAAGTAGTTTTCCCCTTTTTTGCTGTAGTATTAGATATTTTCAGACGCGTTAGCATTTTTTCATAAAATTTGTAGGTACCAGTTCTAAACAACTAATGTATACACGTTTGATTATATATGTTGTATGAGGCATGTTGGCTTCTCAGGTGACAGACTGTAATTGTGAAGTATAAATGGCTCTGAGCACTATGGGACTCAACTGCTGTGGTTATCAGTCCCCTAGAACTCAGAACTACTTAAACCTAACTAACCTAAGGACATCACACACATCCATGCCCGAGGCAGGATTCGAACCTGCGACCGTAGCAGTCCCACGGTTCCGGACTGCGCGCCTAGAACCGCGAGACCACCGCGGCCGGCTGTGAAGTATAAATAAATAAATAAATTCATACCTAACACCGATCATTGTACTGAGAGACACTTGCATTTTGTGGGGCCAGGTATATGACTACTGATATTAATACGGTCTGTTGCTATGAATAGCCGAACAATTGCATGAGATGTACAGAGATTTGGTCATCATCTGTTCGGGAACTGCTCTTCGTACTTCTTTGAATAATATCGTTGAACTCGCAACCTCACAAAGAAGGTAAAGACAGTGGACCCAGTCGTGTAAAAGCAACCGTGTTTCACTGTCGACAAACGTGTGACAAAATGTGGGAAATCGTAAACTACGCTCGTAGAGAGCCAGCCCGAGTCTTAGATGCTGTGTACGTAGCAGACGGGTTTGTGAGAAATTCCTTAACACCACTCCCATGACTGATGAGTTCTCAGCCAAAGATAAACGTACTAGTAATTGGTGATTGCTTCTGATGTCTCTTGAGTGTGTTGAAATTTAAATTAGTTTATAAAGAGGAAGATGATGACGTCTTGGGTGTGTGGTGGGTTGGGAAGTACATAAAATTTACAGTATGTATTCAGTCAGTAGAATTTGCTTCCGAATGATCACAAATAACGAAAAATATTGTAGCCAAAGAGATCTAAATTGCTTTCCACCCAAGAATCCATTTTGCTTTCACTGCTATCTTACAGCTTTCATTAGTAAAGTTTGTTTCAAATGCCGACAACAACAACAACAACAACGTCTGCGAATGTACGTTACCGACTGATTTTCGTGACCGTTATGTACAGATTCGTTTTCTTTACTCGAAGTCTCTCATATTATTCTTTATATTTGTGAACTGATTTTCAGATTAACATCGTTGAATTTCTTTTTGTTATTCTTGCAGTGGGCTACATATTTTAACTTTTGTTGTAAGGTGGGTAAATTCGTTACAAGAGCACAATTTAAAATTAGTTTAACAAGTGATAGTGGGGATAGTGTTGAACCACCGCGAGCGAAAAGTGCGACAACGATTGGGTGGACATAAGTGAAAACAGTGTTGAAGTTGAACTATTTAGCAGCAAGTCGAAAAACCAGAGAAATGTGAAATACAGATACTACAGTAACTCTTACACTAAATATGATTTCCTGTCTAATATGTGTGATCACCTCTTCTCCTCTGCATTATTTACAACCAAACTCAGTGGAATAATTCTATGAAAGCGTCAGTACTTCACAGACACTCAGTAACCAATCACGCCTATTACAAAGACAAGTCAGTCAAATTTTTCAGGCGCAAAGCAAAAAAATTTAGATACAAGTTCAAATTTAATATACAATTTTATAAATTCAACAAACGTGGCACTGGAGACGTCGTATGAGTTAGTGTTACTAGTTGCAAAAAACAAACCACCTCATACTGCAGTTGACTCTCTTATTATTCTTGGTTCCTTAATTACAGCAGATAAATGTTACAGAAAATCCGCTAAACTATGAAAAGGAACTAAAAAATGTTGTAATTTATTTCAAAGATACAAAAAGAAAATTTGTTCGACTGTCATACCAGAGGAATACTCTAAAAAACTTTTTTATCATTGAGAGACAAAGGACTAATTTCGAGATTCTTTTATTACTTCTAGTATTAACTACCTTTTTGTTCTGATATGCTGGCGTAAAGACGTACTGTATAGTTTCATGTCTATGTGTGTGTTAAGTGAAGGTGTTAAATGATGAAAAATGTGTTTTATAATTTCTGTCAACATCAAGCCTAAATCCCATACCAATGGAGTACAAATTATTCTGTTAATTCGAGAAGGCGAATTTTAGATGGAGGCGACGATCTTTACGACGGCGCTGCTCAACAATAGAGGTACGTGATTGTGCTCACTACTTTCCTTTGGTGGCCGCTAAGATTAATTTCGATGTGTTTTTGCCGACACATTCAGAACCTGCAATCTTCGTATAAAAATAGGAGTCCGATTGAAAAAGAAATATTCTTAAATTTAAATAATTGCAATTCTTTTACCCAGGCCACGGGGAATGATAGAAAGTACGTGCCTCTACCCTGATTGTACGTTCCCAATCTCCGAGTGTGTTACGACGTAATTATTTTGCACAAAAAAATTAAGATAGATCTTTCTCATCAGATCGCAACCACTCGTACGCGAATGTACGTACCCTCTGAATGTGTCTAGTCAGTCGTGCGCATTGTTCTAAAGCTTTTCTGTTAATATTCTGTGGATTAATTTTTGTTTATGCCGCAAATCGCACTTCACGCGAAGTATTTATTACGCAAGTTTCAGGCTCCATTTAATGTCAAAAAATTCCGAAGTACGGCTGACTAAGCGAACCGCTACAATGATTTCATATCTCTGCAACTACAACAACAAAAAACAATAACAAAAACAAAAATAATAACAGAGAGGGTACGTTACAACTAACAAAAACAATTCCGAACTTTGACACAACTATAGGGCGTGGAATTCATGATATCGAACAAAATATTGCTGACCAAATAGTAGAAAATATTAAAATGGACAAAGTATTTGCGACTCATGTCGATAAATTGGTGTGTGTGTCTGATGATGCTGAGCGACTAATGTAGGTATGTTTCATGTTCTGACATTAAAAAAGATGCTATTGCTGTTGACATTCGTGGACGTAAACGATTACCAGAAGATAGGAGACAGGATATTTTTAAAATTTTCCATAATGTTATAAGATTACCCTAAATTTTGTTGTAAGACTTGTGTGCAATTTGTCCACAGTTGGTGCTGCTATACTGACAGGTGAAAAAGCTGTCCTATTCCTCGTTTTCGCGAAATTAACCGTAAAGTAATATGGCAACATTGCACTGTATACAGAGAAAATTTGGTAGCGAAAAAAATAACTTCTGATTTACACGAAACATTGAACAGTGCTATAAAAGTAATTAATTTAATAAAGGGACAGGCACTGAACTTGGGTCTATTCAAAAAAATGTTTGAGGCGATGACAGTTACCCACATTCAGTTGTTTTCGGGCGCTGATTTTCACGAGCTCTGGTACTGATTTGTGTCTTTAAAGTGAAAAATGTGATAAAGTGTTTCATTAAAAAACTGAAATCCGACCTGAAGAGTCGATTTGCCAGTTAGCCTATTTGACGAATATATTCAACAAATCTGAAGAGCTTAATCTTTAAGTCCGTGATTTTACCGGTTTAATCAGAAAGTTCTATTTTGGACTGATTGCGTCAACAAAGAGAATATTGCAGTCTTTCGCCTGCGTTGGAACATAGTGGGCAAAATGAATCGCAGATCAGCTTTTGTAAATAACAAAATTCCACTCACAAAAACTCATGTTACAATTTCGAAAATACTTTCCACATATTGAGAAAACCACCCATGAACCATGGACCTTGCCGTTGGTGGGGAGGCTTGCGTGCCTCAGCGATACAGACAGCCGTACCGTAGTTGCAACCACAACGGAGGGGTACTTGTTGGGAGGCTAGACAAACGTGTGGTTCCTGAAGAGGGATATTGAAGTTCGGTGGCAGGAGGAACAAGTCATCTGGTCAGGTGAATACAGGGTTATAAATACAAAATCAAATAGGGGTGATGCAGGAACATGTTTAATAATGAATATAAAATAGGAGTGCGGGTAAGCTACTACGAATAGCAAAGTGAACACATCATTGTAGCCAAGATAGACACGAAGCCCACGCCTACCACAGCAGTGCAAGTTTATATGCCAACTAGCTCCGAAGATGAAGAGATTGAAGAAATGTATGATGAGATGGAAGAAATTATTCAGATAGTGTAGGAAGACGAAGACTTGATAGTCACGGGGGATTGGAATTCGATAGCAGGAAAAGGAAGAGAAGGAAAATTAGAAGGTGAATATGGGATGGAGGTAAAGAATGAAAGAAGAAGCCGGCTGGTAGAATTTTGCACAGAGCATAACTTAACCATAGCTGACACTTGGTTCAAGAATCATAAAAGAAGGTTATATACGTGGAAGAGGCCTGGAGGCACTGGAAGATTTCAGATAGACCATTTAATGGTAAGACAGAGATTTAGGAACCAGGTTTTAAATTGTAAGACATTTCCAGGGGCAGATGTCTACTCTGACCACAATCTATTGGTTATGAAATGTAGATTAAAACTGCAAAAAGGTGGGAATTCAAGGAGATGGGACCTGGATAAACTGAAAGAACCAGAGGCTGTAGAGAGTTTCAGAGAGAGCATTAGGGAACGATTGACAAGACCGGGGGGAAAGAAATACAGTAGAAGAAGAATGGGTAGCTTCGAGAGATGAAATAGTGAAGGCACCAGAGGAATGCTGTTGGCCCATAAAATGTTCATATAGTTCACGGCTGTTGTCTTCGATTAATGCCACAGCTCCCATGGAAACCCAGGTGAATGTCCTTAATAACACAGTTTGCCCATACCAGCCTGCATCCATGGCAAGGTCCATGTTTTGAGCAAGCTGCATGATGGCATATTTGGATACAATCATCAACATGGTGTAACAAGGAACGTGATTCATCGAATCAGGTGACATGTTTCTATTGATCTACGGTCCAATCTCGATGATCCTGTGTGCACTGTCGTTGAGTCTACATGGTTCAACGCAGTCAGGGTACTAAATAGTTAATCTTGCATCTGACATAAGCTTTCTTACAGCATTCTGTGTAGTCGTCACAGCGACAGCATCCCTCTCTCCCTGTGAAGTCATTCTGTTGCAATGACGATTTGGACAACGACAGTCTGTAGCACTTAATTTTATCTTGCAGCCACATTACATACGAAATCAACGGACTTTCCTTGTCGGCATTGTACCGCATTGTTGTGTCCTGATCTGTTTTGCTTGCCTCTTACACTACCAGGGGAAGGCTTCAAAATTTTACTGAACTACGCAAGCCTATTATTCCGTGGCGCATCAGTTTTATTTACAAATGAGGCAGGAATCACGAGAGAAGACGTTGTAAATTACTAAAATACTTGGTGTTTCAAAATAAATATCAGGCTGTTAAAGGTTTGCAGCATTTTTACAATCAACTTACGGTTATAAACAGTATATCAAATGAAAGACCAACTCAAATAGCTTTGTATGTCTATGTGCAGGTGCATGTACTGTTTTCTGTGTCTTCTGATAGAAATCGCTAATAGCAAAGATGGCAGCTAGTGAACAGGCAGCTTTTTGTGTTTTACTGTTTGCAAGGACTGACTCTGTTGTTACAGTGGAACGTGAATTCCGTATTAACTTTCATTATTATTTTCAAAGTGACAATAACATCCGCATGTGATATCGTCAGTTTGGAGACACCAGATATCTCTGGAAAGAGAAGAGTATGGGACGACCAACAGTGACTGAAGAACTTGTTGAAAGAGTGAGAGAGCCTTCCACATGTAGTCCCAAGAAATCAGTTTAGAAGATTCGTCGTGAGTTAACAATTCCAAAGACTTTTAAGGAGACGTTTGCACTTGTTACAAGATCTAAGGCCTGATTTACATGCCCATTTTCCCAACGAAATGTTGCTGCATGATGAATATTTTCTGGGTCGAGTCTTTTTCAGTGATGACATTTCACCTAACTGGAAATGTGCGTATGTATAGATCATCAATTCCCCACGATGTGGTGCAGCTGCAACGAGACTCCTCTAAATTGAATGTTTTTTGTGCCATATCCCGGCTTAAAGTTAATGGGCCTTTCCTTTTCAGTGAAGCAACTGTAACTTGTGTTTCTTATCTTGATGCGCCAGAAGTATGGCACGTTTCTCAATCTGAAGAAGCTGAACGACAGAATTTTATTTGGCAGCAAGATGGCAGGCCGTCTCATTGGCATAACTCAGAGTGCGACTTGTTAAAGGACCTTATACCTGACCACTTGGATTGGCCGCAAGGGGACAGATGACAGAGCTTGTTTCGCATGGACTCTTCGCTCACCCTATCTGACACTGTGTGATTTTTACCTTTGGGGGATCATAAAGGCTCATGTGTATGTGCCTCAGCTACCAGCTGATCTACCCGAATTACGACAATGTTGTAGGAACAATTCATCCAGACATACACATGAGTGTTTGGGAAAAACTGGCCTATCGACTCGATGTGTGCTAGTTGACGAATAGTGCTCACATTGAACACCTGTGAGAAGATCTGTTTTAGTTGCTCTTTCATTTGATC
The DNA here is from genome assembly GCF_023898315.1 of Schistocerca nitens. NCBI lineage: Eukaryota > Metazoa > Arthropoda > Insecta > Orthoptera > Acrididae > Schistocerca > Schistocerca nitens. The sequence continues at coordinate 1,126,782,309 of NC_064614.1, forward strand.
TATTATTTACAATTGAAAATCGAATGTAATAAGTGCTAGAAAGCCTTAAAACCCCGATGTCAATTTTGAAACACCTGTTGTGCTCATGAGCATAGATGCCAATGATTCACCCTGAAGAAGGGCCGAGGGACGTGTCAGATGCGTAGTAACTAGACACAGTGCAGCCTACAGTGTCTACTTCGACATAACAAACAGATGGGAATGAGAGGACAGATTGGCCCACATCTCCACAAATATCGGTTCCCGGACACATAATTATAGGAATTTTTCTTTTAGTTTTGACCCGTACTATCTCCTGTAGGAAAATGTGACACTTCCTCTAAGTGTGTACTTTTCTTGCCGTGTCATATGCCTGCAACATCGCTTATGCGAGTCACGCGATGGGCAGTGGAAATAAATGAAATGTGACTGGTAACAGGAAACTTAGTGTATCACTGGATAACTTACAGAGAATAAAAGAGTAAGAAAGAGTCTCGAAAATGTCGAGGACTCAAAGTTGAAAACAGGATACTTTTTAGCTGCTTGCGTGACAGCTGGTGCATGCAGATGGGCTTTTAAACTGACTCACCGCTGAAAACATTCTAGCCGGATGAGGCGCACGTTCACAGGACGACCGTAAATGCCGCCAACAACACGTGGAACAGGTAAGCCAAGGGAAGCTGAGTAAAGCAACACAGAATAAGAATGACCTTCCACGAAGAAAGAAATCATAGGACTGACATAAAGACATAGTATTCCCCTCATTCTCCTTTCGCATAGTCATTCCTTGCAGTACTGTGTTAACAGGCCAAGTGACTATGGTATACACCGATTTTGTATCGTGTTAAGTACGATGTTGCCAAAATTGTGTGGCCTTGTTGCTATTGCAGTACTTAAATGAATTGCATGACATATTTATTGTCAAATACTTGGACGAAAATTTTTCAATTGCTGTATTTCCCCGGAGTAAAATTTTTTGACTGTTTTACACTAATGCGAACAAATTATTGTTATAATTGTATTAAAACATTTTGTATATTTTATTGTGGAGTGAAGCAGTTTATATTTGGGTAGACATATACTGTTACTGTTCGCGCCCCCCGCCCCCCCCCCCCCCTCCCCTACCGAACAGTTACAAAATATGACCTCACATCAACCGAGGGCAGGATGCGTGCCAGTTTCAACTTGAAGCTATAACTGGCTAAATCTTTCTGTGGTAGCTCAGACGAAACACGCTGCAAAATCTCTGTGCTATTATTTCACTGAACTGCTGTTTGGTGTACATTCGAAGCAGGCGGCACCATGTTTCGTAAATGGTTCATCTGATGATAAAAAAAACTGAGTCGCTTATTACTTAAAAGGGACAACTGCTCACAAATTGAAAATGCAGATTTTGTCTATTTCGGTTTCTTGAGGCATAGATGGATCTATTGGAATTAAAATGGAATACAGTGATTGTCTTGCTGCTTGTAGAGAGCGGATGCAAACCTGCAATTACTTCTAATAGGGGATAACTCTGGGAGTTGTCACGTTTTGTAAATAAACTTTTGGCAGAGCTGGAATCACGATGATCCAATTGCTGATCTCTGTTCAAAACTTAGACTAACTATTCCACTTGTAACATTAAGATGAGGAGCTCAGAGTGATGTTCCACATGCTGAATAAAATCTTCCTCACTCGCTGTTAAAATACCTTTATAAAAAAGTCACTACCTGTTTCGCATCAACAGAGACACATCTTCAGGTGATAGGATTTTTAAAAAGTCATGGCGCACAAAGGCAGTGTAGATATCTATCTTGACGATGAGCGATGTAGTTTTACCAGACGGGTATTTTAAGTAGGCTGTTTAGGTTTTTATGTTGGTAACGCAACGTAGCGCTCTGTATGAAAATCACTGGCTGTGTTGTGTGCAGTCTGTGGCTGGTTGGACTCATTGTTGGAATATTCGCTTGTGTAGTGTTGGGCAGTTAGATGTGAACAGCGTGTAGCGTTGCGCAGTTGGAGGTGAGCCGCCAGCGGTGGTGGATGTGGGGACAGAGATGCCAGAGTTTTGGGAGCGGGCGATCTGGACGTGTGTCCGTCAGAAAAAGGAAATTTGTAAGACTGGATGTCATCAACTGATATATATATATATGACGATTTTTGAACATTATTAACGTAAATACATTGTTTGTTCTCTATCAAAATCTTTCATTTGCTAACTATGCCTATCAGTAGTTAGTGCCTTCAGTAGTTAGAATCTTTTATTTAGCTGACAGTAGTTCGAGTAACGAATATTTTTGTGAGGTAAGTGATTCATCAAAGGTATAGGTTATTGTTAGTCAGGGCCATTCTTTTGTAGGGATTATTGAGAGTCAGATTGCGTTGCGCTAAAAATATTGTGTGTCAGTTTAGTGATGATCTGAATAACTAAAGAGAAAACTGTTTGAGTACGTTGAGTTTTGCTCAGCTGTTCGAAAATCAAATAAATAGAAGTTTACCAGCACAGTCATTCATAATTTTTCAAAGGGGACGTTTCAGTATCTTCAAACTGGTGTGTTGGTGGAATGATTGTCTCAGTGCTCACAGCGATTTTACCTGAGTGACATACCAATTCTGGACTGCACGGCTTTTAAACGGAAACTTTTTGATTGCCCTTCACACCTAAACGACGTAACAAAAAGTCAGAATATCGAGAAATGAAGAGGATAGCACAAAGTAGACAAGAGTGGTAATTGCGAAAAGGCATATCCTTTAGAAGTTGATACTGCTGCTGGTGCTTTGGCAGAACAGTAGCATACTAAAATACGATTGCCTCCTGCTCTCGAGCAATAGAATACGTACTTTATTATAACCACTGTTAGTGAAGCTGTTCATTCTGAAGACCATGATATGAAGTGTAAACAGAGCCAGCCGCCAAACACATAAGAACTTATTACTCTGAGTCATTAGTAGCTGAATTTCAGAAGAACCGGTTCTGTTCCATGTGGTAGCCGTCTGTAGACTGGAAGTGACAACCGGTGGAGCTAATGGTCGAACACAAACTCGAATTTTTTACGTGGAGTGTTTTGCACTTCTTGGACGTCTGTTCCAGCATCCGGAGTCATATGCGTGGTTGTACGGTTCTCCGATTACGATCTAGCCTCGGCCCGCAGCATCGAACTACTGTAATTGAGTCTTCAGGCAACGCACAGCTCTGCTTGACAGGATAACAGCTCCATTCATCATCCTCCCCGCGTCGCGCATTTAGAAACGCCCAGACCGACAGATGAGGCCATTTTCAGAAGCTACCTCATCTCAAGGCTGCCTCTTCATTTTATTAATTACAATTTAACGAGTTAAGGAAACCAGTGGCGATGCGACCAGAAAAGCTAAGTTGGAGCTACTCTTAAAGAATAAAAGCAGTTCATCAAAATTGGTGACATTGATTAATGCACATTGTATGATTCGGCGAATACAGTACGTGAGCGTCATATGGTCACGTGGTCATATAAATATGTAATGTGTTTCAGAAAGATTCATCCAGCTTCTTCTACACCAATGAAGATCGAAACTTAGAGTGAGTTTTAACTTGCACATCGAAATCCGACGTTCACCTTGGCGCTATTGTAGGCCGCCGATTCATGTGGTTGACGGTCAGGGTTTCCTTGTACAACTAACTTGTTCACTCGCTCGTTCACTAATCTAAAGTGTGTCGAGTTGACGATGACACAGCAACAATAGACGTTTTGCGATCTGCGTTTCATCAGGTCAGTTCAGTTACTACTGTGAGACGCAATTTTCGTCGAGAATATACACATTCTACCTCACACAGCTCATAACATTCGACGAAGGCGCCAGCAGTTTCTGACTGGTTTGAGGCAGCCCGCCACCACTACCTCTCCTTTGCCAACCTGTTTATCACTTAGAGTGATACTCGCACCCACTGCCTTCAATTATCTCTGTCTTCCTCTACAGTTTTTATTCTCTACAGTTCCCTCAAGTACTATGGAAGTTTTTCCATGTTGTATTAACACATGCCCTATCACCTTGTAAGGTGACTATAATTTAGCATCTTACAAGAACTCATCCACATACTTTCCCGTGATCTACAAACACAATTAGGTATAAAATTGTTGAGGCTTTCGTGGCCACTTGTTGACAAACTGCCTATTGGCTTCTGTCTCGGGTTCTTCGGCCGACGTTCATCTAATGATTTTTCTGACGTTTCGCCAGCACGAGTGGCTGGCATTGTCAAAGCTTCACCCTCCATTGCCGGTGGTGAACTGGAGCCGAGCTCGCGGGCGCAGGCTGTATGTACCTGGCGCGCCAACGTCCGAGGGCTTCTCCGCGGTCATTTCCGGTGCGGTTCTCCTCTTGCTACCTGCGACGGTCGTTCGCTGCAGTACGGGAAGCCAGGATCCGTTGACCTTAAGGCTTTCCTCTTTCTTGTTCAAACTGTTCGCGTGTTTTTGTATTTCTACAGCTTCTCTGAACAAGCGCGTGTGATAGTGCTTCTCTACAGCCAGAACTTCCGTGTCTGCGAATTTAATTACATGGTCGGTCTCATTCAGTGCGTGCTCTGCCACGGCCGATTTCTCCACCTGCCCCAACCTGCAATGTCGCTTATGCTCTTTGATCCTGGTGTTAATGGATCGTCCAGTCATTCCGACATAAACTTTTCCGCATGTGCATGGTATGCGGTATATTCCCGACATTGCAAGTGGGTCTCTTTTCTCCTTCGCCGATCTAAGACACTCTTTGATCTTCCTTGTCGGTTTGAAAATCGTCTTTACGCCATGTTTGCGCAATATACGGCCGATTCTGTCCGTCACTCTGGGAATGTATGGCAGAAAGGCCGTACCCGACAATTCTTTTTCCGGTTCCTTACTTCGCCGAGGGTTGGGCTCTGTTACACTTCTAATATAATTTGTGGAGTAACCATTGCTCCTCAGGACAGTTTCCAGGTGTTGCATTTCTCGTTTGAGGTGTTGCGGCTCACATATTCGTCCTGCTCTCGTTACGAGCGTACTAATCATGCCTCTTTTCTGGCTCGGGTGGTGGGACACAGCGTGTATCGAAAACCGACTCACACGGACCGATACCTGCACAAACTGTCAAACCACCACCCGAGCCAGAAAAGAGGCATGATTAGTACGCTCGTAACGAGAGCAGGACGAATATGTGAGCCGCAACACCTCAAACGAGAAATGCAACACCTGGAAACTGTCCTGAGGAGCAATGGTTACTCCACAAATTATATTAGAAGTGTAACAGAGCCCAACCCTCGGCGAAGTAAGGAACCGGAAAAAGAATTGTCGGGTACGGCCTTTCTGCCATACATTCCCAGAGTGACGGACAGAATCGGCCGTATATTGCGCAAACATGGCGTAAAGACGATTTTCAAACCGACAAGGAAGATCAAAGAGTGTCTTAGATCGGCGAAGGAGAAAAGAGACCCACTTGCAATGTCGGGAATATACCGCATACCATGCACATGCGGAAAAGTTTATGTCGGAATGACTGGACGATCCATTAACACCAGGATCAAAGAGCATAAGCGACATTGCAGGTTGGGGCAGGTGGAGAAATCGGCCGTGGCAGAGCACGCACTGAATGAGACCGACCATGTAATTAAATTCGCAGACACGGAAGTTCTGGCTGTAGAGAAGCACTATCACACGCGCTTGTTCAGAGAAGCTGTAGAAATACAAAAACACGCGAACAGTTTGAACAAGAAAGAGGAAAGCCTTAAGGTCAACGGATCCTGGCTTCCCGTACTGCAGCGAACGACCGTCGCAGGTAGCAAGAGGAGAACCGCACCGGAAATGACCGCGGAGAAGCCCTCGGACGTTGGCGCGCCAGGTACATACAGCCTGCGCCCGCGAGCTCGGCTCCAGTTCACCACCGGCAATGGAGGGTGAAGCTTTGACAATGCCAGCCACTCGTGCTGGCGAAACGTCAGAAAAATCATTAGATGAACGTCGGCCGAAGAACCCGAGACAGAAGCCAATAGGCAGTTTGTCACAATTAGGTATCATGTGATAGGTTGTTCATCGTATATATGAATATATAAAGGAGACTGACATTGTCACGCACACCTTGTAAATAATTGCTAACGCTTATTGCACGGAAGCAACGGCCTTGCCGCAGTGGATACACCGGTTACCGTCAGATCACCGAAGTTAAGCGCTGTCGGGCGTGGTCGGCACTTGGATGGGTGACCATGCGGGTCGCCATGTGCTGTTGCCATTTTTCGGGGTGCACTCAGCCTCGTGACGCCAACTGAGGAGCTACTGGACTGAATAGTGGCGGCTCCGGTCAAAGAAAACCATCATAACGACCAGGAGAGCGGTGTGCTGACCACACGCCCCTCCTATCCGCATCCCCAGCTGAGGATGACACGGCGGTCGGGTGGCCCCACTTGTGGCCTGAAGACGGAGTGCTTTTTATTGCATGGAAGGTGAAGGAGTGTCTTTATTATAAAAGCGTCATAATGAATGATTGCCTATACTATTAGAGGTTGGAAAGCCAGTGGAGATGAAACGGCAGGCAGAACTCAAGCTCTGGGTGGGAGGCCCGCACAAGTGTTGGTCCTGCTTAAACACAGGAAGTAGCTAGACTGACGTCGTGGCACCTGAGCTCTGGAGCACAATAGGGTGACGGCCGGCCGCTATTGTAGTAGGGGCCACAAGGATAACCGGATAATACTTCCGAACGTTGAAAATCTTGGACGCAGGTGAGAGGAACGAAGAAGCGGCACCTCGGAAACCTCGCAGGCTGGGTTGTTTCTAAGGATTTTTATTCAGAAGCGTACCATTGTACGAGTATAGGTTTTTCCTCGCAAACTTTCCGCGTTGGACGACAAAAGACTAAAATATGGTTGGTCGGCGTTCGGAAGAATCTATAGAGAGAGAGAATATTCCGTGGTTTCGGGAATATGATTCGTTTTCGGAATTACGATGGTGGGGAGCTGAGCCTTGCTGGGAGCCCAGCGGTGGAGAGACGAAGCCTTTCCGTTTTGAGCGCCCGTGTGTGACGGTCGCTGGGTATCATCTTTGTTGATACAGACGGACTTGCTGTGTTTGCTCTCAGGGGAGTTTATAGTTAGAATAGTTAGGCACTGTACTGTTGCGAACCTATACGATTCTGGACTTGACCTCTGGGTTGGAAGTCGTCGTTGAGTACGCAGCGTTCAGAAACTGAGAGCACTTCTTCTGCCTATACTTACGTTGGGACGTTATCTAACTCCGTCCTTGTGGCTGGGAGTTCGCGTTTCTCGTCTGTAGAACACAGAGAGGAGATGACAGTATTCGAGTAGATTAGTCAGAGGACCGCCTTCTGCCGACTTAGCGTTTGAAAGAGGTTTTATTTTTGTGGCTGGAGTTCTTCCATCGACGCAGACGTGTACGAGAACCAGCACGCCGATGCACCAGTCGCTGTACATACGGTGATGTCGCAAATTGCTTCGCCTTAGTAGGGCTATAAAAGCGAAACAGCTGTGATCACGTTAGTTTATTTCCACTGAGGTTCCACACCACCGTATATCATCTTTGAAAGTAGTGTCTTCTGGTGTTTGGTACGTACATAATGTCAGTCATTTCGCGTTATTGATGATAGATCGCGCAGTGATAATAAGGGGCAGAGTTGGGCAATTGATTAGTAAATGTACTTAGGAAATGTAAACTTTTCAATATAAAGGTTTTTGATCTACAATATATATATAAGCAGGAACAACGTTTATCATTTAGTGGTATTAGTTGCCTTAATCACTCGTTTATGTTTAGGTTGCAAATTATATGTTAAAGCCCATTAAGAGATCGTAAGATCTGCTTCAGGGGGTAGTCAGAAAGGGCCAAATATTCATTGCGCACATACATTTACACCCGCCTGGAGTAGCATCTTGGAACCTTCTCCCTTCTTCCTATCACAGTTTTTCATATCCTCGTTTCTTAGCCGCTTCTACTGAAGAGAACCTCCTCATCCGTTACCTTGCCAGTTCACCGAATTTTTAACATTCTTCTAAAGCGCCCTTTTCAAACGCTTAGATTCTCTTCTACACTCCTGGAAATGGAAAAAAGAACACATTGACACCGGTGTGTCAGACCCACCATACTTGCTCCGGACACTGCGAGAGGGCTGTACAAGCAATGATCACACGCACGGCACAGCGGACACACCAGGAACCGCGGTGTTGGCCGTCGAATGGCGCTAGCTGCGCAGCATTTGTGCACCGCCGCCGTCAGTGTCAGCCAGTTTGTCGTGGCATACGGAGCTCCATCGCAGTCTTTAACACTGGTAGCATGCCGCGACAGCGTGGACGTGAACCGTATGTGCAGTTGACGGACTTTGAGCGAGGGCGTATAGTGGGCATGCGGGAGGCCGGGTGGACGTACCGCCGAATTGCTCAACACGTGGGGCGTGAGGTCTCCACAGTACATCGATGTTGTCGCCAGTGGTCGGCGGAAGGTGCACGTGCCCGTCGACCTTGGACCGGACCGCAGCGACGCACGGATGCACGCCAAGACCGTAGGATCCTACGCAGTGCCGTAGGGGACCGCACCGCCACTTCCCAGCAAATTAGGGACACTGTTGCTCCTGGGGTATCGGCGAGGACCATTCGCAACCGTCTCCATGAAGCTGGGCTACGGTCCCGCACACCGTTAGGCCGTCTTCCGCTCACGCCCCAACATCGTGCAGCCCGCCTCCAGTGGTGTCGCGACAGGCGTGAATGGAGGGACGAATGGAGACGTGTCGTCTTCAGCGATGAGAGTCGCTTCTGCCCTGGTGCCAATGATGGTCGTATGCGTGTTTGGCGCCGTGCAGGTGAGCGCCACAATCAGGACTGCATACGACCGAGGCACACAGGTCCAACACCCGGCATCATGGTGTGGGGAGCCATCTCCTACACTGGCCGTACACCACTGGTGATCGTCGAGGGGACACTGAATAGTGCACGGTACATCCAAACCGTCATCGAACCCATCGTTCTACCATTCCTAGACCGGCAAGGGAACTTGCTGTTCCAACAGGACAATGCACGTCCGCATGTATCCCGTGCCACCCAACGTGCTCTAGAAGGTGTAAGTCAACTACCCTGGCCAGCACGATCTCCGGATCTGTCCCCCATTGATCATGTTTGGGACTGGATGAAGCGTCGTCTCACGCGGTCTGCACGTCCAGCACGAACGCTGGTCCAACTGAGGCGCCAGGTGGAAATGGCATGGCAAGCCGTTCCACAGGACTACATCCAGCATCTCTACGATCGTCTCCATGGGAGAATAGCAGCCTGCATTGCTGCGAAAGGTGGATATACACTGTACTAGTGCCGACATTGTGCATGCTCTGTTGCCTGTGTCTATGTGCCTGTGGTTTTGTCAGTGTGATCATGTGATGTATCTGACCCCAGGAATGTGTCAATAAAGTTTCCCCTTCCTGGGACAATGAATTCACGGTGTTCTTATTTCAATTTCCAGGAGTGTATTTTCGGTTTTCCTGCGGTTCATGATTCACTTTCATACAATGCTGTGCTCCACACGTACAGTCTCGGACATTTCTTCCTCAACGAGAGCTATGTTTCACACAAGTAGACTTTTCTTGGACAGTAATACACGCTTTGCTAGTGCGAGTCTGCTTTTTAAGTCATATTTTCGTCGTTCGTTGTGTGTTATTCTACGTCCGAGGTAGCAGAACACCTTTACTTCAACTGCTTTGTGGTCAATAATATTGATGCTAAGTTCATCGTTAATCTTACTAATGCTGCTCCCCGTTGCTTTTATTTTTTTTCGCTTTACTCTGAATGCATAGTATGTGCACATTAGACTGTTCATACCTTTCAGCAGACTCTACAGATCTTCCTTATTTTCGCAAGGACAGCAATGTCATCAGCGTATCTTCTCATTGAAATCCTTTGACCCTGAATTTTAATCCCATTCTTGAATCTTTTTTTTTTTATTTCCAGCATTACTGACTGAATAGTAGGACCGAAAGACTGCATGCTTGTGGTACACTCTTTTTAATCCGAACACTTGGTGATTGTCTTCCATGCTTATTGTCTCCCCTTGGTTTTTGAACAAACTGTGAAATACCTCACTCCTATTTTTCTCAGAATTTCCATCATCTCGAACCATCTAACATTGTCACACGCTTTTTCTAGGTCGAAAAATCCTATGAACTTTCTTACATTTTCTTCAGTCTTGCTTCCACTATCAAGCGCAACATCAGAACTACCTTCCGGTCCCTTTATCTTCCTAAGGCCAAAACGATCGTCATTTAGTACGAGGGCAGTTCAATAAGTAATGCAACACATTTTTTTTCTGAAACAGTGGTTGTTTTATTCAGCATTTAAATACACCAGGTTATTCCCCAATCTTTTAGCTACACAACACTATTTTTCAACGTAATCTCCATTCAATGCTATGGCCTTACGCCACCTTGAAATGAGGGCCTGTATGCCTGCACGGTACCATTCCACTGGTCGATGTCGGAGCCAACGTAGTACTGCATCAATAACTTCTTCATCATCCGCGTAGTGCGTCCCACGAGATTGCGTCCTTCATTGCGCCAAACATATGGAAATCCGACGGTGCGAGATCGGGGCTGTAGTGTGCATGAGGAAGAACAGTCCACTGAAGTTTTGTGAGCTCCTCTCGGGTGCGAAGACTTGTGTGAGGTCTTGCGTTGTCATGAAGAAGGAGAAGTTCGTTCAGATTTTTGTGCCTACGAACACGCTGAAGTCGTTTCTTCAGTTTCTGAAGAGTAGCACAATACACTTCAGAGTTGATCGTTTGACCATGGGGAAGGACATCGAACAGAATAACCCCTTCAGCGTCCCAGAAGACTGTAACCATGACTTTACCGGCTGAGGGTATGGCTTTAAACTTTTTCTTGGTAGGGGAGTGGGTGTGGTGCCACTCCATTGATTGCCGTTTTGTTTCAGGTTCGAAGTGATGAACCCATGTTTCATCGCCTGTAACAATCTTTGACAAGAAATTGTCACCCTCAGCCACATAACGAGCAAGCAATTCCGCACAGATGGTTCTCCTTTGCTCTTTATGGTGTTCGGTTAGACAACGAGGGACCCAGCGGGAACAAACCTTTGAATATCCCAACTGGTGAACAATTGTGACAGCACTACCAACAGAGATGTCAAGTTGAGCACTGAGTTGTTTGATGGTGATCCGTCGATCATCTCGAACGAGTGTGTTCGCACGCTCCGCCATTGCAGGGGTCACAGCTGTGCACGGCCGGCCCGCACGCGGGAGATCAGACAGTCTTGCTTGACCTTGCGGCGATGATGACACACGCTTTGCCCAACGACTCACCGTGCTTTTGTCCACTGCCAGATCACCGTAGACATTCTGCAAGCGACTATGAATATCTGAGATGCCCTGGTTTTCCGCCAAATGAAACTCGATCACTGCCCGTTGTTTGCAACGCACATCCGTTACAGACGCCATTTTAACAGATCTGTACAGCGCTGCCACCTGTCGGAAGTCAATGAAACTATACGAGACGAAGTGGGAATGTTTGAAAATATTCCACAAGAAATTTCCGGTTTTTTCAACCAAAATTGGCCGAGAAAAAAAATGTGTTGCATTACTTATTGAACTGCCCTCGTAGATCGTGAATTTTCTTTCCATTCTTCTGGATATTATCCTTACCAGCAGCTGGGATGCATGAGCTGTTAAGCTGACTGCGATAGTTCTCACACTCATTGGTCCTTGCTATCTTCGGAATTGAGAGGATGATGTTTTCCTCAAAATGTGAGGGTATATGTCCAGTCTCATAGATTTTACACATCAATCTCAATAGCCGCTCAGTTGCGCTTCTCCCCGCGATTCTAGAAATTCCAGAGGAATGTTACCTCTCTCCTTCTGGCTTATTTGAAGTCTTCCAAAGCTCGGTTGAACACTAATACTGCGTCCCCTGTGTCTTCCATGTCCACTGCAGGTTCTTCATCTATTACGTCATCTGGCAATTCCTATCCCTTGCGGAGGTACGCAATGCACTGTATTCTTTCCACAGATCCGCTCTCTCCTCTGAATTGAGCAGAGCTGTATTCGTCTTGCCTTTTTCGATTTCTTCATAGTTTCCTGCAGCCAATTCGCCTTATTTAATTCATTTGTTGAATTCCTGTCTTTCACGGAACGTTTTTGTACTTCCTTCTTTTGTCGATGTACTGAAGTATCTTTTACAAAAAATGGTTCAAATGGCTCTAAGCACTATGGGACCTAACACCTGAGGTCATCAGTCCCCTAGACTTAGAACTACTTAAACCTAACTAACCTAAGGATATCACACACATCCATGCCCGAGGCAGGATTCGAACCTGCGACCGTAGCAGCAGCGCGGTTCCGGACTGAAGCGCCTAGAACCGCTCGGCCACAGCGACCGGCTATCTTTTACAGCACACGGTATTGTCGCAGTAGCTTTGCTTGTGCCTACATTTGTCTCTGCAGCTTCTGTGATTATCCTTTTTAGAGACGTCTATTCCCCTTAAACTGAACTAAGGAAGAAGGAACATGAGAGCTGAACGTACCTACCGTAGCGCTGTCATTAGAGACGGAGCATAACCTCAGATTACAAAAGCGTAGGGAAGGAACTATCCCAGGGTTTTCCTGGACCGATTTACGGAAATCACGAAAACCTAAATGTTGATGGCCAGACGGGGATTTGAACTGTCGTGTGCCAACTCACTCGGTCTCAACACAGCTGGTTACTGTGACATTCATTATCTCAGTGACTACAGCCTTAAAGAATTTCAAGTACATCTCACCATTCTTCAGTTCTTCATCATCCCACTTCTTTCTACATTTCTGGAGGGTTCTTTTACACTTCAGAGTACTAGTTATTACTAAATCGCGAGCTGAATCTATATCTGGTCCTGTGTACGCCTTACAGTCCAATGTCTATTTCGGAATCTTTGTCTGATCATGACGTAATCCAGCTGAAATCTTTTCATGTCTGCGGTCATTTCTATACATACACCTCCTCCTCGTGTGATATTGAACAATGTAATTGCAATTACTATCTGGGATTTATTACAGAATTTAGTCATTCTCCTCTTTCATTCCTGCTGTCAAGCTCACATTCTCCCTCAACTCACTCTTTCACTCCTTTCCCTACTACCGTATTCCAGTCACTCATGAATATTACATTGAAACGCCAAAGAAACTGGTATACGCATGCGTATTCAAATACAGAGACAGGTAAACAGGCAGAATACGGCGCTGAGGTCGGCAAGGCCTATATATGACAAGTGTCTGGCGCAGTTAGATCGGTTACTGCTGCTACAATAGCAGGCTATCAAGATTTAAGTGAGTTTGAACATGGTATTACAGTCGGCGCACGGGCGATGGTACACAGCATCTCCGAAGCAGCGATGATGTGGGGATTTTCCCGTACGACCATTTCACGAGTGTACCGCGAATATCAGGAATCCGGTAAAACATCGACTTAAGAGAATGGTTTAACGTGACAGAAGTGCAACCCTTCCGCAAACTGCTGCAGATTTCAATTCTGGGACATCAACAAGTGTCAGCGTGCGAACCATTCAACGAAACATCACGATATGGGCTTTCGCAGCCGAAAGCCCACTCGTGTACCCTTGATGACTGCACGACACAAAGCTTTACGCCTCGCTTGGGCCTCACACCACCGACATTGATCTCTTGATGACTGGAAACATGTTGACTGGCCGGACGAGTCTCGTTTCAAATTGTATCGAGCAGATGGACGTGTGCAGGTATGTAGACAACCTCGTGAATGCATGGACCTTGCATGTCATCAGGGGACTGTTCAAACTGGTGGAGGCTCTGTAAAGGTGCAGTTGGAGTGATATGGGACCCTTAATACGTTTAGATACGACTCTGATAGGTGATACGTACGTAAGCATCCTGTCTGATCACCTGCATCCATTCATGTCCATTGTGCATTCAGACGGACTTGGACAATTCCAGCAGGACAATGCGACACCTCACACATTCAGAACTGCTCCAGGAACACTCTTTTGAGCTTAAACACTTCCGCTGGCCACCAGACTCCCCAGAAATGAGCGTTATTGAGCATATCTGGGTTGCCTTGCAGCGTGCTGTACAGAAGAGATCTCTACCCCCTCGTACTCTTTCGGATTTATGGACAGCCTTGCAGGATTCGTGGTGTCTGTTCCCTCCAGCAACACTGGAGACATTAGTCGAGTCCATGCCAAGTCGTGTTGCGCTACTTCTTCGTGCTCGCGAGGGCCCTACACGATATTAGGCAGGTGTACCAGTTTTTCTGGCTCTTCAGTGTATATCATCATCTCCCTTTATATATTGAGTTATCTGTTCAGTATCGTCATACACTTTCTCTACCTCTTCATCTTCTGCTTGTAACGTCGGTTTGTGTAACTGAGCTATTGATGTTGGCATTAGTTTGCTGTCGATTCTGCTGAGAACACCGCTGCGACTGAATTGTTCACCATAACCCTCTGTCTTGCCTTCCTATTCATAACTTATCCTACTTCTATTTTATCATTTCCTGCTGCTGTTCATACTACTCTATATTCGTCTGATCAGAAATAGTTACATGCTTTCCATTTCACTTCGCTGATCCTCACTATATCTAGACAGCCTTAGCATTACTCTTTTCAGATTTTATAGCTTCCCTAATTGAAACTGCTGTGTTAAAGCAAGACAGGCAGGCGACTGGTGGACAACTGGAAAGGAACTGAAGTGCGACTTGCATATGGCTGGCGAGTGAAGGGCGACTGGTAGGTGGAATACTGGAGGAGATTCGCAGAATATCTGCGGGAGACTGGCGAGAGACTGGCGGGGGACTGACCAATAAAATAAAAAGACTACAAGTCATTTGAACAGATGAGTGGTCAGACATCTTTTCTAGATTATTAAAGCCACAAGGGGGATTGTGAAGCGGCTCAGTCTGATAAGTGCAATAACCTAGAATGCACTAGAGAAAGATTCTTGGTTACGGATAATCTCGTGATCCAACTGTCTAGCACTTCCACCCTTGTTATGTGCCTATGTGCCACACAGTCTTTATGAATTGCCAGTGGCTTGATGCCTGAAATGGTAGTATTACAGACGATTTATTTTAATTATTGACTTATTTTATGCAGCAAGTTTCAGCTCATCAGGTCCTCTGTCACATGTAACCAAGTATTTTACTTAACGTTCATCATGATGAGCAAGTTCCAAGATTAATGTGGCAGACAACTCGCAGGTGACTGGAGGGTGACTGCTAGGCAACTGGAGATATGCTTGTTGGCGGATGGCTGTTGGGTGACTGGTGGCAAACTGGCTTGGGAATATCGGGGGACTGGCCCTAAAATTGATGATACGCTGTATTTGACTAGGTTAGTGGTCAATTTCACTACATTTTGTTCCCCAGCGCAATTACAGCTTATCCCAAATTGTTACTACAAAGCATTTGGATAAGTGAGTGGATAGTCTGTAGGTGGTTTTGCACAGGTTGTTAAAGCAAGCACTGGAATTTGAAGCAACTGTATCTGATAAATGGTAACACCTATCGTGCACAATAAAAAGATCATCTTTCTTGGATGATTTGCTGGTCCATTTGTATAGTAGTTATGACCCCTGCACTGCATCACCGACGAATTGCAAGTTGATCTTGCTCTTGATGCCTGAAACGATCTGCTATGTGACAGGCTTGCAGCTGTTTGGGTACCGGCTGGCAGCTGGTGGGTGACTGGCAGGCAACTAATGAGCTACTGGAAACCCATTGGCCAGAGATGGTAAGAGACTTGTAGGCGACTGTAGGTCATAGCTACAAAATTGATACCACAAAGCACTTAGACACGTGACTGGTCAACTTCGAGGTTATAGTGTCCATGTTATAATGCTACCGATAGGACTGTGAAACAGCTTATGCTGATAAACCAAACCATATAGTCTGCACTAGAGACATATTGTCGTCTATCGATTCTGGTCCCTTGTTGTGCGAGAAAGGTGGTGCAGTGCTAACATACTGGATTGGCATTCGGGAGGATGACGGTTCAAACCCGCTTCCTGCCATCGTGATACAGATTTTCCATGATTTCCCTAAATCGCTTCAGGCAAACGCCGGGATAGTTCCTTTGAAAGGGCACTGCCGACTTCCTTCCCCATCCCCCCTTACTCCAATGGGACCGATGATCTCGCTGTTTGGTCCCTTCCCCCAAATCAACCAACCAACCTCTTGTTGTACCCCACTCAGTTCATGAATTGGCAATGGATTTTAAAACCTAAATCGATAGTACTACAAATGTTTTCCGTTATTTATTGATATAAGGTAGAAGACGAGTGAGAGAGTGGTGGAAGTTTGATGGTTGACTGGCGAGAGACTGATGGGTAACTTGCAGGAGACTGGTGGGAGTCTAGTCGGCGATTGTCAGGGAACTGGTAGGAGACTATCCTCTCAGAAACTTCTTAGAAAATTAAGGCATATATTAGATACTAGTAGACTTCCTTTGTCTCTCATAGCCTTCTACTTACGTTCTCACTGCTTTGTCCATTATGTGTTATTTCGCTTCCAACTTGTAGAGTTCCTTCGCTTCGTCTAATATGTGGTCCCCAATTTTGATAAATTTATCACTAATTTCATCTCTGCTATTCTCATTACTTCCGTCTTTCTTGGTTTCCTCTCAGACCTCACTTTGTGTCCATCATTACATTCAGCAGGTCCTACAAGTATTCCTCACTTTTACTGACGATGGTATTGTCATCAGCGATTCTCATCATTAATAACTTTTCTCCTTCAATTTTAATCCCACTTTTGAAAGTTTCTTTTGTTTCAATCATTGCTTTTTGTATATACAGACTGAATAGTAATTGACAATGACTGCATCATTGTCTTGTCATCTTCTAAATCCAAGTACCTCTTTCTTTGTCTTATTGTTCTCTCTTGGCTGTTGTAGATACTGCTTAATACCCATCTTTCCCTATACTCTACACCTTCGTTTCAGACTAGTTAAAACTCGTTGTCGCACTTTACACTCTAGACTGATTTTTTTTTATATCAGCGAATCCTAAGGAAGTGTCTTGTTTTTTTTTTTTTTTTTTTTTTTTTTTTAATGTCTGGCTTACATTATCAATCACAGCGACAGAACATCCTCTCTGATATTATTGCTTTATCTTAAGCCAAAGCCAATCTTAAGCCAAATGATCGTTTGATAGTTCCTGAATTTTCTTTTCCATTTTCAAATTGTTTCTATAGGTGAAATGGATAGAAGACAATATCCTTTAACGTCAGTCAAGACATGTTGCTCCTATAGCCCTTCGTGTTAACTGTACCACTCATCCATCACCGAGGGTTGGTTTTGTTCCTATTATCGCTCACTGCTGATTCCTCTCACATGTTTACTTTCATCGCTTTGGACGCTCTTATTATACGAAATGGAAGTCTTGTAAGTAGGCTGTTTAGGTTTTCTTATTGGTAACGCCACGTAGCGCTCTGTATGAAAATCACTGGCTGTTCTGTGTGCAGTCTGTGTCTAGTTTGCATTGTTGTCGGCTATTGTAGTGTTGGGCTGTTGGCTGTTAACAGCGCGTAGCGTTGCGCAGTTGGAGGTGAGCCGCCAGCAGTGGTGGATGTGGGGAGAGAGATGGCGGAGTTTTGAAATTTGTAAGACTGGATGTCATGAACTGCTATATATATTATGACTATTAAGGTTACTTCGTTGAACTGACAGTTCTCCACCTATACCCTCTCGTTGGAACTCGGAGAGCACTACTTGGCCTTAGCTCCGTGTCGACAGTTGAAAGATTGTATACGTACGACACGTTCTGGCCAAGTGGAAGGTAATTTTTTCGTCTTTTTTTGTGATAACGGAAAACAATGACAACCAAGTATAGTCTTACAAATGTATTGCATTCACAAATATAAGGTTTCCTATGCTTTTTACAATTACAGGACTTCCTTGTTGAATTTACAATATAGTGTATGAGAGTGTATCCATTGTATCCAAATTATTATTAAGGTAGGGGTAGCATCAAAGTTTCGATGTAAGCCACCGGTGCACAGCGTGATACCACGAAAGATTTTTCTTTCCAACAGTCAAAGTGACAGCAAATTTTTTGATTCCATCAAAAGCAGCCTGGACAACTAGCACACGGAGCTATCGGATGGAATAACTAATGGGGAACACATAGGAAGAGTAGAACTTCGTAAATGTTTCCCTTTCGAAGCTCTTTTGAAGAGCGCTGTTGTGTTCTCGTATCCGCCAAGCGAATCGCCTTGTGCACAAACTTTGGCTATTTGCATTCAATTTATTTCAACACAATCGGGCAAACTATTCAGCATACGAGCAGTATCTGCCACGGTACACATACCTACTAATCGGAAACTTTCTTAAACACGTCTTCGATGCACAGATTGAGAAGCAGAGGAGGTACAAAGTAACTCTGTCTTACACGCCTCGCAATCGGAGTACATCTCTTTTGGCCATTTTAGTGACGCACTACCCAGGTGTGGGAGTGCCACAAGGCAGTTTCTGAGAAAAATGGTCAGTGGACGAAAGAACATAGCGGACGACGGCAAACCGTACACAAAATCCGAAAAGGACAAACCGACACGAATCCAAACGTGAAGCCATGAATCGTCAACAGCGTACGAACAAAACCCGAACAGCAAACCGAGAGAAATAACAAAGAACAAGTGTATGTGTGCAGACGGTAAGATCGGTGACTGGAAAGCTTCGGATACAACAACACAGCTGACCAAGAAACGCGCGCGTATTTTCCTCCTAGGCTACTCCACCAGAGAATTTTGCCATCTGATTCGGTGGCCACGCTCCCGCGGAGTGGCCATGAATCCATACGACACTGGTGTGTTCATCTCGACATCGATGTACGAATCCAGCGACGACACTAAATCCGTCTCCCTTCTAATAACCGCATATGTTCCGCAACGACGAGACCCGTGTTTCGCCTGCTGGGGCAATGGGAAGCGTTACTTTGGTATCGCTGCCAGTGGCTCCAGTACCTCAGTTTTCAGAGCTTTAATCGCTGTGGCGTCTTGTTCACTTCCTGCCTCGTCCACTTGAGGCATCTGTTGCTACTGAGGTACTGAGACGGCAGAGCTGTTGACGTTACCATTAATGACGGCAGTGCGCAGGTCGTAATGACGCTGTGGCCACATCCAGCGTAAGAACCTAGGAGCAGCGCAACATGCTTCTACGTTCCATTGGAGCTTATAGAACATCTCCTCGAGGGGCACTACTGATACTCATGGGGGTGTGTCCCCTGGATATTAAAATTCGGGAACAGGTGGCTTGGTATTGAGTAAAAATGGGAGAAATAGAAAAAAACTGAGAGCATTTTGGGGGTGCAGGTGTGGGATAAATTTTGCAATTAAAAGAAGAAGTGAAGAGCTATGGCAAGAACTCTGGGACAGAGAGGAAACACTCAGAAGGACTTACCAACTGCTCCCGAACATCAAAGAACGTCTCCAACTCTTTTCAACCAAGTAAGGGACTGCTGCACTTCCTCACAGGTCATGGACTGTATCCGGCATATCTTCGCCGGTTCGGGAAAAGGGCAACCCCTTCGTGTGACTGCGGAGACGAATTGGGTACTCCTGACCACGTGATCTACTAGTGTCCTATCTTCGATGACGTAGCCACTGACCTAAGACACCAGCTACCAAACAATGACACCTATCACTTAACCAGAAACCTGACCACATTTGAGATCATAAACCGCCTTGCCAGCGAGGTATCGGCAAAAGTCCTGCGAGAATATCGTAGGGAAAACATATGATCACGACTAGACTCAATGCGACTTATCCCACTCCGCCAGGGCGTGGATTGGCCAATCGCCGTGACAGTAGGAATCCGCCACGTCCTGGAACAGGGGGAAGGTGAGCAAACACCCGAACTTGACAACTGCACATCGATAGTGACCTAGTAAATAGATAATTCTCACAAGGGAACCTCCCCATCGCACCCCCCTCAGATTTAGTTATAAGTTGGCACAGTGGATAGGCCTTGTAAAACTGAACACAGATCAATCGAGAAAACAGGAAGAAGTTGTGTGGAACTATGAAAAAATAAGCAAAATATACAAACTGAGTAGTCCATGTGAAACATAAGCAACATCAAGGATAAAGTGAACTCAGGAGCGCCGTGGTCCCGTGGTTAGCGTGAGCAGCTGCGGAACGAGAGGTCCATGTTTCAAGTCTTCCCTCTAGTGAGAAGATTAATTTTTTATTTTCAGTTGATGTGACAAACTCTTATGTTTTCATCACTTTTTTTGATTATCACATCCACAAGAAAACCTAAATCGGCCAAGGTAGAAGAATCTTTTTACCCATTCGCCAAGTGAACAAGTTAGGTGGGTCGACAGCATATTCCTGTCATGTGACGTACATGCCGTCACCAGTGTCGTATAGAATGTATCAGACATGTTTTGCTGTGGAGGAATCGGTTGACCTATGACCTTGCGATCAAATGTTTTCTGTTCCTGTGGTGTCACCGCCAGACACCACACTTGCTACGTGGTAGCCTTTAAATCGGCCGCGGTCCGGTAGTATACGTCGGACCCGCGTGTCGCCACTATCAGTGATTGCAGACCAAGCGCCGCCACACGGCAGGTCTAGAGAGACTTCCTAGCACTCGCCCCAGTTGTACAGCCGACTTTGCTAGCGATGGTTCACTGACAAATTACGCTCTCATTTGCCGAGACGATAGTTAGCATAGCCTTCAGCTACGTCATTTGCTACGACCTAGCAAGGCGCCATTATCATTTGCTATTTATCTTGTTATGCATGTACCATCAAGAGCGATGTTCACCAATTATGGATTAAAGTTAAGTATTCCAGAAGCTACGTACCTTTTTTGCTAGTCTCAAGACATTGTCCTGTTCCAGACCTCACGCCAGCCTGCGTGAGCTTAACGCGTGCCTTTCAGCTTCCTCTCATTGTGGGTTGGCGCTCTGGCCAATCCACAACAGTTGACGACGAGGATTTTAGGTTCGTATTGATATTGCCCTGATTTACTTGTGTCATGGCTTCGCCACAATCTCCAGATGTACTGTCCGAATTTTATCGCTTGCAGAACCAGCAGACGCAGGCCTTACTGGATGCCCTTGGACAGCTCGTCCAGGGTCAACGTGCAATGCAAAACGATGCGGCGACCGCCGCTCCACCGCTACCGCAGCCGCAGAAGGCTGTTGCACCACCTTTTCGTCCTTTTGATTCTGCACTGGAAAGCTGGACGGAGTGGTCACGCCAATTTGGATTCCATCTCGCCGCCTACAGAATTCAAGGTAACGAGCGGCAGCCTTTTTTGTTAGCATCCATAGGCGTCCAGACGTACCGTGTGTTTGTGAAATTATTTCCCCGACGCGACGTAGCAACTCTGTCCTACGACGAAATTTTGTCTGCATTAGATGCATATTTCAAAGAATCAGTCAATGTAGTTGCAAAAAGCTATACCTTCTTTCGTACAAAACGTACGGCAGGTCAAACTAATCGGGAGTGGGTTGCAACCTTGCAAGGCCTTACTAGGGATTGTGCTTTTGAGTGTCAATGTGGACTCCCTTATTCAGATACTATGGTACGTGATGCAATTGCACAGAACGTTTCTGATGTTCGTATACGGAAACAGATTTTGAAACTAGTCAATCCCTTCCTTCAACAAGTGATGGACATATTGGATCGGCAGGACACACTTGACTTTGCTCAGGAATCATTTGAAACTTCACCGGCCGTGTGTCACGTTCACCGGCCCGCCGGGCGCGCTGCACGGAACAGTAAACAGCCCTCGCGCCCGTCCGCGCAGCGGCCGCGCAAGCAAGCAAATGCAGTGCTAAAATCATGCCAGGGGTGTGCTACTAGACATTCGCGTGAGAATTGCCCGTCACGCCAAGCTATTTGCTTTTTCTGTAATAAAAAAGGACATGTTCAAAGTGTTTGCCAGAAAAAGCTCAGATCGGACACTCACAACCATTCCAGGCCCTTTGCTTCACGCCAGAATCGGAATCGAACCAAGAATATTCAGGCTCGTGAACCTTCACCCATGGAAATTCATGTAGTTCATTCCACTCCGCCCAGTGCCACTCTCTCTACCAGTGACTGTGTTCGTCCCACAAATAGTGTGCGTCGACATCGCCGGAAATCCCGTCAAGTCGCCAGTGATTCTGTACCAGTGTCAGTTCACGTTGCACGAGACAGTCGCTCTTGTCGTCAGCAGGACATTAAACTTTTTGTGGACTTGGACATTAACGGCAAAGTGATACCATTCCAGCTCGATACCGGAGCTGCAGTTTCCCTGATCAATCACGACACGTACAAACAGCTGGGCACACCTCCGTTGCGTGCCGCAAATGTTAATTTAAGTAGTTATTCGGGACAAGCTATCCCTGTGTTAGGACAGTGCAGCCTTCATGCAACATACAAAGGACAAACAAAACTTGTGTCATTGTACGTCCTTCGTTCTTCTTCTGCAGTGAACTTGTTTGGTTTCGATTTATTTCAGTTGTTTAACTTGTCTATAGTCAATCAGGTCCTATCAGTGAACCAGACTGTGCCTTCAGCCAGTGTTTCTCGTCTCTGTGAAGAATTTGCGGACATTTTTGCACCGGGCCTGGTTGCGCTAAGAACTATAAAGCACATTTGGAACTGAAAGTCAACACGCAACCGAAATTTTTCAGAGCACGCAATGTTCCCCACGCATTGCGTGATGAGGTCGCAAGAATGTTAAACGATTTGGAATCACCAGGTGTGATTGAACGTGTGCAGGCTTCTCTCTGGGCATCACCCTTAGTAATTTTGCCAAAACCTTCCGGAAAATTGAGACTTTGTGTGGACTTCAAGGCAACAGTGAATCCACAACTAGTGATTGCAACTTTTCCTTTACCCCGCCCGGAAGATCTTTTTGACAAACTGTGCCCGGGTAAATATTTTTCGAAGTTGGACCTAGCAGATGCGTACTTGCAAATACCGGTGGACGAAGAATCCCAGCGCGTTTTGGTGGTTAACACGATCTTGGTTTGTATCGATTCAAAAGACTGCCATTCGGGTGTGCATCCGCCCCTGCATTGTTTCAGCAATATCTGCAAACTGTTTGTGCGTCGGTCCCACTGCAGCAAACTATCTGGACGATATTGTGATCTCCGGAAAGACGGAAGAAGAACATTTAGCCAATCTCAGAACATTATTTCAGGTCTTGCGACAAAATGGTCTTCGCTTGCGGAAGGACAAATGTGTGTTTTTTGCTCGTGACTTACCCTATCTGGGACATGTAATCAATGCCCCAGGCATACATCCCAGTCCAGAGCACCTCCGTGCCATACAAGACTTGCCTTCGCCGCAGAATTTGAAGCAGCTACAGAGTGTGCTGGGAAAAATCAATTATTATCATCGCTATGTGCGCCACGCCTCTTCCATTTCAGCTCCGCTTCATCGCTTACGCCGTAAAGGTGTTCCGTTCGTTTGGACGACGGAATGCGAACGTGCCTTTCGCCAGTTGAAATCGGCGTTGCTTTCCAATACTTGCCGTACGCCATTCGATCCCCAGAAACCCCTTTTGTTGATGGTGGATGCATCGGATTTCAGGATCGGTGCTGTGCTTGCGCACAAAGATGGATCGCATGATCGCCCTATTGTCTTTGCGTCCAAATTGCTCTCGTCTGCGCAAAGAAATTATTCACAGATCGAGAAAGAAGCTTTGGCTCTCGTATTTGGTGTTACTAAGTTTCATGATTTCTTGTATGGTCGTCACTTTACCATCATCGCAGACCACAAACCTTTGACATCGCTTTTTCATCCGAACAAGCCTGTACCCCCACGTACAGCGCAGAACTTCATTCGCTGGTCTATTTTCCTCTCGCAGTACCGCTACGATATCTTGTATCGGTCCACTGCTAAGCACGGAAACGCCGACGCGTTGTCCCGTTTGCCTGTTGCTGAGGATAGAGCATTCGATTCTTCCGAACTTGCTTGCATGTTCATTGATGCAGAAACCGATGACGTGGTCGAATCGTTTCCGATTGATTTTCGTCGTGTAGTTACAGCCACAGCTGCTGACCCTGTCCTTGCTACCGTTTTGCGTTTTGTTGCTACGCAATGGCCCTTGTCAAAGTCACGGATCGGGGATCCGTTAGTTCGCCGATTTTTTGCTCACAAGGAGAGACTTTTTGTACGACTTGGTGTTTTACTGTTGCGTTCTGATAATGATCAGTCCAGGGTCGTGGTCCCACGTTCGTCACAGTCCTCTGTCTTACGGCTTCTCCACCAAGGACATTGGGGTATAGTGAGAACGAAACAACTTGCTCGTCAGCACTGTACTTGGTTCGGAATCGATGCTGCGATTACGAATATGTGCTGTTCTTGCATGGCGTGTGCCGAAGAACAATCCGCACCACCACGGAAATTCTTTGCATGGCCGAAAGCCACTTCCCCTTGGCAACGCTTACACATCGATTTTGCTGGTCCATTCTGGAATACTCGATGGTTGTTTCTGGTAGATTCATTCAGTAATTTTCCTTTTGTTGTCCGGATGTCTTCCACAACGTCATCTGCCACCATCCATTGAAGGTCTTCCACAGACTATTGTTTCCGACAATGGCCCACAATTCATGTCCGCAGAATTTCAGTCAATCTGCACGGCCAATGGTATTCAACATCTGACGTCCGCGCCGTTTTCGCCGCAGTCAAACGGTGCCGCTGAACGTTTGGTCAGGTCTTTCAAGTCACAGATGTTGAAGTTGAAAGAGTCTCATTCTCGGGAGGACGCGTTATTGCTCTTTTTGTCCACGTATCGCTCTCAGCCCCGAGATGGTCGCTCGCCGGCTGAGTTGTTGCACGGTCGTCCTCATCGCACCTTGATGTCATTGCTACATCCGCCGCATCCGGTTCCTGTGCAGCGGCAGTCACCTGCTTTTGTCCCAGGCGACGTTGTATACTATCGCAACTATCGAGGTTCACGGCGTTGGCTCACAGGGCGCATTCTTCGCTGCCTCGGCCGCGCTATGTATCTGGTTTTGGGGGCCTCTGGTGAGGTGCGTCGGAATCTCAATCAGCTGCGCCTCTGTTGTCGCACGGGTTCTGCCGCTCCCCGTCTGCTTTCAGCGACGGTGCCGTCCGGTCAGCGCCCTGGGGACCCATCTACTGGCTCGCCTCAGCCCCAGGTGTTACCGACGCTGCCTTCCATTTTGCCCCATGGCGACGCCTCGCCGCCGCCGCCGCCGCCTGTTCTCCCGCCGGCGACGCCCGAAGTGGACGCGTCGCTGCAACCGCCGGACGCCTCCCTGGGTCACGCGCCGCCGATCGCTTCCCGTGACCGTTGTCCTCCGACATGGAACTCTTGCCCGTTCCGGACCACATGGCGTCTTCGCCCGTCGGGTGCCCCGACCCGATGGAGGTCGACCCTTCGGTCCCTCCTGTCTCTCTACGGGCGCATACACCGCATGTTGGCGTGCACCCTGGAGTAGGTTTTCAAGCGTTTCCTAGCTCCCCTCGGGCCGAATGGCAGGGTGCGGGTGGCACAGCCTCGCCTGTTGTTAGGCTCCCCACCTCGTCGCATACGTCAACATGGGGTCCTCCCCACGGCGGGCGGAAGCCTTATAACACAACCGTACGCCGATTTGCGGGGGAGGAATGTGGTGTCACCGCCAGACACCACACTTGCTAGGTGGTAGCCTTTAAATCGGCCGCGGTCCGGTAGTATACGTCGGACCCGCGTGTCGCCACTATCAGTGATTGCAGACCGAGCGCCGCCACACGGCAGGTCTAGAGAGACTTCCTAGCACTCGCCCTAGTTGTACAGCCGACTTTGCTAGCGATGGTTCACTGACAAATTACGCTCTCATTTGCCGAGACGATAGTTAGCATAGCCTTCAGCTACGTCATTTGCTACGACCTAGCAAGGCGCCATTATCATTTGCTATTTATCTTGTGATGCATGTACCGTCAAGAGCGATGTTCACCAATTATGGATTAAAGTTAAGTATTCCAGAAGCTACGTACCTTTTTTGCTAGTCTCAAGACATTGTCCTGTTCCAGACCTCACGCCAGCCTGCGTGAGCTTAACGCGTGCCTTTCGGCTTCCCCTCATTGTGGGTTGGCGCTCTGGCCAATCCACAACAGTTCCCATTGGAGAGGCACGTCCTTTCGTCTACTAATCGCACGGTTTTGCGGTGCGGTCGCAAAACACAGACACTAAACTTATTACAGTGAACAGAGACGTCAACGAACGAACGGGCAGATCATAACTTTGCGAAAATAAAGAAAGTAAAATTTTCACTCAAGGGTAGACTTGAACCAAGAACCTCTCGTTCCGCAGCTGCTCACGCTAACCACGGGACCACGGCGCTCCTGAGTTCACATTATCCTTGATGTTGCTAATGTTTCACATGGACTACTCAGTTTGTATATTTTGCTTATTTTTTCATAGTTCCGCACAACTTCTTCCTGTTTTCTCGATTGATCTGTGTTCAGTTTTTCAAGGCCTATCCACTGTGCCAACTTATAACTAAATCTGAGAGGTGTGCGATGGGGAGGTTCCCTTGTCAGTAGGAAGTAGATTAGGACATCTCCAAACAGGACCTGGAGCGAATTTCTAAAGGCCAGCCCGGTGCCAGGGGCATGCCGACTGGGATTAGCTCGGTGGGCACGGCCAAAAAAGTAGGTTTATACAACAACTGGCTCGCCTGTAACGCTGCAGGAAGTAGCTTCTAGAATAGTTAGATTAGAGTAGAGATTAGTTCTTACCCGTTGAACAACTAGTTCATCATTTCCTGTAGTATGTAAGTAGAATAAACTACAATTAGAAAGGGCTGCTAATTATCACTGAATTGTATTGTAGATGTTAAGACCTACTAATGTATAAGGTGGTGGGTTATTATGTATGATATTATTGGATTGAACAAAGAACCTAGGAGCACCAGCAGTCTGAGGAGACGGCGTGACACGTTTGTTGCCGAGAGTGGTGGGGACGGAAGTCTAGGTATGGCGATAACTGCGGCCACAGCTATTTCTGTTGTCAGGCCAGGTGCTCCTACCCGGCCACAAAGAGGAACATTCGTTGGCCATTGCGACGCTCAATGCCCAACCCAGCTCCCACTCGAATGTGCGATCCCAAATGAAGACACCCTGCTGGTAGCAGGCGTGCAACTAGGGCACGGGATCCGTGCAGCGGGATGCACCACATCCAGGAGCACGTGTCACCTGCACCCGTACACTGATGTTTAAAGAACTGCAACTAATTCCCATGTACGAGAACATGGAATTTTTTCACGCCATGCACAATGGCCAACACTTTCTTTTCCATTTGTTAGTAGCCGGCCGTTGTGGCCGTGCGGTTCTAGGCGCCTCAGTCTGTAACCGCGTTGCTGCTAAGGTCAGGTTCGAATCCTGCCTCGGGCATGGATGTGTGTGGCGTCCTTAGGCTAGTTAGGTTTAAGTAGTTCTAAGTCTAGGGGACTGGTGACCTCAGATGTCAAGTCTCATAGTGCTCAGAGCCATTTTTACATTTGTTAGTAATTTACTGCGACTGCGAGAATGTCTTATACCCAAAAGCTATTGCTTGCTCTCTACCATGGAATGAACCTGATCGGCCAAAATGGTCACATAATCCTTGGCAATAATGCAGCCTTGCAGAGTAACGGTGTGGCCCATGGAATACCACGGTATGGTTACCCAAATCATCACCGTCGTCGGACGTAAACTCGGCCAGAAGTTCGAAACAGTGCGAAACGAAGCTCATCCGGCCAAATGACTTTCTCCACTGCTCCACTGTCCGCGCTTTATAGCTTTGGCACCACGTTTCCTGTTACGGATATTTGCATAACGAATGATTGATTCTGGAGTTCCAACGCGCCTTTCCGTTTCGTGCTAATGGAGCTTCCTTGTGTTATTTTGGGGCTGATGAGGCTCGTGCGTGCGACATTCAGTTCTGCAGTGACTTTTGCAGCTGTCACCCTTTTACTTTTCGTCAGCGTATTGAGGACATTGTATGGGTACCGTTCGTTGTCAAATACAACAGCGCAACCTGCAGGCTTGCCTTGAATCTGCATATGTGTTAAAGCATGATTTACTCGCGGTATTACCATATTTTTATTCTACCCTTGTCCGCCCCCGATAGCTGAGTGGTCAGTGGGTCATAATGTTAATCCTAAGAGCCCGGGTTCGATTCCCGGCTGGGTCGGAGATTTTCTCCGCTCAGGAACTGGGTGTAGTGTTGTCCTAATCATCATCATTTCATCCCCATCGACGCGCAAGTCGCCGAAGTGGCGTCAAATCGAAAGACTTGCACCCGGCGAACGGTCTACCCGACGGGAGGCCCTAGTCACACGACATTTACATTCTACCCTTCTTGTATTTCGCACGCGAGAGACAGCCCCGTTACCACTTACAAACTCACGATGCACATGTGGAAGTGCTGCCATGCAATGTCCGAAAAAAAAAAGTGAGTGGCCAAAAGACGATTGCGAACCGTACACAAATAGAGACGAATCTAAAGGTAAAGCCAAGTATCATCAACTGCGTATGAACATCACCAAATAGCAAAACCGAGAGAAATAACGAAGGACATGCGTGTACTTTTCACATAGGGGCTTCCGAAACCGGATTTCGTAAACTTATTTCCCAATACTGCTTCTGGTTGTTCATGTAAACACTCCAACAGCCATCCTGGAAATGCTGTTCTACTTGCCGGATTTCCTCTTCCACGATCGATTTTCAGTCTCATTTAAACCCACAACCGTTTTTGAAATGGTCAGACTGTGAGGTTACGTCTTGTTTTTAAATATTTTTGGATAATCTGGAAAGGGTGACCTTTTTCGCGGTGAAGAAGAAGTAGAAATATTAGACTTAGCATGAAAATGTCTACTTCCAGTGTTTAACTGAGGAGAAACAGGCATTGTGTTCACCAGAACAGCTGATTTTCAGACACAGTTTTTGTGAAACAACTGGCGGTCGGATAGCCGGTATGGAACCAGTGTGGCAAAACCGCGTCAGGCCTTATTAACATTATTTAACAAAAAAAGCTACCGACATTCAGTTTGCGTCTTACAGAAGTCGTGTACGATGTAATTTGTGGGTGTGCGTCAAATGAATACGAACAGTCACAACCGCAATACTCTTCTTTTTTATATAAGGTTACCGGTTTCGGTCTGTTTTTGACCGTCTTCAGACCCACACCATGATGGTGGATCGTGGTTGTGAACGAAGCAGACGCTACACCTCCTCGAACGCTAATTATTAAAAAAAAGGTTTATTGCGGTTGTAACTGTTCGTATTCATTTTAAATATAAATCAACCGATGTACTCCAGAGAGACATGTTCTTAAAAAAAAAATTGTGTGTGTGTGCTTGTTAGTAACGTCGGCGACCAGAAGCTACGGCTACATGAATGCAACTGACCAAGGAATGGGTGCACACTTTCCTCATAGCCAACGTCGCCAAATCGTCTTATCAAATGATGCTGCGTCCATGCCCTCCGTGGTGTGGCCATGAATCCGTACAACTCTCGACCACCACCGATGGGTCGTTTGTCTCGATATCGATGTACGAATCCGGCGACTATACTATAGTATTCCCTACCGCAGTAAATGGCAATCCCATTCACCTTCACTCTACAGGGGTTCTGTTTGAAATCTTCAACTTCTGTAGTCCTGTCTTCCTCAGTTGCGTGTAATATTACGGTATATTGATAATTTTTACTTATGAACCGTCTGACAGCCTGGGCAAACCCTCCAATCACACCTATGCCAGCCAGCTAGCAAGAAGGACAAATTCCAACAATCAGGAATATATAAACTTGAATGTCAAAGTTGTGATGCAGTATACATAGGCATGACATGCAGGAATTTTGAAACACGATACAAAGAACATTTCAGATGTTGGAAGTATGAAACAAACCATTCCACATTTGCAGATCATTTAAAACACCATAACCGTCATCCTACAAACATGGAACAAGAAATGAAAATAATGAGAATAAGCAACCATGATAAACATCTTAGATTAGATTAGATTGGATTAGATTTACTTTCATTCCAATTGATCCGTAGCGAGGAGGTCCTC
Organism: Schistocerca nitens; assembly: GCF_023898315.1. Lineage (NCBI taxonomy): Eukaryota > Metazoa > Arthropoda > Insecta > Orthoptera > Acrididae > Schistocerca > Schistocerca nitens. The sequence continues at coordinate 1,126,812,269 of NC_064614.1, forward strand.
CAGGATGTGGAACATCTTATACAAACGCAAGAAAACTTCCATATCCAGAAATCCATAGCAGAAAAAAAACATGTGATAAATGAACAAACACACATCAGCACAGGCTCCCTACTACACTTAATAAAGGAAATGATAACAAAACAAAAAAACTCTTCCCCACACCATCTGGACACACACACACACACACACACACACACACACACACACATAAGCAGAGCAAAAAAAAATACCACACCATAACACACACTCTCTCTCTCTCTCTCTCTCTCTCTCTGTCACACACACACACACACACACACACACACACACACACACACACAGCACACACAGCACAAAAAATTATATCACACCAAAACACACACACATATACACAAACGCACACACAAATGCATACACGAACAGATCACAGATACTTCAATAATTACACTCGAAAGTTTGGCAATAACATTCAATCTTTGGCAAAAACATTTGACAGTCGGCAACAGAAACCAAAACATTGCATTAAAACAAGCGGTCAGTTCATAGTGCTGTGGAATGTGGGAAAAAACCGCAAATTGGCATTCATAAGAAGAAGAATAACACCAAAATTGCAATAGGAGCGTAATATTTAAGAAATTGTCCACGCAACCTGTAAGTACAGTTCAAAACATTACTACTTAATAGGAAATACCAATCATCAGAACTGTTTATAGCCTACAGGCACAGTGACAAAAATGTAAATTAAATAGCTAACATATGTACATATTCCAGGCCACTGATGATGCCTTGCAGAAAATAAAGGCGAAACGCGTGTGGCATTAAAACTGTGTTTTATTCAGTTGCTGTCTGTTTGAAATTCTTCATAGCGTTTCCGATCAAAACGTGAAACAAATAAGGTGAAAGCAAACCATCTTGTCTTACCATTTCCTGATTTTAGTTAGCTGCATATCCCTTTTCAGTAATCACCACCGTAACACGATTTTTGTACCTATGTGCCAGGAGCAACGACCATTAAATCTTTGAATTCGTCGCTATCTGTTTTCGAAACGCGAATGACTAGTTGGTGTTGAACGCTGTTGAATATGACAAAGAGCACTTCGACGCACAACATCGAACTTCACTTTGGCTCCAGCACGAGAGAGATGTTCGTACTTCAGCTTGCGGTGACTGATATGTCCAGTTACTACAAAAGAGAAAGAGCTGATGTTTACTTGCAAGGAAGAAGCAAGTCTGCGGCTAGTCGCAGTAGAAGTTACCAGGTGGCCGCACTCGTTCACCACCATCATTCTTAGCACGTCTCAGAGTGGAACGGTTCGCTGTTTTGTGGTGTGACGAGTGCGTCGCTAGAATGGATCCAGAACAGACCGGTTCCAGGAGTACAGCAGCTGCAACCAGGAGACGTCTTTGCGAACTTCTCTCGGACGAGACAAGGTGCTAACATGAGCGCGTTTTGTTCAGATGTTGATAATGAATAATGAACATGGCATTGGTGGCCGGGAGACCCCTCGCGGGCCGCCTCGCCGGCCGCCGCTCCACAAGTTCTTTAACGCCACTACGGCGACTTGCGAGTGAATGAGGATGAAATGATGATGAAAGACACACAACACCCAATCGTCTCGAGGCAGAGAAAATCCCTGACCCCGCCGGGAATCGAACCCGGGACCCCGTGCGCGGGAAGCGAGGACGCTACCGCAAGACCACGAGGGGATGTTGATGATCTGAGTCGACTTGGTGTTGAACATCAAAACAACAGGTCTCGTTCAGAGGCATGCACCGCTACTTTTGGCTACAGCAAATTGTGTGCGTTGTGTGCGTGTTTCGTATCAGAAACCAAAGATAAACTTTATTTAACGCCATTTCTTACACTACAACCAGGTTTATTTTCATAATTTTTTTTGCTAGGAATGAGTGCATGGTGTATCTGAGGTTGCAAATGAGAATTAGGCATGTAGAATGAATTGTTGGTCAGCTATATAACACACAGAAGAAATTAATTACTGGGTAGCTATACGAGTATAAGATACCTCTCCTTCCGGCAGCTGAAACGTCACCGAGCCTGATTTGTCTTGCACACGTACCATCGTCTGACCGTCCCATAGACTCCCGTGCGGAGGATGTAGAAATAGGCATCCCTATTGTTGAGAAGTACCTGAAAGATCTGAAAGCAGGTGAGGAGCCAAGTACGGATGGAATCCCAATTCGATTCTGCATTGGCCGCTTTATGTTTCGTAGCAAAAAGTACTTACGTACTTGATCCATTCCATTAGTTAACGTAGTTTTATGTTTTCTGAGATACTTGCTTGGATAGTGACGAAATCATTATTGAAATAAACTGGAATAACTTACAGATGTCCGTGCTAGCGTATCGCCGTCATGGGTGTAGACAGCATTCACTAGTTGATCCTCAGGTTGACCAACATGAAATGTGATGGTATGTCACCTCACACACTGGAAACGACATTCGTGTAGTACCTCAGATCCAGCGGTCTGTGATGTGCTGGACCGTTCTTCGTCCCTCTCAACTCCCCCCCCCCCCCCCCTTTCCAGCCCTGGTTCAAATGGCTCTGAGCACTCAAAAAAATGTTCAACTGTGTGTGAAATCTTATCGGATTTAACTGCTAAGGTCATCAGTCCCTAAGCTTACACACTACTTAACCTAAATTATCCTAAGGACAAACACACACACCCATGCCCGAGGGAGGACTCGAACCTTCGGCGGGACCCTCTGAGCACTATGGGACTTAACTTCTAAGGTCATCAGTCCCCTAGAACTTAGAACTATTTAAATCTAACTAACCTAAGGACAGCACACGCATCCATGCCCTAGGCAGGATTCGAACCTGCGATCGTAGCGGTCGCGCGGTTCCAGACTGTAGCGCCTAGAACCGCTCGGCCACTCCGGCCGGCTTTCCACCCCTGTTCCTTCCAGATTGTAAGTGATATTTGCGCTAAGATTGGTTGAATTTGTGGTGTCACCGCCAGACACCACACTTGCTAGGTGGTAGCTTAAATCGGCCGCGGTCCATTAGTACATGTCGGACCCGCGTGTCGCCACTGTCAGGATCGCAGACCGAGCGCCACCACAAGGCAGGTCTCGAGAGACTGACTAGCACTCGCCCCAGTTGTACGGACGACATTGCTAGCGACTACACGTACGAAGCCTTTCTCTCATTTGCCGAGAGACAGACAGAATAGCCTTCAGCTAAGTCCATGGCTACGACCTAGCAAGGCGCCATTAACCATATCTGGAGAGAGTCTCACATGTATTATCAAGAGCAATGTACAACAAGAAATTAAAGTTAAGTATACGAGAAGCTCCGTTCTTTTCTTTATAGCTTTCATCACGTATCCTGTTTCAGACTTAACGCAAGACGGCGTGAGTTGACGCGTGCCCTTTCGGCTACTTCAGTGTGGCGTAGCTAGCTTGTTACGCCACAACAGAATTATCCAGTGGTTTAGGACGAGATTTGGAACGTACAGTATATACGTACGACGACTTTTTATAAATAAATAATTGTGATCAGTTTCGATTAAACGACCATCTTCAGGTCAACTTTCTCGCGATGAAATGGTAGCGTAGATAGCTGATGAAGTAATAACTTATACTAGGTCAAAAAGTAGTTCCCTTTACGCTGTGGAATGGTAAATAGCAGTATTATTTCATCAATGCTATCAAAGTTTTCACTTCATCATGAACATCTTAGTCTGAAGATAATTATTTAATCTGAACCGATCACCGAGTACAAATAGAAAGCTCCTTTCACAATAGAGGTCGAACAACTGAATACGGTGAGCCAGACTCGCCGCTTCAGGAAATCTTATCACTGATATCCTTTCGTCCTAAATGACAGTCCCACTCCTGAATCGTTCTTATATTTCCATCATTCGTTCTTCGATGTGCAGGTAGAACAGCAGGCGCTAAAGGCTGCATACCTGTCTAACGCTTTTTTCGTGCGACCACTTTCCTCTGCTGTGACCGAGAGGTTCTAGGCGCTTCAGTCCGTAACCGCGCGACTGCTACGGTCGCAGGTTCGAATCCTGCCTCGGGCATGGATGTGTGTGATGTCCTTAGGTTAGTTAGGTTTAAGTAGTTCTAAGTCTAGGGGACTGATGAGCTCATAATGTTAAATGGTTCAAATGGCTCTGAGCACTATGGGACTTAACAGCTGTGGCCATCAGTCCCCTATAACTTAGAAGTACTTAAACCTAACTAACCTAAGGACATCACACACATCCATGCCCGAGGCAGGATTCGAACCTGCGACCGTAGCAGTCGCGCGGTTCCAGACTGCGCGCCTAGAACCGCGAGACCACCGCGGCCGGCCATAATGTTAAGTCCTATAGTGCTTAGAGCCATTTGAACCATTTGAACTTTTCTCTCTTTCTGCCGTTCGTATTGTTTACTCTTGGTTGTTGTACATATTGTGTATCCGTATACATACTGTATGTCCCTATAGCTTACAGCTATTTTTCAGAGATTTTTCGAAACTTGCATCATATTACGCTGCCGATCGCTTTTTCTATGTCAACAAATTCTATGGGGCTGTCGATCTTTTTAAGTCTTGCCTCCATTATCAAGCGCAACGTCACAAGTGTCTCTTCCTTCCCCAAAGCCAAACTGTCAGCCGTCTAACAGATCCTAAATTTTGTTTTCATTATTTTGTACAATATTCTTGGACGCAAGAGCTGCAAAGATGATTGTGCGACAGTTATTTCGTTTATCTGCGTTTCAGCGTATTGTCCTTCAAATGTAGTCGTTGAGGTTCTGATTTTTAGCATGTCTCTTGTATTTAGCCACGTTTCATGGTATGATCGTTTATGAAAAACCTTATTCTTTACTTATTCGCGTATTTCTTTGTCTTCACCCTTTTGTGCTCTACATCGAACTAACCCGGCACTCATCGGGGAAGAGCAGTGACCTTTTAATATATTTCTGTTGGACTCGCCACTTTCATAAATATCATAACGACTGCAACCACACGATCTGTTTCAGATCGACTGCTTCCGACGAAAACACTTTCGTAAAGTATAACCAAAATTCTACCTAACAAAAGTTGGTTCTGACGTAGCAAAGGACTTTTGACCACTACGTGAAATTGTTTGAAATTATCCGTAACTTTCTATATCTATCATTTAAATTTCTACTTATTTTATCAACTGTATTCTTGTGGTTCTACCATTTCCCTAGCTGAATAACTCATAACGCAGAAATTTTTCCTTCGCATAAATCATTTGTCAAAATTCGGAATTCTACTGTTGGTAGAATTCCTATGCCGCAGAAAGTACTTCGCATATAGCGCGATTATGTTCTTCGCAATTGTCTACTACAACTTCGTTCATGATTTGATGTATTCCGCTGCGTTTGTATTCGATTATACCGGCGAGAAACTGTACTTCGGTCCAATGTTAACTCGCTACGCAGTTGTCGTGAAGAGAGAGAGATTTCTGTGTCGGATTTGTGGCACGATAAGTTTCGATGTTAATGCATAACACTGTAACTACAAGGGCGTGCTGAAAAGTAAATCCGCCGAATTTTTATGTGAAAACTCTTAAAGCTTTTTAAATAAAAGTAGAATTATTAACGTTCTACGTCTTTATTCTTCATGTTTACGTATTTATTTCGCAGCATACTCACCTTGGCGACGGACATTATTCGTATCAGTCCTTCCCCTCCTTTGTTAATAATATCTTTTGCTATCTACAGCACCGACCATTGGCCAGTTTTATTTTATTTGCTGTTGGTATGCCTTTTCAGCACTCAGAAAGTCTCCAGAAGTTGCAGGGCACTCAATCTGATCGTTTCACAAGTAAATTAAGTAAGTAATTGCTCGAACTTAAATTCAAATATTCGAGAGTAAGTTGCCTTGATGGTTTAAAAAGGAACTACACACACGTATAGATATTTCACACTGTTATTTACTTATATGTTTCTCAGTCATCAGTCTTCACGCAGATAATTGACAAGTCCTCTCGTTTCACACTTACTTTCTTTGCTATAGACGGCGAAATTATAACAGATCTGAGCAAAAAAAAAGTACTATTTCCCTATTCTCAGGATCAAAAACGTCCCGTTATACGTCAGAATCCAACAGTAAAACATTACAGTACAAAGCAGTGCCAAATGATGACTCACCTTACAAGTGATGTCACGTTTTTTTGCGGTATTTCAAAATCACGATCGACAACTGCTGACCATCATCTCTGCTTTCGTGAAACAATGGTCGACAGCTTTTCTCCTGACGGCAGATCAAAGCGATAGGTTTCGCTATTTTATTGCCCTTTGTATTAGCTAGTCGTAAAGCAAAGCAATAGCTGACGGGAAGACGTCTCACACACAACGGGCTGAATACGGCCCTAGGGTGAGGGACCTACGACGTGTCCTTGCCTTACGTTTTATTGTCGGCGATTGCCTCGAACCGAAACTTAAAGACGTCTGTTGACACTATTGTCTTCATGTTTAAATAGTGTAGGTTAATGCAACAAATGTAACCACAGTGTACTTCAACCGTCCTCGTTGTTAAGAAAGCTGTGCTTGTTACGTAAATTAATCGTTTGTGGGAAGGACTATACCTGAAACCGTCCATCGCGTGGTGCGTTTCCGGGTTCCGCATAATAGGTCAGGAGTCCACTACACACAGGAGGCGGCTACACTGGTAGCGGGGGCTGTGTAGAAGGGACTGGGCGGTTTTTTAGGTTAGGGGGTCTCAGAGAATCACAGAATAAAAGGTAAAACACAGAATAAAAGGTAAAACACAGTAAGGTAGTTGTAGAAACGATTGGTATTGTAGTTGTAAATTGTCGTAGCTGTGTTGGGAAAGAACCAGAGGTCCAAGTCCTAATATAAAGCACTGAAGCTCAAATAGTTGTAGGTACAGAGAGCTGGCTAAAGCCGGAAATAAGTTCAGCCAAAATTTTTTCAAACGGTCTAACAGTGTTCAGAAAGGATAGATTAAATACAGTTGATGGTGGAGTATTTATTGCTGTCAGAGGTAGTTTGCCTTGTAGCGAAATTGAAGTAGATAGTTCATGTGAAATAGTACGGGTAGAGGTTATACATGACAATCGGACTAAACTATTAATTGGATCGTTTTACCGAACCCCCCCCCCCCCCCCGACTCAGAAGACATAGTTTCTGAACAGTTCAAAGAAAACTTGAGTCTCATTTCAAATAAGTACCCCGCTCATACAATTATAGTCGGTGGTGACTTCAATCTACCCTCGATATGCTGGAAAAATTGTACGTTTAAAGCCGGCGGCAGGCATAAAACATCATCCGAAATTGTACTGAATGCTTTCTCAGAAAATTATTTTGAACAATTAGTTTATGAGTCCACTCGAAGCGTAAATGGTTGCGAAAGCATACTCGACCTTTTAGCAACAAATAATCCTGGATAAATAGTGTGTCTTGTGACGAATATAGGGATTAGTGACCACAAGGCAGTTGCTGCTAGGCTGAATAGTCACACCTACAACCATCAAAAAGAAACGCAAAGTATATCTATTTAAAACAGCTGATAAAAATGCTCTTAACGTCTTTTTAAGAGACAGTCTTCACTCCTTCCGATCTGATCATGTAAGTGTAGAAAAGTTGTGGAATGTTTTCAAAGAGATAGTATCAACAGCAATTCAGAGATATATACCACATAAATTAATAAGTGATGGCACTGATCTCCCATAGTACACAAAACGGGTCAGATCGTTGTTGCAGAAGCAACGAAAAAAGCATGCCAAATTTAAAAGAACGAAAAATCTCCAAGATTCGCAAAGTTTTACAGAAGTTCGAAATACAGGGCTATTACAAATGATTGAAGCGATTTCATAAATTCACTGTAGCTCCATTCATTGACATATGGTCACGACACACTACAGATACGTAGAAAAACTCATAAAGTTTTGTTCGGCTGAAGCCGCACTTCAGGTTTCTGTCGTCAGAGCGCTCGAGAGCGCAGTGAGACAAAATGGCGACAGGAGCCGAGAAAGCGTATGTCGTGCTTGAAATGCACTCACATCAGTCAGTCATAACAGTGCAACGACACTTCAGGACGAAGTTCAACAAAGATCCACCAACTGCTAACTCCATTCGGCGATGGTATGCGCAGTTTAAAGCTTCTGGATGCCTCTGTAAGGGGAAATCAACGGGTCGGCCTGCAGTGAGCGAAGAAACGGTTGAACGCGTGCGGGCAAGTTTCACGCGAAGCCCGCGGAAAATTGGCTCATGCCACAACTGGAGACCGACAGCGCCGACTTCATCTTTCAACAGGATGGTGCTCCACCGCACTTCCATCATGATGTTCGGCATTTCTTAAACAGGAGATTGAAAAACCGATGGATCGGTCGTGGTGGAGATCATGATCAGCAATTCATGTCATGGCCTCCACGCTCTCCCGACTTAACCCCATGCGATTTCTTTCTGTGGGGTTATGTGAAAGATTCAGTGTTTAAACCTCCTCTACCAAGAAACGTGCCAGAACTGCAAGCTCGCATCAACGATGCTTTCGAACTCATTGATGGGGACATGCTGCGCCGAGTGTGGGAGGAACTTGATTATCGGCTTGATGTCTGCCGAATCACTAAAGGGGCACATATCGAACATTTATGAATGCCTCAAAAAACTTTTTGAGTTTTTGTATGTGTGTGCAAAGCATTTTGAAAATATCTCAAATAATAAAGTTATTGTAGAACTGTGAAATCGCTTCAATCATTTGTAATAACCCTGTATAGCGCGTACTTCAATGCGAGATGCTTTTAATAATTTCCACAACGAAATTCTGTCTCGAAATCTGTCAGAAAACCCAAAGAGATTCTGGTCATACATAAAGCACATGGCCGAGCGGTTCTAGGCGCTACAGTCCGGAACCGCGCGACCGCTACGGTCGCAGGTTCGAATCCTGCCTCGGGCATGGATTTGTGTGATGTCCTTAGGTTAGTTAGGTTCAAGTAGTTCTAATTTCTAGGGGACTGATGACCTTAGAAGTTAAGTCCCATAGTGCTCAGAGCCATAAAGCACACCAGTGGCAAGACGCAATCAATACCTTCACTGCGCGATAACAACGGTGAAGTTACTGATGACAGTGCCACTAAAGCAGAGTTATTAAACACGGTTCTCCGAAACTCCTTCACCAGAGAAGACGAAGTAAATATTCCTGAATTCCAATCAAGAACAACTGCCAAGATGAGAAACATAGAAGTTGATATCCCTGGTGTAACAAAGCAGCTTAAATCACTTAATAAAGGCAAGGCCACCGGTCAAGATTGTATACCGGTCAGGTTCCTCTCAGAGTATGCTGATAAAATAGCTCTATATTTAGCAATTATATACAACCACTCGCTCACAGAAAGATCTGTACCTAAAGACTGGAAAATTGCTCAAGTCACACCAATACCCAAAAAGGAAGTAGGAGTAATCCGCTGAATTACAGGCCTATACCACTAACGTCGATTTGCAGTAGGTTTTTAGAACATATACTGTATTCGAAAATTATGTCCGCAGCTCGTGGTCATGCGGTAGCGGTCTCGCTTCCAGCGCCCGGGTTCCCGGGTTCGATTCCCGGCGGGGTCACGGATTTTCTCTGCCTCGTGATGACTTGGTGTTGTGTGGTGTCCTTAGGTTAGTTAGGTTTAAGTAGTTCTAAGTTCTAGGGGACTGATGACCATAGATGTTAAGTCCCATAGTGCTCAGAGCCATTTGAACCATTTGAACATTATGAAGTACCTCGAAGAAAACGATTTATTGACATATAGTCAGCACGGATTCAGAAAATATCGTTCTTGTGAAACACAACTAGCTCTTTATACTCATGAAGTAATAAGTGCTATCGACAGGGCATATCAAATTGATTCCATATTTTTAGATTTCCAGAAGGCTTTCGACACCGTTCCTCACAAGCGTCTTCTAACCAAACTGCGTGCCTACGGAGTATCGCCTCAGTTGCACGACTGGATTCGTGATTTCCTGTCAGAAAGGTCACAGTTCGTAGTAATAGACGAAAAGTCAGCGAGTAAAACAGAAGTAACATCCGCCGTTCCCAAAGGAAGTGTTATAGGCCCTCTATTGTTCCTGATCTATATTAACGACATAGGAGACAATCTGAGTAGCCGTCTTAGATGGTTTGCAGATGATGCTGTCATTTACCGTCTTGTAAAGTCATCAGATGATCAAAACGACTTGCAAAATGATGTAGATAAGATATCTGTATGGTGCGAAAAGTGGCAATTGACCCTGAATAAAGAAAAGTGCGAAGTTATTAACATGAGTACTAAAAGAAATCAGCTAAATTTCGATTACGCGGTAAGTCACAAATCTGAGGGCTGTAAATTCAACTAAATACTTAGGGATTACAATTACAAATAACCTAAACTGGAATGATCACTTAGATAATATTGTGGGTACAGCAAACCAAAGACTGCGATTCACTGGCAGAACACTTAGAAGGCGCAACAGGTCTGCCAAAGAGACTGCTTACACTACTCTTGTCCGCCCTATTCTGGAGTATTGCTCTGCGGTGTGGAATCCGCATCAGGTGGGACTGACCGATGACAGCGAAAATGTACAAAGAAGGGCAGCTCGTTTTGTATTATCGCGAGATAGGGGAGATAGCGTCACAGACATGACACGTGAATTGGAGTGGCAATAATTAAAACAAAGGCGTTTTTCGTTGCGACGGGATCTTCTCATGAAATTTCAATCACCAATTTTCTCCTCCGATTGCGAAAACATTCTCTTGGCACCCACCTACATAGGGAGAAATGATCATCACAATAAAATAAGAGAAATCAGGGCTCGCACAGAAAAATTAAAGTGATCGTTTTTCCCGCGTGCCGTTCGAGAGTGGAACGGTAGAGCGACAGCATGAAGGTGGTTCATTGAACCCTCTGCAGGCAGCTTATTGTGAATAGCAGAGTAATCGCGTAGACGTAGATGTAGATGTATTCGTAGTTGCGAATATGGATATCCATCCGCTGTGTGCTGGAATGACGACAATGAAAATTTGTGGTGGACCGGGACTCCGAAGTCAGATTTCCCGCTTACTGTTTGACTATTCGAGGACGACTCACTTCCATATGGCGTCAACCATGCGTCTACAACCTGTACTCGTACAAGCATTATGTATATTTCCGCACGGGAGAGACATTTTACTTGAATATGTATGAAGATGGTATATGTTCTTTCTGACATGTCGGTGACCATGCAGCTCTCTTAGAATGAAATGATAATTAAATCAAAACCCTAGGCTATCGACAGGCGTTGATATTCATCAACGGGGACAGTTGAAAATGTGTGCCCAAAACAAGACTCGAGCTCGGGATCTCCTGCTTGCATGGCAGACGCTCTATCCATCTGAGCTGCAGAGGATAGTGTGACTACAAGGATTTATCCCTTGCACGCTCCCCGTGAGACCCACATTTCCAACTTAATGTCCACACACTAAATTCGTAGTGACCCTGCCCATTACACTCATTACTCGCGCAGACAATTTTATCGAGTTCCGTAGGAGTTCGGGCAATGCGTGTGCATCCAGCACACAAGAAGAAGGTCAATGGCCGGTTAGCCTTAACTATATATGAAGATACTATCTGTTCTTTCGGACATTCTTCTGTGCTGGATGCACACGCATTGCCCGAACTCCTACGGGACTCGGTAAAATTGTCTGCGCGAGTAATGAGTGTAATGGACAGGGGCACTACGAATGTAGTGAGTGGACATTAAGCTGGGAATGTGGGTCTCACGGGGAGCGTGCTAGGGATAAATCCCTGCAGTCGCACTATCCTCTGTGCTCTCGGTGGCTCGGATGGATAGAGCGTCTGCCATGTATGCAGGAGATCCCCGATTCGAGTCTCGGTTGGGGCAAACATTTTCAACTGTCCCCGTTGATGTATACCAACGCCTGTCGACAGCCTAGGGTCTTGATTTAATTATCATTTTATTTTACTTGAAAGTCGCTTGCCCGTGTTTTCCTATAAATACCACATTGCAGTGCCCGTGCAGTATCGTATCAAACTGTCCTGGGTCATGTACGAATACCGTTCGCAGGAGCAAGCTTTTGCTTAACGAGCTGCCATATACCATTTGGAATCCCCATATTGCTCGCCGGAAATTGTTCTCGTTTGGGTCCAAACGCTCGCTGATTTTCTTCGGAAAATTAAAACACTGGGAGCTTAATCGACCTGAGAGGAACTAGATCAGTGGCGACAGAAACAGTACTTAGAACTACGAAACAAGGATCAGCGCTCCGAAACAAACATTTTCATCGCAGTTCTGTCACCCTTGTCTCTTTCTGTGTCTTAACCTCTGTAAAACTTATCGATCATGTTAAATTGATGAATCGCGGCGTTAACAGCACGAAAGCGATGCACAAAATCACTAAGTCCGTTTACTGACTGGTTTGATGCAGATCATCATTTCGTGCTCTCCTGTGTCAGTCTCTTCATCTTAGAGTAGCACTTATATGTCCACATCTACATCATTACTCTGCGATTCACACTTAAGTGCGTGGCAGAGTGTTCTTCGAACCACCTTCAAACTATTTCTCTACCGTTCCACTATCAGTGCGTGGGAAAAATGAACACTTAAATGTTTCTGTACGAGCTCTGAGTTTTCTTACTTTATTACGAGGGCAGTTCAATAAGTAATGCAACACATTTTTTTTCTGACACAGGAGTTGTTTTATTCAGCATTGAAATACACCAGGTTATTCCCCAATCTTTTAGCTACACAACACTATTTTTCAACGTAATCTCCATTCAATGCTACGGCCTTACGCCACCTTGAAATGAGGGCCTGTATGCCTGCACGGTACCATTCCACTGGTCGATGTCGGAGCCAACGTCGTACCGCATCAATAACTTCTTCATCATCCGCGTAGTGCCTCCCACGGATTGCGTCCTTCATTGGGCCAAACATATGGAAATCCGACGGTGCGAGATCGGGGCTGTAGGGTGCATGAGGAAGAACAGTCCACTGAAGTTTTGTGAGCTCCTCTCGGGTGCGAAGACTTGTGTGAGGTCTTGCGTTGTCATGAAGAAGGAGAAGTTCGTTCTGATTTTTGTGCCTACGAATACACTGAAGTCGTTTCTTCAATTTCTGAAGAGTAGGACAATACACTTCAGAGTTGATCGTTTGACCATGGGGAAGGACATCGAACAGAATAACCCCTTCAGCGTCCCAGAAGACTGTAACCGTGACTTTACCGGCTGAGGGTATGGCTTTAAACTTTTTCTTGGTAGGGGAGTGGGTGTGGCGCCACTCCATTGATTGCCGTTTTGTTTCAGGTTCGAAGTGATGAACCCATGTTTCATCGCCTGTAACAATCTTTGACAAGAAATTGTCACCCTCAGCCACATGACGAGCAAGCAATTCCGCACAGATGGTTCTCCTTTGCTCTTTATGGTGTTCGGTTAGACAACGAGGGACCCAGCGGGAACAAACCTTTGAATATCCCAACTGGTGAACAACTGTGACAGCACTACCAACAGAGATGTCAAGTTGAGCACTGAGTTGTTTGATGGTGATCCGTCGATCATCTCGAACGAGTGTGTTCGCACGCTCCGCCATTGCAGGAGTCACAGCTGTGCACGGCCGGCCCGCACGCGGGAGATCAGACAGTCCTGCTTGACCTTGCGGCGATGATGACACACACTTTGCCCAACGACTCACCGTGCTTTTGTCCACTGCCAGATCACCGTAGACGTTCTGCAAGCGCCTATGAATATCTGAGATGCCCTGGTTTTCCGCCAAAAGAAACTCGATCACTGCCCGTTGTTTGCAACGCACATCCGTTACAGACGCCATTTTAACAGCTCCGTACAGCGCTGCCACCTGTCGGAAGTCAATGAAACTATACGAGACGAAGCGGGAATGTTTGAAAATATTCCACAAGAAATTTCCGGTTTTTTCAACCAAAATTGGCCGAGAAAAAAAATGTGTTGCATTACTTATTGAACTGCCCTCGTATGATGAAAATGTTCAAATGTGTGTGAAATCTTATGGGACTTAACTGCTAAGGTCATCAGTCCCTAAGCTTACACACTACTTAACCTAAATTATCCTAAGGACAAACACACACACGCATGCCCGAGGGAGGACTCGAACCTTCGCCGGGACCAGCCGTACAGTCCATGACTGCAGCGCCTTAGACCACGCGGCTAATCCCGCGCGGCGCTTATTACGATGATCATGTCTCCTTATGTAGGATGCCGACAGTGAATATTTTCACAGGAGAAAGTTGGTGATTGAAATTTCGTGAAAAGATCTCTCCGCGAAGAATAACGCCTTTGTTTTAAATGACTGTCAAACTCGCTTATAATATCCGTGACAGTGTTTGCCCTATTTCCGATAACACAAAATGAGCTACCACTCTTCGGACTTTCTGACAACATGAAGTTTGCGCCTGGCTATGAATCTTGCTAGGACAGCTCAATGGTAAGACAGCCGCTCGCGAAGACTTGGAAATCCGTGTTCGAGTTGCGGCCAGGCACAAATTTTCATTCTCGTTATTTCATTATACAGCTGATGGTTGTCCGTATTCGCGATTGAGAATACATTTCATGTATCGGGTAAGGACCCCATACTGCACAGCAGAGGGCGAGCAAGCGTAGTGGAGGCAATCTCTTTACCTCAGCTGTTACGTCTTCTAAAAGTTCTGCCAATAGAACGTAGTCTTTGGCTTACCTTCCCTGCAACATAAGCTATGTGATCGTTCCAACTTGGTCTTCATGACTCTAATTCATAGGTATGTTGTTGAATTTGCAGCCTTTAAATTTGTGTGATTTATCGGGTAACCGAAATTTAAAGGATTTTTTATCGTACTCGTATGGATGGCTTCACACTTTTCCTCATTCAGAGACAACTGTCACTTTTTGCACCATAGAGATATGAAAAAGCTGCAGGAGTAAAACGAGACTTTCATCTCTCATTCTCACATCATATTTTCATTATTCGCTCAATATTTATTCATTAGAATTTTCTAAAATTTACTGATTCGAATATTTAGGCGCAGTGATAGAGAGAGGGCGACATCCATGGGCATCTACGTGTTTAAGTACTCTTCTATTGCTACTTTGCAAAAGCTACGTTTTGTTTTGCTGGTTCTTATTTCTTCAGATTGCTAGCACCTGATCTGGAGTGTAAGTTTTTAATTTGAGATTTCGTCAGACCTAGTTTTTGTTAGCAGACAACCTTGTATGCGGGCAACCACAGCTATGAGTAGTCGTCTTGGGTATTAATAACCGCTGTCAGGTCAGAGGTCCTGACTACATAATGTCACAATCCAAGATGGTAGAATCCATGACGTTACGGTGGTGTTCGTTTTAATGGTCAGTAAAATACCGCGGTGTGATCTGCTCTTTTATTTACATGGGCTATAGGTGGCAACTGCCACCATCAGTAGCCTTCTGGTAAGACAGGAGGCAAATGCGGCCCTGATGCATGAACCATGTTTTCGCAAAAGGGGCATATCAGACCTCAGAAGAATTGGAGGTAAGCTAATTTACGCTGGATATTAAAAAAAACAAACCCAGAACATGCATTTATGTGAAGACTGGAGCTTCATTCATGCTGATGGCGAATTTCTGTTCTAGGAACTTCATCAGGAAAAAATAGCTCGAGGAAGGAAGCGCAAGAGAATTTATATTCGCGTCAGCTTATTTTCCTTAGAGAACAGTGCTCCTCCTTCCTAGGAAGTGAGTAAAAAAATGGTTCAAATGGCTCTGAGCACTATGGGACTTAACATCTGTGGTCATCAGTCCCCTAGAACTTAGAACTACTTAAACCTAACTAACCTAAGGACATCATACACATCCATGCCCGAGGCAGGATTCGAACCTGCGACCGTAGCAGTCGCGCGGTTCCGGACTGAGCGCCTAGAACCGCTAGACCACCGCGGCCGGCAGGAAGTGAGTAGACTGGTAGACAGCAGTTTGCTGCTGAATGAACCACTGCTCGTCGGCTGTGACACCAATGCCCACAACCTGGTTTGGGAATGCCTCGAAGCCAACAGCGGAGGTTAGTATCTAATACCTGTTGGAGAGCAATGTAGAGATCTTGATTAGGCATAAGGGGCCTACCTTTAGGAACAGAGGAAGAGAAGGAGTAATTGACAAAGCTTTTGAGTCCGTCTTAATGGGTAGTTACACCGCACAGTGGTAAACGGCAATGCAGCCATCCTTATCTGACCACATGTGTATTGCTTTTGTGTTTGAAATGGGTGTTACACAATGGGCTATGGGAATTCTAGGATAACAGACTAGGTCTCACGTAGGAAAGACCTAAACTTTCAATTATCGGAAGTTAAAATTTCGATAGTAAATCCAGTACATTTAGAAGAAATGGTAGATGAAGTGCCTTACGCCATCATGATCTTGTACTTACGAAACTGTCCAATCACCAAGAAATGCACAAACAGGAATGTACCTTCCTGGAACAATAATACTGAATTGAAAAGGAAGCATTTAAGGAGACTGTTCAACTTAACAAGAAGGAAAGGACAATGTATAAAGTATCGGGAGGTCCTCGGCAAATAAATTCTTGTTATTAATCAGACAAAACAATCATCCTGGGATGTACTCAATATAGGGGTGAAAGGTAAAACTGTCAGTGAGTACAGGTTAAAAACTGGAAATAACAGGAAATACACTACTGGCCATTAAAATTGCTACACCACGAAGATGACGTCCTACAGACGCGAAATTTAACCGACAGGAAGAAGATGCTGTGATATGGAAATGATTAGCTTTTCAGAGCATACACACAAGGTTGGCGCCGGTGGCAACACCTACAACGTGCTGATATGAGGAAAGTTTCCAACCATTTCTCGTACACAAACAGCAGTTCACCAGCGTTGCCTGGTGAAACGTTGTTGTGATGCCTCGTGTAGGGAGGAGAAATGCGTACCATCACGTTTCCGACTTTGATAAAGGTCGGATTGTAGCCTATAGCGATTGCGGTTTATCGTATCGCGACATTGCTGCTCGCTTTGGTCGAGATCCAATGACTGTTAGCAGAATTTGGGAATCGGTGGGTTCGGGAGGGTAATACGGAACGCCGTGCTGGATCCCAACACATCTCCGGCGGTAATTCGGTTGAATACCGCCCTTCGATTGTGCTATTGCGGTACCAGTCGAAGCGATAGGTGTTGCAGGTTCCAGCCAGCCAGCCAGCCAGCCAGCCAGCCAGCCAGTCAGCCTGTCGGCGTGCAGCAGTCCAGCCAGCAGTGGTCACCACCAGCAGCGGTACCCGCCAGCAGCCAGCAGCAGTCCCCGCCAGCACCCAGCAGCGGTCCCCGCCAGCAGCCAGCAGCAGTCCCCGCCAGCACCCAGCAGCGGTCCCCGCCAGCACCCAGCAGCGGTCCCAGCCAGCACCCAGCAGCGGTCCCCACCAGCACCCAGCAGCGGTCCCCACCAGCACCCAGCAGCGGTCCCCGCCAGCAGCCAGCAGCGAGCGGCCAGCAGCGGTCGCAGCCACCAGTGGTCGCAGCCAGCAGCCAGCAGTGGTCCTAGCTGACCCCAGCACCACCACCAGCAGCAGCAGCACCAGCAGCAGCAGCAGCAGCGGAGGCGTCCTCACCGGCCAGCCAGCCGGGTCGCCCCCCCCCCCCCCCCCGCCAGCGGCAGCAGAGTGGGGCTTCGGCCCCAGTCTCCCTCTCCCTCGTCATTCTCTGTCCCTTTCTACTCTGTGTCTCTCGTCACCGTGCCCGTCTCTCATTTGTTTCTTGTCTTGTCCTGTTTTTTTTCCCCCTTCTCATAATGTCGACCCCCACCACCTCTTCTACAGCCACCGCCACTGCCATCATATACACCTACCCCTCCGCTGCTGCCACCACTATCACGTGGTGTGCCGCATCACTCCCCCTCTGTCCATCCCCCCTTCACTCTCCTGTCTCCCTCCCTATTTGTCGCCCCATCCCCGGCTCCTCCCTCCCGCGCCTCCTCTGATCCCTTCCCTCCACTCCCTCCCGCTGCTGCTTCCGTTTCTGCGGCCCCCACTCGGGTAGTCGCCCGGAGGGCTACGGCCCACGCTCCACTCTCCCCTTCGCCTTCATCATCATCATCGTCTTCACCGTCGTCTTCACCATCACCCTCACCATCTCCGGCGCCGCCTCCAGCACCGGGACCTGCCACTCCCCGCCACATTCCAGTCGCTCCCATCCCCCACTCCTCCTCCATTGCTGTCAAGCGCCGCAGTGGCACCCCTGCCTCCTCTACTCCCAAAAAGGCTCCGCCTCATCCCCCTTCCCCCACCCATTATGCCATGGATATCTCCCCGCCTGTCCCTGCCCCCTCCTCCTCCTCCTCTACCCCCTCCTCCTACCGCTACCTCCTCTCCCGTCCTGATCCCTCCCTTCTTGAAGCCCAGAATCTCACCCTCTTCCTTCGCCAGAATTTTCCTGGTGCCCCCATCTCCCTCCTCACTCCACGCCGTGATTCGGTGCTCATCTCCTCCCCCAGCCCTGCTCTCCACACAGACCTCCTTTCCCGCATCCCTGTCACCCACTTTGGCCCTAATGCCTCCCTCACTCCTGCTCCTTCCACGCCTCTCTCCCACCAACCCCAACCCTTGCATCGCCCGCTGACCCTTACCGCCGTGATCACTCGGCTTAGTCCGACGATCACAGAGGAGGAGGTGTTGGCGGAGCTTCAGGCACATCCCCATCTGGAAGTGCGTGCAGTTCGTCGCATCCACAATTCTGCCGGCCCCACCCGCCTTATGCGGGTCTTTTCCGAGCACGCCCCCTCCATAGACCGTCTCCTGAAGGAAGGTGCCCTCCTTTTTAAACAACATTATAAAGTTGACCCCTCCCGTTCCCTTCCTCAGTCCCTCCACTGCCAAAGGTGCTTGCAGTATAATGCACACCCGACATCTGAGTGCCGCGAGGCCCCCACCTGCCCACACTGTAGGCAAGCCCACTTTTTACGGCAGTGCCCCAATCTCCAGTCCCCCCTCCTGTAATACCTGTAACCTCCCTCATCCTACATACTACCAGAAATGTAAGGCCCGACCCCCTCCTACCACTCCTGAACTCACCGTTCCTGTCCGCCCTCTGGACGCCCCCACCCCTCCCGGCAATTCCCTTCGCCCACCCCCTACCACTGAGGACATCATCAGATTCCTCACCATCGTCCTTCAGAATGTTCATCCTTTTCAGCGGCCGCACACCCTCCCTCGCCGCCTGTTCCGTTTTGCAACTAAAAATGTATGCCACCTACTCCAACAACCAGGCCCATTTCACCTTCTTCCATCTTCACACCCTCGTTTGAATTGCTGTCATGGCGCGACAGCACCGTATCGTTTTCAACAACATCCGCTCCCTTCCCACCAACAAGAACCTCTTCCTGCACACCCTTGCCACCCACGGCGTGGATGCCTTTCTCCTCAATGAAACCTTCCTCCAACCCCACCACACCGTCCACACTTCGCCCTACCTCCTCCACCACTCCGATAATCCCCTCTCGATTGCGCGTGGTGGAGTTGCCATTGGTCACCACCGCCAGATCCCTGTTCGACTCCAACCTCTCCTTCCCGACCCCACCGAACACCTGATCCTTAGTCTCTTCTTCCCTGGCCTTACCGTTACTTGCGCCACCATCTATGTCCGCCCTAACGCCCCTATTCCCTTCGAATTTCTCTCCCACATTGACCGTACCTCCTCCTCCTACGTGATCGCCGCCGACCTCAACATCCATAGTCGTTCCGCCGCCCAGTTACGGCGGTGGCATCAGTTCCTCTCCTCCCTTCAAGGCGACCTCATCCCCTTCCCCCAGCACACCCGTCCCGAATCCAACTCCCGATGTTATCCTTTCCTCCCCCAACCTCCTTGGCCGCATAACGGTGGATGTCCTGGAGCCTATTGGTAGCGACCATCTCCCTCTCCTCCTCACCATTTCAGACGGTCGTCGCGCCCGCCCCGACCCTCGTAATGACCCTCCCCCTAAGTACGTCCATGACTATTCCCGTGCCAACTGGAATGCCTACTGGGATACACTTTCCACCCAGGTCGATAGCCACCCATTCACCTACCACCACCCTGACGATGTAACCCATGCCGCTTCCTTTCTCCAGCAGACTTTGTCTGAGGCCGTGGAGGCCCACGTCCCTACTGTCGCCATCCACCCCCACCGTCCTACCTTACCCCCACAGGCCGTCCTCCTCCGTGAATCCCGCCGTCTCTACCGTGCCTTCCTCTGCACGCGTGACCCGGACACACTACGACGCCACCGGCAACTCCAGCAACACATTCGTAATTTGCTCGCGGCTAAGAAACGCCAGGACTGGCGACAGACATGCACCCGTTTAAATGCTACCCTACCTATCAACTCATCCAAGTTCTGGTCAGCCTTCCATCGCCTTACCGGAACTAAACCCTCCCCCTACTATCCTCTTCTCCATGATGATCACCCCTTCCCTGACTCCCTTAGTAAGGCCAATCACTTTGCCTCCTACCTCTCTGATGTATTTTCCATCCCCGATGATCCCCAGTTTGATTACTCCTTCTTCCCGGATGTCCGCGATTGAACTGACACCTCTATCCCTCCCATCGCATCTGGTTTACAGTACTTGGACAACATTGCACACATGGAACTCGATGCCCCTATCACTACACAGGATCTCATTGCTACGCTCCACACAAAACGCAACACCGCTCCTGGTCACGATCGTGTCACCTACCGTCACCTTCGTGAAGCTCCTGTCTCTTTCCTCTCCACCCTGGCCAGGCTCTACAATGTAGTCCTGTCCACCGGTTACAACCCCGACCTGTGGAAAACCTCCCATATCCTGATGTTCCTTAAACCTGGCAAACCGCCGTCCACCGTCTCCTCCTACCATCCCATCAGCCTTACCTCGGTCTTCAGTAAGGTCCTGGAATCTATCCTCACCCGCCGCATCCACCAGCATCTCCACCAGCACCGCCTCCTTCCCGTTACCCAGTGTGGCTTTCGGCCGTCCTTCTCTCTCTTCCGACAATCTTCTCCTTCACCTCACTCATCTCCTTTCCGACCAGCTTAATTCCCGTCGCTCCGCAATCTTCCTCTCCCTGGACCTCGAACGAGCTTAGGACCGCATATGGCATTCTGGTCTCCTTTTCAAGCTCCAAACCTTCGCCCTTCCCATTAACTACGTCCGTCTGATCGGCTCCTTACTCTCCCACCGTCCTTCCTACGTCACCATTCATAACACCGACTCCTACACCTTTTTCCCCGCCGCCGGTGTGCCCCAAGGCTCCGTCCTCTCCCCCCTTCTGTACCTTTTGTATACGGCGGACATGCCGCCGCCGTCACCCCCCCGTCCACCTGCTCCAGTTTGCCGATGACACCGCCTTCCTTGCCCTTGCCCCCACCCTGCAGCGCTCCCAACACCTTCTCCAATCCCATCTTGACTGGTTCACTGCTTGGTGCAACCAGTGGTTGCTCAAGGTCAATCCTTCCAAAACCCAGGCGATCATTGCAGGCAAAACCATCCCTTCCTTCCGCCTCCTTGATTTCTATCTCACCATCTATGGCTGTCCTATCGCCCTCACTCCCACCCTTAAGTACCTTGGCGTCACCCTCGACTGTCGCCTCTCCTGGACTCCCCATCTCCGGACAATCCAAGCCAAGGCACGCTCCCGACTCCGTCTCCTCAAGCTCCTTTCCGGCCATACGTGGGGTCTGGACCCCTCCACCATCCTCCACACCTATAAATCCCTCATCCGCCCTATCCTTTGTTACACCCATCCGGCCTGGATCTCCGCCCCCCCCTACCATTTATAAATCCCTTCAAATCCTTGAACACCATGCTCTCCATCTCACCTATCACATCCGTCTCCCCTCCCCCACGCGGATCCTGTATGATCTCATCCCCTTCCCCCACCTCCTCCTTTTCCTTGAAAGGATACGGATCCTGTACACCTCCCGCAAACTCAATCCTCCTCATCTGCTTGTCTCACCCATCCTTTCCCATCCCCGGCCGCTGCCGCGCCTGTATTCCCACGTCCCACCCGGTCTCCAATTCTCCACCCTCCTTACCCTCTCCCAAGGTGGCTTCCGCCAGCTCCCCCTCCCTGATGGTGTCCTCCTCCCCTCCATCTACCCCTCATATCAAATTTGATCCTCCCCCCCCCACTTCCTGTGTCCTTTCCTTTAGGCACCCTCCCTCCCTTCCCTTCCCTTCCCGTCTCTTTCCTTTTCCCCGTCCCCTCCCTCCTCCCCTCTTCCCCCGGGCTTCCCCTCCCCCTTCCTCCCTTCCCCCTATCTCCCCTGCCCATGGCATCTGCTCTCCCCTCTCCCTCTCCCACCCACCCCCCTTCCTCCTCTCTTGGCAGGTCCCCGGAATCGTACACGGTTAGTGAACATTCGCGCGCCGGAGATCAACGCCTCGTGTTCTGTGCGTGCCATCGTTTTGTGCTTAAGTGGTTCAGTGTTATTCGTTTTGTGCACCTACGTTCACGTGTGACAATTTTCGTCTCTGTCTGTGTCCAAGTGTCTGAACAAATTTTATCTTGGACTCTAAGCCCGTGAACGGCTCCATGTATTTTAAAAAGTGTTTGTCTCCATTTCTATGTCCACCATGTCTTTGCTCTCACTGTTTTCATTTGTATCTTTTGTGTTTCTCTGAGGCCAAAGAGCGGCGTAGTATGCTGCTGCTGCTGGCCTGCCTGTAAACAGGTTTAAAAATATCAATAAAGAAAAAAAAGAAACTGGATCCCAACGGCCTTGTATCACTAGCAGTCGAGATGACAGGCATCTTATCCGCATCTCTGTAACGGATCGTGCAGCCACGTCTCGATCCCTGAGTCAACAGATGGGGACTTTTGCAAGACAACAATTATCTGCACGAACAGTTCGACGACGTTTGCAGCAGCATAGGCTATCAGCTCGGAGACCATGGCTGCGGTTACCCTTGACGCTGCATCACATACAGGAGCGCCTGCGATGGTGTACTCAACGACGAAGCTGGGTGCACGAATGGCAAAACGTCATTTTTTCGGATGAATCCAGGTTCTGTTTACAGCATCATGATGGTCGCATCCGAGTTTGGCGACATCGCAGTGAACGCACATTGGAAGCGTGTATTCGTCATCGCCATAGTGGCGTATCACCCGGCGTGATGGTATGGGGTGCCATTGGTTACACGTCTCGGTCACCCCTTGTTCGCGTTGACGGCACTTTCAGCAGTGGACGTTCCATTTCAGGTGTGTTACGACCCCTGGCTCTACCCTTCATTCGATCTCTGCGAAACCCTACATTTCAGCAGGATAATGCACGACCGCATGTTGCAGGTCCTGTACGGGCCTTTCTGGATACACAAAATGTTCGACTGCTGCCCTGGCCAGCACATTCTCCAGATCTTTCACCAATTGAAAACGTCCTGTCAATGGTGGCCGAGCAACTGGCTCGTCACAATACGCCAGTCACTACTCTTGATGAACTGTGGTATCGTGTTGAAGATGCATGGGCAGCTGTACCTGTACACGCCATCGAAGCACTGTTTGACTCAATGCCCAGGCGTATCAAGGCCGTTATTACGGCCAGAGGTGGTTGTTCTGGGTACTGATTTCTCAGGATCTATGCACCCAAACTGCGTGAAAATGTAATCACGTGTCAGTTGTAATATAATATGTTTGTCCAATGAATACCCGGTTATGATCTGCATTTCTTCTTGGTGTAGCAGTTTTAATGGCCAGTAGTGTATGTATGATATCCAGAATCGAACACTAATATGAAAGTAGTAAGCACAGGAGATAGGGGTAATGCCGGTAATACTAGCTTGCGGCTGCTTCAATAAACCTTTCAACGTAACAAATCGAAACAGAGAGCAGTAGGAAAACGAACTACGACACTGTTCAGCAGACATAGTCTGATTCACTGACGTGTCAAAGTCAGACGAAGGTACTGGGGCTGGAATGTATGGCGCACAGCCTAGACTAGAGAGTGATGTGTCTCTAGGGAAGCTGCCAGCAGTATTCTAGGCAAAGATATTCGCTATAAGAGCGTATGTCGAGGAGAATTTTCGCGGGTGCTGCAACGATCATAGCGTCTACATTCGTTCAGACAGCGAAAGCAGCTCTGAAATCTTTATCAGCTGCTGCAACAAGCTCAAAGGTCGTTGCAGAATGATTTGAATTTCTGCTGTGGCTAGGGGAAAGCAATGGTATAAACCTGCCGTGGGTCCCTGGTCACTAGTGCTAATGGACAAGCAGATAGATTGGCGAGGGCATGGATGAAGACTTCATTTGTTGAACCGGAACCTGTCTTAACCATCACTAAGGCGATGGTAAAATATAAACTAAATAGCTCTATAAGAATGAAACATGCGTAATGTTGGATTAAAATTTAAAAAACAAAGACGAAATCACGTTTAAAGAGAAGTTCTGCAATCTTAGACTTGAACAGGAGGCAGATTAAACTCATGGTAGGTCTAATGACGAGCCACGGCAACATTATAAACACCTGCATATGATGGGTATGTAAGTCCAGAATACGTAGTATCCGGAATAAAGACGCATCACATTTAATCTCCAAATGTGAAGCACTGGAGGCCAAAACAAACAAAATATTTCTGTCATTAATGGCTGAAGAGATTGTTTCTACCAAAGACCTAGTAAAGGGTCTCCTACTACTCTTTGAGGGTAGTTGCTAGCTTTGTTACACAATAAACTAAATTTCGGTGTGTTCAATAGGGGGGCTAAGATCCCTGTTGTTTTGCCTTCGTAGTTAGCTTTAATCAAATCTGATGGGATACTGGTTACAAATTTGCTGTAAAATGATGGTGTATGCGGTGAAGTGTCATGTTGTCTCCACTGTACGATAGCAGAAGATGACACACGTTTTGCAGTGCAAGATAAAGTTAACACCCTGGTAAGATGTCACTACAGTGTTTGGGTGGCTTTGAAAAGTTATTGAAAGCATAGTTTTGTCTCATTTAGGCCTCGGATGAAATACCAATAGCATGCTACATGCGTTTTGTATCGCTATAGAACACTTCAGATATACACTCAGCATTGTGGCAGTTAGAAATTTCAGACTCATGTTTCAGGCATAACACATCGATTACATTCTTCCTGTGGTTGAGAGTAATTATGACTGACAATTTGTTTGTGTGTTTGCCTGATTGTCCTAGTATTTTAGCCAAATATGTTTGGTACAGTTAGGCTTGGTCGGGATCGTTTTTGTATATAACCCTATTTAGGCCTAAAAATTAAATGTTAACTGCTAGTTTATCATGTTACTTTTGAGCCACATGTGCTGTTTAATAATTTATACATGAAAGTAGCTTGGGACCACTCAATTTGAGAGTCTTAAGTCCTGTTTTAGTCATTATATTTGACAGATATGTACGTGTGTAGAACAACAATGTGACTCTTGACATGACCATTGAATTTTTGTATTCGTGATGTATTTTTGCAGACATTTTGCATAAGAAAATAGCACTGTGACACTTGACAGGCATCATGTGTTTCATAGACAAATTAGATATGAAAAAATTTAATTTAAAGGTACACCAAGTGTGGTACAAAGATCGAACTATAGATGTTCACAAGTGCTGCTTAACTTCTAAGTTCTTGCCATAAACATTAGTGTGGGTGCGTATTGCTGATGACAAAATGTGGAAATACTGCAAGCTACACTTCTGTGTAATTTTTTAGTTTTTTGAGAAATACTTTTGAACTTGCTGCAAAACATTCAAATACTTTTGAATATGGGAGAGATGGCGTTTCTGAGGCTACATTGTGATTGCGTGCTTCGTTTTGTTGGCCAGTAAAGTGATGGGATGTGACTGGAGGAGAGGGGTGCGGTTTACCACCATCTTGATTTACTGCATCACAGATGAAGGGTGTCGTGGCTTCTTACTTATAGATAAGAGTGACATGGCTTTTGACATCATGCATTCATGGTTGTTTCAGTGCAGACTGTCCAACGTATTGGATTGTGACGGCAGTGGTACCGTAAGGATCACTACCATACTTAAGTGTAAATTTGGTCCAGAGTTGCTATAGCCCTCCTGTCACCGCTGTTTGCTTCCTTGATGGGTATTCTATGGAAGAATTGTCTGTACTCTGTCATGAAATATTCCTTGTAACATCTTCTTTTAGAAGTCCGTTTACTGTCTTGTTAGGAGTTTTTGTCCATGTGATTATTGGTCACTGACTTTTGAGACAGTTGCTTTGCTACGTAAACACTTTGTAGACATTCAATCTAAAATGTGAAATATGTTCTTCAGTATTTTTCGTTTTAGTTGAACTTGACTTACCTGCTAGGCCTGCCTCTCTCACAGCACTCATATACACGACAATATCTGATGGCTGCATGTTCAGCTGAGGAGATCTGCTGTTTGGGTGAATAGTCATTGAAATCTCCGCAGCTGGATGCATACCATTTGATTAGGAAAGCTATTGTTAGATGTTTCATGTTGTGGAGACCAGTTGTCGCCCTCTTACACTGTTTAATTCTTTTGAAACCATCCAACCGACAAAAGAATCTACATATCTTAAGTGTTCAAACTTTTGCAGTATGTTGTCAGCATGTTCACAGTTTTCAACCGTGTAAATGTTTAAGGAGCTGCTGGAAATTCAATAGATGGTGATGATGATGATGTTTGGTTTGTGGGGCGTTCAACTGCGCGGTTATCAGCGCCCGTACAAATTCCCAATCTTTACTCAGTGTAATCTCGCCACTTTCATGAATGATGATGAAATGAGAAGGACAACACAAACACCCAATCCCCGGGCGGAGAAAATCCCAAACCCGGCCGGAATCGAATCCGGGACGAAATTCAATAGTGCACCTTCTGTTTTGATTCTGCAGACAGTAGTGTCATGAGTATAGAGGTGAATAGTGTTTACTACATTCATTGTAAGGTACGACAGTGCCTCACTACCGAGTAAATACTCCTGCTGAATAACTTCAGCGATTTGAATGGGGTCTCATTGTAGACCTGCAGAAGTCTGGATGTATGTTCTGATGGATTGCTGTTCATGTCGGCCACAATGTATTGGTGCTGTGTTGCCGCTTTCAACAGTGGTCACACTTGTAGACCAGATTCTGGATGCCCGTGTAGAACAGATCCACGTCAAGATCGATGTATTGTGTAAGCTGCGATGGCCGCCCAAACATCATCCAGGAACAAAATCTGGGTATATGTTGCACCTACTGTATGCTTGCAGCAGGATTAAGATCACACATGTCGCTAGCCAGGCTACCAGTAACAGAACGACAGCGCCTAACATGCAGTCTCTGGTGCCGTGAAACAATTAAACTGGAGAGTGGAATGGAACTCCATTGTCTTCAGTGATTTCTGTATGCGTGTAATGGACAAATATGAGAATGGCGAGAGTAGTAGGGAAACCTTCGCACAAAGACAGGCTGCATTGTTGCCAAATTTATTCAAGACGGCGGTGATGACGTCATCCAAGATGGCGGCATGTAGACTTGGCGACAGCGCATGACATCATCAAAGATGGCGGAATTTGGAGGGAGAA
Source organism: Schistocerca nitens (assembly GCF_023898315.1). Taxonomy (NCBI): domain Eukaryota; kingdom Metazoa; phylum Arthropoda; class Insecta; order Orthoptera; family Acrididae; genus Schistocerca; species Schistocerca nitens. The sequence goes on from NC_064614.1 coordinate 1,126,839,697, forward strand.
TAGGCCAATTGTCCTACGTCCACTAACCTGACCTCAAGAAAAAATGGCGGGAATTTTGAATTCTGGCGGGGAAATAGTTCAATTTTGCTATGTCCACTAACCTAAGCCTCCAGAAGGAAAAATGGTGGGAAGTTTGAATTCCAACAGGATAATGCATGCAAAGACCATACTTGTCTTGTTATGTACTTGTATTATTATTCATTATCATTTATTAACATTCATTATCATACATTGTCATTTAGTATCATTCCTTATCATTTATTATTATAGGCCTACCTCCACTAGAAAATTGCTCCAAATTCAAATTCCAACACGATAATGGCAGCAAAACCTTACTTTTGTTTATTATTATTCATTATTACTTATTATCATTCATTATCATTTATTATTATTTATGTTCATTTATTATCATTTATTATTATTTATATTGGCCTACCACCACTACCATAGAAAATCACACCAAATTCTCATTCCAACACGATAATATCTCGAAAACTGTACTTCTATGTATTATTATCATTTATTATTTATTCAAGATGTTAGATTTTATCGGCGAGAAAGCCATTTTCCTTACATCCATAACAAAAATCTATGACAAGTACAAACCACAACACCATAATTCATCACAAGTACGAACTTTCTCCCTTACTTATCTTTTTTCACTGATAGCCTATCATAATCGCATCAAATAATAAACTGTTCTTATAGTAACGTACGTCATGTCCTTTGATTTTGCAGGGGGGAAGGGACTGAAGACTTTATTTCAAGCAGTACGGTCATCACTTGTTCTCCAACACAGTCAGCACACACATCTTTGATATCGCAGTGCAGTCACCAAGACGTCCGCACTCCAACTGAATTAGTTCAAATCCTCGCCACCCCCTGGGCAGCGTGCGGAGACACTGCCTATGCCTGTCACGCGAGGCGGCCGGCCACTAGCGCGGGGGGCCAGCCCAGCGATCGCTAACACGTCGTAAACATGTTTTCGCTGGACACAGTGGAACTTGTCGACTTTGACGTCACAGCGGCCCCTTGTCCGCTCATCACGTGTATTCGTCGCCTCCGCACGTTTCCCGCCAAAATTGTATGCCTCGGATCTGAATCACACAACAGTCGACCATTCGCTGCCACACTTTTGGCGCCACGTTCAAACCTGTCGATGCCAACCGCTCACCGTCCACCACGTGTCCCTGTGTGAGCAAGAACGCAGTGCTACACTTTTGGTGGTAAAGTTTGCTCGACAGTGGAATCCGCCATGACTATACAACAGCACGTTTGGACCGCACTAGAACGCCCTCTAATTGACTCGCTGCCACGTGCACGTAATAAATGTACAATCGCTGCGCCGCCAACCCGCTTACGTCACACACCCTCCATACACGCGATGAACATAGCCTTCTGTAAATACCTGGAAAATGACTCTTTATTTCAGACATTACGGACAGGCAGGTGTGTTCCAACTGACTTCTCCATGCTCACACAGCGAAACTCCAGAGCGCAGCTGACGTTCGCGCGGCCTGCTGAGCCCGCTCCATCGCCAGCTCCCTGGCCGGCTGACGTCAAGCGACCAGTGGTGCCCGCACTCTCCCACGGCCAGCGCGCCACGCAGGCAGCGAGCGGCGTCTCAGGGTCCCGCCACAAACGGTCAGCCATGCTCGTATCAGAGTCCGACTACATAAACATCTTTCCACGACAGCGAGCACTTAACTCTGGACACGATGGAACCTGTCGACCGCGTGCCTGACAAAGGATACGTTTGGCGCCAGAGTTTAACCGACAGTGGATTCCACCATGACCGTATAACAGCGCGTTTGCTTGTCACGAGAACGCTCGCTAATTCAGTCTCACCACCCCGCTATATTAAATAATTGAATTTACAATTTCATATACGTATGCAAACGTGTTCAACACCCTAATTTCAACTACTTTTCGAGGACCAGACCGCCACCTCCTCCTCCTAGGAACCAGCGCCAAGTTTGAAATCTGCCAATAAACAAAGCTCACTTGCGCTTCCGCCACCAACCTAAGAAAATTGTTTCAAACTAAGCCACCAGCACTCAACCTCTTCCTACACATTTCTGGTAAATGGACTCACCCTGCACTAGGTCCATGGATGGAGGAACGAACTTACTTTATTTAGGAATGGAGTGTATGTATCACACTGACATGTCCCACATCATACAGGCCTGCAAAACACTCCTACATAACTCATTTATAATGTTCTAGACACACGCTTGCTAATTGTAAACAGTTAAAAATAACTCATAGCACAGCCTACAGACATGCGAACCGCTTGTAAATAATGCAAAACATTTACCTCCAAATAGCCAAACAACTGATAATTTTCGGAAATAATTTCAGTGCATAGGCTGATGGAAGGAGGAACGAGTGTACTTTATTTATTTGCGACATATCTTTTTGAAACTTTTACTTCTCATAGGTTTCGATATGTAAGGCTGACATAAGGCAGTGTCTGAACTCCAGTAGTGCACTACACTTGGCAACACAACCACACCCATCAAGATATTCATTCCAATCCAGACCTGTAACTCCTCTACAGATAAATTTGTCCAGTTATTTGTCTACTCACTCACATTCTGACCAGGTTGCCGTTATTGCGCAAAAACAGCTCAGACTGCGCTGTGTTGCTCGGGGAAGTAAGGAAGGGCTGCACTCTATTTATTTGGAGCCCTTTTATTTAGTCGTGGAGTATATTTGTCACAAAACACCCGCACTGATCCCACTGTGGTCATCTGACACAGGCCACAAACACGTAAACAACTCCTAATTTCACCACACAATAGCAAACAGCTCTTAAGTAATGCAGTACACAATGTCAGCAGACGAGCTCTGTACTCTTAAACTCTCCAAATAAAGCACCGCACAGTGCACAGACATGCTCGCAAAATAGTGCAACAGACGCGCCCAAACACCACCAGCTGCCAAACCGACCAAAAGTCTCTGCTTCGCCTCCTCCAAACATGACCTCAACACAGTCGCATTCGCACCTATCATCGGAGAAATTGATATCGCCTATGTGTCTTAGATTACGCTCCAAGGCAGGCCGCGCGCACGTGCGGTCGTCGGGGAAGAGGATTCCAGAGTCTCCAGCCAAGTTCAGCTTCTGAGCACTCGTGACAGACGACACATGTGAAAGTTGCATTGTTCTTCTCATGTATACCGCCGGCGTCTCAGGTCTGGACCTGCCTTCACGTCTATTCTCAGAATAGCTCATAGCTCGTTGAAACACTCGATTAACGCGGCCGGGAAAACATTTACTACTCACATGCAACCGAGATGGTGACGGAAAACAAATCTTTCTGATCTACGCTGCAGGCGTTTGTAATCATTGAGAACACTCTATTTATTTTTTTTCGAACAACTTATTTAACCATACAGTGTATCTATCACGCTATCACAAAACACCAATCCCAGATGTGCCCTGGGCCATGTTGCACAGCCCACAGACACGCACTCAATCATAATTTCTGTACACACTCTAGCAAACTGCTACTAAGTAATACATCACAGAGATGTGTAGATACGCTCAGTACTCGTAAACAGAGCCTGCAGATCCGCTCGCAAAATAACTCAGCAGACGTGCGCAGGTACCCCCACTCTGCACCCTGCCCACAGGATCGTGAAGTCACCCATCCGTCTGATTTCAGACCTCGCACAGCCCCTGCTCGGCTTCTGCAAGCATAAGTTGGCGCGGTCAACGCGCTCGTCAGCGGTCAAAGCACACACATACGTCCGTCCACGACCGCGATCCGGAGCCGCGACCACCGAACATGGGTGAAAGTCAACTTTATATCAACATAGCATAATTCCAAAGCGCAGCCTCTATACGCTAGACACATCATAGCAGCACATGTCTTTACCTCCTATGACACTGTAGCACACTGCACATTGCTCCTCACACGACATTACACGGCCGTTTAACTAAACATAACTACACATCCCCGCTCTCGCCTCATCGCATGACCAGCCATCTAAAAACCTTCTCAATATTATTCTTACTTTAAAACATATCTTTTTTTTTTAAAAAAAAAAAAAAAGATCTATTTTACACCTCCCACTGCACCTAACCTCACACCCCTCCCACCATCAACATACGCAAACGTCCTCAACCCTACCTTGACAATCATATATCACCCCACAAACCATGTCTATCAATCAATTTACCATTTTCATCCCCTCTTTTCGAATTACAAACGTAGCCTCTATCTAAACACCAATCAACTCATTTTTCAACAGTAAAATTAATTTTACACACACCCAGAAATACCAACGCAATTAAAAAGTCAAACTTTTATACAGAGCATCAAGCACATACGACAATATTCAAAGCCCGGTCCATATTTACCACCTCCACCTGCAATTAAATACACTCCTGGAAATTGAAATAAGAACACCGTGAATTCATTTCCCAGGAAGGGGAAACTTTATTGACACATTCCTGGGGTCAGATACATCACATGATCACACTGACAGAACCACAGGCACATAGACACAGGCAACAGAGCATGCACAATGTCGGCACTAGTACAGTGTATATCCACCTTTCGCAGCAATGCAGGCTGCTATTCTTCCATGGAGACGATCGTAGAGATGCTGGATGTAGTCCTGTGGAACGGCTTGCCATGCCATTTCCACCTGGCGCCTCAGTTGGACCAGCGTTCGTGCTGGACGTGCAGACCGCGTGAGACGACGCTTCATCCAGTCCCAAACATGCTCAACGGGGGACAGATCCGGAGATCTTGCTGGCCAGGGTAGTTGACTTACACCTTCTAGAGCACGTTGGGTGGCACGGGATACATGCGGACGTGCATTGTCCTGTTGGAACAGCAAGTTCCCTTGCCGGTCTAGGAATGGTAGAACGATGGGTTCGATGACGGTTTGGATGTACCGTGCACTATTCAGTGTCCCCTCGACGATCACCAGTGGTGTACGGCCAGTGTAGGAGATAGCTCCCCACACCATGATGCCGGGTGTTGGCCCTGTGTGCCTCGGTCGTATGCAGTCCTGATTGTGGCGCTCACCTGCACGGCGCCAAACACGCATACGACCATCATTGGCACCAAGGCAGAAGCGACTCTCATCGCTGAAGACGACACGTCTCCATTCGTCCCTCCATTCACGCCTGTCGCGACACCACTGGAGGCGGGCTGCACGATGTTGGGGCGTGAGCGGAAGACGGCCTAACGGTGTGCGGGACCGTAGCCCAGCTTCATGGAAACGGTTGCGAATGGTCTTCGCCGATACCCCAGGAGCAACAGTGTCCCTAATTTGCTGGGAAGTGGCGGTGCGGTCCCTTACGGCACTGCGTAGGATCCTACGGTCTTGGCGTGCATCCGTGCGTCGCTGCGGTCCGGTCCCAGGTCGAAGGGGCACGTGCACCTTCCGCCGACCACTGGCGACAACATCGATGTACTGTGGAGACCTCACGCCCCACGTGTTGAGCAATTCGGCGGTACGTCCACCCGGCCTCCCGCATGCCCACTATACGCCCTCGCTCAAAGTCCGTCAACTGCACATACGGTTCACGTCCACGCTGTCGCGGCATGCTACCAGTGTTAAAGACTGCGATGGAGCTCCGTATGCCACGGCAAACTGGCTGACACTGACGGCGGCGGTGCACAAATGCTGCGCAGCTAGCGCCATTCGACGGCCAACACCGCGGTTCCTGGTGTGATCATTGCTTGTACAGCCCTCTCGCAGTGTCCGGAGCAAGTATGGTGGGTCTGACACACCGGTGTCAATGTGTTCTTTTTTCCATTTCCAGGAGTGTATTATTAGCATTGCCCCAACATTCTGCCAGCGCTCGATTTGTACCCATGTTTCCGCTCTTAACTGTTGTCACTAGCGGTCGAATACCACTATCTATAGATTGCATAACTTTCCACATAAAAAAAATCTCGCCCCACCGTTTAGAGACTCCTATATCCGAACACATAGCATCATTCAACTATCACTTGCTCTTATCTAATAACTCATCCATCTGGTCTGGGGGCAAGGTCATCCCTCCCTTCCTTTCTTTCAACAGCAGACAGCTATTTTTTTTACAGTGGTAGTTAAACTGCACCATCAACTTAACATCACTATTTGCGAAACATATCTTCAAATACATAAACACAGCGGTCCCACTGAGGACATGACCTTCAATATTACAGTTCTTAATCCAATAACCACCGAAACAAGTGCTAAATGCTCAAACTAATCCCACAGCACCTTACAAAGCGAGTGTTCGAACGCCGCCGGCAGAATGTCAAAGCCACATAGCTGTCCATCTAAACAGCCGTCCACTCAGCCCCAGGACCAGAATGCTGAAGTGGGCTCTCCCTATACCTGCTCTCCAGCTATTGTCTAACGACATACAGTGCACAAATGGATTCCTGAACAGCGCAGATCTCTATCTCCCCTTGCATCTCCAACAGGACATGTAAACAGTGTTTCCCCCAGCCAGCGAACCCGACGTCATTCACCCTTCGCTCACAATTTCCACTCGCGTACGTAAAACCATATTCACTCCTGCCAAAACTCACTTAATAATAAAAAAGCGTTCTCCCTTTCTAAGCATAGATGAGTATGCATTTATCTTCACCCATCAGATCTCTGCTATTTAAGTTGGAGAAAGACATATCTATTACCTTCTGCAACCTGTCTATAAACAGAACGATCTCAGTTACTACAACAGGACCTTGTTTTGATGATTCGCCGGAAATGCGCGCAATGTTGTGCGCCTCAAACTAGGTACAAGTACAACAGATCCTCAACACCCTATCATCTTTATCCTCTACCATCAAACAGTGAAAAAGTCACGTAGGTCCCAATGTGATCCACCTCCGGTGCAGACAAACGGAATTCACAATACTCCCCCTGAATAACTCAGAGTGCAGCCACCCAAGAATTCCTAACAGCTCGCCAAATCCAACACCTCAAACTACAGATGCCTAAATGAACAAGATCATATTAAATATACACACACGCTGCAGAGACACCTTTAAAGTTTGATCACCCATACTCTAAGCGAATGAGAAGCTGCCTCTGGCCCTTGTTCAAACAGTGTTTTCTAACACGCTTTGGCACACTGCCGAGCATTTCGTCTTTCTGCCGTGACTTCGAGGTCATTGTCTGATTCTAAACAGACATTAACATGGACTGATGCACGGACTCTCACAGGAAACTATACCTTGCACCTTATATATCATATTCTTACAGTCGATAGCATAACACTGAATGATTTTAAATAAAGGACACCCACAACACAAGGAAAATAGAAGAGCCTGCTGGCCTTGTAGCCACTTCCCTCGAAAGTGATTGACCTCCTCTACATTTAAACTAATATGCCTTAGTGACCGAATAGTTTATAACTCTGCATTCAATTTCTAGTGATTGGTCATTTTTGCACACAAGTACAGGATCACCGTTTTCGGTGCTAGCAACCCTGGAAGTTGCAGTCCATCAACCAAAATTTCTCCCCCAACTCAAGCAAGCATTGTCAGTCAATCATTATGTCATACCCAACGCACAGATGCGATGGATAAGACACCACCGATCTACTGTAATATTATCCATCACAGCTGATATCGTGAAAAATTTTGCAGTAAGTCCAACACTGGCCAATCATGTGACAGCTTGTTTTCTTAATTTCAGTGTCATAGCTAAACCATAAATTCTCTACTTTGCAAGTATCATTGCGACCATTCATAGATGACTGCTCAGCACGTCCATTCACACTTAATTCTAGAACACATAATGACGATCAAATTATACCAGACAACGCTATACATATTTCTAAGACCTCGCGCGTAGTACTCGATCAATCTCTCTGCGTATGGCGGTCACAGAGATATCTAGTCCTCTTACGTTAAAAGACCATCCTCACCTCGGCATTGACCTACCTACCCCGCAACATCACTACCCAATTATTCCTCAACCGAGTAATCGAATACAGCTACACTCCACCTCTCTTGACTGAACAGAGCTTTCCTAGTCCTAACCCATCCAAGTGCACCACATTTCTCGAAATGTAACCAAGTCTTGGAGCTTAGCACACCATATCGATCTATTGTAACAGATCTCAAAGTGCTTTAATTTAATAGCATACAGTTAAGAAGAACAAGAACGAAGCGATATTTATACACAACGTAGTTCGATGGATTTTTAAGCAAATCATCCAATCTATCATGTGTAAAGTATTGTTCCAGAGTCCATGATCAATGCATTGAAGGTTCCGGTAGGAGAGAGAGAGAGAGAGAGAGAGAGAGAGAGAGAACATAAACACACACTCCTAAGACTAGAACGTTCAGCACTTAAAAACGGGCAATAACCATAGATCGCTTACTTTTCCGTCCAGTCAGACATACATCCTTCTCCCCGGTCACCCTACGCTGAGCTATCTCTACCCCAATCGTAAAACTTTTCCTTTCTATGATACGAACGCAATATAGCCCTGCGGACACGCCTAGTGCCCAATGATCACACCAGATCACGAGTCAGAAATAATACTATTACTCCATCAGGTCTATATAAAAAATGATAGTTATTAGCAGCCGGTACATCCTACAAGCAAACAGATACGTATAACAGCAGCATCCAACATGTGAAAATTACAAGTCATCCCGACACCGACTCTGTAAACACCCGTCTGTCGGGTAAGTGTCTACACAATGATTACAGCCCCTCACAAATACCCACAGCTAACTTAGTTATGACGCTGAAGTCTCGGTTTTACACCAAGCACGCGACAGGGTGCGGATCGCATAAAGCAAAGTGCGTTTAGAGGAATATGTCAACTTTCATCACACATGAGATGGAAGTCCTCTGATGACCGATGGGTTCACAGTTAATGATCGCAAGTAGACAGCACTTTAAACCACATACCGAACACGTAGCCGCATACGACTAGAACGCTGGCTATATCACGTGACTAAAGCATCCAAATAGAATACTCGGAAAAAAAATCTACCTTCAGCAACCTGTCCTTCTCTAGAATAAATGAGTCAACATTCGAATCGTACCTAGTTGCAGCTCTGTCTTAATCGATCATCCCGTACACCCTTTGTTATCATTTGACACAGATGTGAGTAAGTTTAGACGTGAATGATCCTCTGTCCTCCTGAAAAGCATCAAATACAGTATTCAACTCGCATGTATCACTGCTACCTCAGTAGACATACACTATAATACGAACTCAACGAGAAAAAATTGCCTTCTTATTCGGCTCGCTTCGACATCATCGTTTTCCTGCATTCCTCTTGTTGCCGCATACTTGACTCCGTGTACCAATTCCCCCTGTGAACCAAAAGGTAAGCAAGTACGTTCTCATTTTCACCGCATTTTGGTGTATATTAGGTTAGTTTATAACTATGCGCTAATCAGTTTTCGCATTTCTTTCGATTTTATGTCACATCCATCCATGCGACCGCGACATAAGTTATCGTTCTGTGTTCTAAAATTTTCTCTAAATGTAACCAAGGCGTATCCAGTCACCTCCACATTCGAACGTTAACCCTACTCTACCGCCGGTCCTGGATGCCTTGCGCAAGGCGTGCATGTACATAGAGATACAGATAACAGAGCAACCGCTCTCCGAATGTGTCATGTTTGGGGGAGGCTGAGCACAGACTTTTCAACGGTTTGGCAGCTGGTGGTGTTTGCGCGCGTCTGTTGCACTATTTTGCGAGCATGTCTGTGCACTGTGCGGTGCTTTATTTGGAGAGTTTAAGAGTACAGAGCTCGTCTGCTGACATTGTGTACTGCATTACTTAAGAGCTGTTTGCTATTGTGTGGTGAAATTAGGAGTTGTTTACGTGTTTGTGGCCTGTGTCAGATGACCACAGTGGGATCAGTGCGGGTGTTTTGTGACAAATATACTCCACGACTAAATAAAAGGGCTCCAAATAAATAGAGTGCAGCCCTTCCTTACTTCCCCGAGCAACACAGCGCAGTCTGAGCTGTTTTTGCGCAATAACGGCAACCTGGTCAGAATGTGAGTGAGTAGACAAATAACTGGACAAATTTATCTGTAGAGGAGTTACAGGTCTGGATTGGAATGAATATCTTGATGGGTGTGGTTGTGTTGCCAAGTGTAGTGCACTACTGGAGTTCAGACACTGCCTTATGTCAGCCTTACATATCGAAACCTATGAGAAGTAAAAGTTTCAAAAAGATATGTCGCAAATAAATAAAGTACACTCGTTCCTCCTTCCATCAGCCTATGCACTGAAATTATTTCCGAAAATTATCAGTTGTTTGGCTATTTGGAGGTAAATGTTTTGCATTATTTACAAGCGGTTCGCATGTCTGTAGGCTGTGCTATGAGTTATTTTTAACTGTTTACAATTAGCAAGCGTGTGTCTAGAACATTATAAATGAGTTATGTAGGAGTGTTTTGCAGGCCTGTATGATGTGGGACATGTCAGTGTGATACATACACTCCATTCCTAAATAAAGTAAGTTCGTTCCTCCATCCATGGACCTAGTGCAGGGTGAGTCCATTTACCAGAAATGTGTAGGAAGAGGTTGAGTGCTGGTGGCTTAGTTTGAAACAATTTTCTTAGGTTGGTGGCGGAAGCGCAAGTGAGCTTTGTTTATTGGCAGATTTCAAACTTGGCGCTGGTTCCTAGGAGGAGGAGGTGGCGGTCTGGTCCTCGAAAAGTAGTTGAAATTAGGGTGTTGAACACGTTTGCATACGTATATGAAATTGTAAATTCAATTATTTAATATAGCGGGGTGGTGAGACTGAATTAGCGAGCGTTCTCGTGACAAGCAAACGCGCTGTTATACGGTCATGGTGTCGGTTAAACTCTGGCGCCAAACGTATCCTTTGTCAGGCACGCGGTCGACAGGTTCCATCGTGTCCAGAGTTAAGTGCTCGCTGTCGTGGAAAGATGTTTATGTAGTCGGACTCTGATACGAGCATGGCTGACCGTTTGTGGCGGGACCCTGAGACGCCGCTCGCTGCCTGCGTGGCGCGCTGGCCGTGGGGGAGTGCGGGCACCACTGGTCGCTTGACGTCAGCCGGCCAGGGAGCTGGCGATGGAGCGGGCTCAGCAGGCCGCGCGAACGTCAGCTGCGCTCTGGAGTTTCGCTGTGTGAGCATGGAGAAGTCAGTTGGAACACACCTGCCTGTCCGTAATGTCTGAAATAAAGAGTCATTTTCCAGGTATTTACAGAAGGCTATGTTCATCGCGTGTATGGAGGGTGTGTGACGTAAGCGGGTTGGCGGCGCAGCGATTGTACATTTATTACGTGCACGTGGCAGCGAGTCAATTAGAGGGCGTTCTAGTGCGGTCCAAACGTGCTGTTGTATAGTCATGGCGGATTCCACTGTCGAGCAAACTTTGCCTCCAAAAGTGTAGCACAGCGTTCTCGCTCGCACAGGGACACGTGGTGGATGGTGAGCGGTCGGCATCGACAGGTTTGAACGTGGCGCCAAAAGTGTGGCAGCGAATGGTCGACCGTTGTGTGATTCAGCTCCGAGGCAGACAATTTTGGCGGGAAACGTGCGGAGGCGACGAATACACGTGGTGAGCGGACAAGGGGCCGCTGTGACGTCAAACTCGACAAGTTCCAGCGTGTCCAGCGAAAACATGTTTACGACGTGTTAGCGATCGCTGGGCTCGCCCCCCGCACTAGTGGCCGGCCGCCTCACGTGACAGGCATAGGCAGTGTCTCCGAGCGCTGGCCAGGGGGTGGCAAGGATTTGAACTAATTCAGTTGGAGCGCGGACGTCATGGTGACTGCACTGCGATATCAAAGATGTGTGTGCTGACTGTGTTGGAGAACAAGTGATGACCGTACTGCTTGAAATTGTAAGTAGACTGTTTAGTTTTTTTATTGGTAACGCCACGTAGCGCTCTTTATGAAAATCACTGGCTGTACTGTGTGCAGTCTGTGGCTGGTTTGCATTGTTATAATATTCGCAATTGTAGTGTTGGGCAGTTGGCTGTGAACAGCGCATAGCGTTGCGCAGTTGGAGGTGAGCCGCCAGCAGTGGTGGATGTGGGGAGAGAAATGGCGGAGTTTTGATATTTGTAAGAATGGATGTTATGAACTCTTACATATATTATGACTTTTGATGACTATTAAGGTAAATACATAGTTTGTTCTCTAACAAAGTCTTTCATTTGCTAACTATGCCTATCAGTAGTTAGTGCCTTTAGTAGTTTGAATCTTTTATTTAGCTGGCAGTAGTGGCGCTCGCTGTATTGCAGTAGTTCGAGTAACGAAGATTTTTGGTGAGGTAAGTGATTTGTGAAAGGTATAGGTTAATGTTAGTCAGGGCCATTCTTTTGTAGGAATTTTTGAAAGTCAGATTGCGTTGCGCTAAAAATATTGTGTGTCAGTTTAAGCACAGTCATGTATAATTGTTCAAAGGGGACGTTTCAAAATAAAGTCTTCAGTCCCTTCCCCCCTGCAAAATCAAAGGACATGACTTACGTTACTATGAGAGCAGTTTATTATTTCACGCGATTATGATAGGCTACCAGTGAAAAAAGATAAGTAAGGGAGAAAGTTCGTACTTGTGATCAATTATGGTGTTGGGATTTGTACTTGTGATAGATTTTTGTTATGGATGTAAGGAAAATGGCTTTCTCGCCGAGAAAATCGGACATCTTGAATAAATAGTAAATGACAATAATACATAGAAGTACAGTTTTCGAGATATTATCGTGTTGGAATTTGAATTTGGCGTGATTTTCTATGTTAGTGGAGGTAGGCCAATAATAAATAATAATAAATGATAATAAATGAACATAAATAATAATAAATAATAATGAATGAAAATAAATAATAATGAATAATAATAAACAAAAGTAAGCTTTTGCTGCCATTATCGTGTTGGTATTTGAATTTGTAGGAATTTTCTAGTGGAGGTAGGCCTATAATAAGAAATGATAAGGAATGATAATAAATGACAATGAATGATAATGAATGTTAATAAATGATAATGAATAATAATACAAGTACATAACAAGACTCGAGCGAGGTGGCGCAGTGGTTAGACACTGGACTCGCATTCGGGAGGACGACGGTTCAATCCCGCGTCCGGCCATCCTGATTTAGGTTTTCCGTGATTTCCCTAAATCACTCCAGGCAAATGCCGGGATGGTTCCTCTGAAAGGGCACGGCCGACTTCCTTCCCCATCCTTCCCTAATCCGATGAGACCGATGACCGCGCTGTCTGGTCTCCTTCCCCAAACCAACCAACCAACATAACAAGACAAGTACGGCCTTTGCATTATTCTGTTGGAATTTAAACTTCCCGCCATTTTTCCTTCTGGAGGCTTAGGTTAGTGGACATAGCAAAATTGAACTATTTCCCTGCCAAAATTCAAAATTCCCGCCATTTTTTCTTGAGCTTAGGTTAGTGGACGTAGCACAATTGCCCTATTCACCCTCCAATATCCGCCATCTTGGATGATGTCATGCACTGATGCCAAGTCTACATGCCACCATCTTGGATGGCGTCATCACCGCCGTCTTGAATAAATTTGGCAACAATGCAGCCTGTCATGTTGCGAAGGTTGCCCTACTACTGGCATGGTCTGGGTCAGATACCTATTCCAGAGTGCACTCGGCTATGGCAACAGGTACCATACCAGGCTTCATAATATAGCGGGCCATCGATTTGATGTTTCTGCAGGGTAAAGTAGCCAGTACCCGCTACACAGCACAGACTGTTATCCGTGTGCTAGAGGGACAGTTGACCTAGCAGTTTGATCCCTGGCCCCGCCCCCGCCCCCGCCCCCCTTTTTAAACCAACCAACCGTGTGCTAGTGTAATTTATTCAACAGGAAGATGATGTCGTTTCTCACCAGGACAACGCACGTCCACTTACAGCTGCCACGACGCAACATGCTGTTCCTGGTGTACCACTGCCCTGGCCAGGAAGACCACCATATCTCTCGCCAATTGAACACGTATGGAACACGATGAAGTGGAAACTTACTCGTTCTCCAGGCCCAGAGAGAGCCATTGTCGCATTTCCACAAAAGGCTTGGGACAATGTATCGCAGGATGCCATTTGGCACCTTTCTGGTCGTTTGCGTGTGAGAATACACACCCGTGTTGCCGCCAAAGGAAGTCAGACTGTGCCCTGATGCGACTGTTTGGGCACGCTTTTATTGAAGGTGACATGTGTGTCTCGTTCGGTCTGAACTTATCATAATATACACCTGCAATGATGAACTCCTGTCACTCACTTGTCCTTGAGGGAGTTACATTTTTTTAAAGAAAGTCTATTAAAATGATAAATTGATAATAATCTTAAAGTCAGTTTTTCTTTTGTTGGTCACTGTTATGAGTCAAATGGAACAGGGCCAAACGAATTTTTGTAAAATTATTTAAGTGTATGTGATTGGTTCAAAATGGCTCTGCGCACTATGCGCCTTAACTTCTGAGGCCATCAGTCGCCTAGAACTTAGAACTAATTAAACCTAACGAACCCTAAGGACATCATACACATCCATGCCCGAGACAGGATTCGAACCTGCAACCGTAGCGGTCGCTCGGTTCCAGACTGCAGCGCCTAGAACCGCACGGCCACTCCGGCCGACTTTATGTGATTACCAGCTGCCATTAGTCTGTTAGCAAACAAAACAGTAATGTATCAGTGAAGCACATTGCGTCTGAGAGTGAAGTTACTAGTGCGTAGAACCCTGGGAATAGAGACCCGCAACTTCTGTGGTTAAGATAATGTACATGGAGTGCGTCTGTGATCGTTCGTATGCTAATTAAGATGCATTGTGATGGAATGCGCATGCACGCTCCATCTCTGTACTGAATAAGCAATTCCCATTTTTTCTTTAAATGAATGCCTCGGGCACCAGTAGGAGATGTTAACTTGTCATGATTGGCAGCAAGATAAAAGCAAAGTAGAGACGATTATTGTAGATTAAAATATATAAATTTTGAATAACATATAATGTAAAATTAGAGCAGAGATATAGTTGTGCTAATTTTGTTATTTATAAGAAAATTATCTAATTTAACTGTTGTATGAGGGAAGGAACTTTTTGTATACTTTGTTTTGTATAGAATTATCAGTAGAGCACCTAAAAGAAAAGTTGGAAAAACGTTTTAATGTGCCTGAACAATAAGGATTGTGAAGTAAGAATGGTCGGGAATGTGGAACCTAACTTCGAGCAGAGTGTTATAATAAAGGTGGTTGTGCGATGTGAGCTCTGAGCCGTTTACTGTGACCTGATGGAAGTTTAAAGAGAATCTGGAATTAAGTATGGCCAAACATCAAAATCCAATTGAGAAAAGCTCAAGTTACGAATGAAAAAACCACTAATAGAAGACAATCTAAATCTGGCTTCGTGTATCACCTCCAGTCAATGCTAGACTTGTTTTTGCGCAACAGTGGAAACATGTTAAATGAACTAAAAACATGAAGGGTAATTATTCCATACAGTTCTGCTCTGTCAAAGCCATACGGGAACATTTGTACCGTGCGGTTCTAGGCGCTTCAGTCTGGAATCGCGCGACCGCTACGGTCGCAGGTTCGAATCCTGTCTCGGGCATGGATATGTGTGATGTCCTTAGGTTAGTTAGGTTTAAGTAGTTCTAAGTTCTAGGGGACTGATGACCTCAGATGTTAAGTCCCATAGTACTCAGAGCAATTTGAAACATTTGAACGTTTGTAATAAATACTATCTGTGTCGATCAGAGTTCGAGCATTAATTTACACTACGATTATACGGACCTGTATCAGCAGTATTACGCGTGATTGTGGGCTTGTTTATTACATTTTAAATAGAAGAACAATAGATTTTAAGCGAAAAAGAGAATTCTGTTTATCTCTGGAACATTACGTAAATATGTTGGTTATTGTACTTATTTAAAGTGATACAGATGTGAACTGCTCTTAAATGTTTAAAATTATTACTCTGATTTAGAAACACAATTTCCGAGCAAAAGAGATCAAAAACAATTCTGGACAATACAAATTACAAACTTATCACTTGCTTTACAAAGTGTAAAACTGCTGCTGATTCTTTTCACGCAATGGATACAGTAAACTAGGAAGTGATTGAGAAATGATAATTATTTACTATTGTCTGCCCCTGGTAACTGAGTGGTCAGCGCTACAGAATGTCGTACCTAATGGCCCGGGTTCGATTCGCGCCTGGATCGGAGATTTTCTACGCTCAGGGACTGGGTGTTGTGTTGTCCCTATCATCGTCATTTCATCCCCATCGACACGCAAGTCGCCGAAGTGGCGTCAATTCGAAAGTCTTACACCAGGCGAACGATCTACCCGACGGGTGGCCCTAGCCACACGGCATTTTATTTATTTACTATTTTGTTTTCAGTCAAATTGACAATATACGTTATTATCATAGGACCATGGATATACGGGGTGTTCGGAGATTCACGTTAAAAACTTCTAGGACTAGGACAGCGATTATAAAATATTTTGAATTGGAACTTACATCCGGAAACGTATTGTTTCCATGGTAGAACCATTTGAAAACATGTTGGTAACGCGACAACTTTTATAATGAACTGATTAGATGTGACCCATTACATCACTTTTTTTTGCAGTTCCACTGATTAACAGCCAAAGGAATTGCTCGTACACTCGTTGATGGGTTTTCTCCAACGTGATGCAGTACAGTCACTTCCAATATTGGGTGTGTGGCGTCTCCTTCAAGAGCCGCAGTCACTCCTGCTGACGGTGAAGGTATCCTTTCTCGGAGCCGTTATGTACTTGTGACGAAAAGGGTACGCAATAGGGTCAGAGCCGGCCGCGGTGGTCTCGCGGTTCTAGGCGCGCAGTCAGGAACCGTGCGACTGCTACGGTCGCAGGTTCGAATCCTGCCCCGGGCATGGATGTGTGTGATGTCCTTTGGTTAGTTAGGTTTAAGTAGTTCTAAGTTCTAGGGGACTAATGACCACAGCAGTTGAGTCCCATAGTGCTCAGAGCCATTTGAACCATTTGAATAGGGTCAGACGTTGTGGATAACGATGTTGATAAAGGCAAGGAGCAGCTGTTCCATTACAGTGAGCTTCGCCATTCAGAAGGATCATGTCGGTGTATTCCGCAAACGTGTACTCAACCATGTTGCTCCAACACCGACAGACATGTCAATGAGACTCGAACCAGTTCAGAAGGTAGGACAGACGTCAAATAACATCAGCCGATCCGACGTAACCACGCCCACCCACCATGACTACTCTGTTGCACATCTACCTAGCCAACGTGTTTTCAGACGACTGTAGGTAGCATGGAAACGGATCATTTCCGGACGTGGATTCCTATTCAAAATATTATGTACTCACTTCCCTCTACAAGTCTAGACGTTTGTAACGGGAATTTTCGAACACTCTGTAAGTATCCTTGGATTTATCATTACATCCTCGGTGGGATAGTAAGTGACCAGTATATTTGGAAGTTATATTGTGGCTTTAAGAACTTGTCCTAGTAGATAATACACTCGGATGACCGTATACTAAAAATGGTGTCTGAACATTCGATCATTGTGCTGTGGAGTGTTAAAGAAACATGGTTATATCTACACATTGCATTCAGTTACTTGTGTTAATGATTATTACTGAACTAACTCCATTTGCTTTCGAAATAATGGGTAGGAGAGTAATGCCTATAGGGTGTCCCACTCAAACCTCCCTCCTTGATTTCAAGGACCCAGTAGAGAAAAACCACAGTAGATATGACAATGAAAACTGCACCACATTGTAGAGCATCTCAAAGAATTTATATTCCCGCGTCAGAAGTGCCAAGTATCGTCGCCAGACTGCAGCATGGTCGCTTGAAGTGAAAATGGTGACTCCCCAGCAGTGCGCACAAGCAGTAGTGTGGTTTGCATGAACAAAGTCGCAGATTATTGTGAAAAGAAATTATCTTCGTATGTATAAATGTGATCCACCTGACGTGAAAACAATTGGGGAATGGTACAGGAATTTTCTGGACACAGGAAGTGTTCTGAAACATTGTGGCAGTGCACTTTAAGGAGTTTCAGAAGAAACTGTGAAAACGTTTCTCAGAAGCCCACGTAAGTCAATTCGTCAGGCATCTAGGCAACGTGATGCACTTCGATCAACATTGCATCGTGTAGTTCACTAGCGTCTTCATACGTGTGCTTACAAAGTGCAAATTCTGCAACATTTGACGCCGTGCCACAAATCACGCCGACAACAGTTTGCTGCGGATATGCTGCAGCGTATTGATATGGATGCCAGCTTCCTGGAAATATGAAACTTCCTGGCAGATAAAAACTGTGTGCCAGACCGAGACTCGAACTCGGGAGCTTTGCTTTTCGCGTGCAAGTGCTCTACCAACTGAGCTACCCAAGCACGACTCACGCCCCGTCCTCACAGCTTTACTTCAGCCAGTATCTCGTCTCCTACCTACCAAACTTTACAGAAGCTCTCCTGCGAACCTTGCAGAACTAGCACTCCTGAAAGAAAGGATATTGCGGACACATGGCTTAGCCACAGCCTCAGGTAAGTTTCCATCCTGGAAATATGTTTATTCTCAGATGAGGCAACCTTTCATCTATCAGGATGGGTTAATAGGCATAATGTTCGGATCTGGGGTTCGCAAAATCCGCACATTGTCATTGAACTTGTTTGTGATCGCCCTAAACTAATGGTCTTGTGCGGGCTAATGCACGGCAGGTCTGTTCGACCATTCTTCTTTACGGAACAAGCAGTGAGTGTGTCAGTCTATCTGGACGTGTTAGAACAGCTTGTGTACCCTCAGATACAAGACTTGCAACCCAACATCATTTTACAATATGGAGCTAGCCGCATTGGTCAACGGCTGTTCGCAAGTTCCTGCATAACAAATTTCCCAATCAGATGTGGAGGACCCATTGCCTAGCCACCACGTTCACCTGACATTACGCCGCTTGATTTCTTCATGTGGGGATTCGTGAAGGACTGCGTATATGCGACCAAACTGCACGATATTCCTACGTTTCGACATGGTATCACTGATGCGATTGCGACAATAACAGAGGAAATGTTACAAAGAACATGGCAAGAAATTGAATATAGACTCGATATTCTTCGTGCTACAAATGGTTCACATTAAGAGGTGTATTGATGACAAATAAATAAATTATTTGAGATGCTCTACAATGTGGTGCATTTTTCATTACTGTATCTACTGTGTTTTTTTTTTCCTGGGCCTTTGAATTCAGGGAGCTTTGAGTGGGACACCCTGTACAACGGTCCAAGTCCGATGCATTAAGATTTAGGTTAAACATGCATCATTGTATTTTGTAATTACACTCCTGGAAATTGAAATAAGAACACCGTGAATTCATTGTCCCAGGAAGGGGAAACTTTATTGACACATTCCTGGGGTCAGATACATCACATGATCACACTGACAGAACCACAGGCACATAGACACAGGCAACAGAGCATGCACAATGTCGGCACTAGTACAGTGTATATCCACCTTTCGCAGCAATGCAGGCTGCTATTCTCCCATGGACACGATCGTAGAGATGCTGGATGTAGTCCTGTGGAACGGCTTGCCATGCCATTTCCACCTGGCGCCTCAGTTGGACCAGCCTTCGTGCTGGACGTGCAGACCGCGTGAGACGACGCTTCATCCAGTCCCAAACATGCTCAATTGGGGACAGATCCGGAGATCTTGCTGGCCAGGGTAGTTGACTTACACCTTCTAGAGCACGTTGGGTGGCACGGGATACATGCGGACGTGCATTGTCCTGTTGGAACAGCAAGTTCCCTTGCCGGTCTAGGAATGGTAGAACGATGGGTTCGATGACGGTTTGGATGTACCGTGCACTATTCAGTGTCCCGTCGACGATCACCAGTGGTGTACGGCCAGTGTAGGAGATCGCTCCCCACACCATGATGCCGGGTGTTGGCCCTGTGTGCCTCGGTCGTATGCAGTCCTGATTGTGGCGCTCACCTGCACGGCGCCAAACACGCATACGACCATCATTGGCACCAAGGCAGAAGCGACTCTCATCGCTGAAGACGACACGTCTCCATTCGTCCCTCCATTCACGCCTGTTGCGACACCACTGGAGGCGGGCTGCACGATGTTGGGGCGTGAGCGGAAGACGGCCTAACGGTGTGCGGGACCGTAGCCCAGCTTCATGGAGACGGTTGCGAATGGTCCTCGCCGATACCCCAGGAGCAACAGTGTCCCTAATTTGCTGGGAAGTGGCGGTCGGTCCCCTACGGCACTGCGTAGGATCCTACGGTCTTGGCGTGCATCCGTGCGTCGCTGCGGTCCGGTCCCAGGTCGACGGGCACGTGCACCTTCCGCCGACCACTGGCGACAACATCGATGTACTGTGGAGACCTCACGCCCCACGTGTTGAGCAATTCGGCGGTACGTCCACCTGGCCTCCCGCATGCCCACTATACGCCCTCGCTCAAAGTCCGTCAACTGCACATACGGTTCACGTCCACGCTGTCGCGGCATGCTACCAGTGTTAAAGACTGCGATGGAGCTCCGTATGCCACGGCAAACTGGCTGACACTGACGGCGGCGGTGCACAAATGCTGCGCAGCTAGCGCCATTCGACGGCCAACACCGCGGTTCCTGGTGTGTCCGCTGTGCCGTGCGTGTGATCATTGCTTGTACAGCCCTCTCGCAGTGTCAGGAGCAAGTATGGTGGGTCTCACACACCGGTGTCAATGTGTTCTTTTTTCCATTTCCAGGAGTGTATTGTATTAGTAGCAGAACTTTACTTCGTTATGTCAAAATTATTCTTTTCATATAACTAACTTTTAAATAAACGGTATTTACCTCCGCAGCTGAGTGGTCAGCGCAATTGCCTGCTATGCGGGGGACCCAGGTTCAATTCCTGGCCTATCAGGAATGTTTCCTTGGTGGGAGGACTGCAGTAGGATTCACTCAGCCTCATGATGCCAGCTGAGAAGCTACATGAACGACAAGTAGCAGCACCAGACCTTTTAACCCAGCAACGGCTGAGAGGCCAGCCTCCTAGCCGCAGGCCCTTCTGCAGCGCAGGCCGCTGGCTGACGGCGGCACGGCGTCGGGACCGATTGGCCTGTCTGTGACCAGAACGGCATTCCTTTCTTTAGCTTTCCTTCAAACAGACAGTAGAATATTGTATGTTGTTGCATGTGTCTATACTGTGGGACAGAGGAAGGTAGGAATGGAGGTGGTGTGTGTAGTGTAGAAGTTGGTGCAGAAGTCTGGCAGAACTGGGATACCTGTCTATAAGCAAGGACCTCGACTGACAGTCATTACTGAAAGTAAACTCCCGACTGACCTTTCAGAGGATGTGGACTGCCTCACACCTAGTAGGAAATTGTTGACCGGCAGTAGTTTCTCTCTCTCTCTCACGGTACACTGGAAGAATTCACCCTGAATTTTTCCTTACGTTAGATTAACCAGCAGAATTCTTCGACCTGTCAGTCGAATCAATCGTTAAACACTTTAATTGCAGTTGCATAACGCCCTCTTTTTCCACGAAAAACATTTTTAAAAGAATGTGTTCTATTATGAAAGCAAACCATATTACTTTCGAGAGTTATACTATGTAATCAAAAGTATCCGGACACCTCGCTGAAAATGACTTACAACTTCGTGGCGCCCTCCATCAGTAATGCTGGAATTCAGTATGGTGTTGGCCCACCCTTAGCCTTGACGACAGGTTCCACTCTCGAGGGCATACGTTGAATCTGGTCCTGGAAGGTTTCTTGGGGAATGGCAGCCCATTCTTCACGGAGTGCTGCACAGAAGAGAGGTATCAAAGTTGGTTGGCCAGGCCTGGCACGAAGTCGGCGTTCCGAAACATCCCAAAGGTGTTCTGTAGGATTCAGGTCAGGACTCTGTGCAGGCCAGTCCATTGCAGGGATGTTACTGTCGTGTAACCACTCCGCCACAGGCCGTGCATTATGAACAAATGCTCCATCGTGTTGAAAGATGCAGTCGCCATCCCCAAATTGCTGTTCACCAGTGGGAAGCAAGAAGATGTTTAAAACATCATTATAGGCCAATGCTGTGGTAGTACCGCGCAATACAACAAGTTGTGCAAGCCCCTCTGCATGAAAAATACGACCACACCCTAACACTACCTCCTCCGAATTTTACTGTTGGCACTACACACGCGGGCAGATGATGTTCACTGAGCATTCACCAAATCCACACCCTGCCATCGGATCGCCACATTGCGTACCGTGATTTGTCACTCCACCCGTTTTTCCACTGTTCAATCGTCCAATGTTTACGCTCCTTACAGCAAGCGGGGCGTTGTTTGACATTTACAGGCGTGACGTGTGGCTTATTACCAGCCACTTGACCATGAAATACAAGTATAATCACCTCCCGCCTAACTGTCATAGGACTTTCAGTGGATCCTGGCGCTCCGGCCGGTGTGGCCGAGCGGTTCTAGGCGCTACAGTCTGAAACCGCGTGACCGCTACGGCCGCAGGTTCGAATCCTGCCTCGGGCGTGGATGTGTGTGATGTCCTCAGGTTAGTTAGGTTTAAGTAGTTATAAGTTCTAGGAGACTGATGACCTCAGAAGTTATGCCCCATATTGCTCAGAACCATTTGAACCATTTTTGATCCTGACGCAGGTTGGGATTCCTGTGTGATGCTCTGAATAGATGTCCGCCTGTTACACATTACGACCGTCTTCATCTGTCGGCGGTCTCTGTCAGTCAATAGACGAGGTCGGCCTGTACGCTTTTGTGCTGTACGTGTCCCAAGACATTTCCACTTCACTATCACATCAGAAACAGGGGACTTAGGGATGTTCAGGAGTTTGGAAATCTCGCGTACAGATGTATGACACAAGTAACACCCAATCACCTGACCACGTTCGAAGTCCGTGAGTTCCGTTGAGCGCCCCATTCTGCTCTCTTACGATGTTTAATGACCATTTGATGACATAGTGTATATACACACACACACACAAGTTCACGTGCGCGCGCGCGTTGTGTGTGTGTTTGTGTGTGTGTGTAAGAGAGAGAGAGATATTTGGGGGGGGGGGGATGGGGTGTACGTGTGCGAGCAAGGGAGAGTAAGTGAGTGCAAGGGTGAGTGGGAGAGTGTGTGTAGGAGTCTCAAACAGTGTGAGAGAGATTGAGTAGCTGAACACCTTTGTAGATCAGTGGTTTGTACCGTTGGGTCTGTGGTTCAGTTTGTGACTATACATGTTTGTGGGCTGTACTTGGTGCGTGGGTAGTTCAGTGATTATGTGTGTGGGACTGTATGTTTGTGGCTCGATGGCAGTTGTGTAGTAGGGTGTCCAGGTGAGTGGACTGGTTGAATTGTGTGTGGCTGAATTGATCATTGGCTGTGCAGTTAGTGTTAGATTGCAGGCTGGGTCGATGAGTACACGTGTGTTGTTGGATCTTTGCTCAGATGTGTGGACTTATGTCTGCCCTGATAGCTGAATGGTCAGCATGACGGACTGTCGTCCTAATGGGCCCGGGTTCGACTCCCTGGATCGGGAGATTTCTCCGCTCAGGGACTGGGTGTTGTGTTGTCTTCATCACAATATCATCCCCATCCGGTGCGCAGGTCGGCCAATGTGGCGTCGAATGTAATAAGACCTGCACCTAGGCGGCCGGACCTGCCCTGTAAGGGGCCTCCCGGCCAATGTCGCCAAACGCTCATTTCGATTTTGTGGACTTATGAATGGCTTATGAGTTTGTGGCAAGGTGTGAGAAATGTTCAGTTCTTTTGGTGTATGGTTGTGTGTATAGGTTTTTTGGTGGGGAGGCAAGCTTGGTGGTTGGGTAGACTAATGTGTGGTTGGATTAGTGGATGTGTCACAAGGTTTCAGTATGGTTCAATTCGTGTGTGGTTGGGTAAGTGTTTGGGAGTTCGGTAGAGTGGGTGGATGCATCATTGGTAACTGACTGTCCCTGACAGACTGAAATTATGTTCCAGACCAGCAGTTGTAAACAGACCTTGCTGTCTGCTGCCAATGTTCTTATCGACCGAATTGTCTGAGCATGGTTCATCACTCATCTTCACTGCTTCTGCTATGCCAGTACTTGTCTCCTGCTTTCCCTGCTTATTCTATTGCAGAGTGAAAGATTCAGTGTGCACTGGATAAGTATTTGGGTGATTGGTTGGTGGGTGCATACATCTTTGAGCTAGGGAATTTGTGGTATATTATGTGTTTAGGACAGTTTGTGATATTGCTCGCCCAGTTTCATTTGGCATACATCACATGTATTTTGAATGTACTATATGTATCATTCGATACATTTAATTAAAGTCATGCATCTTATGTAAAGTCGATTTTCAGATTGTATGTGTCGCTAACAGCTTTCTGACTCTGAGAGCTTGTCTGTAGTATCAATAATATTGTCAGTGAGCAGTAACTTTAGTTTGATATTAAACACTGTTGACTGAGCACTTTTTCATCAAGCAGGTGTTAATCAATGCTGTAATTGTGTAATTAACTTCCCGATTCACAGCTGTTAATATTAGTATAGGTAGTATTGTTGATTTACTATGCTAATTTGAGCTACAGTACTGCAGTGTTGTTATTAACATATGTCTGTTTATTTCTTGGCAATTTAGTACATGCTGCTCGGAGATACCTGCAGTGAAAAGTTATGGACTGCAGAGGATGTGAGGTAGAATTACGGAAATACTCCACTTTTGAAAAGTGATAGATATCGAGGAAAATACTTTGTTGTAGTTACATGGCCATTTCACTTACACATTGTTCAATTATAATAACAAATTTATTATTGCATCTTACTTTCTTGAATACAAACATCATGAAATATTTATTACAAACGCCATTTACAGAGATGTAATGTAACGAAATGACGAGATGAAAGATGTCAATTTAAATACATGAAAAGTGATAAAATGCAACACGATAGCCTTACAACTATTTTCAACACATACTGAAGACTCTTAACTCACTTAAATAATCGCTCTGTGGTCGTATAAAACTATGATAGATTGTAAGAAATTAAAAACACATGGAAGCTTATAGTCACAGACAGAGGTGGAAGAAAGTATGGAAACAACGTGCAACTTTTAGTTGCTGAGGTATTCGTGCTATTGTGGCACTCTCTAGCTGCATCATACAGTATACTAAGTGTGGTACTGTTTATTGGCGTGAAAGAGCACTTCTTGCCGGGAGTAAATTATCGGAAAATTATGTTTTGAATAAAACTAGCCTTAACAGAAACTACTTTTCTAACAATTTCTTTACTACTAGCAAACTGAAAACATATCTGACCGAAGCTGGCTGTTTCTGAAACGGCCAAATTCCTAATGAAAACTAATTAAGACCCACGAATGGGCTGCTAGCAATCAGAGCCATTTAAGTACCGGCAGGAGTCAAGGTAGTGTGCCAAGCGATGCTTCTTGCTGACGCATCCTGGCCGTGAAAAGAGGTATCACAATCATCGGAAACGAGCGCAGACCTAGTCACGCACTTGCTGTTTCACAAAACATGCCTAGATGCCTGTCGTGTCGAGTTTCTAGCAGGTACCTGCGGATATCGGCATTGGTGTCCAATGTCATGACAACGTACACTTCGGTTTCACAGTAAATATTCTCGTTCCTGAAAGTTATTCGCAAATCAAGCCCATATGATTTACCTACAGGTTTGTGCAGAAGCAAGGGTGTTTTGTAGTAAGAGTCGACCAGGTACGGTGGTTGTTATCTGAGCCGGCTAATCGGTCCATACGTTCAATGAGAAACACACACTGATTAACAAAACAAGACAACTGATGGTGCTGCCGATTTGGGCTACGAGAAGAGATACACAATTGTTCCACTATTCCAAAGAGCAATGTTTACGTAGAATTTTTCCCTGTATTGTTGTTTCTGCCCCTCTGCAGCATATGACTTCCAAAATTAATAAATTCGATGCAGTATAATTAAGAGGGTGAAACATTTATATAAGTTTCTAAACAAGTTAAAAAGGTGATTTTTCTTTCTGTATTCCGACATAATTGTCGTAAAGAAGTGTGACTATAATATTTTTATGCACTGTGACTATGGATTTACTATTGTAGTGTCAAATAAACATTTAAGGTGATTTTTCGGGATTACATATGTTGTTTTGTGTGCTTTTAAACGAAAGACAAAAAAGTAAAATGAAAAGTAGGCTCATATAGGTTAAAGATCTTAAACAAGAAACTATGTAGCAACGCACATGCACCGAAATTGTAAAGACCTGCACTGGTAGGGGTAGAACTAGGAGAAGAAAAATCAGGAGCTCTGAGATCGTGGGGTGGGTAGTATGTTGTAACCAGATGGTACCCAGATGGTTACCAGATGGTAACCAGATGGTTCTGTAGGTCTGGAAGTGGATAATGGGAAACAGAGGCAGAGTAGAGGAGTGGGCTGTGGGGCAGGCGACGGTATGAACAGGGAAAAAATAGGGAACAAGTGTGTAGGGAGGGGAAAGTCCAGTGTGAGGTACGGTAGAGAGGGATAAGTTTGAGTCAACAAAGCATAAATATCAGGGCATTTTACGTTGTCTGCGAGAAAGAGTCGGTTGAAGTATTGCTGGGAGAGGATATGGAGTGCGTGTCAGTGTGTGTGTAGGGTTGGTGGGTTATACAGCTATAGGAACAGCAGTGGGATTGTTGGAGTCGAAATGCTGTTGTATGTACAAAGGTGTTCAGTATGGGTGAGGAGAGACAGAAATTTGATGAAAGTTATATGGGAGGGATCGACATGCACGGGTGATTTGTCAGTACTGCAATAACATGAACAGAACAAAAACAAACTGGTGCTTTTCATTATTGTAATGTTGTTCTATCAAGAATCGACGGAAGATTCTGTTAACATGAGCAGAGCTATCACAATATTGTGCGTTCATAAACTTGATAGTATCCTGCTGTTTTATGTATTATGAGTTTACCCGCTAGAGATCAACAAATTATAAATTTTGTACCGAAACTGGTGAACACTATTTTCCTTTCAGGTCGTAATTATGTGACTGCTGATCAGTTTTTTCGATAAGGGAGTTTATTCTATCTGTTGGCAACAGATTCAACACTTGGCGTTGTCTTTTGTGTAAAATAGATGCTCAGTAAGTATTGTAGGAAAGTGGATCAAACGGTATAGCGTTTTTAGAGCGTGGCAACATTAAATTTCTTCTAATGTGTTTGAGTTTCAGATATTTATACCGACTGCAAAATTTGTTTGAAGTTCCGTACATGACTGCAAGTAGTGCGGAGATAGGGATGAGAAACATTAAGACTAGATAAAGTGGTAGTGTATATGTCTCACGCAGTTGCCATAGATTCACTGCCACACTACGAATCTGAAGTAAATCAGTGAAGTGATTTGTGTAAACTGAAGTGTTTCCGAACGAAAAATCATGTCTTGCCTTCACGTGAATAATTTTTGAAAAAGTAATCGCAGACTTGGATAGTACATGATACGGTGTGCCGAATATAAATGATACGGTGTGCAGAAGCTAATCAGGAAGTTCAACACGAATTTCGTCGAATCGGCTTAGCATTTCCAAAGCATTTTCAAGGAAGAAATATTTTCAGTTTTTCAAAAGTACAAAAATTGCATTGAATTAATAGAAATCTTTCGAGTACTATTCAGTGTCTTACAACTTTCATGTTCTCGATAAAAAGAAATTCAGCATTGTCTTCATGTTTTTGAAACTATCATCTTATATTGTGCATAGTGTGATACCATGATATGAGTCGAGTGTTTGTAAGCCATTGTCACAAGAAGGTGGAGATAGGCTAGTGTAACAGCATTAAGTTGTAGATGCAAAGGTAGGCCACAGAAATGTGTCGCAATGTTTCGTTGACGTGAATAGAAATTTACTCTGATGTCCATCAGCACACTACAAGTAAGAACTGTAGCACTTAACTGCTTATAACGATTATAAATCCCATTTCAAACACCTTGCATGAAATTCTGCACTGTAGGAGGCAATTTAGCACAATTATTATTATTTTTGCAGAGAAGTAGAAAGGTAGATATTGGAGCATGACAGTATTTGATTTTATCGGATCTATTTCCTAACCTAAGCATGTCGCCCAAAGCTGTTAAAAACATGCCACGTGTCACCACTATTACACGAAATCCCCAAGAGAAAATAATCTAATTCAGTGCATCCAAATGCTCGCTCATTGTTGGTAGTATTTTACTAATTAACTACTAAAATAAAAAAGTGCACTGCCTGACTATTTGATTCGTAAATAACTTTCAAACGTAATTACTATGACACCAAATATTACGCCGTCAACATCCCTCTTTTTTAGCAGTCTGTCGAACATTATTCCTCTGACGTAACATTCAGTCACAGACTTTATGGTAAATCCATGTCATTCAGGAGGAGAAATCTTTGGTTACAAAATGATTACGAGTCTTAGCTGGGTTATGCGTGACAAGGTACCCACAGTAGTCTAGCTCTATAGAACAACAATAACACATTGTTGTATAACTCTCAACAGCGAAACTATGGGTATTTACAGTATGATGTATGGAAATCGGGAAAACTAGCGAACTTCTCAACCGTATACAGCCCAAAAGTAAGCCACGTCAAAGGGTTTCCACTATCAATTCGTATTCACAGAAAAGAAAAGAAAAAAGATCAGGCGATGAACAGAAGTAATGAAGGAATGACTTAGTTGTCGCTTAAGTAATATAATACCGACGAACATTACAAAAGTACAAAAATGCAGTTTTTATAATACATATAACAAACGATTCACATGCAAAAACTTCAGCTTTGATTGTAGTTTCACAACGCAGAAGATCTATGGACGAGATTCCACCACTGGCGGAACCATTGTGCGACTTATAACAAGGCGAATAAATGCTAAGTACCAATAAAGAAATAAATAGAAACTTGTTAGTTTCATACAGCACCAAAATAAAAGAATTCTGTTTCCTCAGCGATTACGCATACAGAAAACACTGCCTGGTCGTAAATAACAGTCATTTAAATCTGAGAGATGTCAACACCGGACAGCTCAGAAATGTATTCCTGTGTGCATGACATGAATATTTAAACAGATGCTGGGCTCTACAGCTCCATAGGGACACTTAATTATTGTCCAACTAACTAAATTCACAAGCAGATGCTAAACTACCAGACATTCGTCTTTCTCGTGTGTCGCAATCGGCTCTGTTGCCAAGTTCCGAGTATGAGAGTTCCAGCACACGTGCTTACAGAAATTGCTTTTGGTAACCTGGCATCATTAATAATAAAAATATTGTATTGTTAACTACATTCATTAGAGGCTTATGTATATGCAGTTGGGATTCAGGCTGTAGTTTATAATCACTGATTTTCTATGCCAGAAGAAATGCGGGAATTTTATGATCTATCAGAGCTCAAAGACATTGTAAATGAAATTTCTGAACAGTTTCTCCTTGTATGTGTGCTTCATAAAGGTTTAAGATCAGCAGACATCTTCGGACCGCTGAACTTCTACTGCAAC
Source organism: Schistocerca nitens (assembly GCF_023898315.1). Lineage (NCBI taxonomy): Eukaryota > Metazoa > Arthropoda > Insecta > Orthoptera > Acrididae > Schistocerca > Schistocerca nitens. The sequence continues at coordinate 1,126,869,102 of NC_064614.1, forward strand.
AAACACATCTGGAAACGCAGGTGGTAGCTTGGGGAATATCTCTCTTAGTTACATACAGTTTTCGATATAGAACTACTTCTGGTGGTAACACACTTTACAATAACTCTATTAGGAGAATTGACTGCTATATGCACAAACAGAGAATACCAACTCCTTTTTTGTCGTTCTCACTACAGGCGTAGCTGAAGTTACGGTGATGAATATAATTATCCGCAGCTATCTTTAGTCACGAAACGATCCATGGACGGCAACAGTGCTTATTCTGTCTTTAGTGTGCCGCCCACGAAGCAGGGCTGGTCGCGCAGCCCTACTTAGGTATCCGTCTTGAGTGGCGTAAATCCAATGCGGCAGTTGCCGCGGGTGGACAGTCCAACGTCGATGGCTTTTCAGTCGCACGCCTCGCGCGCAGTCGTCTGGGGAGTAGTCGGCGCGGCGGCAGTCGACGTCCACCGCCTTCTAGAGCGGCCGCCGGCGCAAGCGGCTAGGAACGTTGTCGTGCAGAGGGCGGTGGCGCGCCCTCAGTAGGAGACGTTGTTGCGCAGGTGCGCCTGCTTGCGGTACGCGTACTTCTCGCACTTGCCCCACCACGAGAAGCGCGTGCACACCTTCTTCGGCTTCAGCACGAAGCACTTGGTCTGCACGATGTTGAAGAACAGCTTACCCACGAGATTGGCAGCGCCCGTACCAGCCATCTTGAGGCAAGTGCGGAACCTGCAACACAAGAGAACGCTGTCAGGTACCATCTTTCAACACGTCACCCAAAATCATTGTCTCCCAAATCTTTATGCTAGGGTACGCCTGTAGCGGCGTCGTAACCAACGTCAGCTTCATTAACGCGTATTCGAAAAGATAGGAAACCTACAGCAAGCCCTCAGTCAAGGGTAAAAGAGGCAAAATGAGATAATAATTTCTTTGTATTTGATTTCTTTTTATTAGTTTCAGTAATATACGATCCAGTCATATTAATGTGACCGCCGCCTATGTCCGATGCCAACGTGTAGCCGGCCAGTGTGGCCGAGCTGTTCTAGGCGCTTCAGTCTGGAACCGTGCGACCGCTACGGTCGCAGGTTTGAATCCTGGTTCGGGCATGGATGTGTGTGATGTCCTTAGTTAGCTTTAGGTAGTTCTAGGGGACTGATGACCTCAGATGTTGAGTCCCATAGGGCTCAGAGCCATTTGAACCATTTGAGCCAACGTGCAATACCACTCAGCAATAGCAATGGAGTGTGTTATAGTCTGTCGGTAAACTGAAGAGCGAGCGAACGAGTCCCCACTCTGCCAACCCAGCTACGTCACAAGGCGCTTCTACAGGCTGTTTCACAACGTAGAACCGGCCCTGCCGCAGCGCGCGCTTTAAATCTGTGGCGACGCCGTGTACAGATACGTCTTGGCTGCGTTTATTTCTAGACAAATGCCTGTTCATGTGAATGTATGTTCCTCTATTGCCATTCGTAAAACGAACCCCATATAATGCAATCAGTCTGTAGAATTTAAGGCTTGTTCTCATTTTGTGTTTCTACTAAAAGGTAGAAGTTTTCTTTGAAGGACTGCATTGAAACTTAACAATTCTTGCAACACGAAGAGTGCTTAAAAATTAAGCAGAAATTTATAATTTTGTGTGTTGTATTAGTCCGATTTGCACCACTTTTTTGTCACTGCCTTTGTAAACATGCCTCAAAAGTATGTGTACAATGTTATTCATATTGGGTATTTACTCTGTTGTCAGCTGTCAGAAAGGTTACATGTATTTTGGTAGTATCAACGATTATTTGTTTTGTATAAAAATAAATTAGAGAATCTGTATTAAATTTGTTATAAGAATAGAATAAAGTGTATGAAATTTTTAGAAATGGTAAATATTGCATTTGGTGAGCCTGTTATGAGTAAACCAAGGGCAGACAAGTGGTATAAACATTTCAAAGCGGGCCTTAAAGGACAGCGATTTTACTAGCATGGATGAGATTAAAAATGCACAGTTAAGAGACCTATTAACTATCCCGAAGAAACAGCTCCTAAAGTGTTTCGGGAACTGGAAAAAGTACTGGTATAAGTGTATAGTATATATTCGGGAATATTTTGAAGAGGATAACATTGCTTTAGATTAACAAGTAAAGTTCTTACCAAAACATAAAAATGAATATGTGAACGCATCTCGAATGTCAAGCTTTTTGCTTGGAAGTCTAGAATCGGTGTACATGTTTCGAAGGAAATTTCAGCAGTGTTTCGAATAGCTATTGCACACATGTTTTAAGCCATATGTCTTAGAATCAGGTGAATAGTGATCGAGGTACAGATTTAGTGTTCCAGAAGCATCAAAGGTGTCTATACCGATGGGTTTCCTCCCAAAACTATTAGTTTTCCTTCGCGGCGATTCCAGTAAACCATGCAGCTTTTTTTCCGTTCCTTACTTATGTGTCCTATTGGGTGAGGCTGACGTTTGCATAGATTGCAGCCCTTTAATTGGGACTGGTAATATTAGCCAATAGGTCTTTTTGGGCCGCCTCTTTAATACACGCTGTAATAACATTAGAGACGATCGAACGCTTGTTACTCCGCAAATACCTTCACTTCTTCGTATTTTACACATTTTCTTGCAATGCTAGACGATTATCCATCACTTCCGGATATCGGAGTACATCAGTAAGTATACAACGTTAACTCACTGACACTGGCAACTAAGATCCCACGAACAGAAACGACGTATATCACTGCACGCCGATCTACACCGCTAGACCGATAATGGGCAACTGATTTTGGATGCCCCTGTAGGCCGGTGGCAGCGTTCTTCCGGGAAAGGCCACTTCCCCTACCAAAAGCGCTGCTCGCTCTTGAGTTTACAGACAGACTATAGGGGGACATGTGAAACAGTGCAGTAGTTGTCGTAATGCAAAAACGGAGCTACGAGGGTAATCCGAAAGTAAGGTCTCCTACTTTTTTTATAAGTACAGAACTTTGTTTATGTGGCAGTTGGTCACACTGTTATGAAGAACGCTTCACGCGCCGTGTGTAAACATGCGCACGTCGCGCTGAGGCGCTCAGTCTTGGCTTAGCAGCCGTTGAGAATGGAGCTCCCATTGGATGTTACTCCCAAGTGCGAATTGCGGGCAGTTATTCGGTTATTGAACGCAAAGGGCACTGCGCCCATTGAAATCCATCGCCAATTGACGGAAGTGTATGGTGAGTCGTGCATGGATGTCAAAAATGTTCGTAAGTGGTGTAGAGAGTTTGCAGCTGGTCGGATCGAAATTCACGACGAACAAGGGAGCGGGAGACCGTCAGTTTCTGAGGAGACAGTGTTGAAGGTTGAGCAAAGCATGCGTGAAGATCGGCGGATCACCCTGGATGATCTCTTCACGTTGGTTCCTGATGTTTCCCGGAGCACCGCTCACAGAATTTTAACGGAAACATTGAGCTACCGCAAGGTGTGCGCAAGAGGGGTGCCGCGTATGCTGACTGAGGACCACATGCGGCAACGAGTTGATGCTTCCCGCACATTTCTTCACCACCTTGCAGCCGAACAGGACAACTTTCTGGACTCAGTTGTCACGGATGACGAAACCTGGACATACCACTTTACACCTGACACCAAGCAACAATCACGCCATTCGCGGCATCCTTCTTCGTTAAAGCTGCGGAAATTCAAACAAACACAGTCTGCCGGTAAAGTCATGACTATCGTTTTTTGGGATCAGCAAGGGGTATTGTTGGTCACCACAATTAACGCTGTGAGACTCTGAAAAAACTCAAACGGGCAACTCAGAACCGGAGAAGAGGAATGTTGAGCAAGGGCGTATACACATTCTCCATGACAACGCTCGCCCACACATCGCTCAGCAAACCGTTGCTCTCCTGCAACAGTTTCAGTGGAACATAATCACCCACCCACCCCATAGTCCTGACTTGGCGCCCAGTGACTATCACCTGTTCCCTAGGTTAAAAGAACATTTGACAGGAAAGCGATTCAGCTCCGACGACGAGGTGAAAGAAGAGGTTAATAACTTTCTGAACAGCATGGCTGCGAGCTGGTACGACATGGGCATACAAAAACTCCCACAGCGTCTACAAAACTGTATCGACAGAAATGGTGATTATGTCGAAAAATAGCTAAATGTTCAAGCTGTAAACTGATGTAAACCATTGTAGAAATAAACAGATCTATATACTTATAAAAAAATAGGAGACCTTACTTTTGGGATTACCCTCGTATTTATCTGACGTCCAAAGGGGCATGATAATTGGCTTTCAGTCCAAGGGTGGAAGCATTTCCAAAGTTTGTAAACTGTTCGCATCCCAACGTGATTAAAGTATACTATCCATGGCGAAATGGCACTGTCCAAAACCAGTGTCGAGGCAACCGTGATGCAACACGAGCCATTGATTACAGGGGTGAACGACAGCGGTGATGTTTTAAGGACGAATAGACGTGCAACTGATGAGCAACCGACCGTACAGATGAACCAAGGAGCTACCAACATTGTCTTCTCGACCACAACTGGACGTCCACTGAGTGACGACAGGTGGCATTATCAGATGAATCACATTTTTACTCCATTGGACAGATGGCCGTTGGCGTGTACAGCGTGAAACATCTCAATGCAAACACCCTGAAACCAAGAGGGAGCGTTAAGGTCTGGAGAATGTTTACGTGGCATTCCCTTCGTGATCTCATCAATCTGAAAGACAGAGTGGATGAACACCAGCGTGTATCTATCCTTGGGGACCATGTCCACCCCTACTGGGCATGCACCAGCTGGACAGTCCAATGCGTCACACGACACACAGTATATGTGCGTGGTTCGAATAGCAACAGGATAAGTTTACTGTACTTCCTGGCCACCACGCTCCCCAGGTTTTATCCAACAGAGGACCTGTGAGAACACGTCGATCGGGTTGTTCGCGCCATGGATTTTCAGCTGAGAAACCTAGAGCATCTGACCACGACACGGGAACTGGCATGGCTCCACGTCTCTATCCGTACCTTCCAGAACCTCAGCACGTCCTGCAGCGGTTCACTCTGCAGAAGATGGTTATTCAGCCTTTTGATCATTAATGTGACTGGACAATGTACGTATAAGTTTATCAGAAATTACTGCGGCTGGAACTTGCCATATGATTCCTTGGACCACTTGGAAAAAATTTTCGTCATATACCTATTTTTATATAAAATTATCGTGCATTTATATCAGGACCTCAATTGCGAATTGTGATGAACCGCTGGGCACCAAGAGAGAACCGTATTTTGTTACCGAATAGTCTGTAAGATTCTTAAAATGAAAACTACAATTGTATTCGAAGTACAATTTAGAAAATAATGTTCCGATAAATTTACAGCAATTTGCCACTAGTCTGCCCAGCGCCTCAAAGGACGAAATTGTGTTACAAGCCTGTTTTATTTTTACGTCTCCAGAAATCATGTGATGTACTTTACATGAACTATATTTTTATCATTCGGTATAGGATAATATAGGTAGGTAGTTTAATGTTTAACGTCCCGTCGACAACGAGGTCATTAGAGACGGAGCGCAAGCGCGGGTTAGAGAAGGATTAGGAAGGAAATCGGCCGTGCCCTTTCAAAGGAACCATCCCGGCATTTGCCTGAAACGATTTAGGGAAATCACGGAAAATCTAAATCAGGATGGCTGGAGACGGGATTGTACCGTCGTCCTCTCGAATGCGAGGCCAGTGTGCTAAACACTGCGCCACCTCGCTCCGTAGGATAATATAGATATAGAAATATGATAATAATGGTGGTAATGTAGCAGTTAAAGATAACAGCACCAAGTGGTAAAACCTTCAATTACGACCCTCCTCTGGAGGATGCTACTATTATACTTGTTTTAAATTTCACTTAACTAAAATCTTTGTCTGCTGGACGATTACAGTTGTGAATTTCACGACATACCAAGCATCAGTCTTAACTTGTGGCACATATTCACCCAGTACAAACCAATGTTAACTGCGAGTTCACGATCAGAAATTGATTCCAGAAATAAAGTTTTGTGTTGCTAGAAAACGCAATACAATTCTATACGTATATTACGGAAACAGAAGTGTAATAATAAGTGAGTACATAATATTATTTCCGGGAAATGTTGGTTAATATTCTTCTCCAGTGAGAAGTACATATCACCACTTCCTGGCTCAAAAACTTACAACTTTCCAGCTATTGAAGAGTGTAATAATTTCGTCCTCTGTTGACTGAAATTTGAATATTCTTACTTACCTCTCATCTCTTGTTGCCTCGAGTGGTGTATCCTGCCCAGGTTTTAGGAATTATAGGTAAAGTATTCTAATGTTAGAATGATTGCAGAGAAAACTACGGAATACTTCATGCTTATACTTGCCCACGTACTTGACAGACACACACACACACACACACACACACACAATATTAATGCATCGCATCGACAAGGACCTGTGGTAAACTGTTATCTTCAAATGTTTGGCTTATTCTCTTTAGATGAGACCGTGAGGTGTACGCAATAATACTTCACTTTTACGGGAGCAGCTGTAATTCCAAGATGATATATTGCCATATTCATTTACGGCTTGTGACCAGTCACTATCAGGTATCCGATGCAATATTCTACTTCTGCTGAGTGTCTGCAGCGTTAGTACCCCTCTAGAATAGCTGTTTCCGAAGTACCAGACGATATTAAAAGTAAATGCTGCTCGTGACAATAAATCATCGGGTGACTTGGAACAGCTGTTTAAGTATACAGTGAGGCTAAAATGAAACTGACCCAATAAATGATTTCATCATTTCGTAATAAACTCTAAATACAAAGCGGTTAAATGTCGACGTCAACAGTGGCCACGTCTAACATCTGTCAGAAACAGTTCACTTCTTCATTGTCCGCCCCCGATAGCTGAGTGGTCAGCGCGACAGAATGTCAATTCTAAGGTTCCGGGTTCGATTCCCGGCTGGGTTGGAGATTTTCTCCGCTCAGGGACTGGGTGTTGTGTTGTCATCATCATTTCATCCCCATCGACGCGCAAGTCGCCAAAGTGGCGTCACATCGAAAGACTTGCACGAGGCGAACGGTATACCCGACGGGAGGCCCTAGTCACACCACATTTACAACTATTTCACCTCTTCATTAACGCATTTCGTGTCTGATTTGCAAACATTGCTCGGTTTTCTTATGAACAGACAACCTATGGTTGCACTTTATAGTAATAATGTAAAAACCAGTTGTTGGTATGTTACACTTAAGTTCATTTTATTATTATGTAGCACTATGCGGCCTACCATTCTGCCTTGGATTATTAAGCCCTGTTTTCTCAAAATCCTCTACCGGAAAATGTGTAGGAACCGCATTTGAGAAGTCACAACGAACAAAGTCTATGGCCACCTTTATATTAACAATTGGCACGAGAAAAACTTTCATATTTGACGAAATACCTCTTCTCAAGATGATACTACCGAAATGATGCTCAGTTATTCAGATAGGAAAAGTTCTGCCCACAGGTTCTGGTGGGCCCATCGGTACCGACCCATTACCGCGTCCTCCTCACCTACGGCGACAATGAATGCCGTATGGAGGGGCTTGGGATTTGCACACCGCTCTACCTGCTCTCTCAGTAAAATGACGGGCTGTGCCCCTGTCGAAATATCGGTGACTATCGAAGACGTCACCCGGCTACATTCCGGAAAGTTTTTTCGACAGTTGTCGTATTGTCGTATGCACTTTCCATATTCGACATCGAGGTGCAAATGTGGAGTTTCAATGAAGTGATTGAAACACAGAGGATTACAACACCTCGTGGCAAGGGCTTGATAATGTGACCACCGGGTTTTTTATACTTGACTATTATATAGGAGATAGCCAAAGGCCTTGCCGCAGTGGTAACGCCGGTTTCAGCCAAATCACTGAAGTTAAGCGCTGGGCTGGGCTAGCACATGGATGGGTGACCATCCGGTCTGCCGAGCGCTGTTGGCAAGCAGGGTGCACTACTTGATTGAGAAGTAGCGGCTCCGGTTTCGTAAACTGACAAAAGGCCGGAGGAGCGGTGTGCTAACCACATGCCCCTCCATATCCACATCCAGTGACGCCTGTGGGCTGAGGGTGACGCGGCTGCCGGTCGGTACCGTTGAGCCTTTATGGCTTGTTCGGGCGGAGTTTTATTACATCGAATAACACTGAAAATGGTGTAACGTATCCACATGTTGCCCCTGTCAAGTGTGCAAACTGCGACAATTTCACTGTGTTTTAATCACTTCATTGAAACTCCGCACGGGAAGTAAAATATCGCATGACTTAGCGGAAGAAGTCTCTCGTGAGTCCCGAATTGCCGCCAGCAGTCCATCTAGGATAAAAATGGTTCAAATGGCTCTGCGTACTATGGGACTTAACTTCTGAGGTCATCAGTCCCCTAGAACTTAGAACTACATAAACCTAACTAACCTAAGGACATCACACACATCCCTGCCCGAGGCAGGATTCGAACTTGCGACCGTAGCGGTCGCGCGGTTCCAGACTGTAGCGCCTAGAACCGCTCGGCCACCACGGCCGGCCCATCTAGGATAATGACAGTGTGTAGAGAGTTAAAAACAATGGGGAATAGTGGTCGAACAGCACCTCGTAAGGCACACATTTCTGTAGACAATATTAAGCGAAGCTTGAGGTGGTGTAAAAAGTGACTCCACTGCGGTTTAGCTGTCTGTAAACAAATGATCTGGTGTGGTGAACGGCGCAGTACACCGTGGCAATCTGGGGAAGGGTTTGGGTTTGGTGGGTGCCTGGAGAACGTTACCTGCCATCATGTGAAGTGCCATCAGTGAAACACGGAGGAGGTGGCATTACAGTATGGAGGCGCTCAAGAAAACACTAAGTGCGGAAGGACACGAACGCATTTTACAACATAGTGAACTACATACACTAGAGGATCAGTTCGGAAACATAGATTGTTGGTATCATTAAGCAGCATTTGTAAAGAACTGGTTCGCGGACAACACTATTCCATAAATGGTCTGCTCTGGTCGGATTTCCGACCTGAACCCAGTGGAGCGTATTTTGGATTAGTTCAAACATCAACTTCGCTCCAGCGTCCCAACATCACTGCGTTCTGTGGATTCGGCTCTTGAGGAAGAATGGGCCGTTCCTCCACAGACAAAAAAATGTTCAAATGCGTGTGAAATCTTATGGGACTTAACTGCTAAGGTCATCAGTCCCTAAGCTTATACACTACTTAAACTAAATTATCCTAAGGACAAACACACACACCCATGCCCGAGGGAGGACTCGAACCTCCGCCGGGACCAGCCGCACAGCCTATGACTGCCGCGCCTAAGACCGCTCGGCTAATCCCGCGCGGCCCCACAGACATTTAAGCACATTATTTAACGTGTCCCCAGCAGAGTTCAAGCTGTCATTAAGGCGAAGATTGGTATAACACCCCAAATATAGAGCCCTAGTGACATCCCTTTTGACAGCAAAAGATATAAAAATTAGTTATCCTGACCTTAACGGTAGCTACTGGCAACAAAATATTAACACTATTGAAAGTTTGTCCAACGGAAATACTAGGGAATTGACAACATCTATGCCACGGGAAGAACTAAATGAAGACTATCAGATGATCACTTAATCTACGAAGCATGAAGCTCTAAATAAAGAATTCAAAATATATGCTTTACGAAGGTTAAAACCCGGACGAGATAAAGTGATCAGAGATAACATTTATCCAAGAAAAGAGTTGTAGCCGCATCGAGTTGTAAGTTCGCTGCGACTACAATGAAAAACTTCAATAGAGATGTTCATTCGCTGTCTTGTAGACGTCGCGAAGAAGCACGCTGATTGACCGATAATAAATTGTTTCAGACCGATCTGGAATTTTAAAGTTTTTTCAAATATCGTTTTGACGTATTAGTCAAAGTTCTGAAGAAAGGTGATAGAACATTTACCGTTTAGCCAGACAACGGAACAGATATTATACGCGAGGGAAAAGTAACTCGTGTGATACTTAATCAATTCTGGGACTCAGTCGTCGCGATCTCTGATTGTCACGAACATTGAAGGACACAGCAGTGTACCAGACGCCGACATAAACTCTACAAATAGACTTGAGTAGGAAACATATACACGCAATCATGAAGAATTCACAGGTACGCCGTGTTGTCGGAAGCTGTAGTCAGTGTCAGAATTTCTGATGTAAATCGTAGCTTCAATTCCCTGAATGATAGATCGGTGTGCGTTCCAGTGCAGTGTTTAAATAATTCAGAAGTTCAATAAACTCAGTGACAACTTTAATAATTCGTGTCGTCTACATCATTTAATTGAAGTTTATTTTGTAACTGTGAATAATTATTCTCTTGATAGAACAGCGAAGCTAAAGGTGATTGAGTGACATTATTAAGAAAAAATGGTTCAAATGGCTCTGAGCACTATGCGACTTAACATCTGAGGTCATCAGAGTCCTAGACTTAAAACTACTTACACCTAACTAACCTAAGGATATCACACACATCCATGCCCGAGGCAGGATTCGAACCTGCGACCGTAGCAGCAGCGCGGTTCCGGACTGAAGCGCCTGGAACCTCTCGACCACAACGGCCGGCCATTATTAACAGGGAAAAGTAACTGAACAGTGTATTACGACGCTTTCTGCACGTTATTTAGATAATAAATTATCTCTAGCTTTACGACGTAGGAGATGTTCAGTTAGCGCCGTAGCGACGCATTAACGACGCTATAATACTTCACAAATCAACATCCTCGCAAGACTATAACGTGGCATCGGCTTGAATGGTGGAACTTATAATTCGTGATGCCATATTACCTACGTTTGAACATTCATTTGCAAACCGGACATAAAAACTACTGTTATCAAGTTTCACGTAAGCTTACAAGCCAGTCGCGAACACGCGAAGGATATTTGGTTTATTGTTTCAGATAAAGGGAGCTGTTGCGGTACCGAGTGGTGCAGTCGCTGTATGTAGCAGTAAAGAAGACAGACATCCTTCGAACACCATTGCTCCAATTATAAGCGAGGGCCGCTTATACATTTCGGCGTGCTGCTCCTGTGTCAACCAGACTTGAACATTCATTTCCATCGAGCCGACACACACACACTCACTACATTGGGCACCTCCCACACCCACCCTATAAAGTCCACGAACAGGTGTTGGAACACATTTGATCAGCCAGCACACATCTTGAAAGAAGACTGACTACAAAATTATGTAAATGCCACGCTTTAGGGAGGCATACCGACAGTTACTCTTCATGTTGACTTTCCTTCACTGTAAATGGAAGGGAGCTAATAATATTAGCACACTGTGGTTTCGCTGCCAAACAGTGTACAGTAGCTTGCAGGAAGGTACATTACTGGCCAATAAAATTGCTACACCACGAAGATGACGTGCTACAGACGCAAAATTTAATTGACAGGAAGAAGATGCTGTGATATGCAAATGATTAGCTTTTCAGAGCATTCACACAAGGCTGGCGCCGGTGGCGATACCCACAACGTGCTGACATGAGGAAAGTTTCCAACCGATTTCTCATACACAAACAGCAGTTGACCAGCGTTGCCTGGTGAAACGTTGTTGTGATGCCTCGTGTAAGGAGGAGAAATGCGTACCATCACGTTCCCGACTCTGATAAAGGTCGGATTGTTGGCTTATCGCGATTGCGGTTTATCGTATCGCGACATTGCTGATCGCGTTTGTCGAGCTCCAATGACTGTTAGCAGAATATGGAATCGGTGGGTTCAGGAGGGTAATACGGAACGCCGTGCTGGATCCCAACGGCCTCGTATCGCTAGCAGTCGAGATGACAGGCATCTTATCCGCATGGCTGTAACGGATCGTGCAGCCACGTCTCGATCCCTGAGTCACAGATGGGGACGTTTGCAAGACAACAACCATCTGCATGAACAGTTCGACGACGTTTGCAGCAGCATGGACTATCAGCTCGGAGACCTTGGCTACGGTTACCCTTGACGCCGCATGTCGGACAGGAGCGCCTGCGATGGTGTACTCAACGATTAATCTGGGTGCACGAATGGAGAAACGTCATTTTTTCAGATGAATCCAGACTCTGTTTACATCATCATGATGGTCGCATCCATGTTTGGTGACATCGCGGTGAACGCACATTGGAAGCGTGTATTCGTCATCGCCATACTGGCGTATCACCCGGCGTGATGCTATGGGGTGCCATTGGTTACACGTCTCGGTCACCTCTTGTTTGCATTGACGGCACTTTGAACAGTGTACGTTACATTTAAGATGTGTTACGACCCGTGGTTCTACCCTTCAGTCGATCGCTGCGAAACCCTACATTTCAGCAGGATAATGCACGACCGAATGTTGCAGGTCCTGTAGGGCATTTCTGGGTACAGAAAATGTTCGACTGCTGCCCTAGGCAGCACATACTCACAAATTGAAAACGTCTGGTCAATGGTAGTCGAGCAACTGGCTCGTCACAATACGCCAGTCACTACTCTTGATGAACTCTGGTATCGTGTTGAAGCTGCATGGGCAGCTGTACCTGTACATGCCATCCAAGCTCTGTTTGACTCAATACCCATGCGTATCAGGGCCGTTATTACGGCTAGAGGTGGTTGTTCTGGGTACTGATTTCTCTGGATCTATGCACCCAAATTGTGTGAAAATGTAATAACATGTCAGTTCTAACATAATATATTTGTCCAATGAATACTCGTTCATCATCTGCATTTCTTCTTGGTGTAGCAATTTTAATGGCCAGTAGTGTATATGCATACGTGGTGGAGAGCGAAATGGAAGATATGGGAAGGAAGAGAAGCGGAGAAAGTTAGAGAGGCAGGAGGGCTGTGAAGTGTAGGATAATAAGTACCATGAGGTAGTAAACTGCCGCACACCGGAAAAACGTTGCGAAATATGTAGCTGGGTAAACAGCGGTAAGCAGAGCGTAAGTGGATTACGGCGCGGGTGGCCAAGCAAGCACTTGGCGTAATGGGAGAGCAGCGGCCTCACCTGCGCCAGTTCCGTTCCGGCCGCCAAGCTGCCTCGCTGTAAATTATATACGCGGCACCGCAGGAATACGGGTAATACACCAGCACTGTCAAACTAACAACTGGACGCGTTACGCTGGCGGTCTGCGCGTCATAGTCCCGTGTTTACGTCAAGTGTACCAGCAGAGCCACTAACATTCTGTGCTTCGCCTCATCTGTACTCTTCAGACATTTTCGAGTGAAAATGCGGCTCCACGGGCATATACAGGGTGTGTCCAACTTAGATGGCAGTTTGTTTATGGTCGGATAATGAACAGCTTATGACAATGTAATACATGTTGCAAGTGAATCCCTATTTTAATCACAACATACTGTATATTCCTCGAACAAAAACATTGTGCTCTGTAGTTGGAAGAAAGCCCAAGTGTCAGCCGTCTTCAAGAATGGCAGTAGAGGTGATCCACAGAACAATCGTGCAGCACCATTGACATCAGTCTGTTGTAGAATATCAGGTGAAACAGAGTGGACTCCTCCATGCCTACCAACGTGGATGGGAATCAGACTTGCTCTTTTCTTACGTGACGACATGAAAGCCATCGATGAAGGCAGTTAAGTAGATGCAGTATTTCTTGACCTCCGAAACGTATTAAATTCAGTCTGACAGCACCGTGTGTTACTAAAAATACGACCGTATGAGATCGACAGGAAGTGCAAATGGCTAAGCAGGGATGGCTAGAGGACAAATGTAAGGATGTAGAGGCTTATCTCGCTAGGGCTAAGATAGATACTGCCTACAGAAAAATTAAAGAGACCTTTGGAAAAAAGAGAACCACTTGTATGAATATCAAGAGCTCAGATGGAAACCCAGTTCTAAGCAAAGAAGGGAATTCAGAAAGGTGGAAGAAGTATGTAGAGGATCTGTACAAGGGCGATGTACTTGAGGACAATATTATGGAAATGGAAGAGGATGTAGATGAAGATGAAATGGGAGATATGGTTCTGCGTGAAGAGCTTGACAGAGCACTGAAAGACCTAAGTCGGAACAAGGTCCCGGGAGTAGACAACATTCCATTAGAATTACTGACAGCCTTGGGAGAGCCAGTCCTGACAAACCACTACCATCTGGTGAGCAAGATGTATGAGACAGGCGAAACACCCTCAGACTTCAAGAAGAATATAATAATTCCAATCCCAAAGTAAGCAGGCGTTGACAGATGTGAAAATTACCGAACTATCAGTTTAATAAGTCACAGCTGCAAAATACTAAGGCGAATTCTTTATAGACGAATGGAAAAACTCGGGGAAGATCATTTTGGATTCCGTAGAAATATTGGAACACGAGAGGCAATACTGACCCTATGACTTATCTTAGAAAATAGATTAAGGAAAGGCAAACCTACGTTTCTAGCATTTGTAGCCTTAGAGAAAGCTTTTGACAATGTTGACTGGAGTACTCTCTTTCAAATTCTGAAGGTGGCAGGAGTAAAATACAGGGAGCGAAAGACTATTTACAATTTGTACAGAAACCAGATGGCAGTTATAAGAGTCGAGGGGCATGAAATGGAAGCAGTGGTTGGGAAGGGAGTGAGACAGGGTTGTAGCCTCTCCCTGATGTTATTCAATCTGTAAATTGAGCAAGCAGTAAAGGAAACAAAAGAAAAATTCGGAGTAGGTATAAAAATCGATGGAGAAGAAATAAAAACTTTGAGGTTCGCCGATGACATTGTAATTCTGTCAGAGACAGCAAAGGACTTGGAAGAGCAGTTGAACGGAATGGACAGTGTCTTGAAAGGAGGATATAAGATGAACATCAACAAAAGCAAAACGAAGATAATGGAATGTAGTCGAATTAACTCGGGTGATGCTGAGGGAATTAGGTTAGGAAATGAGACACTTAAAGTAGTAAAGGAGTTTTGCTATTTGGGGAGCAAAATAACTGATGATGGTCGAAGTAGAGAGGATATAAATGTAGACTGGCAATGGCAAGGAAAGCGTTTCTGTAGAAGAGAAATTTGTTAACATCGCGTATAGATTTAAGTGTCAGGAAGTCGTTTCTGAAAGTATTTGTATGGAGTGTAGCCATGTATGGAAGTGAAACATGGACGATAAATAGTTTGGACAAGAAGAGAATAGAAGCTTTCGAAATGTGGTGCTACAGAAGAATGCTGAAGATTAGATGGGTAGATCACATAACTAATGAGGAGGTATTGAATAGAATTGGGGAGAAGAGAAGTTTGTGGCACAACTTAACTAGAAGAAGGGATTGGTTGGTAGGACGTGTTCTGAGGCATCAAGATATCACCAATTTAGTATTGGAAAGCAGCGTGGAGGGTAAAAATCGTAGAGGGAGACCAAGAGATGGATACACTAGGCAGATTCAGTAGGATGTAGGTTGCAGTAGGTTCTGGGAGATGAAGAAGCTTGCACAGGACAGAGCTGCATCAAACCAGTCTCAGGAGTGAAGACCACAACAACAACATAGGATATCAAACGAAGGACGTGACTGGACTGACAGTTTCTTGGAAGGGAGAATGCAGTGTGAATTTTTGATGGAGAGCCACTGACAGATGTAAAAGTAGCATGAGATATTCCCAGGAAATTGTGCTGGGACTCTTGCTGTTCATACTATATATTAATGGCCTAGCAGACAATGTTAATAGTAATCTCTGACTTTTCACAGATGGCCTATAATGAAATTCTATCTGAAAGGAGATGCATAAGCATTCCGCCAGATCTTGATGACATTTAAAACTGGTACAGAGATTGAAGGCGGGCGCTAAATACTTAGAAACATAAAATCGTGCGCTTCACGAAACGAAAAAAAAGACTACGACTGTAATACCAGTGAGTCACTATTGGAATCAGTCATCTCGTGCAGATACATGGATTTACACCTTGTTGGGGTATCAAACGGAAAGATCAAACAGGCTCAATCGTAAGTAAATCACGTATCATAGTTTGTTTCATGTACTTCATTCTGAGGAACTGCAGTTAGTCTAAAATGTGATTACTCACAAAAAACTCGCATGACTCATCCTAGAATATTGCTCAAGTGAGTGAGAACCATACCAAGTACAACTAAGAAGGAATGTTGAAAATATATAAACAAGAGCAGCACGAACAGTGACATGTTTTTTGAGCCACGTAAGAGCGCCATGGAAATGCTGGAAACCTCAACTGGCAGATGTTTAAGAATCGATGCCAGCTATTTCGCGAAATCCTAGTTAAGAAGAGTTTCAAGAAGCAGTACTGAGTGGGGAATCTACAAACACACCAATGTCCCTAGGTGCCGCTTCCGTAGAGACCACGAAGACAAGATTGAACTGCATGGTGCACAGGGGTATTCACGGAGCCATTCTTCCCGCACTCCATACGTGAATCGAACGGAACACATCCTCCTACGTGGTACATAGGGAAGTATCCTCTGCCACACACTTCACAGCGGCTTGGAGAATATTTATGCAGCCGTAGAAGTAAATGTAGATGTAGATGAACAGCAACACTACATATCATAAATGAAGTGAAATTATACGGACATGTAGAATGGTTAAAGACGGACGGATGTAGGAAGAAATGCATGAGACAAGTGCAACATTGAAATGCGGGAACGAAAATGCTCCACAAAGAAGTACAAAACAAAAAACACAGTGACTAGAGATAGAAAAAGTAATTGGGTTATGGAAGCAGAAAATAAGACGAAAGGACTAGAAGATGTAAACAGCACTTAGAGAAACTTTATAGTGCACCTCGAGGAATTAGACCAATTGAAAATGAGGACGCGGTGCAAGAAAATAATAATGAGCTCCTCGTCCCAGCGGTGAAAGCCCAAGGGATATCGACCGGCCGCCGTGTCATCCTCTGGCTTACGGTGTCGTGCGGATGCTTTATGGAGGGACGTGTGCTGGGCCCACCGCTCTCCCGGCGTTTTGCAGACATTCCAGACCGTGGAACCATTACTGTTCGATTAAACAATGCCTCAGTTGCATCACGAAGCTGAGTGCACCCCGTAACAGTCCTCTCACCGGGGAAAAGTCTCTGGCATTACCGGGAATCGAATCCGGGCTCTCCACATGGTAGTCATCTACGCTGACAACTCAGATACGTAGGCGGACGCAAGTAGGTAATATGGCAGATGCAAAACTCTTTTCTGTCTTTTGGAAAAAGTTTTTATACACTTGGAACATAAAAAACGCTTTAAAACTGAAGAAATGCAGGAAGCTGATTCGAACGTCAGCTCATAGATCGAAACAAGAACTCTACAAACTCACGAAAGAAATTTTTTGTAATTGGGAAACTGTTATTCAGTTTTTGAAAGGATTATAATTAATGCCACTACGAAGAAAATAAGAGGGAACAGATGTGAAAATTACCACACAGTCTAGTGTCACAGACAAAAAACACTCACAGGAGTACTGTGTTGAAGAACAGAAGAGGAAATTAAACTTGGATTAGGAGACTGCCAGTTTGGGTTTAGGACAAGAAGGGGCATTCGAGAACCAATTTTAGCATTAGGATTGATAGTAAAGAATAGATTAGGAAAAGAAAGGCAACATACTACGTGGGCAATACAAACTGGCCCGGAAAATTTTTCGTACCAATTAAGGTGCAAATAATTCACGTAGGATATCTGAAAAGTAACGCTTCCGACTTTTTATGTGAAAATTTTTAAAGCTTTGTAAATAAAAGAAACGTTATTATTATTCTACATCATTATTCTTCATGTCTGCGTATTTATTTTTCAACATAGTGATCGTGGCAAGGGATCTGAAGTTCCATATCATGAACTCCGGTCTTGAAACTTTCCTGGCAGATTAAAATTGTGTGCCAAACCTAGACTCGAACTCGGGACCTTTGCCTTTCGCAGGCAAGTGCTCTACCAACTGAGCCACCCAATACCGAAGTAAAACTGTGAGGAGGGGGCGTGAGTCGTGCTTGGGTAGCTCAGTTGGTAGAGCACTTGCCTGCGAAAGGCAAAGGTCCCGAGTTCGAGTCTCGATCCGGCACACAGTTTTAATCTGCTAGGAAAGTTTCATATCACCGCACACTCCGCTGCAGGGTGAAAATCCCATTCTGAACTCCGGTCTTGTTATACTGATGCGCATGGTGTTTCAAGAGCCTACTTCCAATCCTAAAAGATACCCTTGAACTTTTTTTTTCCACAACGTTAGTGGTTGCAGCAGCAACGTGTGTAATTAATTTCAGACTGCAGTTTAACTAAGAAGCCGGCCGCGGTGGTCTCGCGGTTCTAGGCGCGCAGTCCGGAACCGTGCGACTGCTACTGTCGCCGGTTCGAATCCTGCCTCGGGCATGGATGTGTGTGATGTCCTTTGGTTAGTTAGGTTTAAGTAGTTCTATGTTCTAGGGGACTGATGACCACAGCAGTTGAGTCCCATAGTGCTCAGAGCCATTTGAACCATTTTTAACTAAGAAGCTCTCATCTCATGCACGGTTTACTTAAAGAGGATTGAACAAAATGTGCACGACAACTGTAAAAATTTGCTTTGCTGAACTTCGTTCGGAGCCTGCGCGCGCCGCGGTGTGGCTGTATCGTGCGGAGGGGTGGAGGTGGGAGTGGATGTGGGGTGGCGGTGCTGCCGTCGTCGCCGTCTCGGGCGAGAAGAGAAGAGAGCAGCGCAGCACGGGGAGGCCATAAATCGGATGACACGCGCCATTAGGCCCGCGTGCTATCGGCACCCTGTCTCGGCAGCCGTTAACGGCCGCGGCGGCGCGCGGTCCGGTCCGGGCAGCTGGCTCCACGGGCGGCTAACGAGATCCTGCAAGCCCCGACGTGTCCAGCGGACGGGAAGCGCGTACAGCGTAACTTCAGAAAGGTGGAAGGAAGGGAAACGGTGGTTTAACGCCCCGTCGACTGCGAGATCATTAGAAAGGGAGACTGAGGAAGGAAATGGGCCGGCCTGAGTGGTCGAGCGGTTCTAGGCGCTACAGTCTGGAACCGCGGCCGCTACGGTCGCAGGTTCGAATCCTGCCTCGGGCATGGATGTGTGTGATGTCCTTAGGTTAGGTTTAAGTAGTTCTAAGTTCTAGGGGACTGATGACCTCAGGTGTTAAGTCCCATAGTGCTCAGAGACTTTTGAAGGAAATGGGCCGTGCCCTTTCACAGAAGCCGTCCTAGCATCATGAAAACTCAAATTTGCCCGACGGGGATATAAACTGCTGTCCTCCTGAATACGTATCTAGTGACTTGACTGCACACAGACGTATCGTGTTATCATATGGCCAGATACCTGAAATGTCCTCCCGATACCACTGCATACTTCGAGAATATTTTACCCGACGAACAATTCAATCCTCTCGCCCAGATTATAAACAAAGAAGAGGGAAGTGCGTGTATGAATACATGAGCCAGATTACATAGAAAGTACCTACACAATCTGGTAATCGAAATAAAGCCCCGCGCGGAGTGGCCGCGCGGTTAGAGGCACCATGTCAGGTCAGCAACTGGAAGCAGTTAATTCCATAAATTATCTGGGAGTACGCATTACGAGTGATTTAAAATGGAATGATCATATAAAGTTGATCGTTGGTAAAGTCAATGCGCCGGCCGAAGTGGCCGTGCGGTTAAAGGCGCTGCAGTCTGGAACCGCAAGACCGTTACGGTCGCAGGTTCGAATGTTTGTGATGTCCTTAGTTCAGTTAGGTTTAACTAGTTCTAAGTTCTAGGGGACTAATGACCTCAGCAGTTGAGTCCCATAGTGCTCAGAGCCATTTGAACCATTTTTGAAAGTCGATGCCAGACCGAGATTCATTGGAAGAATCCTAAGGAAATGCAATCCGAAAACAAAGGAAGTAGGTTACAGTACGCTTGTTCGCCCACTGTTTGAATACTGCTCAGCAGTGTGGGATCCGTACCGGATAGGGTTAATAGAAGAGATAGAGAAGATCCAACGGTGAGCAGCGCGCTTCTTTACAGCATCATTTAGTAATCGCCAAAGCGTTACAGAGATGATAGATAAACTCCAGTGGAAGACACTGCAGGAGAGACGCTCAGTAGCTCGGTACGGGCTTTTCTTGAAGTTTCGAGAACATACCTTCACCGAGGAGTCAAGCAGTATATTGCTCCCTCCTACGTATATCTCGCGAAGAGACCATGAGGATAAAATCAGAGAGATTAGAGCCCACACAGAGGCACCCCGACAATCCTTCTTTCCACGAACAATACGAGACTGGAATAGAAGGGAGAACCGATAGAGGTACTCAAGGTACCGTCCGCCACACACCGTCAGGTGGCTTGCGGAGTGTGGATGTAGATGTAGATGTAGGACTGCGCAGCCCCTCCCACCGGAGGTTCGAGTCCTCCCTCGGGCATGGGTGTATGTGCGTGTGTGTGTGTATTGTCCTTAGCGTAAGTGAGTTTAAGTTCGTTAAAGTAGTGTGTAAGTCTTGGGACCGATGACCTCAGCAGTTTGCTCTCTTAGGAATTCACAATCACATTTTTGAAATAAAGCCTTTGATTTAGTCTACAAGATGTAAAACATGTGCATCTCGCAAGAGAATATGGTATATAGGGTGAGTCACTAACTATTTCCACCTAGAATAACTCCGAAAAATGTGACAGGAGCTGAAAAGTTTGTGGGACTAAAGTGCGTTGGATAACGGGGGCCATAATATGACGTTGGCTTTTTGTTGTTAGGTGGGGTCGCGCCAGAGATATTGTCAACTTCGTTTTTTTTAAAAGGGATGCTATAGTTTTTTACTTATTTTATGATAGCGGCTATCGAGACAACTCCAACGATGTGTAACAGTAAGGTCTTTGAGGGTCAACGAAGGCTACAAAGGTGTCATGAACGTCCATTTACAGAAGGTGTTCGAAGTGATGACAATTGGTATCAATGCACTGCTGCAATCTTCTTATCATGGATTGAGTGGTATTCCTTATCACTTTGGCACTAATCGGAGCACATGCTCCGACAATTCTCTCTCGTATATCGTGTAAATAGTAAACATTCGCCGAATACGGCGTATCCATCTAACGTGCCATTGACATGTAAAAACCATTCGACGGTTAAGCAATACAACACTAATAGGAACGGTAAGACTAGTATCCTCGAATCAAGCGAATGTGAATGATGTATTCCTTCAAACAACAAGTCGATATGCTTCTTATATACGTAGAATTCCAACGAAATTCAGTGAGAGTTAGAGACTTATACGCTGAAAGATATCCTCAACGTACTCGGCCTACACGTCTTACATTTAAATACGTGTATGATAAATTGAGAACAACTGGATCTTTAACGCATCGAAAACATATCCGGCAAAGGAAAGTTACTAACGAGGAAACGGAAATCGATACTCTTGCCACTGTGGTTCGAGATCCTTGTGTTAGTTCGCGTCAAATCGCAAGGGAATCTGGCATGAGCCAAAGTAGTGTTGTTCGTGTTCTGCATCGCCATAAATATCATCCTTACCATATCAGTCTCCACCAAGAATTAACTGGTAGGGATTTTATGCGTCGCTTTTAATTATGCCGACGGGCTCAATTTCAGGGGTATGACGCTTTTATTAATTTGATTTTGTTTACTGACGAGGCTAGATTCACGAAACATGGAAATGTTAATTTGTATAACATGCATTATTGGGCAACTGAAAATCCATGTTGGCTCCGGCAAGTTGCACACCAAAAACCGTGGTCAGTGAATGTATGGTGTGTGATTCTGGAGGACAGAATTATATGACCCTATTTCATCGAAGGAAATTTTAATGGTAGGAAGTATGCCACATTCCTGAAAGAAACATTAGGTTATTGGAAGAAATACCTTTAGGAAGAAGAAACAGAATGGGCTATCAACACGAAGGGTCCGTGTACATTTTTCGCTGATGGCTAGAAATGAGTTGCAGAGACAATTTCCAAATCGTTGGAGTGGACGCGGAGGAGATGTATTGTGGCCGGCTCGTTCGCCAGACCTGACACCTCTGGACTTTTCCTTGTGGGACATTGTTTACAAAGAAGTTCCAGCTACACCTAAAGATATGCGAGAGAGAATTGTCAGAGCATGTGCTATGATTAGTGCCGAAGTGATAAGAAATACCACTCAATCCATGATAAGATTGCAGCACTGCATTGATACCTGTGGTCATCACTTCGAACACCTTCTGTAAATGAACATTCATTCCACCTTTGTGGCCTTCAATTACCTTCTAAGACCTTACTGTTACACATCATTGGATTCGTCTCGATAGCCGCTATCAGAAAATAAGTACCAAACTACAGCATCCCATAAAAAAAAGGCTGACCTTCATATCTCTGACGCCACCCCACCTAGCGACAAAAAACCTTCATATTATGGCCCCCGTTGTCCCGTACAACTTTTGTCCCACAAAATTTTCAGCTCCTATCATACTTTCGGAGTTATTCATGGTGGCAATAGTTAGTGACTCACCCTCAATAAAAAAGTAATAATTTTTTCCATTTTTCTTATACAAAGTACTAGCTGTAGTGCTCTGGGCTGCCCGGGTTGTTACACATCTGCCACACAAAGTAACTGGTCCTGTGTCTTGCTGTTACTCATAGCGAATTCAAGCCGCATGGGAAACTGTAGTCGCTTTAAATGGAAGGGGACATCTGAATCACTGGGTGTCATCGGAATGCGACGAACGAATACGTCTTGACCTCTATGAAAAGATGATTAGTCGCCCCATCTGCTGTTAGTTTTTGCTATAAGCATCTCATTGCGTTTTTCGTGACTTCGTCTTCTATTCTTTCTGCTCAGTTTTCACTGTTTCAAGCAGAGATGTGTTTTAGAAAGACTCGAACTGTTCGAACAGTCTATTTCACAGTTCGGGAAATCTCGGGTTCTGTTCGATCTTTTGATCGGCCCATGTCCACGACCTACCTTAATGTTTGTATGGCACTATGGTTTTTAATAGTAAAAGTAACGGTAGAACACGGACTAAAATATCTTCTAGGGTATATGTAATATGTAACAACGGCAACAAATCAATAAATAAGAGTTTGCAATCATTTTTCCGTCAAATTCACGGATTTCGATCGTCTCCCGATCTAAAGACGTCTGATAGTACTATATCCAAGACGGTATTGCCACTGTAATTTATTCCGCTATAGGAATTCAGTTTACCATGACATATTTCGTTTGTTAGCCACATAATTTGTTATTAATTTTCTCCAATGTTTGATCTGAATGTTAAAATTTGAAGTAAATCGGCCAGGAACTTTGAAGAACTGGAGACACTTGGCAACAACGTTTCTCCTCTGTATACAGAGTGGTCCATTGATCGTGACCGGACCAAATACCTCACGAAATAAGCTTCAAACTAAAAAACTACAAAGAACGAAACTTGTCTAGCTTGAAGGGGGAAACCAGATAGAGCTATGGTTGCCCGCTAGATGGCGCTGCCATACCTCAAACAGATATCAACAGCGTTTTTAAAAATAGGAAACCACATTTTTATTACATATTCGCGTAGTACGTAAAGAAATATGAATGTTTCAGTTGGACCACTTTTTTCGCTTTGTGACAGATGGCGCTGTAATAGTCACAAACGTATAAGTACGTGGTATCACGTAACATTCCGCTAGTGCGGACGGTATTTGCTTCGTAATACATTACCTGTGTAAAAATGGACCGTTTACCACTTTCGGAAAAGGTCGATATCGTGTTGATGTATGGCTATTGTGATCAAAATACCCAACGGGCGTGTGCTATGTATGCTGCTCGGTATCCTGGACGACATCATCCAGGTGTCCGGACCGTTCGCCGGATAGTTAAGTTATTTAAGGAAACAGGAAGTGTTAAACCACATGTGAAACGTCAACCACGACCTGCAACAAATGATGATGCCCAAGTACGTGTTTTAGCTGCTGTCGCGGCTCATCCGCACATCAGTAGCACTCAAACTGCGCGAGAATCGGGAATCCCAAAAACGTCGGTGTTGAGAATGCTACATCAACATCAATTGCATCCGTACCATATTTCTATGCATGGCGACAACTTTGAACGTCGTGTACAGTTCTGCCACTGGGCACAAGATAAATTACGGGACGATGACAGATTTTTTGCACGCGTTCTGTTTAGCGACGAAGCGTCATTCACCAACAGCGATAACGTAAACCGGCATAATATGCACTATTGAGCAACGGAAAATCCACGATGGCTGCGACAAGTGGAACATCAGCGACCTTGTCGGGTTAATGTATGGTGCGGCATTATGGGAGGAAGGATAATTGGCCCCCATTTTATCGATGGCAATCTAAATGGTGCAATGTATGCTGGTTTCCTACGTAACGTTCTACCGATGTTACTACAAGATGTTTCACTGCATGACAGAATGGCGATGTACTTCCACATGATGGACGTCCGGCACATAGCTCGCGTGCGGTTAAAGCGGTATTGAATAGCATATTTCATGACAGGTGGATTGGTCGTCGAAGCACCATACGATGGACCGCACGTTCACCGGATCTGACGTCCCCGGATTTCTTTCTGTGGGGAAAGTTGAAGGATATTTGCTATCGTGATCCACCAACAACGAATGACAACATGCGTCAGCCCATTGTCAATGGATGTGCGAACATTAAGGAAGACGAACTACTGTTGAGAGGAATGTCGTTATACGTATTGCCAAATACATTGAGGTTGACGGACATAATTTTGAGCATTTATTGCATTAATGTGGTATTTACAGATGGTTCAGATGGCTCTGAGCACTATGGGACATAACAACTGAGGTCATCAGTCCCCTAGAACTTAGAACTACTTAAACCTAACTAACCTAAGGACATTACACACATCCATGCCCGAGGCAGGATTCGAACCTGCGACCGTAGCGGTCGCGCGGTTCCAGACTGACGCGCCTAGAACCTCTCGGCCACACCGGCCGGCTGGTATTTACAGGTAATCACGATGTAAGAGCATGCGTTCTCAGAAATGATAAGTTCACAAAGGTACATGTATCACATTGGAACAATCGAAATAAAATGTTCAAACGTGCCTACGTTCTGTATTTTAATTTAAAAACCTACCTGTTACCAACTGTTCGTCTAAAATTGTGAGCCATATGTTTGTGACTATTTACAGCGCCATCTTCACAAAGCGAAAAAAGTGGTCCAACTAAAGCATTCATATTTCATTACATACTACACGAATATGCAATATTAATGGGCGTTCCTATTTAAAAAAAAACGCAGCTGATATCAGTTTGACCTATGGCAGCGCCATCTAGCGGGCCAACCATAGCGCCATCTGGTTTCCCCCTTCAAGCTAGACAAGTTTCGTTCTTTGTAGTTTTTTCGTAGACGCTTATTTCGTGAGATATTTGGCCTGGTCACGATCAATGGAGCACACTGTATACTTGGAACACGCTCTCCTTTAGCATAACAATGCCAGACCACACAGGAGCACCTACATCTACATACATACTCTGCAAGCCATCGCACGGCGCATGGCGGAGGGTAGCGCGTACTACTAATAGTCATTTCCTTTCCTGTTCCACTGGGCAACTGAGCAACGGGAAGACTGTTTATAAGTCTCCGTACGAGCCCTCATTTCTCTTACCTTCATGATCCTTACGCGAAATGTACGTTCGCAACAGTAGAATCGCTCTGCAGTCAATTTCAAACGCCGGTTTTCTAAATTTCCGCAATGGCAACTCGCGAAAAGTACTTCGTCTTCACTCCAGGGATCCCATTTGAGTTAACGAAGCAATTCCGTCATACCTGCGTGCTCATCGAACATATCGCTAACAAATCTTCCTTTAATCCGACATGGTGGGGATCTACAGACTCCAACCTCCATTCAGTCTCGACTTGGCCCCATCCGATTTACATCTGTTCCCAGAACTTACTGCCTTCAAGGACTTCACTTTGATAATAATGCAGCGGTGTAAGCAAAGGTGAGGTTTGTGGTTCCATCAAAAAAGTCAAAATTGTTGAGGCT
Organism: Schistocerca nitens; assembly: GCF_023898315.1. Lineage (NCBI taxonomy): Eukaryota > Metazoa > Arthropoda > Insecta > Orthoptera > Acrididae > Schistocerca > Schistocerca nitens. Next base: position 1,126,894,958 of record NC_064614.1, read on the forward strand.
TTCGTGGCCACTTGTTGACAAACTGCCTATTGGCTTCTGTCTCGGGTTCTTCGGCCGACGTTCATCTAATGATTTTTCTGACGTTTCGCCAGCACGAGTGGCTGGCATTGTCAAAGCTTCACCCTCCATTGCCGGTGGTGAACTGGAGCCGAGCTCGCGGGCGCAGACTATATGTACCTGGCGCGCCAACGTCCGAGGGCTTCTCCGCGGTCATTTCCGGTGCGGTTCTCCTCTTGCTACCTGCGACGGTCGTTCGCTGCAGTACGGGAAGCCAGGATCCGTTGACCTTAAGGCTTTCCTCTTTCTTGTTCAAACTGTTCGCGTGTTTTTGTATTTCTACAGCTTCTCTGAACAAGCGCGTGTGATAGTGGTTCTCTACAGCCAGAACTTCCGTGTCGGCGAATTTTATTACGTGGTCGGTCTCATTCAGTGCGTGTTCTGCCACGGCCGATTTCTCCACCTGCCCCAACCTGCAATGTCGCTTATGCTCCTTGATCCTGGTGTTAATGGATCGTCCAGTCATCCCGACATAAACTTTTCCGCATGTGCATGGTATGCGGTATATTCCCGACATTGCAAGTGGGTCTCTTTTCTCCTTCGCCGATCTAAGACACTCTTTGATCTTCCTTGTCGGTTTGAAGATCGTCTTTACGCCATGTTTGCGCAATATACGGCCGATTCTGTCCGTCACTCTGGGAATGTATGGCAGAAAGGCCGTACCCGACATTTCTTTTTCTGGTTCGTTACTTCGCCGAGTGTTTGGCTCAGTTACACTTCTAATATAATTTGTTGAGTACCCATTGCTCCTCAGGACTGTTTCCAGGTGTTGCATTTCTCGTTTGAGGTGTTGCGGCTCACATATTCGTCCTGCTCTCGTTACGAGCGTACTAATCATGCCCCTTTTCTGGCTTGGGTGGTGGTCTGACAGTTTGTGCAGGTATCGGTCCGTGTGAGTCGGTTTTCGATACACGCTGTGTCCCAGGTTTTCGCCGTCCCTTGTGACCAGCACATCTAGAAATGGCAGTTTCTTGTCCTTTTCTACTTCCATGGTGAATGTTATGTTGGCATGGAGGCTGTTCAAGTGTCTTAGGAAGTCACCGAGCTGTTCTTCACCATGGCTCCACACCACGAAAGTATCATCGACGTACCTGTACCACACCTTAGGTTTGCAAGTCGCCGAGTCCAGTGCCTGTGCTTCGAATTGTTCCATGAAGAAGTTGGCCACCACTGGACTGAGAGGACTACCCATGGCGACGCCTTCCAGCTGTTCGTAGAAGTCGCCATTCCACGTGAAATAGCTCGTGGTGAGATGCATGGAAGAGCTTTCTGATGTCTAGCGGGAAAATGGAACCGATGTGCTCCAGAGCGTCACTGAGTGGCACTTTCGTAAATAACGAAACAACATCAAAGCTGACCAGGATGTCGTTTGGTGCAAGTTTCAGTTTCTTCAGCTTCTCAATGAAATGTCCTGAGTCCTTAATGTATGTGTCGGTCTTCCCCACGTGTGGTTGGAGCAGAGAGGCCAAGTGTTTTGCCAGCTTATGTGTCGGTGATCCAGGAGCGCTAACGATCGGTCTCAGTGGAACGTTGTTCTTATGGATCTTGGGTAATCCATACAGCCGAGGTGGTAGGGCTTCTGTGTTGCGCAGGTTTCTCTGTATGTCCGCCGGCAGAGAAGACGCCTTGATCAATCGATTCGTATTCCGTGTGATACGTTGCGTCGGATCTGCGCTTAGTTTTCGATACGTCGTCGGATCTAATAGGTCTCGGATCTTTTGCTCATAATCTTCGGTCTTCATTACGACGGTCGCATTCCCCTTATCGGCAGGCAGTACCAATATACTCTTGTCGGCGTTGAGATTCTTAATGGCTTGTACCTCTCCTTTCTTCAGGTTGCAAGCTGGCGGTTTTGCTCGGCGCAGTATCCTGGCTGTTCCCGTGCGTATTTCCTCTGCCCTTTCACAAGGAAGGGCACGAATGGCTGCTTCGGTGTTGGCAATGATGTCCTCCATAGGTATGGTTCTCGGGATGATAGCGAAATTCCCTCCTTTTTGAAGAACAGACACTTCCTCTTCGGTCAATTGTCGTTCAGTGAGGTTGACCACTGTGTGTGACATGTCGGGAGTCGCCTTGTCGGTCTGCTTCCGGCATCTTTCAAACTTTTTCTTCTGTCGCTCGGTGCAGCGCTCGAGTTCGTTCTGCATGCTCCTGTGAGTGATGCTGTCGATCTTGTCCCAGTCGTCTCGATGCATTCTGCTACTTAGTTGATAGAAAATGTCCAGAAGTTCCTGATCCGTTCTTGCCAAGTCTCTCCGTGTTGTATGTATTCACTCACGAAGAAAAGCTCGTTCCATTCTGTCGTAGATACGATGTGCTTGGGCGGTGGTGAATAGGCGCTTGCATCTCAAGAACTTCGGTGTAGCACATTCATCTCGGCACCGTGACAGAAAGGCGAGAGAGGACATCAGTCGCGCTTTCTTCTTCCGTCGTTGGTCAAGGCGTCGGTACAATCTGCAAATCTCCTCCCCGTAGGGGCGTATTACAAAATTGTTGAGGCTTTCGTGGCCACTTGTTGACAAACTGCCTATTGGCTTCTGTCTCGGGTTCTTCGGCCGACGTTCATCTAATGATTTTTCTGACGTTTCGCCAGCACGAGTGGCTGGCATTGTCAAAGCTTCACCCTCCATTGCCGGTGGTGAACTGGAGCCGAGCTCGCGGGCGCAGACTATATGTACCTGGCGCGCCAACGTCCGAGGGCTTCTCCGCGGTCATTTCCGGTGCGGTTCTCCTCTTGCTACCTGCGACGGTCGTTCGCTGCAGTACGGGAAGCCAGGATCCGTTGACCTTAAGGCTTTCCTCTTTCTTGTTCAAACTGTTCGCGTGTTTTTGTATTTCTACAGCTTCTCTGAACAAGCGCGTGTGATAGTGGTTCTCTACAGCCAGAACTTCCGTGTCGGCGAATTTTATTACGTGGTCGGTCTCATTCGGTGCGTGTTCTGCCACGGCCGATTTCACGGAAGTTCTGGCTCTAGAGAACCACTATCACACGCGCTTGTTCAGAGAAGCTGTAGAAATACAAAAACACGCGAACAGTTTGAACAAGAAAGAGGAAAGCCTTAAGGTCAACGGATCCTGGCTTCCCGTACTGCAGCGAACGACCGTCGCAGGTAGCAAGAGGAGAACCGCACCGGAAATGACCGCGGAGAAGCCCTCGGACGTTGGCGCGCCAGGTACATATAGTCTGCGCCCGCGAGCTCGGCTCCAGTTCACCACCGGCAATGGAGGGTGAAGCTTTGACAATGCCAGCCACTCGTGCTGGCGAAACGTCAGAAAAATCATTAGATGAACGTCGGCCGAAGAACCCGAGACAGAAGCCAATAGGCAGTTTGTCAAAAAAGTCATACATTCTGCAGTGCCAGAATCAACAAACTGGTATCTTGTTAGGAGAAGTGTGTACTCCACCAGGGTGCTATGTTGAAGAATAAATACATCGACCTGAAGAATAAAGATGTAATATAATAATGTTTGCTTTATTTAAAAATAATAAATTCTGGGGCATTATATCACAAGAAGCCCTCATAACTGCGTCGATGTTGACTTAACTTCAGATGATAACGCCCAGTCTAACAAACAGTTTTGGAAACAGAAGCCGGACGCGGTGGCCGATCGGTTCTAGGTGCTTCAGTCCGGAACAGTGCGACCGCTACGGTCGCAGGTTCGAATCGTGCCTCGGGCATGGATGTGTGTGACGTCCTTAGGTTAGTTACTGACCATTAAAATTGCTACACCAAGAAGAAATGCAGATGATAAACGGGTATTCACTGGACAAATATACTAGGAATGACATGTGATTACATTTTCACGCAATTTGGGTGCATAGATCCTGAGAAATCAGTACCCAGAACAACCACCTCTGGCCGTAATAACGGCCTTGATACACCTGGGCATTGAGTCAAACAGAGCTTGGATGTTGTGTACAGGTACAGCTGCCCATGCAGCTTCAACACGATACCACAGTTCATCACTAGTAGTGACTGGCGTATTGTGACGAGCCAGTTGCTCGGCCACCATTGACCAGACGTTTTCAATTGGTCAGAGATCTGGAGAATGTGCTGGCCAGGACAGCAGTCGAACATTTTCTGTACCCGAAAAGGCCCGTACAGGACCTGCAACATGCGGTCGTGCATTATCCTGCTGAAATGTAGGGTTTCGCAGCGATCGATTGAAGGGTAGTCACGGGTCGTAACACATCTCAAATGTAAAGTCGACTGTTCAAAGTGCCGTCAATGCGAACAAGAGGTGACCCAGACGTGTAACCAATTGCACCCCATACCATGACGCCGAGTGATACGCCAGTATGACGATGACAAATACACGCTTCAAATGTGCGTTCACCGCGACGTCGCCAAACACGGATGCGACCATCATGATGCTGTGATTCACCCGAAAAAATGACGTTTTGCCATTCGTGCACCCTGGTTCGTCGTTGAGTACACCATCGCAGGCGCTCCTGTCTGTGATGCAGCGGCAAGGGTAACCGCAGCCGTGGTCTCCGAGCTGATAGTCCATACTGCTGCAAACGTCGTCGAACTGCTCGTGCAGATGGTTGTTGTCTTGCAAACGTCCCCATCTGTTGACTCAGGGATCGAGACGTGGCTGCACGATCCGTTACAGCCATGCGGATAAGATGCCTGACATCTTGACTGCTGGTGATACGAGGCTGTTGGGATCCAGCACGGAGTTCCGTATTACCCTCGTGAACCCACCGATTCCATATTCTGCTAACAGTCATTGGATCTCGACAAACGCGAGCAGCAATGTCGCGATACGATAAACCGCAATCGCGATAAGCTAACAATCCGACCTTTATCAGAGTCGGGAACGTGATGGTACGCATTTCTCCTCCTTACACGAGGCATCACAGCAACGTTTCACCAGACAACGCCGGTCAACTGCTGTTTGTGTATGAGAAATCGGTTGGAAACTTTCCTCATGTCAGCACGTTGTAGGTGTCGCCACCGGCGCCAACCTTGTGGGAATGCTCTGAAAAGCTAATCATTTGCATATCGCAGCATCTTCTTCCTGTTGGTTAAATTTCGCGCCTGTAGAACGTCATCTTCGTGATGTAGCAATTTTAATGTACAGTAGTGTAGTTCTAAGTTCTAGAGCACTGATGACCTCAACTGCTATGTCCCATAGTGCTCAGAACCATTTGAACCATTTCGGAAACAGAAGCTTCACAACTATAGTTTGTTTCTAATTACTTCACATTTCTCCTTTTCTTTGGCGGCTAGTTTCTGGTTCGCAGTCCCAGTCTTAAGTGCTTATTCGTGTTTGTAATCAAGATGTCAAGGTGCTAATGGTTTTTGCCGTCCATCAGGTTCAAATGGTTCAAGTGGCTCTGAGCACTATGGGACTCAACATCTGAGGTCATAAGTCCCCTAGAACGTGGAACTACTTAAACCTAACTAACCTAAGGACATCACACACATCCATGCCCGAGGCAGGATTCGAACCTGCGACCGTAGCAGTCGCGCGGTTCCGGACTGACGCGCCTACAACCGCTTGGCCACCGCGGCCGGCCCGTCTATCAGGATTGACTTCTTTTTGACTGTATTCCACTGGAAAAGAACTTATGTATCTGAATTGTTACAGCAGCATTTTCCACAATCTCAGCTGAAAACGCGATTTCCTTTCAGTGCACTAGTGACAGAGCGTTACTGAAGCAATACCATAAGTCAAGCTGAGTACAGTCTATGGGGTGGCTGCTACGTCATTGTTTTTAAACTGTCTTCGCTGGCTATGACGTTGTCCATATTTTACTCCCGACTGAAACTTCCTGGCAGATTAAAAGTGTGTGCCGGACCGAGACTGGAACTCGGGACCTTTGCGTTTCGTGGGCAAATGCTCTACCATCTGAGCTACCCAAACTTCACAGAAGCTCTCCTGCGAACCTTTCTTCCAGGAGTGCTAATTCTGCAAGGTTTGCGGGAGAGCTTCTGTGAAGTTTGGAAGGTAGGACACAAGGTACCGGTGAAATGAAAGCTGTGAGGACGGATCGTCAGCCGCGCGGGATTAGCCGAGCGGTCTAGGGTACTGCAGTCATCGACTGTGCAGCTGGTCCCGGCGGAGGTTCGAGTCCTCCCTCGCGCATGGGTATGTGTGTTTGTCCTTAGGATTTATTTCGGTTAAGTAGTGTGTAAGCTTAGGGACTGATGACCTTAGCAGTTAAGTCCCACACGACTTCACACACACGGATCGTCAGCCGTGTTTGGGTACCTCAGATGGTAGAGCACTTGCACGCGAAAACCAAAGGTCCCGAGTTCGAGTCTCGGACCAGCAGACAGTTTTAATCTGCCAGGAAGTTTCATACCAGCGCACACTCCGCTGCAGAGTGAAAATTTCATTCTGGATACTCCCGACTGATTAGAATGGGAATTGTGACTCGTTACGTCTTGCTACTGTACTATGGACGACGGATTGCACTCCTACCGCTTTTGAAGTCGAGGTACATTCGCTGGAAGAAGGCGACGTGCCCAGAACGTCTAGACAGTGTTTCCACGCCCTGGTCCCGATCGTAACCACAGAGTCCAATTAAAAAGCGACGCTGCATCTCCAGACGTAATCATCCGCGCCTAGCAAGTGTCACCTCCTGGTTTACGGCCATCACTTGCTGTTTTTTCTTTTGTCTGCCTCTCCCCTCTTCTATTTTTCCTGTTTAGTCCCCTTACTTTTTCCGACACACACACACACACACACACACACACACACACACGAGAGAGGGAAAGAGAGAGACAGAGCTACACATATTCGTGCGGCGGTGTACCGACGCTAATGGCAGTAGTATCCAAACAAACGCCAGTGCCAATATGCAAACAGCTACGAATGGGCTGCGTGTTTTGTGCTCATTCCTGAGCACTCTCGACTTCTCTGCAGGCGCAGTGCTGCTCGATTAGACCAAGTCTCTCTGTAAATCGACTAATAACCAAGACACAATCACACGGATATCTTCGCTGATACGCGATTGGCTTCAAGAATATTTGACTAACAGGACTCACAAGGAAACATCACCAGCTCGACTTCATATTTTAAGGAGGAAAAAGCACACTTGGAAGGTATCGCGTAAAAGAACTCCGCGTGAAAATTTGAACCATACTTCTCATAGCACACAGTTACGACCTTCTGAAAGTGCAGCTTTTAAGCTTTTTAGTGCACCATTTAATTGTCTGTCACCCGCTCCGCCCCACTGCAGCCACTTAATTGGTTCGAATGACTCTGAGCACTATGGGACTTAACATCTCAGGTCATCAGTCCCCTAGAACTTAGAACTACTTAAACCTAACTAACCTAATGACATCACCCACATCCATACCCGAGGCAGGATTCGAACCTGCGACATTAGCGGTCACGCGGTTCCAGACTGAAGCGCCTAGAACCGCTCGGCCACAGCGGCCGGCAGCCAGTTAATAGCCGGCCGGAGTGGCCGTGCGGTTCTGGGCGCTACAGTCTGGAGCCGAGCGACCACTACGGTCGCAGGTTCGAATCCTGCCTCGGGCATGGATGTGTGATGTCCTTAGGTTAGCTCTAAGTCTATGGAACTGATGACCTCAGAAGTTAAGTCGCATAGTGCTCAGAGCCATTTGATCCATTTTGAACCAGTTAATACTCGACGGCGAGGTACTGTAGAAGGGCTGAGTACCAGATCTGTGAAATACTATGTTGACACTAGCAACATGCTTTGCTCATTGTGTCAAAGTGCGCGATTTCTAACCCGTAACTCGTTCCACAGATCTCTTTGCTTTTAACATTTTTATGTTGCGATTCTCAATGCATTGTAAATAAACCAAACGAACTGGTGTGTCATTAAAGAAGCGGCGTAGTGCTTTTTCATGATTAACATCGCTTTTGTGCGTTATTTTCTATAGATTTTAAAGCTAGCACTGTTAAACTAAAGTTCACAGACAGGAGATGCGCTATTTTTCAACGTGACTGTCGTGGTCAAGTCGTAAATCGAAAATTATTAATTTCATTTCATAATTACTCTTCCGTAATTTAGGTTTATTAATTTTGATTTCGAGGCATTTATATAGCTGCAGAATATAAAAATTAAAATATTGTTAAAATAATATTTAAGGTACACAGGATGGTCAGAAAAAGTCTGAAAAACTTGTAAGGATGTTGCAGGATAGGTTGTGCTGGGAAATATTAATCAAGAAAAAAATTAGATACGTCGCGCCCTTTCCGAGTTAATTGCCATTGAAGTTAGCCAATTAGGCCGTCGCACGCGCAAATTCAAGCGGTCCGCCAGATACAGTTGGTGTCAGTTGTTCTCGTAGTGTACACGACAGCGCACCATGACTCGGGTTCGATCCTTACTAGCGTTCCACATCCAGTTCTGTTGTTTAGCGTTAGCAAACGAAACGAAGAATGGCACCGATGAATTCGCTGTTTTGTCCCCTCCCCCAAATCAACCCACCGAAACGAAGAACACGTTTCGCGACACCGTCTCTGGCGAGCCAGTTCAATATGCGTGCGCAACGGCCTGATTGGCTAACTTCAGTGCTAATTAAGTCGGAAACGGTGGAAGGAATCAAATTTTTCTCTTAACCATTGTTTCTCAGAACAATCTACCCTGCAACACCGTTAAAGGCTTTTCCAACTGTTTTTCACCACCATGAAGAATGATGAGGAGTTTTCAGTGTATCGCAATTGCTACCTACAACTGTTTCTTACAAGGGAACATCTCCATCGCACCCCCCTCAGATTTACTTATAAGTTGGCACTTGAAATACTGAACACAGATCAATCGAGAAAAGAGGAAGAAGTTGTGTGGAACTATGAAAAAAATTTGCAAAATATACAAACTGATTAGTCTATGAGCAAGATAAGCAACATCAAGGAGGGTCTGAGCTCAGGAGCGCCGTGGTCCCGTGGTTAGCGTGAGCAGTTGGGGAACGAGAGGTCCTCGGTTCAAGTTTTCCCTCGAGTGAAAAGTTTAATTTTTTTTTTTTTGAGACAATTATCAATGTTCAGGCACTCACACATAATCAACTTCGCTCTCCAAAATTCCAGAACATGTTCAGATTTTCTTGGACATATGCAGGATTTGACGGTCTACGCACGGAAAAATTTGAAAACTTTAAGAACATATGTTTTGACAGAGCTCAGGGAAAACTGTGCGACTGTGAAACTGTTGCATTCATTTGTTGCAGTTTATGTGACAAACTCTTATGTTTTCATCACTTTTTTGGGAGTGATTATCACATCCACAAGAAAACCTAAATCGGGCAAGGTAGAAGAATCTTTTTACCCATTCGCCAAGTGTACAAGTTAGGTGGGTCGATAACATATTCCTGTCGTGTGACGCACGTGCCGTCACCAGTGTCGTATAGAATATATCAGACGTGTTTTCCTGTGGAGGAATCGGTTGACCTATGACAAATGGGTTCAAATGGCTCTGAGCACTATGGGACTCAACTGCTGTGGTCATAAGTCCCCTAGAACTAAGAACTACTTAAACTAACTAACCTAAGGACATCACACACATCCATGCCCGAGGCAGGATTCGAACCTGCGACCGTAGCGGTCTTGCGGTTCGAGACTGCAGCGCCTTTAACCGCACGGCCACTTCGGCCGGCCTGACCTATGACCCTGCAATCAAATGTTTTCGGTTCCCATTGGAGAGGCACGTCCTTTCATCTGCTAATCGCACGGTTTTGCGGTGCGGTCTCAAAACACAGACACTAAACTTACTACAGTGAACAGAGACGTCAATGAACGAACAGACAGATCATAACTTTGCGAAAATAAAGAAATTAAATTTTTAACACGAGGGAAGACTTGAACCAAGGACCTCTCGTTTCACAGCTGCTCACGCTAACCACGGAACCACGGCGCTCCTAAACTCACATTCTCCTTGATGTTGCATATCTTGCGCATGGACGACTCAGTTTGTATATTTTGCGATTTTTTTCATAGTTCCAGACAACTTCTTCGTGTTTTCTCGATTGATTTGTATTCAGTTTTTCAAGGCCTATCCACTGTGACAACTTATAACTAAATCTGAGGGGGGTGCGATGGGGAGGTTCTCTTGTTAGAGAACCAAGCCAACAATCCGTTTTGAGTGCAGACATTTATTACAAAACGAGCATCCTCTGCACCACCCCTCTCGCTAGCGACATTTTTTTTTCACCTACAGAATAAAACCCTATTTAAAGTCAAGTGTGTGGGCCATATCTATTGGCTATAAATCACTTGCTTATTGGGCTCTCAATTTCTGTCAGTTTAGAAGTAAAAAGACTTGAGGCTGCCATCACTTTGTGTCTTACCATTACCTGCAAATAATAATGTTAATAATAATAATAATAATAATAGTAACACTGTGTAAGCCCTACGGCAATATGGCAGGCATCGTACAGTTCTGTTGTATTGTGTTGTCAGTTCGTGAATCTGTTGCGAAGTGAATAATGAAGCAGTTTCTGGTCCATTGTGGCCGGCCGCGGTGGTCTCGCGGTTCTAGGCGCGCAGTCCGGAACCGTGCGACTGCTACGGTCGCAGGTTCGAATCCTGCCTCGGGCATGGATGTGTGTGATGTCCTTCGGTTAGTTAGGTTTAATTAGTTCTAAGTTCTAGGGGACTTACGAGCACAGCAGTTGAGTCCCATAGTGCTCAGAGCCATCTGAACCATTTGGTCCATTGTGGGAACTACCTACAACTCGGAGAAGGCATTTTCATGAGAAAACTGAGGTGGCAGAAATCGTAGGATAACGATATGCATGTGTACAGATGGTGGTAGCATCGCGTACACAAGGCATAAAATGGCAGTGCGCTGGTGGAGCTGTCATTCGTACTCAGGTGATTGATATGAAAATGTTTCCGACGTCATTGTGGCCGTACGATGGGAATTAACAGATTTTGAACGCGGAATGGTAGTTCTAGCTGAACGCTTGGAACGTCCCATTTCGGAAATCAGGAAATTCAATATTTCAAGATCCATAGTGTCAAGAGTGTGCCGAGAATACCAAATTTCACGCGCTACGTCTCACCACGGACAACGCAGTGGCGGACGGCCTTCACTTTAACGACAGAGAGCATTGGCGTTTGTGCAGAATTGTCTGTGCTAATAGACAAGCAGCACTGCTTGAAATAACTGCAGAAATCAATATGGGACGTACGCGTCCGCAGCGTAGCGGTAGCGTTACCGCCTACCACGCAGGGGGCCCGGGTTCGATTCCCGGCAGGGGACTGGGTGTTGGGTGTCCATCATCATTTTCATCATCATTGACTCGCAAGTCAGCGACGTGGCGTCACCTAAAAAGGTAATACGGCGGCCGAACTTCCCCGAATGGGGCCTCCCTGCCAGCAATGCCATACGATCATCTCCAATATGGGACGTTCGGCGAACGTATCCGGTAGGACAGTACGGCGAAATTTTGCGTTAATGGGCTATGTCGGCAGACAACGGATGTGAGTGCACGACATCACCTGCAGCGTCTCTCCTGGGCTCGTGACAGTATCTGTTGGACCATGGACGACTGAAAACCCGTGGCCTGGTCAAATGTGTCCCGATTTCAGTTGCTAAGAGCTTATGGTATGGATCGAGTGTGGCGTTGACTGCATGAAGCCGTGGATCCAAGTTGCAATCTGGTGGTAGCTCGATAATGGTGTGGGCTGTGTTTATGGAGTGGACTGAGTCCTCTGGTCCAACTAAACCAATCATTGACTGGAAACGGGTATATTCGGCGACTTGGAGACCATTTCCAGTCACTCATGGACTTCATGTTCCGAAACATGACACCGGGGCAAAATTGTTCGCGATTGGTTTGAAGAACATTCCCGACAATTCGAGCGAATGGTTTGGCCTATCAGGTGGTCCGACATGACACGGGGCTGGGACATCGACGTGAGGTCAGTTTGTGCACAAAATACTGCACCGGCAACACTTTCGCAATTATGAGCGCTGTAGAGGCAGCAAAGCTCAGTATTTCTGCAGGGGATTTCCAATGACTTTTTGCGTCCATGCCACGTCGAATGGCTGCACTACGCCGGAAAAATTAGTTCCGACACGATATTAGGAGGTAATCGCATGACTTTTGGCACCTCGGTGTATTTTGCATACGTGACATATACAGGGTGTTTCAAAAATGACCGGTATATTTGAAACGGCAATAAAAACTAAACGAGCAGCGATAGAAATACACCGTTTGTTGCAATATGCTTGGGACAACAGTACATTTTCAGCAGACAAACTTTCGAAATTACAGTAGTTACAATTTTCAACAACAGATGGCGCTGCGGTCTGGGAAACTCTATAGTACGATATTTTCCACATATCCACCATCCGTAGCAATAATATGGCGTAGTCTCTGAATGAAATTACCCGAAACCTTTGACAACGTGTCTGGCGGAATGGCTTCACATGCAGATGAAATGTACTGCTTCAGCTGTTCAATTGTTTCTGGGTTCTGCCGGTACACCTGTCTTTCAAGTGTCCCCACAGAAAGAAGTCACAGGGGTTCATGTCTGGCGAATAGGGAGGCCAATCCACGCCACTTCCTGTATGTTTCGGATAGCCCAAAGTAATCACACGATCATCGAAATATTCATTCAGGAAATTAAAGACGTCGGCCGTGCGATGTGGCCGGGCACCATCTTGCATAAACCACGAGGTGTTCGCAGTGTCGTCTAAGGCAGTTTGTACCGCCACAAATTCACGAAGAAAGTCCAGATAGCGTGATGCAGTAATCGTTTCGGATCTGAAAAATGGGCCAATGATTCCTTTGGAAGAAATGGCGGCCCAGACCAGTACTTTTTGAGGATGCAGGGACGATGGGACTGCAACATGGGGCTTTGCGGTTCCCCATATGCGCCAGTTCTGTTTATTGACGAAGCCGTCCAGGTAAAAATAAGCTTCGTCAGTAAACCAAATGCTGCCCACATGCATATCGCCGTCATCAATCCTGTGCACTATATCGTTAGCGAATGTCTCTCGTGCAGCAATGGTAGCGGCGCTGAGGGGTTGCCGCGTTTGAATTTTGTATGGATAGAGGTGTAAACTCTGGCGCATGAGACGATACGTGGACGTTGGCGTCATTTGGACCGCAGCTGCAACACGGCGAACGGAAACCCGAGGCCGCTGTTGGATCACCTGCTGCACTAGCTGCGCGTTGCCCTCTGTGGTTGCCGTACGCGGTCGCCCTACCTTGCCAGCACGTTCATCCGTCACGTTCCCAGTCCGTTGAAATTTTTCAAACAGATCCTTTATTGTATCGCTTTTCGGTCCTTTGGTTACATTAAACCTCCGTTGAAAACTTCGTCTTGTTGCAACAACACTGTGTTCTAGGCGGTGGAATTCCAACACCAGAAAAATCCTCTGTTCTAAGGAATAAACCATGTTGTCTACAGCACACGTGCACGTTGTGAACAGCACACGCTTACAGCAGAAAGACGACGTACAGAATGGCGCACCCATAGACTGCGTTGTCTTCTATATCTTTCACATCACTTGCAGCGCCATCTGTTGTTGAAAATTGTAACTACTGTAATTTCGAAAGTTTGTCCGCCTGAAAATGTACTGTTGTCCCAAGCATATTGCAACAAACGGTGTATTTCTATCGCTGCTCGTTTAGGTTTTATTGCCGTTTCAAATATACCGGTCATTTTTGAAACACCCTGTATGTAGGAATTTTAGTATCATGAAGGTGTCGCACAAAGTACCAAGTATGAGTGTAATGGGGTAAGATGTTATTCATTCGCTTATTTCACAAGCTGTAACCTCCTCCATAATGTGTCGTGCATGAATGCTAATACTTGAAAAAATGTAGTTATTGGTACCTTATGTGATTATCATTACAGTGATATGAAATAGTTATAATAATAAAGATATTTTACACTCATGCTCATAGATTAAGGATAATGCTGATACATGGTGAAACAACGCTCTGGTGGGCGGTTTGCGGGTTTAAATCACCTGCAGGTATGACCATTCAGTGTATCTGACCTGCGGTCGTCGCACGGTGGCGCTGGCAGCAGTCCACATACGCAGAGGTGTGTTGGTGCATGCCAGAGTACGGTACGGCGAGTAAGTGTGCTGACGTTTCCAGACGTGCTCATGGTGACTGTGTGTTGAAAATGGCTCAAAACACATTGATGACGTTATGAGGGGTAGAATAGTAGGACGACTGTGGTCTCAAGATTATGGTAACGATTCCAGCAGACAGGAAACGTGTCCAGGCGCTACAATACGGGACGTCCACAGTGTACAGCACCACAAGAAGACCGATATCTCACCATCAGTGCCCGCAGACGGCCACGGAGTACTGCAGGTAGCCTTGCTCGGGACCTTACCGCAGCCACTGGAACAGTTGTCTCCAGACACACAGTCTACAGACGACTGAACAGACATGGTTTATTCACCCGGAGACCTGCAAGGTGCATTCCACTGACCCCTGGTCACGGGAGAGCCCGTAAAGCCTGGTGTCAAGGACACAGTACATGGTCATTGGAACAGTGGTCCCAGGTTATGTTCACGGACGAATCCAGGTATAGTCTGAACAGTGATTCTCCGAGTTTTCATCTGGCGTGAACGAGGAACCAGATACCAATCCCTTAATGTCCTTCAAAGGGACCTGAATCGAGGTCGTGGTTTGGTGGTGTGGAGTGGGATTATGATTGGTCCACGTACACCACTGCATGTCTTTGACAGAGGAACTGCAACAGGTCAGGTGATCGGGACGCCATTTTGCACCATTATGTCCGTCTTTTCAGGGGTGCATTGGGTCCCACCTTGCTACTGATGGATGATAACGTACGGCCCCACCGAGCTGCCATCGCGGAGGAGTACTTTGAAACAGAAGATATCAGGCGATTGGAGTCGTCTGCCTGTTCTCCAGACCTAAACCCCATCGAGCACGTCTGGGTTGGTCTAGGTCGACGTATCGCTGCACGTCTTCAAACCCTTAGGACACTTCTGGAACTCCGACAGCACTGGTGCAAGAATGGGATGCTATACACCAGCAGCTACTCGACCACCTGATCCAGAGTATGCCAACCCGTTGTGCGGCCTGTGTACATGTGCATGGTGATCATATCCCATATCGATCTCGGGGTACATGCGCAGGAAACAGTGGCGTTTTGTTTCACATGTGTTTCGGGACGGTTTTCTCAACTTATCACCAATACCGTGAACTTACAGATCTGTGTCGTGTGTGTTCCGTAAGTGCCTAAGCTATTAGCGCCAGTTTTGTGTAGTGCCACGTTGTGTGGCACCACATTCTGCAATTATCTTTAATTTATGAGTATGAGTGTAGAAACAATTTAGGTTCGTGACCGAATCAAAATCTCTCGATTTTATCCCTCACAAAATTTTATTTTTCCCCTCAGGGGTTAAATGTCCTAGGTTGGGAGCCACTGACTTAAACAGTTTGCGCGTGAATGTTTCCAGAGGAAAACTCATAGCTGTTGGTGCTATAGCCATAGCACGCGCTCGGCCTATGTATAACTGTTAACATTCCCCCTTGCATGCTCAGTTGTGAATCACTATATTATTTCGAGCCACTTGTAGAAATGCGGCCTATGAATGCCTGTCAATATTGCCCCCTCGCATGCTCAGTTGTGAATCACTATACTATCCGATGCACGTGTAGAAATGCGGCCTACGAATAACTGTCAAAACTGCCCTTTCGCATGCTCAGTTATGAATCACTATACTATTTCGATCCACGTGTAGAAATGCGGCCTATGAATAACTGTCAGCCATGCCCCCTCGCATGCTCAGTTGTGAATCACTATAGTATTTCGATCCACGTGTAGAAATGAGGCCTATGAATAACTGTCAACATTGCCCCCTCGCACGCTCTGTTGTGAATCACTGTACTGTTTCGATCCACGTGTAGAAATGCGGCGCCGTTGTACCGCTCGCAAGACGAAACGGACGCGTCGCATAACAAAGGTCGGCAGGCGGCTGCGTCCCCGCGTGTCGGGCTCGCCGCGCACGTGCGTGGCGTCAACTTGAAGCTGCACCGCGTTTAAACACTAATTAGTGCGCGGCGGCCTGCCCACGGGGGATGTAGGGCACTCAGCCGGGTCGCGCCCCCCTGCCCGGCCGCGGGGGAAGCACACGCGGCCACTACCGCCGCGTGGCCTACGCTCGTAGTATCTCTGGGACTCCCGCCACTTGCCGCTGCACAGCATCGTCAATGGTTGCATCCTCTCCTATTATTTATGTTAAATGTACCGGGTGATCAAAAAGTCAGTATAAATTTGAAAACTTAATAAACCACGGAATAATGTAGATAGAGAGGTAAAAATTGACACACATGCTTGGAATGACATGGGGTTTTATTAGAACAAAAAAAAAACAAAGTTCACAAAATGTCCGACAGATGGCGCTGGACAGCAAAACGCCAGTGACTGCGCACGAGAATCGTGTATAAAAGGAGCTGTAATGATAGAATCAGATGCGCCAGCAGTCGCAGCATGGTGACGTTACCTGGAAACGCGCTTTTAGTGAAGCTGTATTATTAGAATGGGGAATGTGCCAATTCAGCGTTACGATCCTATCGCCATAGGAAGGGGATTCGAACGGGTAAAGGTCCGTTGACAAAATGCAGTTGTGCCGAGAATGATTTCGAAGTTCGAAGCCAAGGCTTGTTTAGACGATAGACCCCGTAGTGGCCGACCGAGCACAAGGCGTAATGCTGCTGAGACAGTTAAGGAACAAATGGAAACTGTAGTGGGTTCGTCTATGCACGGGGCAGTCAGCGCTCGTGCAGTCGCACGTCGCACCGGCATTCCATACACTACTGTTTGATTGTCACTTAGGCGTACCCTCCAATGCCATCCGTACAAAATCCATCGGCATCATGAACAGTTACCTGGCGATTTAGTGAAGCGGAGGGCATTTGCGGTGTGGGCGTTTCAAAAGATGGCGGAAGATAACGATTTGTTGAGTAACGTGTTGTGGACCGACGAAGCTCATTTCACGCTCCGAGCGTCTGTCAACGCCCACAACTGCAGAATTTGGGCTACCGAAAATCCTAGAACTGTCGTGGAATCTCCATTGCACGACGAGAAAGTCACGGTATCGGTTGGATTTACCACATCTACCGTTCGTTATCGGGCCTTTTTTCTTCGATGAAATGCGTGATTCTGGTTTTGTAACTGCTACCGTGATGCGTGAGAGGTACGCCGATATGTTACAGAATCGCTTCATCCCTAGCCTGGCTGATAAACACCTGCAGGAACGTACGAATTTTATGCAGGATGGCGCTCCACACCATATTGCTAGGCGCGTGAAAGATCTCTTGCGCGCGTTCTTTGGTGGTGATCGTGTGCTCAGCCGCCACTTTCGTCATGCTTGGCCACCCAGGTCCCCAGACCTCAGTCCGTGCCATTATTGGCTTTGGGGTTACCTGAAGTCGCAAGTGTATCGTGATCGACCGACATCTCTAGGGATGCTGAAAGACAACATCCAACACCAATGCCGCACCATAACTGCGGACATGCTGTACAGTGCTGTTCACAACATATTTCCTCGATTGCTGAGGAATGCTGGTGGACATATTGAGCATTTACTGTAAAGAACATCATCTTTGCTTTGTCTTACTTTGTTATGCTAATTATTGCTATTCTGATCAGATGAAGCGCCATCTGTCGGACATTTTTTGTACTTTTGTATTTTTTTTTGTTCTAATAAAACCCCATGTCATTCCAAGCATGTGTGTCAATTTTTACCTCTCTATCTACATTATTCCATGGTTTATTAAGTTTTCAAATTTATACTGACTTTTTGATAACCCGGTATATCAACGACGAGCTCAGCGACCGCTGCGTCTTTCGTGTAGACTCTGTGGTCTGCAAACATGTTGTTTTTTGTTTATCCTTAATCGAATTTTTATGTGGTTCACTAATTTCAAACTGTTCACACTAATTAAGGCCATGGAAGCATGATTTTTTCCGAATGTACTTCTGACCAAAAAGTTGATAGACGGAGTCCTAGGTTTCTGTTAATCATGCCTTTTACGTTTTTGTGGTGACATTTTCACAGAAACTTTCATCCCCTAACATACATTTCTTCATATCTAACCGAGAAGTGAAATACCAGTTTTCATAGATTCGGCATTAAAAGTCTTTTGGTATAACCAAATATTTTCTTAAAATTTTTCATCCCCTGTTTCATCACTTTAGGGGTTGAATTTCCAAAAAGAGTGAAACACATATTCCTTTTTAATTTCTAACAGAGAAGTAAAACACAAATTTTCAAGGATTTAGCTTTGGAAATACTTTCACGATAAAATAATTTCATAAAACTTTCCGTCCCCTATTTCACTCTCTTAGGGAGTTGAATTTCCAAAAACACTGTAACCTTTTTTTAAAATTTTAAACCGAGAAGTCAAATACCAATTTTCGTAGATGCAGCTTCTAAAATGCTATATCCGTAATTAAATAATGATTCATTTTCAAAAAAACTTCCGCCTTCGATTTTGCTGCCTTAGTTGTTCAATTTCCAAAAGTCCTGAAATCCATATTTTTAAAAAAAATTTCTGGCAGAGGAACCAAGTTGTCGTAGTTCTAGTTTCAAAACTGCCTTAATAAAGACAGTTTCAAACAGCCTCTCATCCCCTATTTTACCCCCTTACGAGTGAAATTTCGAATAACCCTTTTTAAACAATGGCTACAGTATAAGATCTACACCCTGTCCAAATTTCAAGTTTCTGTTGAGCAGTTTAGGATAGGAAATGATAAGTTAGATAATCAGTCTGGCCCTGTTTCACCTTATTAGGTGCTGAATTTCTAAGAACAATGAAATACGTATTTTTTTATTTCCAAACGAGAAGTCAAATAGAAATTTTTATATATTTATTTTTAAAAATGCTTTCATAATGAAATATTTTCTTAAAACATTTCATCCCCTATTTATCCCCTAAGGGCTGGACGATGATGAGTCACTCAGGTCGTTACTTTTTATATGCACAGATATGCCACTATAAGTGACAGATGACAATTTCTTTTAGATTTGCTGATGACAAAGCATTATTGTGAAACAAATGCAACCCAACATAAATGACGTAGCTAATAGTGTTACAAGTAACATCTGCACGTGGCTTTCAGAGAACAGGTTAATGCTTAACTGTAACGAAGCGCACTGCATGTATTTACTGACACGGAACTCTACTGAAAGAGGTATTTTACTGTCCCAAGGTGTTCCAACAGTCAGAGAAAACGACCATTTTAAACTCTTAGGACGGAAGATCGACCGATGATTTTTTTTGGAAGTATCATGTTCATGATGTTGTGCAAAAAATTACAGCTGCTATCTTCCCTACAAGTATGACCTCACTGCCTCTGTCACTAAAACGTGAAGCCTTCTTTACTTTGCTTTTTTCGACTATTTCCTCGATGCTATTGTTTTCTATAGGAGGCTGGGAGGACTATTTGCTCTGACCATATATTGACAAAACTCCTCGCATCTTGTCATTGTAACTACATATGTTCACAGTGTAATCTCCTTGATTCTGCAGTTCGGCTGAATTAAGCGCTGGTCTCTTTAATTCTGACGCTTCATTTTTCTCACGAAAATCTAATGTAATAAGCTCTTTTGAGACTATATTATCTAGTTCGCTCTTGATCACTACTTTATTCTGGCCGCTTTTAAAATTAAATCCCATTGACAAAACAGTTTCATTCAGCGTTTTTTGCTGGTCTATGCAATAACAGCTGTCAAATTTTCGTAAAGTTGATATTGCGTTGTATTGTTCATAATACCGCACACTGCTAAGATCACTTTTATCCTTACCTTCACTGGAATGTTTATTGTGTGCAGTTTGCCTCATTTTCATTGGGGAGAGGATACTTGTATTAATAATTTGAATATACAGAATTAATGTTCCACAGTGAAATATGTTTAATAGTTCGTCATAACCGGCTGTCGGCTTCCTAGGTCATCGTCAGATAACTCAATACTAAACAGATAGTCCACATAGTATCAGCGAGAGTTCACAGCTATACGAAAATTGTTTTCAAAAATATGTTACATATCACGATGATATCGATAGCAAGACACAAGCATAATGTAGTACCAAAAGAAAGTCCCTTCTTATAAATCTTATATTACAGTATGTTCAAAGATTAAAACTATAGAAATGTACGAGCATAAGCCAAAGATATTGCACAAGTGAGTAATGACATAGACTGCCACGTGATATGGACAAACTGGTGAACGTGCTGAACAGGCAGAAAAACAAGGAGGGAGGCAGAGGGGAGAAAGGAATCTATGGAATGTGGGTGTGGAACATTTATAACAAGATTTTATCTAACGGTAAGAGAAATATTGACTGGCTGCTGCTACTTTAATAAGGGTGAGTAACGGAATGTGTTTGATCAATATGGACCAGGTCAGTATTCTCTGATTGGTGTTGATTAATGATAATGGTAAGAGAAATATTAACTGGTTGCTCCTACTTTAATAAGGGTAAGTAACGGAACTGTGTTTGGTTAATAAGGACCACGTCAGGATTCTCTGATTGACGTTTATTAATGGTCAGAGTTTCGAGTAATATTAGTTTCTCCATGGAGAACATCGCATTTCATATCGTAAGAAAGACATAAATTCTAAACAGGTTACGCAAAGGAGTAATCTTTTTTTTTTTTTTCATTCTCCAACTCTTTTTCACGCCCAGTCAGTCTAGCGGTTATAGGCGTGCCTACTTGACCTACCTATAACTTCCCATACAGACTGCCGAAAATCCTAAGAATGCCACTCTGTTCTATAGGCAGAATCTTATATTTACTGTTGAAGAGAAAGTGGGCAACAGCATACCTAGTGTACTTGTATCGTACGGCCCTCTGCACATTGCCACTCTTCTGATAATTTTCACAAAATTGACTTACTAAACTTTAACGTGGGCTGTTTCAAGCGCAGGTGTAGGGCGTAGTTGAAACCGGTAGAACTTTTTGTGATGTTTTGGAGCTGTTTCTCGTACCTTAACTTGGAATCACTCCTTCAGATTACTGTGAACATGAACCAGCGTGTTTATTTCAAATTTCTCTGTGACCAAGTACGGTTCTTTCTTCTACATTTTTATGGTGAGTATGTCGCCTTCCGAGATGACAGCAGCCGTGTTCACCGGACTGCATGCATACGTCCCTGATGAGCCGAACACTGAGTCGTTTTTCTGCAACTCGACTGGCCTACTACATCATCCGACCTCAATGCAGCTGAAAATGGCGACCTGTTTGTTACATAGCAGTCAGTATCTCCGCTATTTGCTACCTGCACGGAATCTGATCGCCAGTGGCTAACTTCAGCTGCATACATACGGTCTGATATCTCCAGGGGATGAATAATTTTTTGGTCGGTCTGTTTACATTGTTCGGAAATCACGTACATGGCCCCTCCAGGAAGCTGAGAACAGATTTCTTATTTATTACAGAACTCTACCAATAGTTAACTGTGATTCTATCAAACTGTAGATTTCAGATTGCAAAGCGTGATAGGGAAATAACAATAGACTTAGCAATCGCTGCAGAACTTGGATATGTTTGTTAGTCACGCTGTCCACGGGATATTACGAGGACGTACCGAAAATTAATACACTACTGGCCATTAAAATTGCTACACCGAGAAGAAATGCAGATGATAAACGGGTATTCATGGGACAAATATATTATGTACTAGAACTGGCATGTGATTACATTTTCACGCACTTTGCGTGCATAGATCCTGAGAAATCAGTACCCAGAACAACCACCTCTGGTCGTAATAACGGCCTTGACACACCTGGGCATTGAGTCAAATAGAGCTTGGATGGCGTGTGCAGGTACACCTGCCCATGCACCTTCAACACGATACCACAGTTCATCAAGAGTAGTGACTGGCGTATTGTGACGAGCCAGTTGCTCGGCCACCATTGACCAGACGTTTTGAGTTGGTGAGAGATCTGGAGAATGCGCTGGCCAGGGCAGCAGTCGAACTTTTCCTGTATCCTGAAAGGCCCGTACAGGACCTGCAACACGCGGTCGTGCATTATCCTGCTGAAATGTAGGTTTGGCAGGGATCGAATGAAGGGTAGAACCACGGGTCGTAATACATTTGAAATGTTACGTCCACTGTTCAAAGTGCCGTCAATGCGAACAAGAGGTGACCGAGACGTGTAACCAATGGCACCCCATATCGTCACGCCGGGTGACACGGCAGTATGGCGATGACGAATACACACTTCGAATGTGCGTTCACCGCAATGTCGCCAAACACGGATGCGGCCATCATGATGCTGTAAACAGAACCTGGATACATCCGAAAAAATGAGGTTTTGCCATTCGTGCATCCAGGTTCGTCGACGAGTGCACCATCGCAGCGTCAAGGGTAACCGCATTTGGGGTCTCCGAGCTGATAGTCCATGCTGCTGCAAACGTCGTCGAACTGTTCGTGCAGATGGTTGTTGTCTTGCAAACGTCCCCATCTGTTGACTCAGGGATCGAGACGTGGCTGGACGATCCGTTACAGCCATGCGGATGAGATGCCTGTCATCTCGACTCCTAGTGATACGAGGCCGTTGGGATCCAGCACGGCGTTGCGTATTACCCTCCTGAACCCACCGATTCCGTATTCTGCTAACAGTCATTGGATCTCGACCAACGCGAGCAGCAATATCGCGATACGATAAACCGTAATCCCGATAGGGTACAATGCGACCTTTATCAAAGTCGGAAACGTGATGGTACGCATTTCTCGCCCTTACAACGTTTCACAACGCAACGCTGGTCAACTGCTGCTTGTGTATGAGAAATCGGTTGGAAACTTTCCTCATGTGAGCACGAAGTAGGTGGCGCCACCGGCGCCATCCTTGTGTGAATGCTCTGAAAAGCTAATCATTTGCATATCACAGCATCTACTTCCTGTCGGTTAAATTTCGCGTCTTTTGCACGTCATTTTGGTTATGTAGCAATTTTAATGGCCAGTAGTGTATCTTATGCGACAACTCTTAAAACCTTTCAAGTAACAAAATGTTATTGACATTTTACATCTACATTCTTCGTGTCTACATATGTGCAGCACTCTGCCGCTAGAGGGCTCCAAATTGTAGCGCGTACAGTGGAAGCAAAAAATCTGTGTTGGTGAGTGGGAAACAGTGTGATGTAATCGCGTTTGGACTGCGAAGATTTTGTCCACACACGGAGCATCCTGTCCTTCAGCGTGACAATACCAGACTACACACGAGCCCTGAGATATCTGTAGGAACACATCGCCATGGATTCACTGTCATCAATCATCCTCCATCAAGTCCCGATTTGGCCACATTCGATTTTCATCCGTTTCACTCTGGGCGGATATGAAGCTTTACAGGATATTGCTAAAATACAATCCCTAATCTATTTCCTGTCCCTTCCGTGTACAACCGTTGTATTTATTTAAATTGATGTCAAACCGGGTTTTCTCAGTTGTCCTGTTTTTGTACTTCAGATTTTGAACTTAAAGGGTCGTCATTATTGTCATAGTCCGCAGTTCGTGGTCCAGTGCCTAGCGTTGCTTCCTCTGCATTACGGGGTCCCGGGTTCGGTTCCCGGCCGGGATGGGGATTTTCTCTGCCCGGGGACTGGGTGTTTGTGTTGTCCTCATCATCATCATCATCAAAAGTGACAGTGGCTCGATTTGATTGGGTTAAAAAATTGGACTGTGTAAAAACTGGGACTTAGTACGGGCGCTGATGACCGCGCAGTTGAGCGCCCCACAAACCAAACATCATCATCATAATTATTGACATAAGAATAAAACACTTCTTCTGAATGTTTTCCAGCTTTATTTCGTGACTCGTTGGATATCCTGGATTTCAGCATTTTAGAATGACATTTCAGTCCACTGAATTAAAAAAGAGGCATGTCAATAATATTAAAAAATACCCCTTTGTACAAACTAATATGTTTACTGTTTTAGTATCAAGGTAACCTACTTCAGAACTATTGACTGAATAATAATCAATCATTTATGATAGAAAAAGGCTTTCTGCAGTTACTATAAAATTCAGTTGCTGTCGAAACACGAGTTCTCAAATTCATCTGGCCAGTTAAATAAAAATGGCAGTTTTTGTCCTTTCTGCGATGAATTTCTGCGGACACATGTGTGTGAATCTTTGGCAGCGTTATTCGGAAAATTCCGAGAACCCAAGTTCTAAAAAGCGACAAGTAACGTACTTCTTCCCTCTACAGACATCTCGCGTAACGACAATCACACTAGAACTTGGTGTCCGTATGGAAAAATAGCGACAGCATTTCTTCTCGCGTACCATCTCTAAATGGAATAGGAAAAGGGTGGCAACCGAATTTTCAATAGCTCAGAAGAACTGTATTCGCAGACTGAGCGATTCACCTCTTTTCCACGTAAAAAATGTGTGAAATTGTGCGGTCAAACAGCACGAATGGATGACTTTCGCTTGACCAAGAAAATCTGCCATATGCTCAACGCAACCCGCCAGTCAAAAATACGTTGACTGATAGAAACCCACACTGACCTCACAGCAATCGGTATTGGCTCACTGGCAACTACGGGGCTACATGAAGGCAGAAAATCCACACACATAACTTGATAGCTAAGAACCAAGCAGGAAGAAATTTGAAACTTAAAAACGCGTGGATTCAAGAAAGAAGACAGGTCTAAAGTGAAGTTTTGGGAAGATAAGAACAAGAAAGTCAGTGCTAAGTAATGGTTTCACGAGCTCGTTAGAGGGTGCAACGATATATATATATATATATATATATATATATATATATATATATATATATATATATATATATATATATATATATAATACCTTATACTTTCCTCTTATTGTCTGTTAAAAAAAGCTGAAAGCGATGAGGTGCTCTGTTCATGGGTATATCCCTCTCACCTCTTTTACTGGCTGTTTTATTACACTTGAAAGTGATAAAAGCGAACCCGCAGTCCCCTCTCTGTAAGGTCTAATGACCTCATCTGGATCTACATCTATACTCCCCGAGGAACATTAATCCGTGTGGTAGAGGGTACTTCCCCTTTCTCTATTATTGTTACGAATGGGGTGAGGGACGAACAGCAGTCGACAAGTTCCCATATGAACTGGAATATCTCTGATTTTCCGATCATGGTCATTTCGCAGGACGGATGTGGGAGTAAGTAATATGTCGTCTCATTCTTTTTGCAACGTACGATCTTGGAATTTTAACAGCAAAATTCTTCGTCGTGCACAACACACATACAACACACATATTCTATCACCTACCACTGGAATGGGGAGAAGATCTCTAGCCCCTTCTCGTGCCAACAAGTTGTTCTTCTTTAATCTTCTCTCTCTTGTCATTTCAATCCTACGTAGTGATGGTTCTAAACTGACGAGCAATACTCATTTAGGTTATAAGAGACGTGTTTTGTGTATGAATTACGCAACTTTAGGATCTTCCTTAAGAATCTCCGTTTGCCACATGCTTTTCCTACAATTACTTTTCCGTGGCTTAGTCGCTACAAACAAATCCTCCTAGATAATATATGCTTTTGAAAGTTACCATTGATCGACCACTGGTCACGCAATTGAATAATAGTGCTTCTTTCTGCAAATGGTTCAAATGGCTCTGAGCACTATGGGACGTATCATCTGAGGTCATCAGACCCCTAGAACTTAGAACTACTTAAACCTAAGTAACCTGAGGACATCACACACATCCTTGCCCAAGGCAGGATTCGAACCTGCGACTGTACAGGTCGCGCGGTACCAGACTGAGGCGCCTAGAACAGCTCGACCACCCCGGCCGGCGCCAAATTATGTGCAATTGGCGCGCTAGAGCCTCAAAATCCCGTTATGGGTGGTGAGCCCTGCCCAAAATGCTCCAAATGTTCTCTGTTAAGGAGAGACCCGGCGAACTTGCTGGCCAAGGTAGGGTTCGGCAAGCAAGAAGACTAGTCGTAGAAACTCTTGCCGTGTGCGGGCGGGAATTATCTTGCTAAAATGTAAATTCAGGATGGCTTGCCATGAAGGGCAACAAAAAGAGCCTAGAACAGCGTCGACGTACCGCTGTGATGTAAGGGTGCCGTGGATGACAACCAAAGGACTACTGCTATGAAAAGAAACGCCACCGCAGACTTCCTGGTTGTCGGATCGTATGGCGGGCGACGGTCGGGTTGGTGTCCCACTGCTGTTCGGGGCATCTACAAACAAGTCGTCGCTGGTCATTGGGGCTAAGTTCGAAGCAGGAGTCATTACTGAAGACAATTCTACTCCTGTCAATGAGGTTCCAGGCCAAAACGTGTCTGGGGACTCCCCGGACAACAGTGGGACATCAACCTGACTGTCCCCCGCCATATGGCTTGAAAACGTGATGGTTCGGGGCGCCGTTTCTTTTCATAGAAGGACCTCTTCGATTTTCACCCGCGGCACCCTTAGGGCACAATGGTACGTCGATAATATCGATCATATTCTACGCCCCGTTTTGTTACTCTTCATGGCAAGCCATGCTGTGCTTATATTTCAGCAAGATAATGGCCGTCCACACACAGCGAAATTTCTTCTTCTTGTCTTCGTGTTTGCCGAACCTTGTCTTAGCCAGCAAGTTCGCCGGATCTCTCTCCAAATGAGAACGTTTGGAGCGTTACTGGCAGCGCCCTCGAAACATTTCGGGATTCTGACGATTCAGGAGAACATGCAACAACTCTATCAGCCAGTGCCAATCCGAGTAAATACTTGCATAATAGCAGAGGTCGAAGAACGCGTTATTGCCTTGCTCAATTTGTGGAACTCTTTCTTTTGAATAAAGCTTCCAGTTTTTCTGAAATTGTAATCATTTGTTTGTCTGTGCGTGTACGCCACATCTACCTATTTACGTCCCATTCTTATAATTCCTTCGTGGTGCGTTGTTTTCCTCTTTTTATTTTTGTATTAGAGTGTGTTTTGACATATATTCTCCCGAGGCGCCAGTTGAAGTCCTTCTTTGACATGTGAAACTGACACTTGTTAGTTTTTCAGAGTATAAAATTTGGTGAATGAACTGTTACTTTTGTTTAATAAATTATATATAACAGTTAAGCTGATCTTAAGTGCAGGTTCTAATGATGGGTGTAGCGAAAGCATGGCACTAAAGTATTAAATAAAAAATACTTAAAGCGATGTAAAAGGTATTGTTCGCAAAAACAACACACGTACATGGGTGCCAAGTCCGAAGCAATCTATCAGTGAGAGTCAGTTTGATTTTACCATCGTCTGACAGATGGTAGTCTACTATGGAAGACTAGTGACGTCAACGACGTCTTTTAAATTCAATAAACTTTACCAACAGCCGTATACTTTAGCCTATTTTATTTTATTCCGAACGCAAAGTATACGGCTGTTGGTAAAGTTGATGTTGTCACCACTCCTCTACCTTGCTAACCTCCGCATCTCGTAGCGTCACGTATGGGAGTCATTAAATCATCATTAAAAGGAATTTCGTAACTGAAAACAATGAATGACCATTGTTTTCGGTCGTGGGAAACAACCTTTGGCCAAGAGATGTCTGAAGACAAACCTCGTTGGTTCTCTGTCGGTCCATTATGGCCAGGGGACATCGGCTGATAAGTACTTTTCAATTCAATAAACTTTACCAACAGCCGTATACTTCAGGTTATTTTATTTTATTTCGAATTCAAAGTATGCGGCTGTTGGTAAAGTTTATTGAATTGAAAAGTACGTACCACCCGATGTCCCCTGGCCATAATGGTTCAAATGGTTCTGAGCACTATGGGACTTAACATCTGAGGTCATCAGTCCCCTAGAACTTAGAACTACTTAAACCTAACTACGGACGACACACACATCCATGCCCGAGGCAGGATTCGAACCTGCGCCCGTAGCGGTCGCGCGGTTCCAGACTGAAGCGCCTAGAACCGCTCGGCCACTCCGGCCGGCTGGCCATAATGGACCGACAGATAACCAAAGACGTCTGTCTTCAGACATCTCTTGGCCAAAGGTCGTTTCCCACGACCGAAAACAATGGTCATCGATGGTGTCATTCATTGTTTTCAGTTACGAAGTTCCTTTTCATGATGATTTTACGACTCTCATACGTGAGGCTAAGAGATGCGGAGGTTAGCAAGGTAGAAGAGTGGAGACAACATCACAGGAGCGTGGAAGAATGTGGGGGATGATTTGAAGAGCGACTGGTGTGGGGATGTGAAAGGTGGGAGTCGCGTGCTGTCGCGAGGAGTGATTCGTCGCGCCCCTCTACACGCAGCGCCCCTGGCGGCGAGTGTGGAATTATTTGTCGGCGCCCTTAGCGGAGGGATACCGAGGTGATCCCGCAGGAATTAACGCGCTGGGAGAGCGCGGCATCCGATACGGCCGCGGGCCGCTGGGACGCGGGGCAAAAAAACACAGTCGGCGTCGTGTGTACCTCTGCTGCCACTTGTAAGAGGGTGGGCGAGCCGGGAGGGAGGGATGGGGGAGGGGAGTGGGGGGGAGGGATGCTGGGAAAAGCGGGGAACAGCCCTCTGACTCTGTCAATGGCCCTAAACCGGGGCTTCCACGTACCTGATGCACTATTTAGATTTTTTCCACTATAACTGGTAAAGAAAACGTAGTTAATACATACATGGTTGCGAATGTTACACCATTCGTTCTAGACCTAAGTACTGGAATATTAAATATCGACACAGCCACATATCATTGTGTTAAACGACGCATTTGTGGAACTTACTTCTCGTTGTCAGGTTAACAAGCAGAGAACTTTCACAATATCAAAACTTAAGTGACGTCAGGCAATAAAACTTGAACTAAAAATATCTAGCCTCGGTCTTACATTATAGTTAC
The DNA here is from genome assembly GCF_023898315.1 of Schistocerca nitens. Taxonomy (NCBI): domain Eukaryota; kingdom Metazoa; phylum Arthropoda; class Insecta; order Orthoptera; family Acrididae; genus Schistocerca; species Schistocerca nitens. Next base: position 1,126,923,763 of record NC_064614.1, read on the forward strand.
TTCCCTTTACGTCCCATCGAGTTTACCACATTCATCCACCCAGTGCTTTATTTCTAAAAAAAAGTTCGTGGGTACTCCGACATTGGATATAATCCAGCAAAAATTACTTATAACTGAAGCATGGGAGACCACTCGTCTGCTTTTAGCCATGACGTCATCAACATGTCGAACTACAAAAAAAAATTAAAAAAAAATAAATAAATAAAATAAAAAAAATAAAAAATAAAAAAAATAAAAAATCGGACTCTTTAGTTGACTCAAATGAAGCAGGCGATACCGAGAAACACCCAAACACACAAGAGAATGTGGTATCGAAGACTTCAGTTTACACCACCTCAAATGAAGCATGCGATTCCCATCAACCCCTGAACAATAAAAGAAAATGGTATCGTACGCTTCAATTGACCTATAATACACCTCAAATGAAACAGCAAACGGAACGGCAAACGCAAACGAATAAAGAACAACAAAACAAAGATGGCAATGAATCGCGAAGGATCATGGTAGAGGGACCATAGAGACATCTATCGGTAGCTCGGCTTTGAGCGTACGCATATCTGTTTAGCACCATCATCGCCCACTATTAGCGGGCGAGTGCACTACATGCTTGTCGACATTGGCTGCCAGCGATTCAGTTGTCGAGAACGGTTGCCGCAGCTTCGAAATGCTTGAAACAGTCAATGACATCGCTTTTCCCACCAAAAACTACACTGGTATTGCAATTACCAACACGAAAAAATGAAATAAAAATTTTACGTCTTGTAGAATCAGTAACCTCCCCATTATGCACATACTGCTCCCCGTGGAATGCATCCTTCATTGCGCCAAACAGATGGAAGTTGGAAGTTGAGGGATTCGGGCTGTAGGGAGTAATTGTGAACTCCTCTCGGGTGCGTAGACTCGTGTGAGGCCTTGCATTGTTATGGAGGAGGAGAAGATCGTCCGCATTTTTGTGGCGACGAATACGCTGAAGTCATTTCTTCAATTTCCTGAGGGTAGCACAACACACTCCGGAGTTGAAAGTTGCACCACGAGGGAGGACATCGAACAGAATAAACCCTTCTCTGCCCTAGAAGACCGTCGCCGTGACTTTACCCACTGATGGTGCGGCTTTGAACTTTTTCGTCGGAGGAGAGATGGTTTGGCGCAACTCGATGGACTGCCGTTTTGTTTCCGGTCACAAATGATAAATCCGTATTTCATGGCCTGTGACGACGTTCGATAAAAATTTGCCACGGCCAGCCTCGTAACGGTCAAAAAATTCCGCACGTTTGGTCCTTCTACGATAATGATGGAAGCAGAAGAAATGAATTAAAATTTGTGCTACAGGCGGGACTCGATCGCGGGTCTTCTTCCCTGCTAGGTAGAAATGCTAGTCATCACACCACCACAGCACTCAACATTGCTGCACGAGCTACCCAAGTTGAACTTCAATTCGTATCTTCAACTTATTTTCGGTTACGTTGTACACTACTGCCAGGGCTCTCCGGCATTGGAATAGCACCCCAGCGTTGGACGCAACGGGGAAGTCCTGTACCATAGGTGATCTTATAATTATGCACAGTTGTGTTGCAAGAAGTGGATACCTGCCACCTAACAACATCCTCTCCCTTGCTTCCCCTAGTACAAGGCTCTACACTGTCGACGACGACACAAAAACTAATAATAGTGGTTTTCAGAATGTAGATGTAGATGCCTACTGGCACATACACACATCGTCACTGCCATGACTTAACGTCAGCGGTGCGGTCGCATGACCGCATGGCAGTAAACGACAGCATGGCCAGTTGTTCACGTTCCAAAGCACTGTAAAGCATAAAGTGTGCTCTTCTGAGGGTGACAATATTACCTAAGTTGCGCTTGTGTAGGAGAAATAGGGAATAAATAGTAACGTTCGAAGCTGTCCGTAAGAATTTGAGGTACTAAGAGCGGAAGTAAGTGATCTGGCGAAGACGTCGCCGCAGGTCGCGGGCTGTGTGCGACGCGCCGTGCTTTACGGGAGACCTGCAGACAACGGCCTGGGGCGGAGCGGCTGGGGTGGCCGAGTGGCCCCACTCGCAATCACCGCGACACCAGAGTGGCGCCTGGCGACGATTTGGCGGCCGATGATTTGGGGTGACGGCTCCGGCCCATCTCTCTCCCTCCTTCACGGCCCTGCCGGCAGAGGCGTGGGCGGCGGGCGGCTAAAAGGTGTGCATGCTCTGCTGCTCCACACACTAGAATCGAAAGAGCTGACAGTATTTTCCTGCTGCTGGGGGAAAGTCTGCGAGTGTCTTCCGCCTCTGGCCCATTCGCTCCAAACGATAAGGACCGGATGATTGTAATTAAACTGACGATGTTCCGAGTGTTGCAATGCGGGCTGTATACACCGTAGGACGCACAAACATCGTAGGTATATAGATTACTCGGTGCGCTCATGGAGTATGCTGAAAAAATTGATAGTTTCATTTTCTGTCCAAGGTGAAAATATGGCCCTGTAATTAGGCAGAAAGTGGTGTGGTGGAAGAGAAGGGGAGGAACGATGAAACATATGAAAACGCTGCACGGGTATTACCATATGATCTTTCACGAGCTAAGAACGTGTGAAAGGTGGCGACCCTTTGTGCTCGCCATATTTCACCCTTTGTTAATTCTGCAGTCCCTGAAGAGGCGTTGCAACCGTCTGAGCCATGTAGCAAGCCATCATGACGATTATGGTAGGTATGTGAGGTAATAACAGAGTTTCTTTGCAGCTAGCAGTAATACGCTACTGGCCATTAAAATTGCTACACCACGAAGATGACGTGCTACAGACGCGAAATTTAACCGACAGGAAGAAGATGCTGTGATATGAAAATGATTAGCTTTGCAGAGCATTCACACAAGGTTGGCGCCGGTGGCGACACCTACAACGTGCTGACATGAGGAAAGTTTCCAACCGATTTCTCATACACAAACAGCAGTTGACCGGCGTTGCCTGGTGAAACGTTGTTGTGATGTCTCGTGTAAGGAGGAGAAATGCGTACCATCACGTTTCCGACTTTGATAAAGATCGGATTGTAGCCCATCGCGATTGGAGTTTATCGTATCGCGATATTGCTGCTCGGGTTGGTCGAGATCCACTGACTGTTAGCAGAATACGGAATCGGTGGGTTCAGGAGGGTAATACGGAACGCCATGCTGGATCCCTACGGCCTCGTATCACTAGCAGTCCAGATGACAGACATCTTATCCGCATGGCTGTAACGAATCGTGCAACCACGTCTCGATCCCTGAGTCAACAGATGGGGACGTCTGCAAGACAACAACGATTTGCACGAACAGTTCGACGACGTTTGCAGCAGCATGGGCTATCAGGTCGGAGACAATGGCTGCGGTTACCCTTGACGCTACATCACAGACAGGAGCGCCTGCGATGGTGTATTCAACGACGAACCTGGGTGCACGAAGGGCAAAGCGTCGTTTTTTCGGATGAATCCAGGTTCTGTTTACAGCATCATGATGGTCGCATCCGTGTTTGGCGACATCGCGATGAACGCACATTCGAAGTGTGTATTCGTCATCGCCATACTGGCGTATCACCCGGCGTGATGGTATGGGGTGCCATTGGTTACACGTCTCGGTCACCTCTTGTTCGCATTGACGGCACTTTGAACAGTAGACTTTACATTTCAGATGTGATACGACCCGTGGCTCTACCCTTCATTCGATCCCTGCGAAACCCTGCATTTCAGCAGGATAATGCACGACCGCATGTTGCAGGTGCTCTACGGGCCTTTCTGGATACAGAGAACGTTCGACTGCTGCCCTGGCCAGCGCATTCTCCAGTTTTCTCACCAACTGAAAACGTCTGGTAAATGGTGGCCGAGCAACTGGCTCGTCACAATACGCCAGTCACCACTCTTGATGAACTGTGGCATCGTGCTGAAGCTGCAAGGTCAGCTGTACCTGTACACGCCATACAAGCTCTGTTTGGCCCAGTGCCCAGGCGTATCAAGGCCTTTATTACGGCCAGAGGTGGTTGTTCTGGGTACTGATTCCTCAGGATCTATGCACGCAAAGTATAATGTACTTGTCCAATGAATAGCCGTTTATCACATGCATTTCTTCTTGGTGCAGCAATTTTGATGGCCAGTAGTGTAGTTGTGGCACTAGATTCTTTTCCTGTGTCGGCAAGGATGGCAGGAAGACGTGGCCAGGGCAGCAGAAGTCAAACAAATAGCCGTAGGATCTTCCAGGAAAGCATCGGGGCACCTACAAAAGCGTGACCGTTGTGCTTGTTAGTGCAGGCGGTGGCATCTCGCCATAAAGTCGGCCCACGAGGGCGGCCTTGCCAGTGGCTTGCATTCTGGAGGCGTATTGTCCACCTCGGGGTGCGACCAACAGACCTGTTCTGAGCTTTATGATCTACTCTGGGAAGGAAAGCACTGTCCACCACACGTATAGAATGCACATGCATTTCTCTGGTGCCAAGTTTAAGAGGGGGAGACCATAGATTTTGGTGGCAAAGCTTCTCATTGCTATGCAGTGTCCAAGCCATTTGCGCAATTTGCGTGGGCAGTTTGGCTGTTTGACGGGGCAATTTTTGGCGACTCTAGGCGGATTTGGTGTCGAGGAGGGACCAGAGGAAAGATTTCCATGTTTTCGGTGGTGTCCGCTGTAGGAGACAATCTGAGCAGTATGGCCAAGGTACGCCGTGTGCTCGGCAAACTGGCAGACAGCCGCCCTAGAGGACAGTCTCGCTTTATTTCAGCACGCAGCCGTGATGGTACGCCGGCCGCTGCCCTTGCAGTTGCATACCTAAGCCCAGTTTCCACGCCATCCATTGGCCAGTTCAGTGGTGAGCGCACTGGGTGCTCGGACCCATTAGCAATCTTTTTTCAGGACTTAGGCTTCACTGCAGCGAGTTCGTCTAACATGTAGCCCCGTATTTCAACCAAACGATGTCGTATTGATGTTCAGCTAGCGGTTCACAATCTCCGTCAGTACCTCTCATATTGACAGAAAGCGTTGTTGCTATTACCTTGAGGGAGGCATCGTTTTAGCTTGACACCCATCCCCTTTAATAGCTTCAACAGCTATCAACACCATCTGTCACCGTGTATTTTGTTTAGTGTTCTTTTTTTAATTTAATCTCTATGCTAATTCTGGGAATTGATGTGTTGGTTTTGAATAAACTAAGTTTAAAAAGGACAATATTTCATTTCAGTACCATACTCATTCTGATCATTTGAATTATAATAAAATTTTGTGAGCCTGGGGTACGTAATAAGGATAGGAAACCTTACACGTGTTCATTATGGTCTCCTGACTCAGCAACATGCTGCAGCCATAACACAACATGGTCGACAGTTACTCAAGCCTAGTGTAATCAGAGCGACGTGTTGGATGCATCCTTGATAGACACAATCGTCCCGATATCCCCACAGCCAGAAGTCACATGGATTTAGGTCAGGGAATCTGGAAGTCTGCACTTCTTGAAACTGTCTAGAGATGACGCAGTCGTTACCGAAGGCTTCTTGAAGCAAATCTTTCACCTGACAAGTGACATGTGGTGTCGCCAGATCTTGCATGAAAATAGTGGTGTGGATAGAGTTGCGTGCTTGCAAAGCTGGACTCGCGTGTTACACAAGTAGTCCTTAAATGGTACAGATGTCATTGTTCACCCCTAACAGACGCGCGAGATGTCATTTCCTCGAAGAAAAACAGACGGAGAGTGAAGGAGCTTGTGAAACCACCCCACACAGTGACATAAGCTGACTGAAGTGGATATTCCTGCGCAATAGGTGGTGGAGTATAAACCCATATGCGACAGTTCTATACATTCACGGCACCATCAGAATAAAATGTGCGTCTCCGTCCAAAGAATATTCTCCAGACACATGTCATCCATTCCCATGTGTACCAAAAAAAAAAAAAAAACGAAGGACAAAGACACGGCGTTGTAGCCTATCTTGGGACTTCATTTGGTGTACTTTCTGAATATTGTAGGGGTAGAGTGTAAGATGCGCCGCAAAATCTTTTGAACTATCGACGAGGGGAGAGACAAATCAGTCACACAGCTCGAGCTCTGGCTGCTGATTTCGAGGCATGTGCTGCACATTCAGTTATACCTACAGCAACTTCATAAACAATTGCCATGACAATGGGTAGCCCCCTTCTCCTTGCTGCATCACCTAATTCACGTGTTTCTTCAAGTTTCTTGATCACATATTTAAGCCCATTTATTGACACGGTGGCGTTCTTCGCACCTGTTTCTGTCGGCCATATTCCCGCAGTGCAGCCCTGCAATTCATGCGGTTCATATAAAACAATTTTAGCAACAGTGTGGGGTCTTACTTGTCAATAGTCATGGTGTTTTCCTACGGAAAACTTAAAGCTTCTTAATCATTTACACCAAGAGTCACTTCACAAAAGAAATCAACATGAGTCGTCACTTACGAGGGCAGTTCAATAAGTAATGCAACACATTTTTTTTTCTGAAACAGGGGTTGTTTTATTCATCATTGAAATACACCAGGTTATTCCCCAATCTTTTAGCTACACAACACTATTTTTCAACGTAATCTCCATTCAATGCTACGGCCTTACGCCACCTTGAAATGAGGGCCTGTATCCCTGCACGGTACCATTCCACTGGTCGATGACGGAGCCAACGTCGTACTGCATCAATAACTTCTTCATCATCCGCGTAGTGCCTCCCACGGATTGCGTCCTTCATTGGGCCAAACATATGGAAATCCGACGGTGCGAGATCGGGGCTGTAGGGTGCATGAGGAAGAACAGTCCACTAAAGTTTTGTGAGCTCCTCTCGGGTGCGAAGACTTGTGTGAGGTCTTGCGTTGTCATGAAGAAGGAGAAGTTCGTTCAGATTTTTGTGCCTACGAACACGCTGAAGTCGTTTCTTCAATTTCTGAAGAGTAGCACAATACACTTCAGAGTTGATCGTTTGACCATGGGGAAGGACATCGAACAGAATAACCCCTTCAGCGTCGCAGAAGACTGTAACCATGACTTTACCGGCTGAGGGTATGGCTTTAAACTTTTTCTTGGTAGGGGAGTGGGTGTGGCGCCACTCCATTGATTGCCGTTTTGTTTCAGGTTCGAAGTGATGAACCCATGTTTCATCGCCTGTAACAATCTTTGACAAGAAATTGTCACCATCAGCCACATGACGAGCAAGCAATTGGAGATCAGACAGTCTTGCTTGACCTTGCGGCGATGATGACACACGCTTTGCCCAACGACTCACCGTGCTTTTGTCCACTGCCAGATCACCGTAGGCATTCTGCAAGCGCCTATGAATATCTGAGATGCCCTGGTTTTCCGCCAAAAGAAACTCGATCACTGCCCGTTGTTTGCAACGCACATCCGTTACAGACGCCATTTTAACAGCTCCGTACAGCGCTGCCACCTGTCGGAAGTCAATGAAACTATACGAGACGAATCGGGAATGTTTGAAAATATTCCACAAGAAATTTCCGGTTTTTTCAACCAAAATTGGCCGAGAAAAAAAATGTGTTGCATTACTTATTGAACTGCCCTCATATATATATATATATATATATATATATATATATATATATATATATATATATATATATGGAAATCGTATGGCATCGTTGGTTGGGAGGCCCCAACCGAGGTTCGGTCGTCAAGCGCAAGTCTTATTTCATTCGACGCCACAATGGGCGACTTGCGCGCCGGTGATGACGAGGCAATGATGACGAGGACAACACAACACCCAGTCCCCGAGCGGAGAAAATCTCCAACTCGGCTGGGGATCGAACCCGGGCCCGGTTGTACGGGAGGCGAGAACATTACCACCCAGCTAAGCAGGCGGACATGTGACAAACAGCTGACTGACGTCAGAACATGAAAAATTTCACATTGTGGCTGCTTGCAGTGCCAATTTTGACCTGGTGGCAGAAAGTTGAAATATTATTTTTTTCAGCATATTCCACTAGCGCGCCGGTTAATGAACATAGCTACGACGTTTCAGCGTCCTGCAATCTATACATCCCGCACTACAGGACTCGGAATACAGTTCAATTACAACAACCAGGTATATACTCTATTTGATCAAAAGTCTCGTGAAACCGTTATCCAGCGCGAACTTGGTCACTAGCTGCATGAGATACGGATCTGCCGGTACGAAAGAAGGTGGCGAAACAGAAAAGCAGCAACTGCAGAATGTGTCTCTCCGGAGAGCTCAGTGACTTCGAACGTGTACTAGGCATTGAACGTCACCTAACAAAACTGTCAGGGACATTTCAACCCTTCTAAAGCCACCCAACTCGACAGTTGATGGTATAAATGAAAACGCGACAGAACGACCAAAACTAAGCCACGAATCCCTGCGCCCATTACAAAAGCAGTGCCTCCCACTGAGCCGTTCACGAAGCTGCCAACCAATTCTCTGGAGTTCACACTCCGTACCTTTTCCCAGAAGATACTGAAGCTCTGCCTATGAGTAAGGACTCCGAGAATGAAATTCCCTTTCTTTGCTTTTTGGCGTGAAACGTGACTCACTGTCTCCTGCGAGGAGATCTGCGGAGCGTGAACTCCCGTCCTTCGTACTAAAAGGATGCTGTCGCTCTCCACCCCCGGCTTCCAGCTCCTGGCTGTTTTCACCCATTTTTTAGTGGTAGGAGGGTACCACGCATCGGCTCTCCGGCCTCGGACGGGGACGCTGCCAGCAGGGTTGTAAAATCAATGCGTCCTCTTTGTTCTCTTTAGAGCAGTAAAACAACCCTCTCGGTCGAAAACGACGCGGCATTGTTTCTATACTTATACCATGGCCGCTTTCACAGTAATGCGCTCCCTCCTATCAGCGTTCACCTCAAAAAAATGGCTCTGAGCACTATGGGACTTACTAGCAATGGTCATCAGTCCCCTAGAACTTAGAACTACTTAAACCTAACTAACCTAAGGACATCACACAACACCCAGCCATCACGAGGCAGAGAAAATCCCTGACCCAGCCGGGAATCGAACCCCGGGAACTCGGGCGTGGGAAGCGAGAACGCTACCGCACGTCCACGAGATGCGGGCCGTTCACCTCAAATTAATTCTCAAGCACGAAACACTACAGTAGGTACGTGGTACTATCCACTTTTAACAAAGAAGTGGACAGTTATCCGATCATCCACCGTAAATCGCGACCTCATATCGAATAACATATACAAGCGAACTGGTATATTATTACATGCGTAGGGGCAAAATACTCCCGCCTTACATTCTGAACAACCAAAATTCAGACTTCTGCACCCATCGTTGGGCAAATATCTCACACTGATTGACGAACACTTGTTGTTGTTGTTGTTGTTGTGGTCTTCAGTCCTGAGACTGGTTTGATGCAGCTCTCCATGCTACTCTATCCTGTGCAAGCTTCTTCATCTCCCAGTACTTACTGCAACCTACATCCTTCTGAATCTGCTTAGTGTATTCATATCTTGGTCTCCCTCTACGAGTTTTACCCTCCACGCTGCCCTCCAGTGCTAAATTTGTGATCCCTTGATGTCTAAAAACATGTCCTACCAACCGGTCCCTTCTTCTTGTCAAGTTGTGCCACAAACTCCTCTTCTCCCCAATTCTGTTCAATACCTCCTCATTAGTTATGTGATCTACCCATCTAATCTTCAGCATTCTTCTGTAGCACCACATTTCGAAAGCTTCTATTCTCTTCTTGTCCAAACTATTTATCGTCCATGTTTCACTTCCACACATGGCTACACTCAATACAAATACTTTCAGAAACGACTTCCTGACACTTAAATCTATACTCGATGTTAACAAATTCCTCTTCTTCAGAAACGCTTTCCTTGCCATTGCCAGTCGACATTTTAGATCCTCTCTACTTCGACCATCATCAGTTATGTTGCTCCCCATATAGCAAAACTCCTTTACTACTTTAAGTGCCTCAGTTCCTAATCTAATTCCCACAGCATGACCCGACTTAATTCGACTGCATTCCATTATCCTCGTTTTGCTTTTGTTGATGTTCATCTTATATCCTCCTTTCAAGATACTGTCCATTCCGTTCAACTGCTCTTCCAAGTCCGTTGCTCTGACAGAATAACAATGTCATCGGCAAACCTCAAAGTTTTTATTTCTTCTCCATGGATTTTAATACCTACTCCAAATTTTTCTTTTGTTTCCTTTGCTGCTTCCTCAATATACAGATTGAATAACATCGGGGAGAGGCTACAACCCTGTCTCACTCCGTTCCCAACCACGGCTTCCCTTTCATGTCCCTCGACTCTTATAACTGCCATCTGGTTTCTGTACAAATTGTAAATAGCCTTTCGCTCCCTGTATTTTACCCCTGCCACCTTTAGAATTTTAAAGAGAGTATTCCAGTCAACATTGTCAAAAGCTTTCTCTAAGTCTACAAATGCTTAGAGAACGTCTAACACCTTCATCGGGTTTCGTGGTGGCAGCTTGAGCTTTTTTTCTTTTCGGGATGGTAATTGAAACGTTACGGCTCACTCTCTTACTTAGCGGTGTTTTGACAGCGGCCGTCGCCTGAGCACCCTTGTACCGGCCGAGAGCGCCGGTGTTGCTGCGGGGCGAGTCCAGAGACGCCGGCGCGGCAATCAGGCGCCCTATTCATCACGGCAGACGCGGCGGGCGCCAAGAATGTGCGCGCCGGCGCGGAGAGATAGGGCCGCGGATAGGGCGGCAATCGCCAGGTTTTGTGCCTCGCGGCCGCGGGCGCGGGCGGCCGCCTGGAAGCGGATGTGATAAAGTCCCGCTTGTCTCTGCACCCCCCGTAACGCGCCGCCGCCGGCGCCGGCGACCGAGCAAAAAAGAAAATGAGCGAGTGAATCTGCCGCGGAGCGCACCGTATTGTCTCCGACTTCTGCAGAGGGCGGGCTCACGGCGACGATGCCGCTAGCTTGGACGCATGCCTATTAAACGGAATCTGGGGAATCTCCCAAGTTTTCTTTACATTGGTTTTTTTTTTTTTTTTGTGACCTTCAGTCACCTTTGATGCAGCTGTCAACATTAGTCTCTTCACCTCTGCATAACTACTGCAACGTACATTTATTTGAAACTGCTTACTGCGATCAAGTAATCATCCCCCTCAACAATACTGGCATTTACACCTACATGGTTACTCTGCAATTCACACTTAAGTGCCTGGCAGAGGGTTCATCGACCTGTAGATAGTGCCGGAAGTTCCATGCGGATTTTCGCGGATGATGCTGTAGTATACAGAGAAGTTGCAGCATTAGAAAATTGCAGCAAAATGCAGGAAGATCTGCAGCGGATAGGCACTTGGTGCAGGGAGTGGCAACTGACCCTTAACATAGACAAATGTAATGTATTGCGAATACATAGAAAGAAGGAGCCTTTATTGTATGAGTATATGATAGCGGAACAAACACCGGAAGCAGTTACCTCTGTAAAATATCTGGCAGTATGCGTGCGGCACAATTTGAAGTGGAATGATCATATAAAATTAATTATTGGTAAGACGGGTACCAGGTTGAGATTCATTGGGAGAGTCCTTAGAAAATGTAGTCCATCAACCAAGGAGGTGGCTTACAAAACACTCGTTCGACCTATACTTGAGTATTGCTCATCAGTGTGGGATCCGTACCAGATCGGGTTGACGGATGAGATAGAGAAGATCCAAAGAAGAGCGGCGCGTTTCGTCACCGGGTTATTTGGTAAGTGTGATAGCGTTACGGAGATGTTTAGCAAACTCAAGTGGCAGACTCTGCAAGAGAGGCGCTCTGCATCGCGGTGTAGCTTGCTGTCCAGGTTTCGAGAGGGTGCGTTTCTGGATGAAGTATCGAATATATTGCTTCCCCCTACTTATACCTCCAGAGGAGATCACGAATGTAAAATTAGAGAAATTCGAGCGCGCACGGAGGATTTCAGACAGTCGTTCTTCCCGCGAACCATACGCGACTGGAACAGGAAAGGAAGGTAATAACAGTGGTACGTAAAGTGCCCTCCGCCACATACCGTTGGGTGGCTTGCGGAGTATAAATGTAGATGTAGACCCATTTTCATACTACTTCTCTACCATTCCACTCTCGAATGGCGCATGGGAAAAAGGAATAACTAAATCTTTCCGTTCGAGCTCTGATTTCTCTTATTTTATTATGACGATCATTTCTCCCTACGTAGGTGGGTGTCAACAAAATATTTTCGCATTCGGAAGAGAAAGTCGGTGATTGAAATTTCGTTAATAGATCTCGCCGTAAAGATAACGGCCTTTGTTTCAGTGACTCAAAAAAAAAAAAAAAAAAAAAAAGGAAGAAGGTTCAAATGGCTCTGAGCACTATGGGACTAAACATCTGTGGTCATCAGTTTCCTAGAACTTAGAACTTAGAACTACTTAAACCTAACTAACCTAAGGACAACCATGCCCGAGGCAGGATTCGAACCTGCGACCGTAGCGGTCACGCGGCTCCAGACTGAAGTGCCTAGAACCGCACGGCCACACCGGCCGGCTGTTTCAGTGACTGCCACCACAACTCGCGTATCATATCAGTGACACTCTCATACCTATTGCGCGGTAATACGAAACGAGCTGCCCTTCTTTGCACTTTTTTGATGTCCTCCACTCTCGCAGGCATACGTTCAATCAGGTGCTGGAAGGTTTCTTGTGGAATGGCAGCCCATTCTCATTTAGAATTACTAGCCAATTTCTACTAATACCATTTTCAAATGTAGATGTACATCGATAACATGTATACCAATTGATCAAAAGTATCCGGACTCATAGTAGTGTACATTAGCCCGCCCGGCTAGCAGCGCGGTCTAGCGCACTGCTTCCCGAGCGGGAAGACGTTCTGGTCCCCGACACGAAGTGTCGAGGTCCGGTGTGCCGGCCAGCCTGTGGATTGTTTTTAAGGCGGTTTTCCATGTGTCTCGGCGAATGTGGACTGGTTCCCCTTATTCCGTCTCAGTTACACTATGTCGGCGATTGCTGCGCAAACACTGTCTCCACCTACGCGTACACCATGATTACTCTATCACGCAAACATTTGGGGTACACTCGTCTAGTATGAGACGTTTGCCGGTGGAGGAGGGGGGGGGGGGGCGGTCCACTGGGGCCTGAACCGCACAATAACCCTGGGTTTGGTGTTGGGCGGCGGTGGGGTGGGTGGACTGCAGTGGCCTGTTGTGGGGATGTGAACCAGAGGGCTTCGGCGGACGAAGCCTTTTCGTCATTATTAGGTCCCCGGTTTAATAAACAATACACACACACAGTATACATTAATATGGAGCGTGTCTATCTTTCGGCTTTATGGCAACTTTAACTCTGTTGTGGATACTTTGGATGAGGTGTCACAATGTTAGTCGAGAAGTGGCAGCCCATTCTTCCTCAATAGCAGAAACCAGAGAACGTAATGTTCTTCGACGCTGGTGTCTGGAGCGAAATCAACGTTCAACTCATTCCAAAGGTGTCCTATTAGGTTCAGGACTAGACTCTGGGTAGGCCAGTTCATTTCAGGAGTGTATTTGTCCACAAATCATTGTCTCGCAGATACTGTTTTCTGACAGGGTGCATTATCAAGCTGATACAATCGATCTTCGTCTCCGAAGTATTCCTTACCGTACACAGTACAGAATGCTGCTCATAATTGATTGCGTTTGACGTTTCTTTAATCATATTATGGTGACCACACCCTAATCACGAAAAACACCACTGTACCGTAACAGAACACCATCTGTACTTTACTGCTGGGACAACATATAATCGCAAGTAAACGTTCTCCGCCGGCCGAGGTGGCCGAGCTGTTTTGGCGTTACAGTCTGGAACCGCGCGACCGCTACGGTCGCAGGTTCGAATCCTGCCTTGGGCATGGATGTGTGTCATATCCTTAGTTAGGTTTAAGTAGTTCTAAGTTCTAGGAGACTGATGGCCTTAGAAGTTAAGTCCCATAGTGCTCAGAGCCATTTGAACCATTTGAGCCAAACGTTCTCCAAATATTCACCACACCCAAACCGTTCCATCGGATTGCCACAGGATGTAGCGTGATTCATCACATAAAGTCACTTGTTTCCAGTCACCGACTGTCCATTGGCGTCACTATTTACACCACCTGAGGCACTGACTCCTCGACCGTTGTACCCCATTCCTTGTAGCTCAGGACGCACAGTCACTGCGGTAGCTGGGTTGTTGGTAACACTTTGTAGCTCAAGAATGATCACTTGCACAGATTTCGTGTGATTTTATACAACCACACTTCCCAATGCTCGACCGTCCCTGGCCGTCAACACATGAGACCTGCCTGATTTTTGTTTTAGATGTTGTTCCTTTGCGTTTCCACTTCACAACCACGCTACTAATACTTCATTTGGCAGCTGTAGAAGTGTTGAAATGTTCCTGATGAATTTGAGATTCGGGTGATATCCAATGAGCAGATCACGTTGAATTCACTGATCACTCCGGACCGAGCCATTCTGGTATCACTGCTTCTGTACTGACAACACAATACTCCCTGTCCGCTCCGATAGTCGCCGGCACGGTAGCTCAGCGTGCTCGGTCAGAGGGTTTGCTGCCCTCTGTAATAAAAAACATAAAAAACTTAGTTAATGGATCAACGACGAACTAAACCGGGGGTCTTGCGACGTCCGCCCCTAGCAGATGCAATGAACAAAAAAAAATTGCCGACCTACGGGTCCGGATTCGATTCCCGGCTGGGTCGGAGATTTCGGAGATTTCCTCCGCTCAGGGACTGGGTGTTGTGTTGTCTTCATCACCATTTCATCCCCATCCGGCGCGCAGGTCGCCCAGTGTGTCGTCGAATGTAATAAGATCTGCACCAAGGCGGCCGGACCTGCCCTGCAAGGGGCCTCCCGGCCAATGACGCCGAACGCTCTTTTCCATTTCCAGTACTCCCTGGGTCCTTTTATAACAAGGGGTCAGACTATCGTGACATCTAGTAGTATATGCTGCATTACATAGAGGTGTCCAGATATTTTTGATCAGATAGTATATGTTATCGTATTTCAAACGGACTTCTGTTTCCATATGGCACAAATTGGTTTTAAATATGAAGATACAGATGTCAGTGTCCTAGATCTTCATTAAAAAATGTAATAACATGGAACATCGTCCTTACGATGTTATTTATGATATGGTTACGAGTCTCGGTGCTTCAGTGCATCATCTTCAGGCCTCCTCAGCAGTGTCAGTTAAGGCCTGAGGATGGTGCAGTGATTCACCGAAACTCGTAGCCATATAACAAATAACATCGTAAGGACAGCTGTAGGTGTTCCATTTTATTACCTAAGTGAACGGGCGAAATCCCTCAGTCCTCCAATCAGAAGGATGGATATACAAAAAATCATTTGAAAATGACCACGGAGCAAAACTGACTGGTAACTCTACATCAGTATTGAAGTAAAAGTTCAACTTGCTCCAATAAACAGCCGATGGTGGAGAAAACGGGTTGGACCATCAGAAAATACACCGATCTTTACTGTTCAACTTGATGTTTTCGCGGTTTAATAAATGGTTCAAATGGCTCTGAGCACTATGGGACTTAACTTCTGACGTCATCAGACAGCTGAGGTCATCAGTCCCCTAGAACTTAGAACTACTTAAACCTAACAGGACATCACACACATCCATGCCCAAGGCAGGATTCGAACCTGCGACCGTAGTGGTCGCTCGGTTCCAGACTGTAGCGCCTAGAACCGCTCGGCCACTCCGGCCGGCGCGGCTTAATAATTTATCATTTAAAGTTACAGAATACCGCCGCATAAATTTATTTCTTCTCTTTGTAATATTTCGGATGTATATCTTCCAGCCATAGAGTCAACCGACTGAATCTGCAATTCGCTACAGTATTCCTCCCGTCGTTATAAACCACAGAAGAAACAAGAGCCAGACGCAGTGGCAGAGAGTATAAATAAATTGAATCTGTGGCTATGCGGTGGACCCATTCTGGGATGTCGATGTGCCATTATTAGCTGCACTAGGACAGAACACTACATCAATAAAGGTCTCTCAATGTGGTACGAAAATGTGGAAATATAAGCGTCGACTTCATCTTTTGAGGACTCAGTAGTGAAGGAAGCAGTTGAAATTGGTATGGGGAAGAATTTAATTAACGTATACGGCGGTTTTAACCTAATCCGGCGATTTCTTTGACAAACTTGCAAAGACGTCGCTACAGTGCAGTTAATAATGAGACATCGATATTCCAGCATAGATCGACCACGAAGCCACAGATTCAGTTTATGCATACTCTTAGCCGCCTATCGTTGTCTCTTCTGCTTGCGGCGCTTACATATCAGTGACAGGCAATTGTGTATCCCATTGAAAAGTGTACCAACGCAGGATATTACGGGCACTTTTTTCGGCAAGCGGAAATTTTATTTTTGGTGCAAAGTGCGACTAGTGTAGATGAAGAGTTACTGGACGGTGCACCTCAAAGCAGCTAGAATTTCGGAGACGTGACCTCGTGGAATGTTGTGGAACGGTTAGCAGGGTTTTCTAGGTCCCCGCCATTGTCCGGTGCCGTCATCCAGGTACGGGGCTGCTGCAGTGGCGGGACCCCATAAACCGCAATCAGAGCAGCGCCTCGTAACCTCTTTTAAGAGTCTCCTATTCTCACATCAACCCCGGAATAGCGGCAGGTGTTCACAGCCAAGGAGATAAAACGTCCCTCCAGACAGTTTCTGGATTGCTCTCTTTCACTCTTTCTTGCACTGGAGATTATAATACGGCCACTAGTTTTTTGTGCACCCGTTAAAAAGCAAAAACAGCCACGGGAAGGCACAGCGCATAGTTTCCTTTTGATGGCGAGGAAAAAGAAACAAGATACTGAATGTAATTTCCACTAAGAACGTTACGACTAATTCGACAATCTGCTTACAAGGAAGTACCGTAACTCGAAATGGTAAAATCCAAGAAATGAGGTTTTAATGTACCGGTTGTTTTAAAAATATTTTTGCAAGCATTTGGGACAGCTTCGTTACACTAAGACAAGAAAAAAGGCTCATATAAACGAATTCCGAAAGTACTTCGTTTTGGAGCTATTAATGAAACTTTACAATTTAGGTGACTAGAGCTCATCAACACACAAACTTATGATAGATCAGGGGCGATTCTAGAAGTCGGTCAAGGGGGGGGGGGCTAATGGGGGGAGGGGGAGGGGAGGGCTTTGGGGGAATGGAATATGGCTTAACAAAAGGAGAGTTGGGGTCCTATACCGACAAATTGGTAAAATTTGATGTTGCTTAAAGTAGTTTTTGGTAACTATTTTGGAGTTCAGGATAAAAAATGTGTATTGATAAATAATAAGACGCCTATTTTAAGTAAAAATGATATTTATTGGTTTAGATTGTAAGCTATTTGCCGCTCTTATTCTTTTGTTAAAATGTTTTTGGAATACATCACAACCTATATTGCTACATAATTATTAAAAAAGATTGAATCTGTTGGAGTAATATATTCGCTGATTTCTGAAGTCATTTTATCCAGTGTAATATGATACTCCATGGAGGGGGGGGGGGCTATAGGTCCCATAGTACACACCTCCCCCCTTGCCACCTCCCCTGTAATAGATGCTCTAAATGTCCTTTTATTGCTTCTAAACAAGCATGCACTCGAGGAACCATGGATCGTCGCACCCTTTCAAATATTCCCTCACGGGTTCAAATGGTTTCGCAGACTGCCCTGACACATCGATGAAGAGTTTCTGCATCCGTGTGGTATGGTGCACAGACCAGTTGTTTAAGGTGCCGCCAGAGATAATAATCAAAAGCAGTGATGTTAAGACTTGCAGGCCGTGGAACTGGTCGTCTTCTTCCTATCCATCTGCCAATATAGTACCAGCCAGTGTATCTCGAACACAGTCTAAAATGCACTGGAGCTCTATCGTGCATTAACCATATGTTTCTTCATATTTGTATTGGAACACCTTCTAGTAGGTCTTCAAGAGTAACCTGAATAAAGCCCCTGTAGGCAGCACCCGTAAGTCGTGCTGGAAGTACATATGGCCGTACCAGACAGTCACCTACGGTTTCAACCCACACATTAATCTTAAACTGATGCTGATGTCTAACCTGTACTGTAGCATGAAGATTGCGGTCGGCGCATATGTGTCGGTTGTGGAAATTTGTTACTCCTTGAAACGTTGCGTCGTATGTAAACGTAACTTAAGAGACAAACAATGTGTTGGCAATTTTTGCAACAAACCTGTGTGAGGAACCTGACCCCAAAGCCTGTAAAAGTATTTTTCAAACGCCCTGTGTAGATGTGTAAAAAGTTTTCGTGGTGGGTGATCAGTAGGCGTAAGGCCCTGCACGTGCTTAAGCTGATACGACACATGAGTTGCACATGAATTGTCCTCCATGCTGAACTCGGAGATGTACTACATGCCAGGGCCACTTGTCTTGCGCTTTTCCTCGTCAGGCGTACAAGCAACACATGGTCTTCTTTGTTCACCAGTTCGTAGTGCTGCGAATCCAATCTCGGCAACGCGACGGTACACACCACCAAGGGATGGATGACTCGACTGTCTTCGGTCTGGAGATGCCATCTGATACAGCCGTGCAGCCTCGTGTTCTTTACCATTCGCGCGGTCGTACGTAAATACTCATGTCTGTCTGCTCACGAAATGAATATGCTTCCAAGTTTGAACTGGGCACTTACAATTAAATCACTACTAGTAGTACATGTAGAAGACAGACGAATGTGCAACGCAGCTAGCTCTTTATTCGCACGAAGTAATGGCCGCTATCGACAGGGGATCTCAAGTTGATTCCGTATTTCTAGATTTCCGGAAAGCTTTTGACACCGTTCCTCACAAGCGACTTCTAATCAAGCTGCGGGCCTATGGGGTATCGTCTCAGTTGTGCGACTGGATTCGTGATTTCCTGTCAGGAAGGTCGCAGTTCGTAGTAATAGACGGCAAATCATCGAGTAAAACTGAAGTGACATCAGGTGTTCCCCAGGGAAGCGTCCTGGGACCTCTGCTGTTCCTGATCTATATAAATGACCTGGGTGACAATCTGAGCAGTTCTCTTAGGTTGTTCGCAGATGATGCTGTAATTTACCGTCTAGTAAGGTCATCCGAAGACCAGTATCAGTTGCAAAGCGATTTAGAAAAGATTGTTGTATGGTGTGGCAGGTGGCAGTTGACGCTAAATAACGAAAAGTGTGAGGTGATCCACATGAGTTCCAAAAGAAATCCGTTGGAATTCGATTACTCCATAAATAGTACAATTCTCAAGGCTGTCAATTCAACTAAGTACCTGGGTGTAAAAATTACGAACAACTTCAGTTGGAAAGACCACATAGATAATATTGTGGAGAAGGCGAGCCAAAGGTTGCGTTTCATTGGCAGGACACTTAGAAGATGCAACAAGTCCACTAAAGAGACAGCTTACACTACACTCGTTCGTCCTCTGTTACAATATTGCTGCGCGGTGTGGGATCCTTACCAGGTGGGATTGACGGAGGACATCGAAAGGGTGCAAAAAAGGGTAGTTCGTTTTGTATTATCACGTAATAGGGGAGAGAATGTGGCATATGATATGATACGCGAGTTGGGATGGAAGTCATTAAAGCAAAGACGTTTTTCGTCGCGGTCAGATCTATTTCCGAAATGTCAGTCACCAACTTTCTCTTCCGAATGCGAAAATATTTTGCTGAGCCCAACCTACATAGGTAGGAATGATCATCAAAATAAAATAAGAGAAATCAGAGCTCGAACCGAAAGGTTTAGGTGTTAGTTTTTCCCGCGCGCTGTTCGGGAGTGGAATGGTAGAGAGATAGTATGATTGTGGTTCGATGAACCCTCTGCCAAGCACTTAAATGTGAATTGCAGAGTAATCATGTAGATGTAGATGTAGATGTAAACAAGTCTCCCTGGCAACACGACGCCATCAAAGAAGGATCCTTTATTATATGATAGCGGAACAAACACTGGTAGCAGTTACTTCTGTAAAATATCCGGGAGTATGCGTGCAGAACGATTTGAAGTGGAATGATCATATAAAATTAATTGTTGGTAAGGCGGGTGCCAGGTTGAGATTCATTGGGAGAGTCCTTAGAAAATGTAGTCCATCAACAAAGGAGGTGGCTTACAAAACACTCGTTCGACCTATACTTGAGTATTGCTCATCAGTGTGGGACCCGTACCAGGTCGGCTTGACAGAGGAGATAAAGAAGATCCAAAGAAGAGCGGCGCGTTTCGTCAAAGGGTTATTTGGTAAGCGTGATAGCGTTACGGAGATGTTTAGCAAACTCAAGTGGCAGACTCTGCAAGAGATGCGCTCTGCATCGCGGTGTAGCTTGCTGTCCAGGTTTCGAGAGGGTGCGTTTCTGGATGAGGTATTGAATATATTGCTTCCCCCAGCTTATACCTCCCGAGGAGATCACGAAGGTAAAATGAGAGAGATTCGAGCGAGCACGGAGGCTTTCCGGCAGTCGTTCTTCCCGCGAACCATACGCGACTGGAACAGGAAAGGGAGGTAATGACAGTGGCACGCAAAGTGCCCTCCGCCACACACCGTTGGGTGGCTTGCGGAGTATAAATGTAGATGTAGATGTAGATCTTGGGTACAATGAATCAAAAGAACGCGTTCATAAGTGAAGTTATTAGGATTGTACCTGGAATGCAGTTGAATGTCAATTTTCATTAATAACTCGAAAACGAATGATTTTCGGACATATGTTTATACAAACTTCTTTTTTGTTTTGGTGTAAGGAACCTGCCTCCAAAGCCTGTAGAAGTATTTTTAAAACACCCTGTATAGATGAATATAAAGTTTTAGCTGTGTAGCCGGCCGGGGTGGCCGAGCGGTTCTAGGCGCTACAGTCTGGAACCGCGCGCCCGCGTGGTCGCAGGTTCGAATCCTGCTTCGGGCATGGATGTGTGTGATGTCCTTCGGTTAGTTAGGTTTAAGTAGTTCTAAGTTCTAGGGGACTGATAACCTCAGAAGTTAGGTCTTATAGTGCTCAGAACGATTTGAACCATTTTTCTTTTTTTAGCTGTGTACAATCGATGTTTGAAGGTAAACAGAAGCACAAGTTGTCGTATACCATAATATTAAGACATACTGCTTCACAAGGGTCATAAATGATTTTTTGCAAAAAGCTAAGCATTTTCTTAAAACAGTATACACCGTCTCTGAAAAAGCTCCGAGACTGCTTTTACTTCTGGCGTGTAAGCGACGTCCGAGCAGTATAGTATATACGGTGGCAGCCTGAACAAACAAGCGTAAACAAAAGGTGAGTATTTGACCAGTAAGTTGTGAGCGCGTTAAATAGCGTATGTGTGACCGGAATGTGTCAACGTTCTGGTGTAACAAATCCCAATGGAGGAACATCTCTAAACCAAGTGTTCGAGAGATTCTCCAGAATGTTATGAAGCCGACAGAAGTTTGCCCCACACACCCTGACTCACGAACAAAAACAATGAGGATCTGGCGCCTTCCGATAGGTGATTGAAATACAAAGCGGAGACAGTTCCTTTTTTTTTTTTTTTTTTGAAAAAAATCAACAGTTGACGAGACGAGGTGTTATCAATATGGACTTCCAACAAAACGACGAACCCTATGGGACAACGCTTTGACAATACACCCGAAAGCCAAGCCAATGTCATTTGCTAGTTGAACAACATCCCAAAGAAGGACTTTTCTGATAATATTATGAAAGGATAGAGGCCGGACACAGAGGCCAGACATAGTGGTCGTACGTGTGAGAGTTGTGCTTGTCTCAATATGTGCGTGTTTTTCACTTTGTAAGAAGGCATTTCGACGGAAAGCTCAAATGTCTAGCAGTCTTTTTGTTGTGCCTGTCTGCGACTCAACGTCTCTGGCGCACTGAGGGTTCCGTACAAACTTAATAATGTGTATATACAGTTCATCCATTACGGGAAATGAGGATCTCGACGATTTTTGCCTGTTATCGACTTTGATATGGGAATTCCAAGATTTTCGAGAATGTTCTAAGTTCACGTTTGATGGCGAGTAACAAATGCCAAAAGAAATATTTTTTCGTACGATATAACTACAAATTAACAATTTTCGAATTTTTTCCTTTGTTGTAGTGTGAAACTTTGCTTTTTGAGAAATTTCATGATTCTAGGTCAACGGGAAGTATCCTGTAGGTTTCAATGAGTGAATTATGACGTAAATGGTCGTATCTTTTTGATTGCATTGACTCAGAAGTTTCACTTTTTTATATCTTCAAGGGACCATGACCTTGATATGAGACATAAATTTCAACTTCATACGTCTACCTTTTCCCGAGAAAATGGTTTTTAAACGGTCGAACAAACAGCCAGACAACAAACTGCTCCTATAAGGGTTCCTTTTTTACTGATTGAGGTACAGAACCCTAAATAGACTTGAGTATATTCGACACAACAGTTTTAAGTTGTTTTCGCCTGTCTTGTCGCCTTTACTAACACCGACCGGTGTAGACTGTTGGTCTTGCATTACATTCACTACAAAGCACAAGTGCATGACCTTCCTACGGGAATGGAACGATACGTGAACACGTGATAGCGCATGGGAACACTCAACATACAGCTGGCGCTGACCTCCATCGCTGCTGCAGTCTGTATGTGGCTACAAAGCTCTGAAGTGGACAAATCACAGCAGTAGTTACCTGCTCGACCCGTCTATTTTTCATGACGGTCACTGTACACTGAGTTGACGACGAGACCCCCCCCCCCCCCCCCCACCGCCGGCCCGAGTGGACGAGCGGTTCACGGCGCTACAGTCTGGAGCCGAGCGTCCGCTACGGTCGCAGGTTCGAATCCTGCCTCGGGCATGGATGTGTGTGATGTCCTTAGGTTAGTTAGGTTTAATTAGTCCTAAGTTCTAGGCGACTGATGACCTCCGAAGTTAAGTCGCATAGTGCTCAGAGCCATTTCAACCAAGACCCCTCCCCCCCCCCCGCCCCTCCCAATATCGTGTTGGGCCTCCTTTAGCCCAGTGTAGTGCTGTAACTCGACGTGGCATGGACTCAACAAAAAAAATGTTCAAATGTGTGTGAAATCTTATGGGACTTAACTGCTAACGTCATCAGTCCCTAAGCTTACACACTGCTTAATCTAAATTATCCTAAGGGCAAACACACACACCCATGCCCATGCCCGAGGGAGGACTCGAAACTCCGCCGGGACCAGCCGCACAATCCATGACTGCAGCGCCTGAGACCGCTCGGCTAATCCCGCGCGGCTGGACTCAACAAGCCGTTGGAAGTCCTCTGCAGGAATATTGAGCACTGCTGCTTCTATAGCCGACAATAGCTGCGAAAGGGTTTCCGGTGCAGGTTTTTGTGCACAAACTACCTATCGATTATGGCCCATAAACGATGGATGGGGTTCGATGTCGGGCGACCTGGGTGGATAAATCATTCGCTCGAATTGTCCGGAACGTTCTTCAATCCAGTTGCGGACAAATGCGGCCCGGTAAAATGTTTAGGAACGCGAAGTTCATGAATGGCTGCAAATGGTCTCCAAGTAGCTGAACATAAACATTCGCAGTCATTGATCGGTTCAGTTGGATCAGGCGACCCAGCCCACTCCGTGTAAACACAGCCTTCACCATTATGGAACCACACGCAGCTTGCATGGTGCCTTGTTAACGGCTTGGGTCCGTGGCTTCGTGGGATCTGAACCACACGCGGACCCTACAATCCACTCTTACCATCTGAAATGGGACTCATCTGACCAAGCTACGGTTTTCCAGTCGTCTAGGGTCCAACCGGTATGGTCACGATGCCAGGAGAGGCTCAGCAGGCGATGTCGTGATTTTAGCAAAAGCACTCGCATCGGTCGTCTGCTGCCGTAGCTCATTAACGCCAGATTTCGCCGCGCTTTGCTAAGGGATACGCTCCTCGTACGTCCCACATTGATTTCTGCAGTTATTTCACGCAGCGTTGCTTGTCTGTTAGCGATGACAACTCTACGCAAACGCTGCTGCTCTCGGCCGTTAAGTGAAGACCGTCGACCGCTGCGTCGCACGTGGTGAGAGGTAACGCCTGAAATATGGTATGTCGGCACACTCTTGACACTGTGGACCTCGGAATATTGATTTTACTATCGAAACTGAAAGTCCCACGCATCTTGCTCCAACTACCATGCCCTGTTCAAATCTGTTAATCACCGCTATGCGGCCACAATCACGCCGGAGGCTTTTTCACATGAATCGCCTGGGAGCAAACGATAGCTCCGCCAATGCACTGTCCATCTATATCTTGTATACGCGGTACTAACGCTATCTGTGTATGTGAATATCGCTGTGCCATGAGTTTTATCAGTTCAACATTACTGGCCATTAAAATTGCTACACCACGAAGGTGACGTGCTACAGACGCGAAATTTAACCGACAGGAAGAAGATGCTGTGATATGTAAATGATTAGCTTTTCAGAGCATTCACATAAGGTTGGCGCCGTTGGCGACAGCTACAACGTGCTGACATGAGGAAAGTTTCCAACCGATTTCTCATACAAAAACAGCAGTTGACCGGCGTTGCCTGGTGAAACGTTGTTGTGATGCCTCGTGTAAGGAGGAGAAATGCGTACCATCACGTTTCCGAATTTGATAAAGGTCGGATTGTAGCCTATCGCGAGTGCGGTTTATAATATCGCGACAATGCTGCTCTCGTTGGTCGACATCCAATGACTGTTGGCAGAATATGGAATCGGTGGGTTCAGGAGTGTAATACGGAACGCCGTGCTGGATCCCGACGGCCTCGTATCACTAGCAGTCGAGATGACAGGCATCTTATCCGCATGGCTGTACCGCGTCGTGCAGCAACGTCTCGATCCCTGAGTCAACAGATGGGGACGTTTGCAAGACAACAACCATCTGCACGAACAGTTCGACTACGTTTGCAGCAGCATGGACTATCAGCTAGGAGACCGTGGCTGCAGTTACCGTTGACGCTGCATCACAGACAGGAGCGCCTGCGATGGTGTACTCGACGACGAACCTGGGTGCACGAATGGCAAAACGTCATTTTTTCGGATGAATCCAAGGTTCTGTTTACAGTATCATGATGGTCGCATCCGTGTTTGGCGACATCGCGGTGAACGCACATTGGAAGCGTGTAATCGTCATCGGCATACCGGCGTATCACCCGGCGTGGTGGTATGGGGTGCCATTGGTGACACATCTCGGTCACCTCTTGTTCGTATTGACGGCACTTTGAACAGTGGGCATTACATTTATGATGTGTTACGACCCGTGGCTCTACCCTTCATTCGATCCCTGCGAAACCATACATTTCAGCATGATAATGCACGACCGCATGTTGCAGGTCCTGTACGGGCTTTTCTGGATACAGAAAATGTTCGACTGCTGCCCTGGCCGGCACTTTCTCCAGATCTCTCACCAATTGAAAACGTATGGTCAATGGTGGCCGAGCAACTGGTTCGTCACAATACGCCAGTCGCTACTCTTGATGAACTGTGGTATCGTGTTGAAGCTGCATGGGCAGCTGTACCAGTACACGCCATCCAAGCTTTGTTTGACTCAATGCCCAGGCGTATCAAGGCCGTTATTACGGCCAGAGGTGGTTGTTCTGGGTACTGATTTCTTAGGACTTATGCAACGAAATTGCGTGAAAATGTAATCCCAATGAATACCCGTTTATCATCTGCATTTCTTCTTGGTGTAGCAATTTTAATGGCCAGTAGTGTAGATGCTGAATTCTGAACCTCGAAAAGGTGTGTTAGAAATGAGTAGAGCTGCGTCCCAGTTTCTCGAAATCCTTGCCCTCAGTGCCACTCCTTCCCTCGGGACGTTCCACGCATGTTTTCGTAGCGCGCCGGCCCCCGACCCGCGGCACTTGCTCAAAGGAGCGGCTAGGACGCGCCACACGACGCCTCGGGCTTATTGTGACTGCGCCAAGATTTACGGGCTGCTTCGGCGCGCCCCGCGTAGCCAATCGGCCTCCCACACCTGCCGGCGCGAGGAGGGGGAACCCCCGGCGAATTATTGATGCGCCGGCACTGGCGGCGGCAGCGGCAGCGGCAGCGGCCGGCCCGCCTCATCACTAATGGAGCCGCCGCGAAACAATAGAGGCCGTCCTTAGCTAATTGGCTGCCTCGTCCTGACCGGGCTGGACGGGCCCCGCAGCCGTCAACAATTGGATTTACCGCCGCCAGCTCCGCCTCGGGTCCTATCCTGTGCCCGGCCCCTAAGGCTGAAGAAGAATGGAGACGCGGCAACCAAGTTAGTACGACGGTCCCAGCAAGGCTGAACAGTTGAAAGAGCGCGTAACTGCTAGCAGGACTGGTCATAAAGTTTTAATTATCACCCCGAAAATATTAACTAAATCACTTTTTTCAATAAAAAGCTTTTGGACTTCATGCCATGTCATTAAGGAGCACTAAAAATAGCTATAAAGTCGATTTATTCAAATGTTTTGTGGCCTTCCTTGTAAGGTGGCTATAATTTTGCACCTTACAAGCACCCGTCCACATACTTTGCCGTGATCTACAAACACAATTACGTATCATGTGATAGGTTGTACATTGTGTGGTGTCACCACCAGACACCACACTTGCTAGGTGGTAGCTTAAGTCGGCCGCGGTCCATTAGTACATGTCGGACCCGCGTGTCGCCACTGTCAGGATCGCAGATCGAGCGCCACCACACGGCAGGTCTCGAGAGACTTACTAGCACTCGCCTCAGTTGTACGGACGACATTGCTAGCGACTACACGTACGAAGCCTTTCTCTCATTTGCCGAGAGACCGTTAGAATAGCCTTCAGCTAAGTCCATGGCTACGACCTAGCAAGGCGTCATTAACCATATCTGGAGAGAGTCTCACTTGTATCATCAATGAATGCTGTATACAAAGGAATTAAAAGTTAAGTATACGAGAAGCTCCGTTCTTTTCTTTATAGCTTTCATCACGTATCCTGTTCCAGATTTCACACCAGTCGGCGTGTGTGTACGCGTGCCTTTCGGCTACTTCAGTGTGGCGTAGCTAGCTTGTTACGCCACAACACATTGTATACATGGTGTTACAAAAAGGTACGGCCAAACTTTCAGGAAACATTCCTCACACACAAAGAAAGAAAATATGTTATGTGGACATGTGTCCGGAAACGCTTACTTTCCATGTTAGACCTCATTTTATTACTTCTCTTCAAATCAAATTAATCATGGAATGGAAACACACAGCAACAGAACGTACCAGCGTGACTCCAAACACTTTGTTACAGGAAACGTTCAAAATGTTCTCCGTTAGCGAGGATACATGCATTCACCCTCCTTCGCATGGAATCCCTGATACGCTGATGCAGCCCTGGAGAATGGCGTATTGTATCACAGCCGTCCACAATACGAGCACGAACAGTCTCTACATTTGGTACCGGGGTTGCGTAGACAAGAGCTTTCAAATGCACCCATAAATGAAAGTCAAGAGGATTGAGGTCAGGAGAGCGTGGAGGCCAAGGAATTGGTCCGCCTCTACCAATCCATCGGTCACCGAATCTGTTGTTGAGAAGCGTACGAACACTTCGACTGAAATGTGCAGGAGCTCCATCGTGCATGAACCACATGTTGTGTCGTACTTGTAAAGGCACATGTTCTAGCATCACAGGTACAGTATCCCGTATAAAATCATGATAACGTGCTCCATTGAGCGTGGGTGGAAGAACAAACTAAAATGAGCTCTAACATGGAAATTAAGCGTTTCTGGACACATGACCACATAACATCTTTTCTTTCTTTGTGTGTGAGGAATGTTTCCTGAAAGTTTGGCCGTACCTTTTTTTAACACCCTGTATATGAATATATAAAGGAGACTGACATTGTCACATACACCTTATAAATAATTGTTAACGCTCATTGCATGAAAGGTGACTGAGTGTCTTTATTATAAAAACGGCGTAATGAATGATTGCCTATACTAGTAGAGGTTGGAAAGCCAGTGGAGATGAAACGGCAGGCAGAACTCAAGCTCTCGGTGGAAGGCCCGCACAGGTGTTGGTTCTGCTTAAGAACAGGAAGTAGATGGACGTCGTGGTACCTGAGCTCTGGAGCAGAACAGGGTGACGGCCGGCCGCTATTGTAGTAGGGCCGGAAGGATAACTGGATAATACTTCCGAACTTTGCAAATCTTGGATGCAGGGTAGAGGAACGAAGAAGCGGCACCTCAGAAACCACGCAGGCCGTGTTATTTTCAAGGATTTTTACTCAGAAGCGTATCATTGTATGAATATAGGTTTTTTCTCGCACTCTTTCCGCGCTGGACGACAAAAGACTAAAATATGGTTGGTCGGCGTTCGAAAGAATCTGTAGAGAGGGAGAATATTCCGTGGTTTCGGGAGTATGATTCGTTTTCGGAATTACGAGGGTGGGGAGCCGAGCCTTGCTGGGAAGCCAGCGGTGGAGAGACGAGGTCTTCCATTGTGAGTGCCCATGTGTGACGGTCGCTCGGTATTAGCTTTGTTGGTGCAGACGTACTTGCTGTCTTTGCTCTCAGGAGAGTTTATAGTTAGAACAGTTAGGCACTGTACTGTTGCGAACCTATACGATTCTGGACTTCACCTCCGGGTTACAAGACGTCGTTGAGTACACAGCATTCAGTAACTGAGAGCACTTCCTCTGCCGATACTTACGGAGAGATGTTATCTGAACTCCGTCCTTGTGGCTGGAGGTTCGCGTTTCTTGTCTGTAGAACACAGAGAGGAGAAGACAGTATTAGAGTATATTAGTCAGAGGACCGTCTTCTGCCGTCCTAGTGTTTGAAAGAGTTTATTTGTGGCTGGAGTTCATCCATTGTCACAGACGAGTATGAGGACAATCACTTCAACGCACCGGACGCAGTACATACGGTGATATCGCAAATTGCATCGGCTTATTAGGGCTATAAAAGCTAAACAGCTGTGATTACGTTAGTTTATTTCCACTGAGGTTCCAGACCACCGTAGACCATCTTTCAAAGTAGTGTCTTCTAGTGTTCGGTACGTAAATGATGTCATTCATTTCACGTTATTGATATTAGATCGCTCAGTCATAATAAGTGGCAGTGTTGGGCAATTGATTAGTAATTTTACTTAGGAAATGGATACTTTGTAATATAAAGTGGTTTTTAATCTACAAGAAATATATAGGCAGGAACAACGTATATCGTTTAGTAGTATCAGTTCCCTTAATCATTCATTTATGTTTAGGTTGTAATGTACGTGCTAAGTCCATTAAGAGATCCTAAGATGTGCTTCAGGGGGGGTAGTCAGACAGGGCCAAATCTTCATTTTAGCCTTTAGTATTTTCCGTTGCGCACATTCATTTTACACCCGCCTGGAGTAGCATCTTGGATCCTCTTCGGACCGGTGTTTGGTTTTATTTCAGCGATTAAAAAACCGAGTGTAGCTTACACTTATCAGTATGACGTTGGATCCTCTCTGGTACGGTTGCATGCACTGACTCGGCTGGGAAGAGTGTCGTAAGGCCGTTGTATCCTATGCTGAGACGAGATAGCGCACAATTGTTTGAACCGGTCCTTGACGTCCTGTATACTTTCACTGGGACAAAGTTGACGTCGAATCTCGCCCAACCCATGTTCTATCGGGGACAGGTCTGGGAATCTTCCTAACTACGCGGGTATCTCAGCGCCAATCAAACTTTTTATAGAAACACGGGTCATATGTGGACAAGCAGTGTCCAGTTAAATAATGGTCTCACGATACTGCTTCATCAGAGGTACAAGATAAGGACGCAGGATCTCCGCATGTACTGTTGTGCCATCAGAGTCCCCTCAGTCACTACCAGCTGTGCCCCAAAGTCATGACTCCCTATACAATGACGCCAGCAGTAACACAGCTCTCCAACTGAACTCCTCCCGAACAGGCCATGAAGTCCCTAAGGTGCCGACCGGCCGCCGTGTCAGCCCATAGGCGTCTCTGGATGCGGATATGGAGGGGCGTGTTGTCAGCACACCCAGCACACCGCTCTCCCGGCCGTATGTCAGTTTCCCAGACCGGAGCCGCTACTTCTCAATCAAGTAGCTCCTTAGTTTGACTTACAAGGACTGAGTGCAGCCCGCTTGCCAACAGCGCTCGGCAGACCATATGGTCACCCATCCAAGTGCTAGCCCAGCCCGACAGTGCTTAACTTCGGTGATCTGACGGGAACCGGTGTTAGCACTGCGGCAAGGCCGTTGGCTAACATAGGTCTCCATCACATTGGAAAAATTGGACTTCTCGCCAAGTCGCTGCCATTCCCGTCCACGATGATCATCTGGGGTAATGGAATACCACGATTCATTGCTGAACACAATGCGACACTAGTCTTCAGTAGTCCATGCCTCCCGGTGACGGCGCCATCCCAGACGCAGCCTACGCAAGGGACAGTAAGTCCCCAATCTTACTGCTCCTGGCCTACGGCGAATGGTGTGGGATGACACAGAATGTCGCTTGGAGTCCATTACTTGCGGCTGGCAGTAAGAAAACAGTCTAGCGAAACATCTTTCTCAGTTGATCCATGAGCTCCCGAACGCAGAATGTAGCCCAGGTTGACGTATTTCTTGACTTCTGAAAGGCGCTACCTGCAGTTAACTACTGTCACTTAGTGGAGAAAATTGAACGTTACGGAATATTGGATTAGCCTTTATGATTAGATTCATGAGTTCTAGCAGGATAGGACTCAACATTTCGTTCTTAATTGGAAGAAACCGTCAGACATAAAGATAACTTCGCACGAGCGTCAAGATAGTTCTACAGTGGCGATATTATTCACGAGGGTAATACCAAAAGTAAGGTCTCCTATGTTTTTATAAGTACAGAACTCTTTTTGTGTGGCATTTGGTTCAAAATGGTTCAAATGGCTTTGAGCACTATGGGATTTAACTTCTGAGGTCATCAGTCCCCTAGAACTTAGAACTACTTAAACCTAACTAACCTAAGGACATCACACACATCAATGCCCGAGGCAGGATTCGAACCTGCGACCGTAGTAGTCGCGCGGCTCCAGACTGTAGCGCCTAGAACCGCACGGCCACTCCGGCCGGCGGCATTTGGTCACACTGTCCTGAAGAGTGCTTCACGCGCTGTGTGTAAACATGCGCACGACGCGCTGAGGCTTGGCAGCCATTGAGAATGGAGCTCCCGTTGGATGTTACCGTCAAGTGCGAATTGCGCACAGTAATTCGGTTTTTGAACGCAAAGGGCACAGCGCCAATTGAAATGCATCACCAATTGACGGAAGTGCATGGTGAGACGTGCATGGATGTCAAAAATATTCGTAAGTGATGTAGAGAGTTTGCAGCTGATCGAACCGAAATTCACGACGAACAAACGAGCGCGAGACCGTGAATTTCTGAGGAGACAGTGTTGAAGGTTGAGCAAAGAATGCGTGAAGATCGGCGGATCACCCTGCGTGATCTCTGCACGTTGTTTGAGCAAGGGCGTACACATTCTCCATGACAACGCTCGCCCACACATCGCTCGGCAAACCGTTGCTCTCGTGCAACAGTTTCAGTGGAACGTAATCACCCACCCACCCTACAGTCCTGCCTTGGCGCCCAGTGACTTATCACCTGTTCCCTAGGTTAAAAGAAAGCGATGGAGCTCCGACGACGTGGTGTAAGAAGAGATTCATAACTTTCTGAACAGCATGGCGGCGAGCTGGTATGACATGGGCATACAAAAACTGCCACAGCGTCTACAAAAATGCATCGAGAGTAATGGTGATTATGTCGAAAAATAGCTAAATGTTCAAGCTGTAACCTGATGTAAACCATTGTAGAAATAAACAGATCTATGTACTTATAAAAAAGTAGGAGACCTTACTTTTGGGATTGCCCTCGTAAATATTGTATGAAAAATGTGTCATTTATTCCTGCAGGAAGTAATACTGGTCAAACCAAAAAGAAAATGTCAAATAACTACATGTCCGGAAGTCAGTACCTGTTGACATTTGGCGCCCTTTTATTTGTGATGACCGATGTGTAATATTTACAGATGATGCAGGATACAAAAGAGATGGCATAGTAACTAAATTACCACAAAACACACGTATGGACAGATGCAAATCCTCGCACAATCGTGAAGGTGAGGCATCAGGATCGCTTCAGCATAATGTACGGGCAGTAACTGTCAGTGAAAATTTCGTAGGGCCATACACTTTAACAAAGAAACTGACTGTGTATCACCAATTTGTGTGCGAGGAAGTACCAGCGCTGTTGGAGAACGTCACCCTTGCTGAAAAACGACTGTGGTTTATGAAATTACAATAAAATGAGACAGGCGTTGATAATTATTAACGGAGACAGTTGAAAAATGTGTGCCCCGAACGGGCTCGAGTCCCGGTCGAGGCACTAGCTTAGCGCACCCTTTAATTAACGATGTATTGGTCGAGGAGCTCCGATAGCATGGACTTCCCATTCGCCAGACCTGAACCTGTCCATGGAGACATTTGAAGACATTGGTGTGTGTCCACACCACCGCCAATGCGCAGACGTTATAGGAGGTGTGACCAATGCATGTGACGCCATGCGAATGGAGCCAGGTACGTTTAAAATTGTCTACGATTCAGTGCAAAAAAAAAGACTAAAGGATATAGTAAGAACGTGGTAACTACATCCAGAACTGCCTATGGTGTCTACTTCTACGTAACAAACACGTGGGAGTGAGAGGAGAGATTGGCACTTCCGCGTGTATCATTAAAAGAATTTATTTTTGACCTCCTGCAGGAATGTGTGACACACTCTATAATGATCTGATGGACAAAGTCGTAAGTTGTGCGAAGCGGTTCGCCTATGGTGCTGTTCCACTCAAATACACAAAGACCGATTTAGAGATAGACACTTGTTGGAAGGACGTATAGTCGACCCTGATCATATATATACAGGGTGGTCCATTGATGGTGACCAGGCCAAATATCTCACAAAATAAGCGTCAAACGAAAAAACTACAAAGAACGAAACTTGTCTAGTTTGAAGGGGGAAACCAGATGGCGCTATGGTTGGCCCGCTAGATGGCGCTGCCATAGGTCAAATGGATATCAACTGCGTTTTTTTTAAATAGGAACCCCCATTTTTATTACATATTCGTGTATTACGTAAAGAAATATGAATGTTTTAGTTGGACCACTTTTTCGCTTTGTGATAGATGGCGCTGTAGTAGTCACAAACATACGGCTCACCATTTTAGACGAACAAGTGGTAACAGATACGTTTTTTAAATTAAAATACAGAACGTAGGTACGTTTGAACATTTTATTTCGGTTGTTCCAATGTGATACATGTACCTTTGTGAACTTATCATTTCTGAGAACGCATGCTGTTACAGCATGATTACCTGTAAATACCACATTAATGCAATAAATACTCAAAATGATGTCCGTCAGCCTCAATGCATTTGGCAATACGTATAACGACATTCCTCTCAACGGCGAGTAGTTCGCCTTCCGTAATGTTCGCACATGCACTGACAATGCGCTGACGCATGTTGTCAGGCGTTGTCGGTGGATCACGATAGCAAATATCCTTCAACTTTCCCCACAGAAAAAAATCCGGGGACGTCAGATCCGGTGAACGTGCGGGCCATGGTACGGTGCTTCGACGACCAATCCACCCGTCATGAAATATGCTATTCAATACCGCTTCAACCGCACGCGAGCTATGTGCCGGACATCCATCATGTTGGAAGTACATCGCCATTCTCTCATACAGAGAAATATCTTGTAGTAACATCGGTAGAACATTACGTAGATTTCCATCGATACAATGGGGGCCAATTATCCTTCCTCCCACAATGCCGCACCATACATTAACACGCCAAGGTCGCTGATGTTCCACTTGTCGCAGTCATCGTGGATTTTCCGTTACCCAATAGTGCATATTATGCTGGTTTACGTTACCGCTGTTGGTGAATGACCCTTCATCGCTAAATAAAACGCGTGCAAAAAATCCGTCATCGTCCCGTAATTTCTCTTGTTCTCAGTGGCAGAACTGTACACGACGTTCAAAGTCGTCGCCATGAAATTCCTGGTGCATAGAAATATGGTACGGGTGCAATCGATGTTGATGTAGTATTCTCAACACCGACGTTTTTGAGATTCCCGATTCTCGCGCGATTGGTGTGCTGCTGATGTGCGGATTAGCCGCGAGAGCATCTAAAACACCTACTTGGGCATCATCATTTGTTGCAGGTCGTGGTTGACGTTTCACACGTGGCTGAACACTTCCTGTTTCCTTTAATAACGTAACTATCCGGCGAACGGTCCGGACACTTGGATGATGTCGTCCAGGATACCGAGCAGCATACATAGTACACGCCCGTTGGGCATTTTGATCACAATAGCCACACATCAACACGATATCGACCTTTTCCGCAATTGGTAAATAGTCCATTTTAACACGGGTAATGTATCACGAAGCAAATACCGTCCGCACTGGTGGAATGTTACGCGATACCACGTACTTATAAGTTTGTGACTATTACAGCGCCATCTATTACAAAGTGAAAAAAGTGGTCCAACTAAAAAATTCGTATTTCTTTGCGTACTGCACGAATATGTAATAAAAATGCGGGTTCCTGTTTTTAAAAAATGCAGTTGATATCATTTTGATCTATGGCAGCGCCATCTAGCGGGCCAACTATAGCGCCATCTGGTTTCTCCCTTCAAGCTAGATGAGTTTCGTTCTTTGTAGTTTTTTGTTTGATGCTTATTTCGTGAGATATTTGGCCAGGTGACTATCAATGGACCACCCTGTATATGACATATTGTAAATAAACGGATGAATAAAAGCATTGTTGTTCGAGTACACTGTCTTAGTTTAATCACTGGGAACAGTAACAACTCTAAAATAAAAAGGAGTAACCGTTCAGAGTAATCTGAAATAGAGTGATCCCATGAAACTAGTTGTCGGGAAAGCAGATGCTAGGATGGGATTCATCAGAAGGATCCTACAGAAATATAAAAAATCCATGAAAGAATTACAGTGTTGAATTTCGTAACTCATTTTGCCACTCCAAGCGCCATATAGAAGCATCTTGCAAACTAGAAGGCAAGCTTTTCCAGTATGACCTGCTCCCTGCTGAGAACATTGCTTATACATTTGTGTCATCAGACCTCCAGATGAGTCGAGTTCGCGATGCCGACGAGCGAGGACGATGCACGCGCGGCCGGGGCAGCCGCCTCGGACGCGCTGGAGCCGGCCGCTGGTCGGTCGGTTGGGCCTGGCCCGCCGGACGCTCCAGCGGCCGCTCCACACAGGACGGATCCCAGGTTGACGACCCAGGCTACGGCACCGGTTCATGACAGGATAGAACGACGATCGACAGGCGCTATTCGACCGCAGAAAACTACACACCACACGACGAAACCGTATTCGGATGTCGGCCATACATCACATCACGACGGACGCAGCAATGAAGACGACCGCCAGGACTACGCCAGAAGACTCGATACATGTCGGGAGGAGGACAAAGAAACGCTGAAGGACATACAACGCCTTATCCGCTATTCACGGGAAACGCAAGAGCAGGATAACGACACCTGTCTGGCATCTCCATCTGTGGACTCAGATGTCGAATCACAGCACTCCCACCAAACGGTCGACGACGCGGAGATGGCGGCGGCCTTTTCAGCAGACAACGAAAACGACTCCCTACACGCAGAGGGGGACTTTACGCTCGTACACAACAAACGGCGCAGAAGCAATGCATTAGCCAAGGACTTAGCCAACCCGGCTAAGAGACGAACGGAGACCATCCCCACAACGAACCGATTCGCCCCACTGACACCTCAAGCTGCGCCTCCATCAACCACCAACAAGCCGCAGGCACAAACTTCTAATGTCGCAGAAGCCGTGGACAGAGACAAGAATGTGCTTCGCAAAGTGCCCCCAGTCACAATTTATTACACAAAGGATTACGTTCACCTCAATGAAACGCTCAACGGACTTCTAGAGGGCAACCTTAAAGCTATATACCAAAAGGACCGCATCAAATACCACTTTGAGTCCTTCGAAGACCAAAGGCGTGCAATAAAATTCTTCACGAACCACAACTTCTCCTATTTTACACATCAAGCACCAGACGACAGGGAACTGAAAGTAGTTGTCAAACGCCTTCCGGCGGAAGTTACCGAAGAACAACTTTACTATGCCCTCAAGGAAAAAGGCTTCAAAGTGCTACAAGTCTACCAATTTATGGAACGCGACGAGAAGACGAAACAATTGATACCGCAACCTGTGTACCGAGTCACCCTCCCATCCGGAAAAGACAGGGACAAGATATATGATGTCAAATACCTGCTCTACACGCGAGTGATAATCGAAACCTATAATAGTAAAGAAGGACCAGTCCAGTGCCGACATTGCCAACGTTTCGAGCATACAGCGAACTACTGCAGCATGCCAGCACGCTGCGTCCGCTGCGGTGGATCTCATAAATCATCGAATTGCACCCATCCTAGGACGGCGCCCCCAAAGTGCGCCAATTGTGAACAAGAACATCCAGCGACATTCCGTGGCTGCCCCAAATTTCAAGAACTCCTACGGAAATATACTAGAAGGACACCAAAGAAGTCGACCCCACAACGGCCTATAATTTTTAAGACCTCGGCCATGGCAGCGATTCCGGCCACCCAACAACAAGCGGCACCTCTCCCTGTGGAAACAATCGCCTCTCGACCACAACCGGCACCCAGAGTGACTCTACGACAGACAAGACAACAGCGCTCGTACTCCGAAGCAATACGTGCCCATCCGCCGACTCCAACACCAGCGGAGACGTCATCTGCCTGGTCGACCACCTTTATACCAGCGTTAACAGATATTCTTCAACTACTCACCGCCCTCCAGCAGAAGCTGACCTCTATCCTCTCGCTTGTAGAAAGCGTACTGACAGCTTTTCAAACACCCTAAATGGATAGACGGCATCACGCGAGGAATCTTAACTTCTGCATTTGGAATGCCAACGGCCTGAAAATGAAGAAAATAGAATTCTCGGACTTCTTACATCGCCACAGGATAGACGTAGCATTTGTCTCCGAAACACATCTCCGCGAGTCAACCGACCTCCGCTTGAGGAACATGCACATCTACCGGACGGACAGACGGGACCAGCGGGGTGGAGGGACCGCAGTTCTGATCAAAAAATGTATTCGTCACCACCAAGAACGTTTACCCCAACTCCAGACTTTAGAGGCCACGGCAGTAACAATCCACACGACGCTCGGAAACATTACCTGTATTGCGGCTTACCTTAGCCCAAAGAAGCCTCTCCACCCAGAAGATCTTTACTCCGTTACAGAGGGTTACGACAAGATCCTCCTTGGAGGGGATCTTAATAGTAAACACGTTGCTTGGAATTCCCGTAAGACTAACCCAAAAGGACATATGTTGTTTGCACTGGCTGAGAATTTACATGTTTCCGTCCATGGACCACGGGAACCGACGGGGATACCTTACGTCCAGACACAAGACGCTGATGTTCTAGACATCGCCATAATCAAGAACATCAACCCGAATCTCCATCTGCGGACGCTGGATGATCTTTCGTTGGACCACAAACCGGTGTTAGGACTCATAGAGAGGGTACTTTGCAACTCCCACTGCCGACGACAAGAACTTACGACTGGCAGCAGTTCCAAGCGTACCTCAACAACAATGTGCGACCAACCCAGGTTGTTACTACCAGAGAAGCGATTGATGTGGCAGTCGCAGTACTCACGAAGAAGATTACCAGTGCGAAACAACGAGCACTCACGGAGCACCTGCAACCAGACGTCAATTATGACGAGTTTCCACCACCACTGCAGGAGCTTAAGACAAGGCGCAATCGCTGTCGGAAACGATGGGTCCGTTACCGCCATCCGGACGATAGACGGGAAACTCACAGACTAACCCGAGAACTCCGGCGGAAGGTTCAGGACTGGAAGCAACACACGTGGGAACTCAAAATGCACAACTTTCTATTACGCACCAAAGATGAATGGCGAATAGTTAAAAGTCTCAGACAGCAACAGCCCCCCAAAAGGGCAATTCGTGGACCCCATGGCCTCTTGTACGACTCACTGGCGCAGGCGGAGCTGTATGCGGATACATACCAACAACAGATTACGCCCCCCACGGAGGATGGAGATGATGCACTCCACCGTGCAGAGGAGGACACAGCGGCGGAATGGGAAGCTATTCGGGACGCCCCGACTAACACTATGCCCCGGCTGACGACGCCGGAGGAAATTCGGAGGATTATCAAGTATAGCAAACACACCTCACCTGGAGCAGATAGAATCAGCAATACGGAATTGAAACACCTACCGAGAAAGCCTGTTGTGCTTCTCACCCGGATAGTGAACAGCTGCCTCAGGACTGGATACTTCCCAGAGGCATGGAAGATTGCCAGAATAGTGCCAATACCAAAACCGGGCAAGGATCTCTCACACCCTGACAGCTACAGACCCATAAGTTTACTGCCGACGCTGGGAAAGGTACTGGAACGTGTCCTACTGAAACGCATGCTGGACATCCTTGCGGCACACAACATCATCCGACCGGAGCAGTTTGGCTTCCAGGCGAAGCTATCGGCTGAGTTACAACTACTGCGCATCACGGAATCTATCCAAGACAATTTCAACAAGAAACGACATACTATTGCAGTCTTTCTCGATATAAAGAAGGCTTACGATAAAGTATGGCGACGCAACTTGATCGTCAAGCTCCGACGTACCACTCCCCTACCAGACTGCTATTTAAAACTTCTTGACAATTTTCTTCAGGATCGCAGATTATATGTTCGCATTGATGACAAGAATTCAACAACACGGCCTGTCCTTGAAGGACTTCCACAAGGATCGGTCATCTCTCCACTGCTGTTTAATTTATATATTAACGACCTCCCGACGGTGCCACATGTTACTGCCAGTTTCTATGCCGACGACACAGCGCTCCTGACTGCAGGCACCAGAATGGACCACCTCGTCACACGGATGCAGCGCCAACTAGATTTAGTGGACCACTGGACCCACATGAACAAAATAACGGTCAATGCAGAAAAAACCAAAGTTATTGTCTTCACACGTCGGAGACCCATTGTCAATGACCGCCTGCGGATATCAGACCAGCCACTCCCCTGGGCAACAACTGTAAAATACCTGGGAGTGCATCTAGACGCCAAACTGTTGTATAGTCATCACATTATGGAGAAGAAGACGTCTGGCCTCAAAATGCTGGGAGCTCTCCTCCCCTTTCTGAAGAGCTCATACCTCAGCCAACGCACGAAACTCCAGTTGTACCATGCCACAGTCGAACCATCTATTTTGTATGGATCGACCTCTTGGGGTACTACGTGTGCCACTAACTACAAGAAGTTACAGGTTGTACAAAGCAGATGCCTACGATGGATCACAGGAGCCCAATGGTGGATCCGAAATCATGACATTCATCGAGCCTTAAGCGAATCTTACCTCTCAGACAAGGTCAAGGAGAAGGCACGAACCTTATTTCGGAAGTTGGACATGATACGTGACAGCACACCACAACTCACCACAGTAGGTGCAGTAGAACCCTTACGCAACCACAAATATAAAGTACCGAAGGCGAAAGTATTTGAGCCTCCGTAAATGATATCCCTACGTAATTCTCCATAATTTAAGGACATATCGTCCTTTAGCACTTCTACACACATGTTTTCAAACACACACCAAAAGCAGCGAGTTAAAGGACCCTTCTGTGTGCCCAAACTAAAGCTGAAAGAAGAATAAATAAATAAAGAGAAAATTTTTACCCCTTCCATTCCCTACAGAAGTAAAAATCAACGAAGTTGATCAGACTTCAGCACCATCACACACACACACAAAAAAAAAAAAAAATTGTGGGCGCCTACTTGTTCCAGTGTTCAGGACAGGAAGGTATTGCTGCGGGGCCGAAGTGAGCGGACGCGCCAGTTACGTGGGAGAATCTGCAGCGAGCAGAGATGTGTCTCAGCCATGCAACACTGCGATGAGCGGATGAGTGGGGTTAGCGTGGAGACCCTGCATCTGGGGTGCACTTCGTAAAATATTACGGAATAAAAGTAGTTTTATATAACAAGTTTTATTCCGTCTCATCATTGGGGTGGAAACAACGGAAAGGCAGCTGAGTCCTCTCACACTATACGCTCTAAATGTACCAGTTCAGGAGCAGAGTGTTGCGTAAACTGTGACCGGCCGCTGTGGCCGAGCGGTTCTAGGCGCTTCAGCCGGAACCATGCTGCTGCTACGGTCGCAGGTTCGAATCCTGCCTCGGGCATGCATGTGTGTGATGTCCTTAGCTTAGTTAGGTTTAAGTAGTTCGAAGCCTAGGGGGACTGATGACCTCAGATATTAAATCCCATAGGGCTTAGAGCCATTTGAACCTTTCTGTTTCGTGAACTGTGTGTGTACACACAATAGTTGCGAAACACTTTGATCGGGAAATACTCGTTCATGTAGCATCGTCACCAGGTAGGATTAATAGAGGAGATGGAGATAATCCAAAGAAGAGCGGCACGTTTTGTCACGAGTTCGATCCTCAGCGCAAGAGCATTACGGAGATCTCGAGAAACTGCAGTGGCAGATGCTACGAGAGACTCGTTGCGTGCCATGGGAAGATTTGTTTGTGAACTTGCGAAAGCGTACAGTTAAAGAAGAATGAGGTAAATTATTACTTCCTCCAGCACTATTTTCGCGAAATGATCGTGACAGGAAAATCGGAGAAATTAGTGCTGGTCAAAGGCGTAACGACACTATTATACCAGAACTGTTCCCTGCCACCCACCGCAGTGAATTAAGACTATTTGTCTCTTAAATGCAACGATACCGATTAAGGGAGATGGATTGCGCTACAAAGCACCTGTTCAGGTTCACGATTGAAGTCTCAGACTGGAACGCTCAACCCTCGTTACGAACGAGAAGCAATGATGATTTTGGGCAACATCTTCTGTACCTTACAGTATCGGAAAAAGAATGAGTGGAAGGTGCAATGGTTAAGATGCTACTACTAGGCTCTTGTAATGAATTCAACATCTTGTTTGCATAGTCACGCCTGATTACTTTATTACCCGGGGTAACACTCCAACTGCGGTTAACGGGATAGTAAACGCCAGTTTCCACCTTTTTTGCATAGCGCTTACGTCTCAG
Organism: Schistocerca nitens; assembly: GCF_023898315.1. Taxonomy (NCBI): domain Eukaryota; kingdom Metazoa; phylum Arthropoda; class Insecta; order Orthoptera; family Acrididae; genus Schistocerca; species Schistocerca nitens. The sequence goes on from NC_064614.1 coordinate 1,126,964,810, forward strand.
CATTAAACATCTGTGCCCTCCTCGCGCATCGATTTCAGCACTTCGATAATCCTGTACACTACTGAGTTTTCAGTCAAACAGATGCAAAAAATTTTTAGTAGTTTTAGAACAGAGAAAGAATTGCTGAGTTGGAAATATAGAAATGTTGTCATCCACGAGATGAAACGCAATGGTTACAGAGCGGTAACAACTTCCGCGTAATAATATATGCTCCTACTGGTGATTTGAATAACTATTCTATAAACATGGTATGCAGTACGCGCTTCTAACAGTCACTGGTTTTGGGGCCGTCTTAAAAACTGCACGTTTTATTGTTAATGTAAGCGTAATTGTCAAAGGTAATGACAGTTACTACGTTCACCTTCGATGATTTCATTAGGAAAGAAATGCTAAGACTATTTATTCTTCCAGTGATTTTTCTTGAAGTCTACTGAGTACCTAAATACGCTCGGGTTAAGGGAGAAAGCGTTCTGGAGATCCAGGAGGTCCAATTAAGCACTGTGTGGTTACGTCTGAGGTGACCAATTTCAGACTATTGGATTCACGTTGATATACGAGGGGCGTTTGAAAAGTCCGTGCAAAAATAAAAACTACTTACGTGTTTGGGGAACCTTTTTTATTTTTCGATATAGTCTCCTTTTAGACTTATACACTTCGTCCAACGCTGTTCTAATTTGTTGATCCCTTCCGAATAATAGGAATTGTCCAAGACTTCAAAATAGCTATTAGTTGCTGTAATCACCTCCTCGTTGGAATAAAATCTTTGTCCCACCAGCCATTTCTTCAAATTGGGGAACAAATAGTAGTCCGAAGGAGCCAAGTCTGGAGAATAGGGGGGATGTGAAACGAGTTGGAATCCCATTTGCATTAATTTTGCGACCACAACTGCTGAGGTGTGTGCTGGTGCATTATCATAATGGAAAAGGGCTTTTTTGCGGTCCAATCGCCGGCGTATTTCTTGCAGCTCGGTTTTCAAACGGTCCAATAACGATGAATAATATTCACCTGTAATAGTTTTACCCCTTTCCAGATAGTCGATGAGGATTATCCCTTGAGAATCCCAAAAGACAGTCGCCATAATCTTTCCGTCCGAAGGACTGGTCTTCGCCTTTTCTTGATGCAAATTCTCCCTTGGAAACTCATTGTTTAGATTGTTGTTTGGTCTCAGTAGTAATGTATCCATGTTTCATCCACAGTGACGAAACGACGCTTAAAGTCCTGCGGATTCTTCCTGAACAGCTGCAAACCATCCATGCAACACTTCACACAATTCCGTTTTTGGTCAAGCGTGAACAATCGCGGAACCCATCTTGCGCATGGTTTTCTCATATCCAAATGTTTATGCAAAATATTATGTACCCGATCATTCGAGATGCCCACTGCACTAGCAATCTCACGCATCTGAACTCTTCTGTCATACACCACCATGTCATGGATTTTATCAATGATTTTTGGAGTCGTAACATCCACAGGGCGTCCAGAACGTTCAGCATTACTTGTGCCCATATGGCGACTCCAAAAATTTTGAAACCACTTATAAACTGTTCTACTTGAAGGTGCAGAGTCACCGTAACGTTTATAAAGCTTCTCTTTAGTCTGCTGAGGCGTTTTGCCTTTCATAAAGTAATGTTTAATCATCACACGCAATTATTTTTCGTCCATTTTTTGACAATAACTCGACTTCCTTGAGCCACACGAATGCCAAACACAAAGAAATAGACCAATATGGCTGAAACTTGGTGTGTGTTCTTTCCAAAGATGCTACTAACTAAACATGATCTCGATAAGGACCGGTGGTGCCATCTCTCGGACTTTGCACGGACTGTTCAAACGGCCCTCGTACTGATTACTTTTAACAAAATATGGGGCGCAGATAGGGTGACCAGATGTCCGGATTAATCCGGACGTGTCCTCCTTTTTAGCTCTTTGTCCGGGGTCCGAGCGGATTTTTACAGCGTCCGGCTTTTTCGCAAAGTTGAGCGTAATACAGTTAAAATTACTATTCGTCCCGTTGTATTGCTCTTTCCTTAAATACTTTAACTATTGGCACAGCCTTCGTGATACGCACGAAGGCGGTGTTAGTAGGTGGCACCAGGATCGTCGATGTTATCGTTGATCGACCTATAAGCGAATGCAAATATCGATTATTTAAAATTTTTGTTTCGTATCTTCGCTTTGTAATGGCTTGGCTTCCTGTAGTGCACGAGTGATTTGTGAGTGTAATTTTTTACCGAGTGAGTTACGTAAAATATTTGGCTGTGCCTAAACGGAAGTTTATATTTTCTAATGTCCTTTCCTGCAAATATCAGGCTTTCAAGAAAGGGAGAAATGAATTTGAAGCGGAATGTAAGATATGTGGAGCTGGAACGTACGTCTCAGTGGCCAATAAAGGTAAGAAATAACCCGTAGATTAACTGTCATGGTTTTATTTCATTGTTTCATTGTCATTCAATTTATTTGTATTCGGAAGGTTGAAGTGCAGTTTACATGTCGTCTGCTGCTGCTTGAATTGTAGATGTATGTAGCGGTGCGTCGAATGAAGGGAGGTGAACGGTCTTACGTTTTTCGCTTTGTAAACAATTCCGTGTTGTTGACATAACAAAACAATTGACGCCACACTGCCACCACAATCAATGTTTTTAATTTTTTTCATATTGCTCAGTTAACCACCAGCTGACCATCAGTAACAGTTAACTGCTAGTTTTACCGGTAATTCCCGGCAGTCACGTGACATGTCCAAAGCTGACGGGTGGTACCTCATCGGCAGTTGACCCGTTTGATGTGTCCTCTTTTTTCTTCCTTTGTCCTCCTTTTTGAAGCTGTTTGTCCTCCTTTTTAAACAATTGCATCTGGTCACCCTAGGCGCAGAAATACTACCGGCGTGCATGGTTCATCTGCTCCAACTAAGACTGCATTGGTAGGAAGTGGAGCGCATTGCTCCAAAACAATCTCTCAGCCTTTTATAGTGGCATTTATTAATCCTGTTCTGTCAGCTTCAGATCCACAACAATCTCTCCTATAATCTATAATTGTACGTACCATCGTACGGTCGAATGTTAGTGGTGTCCCGATGGCAAGTCCAATCCAAGATCTGTTTTGGGTGTGGTGTGACGTCAAATTCGATTTTCACTGTGTTAAGTGGTCTGCCACCCCACACCCTCAGCGGCATCGACCACTTGAGACTGGCGCCTTCAGTGAAGGGAGGCGCGCTTTTTCCCTCGATTCGTGTAACAGCGCTGCTGCCGGGTGTCCCTTGACATTTGTTTGAAGAGTCATATAATCCGAGTTTGCGTAGGCACTCAGCCTAAATATGCCTTTGCCACTTTGCATCCCCTCGCCGGCCGTTACATCCGCCCATCACGTGTCCCTCGGCCTCAAATCGTGCAAACAGGCGGGTGGGCTGCGTGAATGAAGGGTTGCAGCCCTCCGTCTCTCAAATATTTACACAAGGGGTGCCGGCCGACAACATTGTCAGGCCGATTTACACGCCGAGAGTTATTTGGCGACTGTCACTGCTGAAAATTCAGAATACGAGCAAGTGCTGTACGCTCTGTTACTAACGTCTGTACCCCCATGATGAGACGTGTCACCCAGCTTATTTTTGTGTGGCTACTTTCTCTAACGGCATCTTTTTTTTTCATATTTTTTGTCATACTTCTTCCTAGTTTGATGTGGACCGGTATGGTTTCATACCCTCTGCTAATCTCCTCATGTCAGAATAGCACCTACACCGAACGTTCTCAGTGGTTTGTTAGATATATTGCAGTCTCTGCCTTCCTCTATAATTTTTGCCCTCTACAGCTTCCTCTAGTACAGTGGTTCCCAACTTGTTTGAGATTGTCCGCTAAGGGGTAAAATGAAGCTTTCTCGTGGGTCAAAACAAAATTGTTTCAGTTATGATTTCGTGACTATGTACTTGAAATTTTTTAAATAATCACTATTATCAGTGTCGCTGTGGACTACTATATAATAGATCATCCCCGACCATTTGACATCCATTGCTGGATAGAAGCCTCCTCTACATCTGCGTCTACATACACACTCCGCAATCCACCATACGGTGCGTGGCGGAGGGTACCTCGTACCACAACTAGCATCTTCTCTCCCTGTTCCCATCCCAAACAGAACGAGGGGAAAATGACTGCCTATATGCCTCTGTACGAGCCCTAATCTCTCTTATGTTATCTTCGTGGTCTTTCCGCGAAATATAAGTTGGCGGCAGTAAAATTGTACTGCAGTCAGCCTCAAATGCTGCTTCTCTAAATTTCCTCAGTAGCGATTCACGAAAAGAACGCCTCCTTTCCTCCAGAGACTCCCACCCGAGTTCCTGAAGCATTTCCGCAACACTCGCGTGATGATGAAACCTACCAGTAACAATCCTAGCAGCCCGCCTCTGAATTGCTTCTACGTCCTCCCTCAATCCGACCAGATAGGGATCCCAAACGCTCGAGCAGTACTCAAGAGTAGGTCGTATTAGTGTTTTATAAGCGGTCTCCTTTACAGATGAACCAAAATTCTACCAATGAACCGAAGACGACTATCCGCCTTCCCCACAACTGCCATTACATACTTGTCCCACTTCATATCGCTCTGCAATGTTGCGCCCAAATATTTAATCGACGTGACTGTGTCAAGCGCTACACTACTAATGGAGTCTTCAAACATTACGGGATTCTTTCTCCTATTCATCTGCATTAATTTACATTTATCTGTATTTAGAGTTAGCTGCCATTCTTTACACCAATCACAAATCCTGTCCAAGTCATCTTGTATCCTCCTACAGTCACTCAACGACGACGACACCTTCCCGTACACCACAGCATCATCAGCAAACAGCCGCACATTGCTATCCACCCTATCCAAAAGATCATTTATGTTGACAGAAAACAACAGCGGACCTACCACACTTCCCTGGGGCACTCCAGATGATACCCTCACCTCCGATGAACACTCGCCGGCCGCGGTGGCCGAGCGGTTCTAGGCGCTTCAGTCCGGAACCGCGCGACTGATACGGTCGCAGGTTCGAATCCTGCCTCGGGCATGGATGTGTGTGATGTCCTTAGGTTAGTTAGGTTTAAGTAGTTCTAAGTTCTAGGGGACTGATGACCTCAGATGTTAAGTCCCATAGTGCTCAGAGCCATTTGAACACTCACCATCGAGGACAACGCACTGGGTTCTATTACTTAAGAAGTCTTCGAGCCACATATTTGGGAACCAAACCTATACGCTCGTTATGATTCTGCAGTGCGGCACCGAGTCAAACGCTTTCCGGAAGTCAAGGAATATGGCATCCGTCTGATACCCTTCATCCATGGTTCGCAAGATATCATGTGAAAAAAGGGCGTTTCGCAGGAGCGATGTTTTCTAAAGCCGTGCTGATGCATGGACAGCAACTTCTCTGTCTCAAGGAAATTCATTATATTCGAACCAAGAATATGGTCGAGAATCTTGCAACAAACCGATGTCAAGGATATTGGTCCGTAATTTTGAGGATCCGTCCTTCTACCCTTCTTATAACAGGCGACACCTCTAGATATTTCCATGCACTGCGATCTGTTGCTCTCGCGTACTTTCTCTTGTTACCTACCTACAGGATGGGCGAGCAGTCATGATCGGAAAGCACTCAAGTGAAGATTCTCCGGTCACGTCGATCTGGAAATGCATTCTAGATTGAGAACAATTTTTCCTGTCCGAAGTATGTCTGGTATACAGGACATAAAATCCCGTCTGAGCCCTGCGATAATGTTTATGTTAATAATTGGCAACCAGTGCTGTACAATCGGAATAAAGTCATGAGATGTTCAGTTGACTCTTTTATTGGAACATGTTACGCGTTTCGGGATTACACCCTTCTTCAGACATCACAAACTTCAACTCCTGCCTAACCAACCAGGCGTACAGCCTTGACAACTCAAAGGAAGTGTCGAATAACATATGACTGCGGCACAAGCAGTCTTGAAGCAGAGTGTCTTCTTATTTCTTTCCATTTAGGTCAGGTGATTCCGATTTAATGTAGCTTTTAGCATGATAAATAGGGTACATGTATAGCTGCCTTCAAGCGATGTACCGCAGTGCTCTAGTCCTCTGGAAAGTGATATGCCGTTGTCTTCTTGCAACCTCTGAATAGACTTATCCTCCTCGTAGGGAAACGTACAGTTTAACGTGTACCGCGACTCACTCTTCAGCTTGGCGATTTTACGTTTTAAAATATGGTAATAGGGGAAAGAAACAGTCAGTGAATGAATTACGGAATTTTAGAGTTGTAACCTTTCACTTAACCTCTGTACCACCGAGCCACACAACAGATACGTAAAAAGACGAAAACAATAGATGCGTCATTCACTTGGCAGCCATAAAAAAATAACATTCATGTCTTGGATGCATCGAAGTCATTAGAAACGGAGCAGTATTAAAGCCATCATCCTATCCTTGAAGTCATATATGTAACAACGGAATTTCTGATTCTGGAAGGCTCTGGTGATTTCAATCATACTCCTTCCGAATGCAAGTCTATTGTTTTAACCATTTTTTCCAAATGCTACATCACTACTCGTTTCGCGTCAGCTGGCAAAAGAGATGACAACGCTATATCAATACAGCAGAAAACAGGTAATTTACAGAACTGACAATGATCATCGACAATATCGATGCATTTACCTCATATACTGAGCTTTCAAACCGAATTCTACATATTTGCTGTCGCAGAAGAACTGGTCAGCATTCAGGGATATGACAGGAATAATCATTTGAAGCAAAAAAGACCAGTAAACGTGGGTTCTGAAATGCATACACTATGTGATCAAAAATATCCGGACACCCCCAGAACCATACTTTTTCATGTTAGGTGCATTGTGCTGCCACCTACTAACAGGTACTTCATATTAGCGACCTCAGTAGTCATTAGACATCGTGAGAGAGCGGAATGGGGCGCTCCGCGGAACTCACGGACTTCGAACGTGGTCAGGTGGTTGGGTGTCACTTGTGACACATGTCTGTACGCGAGATTTCCACACTCCTAAACATCCCTAAGTCCACTGTTCCCGATGTGATAGTGAAGTGGAAACGTGAAGGGACACGTACAGCACAAAAGCGTACAGGCCGACCTCGTCTGTTGGCTGACAGGCTGCCGACAGCTGAAGAATGTCGTAATGTGTAATAGGCAGACCATCACACAGGAATTCCAAACTTCATCAGGATCCACTGCAAGTTCTATGACAGTTAGGCGGGAGGTGAGAATACTTGGATTTCAAGGTCGAGCGGCTGCTCATAAGCCACATATCACGCCGGTAAATGCCAAACGACGCCTCGTTAGCTGTAAGGATTCGACTGAACAGTGGAAAAACGTTGAGTGGAGTGATGAATCACGGTACACAATGTGGCGAAACGGCCGTGCGGTTAAAGGCGCTGCAGTCTGGAACCGCAAGACCGCTACGGTCGCAGGTTCGAATCCTGCCTCGGGCATGGATGTTTGTGATGTGCTTAGGTTAGTTAGGTTTAACTAGTTCTAGGTTCTAGGGGACTAATGACCTCAGCAGTTGAGTCCCATAGTGCTCAGAGCCATTTGAACCATTTTTTGTGGCGAAACGATGTCAGGGTGTGGGTATGGCGTTTGCCCGGTGAACGTCATCAGCGTGTGTAGTGTCAACAAAAAAATTCGGAGGCAGTGGTGCTATCGTGTGATCGTGCTTTTCCTGGAGGCGGCTTGCATTCCTTGTTGTTTTGCGGGGCACTATCACAGCACAGGCCTACATTGATGTTATAAGCACCTTCTTGCTGCCCACTGTTGAAGAGCAATTCGGGGATGGCGATTGCATCTTTCAACACGATCGAGCATCTGTTCATAATGCACGGCCTGTGGCGCAGTGGTTACACGACAATAACATCCCTGTAATGGACTGGCCTGCAAAGAGTCCTGACCTTTATCCTATATAACACCTTTGGGATATTTTGGAATGCCGACTTCGTGCCAGGCATCGCCGACCGACATCGATGCCCCTCCTCAGTGCAGCATTCCGTGAAGAATGGGCTGCCATTCCCCAAGAAACCTTCCAGAACTTGACTGAAAGTATGCCTGCGGGAGTGGAAGCTGTCATCAATGCTAAGGGTGGGCCAACACCATACTGAATTCCAGCATTACCGATGGAGGGCACCACGAACTTTCAACCAGGTGTCCGGATACTTTTGATCATCTAACAGCTATTTCCTGGTGCGCCAGGATGTCTCCTACTAATCTACCCCCTTTTCAGTTCAGTATCGCAAACTATTTTCGCTCTGATACCTGTATTAAAATAGCTTTAGGGTATTTAATCAGATCTATAAATATCCTTGATTTAAAAACAAACTCTAACTTTTTTAATGAAAATTAAACAATTTTTTTTGCAAAATGTTGTAAAGCAGCAGTGATAGACCTCTCTTAGAAAAAATTTAAGCAAGTTTCCTGTTGTCACGCTAATAATAACTTCTTTGTTAATGAAATGGTTGTCTTTGATGTTTCGAAAAACTTGTCTATTAATAATATCGATATATTTTGAGGTTATCGTCGGTTAATCGATATCTCAAGCGATGTATGGAAGAGCTGGTGTATCGATAACCCGCAAAAATTTGTCGGCTCGAATCACCAGAATCAAGAGACTAAGAAAAACATATTTGTCTGATGTTTACCTTGTGAGATGAAAATCGGTTAACAAGAGAAGTAATGTTACCGAAGAACATTTACAGTTCCTTACTTTTTTCATTCGTTAACAAGGGTGTGCAGCATCGGTACCTCAGCAGCCTTTCAAGTGATTCGTCCTTTTGCTTTAAACAAAATCAATGTCTGTTTCAAACCTCCTCTGAACTACGTCTGTACGAACATCCGACTGGGACAGTGACTAAAGGCAGGAATGTGACTCGCCTCTGAAGGCATCGCCGTCTGGTCTCCGTGACGTCACAGACAGGGCAGGCGCGTGCGGTAACTGGGCTAGGCACGGCACTGACAGAGCGCCCGCCCCGCCCCAGGGGAAGAACCGCCTGCTCGCCTCGCTTGTTGATTCGATTATTTGTCGATAGCGGCGCGGACGCTAACGCGACTGCCCCTGAAGTAGCGGCTGCCCGCGCGCTGGGGAACCCCCTACTGTGCCTCGCCTCCCCACCCTAGTGCCTTACTCGCGCTTTGGCGGCGCTTGTGCCTCAATTAAAAAACGGCGCTGGGGCCTGCAACTTTGATGGGCTGGCCATTGTGGCGTTATTAGGTTAGTAGTCTGAGCTGCCTCGTGAAAAATGCACAGCCGGCTGGCTGCTCGGAACGCTGTGACGCTACAGCCGTCAAGCGTAGGCCTGCTACGTCAGTTATCGCCCGGCTGTTGTTGCTCTGCGCGAAGTACTCCATGTAAACAAAGCTTCGTCATGTGACTGAAACGCTAACCTAGCGCAGTGATTAAGGCCTCGTTCACACACGCGACAGAAGTGACGCCACTGTTCATGGCATAAAGCGGTGGCACCATATTTGCTTCTGTGAACACCTCGTTTCCTGTGGCGTCACTGCAGTGGTACCACTTTTAGCCGTGACATTAAAAACTAATTTTATTGTACGTAATGACGCACTAGCCTTTCCCCGGCATTGAGTAACATCTCTTGACTTCTTTTATCTGGAAGCACCAGTAGCCTGTAAGCTACACCTACATCTATACTCTGCAAAACACCGTGTGGCGCATGGATGAGGGTACGTCCCATTTTACCAATTATTAGGGTTTCTTCCTGTTCCATTCACGTATGGAGCGCGGGAAGAATAATTGTTTGAATGCCTCTGTGCATGCAGTAATTATTCTAATCTTATCCTCCAACCGCTATGTGAGCGATACGTAGGGGGTTGTAATATATCCATGGAGTAATGATTTAAAGCCGGTTCTGAAAACTTTGCTGTACCTATGTGACCATTCCATTTCATATCCCTACAAAGTGTTACACCTAAAAGTAGGTATCTGTGTGAGTTGGCCGATTCCAACAAAAACTCATTGATATTATAGTCTTAGGATTCTACGTTTTTTCGTTTTGTGAAGTGCAAAATTTTACATTTCTGAACATTTAGAGCAAGTTGCCAACCTCTGCACCACGCTGAAATCTTATCAAGATCTGACTAAATATTTACGCAGCTTCTCTCAGATAGTATTTCATTATAGATAACTGTATCATCTGCAAAAATTCTGATTTCACTATTAATATTGTCTGCAGGGTCATTACTATACAACATGAACAGCAAGAGTCCCAACATGCTTTCCTGGGACACACACGAAGCTACTTCTACATCTGGTGATGACTCTACATCCATGATAACACGCTGTGTCCTCCATACCAAAAAGTCCACAACCCAGTCACAAATTTCACTTGATACCCCATATGGTCGTACTTTTTTGACAATAGGCTTAGGTGCGGTTCTGAGTCAAATGCTTTTCGGAAATCAAAACATACCGCATCTATCTGGTTGCCTTGATCCAAAGCTTTCACTATGTCATGTGAGAAAAGTGCGAGTTGGGTTTCACATGGTCGATGTTTTCGAAATCAGTGCTGGTTGGCAGTGAGAAGGTCATTCTGTTCAAGATACCTCGTTATGTTTGAGATGAGAATATGTTATAAGATTCCATAACAAATCTATGTCAGAGATACTTGACGGTAGTTTTGCGGATCACTTCTACTACCCTTTTTTAGACAGGTGTGACCTGTGCCTTTTTCCAAGAACTGGGCACAGTGTTTTGTACGAGGGATTATAGTTAGAAGAGGGGCTAATGCAGCCGCAGATTCAGTACAGAATCTCACAGAAATTCCATCGGGCCTTCGCTTTGTTCAATTTTAACGATTTCAGCTGTTTCTCACACTTACTTCGCTCATCTTTTCAGCGGTACGAGGTATTGGGGCAATTCTCCTGGGTTTTCCTTTGTAAAGGAACATTTGAAACTGGAGTGAAGCATTTTGGCTTTTGCTTTGCTACCCTCAATATGAGTTCCTGTCTCATTCGCTAGGAACTGGACACTAAATTTGGTGCAACTAACAGCCTTCACATACGACCAGAATTTCGTTGTATTTTGTGAAGTGTCGTTTGACAGTAGTTTTAATGAAATAACTGCTGCTGTGGTCCGTTCGATATCAATTTGTCTTCACTCCCTTATTGAAACTTATTGTAAAAAAAGGTCAAAAAGCATCCGCAGGTACAATTTTGTAGTTTCTGGGACTATAAAAAGAGTGACCATGTTGTGTTAAATTTTCTATTCTTGTGTGTGTGGATGGGGGGGGGGGGGGCGGGGAGGAGGGAGGGCTCTCTCTCTCTCTCTCTCTCTCTCTCTCTCTCTCTCTCTCTCTCTCTCAGTCTCTCTGCGCGCTTATCACCCACTGGACTCACAAGTAAATGATGTATCCCGCAACCTGGAGATAATTTTGGATGAATGAATTAATAAAATAGATATGTAACCAAGAAATCGAACCGTGCATAGATCGTGGCTTAAGAGATCAACAAACACTTTTAGAAACTGTGGAATGTATGCGGGATATGGCTCAAGAGTGTCGTGACAGTCACGAAAGTAAAAATTGGAAGTATTCTAACTATTCTAACTCCATAAATAAACAAGTATAATAAAACTCTAAGATCTCAGAAGAACGAAACGTCTGCAGATGATTGGTTTGCCATACCAGGTTGGAGTGTTATTTCTGTTACAAGTACGTATGTTGCCCCCAGTTTATTCCTGCACTAAATCTATTTTCGGATCGAATAGGTGAATTTTCCTCTCCTAATATTCAACCCTCGACTCAGCTCTAATGACATAATCTGCATTTTAACATTAATATCCACCCAAATACGTAAGCCGATAGCATTTCCAAAACTGAGCCACTACGTATAACTTGCGGTGTACAGTGTGAGCGGCAGCTGACGTCGCGACGCCAGTACGTCACGAGCTGTGACGTCACGTTAGATGCCTATCTGTGTAATTGCTGCTTTTTAAGCACTGGACACCTACTGCAGAGCAGCCGCGTTAAAATCTCTGTACGACCTACTTTTTCACGATTTTTCCCAAAACACTTCAAGGAAATATCGGAATGATTTCTCAGACAATGGAAAAAAAAGCAAAGACACTTCATCCCTAGCACCAACCATATCTAATGAGCTCACAGTCGAACGAAGTTGAACTACCCCACTTTATTTACATTTGGGAGAAAATTACCCAGCACGCACTATTTAATAAAGGTTTACTTTTTTTTTTTTTCAAGCCGTAAGCGGTTTCAGGCATATTGCTCGCCTCCAGATGGCTATATGCCAAATTTGTATTACACGCTAAGACAAGCTAAAATGACGATAATAACATTGTCTCTCCACGTGCAGGAATCACATAATGTGTGCGAGCACTAGAGGACATGGACGCTGACATATGGAGGTTTGTGTAGGTACGGGAGGCGCGCGCGGATAGCCGAAGTGAAAACCGGCCCGGTAGTTCAGCGTGTTCGGTCAGAGGGCTGGCTGTACTCTGTAAAAAAAAAAAAAAAAAAAAAAAAACCTGAGCGAAGTATTCAACGATTAACTTGTAGGGGTGTCACGTATGTCCTCCCTGACCAGATGCCGTCAACAATAACGATAAAAAAGTGAAAAAGTGGTAAGTGGGATACGTGGGTTCTGATCTCCAGTCCGGCACAAATTTTCACGTGACGCTAACAAAAAATGGCTCTGAGCACTATGGGACTTAACATCTGAGGTTATCTGCCCCCTAGACTTAGAACTACTTAAACCTAACTAACGACATCACACACATCCATGCCCGAGGCAGGATTCGAACCTGCCACCGTAGCGATCGCGCGGTTCCAGACTGAAGCGCCTAGAACAGCTTGGCCACTGTCGCTAACAAATTGTACGACTGGCGGCCAACTGTATTCGCAGATTCCGAATACGTTTCACCTCTTTATAGATTAGTAAGTGCTGGTTTTTAATTTTCTCTTTACATATGAAATGAAACGAAATGTCGTGTGGCTAGGGCCTCCCGTCGGGTAGACCGTTCACCTGGTGCAGGTCTTTCGAGTTGACGCCACTTAGGCGACCTGCGCGTCGATGGGGATGAAATGATGATGATTAGGACAACACAACACCCAGTCCCTGAGCGGAGAAAATCTCCGACCCAGCCGGGAATCGAACCCAGGACCTTAGGATTGACATTCCGTCACGCTGACCACTCAGCTACCGGGGCCGGACTCTTTACATATGATCAGAACACAGAACACAGATTGAGAGTAAACGAAAGTAAGGCGAAAGTAATGGCTGCTTTCAAATCGACAAAATTACCGCTACGCCTGATAAGTTGTCCGGCCGTAGACGGGCTACTCCTCTGTACGAGCTGTGCGAAGCTGGGCGTGTCTCTAGTATCTACATCTACATCCATACTTCGCAAGCCACCTGACGGTGTGTGGCGGATGGTACTTTGAGTACCTCTATCGGTTCTCCCTTCTATTCCAGTCTCGTATTGTTCGTGGAAAAAAAGATTGTCGGTATGCCTCTGTGTGGGCTCTAATCTCTCTGATTTTATCCCTATGGTCTCTTCGCGAGATATACGTAGGAGGGAGCAACGTTTCCATTGTCGTCTTCTCTGTATTTTTGATGATCCACGTTTCACTTTTGTACAATACCGTGCTACAGGCGGACACTTCCCGATACTTCCTCCTGAGTTCCATATTTATTTGCTTATTTATTTTTTTTCACAATTGTTGCCTGTTATCTGAGAAGATAAAATAGGCCATATAATCTACGTTTTCGTGCATAATAACATATCCCTAGTATTTAACAAAAACGTGAATAAAAAATGATAATGCTACGAAACTCAATTCCGTATTAATACCTGATTCCAGTAGGGCTCATTCATTGAAGGAAACTTTCCTGGCTGGTGTTCATATCCTCTGATGTCTTCCTTGCTTTGGCCACCCTCCATTAGCATCGTTCCTCAACAGCAGAATTCTGTTACTTCTCCAAATAACAAAAGCTGCTATTTCTCCTATTTTATCGTCACGGCCCATACAGGAGGAAATTTAGGAGGTTAGAGAATATTCATAGATCCTACCGCTAAAAATAATTCCCTTAATTTCCTGCTTAGTTTTCCACGAGATATCCGGCACATTACTGTGAGTGGCTCTCCGTGTATGTTTTCATACACTGAATTTTGAGGTACTGAAAGAAGCTTGCGACCATTCATACTACTCTACTTTTTATTTAGTTTATGACATTACTGTCACATATCACTATGCGATATTGTTTCACTCCATACCACTGTTTCATGTTTATTATGAAATGAGTACTGGACCTGTGTGCTCACACTGGGACGGTGAACTTACGGTGTGCTCTCAGGATTCTGTTTTCGGCAGACAGCAGTTAATGAATCTCATTAGAAGACACGCACCTCTACATCTACAACTACATCTACGTGATTACTCTGCTATTCACAATAAAGTGCATGGCCGAGGGTTCAATGAACCACCTTCATGCTGTCTCTCTACCGTTCCACTCTCGAACGGAACACGGGAAAAACGAGCACTTAAATTTTTCCGTGTGAGCCCTGATTTCTCTTATTTTATCGTGATGATATTTCTCCCTATGTAGGTGAATGTCAACAGAATGTTTTCGCAATCGGAGGAGAAAACTGGTGATTGAAATTTCATGAGAAGATCCCGTCGCGACGAAAAACGCCTTTGTTTTAATGATTGCCACTCCAATTCACGTATCATGCCTGTGACACTATCTCCCCTATTTCGCGATAATACAAAACGAGCTGCCCTTCTTTGTACTTTTTCGATGTCATCCGTCAGTCCCACATGATACGGATCCCACACCGCACAGCAGTACTCCAGAATAGGGCGGACAAGCGTGGTGTAAGCAGTCTCTTTGGTAGGCCTCCCCAAAGAGATCCGCAGTTTTTGCGTAAGTGAGGCTGCTGTCTTCTTCTTGCTTTTGTGGACAGAGAGGCTGGCCTAGCCTAGCAGTGGAAAAGGATGCGCCTTGACGCCACAGTTGCCATAGAGAATAAGTGGGCCTCAAATGTTGCCTTTCCTGCACGGACATCAAAAGCACGGACGCCGCAGCACCACCCGGCTAGCGTAAAAACGACGATTTCACTCCAAAATAATTTCAGTTATTCAGTCGAACTACGCTTTGCGCGATGGGCCAATCAATCGAGTAAATACTACTCCAGGCTAGTACCAACCTCGTGTACGTTAACGTGCTTACCAAGAGTGGGAAGTTTCTGCTGCGTTTCCCTGATTTCTTATGATATAAGCGGTATTCTCGTCCGTCACATTGGCAGTAGCACTGAGTCGTCCCCTGCATACGGAGTTGTTTTCGCTAGTAGACAGGTAGAAGACCGAGAACATAGATTCTGAGCATTCGTCGCTGGGCCTTCATCGTGAGGGAGGCACCCGAGGCTGCCGTCTGGTGTTGATTCGTACTTTCTGCTTGATTTGGAGAAGTTAAGCGTTGCAAACTGCAGGAGCGCGATCTACATTCCGAGCAGCTTTCTTACTTTGTCACACAATTTCTGTTACTTAAATTACTTATAATCTGTGGCATCCGACTGCATCATTAACTTTCATTTTGCAATCTGCAGAGATTAGATCTTGTTGCGATTTCCCCATAAAGCCTTCCACTCTTTCTGGCACTTCCCTACAGATCTAGAGTCATTTTGTAACATGAGTTGAGTTTTAGACAAGTACACTACTGGCCTTTAAAACTGCTACACCACGAAGATGACGTGCAACAGACGCGAAATTTAACCGACAGGAAAAACATGCTGTGATATGCAAATGATCAGCTTTTCAGAGCATTCACACAAGGTTGGTGGCGGTGGCGACACCTGCAACGTGCTGACATCAGGAAAGATTCCAACCGATTTCTCATTAACGTTGTTGTGATGCCTCGAGTAAGGAGGAGAAATGCCTACCATCACGTTTCCGACTTTGATAAAGGTCGGATTGTAGCCATCGCGATAGCGATTTATCGTATCGCGACATTGCTGCTCGCGTTGGTCGAGATCCAATGACTGTTAGCAGAATATGGAATCGGAGCGTTCAGGAAGGTAATACGGAACGCCGTGCTGGATCCCAACGGCCTCGTATCACTAGCGGCCGAGATGACAGGCATCTTATCCGCATGGCTCTAATGGATCGTGCAGCCACGTCTCGATCCCTGAGTCAACAGATGGGGACGTTTGCAAGACAACAACTATCTGCACGAACAGTTCGACGACATTTGCAGCAGCATGGACTATCAGCTCTGAGACCGTGGCTGCGGTTACTCTTGACGCTGCATCACAGACAGGAGCGCCTGCGATGGTGTACTCAACGACAAACCTGGGTGCACGAATGGCAAAACGACATTTTTTCGGATGAATCCAGGTTCTGTTTACAGCATCATGATGGTCGCACCCGTGTTTGGCGACATCGCGGTGAACGCGCGTAGGAAGCGTGTATTCGTCATCACCATACTGGCGTATCACCCGGTGTGATGGCATGGGGTGCCATTGGTTACACGTCTCGGTCACCTCTTGTTCGCATAGACGGCACTTTGAACAGTGGACGTTACATTTCAGATGTCTTACGACCCGTGGCTCTACCGTTCATTCGATCCCTGCGAAACGCTACATTTCAGCAGGATAATGCACGACCGCATGTTGCAGATCCTGTACGGGCCTTTCTGGATACAGAAAATGTTCGACTGCTGCCCTGGCCAGCACATTCTCCAGATCTCTCACCAACTGCAAACGTCTGGTCAATGGTGGCCGAGCAACTGGCTCGTCACAATCCGCCAGTCACTACTCTTGACGAACTGTGGTATCGTGTTGAAGCTGCAAGGTCAGCTGTACCTGTACACGCCATACAAGCTCTGTTTGGCTCAGTGCCCAGGCGTATCAAGGCCGTTATTACGGCCAGAGGTGGTTGTTCTGGGTACTGATTTCTCAGTATCTATGCACCCAAATTGCGTGCAAATGTAATCAGGTGTCAGTTCTAGTATAATACGAGGGCCGTTCAGAAAGTAACCTCCGGTTGATTTAAAAAAATACACCAAGTTAAATAAAAATATTTCAATATATACATCTTACAACTACATCTTTGCACTATTTTTCTACATAGTCTCCATAGCGATTGAGGCACTTATCGTATCTCTTCACAAGCTTTGAAATTCCTTCTGCATAAAAATCACCCGCTTGTGCCTGGAGCCAGCCTGTGACCGCATCTTTGAGCTCTTCGTCGTCATCAAACCGCTGTGACCCGAGCCATTTCTTCAAATGCATGAAGAGGTGATAATCACTTGGCGCCAGGTCTGGGCTGTAAGGTGGATGGTTGATAACGTCCCACTTGAAGGACTCAAGAAGGGCCGTTGTTCTGCGAGCAGAGTGAGGATGGGCGTTATCGTGCAAAAAAACGATACCGGAAGTCAGCATACCACGGCGTTTGTTCTGTATAGCCCGTCGTAACTTTTTTATTGTTTCACAGTACACGTCTTGATTAATGGTCGTACCACGTTCCATGAATTCAACCAACAACACCCCTTTGGCATCCCAAAACACCGTTGCCATCAGTTTTCTGGCAGAAAAATCTTGCGAGGCTTTTCTTGGTTTGGTAGGCGAATTTGAATGTGCCCACATCTTTGATTGTTCTTTTGTCTCAGGGTTCACGTACTTAATCCAGGTTTCGTCACCGGTCACGATTCTGTTTAACAATGGTTCTCCTTCGTCCTCATAACGTGACAGAAAGTCTAATGCAGAGGCCGTTCTTTGAGTTTTGTGGTGGTCGGTAAGAATTTTGGGCACCCATCGTGCACAGAACTTACGGTAACCCAATCTTGCTGTCACTATCTCGTACAAGAGAGTCTTAGAAATCTGTGGAAAACCAGTAGACAACTCCGACATTGAGAAACGTCGATTTTCACGAACTTTTGCATCAACTGTCTGAACGAGTTCGTCAGTTACCAATGATGGTCTACCACTCCTCTCTTCATCATGAACGTTTTCTCGTCCACTTTTAAATAAACGTACCCATTCACGGACAACTCCTTCACTCATAACTCTTGGTCCGTACACGGCACAAAGCTCACGATGAATAGCTGCTGCAGAATATCCTTTGGCTGTAAAAAACCTTATGACAGCACGCACTTCACATTTGGCGGGGTTTGCTATTGCAGCACACATTTCAAACTGCCACAAAAACTAAACTAGCGCAGGTACGACGTTCACTCGACCACGGCTTGATGCCGACTGACCTGTTGAGTGCGTGAACGCACAGATGGCGTCGCTACTCCCCCCACAACCCGCACTGTGACCAATCGGAGGTTACTTTCTGAACCGCCCTCGTATATTTGTCCAATGAAACCCGTTTATCATGTGCATTTCTTCTTGGTGTACCAATTTTAATGGCCAGTAGTGTATGTTCTCTGTTAGTTTTATTGTGATTTATACCAATCATTAGAGCAAATAAATAACTTTTAATCTTATTGTTGAATTAGATTTCATGGTCCTTCACTGTCCTCTGATTGTCCCAGGTCTGTGCTAATAATAAAACTGTAAAACCGTCTTGTTTGTCTGTCCGTTTGAACGTGCTGATCTCCAAAACTACTGGACCAGTTTTCATTGGGTTTTCACTGCTAACTTGTGTGCTGCTTGGGGCAACATATAGACTTTATTTCATCAAAATTGCTTCCCAAAAATGTTCGTAATTTAAAGTTTTAGGAGTCCGCTTAGCTTAGTACTTCCAATGTTTACGTTAGTAACGGCGTAGTACACCAAAGGACCAATAGATGGCGCTGTTAGTTTCTTTACATCACTCACGGAAGCATTTTTCGGAAGTGTACGTCATTGCCGCAACTTAACGTTTACCAGTACAACCTAACACTGAATCTGTTTCGCTAGGATATACGGATTTAGGGATTTCGCTTTGTGTATTAAAAACTAAGCGGAATTGCTGCTTTCGATAGGTTTCATTTATATGCTAAGAGAAACAAATATAATGACGAGATGATGCTATAAGGCACATTCGGGCGCCGGAGATCATCGCCATCAGTGTCTCGTTTGTGTCGTCGTGTTTAGTGTTCAGTGTTCACCGTCACACTCCATCGTTCACCAGTGCCATCGACATCTTCAGTGTTTGTGCTTCGTGTCAACAGTTTGTAGTGTGGATTGTCATCGAGTGTGAACGGCTTCATGTTTTTTTTATGTTCATGTGTGTACTGTTTTTTCCCCGCCGTTTTGTTCCAACTCATGTGTCTTCTCTGTTTTATCATTGTACTATCTTTGGCTGAAGAGCGGGGCATTGTGCTGCTGCCAGCCTACCTGTTATACGGGTATTAAAATCACAATAAAGAAAAAGAAAAAATTCTATAAGGCTACCGTTTTTACCGATTGAAGTACGGAATCCTAAAAATCGACTGTATGCAAAGGCCCTTCTTTAACTTGCGATGCGAAACTCGGGCGTATAGCTAGTAACAAATATAAACTGTTGTACACCCAATATATTGTTATTATTGTGGCAGTGCTTTTGTTGTGTCCAGTGGCCAACACAACGATCAGTTATATTAGGAATTTACAGAATAGAACGCGCTTTGCACTCGCTCCTGTTGTATGGTCGGAGAAGTGTTTTATAACGAATACTGCACGCTCCTCAACTCGGATCTGGGACACATCAGACACAACTTTCAAGTTAAATGTAACGTTAATGAGACTTCAGTGATATTGCGGTACCAGCAGTATGAATTATGTCTCGTGCACACACAGTAGTTTTCCAGTACTCTACCAATAAACTGAAGTTTGCTGTTTGTATTGCAAGAATCACCAGAATCAGTGACGTTCGGAAATCTGTCTCCATGCTGGCGAAATTCTGGAAGCGAAAGGTCCTTCCACACAGTAGATTTGAACCAGCTACCTCCGTAACGAACGCCACTGCGATGAAACGACCTCGAAGGCGAATTAACCAATTAACTGGCAGAATGAAAACCAATAAAACAAAAGATAAATGACTATAGATGATTCCTTAACAAAACTACATCGAATACTTGTGATGCGTATACGTGGAAAATACGTGTCGACATTAATAAGAAGAAGACTGTGGAAAATTATAATGCTTATATTTGACGCTTCATGTAGCACAATAAATAACGATAATGTCAAGTATACTGGCAAACCTATAAAAAATCGTGCAAATTTAATAATCAGAGTATCAAGAACTGTTCAGCTATTAAAAGCTGTTGCAGTTTAAGCGAAGAGCAGTAAGTAAATTTATGCGGCCACTGAGAACGACGCGAAACAAACAGCAGTTAACGCATCAGAAGAAAAGAATAATTCGTGCGAAAGCGAGGAGTAGGTGTGTGTAACAAGTTCTGGCAAAGAAGCCGATATTCGCTGCCAAGGTTGCAATCTTGTTCCTTCACCAGAACCGGCGATGATATGGGCTGAAGGTTTTATTTATTGCAGAACAAGGTCAGCTTTCTCCTTGTCGGACCACATCAGTTCGCGGCCGCCCGAGTGAAGAACGATGCTTGACTGCAGCGGCACAAACAGTAGCCGGCTTTGTGGAGATTGTAATTCAAGTGAAGCGCGGCGGCGAAATAAAAAACTGCCGGCAGTACAGCGCATGCGCTGTGTATGAATGGAAACGCGCGACCTCGAGCGGAGGATAAGTTAACTACGGCGCGCCGTCGCGTTTCGCTCGGGCTACGGCTGGGGCTACGGGGCTCCTCGCACAGTAGTCTGCGTACGCCAGCCGGCCTGGATTCGCGGTGACGTCGCTGTCACGCCACGGCTGCCGGCCAATGGCGGGAGGCCGCCTGCGCACACCCCCGGCGCAAGCGCGCCACGCCCACCAAGGCTGCCCGCCCCTGACGTAGCCACAGGAGATGTTCAACTGTTCGAGGCCAGCCTACGACATACACATTGTTGTGACCGTGAAACTGTGCAGACATTCTCTATACGCAACACGATGATAATAACAAGAAAAGGATTTGCTTTTATCTCGGTTACACGGTTTCGCTTCAAGTTTTACAATTATTTAGAACAGTTCGTGGAGATGTACGTTTTACAACCAACTGTGACACTCGAAAACCACCACTGAAAATTTACTTTACATTTTTGTTGACAGGTAAATTACATACTTCGAGAAAAAACTTAAAAATACGTTACTCATCTTGCACCAAACGAGCAGCCATATGAGCAGCTGGTGAAGTGAGTTACGATTAGGCACTGTGCATTGCTATTTGAATCTAAAGGACCACCTTGAGTCCATTGTAACAAAGTAGGCGCAAGCGTCCATAAAAGCATTTCGCCTAGATGATTACCTAGAAAAGTTGAATAGTACAAACTGAAAAGCAGATTAAAATGGTTTGGTGTAAAGAGGGCTGAAGATGGAAGAATTCCAAAAGCGGATGATTGAGGCCAAATCTCAGGGTAAGAGGCAGACCCAGAACAGAATTGATTGACTCAGTCAAGACCGGTTTAAGATGAAGGAATCTGGACTGGAACAGAACATTTGTAGAAAAAGAATGGTAGATATATTGTGGGAATTGAAGGGTACCATAAATTCCCAGACCCAGCCTCATGCTGGATAAAAGAGGAAACAAAGACGTTCACCATATCTCTGGGACCAATAATGACTGCCGAATTCGAATATACTTTTCGTCTCTTTCTTCTTGTTCGTTTCTTCTATTAATTTCGAATTAAAACTAGAATTTTAAAATCATCAAGTTGAACACATGTCGTTTTATTCACAGTTTTCTCCATACCTGCTTTCGAATACCGTAGAAAATTGTTTCACCGAGCGAGGTGGCGCAGTGGTTAGACACTGGACTCGCATTCGGGAGGACGACGGTTCAATCCCGCGTCCGGCCATCCTGATTTAGGTTTTCCGTGATTTCCCTAAATCGCTCCAGGTAAATGCCGGGATGGTTCCTTTGAAAGGGCACGGCCGACTTCCTTCCCCATCCTTCCCTAATCCGATGAGACCGATGACCTCGCTGTCTGGTCTACTTCTCCAAACAACCCAACCCAACCCCAAATTGTTTCAGGCATATTAAAAAAACAGATCTTTGTTCATCTACAAATGCTGCAATCATACACATGTAACTTACAAATCTGGAACTTACTCATCAGAGAAACAGTGTAATAGGTCAGAAGAATTACAAAAAAAGGGTAGAAACAAACGGAGCAATAGCTGTAACAAATATCAGTTTTAGAACTATTAATAAAAAGATCATTGACGTGCCACAATAGTGGCGAAACACGTTTGGATGAAAAAGAAATAAAACTCTGTTACGCATTTTTTCAACTGTTATCAAATTACTGTGTTGGACATTGCTATTTTTCTGCTTCTTAATTCATAGTAAGTTCTAGAACCATCTACAGCACAAGAAGTGGAGTTTTTATGATAAATACAGGTCGTATAAGATTTGACGATCCCAGGCCCCCACCAAAAAAAACTGATACAGGTAACTTACGTTACGTGAATGGATAAAACAAATAAACTAGTTAGAGCTATAAAGGAAAAGGAAGTTTAGTGTTTGAAGGGCTTTCATTTGATATGGAGCAGTAGTAGTAGGTATTCTGACTTACGCAGGTCTTGTCATGGGTTAAGCGTCTTCCACTTTTGTCTGTGCATAGCCAGTGTTTTCATTTCTGAATATTTGTCTCCTTGGATGTTGCCCAGCATTTGATATCTTCTTTTTCCTCTTCCCCCTTTTCCCTCCACCTGTTCCATCCTTCAATAAACAGTCCCTCCTCGAACAAGGTCCAATCCAGTGTATAATGCATACCTTCCATATCAAATCCAGTCATTAGAAAGAGAAAACGGAACTGGATTTGATATGGAAGCTATGCATTGTACACTCTCAGAATGAAACAGTATAGACGTGCTCGAAAGTGGAACATTGCCACAGCGCCTGATGACGGCTAATTCGTCTAATGCGTTCTGTAATCCAATCAAATTTCATTACGTTGTCCATATTCGCTTCTGTGCAAGTAGTGATATTACTAGGATGACGATGTGTTTTAAGATGCATTTGACTACCAGGAAGATTAGTGCCAATGGTACGGTCGTAGTACACGATAATTTCTACATAATAACAATTTTGTCTCCATCTGTTCCCCGCCTACCTCCTTACTTTCTACGATTCTGTAACGTTTTGAAACAACACGTATGGCACAAATATGTGATGGATCGTACACTCACACAAGACTCGGAGCACGAAGTGTATCCGATGCCCTCCTGAAGAGAGAAATTAATGGCTGCTATGTCGAACTCAAAGTGAAACTTTCCAGCTCTCGCCTGCAAAGTTATCCAGATCAATTGCAGCGTGAAAGTGCACCAGTGGAGTTGTGATGCTGGCGTATCCAAAACGTTCCATCTCAGCTGCTTCGAGCGCCTTGTTCCAACCGTAAATTTATGCCAACGTGTAAATGGTTCAACCACAGTCTTGATTCTCAGAAACTGAGCGCCTGTATTTCTGGTGTCGTTATCTTGTAGGGTTTTAGAAGATGTTTTATGTTCGTTTTTTTTTGGTCATCAGTTTACTGACTGGTTTGATGCGGCCCGCCACGAATTCCTTTCCTGTGCTAGCCTCTTCATCTCAGAGTAGCACTTGCAACCTACGTCCTCAATTATTTGCTTGACGTATTCCAATCTCTGTCTTCCTCTACAGTTTTTGCCCTCTACAGCTCCCTCTAGTACCATGGAAGTCATTCCCTCATGTCTTAGCAGATGTCCTATCCTCCTGTCCCTTCTCCTTATCAGTGTTTTCCACATATTCCTTTCCTCTCCGATTCTGCATAGAAACTCCTCATTCCTTACCTTATCAGTCCGCCTAATTTTCAACATTCGTCTATAGCACCACATCTCAAATGCTTCGATTCTCTTCTGTTCCGGTTTTCCCACAGTCCATGTTTCACTACCATACAATGCTGTACTCCAGACGTACATCCTCAGAAGTTTCTTCCTCAAATTAAGGCCGTATTTGATATTAGTATACTCCTCTTGGCCAGAAATGCTTTTTTTGCCATAGCGAGTCTGCTTTTGACGTCCTCTTTGCTCCGTCCGTCATTGGTTATTTTACTGCCTAGGTAACAGAATTCCTTAACTTCATTGACTTCGTGACCATCAATCCTGATGTTAAGTTTCTCGCTGTTCTCATTTCTACTACTTCTCATTACCTTCGTCTTTCTCCGATTTACTCTCAAACCATACTGTGTACTCATTAGACTGTTGATTCCGTTCAGCAGATCATTTAATTCTTCTTCACTTTCACTCAGGATAGCAATGTCATCAGCGAATCGTATCATTGATATCCTTTCACCCTGTATTTTAATTCCACTCCTGAACCTTTCTTTTATTTCCATCATTGCTTCCTCGGTGTACAGATTGAAGAGTAGGGGCGAAAGGCTACAGCCTTGTCTTACACCCTTCTTAATACGAGCACTTCGTTCTTGATCGTCCACTCTTATTATGCCCTCTTGGTTGTTGTACATATTGTATATGACCCGTCTCTCCCTATAGCTTACCCCTACTTCTTTCAGAATCTCGAACAGCTTGCACCATTTTATATTGTCGAACGCTTTTTCCAGGTCGACAAATCCTATGAAAGAGTCTTAATTTTTCTTTAGCCTTGCTTCCATTATTAGCCGTAACGTCAGAATTGCCTCTCTCGTCCCTTTACTTTTCCTAAAGCCAAACTGATCGTCACCTAGCGCATTCTCAATTTTCTTTTCCATTCTTCTGTATATTATTCTTGTAAGCAGCTTCGATGCATGAGCTGTTAAGCTGATTGTGCGATAATTCTCGCACTTGTCAGCTCTTGCCGTCTTCGGAATTGTGTGGATGATGCTTTTCCGAAAGTCAGATGGTATGTCGCCAGACTCATATATTCTACACACCAACGTGAATAGTCGTTTTGTTGCCACTTCCCCCAATGATTTTAGAAATTCTGATGGAATGTTATCTATCCCTTCTGCCTTATTTGACCGTAAGTCCTCCAAAGCTCTAAAAATTCCGATTCTAAAACTGGATCCCCTATCTCTTCTAAATCGACTCCTCTTTCTTCTTTTATCACATCAGACAAATCTTCACCCTCATAGAGGCTTTCAGTGTATTCTTTCCACCTATCTACTCTCTCCTCTGCATTTAACAGTGGAATTCCCGTTGCACTCTTAATGTTACCACCGTTGCTTTTAATGTCACCACAGGTTGTTTTGACTTTCCTGTATGCTGAGTCTGTCCTTCCGACAATCATATCTTTTTCGGTGTCTTCACATTTTTCCTGCAGCCATTTCGTCTTAGCTTCCCTGCACTTCCTATTTATTTCATTCCTCAGCGACTTGTATTTCTGTATTCCTGATTTTCCCGGAACATGTTTGTACTTCCTCCTTTCATCAATCAACTGAAGTATTTCTTCTGTTACCCATGGTTTCTTCGCAGCTACCTTCTTTGTACCTATATTTTCCTTCCCAACTTCTGTGATGGCCCTTTTTAGAGATGTCCATTCGTATAGTATGACATTTCCGGAGACCTAAAATCGCGTATTTATTGTTCTTCTGAGGTTTAGTCGTTACTTTTCATAGGTACACACCACATTGTGGCTGAGCTTTGGAGGTGATGTATGTTGCCACTATAAAGTCTGTTCTATACACCTGAATACTTACACCACAGATATTATTAATCTTCTAAGTTGTTACTTACTTAGAGAAAATTAATATTTAAAAGAAGCAGAAGCGAAAACATAAACAAGAGCAATAACGATTTCCTGTAAAAACGAGCTATAAGTCAACTTACAGTAACACCGTTGACAACATTACATGTTTCGATGATAAGCAGAGCAAGTGAACAATAAATGACGTTCTTTCCTTATTTGCTTAGCATGTGTAAACCGCATGTCCACATTACCCGCCCTCGTCCCGTTTACCTTTATAATGAACTTGCTTGTTTAATACAGTCGAGTATTTTGTTACATATTGTGCATAATACGGAAAGTTTGTTTATTCAACTTTTATTTTTACTCACGATGTATTAGTGTGCTAAGTTACTGCAACTATGTTCTTATATCATAAATAGGTTGTATGTTTTGTTGGTATCACCAAAAATTGCCACTATAGGCCAAAGCTAAATATTCGTGGTTCACTCAAGAACAAAGCAATCCAGGAGGAGGAAGAAATGGTTTTACACTTTGCAGTTTAAATGTATTGTATATATAATGAATGTGTGAACTTGGAAACCATTTGTTATTTAGAATATAGGGAAACTTCTTCTCATCTTACTTAGCGGAAGTTAATGTTTAAAAGAGTCGAAAACATAAGCGCGAACAGTGGTGTTTTTCTGTAAGAAGGGGCTACAAGTAAATATTGCTTGTAACAGTTTTACATCGTCCTGTTTTTACTATATCACATACTGTAGGAGGACTCTAAAGCAATAAAAACCAAAAGCAATCGTCAGCCCCGAAGATTAATTTGAATAACACAATGCTTTAAAAAGTCCCTAGCTGGTATAAAACCACAAACATTTAAAATTATGTACGAGGCTTGCACACTTAGTCACAAAGCGATATGTGCAAGAACGAATCATTTGGCTCTATTCCATAGTAGAATGCAACC
Organism: Schistocerca nitens; assembly: GCF_023898315.1. Taxonomy (NCBI): domain Eukaryota; kingdom Metazoa; phylum Arthropoda; class Insecta; order Orthoptera; family Acrididae; genus Schistocerca; species Schistocerca nitens. Next base: position 1,126,991,416 of record NC_064614.1, read on the forward strand.
CAAAAAAAAAAAAGGGTTGAACAGGAGCACATGCATGTAATATTATCGGACCAGAAGCAGTTTTTTGTAGGAAAATTGTTTCTACGATGTCATTGTTGCTTATTCTGATTTACTTCCACAGATTTTACAATTCCATAGGTACAATCTATAAATAAATAATCATATTGAAATGAAGCCATGAGCACAGAATACTGATGTCAACGACGAGATACCAGTTGCAGGTCCGAATCTTGCCTCGGCCATGGATGTATGTGATGTCCTGAGATTATTTAGGTTTAAGTAGTTCTAAATTCTACGGGACTGATGACCTCAGAAGTCTCATATTGCCCAGAGGCATTTTTTTTCCCCCAGTTGCAGATTGCCTATATGACGGATTTCAGGGGCAACAAAAATGCTATAATAATGTACTCGTTAAGAGTTATGATCTCACGTTAAATGTTTAACAAGACAAGTATCAGCGTTAAAATCAATAATAACTGATAAGTCTTACGGCAGCTTAACTCTTGGCACGAAATTTACTCAAACTGTATTCGTCCAGTACTGGTGAATGAGAGGACTTCCAAGAAACTTCAAACATTTTCGGAACCCCTTCGCCACAATAAGGAAAGGAAAAAATGATTATCGCTTACTTCATTTCCTCTGTTGAAGCAGTAAAACTACAGCCACAAGCACGACGTTTTAATGTATTGCTTCTTTTCTACTAACTCTATCCGCAAGGCATTTTGGAGACAATATCAAAATATACCACTGAATGTAACTGCAAAAATATATTATTATACGACAATACCAGAGAAGGAAAGGTGCATTTCACCATATAGCGGAGATGCTGAGTCGCGATAGGCACAATAAAAAGGTTCACACAATCACAGCTTTCGGCCATTAATGGCCTTTGTCAGCAGTAGACACACATACACACACGCACACACACTGCAGACGTGTGTGCAAGTTGCGTTTGCGTGAGTGTGTGTGTGTGCGTGTGTGTGTGCGTGTGTGTATGTGTGTCTACTGCTGACAAAGGCCTTAATGGCCGAAAGCTGTGATTGTGTGAATCTTTTTATTGTGCCTATCGCGACTCAGGATCTCCGCTATATGGTGAAATGCACCTTTCCTTCTCTGGTATTGTTACATTCCATCCTGGATTTTCCATTGTTTGATTAAAGCCGACCTCGGGGAAGATCGGTTTGGATTCTGTAGAAATATTGGAACACGCGAGGCAATACTGACCCTACGACTTATCTTAGAAGCTAGATTAGGGAAAGGCAAACTTACGTTTCTAGCATTTGTAGACTTAGAGAAAGCTTTTGACAATGTTGAGCGGGATACTCTATTTCAAATTCAGAAGGTGGCAGGGGTAAAATACAGGGAGCGAAAGGCTATTTACAATTTGTACAGAAACCATATGCAGTTATAGGAGTCGAGGGACATGAAAGGAAGCAGAGGTTGGGAAGGGAGTGAGACAGGGTTGTAGCCTCTCCCCGATGTTATTCAATCTGTATATTGAGCAAGCAGTGAAGGAAACAAAAGAAAAATTCGGAGTAGGTATTAAAATCCATGGAGAAGAAATAAAAACTTTGAGGTTTGCCGATGACATTGTAATTCTGTCAGAGACAGCAAAGAACTTGGTAGAGCAGTTGAACGGAATGGACAGAGTCTTGAAAGGAAGGTATAAGATGAACATCAACAAAAGCAAAACGAGGATAATGGAATGTAGTCGAATTAAGTCGGGTGATGCTGAGAGAATTAGATTAGGAAATGAGACACTTAAAGTAGTAAAGGAGTTTTGCTATTTGGGGAGCAAAATCACTGATGATGGTCGAAGTAGAGAAGATATAAAATGCAGACTGGCAATGGCAAGGAAAGCGTTTCTGAAGAAGAGAAATTTGTTAACATCGTGTATAGATTTAAGTGTCAGGAAGTCCTTTCTGAAAGTATATGTATGGAGTGTAGCCATGTATGGAAGTGAAACATGAACGATAAATAGTTTGGACAAGAAGAGAATAGAAGCTTTCGAAATGTGGTGCTACAGAAGAATGCTGAAGATTAGATGGGTAGATCACATAACTAATGAGGAGGTATTGAATAGGATTGGGGAGAAGAGAAGTTTGTGGCACAACTTGACTAGAAGAAGGGATCGGTTGGTGGGACATGTTCTAAGGCATCAAGGGATCACCAATTTAGTATTGGAGGGCAGCGTGGAGGGTAAAAATCGTAGAGGGAGACTAAGAGATGAATACACTAAGCAGATTCAAAAGGATGTAGGTTGCAGTAGGTACTGGAAGATGAAGCTTGCACAGGATAGAGTAGCATGGAGAGCTGCATCAAACCAGTCTCAGGACTGAAGACCACAACAACAACAAATTATACGACACATAGTTCAAGTGATATGACGTTATAAACATTTAGATGCACGAAAAACTTGCTTTCTCAAATTAACCAGACTACACTAAAGCAGTGTTTGATAATGAGAGTACTTGGCGACTTCTAACAAAGCTTAAACATAATTTCAAACTTTTCCTAAACTTTTTGATTAGTCTATGAGTGACTAATAGGAGACTAATTAAATATAATTAGGGTTTTGCGCGTTCAACCATAGTAGTTTTACATGATTAACGTGAATTATTTAGCATATATAAAGTAATCAAACGTGTGAAGCTGTTTGTAGATGAGTTCGGTTTATTAAAGAATCGAGGAGGGTGCGGGTGGGAGGGAGGTTCTTTAGGCGCAAATGATATTCTTCAGTCGTCTTTAATGACCTCGCCTTGCTCCTTCATTACACTGACAGACACGTAGCGGTGAGTTATTTGTCCGTCATATGCAAGAGAGGCAGAGTCATTTACAGACAGTGAAAAAGTACCTCTGGATACTAAAGTAATATCTGCGGTGGACCGTTAATGCAGATGGAAGCGTGATGACACACGGTGGAGGAGTAGAGGGGGAAGAAACAGCTGCCGGCAGAGTTTCTAGACTCGCTCCTTTTTCTTTTCTTTCTTTGTTTTTATGCGACCGTCCTCCGAGGTCAGCTGAGCGCTTCACAGCTGCGGTTCTGCCGCCCGTTTATATTTAGAAAGGAGGCGAGCGAACGCATAGCGCGGGGAGTCGATGTTCCCTAACTGCTTTCTCTGTGCTACCTGACTGCCGGCTGAAAAAGCAGGCGTGTGTCCCGGCGATCTTGGACCGCGGATTCGGAGAATATGTGCACTGAACAATTCACTGTTACCATATGGCCTCCCACACATTGTCAACGAACGAATTACTACTTTTCCGATAAACAAGAACTAATTTATTAGTACATTAAGCAATACAGTTGCGTACAGTTTCTCTGGCTAAAATTCTTGTCAAAATCAGTCAAAGTTTTTCACTGATCATGCAGTTTTTCTATTAAGAAGCTCTGTCTTCTACTAAATCTGGAGTAACATCCCCTTATATCCATTGCCTTGGTTGTATCCCTTTAGGAGAGCGTGTGAACTTGAACCAATCACAGCTTCACATCCTTTTTTTTTCTTCTCTTACCAAAACTTCTCCATTACTTCACTGTGGTGATTTTCCTTCCTTTCGGCTCCCCATTGTTTCCTTCGTTATAACTGTGGTGTCACCGCCAGACACCACACTTGCTAGGTGGTAGCCTTTAAATCGGCCGCGGTCCGCTAGTATACGTCGGACCCGCGTGTCGCCACTGTCAGTGATAGCAGACCGAGCGCCACCACACGGCAGGTCTAGAGACGTACTAGCACTCGCCCCAGTTGTACAGCCGAAGTTCATAGCAATGGTGCACTGACAAATACGCTCTCATTTGCCGAGACGATAGTTAGCATAGCCTTCAGCTACATTTGCTACGACCTAGCAAGGCGCCGTATTCAATTGATATTGAGATTCTATTAATGTATCATCAAGAGCGATGTTCTACAAATGTGGATTAAAGTCAAGTATTCCAGAAGCTACGTACTTTTCTTTATAGCATTCATTACGTATCCTGTTTCAGACCTCACGCCAGCCTGCGTGAGTTTAAGCGCGTGCCTTTCGGCTTCCTCTCATTGTGTCTAGGCTGTCTTGTCTAGACACAGCAATAACTTGTTCAGGTTCCTTTCATGCAAATGGTCCTTAATTTGTCTGCGTTAACTTCATAAAAATTGTCCTTAGTAAATCTGTTTTCATCGTTCTTACATAGGTCTCCGTAGAACTGCAGACGTCTTTTTCTAAGATTATTGTCAAAATCAAAGTTTTTCACAGGTCATGCAATTTTTCTACTAGGGAACTCTGTCTACTAAATCTGGAGTAACGTCCCGTTACATCCATTTCCTTGGTTATATCCCTTTAGGAGAGCGTGTGAACTTGAACCAATCACAGCTTCACATCCTTTTTTTTTTCTTCTCTTACCAAAACTTCTTCATTACTTCACTGAGGTTTTTTTCCTTCCTTTCGGCTCCCCATTTGTTGTTGGGCTGTTCTTAGAGTTCCTTTGTAGGCCGTCTCGGAGAACGGCGATTTTTAAAAGAATTTTTTCTACCTGTTGGTCACGAATTTATGTCATCTCTATAATTACTGTGGTTTCTGTCGTATGCATGACTTCTGGTAAAACAACCGTGTTGTAGCGCCGTAGTTCTGCGCTTATGTTCATTGCCCTTTGTTTGTAGTCATTCCATGTCAGTTTGTACGTCTTGTGCAGTCTTAATATTCTTTTTGTGATGGAACACCGCGCGGGATTAGCCCAGCGGTCTAGGGCGCTGCAGTCATGGACTGTGCGGCTGGTCCCGGCGGAGGTTCGAATCCTCCCTCGGGCATGGGTGTGTGTGTTCGTCCTTAGGATAATTTAGGTTAAGTAGTGTGTAAGCTTAGGGACTGATGGCCTTAGCAGTTAAGTCCCATAAGATTTAACACACATTTGAATCTTTGTTTTGTGATGGAACTTGTGTTCGGTCCTGTGGATTGGACGGTTTGTACTAAGTACTTGAAATGATTAACCTGTGGGATTTTTCCGTACTGTGCATACAGTGGGAGTTTTCGTGTTAATTTGATGTCCATGTTCTGAGCTTATTCATAGGAAATTTGGAGTCCAGTTTTACAGAAGATTTCACGCAGTTTATGTAGTACTAGTTCGCTTCATCTTCATTGTTGGTTAATATGACCTGGTAATTTACAAATGCCAAGCATTTCACAGTGAGTCGTTTTTCATTATCTTTTCCAATTTGGCTACTTTTGACGTACTTTTCACATCCTCTGACCATTTTTCCCCAATACGACATTAAACTAAAGTGACGATAAGCTTGAATGCTCGTTGATGACACTGATATTTCCCTGTCCTTGCCGATGTGCCGGTTGGCGAATGATCTGTGTTTTACTATTGGTTAGTTTTTGTATGGTATGGAGAGAGCATTTGGGACTAACCGTAGTTCTTCGCACTGAGATACAAATTGCTTCCAGAAGACTCAAATCAGTTAACTGTATTCCTGGAGCAAGATCATATCTGACTAGATACATGACAGCGGCCACATACGAATACAAGCAGAATAACGTAGGGGTAATCCACATCCTTGCTTAACACCGGCGTTGATATGGAATGCCTAACACAGTCGTTGCCAGTGATTGCTGCTGTTACATCTGTGTAGACTGTAGAGCAATTTCAAGACGAAAACACACGGAGGTGACAAAAGTCATGTGATAGCGATAATCACATATACAGATGGCGGTAGTGAAGCTTCAGTTGGAGAAAGAAATAGTTCGTCTTCTTTTCAAAGGAACCGTCCGGCGATTTGCCTTAACTGATTTAGGGAAACGATGGAAGACCTAAACCCGGTTGACAGAACAGGGTTGTGAATCAGTCTCTCCGAATATGAACCCAGTGTCTTACGATAAATGCACGTTAAAGACAGTCGTGTCGTAACAAGTCGTTTGGATTTGCAAAGAAGGCATTGATGGATGGCGGATGTTGTTCCTATCTTGGCGCCCAACTGCGTGTGATACGTCGGCGATTGAATGTCTGTCTAATTTGCTTATCCATATACTTGTCGCCAGACTGGCTACTTCTGCATTAACGTATTGAGGACCTAGAGACAACAACGGTGCTAGTACCCGACGAACAACCGGAAACTTCTGTGATCCCTCCTATACAAATTCTTTCGGTAGAGCTACTGGGCTTCACCGATTACAAATTTCCTCCCTGAGAGATTCTTGTTCCCACACTCGTAATCTTAATGACAGTAACTGAGGGTAATTACAAACGCTTTACAAGAGAAAGCAAATACGTTGAGGCGTTCCTCTTCCACTTAACTCGAGTTAGTTAAATGCTTTAGCAGTCGAGGTTGTAAGATAACTGGCTTGCGTCTCATCTCCATGTAGTAATTAAACCAATAAAGACGTTTCTTCCTGTCCGTGAAGCAGACGCCCCTGCCGAGTAATTGCTCAGCGTAATCACTCTGTGCGCTCTGACAGGCCAACAGTAGCCGGGCAGTCTCTGCTGCGGTGGCAAGTGAATCTAAAAAATGAAGGCGGAGACAAGAGGAGAAACGACTGGGAAGATTGGTTTCTGCTCGCGTCCGTGCCTGCCATTTACGTGGCCTTCTATCTTTTTCTTCCCTCCTTCGTCTCTCCTCTCCTTTCCTCTCTGTGCCATCCTGCCGCATACCGGTGAAATGATCTGGTTGTTCCGGCTGGCACCCGCGCGGCTAACGTATGCAACGGGCGTGCGACCTATTTTACCTGGCCTCTAACGACCCGGTGTTTACACGGCTGTCTGCCCGGGGTCGGCCCTGGCGAGAAGGAATGCTCTCCACTCTGGAAGCCTCTCTCTCTCTGTCTCTCTCTCTCTCTCACCCTCCCTCCCTCTCCCTCACCCTTCCCCTCCAATCCCCGCTCCTCACAAACACGTGCCCAGCACGCCAGAACGCATCGGCGTGTGGCACAACTTTCACAGATCGTGCAATCGGGATAATAACCAACCAGACAGCGCCGTTGTTCCTTGAGATTTGAGAAATTTTCTTTTGGCCTTCCATTATTGTGACAGCTCGTCAGTTATTGTTTGTTCAGTCTGGAACTGCGCGACCGCTACGGTCGCAGGTTCGAATCCTGCCTCGGGCATGGATGTGTGTGATGTCCTTAGGTTAGTTAGATTTAAGTAGTACTAAGTTACAAGGGACCGATGACCTCAGATGTTAAGTCTCATAGTGCTCAGAGCCATTTAAACCATTTGAACAAATTAAGTCAACAAGACAATGCTATCTATACTAATATTAACAGCTGTGAATCGAGAAGCTAATTACATAATTACAACATTCCTTAACATCTGCTTGATGAAAAAGTGCTCTGTCAACAGTGTTTGGTATCAAACTAAAGTTACTGCTCACTGACAATATTATTGATACTACAGACAAGCTCTCGGTGTGAGAAAGCTGTTAACGACACATAAGTAGTTCTAAGTCTAGGGGACTGATGACCTCAGATGTTGAGTCCCATAGTGCTCAGAGCCGTTTGAACCATTTTTATCTTTCTTTGACCGACTGAACTGAAGCCTGAGACTACTTGGAATCTACCTGCATCAAATCTACCTGTATCGGGTTTTTTTCCGGGTGGTGTACGCTAAGAACTGATTGTCAGTCTCAATCAGTTCTCTTTTCAGCGAAGCTGGCAATGAAACCAAACACTACACATTTCTGTGAATAGTTGAATACTGGGTGTTTGACTATTACAGCCACAAGCGGAAGGGATGAGTGGAGGACAATGAAACAAGCAAATAATCCCAATAAGCAAGCGTCCAGAAACCAATGGTTACCCAGATGCGACGTATTGCTACTGATAGTGTTATATCCTAGCCAGTAATGCCAACCGAGCCCGCTGCCAAAAAGGTTGGCAGCATCAAAGTCCGGACGCCGTCCGCATAAGCAGCGCCAGCGATACAGGAAATCGCCGGAAGTCTGCGCGCGCCACCGCTGGCTTCTGGCTTCTTAAGCGCTGGAGTCGCGAGCGCTAGGACAGTTCTGGATTCGCCGCTCAGTTGTATACTCGCCACCGAATTGTGTACCTGCTAGTCAGTTGTGTGTTCATCGCAGCAGAGTTGTTGTTTGTCGTCAGCCGACGCTGACCAAGCCGCTCCGACTCGAACTAGACAGATTTCTGTAGACCATGTTCACCACTGTGTTCTGTATCGTCGTTAATAAAGATAAGTACCGACTTTCATTTAATCCGAGTGTTTGGGTTTTCATCTTTCTGTTCACTGTTCCAGCGGACCGGTCGGCCCGCTATTAAAAGTGTGGCGGTGACTTCGTAGGCCGTTTCTACAGCGAAGTGTTGTCGCTACGAAGGCCGTCACAAAAGATAGCAAGTATATGAAAACCTCATGACAGATCGGCGACGATCCAAACTGCAGACATACACTTGAAGACAAACACACTACATGGAAAGCGGGCTATGAACAAGGACTTCCTCGTGGAGAAAGATCCACAACATATGCTGTATAGACAGCGGAGGTCCCAAACTAAAGATTAAATGTCCTTCGCTATATTGCTACGACGGAAAAAAATTAAAACGCAGTCGACACGCCGCGCGCCGTTCACTAAAACAGTCAATAATTCAGACAGCAAACATATACGAGAAAGTAAGTGCTTAAAAATAGGGCATTTGGTCAAGAAGTGGCAAACCGTCAAAGGCTGACGACAATGAGGGTTAAGTGTGGAGGATTAGAGGACGATACGGCGGTCTGTCGGTACGGTCTGTCGGTACCGATGGGCCAGCCATAGCCTGTGGACGGATTTTTCTATTTACCACCAGACTTTAAGGTCGTCGAAAGGCACTGGTTACTGTCTGCCTCAAAGAACACATTTCCACATTTGCAGCACCTACTGTGAAGTCGTTGATTACAAGACTGAATGCACAATGTCTCTGGAATAGTACACGCAACAAAAGCAGTGGAACGAGATTTTAATGAGTGATGAGTAACGGTACATTATGTGGCATTCAGATGGTAGCGTGTGGACCCGACAATGATTTGGACAACTGTGCTTACTTAGGTGGTCTGAGGCTGCTGTTTCTAGTTTGAGCCAAGACTACTAGTTTTGTTAGGTAGCACAATTAATGCAAGTAGTTATGAAAACATTTTAGACAATACTGTGGCTATAGTTCGGATCTGGGTAGTCTTTATACCAGCTAAAAAGCGTTGTTGAAGGTCGAAATCTCCACTAAAACATTGTCCTCGGAAGTGAGCCTCTGGTGATGGAAGGCTATGAGAGGACTATACAGGGTGAAAAGTATTTAAACCGACAAGCTCTGGGAGGTTGTAGCGGACATCAAAACAAATATTTTTCCCTAATGTCATTTTTTCCTATGAGGAGTATTTAAACCGGTACAGGAAGATTTCTCTGGCGGCAAATTAATTAAACCAGCGAACACTTTTCCATTTTTTATGACCAAGAGACAACACATTAACACAACCCAATTTCAATTACATTATATTTTCAGAAATGTCTCCATTGACACGTAAACAAAGGTTACACTGTTGGATCACGTTCTGTCTGACACGGGCAAAAACATCAGGAGCGTCCTGAATTGTTCCCCACACAAAAAAGTGGGGATCGAGCAGGCCATGGTACAGGGCCACCTCTGCCAATCCCCGTTGGAACCGTCGGTCCAGGAATAGACGCACACGACGACTGAAATGTACCGGCGCCCCGTCATGTTGGAACCACATGCGTTGTCTTGTAGGGAGTGGGACGTCTTCCAGCAATTCTGGCAATGCTCTAGCGAGAAAATTGTAATAGTGCCTGCCATTTAATGGCCTAGGTAGCAGATACAGCCCAATTAAACAGTCCCCAACAACCCCGACCCACACATTAACGAAGAACCGCACTTGATGACCGCTAGTAACTTTGGCATGCGGGTTATCCTCACTCCAAACATGCGAATTGTGCATGTTGAAGATTCCATCACGCCCGCACATTGCTTCATCGGTAAACAACATAGGGGATGGAAATGGAGGATGCATTTCACACTGTTCCAGGTACCACTGCGAAAACTGTTCTCTGGGAGGATAATCAACTGGTTCCAGGTTGTGGACACTCTGTAAGTGAAATGGACGTAACAATTGCTCTCGAAGGAGTGTTCTTACACTCGTATGATTCTTCCCCATTTTACGTGCAAATTGCACGAGTGCTGATTGAAGGATCCCGCTCCATATGCTGTAAGACAGCTTCCTCAAATTGCAGCGTTCTTACTGTGCGACGGCGTCCCTGTCCAGGTAATCTGCTAAATGATCCAGTCTCACGCAGAGATTGGTACACAGCAGCAAAGGTTGTATGATGCGGGATACGGCGATTAGGATATTGTTGTTGATAAACCCGCTGTGCAGCTCGTCCGATGTGGTGCGCTACGTAGTACGCACCAACCATAACAGTGTACTCACACCAGGTGTATTGCTCCATTAGTAAACAGAGACAATGCACTACTACACTGGTGGACAGCTGTTTCCTACAACTGAAGAGCGTAATACGCCCTCTAACAACTGAAGATCGTAATACGGCCTCTAACAACTGAAAAGAGTAATACACCGAGCGAGGTGGAACAGTGGTTAGACACTGGACTCGCATTCGGGAGGAATAATCAATCCTAGCAAGGAAACACTATTTTCTGTTGATACTCATAACCACTGTTCCTGTAAACAGATATGTTTATCTTACCAGCGAGTTCTGGGGGAACTGTCCAGATCTCTTAGGTTGTCGTTACCTGACTGATCCTAACAAGGGAACCTCCCCATCGCACCCCCCTCAGATTTAGTTATAAGTTGGCACAGTGGATAGGCCTTGAAAAACTGATCAATCGAGGAAACAGGAAGAAGTTGTGTGGAACTATGAAAAAAATAAGCAAAATATACAAACTGAGTAGTCCATGTCAACATATGCAACATCAAGGATGATGCGAGAACAGGAGCGCCGTGGTCCGGTGGTTAGCGTGAGCAGCTGCGGAACGAGAGGTCCTTGGTTCAAAGCTTCCCTCGAGTGAAAAATTTAATTTGTTATTTTCAGACAATTATCAGAGTTCAGGCATTCACACATAATCAACTTCACTCTCCAAAATTCCAGGACATGTTCAGATTTGCATGGACATATGCAGGATTTGACGGTCTACACACGGAAAAATTTGAAAACGTTAAAAACATATGTTTTGACAGAGCACAGAGAAAACTGTGCGACTGTGAAACTGTTGCATTCATTTGTTGCAGTTTATGTGACACACTCTTATGTTTTCATCACTTTTTTGGGAGTGATTATCACATCTACAAGAAAACCTAAATCGGGCAAGGTAGAAGAAACTTTTTACCCATTCGGCAAGTGTGCACGTTACGTGGGTCGACAACATATTCCTGTCATGTGACGCACATGCCGTCACCAGTGTCGTATAGAATATATCACACGTGTTTTCCTGTGGAGAAATCGGTTGAGCTATGACATTGCGATCAAATGTTTTCGGTTCCCATTGGAGAGGCACGTCCTTTCGTCTACTAACACACGGTTTTGTGGTGCGGTCGCAAAACACAGACACTAAACTCATTACAATGAACGAACGGACAGATCATAACTTTGCGAAAATAAAGAAAGTAAATTTTTCACTTGAGGGAAGACATGAACCAAGGACCTCTCGCTCAGCAGCTGCTCACGCTAACCACGAGACCACGGCGCTCCTGTGCGCGCATCATCCTTGACGTTGCCTATGTTGCCCATGGACTACTCAATTTGTATATTTTGCTTATTTTTTTCATAGTTCCACACAACTTCTTCCTGTTTTCTCGATTGATCTGTGTTCAGTTTTTCAAGGCCTATCCACTGTGCCAAATTACAACTAAATCTGAGGGGAGTGCGACGGGGAGGTTCCCTTGTAAGCCTCATTAACTATCTCTGCGCTCACACCAGCAGGCAGGTTTCCTTATTTTCACTTCTTTTCGCCAAACTGGTACCTCGCTACCCGCTGTGTAGTTATAGAGGCAGATTTTCGCGGCGCGGAGCAATTCGTGACTGGCCGTTAATGCCACGTGTTTCTGCACGCCTCGACCCCTGCCGCCTCGCATCCCTAAACGAGGGTACCTGTGGCGTGTTAGCCTCGTTTAGCAGCACATGCTGGGCGTCAGCTGCGGAAGCCGCCCAAGGTCACCCACTCCTCCTTATTTAGACATCGCGGAGCAAACGATTTCGGAGTAATAGGACGCCAACCTCCAATACCTGACAAGTTTTTCCTGCTTTCACATTTAGGACTGGTATGCCATTTGGCCTTCGTACTGTCAATCTCACATATCGCGATACTTAATGCGTAGTTTTGTCCTTTGTGTCAAATTAGTACCACATCACTGCGTAATAAGATAGTATCAGATGTAGCCGTTTCCCAACTAGTGAACTATGCGATATCGTCTAAATTCTGGCCATATTTGGTCTTGTTTTCGGTTAGTACGTAATGCCTTACTGTGGATGTTTACGAACGTTTCTAACTCTCGAGCGTAAATTTGTACTACTTACAGACGAATGGTAAAACTGGTAGAAGCTGACCTCGGGGAAGATCAATTTGGATTCCGTAGAAATGTTGGAACACGTGAGGCAATACGGACCCTACGACTTATCTTAGAAAATAGATTAAGGAAAGACAAGCCTACGTTTCTAGCATTTGTAGGCTTAGAGAAAGCTTTTGAGAATGTTGACTTGAATACTCTGTTTCAAATTCTGAAGGTGGGCGGGGTAAAATACAGGGAGCGAAAGGCTATTTACAATTCGTACAGAAAGCAGATGGCAGTTGTAAGAGTCGAGGGGCATGAAAGGGAAGCTGTGGTTGGGAAGGGAGTGAGACAGGGTTGTAGCCTCTCCCCTATGTTATTCAATCTGTATATTGAGCAAGCAATAAAGAAAACAAAAGAAAAGTTCGGAGTAGGAATTAAAATCCATGGAGAAGAAATAAAAACTTTGAGGTTCGCCGATGACATTGTAATTCTGTCAGAGACAGCAAAGGACCTGGAAGAGCAGCTGAACGGAATGAACAGTGTCTTGAAAGGAGGATACAAGATGAACATCAACAAAAGCAAAATGAGGATAATGGAATGTAGTCGAATTAAATCGGTTGATGCTGCGGGAATTAGATTAGGAAATGAGACGCTTAAAGTAGTAAATGAGTTTTGCTATTTGGTGAGCAAAATAACTGATGGTGGTCGAGGTAGAGAGGATGTAAAATGTAGACTGGCAATGGCAAGGAAAGCGTTTCTGAAGAAGAGAAATTTGTTAACATCGAGTATAGATTTAAGTGTCAGGAAGTCGTTTCTGAAAGTATTTGTATGGAGTGTAGCCATGTATGGAAGTGAAACGTGGACGATAAAAGTTTAGACAAGAAGAGAATAGAAGCTTTCGAAATGTGGTGCTACAGAAGAATGCTGAAGATTAGATGGGTAGATCACATAGCTAATGGGGAGGCATTGAATGGGAGAGAAGAGACATTTGTGGCACAACTTGACTAGAAGAAGGGATCGGTTGGTAGGGAATATTCTTAGGCATCAAGGGATCACGAATTTAGTATTCGAGGGCAGCGTGGAGGGTAAAAATCGTAGAGGGAGACCAAGAGATGAATACACTAAGCAGATTCAGAAGGATGTAGGTTGCAGTAGGTACTTTGAGATGAAGAAGCTTGCACAGGATAGAGTAGCATGGAGAGCTGCATCAAACCAGTCTCTGGACTGAAGACCACAACAACAACATATATATTATTTCAGCTGTAGAGAATACTTACGACGGGGTATCCAAAAAACCGGAACTATTTTTTTAAAAGCTATATATCATCAAATTGTTTTAAAAACAACCTTTCTCCTTGAAAATACTCTCCAGTACAATTAATAAATTTGTCCTAACGGTGCTTCCCCTGTTCAAAACATGTCCGCAGCTCGTGGTCTAATGCCGGCGCGGTAGCTTAGTTCTCTGTAATATAAAAAAAATAAAAAATAAAAAAAACTGAGTGAATGGATCAATGATGAACTTGCGTTTCTGCCTCTTGATCCCAGCTTCGATTCCCGGCCGAGTCGGGGATTTTCTCCGCTCGGGGCTGGGTGTTCGTGTTGTCTGCATCATTTCATCATGATTCATAAAAATGGCGAGACTGGACTTTGTAAAGATTGGGAGTTGGTACTGGTGCTGATAACCCCGCAGTTGAACGCCCCACAAACCAAATATCATTATCATCATCATGTTCCAAACATTTTTTGTAGTCTTTAGAAATGGTTGACAGCTCCTCGCTCGTTTTTTTCTTGACTTCTTCACTGTTGTCAAATCGGTGTCCTTTCATCCCATTTTTCAAGCTTGAATATAAGAAAAAATCGCGCGGAGCCAGGTCAGGCGAATAAGGTGCATGGGGCAGGGGAACCATGCCATTTTTGCCAAAAACTATCTAACAGATATGTCTGTGTATGTAGCTGCCACAAATCAGGTCTTTTTTCGACGAACACTGTTGCGCAGTCGTCTTAAAACTTCTTAAAACGGTCTGTGAGCGTGAGAGGTGGCATGAGCCCCCTCTCATATTTCTATCTTACGATTTTCCTCTCTAATTGTATGCGGTGAAAAGTTGCTATTCCTTCACACACGGACTTCCCACGCAGCGTCTCTCGTCACCCAGGTGGTCCGGTGACAGGCGGACTCCGCTGATCTCGAGAGGGTTAAGCCGACGGGTGTGAGGCAGTCGAGTGAATGCTTTCCAGACGCCGACATTTTCAAGAGACACGCCCGCAGGGGCCTGAAGTAGCGTCTCGGCTAGAGGTTCCGTTACTTCGCAGAAACTTAGCGAAAACACTTTCTGGCGGGCTACCAGCGAGGCGTGGGAATGACTTGTGTACCCAGGCAGTTGTGGCGGGAAAATTCCCGCGCTTTCTGCAAAATAGTAACTGTGATTGGCTTGCTCAGGGCATAGCTCCGTGACGTAGCAAAATCAGCGCAGAAATTGGCGCCAAGAATCTCCATTGGTAGAATGGTAGTGCTCCGGCAATAGAGTGGAATTTTCCGCCGGTTTTCGAGTTGCTGATTGGAACGTTTAACCACGGCCACTGTCGTGGGGGCGGGAATGTTGTGTGTTCGGCCTGTACGGGTGCTCTGGGTAGTCGGCTCTCGCCTTTCGGACGGAGTAGGTTACAAGACTGAGCTCTCGCTGCTCTGGACAGCCTGCTTTGCGTTGGCTGTCTAATATACTTTTATTTAATTGTAACTGTTTGACGAAGTTGCTGAAGTTGGCAATTGAGCGTTCTGCGTACAAGCAGCCTATGTTGTCTGTCTTGAGCAGTTTTGGCTAAAGTTGACTGTATCGGAGTTACAGTGTGACTTCGCTTGTTAAAATCAATCACTGTACCGTCAGTGATTGTGTGGCGAGCCTTCTTCGTCTCCCTCAGAGGCGCATTTGTATTGCTAGGAAGTCTTTAGTATGGAACAACCAAACCAGGATAATTCGTTTCGGGCTATACTCGCGACATTATCATCACCACGACAGGACGTCGAAGCAACCAGCCATCGCCTCCGGTACGCCAGATCGTGTTCTGGCAGTTAAGAAGACAGTTTGGTAATGTATGTCCGCAGCACCGGCAGATAGGGATTTTCCTAGGTGATAATCAGAGCTCAGCAGAGCGCGCCTGTTCGTCTTTTTCTAACTTTGTTCTGTCTTGGGTAGCAGCAATTAATGTTGGGTTAGCTGTGTGTCTCTCTCTTAAGATTTGAGTGGCAAGGAATGGCTCCACATACCACTTCGTCATAAACCTCACAATCTAGTTTAGGGACAACTTCACCTTCACAGCGTTTGTTTGAGTATCCAATGTGAGCCAATTTGATGTATTATAAATGTTTCATGTGTTTTTGTTTATTATTTTGTGTTTAGTCATAATAAATCATATTGTTATTTTGGACAGAACTTTCATTCTGTTGATCGGTAGAGCAACCCTATCATTTCTCACTATGTTACTGAAATTTTCCTTTATTTAATAAATGTCTATCGAATTAAATTATTGCAGGTGCCAAACTCTTTTCTACTCCACTTGCAGGGTCTATTACAGTCAGTTCGCGTTTCTTTTTAATCCTTGTGCAACAGAAAAAGTCGGAATTAGAATAGGGGGGGGGGGGCTTAGAGCATCATTTATATATGAAGATTCTCGAAGAATTTAGTGTTAAATACACTGCTAGCCCCGGCACCTCGCAAGCGCAAGCTCTCCAGTTTTTTCAATATTTTCGTCGATTCCGGCAGTTGATGACGTCCAGACAGGTATGTCATCAATCGACATGTCGCCATTTTTAAATCAAGCAAACCACTCGTACACTTGGGTTTTTCCTATAGCTTCACCTTGGTAAGCTGTTTTCAACATTAAAACAGTTTTGGCACAATTTTTGCCGAGTAGAAAACAAAATTCCAAACGAAAGAAGAACAAACCAGCGGTAGCAAAACAGTCACTGGAGATGTACAGAACAAGCTAGGTTGCCAGGTTGACAACACAGACGGCACTGAACTGGCAATGGGTTGCGCTATACATGCCTATCGGTAGAAAATCATACTACAGAAGCTCCGCCCACGGCAACGAATTCCGTTTTTTTAGGTACCCCCTCGTATGTCACCATTTATATTTTAATGTATCTTGTATCGACAGGTAATCGACGTTGTAACAGGAAGTTTCCAGTTTTAATGTCTGCAAAAGTTTTAACGTTTGTTATCAGGTGTTATTACGAAGAATCTTCATATAAGTACATCTCCACAAGAAACTTTCAATAAACTAAATTTGATGAATAACCAAAAAACGAAAGTCACACGTAGTGTTGATGCGCCGAAAGTTCTAGTTACTTCGAGAGGAAACAGGTTACCTATTGTTCGCATACGTTGACTGCGTCAGATGTTTTCGATATGCATGAAGTTAACACCTATTAAACTCTTTGCAGCGTGTGCGGAAAATAGACAGGGAAAAGAGTTCTATGTTTTACGTATTGAGATTTTCTGGTGGAAATGGAAACTACGAGCGAAATTTTATATGGAGTGGTAAATAAACCACATTTTCTGACAATAACTATTCACTTCAAATCGGACCTGGATCTCAAATATGATATTATGCAACATTACAACTTCTCTGGATATTGACGCCATCTTAAAAAGTTAAGCGAACTTTGTACAATGTGTCACCAGCTTTGCACTTGAATGTACAGGGTGATTCAAAAAGAATACCACAACTTTAAAAATGTGTATTTAATGGAAGAAACATAATATAACATTCTGTTATACATCATTACAAAGAGTATTTAAAAAGGTTTTTTTCACTCAAAAACAAGTTCAGAGATGTTCAATATGGCCCCCTCCAGACACTCGAGCAATATCAACCCGATACTCCAACTCGTTCCACACTCTCTGTAGCATATCAGGCGTAACAGTTTGGATAGCTGCTGTTTAATACACCACCTGTCAGGAGGTTTAACACCATACTTTGTTCGAAATGCACGCTGAACAACTGTCGTCGATTCACTTCTGCCGTACTCAATAACACAAAAACCTTTCTGTTGAGCGGTCGCCATCTTAGCATCAACTGACGCTGACGCCTAGTCAACAGCGCCTCAAGCGAACAAATGTACAGCTAAATGAAACTTTATAGCTCCCTTAATTCGCCGACAGATAGTGCTTAGCTCTGCCTTTTGTCGTTGCAGAGTTTTAAATTCCTAAAGTTGTGGTATTCTTTTTGAATCACCCTGTATATTGCTTGCCAAACAGTAAATGTTTATATGCAGTGTCAACGTGATCACTGAACACAAATTTCTTATTGCTAACGCAATGCAGGGGCTTCATAGCTGGTATATTTTGAGGAAATGCATACAAACACATGTAACTCCTGGTTGCAGATTTCACAGAATCTTCCAGCTCTATTTGTGTAGGCTCCACCAGAATGTATTAACGTAGAGATTTTCATGAAGCAATCTTCAAGTGTCAGGGAAGTGAGCCACAATAGAGAATCGATTGAGGGTATGAGAACGTGAAACGAGACGTGCATAACGTACACCACACATATTTAAATTTCATATAATGGTGTATAATGGTGAGGAGTATTCTTGAACGCTTATTGTCATTCAATAAGAGAATATTACTTAGATGGTTCAAATGGCTCTGAGCACTATGAGACTTAACATCTGAGGTCATCAGTCCCCTAGAACTTAGAACTACTTAAACCTAACTAACCTAAGGACATCACACACATCCATGCCCGTGGCAGGATTCGAACCTGCGACCGTAGCGGTCACTCGATTCCAGACTGTAGCGCCTAGAACCACTCGGCCACTCCGGCCGGTTATAAATTACAGGGAAAGGAGAAAAGCTCTCGACCTAGCCAGTAAACGGCTATTGTTTGGTAGTGATATATTTTTATTTTTTAGTACTGGTCGAATTAAAATAAAATTTCATACAGAAAAAAAAGAAAAGATCCATGCATCTATGACACTGTTCAGTCTGTAATAATAAAAACGTATTATTTTTATTTGTATTTGATGTCTCGTATTTTTATATCAGTTTTTTAAATTTATTTTGAACCCACACATTTTCATATGAATAGAATTGAAACAGAAACATGTTATTTTTTTGAAAAACTATGAAAATGCGCTCCGAGCGTGGCCCGATGAGTTCTTCGCCTCAAAACTACGTGGTTTATATAGTCGCGGAATGGCAAAGTTACCCCACGGTTGACAGACTGTTGTAAACAGTGAAGGAGAATATGTTATTGATGACTGAAGTCTCTAGGAGTGTATCCGTTGTGTTTATTAAACTTATGGAAAAACGATACGAACTTGTGCGCCAACCCAATAATAACTAATAACCAGTGCTGTTTTTCTGGGGGAACGCTGGGGGATGCATACCACTAAACTTTTTCGTCGACCGAGGTAATTTTTTTACGATGTTGAGAACTTGGAAGAGTGTCAGAGATTTATTTCCCGGACGTAAATTTTTTATTTTTATTTTTTCGTGTTGGTAATTGCAATGCGAACGATACCAGTGCAGTTTTTGGGGGGAAAAGCGTGCCATTGACTGTTCAAGCATTTCAAAGCTGCGGCCAATATCATTTTTCTTTTTTCTTTTTTTTTTTTTGTAGTTCCACATGTTGATGACGTCATGGCTAAAAGCAGACGGGTGGAATCCCCTGCTTCAGTTATAAGTAATTTTCGCTGCATTATATCCAATGTCGGAGTACCCTCAAACTTTTTTTTAGAAAAAAAGCACTGCTAATAACCCATTACGTTGTATTGGTGGCCTCAATAAGGTTTGGGAAAAGACAGGCTTGATTAATAAAGTTTTCCAATTTCTGGTCAGTTTTTTGTGTTTCACTCGGAGGTATGTAAACGTGAGTAATCTGGTTATTTGTTGCACCAGCGCCTTCAACACTGGAGCGTGCCTCGTGAACAGTGCGGATGGCCGGACTGCCCGCCCGTACCTGAGGCAGTGTAAACAGGCAGGCATGCCCTCTTGGCTGCGCCGCAGGAGTTGCCCAGGCCGACAGCACGCCCCAGCCGCCTCAGCCGTGATTCCGCACTCGACTGCCGACATTGTCGCGTGGCTGCAGCCACGGGACACACGCCGGCGGGCATGTGCGCGGCTGTTTACAAGGCACCCTGTATGGCCGCCGGCCTTCCCATTGTGTGCCGCACACCTGCCGGAGGACCGCGGTCATTGTGTGCCCCTGGATAGCACGCCGCCTAATCCCGACCAGTGGACTCCTCGACAGTGGCGTTGTAAAACACACGACAAAACTCCCGACTTCTCTTCTTCCCTGGTAGCCGATCATGAACCACCAGGTTAGAGCTGCCCAAAATCGTACGTATTTATTCGCTTTATAAATTGAAACAATTTTTTTCTTGCTGCCGTGTGCATTTATATACGTCCCACGTGCGGTTCGCGAGACGGCCATGATCTCTTCAGTGCAGATGCGCGCTAGGCTCGAAATCTTACGGGAATCGGCGAAATACGAGGTTTCTCCGGAAAATACGTATAAAAGTTGAATAATAACTTTATTTTACAATTATTCAGGTATTAAAATATGGTGTCCTTCAAAGTACTCGCCCTGAGACGCGATACACTTCTGCCAACGCCGTTTCCACTGTTGATAACAATGCTGAAAGTCTTCAGTTGTGATGTTGTTCAGTTGCCGTGTCGTTTCCGCCTTGATGGCTTCCACGCCTCCCAAGTGCCGCCCCCGAAGCACCATTTTGCATTTCGGGAACATGAAGAAGTCGCACGGGGCTAAATCGGGTGAATAAGGCGGGTGGTCTGTCACGGTGATTGAGCTTGGGGCCAAAAACTCGCGCACAACGACCGACGTGTGAGCGGGCGCATTGTCGTGATGAAGGATCCACCTGCCCCCTCCGGTCGAACTCGGGCCACACGAGCTCTGAGACGTGTCAGAACTTCAACGTAAAAATTTCCGTTCACTCTCTGGCCGGGAGGGACAAATTCCTTGTGGACAATGCCCCTAGAATCAAAGTAAACAATCAACATTGTCTTCACATTAGACCTTGAGTTTCGCGACATTTTTGTTCTCGGTTCTCCTGCTAGTTTCCATTCCTTGCTCTGAGATTTGAGCTCCACATAGAATTCGTAAAACCAGGACTCGTCTCCAGTGATGACTCTGTTGAGAAAGTCCCCTCGTTCCTCTGCTTCCAACCAATCAAATGGTTAAAATGGCTCCGAGCACTATGGGACTCAACATCTGTGGTCATCAGTCCCCTAGAACTTAGAACTACTTAAACCTAACTAACCTAAGGACCTCACAGACATCCATGTCCGAGGCAGCATTCGAACCTGCGACCGTAGCGGTCACGCGGTTCCAACCAATCCTCACAGCACTCAACCCACTTTGCTTTCTGTTCTGGCGTCAAGAACTTCGGTACGGTTTTCGCACACAATTTCTCATTTCAAGTTTTTGTGTCAGGATTTCGTGAACGATTGTTTTGGGGATTGACAGCTCGTCAGCAATCATTCTCACTGTCAATGTACGGTCTTTAAGAACACAAACACGAATTAGTTCAACATTTGCATCGGAACTCGATGTCGACGGACGTCCTTCTTCTCGGCCATCCCGGAACCTTTTTAACCACTTGTTCACGGTTGGTTCCTTCAGAGAATTGTCTCCGTAAACCTGTTTCAAACACTCAAAAATCTCACGGCCATTCTTGCCTAGCTTTGCAAGAAACTTGACGCGCTGTTCCTCAATCAGAGAGAGCTCCATGCCGACGGCAGGTGAAAAAGGCTAACTGTCAACAAGCTGCCGCACACTCCCACCTTCACGCAGAGTGCTCTGACTCGAACTGAGCGTTGATGGGATTGATTACAGCAGTAGTCCCACCTGGCGGTGACTGCAACTTGTAACATAAAGACATTATTCAACTTTTATATGTATTTTCCGGACAAACCTCGTACCGCGGGTAATGAGGATCATGGGTAAGGGGCACTACATTTGTAGTATGTGAATAAGCTGAGAATCCGTGCAGTTGCAATGACACTTAGAACTACTTAAACCTAAGGACATCACACACATCCGTACCCGAGGCAGGATTCGAACCTGCGACTGTAGCAGCAGCGCGGTTCACGACTGAAGCGCCTAGAACCGCTCGGTCACAGCACCCGGCGATGATACAAGGATTATGAGCTACGTGGCGTATTTGCCAGCATACTGCTTTTATAATTTGGTGTCCTGTATTCAGTTTCCGCAGAAGTATACTGTTTTAAGTTCTGTGAAGTTTATGGCAGAGGGTACACCCCTTTGTAGCAGTCATGAGGGTTTCTTCCTGTTCTACTCAAGTATGGGGCGCGGGCATATGTTTAAATTCCTGCGGGTGCGTTGTAATTAATCTAATCTTGTCTTTGCTAGTATACTCCTAGATTCACCATTAAAGGTGGGTCTTGAAACTTTGCAAGTAGGCTTTCTCCGGATGGTGTCTGCCAGTTCAGTTTTTTCAACATATCTGTGACAGTCTTGCAAGGGGCAGACATTTAGTTTGACTCTTGGTGCTGCCCTTCTCTGTATACGTTCAATATCCCCCGTCAGTCCTGTTTGGTACGTGACGCACGAACTTGAGCAGTAATCCAGGATGTGTCGCACGAGTTATTGCTAACCAATCTGCTTTGTAGTCTAATTGCGTTTCCTCAGTATTCTACCACTAAACCGAAGTCTGATACCTATTTTAGCTACCAACGTGCCTATAAGATCACCGGCCAGAGTGGCCGAGCGGTTCTAGGTGCTACAGTCTGGAACCGCGCGACCGCTACGGTCGCAGGTTCGAATCCTGCCTCCGGCATGGGTGTGTTTGATGTCCTTAGGTTAAATAGGTTTAAGTAATTCTAAGTTCTAGGGGACTGATGACCTCAGAAGTTAAGTCCCATAGTGATCAGAGCCGTTTGAGACACTTGAACCTATGGTATCTTTCCAAAAATGGGTCAAATGGCTCTGAGCACTATGGGACATAACATCTATGGTCATCACTCCACTAGAACCTAGAACTACTTAAACATAACTAACCTAAGGACATCACACACATCCATGCCCGAGGCAGGATTCGAACATGCGACCGTAGCGGTCACGCGGTTCCAAACTGAAGCGCCTAGAACCGCTCGGTCACTGCGACGGCTGGGATCGTCCCATTTCAAGTCATATCATATCAGATACATCATCACTTGTAAACTTAAAGCTTTTCTCGTGGTATACGCTTTATTCGAACATTTTATAAATTGTTTTTGTTTAGGAGGAAATTACATATTTGAAGCCCTGTTTTCAATGTGTTAAGCACGCGTAAATCCATTGACGCATCTGGGTGTTTTTAGGGATTTTCTCCACGCAGCTTTGAGAGTCGCCAATGAAGTTAATTCACCTTTTCCTCGCATGCCATATTCGGAAATAAAATCTGTGTGTGTGTGTGTTGCGCAAAATGTTCCGTGTGATAGTTTTGCAGCACTCACAATCCACGATGGAAGCACCACTGGGTTTACGTTGGCGCTCGTGTCTTTAATCTCAGATCTGTGTAGTTATTACACAGCCTTCATCCGAGTTGAGAGTTTGGTGGATGGAAGAAGAGAGAAAGGGCACGACACGAGTCGAGGATATACGAGAGCATCGAAAGGCTAGCACCAAGAGAGAAGTAAGAGCGAGCTCGAGAACTTTCCGGTTGAGGACAAAAAGAAAAAGTAAGCCAGCATAGTGTCTACGTGACTGATTTCTTTTGCTGTGGTTGGTTTCTGATAAAGCGACGTCTCCTGCGGAAAACACTTCATCACACTGGTAGCGAATGTGCTTAATACGCGGTTCGGACTCGTCGGCAAACTGTTTACAGGAAAGGGCTGGAAAAATTCCGCAAGGACAGCCAGCTGCCAGAACCGGAAACGAGACGCCGTTAATCTGTAGAAGGAGACAGGACAGAATCTTCAGGGGGGCTTCTCACGGAGGAGACAGGGAAACCCGTCAGATCTGTTAAGCCCTCTAGGAGTGTTTAAGACAGAACTAATCTACGGTCTGCGCAGCATGATGAACAACCGCCAGCTGCTAGCCATGGGTTCACCGTTCTCTTACTGCAAGTCCGAAAGCAGCGCAATTGGCTCCATGGGCATGCTGAACATCAATCCGTCAGAGAATCGATGACGGTAAGTTTCTAATGTAACACTGCTAATTGCAAATCGCCAGCTCGGACCCATGATAGTAAAACAAATCCCAACACACCTTCTGACGCACTTAATATGGAACACCGATGGATGCGATACGGGTTGTCGCCGGCTGTTTTGAAACTTCAGCTACACTGGTTACTACAAGTTCAGTCCAACGGTGCTGTTTTTTGCTGGACTGCTCTTTGTTAACATTGTCTCTCGCAAATCAGGCGCCTCACACAGACAGTAAGTACTCTTTCATGTTAACTATGATAAGAAATCGCTACAAATATGATACTAATACATTTGCCGGCGTCCGCACCTCGTGGTCGTGCGGTAGCGTTCTTGCTTCCCGCGCCCTGGTTCCCGGGTTCGATTCCCGGCGGGGTCAGGAATTTTCTCTGCCTCGTGATGTCTTGGTTTTCTGTGATGTCCTTAGGTTAGTTAGGTTTAAGTAGTTCTAAGTTCTAGGGGACTGATGACCATAGATGTTAAGTCCCATAGTGCTCGGAGCCATTTGAACCATATGCCGGCCGGAGTGGCGAAGCGGCTCTAGGCGCTACAGTCTGGAACCGCGCGACCGCTACGGCCGCAGGTTCGAATCCTGCCTCGGGCATGGATGTGTGTGATGTCCTTAGGTTAGTTAGGTTTAAGTAGTTCTAAGTTCTAGGGGACTTATGACCATAGATGTTAAGTCCCGTAGTGCTCGGAGCCATTTGAACTAATACATATGTTTTTGGATAGGGTCCGCCTTTAGCAAAACATAATTTTCTTTTTTAGCCCAAACACGTGCATCTTAGGTGGGCTTTTATTTTTGTGGCTGTTAAAGATAAAGAACGTTCTTCACTGTTTGTATACATACAAATATTAGTTTTTAAATCGTATTACAGGTATTTGCGCCGTCCGGGGTGGCCGAGCGGTTCTAGGCGCTACAGTCTGGAACCGCGCGACCGCTACGGTCGCAGGTTCGAATCCTGCCTCGGGCATGGATGTTTGTGATGTCCTTAGGTTAGTTAGGTTTAGGTAGTTCTAAGTTCTAGGGGACTTATGACGTCAGCAGTTGAGTCCCATAGTGCTCAGAGCCATTTTTGAACAGGTATTTGAAGAAACACGTAAAATTATGAATTCATACCTTTTTTCACATGGTGTGGTTTTCCTGATGTAATATGTTTCTACAGTGACTGTTTTGTTTCACTGTTTGTCGCCTGCAACCACTTACACCTTAAAGCAGACAAATTATTTAAGCCAAAATTACGATTTGGAAATTGTTATGGCTGTGTCTGAAATTCATTTATTCTCTCTCTCTCTCTCTCTCTCTCTCTCTCTCTGTGTGTGTGTGTGTATTTACATTATGTTTAACTTACGGTCTCTTTTTCCTCATGTTCATCGCTGTCAAACACTATATATTGAGCTGTCACTGTTCAAATGGTTCAAATGGCTCTGAGCACTATGGGACTCAACTGCTGAGGTCACTAGTCCCCTAGAACTTAGAACTAGTTAAACCTAACTAACCTAAGGACATCACAAACATCCATGCCCGAGGCAGGACTCGAACCTGCGATCGTAGCGGTCTTGCGGTTCCAGACTGCAGCGCCTTTAACCGCACGGCCACTTCGGCCGGCGCTGTCACTGTCACTGTTTCACTGTTTACCACCTGTAAAAACAAACATGGCTGACAGTGGAACAGTTTGGAGGTGTAAAAACAAAATGGCTGACGGTGGAACAATTGAAGGTGTTCCTGGCGGTTGTTCTGAATCTTTCTGAGGTGTTTGTGCATTTGTGTGTGTGTGTGTGTGTGTGTGTGTGTGTGTGGGAGAGAGAGAGAGAGAGAGAGAGAGAGAGAGAGAGAGTACATTGAGGATTTTTCATTATTATTGTTATTACTTTTTGCGTGTGTGTGTGAAAAGGGAGAGAGAGAGAGAGAGAGAGAGAGAGAGTGACAGTAGATTTGAGGATTTTTTTTTGTGTGTCGGGGGGGGGGGGGAATGTGGGTAAGGGGGGGGGTTAGAGCTCTATAGGTTGGTCTTGTCCAATAATTCTTTCAGGGCAGAGAATAGAGTTCCATTGCCGGAGCTGTGTATTCATTATCACAAGTTTATCACAAGTAATAAATGAATACACAGCTCACTGCAATGGAACCTCTGTTCTCTGCCCTCAAAGAATTATTAGACAACCACACCATGTGAAAAAAGGTATGAATTCATAATTTTATGTGTTTTTTCAAATACCTGTAATTACGTTTTAAAAACTAATATTTACATGTATACAAACAGTAAAGATCTTTATCTTTAACAGCCATAAAAATAAAAACCCACTGAAGATACTGCAGCTGCAGTGAAAAATGTTTGGGTTAAAAAACAAAATTGTGTTTTGCTGAAGGCGGACCCTATCCAAAAACATATGTATTGTTAAAGCAAACACGGGAAAAAAGAGCTTCAACCACACTAATATTAGGAACACTAATATTAGGAACATAATCCATAGCGACACCTTTCGGGAGTCAAGCTCCCATCATCGGGCTGCCTTACACAAGAAATACATTTCAAAAATCCTCGAGCTTAAAATTTAAAAAATAAAAATAAAAATCTGACATGAAGTCCTCGCCTTATTTGTAAAATGGCATGACCAGATTCCTTGCTCCCCTTATCCATGTTACCACATATTCAACACGCTTCCGTAAAGCGGTAAACACCGGTCGCATCAATTGTCTCTCCGTGCACCACTAGCTCAAAAACATGTGTTCTGATATAACAGACTGAAGTGAGCTATCAGTCGTTTCATAACATTTGAAAGGTGTTAGAAAGGGAGGTCTGCTGAAGTACATTTTATGTAGGATTAACTTAGAGAGCCGGATGATGGAAGTTTAATTACCGAAACGCGTTGCTGTCGATTATTTCCCAGTACTAGCGGTTCTGTGCTAAACTATTTATAACAGCTGCCTCCTGTCCTTAAGATACACAATATCAGAAAAATTGATAAGAATTGTATCAGAAGTGTAAAAGGCGTATGATCCATTTTGGCGTTAATGTGTCGCTGACGCCGGAAGATGCAAGTGAAAGCCGTCCATTAGCAAACGTCTTAGAAATCATTTATCTTTACACGAGTTATTGGCTGCAAAGACACATTATGGACGGATTTCATCTGGTACAAACACCAGGTGCCTATGCTCTGCGGCCTCTCAGGGGCATAATCAGTCTTAAAAGACGTGTAGCGTCGGCGAACATTTTGTCTGTAAATAAAGTTATTCCCCACGTGTGATATACTAAATATGGTTTGTGTGTGTGCATGCGTCTGTGTGTATATGTATGTATGTGTATGTATGTGTGTGTGTGTGTGCGCGCACGTGACGCGCGCGCGCGCGCGCGCGCGCGCGCGTGTGTGTGTGTGTGTGTGTGTGTGTGTGTGTGTGTGTGTGTGTGTGTGTGTGTGTGCGTGTGTGCAAAATTTTTCTTCATGTTGTTGCTTAAGAAAGCATTTCAATCATTAATAATAGCTTATTACCTTTACTATATGGATCAAACGAAATATATGTGAGAAAATGAGTGATTATCAAATCTGGATGCTATTCTCGTTCATTCCACTGTAATTATAAAGAACATTTACGGTGTACAACAGTATTATATTCCCAGAGTTGTGAGATGCCATCGGTGCAGAGGATAAAAGGTTTTTGGACTTGTTTGATCCCGTCTGTTACATCCTCCTGTGTTGAGCCTTCTCTGCTCATTGTACTGTACTTGCTTCTTCTATTGGCTATTTTGCATTTTCTAATGTTTGGCAGCCCATACAATCCCTTTACTGCTCATTCCAACACCAGTTTAAGTACACGTGCATGCCATAGTAGCTGTTCCATCACCTGCTCCGTGCCTTATTTTGAACCTTTACCGTAGGCTTCTGTTCTCACCTGTGCTTCCTAAAACGCGTTCATTTCCTTAAACCACGTGAAAATCG
Source organism: Schistocerca nitens (assembly GCF_023898315.1). Lineage (NCBI taxonomy): Eukaryota > Metazoa > Arthropoda > Insecta > Orthoptera > Acrididae > Schistocerca > Schistocerca nitens. The sequence goes on from NC_064614.1 coordinate 1,127,018,983, forward strand.
GCTGATTTTCTCAGCGAAGACAATAGGTCGATCCTGTAATCTTTTTCAGAATGAGATATTGCTCTGTTACGAGTGTGATAGATTCTAACAACGATCACAAACTGAAATAGTACCGGGATGGTACGGGGTTTATTTGCAGAGTTTACGTTAGATCCTACGCAATGATCAGTTACTGATTGCAAGAGCCGCTATTCGAACCGCCAGTATTTGGTGAGCGCGGATGACGTAATCGCCGGAACGATTCTGTCTGGGCAATGGAAGCTTCAGAACCGTTCCGCCAGCAGCGCGAGACGGGGAAGAGAAGCAGCGGCAATTACTGACGTGGCCTTCAGCGCAGTGAGCGTCTGATGGGACACAAGCAAATAGCGCCGCACACGACTCGCGCCCTTATAATTACTTAGCGCCTCAGTCTGCGCACGTAGCCCCGATGGAGACTGCCGGGACGACTTAATGACAGAGTAGCGACTTCACAAAACCTCACTAACCTTAACTTGGCACGCCTCTTCCTACGTATGCCATCCTGGGAGAAAGGTACGTAACTCAAACTTTGTAGCATGGTAAAAATAATTAAGAGATCACGTTCTGTAGTTAAAAGCTTTTAATTCTCACCGATACTAGGGTCACTCCAAAAGAAATGCGCACTATTCTTGTAAAAATACAGTTTTCATTCTACATGTGTGAAAGTTTTACAGTGTGTAGATACATCCTTCCCGCTCGTTTTCAAACTTAGTTCATCCTGTTCCCGTGAGTGGCGGTGTCGCAGCATGTCTTCAAGATGGCTGCTACACTTGACATTCGTCAGAAGCAACGTGCTGTCATAGAATTCCTGTGCTGTGAAAACGAGACAGTGGGAAACATCCACAAGAGGTAGAAAAAGGTGTATGGAGATGCTGCTGTAGATCGCAGTACAGAACGTCTGTGGGCAAGCAGGTTACGTGATGAAAGCGGGCACGGCAATATTGAGGATTGTCCTCGCAGCGGCAGGCCTCGTGCTGCACACACTCCAGACAATGTGCAGAGAGTTAACGAAATGGTGACTACTGACACGCGCATCACAGTGAACGAATTGTCACGCTACGTTGGGATAGGGGAAGGAAATGTTTTGCAGAATACTGAAAGTGTTGGCGTTAAAAAAGGTTTGTGCCAGGTGGGTACCCAGGATGTTGACAGTGGCTCACAAAGAAACAAGAAAAACGGTATGCAGCGAACTTTTGGAACAGTACGAGAATGGTGGAGATGAATTTATTGGAAGAATTGTGACAGGTGATGAAACATGGTTCCATCATTTTTCACCAGAGACGAAGAGGCAATCAGTGGAGTGGCATCATGCAAATTCACCCAAGAAGAAAAAATTCAAAACCACACCTTTTGCTTGAAAAATTATGGCGACGGTGTTTTTCGATTCCGAAGGACTCTTGCTTGTGGACATCATGCCAAGTGGAACCACCATAAATTCTGATGCATATGTGACGACACTGAAGAAACTTCAAGCTCGACTGAGTCGTGTTCGACCACATCGGCAAAAGCAGGATGTTTCACTGTTGCACGACAATGCACGGCCACATGTCAGTCAAAAAACCATGCAAGCGATCGTAAAACTCGGATGGACAACACTGAAACACCCGCCTTACAGCCCTGACCTGGCTCCGTGTGACTATCATCTCTTTGGGAAACTGAAAAATCTCTTCGTGGAACAAGGTTTGAAGATGATGACTCCCCTGTGCACGCTGCCACACAGTGGCTCCAACAGGTTGGTCCAGAATTTTACTGTGCGAATATACAGGCGCTGGTTCCAAGATGACGTAAGGCAGTTGAGAGGGATGGAAATTATGTGGATAAATGAAAATATTGTTCCTAAAGGATGTATCTACACACTGTAAAACTTTCAAACATGCAGAATAAAAGATTGATTAAAAAAAATGTGCATTTCTTTTGGAGTGACGATCGTATATCTGCCCGGATAGACGTGCGCATTACCACAAAGCTTCCGTGATTGGGAGAGGCAGTTTTGGCGTTTTCCCACAACCGACCACGCGAATACCAGTGTTGGTACCCACGTCTCGTTTCAGTTACTTGATTCCAAACATCAGAAAACGTTCGCACACTTCCACTTGGGAAACACTAGACACAGTCCAGTCGGGAAAAGGTGGTGACAGAAAGAGCATCCAGTCAACCTCTACCGCTAACATTGTCACGTCCAATAATTGACATACCGACCTCATGACGATACGCGGATAAAGGCCAGGAAAAAGGAAAAGAACTGCCATTTACGTCATACAGAGGAGGATTAAAATGAATCGACATTTCTTCATATTAATGAGAAACTAAGACGTGTGTGAGAAAAGTAATGAGACTGATTTTTTATCTACCAAAGTTTTTATTTTTTTCAAACAACAGTATTGTCCCTTTCAAGGGACGATGTTTTCCTTGGTTTTTGGAAGTTGTAGGTCTCCATGAGAGAGGTTCATCTTCAATGTGTTCTCGATCTCCCAGAAATGATTTGTGCCAGGGTAAAACTCGTGCTGTTGATAAGGAGTGTCCCCCATAGGCCTGTATCGTCTTTTCAAAGGCCACATTCGCGGATTCCCCAACACTGAACTTTATGGCATATTGTTGCTCTAAATTTCGCTACTCCATTTTCGTAACACACGACAAAAACACAACTTCACTGATGGAGTTCGCAAAAATCACATGTGGCTGTTCAGAGCTAAAACTCGGACTGAGCATCTGGAAGGGATGAAAACTGTGGTCTACCCAAGCAGAACAACACAGCGTTGCCAGATCGCTCGCAGTGTTGCCAGTCTCGTTACTTCTCTCACACACCCCATATATCTACATTTGTGCTCCGAAAGCCACTTTACGGCCTGAGCTGGGCTGTGCTTCTGCTGCCAACTATGGCTTCCTCCTTTTCCTGTTCCATTCACGAATAGTATGTATGAAGTAGTATTGGTATGTCTCTGTAAGAGACGTGTGAAGCTTCTACCGAGGAATACCTAAGTGGACATGTAAAGCACGTAATGAAGAAGTGCTAAATAGAATAGGCGAGGAAGAGCCTTCCCAGAAGGAGCGACAGGTTACTGAAATATGTACTACGGCAGCCTAAATGGTGAATTTGTTGCTTAAATGAGTAGTAAGGGGGAGGAGGGAAAGACGAGACTATAGAAGATTTGGGTGTAGTGGTTGCATAGAGACAAGGAGATAAGAACAATATAGTGAATGATGGAGCTAGCATCAAACCAGTCGAAAAGTGATCACTTAAAAAAAAATCACCATTTCTCCGAAAGAGTAATCTCTAGAAATAGTCATGACTGGTGTTGACGTAGTTTGCCGCACGGGATTAGCCGAGCGGTCTTGGGTGCTGCAGTCATCGACTGTGCGGCTGGTCCCGGAGGAGGTTCGAGTCCTACCTCGGGCATGGGTGTGTGTGTTTGTCCGTAGGATAATTTAGGTTAAGTAGTGTGTAAGCTTAGGGACTGATGACCTTAGTAGTTAAGTCCCATAAGATTTCACACACATTTGAACATTTTTTTTTTTTTTTTTTGTTGACGTAGTTTCAAGACGAATCCCACTCGTCTTTAGTACGATTACGATTCATGTCCAGGGAGCTAGAAGACTATTCTATCCGAGTGACGTTCACGTATTACACTATGAAATGAGTCCTGTTGTGATAACTCCCACAGAAGAGGAAAGCATTGCCACTGCCATAAAAAAAAAAAATCTTCCAAAGACCTTCGACCTATAAAAGAAGCTTTTCAAATTAGTTTTAGGTCCGTAAGATCGTCGCTCCATCAGTTTTTCACCACAGTACGACATACACTGCTGAGAAAGGAGGGGCTGATTTATGGTAACTCTCTCCCCAGCTGTAACGACGACGGTTGTTGAGCTCCGCATCAAAACGTGATTCCTCAGCGAATTCTTCACAGCCCCGTCACAAAGCATGTTGCCGTTTAGGACCGCACTGTCCTCATCAAATGTCACTGAAATTAAAATGTGTGGTTATTATTAAAAACTAAATTACACAACATACTAAAAATTCTCATTTTTCCAAATTTTTGAAAGCATTATTACGTTTGTCGCTTCAATCGCTAAAACGCCTGACTCGGAAGCAAAGGTTGCTAAGGCACACCTGTCGGTGCTGTTGGACTCACAAGATAGCCGTTTCGAATACTGGTGGTGGCGGACGAGGGGAGGTGGACCGGCCGGCGTGACAGAGCGGTTCTAGGCGCTATAGACTGAAACCGCGCGGCCGCTACGGTCGCAGGTTCGAATCCTGCCTCGGGCATGTATGTGTGTGGTGTCCTTAGGTTAGTTAGGTTTAAGTAGCTCTAAGTTCTAGGGGACTGATGACTTCAGAAGTTAAGTCCTATAGTGCTCAGAGCCATTTTGATTTGGAGGGGAGGTGGTGGCGTAACGATCCTGATAACTAGTCTTTGCTCCACAGTCCCAGATTAAATTCCAAACCTCTCCACAGTGTCTCATGAAACGGGGACATGTGCCATGGTCGACGGTGACCCGTCGAACGTACGGGGACGTAAGGTTCTGATCGCTCTAAGCACTATGGGACAATATCTGAGGTCATCAGTCCCCTAGAACTTAGAACTAACCTAAGGACATCACACACATCCATGGCCGAGGCAGGATTCGAACCTGCGTGGTTCCGGACTGAAGCGCCTGGAACCGCTCGGTCACAGAGGCCGGCGGGGACGTAAGGCTCGGGGGTCCCTTTGATGCTATTCATCATCATACGATACAAATATTACACTATAAATGCATTCACTGCACTTACTTACACTCCACAAATAGACTTGCGACACATCCGTTAACATATCAGCAAGGAACTGGGCCAATATGTGCGGAGGAAGAAAACCCTTTCCGACATTTTGTGACAAGTTTTTAAATGAATTCTGGTCGAAAAGTAAGCAGGACCAGGTTAAGCAAAGCATATTGATGATGCCAAATTGTAACGAAGGTGGTATAAGAGATCGAGTGGCGTGCTATCAGGAAATGCTGAGTCGAAATAGGTATTTGGATGTGCCATACGAACCTGGTGAGGTCATTAGGATCTGTATAACGAAGTTGCCAGTGAAATTGCGCAGAGATATAGTGATAGCAGGCATAGGCTTAGACGATTCTGCGTCATTTCAGCACTTGTTACAGGAACGGGGTAATGAGAGCAACATCGTAAACGGAGACACGACTCATAGGTCATACAGAGTCGAGGATAGGAACGGCAGAAACTATCAGAATGTCAGGAGAGCATGAAATCCTGGCATTTCATTCTTGTCATAATGGATTGATGGATAGGAGAAACTAATCCAACATATCAGCCCTTAGCATGTTGCCTTAAAACACATGCCATGCAACATTTAATTTTTTAGCTAGAGAAAGGCTGCGACCGCTAATTTTTGTTAAACAGCGCACAGTTATATTTCAGAGACAAGTGTCCGAGAAAGGTTCTTCCTTCTTCTTGAAAATGACTTTTTACGTTCGTTCCCTAACGTAGAATCAATATCTTGAGAAAGAGGTGGGGACAGAAAGGCACTCAAACCGCTTTGCTGCTGAATTCCTCACATATCGCACTTCGAGGCACTGAGCGATACGCGACACGTGACTTAAGAAAGTCTGATTAGTCACGTACTGCTGTATGCTTGCGGTGTTTAACGACGACGGAACACTTACAGGAGTACGTCCAGGGATTAATAGGTCGCCTCAGTGCACTAGACGGGTTTATCGGTACTGGAGTAGGTCCCATGGGATGAAAGAGGAAGGAGTGATCTCGCTTACTAACTTGTGTCACATTTGATGCGCTGTTCATGGGAAACTGAATTAACGATTCTAGTTATTGGGCTTCACAAGAGGTAAGGGAACTGCTTGCTTCTAACAATATGCATAAATTTGCCAGTGAGTTTGCTGAACATGTAGGCAACTCAACATTACTAAGTTCGTAGCTTGCTAGTGGCGCCATAATATTATAGGAATAAGAGTGAAGTTGTACAAGAAATGCAGGACAAATGTCTATACAGTTAGAGGTAAGCTCACCAGGCAAAAAATTAGTCATCCCAGTGCTTACGCACAGAGGAACCGTTAAGCCTTAACAGTTGACGCAGCGGTCGAGTCACGTGCTCAAGCGTTGTAAGTAGGCTGTTTAAGTTTTTATGTTGGCAGCGCCACGTAGCGCTCTGTATTAAAATCGCTAACTGCGCTGTGTGAAATGGTTGGTTGGACTCGTTGTTGGAAGTTTTTCGCCAGTGTAGTATTGGGCAGTTGGTGGTGAGCCGCCAGCAGTGGTGGATGAGGGGAGAGAGATGCCAGAGTTCTGTGATGTTAATAGGAGCGGACGATCTGGACGTGTGTCCGTCAGAAAAAGAAATTTTCTTAAATTGGATGTCATATTATGACTTTTGAACACTATTAAGGTAAATACATTGTTTGTTCTCTATCAAAATCTTTCATTTGCTAACTATACGCTTATCAGTAGTTAGTGCCTTCAGTAGTTAGAATCTTTTATTTAGCTGGCAGTAGTGGCGCTCGCTGTATTGCAGTAGTTCGAGTAACGAAGATTTTTGTGAGGTAACTGATTCATGAACGGTTAGGTTATTCTTAGTCAGGTCCATTCCTTTGTAGGGATTATTAAAAGTCAGACTGCGTTGCGCTAAAATATTGTGTGTCAGTTTAGAAATGATCAGAATAAGTAAAGAGAAAACAGTCTCAGTACGTTCAGTTTTACTCTGGAGTTTGAAAATCAAGTAACGTGGAAGTTTTACCAGCACAGCCATTCTGTTCATTCAAAGGGGAAGTCTGACCGTGCGCGAACTACCTTCACGTGAGCATAAGTCAGTAGTGATCAGCGAAACATTTATGTTTCAATCGGAAATATTACGGAAACATGTTTAAATGTAAGGATGTCGGAGTGTCAACAAGGAGAAATCGTGTCTGGCCGTGCCCATGCCCACGGTGTGAGAAACTGCTGGATTTATTGGTGTTTCGCGGCGCACTGTTCAACGTGGTGTGCGTAACACAAGTGGCCACGAAACATGACTGAGAAGGACCGGAGGTGCGTTTCACAGCCTGTGAATCAAAATCGCTTCCAAACCCTACAGAAATTGCTGTATGCAATGAATGATCCCCACCCGTTGGCGAGAGAACACTGCCATGCGGACTGCAGAAAACGAACATGTGGAATCGGTCACCTTCCAAGAGGCCATAGCTCACACAAGAAACGACCACAGCGAAGTTATCAGGCTGGAAGAGTGTATGATTTTCTGAACATTCCCACTACCCACTACTTCTTGACTGGCCTGCAAAATCAGCTGACTTCAAATCTATTGAAAATCTATGGACCATGTTGGAACAGCGGGTAAGCCAATATCAGCATCTCCCCGATTTGGTGGAATTGCTCGATCAAATCCCCAGCGAGTGGCTTATCCTGGATATGACGTCCCTGCACAACCTTGAGGACTCAGTTCTTAACCAAGTGCAGGCGTTTATCAAGTCCAGGGGCGGAATTACTCAGTATTAAATGACACTTGTAATGATTTATCTAGGAATGACTAATTTTTGTTTGGTGAACGTATATAGCAGCCATATTATGAGTGTTCATCAGAGTGTGGCTTTCGTTAGGTTCTTTAAGGAAGAGTAGGAGTCCTTCGAGCACGTTCGTCATTGGAAAGGAAGATTAATATTTAACCTCCCTTCGATAAGGAGACCATTAGAGGCGAAACACAAGCTCGAATTTGGGAAGGATGGGGTAGGAAATCGACATTTCTCTGAAGAGATTTAGGAAAACTCCGACAACTTGAAAGGCCGAACGCGGATTTGGATCCTGGTCTAGTATCATAACCACTGTGCCACCTCGCTATGTAATACGAATAGGTGTGAGCTTTATCTATGCCCTTAGTATGTGTCGATACGGAGGCCGAATTGGTACGGATAGAAACGAATGTATGGGATCACGGGGGAGGAAAATGTATTGATTTGCTGTGGTCGTGGTGGTCTAGTGGGTAGAGCATTAGACTCCGGCAACTGAGGTCACATGTTCAGTTTCAGATAGGGGGCGTGGATTTTTCCTCGTTCCAGTCCCTCCCGGACGGCCCGAGTGTCCACTGAGTCTGTTAACAAATGAGTACCGGCGGTAAAAGGCGGCTGGAGCACTGATCTCGTTGCCCTCCCCCCCACCCCCGCCCCACCCTCCCGTTCCCCTTAGTGGCGCGGCGAAGAAAGGCTGTACTCAACTTACAGTCTGGCCATTACCCGATCACAGGATGTGGGTCGCAGAACTTATCGTTACCCTTTAGCTTATTGATTTGCTGGTCGACGAGAAGCAGCCTTTTAATCCAAGGCTACTATCCTATCTCTGGCGCCAGAAAAGCGGTCGTCAGCGAGACAAGTTCAGTGATATTAAATTTTTCCATCTAATAAGAAATAAGAGAGTAAAAATAGGTTACATTCCTTGTGGTGCACTATCCAAAAACGGCAACAACAACACTAAAAATAATATTTTTAGTGTTCCGTAGCCCAATAGCAGAAACGGGATCTTTTTACAGGACACTTTGTTGTCCGTCTGTCTGTTTCTCTATCGAGAGCTCTTTCTGTGAGGAACAGATAGGCGTAGCATTTTGACATTTACGTCAAATACTATAAGACCTTTAGTTCCTTGGCGGTGTAAAACTTAAAACTTGTAGCTTCCAAGTCTCTGCAACATAAAAAATATGGTCATTTATGTCACAGATTCTGGTATTCGCAGACCCACTCATCAAAACCTTTTGGAAAAAACGACATTTTGTCCATGGAGTGAGTGATTGATTACTTTGTAAATTTTTTTTGTTTATTTATAGACGGAGTCACATTTTTATGACACTGTCATAACCGGTTTCAGCCATACAATGACCATTTTCAGATTCTAAAGGTGGCGTACACTGAAAACAGGTTCATGCGTTGTTTGACAACGCATGAACCTGTGTTCAGTGTATGCCGCCTTTAGAATTTAAAGATGGTCATTGTATGGCTGAAACCGGTTATGACAGTGTCATAAAAATGTGATTGCGTCTATAAATAAACAAAAAATTTTCATCAAAACCTATCGCTCACGCCGCGTTGGAGCAAAATCATGGAATTTGGCATGAAGCAAAGCTTTACAGTACATGTAAGAGAAAAAAAAATCCGAAAATTGTTGAATTACAATTATAACACACAAAAAATACCTTTTTGCCATTAGAACTGACATTGCTTTGATCATCTGTCGAGAGCATAACAGAACGCAAACATAATTTGTGGCCATGTTTTACTAAGTCAATAAAATATATTTTATTAAGTCTCACAAACTACTGTACAGATTTCGATACGGTGTTTCTTAATAATATACTGATTTACGAGGAAACTTCGCGAATTTTTTATAAATATTTCGTGACAAATTTGCTGAATTATGAAGTATTAGTTCAACGAAAAACTAGCCAAAGTTGCAAATTTCACTTTTTTGTTCACACGACCACTAGTTTCGGACCGAGACGCATTTTCAAATCATCGTAACATAGTCAAAAATGGTATTTCCGAAAATGCAAAAACTATGTTATAATTAGTTTCGGGCTGAGATCTAATTTCAAATGGTTCAAATGGCTCTGAGCACTATGGGACTCAACTGCTGTGGTCAAAAGTCCCCTAGAACTTAGAACTACTTAAACCTAACTAACCTAAGGACAGCACACAACACCCAGCCATCACGAGGCGGAGAAAATCCCTGACCCCGCCGGGAATCGAACCCGGGAACCCGGGCGTGGGAAGCGAGAACGCTACCGCACGACCACGAGATGCGGGCTAATTGCAAATGGTCGTAACATAATCAAAAACAGCATCTTCGAACATGCAAAAACTATGTTATTCCGACCGGCATCCGATTACAGATCGTCGCAACATAATCAAAAATCGTATTTCCGAAAATGCAAAAACCATGTTATAACTAGTTTGTGGCCGGGATCCAATTTCATGTCATCGTAACATAATGAAAAATGATATTTCCGAAAATGCAGAAACCATGTTGTAACTAGTTTCGGGCGGGGATCCATTTTCAGATCATCGTAACATAATCATGGTTTTTGCATTTTCGAAAATACCGCTTTTGACTATGTTACAATGTTTTGAAAATAGGCCTCGGCCCGAAACTAGTCATCCAGTGAATAAAAAAGTGAAATTTGCAACTTTGGCCGTATTTTTGTTGTACTGATTAACAGAAGTTGCTGACCTACAATTATTCCAGCACGCTAGAAGTTTGTATGGAGAATAGTTTAACAGCCTCTGTGAAAATGACGCCATTACCACCCGGTGAACGGCAGAACTCCTTGGACCCATAGTCAAGTCCGTACGGAGTCCTCACAGTGCGAATCCCAGTAGCACTCGGCCAAGTTTTTTACTTGTATTTGCTTGTTAGACATATAAGAGAGTTATTTGGCTGAATTTATGCAATCAAGATCTCCTTGAGGCTAAAAACATTATAGTTTCATTTCAGAAAACAGGGTCCTGTACCTCACTGGTTAGTACAATTACGAAAATATGTTGATTTGGCGAGCCCTTGGTCATATTTCATTATGATAGAAACAGCTTGCAAACGTCTTTAAAGGGTCAAAGGTTAACTGGCATGAGAACGTTTGGCGCCACACCTTGTCTAAACTGGCCACGAAAGTGTCCTCGACAGCTTGTGTCAACGTATATGAACAGCAAATATTTAAACTACTTAGTGTTCAAATGGTTTAAATGGCTCTGAGCACTATGGGGCTTAACATCTGAGGTTCAAAAATGGCTCTGAGCACTATCGGACTCAACTTCTGAGGTCATCAGTCCCCTAGAACTTAGAACTACTTAAACCTAACTAACCTAAAGACACCACACACATCCATGCCCGGAGCAGGATTCGAACCTGCGACCGCAGCGGTCACGCGGTTCCAGACTGTAGCACCTAGAACCGCACGGCCACACCGGCCGGATTACAGGCTACCGGTCCATTCTGTGAAAACTCCACATGAGTAGCGTTTTACATTTCCTCTATATTTGCTGTTCAAGTTTTAGGTGATTCACCCTGTATAGCATGTAGTGTTGAGGTGTGATGGCTCCGCCAATCATCCACTGGTGGTGTATTTCGGGCTTACAAGGAGACGGCACGACCGTGGGGTCGAGGATTTGTCCGAAATTTTGTGTGGTGAAAGAGGACCCCTAACACCTCACGTGGTTAAAATATTAGGACGCACTACTCGGCAAATCCCGAGAAAAATCGATCCAAAGTTTCTTAGGTGCCTTATGAGTATAAAATGTTAGTCCATTGCCGAGCCGCCGTCTGGGCTACATTATTAGCGGTAGGACCCTTACGCCAGAGGTCTCGGGTTGGATTCCTCCTCCGGCCCTTTTTTTTTCTTCTGTTGCTTGCAAAATTGCAGCGCATTGTTACAGAAGAATTGTGAAATTAATTCCGGGAAGACTGTTTAAAAATTCATTCTATAATTCACCATCAATTGTCGTCACCAACATTCCGAGACATGATTCAATATGCCTCGTTTGCCTCAAAATTAGCAGAAACTCAAAACATTTTCGTATATGTTAATGGGGCATACTTTTGTACAGATTTATTGCAAACGCCCTGTAATTGTAAAAAATCCGCTTTTATATGTTGCGCAAGATGTCGCAAAAATTAATGCTTTGTTTGTTTTTACGATAATTGCCACTGCGGTTCTTGTTTATAATTATTATATGTATAAAAATTGAATGTTTCCCAATCTAATTTGTTAATCTGATTAAAAACCCAATGATTCTCCTTATATACTTTACAATGAAAAATGGAAAACCCACCGCCATGAATTGTGTTGTTGGACAAAAAGAAAATAATTTTTATTCAATAATGTAACTAATTTGTTAAAGATAATGTAAGTTTGGGAAACTTTCTGAATAATTGGTGGAATAACAAAAGAAAATGAAACAGAAGAAAAAAAAATGCCAGAGGAGGAATAGAACCCGCGACCACTGGCGTAAGAGTCCGAGCCCTAAACATCTAGGCCAGTCGGCGGCTTTGCAGTGGACTAAAATTTTATATTCGTAAGTCACCTAAGAAATTTTGGATCGATTTTTCCCGGGATTTTTCGGGTAGTGCGTCGTACTATTTTAACCACGTGAGGTGTTAGGGGTCCTCTTTCAACACAAAATTTCGGACACATCCCGGACCCCACGCTGGTGCCGTCTCCTTGTTAGACGCGCAAGTCCCTTACCTTGTGGCCTAGTTTCCGTGGCCCGTTGCGGGGAACGAGGGAAATGGATGTCGGGACGACCGGGCGCACTGGGTACTTAAATGGGTGTCAGTTGTGGAGTGCGTGACATTTGCTTTGCGGTCGAAACGAGGGCTGCGACAGTGAGGATGTGGGGCGGAGCTGGAGCGGCCGCCTTGCCGCAGTAGCGCCGCGCTATGTGAGGCACAAAGCCGGCCGGAGCGCAGCCGAGCAGGTATGCCGACGCCGGCCCCCGGCCCCGGGGCAGCGCAAACACGCCGGCCGCACAAGACAGCCCTTGTCCGCTAATTGGGAAGTTAACGCGCCGCCCGCCGCCCGCCGCCCGCCAGTCAATCATTTCGCGTTTACTTAGGACTGCCGCGCGGGGCTCGCTGCTCGGGTTTCACCGGGAACCTCCGCGGTACGGCAGCGTTTCCCCCGACCGACATTCTCCAGCGCTCTCGTCTCCCTCATACTGAGAGCCCTGCTTTCAACGACAAGCGACACAATTGAGAAAAAAAATTATTCCGAGGAACAAAAAAATGGTAAGTACCTGGAAGGAATGATCCGATGTAGGCGCAATTTACTAGAAATAAGCACTGTTACGTTGGTGGCATTATATGGTGTTACAAAAAGGTACGGCCAAACTTTCAGGAAACATTCCTCACACACAAATAAAGAAAAGATGTTATGTGGAGATGTGTCCGGAAACGCTTAATTTCCATGTTAGAGCTCATTTTAGTTTCGTCAGTATGTACTGTAGTTCTTCGATTCACCGCCAGTTGGCCCAATTGAAGGAAGGTAGTGTTGACTTCGATGCTTGTGTTGACATGCGACTCATTGCTCTACAGCACATCAGTACGTAGCATCAACAGGTTAGTGTTCATCACGAACGTGGTTTTACAGTCAGTGCAATGTTTACAAATGCGGAGTTGGCAGATGCCCATTTGATGTATGGATTAGCACGGGGCATTCCCGGCGGGGTCAGGGATTTTCTCTGCCTCGTGATGGCTGGGTGTTGTGTGATGTCCTTAGGTTAGTTAGGTTTAAGTAGTTCTAAGTTCTAGGGGACTCATGACCATAGGTGTTAAGTCCCATAGTGCTCAGAGCCATTTGAACCATTTGAAGCACGGGGCAATAGCGGTGGCGCGGTACGTTTGTATCGAGACAGATTTCCCGAACGAAGGTGTCCCGACAGGTTCAAATGGCTCTGAGCACTATGGGACTTAACTTCTCAGGTCATCAGTCCCCTAGAACTTAGAACTACTTAAACCTAACTAACCTAAGGACATCACACACATCCATGGCCGAGGCAGGATTCGAACCTGCGACCGTAGCGGTCGCGCGGTTCCAGACTGTAGCGCCTAGAACCGCTCGGCCACCCCGGCCGGCAATTGTCCCCCCAGGAAGACGTTCGAAGCAATTGATCGGCGTCTTAGGGAGCACGGAATATTCCAGCCTATGACTCGCGACTGTGGAAGACCTAGAACGACGAGGACACCTGCAATGGACGAGGCAATTCTTCGTGCAGTTGACGATAACCCTAATGTCAGCGTCAGAGAAGTTGCTGCTGTACAAGGTAACGTTGACCACGTCACTGTACGGAGAGTGCTACGGGAGAACCAGTTGTTTCCGTACCACGTACAGCGTGTGCAGGCACTATCAGCAACTGATTGGCCTCCACGAGTACACTTCTGCGAATGGTTCATCCAACAATGTGTCAATCCTCATTTCAGTGCAAATGTTCTCTTTACGGATGAGGCTTCATTCCAACGTGATCAAATTGTAAATTTTGACAATCAACATGTGTGGGCTGACGAGAATCCGCACGCAACTGTGCAATCACGTCATCAACACAGATTTTCTGTGAACGTTTGGGCAGGCATTGTTGGTGACGTCTTGATTGGGCCCCATGTTCTTCCACCTACGCTCAATGGAGCACGTTATCATGATTTCGTACGGGATACTCTACCTGTGCTGCTAGAACATGTGTCTTTAGAAGTACGACAGAACATGTGGTTCATACACGATGAAGCTCCTGTACATTTCAGTCGAAGTGTTCGTACGCTTCTCAACAATGGATTCGGTGACCGATGGATTGGTAGAGGCGGACCAATTCCATGACCTCCACGCTCTCCTGACCTCAATCCTCTTGACTTTCATTTATGGGGGCATTTGAAAGCTCTTGTCTACGCAACCCCGGTACCAAATGTAGAGACTCTTCGTGCTCGTATTGTGGACGGCTGTGATACAATACGCCATTCTCCAGGGCTGCATTAGCGCATCAGGGATTCCATGCGACGGAGGGTGGATGCATGTATCCTCGCTAACGGAGGACATTTTGAACATTCCCTGTAACAAAGTGTTTGAAGTCACGCTGGTACGTTCTGTTGCTGTGTATTTCCATTCCATGATTAATGTGATTTGAAGAGAAGTAATAAAATGAGCTCTAACATGGAAAGTAAGCGTTTCCGGACACATGTCCATATAACATATTTTCTTTCTTTTTGTGTGAGGAATGTTTCCTGAAAGTTTAGCCGTACCTTTTTGTAACACCCTGTATATATATAATTTATCAGGATGAATTTTTCTTTTGTTAGAGCATGATTCTTTCTCTCAGGGATATTATCTTTTCTTAGCACTTTTACTTACGTGCATAAGTAAATGTGAAACGGGTTCTTGAAGGGCCGCTGTTATTCATGTACCAACTTTAGTTTTTGAACGTGATGACTAAAATATAGTTGCCGTTAAGTGAATTGAATGTAATTTTGTTAATTCTATTTATTGATTGCAAAGCAAGGCTCGACAGAATTTCGATTGTTGCCGTGCAGCGGCCAAGATAAAACTTACTGAACTCATGGACTCTGTATAATTTAAAAAAATGAACTTTAACGTAAATTAATTATCTGTTGCAATTTAGAAAGGTTCTTACAACGAAATCTCTCGCACTTACAGTTACTGTTAACGCTTTGAAAAATAAATTAATACTTCGGCGCGTAATGGCCGACCAGATGCTGCATCAGAAGATGAGCTTCCCGCAGCGCAAGTTACTGAAAAACTGCTTATTAAAAATAATTAGCTGCTGCGAGCATTTGAGGTGACAACTATTACAAAGAAATTCATTTTGGGATAACAATAATTAGTTTATTTTAGCAGAATATAGAATAATTTACATAAAATACTTGTAGCCGCTCAATGGCTGCCTTCCGTATCGCGAAACAAAACAGTGTGTGTACCATAAAGTAGGTCCTTCCTCCTCGGCCGTACAATCGCGTCTCTTTTCGATTCTTTTTTATTTTCATAGACATCTTTTAAATAAAGATGCTAATTTTAAATTATCGCTGCATATCAGTTGTTTCAAGAACATTAACTGTATCTTTTACACTAATTATGTTCATAAAATACGTTAACTACGGTTTATAACCGATAAAAATGTCAATGTTTATGTGACTTACCGTCACAGCACATTAGTCGGACAACACATTAGTCACGCCGCAGTAGACGTGTCAGTGGTGTATAATACCTCCGCCTAGCCTTAATGACAGAGTCAATTCGGTGTCACCTGCACATACAGCGAGTCCAAAAAGTATTCGTCTAGCTGCATATCTTTTAGGAAGCAAAGTCTGTTTAACATGAAAAGAAATGTATACAAAATCTAAAGAGCCAGTCTTGTAAAAAGTACCTCCGCAAGTAATTTTTGTTGAAAAGCAAGGAAAGAAATACATCCAAATCGACATCAAGATTAACAAGATAGAAAATGTAATACGAGAGCTAGTTCATAAAGTATTCGTCCACCATCTGAACATGCCGAAATTCTGGGCGCAGTGATTAAACTACAACGCTGACCCACGCCACACCCTAGTCAACCGTGCGCGGCCCCACTCTATCGCCTGCTGTAGTTCTGAACGGAGCCGATACAGTGCAATTAGCGCCACGGGCCGTAAACGTAGTGAGACTATGCTGATCGCAAGGAAACTTATTCTGCGCTTACATAATGAGTGCAAATCTTCTTACGAGATTGCTAAAGTAGTCGGTAGACCTAGATCGACGGTTCAGTCGATGATACGAGGGTCACTCCACAAGAAATGCACACTATTTTTTTTTTAATCCATCTTCTATTCTACATGTTTGAAAGTTTTACAGTGTGTAGATACATCCCTTAGGAACAATATTTTCATTTCTCCATATAATTTCCATCCCTCTCAACTGCCTTACGCCATCTTGGAACCAGCGCCTGTATACCTGCACGGTAAAATTCTGGACCAACCTGTTGGAGCCACTGTTTGGCAGCGTGCACAAGAAAGTCATCATCTTCAAACCTTGTTCTACGATGAGAGTCTTTCAGTTTCCCAAAGATATGATAGTCACATGGAACCAGGTCAGGACTGCAAGGCGGGTGTTTCAGTGTTGTCCATCCGAGTTTTGTGATCGCTCCCATGGTTTTTTGACTGACATGTGGCCGTGCATTGTCGTGCAACAGCAAAACATCATGCTTTTGCCGATGTGGTCCAACACTACTCAGTCGAGCTTCAAGTTTCTTCATTGTCGTCACATATGCATCAGAATTTATGGTGGTTCCACTTGGCATGATGTCCACAAGCAAGAATCCTTCGGGCCGAGCGGTTAAAGGCGCTACAGTCTATAACCGCACGACCGCTACGGTCGCAGGTTCGAATCCTGCCTCGGGCATGGATGTGTGTGATGTCCTTAGGTTAGTTAGGTTTAAGTAGTTCTAAGTTCTAGGGGACTTATGACCACAGCAGTTGAGTCCCATAGTGCTCAGAGCCATTTGAACCATTTTTGAAGAGTCCTTCGGATTCGAAAAACACTGTAGCCATAACTTTTCCGCCGGCCGAAGTGGCCGAGCGGTTGTAGGCGCTACAGTCTGGAACTGCGCCACTGCTACGGTCGCAAGTTTGAATCTTGCCTCGGGCATCGATGTGTGTGATGTCCTTAGGTTAGTTAGGTTTAAGTAATTCTAAGTTCTAGGGGACTGATGAGCTCAGAAGTTAAGTCCCATAGTGCTCAGAGCCATTTGAACCATAACTTTTCCAGCAGAAGGTGTGGTTTTGAATTTTTTCTTCTTGGGTGAATTTGCATGATGCCACTCCATTGATTGCCTCTTCGTCTTAGTGAAAAATGATGGAGCCATGTTCCATCACCTGTCACAATTCTACCATGAAATTCATCTCCACCATTCTCGTACTGTTCCAAAAGTTCGGTGCATAACGTTTTTCTTGTTTCTTTGTCAGCTACTGTCAACATCCTCGGTACCCACCTGGCACAAACCTTTTTTAACGCCAACACTTTCAGTATTCTGCAAACACTTCCTTCCCCTATCCCAACGTAGCGTGACAATTCGTTCACTGTGATGCGTCTGTCAGCAGTCACAAATTCGTTAAGTCTGTGCACATTGCGTGGAGTATGTGCAGTACGAGGCCTGCCGCTGCGAGGACAATCCTCAATATTGCCGTGCCCGCGTTCATCACGTAACCTGCTTGCCCACCGACTAACTGTACTGCGATCGACAGCAGCATCTCCGTACACTTTATTCTACCTCTTGTGAATGTTTCCCAGTGTCTCGTTTTCACAACACAGGAATTCTATGACAGCACGTTGCTTCTGACGAACGTCAAATGTAGCAGCCATCTTGAAAACATGCTGTGACGGCGCCACTCACGGGAACAGGTTGAACTAAGTTTGAGAACAAGCGGGAAGGATGTATCTACACACTGTAAAACTTTCACACATGAAGAATGAAAACTGTATTTTTACAAAAATAGTGTGCATTTCTTTTGGAGTGACCCTCGTAGATCAATTTTGCGAAACAAAATCATTAAGAAACCAACGAGGTACCGGACGCCCTCACACTTTGACTGATGCAGACGTGAGATTTATCATGAGGGAAATGAAGAAGAAACCTAAAATCAGCGCTCGTAAGTTGGCTGGGGAGTTAAGAGTCTAGGGAAAAGAAGGTATGTGCTAACACAATCAGAAATACCTTCAAAACGTATGGGTATCACGGCCGGGTAGCGTGCAAGAAATTTTGGGTCAGTGAACAGAATCGAAAGCAACGTTTTCATTTTGCGATGGAACATAGATTCAAAAAGGAAGACTTCTGGAATAGAATAATATTTTCTGATGAGAGTAAATATAACGTATTCGGGTCGGATGGCAGGCGAGTGGTGTAGCGTAAGAAGAATGCGTAGATGTTGCCACGCAATCTTGTGCCAACGGTTAAACACAGTGGTGGCTCCCTGATGGTGAAGGGATGTATGAGTGCTGCAGGTGTTGGAAAATTACATTTCATAGAAGGTACAATAGATGTATATCAACATTTTAAAGGATAAGCCCGAGCGGTCTAAGGCGCTGCTGTCATGGACTGTGCGGCTGGTCCCGCGCGGAGGTTCGAGTCCTCCCTCGGGCTTGGGTGTGTGTGTTTGTCCTCAGGATAATTTAGGTTAAGTAGTGTGTAAGCTTGAGAGGTGGCATGAGCACCCTCTCATATTTCTATCTTACGATTCTCCTCTCTAGTTGCATGCGGTGGAGGGTTGCTTTTCCTTAACACGCGTACTTCCCATGCAGCGTCTCTCGTCACCCGGGTGGGCCGGTGACAGGCGGGCTCTGTGGAACTGGAGAGAGTTAAGCCGACGTGTGTGAGGCAGTCGAGTGAATGCTTTTCAGACGCCGACATTGTCAAGAGACACGCCCGCTGGGGTGTGAAGTAGCGGCTGGGCTAGAGGTTCCGTTACTTCAGAGAAACTTTGCGAAAACACTTTCTGGCGGGCTACCAGCGAGGCGTGGGAATGACTTGTGTACCCACGCAGTTGTGGCGGGAAAATTCCCGCACTTTCTGCAAAATCAGCACAGAAATTGGCGCCAAGAATCTCCATTGGTGGAATGGTAGTGCTCCGGCAATGGAGTGGAATTTCCGCCGGTTTTCGTGTTGCTGATTGGAACGTAACCATGACCACTGTCGTGGGGGCGGGAAGGTTGTGTGTTCGGCCTGTACGGGTGCTCTGGGTAGTCGGCAGTCGCTTTTCGGTCGAGGACGTCGGAGCAACCAGCCCTCGCCTGCGGTACGCCAGATCGTGTTCTGGGAGATAAGAAGACTGTTGGTAATGTACGTCCGCAGCACCGGCAGATAGGGATTTTCCTAGGTGATAATCAGAGCTCAGCAGAGCGCGCCTGTTCATCCTTTTCTAACTTTGTTCAGTTTCGAGTAGCAGCAATTACTATTGGGTTAGCTGTGTGTCTCTCTTGAGATTTGAGTGGAAAGGAATTGGCTCCACATACCACTTCGTCTTAAACCTCACGATCTAAGTTAGGGACAACTTCACCTTTACTGTGTTTGTACGAATCTCCAATTTTAGCCAATTTGATGTTTTATATTTCCTGTGTCTCTTTTACTATTCTGCGTTTAATCTTAATAAATCATATTGTTATTTTGGACAGAACTTTCTTTCTGTTAATCAATAGAGCAACCCTATCATTCCTCACTATGCTAATGAAACCTTTGTTTATTTAACTTATTTATCAAATTAAATTATTGCAGGTGCCAAACTCTCTTCTACTCCACTAGCAGGGTTGATTAGAGTCAGTTCGCGTATTTGTTTTATCCTTGTGCAACAGCAAAAGTCGGAGTTAGAATAGGGGGGGCTTAGAGCATGATTTACACATGTGGATTCTAGTAGAATTTAGTGATAAATACACTACTAGCCCCGGCACCTCGCATAATATGGCGACCCTTGGCCTCGGATCTTTCCTGTGAATCTCTGATAAACAAACAGGATTCTTAGTAGGAACATTCAATTTTTTTTCTCTCTATTTTTTTTAATGATTAATACCCAAGTTTTTTTTGGTAGTTCCGCGTTTAGTTTTAAGTAGCGGCGCATGACTACAGTTTTTGTTTTCAGTGTATATTTTTTTGTTCATTGTTTTTTTTGTGTTTCGCTGATGTGGTGTCTGTACCGCATCGCACTTTGTCGGATTTGTGTGCGGTTTCTGTACCACATCAAATTGTGTTTGTGATTACAGCGTTGGAACAGCGTTGTTGAAATTTTATGTTTATGTGTAAAAAAATATATGGAGTAGATTAATTTTATTGTGCATTTTAGATGAATTTGTTTTTATGAATGATAACGAGAAGTAAGGCACGACTATTATCGGGCGAAGCTAAAACAAAAGAGGATAGCATAATGGATAAGGGGCAGTTTACTGACGGGAATAGGTTCGGAGATGAGATGGGCACATTTTTAGCAGGACAGGACGCCAGGGGCATTGATGAGGAAGGTGATTTGGACGCGATCTCAGAGCAGCGTTGCGGCCGTGATTATGATAGTGAAGTAGAGGATGAAACAGAGACAGGCACACAGGTCGAGACGGTAGCAGAAGTTTATAGTCAAACGAACGAGTGCAGACAGAGGCCAGCTCGGTCACGTCAGAGCTCTAGCGCCCAGGTGTCCAGAGTTACATCGCCCATGTTTGAAGAGGATCAAGAAGATGACGTAAACCCAATACTGAGCTTCCTACGATCAATGAAAGAAGAAGCTGACGAACAGCGTAAGAAGCAGGAAGAAGCTGACGAACAGCGTAAGAGGGAGAAGGAAGAAGAGGAGAAACAACGTAAGAAGGAGAAGGAAGAAGCTGACGAACAGCGTAAGAGGGACACTGAGGCAATAATCTCGCATATAGGGGCAATTCGTGGGGAATTATTAACAATAAAGAAAGAATGTGGAGAAGCAAAACAAATGTCAATGGTAGCACAAAAAGTAGCAGGCCTAGCCAAAACTGCAGCAACAGGGGCAATGAAAATCGCAAGAGTAACTCTTAAACTCGCAGGGCGCTTGCGACGTGCGACACAAGTCCACTCGAAATCCCTAGCGGCCTTAAAGACTCAAGGTAATATTGCGGTTACGAACATCACGAAACGAATGAAAGAAGTAGAGAGTCGGATAGCAAAACTAGAGCGAAATGGGCACACGAGCACTGCGCGTTCGGATACCAATGATGGAGCACACAGGATTGTGTCTCCGAGGAAAAGCCCGCCGTGCTCTAGCTCAGTGACAGCGTGCGGAACAAACAATGCACACGCAGAAACAGCGAGTAATAGCCCCAATAATTGCAGCCCACTTAGAAGAGTGAATGCTGAATGCCACTTCCACTGTGATACAGACGTAGCACATCACAGTTATCAGCAAGATAGATCAGGACACTCCGCAGACGTGCAAGTATCGGAAACGTCTGACAACACCAGTGCGAGGATCGGACAGAATTTTGATCACAATCACTTCCTGTCGATACTCAAATTCCAGAAGTTCAAAGATAATGGAGGGTCGATGCATCCGAAGAGCTGGGTGATGCAATTTACTAATTCATTACCGTCGTCATGGCCAACCCAGGCCAAATTAGAATTCATGTGTGGACACATCGAAGGCCAAGCCGCGGAAAAGATGCGGGGCGTGGCAGCGACGTGTCGGACTTATCAGGAATTTGTTGGTGCATTCCTGCGGACCTACTGGTCAAAGGAAACGCAAGACAGGATTAAAGAGGAAATAATATTTTGTCCTGAACTGGAAGTGTCCGGGCATAAGAGCGCAACCAAATTTTTTGATGATTTACTCAAGAAGAATCAGTTTTTAGATAGTCCATACAGCAACGGAGAAATTATTAAATTTTGCTTTTCGAAATTGCCAGTTAGGTATCAACAGACACTTGTCGGGAAGTGTGGATCTGACATAGATGCATTCAAGAGTCTACTGCGCGAACTCGAAGTAGTCTTCGATAAACAAGACGCAAAGGACAGGAAGAAGGCGCAAAATAACAAATACCACGGGCCAGCAAGGGAAGACGACAACAGATCGCATAATCGCACTGGTCAGTTAGGAAACCAGGGTTACCGAGATCAAGGTTACGCTATTCAAGGTTATGGAAACCAGAGACACGGAAACCAGAACGTCAGGGAACAGGGTCAATCCAGACAAGCAATCTGGGACAGGAGGAATGACGAACGGCAAAGCGACCGTAATTGGAGGGAGCAAAATCAAGGACAACAGGAGAACCAGGAGATTGAAATTAGACCTCCAAATCCTAATGCACGTCAGAGGAGGGGGAGTCTAAGAAGGGCTTGACGCTAGTCCATAGGACTCCACCACTTCTCTCACATAAAGGAGTTCGTAGAATAGTAGTAGTGTAAGAAATGTACATAGTAGAATAGGCAAAGATATGAACCTTTTTTCGGGGAACAATAATCGTTACATTAATAGATTAAGATTGCTAAAGTATTAACACGCTGCGTTGTCTTGCATAAGAATTTACTGCTGCTATCCTCTTTTTGTTTATGTTTGCGATCTCCAATGTCGATGGAGTAGGAGACACTACCTTTTCATGAGCAATGTTTTTGTTCTTTCCTATCTGGTGTCCATGTTAAGGGATAAGGATGAGTGACGAGACGTCGCACAAACGGGCGCATACAAGAACGTGCTCTTAGAAGCGTTCTGAGAGGTCGTGATACGCTCCATAGCGGCCACAACCAGTTCGTGAGACGTTCATACCAATGCTTGCAGGCACGCGTCAGTGCACTGCACGATTGTGGTATATTGCGCGATTTCGAGGGTGAAGATGGGCAGTATAGTTTTTGCAGAGCTGCGCCGGTATCGTTGTCTTGCAAGTCGGGGTGAACCTGGGAGCATTTGACTCTAATGGTGCCCTAGACGAGAGAAATGAGGGCATAAAAGCCTACCATGCTAATGTGCTGGTTGGGGATTTAGCGTGCTGCTCGTTTTTGTCACAGATGAATCACCAAGGAATTGTACTTGGATATTCGTGACATACTGTGTAGCTGGCGTGTGTTGGGTGTCTGAATCCTCAACAGGAACCAGTCCTGGCTTGGTCATATTACATTGCTTCTGGAAAGGTGTACTTCGATCGCGAAAACCGCTTCACATAGAGAAGGAAGTTGCAACTATAAATTTATTGTCGTGTATAGCCATGGCTAACCCAGTCTCTGGAGTTTCAGTGAGGCGTAATGAAAACTCGGAGGTCATGTCGTACGGCGCGCACATCACTGTCGTCAATAGCGGCGAGCAGCAAGACATCTCAGCGTAACAGGAACTATGTAAGGGTATTGTATAAGGTAAATAAAAAAAAAAATAAATAAATAAATAAATAAATAAATAAAATAAAATAAATAAATAAATAAATAAAAGGGAAAGTACGATACTAGGATAAGTTAAACTGTAGGATTTAACAATAACTAGATTAATATTGTGGGGGTTTTCTACCACAAGTGTGGCGCGCGCCTGTTGAGTTGCTATTTTTCAGGTCACCAAACCACAGACCCGAGATGGAGGGACGACGGGCGAGCGAAAGTAGCGTAGTTGCATGTTCTTTATAGCACAGTAAAACTTAGACCTGCATAACAACATAATTTAATTAAAAGACGTAGAATGTAGATCGTTGGGATATGGTAGTTAATTCTTGAAGCATGTCTACTGTCGATCTATATAATTAATAGTAATATTAGTGCGGGCCCGCACATTTAGTTGTTCATCCATTACAAAGCATCAGTTATCACACACCATGTACTTACTGAGATCGGTCTCTACACGTATATCAAAATAAATTATTTCCATGTCTAGATTAGATGTTATAATGATTGCCATAGATTAATAACTATAAAAGTAAAATAAGAGTGTCTGAAATGACAGACCATCAATGTTTCATTAGGTAAATTTATTATAACATAGAAGGTCATGGGAAAAAGTTAGGCATAAGACTTTTGTAAGAATTGTACAGATGACGAGGAACGTGGCAATGCAGAGGCCAGCCAGCGCAAAAACAAGAGGTCTTCGGCTACCTGCTAGAGGGCGAGCGTCCCATCCTACACGCTGACAGTCACCCGGCTGCCTACCTGAGGGATTACACGGGACCCTTGCCCCGCCACAAGCGAAAGTGGGGCTGGCCGTTGACCCTGACACGCGACAGCCTGCTAGCTCTCCGGACGCGGCAGCCGCTTGGAGGGATTCCCTGCGGCAGACCACGTTGTCGTGAGTACACGAAGAAGATCACATATCGTGTCAGAACCTGCGCCTCATGTGCCTCAGGACAGAAAGGGACGCTCTATACTCACCTGTTTGGGTTTTTACAACTCACTAGCATTGGCCGATCTGCATACACAAAGCAGTATCGTGCCACACTAACAAATGTATGGTCTCATGTCTTACTTCTCCTCTCTATTAGAGAGCAGTTTTTAACAATAGTCGCTCCTAGTTCGATCCTGTATGGATGACCTCACACACTTGTGGAGTCACTCCCTCGTCGAACTGCAATATTGGGAAACGTAAAGTTCTGTCCAGCGAGAGAAGAGACCTAGACTAGTGATGTATCCCAACAAGGAGATCTCAGAGACAATTAATCGACGTGAGGAGAACCTATCACTGTGTCTTCCTACCGTACTGCCGTGATCATATGCGTGGGTCTGACTACAATCTCAACAGTGTACTGCAGACACTCCAGAACTCCCTATTGCTGTTGCCACAACGTAGCAACTACAACCGACGTTTAGCCTTATGTGATGTCAGTACAGTGGAATCAGTGAAGTGCCACGGATATTTCTAACAATGTGATTTAGTGCCTCATTCTCAGCACAGTCGTGAACTTTGTGCAATGTGCACGCACAATTTGATGCCCCATGAACCTTGTTTTTTTTGTTTTTCTTAAATTTCTTTCTCTTATGTTGTTTCTGTAATGTATGTTATACCTTGTATGCGTTTGTGTTTTACACTGTAATTCTTATTACAGATTACTGTATTGTTCTCCACATCATGTTTTTTTTTGTATTTTGTGTTTATTGTTGTGTGTATGCTAACAGTGTGCCTGAAGTCCCCATAAACTGAAGCAGATACCACCACTGTCATTGTGAATGGACCATCAGTTCAGGGAACATTTTGTAAAGGTTATTCTTGCTGCAGGGAGACAGAATGAATCGGAGGTTGTAACTAGATTCTGAAAACTCACAAAGAGATTGTTAACTTAAATATTATCATGTGTGAGTGAGGTCAGGTTAGTTTAATGATTAAAATTGTTGTAACATCTTGGGCATTTAATTGCGGAGCACTCCAATTCTGATTGTAAAGAATAAACTGCTACATATTTGGCTCAGATGCCCGGGCCATGTTTAGAGCGTGAATGTCTGCGTGAATCGGTGTTTGGAAGGGGCTCCCTGGGTATGGATGTGTGATGTGAGTGTTAGTGTTCCATATTAAGAAGGTGAAGTTGGCTACATCATAAATAATCCTCCCTCTATGAGTTGCATTTTTCAGTTGCAATGATCTTTTTTATAGAGTGCGGTATGTGGAGTCACTTTGTAAGATTGTTCTTGGGCGATTGACTCACTACCTTGCTCCTAAGTGAGCCAACCGCTCACCAATTACAATCTAAAATGGCGTAGGGGCAATGAGAGGTGGCATGAGCACCCTCTCATATTTCTATCTTACGATTCTCCTCTCTAGTTGCATGCGGTGGAGGGTTGCTTTTCCTTAACACGCGTACTTCCCACGCAGCGTCTCTCGTCACCCGGGTGGGCCGGTGACAGGCGGGCTCTGTGGAACTGGAGAGAGTTAAGCCGACGTGTGTGAGGCAGTCGAGTGAATGCTTTTCAGACGCCGACATTGTCAAGAGACACGCCCGCTGGGGTGTGAAGTAGCGGCTGGGCTAGAGGTTCCGTTACTTCAGAGAAACTTTGCGAAAACACTTTCTGGCGGGCTACCAGCGAGGCGTGGGAATGACTTGTGTACCCACGCAGTTGTGGCGGGAAAATTCCCGCACTTTCTGCAAAATCAGCACAGAAATTGGCGCCAAGAATCTCCATTGGTGGAATGGTAGTGCTCCGGCAATGGAGTGGAATTTCCGCCGGTTTTCGTGTTGCTGATTGGAACGTAACCATGACCACTGTCGTGGGGGCGGGAAGGTTGTGTGTTCGGCCTGTACGGGTGCTCTGGGTAGTCGGCAGTCGCTTTTCGGTCGAGGACGTCGGAGCAACCAGCCCTCGCCTGCGGTACGCCAGATCGTGTTCTGGGAGATAAGAAGACTGTTGGTAATGTACGTCCGCAGCACCGGCAGATAGGGATTTTCCTAGGTGATAATCAGAGCTCAGCAGAGCGCGCCTGTTCATCCTTTTCTAACTTTGTTCAGTTTCGAGTAGCAGCAATTACTATTGGGTTAGCTGTGTGTCTCTCTTGAGATTTGAGTGGAAAGGAATTGGCTCCACATACCACTTCGTCTTAAACCTCACGATCTAAGTTAGGGACAACTTCACCTTTACTGTGTTTGTACGAATCTCCAATTTTAGCCAATTTGATGTTTTATATTTCCTGTGTCTCTTTTACTATTCTGCGTTTAATCTTAATAAATCATATTGTTATTTTGGACAGAACTTTCTTTCTGTTAATCAATAGAGCAACCCTATCATTCCTCACTATGCTAATGAAACCTTTGTTTATTTAACTTATTTATCAAATTAAATTATTGCAGGTGCCAAACTCTCTTCTACTCCACTAGCAGGGTTGATTAGAGTCA
This sequence comes from Schistocerca nitens, assembly GCF_023898315.1. Lineage (NCBI taxonomy): Eukaryota > Metazoa > Arthropoda > Insecta > Orthoptera > Acrididae > Schistocerca > Schistocerca nitens. The sequence continues at coordinate 1,127,045,799 of NC_064614.1, forward strand.
GTTCGCGTATTTGTTTTATCCTTGTGCAACAGCAAAAGTCGGAGTTAGAATAGGGGGGGCTTAGAGCATGATTTACACATGTGGATTCTAGTAGAATTTAGTGATAAATACACTACTAGCCCCGGCACCTCGCAAGCTTAGGGACTGATGGCCTTAGTAGTTAAATCCCATAAGGTTTCACACACACACAGAGGACAAGCTGAATCCTTGCGTCGACGCCTTGCTGTTTGAAGCACAGCCGAACCCAAGGGTGATGTAACAGGGTGCCACGCTTTTGCTCCTTTACAGAGGAACGCTAGGGGTACCTTTGAGCCAAGTTTCAAATAATGGGAGACAATTACGAGGTTTCGAAAAAGTAACCCGTTAATTGTGTTGCACGGTGTATATTAATTTTCGGTGTCTTGGTACTAAAAAAGCATAAAGGATGTACTTTTTTTCATTACAGACATAGAACCTCACATCCACGGCTATTAGATATTATGCCAATCGACATGAATATATTGATCTTCCCATATTGCGAGCGGATCATTGATGACATTCTGGCAAAAGGAATAACATAACTTAAATTGTGTTCGATGTTGCTTAATAATACTCAGTGGGATGGATGTGTATTTCAAATAAGAAATAGACTCACACAATAAAATGATTTGTTCCATTGTTGGCTCTGAGCACTATGGGATTTAACATCTGAGGTCATCAGTCCCCTAGAACAGAACTACTTAAACCTAACTAACCTAAGGACATCACACACATCCATGCCCGAGGCAGGATTGGAACCTGCAACCGTAGCGGTCGCGCGGCTCCAGACTGAAGCGCCTAGAACCGCTCGGCCACGCCGGCCGGCTTGTTCCATGGTAGTAGGCGGTTATTCATCTCGCTTCTGCAGCAAGTGTGTCATTTCACCCATCCCTTGACAACTGTTTCGTCAAACATAAAGTCGTGGACATCTTCTGAAAACGACCTTAATAGCAGCCTTCATCGAGTATTTCTCAACATCCTTCCAACGCTCTGTCTAAAACGCCAAACGACGGCTGTCAACAGTCGAGCACCCGACGGGGGCTCTCCCACAGCGGAACTAAAACATGTTATGATTCCTCTTTGGCCTGCTTGCCTCCTCTACTGTGTGTGAGCATGTGGCGTGTGTGTGGGGGGAAGGGGGGGGGTCAGTGTGAGTGTGTGTGTGTGTGTGTGTGTGTGTGTGTGTTTGCGGAACCAGTACGGGGCGTAAACTGTTTGGGTGGAGCCCTCGAGGCCGCATGTAAGCTGTCTGTCCCGTCGCCTCGTTGCTTACGCCGCCGGCGCCAGATAGGTGGCTGGCCGCGTCTCGCCCTGATACGTAACGGTGGGTTGCGAACGGAAGGCGTCTCTCAGGCCCTGCGCCACTTTGATGTACTGCCGCCGGCGCCGGCCGCTTCGCTCTGCGGCTGCGTCCTCAAATAGAGGCTGCGTCTCTGCTTGGAGTGCCTATGAATCACATCGGATCATGGCAGGCTAAAATATGTAAATTCAGCGTTAATTTCTCATAGATTATGTGTCACATATACGCGATTTCGCTGTTCCGGTTATAACAGAATAAGATTGATCGTGAAGGTTTTGTCGAAAATATTTTCGCCCACAACTTCATGACTGACATTGTATTTTGACTATAGCCATTATACTATTATTTAGGCTGCACTATATCTGGCCGGCATCGGTATGTCTGTTTGTCCTTACGATAATTTGGGTTAAATAGTGTGTAAGCTTAGGGACTGATGACCTTAGCAGTTAAGTCCCAGAAGATTTCACACACATTTGAACATTTGAACATATGTCCCACTAAGTAAATACGCAGATTCGAGCGTTGGGATGTCTGTGTCTGGCATCTGTCTAGAAGCAGGATGTAGCGAAATGCTTTCGGAAATCAGAGAAAAACAGTACGGATCATGAGATGGATACATATAAGGCGTGTGTTTATAGTGTGTCTGATTCACGAAAATCAGATCAAATCACCATCTTTTCCATTCCAAGAATGTCTGAAGTAACTAACTGAGTTTACAATAAAACAAATACATTGTTTTAAAAGATTAATACACACCTCAGAAACTCTGCTGGTTTGTACATAATTTGTAGGTGGTGGGATGTATATCGATGAGCCAAAAATTTGTGAACACCTACTTAATAACTTGTTTGTCCATCTTTGGAACAAAATACATCACTGATTCTCCTTATCAGGGATCCGACAGTTCGTTGGTATGTTGTAGGGCTAAGTGGCATTAGATGTCTACACACAGGTCATGTAATTTGCGCAAATAACAGGCCGCTGAACTGCGCACCGTGATGGCGCCTGATAAGCGACCCAGATGGGTTCCACAGGATTTACATCAGGCGAATTTGGTCGCTGAAACTTCAACTTGATTTCACTAACATGCTCCTCAAGCAAGGTTCTGACTCAGACAGAGAATTATACTGCTGAAAGATGGCATCACCATCGGGTAAGACATCAAGGCCGGCCGGTGTGGCCGAGCGGCTCTAGGCGCTTCAGTCCGGAACCGCGCTGCTGCTGCGGTTGCAGATTCGAATCCTGCCCCGGGCATGGATGTGTGTGATGTCCTTAGGTAAGTTAGGTTTAAGTAGTTCTAAGTCTAGGGGACTGATGACCTCAGATGTTAAGTCCCACAGTGCTTGGAGCCATTTGAAGCACTGTATCTCTTTTCTTAGTCTACGACCATATTTTTGTATTATGCAATTTTAATATTTATATATTTTGTTTTTTACTCTTATTCGGTACATCTGTCGTCTTTCCACTCACTATCATTTTGTGACGGGGAAGTATTTGGGGAACAGAATGTCTTGATATTTTTCTTCCGTTAATTGGTGTCTGATTGGCGTGATGTCACATCTACCAGCTCACAGTTCCAGTGTTTTTGGACGGCAAAGGATTTCCTTCTGTCGCCCATTGATTTGGCGTTTTGTATCAATTTTTTGTAACATGACTTGTTATTGTCTTTAGTCCGAAGACTGCTTTCAGGCAGCTCTTCACGTTGCTCTATTCTGTGCAAGCCTATCGACCTGTTAATAACTACTGCAACCAACATCGTTTTGAACTTGCTTACTGTTTCATCTCTTGGTCACTTTTTATCATATTTACCTCCCACACTTCTCTCCATTACTAAAGTGGTGATTCGCTGTTCTCTCATAATGCGTCCTTTCAACCGATACCTACGTTTAGTCAAACTACGAAATAAATTTCTTTTCTTCTCAGTTCTATTCAGTCCCTCCTCCTTTCCTTTTGATGATGTTCATCTTGTATCCTCCTTTAAAAATACTTCCAAGTTTTTGCCGTCTCCGACAGAATTAGAGTTCCATCGGCAAACCTCAAGATTGTTTTTCTTCTCCCTGAACTTTGGGCCGGCCGAAGTGGCCGTGCGGTTCTAGGCGCTGCAGTCTGGAACCGCGAGACCGCTACGGTCGCAGGTTCGAATCCTGCCTCGGGCATGGATGTGTGTGATGTTCTTAGGTTAGTTAGGTTTAACTAGTTCTAAGTTCTAGGGGACTAATGACCTCAGAAGTTGAGTCCCATAGTGCTCGGAGCCATTTGAACCAACCTGAACTTTGGTTCTCTTCCCAAATTTCTTCTTGGTTTCCTTCTCAGCTTGCTCAGTGTAAAGACTGAATAACATCCGGTTTAGGCTTCAACCTGTCTCATTCTCTTCTCAACCACTGTTTCTCTTTCATGCCTCTTGACACTTACAACTGCCATCCGATTTATGTACGAGTAGGAAATTTGGGGTAAGGTTTTATGGACAAAACTGCTGAGGTCATCGGTCCCTAAGCCTACACACTACTTAATCTAACTTAAAGTAACTTACGCTATGGACAACATACACACCCATGCCCGAGGGACGACTCGAACCTCGGACGGGGGCAGCCGCACGGATCGTGACAAGGCGCCTAAGACCGCGCGGCTACCTGGTGCGTCCAAGTTGTAAATAACCTTCCACTTCCTGCATTTTACTCCTGCTACCTTCTGAATTTCAAAGAGTGTATTCCAGTTTACACTGACAAAAACTTCTTCTAAAACTACAAAGGTTACAAATTTAGGTTTGGCTTACCTTCACTTGTCTTCTAAGATAAGTCATATGGACAGTATGACCTCGGGTATTCGTACCTTTCTCCGGAATCCAAACTGATCTTTCCAGAGGTGGCATTATACCATTTTTGCATTCTTCTGTAAATAGTTCGTTAGTAATTTGCAAACTGATAGTTCGCTAATATGGCTTATATTGTGTAATTCTTATGCAGCTTGAAAGTTGCCTGGTTAGTGACACTTTCAATATTCAATACTTTATTTCCAATAATTCGCTGCCGGTCTTTCCTAATACTTTCCAAAGGCGTTCTGTAACGAGCATTGATATATTCAGGGTAGTTATCTTTCTTGTTTTTCTCAGGTTTTTCGGCTGGTCACCTTTGATCGCTTCTACGCCAGTCATAGTGCTGGCGATTAAGAGGGCGTGCTTGCCGGTAACCTCGAAAATGTACTTCTCAACCTCAAGAAATGACCTATTATGCCACTGCTGAGTAGGATTTTCTTGTGCCTAATTACAAAAATTCTGTTTATTAACGTATCTGTTAAAACGGAAACTGGCTTCATTCGACACCTCAGTTTGTTAACAATCTCATTGTCGTCGTTTATATTTTCGAGTATTTGTTTACAGAATTGTCGCCGCGTTAGATGATCGTTAAGTTCAAGTTCCTGGACGATCTGTTGCTTGTACGGGTGATAATGTAAGTCTTGTACCGTATTCTTCGAACACTTGTGCTATGCAACTGTAAGCAAAACGTATGACTACGGTCTGAACGATATATCCTTCTTATAACGGCAGCTCTAACAGCTTCGATATTAAAATGCTTTTTTATTCCAGTCTTCATTTGTGATCAGAGACTGGAATAAAAAAGCATTTTACAGTATTGGGTCACTGTTTGTACACGCAATTATGTCGCAGTTGGTGAAAGCTTCGATATTGTCTGGTATACGAACTGGTTGAACACGGGCTGGAGGTCTTTCATGGCTGAACCTGTTTCCACAAAATTATGATCCACATATAACATAATTGTGGCGTCTGAACACTTTGACTATAAATATTTTTCAGAGTAAAAGACATTCATGTATATTTATTTTAATTAATGTCGTAGTCAGAAGTAACAAATGTAAAAAAAAAAAAAAATGCTGCTGTTTCGTTTTCCACCGTGAGGAGGGTAGGACATACAAGGTTATTCGTATGGAACTCCGTCGTTTTACAAGATGACTGTGAGAAAACCACAGTGCAACAGAAAACGGACACACAGCTGTAGACTGAAAATTCTCTGAGATTGTAACTCACCTTACTGTTGCTTTATATGAGCGCCGTTTCTGTCGTGGCAAACGTAATAAGCGAGTGTAAGTGATTGACACGAACTGTTTTGGAGGGCGCGAGAGCAGCTGGCTTTGCTAAACTGTTCATTGGTTGCCTATCTGCAGGCGCGAACTAATTCGATGCGATAGTACAGAGTAGAGGGTTAACAATCAAACTAAGAGCAGAAGATAGCACGATCTACTGGTGCAGTCTGTAAATATAAGAATTCTGCTTACTATTAGCAGGCTTTGCTTAACAGTGGGACATTGCAATATGACGCGGCAAACTCCCACAGCCTCTCGTGAAACACATACGTCTCAATGGTACAAAAGTGGTTCAATAGAACTGGAGACGAGTCATCTACACGCGCAGCCTCCACGCTGTCCAAGGTGTTCTTGTTGTAAAAGGCTATTGAACGTCACTCGAAGTATCCATGTTAATGGAAAAAATGAAATGAGCGGTTGGCGTCACTGCCCGGAAGGCCCCTTACAGGGCAAGTCCGGCCGCCTTGGTGCAGGTCTTATTACATTCGACACCACATTGGGCGACCTGCGCGCCGGATGGGGATGAAATGATGATGAAGACACACAACACCCAGTCCCTGAGCGGAGAAAATCCCCGACCCAGCGGGGCATCGAACCCGGGCCCGTAGGTCGGCAAGGCGTCACACTGACCACTCAGCTATCGGGGCGGACATCCATGTTAATTGAATGGCAAAAGGGCTCGACCTGGTTTCTATATGGTATTCAGAATTAACGGTCGCCCGGAGCTACCAACATATGCCGGCCGTGGTGGCCGAGCGGTTCTAGGCGCATCAGTCTGGAACCGCGCGACCGCTACGGTCGCAGGTTCGAATCCTGCCTCGGGCATGGATGTGTGTGATGTCCTTAGGTTAGTTAGATTTAAGTAGTTCTAAGTTTAGGGGACTGATGACCTCAGATTTAAGTCCCATAGTGCTCAGAGCCATTTGAACCATTTTCTTTTTTTAGCTACTAACGTAAATAGCTGCATACACACTCCGCATGCCACGGTACGGTGCGTGGCGGGGAATAACCGTACTACTAATTGTCATTTCTCATTCCACTCGAAACTAGAGCAAGGGAAAACGACTATCCATATGCCTCCGTATGAGCCCTAATTTCTTCGTGGTTCTTACACGAAATGAATGTTGGAGACAGTAGAGTCGTTCTGCAGTCGGCATCAAATGCAGGTTCCCTGAATTTTGTCTATAATATTCCTCGAAAGGTATGTTGCCTTCCCTCCATGATTCCCATTTCAGTTCCTGAAGCATGTCGATAATGCTTGCGTGTTGCCCGATCCTACCGGTAACAAACCGAGCATCGCGCCTTTGAAACACTCCGACGTCTTCCTTTTATCCGACCTGCTGCGGCTCCCAAACACTCGAGTAGTATTCGTGCCTAGGTCGCGCTTTCCCATAAACCGAAGTCGGCCATTCGCCTTCCTCACCACCATCCTCACAGTCTCGTTCCATTTCATATCGCTGTGCAACGTTACGCCCAGAAATTCGAACTACTGTGTCAAGCAAGACACTACTAATACTGTTGCGATTTTGCTTTTCCTACTCACCTGCATTACGTTGGTAGAAATTGATCTAAAATTGGTTGAAAATTTCCCATTTCTCCGAATCAACTTGTAGAATGCCATTTGACGTGACTCCATTTTTCGCAAGATATCTTGTGTGAAAAGGGCGAGCAGCGTTTCACATGAGTGATACTTTCCAAATCCAACGGGAGTTAAGACTAGGAACGCCATTGATTCGCTCATGTCCATAGTACAGGGTGTCCACAATGACACTCCAACATTTTAATATCCTTTATCTTTCTCATTTCAGATGGTGGACCTGTGAATCCTGAAGGGGCAGACAGAGCAACTCAACAAGTTTGTTGTGTGCAAATTTCATACGCCGAGTGGCCGTAGTGGAGCTGCAATCAATTGTTTTAGGAAAATGGAGGATATGAAGGAGCGTGCACAAGTGGTCTGGTGGTATGCAGAGTCAAAATTGGTGACCCAAGTCGAGTTTACAACAAAGCGCCCCAGTCGTTCAAGACTATAAAGAAGTGGTGTGATCAGTTTTTGGCTACTGGGAGTGTTGCGAAAGGGCCCGGTGGTGGTAAGCCTGGGATCAGCGAACATCATGTGGAACAAGTGCGGCGGTCATGCGAACAAAGTCTTCAGAAGTCAGTACGACAGGCAGCACGAGAAGTTTGTATGAAACGTTCAACAGTGCACAAAGTGCTTCATCAGCGATTACGTTTGAACGCATATAAAGTGCAGGTTGTACGAGAAATCGAGCCTGATGACAGACCAAAGCGAGAAGAATTTGCATGTGTCATGTTAGATCGCATTGCCGCGGACGAGTCATTTTAATCACGCGTGATGTTTACTGACGAGGCAACCTTTCACGTGTCAGGGGCTGTCAATCGTCACAACGTGCGCTTCTGGGGGTCCGAAAATCCACATTCACCTAGGGAACACATGCGCGACAGTCCGAAAGTTAATGTGTGGTGTGGTTTGATGATAAATCGCATTGTTGGGCCGTTTTTCTTTCAGGAGCCGACTGTGGATGGGGCCATCTACCTGGACATGTTGGAACAATTTGCCGTGCCACAGGTAACAGACCTGCAGCCAAATGCGATGTTTCAACAGGACGGTGCATCACCCCATTGGAGCCTTGATGTCCGAAAATTTTTAAGTGACATATTCCCGCAACGATGGATTGGCCGTGGAGATCCAATTCCTTGGCTGCCACGTTCGCCCGACATAACCCCTTTCGATTTTTTCTTGTGGGGTTATGTGAAAGACCGGGTATACGCTACACCAGTAAAGGACCTGCAAGACTGAAACAGCGCATAAAAATTCTCATCAACTCTGTCACAGAACAGATGCTCCGCAACAGATGGCACGAAATCGATTATAGACTTGATATTCTTCGCGCTACCCGTGGCGCAAATGTTCAAGTGTACTGAACCGTCCACCTGTGTATGAAAACTTGATGAGCTTGAGAGGTGGCATGAGCCCCCTCTCATATTTCTATCTTACGACTCTCCTCTCTATTTGCATGCGGTGGAGGGCTGCTATTCCTTCACACGCGGACTTCCCACGCAGCGTCTCTCGTCACCCGGGTGGTCCGGTGACAGGCGGGTTAAGCCGACGTGTGTGAGGCAGTCGAGTGAATGCTTTGCAGACGCCGACATTGTCAAGAGACACGCCCGCTGGGGTGTGAAGTAGCGGCTGGGCTAGAGGTTCCGTTACTTCGGAGAAACTTAGCGAAAACACTTTCTGGCGGGCTACCAGCGAGGCGTGGGAATGACTTGTGTACCCAGGCAGTTGTGGCGGGAAAATTCCCGCACTTTCTGCAAAATAGTAACGGTGATTGGTTTGCTCAGGGCATAGCGCCGTGACGTAGCAAAATCAGCACAGAAATTGGCGCCAAGAATCTCCATTGGTGGAATGGTAGTGCTCCGGCAATGGAGTGGAATTTCCGCCGGTTTTCGGGTTGCTGATTGGTACGTAACCACGGCCACTGTCGTGGGGGCGGGAATGTTGTGTGTTCGGCCTGTACGGGTGCTCAGGGGTAGTCGGCAGTCGCCTTTCGGTCGAGGACGTCGAAGCAACCAGCCCTCGCCTGCGGTACGCCAGATCGTGTTCTGGCAGTCAAGAAGACAGTTTTGGTAATGTATGTCCGCAGCACCGGCAGATAGGGATTTTCCTAGGTGATAATCAGAGCTCAGCAGAGCGCGCCTGTTCGTCTTTTCCTAACTTTGTTCTGTCTTGAGTAGCAGCAATTACTGTTGGGTTAGCGGTGTGTCTCTCTTGAGATTTGAGTGTCAAGGAATTGGCTCCACATACCACTTCGTCTTAAACCTCACGATCTAGTTTAGGGACAACTTCACCTTTACAGTGTTTGTATGAGTCTCCAATTCGAGCCAATTTAATGTATCATAAATTAGAATTCATGTGTTTTTGTTTATTAATTTGTGTTTAGTTTGAATAAATCATATTGTTATTTTGGACAGCACTTTCATTCTGTTAATCGATAGAGCAACCCTATCATTCCTCACTATGCTAATGAAACCTTTGTTTATTTAACTTATTTATCAAATTAAATTATTGCAGGTGCCAAACTCTCTTCTACTCCACTGGCAGGGTTGATTAGAGTCAGTTCGCGTATTTTTTTATCCTTGTGCAACAGCAAAAGTCGGAGTTAGAATAGGAGGGGCTTAGAGCATGATTTACATATGTGGATTCTAGTAGAATTTAGTGATAAATACACTGCTAGCCCCGGCACCTCGCATAAAATGGCGACCCTTGGCCTCGGATCTTTCCTGTGAATCTCTGATAAGCAAACAGGATTCTTAGTAGGAACATTCAATTTTTTTTCTCTACTTTTTTTTAATAATTAATACCCTAGTTCTTTTTTCTGGTTGTTCCGCGTTTAGTTTTAAGTAGCGGCGCATGATTACAGTTTTTGTTTTCAGTGTATATATTCTTTTGTTCATTGTTTTATATGTTTCTTTGATGTGGTGTCCGTACCACATCGCACTTTGTCGGATTTGTGTGCGGTTTCTGTACCACATCAAATTGTGTTTGTAATTACAGCGTTGGAACAGCGTTGTTGAAATTTTATGTCTATGTGTAAAAACACAGGGAGTAGATTATTTTTTACTGTGTATTTTAGATAAATTTTGTTTCTCATGAATGATCACGAGAAGTAATTTACGACTATTAGTGAGCGAAGCTAAAACAAAAGTGGATACTATAATGGATAAGGGACACGTTACTGACGGGGATAGGTTTGGAGGTGAGATGGGCACATTTTTAGCAGGACAGGACGACAGGGTCATTGATGAGGACGGTGATTTGGACGCGATCTTAGAGCAACGTCGCGACCGTGATTATGATAGCGAGGTAGAGGATGAAACAGAGACAGGCACACAGGTCGAGACGGCAGCAGAAGTTTATAAGCAAACGAACGAGAGTAGACAGGGGCCAGCTCGGTCACGTCAGAGCTCTAGCGCCCAGGTGTCCAGAGTTACATCGCCCATGTGTGACGAGGATCAAAAAGATGACATTAACCCAATACTGAGCTTCCTACGATCAATGAAAGAAGAAGATGAGAAACAGCGTAAGAAGGACACTCAGACTATAATTTCGCATATAGGGGAAATTCGTGGGGAATTACTAACAATAAAGAAAGAATGTGGAGAAGCAAAACAAATGTCAATGGTAGCACAAAAAGTAGCAGGCCTAGCCAAAACTGCAGCAACAGGGGCAATGAAAGTCGCGGAAGCAACTTCTAAACTCGCAGGGCGCTTGCGACGTACAACACAATCCCACTCAAAATCCCTAGCATTCTTAAAAACCCAAGGTAATATTGCGGTTACGAACATCACGAAACGAATGAATGAAGTAGAGAGTCGGATAGCAAAACTAGAGCGAAACGGGCACACGAGCACTGCGCGTTCGGATACCAATGACGGAGTACACAGAATTGTGTCTCCGAGGAAAAGCCCGCCGTGCTCTAGCCCAGTGACAGAGTGCGGCACTAACAATGCACACGCAGAAACACCTAGTATTAGCTCCAATAATTGTAGCCCACTTAGGAGAGTGAATTCTGAGTGCCACTGCCACTGTGATACAGAGGTAGCACATCACAGTTATCAGCAAGATAGAACAGGACACTCAGCAGACGTGCAAGTATCGGAAACGAGTGACAACACCAGTGCGAGGATCGGACAGGATTTTGATCACAATCACTTCCTGTCGATACTAAAATTCCAAAAGTTCAGAGATAATGGAGGGTCGATGCATCCCAAGAGCTGGGTGATGCAGTTTACAAATTCATTACCGTCATCATGGCCAACCCTGGCAAAATTAGAATTCATGTGTGGACACATCGAAGGCCAAGCTGCGGAAAAGATGCGGGGTGTGGCAGCGACGTGTCAGACTTATCAGGAATTTGTTGATGCGTTCCTGGGGATCTACTGGTCAAAGGAAACGCAAGACAGGATTAAAGACGAAATAATATTTAGTCCTGAACTGGAAGTGTCCGGGCATAAGAGCGCTACCAAATTTTTTGATGATTTACTCAAGAAGAATCAGTTTTTAGATAGTCCATATAGCAAGGGAGAAATCATCAAATTTTGTTTTTCCAAATTGCCTGTTAGGTATCAACAGACACTTGTCGGCAAGTGTGGATCTGACATCGAAGCATTCAAGAGTCTATTGCGCGAACTCGAAGTAGTCTTCGATAAACAAGACGCAAAGGACAGGAAGAAGGCGCAAAATAACAAATACCACGGGCCAGCAAGGGCAGACGACAACAGATCGCATAATCGCGCTCGTCAGTTAGGAAACCAGGGTTACGGAAATCAAGGTTACGCAATTCAAGATTATGGAAACCAGAGACACGGAAACGAGAACGTTAGGGAACAGGGTCAATCTAGACAAGGAATCTGGGACAGGAGGAATGACGAACGGCAAAGCGACCGTAATTGGAGAGAGCGAAATCAAGGACAACAGGAGAACCAGGAGATTGAAATTAGACCTCCGAATCCTAATGCACGTCAGAGGAGGGGGAGTCTAAGAAGGGATTGACGCTAGTCCATATGATTCCACCACATCTCTCACACAAAGAAGTTCGTGGAATAATAGTAGTTTAAGTGGTGTACATAGTAGAATAGGCAAATATATGAACCTTTCTTCGGGGAACAATAATTGTTGCATTAATAGATTAAGATTGTTAAATTATTAACACGCTGCATTGTCTCACATAAGAATGTACTGCTGCTATCCTTTTTTTTTTTTTGTTTATGTTCGCGACTTCCAATGTCGATGGAGTAGGAGACACTACCTTTCCATGAGCAATGTTTTAGTCCTTTCCTATCTGGTGTCCATGTTAAGGGATAAGGATGAGTGACGAGACGTCGCACAAACGGGCGCATACAAGAACGTGCTCTTAGAAGCGTTCTGAGAAGTCGTGATACGCTCAATAGCGGCCACATCAAGTTCGTGAAACGTTCATACCAATGCTTGCAGGCACGCGTGAGTGCACGGCAAGATTGTGGTATATTGCGTGATTTCGAGGATGAATATGGGCAGTATAGTTTTTTGCAGAGCTGCGCCAGCATCGTTGTCTTGCAAGTCAGGGTGATCCTGTGAGCGTTTGACTCCAATGGTGCCCTAGACGAGAGAAATGCGAGCATAAAGCCTACCATGCCAATGTGCTGGTTGGGGATTTAGCGTGCTGCTCGTGACTGTCACAGATGAATAACCAGGGACTTTATACTTGGATATTCGTGACATACTGTGTAGCTGGCGTGTGTTGGGCGACTGAATCCTCAACAGGAACCACCCCTGGCTTGGTCATATTACATTGCTTCTGGAAAGGTGTGCTTTGATCCCGAAAACCGCATCAGATAGAGAAGGAAGTTGCAACTATAAATTTATTGTCGTGTATAGCCATGGCTAACCCAGTCTCTGGAGTTTCAGTGAGGCGGAATGAAAACTCAGAGGTCATGTCGTACGGCGCGCACATCACTGTCGGCAATAGCGGCGAGCAGCGAGACATCTCAACGTAACAGGAATTATGTAAGAGTATTGTATATAAAAAAAAGGTAATAATAATAATAATAGAGAGAGTACCATATTCTAGGATAAATTAAACTTTAGGATTTTACAATAACTAGATCCTTAATGTTGTGGCGGTTTTCTACCACCAGTGTTTGGCGCGCGCCTGTTTGGATGTTATTTTTCAGGTCATCAAATCACAGACCCGAGATGGAGGGACGACCGGCGAGCGAACGTAGAATAGTTGCAATAACATAATTTATTCAGTAGATCGTTGGCATATGGTAGTTAATTCTTGAGCATGTCTACTGTCTATCTATATAATTAATAGTAATATTAGTGCGGGCCCGCACATTTAGTTGTTCATCCATTACAAAGCATCAGTTATCACACACCATGTACATACTGAGATCGGTCTCTACACATATATCAAAATAAATTATTTCCATGTCTAGATTAGATGTTATAATGATTGCCATAGATTAATAACTATAAAAGTAAAATAAGAGTGTCTGAAATGACAGACCATCAATGTTTCATTATGTAAATTTATTATAACATAGAAGGTCATGGGAAAAAGTTAGGCATAAGATTTTTGTAAGAATTGTGCAGATGACGAGGATCGTGGCAATGCGGAGGCCGGCCGGAGCGGGAACAAGAGGTCTACGGCTACCTGCAAGAAAAGAGCGTCAGCACCCCAACTGACGTGAAGGGCGAGCGCATCCGGTCCACAGGCTGACAGTCACCCGGCCGCCTACCTGAGGGATTACGCGGGACCCTCGCCAGGCCACAAGCGAAAGTGAGGCTGGCCGTTGACACTGACACGCGACCCACACGCGACAGCCTGCTAGCTCTCCGGACGCGGCAGCCGTTTGGAGGGATTCCCTGCGGCAGACCACGTTGTCGTGAGTACACGAAGAAGATCACATATCGTGTCAGAACCTGCGCCTCATGTGCCTCAGGACAGAAAGGGACGCTATATACTCACCTGTTTGGGTTTTTACAACTCACTAGCATTGGCCGATCTGCATACACAAAGCAGTATCGTGCCACACTAACAAATGTATGGTCTCATTACTTACTTCTCCTCTCTATTAGAGAGCAGTTTTTAACAATAGTCGCTCCTAGTTCGATCCTGTATGGATGACCTCACACACTTGTGGAGTCACTCCACGTGCCATCATCCCTCGTCGAACTGCAATATTGGGAAACGTAAAGTACTGTCCAGCGAGAGAAGAGACCTAGACTAGTGATGTATCCCAACGAGTAGACCTCAGAGACAATTAATCGACGTGAGGAGAGCCTATCACTGTGTCTTCCTACCGTACTGCCGTGATCATATGCGTGGTTCTGACTACAATCTCAACAGCGTACTGCAGACACTAGAGAACGTAGCAACAACACCCGACGTTTAGCCTTATGTGATGTCAGTACTGTGGAATTAGTGAAGTGCCACGGATATTTCTAACAATGTGATCTAGTGCCTCATTCTCAGCACAGTCGTGAACTTTGTGCAATGTGCACGCACAATTTGATGCCCCATGAACCTTGTTTTTTTTCTTAAATTTCTTTCTCTTATGTTGTTTTTGTAATGTATGTTATACCTTGTATGCGTTTGTGTTTTACACTGTAATTCTTATTACAGATTACTGTATTGTTCTCCACATCATGCTTTTTTTTGTATTTTGTGTTTATTGTTGTGTGTATGCAAACAGTGTGCCTGAAGTCCCCATAAACTGAAGCAGATACCACCACTGTGATTGTGAATGGACCATCAGTTCAGGGAACATTTTGTAAAGGTTATTCTTGCTGCAGGGAGACAGAATGAATCGGAGGTTGTAACTAGATTCTGAAAGCTCACAAAGAGATTGTTAACTTATATAGTATCATGTGTGAGTGAGTTCAGGTTAGTTTAATGATTAAAATTGTTGTAACATCTTGGGCATTTAATTGCGGAGCACTCCAACTCTGATTGTAAAGAATAAACTGCTCCATATTTGGCTCAGATGTCCGGGCCATATTTAGAGCGTGAATGTCTGCGTGAATCGGTGTTTGGAAGGGGCTCCCTGGGTATGGATGTGTGATGTGAGTGTTAGTGTTCCATATTAAGAAGGTGAAGTTGGCTACATCATAAATAATCCTCCCTCTATGAGCTGCATTTTTCAGTTGCAGTGATTTTCTTTATAGAGTGCGGCATGTGGAGCCAGTTGCGAGATTGTTCTTGGGCGATTGACTCACTACCTTACTCCTAAGTGAGCCAACCGCTCACCAATTACAATCTAAAATGGCGTAGGGGCTATGAGAGGTGGCATGAGCCCCCTCTCATATTTCTATCTTACGACTCTCCTCTCTATTTGCATGCGGTGGAGGGCTGCTATTCCTTCACACGCGGACTTCCCACGCAGCGTCTCTCGTCACCCGGGTGGTCCGGTGACAGGCGGGTTAAGCCGACGTGTGTGAGGCAGTCGAGTGAATGCTTTGCAGACGCCGACATTGTCAAGAGACACGCCCGCTGGGGTGTGAAGTAGCGGCTGGGCTAGAGGTTCCGTTACTTCGGAGAAACTTAGTGAAAACACTTTCTGGCGGGCTACCAGTGAGGCGTGGGAATGACTTGTGTACCCAGGCAGTTGTGGCGGGAAAATTCCCGCACTTTCTGCAAAATAGTAACGGTGATTGGTTTGCTCAGGGCATAGCGCCGTGACGTAGCAAAATCAGCACAGAAATTGGCGCCAAGAATCTCCATTGGTGGAATGGTAGTGCTCCGGCAATGGAGTGGAATTTCCGCCGGTTTTCGGGTTGCTGATTGGTACGTAACCACGGCCACTGTCGTGGGGGCGGGAATGTTGTGTGTTCGGCCTGTACGGGTGCTCAGGGGTAGTCGGCAGTCGCCTTTCGGTCGAGGACGTCGAAGCAACCAGCCCTCGCCTGCGGTACGCCAGATCGTGTTCTGGCAGTCAAGAAGACAGTTTTGGTAATGTATGTCCGCAGCACCGGCAGATAGGGATTTTCCTAGGTGATAATCAGAGCTCAGCAGAGCGCGCCTGTTCGTCTTTTCCTAACTTTGTTCTGTCTTGAGTAGCAGCAATTACTGTTGGGTTAGCGGTGTGTCTCTCTTGAGATTTGAGTGTCAAGGAATTGGCTCCACATACCACTTCGTCTTAAACCTCACGATCTAGTTTAGGGACAACTTCACCTTTACAGTGTTTGTATGAGTCTCCAATTCGAGCCAATTTAATGTATCATAAATTAGAATTCATGTGTTTTTGTTTATTAATTTGTGTTTAGTTTGAATAAATCATATTGTTATTTTGGACAGCACTTTCATTCTGTTAATCGATAGAGCAACCCTATCATTCCTCACTATGCTAATGAAACCTTTGTTTATTTAACTTATTTATCAAATTAAATTATTGCAGGTGCCAAACTCTCTTCTACTCCACTGGCAGGGTTGATTAGAGTCAGTTCGCGTATTTTTTTATCCTTGTGCAACAGCAAAAGTCGGAGTTAGAATAGGGGGGGCTTAGAGCATGATTTACATATGTGGATTCTAGTAGAATTTAGTGATAAATACACTGCTAGCCCCGGCACCTCGCAAGCTGCTGTATGATTTCCCTGTATTTGTTCGTCAATAAATCGTGTTTCCTCTCAGATTTTATGAGTTCAAATGCTAAGAGTCTCAACAATCGTGCAGGAGATGGACTTTAAGCACAACCTTCTCGAAATGAAGGCTGTAACTTCAAATTTTCTTGGATTAATTTTCCTGTCGATCCTCTGGAAAGCACGCGGTGACTGTAGCAGCGAGGCGTAGAGCGGGTAGGAAGCGGCAGGAGGCGTAGCATTTGACACAGATCCAGTGGAATGTCTCTGCGTGGGCGGTGGCGGTGCCGAAGCGTGCGCTAGAGTCAACAGCACGGCTGGAGGCACAGTAGCGCCATTGTGGAGCGGACCCCACGCAGCCGCGCTCGTGTGCTTCTGCCCGGGCGCCGCGCCGGCACGCTATCGGTGACATGGCGCGCTGTTTGAGCTGCCCCGCCGCGACAAGTGGCTCCCAGCCCTCGCTGACCTCATAACCCCTTTGAGCCGCGGTATCTCCCTCAGGTAACAAGCCGACCCGATAGCGCCGCTTCTCCTGGCCCACTCCTTAAGCCGCCGGCACACGGACCCTGCTGTCGAACGTTAACGTTGAGCGTGCCGAGTTCAACGTGCTGCTGAACGCTCAGGAACGATGCGACCTGTGCACACGGTACATGGGCCCCAACGTCGTATACGCGATCGCAACGCACTCCAGCGGCAGTTGAGGGATGTTTCTAGTTCGTAAATCACACTGTTTTACTCAACGGGGCAGCGTAAAATTCCCACGTTAGCTCTATCAAAACGCACATTTCCTCCATCGTCCACGAAAAGGAAAGTACCGTGTCCAATCAATAAGGACACAGGCTTATAAAACTTCCATTACAAACAGTGCGGTACAAATTTGGAATACTTCTCCGCATGAGAATAATAAATAATGTTTATTATTTCATCATTCCCACATTTTAGTAAAACCCCAAGGTCAGTCTTACTTGATCACTGTTCCTACCCACTAGCAGAATCTTTGCAACATGTGAATTACGAAGCGTAAAAGAAAAAGGAGCAAAATATCGGTATACAGTACAAGTAGCGCAACCTGTCTAGTAGATTAAGCCAATCGAACAGTCATCCCTCAAACAAAAGGTGAACTTATATTTACATAACATCAAATATTATAGTGTATAATTATATTAAACTAATAATAAAGTATCAGAACCTAATAAAAACGCGAATGTTGGGGAAAAAAAATCTGGTAGTGTCTACACGCGAACCACCGCCCCCACAGTCACTCATTACATGTCGGTGATCCTACTCATTACGCTAAACCAACAACAATCCCTTGCTACTAATGATAGTATCTTACTAACCTCAATCGTAGATAATTACTAATTGAAATTTAATTTTAACAAATTGTACCAAGAACAATGCGTTTTGGGTGGATCTTCAGTGTGCCGGTGCCTTCAAATACCTTACTCTCATAATACGCAAGTTACAATAATTCTTTTGCCAAGAATATGATGTTTCTCATTATTTTATTGGAACGAATCACACAACTACGAGTTTTCCAGTGATTCTCAACTTGCTGGTGCTCAGAAACGGCATATATATACATATAGGCTTGAAATGAATACCAATATGGCGCCTCAACTCTGTACTGAAGGGAGACGGCGTGCGTTTGACGTAGGTGGAGTTTGGCCATCTCATTGGTCAACGCTTAGACGCACGCTCAGAATATATGACAAGCCTGATATTGCTCTGCACGTTCGGAAAGACTGCCGAACGTGCTATTCCACGCTATGACGTCAGAAACTCGGCCCGCTCAACGCTCAACGTTCGGATGCACGGTCCGTGTGCCGATGGCTTTAGCGTGAACGTCTCCTTCCACAAGATGGAAAAAAGCAAGGAGGTAGCGAGTTCAGCATTCCGGGGGGCTACCTGGTTATTAGAAACGGGAACTGTTTCTAATAGGTACAGAGGGATAGTACTTGCTGTGGGCTGAAAAAGAACCGCTAAAGTGATCTACGTATCTCCTCTCTCCTCTCCTCCCGCACAGGCCAGGATGGCCCGAAGGTACCGACGGCCGCCGTGTCATCCTCACCCACAGGCGTCACTGCATGCGGATTTGGAGGCGCATGTGATCAGCACACCGCTCTCCCGGCCGTATATCCGTTTCTGAGACCGGAGCCGCTACTTTTCAATCAAGTAGCTCCTCAATTTGCCTCACAAGGGCTGAGTGCACCCCGCTTGCCAACAGCGCTCGGCAGACAGGATGGTCACCCATCCACGTGCGAGCCCAGCCCGACAGCGCTTAACTTCGGTGATCTGACGGGAAGTGGTGTTACCACTGCGGCAAGGCCGTTGACGATCTACGTATAAGCCAGGAAATATTCGTATCTAACGGCTCCTTGAGTTGTAATACAGGGATAGGTATCGAGTAGTAAACTCAACGTTGCGGAGATGAAGGTACAGTGTAAGACGCTAAATGGGTATGCTTCTGTCAGTCTAACACATTTTTGCCACAGTATATTTTTCGTTTCTAGGTGCGTTCATATTTGTGAATAACAAATCTCTTTTTAACTGAAGTTGCGTGCCTCTCAGTCCCCGCCCCCTCCCCTCCACCCTCTCTGGCGCTCTCGATGGGACCGAGAGAGGTGGCGCAGTGGTTACCACACTGGACTCGCATTCGGGAGGACGAAGGTTCAAACCCACGTCCGGCCATCCTGATTTAGGTTTCCCGTGATTTCTCTAAATCGGTTCAGGCAAATGCCGGGATAGTTCCTTTGAAAGCGCACGGCCGACTTCCTTCCCCAATCTTCCCTAATCCAACGGGACCGATGACCTCGCTGTTTGGTCCACCTTCCCTCCCCCCCCCCCCCCACAAAAAAAATCAACCTATCAACCAACCAACTGGGTAGACCTAGCTACAGTTCTTGAACGCCTCAACGATGCACATAATCGAAATGTAGGTGCAACACATCAGAATGGTGTCCGTGAAAGGTCGGAAAGCAGGTGTGTGAAGAGGGGCAACCGCATTTTCAGAAGATACTGCGCAACGGTGTAGATCAGTGGTCGTCAAACTTTTTTGCGCAGGAGCCGTACTGAAACGGCGGGACGCCACCTCGGACCGCATAAGTACTGCTCTTACACTACTGGCCATTAAAATTGCTGCACCACGAAGATGACGTGCTACAGACGCGAAATTTAACCGACAGGAAGAAGATGCTGTGATATGCAAATGATTAGCTTTTCAAAGCATTCACACAAGGTTGGTGACACCTACAACGTGCTGATACGTGGAAAGTTTCCAACCGATTTCTCATACACAAACAGCGGTTGACCGGCGTTGCCTGGTGAAACGTTGTTGTGATGCCTCGTGTAAGGAGGAGAAATGCCTACCATCACGTTTCCGACTTTGATAAAGGTCGGATTGTAGCCTATCGCGATTGCGGTTTGTCGTATCGCGACATTGCTGCTCGCGTTGGTCGAGATCCAATGACTGTTAGCAGAATATGGAATCGGTGGGTTCAGGAGGGTAATACGGAACGCCGTGCTGAATCCCAACGGCCTCGTATCACTAGCAGTCGAGATGAAAGGCATCTTATCCGCGTGGCTGTAACCAATCGTGCAGCCACGTCTCGGTCCCTGAGTCAACAGATCGGGACGTTTGCAAGACAACAACCATCTGCACGAACAGTTCGACGACGTTTGCAGCAGCATGGACTATCAGCTCGGAGACCATGGCTGCGGTTACCCTTGACGCTGCATCACAGACAGGAGCGCCTGCGATGGTGTACTCAACGACGAACCTGGGTGCACGAATGGCAAAATGGCATTTTTTTGGATGAATCCAGCTCGGTCACCTCTTGTTCGCATTGACGGCACTTTGAACAGTGGACGTTACATTTCAGATGTTTTATGACCCGTGGCTCTACCTTTCATTCGATCCCTGCGAAACCTTACATTTCAGCAGGATAATCCACGACCGCATGTTGCAGGTCCTGTACGGGCCTTTCTGGATACAGAAAATGTTCGACTGCTACCCTGGCCAGATCTCTCACCAACTGAAAACGTCTGGTCAACGGTGGCCGAGCAACTGGCTCGTCACAATACGCCAGTCACTACTGTTGATGAACTGTGGTATCGTGTTGAAGCTGCATGGGCAGCTGTACCTGTACACGCCATCCAAGCTAAGTTTAACTCAATGCGCAGGCGTATCAAGGCCGTTATTACGACCAGAGGTGGTTGTTCTGGGTACCGATTTCTCGGGATGTATGCACCCAAATTGCGTGAAAATGTAATCCCATGTCAGTTCTAGTATAATATATTTGTCCAATGAATACCCGTTTATCATCTGCATTTCTTCTTGGTGTAGCAATTTTAATGGCCAGTAGTGTAGTAGGTACAGAGGGATAGTATTTGCTGTGGGCTGAAGAAGAACTGCTAAAGTGATCTACGTATAAGGTCAGGAAGTATTTGTATCTAACAGCTCCTTAAGTTGTAATACAGGGACAAGTATCGAGTAGTAAACTCAACGTTGTCGAGATGAGGGTATTGTGTGACACTAAATGGGTATGCTTCTGTCAGTCTAAAAATTTTTCCTACAGTATATTTTTCGTTAGTAGGTTCGTTCATATTTGTGAATAACACATTTGTTTTTAACTCAAGTTGCGTGCCTCCCGGTCACCCGCCCCCTCCCCTCCACCCTCTCTGCCGCTTACAACGTGATGGGACCGAGCGAGGTGGCGCAGTGGTTTCCACACTGGACTCGCATTCGGGAGGACGACGGTTGATGCCCACGTCCGGCGATCCTGATTTAGGTTTTCCGTGAATTCTCTAAGTCACTGGAGCCACCTCGGTGTCGCTGTGGCTCCCTTCTGACATCTTGCTTAACTGACCACTTCTAGCTGCTCCACTGCGGACTTTTAATCTTCCCAGCACCCTACCCTTGGTGCTGGGTGACGATTCCTCAACGGCAGATTTAGTTTTATGTTTTATTCATAAGGGCGGGCGTTTGGCCTCCTTTCTGGGACCTCCATCCTCTCTCCCTTTTAAATCTGTCACCCTTTGTTTACATTCGTTCGTCTTTGTGTTCGTCTTTTCCCTACATGTGTTCATCTTGCATTGCCTTTTGAGGTGAACATTTTAAAGTATTGCAGAGTGGCTGGCTCGTCTTCTTTTTATTTTGTAACCAACCAGCCCAGACCATCTGCACTATGGTCTTAATGCCTCTTCTACTTTACGTTATGGTGTATGTCTTCCCCGGTTTTTGTTCATGCCATTCGTTTTCCTTTTAAGTCTGCTTCCATATTCCTTTTCCCCCTTTTACCTTCCCAACCATACCTTGGGACTTGTTTTACCCTGAGCCTTGTTTGCGTCAGGAACAAGGGACTGATGACCTTCTAGTTTGATTCCTTTATCCCTCAAACCATCCAGCCAACCAATCTAAATCGCTTCAGGCAAATGCCGGTACAGTTCCTTTGAAAGTGCACGGCTGACTTCCTTCCCCATTCTTCCCTAATCCAACGGGACCGATGACCTCGCTGTTTGGTCCCCTGCCCCCCCCCCCCAAATTAAGCTATCAACCAACCAACCAACTTGGTAGACATAGCTACAGTGGCTTGAACGCCTCAACGCTGCAGATACCTCGTTATGTAGGCGCAACAGGGAGTGATGTCTGTGAAAGGTCAGAAAGCAGGTTCGTGAAGAGGGGCAGCGGCATTTTCAGAAGATGCTGCGCAACGGTGTAGATCAGTGGTCGTCAAACTTTTTTTCTCAAGACCCAGTACTGAAAGGGTGCGAAGCCACCTCGGACCGCATAAGCATTGATCTTATTATTATTTGGTAAGCCACACAAACTAGCATGTCCTGCGCTACCTGTATACTAGGGCAATAAGCTGGCCCCCGGCTCCCGAGAACTGATCGTTAAATATCGGCATCATTCGGAACACTTCGTGTCGACTGTTAGCTGTTTCAGTTTGCTATCACGCTCAACGACCCCACAGTTGTAACACTGCAATTGCCTCGCGAAGTGTTGTTGTGTTACATGTGTGAGAGAATGATTGAGATTTAAATGCAAAATGCAATACGAGGCCCTAAATTTGACAATGAAAACATGATCCAAGTGGGCTGTACTTTTTTTATTATCCGTGCAACTGACCAACTCCAACCGTGGTTCATCTTCAGGTACATATCTTAAGGTTCCAGCTTCTTCTTACCCACGGTTACCGAGCGAGATGGCGCACTGGTTAGACATTGGACTCGTATTCGGGAGGAGTACGGTTCAATCCCGCCTCCAGCCATCCTGATTTAGGTTTTCCGTGACTTCCCTAAATCGCTCCAGGAAAATGCTGGGATGGTTCCTTTCAAAGGACACGGCCGACTTCCTTCCCCGTACTTCCCTAACCCGATGAGACCGATGACCTCGCTGTCTGGTCTCCTCCTCCAAACAATCCAATCCAGTCCAATCACTCACGGTTGAAATCGGCCAATTGCACGGACAATCAAAAGAGTACGTTCTGCTTGGACTATGTTTTCGTTCTCGAAACGCGTTCAGGTTGTTAATCCACACAAAAATAAAATTTTAAAATGTTGCTAAATATTGGCTGTAAGCAATATGGGAGGTCATCAGTCCCCTAGACTTAGAACTACCTACACCTAACCAACCTAAGGACATCACACAAATCCATGCCCGAGGCAGGATTCGAAGCTGCGATCGTAGCAGCAGCGCGGTTCCGGATTGAAGCGCATAGAACCGCTCGGCCACAGCGGCCGGCTGCTAAATATTCTCTATGTAATTTTTCTTCTACTCACTGCACTGTATTACGAAAGTCTACATTTAATTTCAGATTTCATATTACAAATATGTGCCCCATCAGGAGATGACAGTGTCTGTAATGTACATTCATGAATCCATGTTACTTCCATGTCTAAATTTACGCCGATCTCCCTCGGGCATGGGTGTGTGTGTGTGTTGTCTTTAGCGTAAGTTAGTTTAAGTAGTGTGTAAGTCTAGGGACCGATGACCTTAGCAGGTTGGTCCCATAGAGATTCACGCACATTTGAACATTTTACGCCGAAGCAGCTGATATGTACGACATGTACACGCCCATAAGTTGTCAACACTGGAAGACAAACAATAACACCGCCCCGTCTCACATCTCCTGACCCCACAGTGACCGCGCTGCTTATTGCTCCACCTCTGAGATGAGCTGCCAGCGTCACTTAGCTCAAGGCCGAAGTCACTAACTTCAGTAAGCAGATTTTAAAATATTACTGTCCCTCTAAGTACTTTTGTTTGTTACTGAGAGGGAAATGACACTCTTAAGACGCTTACTGACGTTTTCGGATTCACTTGTTAAGTGCCGGATGAATGTCAATATAAAATACGCCTGAGAACCGCGGGCCGCATGAATAACTGATTCCGGCCGCTGTGTTTGACGACCTATGGTGTACATGATTGACAGGTAAGATTGACCAACATGGCCTTGATTTGCGAAGAGCTGTAAGCGATGGGAAACTACAAACCATATATTGCTCGAGGACATGCGGCTCTGCCGTCAACCTTGACGATTATGGCATCCTCACGAGTAGAACAATTCTGAGGGAAAGTAGTCCTCCATTCGGATTCCTGGCGGAGACTGCTCAGAACAGTGTTGTCTTCAGAGAAAACAAACTGGCATCCTACGGGTTTCATTGTGGAATGTTACATTCCTTAACCGGCTAGGTAGGTTAGAGAATTTAAAAACTGAACTGGTTTGGATGAAGTTGTTTGCGCCGCGAAACGCTAGCGTTGAGAGCTTCCGAATTAAGAGCACAACTACAACCACAAGTTGTTTGCGTTATATGGACAAGGTATGGATAATTTGTTTTCCTTATCTATGATATTCGTACACGGTCTACACAAATTAATCCATGATGAAAACGGAAGTCAAATTAACCTCACACACAATTATACAGGGTGTTCCAAAAGGTACGGCCAGACTTTCAGGAAACATTCCTCACATACAAATAAAGAAAAGATGTTATGTGGACATGTGTCCGGAAACGCTTAATTTCCATGTTAGAGCTCATTTTAGTTTCGTCAGTTGGCCCAATTGAAGGAAGGTAATGTTGACTTTGGTGCTTGTGTTGACATGCGACTCATTGCTCTACAGTACTAGCATCAAGCACATCAGTACGTAGCATCTACAGGTTAGTGTTCATCACGAACGTGGTTTTGCACTCAGTGCAATGTTTACAAATGCGGAGTTGGCAGATGCCCATTTGATGTATGGATTAGCACTGGGCAATAACCGTGGCGCGGTACGTTTGTATCGAGACAGATTTCCCGAACGAAGGTGTCCCGACAGGAAGACGTTCGAGGCAATTGATCGGCGTCTTAGGGAGCACGGAACATTTCAGCCTATGACTCGCGACTGGGGAAGACTTAGAACGACGAGGACACCTGCCTTGGACGAGGCAATTCTTCGTGCAGTTGACGATAACCCTAGTGTCAGCGTCAGAGAAATTGCTGCTGTACAAGGTAACGTTGACCACGTCACTGTATGGAGAGTGCTACGGGAGAACCAGTTGTTTCCGTACCATGTACAGCGCGTGCAGGTACTATCAGCAGCTGATTGGCCTCCACGGATACACTTCTGCGAATGGTTCATCCAACAATATGTCAATCCTCATTTCAGTGCAAATGTTCTCTTTACGGATGAGGCTTCATTCCAACGTGATCAAATTGTAAATTTTCAGAATCAACATGTGTGGGTTGACGAGAATCCGCACGCAGTTGTGCAATCACCTCATCAACACAGATTTTCTGTGAACGTTTGGGCAGGCATTGTTGATGATGTCTTGATTGGGCCCCATGTTCTTCCACCTACGCTCAATGGAGTACGTTATCATAATTTCATACGGGATACTCTACCTGTGCTGCTAGAACATGTGCCTTTACAAGTACGACACAACATGTGGCTCATGCACGATGGAGCTCCTGCACATTTCAATCGAAGTGTTCGTACGCTTCTCAACAACAGATTCGGTGACCGATGGATTGGTAGAGGCGGACCAATTCCATCGCCTCCACGCTCTCCTGACCTCAACCCTCTTGACTTTCATTTATGGGGGCATTTGAAAGCTCTTGTCTACGCAACCCCGGTACCAAATGTAGAGACTGTTCGTGCTCGTATTGTGGACGGCTGTGATACAATACGCCATTCTCCAGGGCTGCATCAGCGCATCAGGGATTCCATGCGACGGAGGGTGGATGCATGTATCCTCGCTAACGGAGGACATTTTGAACATTTCCTGTAACAAAGTGTTTGAAGTCACGCTGGTACGTTCTGTTGCTGTGTGTTTCCATTCTATGATTAATGTGATTTGAAGAGAAGTAATAAAATGAGCTCTAGCATAGAAAGTAAGCGTTTCCGGACACATGTCCACATGACATATTTTCTTTCTTTGTGTGTGAGGAATGTTTCCTGAAAGTTTGGCCGTACCTTTTTGTAACACCCTGTATAACATCATAAAGTGATTTACATATTACTTTCAGAGAAGACTTCCAAATATTTTAATTTATGAGATGTTAAATGTTTTGTCTTGTTTCGAAACGTTTTTGTCGTTATTTCCTCTTCTCTCTACTTCGGTTGTGGTCAGCTATTTTGTTGCCCAAATAGAAATCTTATCTACTACTTTCAGTGTCTCATTTTCTAATCCAGTTCCCTTAGCATCGTCTGATTTGAATCGACTCTGTTCTCTTACCCATGTTTCATGTTTTACTGATATTTATCTTATAACATCTTTTCAT
Organism: Schistocerca nitens; assembly: GCF_023898315.1. Lineage (NCBI taxonomy): Eukaryota > Metazoa > Arthropoda > Insecta > Orthoptera > Acrididae > Schistocerca > Schistocerca nitens. Next base: position 1,127,072,124 of record NC_064614.1, read on the forward strand.
GACATCAATTCCGTTCAACAACTCTTGCAAATCCATCGATCGCTTCTCTCATTGACTTACAATATTATCGGCAATCTACAAAGTTTTATTTTCTCGGTGAACTTTAATTCCCTTTCCTAATTTCTTATGTTTACTCTGTGTACAGATTGAATAACATCGGAGACAAGCTATAACACTATCTCACTCTCTCCTTAACTACTGCCTGCTTCGCATGTCCTTCGATTCTTGTAACTACTGTGTGGTTTCTGCACAAGTTGTAGATAACATTTCGCTCCCTTTCTTTTTATCCCTACTACGTTCAAAATTTCAAAGAGTGTATTCCTTGTCAAAAGTCTTCCCAGTCTTTGGTAAATAACGCTTGTAGGTATTTTACAATCATGACTTACTAAACTAATGCTTCTGTAATACTCAAATTTTGGAAATTTGTGGTAAGTTCTACGGGACCAAACAGCTGAGGTCATCGGTCCCTAACTTACACACTCCGTAATCTAACGTGACCTAACTTACGCTGAGGACAACACACACACCCATGCCCGAGGGAAGACTCGAACCTCCGACGGGGGAATACTCAAATCTGTCAGCATCTGCCTTCTTATGAAATGGAATTATTACAACTATTTTCTTAGTCTACAGTCTACAGCCTGAGCATAGTTTAGAAAACGCATGTTAACTTTACTGTATTGAATTTTATGCATTTATTCTGACCGGTTTCGGTGTTCAATCATCATCCAGGGAAAACAATACGACTTTTACATTACGTATATAATGCTACAGGAGAATGATATTCTACAGGGAATATTATGATACACATCAACAGTTATCGGTGTGTGACAATATTACACTGATACCGCGCGACCGCTACGGTCGCAGGTTCGAATCCTGCCTCGGGCATGGATGTGTGTGATGTCCTTAGGTTAGTTGGGTTTAAGTAGTTCGAAGTTCTAGGGGACTGATGACCTCAGAAGTTAAGCCCATAGTCTTCAGAGCCATTTTCTAGGGGACTGATGACCTCAGAAGTTAAGTCCCATAGTGCTCAGAGCCATTTGAACCAATATTACACTGATAAATGTTGATGTGTATCATAATATGCCCTGAATTCGTCCGTGGATGTAAACGTATTTTTTTTTGAAGGATTGGTGTAAATAACATGCATTTACTGGAACTATTACATTCATCTTTAAGTGTGAGGGTGTATCGCTTGTCTCGTATATTATCCACTACAGACGAAATGATTTAGTTTTCTGAAGGATCTCATTAATTCTGAGGGAATGTCATCTACACCATTTCTTGTTTCGTCTTACGTATTCGTCTGTAGCATGGTATATGAGATGTAAAAGTATTTTTTTTTTTTGAAGGATTGGTGTAAATAACATGCATTTTCTGGAATTATTACATTCATCTTTAAGTGTCAGGGTGTATCGCTTGTCTCATATATTATGCATTTCAAACGGAATGATTTTGTTTTCTGAAGGATCTCATTAATTCAAAGGGAATGTCATCTACTCCACGTCCTTGTTTCGTCTTACGTATTTCAGAAGTAATATTATAAGGCAGCAGAAGCGTGTGGGTTTCTGGGCGACCAGAACCCGTCGGCAGGTGAGAATCCTCCCCTTCCTGTTGCCGTCATTAGCCTGCACTGATCACAGGCCCTTTCTCGTCACCGCCAGTCCTCCCCCCGGTCCTCTCACCCCCCCCTTCCCCTCCCCCCGGCACTTCGGCCGCCGCCCTTCTGCCGGTCACCTGCTGAGGATGTCTATCTTTGTTCCGCCTAATTGGTGGCTGCCGTCCCGACCCACATAACACCCCTCTCAACCCTCCGGATGACTCCACACTACGCATTGATACACATACCACGAGTCCCGCTATTGTGGGGCGGCCACACAAAGGAGATGGAACAATCCGCTTCGGAAATTTCTATTTTCACGAAGGGCCCCATTGCGGAGGCGTTCGAGTCCGTAGCGGAACAGTGTGAAGTGTCAGTTTCAGTTTTGTGTGTTTCCTAGGCATCAACAGGGATTATTCTGCAAATGGTGCAAATGGCTCTGAGCACTATGGGACTCAACTGCTGAGGTCATTAGTCCCCTAGAACTTAGAACTAGTTAAACCTAACTAACCTAAGGACATCACAAACATCCATGCCCGAGGCAGGATTCGAACCTGCGACCGTAGCGGTCTCGCGGTTCCAGACTGCAGCGCCTTTAACCGCACGGCCACTTCGGCCGGCAATTATTTTGCTGTAAGAGTGTTGCTGTAAGGAATCTCTTGTCTCTGGTGACTCGTTACACAGTAACTGCTTTTTCTTTGATTACCTATGCTCATTTTTCTTTGTACCTGTTTTGTAATGAAAATATGTGGAAGAAAGTGCCAATATCGACGGTATGCTCTGTGTGTCGTGCTTGGAAAAAAACTTATTGTCACCTGTTTATTGCATTGTATTTACACAATACCATATAAGTAACATTCATACAACTGGCCATCACATTTTCCTAATTTATTTGTAATTAATGCTCACTGAATATGATATTCTTTGTGTGGTGTGCGTACTGTAAGACCTTCGGTACACACACCATCAGATTATTTGACTTGTCGCTCTAACGAAGAAGGCGAGTGTCAGCAATATGTCTAGTGGTCTTATCGTGGCGTGTTTATCTTCTGCCGTTAGGTCAGACGATAGAAATGCCTCTTGCACGCTTACAGTAGCAGATTGACGGTGACCAACTTTAAACTGACCTTGATTAATTTTCACACACATTTATTAAAATAAAAAATCATAGATATTACGTAACTTGATTCTGGATGCTGTTTACAATTGACAATCTGAAGTTCCTTTGGTCTTGGTACGTTAATCTTATTCTCACATATCTCTGATACTTGACAAAGTGTCTAGTCATTTATCTTCATGGCTATGTACAGGAATATGGTAATCTTATTAGGCGCAGACTGAAACTTGACTATAGACTAATGCAGACTAATGCAGACTGACTAATTGGAGGTCTGTACACTCGTTATAACACCTCGAGCGTTCAGGTATCACTGCGAGAGTGTGATCCCCAAGGAGAAAAGGTTCTACGTTAGCAGCAATCTCATTGGCTGCGTTACATATTAATATGCGGATCGGCGGAAGCAGAATTTGGTCCGTCTCTAAGACAGCGCCATCTCGTAGTGCGGAGACGGACGAGCGCTGCGCCTGTGCTGTTGTGCTTAGCGGAGCGCGCTCTAGTGGGAAAGTCGTGTATGCGCTGACTACGTGGAACTATGTACACAACACTTTGTAATATAAATACTTGTAATGCTACCTTGATTCCTTGGGGAAAAAAAAAAACTTTACTGCTACTATACTTGATTCAAAATTTCAAGCACCATAGATTTTGATATAATTGTTACTGTCATATTATTCATTTTATCTCACCTCTATGTTCCTCCTTGTATATAGCACAGTATTTACATAATACCATATATGTAGCATTCACACAAGCTGGTTACTTCATCTCTCAACTTCATCTGTAATATTATATGCTCATAATGTAAGGTTTATCTTTGTGTTGTAATTTTCATTATGTTATGTTATTTTTTAAAAACAGTCATACTGTGAAATCAAACCAATCTGTATATTGTGATGTCTCCGAGAGAGAACGTCCCTGACACTGTTGTATTTGTAAATCTGCAATCTTTGTGATAACTTCACATGTGGCAAATTCTTTTTGGTGTGTATGTGTGTGGTGCTTTGCACAATATGGTGATGTACAAATTACATAAGTGCTGCATATATTTTGGAATATTCGAAAAATACAATCCTGCAACTTCGCAACTATATCACCCGGAATTTTCGACGTAGGTACCATAACCACTTAACCTCACATATTTAATTACTCTGTATTTCATCGTTTGGAGGTTAGGGCGGTTCTAACACTGTTTTCCACCGTAGGGCACCAACACACCAAAAATATTTCACCACAGTGGAAGAATAAAAATCGAAAACTGACGATAATGTAAAGTGTATCTTGCAAATCAACCGAACAGCCGTCTGATGATGAACTTGCCAGTTCGAGACCGGTAACGGCGCCATTTACCTAAATAAATAGCAGTATTAATAGTGGCTGGTTGCTGTCTTCTCCTTTGTAAGAATTAACCTACAAACTTATTCGATTCAATAACGGTATCAAAAATTCCTAGTCCGGTGGTTAAACTGTGAATTTATTCCAGCATACTACCCACTTATACTTCGAGGAGAAGTGGACTGAAGTTCTCTAAGTAATAAAACCAAATAGTAGCTTGCTGCTATCACAGAATAAGAAGTAAAACTGAATTTTACTGATACCAGACGAGTGACTGCAACGCTCATTGCTTCCATAAAATAATAAGTAAATTCCCATTGGACATCGAAGAGTGAAGATTATGTACGGGGTAGCATGTCTGTCGAACACCACCAACGTGGAATGGTGGGCCAAGTTCTGTGTTGGTTGCTGCTGCGTTATGATGAGGCATGTTCCCATATCTCAAAATCGTAACGCAGAAGTTGAGCCAACTCAATTAGGAGACACGTGAGCACCTACCCTATAGTGCTGATCTCTTCCCATACAATTATGAAGCATTCGGTCCTTAAAAAAGCCTTGAAGGGTCCACGATTCCTGTCGGACGAGGACGTGTAGCAGGCAGTTACAGAACTCTTCCCGCGGAAATGTCCCACTCGTCCTAAACCTCCAGAAATGTCTCACTTTAGCTGGTGAGTCCCTATATGGTGGTATAAGGGGCGTAGAGTATAAATGGCCACGCTTTCCACTCCGAATTTTGCGATAATTCAGCCAGTCCGTTCTTGAACTGACGTAGTGAGCCGCTGCGTAGGAGTTCTTCCTACCTTTCTTGTGGGAATACTCTTGTAGTTATATATACTCTTGCAGAGGCGCAGCATCGCCGTCGGGTTCTGAAAGTGCAATACTAGTGTGCAGCTTTTAAGTAAGGAATTGGGAAGAAGTTTTTTTTTGCAAATAATTTTTAAACTGGAAGCCATTGTGGCGAGTTCATTAAGAAACACCATAAAATGAACTTGTTCACATTGATTATAAGCTAGCTGTTAACAATACGTATGTTTTTGGATAGGTTCCGTCTTTAGCAAAACACAATTTTGTTTGTTAATCCAAACATGTTTCACTGCAGTTGCAGCATCTTCGGTGGGCTTTTATTTTATGGCTATTAAAGATAAAGAATGTTCTGTATTGTTTTTATACGTGTAACTATTAGTATTTAAATCGTAATTACGATTTAAAAAATTATAGTTACATGTGTACATACAGTAAAGAACATTCTTTATGTAAACGTAGGCTTCCGCGGCCGTTGTCACAGTAAATAAAATTCTTTATCTTTAACAGCCATAAAATGAAAGCCCACTGAAGATGCTGCAACTGCAGTGAAACATGTTTGGGTTAAAAAACAAAATTGTGTTTTGCTAAAGGCGGAACCTATCCAAAAACAAACGTATTGTTAAAGCAAACACGGAAAAAAGAGCTTCAACCCCAAGATAACTATTAACAGTATGAGAGCATGCATGGTCTACCGCATGACGAGATATAAAAGCATCATATCGACGATTGCCAGCTATGACGCACAGTCTGTAACTTGAGCATGCAACGGTATAATTCGTATAAGATCGTACGTCTTCGTCTATGCCAAAGTTATTCGTTTATTTATTAATATTAATGTTTTCTGGCATTGTAAAATTGCTGAAAGATAGATTTGTGACCCATAGACTCGTCCTAACGTCTTAGTGGCAAAAGGCAATATTTGTTAGCAAATATTTATTAATAACAACTGCGTGATTCGCGCTAGAATAAATGTACTTCCCCTAAATATCTATTTGCTGACGTCACGAGCGATTTCTGCATCGGAACTTCATCCCACTAGCTCTGAAAGCGCCAGATGGCCAAACACCTTTGCTAGCCACCGTGGGAACCAACCGCTCGCTCCTTACTCTGTATGTACTGCACCGCTGATACGAGGGTTATTCGGAAAGTAAGGAACGATCGGTCACAAAATGGAAAATACAGTGAAAATCTGATGAAGCTTTGCACAGATACTTTTGGGCACTGTGTCTAGTACGCCCATCGATCGCATCATGTCGCTCTTTTCAGTTCTGAGCTCACAGTGAGAACGTAAAGATGGCTAGAAATTAGCCTCTCCCGCTAAGTATGAGGGCCTGGCGAAAGATTTCGACTGAAGATATGCAATCCACATAACATTACTGTCATGCGGTTCACTGTACACGACAATTCTCGGCCGCACTCTGCAAGAGAAACGAAGATGCTCCTGCAGCGTTTTCGATGGGAAGTGTTTGATCACCCACAATACAGCCCGTAATTGGCTACCCCTGAGGTTCACCTCTGCTCAAATGAACCGCTGGCTATGAAGATATTTTGACACAGACAACGAGCTGCAGTTCAGAGTAGAAAATGGTGGAAAAGCACTGGCGGCTGTCTAACGAGGGAATTGAAAAGTTCGTACAACGCTACGACAGATGTCTACGTCTGAGCGGCGACTGTGTAGAGAAGTAGCTGGAAGGTGTAGCTAACCGTTGCAAATAAAACAGCTTTGATTTTCACTGTCGTTTCCATTTCGCGATCTATCGTTGAGTACATTCCGAATGGCTCTCATACATTCACTTCAGATATGTGAAATAGCAAAACCGCAAATAAAGTAAAATGCGCTCTTATCTGCAAATAAGGGGTACCTTACAAGCAGAACACGGTGTTTTACCAAATGGGTATCTTCAGCCTTGTGCATTGATTGGGTGATTGAATCAATATTTGAGGCAGTTTTGTCTGATTGAACGAATTTTTCGATCACCCCTTGTAGCAATAGTAGTACAGGGTGTCCGAAATGTCTTTCCCTGATTACATAAATTGATAACTCAGGCTAGAAGTAAGATACAAATATGAAACTTGTGTCGAATTGTTTACCACTATCAAAGTTTTTTTTTCTGTTTTAGGTTCGCAGTACGTAGGTAGTGGATGAGGTGCAGTGCCCAAGAAGCCATGTTAACCAATCAGGAGGAGGCACAGTGTGTCCTGTGGTACCATGAGACACGATCACCAACCACAGTGCAGAGACACTTCCAGACAACATTTGGAAGGAATCCACCTGATGTCAAGGGTATTAAAGCCTGGTATGAGACGTTCAAGAACGCAGGATAGGTTGCTGACCTTCCGAGGTCTGGTCGACCAAGACCCTCAGTAGACAGGGTGGAAGCTGTAAGGAAGTCTTTTCTGCGAAGTCCGAAGAAATCGGTGCGCAGGGCCTCACGTGAGTTACAGATGCCAAAAAGCTCACTCCATGACATTTTACACAAACGTTTGTTGTTTCGTGCATACAAAGTGCAAATCGTTCAGGCCTTGTTGCCCAATGACAGTACACGTCGATATGACTCAGCGGTCGAAATGCTATCACGTATTGAGGACGATGATGGTTATCTCAGATGAATTGCCTTTTCCGACGAAGCGACCTTTTGTGTCACTGAAGTAGTGAATCGCCATAATGTGCGCATTTGGGGTTCACAACCCCCTGGCGAGGTCATGGAGTGCACCAGAGGCAGTCCAAAGGTGAATGTTTGGTGCGCGCTATTGCACGATCGAATTATCGGGCCATTCTTCTTCGCTGAGGCTACCATCACATCTGCAGTGTATCTGGACATGTTGCAACTGTATGCTGTTCCTCAGCTGCTTCAGTATCACTCCGATGTCTTGTTTCAGCAAGACGGTGCACCACCTCATTGGGGTTTGGACGTCCGTGCCTATTTCGATATGACCTTTCCTGGGCGATGGAGTGGTCGTAATGGGCCAACGGTTTGCCTCCACGCTCTCCTGACATAACCCCATTAGAATTCTTTTTATGGATTTATGTCAAGGACGAGGTCTACCGAACACGTGTATCAGATCTTGAAACCCTGCGGCAACGGATAACCACAGTCATTGAATCGATCCCTCCTGTGATGTTGACTAATGTGTGGGCGGAAATTGAATATCGCCTAGATGTGCTACGTGCTACCAAGGGTGCTCATATGGAAGTTTACCGATGTGTGATAAAAACTTTGATGATTTTTAAACAATTAGACACCAGTTTCATATTTATATATTACTTCTAGCCTGAGTTATCAGTTTATGAAATCAGGGAAAGACTTTTCGGACACCCTGTAGTAGTAGTAGCAGCAGTAATATCGAAATGGCGATTGTGATGGTGACCACCCCTGTTCCACCTTAGGCGTGAGTTAAATGTGGTTCAAATGGTTTGAAAGGGTACAGTACCGCCCGACATTGAAAATAGGTACGGCATACTTCATTATTTTTGTCAGAACAACACATTTTTTTTGTAAAATAACTCAATTTCAATTAATACAGTGAAGCCGGATACCAGTGTGGGAAAGAATGACAATTTATTTATTTAATTGATCACATGTGCACGCCCACAAAAGTAAATCCCTACATCCAGTTTGGTGAGATCTGTGAAATGAATGAATGTATGGTCGTCTGCTAACCGCAGATAGTGAATGTGAATATATGATCATCTTTGAGACGATCCTTTGGCCACCTTTGGTGGGACCAAAGAGATGAAATTTACCTGAGCTTTGAGCACCTGAAATGTGGCTGACCAATACGGTAGCAAGGTGCTCCCCCACTTCAGCAAAGGTGCGAGAGGACCTGGAGAACGGCCATGTTTCAACACTCTGCCGCTGGATCTTGTGCTGTGTTGTCTTAGGTGTGCTCCGTAAAGACAAAAGAGTGGAGACATGGTATGCATGTAGAATATTTAAGAGTAGTTTGTAATAATAATTTCTCTATTTCAGGAACTTTTGTGGGGAGAATTAAATGTCAGGCAGGTAATTTTAATGGGATTGTAGTAATCTTCGGAAGTGACCAACGGTCACAATGAAACCACGTGTAGCAATAAGTTGAAATACTTCCGTGTGCTTAAGTTAAGCTGAATTACTAGCGTGTGTACCATAAGTTGAAATATTTAAGAAATGGCGTGTGCAGGACTTGAAATTAGAGACGAGTACTTCCATGTGGTGAGTACTGTGTGAGTCTCAATCTGTGTATGAGACAAAGGATAAAGAGAAGTACTCGTCCATGGTATCAGTTGAGGACTCGCGTGTGTGATGAACATGTTCTTAATGTTACTTTGCGTGATATGATTCCGTGTGACGCTAGATTCAAACTCTGAGAGAGAAGCAAGGTGAGTCGGCCGTCTATCCAGCAACGCCACTTGGCTTGCATTGCACAGGAAGACGTGCAAATATCTCCAGAGTTCATAGTAGGAAAGTAGAATTACAAAGTGGGGCAGTGTCGTGTGAAACTGGGATAAATATTAATTGAAGTGGGAAAGCTGAACGTGATAATGTTGTGACTATTCCCTGTGTAGTGTTTCATATTGTAGTGTGGTGTATGTCATGTAATTTGGGTATGTGCGGTTTGCATGGGAGAGTAGCGAGGTAGTTTCAAAAGATTAGTGGGTTATGCGTGTTCCTTTTGTACTGCTCGGTCTGGAGGAAAGTTTCGTGATGATGATTGTGAGAGTCGAAGTGTGAGAAATAATGAAAGATCCACCATCCTATCCAGAAAGTGCACTGTAGCGTTAAATATTTACGAGACCATAATATAGAGATTCACCAATGTAAAGCCATGCCCACTGGGCGGAATTTCTCATGTGTTATTGTTGTAGGTTATAGAATTTGTGTGTTTAGGTTAGAGAATTTATCGGAATAAATAAGATAGTGAAATGAAAAAGATTGGTGGACTTTTCCTTCGAATTGTATGTTGTCATAATGTCCCGAATTTATAATGTGTGCGCCATTCATATTCAGTGCGGTGGCCACGTGTTGACAAAAGCCGTTAAATAAAAAAAGAAAGAAAATGTGGTATTGCCAGTGCGTAGTGTACAGTCAGAGTTCTGTAAATTACTGATAGTCAGGTGTGCGTTTCCGTTGCGTATTATTCATACAGGAGGTTGATTAGTGACTTAATTGTGAGTACGAGAGTTCATGTTACTCCATAAATTAAGAATGAATCCACTCGCTTGGCAGACCACTCATCTTACAGGCCTGACTGCTTGATGCCACAGTATGAGCAAGGCATGTGGGTGCCTCTCAGGTTCAAATGGCTCTGAGCACTATGGGACTCAACTGCTGTGGTCATCAGTCCCCTAGAACTTAGAACTACTTAAACCTAACTAACCTAAGGACATCACACACATCCATGCCCGAGGCAGGATTCGAACCTGCGACCGTAGCAGTCGCACGGTTCCGGACTGCGCGCCTAGAACCGCGAGACCACCGCTGCCGGCAGTTAAATGTGCCCGAGCATATAAGAAAGCTGGGCAGCACTCATGTAGACCACCTGAAGCACTGGAACCACCACCTTAACTTTTCTCTATTTTTTATTAATACGGTCTCGAAACTTTTTAACTTACAGAGTAGCCTGTCGTGCAAACATACTGACGCCATCTCGGATGGCTCAAACGTCACGAAGCCCATGGTTGTGCTCCGTTCTTCGATGACGACGGAGATGTCAGCTGAGAAGAGAGGATGTATGTGGCGTTGACTTACCTCTCGTCGCAGGTGCAGTGCATGAGCGTGTTGATGCGCCAGTTGAAGAGGCCGTACTTGGTCTGGAAGGCGGCGATGTAGAAGGGGCACGTGGTGTCGTGCAGGCGGCAGCAGCGGTCGGCGCCGTTGAAGCCGCCCAGCTGCGTGTAGCGCTCGGCGGAGCGGCCCTTGCCGCACCACTTGGTGCCGGGAACGCGCAGCGCGTCCACCAGGTCCCGCTTGCGCCTGCGGCACGCTCAAACGCTTACCTCCAGCCCACGGCTGCTGCCGCTGCCACGGACCGCCCCAGGGTGGACGCCATGTTGCCTTCCCTGCACCCGCGACTCTCAACCCTCGCTGGAACGACGCTGCTAATACCACATCTCTGTCCTTTCATCTCAGTACTTTGATTCCTGCCCCTACGAGACAAATCTGACCGACTGGCAGTCAGTCAGGAAGGAACCAAACTGAGTGGTCAGACGGTTGTCCCATTTGAAGATGCGCCGTGTACAACTCCCGAACGTTGTGGGTAGATACACCCTGTGGCGCGGTTGTAAACACATCTGAAGCACCGTGTGTTCAGGTTTGTAGGGAACGTACTGGCTGTCTACTTTGAGCGACGGAGTGATAAATGGTGCGGAAAACACATATTACAGCGCAAGAATTTGGTTTTCTGAGGTTAGCAGTGTCTGGGGGGGATGTTCAGTATCGTAGAGACGCCCGCCCAGTTGGCCGTGCTATCTAACGCACGGCGTTCCGGGCTGGAAGGAGCGCCTGGTGCCCGGCACGAATCCGCCCGGCGGACTTGTGTCGAGGTCCGGTGAGCCGGCCAGTCTGTGGATGGTTTTTAGGCGGTTTTCCATCTGCCTCGGCGAATGCGGGCTGGTTTCCCTTATTCCGCCTCAGCTACTTTATGTCGGTGATTGCTGCGCAAACAAGTTCTCCACGTACGCCTACACCAGCATTACTCAACCACGCGAACATAGGGGTTACACTCGTCTGGTGTGAGACGTTCCCTGGGGGGTCCACCGGGGGCCGAACCGCACAATAACCCTGGGTTTCGTGCGGGGCAGCGGAGGGGTGAAGTGGACTGCCCCATAGTCGTCGTGGGGTTGCGGACCACTGCGGCTGCGGCGGGGACGGAGCCTCTCAGTCGTTTCTAGGTCCCCGGTTAACATACAATACAATACAATCGTATAGAGAGTGTTTCCACTTGCGTAAACTGTCGCACAGGACGACCACAAATGGTCGAGGAACGAACGTCACGTCATCTCCACAAGTAAGGCTGTGAGTCAGATAGGCACTAATTTGAATGTAGGACGTCAGGAAACCATTTATATGTGGACTGTAAGGAGACAAATGGACCATAAAGGCTTCTATAACCGACGAGCGACTTCTGTCCCTTTGGTTTCCGACGACTTTTGGCCTCTTACTGTATTAGGTCGTATACTATGTCGAACAGTACTACCGCGTCGCCTCATATACGCTGAAAACTAAAAAACATCCGAATTAATGGTCCGATGTAAACACGATTTGTAGACTAAATATCATTAACGAGCTCCTCGTCGAGGCCGTGAAGGCGAGGGGAATGTCTTTTGCCCGGCGTATCGTCCTCTGTCTTACAGTGTCATGGGGATGCCGTATGGAGGACATGTGGTCAGTTCATCGCTCTCCCGTACGTTTTGCGAACTTTCTAGACCCTTGACACGCTACTACTCTGTCAAACAACTCCTCAATTGACATCATGAAGCCGAGTGCACCCCATGTCAGTCCTCCCGCCATAGAAAAATCTTGGCAGGATCAGAAATCAGACCTGGGTTCTCCATACGGCAGCCATCGACATTGACCATTCAGCCACAGAAGCGGACTACATACCAATAGCCGTTACGTAAATAATTAAAATTCCAGCGAGAGCCCTAAACTGACATCAGAATGCATTAGCATTGACGTATTGTGACCATCTTATCGTCCCTTGATAGGGTATACAGGGTGTCTCGATCCTTTTGGTTGAAATTGAAACAGGTGCTAGTACGTCCACAACCGATTACATTGACGTAGGGAACCAATGGTCGGAAATGCATATTCATTGTGTAATGGACATACACACCGTACACCGCATAACAACAATGTTGTTCATCGTAATGGTTCAAAGTGACAACCGCCAGTCTCAGTGCATGTGTGGCAATGGCGCATGAAGTTCTGCCGGAATTTCTCAAAGTTCCCTGGTTTCTGTTGTACCAGGAGACAGGCAGCTTGGACCCTAGAAAGCAGGTCTTCATCCGCTTCTACGGGGGTTTCCATACACCAAATGTTGACGAAACCCCAGAGGAAAAAAATCCAGAGATGTGAGATCCAGCGATCGTGCTGGCCATGGTACGGGACCTCCAGTGGTGTACGTTGTGTATGTCCGTAACACAATAAATTTCAGTATGTCATGAACAATATCGTATACCGCCCATAGGATATACTGAACTGCTGCGATAAGGTTCGCAGTTGCGCACTCCGGTCGTTTCAAATTGCTGCCTCAATGGCCCCAACATTCTGCGAGGTTGGAGCCATTACCGGCCGCCTGAAGCGCGTCGAATCACTTAGGTTCACACGAGCCTCTTGGAACAATACACACCACTGCTACGGTCCATGCAGTCGCCTCCACACGTGTTACGCCTGTACCTGAATTTCCGGTTTATACACAATGGACCACGAAAACTGAATTATACTTCGCTGCTCTTCACAAGTTGACGGCAGTAGCATGCGAGCCATGTTTGTTTCGTAGTACATACTTCTCTCGCTAGAGCTGCACGTAAAAATAAAATAGCCTCTGTAGCGCGAAATTCAAACTATATCGTCCTGAAATTTCAGCATTCCAAGTGTAATACCAGGGGAGAACGAAATTACTGTGCGTTACTTTCCGATCCTCCCTCGTACTTTGTCAGATAAGGAAATAGTAGAGAGGATCGTGGAAGTTGGATTTAGATCCCTTGTCTTTTAAATGGGGTCCAGAATCCTCACCGTGGCACATCGCTAGAGCTCCACGTAAAAATAAAATACCCTCTGTAGCGCGAACTTCAAACTATATCGTCGTGAAATTTCGACATTCCAAGTGTAATACCAGGGAAGAACAAAATTACTGAACGTAGCTTTCCGATCTTCTCTCGTACTTTGTCAGATAAGGAAATAATAGAGAGGATCGTGGAAGTTGGATTTGGATTTGGATCCCTTGTCTTTTAAATGGAGTCCAGAATCCTCACCGTGGCACATCGTTGAGGATCGTCAGTCGACGAGAGGCGTGTCAGTGGAGCCCTTCCGGGTATCACGAGGGAGAACTGTCAGGTGAGCCGCAGCGAGGTGAGAGGAAACACTTGCGCGCTTATCGGCCACAATTAATTCCCGGCGTCTCGGACACGCCGGCCTACGCCCAGGCGCTAAATCAGAGGCCGACTTATCGCCGTCTGAGGCGGAGCGGCGCATCCCGCCTTATCCCGGACCGGTCCCCGCACAGATCTGTTCCTCCCGGAACGATCGCCGTAAAAGAGATTAACGCCAGTCAAAAGATGGACGCCATAACGCCGGGGAGGTGCCCGCCGGGGTAATGACTTGGCGAAACTTATCGTGCTCACCGCGCCCCACAGCCGGGACCGCCGACGTTAATTGAGTCTGCCCGTCCGTAATAAGGAGCCGGAGGCGGGCATTTGGGGATAATTTATACACGATACCACTCTGGCCGGCTGGAACGAAATTCCGGCTCTTTTACTGCCAGCGTCCACAGGCCGCGCGGTTGGTAGGAGGCGACCGAGCTACGGCGCGGCAGTACAACGGCGTCTTTTACAAGGCGAATCGCGTAAGACGATATACCTTTTTTCTTTCGTGAATGGTTCAAGATACCAAACGACGTTTTCGGCAAATGATAGTGGGCAAAGGCGCGTAATTCTGCGGTAAGTTTCTACATCTACATATATATACTCCGCTAGCCACCAAGCGGTGTGTGACGGAGGGCACAATTCGCGCCACGCGCCAAAGTCATATTCCCCCCCCCCCCCCCCGCCCCTCTGTTCCACTCGCGGATCGCGCGAGGGAAAAACGACTGTCTGAACGCCGCAATACGAGCTCTAATTTCCCTTATCTTTGAATGGTGATCATTGCTCGATTTGAAAGTTGGTGGTAATAATATATGCTCTACATCCTCGGTGAAGATCGGATTTCGGAATTTAGTGAGCAGCCCCTTCTGTTTAGCGCGCCTTCTATCTCCAAGTGTGTCCCACTTCAGACTTTCTATGAGATTTGTAACGCTCTCGCGATGGTTCAAATGGCTCTGAGCACTATGGGACTTAACAGCTGTGGTCATCAGTCCCCTAGAACTTAGAACTACTTAAACCTAACTAACCTAAGGACATCACACACATCCATGCCCGAGGCAGGATTCGAACCTGCGACCGTAGCAGTCGCGCGGTTCCGGACTGGGCGCCTAGAACCGCTGGACCACCGCGGCCGCTCTCGCGATGGCTAAATGTACCAGTCACGAATCTTTCCGCTCTTCTTTGGAACTTCTAAATCTCTTGAATCAGACTCAACTGGTAAGGGTCTCACACAGACGAACAGTAAGACTGGACGAACTAACGTATTGTAAGTTATTTCCCTTGTTGAAGGACTGGATCGCTTCAGGATTCTACCAATAAACTGCAATCTAGAGTTCGCCTCACCCGTTACTTGTGTATTCTGATCATTCCATTTGAGATCATTTCGAATAGTCACACGCAGATACTTGACGGACGTTACCGCTTCCAAAGACTGGGCATTTATTTTGTACTCGTACATTAATGGGGATCTTCGCCTTGTTATACGCAGTAGGTTACACTTACTAATAATGAGAGATAACTGCCAGTCATTACACCACGCATTTATTTTCTACAAATCCTCATTGGCTTGTTCACAACTTTCGTGTGATACTACTTTCCTGCATCATCGACAAACAGTCTAAGGCCGCTGTCAATACCATCAACCAGATCGTTTATGTAAATCGTAAAAAAGCAGAGGACCTATTACGCTGCCCTGGAGCACACCTGAAGTTACGCTTGTTTCTGTTGAACTCACCCCGTTCAGGACGTCATAATGCTCCCTGTCTGTTAGAAAACTTTCTGTCCAACCGCATATGTCATCGGATAGACCGTAACCGCGCAACTTTTTGGAGCAAGCGACAGTGCGTAACCGAGTCGAATGCCTTTCGAAAGTCGAGAAATACGGCATCAACCCGGGAGCCGGTATCTAGTGCCTGTTGTATATCACGCACAATGAGGGCCAGCTGTGTCTCGCATGACTGCTGTTTCCTAAAACCGTGCTGGTTTCTGCAGATGAGCTTCTCAGAGTCTAGAAAGGTCATCATGTTGGAATTGATTATTGCGGTGCAAACACCATCGAGCGTGACTCTCACGTTTCATTTAGATAACAAACCCAATAAATCATAATTATATTACTACTGTGTTACAGAATAACCAGGGACAAGAAAGAAGTACGCGTAATTAGGTTTAATTTTATACATTTTATTCAATTCTGTTAGTGTTTCTTCCTTGTCTGTAATGGTGAGAAAGCTAGGCCCTCTGTCTGCCTACAGGGACTAACGGCAGATGTACGTTATGTGGGCATTCGTGGAGACAACCTGCATCCCTTAGTGGTATTTGAACAGGCATACGCGACATTTCACCGCTCTTTGTTTGCACGCATGTGGCTTGACGAAATTCATGTTAATTCACTACCATGACTTGACTACCTCACATCAACCCATTTTTGCAAAGTTAATAAAAAGAAAACAAAAGGGTAAAGTTTGCGATAGCTCTGGAGGACCGCGTGATGCTGACCGACCGCCGTGTCATCCATTGCCATGTGGCAAATTGCGGATGCGGTATTCTAGGAGTGTGGGCTCAGCACACCGCTCCCCCGGCCGTTGTTTGCCTCCCAAACCTTGGAGCCGTTAATTCTCATTCAATATGTTCTTCAGTTGTCCCCACTTGGTTGAGATGACCAAGTTCCAGCCCTCCCGCCGAAGAATAATCTCTGGCAGTACCTGGAATATAACCCAGGCCAGGACACCGCTGTTCTGTCGTCCAGAGTTGGGCGCCAATGACAATCACAAAGTTTTGTGCCAAGATGATAGCAAAGAGACCCGAATCCATTTTGCTCAGACAGCATTACAGTCAAAGAAGAAACACCAAAAGAACCGGAAAAATTTAGCGTAATATTATAACTTCGTTCTAGTTTATTGTATGATCGGGACGTATTTCGATTCACCACTTAATATAAGTGATAATTATTGTAAACAGCTTCTGTTATTACATGCAAAAGAAATATATAATGCATGTCATTTATGTTTTTTCATAGAAGTAATCTTTCTCTTTCTCTGTCTTTTTCAATCTCTCAAAGAACTTCACAAATTGTTCGTACGACTGGGCATCAACACATGCTTTAAAGTACATATTTTTCTCCTAAAAGGTGTCTCGATCTGAAAGTTCCAGTATGCAAGAGGCAAAAGAGTTGAAACATCAATTTTCCTCTAATATCACTATCATCCTCACATCTGAAAACATAACTTACAAAATTGTCATGTAATTCTTGAGAAATTGTTAGTTTCACGTACAAGTGAGTCTACTGTTACGGAGAACTTCTGTATTTCGCGTTCTGTTATCCTTATACATTTCTTTAAATCATCGGATATACTACTTATGTAAAATGATGGTGGCCTGCATGGTACTTAGCAACGAAGAAAAAGGTAAATATTATGGTCTATAGAAATGAAAGAATCACAAAGGACACCAGAAGGTTGGACTCGCTCGGTACTGGACGGGTCTTTCAACTGCGTCCAACGAATGGAAGTGCAGTATCTTAACACTGCGCTTTCTCGACGGGTTGCTATAATTTAAAGGTTTCTTCATGATTTCTTTCTCACATTTAGATAATGACAGGACCTAATGCACAAAAATATTTTATTCAAACTATCGTCATTATTATTCAGTTTATTTCTCTATTTGATCAGTGCCCAGTATCCAGCACATAGTATTCCCTCTACAGAGGCTCATTCGGCCGTACGAAGGTGTCCCATGGCTACTGTAGCACAAGAGCAAACTGAGAATGAAAGAGAAAGAAGAGACTTAAGAAGGATAAAAGAGGGGGAAAGTGCTGCGAGTGTATTCTGGAGACCGCGTACAGAATAATTGTGCGACCCATTTTTCAGTACTTCTCCAGTGTTTGGGATACCCACCAGATTGTATTTTAAAGAGACCTCGAAGAAGTTCAGAGGCGAGCTTTAGATTTGCTATCTCTCGGTTGCATCAGTACGAGAGTTTTGTGGAAATGTTCACTGAGATTCATCCTTGATGGGAAGAAACGATCTATTTGAGAATGCTATTTGAGAATGCTATTTGAGAATGCAAGCGAGGAAGTTTGGAGAAGCAGGCTGCAGAACGATTCTACCGCGTCCAGTGTTTACCCCGCATAAGGATAATAAGGAGAAAATACATTGAGTGGCCAAAAGTAATGAGAAGCCGTCGGCTGCTGAAGTGTATATGGTGCGTCTGCATATAGTCCAGACAGAAATGGGGTCACGACATCCCACATTCAAGTCGGAATCAATCTTACGTTACTTTGTCGATGGTTCTGCTGAGATGACGTGACGTCCGATCGTTGTGTGGCAGTTTATGCGTGTGGAAACATTGTTTCGTTATGCTGAAGGTCCACTATAGATGCTGTTTACCTTGGAAAAGTCGAACCGTTACTTAAACTCGGACGTGCTTACACCCACGAGTCTTGCACCTATTATCATCCTACGTTCGAAGGTGATTGACTGGTGATGTGCTGCCATTTTCACTATACACTAGGTTTTAAGAGACTGCTTGGGTATGGAGTCTATACTCGCGCCATGTGTTGCTGCAGTCGGGTGTCACACACGGTTCATTTTCGAATGTTACAACCATTGCCATGAGTTTTGGACACTCAAGCGAGGTAAGGTCTCACACATACAGGCAATAATCTTTCCCTTGCTCGTTTTATGAGTGGGACTGGAAGGGAAATTGGTACAAAGGTATCTCCAGTCTATAAAACACGTTGGATTGCGGACTGTGGATAAATATGTTGAAGGAAGGACTCTGTCTAGGCTGCCACAGATTGGAAGTATAAACTCTCCATCGAAGACCACGCCTCAAAGTTGGACAAACAACGCTGTAGAAACGACGCAGGTGAGCTTCAACTGTGTCTAAGTGAATACCGGCGAAGAAGGTCAACATTACCCAGTTGTAGTGGTCAGACGACCTGCGAGGACCGTGACGCTCTATTGGTTTCCGTTCACTGGTCCTTTCTGAAGCAAGTCCTCCCTACTTTACCTGCAGTAAAAGTGTTGGCACGGCCAACAGGAGAGAGCCGGAGGCCCGAGCAAGGACGTCGAATAGTGCAAGCAGAACACAGTCGGTGTGAGGCGTCGTGTTATGTTTACCTATGGTCGCAGTGGCAGTGGCTGATGGTGAAGGGCCGGTAGTTGAAGAAGTGGTACTTGGTGGTGAAGGCGTTGATGTTGGCGCGGCAGCGGTCGTGCTGTCGGCAGCAGCGGTCCTCCCGGCTGAGCGGCCCCAGGCGGCCGTACGTCGCCACGTCCCCGTTTGGCCCGCACCACAGCGTGCCAGGCGCCATCAGCATCGAGCGTAGCGAGCGCTTCGTCCTGCCCACACACCACCGCTCGTCACTCACCGGCCTGACCGCACCTCCACCTGTCATTCACTGGCCACCACCTCCCAAAGTAATACCAGCTTTCCTCCAGTCTTGCTTGGTTAGATGATGCTACACTGGTTTCAATAACAGCTGTCCTTTGAGCGGAGCAACCCAGTATAAATTTTTCGCACGTCCCCTCCCTGATTTTGTGTTTCATACAACGACAGTAAAACGAAACACGACAAAACCTGTAAACCCATCCTATCTCTTAAGTATTACCCCTCCACGGCAGTCTGTAATATCGTTGCACCAAATTTGCTCACAAAAATCTATGGAGATATTAAAGTGATACACGAAAGAACACTGTTTACAAAATAATTTTCCCTGCTTCAGTCATCTTTTACTACACTACTGGCCATTAAAATTGCTACACCAAGAAGAAATGCAAATGATAAACGGGTATTCATTGGACAAATATATTATACTAGAAATGACATGTGATTACATTTTCACGCAATTTGAGTGTATAGATCCTGAGAAATCAGTATCCACAACAACCTATGGCTGTAATAACGGCCTTGATACGCCTGGGCATTGAGTCAAACAGAGCTTGGATGGCGTGTACAGGTACAGCAGCCCATGCAGTTTCAACACGATACCACAGTTCATCAAGAGTAGTGACTGACGTATTGTGACGAGCCCGTTGCTCGGCCACCATTGACCAGACGTTTCCAGTTGGTGACAGATCTGGAGAATGTGCTGGCCAGGGCAGCAGTCGAACATTTTCTGTATGCGGAAAGGCCCGTACAGGACCTGCAACATGCGGTCGTGCATTATCCAGCTGAAATGTAGGGTTTCGCAGGGATCGAATGAGGGTAGAGCCACGGGTCAAAACACATCTGAAATGTAACGTCCACTGTTCAGTGCGAACAAGAGGTCACCGAGACGTGTAACCAATGGCACCCCATACCATCACGCCGGGTGATACGCCATTATGGCGATGACGAATACACGCTTCCAATGTGCGTTCACCGCGATGTCGCCATACACGGATGCGACCATCATGATGCTGTAAATAGAACCTGGATTCATCCGAAAAAATGACATTTGGCCATTCGTGCACCCAGGTTCGTCGTTGAGTACACCATCCCAGGCGCTCCTGGCTGTGATGCAGCGTCAAGGGTAACCGCAGCCATGGTCTCCGAGCTGATAGTCCACGCTGCTGCAAACGTCGTCGAACTGTTCGTGCAGATGGTTGTTGTCTTGCAAACGTGCCCATCTGTTGACTCAGGGATCGAGACGTGGCTGCACGATCCGTTACAGCCATGCCTGTTATCTCGACTGCTAGTGATACGAGGCCGTTCGGATCCAGCACGGTGTTCCGTATTACCCTCCTGAACCCACCGATTCCGTATTCTGCTAACAGTCATTGTATCTCGACCAACGCGAGCAGCAATGTCGCGACACGATAAACCGTAATCGCGATAGGCTACAATCCGACCTTTATTAAAGTCGGAAACGTGATGGTAAGCATTTCTCCTCCTTTCACGAGGCATCAGATCAACGTTTCACCATACAACGCCGGTCAACTGCTGTCTGTGTATGAGAAATCGGTTGGAAACTTTCCTCATGTCAACACGTTGTAGGTGTCGCCAACGGCGCAAACATTGTGTGAATGCTGTGAAAAGCTAATCATTTGCATATCACAGCATCTTCTTCCTGTCGGTTAAATTTCGCGTCTGTAGCACGTCATCGTCGTGGTGTAGCAATTTTAATGGCCAGTAGTGTAATATGTATCATTACGACACAGGAACATGCTGCCATTAACAGGGGTATTACAAATACATAATAGATTTAACGTAGGGTATCTGTCGAGGTGGATCCGAAACGCTTTCAAATACTAAGTGCAACATTTTCATATTCTTTCTCTCGATACGTGCAAACTATTAGCCCTAAAGAAAAAAAAATTAACAGGACCTTACTGTAGGAAATTTAATGTAGTTAAATTTTGTACTATGGTACGGTCTCACTGAAGGCCGCAGCTTTCGTATTATTTTAGAGAAACGCACAAAAGTGACCTTCAAACGCGTTTTTCTTGAATAACTCGAAAACCGTGTCCTCTAGCGAAAATGTCTCACAGTACAAAAAAAAAAAAAAAAAAAAAAATGGCTCTGAGCACTTTGGGACTCAACTGCTGTGGTCATTAGTCCCCTAGAACTTAGAACTACTTAAACCTATCACAGTACAAAATTTAATTACATTTATTTTTCTTCAAAGAGGTTGTAAGGGGTTCACTACCCAGCTGGAGCAAAATGTAATTTCGATGTGTTGCTCACAAGCTGCCTACGACAGAAAATATCCTTGCTGCGATAGAGTCGCAGGTCGGAGCAGTCTCGGTAGCAGTTGCAGTCTCTCGCTGCTACAGGGCAGTTGTAGTCTGTCGTTGGTACAGTGCAATTCGTAGCCATGTATTGTAGGGTAAATTTTATATTTTATTGGCATGCGCGTAATTAAGTGACTTGTCTGAAATGTTAATATGAATTTGTTTCAATCTTTTTTGTGATTCTTCAGCACCAGTTGACCCAGATTTGTAATATTCAATTTTTCATACACTGGATTGGAGATCTTTATTAATAATGTAAAAGATTTTCAGAATATAAATTTTACCAGTCAACAAAAAAAGAAGGAATAATTTTGCCTCAAGTCATTGCCAGTCCCGATCCAGTCATTTATTTAAATTTAAATATTTCAGAAATTTTCTCAGATCATAGTCATGTGGTCTTTAGTAATCAGACGACCAGCTGTGCAGCTGTGTCAATAAGCAAAGTCAGTTTTTCTAATAATTCAGATCTCAGACAAATGTAGATAGGCCAGCATTCCACTAAGCTGTGCCATTCACGAGCAGATATATAGACAGCGTTATCCGGCGACACCATCAAGAGGTAAGAATTTTTCAGTTTATTCAGGTTGATTTCACAGGCCATAGAGTAACGCTGCTTACGTCGAAATTTATACAGTAAGCGACTGCAACTGCTGCCGAGACTGCTCTGACCTGCGACTCTATTGCAGCAAAGATATTTTCTGTCGTAGGCAGCGCGTGAGCAACACATCGAAAGTACATTTTGCTCCAGCAGGGTAGTGAACCCTTTACAAGGTCTTGGTGTTTTTTTTTTTTTTTTTTTTTTTGAACGAGAGAAAATGAAAATCTCGCACGTGGTTTTTCAAGGCGTTGTAGGCAGCATAGAACCCGTAGGTGTGAGCAGCTGAATCACCATATATATCTTGATGCTACTTTACGTCATTTCCGTGTTATGTCGCCACACGCTACCTGTATGCAACGGAAGGGAGTGAGTCGTTTTATTCTCAGTTTTTCCACTGACGCTTCTGTTCCTCTGACTTTCCTTTATCCTTTTCCTATTATTTAATCGAGTATGTGAATTAAGATAAATGAATGTGTTTCGTGAAGGCAGGCAGTAGCTGTAGTCCGCTACCGTAGTTTTGCAACCAGTATCAGCGTAGGTGGAAACGCAGACAGAACTAACTATACCGTCAGGGTAGGTGGGTGGTCAGGTAAACTCAGTTAAGTTGGCATGGCGAATACCGTGGTTCTCGTTCGTGCCTGTCCACGTTTGAAAACTGAGAGCTATTACGATACATCTGGTCTAGGGCATTCTTTCGTTGAGACTTGGGAAAAACTTGGGTTGACATATTTAAATATACTTAGTGTGCGATATTTGCTCTTAATAATCTCATTCAGCGTTTTCTACACTATCAGGAATTCCTGTAAGCTACTGTAGCACTAGTTTTATGGGCGTTTTGATTATTAGTACGTTTTTTGGTAGTAAGTATTCTGTGTGGAAGTTTATTTGAAACACTAAGAGTAAAGCACAAAGGAATTTGTTCTCGTGTACAGCTCCTAAAGTGGGACTCATTTCAATGTGTAAAGTAAATTAGAAAAGAATGGTTGAGGAAAATTATGGGAAGTAGAAGTTTGGTGGTTTTGTTCATGAATGGTTTTAGGAATTGAGTCCATTCTTTCATTAATCTGCAGCAATGACACGCATCTTCAACACTTATGTATTACCTACAGAATTTTCCAAATGAAAGTTGATTTTCTTTGGAATAAGTGGGTTCTTTCTTTATGTGAATGATGGTATGATCAGCCAAGTATTCAGAGTCCATCAAAATTCATTACTGTTTACGACTGAACAAATCTAATCTTGTGTAACATTAGTACCTACAAGTGTGGATTATCTTCCTTGGTTTTTGTAATGTCTAATAAAACATATTATTTCTGGCTTGCTGCATGCTCATAGTTGAACCAGGGCTTTTCTTGAGTATTTAGCTTGGTAGCGGTTGTTTACAGTGGAGAATCACGTTCATTGCTGTTTCTTCGACAAATGCATGGGCGTGTGATTGCGTTATCTTCTGTCCTAAGCCCCATGATTCTTTTGTTTGCTCATCCATGTCTTCCCCATCCACAATGCTCGTAGAAGGCTAACCACTCCCTGTGATACAAGGTAAATTGATTTTATTTATTTATTTATTTTTGAGAGTGGGGACCGCTCATTTACATTGCGTTGCTGAGTAATTTCTTTGTACACGATTCATTCAGATCAGCCATACTTCGACAAAAAAATTTGATTAGAATATTTAAGAGAACCAGGCCTATTGTGCTATTACCCCATCCAATTCTTTATGCGTTAATAAAGTAATAAGATGGATTTTCATGGATAAAGGCAGACGTCGTTTTTTGATTTTTATGTTACATGATTGGACCTAGATAAATTTTTCTATTGCACTTTACGAGAAATTTCGTGAGGTTCCAATGTGGATAGCTTTACATCGCCTCCCTCACGTATACGTAGTACAGGAACCATATACAGGGCGAGTCACTAACTATTGCCACTACGAAAGTATGATACGAGCTGAAAATGTTGTGGGACTAAAGTTGAATGGGACAACGTGGGCCATAATACCACGTAGGTTTTTTATTGCTAGGTGGGGTCGCGTCAGAGATATGAAGATCAACTTTGTTTTTTTTTAAATGGTATGCTATAGTTTGGTACTTATTTTCTGATAACGGCTATCGAGACGAATCCAATGATGTGTAACAGTAAGGTCTACGAAGGTCACAAGGTTCAAATGGCTCTGGGACTTAACTTCTGAGGTCATCAGTCCCCTAGAACTACTTAAACCTAACTAACCTAAGGACCTCACACACATCCAAGCCCGAAGCGGTCGCGCGGTTCCAGACTGTAGCGCCTAGAACCGCTCGGCCACCACGGCCGGCGAAGGTCACAAGGGTGGCATTAACGTCCATTTACAGGTGTTCGAAGTGACGACCATTGGTATCAATGCAGTGCTGCAATCTACTTATCATGGATTGAATGGTGTTCCTTATCACATCGGCACTTGTCGAAGCACATGCTCACAATTCTCTCTCACCGCGCGGGATTAGCCGAGCGGTCTTAGGCGCTGCAGTCATGGACTGTGCGGCTGGTCCCGGCGGAGGTTCGAGTCCTCCCTCGGGCGTGTGTGTGTGTGTGTGTTTGTCCTTAGGATAATTTAGGTTAAGTAGTGTGTAAGCTTAGGGACTGATGACCTTAGCAGTTAAGTCTCATAAGATTTCACTCACATTTTTTGAATTCTCTCTCGCATATCTTCAGGTGTAGTTGGAACGTCTTTATAAACAATGTCTTTTACGAATCCCCATTATAAAAAATCCAGAGGCGTCTAGTCTGGCGAACGAGCCGGCCACGACACATCTCCTCCGCGTCCAATTCAACGATTTGGGAATTGTGTCTGCGACTCATTTCTACCCATCAGCGAAAAATGTGCCGGACACTCATTGTGTTGATACCACATTCTGTTGTTTGTTCCTAAAGGTATTTCTTCCAGTAACGGACCTAACATTTCTTGCAGGAATGTGGCGTACTTCCTACCATTAAGATTTCCTTCGATGAAATAGGGGCCTGTATTTCTCTTCTTCAGAACCCCATACCATAAATTCACCGACCACGGTTTTTGTTGTGCAACTTGCCGCAGCCAAAATGGATTTTCAGCTGCCCAATAATGCATGTTACGAAACTAACGTTTCGATGTTTCGTGAATGTAGCATCGTCAGTAAATAAAATCAAATTAGTAAATGTTTAATACCTCTGAATCTGGAACCCATCGGCAGAATTCAATGCGACGCATATAATCCATACCAGTTAATTCTCGGTGGAGACTGATATGGTAAGGATGATATTTATGGCGATGCAGAACACGAACAACACTACTCTGGCTCCTGCGATTTGACGCGAACTAACAAAAGGATCTCGAAGCACAATGACAAGAGTACCCATTTCCATTTCCTCGTTAATAACTTTCCTTTGCCGGATATGTTTCCAATGCGTTAAAGATTTCAGTTGTTCTCAGTTTATCACACACATATTTAAATGTACGACGTGTAGGGTTAAGTACGTTGAGGATATCTTTCAGCGTGTAAGTCTCTAGCTCTCACTAAATTTCGTTGGAATTCCCCGTAAATGAGAAGCATATCGACTTGTTCTTCGAAGGAACACATCATTCACATTCGCTTGATTTACATGTCAATGGCACGTTAGAGGGATACGCCGTATTCGACGAATATTTACTATTTGCACGATATACGAGATAGAATTTTCAGAACATGTGCTTCGATAAGTGCCGAAGTGATAAGGAATACCACTCATTCCATGATAAGAAGATTTCCGCACTGCAGACGCCAGTGGTCATCACTTCGAACACCTTCTGTAAATGGACGTTCATGACACCTTTTTGACCTTCAAAGACCTTACTGTTACACATCATTGAATTCGTCTCGATAGCCGCTATCAGAGAATAAGTACCAAAGTACCAAACTGTAGCATCCCATTAAAAAAAAAAAAAAGCAAAGTTGATCTTCCTATCTCTGAAGCGACCCCACCTAGCAACAGAAAACCAGCGTCATATTATGGCCCCCGTTGTCCCATGCAACATTTGTCCTACAGACTTTTCAGCTGCTATCACACTTTCGGAGTTACTCTAGGTGGAAATAGTTCGTGACTCACCCTGTATACAGGTCAGGAAGTCAGAATTCAGCTTTTGCTTTCCCCTCCACATCAGGGATTACATCTTACTGTATTGCACCTGATGATGGCAGCAAGGTGTGTAAACACGTCCTACTAATAAATATTAGTAAAAAATGACCGAAGCAATAAAAAGTATTTCACAGATTTATAATACAGTCATGGACCTCAACCAACACAGTACGGATGAATTTAAGACAGCAGTGTCAGACTGATGGTGAAATGTGGTACTGGGAGGGGCAACGTTCCAATGATCTGCAATTCCATTTCTAAACCGATCACTACATCATATTCGGAGAAATATCCATACTGAGTGTTCGATAAACATATAAAAATCTCGAGAGGGTGTTCTTGCAAGCAAGAGGTGCAGAGGGGATGTATTTCTAAATTATTTCAAAATCTCTAAGTTCAAGTTTCTTTCAACCTCACCATTTCTATGTTACGTAAAAATGTATGTATGAATGAAACTCATTACGATGAACTGAATGTAGTCAATAGGTATGAAACCAATGAAGATACGCTGACAGGAAATGGTAACAGTGAAAATGGTTGAGAAATGTTCAACCTAATTTGCAACGAGTACGTCGTGTCAACTGAATATTTGTGCCGTGACAGATTTTCTTCTTTCCTGTGCAAATCCTAAGGATGGTCCGGATGTAACGCACCGTCGACGGCGAGGTCTTTAGAGTTGGAGCACAGACTCAGACTACAAAAGTATCATGCCGACATTGGACTTAAACTATTTATGAAAACCAAGGGAAACACCAGGAGTACTTTAAGACAAACTTAGTACGCATATGATTTAAAAAAATAGTTCTTTGGGTCAAAGATATCACATCTCTGGAATTAGTGGATCCATTGAAGAATGTATTTCTTGTTGCTCTAATTAGCAATATTGTATGTAGTAAATTTTTGTGATAAACCAATATTACGATGAATATGTAGTAGATTTTAATTTGTAATTTGTGTACTACTTTTATATATTCAGTACCATATAAAAATTAAGTTTGTACTTACACTGTAGAAAGGTTTCATTCCGTTTCATTCTTTTTCTATTTTAGTGTGGGGTGAACAGAAAACGGCGGGTAACCTGCTAGTTCCCTAATGAAATTCATTTCATGGTCCATACGTTTCATGGCGCTTTTGCCAAAGCGAGGTCACAGCTGTTGAAAGATTCATTATCTTGATAAACGGGTTTTGTGCTTTATGTCAATTCAGATCTTCTGTTCCTCTTGGATACAGGACACCATCCTCAAGTTCGTTCCATTATCTACCTGACACCCTGTTTATGAAGAAACAGGACAGTCCTGAATAACGTTAAGTCACTACCAGAAGAAGCAAGTGTAATGTCCGCCTTTCGTTGTCTGCACTCCAGTAGTTAATGGGGACCTTCCTTTTTCATCCCCAGACACTTCTAAAGCTGTTTTGTGATCAGTGTTTCGGCAACATCGCCTTCGTCTGAACTGCACCATCACAGATAATCAACTATACTGAACTCTAATATTTTGTCGGGCGGAAATAAACGCCAAAGAGGTGCAGGAGGCCAATCACAGTAATATTGTCATCAGCTTCACTTCACTGCTGGGCGAAAAAGTAATACGCCACTGTACGTGATCGGCGTCCATCGCACGTCGTTACTCTAGGGTTCTGACTTCCTACCTATAAGGTAAACACATACGTCAACATATGATAATTTGCACCGCCACAACAATTTACTTTCAATTTATCAAACTACTTTTTACTGCACGCTTGGATACAATAAGGCCTCAGAAGATAGGCGAACGCCTGAAATGTATCAAAATCATTTCATTAAGTGGTTTTAGTGGCAACGTAGAGAACCTTAATGCAGCGTATCCGTAGTACTCCAAGATATTTAGGTTCCTATCTCAATTTTTTTCTAGGTATTTGCGAAAAATATATATCGCCTGAAAACAATCGATCTTTCGATATTATTTGTAGTTGTAAAAAACGCACTTAGTTGCTCAAATATCTCTACAACCAGATATAAGCTGTCTAAAATCTTCCGTAGCTACATTGTGTTTCATAAGAATTATGTATGTTCTAAAAATAACTGCACGTTTTCGTTGCAGGAGGATTCATTTGACACTATCTTCAAATTCTTCTAATAAATTTCTGTTTTCCGTTTGATTTTGATGAACATGAGACGAAAGAGTCGATAATGAGGAATCCGTAAGTAGAATAAAATGGTACAGCACAAAAGTAATTATACTGACTGAAATAATAAGCAGAACATAAAATAAATCAGTTTCATTGTTACTTGTCAACATGGTTGATTTGTGTCAGCTTGGTTGCTTCCTTAAGTAAAATGATTATAATTAATTAACACTTGATCCTTTTAACAGATACATCTTAAAAATCTTCTCTGAATGTGGTTATTGGAGCAGACCAAGTAAAGCACACGTGACACCTTCTACTCTACATTCAGTTAATATTAAAGAATGTTGTGTTAGGACAGATTTCCGAAGAACTATTATGGGGATGTGTTCATCTGTCATTCAAGTATTTACACTTTAACAACACAAAACACAAAAGCAGTTTTCTCACGGACAGATGGATCAAGCGCGACGCAGACACACAGGGATGTTCTCCTTGGGATACAAAATGTCGGCTTCGACAGATGACGCGATGAACATGGCTACCTTATTAGTGGAGTGATCGTTCACCTCGGGTTCAAAAATACGTCTGAGCATCAGCGTATCGCTTCATCTACAAGGGAAGCCTACACAAACGTTGTACAGCCATTGTGCACCCATAGAAAACGAAGGGTTTCGGACGAGATGCATATCTCAATGATTACTGTGAAATAAATAGCAGTAATACGCAAAACTCGGTGTCAACAAGTTCTTGCGACGTAGCAGAAGTGCACTATCTAGTAGACTTATCGGAAACTTGTGTACAGTATAATGAAAACGAAATCAATAAGAGAGAACATACATACAAAACAAAAAACTGAATCGCCATTTAATTCCCACCCAGTCCAAGAGCAGAATACGAGAGTTTCAAAATTAATAAAGCCTCAGCTACCATGACACAGCCTAGCAACAGCCTTTGTATGCAGGGCATATGAAAAATAAGAGCGATCAGAAAGAGTCTCGAATGAAAAACAGCCCACAGTTGCATTAAATTATGTTTATTTTAAACCTTGACCATGGTTTCAGCTATAATAATATAGCCTTCTTCAGAAGTCATACACACTAACAAATGAAAAATGTCTTAGCTCAGCGGTTGCGTCAAGACCAATAAAATAACTTCAACAGACGTAAGCCTGCTTCGAACATAATCAAAATTACGTATGGCACCGTATGTCCTCCGCCACCGCCTCTGAGTTTAACAGAGATGTGTGAACAGGCCGTCCTCTTAGAACATAACATCGCTGTTGGGGAGTGAACATTGTACCGTGGGATGGATCTGATCAGCGAAAATACTTACATAATCATTGCCAGTAATGCGACCTTGCAGAATAAGCTGGAGACCACGGAATACCATGAAATGGCTAAGCGAATCATCACCGAACCCCGGCCATCTTTCACTCCTGACACGTAAACACGTCCAAAAGTTGGAAACGGTGTGTAGTAAGACTCATCCGAACGAATTACTTTCTTCCATTAAGTCCTCGTTTTCCTGTTACGGGCATTTACATCACTAAGATGTGGTTTCGGAATTGCAACTCCCCCTGCAGTTCTTACCTTAGGAAGCTCCCTTTGTGCTGTTACGGTGATGACAGGGGTCGCGAGTGCGACATTCAGTTCTGCAGCGACCTTGGCAGCTGTCGTTCCCTTGTTTTTCGCCGCAGAGCTCGTCACTAACCGTCATCGCTACCACTCAACAGACTTGCGTCCGCGTTGTGACTTAGCGGATGATGTCTTCCCGCTTTCCCATGGTGCTGTTTAGATCTTCGATACGATGTCTCTTGAAACACCAAACACTCGTCTACCTTGGTTATGGAAACACCGACCCTTCGAGTACCGGCAACTTGCCCACTTTCGA
Source organism: Schistocerca nitens (assembly GCF_023898315.1). Taxonomy (NCBI): domain Eukaryota; kingdom Metazoa; phylum Arthropoda; class Insecta; order Orthoptera; family Acrididae; genus Schistocerca; species Schistocerca nitens. The sequence continues at coordinate 1,127,102,478 of NC_064614.1, forward strand.
ATTCACTGATCTCCGCCATAAAGCATTCACAATTGCACAGGACATTGTTCTGACCACGGCTGACACTTGCAACGTATTGAAGACATCGCACATGCAGCGTTCATGGTCGAAAACGCCAACACCACCTGCAACCTTGACTAGCAACTGCCTCTCTCGCGGGGTTTCCGTATTTTTGTCCAACGCACATAGCAGCATCTGATCGTTAGCCTCAATGAGAATTCGACATTCGAGAAATTAGTAGCGCGCACGAAGTCCTACGTCTCTTTTTCCTACAGCTCACATTAAAGTGCATTTAGAAACACGACAGCCGAAATGCACGTGGCGTAAGTGTCAGAAGGGTGTCATCTATTATGAGCTGCTAAAAGCTGGTGAAATCGTTAACACTGATCGCTACCAACAGCAAATGATCGATTTAATTCGAGCATTATTTGAAAAACGATCGGAATGTGGAAAAAGGCAACACAGTCATATTGCTCCATGATAAGGCCCCACCATACACAGGAAAACCGGTCAGGGAAACGTTTGAGGCATTCAGTTGGGAAATACTAGGGCATGTGACTTATTCTCCACACTTGGCTTCGGCCGATTATCATCTGTTTGCATCACTGGGATATGCTCTCGCTGAACAACGCTTTAGCTCGTATGAAAATGTGCGAAAATGGCTCGTTGGATAGTTCGCTTCAAAAAAAGAACTTTATTTATTTATTTATTTATTTTTTTTTTTTGCATGGCATTCATAGCCTGCCGGAGAGATAAATGGTTCAAATGACTCTGAGCACTATGGGACTTAACATCTGTGGTCATCAGTCCCTAGAACTTAGAACTACTTAAACGTAACTAACCTAAACACATCACACACATCCATGCCCGAGGCAGGATTCGAACCTGCGACCGTAGCAGTCGCGCGGTTCCGGACTGAGCGCCTAGAACCGCTAGACCACCGCGGCCGGCCCGGAGAGATAGGACAAATGTATAAACAGCAATGGAGATTATTTTGAATGAAATATTGTTTGTCAGTTTCAAACAACAGACGTGTAATTATTGCAACCAAATTCCCGTTTCGCACTTCTACGTCTGGTATGTTATTGAGAAACAGCTAAAATTTTCTAGATCTTTTCCCGAAAGCAAAAATAAGTCTCGGTTTCGCAACCGAGATTGTTTTTGTTCAGAAAAGTTTTAAACCGGTTGCTGTAACAGATGGAAAGGGGACATTTTTGTTTTTAGGTCCACATGAATTCACATCGCCAGTATAAAGATGCAAGATAAATATAGAGAAGATCGTGTTTACTGCAATAGTTACGTATTAATATGAAAAAAGTGAAGTTCACTATTGTCTGAAATATGTGACTACAACATTTAAAAGTCCGTAGAAGTACATGTGACTCAAGGAATATCTGCTAGTGGGATTCGATCCCCAGTCATTTCTGGAACTTTTTTCTGTCACTATCCGCTTCTGTCACCTCTAGCAATGATCTTTTGAATGTGAAAAATGCCAAATCGTTCCGTGGTTCGCACCAGCGTGAAAGTCTTTATTCCCCTACAACTGACTGTTTAGATCAGTTCGAAATTATAAGGAAGGCGAGGGCGTAACCACCTCCACCAAAAGAACCATACCTAGTCAAACACCGTAGCGTCCAAAGCAACCTTCAAGTTGAAGACAGCTTTGCTGTTATTTCAGATGTTCTTTACTCACGAATCGCAACTGATCCTGCTGCTAAATGTATCAATGTGCAGGGGATTCGCGGGGATGTTCAAAGAGAGCAGCACTGTCGACAGTTTCTAGTAATTCCCCTATAACCTCGAGGGAAGATGGATGCTATGCTCAGGGAAAATGTTGCGAGCAACTCGCCATGTTAATTTCATCATCCGTCAAAGTCAACGCCTTACACTGGTCAGCGAGGACATTACGACCACCTACCTAATAGCCGGTATGTCCACCTTTGGCACGGATAACAGCGGCGACGCGTAATGGCATGGAAGCAATGCAGCCTTGGTACGCCGCTGGAGGGAATTGGCACCACAACTGCACCCACAAGTCAAGTAATTACCGTAAATTCCGAGAAGGGGGACGATGAGCTCTGACGACTCATTCAGTCACATCCCGTATGTGTTCGATCGGGTTCAGATGTGCCAAGTTGGTGGTGAGGGGGGGGGGGGGGTCCGCACATCAATTGAAACTCGCCACTACGTTCCTCGAACCACTCCATTACACTCCCGGTCTTGTGACACGTCGCATTATCTTCTTGAAAAATACCACTGTCTTCAGAAAACATGATCGTCATGAAGGGGTGTACGTGGTCTGCAACCAGTGTACGATACTTCTTGACCGTCATGGTGCCTTCCACGAGCCCCACTGGACCCATGGAGGCCCACTTGTATGTTTCCTTGAGTATAATGGAGCCGCCGCTAGGTTGTCTCCGTCCCACAGTATAGGTGTGAAGCAGCTGTTTCCTGGAAGACGACGGATTCGCCCCCTACCATCGGCTTGTTGAAGAAGGCATCATGATTCATCAGACCATACAACACTCTGCCACTGCGCCAACGTCCAGTGCCGATTTGTACGAGCCCATTTCAGTAGTAGTTGCCGATGGCATGTTGTTAATTGGCACATTCATGGGTCGTCGGCTGCGGAAGCCCATCGTTAGGAGTGTTGGTTGCACTGTGTGTTCAGACACACTTGTACGCCGCTCATTATTAAAGTCTGATGTTACTTCCGCCACAGTTCGTCCCCGGTGTTGACTTACTAGTCTGCCCAGCCTACGACGTCTGACATCTATAATGAGGAGTGACCGCCTAACCCCTCGACCGGTGGATGTGGTTTCACCTTGGTTTCGCCACGTGTTGAAGACATTTACAACGGCACTCCTCGAACACCCGACAAGCGGTGCAGTTTCCGAAATGCATGGCCGAGACTTCAGGCTATCACAATCTGATCTCTAACAAATTCAGATTGAGCGCTTCCCCATTCTACACATGGACACCACGGTCACTGATACTACATGCACCGCGCATGTGTCAGTCTAGCAATCACTCCTCCCCAAGGTGACGCTGCTATCGCCTGGACGGATTTATATCGATAGTAGCTCGGTGGTCATAATATTCTGGCTGATCAGTATACATCATATAGTTAGTTCCATTTATTTACACTGTAACAGCATCACCACCAATGGAAGCATTGTACATCACAGGCACGATGTACAAACGCAGCGACGTTAGATCGTCGTTGAGGTATTTACAGTTCAAGACAAAGCCAACAGACACCAGGCACCAAAGCAGTGTTCGTCGCACAAAAGTGTGGAGCGCAACGTGATGACTTCACACGTGTACTCCCCAACGCTAGGCGACAAGAAATGTAAGCAACGTCTTACAAAGCAATCTACTGTTTTCATGGAGCATTTCTAACTCGTAGAATTCTTGGCTGTCCGCCGGCTTCACGTCGTAGGTTCTCCACGATACCTGGCAAACAGACTTGTTGCCAGCTTCAGTTGTCGGTGTCGGTGTCCTATATACGTTTGCCCTTACTTGCTCCATCACTCGGCCCCTGTCGTCGTGCGGTCGGGTGAGAACCTCACTGTCAGGGAATCTTGGAGCGTCACAGCGTTTAATGTGTATATAACCTTCCCTCTCTCCCCCCCCCCCCCCCCTCCCACACACAAGACCTTGACCATACTAGCTTCAGTAAAGAATGATCTAGGCCTACGCAAACCAGGAGTGTACCATTTCAGCAAAGCATACATTGGGGAAACTGTACGCACGTTAGAAGAGAGGTACTGTGAACACTGACGCCACACTGAATGATGCCAGTCCATCAAACCAGCAGTGGTGGACCATAGCATAGAAACTGACCATACTGTACATTACAGCAAAACCAAGATACTTAGGCAGTACTCCTCCATCCTGGATTGCGTGATTAAAGAGGCCATTGCAATCGGGGTCCAAGACGATCACATTAAGACGATAAAGCACTCCGTCTTCAGGCCACACGTGGCCTACCGGGACCATCCGACTGCCGTGTCATCCTCAGTGGAGGATGCGGATAGGAGGGGCGTGGGGTCAGCACACCGCTCTCCCGGTCTTAAGATGGTATTCCTGACCGAAGCCGCTACTATTCGGTCGAGTAGCTCCGCGATTGGCATCACGAGGCTGAGTGCACCCCGAAAAATGGCAACAGCGCGTGGCAGCCTGAATGGTCACCCATCCAAGTGCCGACGACGCCCGACAGCGCTTAACTTCGCTGATCTCACGGGAACCGGTGTAACCTCTGCGGCAAGCTGTTGCCACATTAAGACGATAGCGGCCTGCAATTCAGTCAGGGTTTCCATGCAATGGCGCCCACACCCCACGATGATAACACGGAAACTAGGGACCACAGTTCGCAGCCTGCGTCGCCAGCCTCAGCACCGCCACCAACCACCGTGCTAGCTGCACGGGCAGTGACAGAAGGGGCGGGTAATGCGGTTAACGGCCAACGTATATAGGGCGCCACAAGAGCAGAGCAGCGCTGATCAGGAACCACCTGAAGATGGCAACGAGTTTCTTTGTCGAAATACCGTGGAGAACATACGGCGTGACCCAGTGGCGGACAGCTGAGAATTCTGTAAGTCCTCTTGCAGAGTTCCGAAACAGGGTACTAGACGACAGGTTAAGAAGAATTGTTAGTGTTATTTCTAGTCTAAGGTGAAAACAAGAATCACCAAAAACCAAGGGGCAGGGGGCCTGGGAGGAAGGACCAGAACCTGAGCAAGTGAATGCGAAGCGGGCACTGGCGAGCCGTTACACATAGCGGACGTGGTATGGAAATCCCTTCCTTATCCCAGGAGAAGGCAACAGGGCGAACACAGCGGACCACAGCGGCTGTCCTCGGCGTCCATTCCTGAGGCGGTCGTGCCAGCAGAGCTGCATGCGTCACACACACACACACACACACACACACACACACACACAATGTCTACACACTTTCACAAATCATTAAGAACAAAGCAATGCAATTATCACACACCAAAGCGACATGCTGCTACCTGCTATGAGGGCCATACCTAAAGCCACGAGCAAGCCATTGTTATCAATATTAATTTTAATGGAGGTAAACCGTGTACATCATCGTAATCTACAGTATAAACATTATGTTACTTTTCAGTACAGTGTCCATTTCTTCGTACACATTTTCCCCATCATTCTACAATTCTGAAAATTCCCTTGCGCTGGAAGCCCTTTCCAGCTGGCGAAACACAGGTATGCACCACCTTACTGGATGCCCCCCCCCCCCTTCAGCGTCTTGTAACACTGGTCTGACAGGTATTCTTTCATAGAACCGAAAGTACACTACAGGCCATAACAATTGCTACACCACGAAGATGACGTTCTACAGACGCGAAATATAACCGACAGGAAGAAGATGCTGTGATATGCAAATGATTAGCTTTTCAGAGCTTTCACACAAGGTTGGCGCCGGTGCCGGTGCCGGCACATACAACGTGCTGACATGAGGAAAGTTTCCAACCGATTTCTCATGCACAGAAGCAGTTGACCGGCGTTGCCTGGTGAAACGTTGTTGTGATGCCTCGTGTAAGGAGGAGAAATGCGTACCATCACGTTTCCGACTTTGATAAAGGTCGGATTGTAGCCTATCGCGATTGCGGCTTATCATATCGCGACATTGCTGCTCGCGTTGGTCGGGTTCCAATGACTGTTAGCAGAATATGGAATCGGTGGGTTCAGGAGGGTAATACGGAACGCCGTGCTGAATCCCAACGGCCTCTTATCACTAGCAGTCGAGATGACAGGCATCTTATACGCAGGGCTGTAACGGATTGTGCAGCCTCGTCTCGATCCCTGAGTCAACAGATGGGGACGTTTGCAAGACAACAACCATCTGCACGAACAGTTCGACGACGTTTGCAGCAGCACAGACAATCAGCTCGGAGACCATGGCTGCGGTTACCCTTGACGCTGTATCACAGACAGGAGCGCCTGCAATGGTGTACTCAACGTCGAACCTGGGTGCACGAATGGCAAAACGTCATTTTTTCGAATGAATCCAGGTTCTGTTTACAGCACCATGTTGGTCGCATCCGTATTTGGCGACATCGTGTTGAACGCACATTGGAAGGGTCTATTCGTCATCGCCATACTGGCGTATCACCCGGCGTGATGGTATGGGGTGCCATTGGTTACACGTCTCGCTCCCCTCTTGTTCGCATTGACGGCACTTTGAGCAGTGGACGTTACATTTCAGATGTGTTACTACCCGTGGCTCTACCCTTCATTCGATCCCTGCGAAACGCTACATTTCAGCAGGATAATGCACGACCGCATGTTGCAGGTCCTGTACGGGCCTTTCTGCATACAGAAAATGTTCGACTGCTGCCCTGGCCAGCACATTATCCAGATCTCTCACCAACTGAAAACGTCTGGTCAATGGTGGCCGAGCAACTGGCTCGTCACAATACGTCAGTCACTACTCTTGATGAACTGTGGTATCATGCTGAAGTTGCATGGGCAGCTGTACGTATACTCGCCATCCAAGCTCTGTTTGACTCAATGCCCAGGCGTATCAAGGCCGTTATTATGGCCAGAGGTGGTTGTTCTGGGTACTGATTTCTCTGGATCTATGCACCCAAATTGCGTGAAAATCTAATCACATGTCGGTTCTATTATAATATATTTGTCCAATGAATACCCGTTTATCAACTGCATTTTTTCTTGGTGTAGCAATTTTAATAGCCAGTAGTGTATAGTGTTAGGAAGGTGGCAAGAATGTGGAAGACTTAAACGTCCTAATTTCGACCACATTGGCAATGAGCAGTGTGAAGTTGCCCATTATCATTCTGCAGGACGATTCTCTTCCCAGCGCTTTAATCGTGGACGATGGAGATTCAAAAGTGTCCGGATGTAGCGGATAGCATTTGTGGTCTGCGGAGGTTCAACAAAATTGGCCAGAATGCAACACTCTGCATCGGAGTAGATGTTGTCCACAACTTTCCTTGGTTTCCAGTTTTTATGATGAATCCAGATAGTATTATTCCATACTCTGATGTTTTGTTTCAGGCTGATGATGACTGTTCCAACTTACGTCAACAACTCAAATACTCATCATACAATCGCTCCCACATTTCGAAATCTCTTTGGGTGACGGTTCGTCCATGAATGTTGTGGTCTTTGGTCAATAAATGTGGGACTCAGAATGTAAAATCTTTTGGATAACCCAGTCTTCGAATCATTTCCTACGCTGCACTACGTCCTGTTGGAAGTTTTGGTGCGATTTAATCCACAGTAACATGTCTGTCTTATGTAATGAACCCGTCTGCTCTTTCCTTGTTGGAGGCACTTCCAGGGCGATAAATGCAAAGCGTCATGTCGCACGCTCGTGTTCCCATATGTAAAGTGTTTCCTCCATCTTCAGAAACTACTGGAGCCTATGGACACATCTACATCTGGACGCAAGTCCGCCGCCGGTAGCTGAGTCAGTCCTAAGGGCCGGGGTCGGAGATTTTCTCCGCTTGGGACTGGGTGTTGTGTTGTCCTAATCGTCATCATCCCATCCCCATCGACGCGCAAGTCGCCGAAGTGGCGTCAAATCGAAAGACTTGCACCCGGCGAACGGTCTACCCGACGGGAGGCGCTAGTCACACGAAATTTACATCTGGACGCAGAAATCGGAGACGAATTTGAGAACTTTTTTCCTTTAACATGGAATTTAGTGAGAGCACGCCTCCGAAACAAAACGTTACCTTCGTGGGTATGGCTTCTGATAAAATGACGGAGTTTCTGACATCAAAATTTATAAACATACTTAATAAAGCCTGTAGATTACGATAATGAAGAGCTCTCCATTACATTTTTGGAATTGCAGCTGTAACACTGACTTGTTCGCGACTTTGCATATGACTCTTATGCTTGGCCAATTTGCATGGACACGACAGCTATTTCTTTATTTCCAGCATCGAAACAAATACATTCACAGAGCGTAAGTTATACAGGTAACTGAAATCCGTTTATTCTCGCCTTGTGATGAGCACTCTAATTGTAAGAATTGTACTTGAGAGACTTGGTCCTGGGTTCAGTTCCGCCATTGCTCCCCATCTAATTTTCCAGTTTGCAAGAATGGCGACGTTACTGCCTCCAAAACTGTCTAGCTCATTAGAACAGCGTGTATTTAAACCACTATTTGCTCATTTCAGTTAGTAGCCACCTGAAGCGGATGGGTAATGAATATAAGCCACATAACATCCACATAACAATCAGGACAATCTGATTTAATTTTCACATTAAGGTATTTCGCGAACACATTACTTTTTAGAGAGTACTTAATCGATAAAATACATTCCAGGGTTTGAAGAAGTTTTTTGTGGTGGAGGGGACTGGCGTGTTGACAATGTAGCACCTTAGCAAGTGCCTGGTTACGCAACAGATCAATCATGTTTGATTACAGTCATTTGAAAACCGACATTATTTCCACCGACCCTGTATATTTGTAGAGAACAATGATATTGTTAACCACTACTGACCAATTATGGCTAGTATTAACTTTCAAGTAGACAAAACCATGCACATATCATGCATCCAAACAACAAGCTGGCGGAAATAATGTCTTATTTTAATAAAGTTCAAATGGCTGTGAAACCAGACGAAAATACTAATATGCGATGGTCGTTTAAAGACTCCCTTTGTCTACTGCAATTTAAATTTTATTTTATCAGTTACCAAATGTTCGTGGAAAAACTGCGGATACAAACAGTGGTTTCGTTTTTAACACACACACACACACACACAAAACGCCGATGCCAGGTACGATTACTTGCTCATTTGGTTAATCTTGCACAGGACCTATTGTAGTAAATGTTTCTCATTACTTAGTTTGTATTATCTTCAAGTATCTTAGATGTTATATTAAATTTTCAAGAGTTGCGTGATTTAATAAGTAAAGGCCTTTGTAGCACCCTGTTTCGCAGAACTTCCCATAAGTGAAACATCGCTGACAAAAATTCACTTTTGTTCACTTTTCGGCACATCGAAAAACGATGCCAGCGTTTCCTGGATAAATATTTTTTATCCCCTTATATGCAAGTCTAGCTAACATCTTCGCTTTCCGCCTGCGTCAATCACAGAGCGCTGAACGGATTTCAGTTACACACCATTAATGCATAAGAAGAGTATCTATTTGAGATAAGGGACCGTGGTCTGGAATCGAAGGAGTGGAATGTTGTAATAAAAAGTCTTTCTTCTACCTCTGACAGCGGATCTCTTCTACTACAAGCTATTTGCTTTCTATATTTTGGGAGGAAGTAGTATGGCCCACAACAAGAGTAGATGGTCAAATGCATACCTTAAAGGCTAAGAGCACTTTTTCATCACTGCTCCTGTGAAACACGTCTCTTGTACGGAGCAAGCGCTCATAGCACTTAAAATATGCATTTTAGGGGCTATAATAGATAGTTTTTCCCTTGTTCCGATACTGCCTCCTCCCAAAATATGGAAAAGTAAAGAGCTTGCAACAGAAGACGTCCTCAGTCAGAAATAGCAGAAAGATTTATTGTTACAACCTTGGACTAGGTCGTTTCGGGACCACGGTGCCTTGCCTCAGATCGATACATTTACCCTTCTCCATCATACCAGAAAGTTTGTAACATCATCACGGCATCACCTTTGTACATCATTGCGATGCGCATCCATCTTATTCATAATAATGGTCAAATGGCGACCTTCAGGTTACGTGCATCGAAATTTCAGATAAAGGAGGGTGCAACTGTGTTCATAAAGTGTTGGGTAAAGAAGATACTCACTTTCTACTGATACAGCAATTCACTACACAAGCTTTCTATTTTTTACAACTGCAGCTCTTACTTATGTACAAATTTAGATTTATTTAAACAGAAAATGCAGTTTGGTGAGATTTTTAAATACACAGATTAAAAATACTCCGATTGGACAAACACATGCATTTCTCATTTCACAATAGTAAAGTGAAAAATTTATTGGAAAATAAGAATAAACAGGGGTGCAATCAAAAGATAAGACACCATGCAACAGAGAACAAAAACAAAATCATCAAACAATGTATAGCTATATTTTATATCCTTTACATAGAGAAACTTACATGCTATAATCGCAAAACATTCTGCTTATTCGTATACTAAGACGCCTTTCCTAAGCGTCTGCTCTGACACCTCCGTTCTAGTTACTTTTTCATTAACATATTTCCCTGTAATGTTTTTTCATGGATATCCCTTCGGAGGCCCTGAGTTGAAGCATTTTTTCAACACTTCTGCTTTACACTGTTTTGTTAATAATTTTTCACTTGCAACATCGTGGGTCGCCAATTTACCTCTTTCGGATAACTTTAAAAATTTTCCCTCTCTTCTTTAGGTATTAGAGCACTCTTTTTTGGTTGGTCAGCCAAGCAGTTTCTTCGAAACTCACTTTTCTAACAACTACCGCAGATTAATGTTTAAAATGACTAGTTCCACTCTTTCTGTATTTTGTGATTGAAAAAAGTAACTTTAACGTCTACATCACTATTTTTAAACCGCTCTGAGACTTAGTTTTGTTTTCAGATTAGTTAAAGAAAAGATGACAGATTAAAAGTTAAGTTAACACGAGGGAAACATGCTGAGAGTTAAGAAACCGTTTTCCCACAATTGTCCTGTCCTTCTGTAAAATTTCAGATACCATCTCAAATCTTCACGAGGTGAGGGGGCACAAGCCTGACTGCAATTGCAGCGAAAAATCCAGTGTCACTTATTTCGATTTTAGCTGCGTCTTCATCCAAGTGCATTAGGGCATGCAGCCTTCTAAAAGTTAATTGAGAGTACTAGTACGTATTTTCCTTCACTGATGTCCATTGAGGAACCTTCAGGGTGTGGTTAAACAACGGCAATTCCGCCAGTCGTCACGTACCATCTTCTTGTTCTATATTTTGCACTTCTGCGTTTGGTATTACTAATGCATACGATACCGGCAATGTGCCGCAGGTACACATCTCTTGAGAAATATTTCGAACACTTGCTTCTTCTATCAGTACAGGCTCTTTATTATATGTTCCTGAGATGATTGTTATTGTAATCCGCTGTCGGATATCCGGCACTATAACAGATAAATGCGCTGTACTTCGTCAAGCGCCTGAACCGCGAAACTAGTAAGGCGTCTCCATGTCAGTTCCATGCCACACCATCTAGATTAGCTGCAACACAGTTACATGTCCTCAATGTCTGCTTCATCCCTTCCAGGTGACCTTTGTACAACCGAATTCAGTCACTGCACTCTATTTCATCCTGTCCTCCGGTTCTTTGTCAACTACAGAGTCACTTTTCCCTTCCTGTTATTCACTTGCACCTTCATACTATCTTATTGAGAATCCAGGTATCTCTTAGTGTTATAATCACATTCGTGTTTCTCGTAAGATTCGTCAGAAGCCTTCTGGGTGATAGTTTCAATTTTGTTTTTTGGAATGTGTAATAGGAGGCGACCTAATTAAACACTGCGCATGAAGGTTTTCGTACGATTGACAATGACAAAGAAGAACGTTGTCGTGATGTGAATTATAAAAAAATGAAGTTGTTGAACTATGGCTCTGTATTCAAAGATGATAGCAAAAAAATGGTTCAAATGGCTCTGAGCACTATGGGACTCAACTGCTGAGGTCATTAGTCCCCTAGAACTTAGAACTAGTTAAACCTAACTAACCTAAGGACATCACAAACATCCATGCCCGAGGCAGGATTCGAACCTGCGACCGTAGCGGTCTTGCGGTTCCAGACTGCAGCGCCTTTAACCGCACGGCCACTTCGGCCGGCAAAGATGATAGCAGGATCTCGGTATTGACTTCAGGTGATTTAAAGATATCACGAAGAACAAAGTCTGAGATTGGAAATGCATCATCCCTAATAGCAAAGAAATACGTTAAACATAGTTTTATCGCTCGGTACCAGAAAGGAAGAGTGGAAAAAATCGACTGTGTCTTTTGCAAAGAAATAATTTCTACAATTGCCATAACCTATTTAGGAAAACCACGACAAAACTAAATCCAGATGTTCTAAATGAGATCTGAACCGCCGACCTCCAGAATGCAAGTTGAGTGTCTTAGCCACTGCCCTCGTATCTCTCGGTAGCAGATAGCAGAGAGTAAGACTCTTAGCATGACAGGGATATGTTATGGTTGTCACTCCACCCCAGTATTATTTCCTTAAAAAAAAAAAAAAAAAAAAAAAAAACCCGAACCTTTTGCAAGCAGGTATTTGGGTTGGCATTGATTGATAGAATTGTTGGATGCCCTGCTGAGAGATATCGTACCGAATTCCGTCCAACTGGCGCGGTATATCCAAATCCTCAGCTGGTTGGAGGACTCTGGTCATAGCGCTCCAAACGTTGTCACTTTCGGAGGGATCGGGGACCTTTCTGGCCAAGATAGGGTTTGGCAAGCAAGAAAGCAAGCAGTAGAAACTCTCACCGTGTGCGCACGAGTATTATCTTGCTGAAATGTAAGCCCAGGGGGGCTTGTTGTGGAGGGCAACAAAACGGGACGTGTAATATCGCTGTGTCGTAGGGGTGTCGCGGTTAACAACCAAAGGGGTCCTACTATGAAATGAAATGTCACCCCAGACCATCAGTCTGGACTGTCGGGCAGTATGATGAACGACAGTTAGGTCGATGTCCGGTCATTGTCCGGGTATCTCAAGTCACATCTTCACTGGTCATCGGGGCTCATTTCGAAGCGGAACATCAGTGAAGACAATTCTAAAATGGTTCAAATGGCTCTGAGCACAATGGGACTTAACATCTGAGGTGGTCTAGCGGTTCTGGCGCTGCAGTCCGGAACCGCGGGACTGCTACGGTCGCAGGTTCGAATCCTGCCTCGGGCATGGGTGTGTGTGATGTCCTTAGGTTAGTTAGGTTTAAGTAGTTCTAAGTTCTAGGGGACTTATGACCTAAGATGTTGAGTCCCATAGTGCTCAGAGCCATTTGAACCATTTTGAACATCTGAGGTCATCAGTCCCCTAGAACTTAGAACTACTTAAACCTAACTAACCTAAGGACATTACACACATCGATCCCGAGGAAGGACTCGAACCTGTGACCGTACAGCAGCGCGGTTCCGGATTGAAGCACCTAGAACCGCTCGGCCACAACGGCCGGCAGACAATTCTACTCCAGTCAATGATATTCCAGACCAAAGACGTCTCTGGAGACACCGCAGACAGAGACGGGATATCGACCAAATTGTCGCTCACGTTTGCAGCATTATGAAGCACTGCCTTCCAACCAGCTCGGGATTTTGATGATCTAACGCAGCAGATGGACAGAATCTGGCGCGATACCCTTCAGAAGGACATCTAACAATGTATTAATCAATGCCAAGCCGAATAACTGCTTGCATAAACGCCAGAGGTGGACCAATGGTTATTGACTTGTTCAATTTGTGGAGCTCCTTCTCTTGAATAAATTATCCAATGTTTCTGAAATTGTATTCATTTGTTTGTTTGTGCATGTGTGTCACATCTGCTTATTTCCATATTATTCGGATAATTCCTTCGTAATGCATATGTTTTTTTTTATCATAGGTCGTATATAAACCGCAAACTGCTTAGGTAGCCGAGATCGCTAACACACGGCTGTGCGTTGACGCTCGGCTCGGATGTAGCCGGTCTGAATTCCGGTACTGGAAGTTATTTTAACGACCAGTATTTAGTCAGCAATCAGAGGAAAGGTGGTAGCGTAAAGTTCCTGATCGCAAGATCGGATTAAATTTCAAACCTCTGTAAGTAGGCTGTTTAGGTTTTTATTTTGGTAACGCCACGTAGCTCTCTGTATGAAAATCGCTGACTGCGCTGTGTGCAGTCTGTGGCTGGTTGCACTCATTGTTGGAATATTCGCTAGTGTAGTGTTGGCAGTTGGATGTGAACAGCGCGTAGCGTTGGGACGTTGGAGGTGAGCCGCTAGAAGTAGTGCATGTGGGGAGAGAGAAGCCAGAGTTTTGAGAGGTTACTATGAGCGGACGATCTGGGCGTGTGTCCGTCAGAAAAAAGAAATTTGTAAAACTGGATGTCACGAACTGATATATATTATGACTTTTGAACACTAATAAGGTAAATACATTGTTTGTTCTCTATCAAAATCTTTCATTTGCTGACTATGCCTATCAGTAGTTAGTGCCTTTAGTAGTTAGAATCTTCTATTTAACACGTAGTATTGGCGCTCGCTGTATTGCAGGTTCGAGTAACGAAGATTTCTGTGAGGTAAGTGATTCATGAAAGGTATAGGTTATTGTTAGTTAGGGCCATTCTTTTGTAGGGATTATTGAAAGTCGGATTGCGTTGCGCTAAAAATACTGTGTGTAAGTTTAGTTATGATCAGAATAAGTAAAGAGAGAACTGTCGCCCGCATCTCGTGGTCGTGCGGTAGCGTTCTCGCTTCCCACGCTCGGGTTCCCGGGTTCGATTCCCGGCGGGGTCAGGGATTTTCTCTGCCTCGTGATGGCTGGGTGTTGTGTGCTGTCCTTAGGTTAGTTAGGTTTAAGTAGTTCTAAGTTCTAGGGGGCTGATGACCATAGATGTTTAGTCCCATAGTGCTCAGAGCCATTTTTTTTAGAGAACTGTCAGTGTACGTTCAGTTTTGCTCAGCTGTTTGAAAATCATATAACGTAAGAGTTTTTCCAGCACTGTCATTATTTTAATTTTGGGAGGGGTAGTTTCACCTCTAAGTAGTGTCTTACGGATCGAGGGCGTCACACTGTCGGTGGTGATGTTTGTGTCAGCTGCCCTCTTGGCGCTGTTCGGGAAAAATAGAATATCTGCCGGCACCGGCTTTCATTTTCTCGTTTCGCTCGTCTATCACCACCAACAACATTACACACACACATTACAGTTACCTGCTCGAGACTTACACTTAAGATGCAGCATCCACACATATCCGAAAAAAGTGCCATTTTGAGCAACGGAAAGAATACTTTTGCAGTTAGGTGGTTCCTTTTTCTTACGTGAGTGCAAGGAGAGATGGGTGACACAGGATGCATCATTTCGCGATCATCATAAATAAATATTGGCGAACTGAATTTCAAACCAGTCTGATTTGACTGGACTCATTCAATTACTCGTATAATTAAAACAAAATATTGCTTTCAATGAGAACCAAGATTGTGCTTTCTGAAGATTCTGGGCTTCGCAAGGAACACTCGATGTGCAGTCTTTTTTTAGGCCGACTCCAATTACACTTTTTTGTTATGGTCATGGTTTGACGCAGTTCTTCATTTCTGTCGCTTGCCGGGAATGATTTTCACTTCAGGACAACTACTACGACCGAAATCATGAACGACCTGTCTTCCATACTCATATCTAGCCCTCCTGGTAGTCTTTCCATCTACCATTCCTTCAACTACATTTTTCAACAACGACATATGCTCAAACATGCTACTCAAACATGCAGCTACTCTCGTTCTTCGTTCCATTTCGTTCTTTATTTAGCACTTTTTTTGTAGACAGTTCAACATATATTCATTCCTTACAGCTTTTTATTTCATTCTTTCCATATAATCGAATTTCGCTCCAAACACGCATCTTTTCCTGCTTTCTAAGCTTGTATTCGTCGCCGCACGTAGCTGTTTCTTTTTCGTCATTCGAACTCTGTTAAAGGCATCCGTTATGAATTTCACTTTGGTGATTAATAAACTCTACTATCATCGCTAATTCCTTAATTATTATGCCGCATTTAGGATTTGGAATGACGAATGGTAACCTCATATTCACCGTTCTGTGCTGAGCTAGGGAGAGTGAGATCGCGTTGAGGTTCCGTCTGGCGCCAACGCACTTCCATTTGACGACGACGTACCCTTCTGCTCAGTTACGTTACATCTAATATGAATCGAATTATGCATGGTGTCAGGAATACAGGTACAGATATTGTGATCATACACTACTGGCCATTAGAATTGCTACACCAAGAAGAAATGCAGATGATAAACGGGAATTCATTGGATAAATATATTATACCCGAACTGACATGTGATTCATTTTCACGCAATTTGGGTGCATAGATCCTGAGAAATCAGTACCCAGAACAACCACATCTGGCCGTAATAACGGCCTTGATACGCCTGGGCATTGTGTCAAACAGAGCTTGGATGGCCATCCAGCTTCAAGACGATACCACAGTTCCTCAAGAGTAGTGACTGGCGTATTGTGACGAGCCAGTTGCTCGGCCACCACTGACCAGACGTTTTCAATTGGAGAGAGATCTGGAGAATGTGCTGGCCAGGGCAGCAGTCGAACGTTTTCTGTATGCAGAAAGGCACGTACAGGACATGCAACATGCGGTCGTGGATTATCCTTCTGAAATGTACGGTTTCGCAGGGATCGAATGGAGGGTACAGCCACGGGTCGTAACACATCTGAAATGTAACGTCCAGTGTTCAAAGTGCCGTCAATGCGAACAAGAGGTGACCGAGACGTGCAACCAATGGCACCCCATACCATCACGCCGGGTGATACGCCAGTATGGCGATGACGAAAACACGTTTCCAATGTGCGTTCGCCGCGATGTCGCCAAACACGGATGCGACCATCATGATGCTGTAAATAGAACCTGGATTCATCCGAAAAAATGACGTTTTGCCAATCGTGCACCCAGGTTCGTCGTGGAGTACACCATTGCAGGCGCTCCTGTCTGTGTTGCAGCGTCAAGGGTAACCGCAGCCATGGTCTCCGAGCTGATAGTCCATGCTGCTGCAAACGTCGTCGAACTGTTCGTGCAGATGGTTGTTGTCTTGCAAACGTCCCCATCTGTTGACTCAGGGATCGAGACGTGGCTGCACGATCCGTTACAGCGATGCGGATAAGATGCCTGTCATCTCGACTGCTAGTGATACGAGGCCGTTGGGATCCAGCACGGCATTCCGTATTACCCTCCTGAACCCACCGATTCCATATTCTGCTAACAGTCATTGGATCTCGACCAACGCGAGCAGCAGCGTCGCAATACGATAAACCGCAATCGCGATAGGCTACAATCCGACTTTTATCAAAGTCGGATACGTGATGGTAGGAATTTCTCCTCCTTACACGAGGCATCACAACAACGTTTCACCAGGCAACGCCGGTCAACTGCTGTCTGTGCATGAGAAATCGGTTGGAAACTTTCCTCATGTGAGCACGTTGTAGGTGTCGCCACCGGCGGCAACCTTGTGTGAATGCTCTGCAAAGCTAATCATTTGCAT
The DNA here is from genome assembly GCF_023898315.1 of Schistocerca nitens. NCBI lineage: Eukaryota > Metazoa > Arthropoda > Insecta > Orthoptera > Acrididae > Schistocerca > Schistocerca nitens. The sequence continues at coordinate 1,127,119,681 of NC_064614.1, forward strand.
ATCACAGCATCTTCTTCCTGTCGGTTAAATTTCTCGTCTGTAGCATGTCATCTTCGCGGTGTAGCAATTTTAATGACCAGTAGTGTAGGTTACTTAACATGTACCTACTTCAGTTATTCGGTTGTTTTTTCTCTGTGTTTAAGTGTCTTTCCGGAAACATATCACATAATTTACCACCTGAAGTTTTCTGTACGGCCGTAACTGCTCCACGAAGTGTACTACTGTTGTTAATATAGACTATCGATTTTGCGTCTACCTCACTTGCTGCCCTGACGGAGATACACATTAGTAGCTTACATATTGGATGCGTACTTGGAGGTACTCCACTTCCAGTGACGCGTGTGGGCCGAGGATGACACGACGGCCGGTCGTTACCGTTGGGCCTTCACGGCCTGTTCGGGCAGAGTTTAGTTTTACTTGGAGGTACTATTTGTTGTTGTTGTGGTCTTCAGTCCTGAGACTGGTTTGATGCAGCTCTCCATGCTACTCTATCCTGTGCAAGCTTCTTCATCTCCCAGTACCTACTGCAACCTACATCCTTCTTTATCTGCTTAGTGTATTGATCTCTTGGTCTCAATCTACTATTTTTACCCTCCACGCTGCCCTCCAATGCTAAATTTGTGATCCCCTGATGCCTCAGAACATGTCCTACCATCCGGTCCCTTCTTCTTGTCAAGGAGTGCCACAAACTCCTCCCGAATTCTATTCAGTACCTCCTCATTAGTTATGTGATCTACCCATCTAATCTTCAGCATACTTCTGTAGCACCACATTTCGAAAGCTTCTATTCTCTTCATGTCCAAACTATTTATCGTCCATGTTTCACTTCCATACATGGCTACACTCCATACAAATACTTTCAGAAACGACTTCCTATCACTTAAATCTATACTCGATGTTAACAAATTTCTCTTCTTCAGAAACGCTTTCCTCGCCATTGCCAGTCTACATTTTATATCCTCTCTACTTCGACTATCATCAGTTATTTTGCTCCCCAAATAAAAAAAAAAAAAACTCCTTTACTACTTTAAGTGTGTCATTTCCTAATTTAATACCCTCAGCAACAGCCGACTTAATTCGACTACATTCCATTATCCTCGTTTTGCTTTTGTTGATGTTCATCTTATATCCTCCTTTCAAGACACTGTCCATTCCGTTCAACTGCTCTTCCAAGTCCTTTGCTGTCTCTGACAGAATTACAATGTCATCGGCGAACCTTAAAGTTTTTATTTCTTCTCCATGGATTTTAATACGTACACCGAATTTTTCTTTTGTTTCCTTTACTGTTTGCTCAATATACAGATTGAATAACATCGAGGAGAGGCTACAACCCTTTCTCACTCCCTTGCGAACCACTGCTTCCCTTTCATGTCCCTCGACTCTTATAACTGCCATCTGGTTTCTGTACAAATTGTAAATAGCCTTTCGCTCCCTGTATTTTAGCCGTGTCACCTTCAGCATTTGAAAGAGAGTATTCCAATCAACACTGTCGAAAGGTTTCTCTAAGTCTACAAATGCTAGAAACGTAGGTTTGCCTTTCCTTAATCTTTCTTCTAAGCTGAGTCTTAAGGTCAGTATTGCCTCACGTGTTCCAATATTTCTACGGAATCCATATTGATCTTCCCCGAGGTCGGTTTCTACCAGTTTTTCCATTCGTCTGTAAAGAATTAGTACTTTGCAGGTGTGACTTATTAAACTGATAGTTCGGTAATTTTCACATCTGTCAACACCTGCTGTCTTTGGGATTGAAATTCCTAAAAACATACTGCTGTAATTATTAATCCGCAAATGAAGGAAATACTGATGTAGTATTGCTCAGCACAACGTTCTCAGTCATCAATAGAAATACTTCCACTTATATTCCTAACACACTGTATTTATTCAAAAGGTTGGAGGATGGGTTGATTGGCTTAGAAGATTGTCCAAACATATGTCTAGGTCCACCAAACAGTCCTCTCCATCAGAAGTTACTAAAGAACTATGGTTAGAGGGCTTGACAGGATGTGTGTTAGGTTTGGTCTTCCCATTCAATGGTTTCGCTTTCCTTGGGGAGCGTGGTAATGTAGATGTTTTGTGACTAGACTTCTTTTTGGAGTCACCTGGTTTTTGTGTGTTTGTTAGTTAGGAGTGCTCAACATCAAAGTTATCAGTGCCCACCTGCTTTTCTTTGGCAGTCAGCACTGGCGGGTCTGGCAAGTTAATAACTGCAGCAGTGCCTTGGCAGACACAGCTAAAAGCTCACGCGGATGTTCTAGAACCTACGTGGTGAGTTTGCAATGAGGCATGTGACTTGGCTAACGTATTTTTTGCTGTTTGTGCTGAGGCATCAGACTTGGCAACTGATTGCTCCATGATGATAGAGAACAACATTGTGAAAACTGCAGGTTGCAGAGCCTTCAAAATCTCTCTCCCTCTTTTCCATGTATGGTCACCATCTGGTGACACAAAGCTCCTGAGTCCCCTGCTGCTGTACACACAGACCACATGGCTTTAACCAGAGTGGATGTGCACTGGAGCAATTACTACAATAGGTGGTCAGGTGCACGGCGAGCCTGGATCGTAAACATCTGAACCACATCTTCCACAGGTTGGCTTCCCTTTGCAACCGTGTGCCCAAATCTATGGCACTGACAGTGACACATAGTATTGGGGACATGTTGACAGACTCTAAGATATAAGGAACTACGAGGGTTCTTTTTTAAGTAAGGGCCGTTCGTGCGTATAGTCCCGTAGTTCGCGCGGACGCCGCAACAAGCCACCGCGCCACTTGCCGGCATCCTTCCAGTTCACACTGACGCAAGTTGCAGCTCTGTAGCTGACGTGTACGCATCCCTGTGCTACTTTATAATGTTTACGATTATTGAATCGCCCGCCGCGTGTGAGATACGGTCAGTGATACGTTTTTTGACCGCGAGAAGCCTATCAGCTGTAGAAATTCATCGTCAGTTAACAGAAGTTTATGGCTTGAATGCAATGAGTGAAGGTAAAGTACGTCAATGGGTTAGAGAGTTTAAAAATGGCCGTCAAAACGTCCATGACGAAGAACGCTCGGGCCGGCCCTCTGTGATCACTGGTGGCTGCAGTCGAAACAAAGATTCGTGGGGACAGAAGATTCACAATTTCCACTCTTTCTTTGGAATTTCCACAAGTTTCAAGATCGGGTTTGTACAAAATTGTGTCTGAAAACCTAAACTTTAAGGAACTGTGTTCTCGGTGGGTACCCAGACTCCTCACAGAGGACCACAAAGGGAAGAGATTTGCCACTTCATTGGACTTTTTGATTCGTTACGAGGAAGAAGGGGATGACATGTTGAGTCAAATTGTCACTGGAGATGAAACATAGGTATCCCATATCACTCCCGAAAGCAAGCGACAATCGATGGAATGGCGACACACAACCTCACCCGTCAAGGTCAAAGCCAAACAGACGCTGTCAAAGCGCAAGATTATGGCAACTGTGTTCTGGGAACGGCGCGGTGTTTTGCTAGTGGACTTTATGCCACGAGGAACGACAATCAACTCAGATGCCTACTGTGCAACTCTAAAGAAGCTCCGCAGAGCAATTCAAAACATAAGGCGCGGCATGCTGACAACAGGAGTTTTGCTCCTGCACGATAACGCTAGGCCTCACACCTTTCAAAAGACTCGGGATTTGATTGATTCTTTTGGCTGGGAAGTTTTGGACCATGCACCATACAGCCCCGACCTTGCTCCTAGCGATTTTCACCTTTTCCGGTACCTGAAACACCATCTTGGCGGGCAGCGCTTCAATGACGACGATGAAGTGAAAGCGGCCGTGAACTCTTGGCTGTCGGAGCAGGCGGCCGAATTCTTTGAAGACGGAATTAAAAACTTAGTTGTACGGTGTGACAAGTGCTTAAATAAACAAGGCAACTATGTAGAAAAATAGGTAAAAGTGTGTAGAATCAGAAAATAAAATTTTTTTTATAAAAGTATTTGTATCTTTTTTTAAAAATACAAACGGCCCTTACTTAAAAAACAACCCTCGTATCTTTCACATATTCAAACCCTGTCGATCTCTTTCTACTTGAAATAGCCTCGAGGGAAGTGAACAGAAGCAGATCGCTTAGTGGCGCCTCTAGTGGGGAGGGTGTGTGTGTGCCGAGCTACCTGTTGAGCTGCAGGTCGGCGCGCGCCCTCTGCCGGGGCCCGCCTCGGCGGTGCCACCTGGCCAGGCGCCGCAGCTCGCGGTGTTTGTCCCGGCACTGGGCGCGCAGCCGCCCCATGTCCAGCCACGATGACACGTCAGCAGGCAGCGGAGAGCCCTCTGGCAGAACCTGCAACACCCCGCACACATAAACACGTCACCTACAAGGTGCCACTGGAAGAAACTACAGTCGTCGTCTGTTTAAACAGCTGGAGCCGTGGCCGGCTCCCGTTGATGCCGTTTATTCTTGGGCATTTTGTCACGATCGAGTGGCGTCTTATTTCTCCCTGAGTTACTGCCATAACTAGTTGCTGACTTGCCTCCGTCAGTGGCAGCAGCAGCGCTTATCGATTGTATGTCTACATCTACATGATTACTCTGCAATTCACATTTAAGTGCTTGGCAGAGAGTTCATCGAACCACAATCATACTATCTCTCTACCATTCCACTCCCAAACAGCGCGCGGGAAAAAGGACCACCTAAACCTTTCTGCTCGAGCTATGATTTCTCTTATTTTATTTTGATGATCATTCCTACCTATGTAGGTTGGGCTCAACAAAATATTTTCGCATTCGGAAGAGAAAGCTGGTGACTGAAATTTCGTAAATAGATCTCGCCGCGACGAAAAACGTCTTTGCTTTAATGACTTACATCCCAACTCGCGTATCATATCTGCCACACTCTCTCCCCTATTACGTGATAATACAAAACGAGCTGCCCTTTTTTGCACCCTTTCGATGTCCTCCGTCAATCCCACCTGGTAAGGAACCCACACCGCGTAGCAATATTCTAACAGAGGACGAACGAGTGTAGTGTAAGCTGTCTCTTTAGTGGACTTGTTGTGTGGTGTCACCGCCAGACACCACACTTGCTAGGTGGTAGCCTTTAAATCGGCCGCGGTCCATTAGTATACGTCGGACCCGCGTGTAGCCACTATCAGTGATTGCAGACCGAGCGCCGCCACACGGCAGGTCTAGAGAGACTTCCTAGCATTCGCCCCAGTTGTACAACCGACTTTGCTAGCGATTGTTCACTGACAAAGTACGCTCTCATTTGCCGAGACGATAGTTTAACATAGCCTTCAGCTACGTCATTTGCTACGGCCTAGCAAGGCGCCATTATCAGTTACTATTGATATTATGAATCATGTACCGCCAAGACCGACGTTCACCATTAACGGATTAAAGTTAAGTATTCCACCAGCTACGTCCGTTTTTCTGAATTCTAATTTCCTTCTCCTGTTCCAGACCTCATGCCAGCCTGCGTTAGCTAAAACGCGTGCCTTTCGGCCTCCTCAAGTAACACGGTGTTGGCTCTCCTGCCAACCAAAACATGTTGCATCTTCTAAGTGTCCTGCCAATGAAACGCAACTTTTGGCTCGCCTTCCCCACAATATTATCTATGTGGTCTTTCCAACTGAAGTTGTTCGTAATTTTAACACCACGGTACTTAGTTGACGGCCTTGAGAATTGTACTATTTATCGAGTAATCGAATTCCAACGGATTTCTTTTGGAACTCATGTGGATCACCTCACACTTCTCGTTATTTAGCGTCAACTGCCACCTGCCACACCATACAACAATCTTTTCTAAATCGCTTTACAACTGATAGTGGTCTTCGGATGACCTTACTAGAAGGTACATTGCAGCATCATCTGCGAGTAGCCTAAGAGAACTGCTCAGATTGTATTGTATTGTATGTTAACCGGGGCCGGCCGGGATGGCCGAGCGGTTCTAGGCGCTACAGTATGGAACCGCGCGACCGCTACGGTCGCAGGTTCGAATCCTGCCTCGGGCATGGATGTGTGTGATGTCCTTAGGTTAATTAGGTTTAAGTAGTTCTAAGTTCTAGGGGACTGATGACCTCAGAAGTTAAGTCCCATAGTGCTCAGAGCCATTTGAACCATTTTTTTGCTAAGGCCGGTATTACACTATCAAATTTCTTTGTCAAAGATATTTGATAGTGTAATAGGGATCTTTGACAAGTGTCGTCCAATATTTGATCAAATCTAGGCCGAGGCCGTATATTTGATCAAAGAAATCGCTTGTCTTCTGTTCACTGCAATGCGATATGTTACCACGCGGAGCGCTAGCATCGCTGCAGCGTTCTGTCGTCTGTAGTGTTTTTATAACCATTGCCGGTAAATACAATTGGTGTGTGCCTACAACTACAGAATTAATAGAGATGTCTGAAGCTGATGAGGCGCTTTACAACGTGAGGCACCCTGAATACAAAAATAGATTAAGAAGATTGGAGACCTAACCTAACCTAACATAACCCTCTCCTGTAGCAAGGAATCGGAGTGTTATAGTGAGCCTGTCTTCTGAAGATGTAGCAGTTCTTAAGTGAAAATTGTGCTTTGTGATATGAGGATACACTTCATTGAGCACATACAGAAATGTATGCTCATCCATTCTTAAGTAATTGATGTACGACTTGACGTCTTCCACTGTAAGCTCACGTAACAAGTTTTGTTGAATGCTTTTATCGTGTCGTCATAAAACCCACGGCTTCACCCAGATTAGATTAGTTTTTCGTTCCATAGATCCGTGATGAGGAGATCCTCGTGGATGTGGAACATGTCGATTTTTTTAAAGCTGAAATAAAAATACTAATAGTATGAATAAATACAATACATCATTTGTTTCTATTAAAAATTTCGCCAATGGAGTAGAAGGAGTTGGCCAGTAGTAAGTCTTTCAGGCTCCTTTTAAACTGATCTTTATTTCTAACTAAATTTTTTATGTTTCCTGGCAAATTATTGAAGATGAGTGTTCCTGAGTAGTGGACCCCTTTTTGAACTAAAGTAAGTGCTTTTAAGTCCTTGTGCAGATCATTTTTGTTCCTGGTATTGTATGTATGAACTGAGTTGTTTGTTGGAAAAAGAGATATATTATTTACGACAAATTTTATTAAGAAGTAAATATACTGAGAGGCAGTAGTTAGTATACCCAGTTCTTTGAAGAGGTTTCTGCAGGAGGTCCGTGAATTTACTCCACAAATAATACGTATTACACGCTTTTGGAGCTTGAAAACTTTTGTTTGACTTCAAGATTTACCCCAAAATATTATCCCATATGACATTATGGAATGAAAGTATGCAAGCTTTTTCATTTTTATGTTGCCTATGTCTGCTAACACTCGAATTGCAAATACAGATTTGTTAAGGCGTTTCTGCAGTTCTGTGGTGTGCTCCTCCCAACTGAATTTATTATCAAGTTGTAATCCCAGGACTTTTAAGACTGTCAACCTCGTATGTATGGTTCCAGTTTTTCCCCTCACTTCTTTTCCGCATGTGCACACAATGCAATTGGAGTACGTAGAACTGCTGCGGTTAATAACAAGTTGTTGTCAGCCATCTTGAACTTTGACGAAAAATTTGATGATAGTGTAATACCTCTTGTAGCGCTATGTCAAAGATCTTTGTCAAATATATTGGACGGAATATTGGATCACATCTTTGATCAAATCTTTGACAAAGAAATTTGATAGTGTAATACCGTCCTAACCGGGGACCTACAAACGACGGAGAGGCTCCGTCGCCGCCGCAGCCGCAGTGGTCCACAACCCCACGACGACTACCGCAGTCCATTTCACCCCTCCGGCGCCCCACACCAAACCCAGGGTTATTGTGCTGTTCGGCCCCCGGTAGACCCCCCAGGGAACGTCTCACACCAGACGACTGTAACCCCTATGTACGCGTACATGGAGAACTTGTTTGCGCAGCAATCGCCGGCGTAGTGTAACTGAGGCGGAATAAGGGGAACCAGCCCGCATTCGCCGAGGCAGATGGAAAACCGCCTAAAAACCATCCACAGACTGGCCGGTTCACCGGACCTCGACACAAATCCGCCGGGCAGATTCGTGCCAGGGACCAGGCGCTCCTTCCCGCCTGGAAAGCCGTGCGTTTGTCCGCACGGCCAACCGGGCGGGCTGCGCTTATCGATACTGGTACTGCTGCACCACCTTTGGTGTGACCGCTATATTTCCGTGTGGTGGTGTGTGTGGCAGTCAGTCGGTTGGGATACAGCAGCGAGGAAGTCTCTGTGGCGCGAGGTCAGGCCGGGACTGCTGGCGGCTTGCACGTGCTGTCAGATTGTGAGGCGCTAGCTCAGAGAGCTATGAAGTTCGTTGCCCACCGAACCTGGACACTGAAGTTGAGTGATCGGTTAACCTGTTATGAAACCTCAACTGCTGTGACATCTCTTCGTTCATTGCCGGTTGTTGCTTCCTGTGCCATTCCGGCTAGCAGCAACGTATGGTGTGTTGGAGTCAGCGAAATTTTGCAACCGTCTTCCTGTATGGTCTTTAACTATTAAATTGGTTGTTACTTATCAGTCCGAGCAGTCTAAGGCGCTGCAGTCATGGACTGTGCGGCTGGTCCCAGCAAAGATTCGAGTCCTCCCTCGGGCATGGGTGTGTGTGTTTGTCCTTAGGATAATTGAGGATAAGTAGTGTGTAAGCTTAGGGACTGGCGACCTTAGCAGTTAAGCCCCATAAGATTTCACACACATCTGAACATTTTTTATTTATCAGTGAAATGCACCAGTGGTATTTTCTGCCTTGTTGCCATTAACGCCCCAGTTACCTGCCCTGGTCGTTAGCGTAGTTTTCTGGCAGTGTGTTTTTCCTTGCCGTGTTGATGATGTCCGGCACAGCGTGTAGGTCGACAGCCTTTTAGTTGTTTGATGATATTTTTTTCTTAGAGTGGTTATTGTGCCTCGGCTATTTTTAGTCGCCAATTTTGAAGACGTAGTGCTGTTGGTATCTTTGTACTCAGCTGATACTTTCCGTTGTCGTGCCATTGATCGGGCAGAAGGGAATTGATTAGGTTGTTGGTCAGTCCTTCAGCCGGCCCTGGGTTGGGTTGCCATCAGATTATTTAACCTTACTCTTGGCTGCCTGTCTCGCCTCACCTTACATTAGAGCTACCTCCTCAGACCAACCCTTGGAACACTTCTGAGCACCACTGTTCTGTTGGATAGTGATTTCCATTTTAGTCTGAAGTACTGTGCGAGGCCTTCAGCTGTCTATTAATTTAGTTTGTTTTAATTTTAAAATAAAGCCTTCAGCAGACTTGAATTAAAATTTGAAGATTGATTTGTTTAGAAACTAAGTTTGTTCTATCTCAAATTCTTGTTATCCAGGCTTTAAGCCCTGTGTTGTTCACTGTCCAGTGTGTGGCCTTCAGCCGATCTTTTACGTGACATGTTTTTAACATAAGGCCTTCAGCCATCTTAAATTAAAATCTGAAGATCATGTGTTTAAAACTAATTATTTTTTAAATTTGCTCTATATGAAATTCTTGCTATCCAGGCCCTTAGCCCTGAGTTGTTCAGTGTCTTGTGTGTGGCCTCCAGCCGAGTATTTACGTGAAATATTTTTAAGTGAGGTCTTCAGCCACGTGTATTCTTCAAAGCAATTTTTAATAACTGGTGTTCAGGCCTTCAGCCGTTCTTGTTTTTTGGTGTGGCTTTGGGTCTTCAGCCCAGGAGGTATCTCAAGTTTTCTTAACTAGGCCTTCAGCCATATTGTTTTGTTTGCTGCTTTTAAGGCAATGTGTAATTAAGTGGTTCTTAGGAAAATAAAAGTTTGTGTGTTTTGTGCGACTGACAGTAACCTATTACGGCCCCCTCTACAACCATAACCTGATCCGCCTTATCTTGCGAAGCCAGATTTCACAGCTGTCAGTTATTTTACTAAAGGTTGCCATGTTGTCCCGATGACCTGCCTAGCGTCCCTCCTCCTGTAGTAAATTCAGTGATACAAACGTTTTACAGACCTCGCAGAACTGCGCAGTAAAGATGTACACTATCTGACCAAAACCCAGCTGACAACCCCCTCCCCCCCCCCCTCCCCACCCATGTGATGCACATTTGATCAGTAGAAATCACGAGAGCAGCCCGTCTAACAGAGGGCGGGGAATATTGTGTTACCACCAGAGAAATTATAACAGCAGAATGGGCCAGACAAGAGAGGTCAGTGACCCAAAAACATGGACCAGTCATTATATGTCACCCATGAGCCGTGGCGGCTAGCACTGGGGTGTTCCACTTGCATCGCTGATATCGATATTCAGCTGTTCTGCTATCTTTGACTGCTCCCCCGGAGGTTTTCCGGTTGAACGTTTGACGAGTCTTCGGGCGGCGTTCAACGAGCCAACTTGTGTTGAAAACAAGCCCGCGTCCCTAACCGTGGTGCACGGGCCTCGCCGTGCTCGCTGCCCTCGTCTTTCGGCGCGCGCCTGATTCTCGGTGCCGATCATTGGGCGCCTTGACGTGCAAAATTGTGGTGGGTTCGTCGTCTCACGCTGAACAGCTTCCCAGCTCGTCATTTGCAAGCTCCAAGTTGCCTATGACTTTTATTCTGCGTTCAAGTAAGAACATTGTTGAAACTTATGGTGCAATGGGTAGCTGTCGGAGATGGTTCTGAACTTGGTTCCACAGTGGCTATTTTTAAGGAGACTTATGTTCCACGTTCTGTTTCTGTTTATCCAAGGTGTGTTTTAAGTGGTTTTCATGCAAATTTTAACTTGTTTTAGCGCATATTGCCAGCTTTGCGGCTGGCTGCCGTTGTGTACGTGCCCGTCAGTCGTAGAATTGATGGTTTAATCATTTGTCACGGCAGCATTTGCTATGTTTATTTAATGATAAAAGTGCCTTAAGGCAACTGGAAGGGATCTTTAAAATTTCCCGCTAATTTACTGGGAGACGGGTAATGTCAGAGTATTGCTCCGTAAGAATTTGAGGGTGTGCTTATTATTTATTCCAGCGTGGCTGTGATTTGACCTTGTATTCATTGCAATCTATTTGTGCTGCAGGCCATTTGTTAAGACTGCTTGTTCCCTGGCGTCGGCGCGGTTATGGATTGTCAGCACCGCTCATTGTGGGGCCGGTCGGATTATATATAAATATACACCGCCTGCTATGTGACACTATGCACAAGCCGTGGGCAGTGAACACTTGTATTGCCTGCCGGCCGTAGCGTTATTGCTTCCAAACACTGCTATGGGCCTTGACGATGTTCTCTAAAGTTAGGTGCAATTTGGGAATCATTGAGAGTCATTATGTCTGTTAGTTAAGTGAGGCCACCCTGTTATAATACTAGCGTTGCTGTAAGTTATTTTACTGGTTGATTTATTACTAGCCATTCTTATTTAGCACCTATTTTAATCATTTGTGCATCTTTAATGAACATGCAAATTGTTATTATTTCTGCGTGCAAGTTTTGCGACCGTGGTTGGCCCACCTTGTATTTTTAGTACAAGCATGTTTCACTGTGGACCTCTATGTGGGCAGTTCAGTTTTATTGAGCTTTGAGATCTCTTGTTGTTTATGAAGTTGTGGTACTGTGTGGCTGTGTAACTTTTGTTGGAAGTGTATAATGTTATTAGTCTTTTGAGATATGGTTAAACAAGAACGATTGTTTGTGATTGATTATTCACCGTACCTACTATCAATGATTTTGGTTGCGGACGCAAAATAATATGATTCTTACTCGTGTTTATGTAATTCAATTAAAGTGAAGATTTGTATACCGCGTCAGTAAGAGGGCAAATGTCCGAACTGAAGTTTATAATAAAATTTGTTTTGAGTCAAATTAAAATTGTACAATAATCACAAGCTTGTCCATCACCAGTGATCACGGGCTTCGTATCTCCTTTAAATAACTGTAGTGAGATTGTAATTTTGATCTTCTAAAGAATTGAGTAGAACCAGGGTTCAACCCACATAACAGTTCCATCAGGGAAGTCTCATCTCTCCTAAAGACGCCCAGGTCGACAGTTGGTGATCAGGTGGTGAAGTGGAAACACGGAGGTACAACCACAGCTAAACCTCATGTACTGACAGACAGGAAGCGTCGAGGTTCGCGGAAGGTGGTTGTGAGAAGTTACACGAAATCAGCGGAAGGAATCAGTCGTGATTTCCGAAGAGCTACCAGCAGTCCAGCTAGACAGTCACTGTGCGTAGGGAGTTAAAAAGAATGGGCTACAACGATCGAACAGTTTCTTATAAGCCACAACTTTCTGCAATCAATGCGAACTGAGGCCTGCGGTGGTGTAAAGAGCGAGGCCACTGGGCAATAGGTCACTGGAAACGAATGATTTGGTGTGGTGAGTCACGCTGGAGCTTGAGGCACCGATGGAATGGCTTGTGTTTAGCGTGTAGTGCCAACAGTGAAGTACAGAGGACCTGGTGGTTAGGGTGTGGTATCCTAATCACTGAGCCGCGGGGCGCCTGGCGCCAGTGTTCTCGCACTTACAAGGGGAGGCCGCCAATTGTGAAATTCAGATTCGATTCATACTGCGCATAATAAAAGCTCATTGCCAGAGGTGTAATGTGGCAAAGCACCAAGATGCACTTCTCAGCCGTTGTCGAGAAAATCGACAGTTAAAAGAAACCGTTGCGGTGAAATACTCTCTACGATTAATAATTTTCTATAGCGTCGTGGCGCAGCGGTAAGCACTCGGGTTCGTAATCCGAAGGTCGCCGGATCGAATCTCGCGACATACATTTTTTTTATTATTAGTTTTTTTATGAATTGCTTATGCATGTTGGTGAAGGCGGATCGCTCTCCAATTGTACCGCCTCCATTTTTCCGTTTTTTTAACAGGGTGTACCAAAGCTCTCCCGTCCGCACTGATTTTCGACGATGTTATAAGTTGCGCTAGGGACCGCATTTACCTTCTTTCGAAGTTAGCAGGCAACTACGCTGTTATACGTCGGCTCGTTTCGGCTCATTCAACATCTGTCCTTCAAGTGTAACGAGCGAGTAACAGAGTTTATATTTCATACCTGCCGCAGCAAATTTGTGTTCGTGGGGTCTCTATTCTAATTCGAACGTTTTACTTACGCTGTACGTATTCGTTTCGGAATACCGTTTCTACGTCTTCCGTTAACTATACGTGGTTAACATTGTGAAGACAATTAATAACATTTGTGAAATGCAACTTTGTTTGCGGAAAACATAATGATGTTCGAAGTCGCCAGTTTTTCCACGACAAACAACATTCAACAACTTATTATATGCATAATTGTTGCAACTGATTGCTGGGAATTCTATATATATATATATATATATATATATATATATATATATATATATATATATATATATTTGAATTACTAAAAAAAAGGTTGCATGGCGCGAGATTCGATTCGGCGACCTTCGGATTACGAACCCGAGCGCTTACCGCTGCTCCACGACGCTGTAGAAAATTATTAATCGTAAAGAGTATTTCACCGCAACGGTTTCTTTTAACTGTCGATTTTCTCGACATCGGCTGAGAAGTGCATCTTGGTACTTTGCCACATTACACCTCTGGCCATGAGCTTTTATTATGCGCAGTATGAATCGAATCTGAATTTCACAATTGGCGGCCTCCTCTTGTTAGAATGGCATCGCTGCCATCGATTATAGGGTCACCATCTTTGCCTTCAGCGATTCAGACCGGTGGTCGGGTGGTTAAAGGCGAGAATAGAGACAGCGGAGTGGATATTCGGAGGGTCGGAGGTGGCTTGTTGACGTTTATCGCGAGGCCTGTGGTACGACGCCTGTACGCTATGGGCAGGGTCAGCGAGAGATCCCGGCAGTGACTTGATGGGACCTCGGGTTTGGTATCGCGGTGGTGCACTGTTGTGTTCTGGGGCTTTTCTGCTGCGAGGGCATGTATAGGTTCTTGTTACTGGCCATTGAAATTGAGATGTGCCTATGGAGTGACGGAGGAAATGTGTGATGCTCGCCGCTGTTGCATGTGAAAACGCTTCGTCTGCCTTGTGTATGTGCAGGAAATTATGTGAAGTAAATAGCTGATACCACGGCGACGTCTTGCTATCACGCGTTGTTGAATATATTTCGGAATTACTGAATGCTGAAGATATCCCACGTGTAAAGCAAATGAAGCCATTTGCGCCATACTAAGGTACTGTTTTATTTTGCTTAAATCTGTGTCAGTTATATGTGCATTTATATGCCGTTCTTTAGTTGCAGAAGTTATAGAAGTGTGTAAACAGAGAGCTATGTGGAAAGGCATGTAAAGTTGAAACCCTTCCAATAAGTGAATACACTCTGTATTACTAAAGGTGCCTTTCCATACCAGCACCCACCTTGGGTAATAAGTGTTATTCGGAGGTTGTGATGGTACTGTAAGTAATAATTATACACTAATTGTTTATTCTGATTATACTAAATTGGAGATGTAAGATCGGTTGTGTGCCGCTGTAAATTACTATTGTCTCCTCTGTGTGGCAGCCTAGCACTGTCAGTGGCTTCAATCATTATTCCTGTCATATTTCGAGTTTTATATTCGCGCGTTTGCTTAAGCTTATACTGTTAAGTTTTGTAAAACCTATAAACAGGCAAGGCAAACTGAGTATTCTATGAGCTCAAGGCGATATTCTATTATGTGGTACCTTAGTTTTTATAGGTTAGAAGTATTTTACGGGTTATTAATATTCTGCTGTTTGTTTTGTCTAAAGAGGAGCTACTTCTGTGAAGTAGTCGTTTATATTTTATTAGTGTGTTACGCGTTGTGCCTTTTCATGTTAATTGTTTTTAAGAAGCTACAAATGACTCTGTGCATGTTGCAGGTAGCTGAAAACGACGTGTTCACGGGGGTCGCGTTCTGACGGGGTTGACAGTGGCCCCTTTTACTACGGCACATCCGGCTATCCTCCTTCAGTACATTTCTCTCGCTTATATCGTTACTACGTTTGTCGAGTGGAATTAGGGCTTACTGTAATCACCTTATATGTTGAAATTAAGTATCTCCCTTGCCAGGGCGCGAACCTTCGTGGATATAGTCGTATTCACATCTGTAAAGATTGATAGTGTTATTCACTGGTGCTCGTCACATGTATGATTATTTATCTTGTTGTATTTAATGTCAGTAAAATGTAAATGTTAGCGAGGTCCGAACTGGGATGTTGTGTTCTCCTCTTGTGGAAACAAATTTAAGTGATTTTATTCCTTTTTTAAGTAGCTCTTAGCTGCGTACATTTTGCCTCCATGTTTGGTGTTTTTATGTCTTCCACGTTAATTAAAATTACAATAAAGGTAAATTTGCCAACGGATGGTTTCGTGTATTTATTAGTTGCTAAGTGGATCCTAAGTTAAGTGCAGGAACCCTACCAATCACGGTTAAGAAAGTACTAAATCCGGAAAGATATGAACGTATTTCAGAGCACTGTCTGTTGGATGCAGTGGAGGAACAATCTGGATTCGGAGCCTTTATGAGGATGACAATGGTCCCTGTTATATAGCAGCATACGTGAGGCAATCGTTTCTGGACAACAACGTCCCTGAAGCGGTCTGGCGAGCCTAGACTCCAGCGCTGAACCGAAGGAACACATTTGATATGAGTCAGAACGTCGACTTCGCTACAGAACCCAGTCCAATATGGTTACGTTCTCTGGTCTCGGCTCTTGACAAAGAAGCGGTGCCGTTCCTCCACAGACGGTCAGGCACCTCACGGAAAGTCTCCACAGCAGAGCTGAAGCCGTCATAAAGGCGAGCTGTGGACGTATCCCATACGAACGTCCATGAAGAGAAGTGGGTAGTCTTTCATTCTCATCCCGTCCAGTAAGTCGCATCTGACCCGAGTTTCTGGGCGACTTTTCCGAACTCTACCACTTTTCCTAAACCTCTCTACTTCTTCCCGTCAACCCACTTCCTTCCCCTTCAGCTCTTCTGCCAGAAGAATGTTCCACTGGCTCCGAAAGGTTGCATACTGTTACGGTGTAAAGTGAAGTGCCGGCACGCCAGTCGGGAACGAGAGCGGAGAGGGCTGTGAAGAAGACGTCAGACAATTGCATGCTGACTGATCGCTCTCCAGGACGACAACGCAACAGCAGCGGTCTTATGCGAAGAGAACGTTAGTTCCGCGCCCGACCAGCCGCGCCCCAGTACTACAGCAACTTCAAGAAAAGGCGTTTCGCTAGTACTATGTAGTACTGTCTATACTGAAGAAGCTTGTTTATTTCATAGGTCGCCCTTTGCTTTGCTTGTCAGAGTTAAGTATTGTCATTATTCATTTCGTAACAAAACTCATTAATACGATTTGTTTGAATTGTTTGTCCAGCGATCTGACAAAGCAGGTTTCGTAGACGCCCCATATTCGACGAGTAGGCAGGATTCAACAATTGGCGACGAGTTATCAGAAGAACCCGGTGCCTGGATGCCACGGATTTTCTTTTGTGTTTTGATGTTTCAGTTTCAGACCCAGCAAATATGTACACTGCTACACACGGTACAGCAGCTCCTGACAACTCGAGCCACCAATACAGAACAACAAGCAATACTGGCAGCTCCACATGCTACACCGTCTTTTCACCAGTTTTATGAACAAGACGAGGAATGGCTATGAGCACTATCGGACTTAACTTCTGAGGTCATCAGTCCCCTAGAACTTAGAACTAATTAAACCTAACTAACCTAAAGAGATCACACACATCCATGCCCGAGGCAGGATTGGAACCTGCGATCGTAGCGGTCGCGCGGTTCCAGACTGAAGCGCCTAGAACCGCTCGTCCACAACGGCCAGCTTAACTTGCCATTGTAGCGGCAGTAACCGATCTAACAACTGCGACATAACGCTTGTCTTATATAGGCGTTGCCGACCGCGGCACCGTATTCTGGCTGTTTACATATCTCAATATATCAATGCGCATGCCTACGCCAGTTTCTTTGGCGCTTCAGTGTACTACTGTAAGAAGAACTGGAGGCTGACCTGGAAGGTGACGTTGGCGACTGCGGCGTCTGCTGTCTCGTGGCGGTGTTCGCGCCGGCCCCCGCCGGCGGCGCGCTGCACGTCGGAGTGGAAGGAGCGCAGGAAGGCGTCCGCGGCGCGCCGCCCGGCCACGAACTCGCAGTCGCGCAGCTCGCCCTCGGCGCCGTAGATGAGCTGCAGGAAGCCCGAGCCGTCCGTCACCTGCCGCAGCGTCACGCCGGCCCTGCAACCACGCCAGCCTCAGCTCGCCGCTGCCACACGCCACACACACACACTGCACGCTTCCGACGTGATACACAAAAATACACTCCTGGAAATTGAAATAAGAACACCGTGAATTCATTGTCCCAGGAAGGGGAAACTTTATTGACACATTCCTGGGGTCAGATACATCACATGATCACACTGACAGAACCACAGGCACATAGACACAGGCAACAGAGCATGCACAATGTCGGCACTAGTACAGTGTATATCCACCTTTCGCAGCAATGCAGGCTGCTATTCTCCCATGGAGACGATCGTAGAGATGCTGGATGTAGTCCTGTGGAACGGCTTGCCATGCCATTTCCACCTGGCGCCTCAGTTGGACCAGCGTTCGTGCTGGACGTGCAGACCGCGTGAGACGACGCTTCATCCAGTCCCAAACATGCTCAATGGGGGACAGATCCGGAGATCTTGCTGGCCAGGGTAGTTGGCTTACACCTTCTAGAGCACGTTGGGTGGCACGGGATACATGCGGACGTGCATTGTCCTGTTGGAACAGCAAGTTCCCTTGCCGGTCTAGGAATGGTAGAACGATGGGTTCGATGACGGTCTGGATGTACCGTGCACTATTCAGTGTCCCCTCGACGATCACCAGTGGTGTACGGCCAGTGTAGGAGATCGCTCCCCACACCATGATGCCGGGTGTTGGCCCTGTGTGCCTCGGTCGTATGCAGTCCTGATTGTGGCGCTCACCTGCACGGCGCCAAACACGCATACGACCATCATTGGCACCAAGGCAGAAGCGACTCTCATCGCTGAAGACGACACGTCTCCATTCGTCCCTCCATTCACGCCTGTCGCGACACCACTGGAGGCGGGCTGCACGATGTTGGGGCGTGAGCGGAAGACGGCCTAACGGTGTGCGGGACCGTAGCCCAGCTTCATGGAGACGGTTGCGAATGGTCCTCGCCGATACCCCAGGAGCAACAGTGTCCCTAATTTGCTGGGAAGTGGCGGTGCGGTCCCCTACGGCACTGCGTAGGATCCTACGGTCTTGGCGTGCATCCGTGCGTCGCTGCGGTCCGGTCCCAGGTCGACGGGCACGTGCACCTTCCGCCGACCACTGGCGACAACATCGATGTACTGTGGAGACCTCACGCCCCACGTGTTGAGCAATTCGGCGGTACGTCCACCCGGCCTCCCGCATGCCCACTATACGCCCTCGCTCAAAGTCCGTCAACTGTACATACGGTTCACGTCCACGCTGTCGCGGCATGCTACCAGTGTTAAAGACTGCGATGGAGCTCCGTATGCCACGGCAAACTGGCTCACACTGACGGCGGCGGTACACAAATGCTGCGCAGCTAGCGCCATTCGACGGCCAACACCGCGGTTCCTGGTGTGTCCGCTGTGCCGTGCGTGTGATCATTGCTTGTACAGCCCTCTCGCAGTGTCCGGAGCAAGTATGGTGGGTCTGACACACCGGTGTCAATGTGTTCTTTTTTCCATTTCCAGGAGTGTATTTTCACATTACTGACTGGACTAAACTTTTTGAAATATTGAAGCTAGGAGGCATCAAACTCAGAGAGCCAAATGTCACAATACTGGCCATTAAAATTGCTACAACACGAAGATATGCTACAGACGCGAAATTTAACCGACAGGGAGAAGATGCTGTGATATGCAAATGATTAGCTTTTCAGAGCATTCACACAAGGTTGGCGCCGGTGGCGACACCTACAACGTGCTCACATGAGGAAAATTTCCAACCGATTTCTCATACACAAACAGCAGTTGACCGGCGTTGCCTGGTGAAACGTCGTTGTGATGCCTCGTGTAAGGAGGGGAAATGCGTACCATCACGTTTCAGACTTTGATAAAGGTCGGATTGTAGCCTATCGCGATTGCGCTTTATCGTATCGCGACTTTACTGCTCGCATTGGTCGAGATCCAATGACTGTTAGCAGAATATGGAATCGGTGGGTTCAGGAAGGTGATACGGAACGCTGTGCTGAATCCCAACGGCCTCGTATCACTAGCAGTCGAGATGACAGGCATCTTATCCGCGTCGCTGTAACGGATCGTGCAGCCACGTCTCGGTCCCTGAGTCAACAGATGGGGACGTCTGCAACACAACAACTATCTGCACGAACAGTTCGACGATGTTTTGCAGCAGCATGAACTATCAGCTCGGAGACCATGGCTGCGGTTACCCTTGACGCTGCATCACAGACAGGAGCGCCTACGATGGAGTACTCAACGACGAACCTGGGTGCACGAACGGCAAAACGTCATTTTTTCGGATGAATCCTGGTTCTGTTTACAGCTTCATGATGGTCGCATCTGTGTTGGCGACATCGCGGTGAGCGCATATTCGAAGCCTGTCTTCGTCATCGCCATACTGACGTGTGTGTGTGTGGTGACGTATCGCCCGGCGTGATGGTATGGGGTGTCATTGGTTGCACGTCTCAGTCACCTCTTGTTTGCTCTGACGGCACTTTGAACAGTGGACGTTACATTTCAGATGTGTTACGACCCGTGGCTCTACCCTTCATTCCATCCCTGCGGAACCCTACATTTCAGTAGGATAATGCACGACCGCATGTTGCAGGACCTGTACGGGCGTTCTGGATACAGAAAATGTTCGTCTCCTGCCCTGGCCAGCACATTCTCCTGATCTCTCACCAATTGAAAAAGTCTGGTCAATGGTGGCCGAGCAACTGGCTCGTCACAATACGCCAGTCACTATTCTTGATGAACTGCGGTATCGTGTTGAAGCTGCATGGTCAGCTGTACCTGTACACGCCATCCAAACTCTGCCTGACTCAATGCCCAGGCGTATCAAGGCCGTTATTACGGCCAGAGATGGTTTGTTCTGGGTACTGATTTCTCAGTATCTATTCACCCAAATTGAGTGAAAATGTAATCACATGTCAGTTGTAGTATAATATATTTGTTCAATGAATACCCGTTTATGATCTGGACATCTATATTTTCCTTGTAGCAACATTATATTCTCTTCTGGCCACTCGATTGCTCACTCAACTCACGTTTTCGAGAGAAGCCATACAGCAAATTTTTTCAATATACTTTTTTTGATAATGCAACTTTCTCTATATAATCACTGTCAACCACTATCAATTTGGTCCATCTCTTTCCAAACTTACTAATTGCGTTATGGAAGAGGGAGACGTTGCGCACAGTTGCTCTTGCTCCACCACATTCTCTTCCGACGAAAACTTGAATTCCAGCAGGCGCACCTTCATCGGAACAAAACGGTGCAAATCACATGGAGCTAGGTCAGCACTTTACGGGGGGTGCTCTAGCAGCTGAAATCCATGCAGTGAATTGTTACCCGCCTGTATAAGGACTGGCGTCATTCTGACCTTTAGGTGCGTAATGAGCTTTCATATCCCAAAACGCTGTTATCATCAACTGACAGAGGGCTTTTCAACTCTTTTACTGCAGTTGGATGTTTCAACACCATACTCTGTCACTTGCTCTGTGATTCCTACTGATGGATCCACTTCTCAATGAGCGTTACTGTGTGACTGAGACAGTCCTCTCCCTCGTCTTCAACGTGTTTTCGATATTTCTAAAGTTTCCTGTTTGTCTTTCTCAGTTGACGTAGTATCCAAAGAGAACAGACTTTGCGTTAGTTTAGAGATAAATGGACGAGTACAAATGCAGAAACATGGGTTATTTTCAAATAATTTATATCATTGTCAGTCCTGACACAACTATCAACACGAATCTTTTGTTCAGCAGTTCCAATGTTTCTGAACGTTATTGAAATAGATGGCGTACTCCAACGCTATTCATAGCAGACAGATAAACTTCAGCATTTAAAGTGATTTATCCAGTCGTAAATTTTTCGTTCACTAAGACGGCTATCAGCATTCTGCAGCTAAATGCTGCTAATAGTCTCATCAAATTTAGTTCCTCCGAGGTAAGAAACCAGTTACTCCCTTCATTTCTTCATTGGTGCATACAGTTATAACAAAAAACTATGAAATCATTACGAATAGTGCCGCTGACTGACGGACAAAACACACTGTGGGACTGAAACACGTCAACACATAGTCAGTCCTATCAAGCTGTTGTTGTTGTGGTCTTCAGTCCAGAGACTGGTTTGATGCAGCTCTCCAAGCTACTCTATCCTGTGCAAGCTTCTTGACGTACCTACTACTGCAACCTACATCCTTCTGAATCTGCTTAGTGTTTTCATCTCTTGGTCTCCCTCTACGATTTTTACCTTCCACACTGCCCTCCAGTACTAAATTGGTGATCCCCTCATGCCTCAGAACATGTCCTACCATCCGGTCCCTTCTTCTAGTCACGTTGGTTCACAAATTCCTCTTCTCCTCAATTCTATTACCTCCTCATTAATTACGTGACCTACCCGTCTAAACTTCAGCATTTTACTGTAGCACCACTTTTCGAAAGCTTCTATTCTCTTCTTGTCCAAACTATTTATCGTCCATGTTTCACTTCCATGCATGACTACACTCCATATAAATACTTTGAGAAGAGACTTCCTGACGCTTAAATCTATTCTCGATGTTAACAGATTTCTCTTCTTCAGTAACGCTTTCCTTGCCATTGCCAGTCTACATTTTATATCCTCTCTACTTCGACCGTCATCAGTTATTTTGCTCCCCAAATAGCGAAACTCCTTTATTACTTTAAGTGTCTCATTTCCTAATCTAATTCCCTCAGCATCACCTGATTTATTTCGACTGCATTACATTATCCTCGTTTTGCTTTTGTTGATGTTCATATTATATTCTCCTTTCAAGACATTGTCCATTCCGTTCAACTGCTGTTCCAAGTCCTTTGCTGTCTCTGACAGAATTACAATGTCATCGGCGAACCTCAAAGTTTTTATTTCTTCTCCATGGATTTTAATTCCTACTCCGAATTTTTCTTTTGCTTCCTTTCAAATGGTTCAAATGGCTCTGAGCACTATGGGACTCAACATCTGTGGTCATAAGTCCCCTAGAACTTAGAACTACTTAAACCTAACTAACCTAAGGACATCACACACATCCATGCCCGAGGCAGGATTCTAACCTGCGACCGTAGCAGTCCCGCGGTTCCTGACTGAGCGCCTAGAACCGCTAGACCACCGCGGCCGGCTTGCTTCCTTTACTGCTTCCTCAATATACAGATTGAATAAATCGGGCATAGGCTACAACCCTGTCTCACTCCCTTCGCAACCACTGCTGCCCTTTCATGCCCCTCGACTCTTATAACTGCCATCTGCTTTCTGTACAAATTGTAAATAGCCTTTAGCTCCCTGTATTTTACCCCTGCCACCTTCAGAATTTGAGAGTATTCCAGTCAACATTGTCAAAAGCTTTCTCTAAGTCTACTAATCCTAGAAACGTAGGTTTGCCTTTCCTTAATCTATCTTCTAAGATAAGTCAAAGGGTCACAATTGCCTCACGTGTTTCAACATTTCTACGGAATCCAGACTGATCTTCCCCGAGGTCGGCTTCTACCAGTTTTTCCATTCGTCTGTAAAGAATTCGTATTATTATTTTGCAGCCGTGACTTATTAAACTGATAGTTCGGTAATTTTCACACCTGTCAACACCTACTTTTTTAGGCATTGGAATTATTATATTCTTCTTGAAGTCTGAAGGTATCTCACCTGTCTCATTCATCTTGCTCACCAGATGGTAGAGTTTTGTCAGGACTGGCTCTCCCAAGGCTATCGGCAGTTCTAATAGAATGTTGTCTACTCCCGTGGTCTTCTTTCGACTTAGGTCTTTCAGTGCTCTGTCAAACTCTTCACGCAGTATCATATCTCCTATTTCATATTCATGTACGTCCTTTTCCATTTCCATAATACTGCCCTAAAGTACATAGCGCTTGTATGGACCCTTTGTATACTCCTTCCACCTTTCCACTTTCCCTTCTTTGCTTAGAACTGGTTTTCTATTTGAACTCTTGATATTCATGCAAGTGGTTCTCTTTTCTCCAATGGTCCCTTTAATTTTCCTGTAGGCAGTATCTATCTTACCCCTAATGATATATGGCTCTACATCCTTACATTTGTCCTCTAGCCATCCCTGCTTAGCCATTTTGCACTTCCTGTCGATCTCAATTTTGAGATGCTTGTATTCCTTTTTGCCTGCTTCATTTACTGCATTTTTATAATTTCTCCTTTCGTCAATTACATTCAATATCTGTTCTGTTAACCAAGGATTTCTATTAGCCCTCGTCTTTTTACCTACTTGATCGTCCGCTACCTTCACTATTTCATCTCTTAAAACTATCCATTCTTCTTCTGCTGTATTTCTTTCCCCCGTTCTTGTCAATCGTTCCCTATTGCTCTCTCTGACACTCTCTACAACCTCTGGTTCTTTCAGTTTATCCAGGTCCCATCTCCTTAAATTCCCACCTTTTTGCAGTTTCTTCAGTTTTCAAGCTATGGAACAGAAAAAATTGACTTGACCTCAGATAAAGATAGACCACGTACAAAAGACAGCGAATCTTCTGTCATGCTGTATACGAACAGGCGGGCGCCACAAAGAGGAGCGCGTGAACTTGCTATGACGATTCGCTGAAAAACCGACAGCCAGCCGAAGTTGAACAACCACTTGTGAATGCGATTCGAACACGACCGAATGCTGTTACCTCGCGTACACCTACTGCTTACAGCACAGAGAACGCTCGTTGGCAGGTGCTCGTTCGCTGCAGGGTGAACCAGGCCTTATTACTCTCTGGCATCAACTGTATCACGTTACTGTTTATAGGTTGAGAACCTGTTGAGAAGCTCGGACAATCAAAACTTGAGATTACTGGGGCTGTTCAAACAGCAACGTGCCGCAGCGGACACCACAGCTATCGTTTCTGTTGTCAGAATGCCATATGGATACTGTTACTAGATGCATACCGACGCTCTGCTCAGCGTCTAAAGATAAATTTGTTTGTTGAAAGTCCACGCCCTGTATACGGAAGATAGTCCGGGAAAAGTTAGTGAGCTCAAAGTTGATGCTTGTCACAGATCGTTACGTGTTTCATAGTATTGTTTACGATGGAGGACAACTACAAACAGATGTCAGATACCAGGCTGGCCGTGGAAATGCTAACGTGTGTCACATGTCAACGTCTGAAACAACATCCGCTCTGCTACTTGTGTACCCTTATTCGTGTGTCAATCGCACTAAACGTATATCATCATCATGTTGGCATCATCATTGCTGTGATTTGTATCCCAAGTTCTCTAGTACTAACGCACTACCAAAAACGTTGACAAGGCCACCAGTGTTTGTGTTAACATCATTATCGATGTGTCGTATCAACGTAAGCTCAAGGAAAGGTCTTACAAGTTATCACAGTGACGACTGGTTAACTTTGCGACACCTATCACACGTTGCTACGTAGCGTCATTTCGACAGTGTGACTAACTGTGGAAAAGACAAAGCAGTAATGGTAAATATGCGTGTTGACTCGTAGATCATGAAGAAACTTAGCAAACATTCATTCTGTGATTCCCACTGATCAACTTCAGTAGGAAAACGAAGCAATGTTTACACAAAACACAAACAGCCGTGATGTTAAGCACAGTGGTGGTCAGAACTGAAATATAACCAAAGAATTTCAAATAACAGTGCTGATTTGCAGCAGCGATACTTTAACGCTTTCGTGAAGCTGAATTTATCCATACTGCAATGGAAGTATTTGAACACTGCTATGAAATTAAATTTATCCATACTGCAATGAAACTGAAATCTACGAGAGTGACGTTTGAGAAGTTTCACACGTCCATGCTTCAGTCACTGCCCTTATAATTATTTTACAAAACCAGTTTGCTCGAAGCGTCTCGCTATCATGTTACAATTTTCAGGGTGTCCAGACATTATTATTACCAAAATTTATACAAAAAATAGGACATGTGTTGTACGAGTGTATGTTCCACTTCCGGCACACTGTGCACACAAACAAAACATCGATTAATATTATGTGCAGAGATGCTTACTCTAGAGAACTTGGTAATAGCCAAACAGTGAAAGAAAGAAGTGAGCAGTGCTGGCTGAATGATGAAATCAGACTGCTCTATGCAAAGATGTCCTGTCACACAAGAAAATGACCAATATCAGTTTAAAATTAACAAATTATTTTATAGTACACCTGTATCCTTTCATGCTTGATGTCTTACCCGATGGTGATGCCATATTTCATCCGTATAATTGTCTGTCTGAGCCAGAACCTTGCTTGAGGAACATTATAGTGAATTCAGGTTGATGTTTCAGCGACCCATCTGGGTCGCTATCGGGCGCCATCATCGCGTACGCAGTTCAGCGGCCCGTTATTTGCGCGAATTACATGACTTGTGTGTAGACATTTAATTCCACATACCCCCACAACCTACCAACGAACTATCTGATCTCTGATAAGCAGAATCAGTGATGTTCAAACGTGTGTGAAATCTTATGGGACTTAACTGCTAAGGTCAACAGTCCCTAAGCTTACATACTACTTAACCTAAATTATACTAAGGACAAACACACACACACCCATGTCCGAGGGAGGAATCGATTCTCCGCCGGGACCAGCCGCACAGTCCATGACTGCAGCGACCAAGACCGCTCGGCTAATCCCGCGCGGCAATCAGTGATGTATTTTGTTCCAAAGACGGACAAACAAGTTATTAAGTAGGTGGTCACAAATTTTTGGCTCATCGATATACATCCCACCACCTACAAATTATGTACAAACCAGCAGAGTTTCTGAGGTGTGTAGTAATCTTTTAAAACACATTATTTGTTTTCTTATAAACTCGGTTAGTTGGTTCAGTCATTCTTGGAATGGAAAAGATGGTGACTTGATCTGATTTTCGTGAAACAGACACACTATAAACACACGCCTTATATGTATCCATCACATGATCCGTAGTGTTTTTCTCTGATTTCCGAAAGCATTTCGCTACATCCTTGCTTCTAGACAGATACGAGATACAGACATCCCAACGCTCGAAACTGCGTATTTACTTAGTGGGACATATGCATCTCATCAACCACGAAACGGTTAACTATTGCATGCAGAATGGTATAAGATGTCCTTAGACGTTCTAAACTTAAGAAATGAGTTATGTTTAACAGCATTGTCGCCTCCCTCCCCTTTTATTGCTGCATTATTTTTCATGTGATGAGTGCTACACCTCAGGTCACTATAGGGCCAATAAATCCAGTGACATACTGAAAACTGTTTTAGTTGTGAGTCCTGCCATGTTACATCCTGCATATACTCGTGATATTTCAGGTACATACCCAATAAGAAAGCGACACACTCTAACAGAAGAACGTAGGCAGCTGAGCGCCATCGGTATTCAGATCATACTGTCTGATTCTACTTTAAATTATGCAACTCAAAATGTTGTGTCCTGCCAGCTACGACGAAGCTATAACATTCGCGTGGGATCACATCAGAAATTGTTGTTACAGGATAACTTTCCTTTCTTGCTAAAACAATTTGAATTTAATATAAAATTTAAATTTCAATCTGAAAAGGATTTGAAAGGTTTTCCAATGGCCTCTGTTTCGAGATCAACTGATTTGAAGCAGTACTCCGTTTACTATTTCGTGGTATTAATTTCGTTGCACACTGCAGAACGCATGAAAAAGTACACATTCAGTTCATAAGAGAGAAACAAGAAATAACTTACTTTGAAAATATTACAGCACGTCATTTGTCACGTCACCAGCTATGATACGTGTCAGCATGAGTCTCAGCATTCTTGCACAATATGGATGGAACTAAACATGACTGTTTTGTCTCTGATCTTATCTACGACCCTGACACTGTAACCTAACGCGTTAAAACCAGAGTCGTAGTAGAGTTAACTCCAAGCAGTGAAGTTCACGAAAACAGCACGTTTGCCACTGCTGTTGAGGAAACAATTGGTGTCAGAGAACGAAGTTTTCTCTGTGCAGCGGAGTGGGGACTAATATGAAACTTCTTGGCTGATTAAAACTGTGTTCTGACCCGGGAGTCGAACCTGGGACCTTTTTCTTGGCTACCAGAGCACGCCTCACAGCTTTTCTTCCGCCAGTGCCTCATCTCTAATAAAATATAAAATTTTTTGGAGATTTTACTGGAGATGAGCTACTGGCGGAAGAAAAGCTGTGAGAACGGGTCGTCAGGCGTGCTCTGGTAGCTAACTCGTTAAAGTACTTTACCGTAGGTCCCGGGTTCGAGTCCCTGTCCAGAACACAGTTTTAATCTGCCAGGAAGTTTCATTTGATGCCACATTGTTAATTTTGAAGTCCCGACAATCTATTACATTGCCACAATGCGGGGCTACACATACGTGTTGACTAGACGCCAAATATACCATTTGAAAGGTGATAATACAGGGTGATTCAAAAAGAATACCACAACTTTAGGAATTTAAAACTCTGCAACGACAAAAGGCAGAGCTAAGCACTATCTGTCGGCGAATTAAGGGAGCTATAAAGTTTCATTTAGTTGTACATTCGTTCGCTTGAGGCGCTGTTGACTAGGCGTCAGCGTCAGTTGATGCTAAGATGGCGACCGCTCAACAGAAAGCTTTTTGTGTTATTGAGTACGGCAGAAGTGAATCGACGACAGTTGTTCAGCGTGCATTTCGAACGAAGTATGGTGTTAAACCTCCTGATAGGTGATGTATTAAACGTTGGTATAAACAGTTTACAGAGAATGGGTGTTTGTGCAAAGGGAAAAGTTCTGGACGGCCGAGAACGAGTGATGAAAATGTAGCACGCATCCAGCAAGCATTTGTTCGCAGCCCAGGAAAATCGACTCGCAGAGCTAACAGAGAGCTGCAAATTCCACAATCAACTGTATGGAGAGTCCTACGAAAAAGGTTAGTTATGAAACCTTATCGTCTGAAATTGGTTCAAGCACTGTCTGCAGCTGATAAGATTAAAAGAATCGATTTCTGTGATTTTATCCTTGCTCAAATGGAAACAGATGAATCTTTCGTTTCAAAGATTGTGATTAGTGATGAAGCAACTTTCCACACTAACGGGAAAGTCAACCGTCACAATGTCTGTATA
Source organism: Schistocerca nitens (assembly GCF_023898315.1). Taxonomy (NCBI): domain Eukaryota; kingdom Metazoa; phylum Arthropoda; class Insecta; order Orthoptera; family Acrididae; genus Schistocerca; species Schistocerca nitens. Next base: position 1,127,147,833 of record NC_064614.1, read on the forward strand.
TGGGGCACTGAGAATCCACGGGAAACAACTCAGTATGAACGTGACTCGCCTAAGGTGAACGTTTTCTGTGCCATTTCAGCCAATAAAGTTTTTGGTCCCTTTTTCTTCGAAGGTGCTACTGTAACTGGACTACAGTATCTGGAGATGTTAGAGAATTGGCTGTTCCCTCAGCTCGAACAAGAAGCACAACAATTCATATTTCAGCAGGATGGAGCGCCACCACATTGGCACTTATCTGTCCGTAACTACCTGAACGTCAACTACCCGAGGCGATGGATCGGCCGCCAGGCAGCCCGTGACAGAGCACTTCATCACTGGCCTCCAAGAAGCCCTGATCTTACCCCCTGCGATTTTTTCTTATGGGGGTATGTTAAGGATATGGTGTTTCGGCCACCACTCCCAGCCACCATTGATGATTTGAAACGAGAAATAACAGCAGCTATCCAAACTGTTACGCCTGATATGCTACAGAGAGTGTGGAACGAGTTGGAGTATCGGGTTGATATTGCTCGAGTGTCTGGAGGGGGCCATATTGAACATCTCTGAACTTGTTTTTGAGTGAAAAAAACCCTTTTTAAATACTCTTTGTAATGATGTATAACAGAAGGTTATATTATGTTTCTTTCATTAAATACACATTTTTAAAGTTGTGGTATTCTTTTTGAATCACCCTGTATACTCAGGTGATAAAAAGGCTTCACAGCTGAAAAAAGTGCGGTAGGTGAGAATCTAGAATAAAAAGATATTTTAATCCAACTAACAGCCACGCTGCTAGATGTTGCATTCAGGTTCTATAGATGTTAGCAGGTGAGTGACACTGACATACGTATTGATTTCTTATTTCTTCCCATGTTAACATCTCTCAGACGAGAATGCCTCCACCGGATGACTCAACGATGCTTTGTTAACAAAGGGCATGCATCGTTTTACGTTTTCGACGTACCCATTAACTGCCCTCGGCAAAATGTACGAGTATTTATCATCCTAGGCAACGGTCTACTATGCTTGGAGCGTACAGCGGCCATGTTCTTGCACCGACGTTAGTCTTTGTGTCCTATGTTGTGGGTCAAGCTGAAATACTGGATCACAGGTAACAACAGTGAAAGGAGACGATTTTAGGTGAAACTGTAGGAAGGTGGTGGTGGAGGTGATTGCCCCTCCCACCCTCCACAATCTGCCTGGACTGCCGTTTAGTTGCACTGAGACGTTGGTCCGGTGAATAACGGCTCTACGCGATGAAAACATTTTTTCAAACTGGCGACAGATTGGTAAAAACGAAACGTGATTTTCCACATCATTTTAACATATCGTGTAACCCGCCTATTCTGTCAGTTCAAGCTAGGATAAACATCCTTGAGCGAACCAGATCGACGTCTAAAAACAAGACGGTGGTGTAAGAACTCTTTCGAAAGAATGTAAACGCCGCAGCTGCTCAACAAGGAATGGTTAGAAACTAATAGCGATCAGCCAGACAACTTGCCCTACGCCTTGGATTAAGTGACACATCCATGGGAAGGATTCACCGTGAAAACCTTATTTTTCACCTCTGCAAACTTTAGATTCTACAGTCTCTTAATCCAAACGACTGCCAGCACTGAACTCGATTCTGCGAGAATACGCCCATAATTCTTGAAGAGAATGACGCCCAACTGAACAAACTGTGGATGGGTGACTAGGCGCATTCCCACCTCCCTGCCTTTGCCAGTAAACAAAGCTTGAGATATGGGGTGGAAGAAACCTCTTATACATTACGAGAAGCCTCTTCATGCTCAGACAGCGGACGGTGGGCAGTGGTTGGCACACTGGACTCGCATTCGAGAGGACGAAGGTTCAAATCCCCATCCGACCATCCATATTTATGTTTTCCGCTATTTCCATAAACCACTAAAGGCAAATAACGATATGGTTCCTGAGAAACGGTGCGACCGATTTGCTTCCCCGTCCTTCCCTAACACGAGGTTGTGGTCCTTCTCTAATGACCTCGTCGTCATTAAGTGTTAATATTCCTTCCTTCCTTCTTCATTCTCAGAATGTCATTCTGTGGATAGTAGTTTTGGCGAATGGCATGGTCGATCTATTTAGTATTATCAAATCAACCGTTTTTCCCGATTCCACCCAGTTTTTTGAAGTGTTGGCAGAAGTGCCAACACCGTGTTGCTAGAGGAGGCCGAAATACACGCGTTTAATTACACGCAGACGGGCATGAGGTCTGGAACAGGACAATGTCTTGAGAATTGCAAATAAAGTACGAAGATCTTTGAATACTTAACTTTAATCCATATTTGGTGTACATCGCTCTTGACTGTACATGCTTCAATATAAATATCAATTGAATACGGCGCCTTTCTAGGTCGTAGCAAATGACGTAGCTGAAGGCTATGCTATCGTCTCGGCAAATAAGAGCGTAATTTGTCAGTGAACCACTGCTATGAACGTCGGCTGTACAACTGGGGCGAGTGCTAGTAAGTCTCTCTAGACCTGCCGTGTGGCGGCGCTCGGTCTGCGATCACTGACAGTGGCGACACGCGGGTCCGACGTATACTAACGGACCGCGGCCGATTTAAAGGCTACCACCTACCAAGTGTGGTGTCTGGCGGTGACACCACATTTTTAATGCCCTATTTCAACACCTGGTTGAAAATTTATAAAACAGTATAGAAGCCAATTTTTGAACTTACGTGTCTAGTTGTTGTTCTGTGATATCAAGTGTCTCATCTGGCGGGCTCAAATTAAAACTGGACTTAATGTGGAGAGATATAAGTAGGTTGCCAACACTTCGTGCGTTCGTCAACTGACATGACACGGCGATTAGATCTTCATCTTAGATCCTCTTGCGTAGCGTACGGCGCAATGAGTCGGACTTGGTCGTGGCAGTGTCATTGACATTAGCTGTAGTGATTATGAAGAACGTTTCAGTTATGCCCAATGAGAATTGTAAATATAAGTCTAGGGAAAATTATATGAATGAATTTCCATTTCTACACTGTATATGAGACAGAATGTTTTGTGTGCAGGTAGGTCTCAAATATAAATATATTTAAGTGCAAGAACGTAATGCGCGCAGAACCTGCAGCTCTGCAGATGTCATCTCTAAATACGACAATGACCAGTTTGTTAATGTGTTCAGACAAGATATGAATGCTTTTTAATCTGTTTGTAGTGATTACGCTACCAAATAGATGAGACAGTACGTGAATTAACTGTGTTCGACTGGTTAACTTTTAGCAAAGAACTTGATTACGAAAGTGTGGAGAATGCTGTATCCTATCTGAGAAATGTTCTAGAGGATGATAGTGAATTGTTTGATGAACTAAATCACCTACATATGTTTCTAAGTGAATAGCTCAAATCGGAAACTAGATCAACATTTTTAGATAAAACTATCAGATAAAAGATGTGATTTCATGAACAACCGTTCGTGCCTTTTTAGAAGGAACCGTCCCAGCATTTGCCTTTAGTGATTTAGGGAAATCTGGGGAATCTAAATCTGAATGGTCAGATGGGTATTTGAACCGTTGTCCTCCCGAACGCGAATAGAATGGTGCTAACCATTACGTTATCCCGCTCGGTGAGACCCGCAGAACTATTACGTCTCCTGATTCGACAGGAGCGCTCGCTCTTTGACACAATGGCTGTGTCTAAGAGAATGTTCGCACAGTCTGCTGACTAGAGTCTTCTAATTTGTGGCTGCAGTTTGGTTAGATCCTACACAGAATTCCTTCTTCATACGACATGTCGACTTATGTTTACCAGGAGTGTATTGAGAGGCGAAGTTCAGAACGTATTTCTTCGCTATAATTATTCCTAATGCTGTTTTATTATTTTAGAAAAGGTAGAAGGACTAGAATTTACTGTCTTATCGATAGAGTCTACTTATGGGTAGTGGAGGCTATTTTTGTTTCTAGTGTTACATTTGTGGAAGACTGCTATTATTTTCAAACTGTACCCAAGTCTTCATAATAAATTTCATAAGGAACTAAATGTATTGTAAGGCGTTGTTGGTATGTCTAATTTTTTAAACAGTTGCTTCCATGAAGTATGGTTATGAACACCAGATATTATCCTTACAGCACGTCTCCTTGCAATGAATCCCTTTTGTCTATGTGAGAAATTGCCCCAGCAAATTGATGTTCAACTCTTTGAGTAGCCTTGGTTTCTGTCTGAAACGAACATTCTATTGATTTTTTTTTTGGAAGTACCAGTGTTTTTAGCATGGAACCACCGATGCTACTGCAAGACAGAGACCTCTTGTGATTCACTGAAGTACTTATACGGATGTACTGCGTTGTACCACTCACTTTTATAGTTCGAAGCAACAGTCGACGCGGAGGTTGCGCTATGTGACTGTAGGAGATTCTGACACGTGATTTTCCCAGTTAAGGAGATCATTGACAGTGAGAAAGTAAGTATATCTGAGTTACTGTAACGTAAACCACCACTGCTTTTATGAGTTTTCATAGTCATCGTCTTCGTTTCCCCTCAATCCAACATCTGATCGGGTTGGGGTATCAATGGTACTTCACCGCTTTACTCGGTCTTTCCACCATTCTTCTTCCACAATTTGGTTCCATAGCAGGTTTCTCCTCCTTAAACTCATCTTTATTGTATCAATCCATCTTGTTCTCGGTCTTCCTTTTGGCCTCTTGCCTTCAATCTTGAACTTCATCATTCTTCTTGGTATTCTTCCCTGTCCCATCCTCTTCACATGCCCAAACCATTTTAATCTATTCTTTTCAATTTTCTCAGTCAACTTCTCCACTCTAATTTCCTTCCTAACATCTTCATTTTTCACTCTGTCTCTCCTCGTCTTCCCTAGCATACTTCTAAGGAACTCTCTTTTAGTCATAGTCCAAGTCTCTGAGCAGTAAATTAGTATGGGTGTGAAGTAAGTCTTGTATAGGAGCTAGCTTGTACCTCATTCGCACTTCCCTTCCCCACGCCAAGCCCCACACACACTGGGGAAAGGCACTACTCTGTTGTATTCTTTTGCTAATTTCTGTCTCCAAACGAGCCTTCCCCATTAATACACTTCCCAAATATTTAAAGTTGTCCACTATTTCAAAACCCCATTCCTTAATGTGAATTTGTCCCTTGCCCTCTCTATCCCCTCTGGTTACCACCATGGTCTTGCTTTTCTCCACACTAAATTTCATTCCATTTTCCTCGACCTTATCATTTAGGATATCTATTTGTGTTTGTTTTATGAGTTTTATCGAAATGAAACCTCTGGAAGAATATGTGGTTTTGCTATAAAATTTGTTAAATTTTAGGCTCGTTTTGTTCGTTATTTAGGACTCTAATTTTGTTTCAAGCGTTATTAGTTCATAGAAGCCTCGAGATGTGGGTTTTTGTCTACGAAAAAGTCGCATTTGCTTTCCAGTATATCACATGAGATCAGGGGTGGTTGAAAATTAAGTGACCCATGAAGGACTTCCTTAAAACAAGTGAGTGTTTACTTTTTGTCAGCTCCTTCCTAAATTCTTTGCTAACTAAAATAATGATGTTTCATGATGTGAAAAAATTTTAAAATTGTATTTGTTCTCATATTGTTGGAGGGTTAAGGGGAGTGTGCTTAATGACGAAGTTCAGGTACTTCTTTTCTGCTGTGAGTCCCGTCACCATTATGTTATTTCGGTAAAGGAACTTTAGAGAGTTAAGCGTCGAATGGCTCAGTTGGAAAAGTACACTACTGGCCATTAAAATTGCTACACCAAGAAGAAATGCAGATGATAAACAGGTATTCATTGGACAAACATATTATACTAGAACTGACATGTGATTACATTTTCACGCAATTTGGGTGCATAGAGCCTGATTTCTCAGGCTGCCCATGCTGCTTCAAATGGTTGAAATCCTGAGAAATCAGTACCCAGAACAACCACCTCTGGCCGTAATAACGGCCTTGATACGCCTGGGCATTGAGTGTACAGGTACAGCTGCCCATGCAGCTTCAACACGATACCACAGTTCATCAAGAGTAGTGACTGGCGTATTGTGACGAGCCAAGTTGCTCGGCCACCATTGACCAGACGTTTTCAGTTGGTTAGAGACCTGGAGAATGTGCTGGCCAGGGCTGCAATCGAACATTTTCCGTATCCAGAAAGGCCCGTACAGGATCTGCAGCAACATGCGGTCGTGCATTATCGTACTCAAATGTAGGGTTTCGCAGGGATCGAATGAGGAGTAGAGCCACGGGTCGTAACACATCTCAAATGTAACGTCCACTGTTCAAAGTGCCGTCAGTGGGAACAAGAGGTGACCGAGACGTGTAGCCAATGGCACCCCATACCATCACTCCGGGTGATACGCCAGTATGGCGATGACAAATACACGCTTGCAATGTGCGTTCACCGCGATGTCGCCAAACACGGATGCGACCATCACGATGCTGTAAACAGAACCTGGATTCATTCGAAAAATGACGTTTTACCATTCGCGCACCCAGGTTCCTCGTTGAGTGCACCATCGCAGGCGCTCCTGTCTGTGATGTAGCGTCAAGGGTAACTGCAGCCACGGTCTCCGAGCTGATAGTCCATGCTGCTGCAAACGTAGTCGAACTGTTCGTGCAGATGGTTGTTGTCTTGCAAACGTTCCCATCTGTTGACTCAGGGATCGAGACGTGGCTGCACGATCCGTTACAGCGATGCGGTTAAGATGCCTGTCATCTCGACTGCTAGTGATACGAGGCCGTTGGGATCCAGCACGGCGTTCCATATAACCCTCCTGAACCCACCGATTCCATATTCTGCTAATAGTCATTGGATCTCGACCAACACGAGGAGCAACGTCGCGATACGATAAACCGCAATCGCGATAGGCTACAATCCGACATTTATCAAAGTCTGAAACGTGATGGTACGCATTCCTCCTCCTTACACGAGGCATCACATCAACGTTTCACCAGGCAACGCCGGTCAACTGCTGTTTGTGCATGAGAAATCGGTTGGCAATTTTCCTCATGTCAGCACGTTGTAGGTGTCGCCACCGGCGCTAACCTTGTGTGAATGCTCTGCAAAGCTAATCATTTGAATATCACAGCATCTTCTTCCTGTCGGTTAAATTTCGCGTCTGTAGCACGTCATCTTCGTGGTGTAGCCATTTTAATGGCCAATAGTGTAGAATGGAGGGCATTGGCTGCGGCTTTACGAAAGATGCAATGCCTCTATACTCGTGTGTTAAGCAAACCATATAATCTCGTGCATTGTCCTAGAAAAGCCGTAGGGAGCATAATTCTAGGTCCGCAGGCGGACATTTGGAGAAAGAATTTGCTAGTGGACATTACGGAAAAGGGTTTCAAAACCAGCTACCAGTGCGACGGCGGTGCATTTTGATCGAGACTGGCCGTGTCTTCCGGGAGGGACGCACGCACGTGTCACAGGCAGAGACATACCAGCAGGAGCGACGGCCGGGGAGTCTAGTAGACAATGGCTGGTGGCTAGCGCCGGTTTATTTTGCTGGCGGAGGAGGCTATAAATACGACCATCGCTGCAGGCTGGAACCGTGCTGTGTCTAAGTGTGTGTGTGTGTGTGTGTGTGTGAGCGCACACGCGCCTCGGCTGGTAATGGGCTGCATTCCGCTCTGCCCAGCCTGAAGGGCGACCGTCTACCTCTCTCTCTTTCTTTCTTTCTCTCTCTCTCTCTCTCTCTCTCTCCCACTCGTCACGGAAGTCGGAACGCTGCCTGTGTTCATGTAATCGTCTGGACCACTGCTCTTCCTTGATCACCTACCCAGCATGTTTGACTGTGAATGCAAAATGCAACTGTTGACAGCTGAGGGCTCCATAATAAATAAATAAAAGTTCTTGCTACACCATCGTTTTCCTTTCCAATTGACTGCATACCAACCCTCTGACTATGAAAACCAATCGTCGTTAATGTTATAATGTTCCATTATATTCCAATGTGTACATAAGCTGATTAGTTATGCTTTATATTTTTAACACCAGTTTTTGAAATAAATATTATCTGGAACGCTTATTCGTCTTCGGTGAAGCACTTCACAGATGTAAGTAGAAACTGAAATCACCGTATTTGTCTATATGGACGGTGCAGAAGAGAACTAGCTGTAAATTGGGCTTACAAACGAATCATGTATTGATTTTTTACCTCATAATTTATAAGACTATGTAGTGAACTTCCCATTTCCTGTAAAATAACAGGTGATAAATGCTAGCTAAACAAAAAGCAGCAGCAAAAATTAGAGCCTCAAACATCACTGATAAGAATGTACACGCCGCCGCTGTGACCGAGCGGTTCTAGGCGCTTCAGTCCGGAACCGCGCTGGTGCTGTGGTCGCAGATTCGAATCCTGCCTCAGGCAGGGATGTGTGTGATGTCCTTAGGTTAGTTAGGTTTAAGTAGTTCTAAGTCTAGGGGACTGATGACCTCGCGATAAAAATCTACCCTGTGTCAAAATCGCTTATGTTACTGGACTTCCGTTTTTGCAGCCCTTTTAGTCGCTGGAAAGATTCCCCGTTCTTCTCTGATCCACTTATATACTTTCCCGCCACCACGTTAAGTGCCCGCAACGCCAGTCTCGCGGTCAGCAGTGGTCACGGTTTTGGCTCATTAGTGTATTTTCACAATGGACCGTATTGTTGAGGGTGACTCCACATGACCATCGCCATATCCACTTCTCCACTGAACTCTGTTTTTGTTCTTAGTTTTCTTTGCAACCGATATCGCCCTAACAAAGATCATTGTTGGTCTAGTGGCTACTTAGTATGATTTGTCATGATTTCGAGTAGGCATTTTTCTGCCACAAAGAACTCCAGAGAACATACGCCACTTGTCCTAAGATGTGCTAATAACTACAAATAATTAGCACCACCATTTGCTATTACTTATGCTAGATACTGCAATCTGCTAACTGTTGGAAGGCTTTTCCCATAGAATTGATCGTCATGATGGGTTTTGCTGGATCTAGTGGTGGTGACGCTGCACTTTATTAATTTTACCTTACCTCAACAGGCGGGGCAATTGCTGAAGAACAGAACAAAAACTGTGAGACCAAAAAAAGCCCCTATTTGACTTATTCCATTTCAGTAGGTTCTCCAGACTTAATGGCTCTTTCGCTAATTATCACCCCGAAGAAGTAGAAATCGTTATCTGTGAGATCTCCTGGGCTGAAGCAGATTCGAGGTAACTTTCGGTAAAGCTCCTTCTCGTCTTCCCAGAGCCCTGGGTCTGTGTATCGCCAGCCTCTTGTCTTCTGGCAGCCGACAGCGTGAGGAGGTGTAGTCGCCACTCTTCCCAGAGTCGGGTTTCTGGTTCCCAGGGCTTCGCCAGTCGTACCCGGCGACACCCTGCTACCAGAGGGACAGTTTTGTGGAGCCGGCCTGTGTTGTTGCGCTGCGAGAGGTGGACACTGATGGAGGAGGCTGCCCGTCACGACCACAGGACATGCTACTGCCTCCCACCAGCTCGTAAAACTGGCCCGCGGTGAACCATCAATCTGGAACCGTGTCTGCCCCAAGCGGAACGCTGGCAGGCCGCGAACAAAACGAGGATGAGCATCTGGGCCTAATGCAGAACGTAAGGGTTTTTGTAGGGCTGGTTAGCGGGTTCTGTAAACTGGCGAATAAGTCGGGATGCAGTCCCTTACGTTATATTCGACACTGTATTAGGAGGCGACAAGCATGTTACGCGGACCACACCGTCGTTCAGATCGAAAAAAATCGATTTTCGGTTTTCAAGATGTTTCGATAGATTAAGGTTTTATTTAAGTACCCTGAAAAGGATTTTTCTGAAAAAATTTTTTTTCGAGCATTTAAAGAGCATTTTCCGACCACGTGTGTTTATGTGCCACGCCCACTTTCCTGTCACCCACTTTTCTGCATGTATTTTAGATCTTTATATCCCCTACATTGCACGTTAGGGATTTTTTTTTACTCCCGGGTGTGTTGGCTATCCTTTGAATCCAAAGGTCCGTATTCTTTTGTTTCTGCTGTTTGTAAACAACACGCTTTCAAACACGCGGTTAATTTTGTTCAAGTGTGATTGCGAGTAGTTGTTATACTTACCTTTGCAGTGCTTGTTTACAAATGTATTCACCTCTTTCACGTATTTATATAGAAACTCCTGCAAGTTAAGCCTATACCTAACCTCCTCTACTGATGATAAGTCATGTCATGGATTCTGTCCATCAGGAGAAAATTCGTGGTGCAAATACAATAGTGCTCAGGCAACTGGAGAATCTTATTCTCACCAGCATTCTCTTCCTGCTGCTGCTATTACAGCAATTAAACCTATTTTCAGAGACTTGGCTCATCCTGACCTTCTAAGGAAATGTCTGCATGGGCAGACACAGAACCCAAATGAATGTTTCAACAGCATAATTTGGAACCGCCTTCCTAAAACTGTATTTGTAGGCATGCACACAATGAGACTAGGAGTTCATGATGCTGTTATTACATTCAGTTGTGGTAATATTGGAAAGCGTTGGGTACTGAAAAACTGAGAATTAATCCTGGTGAAAATATGAGCACTGGGCTGCAACTTTGCGATAAAATGAGGATAGCCGATGCAGAGAGCTCTGCATCTAATATGGCCAAGAAAGCAAGACAAACATCCAGGAAGGTGAAAAAGAACCTGGAAGATTTACTAGAGGTTAAAGAAGGGCCATCATATGCAGCAGGACAGTTTTAATTAAAAGTAACAAATTCCAAAAGTTTTTTCCTTAAAATCAATTTCCCGCAAACTAAAATTTTCAGTACATATGCCACAGTATATGAGAAACTGTCATAGATAAATCAATGAAATTTTTAGAGACTCAGCATAACATAAAAAGCCACCTCTGATACTACATCCATTAATATTCCCCCATTAGGAGGTTCACAAAATATATTTTCTGCAGAAAAAACTTAATATTTTTTGATAATAAATTTTTAAAAAGTATATCTTAAAAACTATGAAATGGATAAAGTAGATTTTAGTACAGTTGACTCTATTAGCATCATGTAATATAGAGTAAAAATATTAAGGTCCTGCATCAAATATTTTTTTCAGAAATGGGTCAAATACTTACCTAAATTAACATGGGTTAGATAGGCAGGGTGTGGCCCCCTTAAACGGTGCCCGGAGGAAATGGAAGGGCCGGTCGTGCGAGCGGAATGTAGCTGGTCAGCTAACGGAGTTAACTGGTGACTAATTCAGTAGTTATATGCTTTTACGAGGCGATCAGGAAACGTATAAGGCTGTCATCTGACAAAAGACAGAAGGGACGAGACACAGAAGGCAGTAAATACCGGCGTTCATGCTGATACCTGCGGCCTTGATTTCCAGAAGGCGGTCGAAGCAGTTCAAGACTGCCACGTAATGATGAAAATACACAGATTGCTATTTTAGACGGAGATAAATCTTCAACGTAACAGAAACTACAGCGGTACCTCAAGCAAATGTTATACTTTCCGCAATACACATGACGTCTGAGATGCAAAGGAAATGGATGAATAGAGCACAATTAAATAAAATACAATGCTAATAAATACAGCTCCATAAACGAACGGTTTTCCCTGTATGACGTACGCACAAGCACAGACATGTCGATGTTACAACACTCTTAACGTCTAACGCAACGTTTTGGATGCTGTTTCTTACGGTGAAAAGGTCTGTATGTCATACGTGCATGATGGTAAAACGGCACATTTTTATAAGGCTGTTTTCTAGAGTTCGTAACACGAATCTTAGACAACGTCACTTTCCAGTACCATGGTATCCTAGGCCCACCGACGTGAAGCCCATACATTTTTTTGTGTGGAGATATTTAAAAGCTTTGGTGTCTTCCCCAGCCCTGTTGATAGTGTCGATGAACTCCAGGAACGCATTGTGGATAGTTATCAATGCACCCGGATCACGCCTGGGATTTTTGAACGGGTCCCGACATCGGGGAGCAAGCGTATAACCTAACCTAACCTAACCTAACCAAGGCTTATGTAAAGGCTTTTTTTTTTTTTTGTTATCGCTACCAGTCACAAACTTTGTCAACTATTGTATTATTTATTTAGCGACATGTTTCGAGAGTTAAACCTCATCTTCAGACTAAATTGCATTGCAAAAACAACTTTACAATTGGGTCATACTAATACTACATAGTCTTTTCGTAAATGCTGTGGTCTTCCACAGGATGATCACAGCATTTACGAAAAGACTACGTAATATCAGTATGACACAATTGTAAAGTTGTTTTTTGTAATGCCATTTAGCCTGAAGATGAGGTATTCCCTCGAAACATGTCGCGAAATAAATAAGTAATATAATAGTTGACAAAGTTTGTGACTGGCAGCGATAATATAAAAAAACCTTTACATATTTCTTGAGACAGTCACGGTCGAAAAATAGTCAAAATGGCTTCAAATTCCAGTAATGAAGGCTGCCTTCACATGAACGGTGGCCATGTGGAACACTTGCGATATGTGTTTGTCCTCATTTGAATGTCTTCAGTTTGACTCTTCTGGAGCCCTGTTGTTAGGTTGATGCATACCTTCCTAGCGTTATTGTTTTGCTTATTGTTATTCCGGCAGCTATGGGTTTATTTATTGACAGTCACTTTTTATTTGTAGTTCACTGTTGCTATTTGAGTTTACACATTGTCGTCATTTGGAAATAGGGAGTGGAGATGTGGACGCTATAAAATGGAGTGTCAAGTGGTATAATTGGAACATTTCCGACATATTCTACTGTTGGAGTTCATTAGAGGGACGACAGTAGCCGAAGCAGCCTAAAATATTTGCGCCGTATATGGAGATAGTGTCACTGGACAGAGCACCGCAAGAAAATGGTTTTCATCACGTTGTAAGGAGGACAATTTTGACATTAGTGACTCTCCACGTTCAAGAAGATCTTCAGGATTTGATGAAGATCGTTTAAACGCCTAAATCCATAACGATCCACGCCAGCATACTCGCGAACTGGCAAATGTGATGGACTGAGATCACTCCACCATCGCGCGACATTTGTATGCAATGGGGAATGTTCGGGATCGGATGCATGGGTGCCTCTTGCTGTAAGGCAAGATCGCAAGAATCCAGTGGGTGACCATGGGTGCATCTCAGTTTGCTTGTTATCAATTGGCTCGTGAACAACAACTCAGACTTTCACCTAACCCCTCTCTATCGAGGAACCTTGAAGGAATTTCCTTTCTGATGAAAATGCGCTCAGAACATCGCCTCAAAACCACTTAATTGCTACAGTCATGAAATGGAAAAGTTATCACAGCATTGGAAGACCGTTGTAAATAGTGAAGGAGAACGTAACTGATGAGTAAAGTCTCCTCTATGTGTGTCTACAGCGTTTATTAAACTTATGGAAAAAATCGAGGGACATGAAACGGAAGCAGTGGTTGGGAGGGGAGTGAGACAGGGTTATAGCCTCTCCCCGATGTTATTCAATCTGTATATTGAGCAAGCAGTAAAGGAAACAAAAGAAAATTTCGGAGTAGGTATTAAAATTCATGGAGAAGAAATAAAAACTTTGAGGTTCACCGATTACATTGTAATTCTGTCAGAGACAGCAAAGGACTTGGAAGAGCAGTTGAGCGGAAGGGGCAGTGTTTTGAAAGGAGGATGTAATATGAACATCAACAAAAGCAAAACTAGGATAATGGAGTGTAGTCGCATTAAGTCGGGTGATGCTGCGGGAATTAGATTAGGAAATGAGACACATAAAGTAGTAAAGGAGTTTTGCTAGTTAGGGAGCAAAATAACTGATGATGGTCGAAGTAGAGAGGATATAAAATGTAGACTGGCAATGGGAAGGAAGGCGTTTCTGAAGAAGAGAAATTTGTTAACATCGAGTATAGATTTGTCAGGAAGTCGTTTCTGAAAGTATTTGTATGGATTGTAGCCATGTATGGAAGTGAAACATGGACGATAAATAGTTTGGACAAGAAGAGAATAGAAGCTTTCGAAATGTGGTGCTACAGACGAATGCTGAAGATTAGATAGGTAGATCACATAACTAATGAGGAGGTATTGAATAGAATTGGGGAGAAGAGGAGTTTGTGGCACATCTTGACTAGAAGAAGGGATCGGTTGGTAGGACATGTTCTGAGGCATTAAGGGATCGTCAATTTAGTACTGGAGGGCAGCGTGGAGGGAAAAAATCGTAGAGGGAGACCAAGAGATGAATACACTAAACAGATTCAGAAGGATGTAGGTTGCAGTAGGCACTGGGAGATGAAGAAGCTTGCACAGGACAGAGTAGCATGGAGAGCTGCATCAAACTCGAAGTTTTTATTTCTTCTCCATGGATTTTAATACCTACCCCGAATTGTTCTTTTGTTTCCTTTACTTATTCTCGCTACCGGATCATAATCGAGAATTGCTGTACGTAATTTTTCGTTTGTTTGTTCGTTTCGTTCCTTGTATGATGTACCGCATTTCCTACTGCATTTTATTATTTGGCTTTCCAAACTCTGTTGCTTCACTAATACGGTGTTTGCTTGTTACTTTCTGGATCTCGTTCAGGCAAACGAATCTGGTATGAAAAATGTTCTATCTGCTGCGCTGACTCAGGAGACTGATGTACGACTATGTTGCAGTTTGACTGTTTAATTACGCGGTACGTCAACTGCAATTACAGGAAAAAGGAAAACGCTTGGGTGACACACGAACTATGCACAGTATTAAAAAATGTATAAAGACAGCGTTTTTCTCGATGTGACTTATTGAAATCGCACTTTTCGGCGTAGGAGCAGTGTACACAGTTACCGCACACATTTTACTGTAAGGATGCACTTTATCTTGCGCTGTCAGGCCCCTTCTAGACAACGAGGAAAATTGCCAGTGGCATTAGAAGTTTTTACAAAAATGGTTCAAATGGCTCTGAGCACTATGGGACTCAACTGCTGAGGTCATTAGTCCCCTAGAACTTAGAACTAGTTAAACCTAACTAACCTAAGGACGTCACAAACATCCATGCCCGAGGCAGGATTCGAACCTGCGACCGTAGCGGTCTCGCGGTTCCAGACTGCAGCGCCTTTAACCGCACGGCCACTTCGGCCGGCGAAGTTTTTACATTTGCTTTACTCGTAGCTGACACTAGTTTGTTGTGTCCCAGCAGTCGTCCTACTATCTAAGTGTGGTGTTTTTGGGCGGATATGCAGTATTTGGATCAAATTACTCAGTTCATGACAATAGCATTTATAAATACTTTGTACAGAAAAACTTTCTCAGTGTAAACTGTTCGAATGTCAATAAATAAAACCTGTCCAGTTGACAGTACTGTCTTTGACGGATGATATACTACAAACTTTAACTTGGAATTTTTACCATTAGGAATAACTTGTGCTTCGATAAAGTTTAGATTCTGTGAATCACGATACTCTCACGCAATTTTTAAAATATTAAGTATAAAATAATTATTATAAGAGCAGGCAGCAAAAACAGGATTAGAAATTTCATGTGAAAAAACAAAATTTATGGCTGACATCAAAGATGCACCTTCTGATCTCAAAATTAGTAGTAGCTACATCTCTCGAGTAAAAGAATTTAAATATTTAGGTGAATAGATTGCAGAAAATTGTAATGAAAATAACTCTGTCAGATCAAACAAAAAGTCTCTCGTGGAACTGCAAAATACGACACTACACAACAGTAGTTAAACCCGAAGCTCTCTACATATCTGAGTCACTAAATCTTCAACACGGAACACTAAAAGGGGAATTAGAAGTGAAAGAACGTAAAATAATGAGGAAAATCCTAGGACCAAGAACTAAAGATGATGTACATTATCCAAAGAGCAATGCAGAAATATATAAAAAATCTTCAAAATAACAGACACAATGTGCATGAGAAGAATCCAATTCATGGGGCATTTAGAAAGAATGGACTCAAACAAGTTAACGCACAAAATCCAAACTGGTACAAACAGACGGAAAAAGACCTGAGAGAATTAGGATCTCCAAATCTACATGGCAGAAATGAAATCATAAAAATCACAAACACACAGGGTTTTGAGGATGAAGAGAGGAAAACTAAGCGACATACGTGGTCTACGCAACGAAAGCTAGCCCACTCGTTGAAAGAATACTGGGCGAAAAGGAAGGCCAACAAATGTTGATTAGGCGTGGTCCTAAGTGATCCATCCTCTAAGAAGAAGAAGAAAACAGCAGACTCACAGTTTTTATTTTATCTCCACGACGGACTGCATTGTGTATTAGTTCCATGTCCGTGAGATAGCAGCAGGCACTTGGAACTCCAAGCTATCAGCCGGGCGTATCGCAGCTTCTCCATTGAATGTTGTTTACCTTGCTTCCTAAGATAGTACAAATTTTATCGTCTTTGTTGATGGTACAAGTATGAAAATAATAGTAGCAGTGCTCTTACCAGAAAGGCAACAAAAGAAATAATTGAAAAGATCAGCATGTAGTTCAAGCCAAATGGACTGTCATTAAATTTTTACAAATTGAAATGGTGCTGTCAATCCCTTTTCGGAAGTTGTCTCACTTAGAATTTCCGAGCGTGTTTTTAACACATGAGTCACAATGAATCTCACTCTTCTACTGCAGTTCCGTACCTCCAGAGGAAGGATGTGCGAGAAAAAGTGTTTATTTCTTACTTAATGGTAAATATTTGACCCACTTCCCTTGCTGTTTATTCTTTTGAGTGATTGAATGAATGGATGAATCCATTTTAAAAGTTCCGCAGTGAACCAGAGAGCGAACCACTGTACGCCTGAGATTTATCAACCTAATAGTACTCGGGAATTTCCGGATGACAGTGAAGGCAGGGCTTGGCAAACCAGGGACATACCGTTTCCCTTTATGAGCTTCTGAGCAGTGGTTGGTCGAAATTCGCGAACAGTCAGACACTTTGCTTCTGAGATACATGCTGAAGTATAAGAAGGACACTTCCGAGTCTACTTGTGTGGCTTGAAGTTAGATAACGGTTTGGTTCACTTTAAGATGTAACGTGTTTAAATGTGTTTCTATCAGAAGTGCCATACTGTAGATTACCTTGGTTGTTTTCATTCAAATTTTAAATGCAGAGTGCGGTTTATTGCGGAAAGTTTGTCCGTGATGAGATGTGATCACTTGTGCCTATAGATCTGTGAATCTAGTCTCTCGAGAGTTGCTGCATTGCAAATTTTAACAAAAATTAACACTTTCCGAGATTTTCTTTCCGAATTCGTGCGATTTTAATATTATTCTCTAGTATTTTGATTTTGGCCGTTTTTCATTGGTTATGCCCCGTGTCACGACAGCCTAAATTCATTCCGTACTAATGAAAGGATAAGATTAGCGCCTTCACTGATCGAGATCAGTTATTTCACGCCCCTTCTCTTTTAAGTATTCGATATGAATTAAGTAATTTTCTTTCAACACTGAATATAGCTGTGCTGAGAACACAAAACCAAGTCTCCGTAATTTCGTATCCAGTGAATAACGCTATGTTTCATATTTTGAGACATGAAATTATGGGCAGTACGAGGACCAGAAGTATTCTTTATAATTTTTCATTTATAGACTTTAACACCTTTTTTTTGCCACTAAGGTAACTGTCTGGTAACATACCTGTGTGCTCCCTGTTTATCCTCCAGTGGAATTACTTACGACAGTTTAGCACCTATAGTATCCTAGCATGTCTGTTTCTCAAGGTTTGTTTGAATTATTCCTACAGTCTTTGTTCCCATACAATCCTCTAGGTCTACCACTTACATGAGGCTGACCATTTCTGTAATGGCACCCCACGTTCGTAATAGTGTTTTATTAGTTGTTTTCAGGGATCACATAATTAAGATTTCATTATTACCCTTGATAACAGCGTGTTTATATGTTGGGGACGTGACTATCCTTCCTTCACGAGTGTTCATGGCAACCATGTGTTTCAAGTATAAATAAATTGCCGTTCTCTGTAACTACCGACCCTGTTTTTAATGATATCATGTTTGAGTCCAAAATTGATCATTTCTCTCATGTTTAATCTGTTCCAAGGTCGTGATGCATGTTTTAGATGGGAAATTTGTTGTATGCAGGTTGTTTTTCCATGCGTTATTACGGGCGAGTGAACTTGTGTGCGTATCTTAAAGTTGTCGGTTGTGCGTACAGTTAATATTAATGGTTTCATTGGTCCGATTCAGATGTAGAGATTTAGATATTTCTCACGAGCCCAGTAGGACTTGAACGTAACGTAAATATCAGTGATGAAACCCTATCCACGTTCAAGGTTCCCTTATTATCGTATATTAAGATATGATGTCCTCTTGGGAAGGGTGTGTTAAAGTCGTTGTATCCTCTCCTGAGGCAAGTTGGCCCACAACAATTCCAACTGGTCCTTGAAATCTTGGCTGCTGCACTGGGATGGAGTAGACATCCGTGCTGGTCCCAAACATGTTCTGCCAGGGACGGAACAGA
This sequence comes from Schistocerca nitens, assembly GCF_023898315.1. NCBI lineage: Eukaryota > Metazoa > Arthropoda > Insecta > Orthoptera > Acrididae > Schistocerca > Schistocerca nitens. Next base: position 1,127,166,184 of record NC_064614.1, read on the forward strand.
TCTGGGGATATTGCTGGCTACGGGAGTATCTCAGCTTCACACAGACAGTTCATGGAGACAGTTCATGTGTGGACGAGTACTGCTCTGCTGAAAAACAGCGCCACAGTACTGTCGCATGAGGGGTACCATATGAGGGGGCAGGATGTTAGTGACGTACCGTTGTGCTATCAGAGATCACTCTACCACTACCAGCCGTGACCTGAAATCACACCCGATGGCTGAGCATACAATGATGCCAAGAGTAAGACTACTGTGCCTCTCCAAAACATTGAAAGAATGGAGCCTCTGCCGAGGTCGCTGCCATACCCGCCGACTTTGGTCAAGTGGGGTAGCGCAGAGCCGCGATTCGATGCCAAACATAAAACGACGCCATTCATCAGTAGCCTTTCCTGTCACTGAACCACTCAAAGTGCAGTCGTTTGTGTTATGGTGTTAACCGCAACCTATGCATTGGACGTTAACTTCCTTGTGCGGCAGTTGGTAGTCTCCGACCAATGTTGATGGATGACACAGAATGTTCCAGGAGGCCATTACTTGATCTCGAATGGCAGATGCACTTGTAAAGGGATTACGATGTGCCTGGTGCACAATACGGTGATCCTCTATTATAGTGGTTAGACTTGGTCTAGCTGAAACTTGATGACGTGTATACTTGCCCTCACGTTCGCATGGAGTCCAACATCGGGCCACTTTCGCATCCAAAGGCCCCAGCAACCTAGATATTGCACGGTTCGACCAGTGGGCTAAATGGAGACCGACAATTGAGGCCTTTTTTAAACTTTGTGAGGTGCTGATTACCGGTATCACGTTAGTAATGCTTTTTCACACAAGTACGTGGCACCAATATGCCCTTCGCAGCGACCATGCCACACCTGACGCTATTCACGACCCTTATACACTCTATCGCCTCTGCAACCAACGCTGATCACAAGCAACGTTAATGAACTCTAGCGGCTCTTCTAGCTATCGCAGATAACTGCAACTAATCATTTACACACCTGCAAATGGTATGTACGCGCATGATGTTACGTTGACATCCGACAATGTATTCTGCGTGCTTCACTTTTTCTGCCACGCAATGTATTTCGTGAAGTTATTTCATTGCCTTTGACTGAAATATACTGAAGATCCAAAGAAACAGATACACCTGCCTAACATGGTCTAGGGCCTCCGCGAGCACGCAGAAGTGCCGCAGCACGACTTGCATGGACTCGAATAATGTGTAAAGTAGTGCTGTAAAGAACTGACACCATGAATCCTGCAGGGCTGTCCATAAATCCGTAAGAGTACGACGGGGTGGAGATCTCTTCTGAACAGCACGTTGCAAGGCATTCCAGATATGCTCAATAATGTTCATGTCTGGGCAGTTTGGTGGCCAGCGGAGGTGTTTAAACTCATAAGAGTGTTCTTGGAGCCACACTGTAGCAATTCTGGACGTGAGGGGTGTCGCATTGTCCTGCTAGAATTGCCCAAGTTCGTCGGAATTCACAACGGTCATGAACGGATGCAGGTGATCAGACACGATGCTTACGTAACTCTCACATCCCAGAGTCGTATCTAGACGTATCAGGGGTCCCATATCACTCCAGCTGCGCACGCCCCAGGCCACTGCAAAGCCACCACCAGCTTGAACAGTCCCCTGCAGACACTGAGGGTCCATGGAGTCATGAGTTTGTCTCCATACCTGTACACGTACATTCGCTCAATACAATTTGAAACGAGACGTCCGACCAGGCAACCTATTTCCAGTCGTCAACAGTCCAATGTCGATGCCGACGGGCCCTGGCGAGGCGTAAAGCTTTGTGTCGTACAGTCATCAAGGATACACGACAGGCCCTACGGCTCCGAAAGCCCATATCTGTGATGTTTCGTAGAGTGGTTCGCACGCTGACACTTCTTGATTGTCCAGAATTGAAATCTTCACCAATTTGCGGAAAGGTGGCACTTGTGTCATGTCGAACGATTCTCTTCAGTCGTTGTTCGTCCCGTTCTTGCAGGATCTTTCTCCGGCCGCAGCGATGTCGGAGATTTGATGTTTTACCAGATTCGTACGGGAAAATCCACATTTCATCGCTACTTCGGAGATGCCGTGTTCCATCGCTCTTGCGCGGACTATAACACCGCGTTCAAACTCAGGTAAATCTTGATAGCCCGCCACTGTAACAGCAGTAACCGATCTAACAACTGCGCACGACACTTGTTGTCTTATATAGGCGTTGCCGACCCCAGCGCCGTATTCTACGTCTTTACCTATCTCTATATTTGAATGAACATACATATACCAGTTTCTTTGGCGCTTCAATGTATAATGCTCATCGTTGCCTTCTTTCCACATCCAAGAGAACAATCTCGGTATCTACTATGGAATACAAATCAGGAATTGCTACGTAATATGAGGATTTCAACCGGACATGTCTGCAAGAGGAAGAATTAGGGCTTAGACAATGCGTTTACGTCTACGTCTACGTCTACGTGATTACTCTGCTATTCACGATGAAGTGCCTGGCAGAGGGTTCAATGAACCACCTTCAAGCTGTCTCTCTACCGTTCCACTCTCGAACGGCACGCGGGAAAAACGAGCACTTAAATTTTTCCGTAAGAGCCCTGATTTCTCTTATTTTATCGTGATTATCATTTCTCCCTATGTAGATGGGTGCCAACAGAATGTTTTCGCAATCGGAGGAGAAAACTGGTGATTGAAATTTCATGAGAAGATCCCGTCGCAACGAAAAACGCCTTTGTTTTAATGATTGCCACTCCAATTCACGTATCATTTCTGTGACACTATCTCCCCTATTTCGGGATAATACAAAACGAGCTGCCCTTCTTTGAACTTTTTCGATGTCATCCGTCAGTCCCACCTGACGCTGATCCCACACCGCACAGCAGTACTCCAGAATAGGGCGTACAAGCGGTGTAAGCAGTCTCTTTGGTAGACCTGTTGCACCTTCTAAGTGTTCTGCCAATGAATCGCAGTCTTTGGTTTGCTCTACCCACAATATTATCTATGTGATCGTTCCAATTTATGTTATTTGTATTTGTAATCCCTAAGTATTTAGTTGAATTTACAGCCCTCAGATTTGTGTGACTTATTGCGTAATTGAAATTTAGCTGATTTCTTTTAGTACTCTTGTGAATAACTTCACACTTTTCCTTATTCAGGGTCAATTGCCACTTTTCGCACCATACAGATGTCTAAATCATTTTGCAAGTCGTTTTGATCATCTGATGACTCTAGAAGACTGTAAATGACAGCATCATCTGCAAACAATCTAAGACGGCTACTCAGATTGTCTGCTATGTCGTTAATATAGATCAGGAACAATAGAGGGCCTATAACACTTCCTTGGGGAACGCCGCATATTACTTCCGTTTTACTCGATGACTTTCCGTCCATTACTACGAACTGTGACCTTCCTGACAGGAAATCACGAATCCAGTCGCACAACTGAGGCGATACTCCGTAGACACGCAGTTTGATTAGAAGATGCTTGTGAGGAACGGTGTCGAAAGCCTTTTGGAAATCTAAAAATATGGAATCAATTTGACATCTCCCGTCGATAGCACTTATTACTTCATGAGAATAAATAGCTAGTTGCGTTTCACAAGAGCAATATTTTCTGAATCCGTGCTGACTATATGTGGTAATCGAGTACAGAGTGTAGCTGTGAACTGTTCGTAACCCAGTCACTCTGTGTTACTTGTGTCGGAGCACGTAGAAGGAAGTGAGAAGGAATGTTAACTCTTAAAGAGCCGTCGACGGTGGAGTCATCAGAGACGGAGCACAAATTCCGGATCGGGAAGGAAATTCGCTGCGTTCTTTCGGAGGCACAGCGTCTCGGCCTTCAGGGGATGGCGGGAAGCTTAAACCTGGATACTCACAGGGTATTCGAAGCGCCGTCTCCCGAATGGGAACCCAATGCCTTTCTACTGCGCCATCTCGCTCCGTGTGATGGGTACAGGTGAGGTGCTGCACGAGGCGAGGAATACAGGTGTGGACGACCGCGAGCCCCAGACACTGGCCACCGTCTCCCATTGTGTCACGACCCTCCCTCGGGGCCCTCCCCATCTCGCGTCTCATTTGCGCCGAACAAAGGCTCACACGAAATTACATTAATAGTAATTATTTTCTTCGATTGTTAGTTTTCAGCATTAAGGACCCCTGAGCGTGGGGGCGGCGCGAGCACATCGCATCCCTCGCTGCGGTCATTACTCTTAATTAGACTGCATTCACCGGACCACACCGACATAAATTGAATAGCCCCGAGAAGCTCATTTAATTATAAGTGGTCTGATAAATGTTTCCTGGCCAGCCTTGAGGGCAAGGGCCACGCGGATGCGAAGACTTTATTTAAAGGGCGTCAGTAATTTATGGCACTCTCCGAACACGACTTGTAACAATGGTCAGGGGTACTGCCTATATAGGCTCCACTCGATACGTAGAGGCAGTTGTGTATCCCCAGGAGCACTCTGTCATCCGAGAGGAGGAACCTGCGATAAACCGTTAACAAAGATGTTACGCACGCCTTTACGATAATCACCTTTCTGTTTCTGGTTCCAAGTCAGCTGTTTGATTCTGATAAAGTAGCTATTTTACATAAATTAATCAGTACTACATACTTCTCTTACGCCTCTTATGCTACTGATTTCTCGAACAAAACCCTGTGCTCAGTATTTGAAAGGCAGCATACTTTACAAGCTGTAGGATGACTGATATACGCTACTGGCCATTAAAATGGCTACACCAAGAAGAAATGCAGATGATAAACGGGAATTCATTGGACAAATATATTTTACTAGAACTGACAAGTGATTACATTTTCACGCAATTTGGGAGCATAGAGCCTGAGAAATCAGTACCCAGAAAAACCACCTCTGGCCGTAATAACGGCCTTGATACGCATCGGCATTGAGTTACACAGAGCTTGGATGGCGTGTACAGGTACAGCTGCCCATGCTGCTTCAAATGGTTCAAATGGCTCTGAGCACTGTGGGACTTAACATCTGAGGTCATCAGTCCCCTAAAACTTAGAACTACTTAAGCATAACTAACCTAAGGACATCACACACATCCATGCCCGAGGCATGATTCGAACCTGCGACCGTAGCAGTCGCGCGGTTCCGGACTGAAGCGCCTAGAACCGCTCGGAAACGTGGCCGGCATGCAGCTTCAACACGATACCACAGTTCATCAAGAGTAGTGACTGGCGTATTGTGACGAGCCAGTTGCTCGGCCACCATTGACCAGACGTTTTCAATTGGTGAGAGATCTGAAGAATGTGCTGCCCACGGCAGCAGTCGAACATTTTCTGTATCCAGAAAGGCCCGTACAGAACCTGCAAAATGCGGTCGTGCATTATCCTACTGAAATGTAGGGTTTCGCAGGGATCAAATGAAGGGTAGAGCCACGGGTCAAAACACTTCTGAAATGTAACGTCCACTGCTCAAACTGCCGTCAGTGCGAACAAGAGGTGACCGAGACGTGTAACCATTGGCACCCCATACTATCACACTGGGTGATACGCCAGTATGGCGACGACGAATAAACGCTTCCAATGTGCGTTCACCGCGATGTCGCAAACACGGATGCGACCATCATGATGCTGTAAACAGAACCTGAATTCATCCGAAAAAATGAAGATTGCCACTCGTGCACCCAGGTTCGTCATTGAGTACACCATCCCAAGCGCTCCTCTCTGTGATGCAGCGTCAAGGGTAACCGTAGCAATGGTCTCCGAGGTGATAGTTCATGCTGCTGCAAACGTCGTCGAACTGTTCGTGCAGATGGTTGTTGTCTTGCAAACGTCCCCATCTGGTGGCTCAGGAATCGAGACGTGGCTGCACGATCCGTTACAGCCATGCGGATAAGATGCCTGTCATCTCGACTGCTACTGATACGAGGCCGTTGGGATGTAGCAAGACGTTCCGTATTGCCCTCCTGAACCCACCGATTCCATATTCTGCTAAGAGTCGTTGGATCTCGACCAACGCGAGCAGCAATGTCGCGATACGATAAACCGCAATCGCGATAGGCTACAATCCGACCTTATCAAAGTCGGAAACGTGATGGTACGCATTTCTCCTCCTTACACGAGGCATCACAACAACGTTTCACCAGGCAACGCCGGTCAACTGTGTGTGTGTATGAGAAATCGGTTGGAAACTTTCCGCATGTCAGCACGTTGTAGATGTCGCCACGGGCGCCAACCTTGTGTGAATGCTCTGAAAAGCTAATCATTTGCATATCACAGCATCTTCTTCCTGTCGGTTAAATTTCGCGTCTGTAGCACGTCATCCTCGTGGTGTAGCAATTTTAATGGCCAGTAGTGTACAAAACTACTGCAAAATGTTCTTGACATCCCTTCGCTGCACAATATTAGAACATATTCTAATCAAAAATGTAAATTACATCTACGTGGTTTCTCTACAAATCACACTAAGTGCCTGACACAGTGACCTCCTCTATGCCAACCACCACGAACTGCGAAGTCACCAGACATGAGATACTCAACAAACGATCTTCTCACAAGACATCCTGAAGACTATGGATTAAGTCGAGTGGTAGATACAGTATTTTCAGATTCCCGAAAAGCATTATACTCGATACCACGCGAACAGTAATTAATGACAATACTACATTGTGTACTATCAAATGAGATTTGTGACTGAATGATGATTTCTTGGTAGGAGGGGCGTAGTATATCACGATGGATGGCAAATCATGGACAGATGTAGAAACAACATCAGGTGTGTCCGCCCCAACAGCTGAACGGTCAGCGCGTTGGAGTGCCTCGCACGGCTTCCCGGGTTGGATTCCCGGCTGGGGTGGGAGATTTTCTCCCCTAATTGACTGGGTGTTCTGCTGTCCACATCACCATTTCATCCCCATTGTCGACGCGCAAGTCACCCAATGTGTCCTCGCACTCAATACGACTTGCGCTTAGCGGCCGAAAAAAATGGCTCTGAGCACTATGCGACTTAAATTCTGAGGTCATCAGTCGCCTAGAACTTAGAACTAATTAAACCTAACTAACCTAAGGACATCACACACATCCATGCCCGAGGCAGGATTCGAACCTGCGACCGTACCGGTCGCGCGGTTCCAGACTGTAGCGCCTAGAACCGCTCGGCCACCCAAGCCGGCGAGCCACTAAGGGCTGCTCGTTACTTGCGTGGTGCAGGTTGCAAAATTTTGAAATGCGAAACATCCCCCACCCCGCTTGTTATTGCAAATTCGGGTTGCACAGCAAAAAATACGTATAGTTTACTCAAACCATTGCTTCCCATTTCTCATAAATGGCGTTAAAATATTAATTGTGAATTTTATTGCAATTAAGAAACGGCGCATTTGATTCTACATTTAATTTACGATGTAAATGTGCGCCTTTGTGTTCTGACGGTGGATATTGATTTCAAACGTTACTTGAGTGTTGCAAATGTCATTGTACAGTACAAATAATATGGATACAAATTGTCATTTCCCGCAAGTAAGCTACTTACATGGAAACGTATTTTTCGCATCCCTACGGGATTGTTAGTGGTGAACTTCCAAACCATCGAAATGCCTGATTTCGGTGGCCGCCCTCGAACTCCGCAACCAGTGTGGCTGATTTGGTGTGTGTTTCCATCCAACCGCCGTAACTACAACGCTGGCCGCTAACATAACCGTTGTAATGAAGTAAAATGTCCAAGAAGTAACTGTGACAGGTCCACCCGCCATGGATACTCACCGAAATGGAGCACCCCAATCGTGAAAGGCAAGTGGACTCACTGGAATCGAGCACCCCAATCGCTAGATGCAGGGAGATTGAGCGAAATCAGGCACCAATGGTGAGAGACAAGGGGACTCACCTAAATGAAGCATCCCTATGGGAACAGAAAACTACTACTACAACCACGTCGTTTTGCCTGGACGTCAAACGTAGCTTCTAACCAGACGCTGAAACTTCTTGATGCAATAATTTACCAACAGCCGTATGTACTGTAGAAATTTATTTTATTTTATGCACTTCTATGTGCTACCAGTTTCGGCATTACATTGATGCCATCTTCAGGCCCCACTCGTCATAGTCGTACAATCGCTATACACGGAAGGAGCCATATAACTAGATCCGTGAATTAAAAAAAATATTCAAATGTGTGAGAAATATTATGGGACTTAACTGCTAAGGTAATCAGTCCCTAAGCTTACACACTACTTAACCTAAATTACCCCAAGGACAAACACACACACCCATGCCCGAGGGAGGTCTCGAACCTTCGCCGGATCCGTGAATCAAATCGTCCTCCAACAGCTCTTGGTGGCCTGGCTACACACCTCACGGAAATGCTAGTAGCACATACTCCTCTGTTGAAAAATTTGCCACGGCCAGAAATCGAACCTGCCCCTCCTCCCCCTCGCTGTAGGCAATCATTCTACCACAGAACCACGCAGGCCTTGGAGAGGACAACCTCGATTTACGTTAATATTCACGCTAGGAAAACTTCGAAGTCTGTTTTATAGAGAGTTTCCCTGAGTTGCATCGAACTATTTTGAGGTAATTGATATATAAATTCTGAACTTCACCTACGATAAATGTATATACAGGGTGTTACAAAAGGGTACGCCAAACTTTCAGGAAACATTCCTCACACACAAAGAAAGAAAATATGTTATGTGGACATGTGTCCGGAAACGCTTACTTTCCAAGTTAGAGCTCATTTTATTACTTCTCTTCAAATCACATTAATCATGGAATGGAAACACACAGCAACAGAACGTACCAGCGTGACTTCAAACACTTTGTTACAGGAAATGTTCAAAATGTCCTCCGTTAGCGAGGATACATGCATCCACCCTCCGTCGCATGGACTCCATGATGCGCTGATGCAACCCTGGAGAATGGCGTATTGTATCACAGCCGTCCACAATACGAGCACGAAGAGTCTCTACATTTGGTACCGGGGTTGCGTAGACAAGAGCTTTCAAATGCCCCCATAAATGAAACTCAAGAGGGTTGAGGTCAGGAGAGCGTGAAGGCCATGGAATTGGTCCGCCTCTACCAATCCATCGGTCACCGAATCTGTTGTTGAGAAGCGTACGAACACTTCGACTGAAATGTGCAGGAGCTCAAAAAATGGTTCAAATGGCTCTTAGCACTATGGGACATAACTTCTAAGGTCATCAGTCCCCTAGAACTTAGAACTACTTAAACCTAACTAACCTAAGGACATCACACACATCCATGCCCGAGGCAGGATTCGAACCTGCGATCGTAGCGGTCGCGCGGTTCCAGACTGTAGTGCCTAGAACCACTCGGCCACCACGGCCGGCTGTGCAGGAGCTCCATCGTGCATGAACCACATGTTGTGTCATACTTGTAAAGGCACATGTTCTAGCAGCACAGGTAGAGTATCCCGTATGAAATCATGATAACGTGCTCCACGTGGAAGAACATGGGGCCCAATCAAGACATCACCAACAACGCCTGCCCAAACGTTCACAGAAAATCTGTGTTGATGACGTGATTGCACAACTGCGTGCGGATTCTCGTCAGCCCACACATGTTGATGGTTAAAATTTACAATTTGATCACGTTGGAACGAAGCCCCATCCGTAAAGAGAACATTTGCACTGAAATGAGGATTGACACATTGTTGGATGAACCATTCGCAGAAGTTTACCGTGGAGGCCAATCAGCTGCTGATAGTGCCTGCACACGCTGTACATGGTACGGAAACAATTGGTTCTCCTGTACCACTCTCCATACAGTGACGTGGCCAACGTTACCTTGTACAGCAGCAACTTCTCTGACGCTGACATTAGGGTTATCGTCAACTGCACGAAGAATTGCCTCGGCCACTGCAGGTGTCCTCGTCGTTCTAGGTCTTCCCCAGTCGCGAGCCACAGGCTGGAATGTTCCGTGCTCCCTAAGACGCCGATCAATTGCTTCGAACGTCTTCCTGTCGGGACACCTTCGTTCTGGAAATCTGTCTCGATACAAACGTACCGCGCAACGGCTATTGCCCCGTGCTAATCCATACATCAAATGGGCATCTGCTAACTCCGCATTTGTAAACATTGGACTGACTGCAAAACCATGTTCATGATGAACACTAACCTGTTGATGCTACGTACAGATGTGCTTGATGCTAGTACTGTAGAGCAATGAGTCGCATGTCAACACAAGCACCGAAGTCAACGTTACCTTCCTTCAATTGGGCCAACTGGTGGTGAATCGACGAAGTAAAGTACATACTGACGAAACTAAAATGAGCTCTAACATGGAAACTAAGCGTTTCCGGACACATGTCCACTTAACATCTTTTCTTTATTTGTGTGTGAGGAATGTTTCCTGAAAGTTTGGCCGTACCTTTTTGTAACACCATATATATATATATATATATATATATATATATATATATATATATATATATATATATATATATACAGGGTGAGTCACGTAACATTACCGCTGGATATATTTCGTAAACCACATCAAATACTGACGAATCGATTCCACAGTCCGAACGTGAGTAGAGGGGCTAGTATAATTGGTTAATTCAAACTGAACGGTCTCTGTTGGATTCCTTTCGTGTTAATTTATTAAATATTTTGTCATTTACGGCATAAATTCCTCTTCTAAATTTACTGTGGTGTTTCTATCTGGGAGGAGACTGAGCAGTGGAACGTGTTACTTTTACACATAAACAAGAACGATCTGTCACACTACTACACTTTAAAACACAGTTTATATGTAATTCATGTCACACAGTCTCATACGGAACCTATATCCGCTTTCTTTTATATACTGTATATGAAAAGATACTGTCATCCCCCTTCCCTTCTGTGTGAGAGGATGAATGAGCAAATGTATTTCTAGTTGCATGCTTGAGGGTAGCAGACAAGCCTGTCTACTAGAGAACAGTAGGACCAACGTCGGAACAGGTAGCTACGCTTTCTAAAAGCAGAGAGGTTTCTATTCTTAGTATGGTCCTGTCCGTCCCTTGTCATGTTGGTATAGGAAGCTGCCCCTCTGGCCACTTCCGTTTGTGTGAGCCACCCTCAGGAAGGGACCACGGCAGTTGGTCCGCGGCGAGCGTTTGAAGTGGTAAGATCTCCGGCTAAGCGCGTGTCTGCTAAGTCCGTAGGACAATGGAATTCTTAAGTTCAGCCTAACTGAAAATTTAATCACCTTTATTTCAGGTTTAGCTCTAAAATATCTAATGTTATCTTAAATTGCAACGCAGTGTAATTCGAGTGTGAAGTTCAGAATATCTTCCGGTAGTTGCTTTGTCACTACTTTGTGAGTAAAGTGGAACCACGTGTTGATCAGTAACTCTAACTAGCATCATCAATCTTCAACGCGAATGTGCGTGAGATTATAACTGTAGTGTCGGCAGACTTGCCAACACTACGTACACTAATTGAAAGAGGCGGCCTAGATGCACGCGCTAACTCACGAAGGATGGAGTGAGGTCTGAAACAGGAGACTTAATGAATGCTATAAAGAAAAGTACGTATCTTCTGGACTACTTAACTTTTAATCCTTCCTTTGTATACATCGTTCTTGATGAGACATCTGGAGATTGTGGCGATACAAGTGCGACTCTTTAGATACAAGCTATCTAAGGCTAATGGCGCCTTGCTAGGTCGTAGACTTGGACTTAGCTGAAGGCTATTCTAACTGTCTCTCGGCAAATGAGAGCAAAGGCTTCGTCAGTATAGTCGCTAGCAACGTCGTCGTACAACTGGGCGAGTTCTCGTACGTCTCTCGAGACCTGCCGTGTGGTGGCGCTCGGTCTGCGATCACACAGTGGCGACACGCGGGTCCGACATGTACTAATGGACCGCGGCCAATTTAAGCTACCACCTAGCAAGTGTGGTGTCTGGCAGTGACACCACAATAACGTCTCGTCTTGACAATATTTTTCAATATAGCAACTTTTCTTTATGTTCAACCCACGTGGGGTGTACTTTGTGAGACCAGTACCACGTGCTTATACAATTGTTTGACCCATCAGGTTAATAGTAAGGCGATAGTAACCAGTTCGAGGTTTTTCTTTTGTAAATTGCTTTTCGATCTAATTTATTTTAATTATCAAAATTATTGTGGAGTTACACTCTTTGTGTAAACCAAGTTGACCACGTGAAGCATGTGGTGTAATCATCAAAGCAGCCCTCAGCTATTCTTTTCGGGAAGATTTCACAGAGAGTTAGTATGAATTTAGTATACCAGTGTGTGGTTATTACATGACGGACAGGATTGCGCTACGAACGTAACTTCTTTGGGTGAAAATTGAATCGGTTGGTTGTGGTTAATTTCCTCTTGCATATGTTTCAACGTTCTTCGTGTGTTATTTTATGAATGCGGTGTTGTATGCAGTCTCCAAATCTTGGCTCCATATTTGATGTGTTCCGTAAGATTACAATCTCACATTTTCACAATCCTAAATAAGGCACCAGTTTAGTTATGAATCAAGTTTAATATGCTGAAATTTCAATGATCAATATTAAAATAAATTTCCAAATATAAACTGATTTATTTCTTTTTATTTAAATTCTCTTTTATATATATATATCACCGGTTGTCGTATAACTATTAAAAGATTATAATTAATGTTAGTCTGGTTGGGAATTTGGTAAGCTAGACTGGATACCTGGTGAAACAGTTGCGCAGTAATGCAAGGTTAACTTCCCCGCATAGCTCACACCTTTTAAACCGCTTTTATTGTCTATCAGCACCGTAATCAGAACAAATTAATGCAACAACGTTACAAAACCATAAAAAATTGCACGGAAGTATGTTTTTTAACACAAACCTACGGTTTTTTAAATGGAACCTCGTTAGTTTTGTTAGCACATCTGAACATATAAACAAATACGTAATCAGTGCCGTTTGTTGCATTGTAAAATCTTAATTACATCCGGAGATATTGTAACCTAAAGTTGACGCTTGAGTACCACTCCTCCGCTGTTCGATCGTGTGTATCGGAGAGCACCGAATTACGTAGGGATCCAAAGAGAACGGTGATGGACCTTAGGTACAGAAGAGACTGGAACAGCACATTACGTCCACATGCTAACACCTTTTTATTGGTCTTTTTCACTGACGCACGTGTACATTACCATGAGGGGTGAGGTACACGTACACACGTGGTTTCCGTTTTCAATTACGGAGTGGAATAGAGTGTGTCCCGACATGTCAGGCCAATAGATGTTCAATGTGGTGGCCATCATTTGCTGCACACAACTGCAATCTCTGGCGTAATGAATGTCGTACACGCCGCAGTACATCTGGTGTAATGTCGCCACAGGCTGCCACAATACGTTGTTTCATCTCCTCTGGGGTGTAGGCACATCATGATACGCATTCTCCTTTAACGTACCCCACAGAAAGAAGCCCAGAGGTGTAAGATCAGGAGAACGGGCTGGCCAATTTATGCGTCCTCCACGTCCTATGAAACGCCCGTCGAACATCCTGTCAAGGGTCAGCCTAGTGTTAATTGCGGAATGTGCAGGTGCACCATCATGTTGATATCACATACGTCGACGCGTTTCCAGTGGGACATTTTCGAGCAACGTTGGCAGATCATTCTGTAGAAACGCGATGTATGTTGCAGCTCTTTGGGCCCCTGCAATGAAGTGAGGACCAATGAGGTGGTCGCCAATGATTCCGCACCATACTTTTACAGTCCACGGTCGCTCTACCTGTCTGAGCCAGCGACGATTGTCCACGGACCAGTAATGCATGTTCCGTAGATTCACTGCCCCCTGGTTTGTGAAACCCGCTTCATCGGTAAACAGGTAGAACTGCAACGCATTCTCTGTTAATGCCCATTGACAGAATTGCACTCGATGATGAAAGCCATCACCATGTAATTGCTGATGTAGCGACACATGAAACGGGTGAAAGCGGTGACGATGCAGTATGCGCATGACACTACTTTGACTCAGTCCACCGGCTCTCGCAATGTCCCGTGTACTCATGTGTGGGTTCATGGCAACAGCAGCTAACACACCAACTGCACCCGCTTCTCCTGTGACGGGCCTGTTACGGACCCGTTTGCGTGCTACGACCATACCTGTTGCATGCAGTTGGCGGTAGATGTTTTGCAATGTGCGGCACGTTGGATGCTCTCTGTCCGGGTACCGTTCTGCATACACCCTGCAGGCTTCAGCTGCATTTCGTCGACACTCGCCATAGGTGAGTATCATCTCCGCCTTTTCAGAGTTCGAATACATCATGGTCACAGTTCCTACAACACTACACTATCACAGACGTCTGGTAACACTGTGTAGCCGGCCGCGGTGGTCTAGCGGTTCTAGGCGCTCAGTCCGGAACCGCGCGACTGCTACGGTCGCAGGTTCGCATCCTGCCTCGGGCATGGATGTTTGTGATGTCCTTAGGTTAGTTAGGTTTAACTAGTTCTAAGTTCTAGGGGACTAATGACCTCAGCAGTTGAGTCCCATAGTGCTCAGAGCCATTTGAACCATGGATGTATGTGATGTCCTTAGGTTAGTTAGGTTTAACTAGTTCTAAGTTCTAGGGGACTAATGACCTCAGCAGTTGAGTCCCATAGTGCTCAGAGCCATTTTTTTAACACGGTGTACTACAGTTGGTCTGCGTGCGGAGACGAATGCAGAATAACAATAGCAGCAAGCGCTACATGCGGACACTGCGACAGCTAGACCAAACCACAACAGTGCACTACAGCCACAGTCGTAAAGACGGTCGTCATCGTAAACATGTCCCTGCAGATGCAGCTCGCCGACCGTGACCCGTGTTTGTTACAACACGCAACTGAACGTCGGAGGTTTCAAGCGTCAACTTTAGGTTACAATATCTCCGGATGTAATTAACATTTTACAATGCAACAAACGGCACTGATTACGTATTTGTTTATATGTTCAGATGTGCTAACAAAACTAACGTGGTTCCATTTTAAAAAACGTAGGTTTGTGTTAAAAAATACTTCCGTGCATTTTTGTATGGTTTGTATTAAACAATTACACTAGCTCCTCTCCTCACGTTCGGTCTGTGGAATCGGTTCGTCAGTATTTGATGTGGTTTACGAAATATATCCAGCGGTAACGTTAGGTGACTCACCCTGTATATACGAAAATCCGAATGTAAGACGAAGAAGTTTTTACAGAAGAGGAAGCGTCCTCTCGCTTCAAACCAGAGTGAGAACCGCTAAAAAAATAAATAATTCTAGAAGCATTCAGGAAAAATCAGATTTTTTTCTCCTCCATTTAACAGTGGAACAGAAAATCGTAACTTATCAGTATAAGAATGTACCGCCTGCAGTGCAATGTATAGCGTAGAAATTGAAATGACCTCACAACAGGTGTCTGGAGTGTGGAAATGAGCTATGAGAAGAGCGGAGGAAAAATTCCAGAGGCGTGGGAGGACAGCAGCAGTCGCTGTGGTCTCGCGGGTAGCGAGACAGCCGCCTGAGCTGTCGTGCTGGGAGGGGTGTTAGGCAGCCCTTTGTGCTGGCCGCCTTTGGAGTACGGGGGAGCGCCGCGGCAGCCTGACAGGGGGCGGCACGCACTGCCCTCCTCCACGGGGTGAGGTCGCAGAGTCCTGATCTCACAGCCGGGCGACCTGATGGCCTACTTTTGATGTATAGCCTCATGCACGACTTTTACGTGGTTTTCCACACTAATTTAGGTGAATACTGAGCTGGTTTCACTTAGCGATATTGTTACATTAATGAATGCATGGACTCCATCACTCATTGTCAAATGGCTCTGAGCACTATGAGAGTTAACTTTTGAGGTCATCAGTCCCCTAAAACTTAGAACTACTTAAACCTAACTAACCTAAGGACATCATTCACATCCATGCCCGAGACAGGATTCGAACCTGCGACCGAAGCACTCATTGTCAGGGTGAGTCGTTTGACGCTCAGTGGAACGTTTGGCGCGTTCAGACTCTGATAATGTATGAGCCCGTCTGCTGTCGATACTCAAAGATACCAGTGCCACGTCTCTTGGTAACTCTTTTCCTGGCGCCCCACTAGGTGGTGCCGGGGTCATATGATGAGGCTATACGTTGAGGCGAAAAAAACTTACGGGATAGCGATATGCACATATAGAGATAGTGGTAGTATTGCGTATACAGTAGTGAGGTGATCCATGTGAAAAGGTTTCCAACGTGATTATGGCCGTGTGACGGGAATTAACAGAATTTGGACGTATGGGACATTCCATTCCAGAAATCGTTTGGGAATTCAATATTTCGAGATCCACAGTGTCAACAGTGTACCGAGAATATCAAGTCTGATGCATTAGCACTCCCCATGAACAACGCTCTGAATTGATCCTTGTTTAACTGATCTTGGCTGCACTCGTCAACATTTATTTTTGGAACGGGCGCTGATAACCTCGTTGTTGTGCGCCCTAAAACACTAATCATCATCATCATCATCATCATCGACGGCCTTCACTTAAAGACTGACAGCAGCGGCGTTTCGTAGATTTGTCAGTGCTGACAAACAAGAAACACTGCGTGAAATAATCGCGGCAATCAACGTGGGAACTACTACTACGTATTCGCTATGGCAGTGCGACGAAATTTGGTGTTAATGGGCTATGGCAGCAGACGAGTGCGTTTGCTAACAGCATGACATCGCTTGCAGCACCTCTTCTGGGCTCACGACCATATCGATTGGATCCTGGACGACTGGGGAACCATGGCCTGGTCAGATTAGCCCCGATTTCAGTTGGTAACAGCTGAGTGTAGGGTACGAGTGTGGCGCAGACACCACGAAGCCATTGACCTATGTGTCAACAAGGCACTGTGCAAGCTGATGGTGGCTCCATAATGGTATGGGCTGGATTTACATGGAATGGACTGTTCTTTGGTCCATATGAACCGATAGTTGACTGGGTATGGTTATTCCGCTACTTGGAGACCATTTGCGACCATTCGTGGACTTCATGTTTCCAAACAAGGACGAACTTTTTTTATGGTTGGCGATGTGCCATGTCACCGAGCCATAATTGTTCACGACTGGTTTGAAGAACATTCTGGACAATTTGAGAGAATCATTTGTCCAATCAGATCGTCCGACATGAATCCTATCGAACGTTATATGGGACGTAATCGAGAAGTCAGTTCGTGCACAAAATCCTGCACGGGCAACAGTTCCGCAGTTGTAGAGGTAGCACGCCTCGATATATGTCGGGGGAAGGGGGTCTTAGAATGACTCTGTAAGTCCACGTCAGGTAGAGATGCTGCACTAATCCGGGAAAAAGGAGGTCCGTCGCCATAGTGCCGGCCGCGGTGGTCTAGCGGTTCTGGCGCTGCAGTCCGGAACCGCGGGACTGCTGCGGTCGCAGGTTCGAATCCTGCCTCGGGCATGGGTGTGTGTGATGTCCTTAGGTTAGTTAGGTTTAAGTAGTTCTAAGTTCTAGGGGACTTATGACCTAAGATGTTGAGTCCCATAGTGCTCAGAGCCATTTGAACCGTCGCCATATTAGGAGGCATCCCATGATTTTTGTCACCTCAGTGTAAAGCGCGCAACACATGCAGCGGCTCATCGTCTTGTCACCTCTGGCGAATGTAAGTGTGTGAGTCTTGAGTACAGCGGAGGAGCTGTTCGCATGTGATGTTGATGCCGCGTGGACGGCAGCTCGACAGCAGCTTTTATAGCAGATGCTCTCAGGGTAATGTGATGTGAAGCTGAATTCGAGTTATACTCCGAGTTCGAGCTGAGCATTGGCTGTGCGTGTCAGCCTGGCTAATTCTCGAGTATTTGGCTGGCTCTGAGCACTATGGGATTCAACTGCAGAGGTCGTCAGTCCCCTAGAACTTAGAACTGCTTAAACCTAACTAACCTAAGGACATCACACACATCCATGCCCGAGGCAGGATTCGAACCTGCGACCGCAGCGGTCGCGCTGTTCCAGACTGCAGCCCCAGAACCGCTCGGCCACTCCAGCCGGCTGTCGAGTATTTGTTCAGTTGAATCGGCTGCCTGTTTGGGTTAGACAACAGTCGCTCGTACGGCTTGTGATATCCAGTAATTTGGCCGAATGTCCTGTGGAAGTTATGAGGACGGGGCGTGGGTCGTGCTTGGGTAGCTTAGTTGGTTGGAATAGTTGCCCACTATCCGGCACTGAGATTTAATCTACCGGGAAGCTACGTATCAGCACACACTCTGCCGCACAATACAAATTTCATTCTGGAATATATTACATGCTTAAATAAAAAAATAGTTGAATCATAATCGACTGAACATTTTTCGGCAGAACTTCGCCACCTAACCGTACTATCACACGCAATAACAAAATAATCGTAACTGTGACGTATATAGTCATAAAAACAGCGTTTGTTTAATAGATGTGGACCTCGTGGTTGCAGCATGCTGCAAAAGAACATTGTGCTAAAGTAAACCTACCTGTTAAACGTGAATAAAAGCAATAAATTGTTTATAAAAATCATAAGAAATTCACAGAACTCACCTACACCCATATTACCTCATCTTCTGCTTTTTCTTTCGCCGTTGACCCGCATCTACGCGGGGTCAACGTGGCTGTTTTCGGATTTCGCATTGTTAATTTCAGACGTGGCAGGGATGCCCGACCTGCAGGCACGCCGTTACCACCAGGGGAGAAATATGTGTACCCCAAATGTCTGCGTGTAATGTTATGCATCTGAAAGTGTGCGAACGTTTTTCAAATATTTGACAATCGTAGAACTGAAGCGGAACTGGGGTACCAGCCCGACATTCACGTAGCCGGATGTGGGAAACCGCCTAAAAGCCGCATGTAGGCCCGCCGGCACAACGACCCACGTTCTTAATCCGCCTGGCGGATTCGATCCTGTACGGTAGCATCTGCCCGAACCCCGGGAGCGACGTGGTAACATCGCTGTGCCGATAGAGACGATAGGTCACATTAAAAGTTTGGAGTTTGGATACATGGCAAGGCGAGTGGGATGTGAGTGATAAGGGACGTAGACTGCACGACTTCCCCCCTGACATAAGCGAGCGGTTGAGAATGAGACATATCGATCCCAGCCACAATAGGGTACATTTCATAACCGGACACGGACCTTATCCCACGCACTTAAACCGCGTGAGTCTGAGGCATACACCTACATGCACATGCGGCGAAGAAGGTCCCCAGAATACACTGTCTTTTTCTGCGGGCGATACGCGAACAATAAACATACATTACACTTAGACTACACAGATACAGACATAGATATATACACAGCAATAAGAGACGAAGAACAATGGACACAATTAAACGCACTGACAGGCCGGCCAGTGTGGCCACGCGGTTAAAGGCGCTACAGTCTGGAACCGCGCGACCGCTACGGTCGCAGGTTCGAATCCTGCCTCGGGCATGGATGTGTGTGATGTCCTTAGGTTAGTTAGGTTTAAGTAGTTCTAAGTTCTAGGGGACTGATGACCATAGATGTTAAGTCCCATAGTGCTCAGAGCCAAACGCACTGACAAACAGTATTTCAAAAACAACACATGAACAGTACATGCGGACACGACATTACAGACAATCCTATGTGCAGCGTAACAACAATCTCCAGATGATGAACAGCGATACCCACAGTGACAGCGAAAATAGTGACAATGAGGAGGAACAGGAGGAGGAAGCTGAGATGTGACAGTAAATAAGCATAAGGTGCTGGCGATCTAGCCAAGAAATCACCAAATGCTCTACATGGATGGGCACCTAAAGTAGTTAATACATAGGATTAGTAATAAATAGGATAAGCAACGTTATTTCTCTACTAATAACCATTTGTGTGTGTGTGTGTGTGTGTGTGTGTGTGTGTGTGTGTGACTGGCGGTCAACGGCTCGAAGAAACCATCCCGAGGTATTCACCGTCAGTCACATTCGCTGATGGTACTAACAAATCTCTCCTCCATCCTATCACCTTTTTACACTCTTCCTAAAAAACAACAAAATTTTATTTATATTTGAACCTTAGATAATTGTTATTTTGAAAAGTATCATTCTTTGTAAATGTTGTAGATAAAACAAAAGAAAAGAGAACTGTAAAAAGATGAAAAACGAAAATTGTACGACCTGTTTTAAACATCAGGTAACAGGTCTATAATTTGGCAATAAATAAATAAATAACACGCGCGGACATCCGGCTGGATCGGATCCGTATTTAATGGATATAGTTAAAAACATTGACCATATTAGCGCGAAGTATTTTCTGCCATGTAATGAGCAGTGGCTTGCAGAGCAGAAATAGACATAGAATATTTATATTTCATGTAACTGTCTGTCGTCAGCTCGTGGCCAAGTGCCTAGCGTCATGGGTGCCGTGTTCGATTCCAGGCCAAGTAGTAGTTTTTCTTCGCTCGGGGCTAGCGTGTTTGCATAGTCCTAATCATTTCCTGTCGTCTTGATCACAAAGACGCCCAAGTCGCCTGAGTGGCTTCAAGTAGAAAGACTTGCACCAGACGACCGAACAGTCCCAGATGTGGTCTTCCAGTACCATACGATCAATTTCATCTAAATGTCTTACAAGGGGAGGCCGCCAATTGTGAAACTCAGATTCGATTCATACTGCGCATAATAAAAGCTCTTGGCCAGAGGTGT
Source organism: Schistocerca nitens (assembly GCF_023898315.1). NCBI lineage: Eukaryota > Metazoa > Arthropoda > Insecta > Orthoptera > Acrididae > Schistocerca > Schistocerca nitens. The sequence continues at coordinate 1,127,186,753 of NC_064614.1, forward strand.
AATGTGGAAAGCACCAAGATGCACTTCTCAGCCGTTGTCGAGAAAATGGACAGTTAAAAGAAACCGTTGCGATGAAATACTCTCTACGATTAATAAATTTGCAGAGCGTCGTGGCGCAGCGGTAAGCGCTCTGGTTCGTAATGCGAAGGTTGCCGGACCGAATCTCGCGCCATGCAACCTTTTTTTTTTTTTTTAGAGTATTTGCTTTTTGTAATTAATATATATATATATATATATATATATATATATATATAATTCCCGGCAATCAGTTGCAACAATTATGCATATAATAAGTTGTTGAAAGTCGTTTGTCGTTGAAAAACTGGCGGCTTCGAACATCATTATGTTTTCCGCAAACAAAGTTGTATTTCACAAATGTTATTAATTGTCTTCATAATGTTTACCACGTATAGTTAACGGAAGACGTAGAAACGATATTCCGAAACGAATACGTGTAGTGTAAGTCAAACGTTCGAATTAGAATAGAGACCCCACGAACACAAATTTGCTGTGGCAAGTATGAAATATAAACTCCGTTACTCGCTCGTTACACTTGAAGGACAGATGTTGAATGGGCCGAAACGAGCCGCCGCATAACAGCGTAGTTGCCTGCTAACTTCGAAAGAAGGTAGATGCGGTCCCTAGCGCAACTTACAACATCGTCGAAAATCAGTGCGTACGTGAAAGCTTTGGTACACCCTGTTAAACAAACGGAAAAATGGAGGCGGTACAATTGAAGAGCGATCCGGTCCCTTCGCATGAAAGTGATGTGATCGAAGAGGATTCTATACACAGTGAAGTGGCGAAACAACAATTGACGGATGCGTTGGTGTATCGTTTATCAGATGTGCTCGATGTCGTGCTGTATTCTGCTTTCCATGTTCCTATGATAAGTATCACTCTGGTTCGTGCGATACTCCAGCTACTTCTGGTCACTAATTGTTAATTATGTGCGAGTGTATACCGAACTTTTCAATAAATTGTATCCACTTGAATATTATTTGTGATATTGTGTTTTATTTACTAACGCGAATTCTTTACAGACGAATGGGAAAACTGGTAGAAGCGGACCTCGGGGAAGATCAGTTTGGATTCCGTAGAAATGTTGGAACACGTGAGGCAATACTAACCTTGCGACTTATCTTAGAAGAAAGATTAAGAAAAGACAAACGTACGTTTCTAACATCTGTAGACTTAGAGAAAGCTTTTGACAACGTTAACTGGAATACTTTCTTTCAAATTCTGAAGGTGGCAGGGGTAAAATACAGGGAGCGAAAGGCTATTTACATTTTGTACAGAAACCAGATGGCAGTTATAAGAGTCGAGGGGCAGGAAAGGGAAGTAGTGGTTGGGAAAGGAGTGAGACAGGGTTGTAGCCTCTCCCCGATGTTATTCAATCTGTATATTGAGCAAGCAGTAAAGGAAACAAAAGAAAAATTCGGAGTAGGTATTAAAATTCATGGAGAAGAAGTAAAAACTTTGAGGTTCGCCGATGACATTGTAATTCTGTCAGAGACAGCAAAGGACTTGGAAGAGCAGTTGAACGGAATGGACAGTGTCTTGAAAGGAGGATATAAGATGAATATCAACAAAAGCAAAACGAGGATAATGGAATGTAGTCAAATTAAATCGGGTGATGCTGAGGGTATTAGATTAGGAAATGAGACAATTAAAGTAGTAAAGGAGTTTTGCTATTTAGGGAGCAAAATAACTGATGATGGTCGAAGTAGAGAGGATATAAAATGTAGACTGGCAATGGCAAGGAAAGCGTTTCTGAAGAAGAGAAATTTGTTAATATCGAGTATAGATTTAAGTGTCAGGAAGTCGTTTCTGAAAGTATTTGTATGGAGTGTAGCCATGTATGGAAGTGAAACATGGACGATAACCAGTTTGGACAAGAAGAGAATAGAAGCTTTCGAAATGTGGTGCTACAGAAGAATGCAGAAGATAAGGTGGGTAGATCACGTAACTAATGAGGAGGTATTGAATAGGATTGGGGAGAAGAGAAGTTTGTGGCACAACTTGACTATAAGAAGGGATCGGTTGGTAGGACATGTTTTGAGGCATGAAGGGATCACAAATTTAGCATTGGAGGGCAGCGTGGAGGGTAAAAATCGTAGAGGGAGACCAAGAGATCAATACACTAAGCAGATTCAGAAGGATGTAGGTTGCAGTAGGTACTGGGAGATGAAGCAGCTTGCACGGGATAGAGTGGCGTGGAGAGCTGCATCAAACCAGTCTCAGGACTGAAGACCACAACAACAACAACAACCTCTGGCCATGAGCTTTTATTATGCGCAGTATGAATCGAACCTGAATTTCACAATTGGCAGCCTCCCCTTGTTAGACGTGAACGTCAGAATAGGACTCGAGTCAGATGCAGGCTATTATTCTAGGGAGTCCACACGTGCTTGAGAAATATGAAGTCCACGCTGGCGCGCCTAACTGTGAAGACGCATTAATTTCGCTGCACCGCGGCGCTGCGTCTGGAGCGAGGGCGTACGTGTCGCGCGCGGTGCAGCGCACGTGCACGCCGGGCTGGAGGAGGGGCAGCGAGGCGCCTGCAGGGCCCTCGACTCGCGAGTCGATAACTCGATCAGAGGCGCTGCGCTGCGCTTCCGGTGCGGACACTTGCTGCGCTGCGCTGCGTGCTGCCGGGACGCTTTGCCGCCGCCGCCGTCGTCGCCTCGCCTCACGCTTTATTTTTTGGTGTAAAGGACCAAACCATCTGGACTACAAGAAGAATGTAATGGTGGCCGGTTACGACACAGGTAAAGATAATCTGCTCACCTAAAAGGATACAGGACAAGAAAAAAAGTGTTTTACTCATCAACCTGATGGTTTAACTCAAATGGCTCTATGCACTATGGGACTTGACATCTGACAAGGGAACCTCCCCATCGCACCCCCCTCAGATTTAGTTATAAGTTGGCACAGTGGATAGGCCTTGAAAAACTGAACACAGATCAATCGAGAAAACAGGAACAAGTTGTGTGGAACCATGAAAAAATAAGCAAAATATACAAACTGAGTAGTCCATGTGCAAGATAGGCAATATTTAGGAGAACCTGAGGTCAGGAGCGCCGTGGTCCTGTGGTTAGCGTGAGCAGCTGCGGAACGAGAGGTCCATGGTTCAAGTCTTCTTTCGAGTGAAAAGTTTTATTTTTTATTTTCAATCATCAGAGTTCAGGCACTCACACATAATCAACTTCGCTCACCAAAATTCCAGGACATGTTCAGATTTGCTTGGACATATGCAGGATTTGACGGTCTACACACGGAAAAATTTGAAAACGTTAAAAACATATGTTTTGACAAGGCACAGAGAAAACTGTGCGACTGTGAAACTGTTGCATTGATTTGTTGCAGTTTATGTGACACACTCTTATGTTTTCATCACTTTTTTGGGAGTGATTATCACATCCACAAGAAAACCTAAATCGGGCAAGGTAGAAGAATCTTTTTACCTATTCGCCAAGTGTGCAAGTTAGGTGGGTCGACAACATATTCCTGTCATGTGACGCACATGCCGTCACCAGTGTCGTATAGAATATATCAGACGTGTTTTCCTGGATCAAATGTTTTCGGTTCCCATTGGAGAAGCCCGTCCTTTCGTCTACTAATCGCACGGTTTTGCGGTGCGGTCGCAAAACACAGACACTAAACTTATTACAGTGAAGAGAGACGTCAATGAACGAACGGACAGATCATAACTTTGCAAAAATGAAGTAAGTAAACTTTTCGCTCGAGGGAAGACTTAAACCAAGGACCTCTGGCTCCGCAGCCGCTCACGCTAACCACGGGACCACGGCACTCCTGTCTTCACATCATCCTTGATGTTGCCTATGTTGCCCATGGACTACTCAGTTTGTATATTTTGCTTATTTTTTCATAGTTGCACACAACTTCTTCCTGTTCTCTCGATTGATATGTGTTCAGTTTTTCAAGGCCTATCCACTCTGCCAAATTATAACTAAATCTGAGGGGGGTGCGATGGGAAGGTTCCCTTGTGAGGTCATCAGTCCCCTAGACTTAGAACTGCTTAAGCCTATCTAACCTAAGGACATCACACACATCCATGCCCGAGGTAGGATTCGAAACTGCGACCGTAGCGGTCGAGCGGGAAAAGACATTATTCATAGTGTTAAGAAGTAGAAATGTATCAAACATGATGTACTAGTTATAACGTAAAGCAGTTTTCCAAAAGATATTGTTGTTAACTGCTTGGTATATAGTCCACTATTTTCGTCCCAGAGGTCGTAAAGGCACCTTAAGTTGGCACTATCTTACTGGACCTCCAGAGTGCCTTGAGTGTGGTTCCACTCTGTCGTGTCAATAGGCAGAATACCTACATACGGAAGTTACAGATATGTGACTGGGAAAAGGAAGGTAGGAAGATTGGATTTGACGTCCCGTGGACATCGAGGTCATTAGAGACGGAGCATAAGCTCGCATTGGCGCAAGGATGAGGAAGGAAATCGGCCGTGAACTTTCAAAGGGACCATCCCGGTATTTGCGTGGAGTGATTTAGAGAAATCACGGGAAACCTAAATCATGATGGCCTGATGCGGATTTGAACTGTCCTCCCGCATGTGAGTCCATTGTGCTAACCACTGCGCCATCTCACTCAGTCATATGTGACTGGATTGAACACTTCCTTACAAGCAGAACTCATTATATCCCCATCATACATCTCGTATAATGACAATGACAGTCACTGACCAACAGATTTTTCTTCCCATGTATCATCTGAGAATACTATGTGTGGAAGAGGGGGGGGGGGCAAAGGGTGGGGGAGGGAAGAGAGGAAAGACAGCCTCCGCCACAGACCTTTCGATGGTGGCGGAGTACAGATGTACTCTAGCTGTAGATGTTCTGCCCAGAGTTAAAGTCGTCTCATACTCAGGGAATGAGTGTAGGCGAACAGATGCAAGAACCCTCCATCGGCTTATTGCCAGCGGTAATTCACACTTCTTTAAGGTTTAAGAAGGCAGGTCCTTCATTTTCAGTAGCTTAGAAAGGGAGAGTGAATCCAAATATGGCAGTCCTCCTTTTCAAGATGGCTCCTGTGAATGACATTCCAAAACTGAAAACAAAAAGGTAATGCACAATAAGGTAGAGAACAACCGGCGATCAAAGGTGAATGAAACAGCTAGTGCTGCGTATACAGGGTGTAAATTTTAAGTTGACAAACCAGAATAACTCCAAAAATAAGCTTCACACGAAAAAATGTGTAGAATCCAAAGTTGATTATTTTCAAGGGGGACATCTACTGGTGCTAAAATTAGCCCGCCACCCAACCCCCTGGGGGTGGGGTGGGAGGTAACTTTAAGATTTCAAATGGGAACCCCCATTTTGTATTGTAGAACCAAATTTTGCATAAAAAACCTACCTACATTTTGTCTTGTTTTGGTTCCTGGTAGTTGGCGCTGTAATTCAAGAAAATCCATGTTCTCATTAGGTTCGTGAGTCAGTTAGTTTTTTAGTTAATGAGTTCACTCGTTAGTAAGTAGGATGTTTCGTTAGTTAGTTAGCTAGTCAGATGATTTGTTTGATAATTAAAAGTTGTGTGGCCTCTTGACCACGAAACAAAGAAAAGTTATCCGAAACTGCGGAAAAAATTAATATTTGGGTCAACATTTTTAAAACTCTAATTCCTCTCTCTCAAACCCCACCCTATGGGGAGAGAGGAAGAGTTTTAGTTTTAGAGAACCAAAATTTACGAAGTAAATTAGTATTTTTTATTTATCTGTAACCATTTTCCACGCAAAAATGAGAACATGGATTTTCTTGAATTACAGCACCGACTACCAAGGATCAAAACAAATGTTCAAGACAAGATGTACGTAGTTTTTATGTAGGATCTGATTCTGCAATAAAAAACGGGGGTCCCCATTTGAAATTTGAAAGCTTCCTCCCGCCCAATCCCCAGAGGGTTGGGGTGGCGGGCTAATTTTAGCACCAGCAGATGTCCCCCTCGAAAATAATCAACTTTGGATTTCACACATTTTTTCGTCTGAAGCTTATTTTTCGAGTTATTCTGGTTTGTCAACTTAAAATTTACACCCTGTATACGCAGCACTAGCTGTTTCATTCACCTTTGATCGCCGGATGTTCTCTACCTTTGTCTTGTATGTTAACTGCGGACCTAGAAACGACGGAGAGGCTCCGTCCCCGCCGCAGCCGCAGTGGTCCACAACCCCACGACGACTACCGCAACCACCCCTCCGCCCCCCTCACCGAACCCAGGGTTATTGTGCGGTTCGGCCCCCGGAGGACCCCCTCCCCCTCCCCAGGGAACGTCTCACACAAGACAAGCGTAACCCCTATGCTTGCGTAGTAGAGTAATGGTGGTGTACGCGAGCGTGGAGAAATTGTTTGCGCAGCAGTCGCCGACATAGTGTAACTGAGACGAAATAAGGGGAACCAGCCCGCATTCGCCGAGGCAGATGGAAAACCGCCTAAAAACCATCCACAGAGTGGCCGGTTCACCGGGCCTTGACACAAATCTGCCGGGCGGATTCGTGCCGGGGACCAGGCGCTCCTTCCAGCGCGGAAAGCCGTGCGTTAGGCCGCACGGCCAATCGGGCGAGCTGTTCTCTACCTTACTGTGCATTATCTTTTTGTTTTCAATTTTGGAATGTCACAGGAGCCATCTTAAAAAGAAGGACTGCCATATTTGGATTCAGTCGCCCTTTCCCAGTCATTGAAAGTGAAGGACTAGCCTTCTTAAACCTTAAATAAGTGTGAATTTCCGCTGGCAATAAGTCGTCCAAAACAAGGAATGTTATGTACAAAACACAGTTACTGTTAAAGCCAATAAAAATGCTCTGTCTAGTCACATTAATGTGACCACCTGTCAGAAGCCTGGATAACAAATTTTTGCATCGGGGGCAGCTGCGACACGTGCAGTAAGAGAGCGCTGCAGTCACGGACTGTGCGGCTGGTTCCGGCGGAGGTTCGAGTCCTCCCTCGGGCATGGGTGTGTGTGCTTGTCCTTAGGATAATTTAGGTTAAGTAGTGTGTAAGTTTAGGGACCGACGACCTTATCAGTTAAGTCCCATAAGATTTCACAAACATTTGAACATTTTGCAGTAAGAGAGTCAGTCAGGTTCTGGAAGGTATCGACAGGGACGTGGAACTATGACGACTCAAACGCCGTGGCCAGCTGTGCGTCTCATCTCGGTCGATAATTCATGACGCGAACAGCCCGGTCAACGTGGTTCCACAGGTTCTCCATTGGAGTTTGGTAGCCAGATAGGACGGTAAACTCATCCTGGTTCTCTTTGAACAACACAGACACATTGTGAACTATGTGGCACTCTGCACTGTCTGCTGGAATATGCCTCCGTACTGAGGGGGATGAGTAAATGCATTTAGGGGTGAATGCGGTCACCAAGGATAGATGCATATTGTGTTGATCCAAAGTGCCTTCCTTCACTCAGGGAATGTCGCGAAAACATTCGACAGATCTTGATTATCCCTCGATTGTTGGAGGGCGTTTGTTTCCAGACGTTTCACGCCGTACGCCCCAACGGCCATTCGTCTAAAGGACCATAAAACGTGATTGACCTGAAAAGTCCACCTGTCGCCACTCAGTGGATGTCCACTTGCGGTGTTGGCCTGCAAATCCGTCTTTCGTCACCGATGAGCAGCAGTCAGCATGGGAGCACGAACCGAGGCCCATATTGCGGAGGGCCATACACGGAAACATTTGCTGAACGGTTGTTGTGGAGACGGTGTTGGTGGCCCCTTGGCTCATGTAAACGGTCAGTTGCTCAAAAGTTGCTGATCTATTCGCCCATAAATATCTCCGCAGCCCTGCCATCTATGGCCTGGCGCCGCTTTTGGGTAGTACCATTTTGCCATACGAGGTGTACTTTAACCTAGTAGCACGCGAAAAGCTTACAAACTTATGCGTTTCGGAAATGCTTCACCCCTGGCCCGAAAGCAAATAATCATGCCTATTTGGACGTCGGATAAATCACTCGATTTCCGCATTACGACAACTGATGCACTGTTTTTCGCGTGCCCCCGACACGCTTTATAAACCATCCACTGCTAGTGCTGCCATCTGTCGTCTGTGAGTGATTATTGCACGTTGACGACGAACTTGGGCGCTGGCCGCATTAATGTGACTGGGCCGTGTATACATCTACATCTACATGGTTACTGTGCAATTCAGACTTAGGTGCCGGGCAGATGGTTCATCGAACCATTTTCATACTACTACTATACCATTCAGCTCTCGAATGGCGCGTGGGAAAAAGGAATACCTAAATCTTTCCGTTCGAGTTCTGATTTCTCTTATTTTATTATGATGATCAATTCTCCCTACGTAGGTGGGTGTCAACAAAAGGTTTTCGCATTAGGAAGAGAAAGTTGGTGATTGAAATTTCGTAAATAGATCTTGCCGCAAAGAAGACCGCCTTCGTTTCAGTGACTGCCACCCCAACTCACGTATCCTATTAGTGACACTCTCACCCCTACTGCGCGATAACACGAAACGAGTTGCCCTTCTTTGTACTTTTTCGATGTCCTCCGTCACTCCTACCTGGTAAGGATCTCACACCACGAAGCAATATTCCAGCAGAGGACGGACAAGTGTAATGTAGGCTGTCTGTTTAGTGCGTTTGTCGTATCTTCTAAGTGATCTTCGAACAAAGCGCAGTCTTTGTTTCGCCTTCTCCGCAATATTATCTATGTGGTCTTTCCAATTTAAGTTGCTCGTGATGGTAATTCCTAGGTATTTAGTCGAATTGACAACCCTTAGACTTGTGCGATTTATCGTATACCCTAAATTTATCGGATTTCTTTTAGTACCCTTGTGGATGACCTCGCACTTTTCTTTGTTTAGTGCCAATTGCCCCGTTTCGCACCATACAGAAATTCTCTCTAGATCATTTTGTAATTGGAATTGATCGTTTGATGATTTTACTAGACGGTAAATTGCAGCCTCATCTGCAAAAATGCCGACCGTTGTAGCCGAGCCGTTTTAGGCGCTTCAGTCTGGAACCGCGCGACCGCTACGGTCGGAGGTTCGAATCCTGCCTCGGGCATGGATATGTGTGATGACCTTAGGTTAGGTTTAAGTTGTTCTAAGTTCTAGAGGACTGATGACCTCAGATGTTAAGTCCTATAGTGCTCAGAGCCATTAGAACCATTTTTTCTGCAAAAAATCTAAGGGGGCTGCTCAGATATCACGTAGATCATTTATGTAAATCAGGAACAGCAGAGGGCCTATGTCACTACCTTGCGGAACGCCAGACATCACTTCTGTTCTACTCGATGATTTACCGTGTATCACTACGAACTGTGACGTCTCTGAGAGGAAATAACGAATCCAGCCACATAACTGAGACGATACTCCATACGCACGCAATTTGATTAATAGTCTCTTGTGAGGAACGGTATGAAAAGCCTCCTGGAAATCTAGGAATATGGAATCGGTCTGAGATCCCTTGTTGACAGCACTCATTAATGCATGAGAATATTTTCTGAATCCGTGTTTGTTATGTATCAATAAGTTATTTTCTTCAAGGTGATTCATGATGTTCGATTACAGAATATGCTCCAAATTGCTACTGCCAATTGAGGTCAGTGATATGGGTCTGTAATTCAGTGGGTTACTCCTATTTCCTTTCATGAATATTGGTGTGACCTGTATTACTTTCCAGTCTTTAGGAAAAGACCTTTCATCAGGTGAACGGTTGTATATGAACAGCTCAGTTTGACAATCGACTTCAGTAATTTTGCAACCTCTCTTGACATAACAAAAATAAATTCGATTGATGTCTACAGTATCCCTGTGCCAGACAGAGACTTCCCACATATCACCTGTAGTCGCTGTGCAGGTCCACGTCACTATCCTCTGTCGGAACGAGAACGTTTCCCTCTCGCCCTGGTGGAAGCCCGTAGCCATTATGGCCTGCCACGTGTCCGGGACGGGCGTACTGCTGCTGACGGTATCATCCGGCAGGCGCCACGGCCTACGATGTGGGCCAGTCAGTAAACACTGCATCTCGCGCCGAGCGCCGTTTCACAACATCTCGGCGACCACCTTTGCGAGGAAGAGTCAGCGCGGAGATCTGTTCGCCCAGATGGAAATGCAGGGGAACTGTGGACGCTTCTCAGTGTCACAGTTGCAAAGAATCCCTTCTCCTGCAAATGTAAGATGAAGCCTCCTCCGCTCCTCCCTACTAAACGTTCCATCCTGCCACTGCTCCTTTAGTTTCTACTACCGACTCACTGCTGCTTCTCACGGGTAGCACTAAAGCCGTCGGCATACGGGACGAGACAGTTAACGTTGACGTGGCGCTCTACGAGTTTTGCGACGCCACTTCCTGCAATTTAACCTTGAGGAGCCAATTCGTCACGTGAAAGAAAAATTAAGTTCTGCGATGTTTCGGCAACGTGCCACGAAAAGTAGTAAATAGAAAGGAACAATACTCCCTACGTCAGAAGCAGAAAGCAAGACGCCATACTGTATTTGACGTGTTCAATAGAAGCCCATATTCGGTCGGTTTTATGTTATATGTTACACGCTATGAAAATATGCTGTTTCTAAGCAACAGCACACGGAATATCTCGAGAAGTAATCGTTAGTCGTACGATTTGTCGTAAACAATGACGGGAAAGGTCATATTTCCGGTTAAAGAATTTTTGTATTTGGTCATTTTCGCGTTATAAATGGTTCAAATGGCTCCGAGCACTATGGGACATAACTTCTGAGGTCATCAGTCCCGTAGACGTTAGAACTACTTAAACCTAAGTAATCTAAGGACATCACACACATCCATGCTCGAGGCAGGATTCGAACCTGCGACTGTAGCGGTCGCGCGGTTCCAGACTGTAGCGCCTAGAACCGCTCGACCACTCCGGCCGGCTTTGCGTTATAGCTCGCGTATTATGAGAGTAAGCCGTTTTTAGATAACGACCAACAGAAGATTCATGATACAGTGTCGTTATTGTTAGAATTAGTTATAACTAAATGTCAATAACATTTCGTCGATTTAAGCTGTTAGAAGACAGTAAGATAATTCAAGGGCGTTAGGAGCAGCATCTAACCATAGTGTAGTTGGTTATACGGAACCAGAATAAGTCGGTGCGAGGCTCACGTCCTGTTCTGCACAAATTTTTTTCACTTCCGCATGTTGTAAATAAATAATTTCTGTAATATTTGGTATTATGTAAATATAAGTGCGCTTTGTCAGGTGTGAATTGGTTCGATCTGATCAACTTTTATAAGCTCATCATAACGCAGAGCCTTTCACGGCCGGCGTCTACAATAATCAAAACTTCCGGGCTAAGAAGTCGTGATCGAACAGTAGAAATTCTTCCTCCTGTCTCTCGTTGCCAACTGCGGGCAGCGTCTTCTAAGGTGGCCCAACGACTGGCTTTATAAGCTGGCGTCCTTACTGAGTGGACATGTATCTTTCATTTTTGTTGTACTATACATTCACGATATTCATGTATATCAGAGTTAGAAGCCGCGAAGGGTAGCCGCGGGGTCTGAGGCGCTTTGTCACGGTCCGTGCGGCTCCCCTCGTCGGAGGTTCTAGTCCTCCCTCGGGCTTGGGTGTGTGTGTTGTCCTTAGCGTAGATTAGATTAAGTAGTGTGTAAGCTTAGCGACCGATGACCCCAGCAGTTTGGTTCCATAAGACCTTACCACAAATTTCCAAATCCCCAATTTTTCAAAGATAGAACAACATGACTATTATTTGATCAAGAAGGGAAGTATGAGTTTTAATAGAACTAGCGTATGAATTCTATGTGCCTTCATTTTTGTATGGTTTGCGAACCAAGTAAAGGCGACAACTGCCTGTGGAGAGCGCTGAGCGCAAATCACGTTGACGAGCTCGTGCCGCATGCTGACGGCGCTGTCTCGTGACGTTGAATATCCATTCTGCGTACTCATCAACGTTAGATGCCTCGTCCCGTGTGGCGATGACTTATATAACTACGGCGAGACGACCTGTTAGGGGTAGTAGCAATATATTATATACACAAACCTCACTTGCGAATCAGTGTATTAGTGAAAACCGTGTCAGGGTCGCTACAGTGAATCTTGAGTTTAGCCCAAGCATACGGACAGAAGAATGCGACAGGGGACGTTCAGTATGACTAGATACATAGCCTGCGTTCTGAAACAATCCTGACTGCTACTGTGTGCTACAGACACCAGTTTCCTTATTGTACATTGCACCCATTATTCATACCAACGCGTCCTGCAGTTCCTCCTCAGTATTTCCGTCTCCTGGAGTAACTAGGATGCCTCTGCTGACAAGGCAGATGAGCATGTTCGGCCAGGCCTCTCTCTGACAAATAGAAAGAAACTGAGTGCTCCACTCATCGATGGAATTTGAACTACACTCCTGGAAATGGAAAAAAGAACACATTGACACCGGTGTGTCAGACCCACCATGCTTGCTCCGGACACTGCGAGAGGGCTGTACAAGCAATGATCACACGCACGGCACAGCGGACACACCAGGAACCGCGGTGTTGGCCGTCGAATGGCGCTAGCTGCGCAGCATTTGTGCACCGCCGCCGTCAGTGTCAGCCAGTTTGCCGTGGCATACGGAGCTCCATCGCAGTTTTTAACACTGGTAGCATGCCGCGACAGCGTGGACGTGAACCGTATGTGCAGTTGACGGACTTTGAGCGAGGGCGTATAGTGGGCATGCGGGAGGCCGGGTGGACGTACCGCCGAATTGCTCAACACGTGGGGCGTGAGGTCTCCACAGTACATCGATGTTGTCGCCAGTGGTCGGCGGATGGTGCACGTGCCCGTCGACCTGGGACCGGACCGCAGCGACGCACGGATGCACGCCAAGACCGTAGGATCCTACGCAGTGCCGTAGGGGACCGCACCGCCACTTCCCAGCAAATTAGGGACACTGTTGCTCCTGGGGTATCGGCGAGGACCATTCGCAACCGTCTCCATGGAGCTGGGCTACAGTCCCGCACACCGTTAGGCCGTCTTCCGCTCACGCCCCAACATCGTGCAGCCCGCCTCCAGTGGTGTCGCGACAGGCGTGAATGGAGGGACGAATGGAGACGTGTCGTCTTCAGCGATGAGAGTCGCTTCTGCCTTGGTGCCAATGATGGTCGTATGCGTGTTTGGCGCCGTGCAGGTGAGCGCCACAATCAGGACTGCATACGACCGAGGCACACAGGGCCAACACCCGGCATCATGGTGTGGGGAGCGATCTCCTACACTGGCCGTACACCACTGGTGATCGTCGAGGGGACACTGAATAGTGCACGGTACATCCAAACCGTCATCGAACCCATCGTTCTACCATTCCTAGACCGGCAAGGGAACTTGCTGTTCCAACAGGACAATGCACGTCCGCATGTATCCCGTGCCACCCAACGTGCTCTAGAAGGTGTAAGTCAACTACCCTGGCCAGCAAGATCTCCGGATCTGTCCCCCATTGAGCATGTTTGGGACTGGATGAAGCGTCGTCTCACGCGGTCTGCACGTCCAGCACGAACGCTGGTCCAACTGAGGCGCCAGGTGGAAATGGCATGGCAAGCCGTTCCACAGGACTACATCCAGCATCTCTACGATCGTCTCCATGGGAGAATAGCAGCCTGCATTGCTGCGAAAGGTGGATATACACTGTACTAGTGCCGACATTGTGCATGCTCTGTTGCCTGTGTCTATGTGCCTGTGGTTCTGTCAGTGTGATCATGTGATGTATCTGAAAAAGGAATGTGTCAATAAAGTTTCCCCTTCCTGGGACAATGAATTCACGGTGTTCTTATTTCAATATCCAGGAGTGTATGTTATAAGACATCTGCACACAACCGCTGACGAAAAAAACGCCCAAGGAACAGACTGATAGAAAGAAGACAAAAAACTAACAAAAAATGATAAGGTGCGTGTATGGAAACGGTGAGGTCGGGGGTTCGAATCCTGGCCAAACACCGGAAGTTTCTGGTCTGCCTTTACACTGGGCTTCATCTCTCAGTGATGTCAAGATGTGTCAGAAACAACACGTGGTTCGGATTCTACGGTAAACTGTAGGTCTCATTTCCCGAATAGCACTGCTGGGCAGGGTGTAGATAGGTTGCGCGTCCGATTGAAAGCCAAATTTTTGACTCCTCCAGAAAAAAGCGCCATACTATTTTACTTCATCTTTTTACTGCATGTAAACCAAGAAAACTAACGCATTGCTTGCTTAATATGAATTGAAATGGCAGATAAAATATAACGCTCACAGAGTTGTGAAGTGCAAAAGCAACCGCAACGCTTTATGGGTGATGCGGAGGTGACAAATATCTTCTGTGACGTCTAATGGTATTGCCAGGTTTCTCGACACTTTTCCACTCCATCCATCGTCTGTTTGCACTGCTGTATATTCCGTTAAGTGCTGTGATTATGTCGGAAGAAACCAGGGCGCTGTCCTGAATCGCTCCCGCGCACGAAACATCGCCTTCACGCTCAGAACTCAAGAATGCCGCCCGAGAACTACTAATTGTTTTTCTTTCTTCTGCATGAAACTCGCGAACAATGCAGGCCTCCCAGCACGACACTTGTTCAGTTGACTTTTCTTCATGGTTGCTACCTCCTGTGCGTCTTACTGTTATGTAGCCGAGTACTATTGTAAATGGGCACATATTCTACACGCTTCTGCAATTCGCTGTGGTACTCGTACTTCAATGTCGAGATACTCATTTTTCCGTAGCATGCTTCCTTAGGTAAATAGGGCAATTTTGAGAATTCAATGCTACGAACTAATAGCAATACAGATAGAAATACAGCAATATTATAAAACTGATGTGTGTATATATACCTGTAGGTACAGGGTGTCCAGAAAAGGGCTCCCTGATTTCAAAATTAAATATCTCGAAAACAAAGATCGATAGAGGAATGCAGTAAAAGGTATGTTTATTGTGAAAGCTGTAAGAAGTTTATACAGCAGTTTGAAATAATAGTTACAAAAGCTGCTAACAGATGGCGCTGTACGCTGTACAGCTCATATCAGCATACATAAGTAAAATAATCGTATGAAAACAATCTTTGCAAACAATCACATCACAATGTTCACCATTGGCACTACAGAGGTGGCGCAAACGAAGAATGAAATTCGCCATCACATTTCGTAGTGTCTCAACCGAAATGGATTCACATGCCACAGAGATCGCCGATTCAAGCTCGTCCAGCGTGGCGGGATGCTTCGGGTGGACCATGTCTTTCACTGTGCCCCACAAAAATAAGTCACAGGGAGTCAAATCCGGCGAATATGGAGGCCAATCCATGCCTGCACCAGTAAATTTGGGATATTCCAAAGCAATGACTCGATTTCCGAAGTATTCCTCAAGAAAGCGAAACACTTGTTCGGTCCGATGTGGTCGGGCTCCATCTTGCATAAACCATTCAGTACCTGGTCGATCCTCTAACGCTTGCTGTGTGGCGACAAATTGTTTCAAAATTGGAACGTAACGTGCACCAGTGACCGTTTCTCGAATGAAAAAAGGGCCAATAATGCCTCTGCTGCATACTGCAGCCCACACAGTAACTTTAGGTGAATACAGGGGTTTCGCTTCACACCAATATGGCTTTTCCGAACCCCAAAATCGCCAGTTCTGCTTATTCACGTATCCATTCAGGTGGAAGTGTGCTTCATCTGTAAACCAGATGCAGCCAACATTAAATCCTTCACTATCAATCATTGTGAGCATCTGATTAGCAAAGGCAACCCTTTCTTGCACAGTTCGAACGGGTATGGCCTGGTGCGTCTGAATTTTGAATGGAAACATGTGTAGTCTCTTTCTCAGTATTTTCTGCGTGCTGGAACGCTTCAAACCAGTCTCAGATGCAATTCTACGGACGGATGACATTGGATTTCGCTGAATAATTCCAGAAACTGTGGCGATATTTTCTGGCGTAACTGCGGTTTGCTTGCGGCTAACATGCCTCATCAGTTACGCTGCCTGTTCGTTGAAATTTTGCGAAGAGCGTACGAATGGTTTTCGCATCGGGTCCTTTTGGAACATTCAATCGTGCTTGAAAACTTCGCCTTGTTGCCGTAGGAGTCTCTTCTAACCTGTGGTACTCTAGCACCAGAAAAACGCGTTGTTCAATGGAGTACATGGTTTTAATCTCTTCCTTCGGTACGCTAACCTCCTTTCCCGTTTCAATAGTGGAACTGATCGCACTGGGCTTCGGATCACTATTTATACTAGGCATTACGTATGGCGATTACAGCGCCATCTGTTAGCAGCTTTTGTAACTATTATTTCAAACTGCTGTATAAACTTCTTACAGCTTTCACAATAAACATACCGTTTACTGCATTCCTCTATCGATCTTTGTTTTCGACATATTTAATTTTGAAATCAGGGAGTCCTTTTCTGGACACCCTGTATGTTCCACGTATCCTCTTGAAACACTGGGCCGATTTCGATCAGTCTTGGTACACATATCCCTTCCTATCTGGAAAGAATATCTGTGGAACTAAGAACCACCAACTTATCAAAGGGGTGGGATGAATATGAAGCGTAGCTCACGACGCGCGAGTACCTAGACGTTATTCGTCCAGTGTTTGAGAGTGAGAGCACTTAGTGTCTCGCGAAAAACTCTGCGCCAAATTTCAAACCTTAAGCAACTTGTTCTCGGGGAGAACCCCCACAAAATGATGCAAGGAAATAAATTGACCTCTATCTACATTTTCGGTGACCATCCGGTCTGCCGAGCGCTGTCGGCAAACGGGCTGCACTCAGTCCTTGTGAGATAAACTGAGGAGCTACTTGATTGAGAAGTAGCGGCTCCTGTCTCGTAAACTGAGATACTGCCGGGAGAGTGGTGTGCTGACCACACGACCCTCCATATCCGCACCCAGTGACGCCTGTGGCCTGAGGATGACACGGCGGCCGGTCGGTTCCGTTGAGTCTTCATGGCCGGTTCGATCGGAGTTTGATTCAGTTTTATCTACATTTTCGCTCTTCATGCGGTAAAACTGCCACATGACGTTTTAATTTATTTCTTCCTTACTACTATCTGTGCACGCAACATATATCGCAGGCAGTATCCACTTATGCCGCTGAATGTGTCTACAAAATTATATGATTGCACGACACATAGTTCAGAAGATATGACGTCATGACTGAGCTGCGGGTAAACGATACTGCGGGATGAACTTTGTTAAATCTATGTGAAATATTTGTGACATGTGCGTATGAGAGCAAAGGTACGGGTAAAAAGTTCCCCCTAAACCCATGGATTGATTGATTTCAACCAGATTTTGTACACATACTACTGTTGGGGTACGGAGTCTAACATGGAAAGAGAAAGAGGTAGAAACGGATGGAGAGGCAGAGGGTGGAGAATGATTAGGAGATGGGATCAGGTAGTGGTGACAAGAAGATCAACACAGAGTAGGGGAGCGAGAAATGGACAGAAAGGGAAGAGCAGGAGCCAAAGAGAGGAGGGTGAATGAGATGAACAAAGGGGTATGTAGTAAATGGACGGAGAGAGGGGGTAGAGGTGATGCACAGAGAGAGGGGAGTGGAGGACATTGACAGATATAGGGAGGAGGAGGAGGAGCTGTTTGACAGAGAGAGGAGATGGCGGAGATGGATGGAGATGGGGAAGGTAGAAATGACCTAATAGATGACTGAAATCAATACATACCCAGGGAACGCCGGATAATCGGCTAGTTAAATGTGACAAGGTTATGATTCATCAGGTTTTTTCGTCATAAATGAAGGTATAATTTCGGCATCCTGGCGATTTAATTATTATTAAAAATAATTTGAGGTCTTCACTTGTTGTTTTCACCATGTATGTATGTTCTCTGTTTGAGCCTAATCATTGCAGCAACTACCAACGACTATACGAGTCGGAGTTTTATGCACAACATTGGAATCGTCTACCTGAGTCAGGAAATATACCGACTGAAAACATGGATGCATTGTCATAGTGGCGAAAACGTTAATGAAAACTATGTAAAAGGTAATTAATTCCTATAGACAGTATGTTAGTCATTGCCAGATGTGAAAGAAGCGACGAGTGTCAGAAAAAATGCTAGGACAGTAACAGAATTGAACCCAGTATATTTGGATGTGGGGTCTGATACCTATATAGCCACAGAGTCATATCGTAATTGCAAGAGCAGTTGAATATTACGTAGCTGAAAGCGTCATGCAGACGAGATGGCTGCGTTGACTGGTATTGCTGTATCATCGCATGGAGCCGGTGGAAAGCACTGCACGTCATTTGATGGCGACTTTGCTGGGAAACATGTGTGTCACGGTTCGCGTAAGACCATCTTACACGTTTGTCTCCGAGGTAAATTTACTGGCAAATGGTCCGAAAGGACGACAGCCAGTTGACGGCAACCACTGCATGTAACAAAAGGGTCAATGAGAAATGCGACTCCAGTAAGGGCAACAAAGGCACCACCGGGGTAGCAGTGATCGCTAATGCACACTAGTGTGGTGTGTTATAATGGAAGTAGCTGGTTCAAATCTCTGTTTCTGAAGAATATAGTTGTCGCCGCTGCCCGGTCAGCAACGCGGTAAGGAATGGTAGAATACAGTCGACGAACACCAGAATGTGTGCCAGTATCCTGGATTAGATTCTTATCTATTTTATTGCTTGCTTTGGACCCAGATTCTCTATTTATACAGAGATGTCAGAAGCAGTCTGAAAAGCTTACAAGGGTTTCTTTAAAGTCAGTACCGCCATTAGGCTGTTTTTCATTTGCAGTGTTACATTTACAAGATCATGATTTCGGCTTCAAAATGCCATTACCAAGTGTTTTAAGTGTTATACAGTGCCTAAGATGGCATATTGTCGTATTTAAAATACACTATTACACACATTGTCTAAGGGTCGATATTTCTGGTAAATATTTACTATTAAAAACAGTCTTGATCACGATTTATTTATCAAGGTGACCGGTTTCGACCACTACTGTGGTCATCTTCAGACCTACAAGTTGTATACAAAGCTTTAGTTAGAGGTTACATATTTCAGATAAAATAAATAAATTATTTAAGAACACAAGCGTGACAATAGCATTTAAAACTAATAACCCCCTACAGATGAAACTGAAACACACAATTGGAGACTCAAATATATACCAAAAGTCAGGTGTTTACAAAATAATATGTAATGACTGTGAGAAACAGTATATTGGCCAAACTGGCCGTAACTTTCTAACACGTTTGAAAGAACATACTACTGGTACTGCACGTACCAAATCAATATTTGGTCAACATCTTGATGGATACAATCATTCTGAAGGTTGCATTACTAACAATTTGAAAATATTACATACTGTGCCAAAAGGACCACTGCTAAATACTTTAGAAGAAATTGAAATATTTTCACTTCACAAAAGTAATCCATTATCTGTTTTAAACGAACAACTTCAGTTCAAAGACAAACATTTCTTTGAGCTTTTCGATGATCTGCTTTAGAATGTTTCATCTCCTGTCCTTTGTTTTTTAAAATTATTAAGACTTTTAGGAAATATTTTATCTTTACATTGTAATTTTATTTCGCCAAACATCATTTTACGACTGACTATCTGTTTTAGAATTTTTGCTTATATGCTTTTAGACTGCATATTGCTAATTGACATCCTTTTATTTTGATACTATGGCTCATAATTATAATTTTAAATTCCTCCCATTTTCATTATTTTTATTTGTTTGTAAGACTGGCATATAACTTAAGGAATTGTCACATGTAATTTACGTACCAACTTCATACACAATATTTCATATATGCGGACAACTACTTCGTATCGTATTCGTGCAGCATGTAGCATACATGTCAGCTACAGATTATTGCAGCTTACTCATTGAAAATCGTTTCAATAAAGACATGTTGCTGCTCAATAATACATCGTCTGACGTGACAGTCTTCGCCATTCCACTTTCGCAACAACTTCATTGGAAAGAAGCCTGCTGCCACATCTTTGCACTGGCGTTTGTCCACACCATGGCAACCACTAGTTCGACTATCGACTTTACAACAACTTCAGTGGAAAGAAGCCTGCTGCCTCATCTTTGCAACGGCGTCCATGGCAACCAGTGGTTCCAAATGGTTCACTAACAGGCCTTGAGAGGGCAACCCATTTACTGCCAAACCGAAGTTCATATTTCCTACATATTTAAATATTTTTAACGCTTCTTAACTGACAATAGCTGTTTAATAAGCTAAGTTTAGTGTGTATTTATTTTTAATTCTTGACAATGTTCTTTTAACTAAGAAATTTTAAATTGTAATTCGACGTATAATTCATTGGTTAGTAATGACATCATGCAGTCAGAAGTGGGTGGAGCCTCTATTATATATAGTAAGACGTGCACTGTAGTGATTCTCCAACAGAAAGAGGTTCCTACTCAATGGTAATTCATCGTTTTGTAGCTTTATAACTTTATGTATTTTCTTTAATGTATGTAACCCTCTAATTAAAGCTTTGTATACAATTTGTAGGTCTGAAGATGACCACAGTAGTGGTCGAAACCGGTCACCTTGATAACTAAATCGTGATCAAGACTGTTTTTAATAGTAAATATTTGTAAGACATTGGTCACTGCCTTTCCCATAATGTATTCAAAAGTAATTTCTGGTAAAGCCTACTGCCTTGTTTTATCACTTGGTACTCAGTGACTGACTTTAAAGAAATATATTATGACTGTGGCCCCATATTATGAAAAAAGCTTACAAGGGTGTTGCACGTAGGCCAAGCTAAGAAATTACTGTTAGGAAAAAAATCGATACGTTAGTCAATCAGGACGTTGCGCGCGCAAATTCAAGCGGCCCGTCAGATACAATTAGCGTCAGTTGGTCTCATGGCGTAGACGATAGCGCTCGTATTCGATACTTACCACCGAGCCACGTCCAATTTTTGTATCCCTCTGTTGTTCGGATTTAGGAAACCAAATGAAGAACGCGTTTGGCGACACCGTTTCTTGCTAACCAATTGAATTTGCGCGCGCAACGACCTGATTGTATAACTACAGTGCTAATTAACTCGTAAATGGCGCAACGTATCGAACGTTTTTTATTAACAGTTATTTCTCAGCACAGCCTATCCTGCAACATCCATACACATTTTTCAGATTGTTTCACATTCTTTGAAGTCTTTACACATTGTAATTGATAAAAATGTTGTGTCTCAGTATTATAATAATATGGTTAAGTAATGGGATAAGAGAATTGTATGTATAATGTAAGTTCTAAACATCTTCTCTGTCTGTAATCCCAAGACGACGACACTGCTGATGGTGATCTATCCATCGAACGGGAACACTCAGTTCGTCATCGAAGTTCCAGCACTGGGGACCCAATGTATTCTCCTTCAGCATTAAGCCTCATTCCGGAGTACTACGCTTAAAATCTTTTCTGCTCATTCAGATTTAGAATTTCCGTGGCTTCCTTACACAACTCAAGGCAAATCCCGTATCCTTTGAAAAAGACACGATCTATTTCCTTCTTAATCTTTCCCTAAGCAGACGTTATTCTCCGTCCCTGCTGATATCACCGTCAGTGGAACAATAAACCCTAACTTTTCATCCTTCACCAATGACATAAGCACAACAAATCGCATTCAACTTGTATTCTGAGTTCGAATGTGAACCATATCATTCATCTTAGGTTCTCAGTGGTTCTCATTTTGTTGGACAAATGTGCAAGATCCCTAATACATGTATTAGTTAACGAATTAACTTCCGCGGTGAAAATCAGACATTCTTACGTTGCACTCACACAACAAATTACGCTTATTATATAATTCTTTGTTAAATGTTCGATTGTAGTCACGCTTATTTGATTTCATCACTTTCTCAGACGAGAGATCTGGTCTGAGTGGACCTAATTCCTTTACGGCTAACTTCTCCTGCTAATCTGCAAGCACTTAAAACGGATTCAACAGAGTTCACGTTGACACCGCACGGGAATGCCTTTTCCTGTACAGTAAACAACCACCTCCGCCGGCCGGTGTGGCCGAGCGGTTCTAGGCGCTTCAGATCTGTAACCGCGCGACCGCTACGGTCGCAGGTTCGAATCCTGCCTCGGACATGGATGTGTGTGATGTCCTTAGGTTAGTTAGGTTTAAGTAGTTCTAAGTTCTAGGTGACTGATGACCTCAGCAGTTAAGTCCGATAGTGCTCAGAGACATTTGAAGTATTTGAACCAACTACAAATACAAACTGCCGTTTGCGGAAATGATTAATTTCAATTAGTTCTACCTACCAACGAGTAGAATACAAATAAGGCTCTGAGTGCTATAAGCGCCAAAAACACACCGTCTTCTACCGCACATTTAAGTGAATATCAGAGAGACCAGTGAGACAGCTTTTCGTGAAGGTTCGTATGCACACACATATCAAAAAAATTTTTGCATTACCTCGGTTCCCGGAGCTCCTGTAGATAGACGTTGACTGTGGATACTGTATCACAGACACAGTCCCTTTGACTGTTCAGAGATGTCACTAAACCCGCCCAAAGATGTAAACAACCATGCATGAGCAGCGCCTGTTAGACGGAGGGGGTCCGACAGCCGATCATTTCCAGTCATTGTACCACAAAAGAGGTACACGGTTCGAATTGTCTGTACTTCAACCATGCCTAGACGGGCATAACCGCGGTTCGATCGCGTCCGCATTGTCAGTTTGTGCCAAGAAGGACTCTCAACAAGGGAAGTGTCCAGGTGTCTCGGAGTGAACGAAAGCGATGTTTTTCGCACATGGAGGGGATACAGCGAGACAGGAACTGTCGATGACATGGCTCGCTCAGGCCGCCCAAGGGCTACTTCTGCAGTGGATAACCGCTATCTACGCATTATGGCTCGGCGGAACCCTGACAGCAACGCCACCACGTTGAATAATGCTTTTCGTACAACCACAGGATGTCGTGTTACGACTCAAACTGTACGCAATAGGCTGTATGATGCGCAACTTCACTCCTGACGTCCATCTTTGCAACCACGACACCATGCAGCGCGGTACAGATGGGCCCGACAGCACGCCGAATGGACCGCTCAGGATTGGCATCACGTTCTCTTCACCGATGAGTGTCGCATATGCCTTCAACCAGACAATCGTCGGAGACGTGTTTGGAGGCAACCCGGTCAGGCTGAAAGCCTTAGACACACTGTCCAGCGAGTGCAGTAAGGTGGAGGTTCCCTGCTGTTTCGGGATGGCATTATGTGGGGCCGACGTACGCCGCTGGTGGTCATGGAAGGCGCCGTAACGGCTGTACGACACGTGAATGTCATCCTCCGACCTATAGTGCAACCATATCGGCAGCATATTGACGAGGCATTTGTCTTGATGGACGACAATTCTCGCCCCCATCGTGCACATCTTGTGAATGACTTCCTTAAGGATAACGACACTGCTTGACTTGTGTCCAGCATGTTCTCCAGATATGAACCCTATCGAACATGCGTGGGATAGGTTGAAAATGGCTGTTTATGGACGACGTGACCCACCAACCACTCTGAGGGATCTACGCCGAATCGCCGTTGAGGAGTAGGACAATCTGGACCAACAGTGCCTTGATGAACTTGTGACTAGTATGCCACGACGAATATAGGGATGCATCAATGCAAGAGGACGTGCTACTTGGTGTTAGAGGTACTGGTGTGTACAGCAATCTGGACCACCGCCACTGAAGGTCTCGCTGTATGCTGGTACAAAATGCAGTGTGTCGTTTTCATGAACAATAGAAAGGGCGGAAAGGATGCTTATGTTGACCTCTTCTTCAATTTTCTGAACAGGTTCCGCAACTCTCGAAACCAATACGATGCAAAACTTTTTTTGATGTATGTACAATGTGGGTCTACAGCACAGATATACCTGACCCATTGTACTGCCATCTAGTGGCACTGACGTAAACTTGTAGTTGAGTGGTAAGGACTAGCTGTGCAAGTCGTGAACTGTGCACGTTGTTTATCAAACCTGCATGTATTTGGACCATAAGGCAATTACGTTACATCAGTAAGGTGTGCTCTCAACATGCCAAGCTTCACCGAATCTAGAGAAGTAATGTAGCACAGCGCGGTAGATTTATGCCGTGTATTTCAAATTACTGCACCTAAATTACATTTAACAGCATTCAAAGAAAAGTAACCAATAAATCCAGATGGTGTCAAAAGATAGGGTGTTCACGTGATCTTGTGCTCTTACACAACAGCCGCCATTGAATTTAAATATTTTCGTAAATGTTGCATTTTGTACTGCAAGGGAACAGTTTGTTAATCTGTGCATCAGATTATGCTTTCATAGTCAAGGACCGTAGAAAATTATCAAGCAGTCATGTTGCAAAGAGCTTTGTCAAAATTAAGTAAATCTCTTATTCATTTCTGTAATAAAATGATCTGTGATGTGGTTAGAGTTTGATGAGCCTTCTCCGAGAGAAATCAAAGAAACCGCAGTTACGGCAGAAAGAAAGTTGTTTCGTCTGCTCACAGCATACAGCACACGCACAACAAGTACACTACTGGCCATTAAAATTGCTACACCAACAAGAAATGCAGATGATAAACGGGTATTCATTGGACAAATATATTATACTAGAACTGACATGTGATTACATTTTCACGCAATTTGGGTGCATAGATCCTGAGAAATGAGTACCCAGAACAACCACGTCTGGCCGTAATAATGGCCTTGATACGGCTGTGCATTGAGTCAAACACAGCTTGGATTGCGTGTACAGCTACAGCTGCCCATGCAGCTTCAACACGATACCACAGTTCATCAAGAGTAGTGACTGGCGTATTGTGACGAGCCAGTTGCTCGGCCACCATTGACCAGACGTTTTCAATTGGGCAGAGATCTGGAGAATGTACTGGGCAGGGCAGCAGACGAACATTTTCTGTATCCAGAAAGGCCCGTACAGGACCTGCAACATGCGGTCTGCATTATCCTGCTGAAATGTAGGGTTTCGCAGGGATCTAATGAAGGGTAGAGCCACGGGTCGTAACACTTCTGATATGTAGCGTCCACTGCTCAAAGTGCCGTCAATGCGAACAAGAGGTGACCGACACGTGTAACCAATGGCACCCCATACCATCACGCCGGGTGAGACGCCAGTAAGGCGATGACGAATACACGCCTCCAATGTGCGCTCACCGCGATGTCGCCAAACACGGATGCGACCAACATGGTGCTGAAAACAGAACCTGGATTCATTCGAAAAAATGACGATTTGCCATTCGTGCACCCAGGTTCGTCGTTGAGTACACCATCGCAGACGCTCCTGTCTGTGATGCAGCGTCAGGGGTAACCACAGGCACGGTCTCCGAGCTGATAGTCCATGCTGCTGCAAACGTCGTCGAACTGTTCGTGCAGATGGTTGTCGTCATGCAAACGTCCCCATCTGTTGACTGAGGGATCGAGACGTGGCTGCACGATCCGTTACAGCCAGGCGGATAAGATGCCTGTCATCTCGACTGCTAGTGATACGAGGCCGTTGGGATCCAGCACGGCGTTCCGTGTTACCCTCCTGAACCCACCGATTCCATTTTCTGCTAACAGTCATTGGATCTCGACGAATGCGAGCAGCAACGTCGCGATACGATAAACCGCAATCGCGATAGGCCACAATCCGGCCTTTATCAAAGTCGGAAACGTGGCGGTACGCATTTCTCCTCCTTAGACGAGGCATCACAACAACATTTCACCAGGCAACGCCGGTCAACTGCTGTTTGTGTATGAGAAATCGGTTGTAAACTTATTATTTTGCTATCCTTCCTGGTGTTCAGCTTAAGTGGCCAGTACTGTAGATGGGACTGATTTCACCCCAGGTATCCCGAGGCGCTGTTTTCGGGTTGGGGGGTTGGCTGCAGTGCCGGCTGCGGGCTTTTTACGCCTCGGCGTGACATTAGAACGCGGGACGAGCCACGGCCGGGCCATCAGTTTTTGGCGGGCGCTGTGTCGCTGCCGCTGGCGCCGGCGCTATTACGGCGGTAATGCCTCGTGTCGCGTGACTGGCGCGATTTGGGCGCGGCCGGGCAGTCGCCGGCTCCCTCCTGATGGTGATGACCCGCTTCCCAAATAAACCACGCCGTACCTCAAATTGTACTGTGGGAACGCCGCGCCGCTACCCGCTGCGTATGTCAGCCTTGTTTTCCCTGCCGCGTCGTTTCCTTACATGTGACTCAAAGATTAGCATCAGATTTTCAGCTGTGCCGTGTTTCCCAGCTTTGCTCGCTCCTAATTGCGGTTGATCTTCAGAAGAGCGAAAAATAAACTTGTCATCTGCGGCTAAAGGGTATTTAAATTATTATTTTCAGTAATTCTCGGGCTCATAGTACAAGTAGTATAAGTCCTCGCTGAAGCAAACTGAATAAATGACAGCCAAAGTTAAATGACTATTTACAGATTATGTGAGTTTCTACCGAAACATCAGATGGTTTTCCATAATGGGCAGTTAGTCTGGATATACGAGGGTTTGAACTTAAATAGTGCCAACTATTTATTCTCAGACGATACAAAAGAGTTACATGCTTGCACCTGTTACTGTCCTTCAGAGTAGTCACCAGCGTTGTGTAGAACCCGTTGCCAGCGATGTAGAAGGAGTAGTATACCGTTACCAGAGCCTGTTCTGTTGATGTGCGAATGGAGCGGTCTAAAGTTATGGTGATTCTCGTGTACGACTGTGATGGTGTTATCCTAACGCATTATGTTCCTCCACGGCGAAAGAAGTGGCGACATTTTCTGCGCAACCCACCCATCATTTTGCGCGACAATGCGTGGACGCATACAGCGCAAGCTGTGGCTGCTCTATTCGGTCGACGGGACTGGGAAGTACTGTACCATCCACCATACTCCCCGGACTTGTCCTTGTGACTTTTTGATTCCGAAAATGAAGGAACCACTTCGTAGCATTCGCTTCAGAACTGTTCCAGAGATTCGATAGGCAGTCGACCGGTCCATTCGCACTATCAACAGAACAGGCTCTGATAACGGTATACTACGCCTTCCACATCGCTGCGACGGGTTCTACACAACGTTGGTGACTACTGTGAAGGACAGTAACCGGTACAAACATAGAACTCTTTTGTATCGGTTGTGAATAAATAGTTGCCACTATCTAAGTTGGCCGGCCGCGGTGGTCTCGCGGTTCTAGGCGCTCAGTCCGGAACCGGTCGCTACGGTCGCAGGTTCGAATCCTGCCTCGGGCATGGATGTGTTTGATGTCCTTAGGTTAGTTAGGTTTAAGTAGTTCTAAGTTCTTGGGGACTGATGACCACAGATGTTGAGTCCCATAGTGCTCAGAGCCATTTGAACCATTTGAACTATTTAAGTTCCAACCCTCGTAGTTGTAGGTGTGAGATGTAGTGCCTCTGCGTTGTTTCTAATAATGTATTGAAAATACTTATACTCCTTGCGTCTTAAAATATTTAGAGTAAAAAAAAGTACAAGTCGAAAATATTTTGTTTACTGTGCTATAGATGGAAGACTTTTCGGTGACACACATGATAATCGTATTTCGATACGAGCTCATTTTAAAACGAAGATATGTGAGTACTTACTATAACAAGATGGAAAACAATAGGTAACTAGCAAATAAATTAAAATACCAAAACGAATATATATCGGTGTGGCTCCAACACACACGAGAGATCCTGCGTAGTCACTTTCTGCAATCCCCTCACAGTCATTGTCTATTGAATCACATTAATTCCCTTCTGCGGTGTCTCTTAAAGAATATCCTTCCTATGCAACACTCGTGATGCTGTTCTATTGTGTTGACCATTTCCAGTCTTCCTTGTTCCGTTCTTTGACCACGCCCTCTTCTTTCTCTAAATCGTATATTGTAATAAAGCTCATGAGAAAATGAAGGGATGTAGTTCTTCATCTCCTGGAAGTTTCCCCATTTCTCAAATTTTGTTTAAAACTCATCTTGATGCAGCGGCTGCAGAAGAGCTGTTGATGGGGACGATATACACTCCTGGAAATGGAAAAAAGAACACATTGACACCGGTGTGTCAGACCCACCATACTTGCTCCGGACACTGCGAGAGGGCTGTACAAGCAATGATCACACGCTCGGCACAACGGACACACCAGGACCCGCGGTGTTGGCCGTCGAATGGCGCTAGCTACGCAGCATTTGTGCACCGCCGCCGTCAGTGTCAGCCAGTTTGCCGTGGCATACGGAGCTCCATCGCAGTCTTTAACACTGGTAGCATGCCGCGACAGCGTGGACGTGAACCGTATGTGCAGCTGACGGACTTTGAGCGAGGGCGTATAGTGGGCACGCGGGAGGCCGGGTGGACGTACCGCCGAATTGCTCAACACGTGGAGCGTGAGGTCTCCACAGTACATCGATGTTGTCGCCAGTGGTCGGCGGAAGGTGCACGTGCCCGTCGACCTGGGACCGGACCGCAGCGACGCACGGATGCACGCCAAGACCGTAGGATCCTACGCAGTGCCATAGGGGACCGCACCGCCACTTCCCAGCAAATTAGGGACACTGTTGCTCCTGGGGTATCGGCGAGGACCATTCGCAACCGTCTCCATGAAGCTGGGCTACGGTCCCGCACACTGTTAGGCCGTCTTCCGCTCACGCCCCAACATCGTGCAGTCCGCCTCCAGTGGTGTCGCGACAGGCGTGAATGGAGGGACGAATGGAGACGTGTCGTCTTCAGCGATGAGAGTCCCTTCTGTCTTGGTGCCAATGATGGTCGTATGCGTGTTTGGCGCCGTGCAGGTGAGCGCCACAATCAGGACTGCATACGACCGAGGCACACAGGGCCAACACCCGGCATCATGGTGTGGGGAGCGATCTCCTACACTGGCCGTACACCACTGGTGATCGTCGAGGGGACACTGAATAGTGCACGGTACATCCAAACCGTCATCGAACCCATCGTTCTACCATTCCTAGACCGGCAAGGGAACTTGCTGTTCCAACAGGACAATGCACGTCCGCATGTATCCCGTGCCACCCAACGTGCTCTAGAAGGTGTAAGTCAACTACCCTGGCCAGCAAGATCTCCGGATCTGTCCCCCATTGAGCATGTTTGGGACTGGATGAAGCGTCGTCTCACGCGGTCTGCACGTCCAGCACGAACGCTGGTCCAACTGAGGCGCCAGGTGGAAATGGCATGGCAAGCCGTTCCACAGGACTACATCCAGCATCTCTACGATCGTCTCCATGGGAGAATAGCAGCCTGCATTGCTGCGAAAGGTGGATATAAACTGTACTAGTGCCGACATTGTGCATGCTCTGTTGCCTGTGTCTATGTGCCTGTGGTTCTGTCAGTGTGATCATGTGATGTATCTGACCCCAGGAATGTGTCAATAAAGTTTCCCCTTCCTGGGACAATGAATTCACGGTGTTCTTATTTCAATTTCCAGGAGTGTATTAATAAAAATGGTTCAAATGGCTCTGAGCACTCTGGGACTTAACTGCTGTGGTCATCAGTCCCCTAGAACTTAGAACTACTTAAACCTAACTAACCTAAGGACATCACACACATCCATGCCCGAGGCAGGATTCGAACCTGCGACCGTAGCGGTCTCGCGGTTCCAGACTGCAGCGCCTTTAACCGCACGGCCACTTCGGCCGGCTGCCAACATGAGTAACGTAGATGTAAATATCCTCGGAGTAGTGAAGCAACTTAAATCATTTAATAAAAGCAAGTCTTGTGGTCCAGACTGTATACCAATTACGTTCGTTTCAGTGTATGCTGTGCGTTAGCTTCATACTTAACAATCAAATACAACAGTTCGTTCGACGAAATTGCACAGGTCACACCAATATTCAAGAAATATTAATTACATTCCCATGTCATTACCGTCGATATGCAGCAGGATTTTGGAACATATATTGTGTTCGAACATTATGAATTACCTCGAAGAAAACGGTCTATTGACACACAATCAATATGGGTTTAGGAAACATCGTTCTTGTGAAACACAACTAGCTCTCTATTCGCATGAAGTGTTGAGTGCTATTGACAAGGGATTTCAGATCGATTCTGTATTTCTGGTTTTCCGGAAGGCTTTGGAAACTGTACCACACAATCGGCTTGTAATGAAATTGCGTGCTTATGGAATACAGTCTCAGTTATGTGACTAGATTTGTGATTTCCTATCAGAGAGGTCACAGTTCGTAGTAACTGATGGAAAGTCATCGACTAAAACAGAAGTGATTTCAGGCGTTCTCCAACGTAGTGTTATAGGCCCTTTGCTGTTATCTACGAGGGGCGTTCAGAAAGTAAGCTCCGATCGGTCGCGAAATGGAAACGACTATGAAAATCCGATAAAGCTTTGCACAGATGTGTTGGGTAGTGTCTCTAGTATAACCCCAGTTAGCATCACGTCGCTCTTCTCATTTCTGAGCTCGCAGTGAGTGCGTAAAGATGTCTAGAAAATAGTGTCTGCCGCCAAGTACGAGGGCCTGGTGAGAAATTTCGCCTGAAGCTATGCAGCTAACATTACATAACTGTCGTGCTGTTTCTTCTTCAAGACAATTCTCAGCCGCATTCTGCAGGGGCAATGAAGATGCTCCTGCATCGTTTTCAAATGGAAATGTTAGATTACCCACAATACAGTCCGCAATTGTCTCCCCCTGAGTTTCATCTCTGGTCACATGAACCGCTGTCTTTGAAGACAACATTTTGACACAGACAACGAGGTGTAGGCCAGCGTGGAGAATTGGCGGAAAGCACTGGCGGCTGCCTTCTATGATGAGGCTATTGAAAAGTTGGTACAACGCTATGACAAAAGTCTAAGTCAGAACGGCGGCTACGTAGAGAAGTAGCTGAAAGGTGTAGCTAATTGTTACAAGTAAAGCATTTCTGATGTTCACTGTGGTTTCAATTTGGCAATCAATCGGAGCTTACTTTCTGAACAGGCCTCGTATATAACGATTTGGGAGACAATCTGAGCAGCCGTCTTAGGTTGTTAGCAGATGACACCGTCGTTTATCGACTAATAAAGTCATCAGAAGATCAAAACAAATTGCAAAACAATTTAGAAAAGGTATCAGAATGATGCGAAAAGTCTGGAACCGCGCGACCGCTACAGTCGCAGACTGGAATCCTGCCTCGGGCATGGATGTGTGTGATGTCCTTAGGTTAGTTAGGTTTAAGTATTTCTAAGTTCCAGGGGACTGATGACCCCAGAAATTAAGTCCCATGGTGCTCAGAGCCATTTGAACCCTTTTTTTGGTGCGAAAATTGGCAGTTGACCCTAAATAACGAAAATTGGCAGTTGACCATAAATAACGAAAAGTATGAAGCCATTCACATAAGTGCTAGAAGTAATTCGTTAAACTTCGGTTACACGATATATCAGTCTAATCTAAAGGCAGTAAATTCAACTAAATACCTAGGAATTACAATTACGAACAACTTAAATTGGAACGAACACATAGAAAATGTTGTGGGAAAGGCTAACCAAAGACTGCTTTTTATTGGAAGGACACTTAGGAAATGTAACAGATCTACTAAGGAGACAGCCTACACTACGCTTGTCCGTCCTCTTTTAGAATGCCGCTGCGCGGTGTGGGATCCTTACCAGACAGGATTGACGGAGTACGTCGAAAACGTTCAAAGAAGGGCAGCACGTTTTGTATTATCGAGAAGTATTGGAGAGAGCGTCGCTGAAATTATACAGGATTTTGGCTGGAAATCATTAAAAGAAAGGCGTTTCTCGTTGCGACCGAATCTTCTCACGAACTTCCAATCACCAACTTTCTCCCCCGAAAGCGAAAATATTTTGTTGATACCGACCTATGTAGGGAGAAACGATCACCATGATAAAATAAGGGAAATCAGAGCTCGCTGCTTCTTTATTCAAGCAGTTACTCATCTGGCCTTACGAAGTTGAATGGACCCCTTTACAGACCTCCATAGTTCATAAATTCTGGGGAGATACCTGGAATCGAACCTGGGACCTTCCACATCGAAGGCAGCTTCATTAACAGTGCTGCTACGGAAGGGTCACGTAGCAGTTAGTTAGTAGTATACTCTTGCGACTTTTCAGTTTTGAGATATCGAAAATTGATGAGAATGAGAAACGGTACATAACCCCATGAACCAATGATCTTGCCGTTGGTGGGGTGGTTTGTGTGCCTCAGCAATACAGTTAGCCGTAAGTGTAAGTATATTCACAAGGAAGTGTATCTGTTGAGAGGCCAGACAAACGTGTGGTTCCTGAAGAGTGGAGCAGCCTTTTAAGTAGTTGCAGGGGGGACAGTCTGGATGATTGACTGATCTGGCCTTGTAGCATCAATCAAAACGGCCTTGCTGTGCTGGTACTGGGAACGGCTGAAAGCGAGGAGAAACTACAGCCGTAATTTTTCCCGAGGGCATGCAGCTTTACTGTATGGTTAAATGATGATGGCATCCTCTTGGGTAAAATATTCTGGAGGTAAAATAGTGCCCCATTCGGATCTCCGGGAGGGGACTACTCATTAGAATGTCGTCATCAGAAGAAACAAAACTGGCACTCTTCGAATCGGAGCATGGAATTTTAGATCCCTTAATAGGGCAGGCAGGTTAGAAAATTTAAAAAATGAAATGGATAGGTTGAAGTTAGGTATAGTGGGAATTAGTGAAGTTCGCTGGCAGGAGGAACAGGACTTCTGGTCAGATTAATACCGGGTTATAAATACAAAATCAGATAGGAGTAATGCAGGATTAGGTTTAATGGGGATGCTGGTAAGCTACTATGAACTGCGTAATGAACGCACTATCGAAGCCAAGAAGACACGGAATCCACACCTACCACAGTAGTACAAGCTTACATGGCAACTAGCTCCGCAGATGATGAGGAGATTGGATAAGTGTATGATGACATAAAAGAAATTATTCAGGTAGTTAAAGGAGACGAAAATTTAATACTGGTGGGAGACTGGAATTCGATAGTTGGAAAAGAAAGAGAAAGTAAAACAGTAGGTGAATATGAACTGGGACAAAGGAATGAAACAGGCAGTCAACTGGTAGAGTTTTGCAAATGGTTCAAATGGCTCTGAGCACTGTGGGACTTAACTTCTGAGGTCATCAGTCCCCTAGAACTTAGAACTACTTAAACCTAACTAACCTAAGGACATCACACACATCCATGGACGAGGCAGATTCGAACCTGTGACCGTAGCGATCGCGCGGTTCCAGACCGTAGCGCCTAGAACCGCTCGGCCACTCCGGCCGGCTCACTTTGAAAACGTTAAAATTTTTTGAGGTTTTTTAAAATTTCTTGCTTTAGTCATATTTTGTACCAGAACAAGGTATAGACTGGTAATAATAACTTTTCATTCATACAATCTGAGCTCACAACTCAAGAGGCTGTGTTTGGACGCAACAACAATATTCTTTCGTCTCACTTTTAGTTACACTACGCAAGCCACCCAACAGTGTGTGGCGGAGGGCGCTTTACGTGACACTGTCATTACCTCCCTTTCCTGTTCCAGTCGCGTATGGTTCGCGGCAAGAACGACTGCCGGAAAGCCTCCGTGCGCACTCGAATCTCTCTAATTTTACATTCGTGATCTCCTCGGCAGGTATAAGTAGGGGGAAGCAATATATTCGATACCTCATCCAGAGACGCACCCTCTCGAAACCTGGACAGCAAGCTACACCGCGATGCAGAGCGCCTCTCTTGCAGAGTCTGCCACTCGAGTTTGCTAAACATCTCCGTAACGCTGTCACGCTTACCAAATAACGCGCCCCTCTTCTTTGGATCTTCTCTATCTCCTCTGTCAACCCGACCTGGTACGGATCCCACACTGATGAGCAATACTCAAGTATAGGTCGAACGAGTGTTTTGTAAGCCACCTCCTTTGTTGATCGACTACATTTTCAAAGGACTCTCCCAATGAATCTCAACCTGGCACCCGCCTTACCAACAATTAATTTTATATGATCGTTCCACTGAAATCGTTCCTTACCCATCCTCCCAGATATTTTACAGAAGTAACTTCTACCAGTGTTTGTTCCGCTATCATATAATCATACAATAAAGGATCCTTTACTACGCTGAAACTGGTTTTCAGTGTTAACATTCGGTAGTTGGGTGTTGAACCATTTTTACCGTCCCACATCCCTAGGTACTGAGCCGCGGTCACTGTTTGCGGAACTAGCTCGCACGGGCGCTCGACTGCGGGCAGACACTGAGCGCCGGAACGCGGCGCTCCAGTGGCAGTGGGCGGTGTTTTTGCATGTGACGGTACCTTGTAGGACGGACCGGGCTGGGACCTGGGGACTCGCCATGATTCATCTGTCCCGGCTCTAAGCCGATCACCGCGCGCTGCGCCTGCCGCTGCCGCTGCCGCCTTCATTTACATTGCAGATTGGCGGCGCGCGCTCAATGTTTGATGGCCGCCGAAACCCTTCGTTACACCCGCCTAACGCCCCTAATGGAAGATCAAGTGGCCCGCTCTGAATCACTTGTACTTTCTCTCCCTCTCTCTCTCTCTCTCTCTCTCTCTCTCTCTCCCACTCGAGCGACACGGCGGCAGCCGCCGCTAACGAAAATATTTTCGCTCGCCTGGGAGCCGGCGGCGGCCGCGTCAAAACAGCCAGCCACTCCCTGTCTCACTGATCGCTCCCCATATGCGCAGCCGGTACCATTTCCTCTACCAGAAGTCACAGCTAAAGTTTCCTTCTAGCTAACTACTGGTTCAGTTTGAATACTTGTAGGAATTTCAGTGTCCTTTAATGAAATTTGAAATGTTAAGATACGTAATGCAGAAATTGAGACATCCTCGTAAAATCTATTAAATTTGACATTGAGAAATTGGAGAACACTATGTACACTACTGGCAGTTAAAATTGCTAGACCAAGAAGAAATGCAGATGAAAAACCGGTATTCATTGGACAAATGTATTATACTAGAACTGACATCTGATTACATTTGCACGCAGTTTGGGTGCATAGATCCTGAGAAATCAGTACCCAGAACAACCACCTCTGGCCGTAGTAACGGCCTTGATACGCCTGGGCATTGAGTGAAACAGAGCTTGCATGGCGTGTACAGCTACAGCTGCCCATGCAGCTTCAACACGATACCACAGTTCATCAAGAGTAGTGACTGACGTACTGTGACGAGCCAGTTGCTCGGCCACCATTGTCCAGACGTTTTCAACTGGTGAGAGATCTGGAGAACGTGCTGGCCAGGGCAACAGTCGTACATTTTCTGTATCCAGAAAGGCCCGTACAGGACCTTCAACATGCGGTCGTGCATTATCCTGCTGAAATGTAGGGTTTCGCAGGGATCGAATGAAGGGTAGATCCACGGGTCAAAACACATCTGAAATGTAACGTCCACTGTTCAAAGTGCCGTCAATGCGAACAAGAGGTGACCGAGACGTGTGAATGGCACCCCATACCATCACGCCGGGTGATACGCCAGTATGGCGATGACGAATACACGCTTCCAATGTGCGTTCACCGCGATGTCGTCAAACACGGATGCGACCATCACGATGCTGTAAGCAGAACCTGGATTCATCCGAAACAATGACGTTTTGCCATTCGTGCACCAAGGTTCGTCGTTGAGTACACCATCGCAGGCACTCCTGTCTGTGATGCAGCGTCAAGGGTAACCGCAGCCACGGTCTCCGAGCTGATAGTCCATGCTGCTACAAACGTCGACGAACTGTTCTTGCAGATGGTTGTTGTCTTGCAAACGTCCCCATCTGTTGACTCAGGGATCGAGACGTGGCTGCACGATCCGTTACAACCATGCGGATAAGATGACTGTCATCTCGACTGCTAGTGATACGAGGCCGTTGGGATCCAGCACGGCGTTCCGTATTACACTCCTGAACCCACCGATTCCATATTTTGCTAACAGACATTGGATCTCGACGAACGCGAGCAGCAATGTCGCGATACGATAAACCGTAATCGCGATAGTGTACAATCCAACCTTTATCAAAGTCTGAAACGTGATCGGACGCATTTCTCCTCCTTACACGAGGCATCACAACAACATTTCACCAGGCAACGCTGGTCAACTGGTGTTTGTGTATGAGAAATTGGTTGGAAACTTTCCTCATGTCAGCACGTTGTAGCTGTCGCCACCGGCGCCAACCTTGTGTGAATGCTCTGAGAATCTAATCATTTGCATATCACAGCATCTTCTTCCTGTCGGTTAAATGTCGAGTCTGTGGCAAGTCATCTTCGTGGTGTAGCAAGTTTAATGACCAGTAGTGTATTTAAAAAATGATCTTCATTCACAGTTACTTTTGCTCAGATTTACGATAGTTTGCTTGTACGACTCTTACGAGTCACAGTACAGAAAATAATACAAAATTACTATTAAATTGTAAGTAGGCTGTTTAGGTTTTTATGTTGGTAACGCCACGTAGCGCTCTGTATGAAAATCGCTGACTGCGCTGTGTGCAGTCTGTCTCTGGTTGGCATTGTTGGTATATTCACTATTGTAGTGTTGGGCAGTTGGGTGTGAATAGCGCGTAGCGTTGTGCAGTTGGAAGTAAAGCGCCAGCAGTGGTGGATGTGCGGAGAGAGATGGCAAGAGTTTTGAGAGGGGACGATCTGGACGTGTGTCCGTCAGGAAGAGGAAATTTGTAAGACTGGATATCATGAACTGATATTTATATTATGACTTTTGAACAATATTAAGGTAAATACATTGTTTGTTCTCTATCAGAATCCTTCACTTGCTAACTATTCCTACCAGTAGTTAGTGCTTTCAGTAGTTAGAATCTTTCATTTAGCTGGCAGTATTGGCGCTCGCTGTATTTCAGTAGTTTGAGTAACTAAGATTTTTGTGAGGGAAGTGATTCGTGATAGGTAAAGGTTATTGTTAGTCAGGGCCATTCTTTTGTAGGGATTATTGAAAGTTGTGCCAAAAAAAATATTGTGTGTCAGTTTAGTGATGATCAGAATAGGAAAAGAGAGAAATGTCTGAGTACGTTCAGTTTTACTCAGCTGTTTGTAAAAAAATAACGTAAGAGGTTTAGCAGCACAGTAATTTATAATTTTTCTAAGGCGAAGTTTCAAAATACAAAAGGTCATAAAAATATTAAAAAGTTCAAGATGTTGTTGTTGTTGTGGTCTTCATTCCTGAGACTGGTTTGATGCAGCTCTTCATGCTACTCTATCCTGTGCAAGCTTCTTTATCTCCCAGTACCTACTGCAACCTACATCCTTCTGAATCTGCTTAGTGTACTCATCTCTTGGTCTCTCTCTCCGATTTTTACTCTCCACGCTGCCCTCTAATGCTAAATTGGTGATCCCTTAATGCCTCAGAACATGTCCCACCAATCGATCCCTTCTTCTAGTCAAGTTATGCCACAAACTTCTCTTCTCCCCAATCCTATTCAATACCTCCTCATTAGTTATGTGATCTACCCATCTAATCTTCAGCATTCTTCTGTAGCACCACATTTCGAAAGCTTCTATTCTCTTCTTGTCCAAA
This sequence comes from Schistocerca nitens, assembly GCF_023898315.1. NCBI lineage: Eukaryota > Metazoa > Arthropoda > Insecta > Orthoptera > Acrididae > Schistocerca > Schistocerca nitens. The sequence continues at coordinate 1,127,224,132 of NC_064614.1, forward strand.
CTATTTATCGTCCATGTTTCACTTCCATACATGGCTACACTCCATACAAATACTTTCAGAAACGACTTCTTGACACTTAAATCTATACTCGATGTTAACAAATTTCTCTTCTTCAGAAACGCCTTCCTTCCCATTGCCAGTCTACATTTTATATCCTCTCTACTTCGACCATCATCAGTTATTTTGCTCCCCAAATAGCAAAACTCCTTTACTACTTTAAGTGTCTCATTTCCTAATCTAATTCCCTCAGCATCACCCGACTTAATTCGACTACATTCCATTATCCTCGTTTTGCTTTTGTTGATGTTCATCTTATATCCTCCTTTCAAGACACTGTCCATTCCGTTCAACTGCTCTTCCAAGTCCTTTGCTGTCTCTGACAGAATTACAATGTCATCGGCGAACCTCAAAGTTTTTATTTCTTCTCCATGGATTTTAATACCTACTCCGAATTTTTCTTTTGTTTCCTTCACTGCTTGCTCAATATACAGATTAAATAACATCGGGGAGAGGCTACAACCCTGTCTCACTCCCTTCCCAACCACTGCTACCCTGTCATTCCCCTCAACTCTTATAATTGCCATTTGGTTTCTGTACAAATTGTAAATAGCCTTTTGTTCCCTGTATTTTACCCCTGCCACCTTCAGAATCTGAAAGAGAGTATTCCAGTCAACATTGTCACAAGCTTTCTCTAAGCCTACAAATGCTAGAAACGTAGGTTTGCTTTTTCTTAATCTAGCTTCCAAGATAAGTCGTAGGGTCAGTATTGCCTCACGTGTTCCAATATTTCTACGGAATCTACACTGATCTTCCCCGAGGTCGGCTTCTACTAGTTTTTCCATTCGTCTGTAAAGAATTCGCGTTAGTATTTTGCAGCCGTGACTTATTAAACTGATAGTTCGGTAATTTTCACATCTGTCAACATCTGCTTTCTTTGGGATTGGAATTATTATATTCTTCTTGAAGTCTGAGGGTATTTCGCCTGTCTCATACATCTTGCTCACCAGATGGTAGAGTTTTGTCAGGACTGGCTCTCCCAAGGCCGTCAGTAGTTCTAATGAAATGTAGTCTACTCCCGGGGCCTTGTTTCGACTCAGGTCTTTCAGTGCTCTGTCAAACTCTTCACGCAGTATCATATCTCCCATTTCATCTTCATCTACATCTTCTTCCATTTCCATAATATTGTCCTCAAATACATCGCCCTTGTATAGACCCTCTATATACTCCTTCCACCTTTCTGCTTTCCCAACTTTGCTTAGAACTGGGTTTCCATCTGAGCTCTTAGATATAGGAAACAATACCCAGTACCTTCTTACGAAAGTAAGATGTCAAATAGTCGTGTATAGCCCATCGTGGCACCACGTGGCATTTTCTTTTATGTATGGACGACTATTTGACGTGTTACTTTCGAGATAAGAGACTGCTTGTTTTTTTTTTATGCTTATCTTGGACATTTTAACATTTTTATCCTTTTTTAAGTTAAACTTAAGATGGATTTTTAGTCCTTATGGTGAATCATAAGAATCGAAAACGTTTAACTGTCATAAGTTTCAGCTAATTGGATCAAGAAAATGGTTCAAATGGCTCTGAGCACTATAGGACTTAACATCTGAGGTCATCAGTCCCCTAGAACTTATAGCCACTTAAACCTAACTAACGTAAGGACATCACACATATCCATGCCCGAGGCAGGATTCGAACCTGCGACCGTAGCGGTCGCGCGCTTGGATCAAGACAATTGTGAATAATAAACGAATCCCCCGATATGTGGTCGCTGTAGTGTGTGGATGACGAATCTAAAAAGAGCTCAGTGTTAAAATAAAGTTTTCAATTATTTACTGTAATACACTCCCCCCTCTCTCTCCCCCCCTCCCTTGGGTCTCTCTCTCTCTCTCTCCCACCCTCTCTCACCCCCCCCCCCGACCCCCCCCCCCCCATACACAGACAAACTCTTACCAACTAAATAATAATACGTACGATTACACAGAACTGGTGGGACAGCGATACGCACTTACACAGACATAGAAAGTATCGCGTACACAAGGTATAAAAGGGCAGTGCATTGGCTGAGCCGTCATGTGTAGTCAGGTGATTCAAGTGAAAAGATTTCCGACGTGATTATGGCCGCGTGACGCGCGTCAAGAGTATTCCGAGAGTACCAAGTTTCAGGCATTACCACTCCCCATGGACAACGCAAGCGGTCGACCGCCTTCGCATAACGACCAAGAGCAGCGGCGTTGAGTTGTCAGTCCCGCGTGAAATAGCCGCAGAAATCAATGTGGGACGTATGACGAACGTATCCGTTAGAATATTTCGGCGAAATGTCGCGTTAATGTGCTATGGCAGCAGACGATCGGCGCGAGTCCCTTTGCTAACAACACGACATCACCTTCAGCGCCCCTCCTAGGCTCCTGAACAAATCGGTTGGACCCTAAACCGAAGCCTAGTCAGATAAGTCCCGATTTCAGTCGGTAAGAGCTGATTGTATGGTTCGAGTGTGGCGCAGACCTCCCGAAGCTGTAGATCCAAATGGTCAACAAGGCACTGTGCAAGCTGGTGGAGACAGCTTGACACAAGAATTGGACCATCTTAAGGTTGTGTTCAAGCAGAATGGCTATACCGATAAACAGATCCGTCGTGTTTTCCAGTTTGGACCTTCGCCTGAACAACCAGAAGATACCTGCAAATTGGTGGCTTTTCTGCCTTTTGCTGGGAGCATTTCCTCGAAGATAGGAAGAATTCTGAAAAGATATCATATCAAAAGTATTTTTCGTCCGCCAGCCAAGATTAGAGCGCTTCTTGGCTCTGTTAAGGATGACTTGGGTTTGAGGAAGCCCGGTGTGTACAAGATCCCTTGCCACTTTGGGAAGGCTTATATTGGTCAGACAATCCGGACCATTCAGGACCGATGTGTTGAGCACCAGCGGCACACGGTTGCTTCAACCTGAGAAATCTGCAGTGGCGGTGCACTGTCTCACCGAGGGACACAGAATGCTGTATGACGAGACACAAATGGTTGCCCCTGCATCTCGCTATTGGGACTGTGTTTTAAAAGAATCCATAGAGATTCGTTTATCTCACGATCTTATTAATAGAGACAAGGGTTATCTTTTAAGTAAGACTTGGGACCCGGTGTTATCGGACATTAAAAAACAACGGTCTGTGTTTCGATCGTCAGAATAAACATTTTTAAAATTTTTTAATTTTTGATAGCGATATCTCGATTTCGTCTGTTTCCACCACTGGCGGCGCGGTATGTTTATTTGCGCTAGAGGTTACGACACCTTCTCGCGCACGCGTCATGGGCCTTCTGCGGCCTATATAGGGGCCGTCGCTTGCGCTGAGAAGTCAGTTCCGGCGATATCGTGCACCAGCACTATCACCTGAAGATGGCGGCCAGTTGGACCGCGGACATATTGTGTCATGAAGACGTTATGATTCGGCTGCACACCCGAGAAGAATATTATCAATTATTACGCCGGGAAAGCCTTCGTAGTCACAAAGACATTCGTGTTCGTCGATTTGCATCGGACGAAGAGGCGAGCGCCTGGGTACAATCATTGTTTCACAGTCAATCGCAAACATTTTCCAAGAAGGCACTGAGCAAAGGAATTTGTGGCACAACTTGACGAGTGAAGGGATCGGTTATTAGGACACGTTCTGAGGCATCAAGGGATCACCAGTTTAGTACTGGAGGGAAGCGTGGAGGGTAAAAATCGTAGGCGGAGACCAAGAGATGAATACACTAACCAGATTCAAGAGAATGCAAGCTGCAGTAGTTAGTCGGAGATGAAGCGGCTTGCACAGAGGTGCCTCAAACTTGCGTCTTTGGACTGAAGACCACAACAACAACAACAACGAGTTTATTTACTCTGAACGGCCGCCTACAGATGAGATGAGGCTTGGAACCCGCAGCTAGTTGTATTTCAAAGTACACTGCTTAAAAAGAAAGCTTTATTTGTAACTATTATTATAGCTAAATAGAATTTCAAAAGCTTTTTGACTGCTATATTATTTAATATATGAAACAATAAGTTTAAAGATGCACTTTAGAGAATGGTGACTTGCAAATTTAGGAAAGCGCTTCTGAGACTTGTGCAAGTTCATTGCTCACAGAAAAAGCTAACCTGCAGCTTAGATGATAATTAGAGCTTCTCTGAAGACACATGTCCACGAAGAGTTACAGACTTTTTTTTAAAGACTTTTCGATGTTTCACAAAAATTCTCATCTGCATCATCACTGCCTAGGTGACAACTGCTAAACAGTTAGCAGATAATCTAGGGACTCGCTCGAACAAGCAAATGTAAAACGTCGGAGAGAGTTGTCTCCGTCTCCCCTCCTCTCCAAAGTTTAAAATAAGAGCAGTCTGCATGCAGAGTCTTTGGCTTACCATTCATTAACATTATCAGAGGATTCTGCAATCCTCTTATAGACCAGACAAGGTTAAAACTTAGGGATATGCATAAACCGTGTTTTTCCTCGACTGAAAGTTCGGCAGGATTTTATGTTAATACGTACAACTTGAAAGATGGCAGAGGAAATTTAATCTCGAGGCAACTCGACTTCCTCTACTGCACCAGTTGTTTTTGTCTCAGTCTATGAGTGAATAATGCATTATTGTAGGACTCAAGGACCCAGGGCTGATGCTCAATTAATAAGTCAATTTGGTTCTCTAGTAGCGCATCATTAACCATCAACGCTTAGTGGATCACTTTCTTTTATCTCGGAAATTATTCATGGCTATACATTTTCTAACCGTAACTGCATTCCTATGACTCAGGTCATTTCTCTGTGCTGAGTTGAAAAAAATAATGCTTGTGATAGTTATTGAATAGAGATCGTCACTAAAGATTGAAGGGAAGTACTGTCAATTTGTAGAAACTACTCTCTGTTTAGAACTTCTTCTGTACTGAAGTTGTTTCTTTTATACCAAGTAGACTAATGCGACAGATTCCATCAAAGGGCAGTAACAGTTTTAAAACGTCTCTTACAGTGTTACAGATTGTTTAATTTAGAGTAAGAACTTTATTTAAGTTATTGTGTAGTTTGTTTGCGAGAAACTGTTATTTTGATTAGTGACGTTTAATTTATCGTTCAGTACAGAGGACTGATTGGAAGTAAAAGATTATTCTTAAAGTAATGATGAATTAATTAATATATATATTAAATCATTAACTCCCTCATGAATATTTGTCAAAAGAGACTTTAGTAGCAGAAACAACCTTTACGCACAAAATGCAAGTTACGTATTATGATGAAAGTAGCTGTTTTCATTTTTAAACGTCCTCATTTTGTTAAAAAGAGTTCAGACAGATAAGTAGAGTGATCCCAACTCCAAAGAATCTGCATTCTGGAAGAGGCACAATTTAAATGAGTGTTCTGTTAACGTATTTTTGTGTTTGAACCTAGTCTTCTCCCAGCAGTAGTTTTAGTCATAGCGAATATTAACTGATGAATGACGACGTAAGTATTTTGTTTTTTGTTTAGGAAAACGAAATAGGACTGCTCTCGACAAAATAGGCACTTGTTGCTGATGATTCGTACGAAACTGCCGTCTTTCTTCTACCTCCATCAGTCAGGTGATTTTTCACACTAATTTTCAGTTACTGCAAGAGTAAGGCTTGTTTGTTGTTGAATAAAATAATTTCGCGTATTAGGTCACGCCATTATAAAAAGTTAAAGTAACTAAATTGAAAGTCTTCGTACATCCATATTTAAATTGGATGATGGTGGGACATCAGCTGGTATAATTTTTATTAAAAATGAAACTCCTCCAGCTGTACTCAAGATTTCATATTTATCTGGCTACTAGTTTCGACATTGCGTCAACGCCATCTTCAGGCCCGTACACTTTGATGATATCAATTGTGTGTGGCTGAGTTCTAGAAGTCCGCGGTGAGGCCAATACGTGCTCCACATGGATGGCCGGCGAATTACTGGTCGAAGCGTCAGAAATTTAGCTCCTTTAGTGATTTATAATGACGCAGCCTATTCCCCTAAATTATTTTATTGAAAATGACACCGGTTGTGGAATCCTACGATCTTGTTTGCTTGCTTACGAAAGAACCAAATAAGAAGTACACAGTCTTTCTAGAAATTAATGAGCTAATATCCAACAAACAAGTAATTCTAAAACGGCGTAAATGTGGATTTTCAATCCTGGACCATCGAGGACAACATAGGTGTTGTCATCTACTGCACAGTTGGGTCATCCCTGCGTTTGTGAAATTTGCCAGCTTTATTTCGACATGCGGATACAAGCGTATCAGATCTGATCAAGAACGCCACGTGATGCAGATCTGTATAAGACTAACTGGTGAAAACCAATACAAAATTAACTCACCGGACGCCATATTTGTCATCCCTTTGCTAGAGCACACTGATCGCTTTGCAGCGCTGCAGACGGTAACGGGTCACGTGACCATCAACTGATGACGCAATCATGACAGTGAAGTGGTGTGCATGTACCAGCCGGCTGTGTGGAATCAGCGAAGAGTGTTGGGTCGCCGTGGGGACGAGACAGGATTACAGAAAGGAGCTAGCCTTCATAGACGTACTGATGGCGACATTGCGAATGAAGTGCCCGATTTTTTTTTTTAAAGCGGAATGTTCAATGTCTGTACAAGTCATGGTATACCACGAGCAGTCGTCTAACATGGCGTAAGAACAATGGTCGCAAGTATAACCTCCAACGACAGGTGTCGAAGACGAGTGTCACGCCTTCTTAGTTATACTAGATTTCAAATCCGGCACGAGTTTCTGCTATCAGTGAATGTAGGTACGTCTCTACCAGCTTCCGCGCTAACACTGCGAAGGGAACTGCTCAAAAATGGTTCAAATGTCTCTGATCTGAGGTCATCAGTCCCCTAGACTTATAAGTACTTAAATCTAACTACCCTAAGGACATTACACACATCCATGCCCGAGGCAGGATTCGAACCTGCGACCGCAGCAGCAGCACGGTTCCGGACTGAAGCGCCTAGAACCGCTCGGCCACAACGGCCGGTGGCCAATATCCACACAATTTGGACCCCTACTGGATCTAGCGATCAAAGAGTGGCCTCATCTACCTCTACATCTATATGATTATTCTGGAAAGTACAACACATCTCTTTTCCTTTGTTACCCTGAAAAATAGAAAAAAATTAGAATGTGTCTGCCAAGTTCAATTTAAACGACTAGTATTATTTTTTAAAAAGTAAGCTTCACCCAATTTGCATAACATAGCGCCATATTAAAAAATGTTGCTATTAATAAATAAAATATTGCTTGTTGAGAGAAATCCATACTTTTCACGTTAATTACGTAAAAATGGCACCATGTTCAATTATATTGTCAATACTATAGCATCTTCATGTCTACAAGTACCTGACCTTCACTTGAATTGGTGCCAAGTGCCCGGTAAAGGGTTCATTAAATCACCTTTATGCTACTTCTCTACCGTTACGTTCTCGAAAGGTCCGCGGGAAGAACGAACACCTTTCTGTGCGACCTCTGATTTCTCTTATTTCATTATGATGATAATTTCTCCCAATGTAGGCGGGCTTACTTCTCTACCGTTACGTTCTCGAAAGGTGCGCGGGAAGAACGAACACCTTTCTGTGCGACCTCTGATTTCTCTTATTTCATTATGATGATAATTTCTCCCAATGTAGGCGGGCGTCAATAAAATATTTTGCACGCTGAGGAGAAAGTCGCTGATTGGAATTTCATGAGCAGGTCCTGCCGCAGCGAAACACGCCTTTGTTTTTATAATAGTCACCCCAATTCGTGTATCATATGCGTGGCGCTGTCTCCCCTGTTTCGCGATAATACAAAACGAGCTGCCCTTCCTTGAACTTTTTCGATGTCCTCCGCCAATCCTGCCTGATGCGAATCCGACACCACACAGAAATACTCCAGAAGAGAGGGGACAAGCGTAGTGTAATCAATGCCTGTTACATTTTCAAAGTGTTCTGCCTATAAATCGCAGTCTCTGGTTTGCTTTCCCTACATCATTATCTATGTGATCGCTCTAGTTTAAGTTATTCGAAACTGTAATCCTTAAGTATTTATTTGAGTTTACAGCCTTCACGTTTGTGTGATTTACCGTGTAGCTGAAATTTAGAAGATTATTTTTAGTGTTCATGGGGATGACTTCGCACTTTTCTTTATTTAGAGTCAATTGACACTTTTCGCACCATAGAGATCTTGTATAAATCACTTCGCAATTTGTTTTGATAATCTGATGACTTGACATGACACTAAATGACAGCATCATCTGTAAACAATCTAGGGCTGCTCAGATGTCCCCTAAATGATTTATGTACATCAAGAACAACAGAGGGCCTATGAAATTTCCTTGGGGAACGCCAGATATTACTTCCGTTTTACTCGATGACTTCCCGTGAGTTGCTACGACCTGTGAGGTTTTTGACAGGAAATCACGCATCCAGTCACACGGTTGAGACGATACTCCATAGACACACAATTTAATTAGAAGTCGCTTGCTAGGAACGCTGTCAAAAGCCCTCTGGAAATCTAAATATATGGAATCAGTGTGATGTCCCCCGGACAAACTTGTGCACTCCTTTTTGCTTCGCAGTAGTTCAAGGTTTCCTCGCGTAGTACAGTGGCTTCCAGAAACAGCACACGTCGACCTACCCCCACCCCCGCTCCCCTCCCTCCCGCAGACTCCGTACTGACTACGTCTGCGATCCTCCACGCGCGGCAGGCGTGCTCTTGATTTCGGCAGGTCGTGCACTGTGGCCCCAGCTATCTGCTATCTGGCGTTCACCCGCACGGCCTTGGCTATTTCGCTGGAGTTTTCGCAACTCGATCCGCCCGTTGTTTACCACAAGTCATTCCTTCTGCCGCTGCCAGGAAAGCCACATCATTCTGGCGCGAAGTATCCGGAGGATGAGGCGAAATGGGGTCACGATGGATAGGGATATCTGTGGCGATATCCTGCAAAACAGCTGATGTGGTTTGTCCATGTGAATAGGATGAATGAAGATAGGTACCAAATACGATAGGCATCATACAGCGGGAGAAAAGGGGTCACACAAAACGCAACTGGCATAAAGATGTAGAGGAGGCAGTGCAAGCAACGAATATGAACACTGAGGTAAATCAAGTCGCAACAAGATGACGACTGGCGGCGGAAAAGCGGGTCCTGGCGGTATGCAAGATGAAAAAGCCTAGACTAGCCTACGTTATTTTAAAATTATCATCGAAAAATTCAATAATAATCCTTTTAAAAAGAGCTACGTTTAATTAATCTTCGTTCCGACGTAAAACAGGCAATTTGTGGATATCACCGACATATCTAAAGGAAATTAGTGCAAATAAACGACGAAGTCAGGGAAATAATTGATGAGATTTTGTATTTAGAGTAGTTCAACCCAGTGTTTGTACTGTCAGCAAGAAATAAACCGAATCGAGACATGATAATTAAAAATCCCCGTGTGACGTAGATACTACGGCACCAAGGTACGGTGATGTCGTTGGTGTCGCCATGTCATACCGTCGTCTCCTTCTCGTTTGTGAGGCTCTCCATCTGTATCCCACTCCTTTGTGACGAGATGCGTTATTTTGTGGATAAAATCTCCCATCGGTAAAAGTTTGTATTCTCCTCTGTCATCGTATCCGGGCTTTCTGCGCAAGATCATCGCTTATTTAACTGCCTGGTATGGTGCCGTGCTATTTTACCCAAAAAATTGCGAATTGTCTGTGTAATCTGCCGACACTTACAGACCTCTGTCAGGTAGGCTTTATGACGATATGAGTGTTCCACCCTTGTGTTTTTAAGCAACGAAATTGCAAGTGGAAGAGAGAAACATGACATGTTTGTCTGTTAAGCGTGTAGTCCTCTCTGAAAAATTCAAAACATGGATTTTTTTGTTGTTGCTTAAAACGTTCCCTAGGGCGTCTCCTTCAGTGTAGTGATGATTGCAAGTTAGTCAGAAAGTCGGTTATCGAGTTACAAAGCGATTTCTGAAAAAATGTCTCCGAAATAGTTCAGAGCGGGAAAAAATAGTGACATCGCGGCCAGTGCGACAGTATGTAATTTCAATGACGACCGAACAAGCGTTACGGAAGTTATGAACGTGCTCGAATTTAAGGTCCAACCGACCTGTTACAACTTCTGCACAAAAATGACGGAAAGGCTGTCCAGGTATCATAGCAAAGAATGATAGAAGCTGCCACCACGGCCATGAAGAAGATTGAGGAGGACCTCCTTTTGAATTACCGTACCTACATCTACGTACTTAGGTTGGAATTTAAATAGTGGCAACACTGCTGTGGAGACACTAAGCAATCTAATCTACTATTGGTGCTGATGGCACACTTTATTGACATACCTACATTACCTCCGAGCAAATAGACTCGCCCGTTCCACGTCACCGGCGTGCGCACAATCGAGGCAAACACAGCCACTTGCGAGCGAGCGGTCTAACGTAACGGTGTCACTATGTTTTAGAAATAGGAACTACGGAGTTGGATCAAGATTGAATGTGCCAGAGGTCGTACAGCACGACAGTGTCATCGAGGTCTTCAAAAGGCGTGCGGGGAATCGGCATTGTCATACAGAACAGTGGCACGTTGGGTAAAAGCCTTCAACGAAGGTCGACAAACTGTGGCAGACATGCATCGGGCAGGTCGTCCTAGCGTCTCTGAAGAAGAAAATGGGTCAAATGGCTCTGAGCACTACGGGACTCAACATCTTAGGTCATAAGTCCCCTAGAACTTAGAACTACTTAAACCCAACTAATCTAAGGACATCATACACACCCATGCCCGAGGCAGGATTCGAACCTGTGACCGTAGCAGTCCCGCGGTTCCGGACTGCAGCGCCAGAACCGCTAGACCACCGCGGCCGCCCTCTGAAGAAGACGTGCTTGCTGTTGCCGCGTTAGTGGACAATGATCGACGCCATACGATTCGTGAGTTCGTCCACGAAACCGAATTAGCGCATATGACTGTGCTTCGCATCCTGAAGGAACGCCTGGGCATGCGAAAAATTGCATCACGGTGGGTTCCGCATGACTTGACGGAAATGCAGAAATGGATGCGTTACGACGCTATTCAGACGCACTTGGAGCGAGCGCTATGGGCGGGAAGGAGAGGCTTTCTTACACCGTATCGTAACACTGGATGAGACATGGGCCACATGGTACGAGCCAAAACTGAAACGGCAGTCCAACGAATGGCGTCGTTATGGGTCGCCGCGAAAGCCGAAAGTGCGTCAAAGCCCCAGTATGATGAAAGTTATGGTGATTCTCGTGTACGACTGAGATGGTGTTAACCTAACGCATTACGTTTCTCCGCGGCAGACCGTCATTGCACAGTACTACTGTTCGTTTTTGAAGCATCACTTGCGACCAGATTTGCGAAAGAAGCGGTGACACGTTCTGCGCAACCCACCCACCATTTTGCACGATAATGTGCGGACGCATACAGCGCAAGCTGTGACTGTTCTGTTCGGTCGATGGGACTGCGAAGTACTGTACCATCCACCATACTCCCCGAACTTAAGTCCTTGTGACTCTGATTTGATTACGAAGATGAAGGCACGACTTCGCGGCATTCGCTTCAGAACTGTTCCAGAGATTCGACAGGCAGTAGACTGCTCCATTCGCACCATCAAAATAACAGGCTCTGTTAACGGTATACTACGCCTTCCACATGGCTGGCAACGGGTTCTACACAACGCTGGTGATTACTTTGAAGAACAGTAACAGGTGCAAACATGTAACTCTTTTGTATCGGTTGTGAATAAGTAGTTGCCACTATTTAAGTTCCAACCCTCGCACATACTCCGCCAACTTCAGTACGGTACGTGGTGGAGGGTACGTTGTACCGCTACTAGTCACTTTCTTTCCTGTTCGACTTGCAAATAGAGAGAGGGAAAAATGAGTATCTAAAAGCCTGCTTACGAGCCCTAAAATCTCGCATCTTCTGTTAATGGTCCTTAGGCAAAATGCACTTTGGTACCTCCGTTAGAATCGCTCTGCAACTGGCTTCAATTGCCGGTTCTCTAAATTCACACGATAGTGCCTTGAGGAAAGAGCCGCGTCTTCCCTCCAGGGATTCCGAATGGTTCAAATGGCTCTGATCACTATGGGACTTAACATCTGAGATCATCAGTCCCATAGAACTTAGAACTACTTAAACCTAACTAACCTAAGGACGACACACATCCATGCCCGAGGCAGGATTCGAACCTGCGACCGTAGCGGTCGCGCGGTTCCAGACTGAAGCGCCTAGAACCGCTCGGCCACTCCGGCCGGCAGGGATTCCGATTTGAGCTCACGAAGCATCTCCGTAACACTTGCGTGACGATCGAACCTACCGGTAACATATCTAGCAGTACGCCTCTGAATTGCTTCGATGTCTCCTTTTAATCCGACCTGGCGGGGATCCAAAACACTACAGTACTGAAGAACGTGTCGCACTAGCTTTCTATACTGCGTCTCCTATGTTGATCAGCTAACTCTGTTACTACTGCTACCAACCTGACGTGCTCATTCCATATCATATCGCTCTCCAACGTTACGTGGCTGTGTGGAGCTGCACCCTACAAACACCTCAGAAGTTAAGTTCCATAGTGCTCAGAGCCATTTGAACCATTTTGAACAAACACTGTATTCGAACGTTACGAGACTGTTTTTCCAGCACAACCGCTCCTTCAACTACAAAAAATGTGACCAAATCTTTAAACGCGTTTCCCTCGGAACCGTATTTTTCAAATGGGCAGGGAACATGACTTGAGAACGGTATGTACGATTCAGATCGGAAGTTGATGCTGGCATTCTAAACTGAATTCTGTATTAACATACGTAGCCATTTTGCGGTAACTTCAGAAGTCTGTTTGCCGTGCACGCTTTTGTCTCAGTTTTGTGGTCAACGATAATGGCGTTTGTTTCAACACGTCAGCATTTTGTTGGAACTTAATATTTTTCAATTATTCTATGTATGCTGATTAAAAATATAGTGGAAATTACTTATAAAAAATTATTTTGTTACAGGTCCAGTAGGAGCAATTCCCGGCGATGACCAATGTTCCGGTTGCAAGGCGTCCTTCCTCCTAGTGCAGCGGTTACTGGGAGCGGCCGATGTGGACATAAAAATGACTGCTGAAAGACAGAAGTGTAAGGAATAAAACTGCATCATCAGATTTAGCATTACTTTTTATTTTAATTGAAAAAATCACGAAAGTCAGCTACACTCCTGGAATTGGAAAAAAGAACACATTGACACCGGTGTGTCAGACCCACCATGCTTGCTCCGGACACTGCGAGAGGGCTGTACAAGCAATGATCACACGCACGGCACAGCGGACACACCAGGAACCGCGGTGTTGGCCGTCGAATGGCGCTAGCTGCGCAGCATTTGTGCACCGCCGCCGTCAGTGTCAGCCAGTTTGCCGTGGCATACGGAGCTCCATCGCAGTCTTTAACACTGGTAGCATGCCGCGACAGCGTGGACGTGAACCGTATGTGCAGTTGACGGACTTTGAGCGAGGGCGTATACTGGGCATGCGGGAGGCCGGGTGGACGTACCGCCGAATTGCTCAACACGTGGGGCGTGAGGTCTCCACAGTACATCAATGTTGTCGCCAGTGGTCGGCGGAAGGTGCACGTGCCCGTCGACCTGGGACCGGACCGCAGCGACGCACGGATGCACGCCAAGACCGTAGGATCCTACGCAGTGCCGTAGGGGACCGCACCGCCACTTCCCAGCAAATTAGGGACACTGTTGCTCCTGGGGTATCGGCGAGGACCATTCGCAACCGTCTCCATGAAGATGCGCTACGGTCCCGCACACCGTTAGGCCGTCTTCCGCTCACGCCCCAACATCGTGCAGCCCGCCTCCAGTGGTGTCGCGACAGGCGTGAATGGAGGGACGAATGGAGACGTGTCGTCTTCAGCGATGAGAGTCGCTTCTGCCTTGGTGCCAATGATGGTCGTATGCGTGTTTGGCGCCGTGCAGGTGGGCGCCACAATCAGGACTGCATACGACCGAGGCACACAGGGCCAACACCCGGCATCATGGTGTGGAGAGCGATCTCCTACACTGGCCGTACACCACTGGTGATCGTCGAGGGGACACTGAATAGTGCACGGTACATCCAAACCGTCATCGAACCCATCGTTCTACCATTCCTAGACCGGCAAGGGAACTTGCTGTTCCAACAGGACAATGCACGTCCGCATGTATCCCGTGCCACCCAACGTGCTCTAGAAGGTGTAAGTCAACTACCCTGGCCAGCAAGATCTCCGGATCTGTCCCCCATTGAGCATGTTTGGGACTGGATGAAGCGTCGTCTCACGCGGTCTGCACGTCCAGCACGAACGCTGGTCCAACTGAGGCGCCAGGTGGAAATGGCATGGCAAGCCGTTCCACAGGACTACATCCAGCATCTCTACGATCGTCTCCATGGGAGAATAGCAGCCTGCATTGCCGACATTGTGCATGCTCTGTTGCCTGTGTCTATGTGCCTGTGGTTCTGTCAGTGTGATCATGTGATGTATCTGAACCAGGAATGTGTCAATAAAGTTTCCCCTTCCTGGGACAATGAATTCACGGTGTTCTTATTTCAATTTCCAGGAGTGTATTTTTCGTGCGTTCAGAGAGAGTTGCCTAATTAATACGTGGACATACTTTGTTAACTTCCAAAATAGTACTAATTCCTGCAGTCATAATAGTCGTGTCATGATTCAATCTGTATTTGACTTCTTACCGTCACTTTCGGTCCCTGAATACACATCGTCGTTCTTTGACCCGTCCGTATATATTGTTCTAGCTTGTGAAAATGGCAGTCCATCTGCCCCATCTGCCTGCTATACATCTGCAGAAGCAAACAGATGTCCTTGCACAAGATATGATGTGTACACTTTGAAATTACAGCAGCAATCAGAAAGATAAAAACTGCAAATTCAAAACAACAGCTCTTGTGCAGGGATATCTGTTTGGTTCTGTAGATCTTTATCAGTTCAGATTGCGCAAAAATTATATGGACTGGTGTGTTGATGAGCTGAGACAAGTGATTATTATTTGATCTTTTATACTGTGATGATGGTGTAAACCGTTGGTTGTAATAAAAGTACGTAACAGCTGTTGGCAATTACCTTCAAAAATGTTTAGGTTTCTTATTGCAGGAACAGAATAAAAAGGAGACACTTTTACAAAGAGAGATCCTAATGCGAAAAAAGGTAGCTGCATTTCGTTTGTTTGCTTTCGACTACAGTAATAAAATTCTTTGACAGTTTCCTAATAATACTAATACTTCACACTAGTAAACTGGGCCTTTGAATGAAAATTATCTAGACTGTATGAAGTCTTTACGCCTTCGCCAGAGCTTTCCTCGAGGTCCAAGCAAGCCGCAGTGGCGAACTATGTTGACCCCACAGTGGTCGTATTCGCTAGCTAGACGCCTGATAAGACGTTTTTATGGCGCACAGATAATCTGAGAGACCAAAGGCGCGCCGTTGTATGTACGGTCGAGAGCTTTGCGCCGGATAGCATTGGGAACTACCCACTGGATGCGTGGCAGTCCTCCCTGGCGTGGATCCATAACCTGAAGGACTGGTGTTCAAAACCTCGTCAGATTCCTTTTGTTACACTCTTTGCGGTATCCTTAAATGATTTCAAACGAGAGACTAATACTTCCTTCCTCAAGCGTGAACAACTGAGTTAATATCCTATCTCTGTTGACTTAGATGTAGATCGGAAACTAAAACTGTCTTCCGTTCCACGATGGATAGTTTTGGACATGGCACACCGAACATTTAGTCGCTTATCTTGCAGTTGCGCGATACGATTAGTTTATTGAAAAGACGTTATAAGATGAAGATAAATAAACTTAAAACAAGGTAATCAAGAATAATCGAATTATATCGGATGATGCTCAGGGGATTAGATTTGGAAATGAGAAAGTGCGAGATGTGCACGACTTTTGGCAAAGTAACTGGCTATGGAAGAAGTAATATTTGTGATAATGTGCCGGCCGGTGTGGCCGTGCGGTTCTAAGCACTTCAGTTTGGAACCGCGTCACCGCTACGGTCGCAGGTTCGAATCCTGCCTCGGGCATGGATGTGTGTGATGTCCTTAGGTTAGTTAGGTTTAAGTAGTTCTAAGTTCTAGGGGACTGATAACCTCAGAAGTTAAGTCCCATAGTGCTCAGAGCCATTTGAACCATTTTTTGTGATAATGTCTCATGGGACCAAACTGCTGAAGTCATCGGTCCCTAAGGTTACACACTACTTAATCTAACTTAAACTAACTTACGCTAAGGACAACACACAAACGCATACCCGAGGGAGGACTCGAACCTCCGACGGTGGAAGCCACGCGGACCGTGACAAGACGCCTTAGACCACGCGGTTATATCGCGCGGCTGTAAGAAGTAAATAGCTGGCAACAGCAAGACACGTCTTCCTCAAAATGAGAAATATGTTAACTCTGGATATAAATTTAGTTATTAGTAGTTCTGTTTTGAACGTCTTTGTTTGGAGTGTAGCGGTAAACAGCACAGACAATACAAGTAATTGATGAAGACTACGTGAACCGAATAGGTGTGAAGGCGGGGAGAGGGGGGGGGGGGGAAAGATCACTAGAGCATAACTTGATTAAAAGAAGGAGTAGGTTGACAGGCCACTTCCTAACGCACCAAGGAATGGTTAATATACACACATCAAAAAGAGTTTTGCATCATCCCGGTTCCCAAAACTCTTGAAGATAGACGTTGACTCTGGATATTGTATGACAGACACAGTCCATTTGACTGTTCAGAGATGTCACTAAACCCGCCCAAAGATGCAAACAACCATGCGTGAGCAGCGCCTACTACACGGAGGGGGTCTGACAGCCAATCAGTTCCAGTCATTCCTCCAGCAAGGAGGTACACGGATCGTGTTCAAATGTGTGTGAAATCTTATGGGACTTAACTGCTAAGGTCATCAGTCCCTAAGCTTACACACTTCTTAACCTAAATTATCCTAAGTCCTGCCCAAGGCAGGACTCGAACCTCCGCCGGGACCAGCCGCACAGTCCATGACTGCAGCGCCCTAGACCGCTTGGCTAACCCCGCGAGGCACGGATCGTCTTGTCTGTAGTTCAACCATGCCTAGACGGTCAATACCGCTGTTTGATCGCGTCAGTGTGCCAAGAAGGGCTCTCAACAAGGGAAGTGTCCAGGCGTCTCGGAGTCAACCAAAGCGATGTTGTTCGGACATGGAGGAGATCAGAGAGACAGGAACTGTCGATGACATGCCTCGCTCAGGCCGCCCAATGGCTACTACTGCAGTGGATGACCCCACCTAGGATTATGGCTCGGAGGAACCCTGACAGCAACGCCACCATGTTGAATAATGCTTTTCGTGCAGTCACAAGATATCGTGTTACGACTCACAAGGAGAGGCCACGACTTTGGGATCACAGATTTACTTCAAATTTTGTACACGTTTAATAGCCCATTAAAACAACACTATGTGCAAGTAGTAAAGAACAGTACTCTGACAGTTCTGAGAAAATCGCAAGAGAAGTTTTACGCATCTATTATGTAACTCATGTACCTGTGCGAAGGTGGCACCCGGAAGAAGTCGTTGTGGTCGATATGTTAGCGTTCACATAATGCAAGAAGGTCGTAGGAAATGTGACGGTTTGAATCCCACTAATAGTTACTTATTAATCTATTTTTTTCATCACTAGTCCCATAATTTAATTAATATGACGTTTGAGAGGTGATATAATGAAAAAAACCACGTGCATTTTAATGAAGTTGTAGTGAATTTCATGTTATTTGACTATTTACTATTTGTAATTAAATTTTCAAGGACGAGTGACACGCTTGGAAATCCCAAGTCAAACCTCGATAAATAATTATGCGAATGACGTTATTCACTATCAGTAATTTAGTAAATCACAATGTGGCAGACCACAACAGCAATGTACAATTACAGGTTGCATGTGTTCTGGACAACACACGTTGCAGGATGGCATTTATCATACAGACATGGAAAACAGAAACCTCAAAAAATGTTCAGATGTGTGTGAAATATAATGGTACTTAACTGCTAAGGTCATCAGTCCCTAAGCTTACACACTAGTTAACCCAAACTATCCTAAGGACAAACACAAACACCCATGCCCAAGGGAGGACTCGAACCTCCGCCGGGACCAGCCGCACAGTCCATGACTGCAGCGACATTAACTGAAACTTGATGCAAATACTTCATTTAAATGCACGTGTTTTTTTATTATATCAACTCTAAAATGTCATATAAACTAAATTATGACCAGTGATAAAAAAATTAGATTAATGAGTAAGTAGTAAGGGGATTCGAGACTCAAACCGTCGCCTTTCCTACGAGCTTCTTGCATTGCTCGAAGGATAACCGCTCGACCACAATGACTTCTGCCAGGTGTTTCGTTAGCACAAGTACATCAATTAAATATTTGACGCGTAAAACTTCTCTTGGGGTTTTGTCGGAATTGCCAGAGTATTGCACCTTGTTACTTGCACATTATATCGTTTTAATCGACTACGAAAGGTGTACAAAGTTTGAAGTAAATCTGTGATCCCAAAGCCGTGGCCTGTCCTTGTCAGTCTGTGCGCAAAATAGGCTGCATGATGCACAACTTCACTCCCGACGTCCATTGTGAGGTCCACCTTTGCAACCACGACACCATGCAGCGCGGTACAGATGGGCCCAACAACATGCCGAATGGATCGTTCAGGATTGGCATCACGTTCTCTTCACCGATGAGTGCCGCATACGCCTTCGACCAGACAAAAGTCGGGGACGTTTTTGAAGGCAACCGGGTCAGGTTGAACGCCTTAGACACATTGTCCCGTGAGAGCAGCAAGGTGGAGGTTCCATGCTGTTTTGGGGTGGCACTATGTGGGGCCGACGTGCGTCGTAACGGCTGTACGATACGTGACTGCCACCTCCGACCGATAGTGCAACCAAATCGGCAGCATATTGGCGAGGCATTCGTCTTCATAGACGACAATTCGCGCCCCCATGGCGCACATCTTGTGAATGACTTCCTTCAGGATAACGACATCGCTCGACTAGAGTGACCAGCATGTTCTATAGACACGAACCCTATTGAACATGCCTGGGATAGATTGAAAAGGGCTGTTTATGGACGACGTAGCCCACCATCCACCGTGAGGGATCTACACCGAATCGCCGTTGAAGAGTGGGACAATCTGGACCAACCGTGCCTTGATGAACTTGTGGATAGTATGTCACGACGAATACAGGCATGCACCAATGCAAGAGGACGTGCTACTGGATATCAGAGGTTCCAGTGTGTACAGCAATCTGGACCACCGCCTCTGAAGGTCTCGCTGTATGGTGGTACAACATGCAATGTGTGTTTTTCATGAGCAGTAAAAAGGGCGGAAATTATGTTTATGTTGATCTCTATTCCAATTTTGTGTACAGGTTCCGGACCTCTTGGAACCGAGGTGATGCAAAACTTTTTTTGATGTATGTACTATCGAAGAGAAATGTTGGGGGATTAAAAATTACAGGGGGATTCCAACCCCGGAATAAAATAAACAGAATTAAGTGGCTACAGTAGTTACGCAGATATGAAAATCTTGCACGCGGTAGACTGGGTGGAGAGTTATATCCAAGCAATCTTGTTAATTATGAGACGGAAGGTGTACAATGAGCCCAGTGCTGGTACACAGCATACTCTTCTCGAATTACACCGAGTGTGTCAGCTTCATGCTCCAATCCTGTGGACAGATCGCCTTCAGCGGCGTCTTATGTTCTAAGTCTGCAATAAACTGCAGGAAAGCTGACGATTTAACACAGGGCGTTGGAGCAAAGTCTGGTGACCGGGATCACTCTCGCTCTTACCTTCTCTAACGGAACTAATGTGGTGGACATTACTTCCATCATGAGAGTTGTCATTTATTCTTTACTGTTCTTTCATTTCTTTCGCTCCATATGGGAGTCTCTCAGCAGTGAAACAGTCCCGCTCTTCAGCCACGTGGGTTTAAAATTCATAAAATCGAAACAATTTAATTTAAATGGTGAGCTACTTAGATTGTTTCTAAATATATTTAAGAAAATATAATCTCCACAGACAGCATTAAAAATGAAGTGTTGATTTTTTTCGTTTTCAGCTTAATGAATGCACACATCTTATAAAAAACCGATGTGTGTGTATGTGTGTGTGTGTGTGTGTGTGTGTGTGTGTGTGCGTGTGTTCCACATCTCCTAAACAAATGCACCGATTTCAACCAAAGATGGAGGAACATATATATCTCACTACCGGAGCGACAATCGCTGTGTGGGTAACAACCACCCACATATTAAAGAGATGGGGGTGGGGGTGAAAAAGCAGCGTGCGAATTCCAAGAATTCGTTCATCCAGTATTTGAGAAAGAGAGCACTTAGGGACTTGCAGCAAACTTTATACATAACTTCAAAACTTTACGAATTTTTTCTCGCTGACGGCTGCTACAAATTAATGAATGGAAAAATGTTTATCATTGTACGACACACAGTTCAGGAGATATAGCGTAATAAGGAATGAGATGAGCGAAAAACAGTCGCATTATACATTATGTCTACATTTACTAGTTCTTTTGCGACTACCTCCATTCACAACATATTTTGCAGACGGTATCCACACACGCCAGTGAATGCAACTACAGAATATCATTGTACAACACATAGTTCAGGATATATGACGTCATAAACATTAAGCAGAATGGTAGACGCTGCATCATATAATCGTGGACGCACGGTTATAAATAAATACCTGGCCAACATCGGCTTGCTCCGTTAGTTATAACATAAAGTAATAAAAATAGGCCACTGGAAGACGATGATCTGAAAGTTGGAGGATCTACACTGGGAGAAGATGGTTAGTGGAGGGTAAGTTAGAAGTTCTGTATGATTGTAGGGTGTAGGTACGGAGAAAGTGGTACCGTGGGCTTCAACTGGGGAGGTAATAAATGGAAAATGGGAAGTATGGATGGTAGGAAACCGAAATATAGTAGGAAGTGAGCTAGGCCATGTATAAACAGGAAAGAAATGGGGAAAAATCCAGATAGACGGTTTTTCGGGGGCGGGGTTGAGACTTGATGTGGGATAAGATAGGGAGGGATGAGTTAGGACGGAGGGAGAAATATTGGGACGGATTTTATTGTGTGTAGTAAGTTGAAGTCTTCTTGGAAGAGGATACGGAGTGTGTATAAGCGTAGTGTTAGTAGGATGGTAGAGACGCGGCTGTATCCCAGGGTTGTCAGGATCGGAACCAGTGTAGAACATCAAAGCGCTAGGGCGCCGTTGCAGTCACGGTCACAGTTTCTAGAGCTGCGCAGTTTCCAGCGACCCGCACATATCAGCGGGAGCCTGTAACGGCAGAGTGCACGTGCAAAACAGCGCCGCGGTGTTTACTGGCGCCAGCTGGCTGTTGACCGCTCCAGCGGCACTGCGGAGGCGCTGTCTCTCCAGGAAGCGATGGCCTCCCAGATTATCTCCAGCCGACTCGTTTACGAGCCGCGACCTACACGGCCGGCCTCTGCAGTACACAGTTTTCATTGGGTGGCTCTTTTTTCTAGACATGTTGCGTTCTCAGGAGATGCTAGCCATCCGCTTATTCCGCCATCTGTCTCCGTGTTTTCTCCAAACTACTTCTGAGTAAAGGATTCCTTATGTCCCATAATTTCTTCTATCTAGAAACTGCCGGCCCCTGTGGCCGAGCGGTTCTAGGCGCTTCAGTCCGGAACCGCGCTGCTGCTACGGTCGCAGGTTCGAATCCTGCCTCGGGCATGGATGTGTGTGATGTCCTTAGGTTGGTTAGGTTTAAGTACTTCTAAGTCTAGGGGACTGATGACCTCAGATGTTAAGTCCGATAGTGCTTAGAGCCATTTGAACCATTTTTTCTATCTACATCCCGCCTCCTCAAGCACCTAAAACACCTTCGGATGTCCTACATTTCTCGTAAACTCGAGTCGCGACACTATATTGCACCTCCATTCTTGAAGAGCCTAGTGTGCTATATGTACAAATCCCATCTTCCCTTCATTTCCATACACTCCATATCTTTTCTCAACGTAAACTTAATCACCTCTCCGTTTCAGACCACGATATCATCCCCGAAATATACCCTTCTATCAGGCTTAACTGCTTTAGACCGTACCAAATGAAGACTGCAATCCAATATTTACTTTCCGGCTGCAATGCCACCCGCCTGCTGACAATCACATCCCATCCCTCAGTTCTTTCTCACATACACACCCAACATCTTTCCCATAACCGAGCGAGGTGGCGCAGTGGTTAACACACTGGGCTCGCATTAGGGAAGATGATAGTTCTTATCCCCGTTCGGCCATCCTACCTAAGATTTTGCGTAGATTCCCTAAATCGCTGAAAGTAAATGGCGAGATGTTTCCCTTTGTAAAGCAAACGGTCGATTTTCTTTCCCAGTCTTGGCTTCCACTCAATCTCTATTGATATCGTTGTCGAAGTGAAGTTAGGCCCTAAACTTACTGCTTCCTTTTCCTATAACATTGTCTTGCATCGCACATTGTTATCCGATCCTCCCATCTAATATTACCAGGACTCTCCAGCATCATCGTCTTCAGACAACAGAAGACCTCACATCATCCACATTAAATCATTCATTTAAATTGATAAAAATGATGTTTGTTTTAGAGTCCTTTTACCCAAGAGTGAAGAGCGGTAGAATGACCACCTACTACTTATACATTTGGGGCATCAAAATGATAAATAAATAAAAAAATCTCTTTTCTTGTAGTTTAGTGGCTATGACTCAACCTATAGTGGAAATATCGCTCTGAATATGTAGTAACTATCCTCCATCCTCGTCTCATACCGTCAAGTGCTTCCACGATCAGAGATTTATTACCATCCGCTCGGGCAGTACAGTAATGCTTGTGGTAACTGCGACACCCACAAGAAATGACCGAAATAAATGCGAGATCAGAGGATGCGTAGAAATTTCTAGCTACAATAAATGACCAAGACTACGAGCGAAGCGTACGTTGTCGTCAGACCAGGCAGAGATCTGAAAGAAGGTCCTAGAGTGTTCCATCGGTGCCAGATGGTGCAACATTAGCAAGCGAGTGAGACACAACGGGCCAGAATAGTCATTCTCCGAAAAGTGGGTTTGGCGTACGGAGACATTTTGGGTTGTACAGAGAAATGGTTCCGATGCTGTACTTTTTATTTCATGTCGTTGCATCTTTACTGATTTCACGATTTCACCCCCACAGATCCAGACATTTCATTTCAAAGCATCCCATACGTTTCACAAGTGAGGATGTCGTGACACAGCACATTCCTTGGTCAACGTCCCATCGAGCTTATCGTGCAATTGTTTCGCAGTATAAACTGAAAAGCAAGAGGAGAAAATATGACCTCAAGAAACACTACAATGATAAATGAGCTGCTGCTAGAGTTTTTCGTTCAGCTGCCGGTATGCTATTTGCTCATTAATTCTTGTAGAGGGTAATGCAGAGTACTTTGAAAGCGTCAACTTACTCTTGCAGCACTGAACCGCTTTTTCCCCTCATTCTCTCGCATCAGCACGTTAACCGCTTGGCGTCATGTCTTGTTGTCTTCCGGCTTGCTCGTCTTAGGGAAGGAGCGAGGGAGAACGGCACGTAGAGCTTCGGTAAGCGTGACAAAATTCCGACAGGTATGTAGTGTACTGGATCCGAGGCATGTTCCCTTTTTAAAAGCAGTTGATTTATCCACTACTGGCTTGCTAGGCCTATCGCAGCTTCACCAGAGCCCCGTTAGCCGTCACGTTTCAGGGTTCCCATAGGGCCTTCCCAGCTACCGTAGCGGTCCTGGGGCACACGAAGTCCCCGCTGTACATCGCCCCTATAGGCAGTCCCCTACTTTGTGCCGTTGCCCATCTCCCACGACTTGGACGAGGGGTTGGACTTATGGAGAAGAATTCCAAAGAGGATGTTTGATCTGCAACTGGAGGGGAAGAGGCCCAGAGGAAGACCAAGAGATAGATGGGTGAAGGGAGTGAAGGAATGTGTGATGAGAAGAGGTGAGAACTGGACGAAGGTGGAAGAGGGGGAATGGTGGAAAGACAGAACACGATGGAGAGGCTTGTGTTCCCGACAGACCCAGCCAGTGGCTGGAAACTGTCCAAGATGATGATGATGTAGTGTACTGGAATTCAAAGTTCAAAAGATTGATTTTTCGTTAAGAAAATCGAACAACATTGAATATGTCGAACTGCGGTTTATTAATCCTTCTGAAATAAAACTGCAGTCACTCTGCATCCTCTCATCTTAAATAGTGTGATTTCGTATACAACTGTAATTGTGCTGAATGTTTCATGCAACCTAGCAACGGAATCAATAAGCTACTCCGTATTGCCGATTATTTCAAAATTCAACATTTTTATACTTAGCACGGGTGAGTCTTTAAATCTCCGCTAGTTATTTACGCACCACACTGTTGTCTATCGCGCGGCTATTCAAATCTGCGTGTTTTAAATTAATTCGGCAAAGTCAATCGCACACAATGCGTATGAGCGCGTCTTATACCAAAGTGTTATTTGTGTCCTCTGTGACTTTAAACTACTCTCGTCGACGTTATCACGCGACAGAACTGGATTAATGTATCAATTACACAGTGTAGCACTTTTCCCTAGAAATAAAGCGGACAAATCACCAAGACGAATTGTTGATTCACGCACACGTCTTCGTCCAACAAAATAGAAAAAGCAAAAGCGCTCTCAACTCTGTCCACGGAATAAACGCGGCTCTTACATCTCATCTTCCTCTGACGTCACAATCCAAAACACTTCAATAAAGGTACCTACGCAGCTCAATGCCAGACAAATGTCAAAACAAATGTTCTACTGTAAATAGAATCATATCCCGTAATTAAATCACCACGTTGCAAAAATTTAATTCCGAGATCGTCCACTTTGCAGGCAAGAGCCCATCTCATGTTTTGGTACTTATCTCGAGTGCAATTAAACTCTTTCTCGAAATTCATGTTAACTGGAGAAACTCAAACTTTTATTGATTCGGGACGGCACACTCAGTCACGTTATAGTATCCTGACTTCTTCGTGGCTGCTGGACGCCGCCGCACGCAATTCTGTTAAGGGTCGTGTTTGCACAACACATCTGTAATGTTCACGCCAAGTGTTATTGTGATAATACTGAAAAAATTTAAATTGGCTTGAAAATATCCCCTCTTGTCACCACTGCGTGTCCTAAAGAAAGAGTCATATGTCATTATACGTTGCTGAGAGACCTCAGATGGTAGGTTCAGCCGCCTAATGGGGAAGAGTTATCTTCCTCCACGCGATGTGTGAGTATTGAGCCTTAAGAGTTTTTATTGAGTGTAGGTATCTTTGATGGATGTGTGTACAGTGAAAACATAGCCTCACCTGCTTAAGTGAGTTTGTCCGTCTTTGGAGCGAAATTCATCATTGATTTTGCATATCAGGTAACCGAAAGTTCGTTGGTAGGTTTGTGGAGGTATGTGGCGTTAGATATTTACGCATAGTTCATGTAATTCACGTAAATAATAATATATTAAAACTGAGATCTGGTTAGGGATTATAAGCGGTGCGTTGACATTCTTTACCAGAATATATAGCTATGTTGGTTTTGAATTCTACTGAAAGTAATTAGTAGGTTGTACTTGGGTTATCAAGTACGCTGTCGTTATTTGAACTCAGGTTTAACTAGGAACATTGTTGATGTAGAATACTGAGAGCTGTTTACGCGAGTGACAGTTTACTCACTCAGTGGCAGTGGGATTGCTCTTAGACTTCCGTGAGTTTTTCGTATACTATCATAGTTAAGAATTTTGCCCTTCGACTTCTTCTGTTTAGACAGATTTCAGTGAAACAAGTCAGGGTTTAGTAACAGTTAGCAAAATCGTATCCGTTAGGAGAGTTATGTTCAAGTCCCGTTTTGTGTGGCTTCTCCGTGAATCAATAACTACATCTCGAAGTACTCAGGTTTCCTCAGGATAGTCAGTTGATCGAATATCTGCACCCGAGGAACATAAGAGC
This sequence comes from Schistocerca nitens, assembly GCF_023898315.1. Lineage (NCBI taxonomy): Eukaryota > Metazoa > Arthropoda > Insecta > Orthoptera > Acrididae > Schistocerca > Schistocerca nitens. The sequence goes on from NC_064614.1 coordinate 1,127,250,172, forward strand.
TAGACAGAGCAACTGCCACAATTTATGCATTCTCTTCGTCAGTAGGTTGCCTCTGCAGATACTGTTCCAGAACTGTGGATTCATAGCTTTATCCACGTTGTGAAGGCTGCCTGTTCTTTTCCATGTATCTCTTAATACTGATTTTAATTCAATTACAGCATCTCTGCTACTCGTCTGTAGCCCTTCCCAGTTCCCTCTATCCCTAAATCTAAATAATTCAAACACGCCACTAGGGAAAAACCTCCTATAGCTTGCCAGTTCAGATGCTAAACAGTCAAGGAGACAGACAGTTTTCATGTAAGCCCTAATTTATCTGTAAAACTGCAGGAAGGAGAGACAGAGTTCCAGTTACGTTTGCGGTCAATCGTACACAACTAATTGATTTAACTAAACAGTGATACAGTTTCCTCCAGAGCTTCACAGGCCTGGATTTTTACATCCCAGCAAGACGTGATACAGTCTCTGCCTCTTGAATAGCAGCAAGCAAACCATCGGGGCCGGCCGTTGTGGCCGAGCGGTTCTCGGCCCTTCAGTCCGGAACCGCGCTGCTGCTACGGTCGCTGGTTCGAATCCTGCCTCGGGCATGGATGTGTGTGGTGTCCTTAGGTTAGTTCGGTTTAAGTAGTTCTAAGTCTAGGGGACTGCTCACCTCAGATGTTAAGTCCCACGGTGCTCAGAGCCATTTGAACCATCGGACTTACGGACCCCATCGGAAAGACTGAGGCACTGTGGAGAGGTTTGGAATTTAATGCAGAATATTGGCGAAAAGTATAATGAGATGGAGATTTATGTGTTCTGATCACAATGTATCCATATCTTACCACGCGGAGGTGGATCAGTTATCCAAGGAGTAATCAGTCAACTTAACGCAAAATATTAGAATGTAGTTTACAGTATTTGGAATAACAGGGAAACTCAACTGAACTGTAAACATTTCAAAAATCTATGAGTCGTTACATTATATCTACATCCACTTCTAAAAACTAACGCTGCTTTAGCGTCCTTATTCTTACAGCTTGCGCGTCACGCAGTGTTCAATCAGTTTATGATACATATAGGAATAATAGTTCACGAAACTCGTTTAGGCGTAAGCTGAGTGAATGAATTAGGTAGCTGCATTGCATCAGCAGGTTTGACGAATCGTAATGCAGGAATCATTTCGTAAGTACACCCGTCGTCTTGTTCACCTACAAATCTCCCATTCAAATGCCGTGCACGGAAAAACCGCTGCGTCTGCGTTCATTGTCTCGCGGCCTAGTAATCGCGGAGTCACCGTCTCCCATCGTGTCGTATTGTGCTGATCGCTTGACGTCTGCAGGGGACTGTATGCTGAATGACAAGCTCGTGGTTCGAGAACAACGCTTGCGACACACTAATGCCTAGAAGCTGAGTTTAGAATCGTCCGCTTAGCGCTGTTCCGTTGCTTTATATTTGCCGTAAATCTTTGTATCTATTACCCATCGGGGTTGCGACGCTATTTCGACTCGCCTGTTATTCTACTGAATAGCTGCCCAAAGGCATTCGATATAACTCCTCAGTGGTGTAGCGAAATACTGGGCCGGCTTTGACTTCTTAACAGGTAGAAGCTAACATATCATAGTTAATGGGGTGAAATCGTCAGATGAAAAAATAGGGAGCGTTATAGGTCGATATGATCGACGCTCGTTCTAGAGACTGGTAACTACTCTCATCATACACTGCTTTAACATACTGCATGCAAACAGGAGGAAATACTCATTATTATTCGATTACGTATCACAACAACTAGTCATCGGAAGAAGTAACAACCAACGAGTATCTAAGACTGAGCGTCTAGAACGAATGAAGTGAAACGACCACTTAACTAGTTGCAAGAGACACAGAGGCTAAGTTGAGGCTTATTGTAAGAATCGAAAGGAAAATAATCACCCACAAAGGAGGTAGTCTACAAAATCTCGTTCGGCCGACCTTTCAGTGTTGATCGTCAACGTGGGAACGTCAGTAGGCGGAATTAATACAGGAAATAGAGAGAAAATACAAACGAGAGACTACATAGCGTCACGGGCTCGTTTAATAAGCTGCGAAAGCGTCAGAGAAATGTTCTTAGTAATGTAATAGCGGAGGCCTCAAGAAAGGAATTGAGCACTTATATCCGACGTATCGATATTTAAAAAATATTCTTATCGGTCCTCGATATATCGGAAAATGTTATCAATATAACGCCTTAAAATATATTGACGTTTCGACAAAAAAAGTCGGTTGCACATTGTATACTGCCAGTTTTAGACCTGTATACACTACTGGACAGGAAGAAGATGCTGTGATATGCAAATGATAAGCTTTTCAGAGCATTCACACAAGGTTGCCGCCGGTGGCGACACCTACAACGTGCTCACATGAGGAAAGTTTCCAACCGATTTCTCATACACAGACAGCAGTTGACCGGCGTTGCCTGGTGAAACGTTGTTGTGATGCCTCGTGTAAGGAGGAGAAATGCGTACCATCACGTTTCCGACTTTGATAAATGTCGGATTGTAGCCTATCGCGATTGCGGTTTATTGTATCGCGACATTGCTGCTCGCGTTGGTCGAGATCCAATGACTGTTAGCAGAATATGGAATCGGTAGGTTCAGGAGGGTAATACGGGACGCCGTGCTGGATCCCAACGTCCTCGTATCACTAGCAGTCGAGATGACAGACATCTTATCCGCATGACTGTAACGGATCGTGCAGCCACGTCTCGATCCCTGAGTCAACACATGGGGACGTTTGCAAGACAACCATCTGCATGAACAGTTCGACGACGTTTGCAGCAGCATGGCCTATCAGCTCGGAGACCATGGCTGCGGTTACCCTTGACGCTGCATCACAGACAGGAGCGCCTACGATGGTGTACTGAATGACGAACCCGGGTGCACGAATGGCAAAACGTCATTTTTTCGGATGAATCCAGGTTCTGTTTACAGCATCATGATGGTCGCATCCGTATTTGGCGACATCGCGGTGAACGCACGTTGGAAGCGTGTATTCGTCATCGCCATACTGGCGTAACACCAGGCGTGATGGTATGGGGAGCCATTGGTTACACGTCTCGGTCACCTCTTGTTCACATTGACGGCACTTTGAACAGTGGCCGTTACATTTCAGATGTGTTACGACCCGTGGCTCTACCCTTCATTCGATCCCTGCGAAACCCTACATTTCAGTAGGATAATGCACGACCGCATGTTACAGGTCTTGTACGTGCCTTTCTGGATACAGAAAATGTTCGACTGCTGCCCTGGCCAGTACATTCTCCAGATCTCTCACCAATTGAAAACGTCTGTTCAATGTTGGCCGAGCAACTGGTTCGTCACAATACGCCAGTCACTACTCTTGATGAACTGTGGTATCGTGTTGAAGCTGAATGGGCAGCTGTACCTGTACACGCCATCCAAGCTCTGTTTGACTCAATGCCCAGGCGTATCAAGGCCGTTATTACGGCCAGAGGTGGTTGTTCTGGGTACTGATTTCTCAGGATCTATGCACCCAAATTGCGTCAAAATGTAATCACATGTCAGTTCTAGTATAGTATATTTCTCCAATGAATACCCGTTTATCATCTGCATTTCTTCTTGGTGTAGCAATTATAATGGCCAGTAGTGTATTTAAGTATTGACTTTTTACTAGATATTCTGTACATCAACAAACTAGCATCCTGCTTTTCCCCTTTGAGCAAGAATTAAAAAGAAAACGATGAACGTTCACGATTGGCGATAACCACTTTGCTAACAATGGTAACAGCATGTAAGTGGCATAATAAAAGATGTGCGATGGGTTCGTCATTCGGTTTCGTCACATATCCGATTTGTCTGGAACACTTCATCTCAACTTCCCTGTTTTTTCGTTTCTAAAAATTCCAGAGAACTCTCAATTGTGTTAAAATTGTATGGTGAAGTTAAAAGTTGCAGTTTCTGTCGGTAGCGCCGAGCACCGATTATGTCAGCATTTCCCTCACTCATATCCTCCCACCGCAAAGACCAATCTGCCGGTCGAAGTGGCCGTGCGGTTAAAGGCGCTGCAGTCTGGAACCGCAAGACCGGTACTGTCGCAGGTTCAAATCCTGCCTCGGGCATGGATGTTTGTGATGTCCTTAGGTTAGTTAGGTTTAACTAGTTCTAAGTTTAGGGGACTAATGACCTCAGCAGTTGAGTCCCATAGTGCTCAGAGCCATTAAAAAAAAAAAAAAAAAAAAAAAAAAGACCAATCTTCTCATTTGAATTTTTGTTCATCAGTTTCACCAACTGTTTATGAAGAATGGCAATGTGAAAAAATAGCACACTAATTGTGTTAAAATGTTTTTTTATGGCAGCTGGTGCACTATTTCTTCACATCGGATACCTTGTTACTCCATTCACACCGCCATCCTCCAGTGCAATCGGATTTTTCATGAGCTATCTATACCTGCTTCCCACAGTCAAGGAGAAAGACTGGACATGATGAAAGCTCAAAAAGTAGTAAGACTCCTTTACATAGTGAAAGTAAAATTATGTTTTACTACAACTTCAGAAGAACAATTTCAAATATTTACCAAAAATTTCGAATAAATTATAATATAGTCTAAAAGTATCGGCACTCGATAATGCCAATTTATATCGATATATCAATACATATACTGAAGGCATAGCTGACATATATCGATATTGTTTGTAAATGACATTGATACATCGATATCTTATCAACAGCCCTTATGGGGAACTGCCAGCAGTTTTCCCTATCGCGCAACCATTGCATAATGCGAGCAGAAAGTGGAGAAATGATAGAAGTTTCAGACGCACATTCCTCCACTTACAGTACGGTAGCCTGAGGAGTAATAATGTCGGTGTAGATGTAAATGTATGTGCTACGTCGCTAGAAACTAGAGGAAACTGTAGACTCTTCAACAAAATTTAGAGAAAAAAGGAAGTGGGAAGAAACTTTTCGCGAAAGTGTAAACTATTCTGAATAGCATTTGAATTAATGCTACGGATTAACGATAGCACTGATGGGTCATTTTGGTGGAGGTACGATGTATTTGATGCGTCAGATGACGAACAATTGATTCGTAAAAAAGGTACTTTGAAGAAAGGAGGGAGACAAAACAACAATGGTCTTAGCCCACTGCTTCCCGCAGCGAAACTAAGTTTCTTGCATGGTACTTAGTTATTTAATCTGTGCAATGCGTTCGCTATTATGTTTTGTATAGAGTGTCTATGAAAAATACTTTGACAAACGTCGAACGAGGCTTCATCATAGTCAAACAGGTGAAATAGTCACGTTCACATATGTCCTTAAATGCTTCCTTTTTGAATAGTAGTTGCCGTTATGATCTTCAGTCCGAAGGCAACATGTATTTTAATATTATGTTTTTCTTTGTTTTCATTTGAGAGACCCATCCGAGAGTTTGTCCTGGTGTTTTTGATACGTAATGTGTAGCTTAAGACTGGAGAAGAGTTTCGCCTCATGCAAGACACCGCCTGATAGTTTTGTTATTACCCAGACGTTTTTCGGCATTTTATATACTATCTTTCGTGGGATTTTGTTCATATTATTTCTGAAAAATTATTGGCACATGTTAACTTCTTGTATAGGATATGATGCGGCTTACTTGTCTAGGTTTCACAAGAAACTAACTCGTAACAATAATTTTTCAGAAAGAAGGTAAACAACATTCCCACCGAAGACAGCACATGAAGTATTGAAACATCTCTGAGTAATAACAAAACCATAAAACGATGTCTTGCATAAGGCGGAATTCATCTCCACTTTTTTTCTTAGTAAGCATCTGTACGCCAAGCCCTGTTTGGATTTTGTATGTCTTGGCTTCCAATTTGCCCCATAAATAAATCTGATGTGTACTTAGTTCAAGGCTCTAGAAAGACAGTGCACGATATACAAACCAATAACCCAGAATGTTTTTTGTTTTGTTTTCTTGTGTGAAATCTTATGGGACTTAACTGCTAAGGTCATCAGTCCCTAAGCTTACACACTACTTAACCTAAATTATCCTAAGGACAAATACACACACCCATGCCCGAGGGAGGACTCGAACCTCCGCCGGGACCAGCCGCCAGAATGTTTAACCTACTATAGTACTGTGACCCATATCTATTTTGGGAAGTATGTATTTGCAGTCAATAATCCTGGAAATAATTTCTCTTGCAAATATGAAGGTGTTCAAATCGAAAAAAGATCAATAAATCTCCGCTTCTACATCCTGCATCACACCATGACAACGTGACTTACTTGATGTTCTGAAGTAAGCGTTTTCGTATGACGTGGATCGAGAGTCTGAATTCCCAGAAACAAAGCTGTTGACCTCAGCGCTGAACAGAATATTAAAAAAAAAACGTGTCCACATGTTACAGAGTATTAAAAACATGACACATTCACTTTTGCAGTAGGCTGCCATTGCTTAGAATTGAGAACGAATTTAGCCAACACATAACTACTGATGTTTTGTGGTACGGTAAGAGATCTGTTGCGTTCATATCAATATTCTTTGAATTTGATGATCAGCTTACCGACACAACTGACTGATTCGTCTGCGATCCAGGTGTAATCTACTGGCTTGATTGTCCTCTCTCTGGTAATTGCAGATCTCCACCAGAAAAGTAAACTGCAGTGGCTCCTCCTCAATCAGCGACATCGCTTACCTGGACAACAAAGAAGAACTTTATGAGTATTTCATTAGGTAAAGGAAACATTAAAAAATAAAAATGTTCAATATTGGTTGAAGGATGACATTATTCTCGCCAATACTATATTTGTTGAGAGATGTTTATTTAAACCACTATTTCGAATGTACAACCATTTTCAAGTGGACTTGATTGTACAAGACCATGAATATAAGCCGTATGTTATATGACAACCAAACATTACCACCAAAAGTAAACAAATGGCTCTGAGCACTATGGGACTCAACTGCTGAGGTCATTAGTCCCCTAGAACTTAGAACTAGTTAAACCTAACTAACCTAAGGACATCACAAACATCCATGCCCGAGGCAGGATTCGAACCTGCGACCGTAGCGGTCTTGCGGTTCCAGACTGCAGCGCCTTTAACCGCACGGCCACTTCGGCCGGCTCAAAAGTAAACAACCAGGGCATCTAATAGTGAAATGTATCACACAGTCGATATATACCACGAATATGAACTCATTCGTGCATTCATCGTAACGCCTGAGAACACGAACTGTACTTGGTTCCGTTGGGTTCATACTAACTTGCGAACGCCGTTTCTCGTGTAGACAATCTAGAATAACTGCTTCGTAGAGCTCTGGCCGTGTCAGATTTATCAGTCTCCAGCTTTTTACGACTCCCTCCGACAACACAATAAATATCGTGGTCCATTGATAGTGACCGGGCCAAATATCTCACGAAATAAGCATCACACGAAAAAACTACAAAGAACGAAACTCGTCTAGCTTGAAGGGGGAAACCAAATGACGCTATGGTTGGCCCGCTAGATGGCGCTGCCATAGGTCGAACGGATATGTACTGCGTTTTTTTTTCAAATGGGAACCCCCATTTTTTATTACATCTTCGTGTAGTACGTAAAGAAATACGAATGTTTTAGTTGGACCACTTTTTTCGCTTTGTGGTAGATGGCGCTGTAATAGTCACAAACGTATAAGTACGTGGTATCACGTAACATTTCGCCAGTGGGGACGGTATTTGCTTCGTGATACATTACCCATATTAAAATGGACCGTTTACCAATTGCGGAAAAGGTCGATATCGTGTTGATGTATGACTATTGTGATAAAAATGCCCAACGGGCGTGTGCTATGTATGGTGCTCGGTATCCTGGACAACGTCATCCAAGTGTCCGGACCGTTCGCCGAATAGTTACGTTATTTAAGGAAACAGGAAGTGTTCAGCCACATGTGAAACGTCAACCACGACCTGCAACAAGTGATGACCCCCAAGTAGGTGTTTTAGCTGCTGTCGCGGCTAATCCGCACATCAGTAGCAGACAAATTGCGCGAGAATCGGGAATCTCAAAAATGTCGGTGTTGAGAATGCTACATCAACATCGATTGCACCCGTACCATATTTCTATGCACCAGGATTTGCACGGCGACGACTTTGAACGTCGTGTACAGTTCTGCCACTGGGCACAAGAGAAATTTCGGGACGATGACAGATTTTTTGCACGCGTTCTATTTAGCGACGAAGCGTCATTCACCAACAGCGGTAACGCAAACCGGCGTAATATGCACTATTGGGCAACGGAAAATCCACGATGGCTGCGACAAGTGGAACTTCAGCGACCTTGGCGGGTTAATGTATGGTGCGGCATTATGGAAGGAAGGATAATTGGCCCCCATTTTATCGATGGCAATCTAAATGGTGCAATGTATGCTGATCGCCTACGAAATGTTCTACCGATGATACTACAAGATGTTTCACTTCATGACAGAATGGCGATGTACTTGCAACATGATGGATGTCCGGCACATAGCTCGCGTGCGGTTGAAGCGGTATTGGATAGCATATTTAATGACAGGTGGATTGGTCGTAGAAACACCATACCATGGCCCGCACGTTCACCGGATCTGACGTCACCGGATTTCTTTCTGTGTGGAATGTTGAAGGACATTTGCTATCGTGATCCACCGACAACGCCTCACAACATGCGTCCGCGCATTGTCAATGCATGTGCAAACATTACGGAAGGCGAACTACTCGCTGTTGAGAGGAATGTCGTTACACGTATTGCCAAATGCATTGAGGTTGACGGACATGATTTTGAGCATTTATTGCATTAATGTGGTATTTACAGGTAATCACACTGTAACAGCATGTGTTGTCAGAAATGATAAATTCACAAAGGTACATGTATCACAATGGAAAAACCGAAATAAAATGTTCAAACGTACCTACGTTCTGTATTATAATTTAAAAAACCTACCTGTTACCAAACGTTCGTCTAAAATTGTGAGCCATATGTTTGTGACTATTACAGCGCCATCTATCACAAAGTGAAAAAAGTGGTCCAACTAAAACATTCGTATTTCTTTACGTACTACACGAATATGTAATAAAAAATGGGGGTTCCTATTTAAAAAAAAAACGCAGTTGATATCCGTTTGACCTATGGCAGCACCGTCTAGCGGCCCAATCATAGCGCCATCTGTTTTCCCCCTTCAAGCTAGATGAGTTTCGTTGTTTGCAGTTTTTTCGTTTGACGCATATTTCGTGAGGTATTTGGCCCGGTCACGATCAAAGGACCACCGCGTATATAAGCTTATGTCTGATGGAAGTGAAATATTATCCCATGCATTTACCTATAGGGATTCTGCCATCAAACAAGCCACTGAAATAACAATGTGGAACGACAGCTTTAACCGTGACAGCGGCCACATCCTTAACGTTATAGGGAAACAGGCGCTTGATGCTGAAAGGCAACAGAGAAATTAGTGAGTCATCCATCACTGAAATAGGCATCGCTACCAACGTTTTTGAGTCACAGATATCTAAGTAATCTCTCGTAGCACATGGAAGTTCCATGACTCAGTGACGTCTTCGAGACATAATTCAACAAACGTAACTAACTAACGGCCTACTCAAATATCTCCTGATAATAGCGTCGAAGAATGTCGTCGAAAGCTCGAGAGTGATCAACAAACGCGGCGAGAAATCCATGAAGCACATATTCGTGCTAACATGTTTCCTGATTGACAAATAGCACGATTAGACAACCCGGTCTTTTGCGCGACATGTTTGGATTTCATATGCATTACATTATTGTTTTGTACAGTTATGTCCTCTTGAATATTGCTCTTTATTTGCAAATTGCCAAAAGTGTTTTAAATAATCACTGCTACTTGGCATGGCGTTCGCCTCTTGCGATGCTTTGTATATGTGAAACATGAGCAATTGCACGTGGCTCGCATTTCGCGTTAAGCTGTAGGTTCCGCTACAGCCAACTCCCTTAGCCGGTTCTCCAGTCAGAAGCAAGCGAGAGCATAGGTACGAACTGCAGTAACACAATGTCTAATAAATCAATATACTTTTTAATATCACCAAATTTTAAAGGCAAAGGAACATGAACGTTTAAGGAAAAAAATGACTGAGGAGATTGTGAATGATATCTTAATCGACAGGGAAACGGAAGAACGAGGCAGTTTTTCTCGACGGATTCGTTGCACCAAATGTTCTTGGCGCTCTTACTTCTCGATGGATCAGAGCTTTCGACAGCACCCAACACGGTCATCGTCAGGAAAGCCTCTGACTGTCAAAACTACGGGGAAACAAGATTAACGATTGCCGGCCGGAGTGGCCGAGCGGTTCTAGGCGCTACAGTATGGAGCCGCGCGACCGGTACGGTCGCAGGTTCGAATCCTGCCTCGGGCATGGTTGTGTGTGATGTCACTAGGTGAGCTAGGTTAAAGTAGTTCTAGGTTCTAGGGGACTGATGACCTCAGATGTTAAGTCCCATAGTGCTCAGAGCCATTTGAATTTGAAGATTCACGATTACCAGAGACTACATTTATGAGCACATAGTAATCTGTTCGTCATTATCGCAAATCTTGCACAAAAATGTGGAGTTCCGTCATTTATTATAGTCATGTGATGTCAAAAATGTAACAATGTGGGTAGTAAAATGACTGAGTGTATCTCTCATTTTTGAAACTAATGTGTTTTAGAACGAGATTCGCGTTACGTTATCAGACAAGATTTTACGTAATGCAGAAGGTGATGTGACCCAAACACTATTGTTTGTGCTCTGTGCCTGTGACTTATCAGCGACATTACAATGTTTAGAGGAAGCGTCATCAAATGGAAGACACGACGGAACGCATTCTAATCCCGAAAAGAGTGTAGATATGTACGCTCTGAGGCATAATACTATGTTTTACCATGAAATAACTTGGTGCCGCCTTCCATTTCTTCCTCTCGTTTGCTTATCTCAATCTTTTTATAGAAATACATTATTTCTCTGTACTGATTTTCCAAGGTAATCACTTTGGTTTACAGAAAAGCCAAAAAACACGTACGCAATGATAAATCAGGCTGTTAAATATCAAATGTGATTAAACGTACCCAAACTGGACAAGCTTCCGCTTTAAAACAGACAGCAGACGGTGTGTACAGATGATTCAAATGAGTTGCAACGAACTTGGTGACCATGTGGTAGTTTTGTGGTATATTAGTGGAGCAACAAGGAATTCAGTTTCTATGTTTTATACTTTGTGTTTCCAAGTTCTTGATTTTTCCCTAATTTTTCGGTTGCAGTGTATTACAGTGACTACGCGGGAAACGTGCGTGATTACGCCGCATACGAAACTGTAGCATGTGTCGCGTTACCCACTGGGACTCTAATCAGTTAAACGAAGTACAGGTTGATTGGTTAACTGATTCGGGGGCGGGGACCAAAGAGCGAGGTCGTTGGTCCCCTCGGATTAGGGAAGGATGGGGAAGGAAGTCGGTCGTGCCCTTTCAAAGGAACAGTCCCGGCATTTGCCTGAAGCGATTTTAGAGGAATCACGGTAAACCTAAATCAGGATGGCAGGACGTAGATCCGAACCGTCGTCTTCCCGAATGCGAGTCCAGTGTGCTAACCACTGCGCCGCCTCGCTCGGTCAAACAAAGTACACTCACTGTGTGGGTATAAAAGGAAGGAAGAGTAGAGTTTAATGTTCCGTCGACGACGAAATCGTCGGTCACTGGGTACGAGCTCGTTTGTGCGATGAAAGATAAAAGGAAACAACACAGAAAATAAAAAGGACGCCCTCTCCCTCCTCACCTTTTGAATGCGAATACATTAAATTGCAGATTATGAAGGAGTCGGTAGATTTATTTTCCGAAGAAGTCATCCAAGTAAACTGCTAGAGACACGAGGCACGAATTAAAAAACCGCCTTCAGTCACAATTTTTCTAGTTTCATTCAGTACACGATGCATTTCGGACCCAGCGGTTCCATCTTCAGGTGTAATTCGTCTTAATAAATGGTTCATTTGCTCTCTTAAATGAGATGAAATGCATATTCCTGTCACGAAAAGATTTGATGTTAGGTTACGAACTTCGTAAGTTCGACGCGGAAAATGTGTGTGAAATAGTGGAAAAGATGAATATTGTAAACGTACCAAATAATCCAAGAAAAGCGTTTTTTTAACATTTTAGTACCAGTATAAGTTTTTTCCTCCATCGTTTTCAAGCATGTCACTTCATTCAAGAGGCACATTCGCAAGCACATGTTTGTAAACACTTCACAGATGTTTTTGTACATTGTGTGGTCAAAGATGAATTTTTCATAGATATAATTATTAAACAATTGACATATACAGGAAACAATTGACATATGCAGGAAATAACTTTAGAGCAGATCTTTAAAATTACTGAAATAGCTATGGCTCGCAAAATCTGTTTGTTCATTTAACATCGATCCTGGTTTTTTGATTTTGTGGAGGTGTGTCTCCAGTTGTTTTAACAGATTTAGGGTCCTACCATTGACTTCATTACGTAATACTACCAAATTGTTTTCTAGATTGTTGATGACATGTTTCGTTTCCAACATGTGTTTTGCAATGACTGATTTTTCAAAGTGGTTGAGCCTGAAAGCATTTAAATGTTCTTGAAAACGGGTTTTGAAGTTTCGCCGACCGAAGTGGCTATGCGGTTCTAGGCGCTGCAGTCTGGAGCCTCGAGACCGCTACGGTCGCAGGTTCGAATCCTGCCTCGGGCATGGATGTGCGTGATGTCCTTAGGTTAGTTAGGTTTAACTAGTTCTAAGTTCTAGGGGACTAATGACCTCAGAAGTTGAGTCCCATAGTGCTCAGAGCCATTTGAACAATTTTTTTTTTTTTTTTTGAAGTTTCTGCCTGCTTTCCCTACATAGTAGGCAGGAAAACTGGGGCACGATACTTTGTACACTCCACTGTTGTTGTATGTATGTATATTTGATTTTATGTTATGGGTGAGTAAATTTCCTAATTTATTATTAGTTGAGAATGAAACTTATACATGGTTTTTTTTTGAAAAGGTTAGCTATTTTCTGTGATATGGGGCCCATACCATCACAAAAAATAGCTAACCTTTTCAAAAAAACAAAAATAATTAACTAAACGAAATAATTATTTGCCTTGTTTCACAAAACTTTATTGTTTTTGTACGACCTGCGTTTCTGGTATAAGCCCATTTTCCATTAGGCAATTGATTCCAAAGATTGTAACTTCTTAACCTATCACTTCTCAAGTTTAATTATTACAGTTACCTTTATTGATTATTTTCATACAGTTGCATTTGTATTGTCTAACCTTATGACATCCGTTAGGATAACTTTTAATCTAATTCTAGACCAAGACGTCTACTAACGACGAGTATGGCGGTGACCTGGGGGAGGGGTCAGATTCTTCCAGTGTTCTGGAGACAGAGCAGTTTCACACTGGCGTCATGGTGCGGGGGATGATCAGGACGATTTCAGGTCACATTAGGTAGTGAATGAAAGGAAGAAACGGAAATATGTGTTTAACGTCCTGTCTACAACGAGGTCATTAGGCACGAAGCACAAGCTCGGATTAAGGCAGGGTGGGGAAGGAAGTCAGCCGTGCCCTTTCAGAGGAAACATCACGGCATTTTGTTTTAGCGATTTAGCGAAAGTACAGAGAACGTAAATCTGATGGACTGAGAGGGATTTGAGACGTCGTCCTTCCGAATACGAGTCTAGTATGGTAACTGTTACGCCACCTCGCTAGGTGGTAGTGATTAGGGGAACTGTGACGGCATAATGGTGTGTCTCGGACACCCAGTATCCTCATGTGCTGCCTGAGGACAATGGTCGTCCACTAATGGCTCATGTCTTTACGAACTATCTGTGCGATGTTGTGGTATTCCCGTGCCCAGTAAGATGCCCATGCCTGTCCCTTATCGAACATGTGTGGAACCAGCTCCGACGTCGTCTCAGCGTCATTACCGTCTGGTACCGCGCGCCACGGACTTTGAATCCGCGCCAGATGGCATGGACGTCGAAGACCCCTACAGGTCTCTAAGCCGTGGCGGCGCGCGCCTCCTGGCCCGCATTTAGTGTGAGGGCGCCACAGTGGAACACGTGGTCTCAGCGGCCAACAGCGGTGCCTCCGATCATGTATTTAAGCGACTGTCTCTCACTCAGCCAGCCCGCCCCTCCTATGTTACCATCCATAATGCCACTTCCCACACCTTCTACCCCTCTGCAGGTGTGCCCCAGGGCTCTGTCCTCTCCCGTCCCCTCTACCTCCTGTACACGGCAGATATGCCCCCCCCCCCCCCCGGCCAGTACACCTATTGCAATATGCCGATGACACCGCATTCCTTGCCCTCGCTCCTACCCTGCAACAGTCCCAACGCCTTCTCCAGAATCACCTTGACCTTTTTGCCACATTGTGTAACCAGTGGCTCCTGAAAATCAATCCTTCCAAGACCCAGGCAATCATCGTAGGTCGTACCACTCGCTCCTTCTGGCTCCTGGATTTCTCCCTTACCGTCTATGCCCGTCCTGTCCGCCTCACCCCCACCCTCACCTACCTTGGCCTCACCATTGACCGTCACCTCACCTGGATCCCTCATCTCCACTCCATCCAATCCAAAGTCCACAACCGCCTCCGACTCCTCAAACTCCTCTCTGGCCGGACATGGGGGTTGCACTCCTCTACCATCCTCCACACCTACAAATCCTCAATCCGTCCCATCCTCTGTTGTACCAGTCCCACCTGGATATCTGACCCCCGCCCAAATTCTATAAGTCCCTCCAGATCCTTGAGTGTCATGCACTCCACCTCACCTTCCGTATATGCCTCCCGTCCCCCACATGGATCCTCTATGACCTCATTCCTTTCCCCCATCTGCTCCTATTCCTCGAACATATCCACCTACTCTACACCTCCCGCCGCCTTGATCCCCGCACCCCCTGGTTGCTCCTCTCCTCTCCCATCCCCGCCCCCTGCCACGTCTTCACTGTTGTGTCCCCCCTACCCTCCATCTCTACACCCTTCATCTCCTTTCCCAAGGTGTCTTCCATCAACTCCCCCTCCCGGATGATGCCCTCTCTCCCTCCATTTATCCCTCCTTTCAACTCTGATCCTCACCCCCCTCCTTTCCTCCGTCCTTTACTTGCGCTCCCTCTCCCCCCTTCCATCCTCTTTTTCCCCACCTACCCTCTCTCTGCCCCCCCCTTCTCTCCCCCGAGTCCTTTTGCATTTCCCTCCTCTGCCTTTCCCCATTCCCTCCCGCATCTGCCCTGCCCCTCCCCCCCTTATGAGTCCTCTCCCGCCTTTGGTTCCCCCTCTTTCGTTTTTCCTCTTCTCCCTCCTTGTTTTACCCCTCATCTATCCAGGTCCACCCCTCTCCCATCTGCCCTAGGCTATGGTGTGTCCTCTTTGTGCCAACATTTTAGTGCCGTGTTTACAGTGAGTGTTCAGTGTTGTGTGTCTTTTCCGAAGTGTTGCGAACGGCCATCATACTGTCGCTGGGTGTGCTTTTATAATTTATATCTCTTGCGAACAGAAACCAGACTGTCGCCATGTTTTTTAATTGTGTGTCTACTATGTTACCTGTCTGCATCCTGTGTATTTTATTCGCTTTGCCAACCCTTTGCTTTATGTTTTAACTTTCCACATCTTTCCGCCGTTTTACAATTTAAGTCCCCGTTTTAGCGCCTGCTTTTATTGTTTCTTAACTTCCTCTTACGTTTTAAAAAGTCTGTAGGCTGAGAGCAGCGTAATAAGCTGCTGCCAGCCCGCTCCCCTTCGGGGGGAATCGAAATACTATAAACGAAAAAAAATGGGGACTCAGCCAGCCAGTCTAATCTTGCGTGTCTCTAAACCTATCGCCTCGCTTTAGACAGCGTATTTACTTTCTTGTTCTGTGTACGAGTGGACGTGGTTGTCTAGTTAGGTTCTCTTGTGACTCTGCTGTTTCGAACTTGTTGTTCGTAAGGTCCTATGTCGGTCGTGTCTGTCCTCTCTCGCTTCGTGGGTCCCCCCGCGCTCTTCGTCACGTCAACCCAGCGAACTTTCCGGTCGCAGTTACAACACCTAAGATACCAAGAACCACGAACAGGACCAGTTTGCCTGATGAGATGAGACAACAGCTTTGTGACATATTCCTCAACACAATCAGCGCATGCATCCAGGCCGTAGCTGCTGCAACTCGCTACTGACAGTTGGACCCACACTGCCATGTCATTTGTAAATTTGACTCGATGCTGTAATCAGTGAAATAACATTGCATACCCTCCTAGCTTCTGAAGTTTCATTTAGTTTTTGATTCGATGCAGTAATCATTGAAATAGCGTTGTATACCCTCCCAGCTTCTGAAGTTTCATTTCGATTCCTCTTCCTCGTTGGGAGATGCACTATTTTTTGTCAGAAAATGTATAACATTTGGTTCTTGTGGCATGACATGTCTTGAAACTGGCGAACTCATATATATAAACTGAAGCGCCAAAGAAACTGGTATATGCATGCCTACTGAAATACAGAGATATGTAAACAGGCAGAATACGGCGCTGAGTTCGGAAACGCCTATATAAGACAACAATATCTGGCGCAGTCGTTAAGATCGGTTACTGCTGCTACAATGGCAAGTTATCAAGATTGAAGTGAGTTTGAACACGGTGTTACAGTCGACGCACGAGCGATGGGACACAGCATCTCCGAGGTAGCGATGAAGTGGTGATTGTCCAGTAGACCATTTCACGTGTGTACCGTGAATACCAGGAATCCGGTAAAACATCAAATCTCCGACATCTCTGTGGCCGGAAAAAGATCCTGCAAGAACGGGACCAACGACGACTGAAGAGAATCGTTCAACGTGATAGAAGTGCAACCGTTCCGCAAATTTCCGCAGATTTCAAAGCTAGGCCATCAGTGTCAGCGTGCGAACCATTCAACGAAACATCATCTAAATGGGATTTCGGAGCCGAAGACCCACTCCTATTTCCTTGATGAATGCACGACACAAAACTTAACACCTCGCCTGGGCCGTCAACACTGACATTGGACTGTTGATCACTGGAAACAGGTTGCCTGGTCGGATGAGTCTCTTTTCAAATTGTATCGAGCCTATGGACGTGTACGGGTATGGAGACAACCTCATGAATCCATGTGCCCTGCATGTCGGTAGAGAACTGTTCAAGTTGGTGGAGTCTCTGTAATGGTGTGGGACATGTGTAGTTGGAGTGATATGGGCCTCCTGGTATGTCTAGATATGACCCTGACAGGTGACACGTACGTAAATATCCTGTCTGATCACCTGCATCCATTCATGCCCATTGTGCATTCCGACGCACTAGGGCAGTTCCACGGTGGATATTACAGCCTTTACTTACAAGGGAACCTCCCCATCGCACCCCCCTCAGATTTAGTTATAAGTTGGCACAGTGGATAGGCCTTGAAAAACTGAACACAGATCAATCGAAAAAACAGGAAGAAGTTGTGTGGAACTATGAAAAAAATAAACAAAATATACAAACTGAGTAGTCCATGCGTAAGATATGCAACATCTAGGGGAACTGAAGCTGATGTGCGCCGTGGTCTCGTGGTTAGAGTGAGCAACTGCGGAACGCGAGGTCGTTGGTTCAAATCTTCCCTCGAGTGAAGATTTTAATTTTTTATTTTCAGTTTATGTGACAAACTCTTATGTTTTCATCACTTTTTTGGGAGTGATTATCACATCCACAAGAAAACTTAAATCGGGCAAGGTAGAAGAATCTTTTTACCATTCGCCAAGTGTACAAGTTAGGTGGGTCGACAACATATTCCTGTCATGAGACGCACATGCCGTCACCAGTGTCGTATAGAATATATCAGATGTGTTTTCCTGTGTAGGAATCAGTTGACCTATGACCTTGCCATCAAATTTTTTCGGTTCTCACTGGAGAAGCACATCCTTTCGTCTACTAATCGCACGCTTTTGCGGGGCGGTCGCAAAACACAGACACTAAACTTATTACAGTGAACATAGACGTCAATCAACGAACGGACAGATCATAACTGTGCGAAAATAAAGAAAGTAAACTTTTCACTCGAGGGAAGACTTGAACCCACGACCTCTCGTTCCGCAGCTGCTTACGCTAACCACGAGACCACGGCGCTCCTGAGCGCACGCTACCCTAGATGTTACTTATGCTGCGCATGGACTGCTCCGTTTGTATATTTTGCTTATTTTTTTTCATAGTTCCACACAACTTCTTCCTGTTTTCTCGATTGATCTGTGTTCAGTTTTTCAAGGCCTATCCACTGTGCCAGCTAATAACTAAATCTGAGGGGGGTGCGATGGGAAGGTCCCCTTGTTAGCACTACCTGCCTTTCATTCAGCAAACGACTCAGTTGTTGTTCACTGTCGGCGTAATATGTCAAGTAAATGTCCGTAGTTGCGCGTATTTCGGCTGTACAGATAGTCCGGCCCCATAGCTGAGAATCTACGATTAGTTCCTGATACTGCCAGGAACATTTCCTTGTTGAAACATTCAGCCTCTTAAGGCCAATTCAGTAACTATTTGAGTGAAAAGCAACATGGTCAAGATCTGCAAAGCTGACAATGGCTGGGAGAGTGGAGCTGACCCCGTTTACGCTCATACCGCGTCACATGACGCCACATCGCATAGGATAACACAGTCGCCAGTCAGCATCGCACGACTATTTTTCTTCCAAATTCATTGGTTCGAGGTTCACTCCCCAGTCGGTCATAGTCCGTCACATACCTGTACTCTTTCACTCTTGACAAAGGTAAGCTGACGTGAAAAATAAAGAACTGGAGCGTTGTTTGCAGTACATCTTAAATTTTAGGTCACCCTGTAAGTGACAGAGCACGCAGTTCAAAGATCGGCTGAACACAAGGTTTGGTGATACCTAAGACTTAAATTGTCGTTTGCTACTGTATAGAAATAGTAGAGTATAACAAAGTCACTCATCTCCATTATGATTATCCGGGCTGTTATGCCGTGGTCGGTTGATGAATTTTGTCTCAATTCTCAACGTTTCGTTCCCGTCTGCGGGAGACATCTTCAAGGGGGTCTGTAGCTCGATGGAAACTCCAACACACCCGCTGGGCCCGCGTCTCGTGGTCGTGCGGTAGCGTTCTCGCTTCCCACGCCCGGGTTCCCGGGTTCGATTCCCGGCGGGATCAGGCATTTTCTCTGCCTCGTGATGGCTGGGTGTTGTGTGATGTCCTTAGGTTAGTTAGGTTTAAGTAGTTCTAAGTTCTAGGGGACTGATGACCATAGATGTTAAGTCCCATAGTGCTCAGAGCCATTTGAACCATTTGAACACCCGCTGGTTCGCGACCAAACTGCTGAGATCATCGGTCCCTAGGTTTACACACTAATTAAACTAACTTAAACTAACTTATGCTAAGGACAACACACACACATCCATGCCCCAGGGATCACGTCCATTGTAACATGAGTGTCAAACACCGCTAGGTGATATTGTTTCAATTTCGAGAATGTTTTATTGAGTGTACTGAACATGAGTACCTGGGAGGAAAGGTTTGCGTTTTCTCTCACTAGGAAGGTGTGCTCCCGATGTAGTCTCGGTTCCTGTTTGTCGTCAAGAGGCAGTCAGCGAGCCTCGCTAGGAGTAGCGAGCGTCCCTGGGAAGTTGGGTTGCTGCCGGCCTGGGTGGCCGAGCGGTTCCGGGCGCTACAGTCTGGAGCCGGGCGACCGCTGCGGTCGCAGGTTCGAATCCTGCCTCTGGCATGAATGTGTGTGATGTCCTTAGGTTAGTTACGTTTAAGTAGTTCTAAGTTCTAGGCGACTGAAGTTAATTCGCATAGTGCTCAGAGCCATTTGAACCATTTTTGAAGTTGGGCTCCAGTCTGCTCGATGTTTTTTTTTTTTTTTTTTTTTTTTTTTTTTTTTTTTTTTTTGCAGATCGAGCGCCTGCCTTCGCTCAGGGCAGAGGATACTGAGCTAGCTTAGCCGTCCGCAAAGAATAATACAGCACAATTTTTTTTCCTTTTCTGTATGTGCATCAAAGTACTGGGTGCCATGGTGCTGCGTGCGACAGTCGGTTGCTTTTGCCGCAATATTTTAGTGTATCTAATCAAACGAGTCGTCCCAGCCACCACGCTTGGTTCGAGAAGGCTGGCCAATCAAGGGGTGAGGAGAACCAGCATCTCGTTTGCTAATGTACGTTTTGTATGACAAGACCGAGATACTTCTGCTGTATTCTTCTGAATTTTCCTAAATTTTTTGATATTCTTGTTCGTCACATTGGGAACAAAATTGAGTCATTCACGGACGGTTATGAATTAAAATTCTGTGCGAATACTCTACTACTGGCCGGCCGGAGTGGCCGTGCGGTTCTAGGCGCTGCAGTCTGGAGCCGAGCGCCGCTACGGTCGCAGGTCGAATCCTGCCTCGGGCATGGATGTGTGCGATGTCCTTAGGTTAGTTAGGTTTAAGTACCGGGTGATCAAAAAGTCAGTATAAATTTGAAAACTTAATAAACCAGGGAATAATGTAGAAATAGAGGTAAAAATTGACACACATGCTTGAAGTGACATGGGGTTTTATTAGAACCAAAAAAATACCCCATATTGCTAGACGCGTGAAAAATCTCTTGCGCTCGTCGTTTGGTGATGATCGTGTGCTCAGCCGCCACTTTCGTCATGCTTGGCCTCCCAGGTCCCCAGACCTGTCCGTGCGATTATTGGCTTTGGGGTTACCTGAAGTCGCAAGTGTATCGTGATCGACCGACATCTCTAGGGATGCTGAAAGACAACAAAAAATGGTTCAAATGGCTCTGAACACTATGGGACTTAACTTCTGAGGTCATCAGTCCCCTAGAACTTAGAACTACTTAAACCTAGCTAACCTAAGGACATCACACACATCCATGCCCGAGGCAGGATTCGAACCTGCGACCGCAGCGGTCACGCGGTTCCAGACTGTAGCGGCTAGAACCGCTCGGCCACTTAAAGACGACATCCGACACCAATGCCTCACCATAACTCCGGACATGCTTTACAGTGCTGTTCAGAATATTATTCCTCGTCTACAGCTATTGTTGAGGAATGATGATAGACGTATTTAGCATTTCCTGTAAAGATCTTTGCTTTGTCTTCCTTTGTTATGCTAATTATTGCGATCAGATGAACCGCCATCCGTCGGACATTTGTATTTTTTTGGTTCTAGTAAAACTCCACGTCATTCCAAGCATGTGTGTCAATTTGTACCTCTCTATATACATTATTCCGTGATTTATTCAGTTTTCAAATTTATACTGACATTTTTATCACCGGTAGTTCTAAGTCTAGGGGACTGATGACCCAGCCGGCAGCGGTGGTCTCGCGGTTCTAGGCGCGCAGTCAGGAACCGTGCGACTGCTACGGTCGCAGGTTCGAATCCTGCCTCGGGCATGGATGTGTGTGATGTCCTTAGGTTAGTTAGGTTTAAGTAGTTCTAAGTTCTAGGGTACTGATGACCACAGCAGTTGAGTCCCATAGTGCTCAGAGCCATTTGAACCATTTTTTTGTTAAGTCCCATAGTGCTTAGAGCCATTTGAACCATTTGGTAGCTCCCCACATGGTTACAGTCTCTTCTTAACTTCAATTGGGCCTTTAGAGAACTTAATTCTCTGTTAATTTTCTGTGAATTAGGTAAGTCATTAAGAACAGATAGCCGGCCGAAGTGGCCGTGCGGTTCTAGGCGCTTCAGTCTGGAACCGAGCGACCGGTACGGTCGCAGGTTCGAATCCTGCCTCGGGCATGGATGGGTGTGATGTCCTTAGGCTAGTTAGGTTTAATTAGTTCTAAGTTCTAGGGGACTGATGACCTCAGCAGTTAAGTCGCATAGTGCTCACAGCCATTTGAACCATTTTGAAGACCAGATAAATATCTGTACTTTGAGTCTTGAATTGAATTTCGAGATCCCTTTTAGTACTGCAAATATTCCATGGTAATGCGACCCACAAATTGTAATGTAACATAGCGAATCCTAAGCTGTTGATCTCAGTATGACGTTTTCGTTGTGCACAGCGACCCGACTTTTTTTCGTTGCATCTGCTCGGGGCGGACGTCGTAAGACATCCGTTTAAGTTCGTTGTTGATCCATTAACTCAGTTTTTTTATTACAGAGGGAGCCAACCCTCTGACCGAACACGCTGAGCTACCGTGCCGGCCGACTCAACGATCAGTTACTTAGAAATTCAGAGAAAGGAATGAGCGGTGCACTCGCTCGTCTTGTGTATTACTGCAGATGTGTTCATTGACCAGACAGAGCGCTTTCGATTTATCCTTCGTCTATAACTTGCGTTTGTGTTTCTTCGTGATATTACGGCTAATGAGCTGTAAAGAAAGAAATCAAGACTTTGACGATTAGCTGAATGAAAATCGATAGCGTTTGACACGTGGCGTGCCTCTGTCAGGTGAGTGCGAAAGCTGATACGCTTGCAGGTAACTGTCGAGTGGCGTCTGGCGTCTGGGGTTTCGCCGACGTCACTGACTGCACTCCAGCCCCTCGCGAAGGCGCCGGCCCGCCACGGAACAGCTGATGCGGCGCGCCGATTGGCCCGGTGCAGCCTCAGGTGAGCGTCCGCTGTGACGCAATATTCAGCCGCCTGCAGCTACCAAGGCCAGCCGCGCCTCGCCGTGGCGTGATGTGGTGATACCACGGCGGTCGGAATAGACGCGCGCCCGCTCGGTGACATAACTGCTCGCTATTCGCGGCCAGACTCCCGTTTCATCTGGCAGTGGAGATCACGCAGGTGCGAACCACCTCCCGTCTACCCTCGAAAATGTAACACTATAAAACGTGCGGGATTAGCCGAGCGGCTGTAATAAAAAAACCGAGTCAAGGAATTGATGATCAACTTGAACGGATGTCTTGTGACGTCCGCCCAGACAAACGCAACGAACTGTATCGAAAGAAAAAAAGAAGAAGAAGAAGAAGAAGCGGTATAAGGCGCTGCAGTCATGGACTGTGCGGCTGGTCCCGGCGGAGATTCGAGTCCTCCCTCGGGCATGGGTGTCTGTCCTTAGGATAATTTAGGTTAAGTAGTGTGTAAGGTTAGGGACTGATGACCTTAGCAGATATGTCGCATAAGATTTCACACACATTTGACAATTTTTTTTTGTAACACTATAGCCTATACCAGAACTCCACCGGCGAACTTTCAGAGATGGCAGTACGTACGAGTACCAAAACAAGAAAATAGATCTAGTGAACATGCGCTCTAAAGTGCCTAACATTAAGACGTATGAGCACTCTATGAAACACATCTCTTCTACTGAGCAACTACTCATAGCTCTTCCCTCAGTATGCATTCTAGAGCCCGTGCTTACTGGACATGTTTTACTTGTCTTGGTCCAGAGTACTCGTACCACCTGCCAAGATATGGAAAGCAAAGAGCTTGCAGTATAAGAGATGTGTTTCACAGTATCGAGGATGAAGAAGTGCTCGTAGATCTTACGGTATTTTAGAGCTCTAGTATACTGGACATTATTTTCCTTTCCTTTTTTTTTTGTCCGTACTACCACAATTGAAAATGTGTCAGTGGAATTCTGGTTCACTCTATATACACTACTGGCCATTAAAATTGCTACACCACGAAGATGACGTGCTACAGACGCAAAATTTAACCGACAGGAATAAGATGCTGTGACATGCAAATGATTAGCTTTTCAGAGCATTCACACAAGGTTGGCGCCGGTGGCGACACCTACAACGTGCTCACATGAGGAAAGTTTCCAACCGATTTCTCATACACAAACAGCAGTTGACCGGCGTTGCCTGGTGAAACGTTGTTGTGATGCCGCGTTTAAGGAGGAGAAATGCGTACCATCACGTTTCCGACTTTGATAAAGGTTGGATTGGAGCCTAGAGAGATTGCGTTTTATCGTATCGCGACAATGCTGCTCGCGTTGTTCGAGATCGAATGACTGTTAGCAGAATATGGAATCGGTGGGTTCAGGACGGTAATACGGAACGCCGTGCTGGATCCCAACTGCCTCGTATCACTAGCAGTCGAGATGACAGGCATCTCATCCGCATGGCTGTAACGGATCGTGCAGCCACGTCTCGATCTCTGAGTCAACAGATGGGGACGTTTGCAAGACAACAACCATCTGCACGAACAGTTCGACGTTTGCAGCAGCATGGACTATCAGCTCGGAGACCATGGTTGCGGTTACCCTTGACGCTGCATCACAGACAGGAGCGCCTACGATGGTGTACTCAACGATGAACCTGGGTGCACGAATGGCAAAACGTCATTTTTTTCGGATGGATCCAGGTTCTGTTTACAGCATCATGATGGTCGCATCCGTGTTTGGTGACATCGCGGTGAACGCACATTGGAAACGTGTATTCGTCATCGCCATACTGGCGTATCACCCGGCGTGATGATCACCCCTTCTTTGCTTCGACGGCACTTTGAACAGTGGACGCTACATTTCAGATGGGTTACGACCCGTGGCTCCACTCTTCATTCGATCCCTGCGAAACCCCACATTTCAGCAGGATAATGTACGACCGCATGTTGCAGGTCCTGTATGGGCCTTTCTGGACACAGAAAATGTTCGACTGCTGCCCTGGCCTGCACATTCTCCAAATCTCTCACCAATTGAAAACTTCTGGTCAATGGTGACCGAGCAACTGGCTCGTCACAATGCGCCAGTCACTACTCTTGATGAACTGTGGTATCGTGTTGAAGCTGCATGGGCAGTTGTACCGAGCTCTGTTTGACTCTATGGCCGGAGGTGGTTGTTGTGGGTACTGATTACTCAGGATCTATCCACCCAAATTGCGTGAATATGTCCTCACACGTCAGTTCTAGTATAATATATTTGTCCAATGAATACCCGTTTATCATCTCCATTTCTTCTTGGTGTAAATTTTAATGGCCAGTAGTGTACAATTGCCTAGCTATTCCTCCGTCTTAAGACTGCAAGGAAGAAAGGAATATTCGGTTTAACGTGTCGTCAACAGCGAAATCATCAGAGACGGAGCACAAGCTCTTATTGTGTCAACGATGGGGAAGGAAATCGGTTGTGCCTTTTCAAAGAAACCATTGCGGCATTTGCCTGGAGCCATTTAGGGAAATCACGGAAAGTCTAAATCTGGATGCCGAAGGAGGGGTTTGAACAGTCGTCCTCCCGAATGCGTGGACAGCGCACCAATCAATGCGCCACCTCGCTTGGTCTTTGACTTTGGAAACCAGGTACATACACTCTCGCCTTACAGCATACGTTTCTGATACAAAAACAGGATACACCTAGTCTCTTTTTGAAGTCATCATTCTTTTGACTTTGTGATGGTGTCCTCCATCTTTCCTATCCTGTATAAGATTTTTCATCTCTGTATAAGTATGGTACCCAACATAATCTAGAGTATGTTTTTTAAATATATCTTATTATTTGTCAGATTCTGCCTTCAGTGCGCCATTCACTGTCAGGTTAATTTTTCCAGGATGCTGTAGTTTACATGTAGCTATCTTGTTCCTCCTCCTGCTAAAGATCTTCCTCGCATATCCCCATTAGTACTGATCCATTTCACTTAATTTATAGCAGTTTCGATAGCACCGCATTTCAGAAAATTCCACTTACTACTTCTGTGGCCGTTCGTTGTGGCTGAGGGGTTCTAGGCGTTTCAGTCTGGAACCGCGCGACCGCTACGGTCGCAGGTTCGAATCCTGCCTCGGGCATGGATGTGTGTGATGTCCTTAGGTTAGTTAGGTTTAAATAGTTCTAAGTTCTAGGGGACTGATGACCTCACATGTTAAGTCCCATAGTGTTCAGGGCCATTTGAACCATTTGAATTTCTGTGGACATCTAGCACCGCTAGGAAAATTCAGTGTGTGTACTACCTGAGTTTGTTCTTCTCAACAATTGCCCCTCGGACACGAGTTCGCTTGTATTTCTTGACTTGGCAATTATTATTTATTTTTTAAATTTGTGCCCGGACGTTATTCCCACCTCACTGTCGGCGGTTATTGTTTGGTGGGAAAACAGCATGGGCTATCAGTGAATTGTGGAAACAATGTCTGTGTATCGGTTTTTGACGATTTTTCATCCTCGGTTAGACAAATGCCATGATGATCCCTAATCTCCTCCTCAGAACTGACTAAAATCCTCATTCACACTGGCCAAAGAAATACAATGCTGGGAACAAATAGAGATTTTGCAGGCGCGAAGAGGAACAAACGGAGCAAAATCTGTCGATGAAGAAGAGAAAAGGGTTAATGGTAAATGATAAGTCAGACTGAATTAACTGAACTAAACTATTATTGGGAATTTGTCAAAAGTAATGAGACAATTAACAGCGAGATAATCGAGAAGAACCGAAATATAAAGGAAACCAAATAGAATAAACAGTCGGTAAGATGACTGATGCCACTGTAACCACAACCCATGAGACCATATTAAAAATGTTTCAATATTTCTTGAGAAATCTCTGTATTTCTCCCAAGGAAAAAAAAAAAACACTCACATAATAGACTGTTAGAACGAATGGGTTCCGGAAGTCCTAACAGAAGAAGTAGGGAACGCAATTCGCCCAAGGGAAAGCAGAAAAAAATCTGGGAATCATTGGATAAGATGAAGATTATGAAATCAGGGGAAGACGTGGTGAAAACAAACCTTCTAGAGAGTCTTTGCCGAAGAGGATGTATCAGGTAATTGGGACAATGCTGTAATCGTTGTAAACGTCGTGTAAGGGATCAGGGCTGGTAAGAACCACCGGCGTACCAGTCTTTTGTCAGGAATATACAAGATATTTACAAAACTTCTAACTAATCCTCCATAAAAAATCTGTAGATGTTAACCAGAGTAAATGAGAAGCCGGCTTCAGAAGTGGGTGTAGCACAGTGGACCACCGAAACCTTGAGACCGAAGTTACAGAAACGATTATCAGCTGCTCTATAGGGTGTTTATAGAAAAAGAGAAAGCGTTTTATTCTATCACAATTAAAACTGGTAGCACTGGGGAATCAAGGAGCAGAATCTTCCTGCATAAGTTTATTGAAGAATGTGTACAACAAGACTCCCGTTTCCATTCGAGTACATCAAGAACGGGAAACGTTCGGAAGTGAGATAGGATTACAGGAAGGGGACACCACTTCACCAAAACTGTTTTTTGCAACGTTGGAAAATGTGTTGAAAACCATTAAATTATCTGGTTCAAAAAAATGGCTCTGAGCACTATGGGACTCAACTGCTGAGGTCATTAGTCCCCTAGAACTTAGAACTAGTTAAACCTAACTAACCTAAGGACATCATCCCAAACATCCATGCCCGAGGCAGGATTCGAACCTGCAACCGTAGCGGTCTTGCGGTTCCAGACTGCAGCGCCTTTAACCGCACGGCCACTTCGGCCGGCGAAATTTATCTGGATCACGTTCAATCTGAGGATGAAATTGTTTTGTGTGCTTTGGATACAGACGAGCTCCATGAAACGATGGAGGACCTGAAAAATTAGTAGTGAAGATTAACTGCGATTAAACGAAAATAATATGCATTCACTATGCTGGAAGGAAAATAATAAGGATGATTGACGATGTTGTAAAAACAGTTGACGAGTTTATGAACTTATACGACTGAAAGAAACAAGCAGATGGATTGAAGATGATTGTATTGGATTTACGACAGTGAACCTACCACTTGGCCCTAAATGGTTCTACACAGAACGTGGGGTCCGGGAGCGTACCTTCTGTGTAAAGTAGGATCGATGGAGATCTGTGACATCTCTGCGGAAAGAACACAGTGCTGGTGTTTCGCAGCACACCGTTCATCGTACACTGTTAAGCATGGATCCGCAGCAGACCACCCCTACCTATTCACATGTTGACCCAAGGACATCGGCAATTACGATTGCAGTGGACACGGGACCATCAGGATTCGACCGTCGAACAATGGAAACGTGCCAGATCTTTGGTTGAATCACATTTTTGCTACGTTAGGTCAATGGTCGTCTCCATAAACGCCGTCATCGAGGTGAACGGCGGATGGAAATACGCAACGCGCGACGGACACAGGCTGGTGGGAGCAGCATTATGATATAGGAGACATTGTCCTGCGCTTGCAAGGGACCTGTGGTAGTTATCGAAGACACGCTGACAGCTGCGAACCACCTGCATCCCTTCATTCTTGCTGTCTCCCCCGACATCGATCTTATCTGCCTACAGTATAACTGTCCGTGTCTCCGAGCAAGAACCGTGCTAAAGTGGTTTGAGAAGCTTATATTGAATTCATGTTGATGTCTCAGGGACCAAATTCGCTTGATGTAAATCCTATGGAACCTATATGTGTTGCTCTCAGGCGCCATCAACGTGTTATCAAATGAGCGGCCCATTATTTACGAAAGTTACATGACCTTGGTCTCGATTATCAAACCTACCAACAGACTGTCGGATCCCTGATACGCAGATTCAGTGATGTATTTCGCTCCAAAGACGGAGAAACAAGCTATAAAGCTCTTAAGAAGCCCGTATACTACGCACGGCACATTATGCTGTGTCCGTTGCTGGTGGTCCAATGGGGCCGGCACGGTAGCTCAGCTTGTTCCGTCAGAAGGCTGCTCGCCCTCTGTAATAAAAAACTGAGTAAAGGAATCAACGATCAACTTGAACGGATGTCTTGTGACGTCCGCCCAGACCAAACGCAACGAACAATACCGAACAAAATGAAAAAAAGGCTAGCGTTGCTGCCTCTGGATCACGGTGTTCTGGGTTCGATTCCCGGCCGGGTTGGGGATCTTCTATGCCCGGGACTGGGTGTTTTTGTTGTAATAATAGTTTCATCATCACCATCATCATTCGTGACACTGGCTATATTGAACTGTGTACAACGTGGACTGTGTAAAAATTGTGACTTTGTACGGGCGTTGATACCCGTGCGGTTAAGCTCCCCACATACCAAACATCATCACATTATGCTCTGTGATGGAATATAATTTGTATGTCGCCGTCACTCCGGCAACGGCCTTGCCGCAGTGAATACAGCGGTTCCCGTGAGATCACCGAAGTGAAGCGCTGTGGGGCGTGGTCGGCACTTGGATGGGTGACCATCCAGGCCGCCATGCACTGTTGCCATTTTTCGGGGTGCACTCAGCCTCGTGTTGCCAATTGAGGAGCTACTCGACCGAATAGTAGCGGCTTCGGTCAAGAATACCATCATAACGACTGGGAGAGCGGTGTGCTGACCCCACGCTCCTCCTATCCGCATCCTCCATGAGGGAGGAAGGTTTATCTGTTTAGCAAGAGTAATAGAAGGCAGATTTCAGACTACCTAACAGATCAAAACGAAAATTTCTGTTCCGACACTGACAATGTTGAGTGTTTATCCAAAAAGTTCAAGGCAATCGTAAAATGCGTTTTAGACAGGTACGTGCCGAGTAAAACTGTGAGGGACGGGAAAAACCCACCGTGGTACAACAACAAAGTTATGAAACTACTGCGAAAGCAAAGAGAGCTTCACTCCAAGTTTAAACGCAGCCAAAACCTCTCAGACAAACAGAAGCTAAACGATGTTAAAGTTAGCGTAAGGAGGGCTATGCGTGAAGCGTTCAGTGAATTCGAAAGTAAAAATCTATGTACCGACTTGACAGAAAATCCTAGGAAGTTCTGGTCTTACGTTAAATCAGTAAGTGGCTCGAAACAGCATATCCAGACACTCCGGGATGATGATGGCATTGAAACAGAGGATGACACGCGTAAAGCTGAAATACTAAACACCTTTTTCCAAAGCTGTTTCACAGAGGAAGACCGCACTGCAGTTCCTTCTCTAAATCCTCGCACAAACGAAAAAATGGCTGACATCGAAATAAGTGTCCAAGGAATAGAAAAGTAATTGGAATCACTCAACAGAGGAAAGTCCACTGGACCTGACGGGATACCAATTCGATTCTACACAGAGTACGCGAAAGAACTTGCCCCCCTTCTAACAGCCGTGTACCGCAAGTCTCTAGAGGAAGGGAGGGTTCCAAATGATTGGAAAAGAGCACAGGTAGTCCCAGTCTTCAAGAAGGGTCGTCGAGCAGATGCGCAAAACTATAGACCTATATCTCTGACGTCGATCTGTTGTAGAATTTTAGAACATGTTATTTGCTCGAGTATCATGTCGTTTTTGGAAACGCAGAATCTACTATGTAGGAATCAACATGGATTCCGGAAACAGCGATCGTGTGAGACCCAACTCGCTTTATTTGTTCATGAGACCCAGAAAATATTAGATACAAGCTCCCAGGTAGATGCTATTTTTCTTGACTTTCGGAAGGCGTTCGATACAGTTCCGCACTGTCGCCTGATAAACAAAGTAAGAGCCTACGGAATATCAGACCAGCTGTGTGGCTGGATTGAAGAGTTTTTAGCAAACAGAACACAGCATGTTGTTCTCAATGGAGAGACGTCTACAGACGTTAAAGTAACCTCTGGCGTGCCACAGGGGAGTGTTATGGGACCATTGCTTTTCACAATATATATAAATGACCTAGTAGATAGTGTCGGAAGTTCCATGCGGCTTTTCGCGGATGATGCTGTAGTACACAGAGAAGTTGCAGCATTAGAAAATAGTAGCGAAATGCAGGAAGATCTGCAGCGGATAGGCACTTGGTGCAGGGAGTGGCAACTGTCCCTTAACATAGACAAATGTAATGTATTGCGAATACATAGAAAGAAGGATCCTTTATTGTATGATTATATGATAGTGGAACAAACACTGGTAGCAGTTACTTCTGTAAAATATCTGGGAGTATGCGTGCGGAACGATTTGAAGTGGAATGATCATATAAAATTAATTGTTGATAAGGCGGGTACCAGGTTGAGATTCATTGGGAGAGTGCTTAGAAAATGTAGTCCATCAACAAAGGAGGTGGCTTACAAAACACTCGTTCGACCTATACTTGAGTATTGCTCATCAGTGTGGGATCCGTACCAGATCGGGTTGACGGAGGAGATAGAGAAGATCCAAAGAAGAGCGGCGCGTTTCGTCACAGGGTTATTTGGTAACCGTGATAGCGTTACGGAGATGTTTAATAAACTCAAGTGGCAGACTCTGCAAGAGAGGCGCTCTGCATCGCGGTGTAGCTTGCTCGCCAGGTTTCGAGAGGGTGCGTTTCTGGATGAGGTATCGAATATATTGCTTCCCCCTACTTATACCTCCCGAGGAGATCACGAATGTAAAATTAGAGAGATTAGAACGCGCACGGAGGCCTTCAGACAGTCGTTCTTCCCGCGAACCATACGCGACTGGAACAGGAAAGGGAGGTAATGACAGTGGCACGTAAAGTGCCCTCCGCCACACACCGTTGGATGGCTTGCGGAGTATAAATGTAGATGTAGATGTAGAGGATGACACGGCGGTCGGATGGCCCGGTAGGCCACTCGTGGCCTGAAGACGGAGTGCCGTCACTCCCCACCACAATCTCCCGTTCCAGTTGGCACGCGGGAAGAACGACTGACAGCAAGCCTGCGTGAGAATGGTTCAAATGGCTCTGAGCACTATGGGACTTAACATCTGAGGTCATGAGTCCCCTAGAACTTAGAACTACTTAAACCTAACTAACCTAAAGACGTCACACACATCCATGCCCGAGGCAGGATTTGAACCTGCGACGTAGCGGTCGCGCGGTTCCAGACTACGTGAGAGCTCGAATCTCTCTGATTTTATACCTTCGCTGTCTTTTCACGAGATATACATAGGAGGAGTTAACAACGTGTCGCTCGACTCTTCGTTCGGAAGATCAACAGCAAACTACAGCGTAATTCACGGCGCGTCCTTTGTAGCGCCTGCCACTGTAATTGGATGAGCATGTGATGTTTTCACACTGACTAAATGAACACGTGACGAAACGCGCTGCTCATCTTTGGATCTTCTCTGTTTCCTTTATCAGTCCTTTCTGGTACGAACGAGTAATATACAAGTATTAATAAAATGAGAGTTTCATAAGTTAACTGCTTCGTCGATAGATATTTCCTGGTGATTCTTCCAGTGAACTTCAGCCTAGAATCTATCTTGCGATAAGTTGTATGTGGCCGATCTACTCTAAATAGGGATATTTAATAGATATCGCTGATTCTAGTTATCCTTCGGCAGTCGTTAATCAGACGGTAACTAGTCTTTCCACCTATTTATACACAGGGCTGATTTCACTCATTCTCGCACAATTCGAGCAACGACGCCCGATTAAAATCGTCCTGTTTCCAGAAAGAAGTGGCGATACTGAGAGCTACGCCGATCAGGCAGTGCTCAAAAGCCGAGAGACTCGTCGGCGCAGAGTCCAAGGACGCGCGCATTCCCCTCGGTAGCGACCAGTACGTCTGGGGTCAGGTGATCTCGCGACGCCAGCAAGTGTTCTCAGCTGTTTATCTCAGCTCTCTGTATCTAAGCACTCTGGGGAACTGACGTGTATATTTCCGACGGGCTGCTGTAGACGAACAAAGGGGTACAAATGATGTTGCAGATGGCCGCTGTATCGTTTTCCTGCGAGGGGCAGTTTGGGGGGTCTAGTTTGACAGCAGTTGCAGGCGTAACCGATACCGAGCTGGCTAGAAGGGTAGACCCTTTTGTGTGTTTTCTAGTATATGATAAATAGGGGTAATGTTAAAATTGTAATTACCCAATTATAAAGCGTCGGTTGTGATTTTAGTGTTCGGTAGCATGAAGTTATCTTAATTTGTATTTCTGGCTGAAAACAGGCAAAAATGTGACAGTAATCCCTTAATCGCTGATTCCTATAGTTCTTTTAACACTTTCACTGGTGATGGTGTCACACACCATAAGTGACTCCTTTGTCCTTGTTCAACATTTAGTCCTGCTACATGTCCATCTACTATGTACATTATGTTTCTGTACATATTGCAACCATCAGGTAACAGACATTCTGTTTCATTAAGTAGCCGACACAGTTTCTGTTTACAACTAGTGATCACTGACTTGCCATCAGTGAACTATACAACGCTGATTATAGTTGATCACGAACAACATCCACATCGAGGTAGCGCTTTACTTTTTCGTTGCCTTTCTACATACAAATTAAACATCAGGGGTGACAATGAACAACACTGCCTTACAATTTTCCTGAATTTGGCCCCTTGCACTAATGCAGGTATGATAAGCAATTATGTGGCGGTGTCCACGTGCTTACTTTCATGACACCTCTTTCCCGTTTGTACCCCAGCAACAGGAGTGTACTGCTAGCAATCAACCAAAGATCCAAGGGTTTTTGCATCCGAGACTATATCAGTCATGTTCGATTGTTTTCTATGTCACCACCTCCCAAGGCTGAGGCAGATAGTCGTATTTAACCCACTATGCTGACAGACTGCGAGCGATATACAAGGTGGTCAGAAACAGTCTGAAAAGCTTGTCATCTTGTTGCAGGGTAGGTTGTGCTGATAAAAAATGGTTAAGAAAAAAATTCGATACGTTGCGACGTTTCTGAGTTAATTACTGTTGAATATAGCCACTGAGGCCGTTTCGCGTGCAAATTCAAGCGGCCTGCCACAGACGATGTCGCCAAACATACGCTTCGTTTGCTTTCCTAAAACTGAACAAAAGAGCGATACAAAGGTTGAACATGAGACGGTAGTAAGGATCAAACCCCAGAGAATTACATCATATGTGTACACGTTTTGTGATCATACCAGCGTAGATCACTGATAAAATACAGGTAAACGCCCTGTTATGTTGCAGGCTGGTTGTAACATTACGCTTCCTGGCGAATGGGGAATCTGTCTTTTAGCCACAGAATAGGACAGCCCACCATTTCAAAAGTTGCAATTTGCAGCACTTGAAAGGACAAATACTTAAAGGTGTACCTGTGTTATTATACCAAGTTTTGAATATACGGTATACAAGTGCTACTAAGAGTTTTTCAGTTCTCGTCTATCGCACTGGGCGAAACTGCACAGACTTTGTCGCCAGTCACTGCCAGTTTCTCTTTTCTGGCCTGCTGAAATAAAGAGATGCAATCAAAACAAACATGAACTTTCGTAAGGTAAGGCATTACGATAAGAATTGAAAATCACCGTGTGGCGTTATATGCCTATTACTCAGAAAGAAACGATTGCCGACGTATAGTATTATGATACACCGAGTCACACGTACACCTTTCCTCTGTGTATGCCTGAATTAAGACGCTCAACGCCTGTTTGCTCCATTTCATTTCTAGAATACGAAGTAATCAATAGAAATAATGCTCCCTCAAACAGCTAGTATAAAGAAAGTTAACTGGCAAAAAAAATGTTTTTTCTGTGCATTTATGGAAACATACTTACTGAAAAAATGCGGAAAATCCCCAACACTCCCACAATGTGATGCACCTGTTATTCATACCACAGCAGAGAAGCGTTGCAAGTAGGCTATTTAGGTTTTTATGTTGGTAACGCCATGTAGC
Organism: Schistocerca nitens; assembly: GCF_023898315.1. Taxonomy (NCBI): domain Eukaryota; kingdom Metazoa; phylum Arthropoda; class Insecta; order Orthoptera; family Acrididae; genus Schistocerca; species Schistocerca nitens. The sequence goes on from NC_064614.1 coordinate 1,127,284,485, forward strand.
GCTCTTTGTGAAAATCACTGACTGCTGTGTGCAGTCTGTGGCTGGTTTGCATTGTTGGAATTTGCTATTGTAGTGTTGAGCAGTTGGCTGTTAACAGCGCGTAGCGTTGCGCAGTTGGAAGTGTGCCGCCAGCAGTGGTGGATGTGGGGAGAGAGATGGCGGAGTTTTGAGAGCGGATGATCTGGACTGTGTCCATCAGAGACAGTAAATTTGTAAGACTGGATGTCATGAACTGATATATATATATTATGACTTTTGAACACTATTAAGGTAAATAAATTGTTTGTTCTCTATCAAAATCTTTCATTTGCTAACTATGCCTATCGGTAGTTAGTGCCTTCAGTAGTTAGAATCTTTTATTCAGCTGGCAGTATTGGCGCACGCTGTTTTGCAGTAGTTTGAGTAACGAAGATTTTTGTGAGGTAAGTGATTCATGAAAGGTATAGGTTATTGTTAGTCAGGGCAATTCTTTTGTAGGGATTTTTGAAAGTCAGATTGCGTTGCGCTAAAAATATTGTGTGTCAGTTTAGTGTTGATCAGAATAGGTAAAGAGCGAAATGTCTGAGTACGTTCAGTTCTGGTCAGCTGTTTGAAAATCAAATAATGTAAGAGGTTTATCAGCACAGTCATTCATAAATTTTTCTAAGGGGACGTTTCAGCGTCTGCAGGAAACGCAGAACGTATTCTCTCTTCTCACAGTACGCTAGTCTTGTTGTGCCCCACAGTCTGGGAGAACATGTGTAACTTACTTTGTGGAGCCCTTAAGTACAAATCAGTTCTTTTCCATTCTCTGTCCGGACTCCTCGTGGAGCAGTGGGTGTCTAATTCGCCCTTCTCCCAAGTAGTCTTTCAGATAGTAAGTCATATTCTTATCAAGTTTTGTTAAAATTTCGCCAGGCATTCCACAGTTATTAATTTCTTCTGGATGAATAATACAATCTCAGTACATGCTACGAGGCATCGTTCACACCACGATGTTTGATTAAAATAAATGCATTATTTAGCACGACTGGCTGACTTTGGACTTTAGCTCTTTCTCAAGAGCATCAGTTGTTGCAGACACTTCATCCTCGTAGTATTACATTTTTGTTTGTGTCCTCTGACCACCATGCACGTGACTTTTGATATGTAATTTTTTTCCCAAATTGTAAGTCATATTGTACCAAGTATGGTTGAAATAGTACAAGGAATTCCAGAACTGCACTGGAATGGGAAAAACCGACCGGTTAAAACCGATATTTTAGTTCTGAATAACGGGTATTTTTCGGTATTTATTTGGTGTCGGTTAAAATAGGTGTTTTCTTTATTTTTTTTCTGGTAACAGAGTAAATAAACTGAAATATCAATTAGCCATAGCAGCAGCGCTAAAATTTTTCATTTTCCAATAAACATTTTCGTAAAATTTGTATTGGTTTGCCGGGCGGTTCTCGGCGCTACAGTCTGGAACCGCGCGACCGCTACGGTCGCAGGTTCGAATCCTGCCTCGGGCATGAATGTGTGTGGTGTCCTTAGGTTAGTTAGGTTTAAGTAGTTCTAAGTTCTAGGGGACTGATGACCTCAGAAGTCCCATAGTGCTCAGAGCCATTTGAACCATTTTGTACTGATTTGAAATATTGCGTTGTAATAGAAAGTAGTAAATGCGATCGGCGGTATTTTAATAGTGATTCCGATAGAAATGAGCAACAAAATATGGCATAAGAACTGGTACAGCTTCGCTGAGACAATAATGTCCTTGTTGCTGTGCATCGTGGCTGAAGGTACCCTTATCCTTGCAGTGGTTTATAGGGCTGCAGACATCCCTTGTATTGCTATCTGGAAAATTTTTACGAAATGGCACAGCTAAGAAGTACAATGCTTCATTTGTTTTAAAAGATTAAATATTTGTCTGCCGGAGGAAGAAAATTATGGTAGCAGTAGTAAATTAAAAAATCAACAGTTCATCCGTAGAACCCCTTCCAAACAGGCCATGAAGGCCCAACGGTACCGACCAGCCGCCGTGTCATCCTCAGACCGCAGGCGTCACTGTATGCAGATATGGAGGGGCATGTGGTCAGCATACCGCTCTCCCGGTCGTATGTCAGTTTACGAGACCGGACCTGCTACTGCTCAATCAAGTAGCTCCTCAGTTTGCCTCACAAGGGCTGAGTGCACCCCGCTTGGCAACAGCGCTTGGCAGATCGGATGGTCACCCATCCAAGTGCTAGCCCAGCCTGACAGCGCTTAACTTCGGTGCTCTGACGTAAACCGGTGTTACCACAACAATTCATTCGTAGTACACAATAAAAACAGAAGGCAGCTGATTTGCTGCCTGTGTCTAGCTAACATACCGTTATTTGCTTGTAGCCCTTGAAAACTGAAAAATTAACACGAAAAACAATCTTCTTCAAATTCAGTATTCACCCTTTAGCAGTGACTATTACTAATGCCCAAATAGTGATGATCCCCGATTTTTCAGCAGAGGATCCAAAAATTAGAATCAACAGGAGAATGCTGGAGTTCTTAGTAGTATTCAACCACTTACTAATTTTTGAGAAAAGCAGTGAACGATTGACGAACAAAGTCTCCTCTTATTTGCCTATTTAATGTAATATTTTGATTCTATGTATCTTGTAGCGGAGAGAGTAAAAATTTTTCAGTCTTTGTTCGATATCTACGTTTATTACACTACTGGCCATTAAAATTGATACACCACGAAGATGACGTGCTACAGACGCGAAATTTAACCGACAGGAAGAAGATGCTGTGATATGCAAATGATTAGCTTTTCAGAGCATTCGCACAAGGCTGGCGCCGGTGGCGACACCTACAACGACCGTGCGACTGCTACGGTCGCAGGTTCGAATCCTGCCTCGGGCATGGATGTGTGTGATGTCCTTAGGTTAGTTAGGTTTAAGTAGTTCTAAGTTCTAGGGGACTAATGACCACAGCAGTTGAGTCCCATAGTGCTCAGAGCCATTTTTTGAACACCTACAACGTGTTGACATGAGGAAAGTTTCCAACCGATTTCTCATACACAAACAGCAGTTGACCGGCGTTGCCTGGTGAAACGTTGTTGTGATGCCTCGTGTAAGGAGGAGAAATGCGTACCATCACGTTCCCGACTTTGCTAAAGGTCGGATTGTAGCCTATCGCGATTGCGGTTTATCGTCTCGCGATATTGCCGCTCGCGTTGTTCGAGATCGAATGACTGTTAGCAGAATATGGAATCGGTGGGTTCAGGAGGGCAATACGGAACGCAGTGCTGGATCCAGACGGCCTCGTATCACTAGCAGTCGAGTTGACAGGCATCTTATCCGCATGGCTGTAACGGATCGTGCAGCCACGTTTCGATACCTGAGTCAACAGATGGGGACGTCTGCAAGACAACAACCATCTGCACGAACAGTTCGACGCCGTTTGCAGCAGCATGGACTATCAGTTCGGAGACCATGGCTGCGGTTACCCTTGACGCTGCATCACAGACAGGAGCGCCTGCGATGGTGTACTCAACGACGAACCTGGGTGCACGAATGGCAAAACGTCATTTTTTTTGGATGAATCCAGGTTCTGTTTACAGCATCATGATGGTCGCATCCGTGTTTGGCGACATCGCGGTGAACGCACATTGGAAGCGTGTATTTGTCATCGCCATACTGGCGTATCACCCGGCGTGATGGTATGGGGTGCCATTGGTTACACATCTCGGTCACCTCTTGTTCGCATTGACGGCACTTTGAACAGTGGACGTTACATTTCAGATGTGTTACGACCCGTGGCTCTACGCTTCATTCGATCTCTGCAAAACTCTACATTTCAGCAGGATAATGCACGACCGCACGTGGCAGGTCCTTTACGTGCCTTTCTGGATACAGAAAATGTTCGACTACTGCCGTGGCCAGCACATTCTCCAGATCTCTCACCAATTGAAAACGTCTGGTAAATGGTGGCCGAGCAACTGGCTCGTCACAATACGCCAGTCACTACTCTTGATGAACTGTGGTATCGTGTTGAAGCTGCATGGGCATCCAAGCTCTGTTTGACTCAATGCCCAGGCGTGTTAGGCCGTTATTACGGCGAGAGGTGGTTGTTCTGCATACTGATTTCTCAGGTTCTATGCACCCAAATTGCGTGAAAATGTAATCACATGTCAGTTCAAGTGTAATATATTTGTCCGACGAATACCCGTTTATCATTCTTCTTGGTGTAGCAATTTTAATGGCCAGTAGTGTACAATTAGTAATAGGAATAAAAAACTGAAAATCGGTTATCAGAAACTGCTTCTTTTGAGCGGTTTTAATGGTCAGTTTAAAGCAATGTGACCGAAAACTAGTTGCTTCAGCGACAACTGACATCCCTGTGCTGGAACGCACACATGCACGTTAAGTATTCACAATCGATGCAGTTGGAGAACACTGTCTGCAAGCTGTACCGCACGTTGACATAGAAAGGGAAGTGAGTGAGCGCAGTAGGAGGCCAGGCTGTGTGTAGGAAGACTCGGGGCATTACGTAAGCTGACCGCGAGTCCGACTGCACGTGGGCAAACCGAGCGCAACGTGCGCGTTGCGCGGGCTTCATGCCGACACTCAGCGGCCGCTTCTGGCCGTCTCTTCTGGGGAAACACGCCGCTAGCAGCAGGTGTCTGCCAGCGGCGCTCAAAGGAGGCGCTTACTCTACACAGACGGCGCTAAGTTACGCTTCTCGCAGCTACGCACCACAACTACGAGCTATCCCCATCCACCCCCATTTCTTTAAAGAATCGAAGCACTCATGTATAAAACAAATTATTGTACTTTCAACATTGCAGCACAGTCAGCAATCGTGATAATCTAATACATAAGAAACTATCAGCCTCGATTGCGGTAATGAAACCAAACTTTACCTAGGTTTCAGCCCAAATAATTGAGCCTTCTTTAGAAGATACACCTGAATCTATAATTTGTCTAAGAGGGCATGGTCTAGAAATGAAACTAAAACAGCCTGAACAGGCTAGACCATGCCCTCCAAGACAAATTGTAGATTCAGGTATATTTTCTGAAGAAGCTCAATTATTTGGGCTGAAACTTAGGTAAAGGTTGGTTTCATTGCCGCAATCGAGACTGATAGTTTCTTATATATTACCTCTAATATATGTTTAAGGTTTATTGGAAGCGGCCAGGTGCTTTCATTATCAAACACTTGATATTGACGTAATATTTTTTGAACTACACTGATGGGCCAAAACATGGTTCCCGCCTGCTTAATATCTTATTTGTCGATCTTTGGAACGAAATATCACTGATTCTGCGCATCAAGGATCTGTCAGTTTGTTAGTAGCTTTGTGGAGGTACGTGCCATTAGATTTGCGTACGTGGTGATGGCGCCCGATAGCGACCCATGGGATCCACAGGGTTTACATTGTAATATATTGATTATTGCTTGCTATTGTGGTGTTATCTTGAAGCTGTGAGAAAGGAGGACAGGCGCTCAGAGGTGCGGAAGCAGAGACGATGCTGAAGGCAGACGAAACTAGGAAAGATGTTGTGACATGAAGTAAACCGTAAGGGGAAAGCCTTGCGAAAATGCAGACGCCGCCAGACGCGGTCCCAGGGCGCTAGTTACTCTTCAAGGAATTAACATGTAACTTCATATGTCGTCTAGATGCTGTGGTAGGTTGCCACCGTAGAATTTTGTAACCAACAGGCACGTATTAGCTTATAAAGCCAGCTTGATACCAGCCCTGAGAACAGCAACGTCAGTAGGCTCTCAAGGGTGAGAAAGAGGGCAAAAACGCCAAAAAACTGTTGACCTAGCAGACCCTACTCCGGGGAGTCCGAGGGGCTGGGCTAAATGACGTATAACAATAATATTGCAAGCCTTATTTGGCAATGAAGTTACATTTAGCTTTCAGCTGAACAATGTTGATACCAAATACGGACTTAGTGCAACTGCATTAACGTCCCCGCCTTAGGAGCAGTAGAGGGGACCTAACTAAACCGTGATTGGCTGGTGCCTACAAGAGACCTGCGGGATTGGCTGGTGGCTTTAAGTGGGAAAAACAGTGTCCCCACGCGACTCTTTAAAACTCCTAGGTTCCACATTTTGGCGGAGTTATCAGTCAGACGATCTGGGCGCCGGGCTCGGTCCAGCTCCGCGTAAGCCTGCTCTCTCATTTGGAGTGCCTCAGTGAACAGTGTCACACTCAGTATGTTTTGTTTTGCAATTAAGTTGTTGCTTCAGATGCCGCTAGTGTTTGCTACTGTGGTTAGCGTCCACTCCTGGGACTACTGCGCTGGGTTCTGTTGTAACAGTGTTATTCATGCTTTTTCTAACCCCATAACTAGCCTCCAGTGTATATTAGTTAGTCCTGTCTGGAATAAACAATTTCAAAACCCTGTTTGTCCAAGAGTCTCCACAACGAGTTCCCTACCGAGTCTCCCCATCTGCGTTTCTGGTAAATGCCTGTGCCAGTGTTGGCTCAGATAGAAGAAAACAATCAAATGCCTTCTCTGTGAATTATCCTTCTGCGCAGACTGACCAATAACCCCTTTTCTCCCTCTCCCACCTATATCGGGACACGACAACATCAAACGAATTTGACCGCCGAGACATCCACGTGATTTCACTATAATGTCTTTCAGACCATTATAGCACAGTTCTTGCTCCGAGACATTGACAGTTATACTGCAGAAAGATGACATCGCCGTCGTGGAAGACATCAAGCAAGAAGGAATGCAGGTGGTTCGCAGATGTCAGCGTGTCTTCGATATTTGCCACGATAATGCGGCTTTCACCAGCCTGCCTCCGTCGCGCGCTGCACGTATCGAGCCTCCGTTCACATAGATGACGGGGTTTGTGGAGACGACAATTCACCTAGTGTAGCAAAAATGTGATTCACCGCCCGCATCTCGTGGTCGTGCGGTAGCGTTCTCGCTTCCCACGCCCGGGTTCCCGGGTTCGATTCCCGGCGGGGTCAGGGATTTTCTCTGCCTCGTGATGGCTGGGTGTTGTGTGCTGTCCTTAGGTTAGTTAGGTTTAAGTAGTTCTAAGTTCTAGGGGACTTATGACCACAGCAGTTGAGTCCCATAGTGCTCAGAGCCATTTGAACCATTTGTGATTCACCCAAAGAGCCAACATGTTTCCATTGCCGGACGGTCGAATTCCGATGGTCACGTGCCCACTGCAGTCGTAATTATCGATGTCGGTAGTTCAACATGTAAATACGTACGGCCGGCCGGTGTGGCCGAGCTGTTCTAGGAGGTTCAGTCCGGAACCGCGCTGCTGCTACGGTTGCAGGTTCGAATCCTGCCTCAGGCATGGATGTGTGTGATGTCCTTAGGTTACGTTAGGTTTAAGTAGTTCTAAGTCTAGCGGACTGATGACCTCAGATGTTAAGTCCCATAGTGCTCAGAGCCATTTGAATACATTGCGGTGGTCTGCTGCGGAGCTCCATGTTGAACAATGTACGATGAACTGTGTGCCCCGAAACACTTGTGCTTGCACCAGCATTGGGCTCTTTCAGCGGAGATGCCACAGATCGCCAACTATCCTACTGTACAGAGCAGACAAGCCTCCGAACTCTACGTGCAGTGAAGAGTCGAGGACGTCCAACTACTTAGCACCTAATGATGGTTTCATTGTCCTACCTCTTTTCGCAGCGGAAAGAGAGCATAACGGAAACACGAGGGTCGTGAGGTCGATTCCCTACGAGGAAATATTTTATAGATTCAATTTTTACGCTACTTGCAATGCAAGTAAACTGAAATACTCAGTATATTGTATTTCTTCATATTTTCATAAAATACTTGAAGAGGAAACGAGAGTGGAATTTCGGGACAACAAACAAATTTCCAAGAAGTGACTGTACTTACAACGTTCACGAGAACTCTAGAAATAACTTTCCAAGAAAGGACCGGAATTAAAGCCTACAGGACTTCGTATACCGTTAGTTTCATTTTGACCTTCAAGCAGCGTTACGCGTGGTTTTCTGTGAACTGTGCAACGACAGAGCACCTTTGATGAATGTAAACGAATTTTGTTTTTTACATAAACTTTAAAACAACCAAGTAATTGTAAAAATGCAGCGTTTATAACGTGTACAAGATGGCGAGTAAATTACTGCTTCCCTTGTTTTACTGTGAGAGTAACACCAGAACGTGTAAATTATCTGCTGTCGAATAATAAAAGGATCTAATTTTTTACTCGAACTTGCCGTGTATCCCTTACAATCCTTTCCTGGAAATTTATTCGCTGAGTCCTCGTGGGTGCTGTAACTACAATCGTTTCATAGAAATTTATTTGTTGCGTCAGATTTTCCTTTTCCCACCTTTTATGAAAATATTAATAAATACAATATATTGAGAGTCATTTCGGTTTATTTGCTGAGTAAGTTACGTAAAAAGCCTTAAAAAATATTTCGGCATACCCACTCGAGATCACGACCCTCAGCTTGCCGTTCTGTACTCATTCCACAGCACTAACCGCTGCCTGGAATTCACGATAATATAAATGTCTCAAGTCCCACCAGACCCAAGCCACAAATGGTACACTACTGGCCATTAAAATTGCTACACCGCGAAGATGACGTGCTACAGGCGCAAAATTTAACCGACAGGCAAATAATGCTGAGATATGCAAATAATTAGCTTTTCAGAGAATTCACACAAGGTTGGCGCCGGTGGCGAGACCTACAACGTGCTGACATGAGGGAAGTTTCCAAACGATTTCTCATACACAAACAGCAGTTGACCGGCGTTGCCTCGTGAAACGTTGTTGCGATGCCTCTTGTAACGAGGAGAAATGCGTACCATCACGTTTCCGACTTTGATAAAGGTCGGATTGTAGCCTATCGCGATTGCGGTTTATCGTATTGCGACATTGCTGCTCACGTTGGTCGAGATCCAATGACTGTTAGCAGAATACGGAATCGGTGGGTTCAGGAGGGTAATACGGAACGCAGTGCTGGATCCCGACGGCCTCGTATCACTGAGTTGACAGGCATCTTATCCGCATGGCTGTAACGGATCGTGCAGCCACGAATCGATCCCTGAGTCAACAGATGGGGGCGTTTGCAAGACAACAACCATCTGCACGAACAGTTCGACGAGGGTTGCGGCAGCATGGACTATCAGCTCGGAGACCATGGTTGCGGTTACCCTTGACGCTGCATCAGAGACAGGAGCGCCTGCGATGGTGTACTCGACGTCGAACCTGGGTGCACGATTGGCACAACGTCATTTTTTCGGATGAATCCAGGTTCTGTTTACAGCATCATGATAGTCGCATCCGTGTTTGGCGACATCGCGGTGAACGCACATTGGAAGCGTGTATTCGTCATCGCCATACTGGCGTCTCACCCGGCGTGATGGTATGGGGTGCCATTGGTTACACGTCTCGGTCACCTCTTGTTCGCATTGACGGCACTTTGAGCAGTTGACGTTACATTTCAGTTGTGTTACGACCCGTGGCTGTACCCTCCATTCGATCCCTGCGAAAGCCTATATTTCAGCAAGATAATGCACGACCGCATATTGCAGGTCCTGTACGGGCCTTTCTGGATACAGAAAATGTTCGACTGCTGCCCTGACCATCACATTCACCAGATCTCTCACCAATTGAAAACGTGTGGTAAATGGTGGCAGAGCAACTGGCTCGTCACAATACGCCAGTCACTACTCTTGATGAACTGTGGTATCGTGTTGAAGCCGCATGGGCAGGTGTACCTGTACGCGCCATCCAAGCTCTGTTTGACTCTCTGCGCAGGCTGTGAAGGCTGTTATTACGATGAGAGGTGGTTGTTCTGGGTACTGATTTCTCAGGATCTATGCACCCAAACTGCACGAAAATGTAATCACATGTCAGTTCTAGTATAATATATTTGTCCAATGAATACCCGTTTATCATCTGCGTTTCTTCTTGGTGTAGCAATCTTAATGGACAGTAGTGTATTCCATACGCTCTGCAATGGAGCACCGTGTCAAATGCTAGCTCATTTGTGGCTCTCCCCGTGTATGTGTAGCAGCGAACGAGTTATGGACAGCATTGCACAGTAGCGGCGAGGGCCGCGGCGACGCGCCAGGGTATCTTATCCGTCGATATTTCGGCAGGGCAGACGGAGGGAAGCTTTCGCTTCGGTGTGTGCCGTGTTGTGTTTTGTTTGTGCTGCGGCAGGGGCGTTGCCGAAACGGCGCGCTCGCATTAGCATCGAGCCGGCTGCCCGGGCTGTGCGGCGCAGCCGGCGAGACGGGCGGCCGTCACGCACGCCACCCGCGCGACAGCGGCTCAGCACAGCACAGCGCCGGGGGCGGGACCTACCGCAACAGCAGCCGCGGACGCACGCGGGGGCGCTCGTCACCACACCGGGGCCTCTCTTCGGGGCAGCGTGGCCGCCGCGGCCATTCACATCTGCACCTCTGCTCCACAAGCCACAGCGCTGTCGCTGACGAGGGGGACCGAGCGAGGTGGCGCAGTGGTTAGACACTGGACTCGCATTCGGGAAGACGACGGTTCAATACCGCGTCCGGCCATCCTGATTTACGTTTGCCGTGATTTCCCTAAATCGCTCCAGGCAAATTCCGGGATGGTTCCTTTCAAAGGGCACGGCCGACTTCCTTCCCCGTCCTTCCCTAATCCGATGAGACCGATGACCTCGCCGTCTGGTCTCCTTCCCCAAACAACCCAACCCTCTGACGCGTGGTACATTGCGTACAACTCGCACCATGTAACTTGATCCCTGCGCGGAAAAAAACACACTTTAGTTTTCGCGAGGAGAACATGGCAAGCGCCATAACGCGATTTCCCAGAAACTTCGCTGAATGCAAAAGGAGACAAAATAAGCGAATATGTGTTTAGCTTTATCCGTAGGTACTGGACAGGTCCTCACAAAAAGACCGTCCATGTTTTCGATGTAATTTATATGTCTTTTAGCGCGCCCCAAGCTCATACCAACTGATAGCCGATGGGACCAGCGTTGCTGCCTTTCACTATAGCGTCATGTATTCTAAAATCTATTACTGCTTTTATTTTACCTTATTTCTTTCATTTAAGTACTCATGTCCGTGGAAGATCACAACACGAATGCTTGTAATCAAATGATCAAGGGGGGGGGAGGGGGGGGAGTTACAACAAGGACGTTAGATTAATTGTGAAACTACAACTGGGATTCACAATAGCTGTTCAAATGGTTCAAATGGCTCTGAATACTATAGGACTAAACTTCTGAGGTCATCAGTACCCTAAGAACCACTTAAACCTAACTAACCTAAGAACACCACACACATCCATGCCCGAGGCAGGATTAGAACCTGCGACCGCAGCGGCCGCGCGTTTCCACACTGAAGCGCCTAGAACCGCTCGGCCACTTTGGCCGGCCACAATAGCTGTCATACATTTATTACATGATACACACTAAAGTGCTAAAGAAACTGGTATACGCATGCGTATTCAAATACATAGATATGTAAACAGACACAACACGATGATGCGGTCGGCAACGCCTGTACAGGGTGGTCCATTGATCGTCACCGGGCCAAATATCTCACGAAATAAGCGTCAAACGAAAAAACTACAAACAACGAAACTTGTCTAGCTCGAAGGGCAAACCAGATGGCGCTATGGTTGAACTGCTATATGGCGCTGCCATAGGTCAAACGGATATCAACTGCGTTTTTTTAAAATAGGAACCCCCATTTTTTATTACACATTCGTGTAGTACGTAAAGAAATTCGAATGTTTTAGTTGGACCACTTTTTTCACTTTGTGATAGATGGCGCTGTAATAGTCGCAAACACATGGCTCATAATTTTAGACGAACAGTTGGTAACAGGTAGGATTTTTAAATTAAAATACAGAACGGAGGTACGTTTGAACATTTTATTTCGGTTGTTCCAATGTGATACACGTACCTTTGTGAACTTATCATTTCTGACAACACATGCTGTTACAGCGTGATTACCTGTAAATTGCACATTAATGCAATAAATGTTCAAAATGATGTCCGTCAACCTCAATGCATTTGGCAATACGTGTAACGACATTCCTCTCAACAGCGAGTGGTTCGCCTTCCATAATGTTCGCACATGCATTGACAATGCACGGACGCATGTTGTCAGGCGTTGTCGGTGGATCACGATAGCAAATATCCTTCAACTTTCCACACAGAAAGTAGTCCGGAGACGTCAGATCCGGTGAACGTGCGGGCCATAGTATGGTGCTTCGACGATCAATCCCCATGTCATGAAATACCGCTTCAACCGCACGCGAGCTATGTGCAGGACATCCATAATGTTCGCAGTACATCGCCATTCTGTCATGAAGTGAAACATCTTATAGTAACATCGGGAGAACATTACACGTAGGAAATCAGCATGCATTGCACCATTTAGATTGCCATCGATAAAATGGGGGCCAATTGTCCTTCCTCCCATAATGTCGCACCATACATTAACCCGCCAAGGTCACTGATATTCCACTTGTCACAGCCATCGTGGATTTTCCGTTGCCCAATAGTGCATATTGTGCCGGTTTACGTTACAGCTGTTGGTGAATGACGCTTCGTCGCTAAATAGAACGCGTGCAAAAAATCTGTCATCGTCCCGTAATTTCTCTTGTGTCCAGTGGCAGAACTGTACACGACGTTCAAAGTCGTCGCCGTGCAAATCCTGGTGCATAGAAATATGGTACGGGTGCAATCGATGTTGATGTAGCATTCTCAACACCGACATTTTTGAGATTCTCGATTCTCGCGCAATTTGTCTGCTACTGATGTGCGGATTAGCCGCGACAGCAGCTAAAACACCTACTTGTGCATCATCCTTTGTTGCAGGTCGTGGTTGACGTTTCACATGTGGCTGAACACTTCCTGTTTCCTTAAATAACGTAACTATCCGGCGAACGGTCCGGACACTTGGATGATGTCGTCCAGGATACCGAGCAGCATACATAGCACACGCCCGTTGGGTATTTTGAACACAATAGCCATACATCAACACGATATCGACCTTTTCCGAATTGATAAACGGTCCATTTTAACACGGGTAATGTATCACGAAGCAAATACCGTTCGAATTGGCGGAATATTACGTGATACCACGTTACTTATACGTTTGTGACTATTACAGCGCCATCTGTCATAAAGCGAAAAAATTGGTCCGAGTAAAACCTTCATATTTCTTTACGTACTACACGAATATGTAATAAAAAATGGGGGTTCCTATTTAAAGAAACGCAGTTGATATCCGTTTGACCTAAGGCAGCGCCATCTAGCGGGCCAACAATAGCGCCATCTGGTTTCCCCCTTCAAGGTTGCCGAGTTTTGTTCTTTGTAGTTTTTTCGTTTGATTCTTATTTCGTGAGACATTTGGCCCGGTCACTATCAATCGACCACCCTGTATATGACAAAAAGCATCTGGCGCAGGTGTTAGATCGGTTACCGCTGCTACAATGGCAAGTTATCATGATTTAAGTGAGTTTGAACGGGGTTTTATAGTCGACGCACGAGCGATGGGACACAGCGCCTCCGAGGTGGCTATGTAGTTGGGTTTTCCCGTAGGATCATTTCACGAGTGTACCGTCAATAGCAGGAATCCGGTAAAACATCAAATCTCCGACATCGCTGCGGCTGGAATAAGATCCTGCAAGAACGGGACCGACGGCGACTGAAGAGAATCGTTCAACGTGACAGAAGTCCAACCCTTCCATAAATTCCTGCAGATTTCAAAGCAGGGCTTCCAACAAGTGTTAACTTAACTACGAGGGCAGTTCAATAAGTAATGCAACACATTTTTTTCTGAAACAGGGGTTGTTTTATTCAGCATTGAAATACACCAGGTTATTCCCCAATCTTTTAGCTACACAACACTATTTTTCAACGTAATCTCCATTGAATGATAAGGCCTTACGCCACCTTGAAATGAGGGCCTGTATGCCTGCACGGTACCATTCCACTGGTCGATGTCGGAGCCAACGTCGTACTGCATCAATAACTTCTTCATCATCCTCGTAGTGCCTCCCACGGATTGCGTCCTTCATTGGGCCAAACATATGGAAATCCGACGGTGCGAGATCGGGGCTGTAGGGTGCATGAGGAAGAACAGTCCACTGAAGTTTTGTGAGCTCATCTCGGGTGCGAAGACTTGTGTGAGGTCTTGCGTTGTCATGAAGAAGGAGAAGTTCGTTCAGATTTTTGTGCCTACGAACACGCTGAAGTCGTTTCTTCGATTTCTGAAGAGTAGCACAATACACTTCAGAGTTGATCGTTTGACCATGGGGAAGGACATCGAACAGAATAACCCCTTCAGCGTCCCAGAAGACTGTAACCATGACTTTACCGGCTGAGGGTATGGCTTTAAACTTTTTCTTGGTAGGGGAGTGGGTGTGGCGCCACTCCATTGATTGCCGTTTTGTTTCAGGTTCGAAGTGATGAACCCATGTTTCATCGCCTGTAACAATCTTTGACAAGAAATTGTCACCCTCAGCCACATGACGAGCAAGCAATTCCGCACAGATGGTTCTCCTTTGCTCTTTATGGTGTTCGGTTAGACGAGGGACCCAGCGGGAACAAACCTTTGAATATCCCAACTGGTGAACAATTGTGACATCACTACCAACAGAGATGTCAAGTTGAGCACTGAGTTGTTTGATGGTGATCCGTCGATCATCTCGAACGAGTGTGTTCGCACGCTCCGCCATTGCAGGAGTCACAGCTGTGCACGGCCGGCCCGCACGCGGGAGATCAGACAGTCTTGCTTGACCTTGCGGCGATGATGACACACGCTTTGCCCAACGACTCACCGTGCTTTTGTCCACTGCCAGATCACCGTAGACATTCTGCAAGCGCCTATGAATATCTAAGATGCCCTGGTTTTCCGCCAAAAGAAACTCGATCACTGCCCGTTGTTTGCAACGCACATCCGTTACAGACGCCATTTTAACAGCTCCGTACAGCGCTGCCACCTGTCGGAAGTCAATGAAACTATACGAGACGAAGCGGGAATGTTTGAAAATATTCCACAAGAAATTTCCGGTTTTTTCAACCAAAATTGGCCGAGAAAAAAAATGTGTTGCATTACTTATTGAACTGCCCTCGTATTTAACGAAACGTCATCGATATGGGCTTTCGGAGCCGGAGGCCCACTTGTGTACCCTTGATGACTGCACGACACAGAGCTTTACACCTTGCCTGGGCCCTTCAGCACCGACATAGGACTATTGATGACTGGGAAAATGTTGCCTGGTCAGACGAGTCTCGTTTCAAATTGTATCGAGCGGATGGACGTGTACGGATGTGGAGACAACCTCATGAATCCATGGACCCTGCATGTCTGCAGGGAGGGGATTTTCAAGCTGATGGAGGCTCTGTAATGGTGTGCGGCGTGTGCGACTAGGAGTGATATAGGACCTCTGATACCTTTAGTTACGACTCTGACAGGTGAGACGTCCGTAAGCATTCTGTCTGAACACCTGCATTCATTCATGTCCATTGCGCATTCCGACGGACTTGGCCAATTCCAGCAGGATAATGCGACACGCCACACATCCAGAATTGCTATAGAGTGGTTCTAGGGACACTCTTCTGAGTTTAAGCAATTCCGCTGGCCACGGAACTCCCCAGACATTAACATTATTGAGCATATCTGGGATGCCTTGCAACGTCCTGTTCAGAAGAGACCTCCACGCCCTCGTACTCTTACGGATTTATTTACAGCCCTGCAGGATTCATGGTGTCAGTTCCCTCCAGCACTACTTCAGACATTAGTCGAGTTCATGCCACGTCGTGTTGCGGCACTTCTGCGTGCTCGCGGGGGCCCTACACGATATTACGCAGGTGTACTTTTCTTTGGGTCTTCAGCGTATGTGCGTATGGCATTTTCAGGGGTTACAATCTTTTTAAATTATCATTTTCTTATATTTCATTCTTAATTCTTATATTTTATTCTTAAATTTACTCTTCAGGAAGATTTGGTACATCCCTTAGATGATACCGATCGCAGAAACGTTCTAAATATAGAAATTCCGAACAACATGAGCATCGCCGAAGGCACGTTTGCTACAATGACAGTTCTTCGTAAGAATCTCGCTCGGGAAAGAAAAGTCGTTAACATTGCTGAAGATTTCACGCGTTGGCAATTTAATTGCAGCTCATCCATCACGCAATGTCCGCCCACAGTGGAGCCACCACCAGTTTATTTCCATTCTCCCTCTCACTCTTCTCCTGTTTCATTCGCGGATGCTATTCGGGAAGGCGTCTAGGAAGCGAAAATATGCAAAACAGGTCAATACTCGTACTCAGTCACTTTCTCGCTAAAACAATTCTCTGTATTGTGTTAAAGCTCAACTAGATCACTAGTAACTGTTATTCTCGTTTTAGTATTCATAATTTTTTCACTGACTTCATGGAGAACTGTTTGTGATTTAGCTACTTTCGTTTTCTGATAAGATTATTCTTTGGGCGCCTGACATCTTGCTCGTGCGCTAAACTAATCTCGGGTTACTGGAAGCTCATCCAAAATACTAATGAACGTCGGTAATGGCGATATCACTTGTCTCTTGGCTGACGCGTTATAAATCATGCAGAATTTCGCCAGAGATCTGCCACTAATTTCATTCACAAAAATATTCAAATAAAGAAAAATTGACTCTCTGACAACCATAAGGCAGGTAAAATCACTCCTCTAATTAACAATGGCCGAATAGTGTACTACAATGAATCAACTTTTTCAGCGGATCGGAAACGATTTATTAAGCGTCCAATGAGCATCTATATTCGTTTCTATCACACTGTAGATTTCATACGGCAGCGAGGTATACGTTCTCCTTGATTTCACCAAATAAGTTCGGTCTGCTTCACGAACAGCTCCTTAAAAAGTGCCATACTGGCTCGTTCCCTATTCCTAGACGACTTAGCTAGAGCTACGTCTCTCACAGTATCAGTGTGCAGCACTATGGTAAACTTCTGCAGTCTATCACATCATTTGAAATACGATTAAAACAACCTGGAATACATTTCATTAGGATTTTTCCGCTCGATCTCAGTCTGAGGTCTGCTTTTCCTAATAATTGTTTTATGTGGTCGTTTCATTTCAGATTCCTTCCGACGAAATACTCCGAGGTTTTTTACAGCTGTTTCCGTCTCTAATTATCTGTCCCCAACAGTTGAATCGAACAATAATGCGTCTTTTCGTCTATTTGTGTGAATTACTTCACATCTGTTTACGTCTCGCGTTTTTCCGCAGGTCCCTGTGCGAACTGTCAATCCTTTGCATACACGCTTTACGAGAGTCACTCAATAAATAGTAACCCTCATTTTTTCTCACAATATTTTAAGAATTAGAACATGCTAAGAGATAGAATTTTTTCTACAAAATCTCCATCATGTTCTACGGTGTTTCAACAGAATTGTATAATATGATATATTCCCTGTTGATGAAAGCTCCTGTCCTGTGTTAAAATCAATGCTTTTACTGCATGAATTACTCTCTCATTTTTTTCGAAGTGCGTTTCACGTGGAGAAACCTTAAGTGGCTCAAACAGCTAGAATCCGAGGGCGCAAGGTCTGGGTTATAGGGTGGATGAGACAATGACATCCATCCCAATTTGTATTCATCGGTTCTGAGACTTGGCCGCGGGGATGTATTGTTGTGTTGGAGCAAGGCATCTCTTGGACATTTGTCAGATCGAACTCGTTGGAAAAGGTTCTTTAATTGGGATTCAACATATGCCTATGTATGAATGGTTTTGATAACACATGCACGAAAACGATACCATAATTAACCTAAAAGACCGTCATCTTTGCCAGCAGAGGATGGTGTCTGAAAAGTGACTATCTTCTGGTTTCTGGCTCAAAGTGATGCACGCAGGTTTCATCACCTGTGACAGTGACAGAAACGCCTCTCCATTGGCCTCAAACTTCTCCACCATTCGGCTGAAGCGGATTCTCTGTGAATCTTGTGGTCTGTCGTGAGCGTTCGTGGAACTCATCTTGAGCGCGCTCTTTATATCCAATAGTATCAGCCATTCCACATGATGTTCCAATATTCACCGATAGCTGTCTATGGAGTTGTGACACGCTGCTCTGTACGAATAATGGCATCCGCACGGTTCTCCATGTCGTAAGCAGTGTCTGTGGCAGGACATCCCGAAAGTGGGCGATCGGCTTCTGCACTAACAGACGCGCTAACGCTCTAAAATTATCGCCCAACATCACTACTATCAGCTGTAACATCACTATATACTAAACACATACATTTTCCCCACCGGTCGGAATTGTTCGGAACTTTACATACGTGCAGGAGAAACGTCAGATTTGAAGCAACTAACAAGAACATTTTCATAAAATGGTTCAAATGGCTCTAAGCACTATGGGACTTAACATCTGAGGTCATCAGTCACCTAGACTTTTTTTTTTTTTTTTTTTTTGGTCATCAGTCTACTGACTGGTTTGATGCGGCCCGCCACGAATTCCTCTCCTGTGCCAACCTCTTCATCTCAGAGTAGCACTTGCAACCTACAGCCTCAATTATTTGCTTGACGTATTCCAATCTCTGTCTTCCTCTACAGTTTTTGCCCTCTACAGCTCCCTCTAGTACCATGGAAGTCATTCCCTCGTGTCTTAGCAGATGTCCTATCATCCTGTCCCTTCTCCTTATCAGTGTTTTCCACATATTCCTTTCCTCTCCGATTCTGCGTAGAACCTCCTCCATTCCTTACCTTATCAGTCCACCTAATTTTCAACATTCGTCTATAACACCACATCTCAAATGCTTCGATTCTCTTCTGTTCCGGTTTTCCCACAGTCCATGTTTCACTACCATACAATGCTGTACTCCAGACGTACATCCTCAGAAATTTCTTCCTCAAATTAAGGCCGGTATTTGATATTAGTATACTCCTCTTGGCCAGAAATGCCTTTTTTGCCATAGTGAGTCTTCTTTTGATGTCCTCTTTGCTCCGTCCGTCATTGGTTATTTTACTGCCTAGGTAGCAGAATTCCTTAACTTCATTGACTTCGTGACCATCAATCCTGATGTTAAGTTTCTCGCTGTTCTCATTTCTACTACTTCTCATTACCTTCGTCTTTCTCCGATTTACTCTCAAACCATACTGTGTACTCATTAGACTGTTCATTCCGTTCAGCAGATCATTTAATTCTTCTTCACTTTCACTCAGGATAGCAATGTCATCAGCGAATCGTATCATTGATATCCTTTCACCTTGTATTTTAATTCCACTCCTGAACCTTTCTTTTATTTTCATTGTTGCTTCCTCGATGTACAGATTGAAGAGTAGGGGCGAAAGGCTACAGCCTTGTCTTACACCCTTCTTAATACGAGCACTTCGTTCTTGATCGTCAACTCTTATTATTCCCTCTTGGTTGTTGTACATATTGTATATGACCCGTCTCTCCCTATAGCTTACCCCTCTCGAACAGCTTGCACCATGTTATATTGTCGAACGCTTTTTCCAGTCGACAAATCCTATGAAAGTGTCTTGATTTTTCTTTAGCCTTGCTTCCATTATTAGCCGTAACGTCAGAATTGCCTCTCTCGTCCCTTTACTTTTCCTAAAGCCAAACTGATCGTCACCTAGCGCATTCTCAATTTTCTTTTCCATTCTTCTGTATATTATTCTTGTAAGCAGCTTCGATGCATGAGCTGTTAACCTGATTGTGCGATAATTGTCGCACTTGTCAGCTCTTGCCGTCTTCGGAACTGTGTGGATGATGCTTTTCCGAAAGTCAGATGGTATATCGCCAGACTCATATATTCTACACACCAACGTGAATAGTCGTTTTGTTGCTACTTTCCCCAATGATTTTAGAAATTCTGATGGAATGTTATCTATCCCTTCTGCCTTATTTGACCGTAAGTCCTCCAAAGCTCTTTTAAATTCCGATTCTAATACTGGATCCCCTATCTCTTCTAAATCGACTCCTGTTTCTTCTTCTATCACATCAGACAAATCTTCACCCTAATAGAGGCTTTCAATGTATTCTTTCCACCTATCTGCTCTCTCCTCTGCATTTAGCAGTGGAATTCCCGTTGCACTCTTAATGTTACCACCGTTGCTTTTAATGTCACCAAAGGTTGTTTTGACTTTCCTGTATGCTGAGTCTGTCCTTCCGACAATCATATCTTTTTCGATGTCTTCACATTTTTCCTGCAGCCATTTCGTCTTAGCTTCCCTGCACTTCCTATTTATTTCATTCCTCAGCGACTTGTATTTCTGTATTCCCGATTTTCCCGGAACATGTTTGTACTTCCTCCTTTCATCAATCAACTGAAGTATTTCTTCTGTTACCCATGGTTTCTTCGCAGCTACCATCTTTGTACCTATGTTTTCCTTCCCAACTTCTGTGATGGCCCTTTTTAGAGATGTCCATTCCTCTTCAACTGTACTGCCTATTGCGCTATTCCTTATTGCTGTATCTATAGCGTTAGAGAACTTCAAACGTATCTCGTCATTCCTTAGTACTTCCGTATCCCACTTCTTTGCGTATTGATTCTTCCTGACTAATGTCTTGAACTTCAGCCTACTCTTCATCGCTACTATATTGTGATCTGAGTCTATATCTGCTCCTGGGTACGCCTTACAATCCAGTATCTGATTTCGGAATCTCTGTCTGACCATGATGTAATCTAATTGAAATCTTCCCGTATCTCCCGGCCTTTTCCAAGTATACCTCCTCCTCTTGTGATTCTTGAACAGGGTATTCGCTATTACTAGCTGAAACTTGTTACAGAACTCAATTAGTCTTTCTCCTCTTTCATTCCTTGTCCCAAGTCCATATTCTCCTGTAAACTTTTCTTCTACTCCTTCCCCTGCAACTGCATTCCAGTCGCCCATGACTATTAGATTTTCGTCCCCCTTTACATACTGCATTACCCTTTCAATATCCTCATACACTTTCTCTATCTGTTCATCTTCAGCTTGCGCCGTCGGCATGTATACCTGAACTATCGTTGTCGGTGTTGGTCTGCTGTCGATTCTGATTAGAACAACCCGGTCAATGAACTGTTCACAGTAACACACCCTCTGCCCTACCTTCCTATTCATAACGAATCCTACACCTGTTATACCATTTTCTGCTGCTGTTGATATTACCCGATACTCATCTGACCAGAAATCCTTGTCTTCCTTCCACTTCACTTCACTGACCCCTACTATATCTAGATTGATCCTTTGCATTTCCCTTTTCAGATTTTCTAGTTTCCCTACCACGTTCAAGCTTCTGACATTCCACGCCCCGACTCGTAGAACGTTATCCTTTGGTTGATTATTCAATCTTTTTCTCATGGTAACCTCCCCCTTGGCAGTCCCCTCCCGGAGATCCGAATGGGGGACTATTCCGGAATCTTTTGCCAATGGAGAGATCATCATGACACTTCTTCAAATACAGGCCACATGTCCTGTGGATACACGTTACGTGTCTTTAATGCAGTGGTTTCCATTGCCTTCTGCATTGCTGATTCTTCCGCCTTTACGGGCAATTTCCCACCCCCAGGACAAGAGAGTGCCCTGAACCTCTATCCGCTCCTCCGCCCTCTTTGACAAGGCCGTTGGCAGAATGAGGCTGACTTCTTATGCCGGAAGTCTTCGGCCGCCAATGCTGATTATTTATCAAAATTTAGGCAGTGGCGGGGATCGAACCCGGGACCGAAGACGTTTTGATTATGAATCAAAGACGCTACCCCTAGACTTAGAACTACTTAAACCTAACTAACCTAAGGACATCACACACATCCATGCCCGAGGTAGGATTCGAACCTGTGACCGCAGCAGCAGCGACGTTCCGGACTGAAGCACCTAGAACATTTTTAAACTGAGGTCTTATTTCTTGAATGACACTCGTATATACACAACAGCGTCGACCGCCAACAGATCTTACGGAGCCTCCGACATTCTCCACCAGAACATTTTCCCAAGTGTCATATCGCTATGTTACTTGGCATCATGCTAAAGTTTCTTTGATTCTTAAGTTTTCCATACCAGTCCATTAAGATGTAAGGCCATCCCTTACATTGTCGACCATTAAATAATAATGAAGAATTATTACAGTACTTGTAACAGAAGGCAGAGCTACCCCAGGGGAAATAGTCATGAGAAACAAACTTGCTAACGGAATACCTGCAAATTGCCAACTATCAGTCGTAGATATTACACTGTCCAGTCACTTCAATATGACCACTTGTCAGAAGCCAGAATAACCATCTTTTGCAGCGTGCGCCGACGTGAGACGTGCAGGAAGAGAGTCAGAAGCCGGCCGCTGTGGCCGAGCGGTTCTAGGCACTTCAGTCCGGAACCGCCCTGCTGCTACGCTCGCAGGTTCGTATACTGCCTCGGGCATGGATGTGTGTGATGTCGTTAGGTTTAAGTAGTGCCAAGTCTAGGGGACTGATGACCTCAGATGTTAAGTCCCATAGTGCTTAGAGCCATTTGAACCATTTCGAGAGTCAGAGAGGTCCTGAAGGTACCGACAGGGATGTGGAGCCATGCTGATTTCAGTGCCGCAGCCATCTGTGTTAGATACCTCGTTAGAGTATCTATAATGCGAACTGTCCTATCGAGGTGGTATCTCAGATTGTCGATTGCGTCTAAATCCAGGTGGTCTGGTGGCACATAGCACGGTAAACTCACACACGTACTTTGCGGACCACGCACGGATGCTGCAAGCTGTGTGGCACATTTCATTATCCTAATGGTGGATGCCACTGTGCTGAGGAAAAATAAGCTGCATGTAGGGATACACATGGTCCCCAACGGTAGATGCATACTCGTGTCGATAAATGGTGCCTTTCAGAATGACGATATAGCCCAGGTAATGCCACGAAAACATTCCCCAGACCATAACGCTCCTTCCTCTGGCCTGGAACCTACCAACGACTGTTGCAGAGTGCTTGGTTCGAGACGCTTCACGCGGTACACGCCAACGGCCATCTGGCCGATGGAGCATAAAACGTGATTCGCCTGAAAAGGCCACCTGTCGCCACTCAGTGGACGTCCAATGGCGGTTTACAAATTCCAGTATTAGTCATGAATGAACAGCAGTCAGCGTGGGTCCAGCCGGCCGGAGTGGTCGAGCGGTTCTAGGCGCTTCAGTGTGGAACCGCTCGACGCTACGGTCGCAGGTTCGAATCCTGCCTCGGGCATGAGTGTGTGTGATGTCCTTAGGTAGGTTTAAGTAGTTATAAGTTCTAGAAGACTGATGACCTCAGAAGTTTAGTCCCATATTGCTCAGAGCCATTTTAACCAATATCAGCGAGGGTCCATAAACCAAGCGCTAGCAGCGGACGCCCATACGCAGCAAAGTTCACTGAATGGTCGTTAAGGAGACATTGTTAGCAGCCCTTTGATTCTTCTGGGCGGTCACTTGCTCAACACTTATACGTCTGTTCGCCCCTGACGTCTATGGCCCGTGGTGCGCCACAGTTCCTCGGCGCCGGTTTTGGATGGCGCCATTTTGTCATGGACGGTATACTTTAACCATGGGGGTATGCAAACAGTTCACAAACTTAGCCCTTTCGGAAATACTTCCAACCTTGGCCGAACTCCGCTGATCACGCCCGTTTGGACGTTAGATAAATCACTTCGTTTCCGCATTACGACAACTACTGTACTTCCAGAATGAGAGTTTTCACTTTGCAGCGGAGTGTGCGCTGGTATGAAACTACCTGGCAGATGAAAACCATGTGCCGTACCGAGATTCGAACTCGGGATCTCTACCTTACGCGGGCTAGCGCTCACCGATTGAACTGCACAAGCACCACTCACGATCCATCTTCACAGCTTCAGCTCTGCCAGTACCTCCTCTCCTACCGTCCGAACATCATAGGAGTTCTTCTGCGAAGCTTACAGAAACAGCACTCCTGGAAGAAAGGATATTGCGGAGGCACGGCTTAGCCACAGCCAGATCTGCAAGGTTCGCAAAAGCGCTCCTGTGAAGTCTGGAAGGTAGGAGACGAGGTATTGGCAGAAATGAAGCTGTGAAGTTGGGTCGTGAGTCGTGCTTGGGTAGCTCAGTCGGTGAGCGCTTGCCCGTGAAAGGCAGAGGTCCCGAGTTCGAGTTTCGGTCCGGCATACAGTTTTAATGTGCCAGGAAGTTTCATATCAGCGCACTCTCCGCTGCAGGGTGAAAATCTCATTCTGGAAACATCCCCCAGGCTGTGGCTAAGCCATGTCTCTGCAATGTCCTTTCTTCCAGGAGTGCTAGTTCTGCTAGGTTCGCAAGAGAACTTCTGTGAAGTTTGGAAGGTAGGAGACGAGGTACTGACAGAATTGAAGCTGTGAGGACGGGACGTGAGTCGTGCTTGGGTAGCTCGGTTGCCGGCACGGTAGCTGAGCGTGTTCGGTCAGAGGGTTAGCTCTGTAATAAAAAAAAAAAAAAAAAAACTAAGTGAACGGATCAACGAAGAAACTGAACGGGTGTTATCGGACGTCCGATCAGAACAAATTCAACGAACAATATAAGACAAAATGAGATCAACAAAAAAGAAAAAAAGTCAGCAGAGCGATTGCCCACCAAAGGCAAAGGTCCCCAGCTGGAGTCTCGGTCCAGCACACTGTTTTAATCTGGCAGGAAGTATCATATCAGTGCACACTTCGCTGCAGAGTGAAAATCTTATTCTGGATACATTCTCCAGGCTGTGGCTAAGCCATGTCTCCGCAATATCCTTTCTTCTAGGAGTGTTAGCTCTGCGAGGTTCGCAGAAGAGCATCTGTGAAGTTTGGAAGGTAGGAGACGAGGTACTGGCAGAACTGAAGCTGTGAAGATGGGTCGTGAGTCGTGCTTGGGTAGCTCAGTCGGTGAGCGCTTGCCCGCGAAAAGCAGAGGTCCCGAGTTCGATTCTCGGTCCGGCACACAGTTTTACTCTGCCAGGAAGTTTCAACGACTGCACTGTTTCTGCATCGCCCTCCCACACGCTTTATATATCCTGCACCGCCAGTGTTGCTACCTGCCGTCTGTGAGTGGTTACTGCAGATTGACGTTGAGAATAGGCGGCGATCACTTCAATGTGACTGGACCGTGAATGTTATCAGTGGTTGACTGCTAACTGGTAAGTTCGTGCTGTCGTTACCGTGAAAACGAGGCTACACGTAGTATATGCATTTACTTAATGCAATTTATCGTACTAAATTTTGGGATTCTGCCAGTAATTGTGCACCGAAAATGCTCATCACGTTTAATAGATTACGGTATATCAGTATTAACAGTTAATCAGTAAGTCAATTTCAAAATACTGGCTCCAAAATATGAGTCCTGACATGCGACGGTGAGGAAAGTGCTGTTCCGATTCCTTTTATAGAAGATAGATTTTTATGAACTTCTTTACGTTCTTTTAATCCGTACTGGTTTACTCCAGGCTACTGTATCATCAAAGTTACTGGAAAGTCTTACGGTGTCAATGGTGAACGATCGAATATCCTCTCCTGTATCTCCGAAGCATTACTTTAAGTTACGTCTGTTTGCGTGACCATCTTCCGCAGCAGCTGTTAAAATCAGTTATTAGAGGTTTTCCGTCTTGAGCTTACTGCAATTTAATTAAAGAGAGTTACGCCAGATGCGTTTCGCTTTTATGTATAAAGCATCTTCCGTGGTTATTCTGCAGACTGGATACATATATTCGTACATTTTGGTTGTTTTAGATTAAAAACAGCGTTTTGTTTATAAAGTTGGAGGGCAAGTTACTTACGGTGTTTCTTTACATATTCTCCGAGCCACTGTTTCTTCCCTTCTTGTTGGCAACGGCTGGTGAAAGACTGCCTTTGACATATGCACTTGGCAGTTTTTGTCATTCTGTACTATTTCTTGCACTGCATTTGGGTTATTTACACTTCACTTTTGTAATAACCAAAATGCAGCACAAGGAATGGTGCAGAATGGCAAAAACTGTCAAGTGCATATGTGAAAGGCAGTCTTTCACCATCCGTTGCCAACATGAAGGGAAGAAGCAGTGGTTTGGAGAATATTTAAAGAAACACCGTAATTAACTTGCCCTCCAACTTTATAAACAAAACGCTGTTTTTAATCTAAAACAACCAAAATGTACTAACACATATATCCAATTTGCAGAATAACTACGCAACATGCTTTATAAATAAAAGAGAAACGCGTCTAGCGTAATTTTCATTCATTAAACTGAAGTAAGCTCAAGACGGAAAATCGTTAATAACTGATTACTTTAAGAAGTCTTGGCCATTTGCTCGTCATCTATCGAGTCTCCAAAAGAAGGAACTCACTTCTGCTTAGTCATGAATGACAGAAAAAAATCTTTACATATTACTGGTATTAAACGCAACGCATATTTATCTTTCGATGGCATCAATATCAAAATGGCTCTGAGCACTATGGGACTTAACTTCTGAGGTCATCAGTTCCCTAGAACTTAGAACTACTTAAACGTAACTGACCTAAGGACATCACACACATCCAAGCCCGAGGCAGGATTCGAACCTATGACCGTAGCGGTCGCGCGGCTCCAGACTGTAGCGCCTAGAACCGCTCGGCCACCCCGCCCATCACTATCAGTTTTTAATGTTATACGCATTTAACGAAGCGCAAGTTAGCAGATTATAAAAGGAATCTCGTTTGTCGTTAGTGCTGCTGTAATATGGAATTCAATGTCCCCATTACCACCATCGCCGTCATCATCATCATCATCATCATCATCACCATATCATTATACTGAAATCAGTCCAGTCTACTCTCACTTCGATCTGCACACTCCTCTTTTCGTGACAGATGCGCTCAGTCTGTGTTGCATTTGTGTTACCTTTAAACGGAACGCTGTTTTCAGATGTAATATTCTGTTAACAATACTATGGCTGTGACGTGTAAGCCCTTATAGAAGCTACGAACGCTATCCAGTCATTTGACCAAGACTACTTTAATACAACAAGAGAATTACTGTTAAGACGAAGTAGCTCTCATGAGTTGCTATGGCTTTTCCGAACTTGATTAACATTCGAGGCTAGTTACGAGACCGGGGAATAACGTGGCCTTATCCGTGGGAGGCTGAACAACAGGGAAAGTAGTGCCTTGATTGTTTTCGTTAAGAAAACAGTTCAGAAACGTATCAGCATGAGATTTGTTTTACAGTTTGAAGCACACTTATTTCGTTACACAATGGGCGGCTATCAGTCAAAGGTGAATAGTTATTACGTGACGCAACTGTGTAAGTGCACTGCATGACCGAGTCAGACAGTTTAATGTGATAAGCGAAATGCAGTTGGCGCCAGCGTCGTCGCTTCGCACGGATGCGAGATAACCGCTGATAAGACAAAATTCCACAGCGTATGCATTGCTGAGAGATAAAACGAATAACAACTCGCACTACCTAACACTACAATCACAATGGACTCCTTGACCGTGTCCTTCGCTCGGAGTCAAGGAATCTAAACTGATAAGTTGACAGAGAAAAAGTAGAACTAGTTCAAGAGTCGGTTAGTTACCTTTGAAGATGTGTGTTTGCGTATTACTCGAATGAGTTCGGAATAAACGAAGTCTGGGGTTTGTTTCCCCGCACCTTTAAACGATTTTAAACTCCTTTTAAATATTATTTCCTAGTATATACTTCACAAACAAATAAAAAAGTCTACAGCTTCATTTTTTTTTTCTTTATTGATTTTCAATTCCCCCCGAAGAGGGCGGGCTGGCAGCAGCTTAGTACGCTGCTCTACAGCCTACAGACTTTTTTAAAAACGGAAGAAGAAAAGAAACAAGAAAAAACAGGCGATAAAACGGTGACTTAAAGTGTAAAATGGCGGAAAAATGCGGAAAGTTAAAACAGAAAGCAAAGGGGTTGGCAATGTTAATGAAATACACAGGAATCAGACAAGTAACATAGTAGACACACAATTAAAAAACATGGCGACAGTCTGGTTTCTGTTCTCAAGAGATAAAAAATCACACCCAGCGACAGTATGATGGCCGTTCGCAACACTTCCCAAAAGACACAACACAGAACACTCACTGTAAAACACTGCACGAAAATGGCGGCACAAAGATGACACTCCCGAGCCAAAGGCAGATGGGGGGGGGGGGGGACCTGGAGGAGGGGAAAAACAAGGAGGGAGGAGAGGAAAAAACGAAAGGGGGGGGGGAACCAAGGAGGGAGAGGACTCATAAGGGGGAGACTGACAGGGTAGAAGCGAGAGGGAATGAGAAGAGGCAGAGGAGGGAAATGCAAAAAGACTCAGGGGAGAGAAGGGGACAGAGAGAGGGGAGGTGGGGAAAAAAGAGGATGGAAAGGGGGGAGAGGGAGCCCGGGAAAAGAACAGAGGAAAGGAGGGGGAGCGAGGATCAGAGTTGATGGGAGGGATACATGGACGGAGAGAGGGCATCATCCGGGAGGGCGAGTTGACGGAAACCACCTTGGGAAAACAGCTTCATTTTTCGTAGTTTGCAGATAAACTATAATGAACAAGGTAGTATATCTCACGGGCCGTAAGTGTGACGGCGTAGTTGTGAAATAAGTCACACTACTACTCTTTGATATTTCAACGTTAGCGATGGCCTGCATATTTACCAGGTCATGCTAAAGAGTAATGTCTCTGAATGTTTTATATGAAAACTCTTACCGCTTTTTAAATAAAACAAATTTGTTAACATGCTACATCAGTATTCTTCATATCTACAGCCCTTGGCCGCTAGAGGACTCCAATTCGTAGCGTGTAAGATGGCAGTGGGTAACGTAACCCATACAGACACAGACCCTGACTCATTTATTTTGAGATGATTCCTCGTCCTAAGAACCAAATGCATTATGGACATACAGGGTCTAAATTTTAAGCTGACAAACCAGAGCAACTCGAAAAAT
Organism: Schistocerca nitens; assembly: GCF_023898315.1. Taxonomy (NCBI): domain Eukaryota; kingdom Metazoa; phylum Arthropoda; class Insecta; order Orthoptera; family Acrididae; genus Schistocerca; species Schistocerca nitens. Next base: position 1,127,313,251 of record NC_064614.1, read on the forward strand.
AAGCTTCACACGAAAAAATGTGTAGAATCCAAAGTCGATTATTTTCGAGGCGGACATCTGCTGGTGCTAAATTCAGCCCAACACCCCAGCCCCTTGGGGGTGGGGCGGGAGGCAACTTTAAAATTTCAAATGGGAACCCCCATTTTTTATTGCAGTCAGGTTCTACACAAAAAACTACGTACATCTTGTCTTAAACATTTGTCTCGATTCTCGGTAGTTGGCGCTGTAATTCAAGAAAATCCATGTTCTCATTCTTTCGTGGAAAATAGTTACGGATAGATAAAAAATACTTATTTACTTCGTAAATTTTTATTCACTAAAAGTAAAACTCTCCCTCTCTCCCCATAGCATGGGATTTGAGAGAGAGGAATTAGAGTCTTACAAATTTTTGAAAATTTAAAGTTGCCCCCGCCCCACCCCCAGGGTGCTGGGGTGGCAGGCTGATTTTAGCACCAGCAGATGTCCCCCTCGAAAATAATCAACTTTGGATTCTACCCACTTTTTCGTTTGAAGCTTATTTTTCGAGTTATTCTGGTTTGTCAGCTTAAAATTTACACCCTGTATCATAAGATGTACTGCTTTCCTTGTCGTACACTTCACAAATCTGAAATGTCCGATTTGCAATAATTTCTCGACTGTTAAGTCTCCAGGCCTGCTACAGTCTATACTTTACCACCACATACTACGGCCACAGTAACTCAACCATTACAATGGCCACTAGCATCTGCGTTAGTAAGCGTAACATTCAGTACACATCAACAAAACACTGAAGGACCATGCAAAATTCTTTGTACTACTAGCTATATTATCAACGGCTTTATACACTAACTAAGTGCGGGAGAAACAGCTTTCTGTAACACCTTTCAAATGGTTCAAATGGCTCTGAGCACTATGGGACTTAACTGCTGAGGTCATTAGTCCCCTAGAACTTAGAACTAGTTAAACCTAAGGACATCACAAACATCCATGCCCGAGGCAGGATTCGAACCTGCGACCGTAGCGGTCTTGCGGTTCCAGACTGCAGCGCCTTTAACCGCACGGCCACTTCGGCCGGCTGTAACACCTTTATTGGGCTTCAAAGTAATCACCATTAGCAGCAACATAGTTCTGATATCAGTTGTAAAGCCGTTGGAAACTGTCAGCAAACGTTTCCTGTGAATCACTCGAAGCACCGTGGACGCGCGTCATTGGAAATCTGCAGCACTACAGGAGATATGACGTGGTGCTGTCACTACGGTATGCGGACCAAGTGACAGTCAATGTCATGGTCTTCATCGGCTTCCCCGTCCCCCGAAAATAGTAGGTTCACAAGCATCAAGATTAAGACTGTGTTGATCGCCTTTCTAGACAGCAAGAGCTACATCAAACATGAATTTCTACCAGAGCGATGCGGGAAAGACGATAAACACCGTGCCATTGACTATCGCATAGTCTCCTGACGTGTTGGTAGCACCAGGTTTCATCACCATCACCATCGCCAAAAAAACTGGTATAGGAATGAGTATTCAAATACAGAGATATGTAAACAGGCAGAATACGGCGCTGCGGTCGGCAACGCCTATATAAAACAAGTGTCTGTCGCAGTTGTTAGATCGGTTACTGCTGCTACAGTGGAAGGTTATCAAGATTTAAGTGAGTTTGAACGTCACGTTATAGTCGGCGCACGAGCAATGGGACACAGTGTCTCCGAGGTAGTGATGAAATGGGGATTTTCCCGCACGACCATTTCATGACTGTACCGTGAATATCAGGAATCCGGTAAAACATCAAATCTCCGACATCGCTGCGGCTGGAGAAAGATCCTGTAAGAACGGGACCAACGGCAACTGAAGAGAATCGTTCAGCGTGACAGGAGTGCAACCCTTCCGCAAATTGCCGTAGACTTCAATGTTGGGCCATCAACAAGTGTCAGCGTGCGAACCATTCAACGAAACATCATCGATATGGGCTTTCGGAGCCGAAGGCCCATTCATATACCCTTGATGACTACTCGACACACAGCTTTATGCTTCGCCTGGGTCCGTCAACACTGACATTAGACTGTTGATGACTGGAAACATGTTGCCTGGTCGGACGAGTCTCGTTTTGAATTGTATTGAGCGGATGGACGCTTACGGACATGGAGACAATCTCATGAATTGTTGAACCATCCATGTCAGCAGTGTCTTTCAAGGTGATGGAGACTCTGTAATGGCATGGCGCTACAGTCTGGAACTGCGCGACCGCTACGGTCGCAGGTTCGAGTCCTGCCTCGGGCATGGATGTGTATGATGTCCTTAGGTTAGTTAGGTTCTAAGTTACAGGGGACTGCTGACCTGAGAAGTTAAGTGCCTTAGTGCTCAGAGCCATTTGAACCATTTGTAATGGCGTGGGGCGTGTGCAGTTGCAGTGATAGGGGACCCTGATCAACTACACCTATTCATGTCCACTGCGCATTCCGACGGACTTGGGCAATTTCCGCAGGACAATGCGACACCCCACACGTCCAGAACTGCTACAGTCTGGAACCGCGCGACTGCTACGGTCGCAGATTCGAATCCTGCCTCGGGCATGGATGTGTGTGATGTCCTTAGGTTAGTTAGGTTTAATTAGTTCCAAGTTCTAGGCGACTGATGACCTCAGAAGTTAAGTCGCATAGTGCTCAGTGCCATTTGAACCATTTGAACCAGAGCGGCTCCAGGAACACTCTTCTGAGTTTAATCACTTCCGCTGGCCAGTCCCCAGACATGAACATTATTGAGCATATCAGGGATGCCTCGCAACGTGCTGTTCAGAAGAGATCTCCACCCCCTCGTACTCTTACGGATTTTTGGGCAGCTCTGTAGGATTCATGGTGTCAGTTCCCTCCAGCACTACTGCAGACATTAGTCGAGTCCATTCCACGTCGTGTTGCGGCACTTCTCCGTGTTCGCGGGGGCTCGACACGATATTAGGTAAGCGTACCAATTTCTTTCGTTCTTCCGTGTAGAACAACGCATGAAGGCAGTGCTTCCAGCGACTCACAAGAAGCCTTTGCTGACAGTTTCCAGCAGGTGTACAACCGATTTGATAAATGAGGTGTAGCCAATGGTGATTACTTTGAAGGCCATTAAAGGTATTTTGTTTGTAACTCTTGTTTCTTTTAATTTCTGATACCATTAGCCGACTTCTCAGACATCATCATCATCAGTATTCTGCCCTTACGCAGATTTTCATATGGTAAATCTCCAAGCTCTCCTGTCTTGTGCCATCCTCTTCTAGACCGCGTAATTTCATCTTGTGTCTCCTCCTTCCTCTCAATCTTCTCCCACAAGCTGGATCTTCCAAACTCTCAGTTAGCTAAGATTCCCATCATAACGAATGTCCCATCCAGTACTTCTTCCTTTCCAGTATAATATGCAGCAGTCTTCTCTTCTCACCAACACTTTCCAAAACTCTTTCGTTACTCACTCTGTTCCCTTCACCCAACTATCTACTCGTCTCAGTATCCATGTTCCTACCCATTCCAAACAAAACATTTGCCAATCTTTTCCACAGACTTTTGTCTAGTTCGCCACATACGAGTAATAATCTCCTCTTTCTACTGAATGGCTCCTTCGCTGTAGCAATGCGAGTTCTCACCTCGTGACAGCATCTGATGTCTTCAGTGATCGTTTTTCCTAGATATTTAAATTCTCTTAGTTGGCTAATAATTACCTGCCCTATATCTTAAAACTTACCAGTCTACTTCGTTTGCCGATCATATTCTTAGTTTCTGCTGTATTGATTTTTATCTCATAATCCATACATGCTTTTCAGACGCAACTTGTAAAAAAGAAAGTAATGTAAAGTAGAAGAATATGGCTTGAAATCACAGTGAAAGCAGACTCGTCATCTCGAATGTCCGCCTGTGTGATGTACACTAAATTAATGCGCACACAATAGAAAAAAGCAGTGAGTCCTAATTATGATGTGACGCCCAATTACACTACTGGCCATTAAAATTGCTACACCAAGAAGAAATGCAGATGATAAACGGGTATTCATTGAACAAATATATTATACTAGAACTGACATGTGATTACATTTTCACGCAATTTGGGTGCGTAGATCTGGAGAAATCAGTACCCATAACAACCACCTATGGTCGGATAACGGCCCTGATACGCCTGGGCACTGAGTCAAACAGAGCTTAGATGGCGTGTACAGGTACAGAAACACGATACCACGGTTGATCAAGAGTAATGACTGGCGTATTGTGACGAGCCAGTTGCTCGGCCACCATTGACCAGACGTTTTCAATTGGTGAGTGATCTGAAGAATGTGCTGCCCACGGCAGCAGTCGAACATTTTCTGTATGTAGAAAGGCCCGTACAGAACCTGCAACATGCGGTCGTGCATTATCCTGCTGAAATGTAGGGTTTCGCAAGGATCGAATAAAGGCTAGAGCGACGGGTCGTAACACATCTGAAATGTAACGTCCACTGTTCAGAGTGCCGTCAATGCGAACAAGAGGTAACCGAGACGTGTAACCAATGGCACCCCATACCATCGCGCCGGGTGATACGCCAGTATGGCGATGACGAATACACGCTTCCAATGTACGTTCAACGCGATGTCGCCAAACACGGATGCGACCATCATGACGCTGTAAACAGAACCTGGATTCATCCGATAAAATGACGTTTTGCCATTCGTGCACCCAGGTTTGTCGTTGAGTACACCATCGCAGGCGCTCCTGCCTGTGATGCAGCGTCAAGGGTAACCGCAGCCACGGTCCCCGAGCTGATAGTCCATGCTGCTGCAAACGTCGTCGAACTGTTCGTGCAGATGGTTGTTGTCTCGCAGACGTCTCCATCTGTTGACTCAGGGATCGAGACGTGGCTGCACGATCCGTTACAGTCATCCGGATTGCTAGTGATACGAGGCCGTTGGGATCCAGCACGGCGTTCCGTATTACCCTCCTGAACCCACCGAGCCGGCCGGTGTGGCCGTGCGGTTCTAGGCGCTTCAGTCTGGAACCGCGTGACCGCTACGGTCGCAGGTTCGAATCCTGCCTCGGGCATGGATGTGTGTTATGTCCTTAGGTTAGTTAAGTTTAAGTAGTTCTAAGTTCTAGGGGACTGATGACCACAGATGTTAAGTCCCATAGTGCTCAGAGCCATTTGAAGCATTTTTTGAACCCACCCATTCCATATTCTGCTAACAGTCATCTCGACCAACGCGAGCAGCAATGTCGCGATACGATAAACCGCAATCGCGATAGGCTACAATCCGACCTTTATCAAAGTCGGAAACGTGATGGTACGCATTTCTTCTCCTTACACGAGGCATCACAACTACGTTTCACCAGGCAACGCCCATCAACTGCTGTTTGTGTCTGAGAAATCGGTTGGAAACTTTCCTGATGTCAGCAGGTTGTAGGTGTCGCCACCGGCGCCAACCTTGTGTGAATGCTCTGAAAAGCTAATCATTTGCATATCACAACATTTTCTTCCTGTCGGTTAAATTTCGCATCTGTAGCACGTCACCTTCGTGGTGTAGCAATTTTAATGGCCAGTAGTGTATTTCATATAACACAAGCCCGACCCTTATTGCTGATCCGTTCGCTAGCCTGCGTCGAATAATATAGTCGGTTAACGGCTGCACTATACGATGCGACGATTCCGGAGGTTTCCTTCTCGCGCCGCGGTCTCGTGTGACGCGCGTGGGCGTGTGCCCAGAGGGGCCACAGACACACCCACACCCACCCACACACAGAGAGACAGAGGCGGCGGCTGCTGGCGTGGAGCACCCGCCGTGTCCACTACACGTCGGCGGCAGGGCTGCTTTTGAAGCGGATGTTTCGCGACTCGTCGGGCGCGCTTGGGCCGCGATTGTCCGCCAGAACGGCCGCTACTGTGCGGGCGTTCTATCTGCCGCGCGGCTGGCCGGCTTGTTAGAAAACTGGCACGTGTTCGCTTTTGTCTCCAAGAGGCCGTTCCAGAGCACCCCATAATTGTGTAACACACTTCACGAGTAATTGTCACGCGGAGGGGGGTACAGTACACGCGTTTTCATCTGTTCCGTGCAGTTGCAGAACACGAGGAAAAAATATTAGCTGCCCTACATCTTTTAATAAACAGAACGTCGTCTCTAAATAAGAAAATAGTCTCCTACTTTACATGTCGGTAATACAGCCAGTAATATTGTATGTCTGCTGTGTAGGGGGACATGGTACGTCTACGGATATCTACAAACTTCAGCTTGTCAAAAATAAGACATTTCGAATGATATTAAATGCTCCGTGGTTGGTTAGAAACAAAAATATCGACAATTGTATAAAAATTAAAACTGTTTAAGAAGAGATCCATTCCATACCAGCAAGCTAATACATCAAACTTCCTTCGCCAATCAACAACTAATTCATCAATTATCCACATTTGATATCCGTTACCAACACAAACATAAACGTTCAAATTTTGATGCTGCTATCACCCCAATAATACAAAATGATGCTAACAAATAACGTGAAACGCCGAAAACAATGCAATATTTATCGACATCTCCATAGCTATTCCGAAATTCACAGCGAAGTGCCTAGCAGAGGGTTCATCGAACCACTTCCACACTGTTTCTCTACTGTTCCATTCCCGAAAGGCGCAGCAAAAACGAACACTTACATGTTTCTGTGCGAGCTCTGATTTCACTTATTTTATTACCATCATTATTTCTTCCTATGTACGTCGGCGTCATCAAAATTTTTTCGCATTTGGGGAAGAAAGTTGGCGATTGAAATTTCGTGGAAAGATCTCGCCGAAACGAAGAACGCCCTGATTTTAGTAATCGCCACCCTAACTCGCGTATCATATCAGTGACACTGTCATCCCCATTTCATGAGAATACAAAACGAGAACTTTCCTGAACTTTTTAGATGTAATTCGTCACTCCTGTCTTGTAATAATTCAATACTGCACAGCAATACTCTAGCAGAGGAAGAATAAGGGTAGTGTGGGTAGTCTGTTTAGTCGATTTGTTGCGCATTCAAAGTGTTCTGCCAATAAAACGCAGCCTTTGGTTCGGCTTCCCCACAACATGATCTATGTGTTGTTCGTACTAGTAATCCCCAGGTATGTAGTTGAATTGACAGCCTTCAGATTTGTATAATTTACTGTGCAACCGAAGTTTAACAGATTCATTTTATTACACGTGTGGATGACCTCGCACTTTTCATCATTTAGGGTCACAATAGTCACTTCTCGCACCATAAAGATTTTTGTCTTAGTAATTTTGATCTTCCGATGACTTTACTAGACGGTAAATGACAGTATCATCTACAAACAATCTAACATGGCTGATCAGATTGTCTGCTAAATCACTGATGAATTAGCAACAGCAGGAAGCCTGTAACACTCCCTTGTGGAACGCCAGACCCTCCGTCAGTTTCTACTGTGTCAGTTCTGACAGGAAATCACGAACTCGGCCGCGCAACTGACAACACACTGCATACGTACGCAATTTGATTAGTAATCGCTTGTGAGAAGCCCTATCAAAAACCTACCGAAATATCGAAATATGGAGTCAATTGAATCTTTGAAGGTCGTATTCATGCATGTTGCAGCCCAAATCATTGTAAAAACGTTTTGTAATATTATACATCGTAATACTGTAAACTGCAATACTATAAAATGCGCTATTGTAAATAGTAAATAATTTTTTGTTGTTTTATATAACAACGCCGTCTTTTATCCTCTACTTACGTTAAAAGATCCTTGCAAACAGACCATTATTTACAATTTAACTATGAACACACTATTGTTAACCAACATGGATCCGCGTTTATATGAGGGTTTGCTGGAAAGTAATATCTCCGAATTTTTTATGTCAAAATTCCTAAGGCTTTTTAAATAAAACAAACGTTATTAACGTTCTATAGCCACGTGCGGTAGCTGCGCGGTCTGGGGTGCCTTGTCACGGTCCGCGCGGCTCCCCCCGTCGGAGGTTCGAGTCCTGCCTCGGGCATGGCTGTGTGTGTTGTCCTTAGCGTAATTTAGTTTAAGTTAGATTAAGTAGTGTGGAAGCATGGGGACCAATGACCTCAGCAGTCTGGTCCCATAAGACCTTTCCACAAATTTCCAGTTTCCAACATTATGTATCTTTATTCTTCGTGTCTACATATTTGCAGCTCTCTGCTGCTAGAAGGCTCCGAACTGTACCGTATAACATGACAGTGTGCAACGTAACTATGTCGGTGCGTGAGAAACGGAGTATTGTAATCGAGTTTCGAATTCGAAGAGTTCGTTCACGTACGGAGCATCCTCTCCTTTAGCATGACTATTCCAGACCACACACGACTGCTGCGAATCTGTAACTATCCGACGTCCTGGGTTCATTGTCATCGACTGTCGTCCTTCATACAGATCCGACGTGGCCTCATGCGATTTTCACATCGTTCCAGAACTTAAACGCCTTCGACGACTTGTTGTCAGTGATGAACCGGTGCAAGCAGAAGGGGGCGAGGGTTGCGCGTCCGTCAGCAAAGCCAAACATTCTACAGTGACTACATCAATATCAACAAACTAGTCTCCCGCTGGGAGAAATGTGTCCGTCGACAGAATGATTACGTTGAGAAGTAAATATGGACACATGACGAATAAAGATGTAGAATGTTAGTAACGTCTGTTTTATTTAAAAAGCTAATTCGAAAACAGTTTTCAGCATGACCTTGTATATGCATCTGTAAAATGTTCAAATGTGCGTGAAATCTTATGGGACTTAACTGCTAAGGTCATCAGTCCCTAAGCTTACACACTACTTAACCTAAATTATCCTAAGAACAAAGACACACACCCATGCCCGAGGGAGGACTCGAATCTCCGCTGGGACCAGCCGCACAGTCCGTGACTGCAGCGCCTAAGACCGCTCGGCTAATTCCGCGCGGCTATGCATCTGTACAATGTCGCGTTGTGAAACTAGGTTTTAATGACCCCTACGGTCTACATTTTGCGCCACTGTTGTGAAGTTATGTTGTTACACAGAAGTATATTTAGTTTGCCGGCCTGAGTGGTCGAGCGGTTCTAGGCGCTAGAGTCTGGAACCGTGCGAACGCTACGGGCATGGATGTGTGTGATGTCCTTAGGTTAGTTAGGTTTAAGTAGTTCTAAGTCTAGGGGTACCCGTGGTCTAGGGGTGCCGGCACGGTGGCTCAGCGTGTTCGGTCAGAGGGTTAGCAGCCCTCTGTAATAAAAAAACTGAGCTAATCGATCAACAACGAACTTAAAAAACGAATGACTAACGACGTCCGCCCCGAGCAGACGCAACGATCAAAAGCGAACAAAATGAGATAAAAAAAAAGGTGTAGCGTCTTTGATTCATAATCAAACCGTCTTCGGTCCCGGGTTCGATCCCCGCCACTGCCTAAATTTTGATAAATAATCAGCATTGGCGGCCGAAGACTTCCGGCATAAGAAGTCAGCCTCATTCTGCCAACGGCCTTGTCAAAGAGGGCGGAGGAGCGGATAGAGGTTCAGGGCACTCTCTTGTCCTAGGGGTGGGAAATTGCCCCTAAAGGCGATAGAATCAGCAATGATCAACGACATGAGGATGCAGAAGGCAATGGAAACCACTGCATTAAAGACACGTAACGTGTAGCCACAGGACATGTGGCCTGTATTTGAAGAAGTGTCATGATGATCTCTCCATTGGCAAAAGATTCCGGTATAGTCCCCCATTCGGATCTCCGGGAGGGGACTGCCAAGGGGGAGGTTACCATGAGAAAAAGATTGAATAATCAACCAAAGGATCACGTTCTAAAGTCGGGGCGTGGAATGTCAGAAGCTTGAACGTGGTAGGGAAACTAGAAAATCTGAAAAGGGAAATGCAAAGGCTCAATCTAGATATAGTAGGGGTCAGTGAAGTGAAGTGCAAGGAAGACAAGAATTTCTCGTCAGATGAGTATCGGGTAATACCAACAGCAGCAGAAAATGGTATAACAGGTGTAGGATTCGTTATGAATAGGAAGGTAGGGCAGAGGGTGTGTTACTGTGAACAGTTCAGTGACCGGGTTGTTCTAATCAGAATCGACAGCAGACCAACACCGACAACGATGGTTCAGGTATACATGCCGACGTCGCAAGCTGAAGATGAACAGATAGAGAAAGTGTATGAGGATATTGAAAGGGTAATGCAGTATGTAAAGGGGGACGAAAATCTAATAGTCATGGGCGACTGGAATGCAGTTGTAGGGGAAGGAGTAGAAGAAAAGGTTACAGGAGAATATGGGCTTGGGACAAGGAATGAAAGAAGAGAAAGACTAATTGAGTTCCGTAACAAGTTTCAGCTAGTAATAGCGAATACCCTGTTCAAGAATCACAAGAGGAGGAGGTATACTTGGAAAAGGCCGGGAGATACGGGAAGATTTCAATTAGATTACATCATGGTCAGACAGAGATTCCGAAATCAGATACTGGATTGTAAGGCGTACCCAGGAGCAGATATAGACTCAGATCACAATATAGTAGCGATGAAGAGTAGGCTGAAGTTCAAGACATTAGTCAGGAAGTATCAATACGCAAAGCAGTGGGATACGGAAGTACTACGGAATGACAAGATACGTTTGAAGTTCTCTAACGCTATAGATACAGCAATAAGGAATAGCGCAGTAGGCAGTACAGTTGAAGAGGAATGGACATCTCTAAAAAGGGCCATCACAGAAATTGGGATGGAAAACATAGGTACAAAGAAGGTAGCTGCGAAGAAACCATGGGTAACAGAAGAAATACTTCAGTAGATTGATGAAAGGAGGAAGTACAAACATGTTCCGGGAAAATCAGGAACACAGAAATACAAGTCGCTGAGGAATGAAATAAATAGGAAGTGCAGGGAAGCTAAGACGAAATGGCTGCAGGAAAAATGTGAAGACATCGAAAAAGATATGATTGTCGGAAGGACAGACTCAGCATACAGGAAAGTCAAAACAACCTTTGGTGACATTAAAAGCAACGGTGGTAACATTAAGAGAGCAACGGGAATTCCACTGCTAAATGCAGAGGAGGGAGCAGATAGGTGGAAAGAATACATTGAAAGCCTCTATTAGGGTGAAGATTTGTCTGATGTGTTAGAAGTAGAAACAAGAGTCGATTTAGAAGAGATAGGGGATCCAGTATTTGAATCGGAATTTAAAAGAGCTTTGGAGGACTTACGGTCAAATAAGGCAGAAGGGATAGATAACATTCCATCAGAATTTCTAAAATCATTGGGGGAAGTTGCAACAAAACGACTATTCACGTTGGTGTGTAGAATATATGAGTCTGGCGATATACCATCTGACTTTCGGAAAAGCATCATCCACACAATTCCGAAGACGGCAAGAGCTGACAAGTGCGAGAATTATCGCACAATCAGCTTAACAGTTCATGCATCGAAGCTGCTTACAAGAATAATATACAGAAGAATGGAAAAGAAAATTGAGAATGCGCTAGGTGACGATCAGTTTGGCTTTAGGAAAAGTAAAGGGACGAGAGAGGCAATTCTGACGTTACGGCTAATAATGGAAGCAAGGGGGACTGATGACCTCAGAAGTTAAGTCCCATAGTGCTCAGAGCCATATTTAGTTTGGTGTAAGGACCAAATAAAATAAAACCTAAAAATAAAATAAAGGAAAAATGTTGTGTGTCTGACGTGGAACAATGTTCGCTTGTTTCCTACGATGTTTAAATTTGCTTTCATACAGGCAGTGAACTCTTGGATCCGACGCTACTTGCAAATGTAGCAGTTCTCGAGTTCCAGCCATTCACTGTGGTAGAGTTAACAAAAAATCAAGTAAAGATAAAATGAAAACGAGAAATATGTTAACACTGAACGTAAATTTAATTGTTAAGAAGTCATTTTTGGAATTAATTGTTCAGCGTCGAGTGAAGTGGGGCTATGTTAAGACACCGGACTCGATTCGACACGACGGTTGATTTAATCCCTGTCCGTGGATCCAGATTGCGATTTTCCGTGCTTTGCCTAAATTGCCTAAAACAAATGCTAGGATGGTTTATTTGAAAAGGATACGGTCGATTTTCCTTCCCACCCTCCCACAATCCGAGGTTGTACTCCGACTCTGAAGACCTCGATGTCGACGGGAAGGTAAATCCTACTCTACCTTCTTTCTTCCTTAGTAGTGGATGTGTTGCGTACAAGGAAACAAAACGTGTTTGATAAACAGTACGATCGAGAAGGAATCTGAGGCTACGTAAAAATTTAAAGGTAAAGTAAAACCTAAGAAAAGGTACTGATATGAATTGCGCGAAAAGAGCATCATAGGAAAATTTGTGTAAAAGAAAAGTTAATACCACACATTATGAGGCTTCCGTGGTTAATTTAACAGTGGAGGGAAGTGTGGCGGGAGAGTGGGATGGGTTTAAAAATTGTTGAGGGGGACTAAAGGCTTTAATACAGTAAGCAGGTTCAAGAAAATGTAGATTACATTAAACACTTGTACAGGACAGACTAGGGTGGAGAATGGTGAGCAGAATCAAACCAGACATCGGCAACGAGATCTCGCGGCTTTTGTTCATTTCTGTTTGACAAAATTAAATTTCTCCCGGAGACGAGTGAAGAAAGATTCCGAAAACAGGAAAAAAAAATTTCTGAGCTGTTCTGGAGCCTAGACTGAAAGACACCCGTTGTACATCTGGCACAAAAGTTATGTGTGTGAAACGATGCGACACATCATCAGGATCAGAAAGTGTTATCGTTCTACAAAACATAACGTACACTATGTGATCAAAAGTATCCGGACACCTGGTTGAAAATGACTGAAAAGTTCGTGGCTCCCTCCATCGGTAATGCTGGAATTCAATATGGTGTTGACCCAACCTTAACCTTGATGACAGCTTCCACTCTCGCTGGCGTACGTTCAATCAGGTGCTGGATGGTTCCTTGGGGAATGGCAGCCCATTCTTCACGGAGTGCTGAGTGAGGAGAGGTATCGATGTCGGTCGCTCAGGCCTGGCACGAAGTCGACGTCCCGTAAAATCCCAAAGGTGTTCTATAGGTTTCAGGTCAGGACTCTGTGCAGGACAGTCCATTACAGGGATGTTATTGTCGTGTAACCACTACGCCACAGGCCGTGCATTATGAACGGGTGCTCGATCGTGTTGAAAGATGCAATCACCATCCCCGAATTGCTCTTCAACACTGGGAAGTAAAAAGGTGCTTAAAACATCAATGTTGGCCTGTGCTGTGATAGTGCCACGTAAAACAACAAGGGGTGCAAGCCCACTCCATGAAAAACACGACTACACCATAACACTACCGCCTCCGAATTTTACTGTTGGCACTACACACGCTGGCAGATGACGTTCACCGGGCATTCGCGATACCCACGCTCTGCCATCGGATCGCCACATTGTGTACTGTGATTCGTGACACTACACAAAGTTTTTCCACTGTTCAATCGTCCAATGTTTACGGCCCTTACACCAAGCAAGGTGTCGTTTGGCATTTACCTGCGTGATGTGTGGTTTGTGAGCAGCCGCTCCACCATGAAACCCAAGTTTTCTCACCTCCCGCCTAACTGTCATAGTACTTGCAGTGGATCCTGATGCAGTTTGTAATTCCTGTGTGATGATCTGGATAGATGTCTGCCTATTACACATTACGACCCTCTTCGAGAACTGTCGGCGGTCTCTGTTAGCCAAAAGACGAGTTCGCTCTGTACGCTTTTGTGGTGTACGTGTCCCTTCACGTTTTCACTTCAATGTCACATCGGAAACAGTGGACCTAGGGATGTTTAGGAGTGTGGAAATCTGGCGTACAGACGTATGACACAAGTTTCACCAAATCAACCGACCACGTTCGAAGTCCGCGAGTCCCGCGGAGCGCCCCATTCTGCTCTCTCACGATGTCTAATGACTACTGGCACAATGCACCAAGAATGAAAAAAGTATGTTTTTTGGGGTTTCCGGATACTTTTGATCACATAGTGTATCTTCGGCAGGGTACAGATATTAACTCATATTTATCAGTTACTACTTGCGGAAAATATTTGTTCACACTCGATATCTGCATCAGCTGTGTGATAGCGTTCAGTCATAAACCTCTTTCTAGAACACTGCCGACTTGCAAAATCTATGAAGAGCTAACATAGAAAAGGATGCATGTTAATCTGATGTTTAATAATACGCTAACAGGAATTTCAAGTTCGTAATGCATTTCTATGAGTACGGATAAAATGGCTGCTTAGTTTTGTCTGACAGTGGTACCACAACAAGTTCCGAAATTTCTGTGCTGATTAACGTATTTAAGTACTTTTCTTGCCGCTGATGCTGATAACACGTGAATAATTTATAAGTCAAATTTCACTCAGTTTTATCATGTTTTGTTTAAGGATGTAATGGTGTACCTGTCCACATGCATTATAAATGGCTCCGAGTGGGTTCTTTTCCATCTTCCAAATAAATAGCCAGACCTGCAAAAGGAGGATTTTTTTTAAAGGAACTATGTTCTTCTTCTTGAATGAATTCACCTGGGTCGGAGTCAACCTGCACATGAAGTTCGATTGAATAAACAATAACGAGGACCCATTCCCGTCTATTATTTTGTTTTAGGAGTAATAAAGTGCAAAACTTCAAAACTCGAACATAGATTACTGGCATTAATTCTTCACAGAGTTCTTGCCCAGTCAGATTTGTCAAAATCTACTGCCTCTGTCGTCATCATCAGTAGATTAGATTTCAGTGGGCCTTAAGGTACTTTAGTTGGCCGAATTATGTCATGGAGATGTCATGTAGTCACGGAACTTATGCTATCAGTGATTGTGTCAGTATGACTGAAGAACGTTGGTAGCGATGCTGATTTTGCAGTCCGTGAAGATTTTATTCGATCAAATCTCCGCGAAAAACTACGATCTCATAGGATACTGGCACTCGAAGAAGTGCAAACAACGAAAAACAATTATGACTAAATTCAGGTTTTTTATTATTATTACAAACAGCAGGAAGGGAATTCACATATATGAAATGCCTTGAAGAAATACAGTAATACTGTTTCAAATTATGTAATTCACAGTCAGGTTACTGAGCTATCACATTATGGACGTGTGCGTCTGTGTGTGGGGGCGGGGGCAGAAGGTGTGCCCGAAAACAATTAGCTAAACTGTACAGAATAACGAAAGCTGTGCATCGAATGGATGTAGTCGCATAGCGGAATGTGAAGATCGTTGTGGAGAAAGTGGCCAGAGGCACTCCTCTGCTTCCATGTTTACCACTTGCTGCGCACAGCTGCTCCGTCATTCCAGTTATACGGAAGAGACAGCACGGTGCCTTGTGTCGATAGTCGAGGCATTTGTATGCCTCAGCGATAAAGGTGATGTAACAGGCCCCCTGTTGTACCACGCGGGGTATTTCCGCTCTCCGTACAACGGCTGCCGACCGAAAATGTTTTCGCCTTGTAGCACGCACTTCGCATCTTGCATGAGAAGAACCTAGTCCGAATCAACACATGTTACTGATTCTCTGGTATCCTTTTTTTTATTTATTTGGTCTTTTACAGCATTTAATTATTTAAATACTGTCTGCACTGGAACGAAAAGATGTGGCTGGAGCCTTTTCAGCACATCCATAATCAAGAAACACTTTATGCTCCGTGGAAAATTTTCAAGGTAACGTATTTTTTTTATTTCTGAACATGTAGTACCGTTACAAATGACTAAACATTGCTAACTGGAACATGAAACTTCTCCAAATGGTCTAATCATCCATACTAGTACATCGCACACTGCAAGAAAAGTGACATAAGTCGAGAAACGGCACCTTTAGTTCATATCACTGAAAAATACGTACACGGAAAATATAATAGATTTTACTGCCAACAACACTTACTTGAAATTTAAGAGGGAGCTTATACTGTTGGAATGTAAGTTTTATAGAATTAATTCTTTAAGTCGAGTTTTCTCGAATCGTGCGTTTTTTATTTGTGTCAGTTTTTTTTCCAGTGTGCGATATGTTCTTTCCCTACGTTTCAATTTTTTTAAAGATATTTACGCCAGATATATTTAGCAACGGTCTTACGGCCTCGTCGTAGCATGAACGTGTGCTCAAAGACCAGAGGGCGATAGTACCCTCTCGTTACCATGAAAATCGAGTAATTACAAAAAAATACGTTTCACATGCAAATTTATTGGCTACTTCATTTTATTGTTTTAGCTGTTTTGTCGGCTATTTTTGTTGCAGCTGGGTTCCTCCTCAAGAAGAATGTTTAACTGGATATGTGTGAATTTTGATTACAACGACAGGGATAATATAAGGTTAAACGTCGTGCTTTCTGATGGCAATTTATCACGAGAAGATTTCAGAAGACAAGCATGAATGTGAAAGTTCTGCGAAAGAAAAATGAAATGTGAGAAATAACTACCCGGAGAATTTTAATCATCATAAATTTCAGGAGGAAAATGAAAGACTTAACTGTTATATTATAGCAGGATGGAAACAAGAGTAAAAATTCCTATGTGCGGAAAACAATGTGTAATGTAATACATAGGATTTATACATCAAACACGTTCAGTAGAGGGGTAGAGCAAACAAAAGTAAAAGACGTATCAGAAATTAAGGAAGAACTGAACAAAAAAGCTGTGTTGCTTGGAATTATCTGAAGTTAACGCGTAAATCATAGACCTGAAGTAATACATGTAATACCAGGATGGATATTTTATTATTTTTGCGGTGAGGTAGCTATTTAAGAGATGAGAAGTTTGAATATCTCAGTTCAGTTCATAAGAAGGCTAAGAAGAAGAAAAACAAAAATTTTAAGTATATGTGTGACATGGACACATGGAAGACTATGTGGGAGAACAATATAATGGCTTGACAGAAAATGGAACGATACGGAAAGTAAAGTGCTTTCGAGCAGCTCAAAATATCAAAGGGCTCTGAGCACTATGGGACTTAACATCTTAGGTCATCAGTCCCCTAGAACTTAGAACTACTTAAACCTAACTAACCTAAGGACATCACACACATCCATGCCCGAGGCAGGATTCGAACCTGCGACCGTAGCAGTCCCGCGGTTCCGGACTGTAGCGCCTAGAACCGCAAGGCCACCGCGGCCGGCCTTTCGAGCAGCGATATGACGTGTAGCTAACACAGATTTCCTACAGAGTGTCATGGATAAAAGGAAATTAAGGGACTTATTTAAGATTTTTTTGTTGGCAGTGAAATTGGTATGGACATTCGCTACCTGACAGGGCCTCATGAAAAACGAGTGGTCGTCGGAAAATGAAATTTTGCGCAAACATTTGTAAGGACTTGCGGAAGAGAAATAAAGAATTGACTATTGACAGAAATCATTTTAATTTCTACATGAGAAGGCTCAAACTTGGTAATCTTGGTGGTTATACAGTTTGGAACTATTGGCCAACGATTCTGTTTTCGCCAAATGTGTTACGGAGTAACAGAGTGACCTCACGAGTAATGTGCAATGGAACTCCATCGTGCATCAAAACAGTTGAGCTCAGAGAACCTGTCTCCCATAGAGTGGAATCATATGCTGGCGTAGCAGATCACAGTAACGTGTGCCTTTCACGTTGAATGTCCTTGGTCCTTGTGGTCCGATTTAAGAAGGCCAAATGTCGTCAAATTCAACCGTTGCAAGAAACGTAAGGGCAAAGTATCCTCAAGTATATGAGTCACGTGACATAAGTCAGTGAAGTTTGTATGAATGTCATTTCACAGTTGTTTGCAGTACTTTTCCAATTGTGGATCACAGAACGTTCAGCTGTCGCGCACAGTTTGTGCATTGCTTAAAGATCTCTTTCTCTCAAGAGATACTGCAAGAACTGCAAGCTGGGTCTCACCAGGAACAACCTGTTAAGAACACTGGGACAGTAAACCTGAAACCATCCGAACCTCTGCTTTTGCTTAGCCTGTTCTGCAGCAGACTGCACTCGTCTTGTTTGGTATAATTCATCACGTACCAAACTGGTAGACCTAGCTCTCAATGACACCTGCAGAATTATGACAGGTTGTTTGAAATCTACTCCTGTCGAATGGATTTACCACCTTGCAAGAACAGCACCACCTCCCATTCCAAGAGAAACTGCGGTCGAATAAGGAACGAAAGTAAGTGGAACAAGAACAAACCTATCCCCTGCATGACCATAAGCCCCTTTCGCAGCGGTTAAAGTCAAGGAAGTGTTTCCTTACAACATCAAAGGTACTTACTACCAATGCTGGAAATGCCAGGGTGCAACTTTGGAGGGATACGACCTCCATTCCCTCTGGTTGGAAAAGAGTTTCAGGAACTCTGTCTCCAGGACATGACGAGGAATGGGTGACCTGGAAATCTTTGAATAGGCTGAGATCACGAGGGGGTGGGTCAAGATTTAATTTGGCGAGATGGGCTACAGTACAGAAAACAATATTAACTGTAATTTTTGAGAACATTTCTGTTGGAGAACAGCGGTTATTGAGCGTGACTGTAGAGAAGTCCAGACTGTCCAACACATGCCTCAGTGTCGCCGTGTTCATCCTCCTGTATTGCAGAACATCTCCATCAAGCGACAGAAAACGGACTGGAAGTGGCCAAAGTTTGGTCAAAGATTTCATGACATGTTAACTGTGCACTTATGTATGTTTCTGAGCCGGCCGAAGTGGTCGAGCGGTTTTAGGCGCTACAGTCTGGAACCGCGCGACTGCTACGGTCACAGGTTCGAATCCTGCCTCGGGCATGGATGTGTGTGCTGTCCTTAGGTTAGGTAAGTTGAAGTAGTTTTAAGTTCTAGGGGACTGATGACCTCAGCAGTCAAGTCCCATAGTGCTCAGAGCCATTTGAACCGTTTTTATGTTTCTGACACGCGAATAAATAAAGCCATGGAAGTAGTAAGTTCTTCAACAATTTGTGGCACAATTGGCCGTCAGCCTCTCCCAGAAGCAAAAGTTCACTGGCCGAGCGTTCCAAACTGCATAACCACCAAGATCAACAGATTTGAACCCTCTCACTTGAAAACTGAAGTTTGTTTCTTACAATTGTTTATTCATTATTTATGTTCCGCATGTCCTTACAAATGTTTTCACAAAGTTTCATTGTCCTAAGATCAGTCACTTTTCATGGGTCCCCTCTTAAATAACGAAAGTTTAATTATAACCACCCTGTGCTTTTCCCAAGATAACTCATTTTCCGCAGAAAATAAAAAGAGATCCTCTAATGTGAGTATAACAGCACCGAAAAATGTTAGGGTAATGGTGGGAAAGAGGAAATATTGTTTTGCTCAATGCAGGATTATTTATCTACATCTACATCTACATTTATACTCCGCAAGCCACCCGACGGTGTGTGGCGGAGGGCACTTTACGTGCCACTGTCACTACC
This sequence comes from Schistocerca nitens, assembly GCF_023898315.1. NCBI lineage: Eukaryota > Metazoa > Arthropoda > Insecta > Orthoptera > Acrididae > Schistocerca > Schistocerca nitens. The sequence continues at coordinate 1,127,332,541 of NC_064614.1, forward strand.
TCCCTTTCCTGTTCCAGTCGCGTATGGTTCGCGAGAAGAACGACTGTCTGAAAGCCTCCGTGCGCGCCCTAATCTCTCTAATTTTACATTCGTGATCTCCTCTGGAGCTATAAGTAGGGGGAAGCAATATATTCGATACCTCATCCAGAAACGCACCCTCTCGAAACCTGGCGAGCAAGCTACACCGCGATGCAGAGCGCCTCTCTTGCAGAGTCTGCCACTTGAGTTTATTAAATATCTCCGTAACGCTATCACGGTTACCAAATAACCCTGTGACGAAACGCGCCGCTCTTCTTTGGATCTTCTCTACCTCCTCCGTCAACCCGATCTGGTACGGATCCCACACTGACGAGCAATACTCAAGTATAGGTCGAACGAGTGTTTTGTAAGCCACCTCCTTTGTTGATGGACTACATTTTCTAAGCACTCTCCCAATGAATCTCAACCTGGTTCCCGCCTTACCAACAATTAATTTTATATGATCATTCCACTTCAAATCGTTCCGCACGCATACTCCCAGATATTTTACAGAAGTAACTGCTACCAGTCTTTGTTCCGCTATCATATAATCATACAATAAAGGATCTATCTTTCTATGTATTCGCAATACATTACATTTGTCTATGTTAAGGGACAGTTGCCACTCCCTGCACCAAGTGCCTATCCGCTGCAGATCTTCCTGCATTTCGCTACAATTTTCTAATGCTGCAACTTCTCTGTATACTACAGCATCATCCGCTAAAAGCCGCATGGAACTTCCGACACTATCTACTAGGTCATTTATATATATTGTGAAAAGCAATGGTCCAATAACACTCCCCTGTGGCTCGCCAGAGGTTACTTTAACGTCTGTAGACGTCTCTCCATTGATAACAACATGCTGTGTTCTGTTTGCTAAAAACTCTTCAATCCAGCCACACAGCTGGTCTGATTTTCTGTAGGCTCTTACTTTGTTTATCAGGCGACAGTGCGGAACTGTATCGAACGCCTTCCGGAAGTCAAGAAAAATAGCATCTACCTGGGAGCCTGTATCTAATATTTTCTGGGTCTCATGAACAAATAAAGCGAGTTGGGTCTCACACGATCGCTGTTTCCGGAATCCATGTTGATTCCTACATAGTAGATTCTGGGTTTCCAAAAATGACATGATACTCGAGCAAAAAACATGTTCTAATGTTCTAAAATTCTACAACAGATCGACGTCAGAGATATAGGTCTATAGTTTTGCGCATCTGCTCGACGACCCTTCTTGAAGACTGGGACTACCTGTGCTCTTTTCCAATCATTTGGAACCCTCCGTTCCTCTATAGACTTGCGGTACACGGCTGTTAGAAGGGGGGCAAGTTCTTTCGCGTACTCTGTGTAGAATCGAATTGGTATCCCGTCAGGTCCAGTGGACTTTCCTCTGTTGAGTGATTCCAGTTGCTTTTCTATTCCTTGGACACTTATTTCGATGTCAGCCATTTTTTCGTTCGTGCGAGGATTTAGAGAAGGAACTGCAGTGTGGTCTTCCTCTGTGAAACAGCTTTGGAAAAAGGTGTTTAGTATTTCAGCTTTACGCGTGTCATCCTCTGTTTCAATGCCATCATCATCCCGGAGTGTCTGGATATGCTGTTTCGGGCCACTTACTGATTTAACGTAAGACCAGAACTTCCTAGGATTTTCTGTCAAGTCGGTACATAGAATTTTATTTTCGAATTCACTGAACGCTTCACGCATAGCCCTCCTTACGCTAACTTTGACATCGTTTAGCTTCTGTTTGTCTGAGAGGTTTTGGCTGCGTTTAAACTTGGAGTGAAGCTCTCTTTGCTTTCGCAGTAGTTTCCTAACTTTGTTGTTGTACCACGGTGGGTTTTTCCCGTCCCTCACAGTTTTACTCGGCACGTACCTGTCTAAAACGCATTTTACGATTGCCCTGAACTTTTTCCATAAACACTTAACATTGTCAGTGTCGGAACAGAAATTTTCGTTTTGATCTGTTAGGTAGTCTGAAATCTGCCTTCTATTACTCTTGCTAAACAGATAAACCTTCCTTCCTTTTTTTATATTCCTATTAACTTCCATATTCAGGGATGTTGCAACGGCCTTATGATCACTGATTCCCTGTTCTGCATTTACAGAGTCGAAAAGTTCGGGTCTGTTTGTTATCAGTAGGTCCAAGATGTTATCTCCACGAGTTGGTTCTCTGTTTAATTGCTCGAGGTAATTTTCGGATAGTGCACTCAGTATAATGTCACTCGATGCTCTGTCCCTACCACCCGTCCTAAACATCTGAGTGTCCCAGTCTATATCTGGTAAATTGAAATCTCCACCTAAGACTATAACATGCTGAGAAAATTTATGTGAAATGTATTCCAAATTTTCTCTCAGTTGTTCTGCCACTAATGCTGCTGAGTCGGGAGGTCGGTAAAAGGAGCCAATTATTAACCTAGCTCGGTTGTTGAGCGTAACCTCCACCCATAATAATTCACAGTAACTATCCACTTCTACTTCACTACAGGATAAACTACTACTAACAGCGACGAACACTCCACCACCGGTTGCATGCAATCTATCCTTTCTAAACACCGTCTGTACCTTTGTAAAAATTTCGGCAGAATTTATCTCTGGCTTCAGCCAGCTTTCTGTACCTGTAACGATTTCAGCTTCGGTGCTTTCTATCAGCGCTTGAAGTTCCGGTACTTTACCAACGCAGCTTCGACAGTTAACAATTACAATACCGATTGCTGCTTGGTCCCCGCATGTCCTGACTTTGCCCCGCACCCGTTGAGGCTGTTGCCCTTTCTGTACTTGCCCAAGGCCATCTAACCTAAAAAAAAACCGCACAGTCCACGCCACACAACCCCTCCTACCCGTGTAGCCGCTTGTTGCTTGTAGTGGACTCCTGACCTATCCTTTATACTGTGTTCAACAAATTTACCCAATCCAATATTTGTTAATTCGTGAAAAGACTCATGACATAGTAGGTCTACCCTATAGCAAACTGTTTTAAATATCGATGATTGTATCAATAAAATGAATCAACAGAGAAATAGTTTTAATTTGTAGAAATATTCTAAAAGCACTGTTAATAGTGAAGGTAACTTCTCTCTTCCTTTAACAGTATCAAGCACAGTCAGACGGTACCGCAGTTTAGTTGAATAGTATGGACAGTTTATGACCGGAGTGTAAACCAAAGAAAGACAGAAGTACTGAGGATTAAAAGCAGTGAGAATAACGACAAAATTGGTATCAAAAGTGAGAAAGGTCGCTGCTACGTTCAAACCAAACTCAAGCGTGACGGCCGAATCTAGGAGGACATTACAAGTAGACTAGCACAGAAAAAGAGGGCCTTCCTAGCCAAAAGAAGTCAGCTGCTTCCAGTTGCTTGGTTTAAGGAAAGAATTTCTGAGGAATGTACATCTAGAGAACAGAACTGCGTGGAAGTGAGTCATGGACTGTGGAAAAATAAGAGAAGATGAGAATCGAAACGCTAAAAATGTGGTGGTGAAAATTAAGTGGTCTGATAAGAAAGGAATAGGGTCGTTGCAGAATTGGCAAAGAGGACTACATACAAAATTCTAATTAGGAGAATGGACAGGGTATGGGTTAAGACCTTAGGGAATAACTTCCATGGTTCGAGAGAGAGCTATAGACAGCAAATACTGTAAGAGTACTAGCGATCGGAGTTGAAGACACCGAGTGCAAATGCTACTCTTAGGTGAAGTGTCTGGCACAAAACAGGCGGGCCGCACCAAACTGGTCCGATGAAAAAAAGAATAAAAGGAAACCTCCGAACATCCCCCATTTCTCTTGCTGTATTCTCATGCTCTTTACGTGAGAATTTCGATGGAGACGTTAGAATTGGTGGAAAGGCTGTCCGCATTAATATCGGTTCTCTAAATTTAGCACAGAGGTTTTCAAGATAAATAAAACTTCACTTTTATCCTTTATTCCAAGATTTCCCCGGTTTCCTTATTAGCTGTCCTGTAGCTTCCCAGAATTATGCTAACATTTCTGTGTCTTCTACGGGTTTCCTCCACTATTAATTGCTCGTGCGCTTTGTATTTTTAATCGCTTGGTAATGCTAAACACGATGACACGTATATGCTCGTTCCATTTTATGAAAAGTTTTTACGTCCTTGGGTAACACGGTAGGTTACAGAATTAGAGTTTCTTGTTGAGGACGTAACTGATCGTGATTTAGGGTATGAAACTTCGTGGATCAGCATGAACTGGTTCAAGGAAACGGAGTAAAAGACTAATATAAATGGTCGAGGTAGAAAAGTATACCTGACTCGTCTTAAATAGGAGTCCAGTATTTCATTCCTGTACTACACATCCACGTTATATTACTGTGACTCGTTACGACTGTCATTTATGTGTTCACTGTTAAAGGACGGCGCATTCTATAGACTATCGAAAGCAATTATCCTTCAGAAAGATCCTCTCTTATTTGATGGAGCTATAACTGAAATCATGGCACCTTCCAAGAAATAAAATAATGTTCCTACTGCAGAAGCAGAACTCAAGACGAAGATGCTTGTGTGTGTGTGTGTGTGTGTGTGTGGTGGGAGGGGTGGGGGAGGGGGAGAGCAGCTAGGCAATTACGATCTTTTAGTACTTTTTCCCGTTTCTTGGGTAGCGAGGTCGTTAGGCACAGGGTATTAGCTCTGTAGGAGGAGAACGCGGAAAAGACAGAGGAGGTGTAGTTTGCTCCAATCAGTTTAGAGAAACCACGAAAAACCTGAGTAAGAACTGTTAGACTATTCCTTTACCTCCGAGTCACGTAATAAGCCTACTATATCTTAATGACTTCGCCTTAGCTCTCAGAAAAAAAAAACACATAAAAGCGTGCAGTTCGATTGAATTTAGTTCATGAGTTTCACATTCACTACGCTAAGTGGCTTTCCGAAGCACTAGCAAAAATCTGGCTGCCTGTTGTTTATAGATGATTCTTACGTTCGTAACCGAGCGAAATTTTAGCCCCAGCCCATAATCCAAAATAGACATGAAGTATACTACAGTTTACATAATGAACGGGTTACACGTTTCTGAAACATTGGATTAATGAATCGCCGGCCACTGTGGCCGAGCGGCTCTAGGCGCTTCAGTCTGGAACCGCGTGACTGCTACGGTCGCAGGTTCGAATCCTGCCTCGGGCCTGGAAGTGTGTGATGTTTTTAGGTTAGTTAGGTTTAAGTAGTTCTAAGTTCTAGGGGACTGATGACCTCAGATGTTATGTCCCATAGTGTTCAGAGCCATTTTGATTAATGGAACGTCAGCAGTTGACAAAAGTGTTGCCGAACGTCTGCAAGAAACCAAATCGGATTTCGGTATACATTTCTTTTTCTTTTCTTTTTTTTTAATCCCACAAAAATTAAAGCCAGCTTTTAGAATGGCACGCGGGAACAGCACTTTCTCAGAGTAATGCTTCTGTAATTTCGGAACGTTTGTCTTTCTCTTGCGTATTAACAGTCGGCAAATACGTTGCGCCTTTATTTTGAGCAATAATGACGAACGTGAATACCGCGTTCAGTATGAAATAGTGGTGCAGTCTTTCAACCACAGGCGTCACCAACATAAATTTTTGCGAAACATAATTATTAGGCGAAAAAACTTCAACGCAGGTCCCTCGTCTGCTAGGAAGAATGACCGTAGTACGGATAGCCCGCCGTCATATAACACTGAAGGATGGCAACAGTCAAAGTCATCCATATTTCTCTGCTAATAAGTAAAGATGTTCGCAATAAGTTCAGAAAATACAAGAAAACAGGGATTACGCCTGTAGTTGGGTTGTTTCGTATAGCGTGATCTCATACCGTTTTCTTTCCATGTTCATGGAAGCGACAATAATGAATCAGAATGAATTCCCTCGCTCTGTAAAGCGCATACGCTGTGTTCATGGTGACGAGTTAAAACTGTGAGCAGTGACGGCACTCGAAACCTCATCCCTGCCACTGCGGTGCGTTGCGCTAACAATTGCGTAATCGGAGCACACCTCATGTATCAACTTAAAGCCTCGACTGCTCAGTTTATAGCACAATGTCAAACACAGTCAATAATAAGTCAGTTAACAACTAATATCGCTGTAAGGAAAGTTGCCAAAATCATAGATTCTACGATAGCATATGACAGACTTACTTTCCATCAACACTGAGTTGCACGTGATTTTTTACAGAGTTTCATGTCATGTATCACTCACTGAACGTCCCTCTTATCATTGCTCGATTAACATACAAGGTTATTATAAATAACGGAAGCGATTTCATAAAAGCACTGTAACTACATTAGTTGACATACTGTCACAAAACTTAAGACTCATACGGAAACACAAAAAAAGTTTTGTATTGTTGCAGCCGCACTTCAGATTTCTGCCACGAGGGCGCAGCAGTGTGCAGTTAGGCAAGATGGCAACAGGGGCCGAGAACGTATGTTGCGCTTGAACTGCATTCACTTAAGTCTGCTGAAGAAGAGCAACAGCACTTCAGAACGAAGTTAACAGAGATTGAAAAGCGGCGAACTACATTGGGCGATCGTATGCGCAGTTTAAAGCCTCAGGACGTCTCTGCAAAGGAAAATAAACGGTTAGGCGTGTTGTGAGTGAAGAAATGGTTGACCGCGTGAGGGCGAATTTCGCACATAGCGCACGTAAGTCGACAAACAGAGCAAGCCGGTAGCTGAACATACCACAAGCAACCACTTGGAAGATTTTAAGGGAACGACTGAAGATGGAGCCTTATCGCTTGCAACTGCTGTATAACCTGACCTCCGATATCAAAACCAGACGCTATGTATTGAAAGTCTCTTCGGGTTTGCTGCCGGATCCTAAAATCAACTTGACTCGATATTTCGGCGATCCAACTGTTCGCCATCTTCAGGAAAATGCTGCCTCTGCTCATGAGTCCCGCTGAGAACGGAACTCATCAGCAGAGGCAGCATTTTCCTGAAGATGGTGAACAGTTGGATCGCCGAAATATCGAGTCAAGTTGATTTTAGGATCCGGCAGCAAACCCGAAGAGACTTTCAAGACTTATTACGCCGGGAAAGACTACGTAATCACAGATGCTTTGTATTTTCGGCACAGATGCAGCGATTTATGGAAGTGGGTATGTTTTGTGAGAAACTCGTCATCAGTGAAGAAGCAATATTTTTTTGTGAATGGCAAAGTGAACAGGCACGATGTGCGACTCTGGGGAGAAAAGAATAGCCACGCTGCCGTGCAGCAGATTCGAGATTCACCGAAAGTTAATGTGTTTTGTGCAGTCTCACGGTTTAAAGTCTTTTTTTCCTCTGCGAAAAGACCATTACAGGACACGTGTGTCTGGACGTGCTGGAAAACTGGCTCATGCCACAACTGGAGACCGACAGTGTGGACTTCAGCTATGAACAGAATGGTGCTCCGCCCGATTTCCACCATGATGTTCGTGAACTCTTAAACAGGAAATCGGCTGGCCATTGTGGCCGAGCGGTTCTAGGCGCTTCAGTCTGGAACCGCGTGACCGCTACGGTCGCAGGTTCGAATCCTGCCTCGGGCATGGATGTGTGTGATATCCTTAGGTTAGTTAGGTTTAATTAGTTCTAAGTTCTAGGGGACTGATAACCTCAGATGTTAAGTCCCATAGTGCTCAGAGCCATTTGAAACGTTTTTAAACAGGAAATCGAGAAATCGATGGATGATCGTTGCGTGGTTGAAGATGGACAATTCATGCCACGGCCTCCACGTTCTCGTGACCTAACCCCATGCGGTTTTTTTGTGTGGAGTTATGTGAAAGATTCAGTGTTTACGCTTTCCCTGCCAGAACTGCGAGCTACTATCAGCAGTGCTTTTGAGCATATTGATAGGAACATGCTACACGAACGTGGAAAGAACTTGATTAATGACTTCATGTCAGTAGCGGGGGGCCGGCCGGAGTGGCCGAGCGGTTCTAGGCGCTACAGTCTGGAACCGCGCGACCGCTACGGTCGCAGGTTCGAATCCTGCCTCGGGCATGGATGTGTGTGATGTCCTTAGGTTAGTTAGGTTTAAGTAGTTCTAAGTTCTAGGGGACTGATGACCTCAGATGTTGAGTCCCATAGTGCTCGGAGCCATTTGAACCATTTTGAATCAGTAGCGGGGGACATTTCGCTTACTTGTGATATGTCAAAGCCCTGTAATAATATGTCAAATAATATAGCTACAGCAAATTTGTGAAACCGTTTCTGTCCTTTATAATGGCCCTGTGCCAGCGCGTGGAATGCTCAGTTTCCGATATTATTATCGTCTGGGGACACTGGTTGGTCACTTAAACTGTGTATAAGGAGTGGAGTGATATGAATGGGGCAACACAGAATACTATGCGAGAAGCCAAGTCCGCAGGCAGTTTTTCTGCAAGTCTGGTGCTCTTCTCCGTAATTCGGTGTTGCTGACGCGGTAGCTCAGTGCGTTCGGTCGGGGGCTGGCCCATCCGCTGTAATAAAAATCCTGAGTGAAGTTTCCACGTTAGGCTTTGAGACGATGTCATGCGACGTTAGCACAGAACCGATCTCCACTTAGAAGAAAGACGACCAAGAAACAGAAAGAAAAAGTGGTCAGCGTTTGTGACTACTATACGGAGGACCCAATTTCGATTCCCGGTACTGATAGATATTTTTTCTAGGCTAGAATGGAACGGGTGCACTTACCGTCATGATGCCATTTTAGAAGCTACTTGAGTGAGAAGTAGCGGCTCCAAGTAATTGGAAGTTGATAACGGCCGGGAGAGCGGTCTGATAACCCCGTGCCCTTGCATACCGCATCCGTATTACGCCTTTGCCAGAGGATGACACTATACTGAATGGGCCGACATGGCCAGCAGACGGAGCTTTAGCTTATAATTTTAATTGATACACTCGTTCCGTGGGTGTAACTAGGTGTGTTGTAATTGTGTGCTGCCGCGCGGTTTGAGGCGTCATGTCACGGACTGCGCGGCCCCTCCTGCCGGAGGTTCGAGTCCTCCCTCGGGTACGGGTGTGTGTGTTGTTCTTAGCATAAATTAGTTCAAGTTAGTTTTAAGTAGTGTGTAAGTCTAGGAACCGATGGCCTAAGCGGTTTGGTCCCTTGGAATTCACACACATTTGAACATTTGAATTGTGTACCATAATGCGATATAGCGTTCCCAGACATGAAAGAGTATGCCTTGTTGCTATTTTAGGCTACGGAAAAAGATACATGTAAGTCGAGGTCTGTAGAACTTGCGTCGTGGTTAATACACTAGGGCGTATTCCCGAAGACGGGGATTCGAGTCCCGTGAGTCATCTCCAAATAGATTTTCTACTGTTTTATTGAATCGGTTGGTAGGTCGCTCAAAACGGGACTGTCAGTTCGAACCTCATCGAATACATTTAGTATTCCGATTATAATGACGTCGCTGATGATGGTAAGTTAAAGCCTAACGATAATCATATTGCCTGTTGGCTTTCGTCTCGTCATCTTCGGCCGGCGTTTGTTTAACTCTAGTTGTGACCTTTCGCCAATACGAGTGGCCGGCATTATCGAGGATTCAGCTTCCATTGCTAGTGGTCGAAGAGGGTGAATCTTTGACAATGGCGGCCACTCGTGCTGACGAAACTACACAAATACCGTCAAACAAACTTCGGCGAAAGATCCAGAGACGAAATCCAACAGGAAACAGGTGACCAAGTGGTTACGAAAGCCTCATAAATTTTGTACTAACGATAATCCTATAAACACCAAACTAGAGAACTGTGGAGAAGATTCTGCACTCTCTGATAGAAAGAAGCTGCTTTCATGTCCATGTTTGGAATGTATGGTTCACCTCAGTCATGTCAAATGAACTATAGTGTAATTCACATAGTAACAATACGATGTCCGCAGCTCGTGGTCGTGCGGAAGCGTTCTCGCTTCCCACGCCCGGGTTCCCGGGTTCGATTCCCGGCGGAGTCAGGGATTTTCTCTGCCTCGTGATGACTGGGTGTTGTGTGATGTCCTTAGGTTAGTTAGGTTTAAGTAGTTCTAAGTTCTAGGGGACTGATGACCATAGATGTTAAGTCCCATAGTGCTCAGAGCCATCTGAACCATCTGAACAATACGATGTTAGCTTCGAGGATAGCATTGTTTGTGACGTACTGATTTTTAGTACGTGTTTTGTTTGCTGAGTGTGTTATAAATAAACATTAAAGGACATACTTTTGTCACATATTCAACCTAGCCAAATACTTACTACCCTAGTATGTAACGAAATCTAAAATCCTGTTCAATCTTTGCTTCACTACTCTGTCAATATTATGTTGTTGATAAAAGCATTAAACGTGTGTACACTAGGCCTAAATTGAGAGCGATACTTTAGGATACGCGTAGTCTCTTCTGCGCAAGGTAACGTATTTGAAAGATTGTGAGAAGTAAATAGAAGAGTGTCCAAGAACTGTTGATATAGCCCGAAATTACGTATTATATATAGTAAAATGTGATAAACTGATGACAATATGTAATGCTCTACTTTTATAGTTTGTAAGAAATAAAGTAAAAATTCACAACACCTCTACTGACACGTGACTACTTAACACTCCTAGAGCAGTAGCAAATAAATTTGGCCACAGAGTATACGCCGCACCCTGCCACGGGAAGGAAGAAATTTTAAGATTTGATTTCCAGTCCACTATGAGATCATTACAGAGAACATAAACTTGGGTTGGAGAAGGATGTAGAAGGACATCGGTCGTCTCCCCATCAAAGAAACGATTCCGACATTTGTCAAAAATGGTTCAAATGGCTCTGAGCACTATGGGACTCAACATCTTAGGTCATCAGTCCCCTAGAACTTAGAACTACTTAAACCTAACTAACCTAAGGACATCACACACACCCATGCCCGAGGCAGGATTCGAACCTGCGACCGTAGCAGTCCCGCGGTTCCGGACTGCAGCGCCAGAACCGCACGGCCACCGTGGCCGGCGACGACATTTGTCCTAAGCGATTTAGGGTAACGCTCATATGGGTCGCCAGAAGAGTTTATGACCCATCGTCTTATCAGTGTGCTACCTCGCTTCTTTATGTGCTGTATACGTCACAGTGCAAAGCGGACTACCCGCGTCACAAAAGGAAGTACGAAAGCGTTTCCTAGTGATAGGTGGACGTCACTTTGTGCAGTAACCATCTGTGTACCAAGGGTCAATTTAATTTTTACGCTGTCTGAATGTAGTGACCTATTTTCGAATATGGAGATTGGTGGGGCAGTAGATCAGATACATCCCATAGTTTACAAGCACAGAGCTGTGTACCTAAATACTTGAGACACTGAACGCTCGCTCGTACTTGAAGGGAGCTACCGAGAAATTTGCGCTGTGTTTGAGACACCGGCCTCGTATTTGGGAGGTACGAGTTCAAATCCCCGTCCGCTCGTGCTGAACTGAGATTCCATGATCCCCTAAAACTTTGAGGTGGGATATATGGCAGGAAGATTCTTTCAATAAAGCCCTGATTCCTTCCTTCCACTGAGAACCAAAGTCCTGTCTTTATCGATGGCCTCGATATAGTAAACTGCAATACTTCTGCATTATTCTTTCCATCACTGGGACCTGTTTTAGCATATGTGTGCTATTTTCTGTGGGTAACTGCTTACTGGTTTATTAAAGTACGTGATTAATGTCTTAACCTAGGGGTGGAATCTTCTAGAAACACTGTATGAGTCGATAGTATATTGTGATACTTGAGGCACTACATCTCCTAGATGCGTTCAACATTTTTTCTTCAGAAATGTATACACTTTTTTCCTTGACTGTGCCATTGGTAGGCTATCAGTAAACACTAAGAAACGCACGAAGAACTTCAACGTAATTGTCAAGGAGCGCTGTTTTGGTCATTGTTGCCATTGAGTGGGCGTGCTGATATCGGTTGTAAACGTGAAGACTGATCTTATCGCAGTGATGGAGCGTTTGGGTGATCGCAATTGCGGACTACAGCGAAAATTGGTGAACTCGTAAATCGGTCATGAACGGTAGGTTACCTTACACACGTTCAACACCTCTAGAGCACCGACCTAGATTGCTAAAAGGTTCGTATTTGAAAGGTGCTGATTCAGATGCCCGGTTGCCCACTCGGTTGCAGTTTCTTGTGGCTTACCCCAGTAATACCCCAAGAATGTTGCGAGATCACTCCGAGAAGACCACTGTTGTTTTCATACTACAACAGACGTAATTCGGATGGCAGCATAGTTTATAGCTTATACACTAATAGCACACATTTTCTTTAATTAGCTCACAGTAGCGAATTTTTCACATACAAACTCAATAACGTAATAAAAAAATAAAATCGTTTGTAAATTTTGTAGCATAGCTCGGGTGGAATATACTGCTTTGTAAAATGAAATATAGACTACCCAGAAACCGGCACGTTTAATCCCAAAATTTCGCTTATTCACAAACTGAAGCACTCATGTCTTGACAGCCTCAGTGTATACAATACCGTAGTAAGGACAGGTTGAACAAAATGAAACCGACTGACAGCTGAAATATGTACCCTCTAAGAAGCTGTATACCTAACCTCACAATTTCACGACTTTTTATGTACTCACACAAGCATAATACGTAATGGTTCAGAAGCAACAGTCTTTGTAAATCAAATAGCCTATTGTATTGATCCAAATCACGCAGATTTGGGAAATGAAATGCGCACTTTCCAGAAACCGTCGTGTCTAATTTCATAACTTTGCGTGTACGTACATGCTCACACAAATCTAATACACAAGACTTAAAGAGAAACTGTTTTTAAATCGAATAGCGCAACCTGGATGAACTGGTCCAAAATGGTGTACCAAACTGACACTTAAAATATACGCAGTCTGTGCTACTGAGCGTCACACGTTCACATACTGAATCACAAAAGCCTAGAGAGCATTGCTTGACAAGTAACTTTATTTGTGAATCGAATATCACAGTGTGGATGTGTTGACCAAAAAAACACCGATTTTATAGACGAAATATATACTGACAGGAAGCTCATCGTCTAATGCCATAGTTTCACGAGTTCATGCATATTCACACAGACCTAATATGTGATCCTTCAGGAGCAAGTGTGTTTGTATACTGAATGTATTGATTCAAAATTGACCGTTTTGGGAGACTGAGTACACAAATTCCAGTAAACTGCACGTTTTATACCACAATTTATGGCGTTCATAAATACTCACGCAAACCTAGGCACTAATGCTTAAGAAATAGCTGCGTTTGTAAATCGCATACAGTAGCCTGGATGAATTGATCCAAAATGCACCTGTTTGGGAGATGAAATACATAGTGTACAGGAAGCTCAATGTTTAACGAAATAATTTCGTTTGTTCATACATACTCGCAGAGGCCTAATATGTGATATTTCAGAAGCAGCTCTGAAAATCGAGAAGTATTATTTGGATGTATTGATCCAAATTACATCAGTTTGGGAGTAAACACACAGGTTCACGTTTTATGTCACAATTTCGCGAGGTGGTATGTAGTCACACAAACGTAGAAAGTAACGCCAAGAAACAGTGGTGTTTATTGATCCACTAGAGCAACTTGGATGAATTGATCCAAAATACACCCGTTTGGCAGCTGAAATACACAGTGTACAGGAAGCTCAATGTTTAACGACATAATTTCGCCTGTTCATACATACTCCCACATGCCTAGTATGTGACACTTCAGAAGCAGCTCTGTTTGAAAATCGAGTAGTATAATTTGGATGCATTGATCCAAATTACATCAGTTTGGGAGTAAACGTACAGATTCACATTTTATTTCGCGAGGTGGTATGTACTTCACAAAAACGTAGAAAGTAACGCTCAAGAAACAGTTGCATTTGTAGATCCACTAGAGCAACTTGGATGAATTGATCCAAAATACACCCGTTTGTGAGCTGAAATACACAGTGTACAGGAAGCTCAATGTTTAACGATATAATTTCGCGTGTTCATACATACTTGAACAGGCCTAATATGTGATACTTCAGAAGCAACTCTGTTTGAAAATCGAGTACTATAATTTGGATGTATTGATCCAAATTACATCAGTTTGGGAGTAAACGCACAGATTCACGTATTATGACACAATTTCGCGAGTTGGTATGTACTCACACAAATGTAGAAAGTAACACTCAAGAAACAGTTGCGTTTGTAGATCCACCAGAGCAACTCAGGTGAACTGATCCAAAATACACCCATATGGGTTGCTGAACTCACACCGTCCAGGAAACTCCTCGTTTGATTCCGTGTTTTGGCGTGTCGCATCACAGTGATCACTTCAGTAATAGGTCCCTCGGACTTGCTCGGTTGTAGGATAAGAACAGAGCACTCGGGTACGGCACCTTCTGGAACTCCACTGGCACTGCAGACTCGCGAGGCACTCACCTGGTGCCGTCTTCGTCCGGAGCCCCGACGACGCTGGTCTCCTTGGCGGTGAGGCCGTTGTAGTGGATGCGTCGCTCCTGCTCGCCGTCGACGAGCGCGTCAGTAGCGACGAAGTTCCTGACGAGCGTCGCATTGGCGTCAGCGTCGGCGGAGAGCGCGCCGGCTGGCAGCAGCGCCAGCAGAGGGAGGAACCAGAGGGCGAGCGTCGCTGCGGCGGAGCGTCGCTGGCGGAGCGCGTGTGCGGGCATCGTGAGGCGGCAGCGGCGGAGGCGGAGGCGGGACTGGGCGGCCGCGCGCGCCGCCAGCGCTTATAAGCGGCCGCCGCCCGCTGCCCGCTGCTGCTGCTGCTACCACCTGCCGCTCCGACGCCGCCGCTGCGCCCATTCAGTCGGCCGCCGGACACCGGCCGAGGCGGACGCCGCGGGAGTCGCGTGTTCTCCCACGTCTGCAGGCACACTCCGCGGGCCATTTTGCAGTGCACGGCAGAGGGCACTTTGTGCAATTCCTAGTCGTCACCTTCTAACAACCCTACCACAACAAAGGTCAAAAATTAACTATGATTGTAGTGAAACTTCCTGGCAGATTGTGTGCCGGACAGAGACTCGAACTCGGGACCTTTGCCTTTCGCGGGCAAGTACTCTACCAACAGAGCTACCCAAGCACGACTCACGCCCCGTCCTCACAGCTTTACTTCTGCCAGGACCTCGCCTCCTACCTTCCAAACTTTACAGAAGCTCTCCTGTGAACCATGCAGAACTAGCACTCCTGAAAGAAAGGTTACTGCGGAGACATGGCTTAGCCACAGCCTGGGGGATGTTTCTACAATGAAATTTTCACTCTACAGCGGAGTGCTGTTTGAATAATAATGTCGACAGAAACCGGCAACACAAACTAGGCATAAAAATTGGTACAGCACTGATCAGACAATAGTGTCCCTGTTGCTGTGTGTCGTGGCTTAAGGTACCTACGCGTGTACGTGCACTGTGCGACATTTTTCCGCACCTGGTTTACATGCTAGTTTCTCGCTGTAGTCGCCGCACATCCGTTGTATTGCAGAACGGTACCAGCGCCTTTAAATTTGTCTACCATTTGCCGGCCGCTGTGGCCGAGCGGTTATAGGGGGCTTCAGTCTGGAACCGCGCTGCTGCTAAGGTCGCAGATTCGAATCCTGCCTCGGGCATGGATGTGTGTGATGTCCTGAGGTTGGTTAGGTTTACGTAGTTCTAAGTCTATGAGACTGATGACCTAAGATGTTAAGTCCCATAGTGCTCAGAGCCATTTTTTGTCTACCATTTCTATGAAATACGAAATAGGAAGCAAATTATGGTAATAATAATAAAGTAAAAACTTAACAAGTCTTTCATAGTATACATAAACATAGAAGGTAGCTGATCTGCTACCTGTATCTGCATAATACGCCTTAATCTAAAAGCAGTCCTTGAAAACGGAAAAATTAACACGAAAAACAGAGGCCTTCAACATCAGTTTTCACCCTTCAGCACTGACTGTTCGTAATGCCCAAATGGAGGTATAATATCCGATTACAATATGACTTTTGATTCAAATCAAATGGCTCTGAGCAGTATGGGACTTAACATCTGACGTCATCAGTCCCCTAGAACTTAGAACTACTTAAACCTACCTAACCTAAGGATATCACACACATCCAAGCCCGAGGCAGGATTGGAATCTGCGACCGTAGCGATCACGCGGTTCCAGACTGAAGTACCTAGAACCCCTCGGCCACATCGGCCGGCTACAATACGATTTTTTTGACCAGAGTTTCAAAAAGTTAGAATCAATAGGAGAATGCGGGTGGTTTTTAATATTATTAAACTTATCACTTTTCGAGAAAAGCGGCGAACAGTGGATGGACTATTTATTTAATTTAATATTTTGATTCTATGTATCTTGAAACTGAGAGAGTCAAAATTTTTCAATGTTTGTTAGATTTCTAAATGTATTACAGGAAATAATAGAGACGAAAAACTGAAAATCGATTATTTCAGAAAACGGTTATTTAGAGCGATTACAACGGCCAGGTTGGGCCCGGGTTCGATTTCCGGCTGGGTCAGAAATTTTCTCCGTTCAGGACTGGGTGTTGTGTTGTCCTAATCATCATCATTTCATCCTCATCGACGCGCTAGTCGTCGAAGTGGCGTCAAATCGAAAGACTAGCACCCGGCGAATGGTCAACCCGACGGAAGGCCCTAGTCACACGACATTTACATTTTACGGTCAGGTTAAACTGGTGTGAAAAAAAAAAAAAAACACTATTGTTTCAGTGAGAACTGCCACTCCTAATGCGAATATCTAGTAATGTCGTCACAATATAGAGACATAAAAAACACGCAACTTGCATGAATTACACCGCTACGTGGATTTATTGCAATATCTTATGATAACTGCCGCATGCAGTGCAATCGACAGAAGGGTAGAGAGCTTGATACACAGTTCACAGAACATTTAAGTTAAACCAGTTCAAAATTTGCCCTGTGTTCACATGTAGGTGAACAATGGCTATCACAAATTTGTCCAAGTACTACACAGGGAGCCGGCCGGTGTGGCAGAGCGGTTCTAGGCGCTACAGTCTGGAACCGCGCGACCGCTACGGTCGCAGGTTCGAATCCTGCCTCGGGCATGGATGTTTGTGATGTCCTTAGTTAGGTTTAAGTAGTTCTAGGGGACTGATGACCTGAGATGTTAAGTCCCATAGTGCTCAGAGCTATTTGAACCATTTTTTAAGAATGCGTTTGTCTGGTGGCGACCAGTGCTGTTTTGGAGAGTCAAGAATAAGGAAAAAACTGGGTGAGGCCATTTCAATTTCTTGTGGCGCTGAAGCTTAGGTCATTTTGGTATCGCTTGATGGCGATCGCACTACGGTTAGGAATGAGTCCGTGTGTTTGCGTGTGGAAAATTGAAAGTTGTAGATTGGTCATAGTTGACTGAATAAAGCTGATGATAGGGTATTGTATTACCTTTTCACTCCGTCATGCTGTAAGTTCAAAACTGTCATCCACTCCTGAATTATTAAGCAGTTTTTGCTTTGTTCAAAATCGTTAATTGGGAAGTGGGAACGTCATGTTCCGATGGTGTACCGCGAGGGCGACTTTCGCAACTGTTGCTTTGAGTGCGCAAGTGGGATTGTTAATCAATAACTTGTGTTCATTACGTATGTAATCGGCTAGCAATCTATTTCCTTAGAATAATGTTTCTAGTTCTGAAAATTTCTTATTTATGCCATTATTTTCCGACGTCATTTGTAAATACGTTGTATTTGTATTGAACCTACCAAAATGTTTTTATAGTTATTTTACAATTTTATAACGGAATTTATGTCATGACACTTGTATACATGTAATACTGTGTACCCAGTGGTGGCTCCCACACTTCTCGTTGCAAGTATTATGTGTTTGCTGCCCCTCCCTACACTTTACAATTGTTGACATTTTTTTATTCTGAATAAATAGTGTGTATTAGCCCATCTGTTTACTTGATAAGCGTTATGCAATCATGCACACCTCTTCCCATCTTAATTCTGCTATCGGTTACCATACATGTTTCCTCAAAGAATGCGATGTGTTACCTTCGATCTACTCAGTATTAGAGGCATGTATATTATTGTGAGAACATTGTTTTGGAAACCCTGCATATCAAATAATTTTTTAGACCTAGTGAATGTTGAGTAATTAACTGTTCTTCCTTTGGGAGTACAATATTATTTTTACACAGTTTTTGTTTTGGTCTTATGCTTTCTTTATGTGGCTTCTTTTCTCTTCATTTAATTTCCCATGTTATTTCTTTTTGTATCGAACCCTTCCCATGGTTTCTTAATGTATTTTATATTATGATACTATCGTTCACTGTAAGTCATGAAATACGTGATGTCCTCATTACTGGTTGGTACAATTTACAGCGCACGTTGTTACTTAAAGAATTCTGTGGGTTATCTTCTCATACAAAAAGTCTGGTCTGAATTCCTTGTGTCTAGAAGTAGCTTTGAGCCATTGATGATTTATAATATAAGGCAGTCGTTATACCTGGCACTCCAGCAGTTGATGCAATATTCTATTTGTATTATTTGTGAAATTTTGTACGTACCTCATATACACTCCTGGAAATTGAAATAAGAACACCGTGAATTCATTGTCCCAGGAAGGGGAAACTTTATTGACACATTCCTGGGGTCAGATACATCACATGATCACACTGACAGAACCACAGGCACATAGACACAGGCAACAGAGCATGCACAATGTCGGCACTAGTACAGTGTATATCCACCTTTCGCAGCAATGCAGGCTGCTATTCTCCCATGGAGACGATCGTAGAGATGCTGGATGTAGTCCTGTGGAACGGCTTGCCATGCCATTTCCACCTGGCGCCTCAGTTGGACCAGCGTTCGTGCTGGACGTGCAGACCGCGTGAGACGACGCTTCATCCAGTCCCAAACATGCTCAATGGGGGACAGATCCGGAGATCTTGCTGGCCAGGGTAGTTGACTTACACCTTCTAGAGCACGTTGGGTGGCACGGGATACATGCGGACGTGCATTGTCCTGTTGGAACAGCAAGTTCCCTTGCCGGTCTAGGAATGGTAGAACGATGGGTTCGATGACGGTTTGGATGTACCGTGCACTATTCAGTGTCCCCTCGACGATCACCAGTGGTGTACGGCCAGTGTAGGAGATCGCTCCCCACACCATGATGCCGGGTGTTGGCCCTGTGTGCCTCGGTCGTATGCAGTCCTGATCGTGGCGCTCACCTGCACGGCGCCAAACACGCATACGACCATCATTGGCACCAAGGCAGAAGCGACTCTCATCGCTGAAGACGACACGTCTCCATTCGTCCCTCCATTCACGCCTGTCGCGACACCACTGGAGGCGGGCTGCACGATGTTGGGGCGTGAGCGGAAGACGGCCTAACGGTGTGCGGGACCGTAGCCCAGCTTCATGGAGACGGTTGCGAATGGTCCTCGCCGATACCCCAGGAGCAACAGTGTCCCTAATTTGCTGGGAAGTGGCGGTGCGGTCCCCTACGGCACTGCGTAGGATCCTACGGTCTTGGCGTGCATCCGTGTGTCGCTGCGGTCCGGTCCCAGGTCGACGGGCACGTGCACCTTCCGCCGACCACTGGCGACAACATCGATGTACTGTGGAGACCTCACGCCCCACGTGTTGAGCAATTCGGCGGTACGTCCACCCGGCCTCCCGCATGCCCACTATACGCCCTCGCTCAAAGTCCGTCAACTGCACATACGGTTCACGTCCTCGCTGTCGCGGCATGCTACCAGTGTTAAAGACTGCGATGGAGCTCCGTATGCCACGGCAAACTGGCTGACACTGACGGCGGCGGTGCACAAATGCTGCGCAGCTAGCGCCATTCGACGGCCAACACCGCGGTTCCTGGTGTGTCCGCTGTGCCGTGCGTGTGATCATTGCTTGTACAGCCCTCTCGCAGTGTCCGGAGCAAGTATGGTGGGTCTGACACACCGATGTCAATGTGTTCTTTTTTCCGTTTCCAGGAGTGTATATTTTTGTTAATATGATGTTTAAAATAATGATGTCTGCCCGGTGATATGCCAAGTACTATACATAATATTTTGTCCATTTGTATGCCTTCAATGTATTCCTCGGTCGCTGACTGTATTTATACATGACACCAACAAAGTCTGGCACGCCAGCAATATATGTGACATGCCTGTGATAAGTGGTATCGAAAGTCTTAAAGCCTTTGGATGAATATGAATCTGTGACAACAAATTACCAACTGCTATTAGTTACCATGTGGTTGTAAGAAGTTTGTGCAGTTATGTTTTATCTTAATGTGAGGTGTGTAAAGTGTTGTTTATGCATGGAGATGTATGTAGACAATGTAGTGCCTTTCCTCGTTGGTTTGACTGGTGCTTGACAATGATAAGTAGGCGAAATTAGCTAATTACACGATTAAATAAAAATCGCATTACAGCCTACTACGCACCACGTTAACGTTTATTAAAAATCTATTTCCTTCTGAATTTTTCGGTATATTTATTATTAATGTATAATGTCGCACCACGTTGCACAGTCTCCATCTTCTTGTATGTTATGGGGTTACCCACGACCCACGAATAAAGTGAACATTGGCAATCATATACTGAGCTGCAGTCATAAGATATTGGTAATAAGTAGTTTTTCTTCTCTGACTGCCATGTTGCAGGTGCCGAGAAGCTAGGTCGAAGGATGCTATTTCGCCGATTGCTGTTTGTTAAATATGGTGCGTAATGATCTCGCACATTACTATGGCTAAGGTTTAGGATTATATATATGTTCATGGTTTAATTATACCTTGTATTTAAAGTTAGTGTTTTCAAAACTGAGGAGTCATTCTCAGCGTCACCTCCGGACACTATAAACTGAAAACTAACACTTGGTCAATTTGATTTACTGCCTTTAAGAATCAGCACTCACTGTGCATTCTCCATATAAGCTGAAGAGCCAAAGAAACTTGTACACCTGCCTAACTTCGCGTAGCGCCCCCGCGAGCACGCAGAAGTGCCGCAACACGACGTGGCATGGACTCGACTAATGTCTGAAGTAATGCTGGAGGGAACTGAACCCATGAATCCTGCAGGGGTGCCCATAAATCCGTAAGAGTACGACGGGGTGGAGGTCTGTTCCGAACAGCACGTTGCAAGGCATCTCAGATATGTTCAATAATGTTCATGTCTGGGGAGTTTGGTGGCCAACAGAAGTGTTCAAACTCAGAAGAGTGTTTCCGGAGCCACTATGTAGCAATTATGGACGTGTGGGGTGTCGCATTGTTCTGCTGGAATCGTCCAAGTCCGTCAGAATGCACAACGGACATGAAAGGATGCAAGTGATCAGACAGGATGCTTACGTACGTGTCACCTGTCAGGCTCGTATGTGTACGTATCAGTAGTCCGATACCACTCCAACTGCACACGCCCCACAACTGTGCAGAGCCTCTACCAGCTTGAACAGTCCCCTGCTGACATGAAGGCTCCATGTATTCATGAAGTCGTCTACATATCCGTACACGTCCATCTGCTCGATACAATTTGAAACGACACTTGTCCGATCAGGCAACATACTTCCAGTCATCAACAGTCCAAGTCGTTGTTGACGGGCCCAGACGAAGCGTAAAGTTTTGTGTTGTGCCGTCATCAAGGGTGGTCCCTCGGCTCCGAAAACCGATATCGATGTTTCGTTGAATGGTTCGCACGCTGACTCTTGTTGATGGCCCAGCACTGAAATCTGCAGCAATTTGCGGAAGGGTTGCACTTATGTCACGTTGAACGATTCTCTTCAGTCGTTCTTGCAGGATCTCTTCTTGGCCGCAGTGATGTCAGAGATCTGGTGTTTTACCGGATTCCTGATATTCACGGTACACACGGCAAATGATCGTACGGGTAAATGCCCACTTCATCGTTACCTCGGAGATAATATGTTCCATCGGTCGTGAGCTGACTAAAACAACTCGTTCAAACTCACTTAAATCTTGATAACCTGCCATTGTAGCAGCAGCAAACCGGTCTAACAATTGCGCCAGACACTTGTTGTCTTATATTGGCGTTGCCGACTGCAGCTCCATATTCTGCCTGAACATGTCTCTGTATTTGAATACGCATACTTGTACCAGTTTCTTTGGCAGTTCAGTGTATTGTAAAATGGATGTTTCATGTGTGTTCCATGTCCCCTCCTAAAGCACTGAATTCATTTCAACCGAACTTTGTACCCGTGTTATTGTTTGGAAGGAAGAACTGTTGTGGTAAGAAGCTCCTATCTCCCAAAGAGGAGGGTGTGAATGTCTATATTATATTATAAAATGTATGTATGTGTGTATATTCCACATTTTCTCCTAAACCACGGGATCGATTCCAACCAAACTTGGTGCACATACCACTTACTATCTGGCAAAAAGTACTATGAGGGTAAGAACTACTTACTTCACGAAAAGGTACGGGTGGGTGTGATATAGAAATGTAACTAACTGCACGCTAATACAGAGAATTATTCATCCTGAATTTGCGAATGAGAGCAAGTAGTTACTTGCGACGAAGTTTACATATAGTTTCAAAGCTTAACGAACATTTTTCTCGCCAACACACCCACGAATCGATGCTACTACATTTTCGCTGCCATGATGTTGTAATGTATTACTTCTTCACTACTAACTCTAGCCGCAGCACATCTGCAGACAGTATCCATATATATTGCTGAGAGTACGTGCAATATTTTGTAATTATACGACATATAGTTCAGGAGATATGACGTCGCAAAATGCGTGAAAAACTCGTTTACGAGACTACACTCAGCCAGTGTTTGATAATGAGAGCACTTACGGATTTCCAACCAATTTTGAACATAATTTCAAACATTACTTGTTTAAGGTCAAACATTTAACACAAACTCGTTTGTAACCAGAACTCTGGAAGTTGTTTTGTACAAGAGAGTTTGATTCTTTAAAGAATTTGCTGCTCACTTACTGTGTATAAAGAAGTACTGTGCGGTTAAGAAGTGGTAGGAATGCAAATGGAATGACAGTGAAGGATAATTCAAGAACACCTGGATCAATTTCGACCCGGTCTGTTATGTACATGACTTATTATTTGTGTAGAAATACTGTGGGAATAAGTTTCTACTGCCACTAGGGGTGAGGGTGTAGATGTGAAATGATGACGTAAAAATGTCGGAAAACGACCTTTTCAAGTTTTCCCTTTATTTAGTGTACTTGGAGTACTTTTAAAAGTATGAAATGCAATTCTTCTCTTATTTGTGCTGTTCAGTGTGTCGACCAGGTCGCCACAATTAGTGCTCCAGCGAACCATTAATTTTGTCAATGTGCTTCGGGACCTAAGGTGAAACCACACAGCTGAACTGCACAGATAAATTGAACATCGTCTCTGGAATGGTGTGGTGCAAATCATCAGAGAATACTGTGGTGTCACTGCCAGACACCACACTTGCTAGGTGGTAGCTTAAATCGGCCGCGGTCCATTAGTACATGACGGACCCGCGTGTCGCCACTGTGTGATCGCAGACCGAGCGCCATCACACGGCAGGTCTCGAGAGACGTACGAGAACTCGCCCCAGTTGTACGACGACGTTGCTAGCGACTATACTGACGAAGCCTTTGCTCTCATTTGCCGAGAGACAGTTAGAATAGCCTTCAGCTAAGTTAATGACTACAACCTAGCAAGGCGCCAATTGTATCAGTGCATGTATCTTACGAGTCTCATTTGTATAGTCAAGAGAGATGTACCAAAGGAAGCATTAAAAGTTAAGTATATTCCAAAGATACGTATTTTCTTTATAGTATTCAATACGTATCCTGTTCCAGACTTGACGCCAGTCGGCGTGTGTGTACGCGTGCCTTTCGGCTCCCTTCTCAGTGTGGCGTAGCGAGCTTGTTGCGCCACAACAAATACGACATGTATGTGTACAATAAATGTAATACACGCGTTGTGTTCAACGTTCTCGTAAGCTCTTGGATCGATTTCAGCCGAACTTCGTGAGCCGTAGTTGTGTCCGGCTCTTCGAAAAGCGCGCAAGGCGGAGTGCTTTCGCTTCGCATCCAGTGTTTGCGGTGGCGCTTTCGGTTTGGCGCGCTGTTTGCATCGCTACCGCCCTCTGGCGGGAGGTGGGGCAAGTGTACGGTCACGTGACGATCTAGGCAGTACGTACTGGGCGGTGACCGAGAGAGGTGGTGGCGCGAGCGGGGCCCTGCTGTTGGGGGTCGTCAACTGCTCGTCACGTGCTTTGGCCGACCTCTTGGCTGTCAGGGGCTAAGTCTGCCTGACCCGCATGTGCGTCGCGTATGAAGCTTAGAAGCCGTGGTGCAGGAGATCAGCGCGTGGGACCGTATGTCTTCTTCTCGGCCGTTGAAACCACTGGCAGCGGTTGGCTCTGACGAGCATTTGGAAGTGCGACGTGTTCCCGGCACTGTGATGGAGTGTGACAAGTTGAGTACTGTTTTTATGTAACAGAGTTAGGTTTTCAAGTTCTAGTGAAGTGTGTGAGTTTCTTCACCAGTGGTCTTCCCACCACAGTTTTCGTTTGCCCGTCCGCGAGAAATGTGGTAATTGCTTCTTCGTCGGGCCGTTTTATTCACACCTCGATTGGGTGATTTAGGATCAGTGTCGCGTGTCTCTGTGGTTCGGAGTCTGTGCAGGCACCGCCCTTGCTACATCTTCTGGTTTTGGGTAACTCGGGGAGGTGGTGGCTTGTAATGCAAGTTTTGGGGCTGATCTGCTGTGGCCCTGTAACCCACCAGTAACTATTCCGACTATTGTGATCTGGGCCCCTTTAGACGTGTCACTCCCTCACAGAGCTAAGGAAAATTTTTTTGGGAACTGCCTTTAATGTGAAGGTTTGTGTGCTGGCTTATTCACATTTATCTTGTAACAACTGACAGGTGTAATATAAGTTATTGAACTGGCGAGAGACAACTATTTTACGCTATTTTGTCGAAAGTCGACATGTTAAGAAACGTGGCTGTTGTACTTAAGGTTTATAATTTATATAAAAAACAGCTACCAGCCACATGTATGGTTTAAAAAGGTTTATTATCTTCAGACCATGACCGGTTTCGGATTTTTCCTTACAAATCCATCTTCAGATGGCAGATTACAAGCATTCTTAGTTGGACCTAGTTTCGTTTATGTTATTCGTTTGCTGCACTGGGAAAGAAAAGAAATATTTTTGTTGTCATATCGGTAATGGTATTTTTACGAAAGATTTACTTCTTTTACAAAATCTAATTGCTCATGAGATGGTTTTTATAAACATTAGTAAACTTGCAGGTTAGTGTACTTACGAGCTGTGTAATTCTGCCTGACGAAAACCTAACCTAACCTAACCTAACCTTTCGTCAGGCAGAACTACACAGCTCGTAAGTACACTAACCCGCAAGTTTACTAATGTTTATAAAAACCATCTCATGAGCTATTAGATTTTGTAAAAGAAGTAAATCTTTCGTAAAAATACCATTACCGATATGACAACAAAAATATTTCTTTTCTTTCCCAGTGCAGCAAACGAATAACATAAACAAAACTAGGTCCAACTAAGAATGCTTGTAATCTGCCATCTGAAGATGGATTTGTAAGGAAAAATCCGAAACCGGTCATGGTCTGAAGATAATAAACCTTTTTAAACCATACATGTGGCTGGTAGCTGTTTTTTATATAAATTATAAACCACAACTATTTTAGCTTTGGTAAAAACTACCTACTTAAAGTTTTTTTTAAGGAATTGTTCTCCTATAGATGTATCCTTTACATAGAGAAAATTTGCCAGCTATTTAAGAGCTTTTTTTAAGTGTTGTGTTATATATATATATATAAAGTCAAAATCTTACTTTTGGGAAGTCGTTAACGTCATACCTGGCAATCTCCTTTTCACAAAAAAATTTGTCAGCTATTTGAATTTGTTCTTTTTTTTTTTTTTAAATGCCTGACTTAAAAATTTATTATTGAGAAAGCCTTTTAAAATAAAAAGATAACCTTAGCAGTGTGTGTTACTTCACCAGCACCTCCTGGCCTCTACTTCCACGATAACGTTTTTGGAATAACATGTGTACTTGAGTTGTTGTTTGTGAACCGCCCTAATTGACGGTTCACTTGGTACACAAAAATGGTTCAAATGACTCTGAGCACTATGGGACTCAACTGCTGAGATCATAAGTCCCGTAGAACTTAGAACTACTTAAACCTAACTAACCTAAGGACAACACACACATCCATGCCCGAGGCAGGATTCGAACCTGCGACCGTAGCGGTCGCGCGGTTCCAGACTGTAGCGCCAGAACCGCTCGGCCACCAGCGGCCGGCACTTGGTACACATATTACATATTACTTACTGTCTGGAAAGAAATGCTATGCAGGTAAAACCACCAGCCTGCCTTTGGGACGAGGGGTGATGATAATAGGGCGATGGTCAAAGAAAGGGGAAGGAGGGGGTGGACGGGCAGAGAGTGGAGCGGTGATGAGGAGATGGACAGGCAGAGAGGGCGGGAGAGTGGGTGGACACGGAGAGTGGCGTGGAGGGCGTGGACTAATAGAAGACTGGAATAAATACTGTTCGGGTAAATCCGGGTTTCTCAGCCAGTATTCAAATATTAGCTGACCAGTCCCATTTCTTAGTGACGCGGGGTTAACGAAGTACTTGTGTCTGTGACTAGTTTCATTAAACTTTACCAGACAGTGTTTCCAAATTATTTTCTGAGTGGTTAGAGAACTCCTTCCTTGGGAGCAAAGACGATTTGCCTGGTAAATCAGCCACAGTGATATCAGAGAATCTTGGTCCTCGCAGATCAGAGATAGAAAAGGTTAAAATGATTTTAGTAAACTGCAGGCGCATCCAAGGAAAGGCTCCAGAATTAGTATCGCTTTCTGAAGGTTATAATGCACAGATAGTACTGGGAACAGAAAGCTGGTTGAACGAACCCAGATGTCAATGACAGCGAAATCCTAAGTTTCGATTGGAATGTTTATCGTAAGGATAGGTTAGTTGCCAGTGGTGGCAGCGTGTTTATTGCAGTAAAAAAAATCGATAAAATCTAGCGAGGTTATCATGGATTCCGAATGTGAATGAATCTGGGTGAAATTGAGTATCAAAGAACAGTAAAAAATGGTGATCGGATGCTTTTATATACCACCTGGGTCAGGATCTGTAGTTGTAGAGCGCTTCAGACAGAACTTGCAGAATATCAATAGTAATTTTCCTGATCATGCCGTTGTAGTAGGGGAGGACTTCAACTTGCCAGGTATAGATTGGGAGTGTTATGCCATCAAAACTGGTACCAGAGACAGGGAATCATGTGGCACTGTTCTGGATGTCTTTTCCGAAAATTACCTCGAGCAGACAGTTAGAGAACCAACTGGAGAAGCTAACGTCTTAGACTTCCTGGCAACAAACAGATCTGAACTTATCGAATCAGTTAACGTAGAGGAACGTACCGGTGATCATGAGGCTGTGACAGCGTCTATGACGACGGCTCCTACAAGGAATGTTAAGAATGGTAGGAAGATATATTTGCTCGTCAAGGGTGACAGAATACAAATTTCAGAATATCTCAGCAGTAAGCAATAAATATTCGGTGATGAGGACGAAGACGTGGAGAACAAATGGAAGAAAATTCAAAGGCATCGTTCAAAATGCCCTACACAAATATGTTCCGAGTAAGGTTTTAAGAGATGGGAAAGCTCCATCATGGTTTAATAGCCGTGTTAGAAAAGCGCTACGTAAACAAAGAGCACTTCATCTCAGATTCAAGAGAAGTAAAAACCTAGCTGACAAACAGTAGCTGAACTAAGCGAAAGGAGAGCGTAAGGAGAGCAATGAGAGAAGTGTTCAATGATTTTGAAAGTAAGACGTTGTCAACCAACCTGAGTAAAAACCCTAAGAGATTTTAGTCGCATGTAAAATCAGTCAGTGGGTCAAAATCATCTATTCATTCTCTCAGCGACCACACCGGCACCGAAACGGAAATAAGAGAGAGAAGGCCGAAATACTGAATTCCGTCTTCCGAAGTTGTTTCACCGCGGAAGATCGTAACACTGTCCGTCCTTTCAATTGTCGCACGAACATCGAAATAGCGGATATTGGGATAACCGATGGTGGAATTGAAAAGGAGCTACAATCGCTTAGTAGTGGAAAGGCTTCAGGACCAGATGAGATACCTATAAGATTCTATAAAGATTATGCGAAATAACTTGCTGCCTTCCAGCAGTAATTTATCGTAGATCGCTTGAGCAACGAAACGTACCTAACGACTGGAAAAAAGCGCAGGTCATTCCCGTTTTTAAGATAGGCCGTAAGACAGATCCACACAATTATAGACCAATATCGTTGGGTCAATTTGTTGTAGAATTGTGGAACATGTTTTATGCTGAAGAATTGTGACGTTTTTGAAAAAGGAACATCTCCTCTATAAAAATCCACATGGATTTCGCAAACTGAGATCCTGCGAAACTCAGCTCACTTTGTTCCTCCATGAGATCCACATCGCAGTGGACAACGGCGCTCAGGTTGATATCGTGGTCTTTGACTTCAGTAAGGCATTTGACACCGTCTCGCATTACCGTTTAATGAAAAAAATACGACCTTACGGAGTATCTCAGCAGGCCTGCGATTGGATTCAAGACTTTCTTGCCGATAGAGCTCAACACGTCGCTCTTAACGGAACTAAATCGACAGATATAAAGTACCGCAGGGAAGTGTGACAGAACCGTTGCAGTTCACAATATATGTAAATGATCCAGTAGAAAGCGTAGGATGCTCTTTAAGGCTATTCGCAGTCGATGCAGTTGTCTGTACCAAAGTTGCAACGACAGAAGATAGAATTTGCAGAACGACCTGCAGAGAATTGATGAATGGTGCACAATCTGGCAGTTGACTTTGAACGTAAATAAATGTAACATATTGCGCATACATAGGAAAAGAAAGGCGAAATACCCTCAGACTTCAAGAAGAATATAATAATTCCGATCCCAAAGAAAGCAGGTGTTGACAGATGTGAGAATTACCGAACAATCAGTTTAATAAGCCACAGCTGCAAAATACTAACACGAATTCTTTACAGACGAATGGAAAAACTAGTAGAAGCCGACCTCGGGGAAGATCAGTTTGGATTCCGTAGAAATACTGGAACAAGTGAGGCAATACTGACCTTACGACTTATCTTAGAAGAAAGATTAAGGAAGGGCAAACCTATGTTTCTAGCATTTGTAGACTTAGAGAAAGCTTTTGACAATGTTGACTGAAATACTCTCTTTCAAATTCTAAAGGTGGCAGGGAGCGAAAGGATATTTTCAATTTGTACAGAAACCAGATGGCAGTTATAAGAGTCGAAGGACATGAAAGGGAAGCAGTGGTTGGGAAGGGAGTAAGACAGGGTTGTAGCCTCTCCCCGATGTTATTCAATCTGTATATTGAGCAAGCAGTAAAGGAAACAAAAGAAAAATTCGGAGTAGGTATTAAAATCCATGGAGAAGAAATAAAAACTTTGAGGTTCGCCGATGACATTGTAATTCTGTCAGAGACAGCAAAGGACTTGGAAGAGCAGTTGAACGGAATGGATGGTGTCTTGAAGGGAGGATATAAGATGAACATCAACAAAAGCAAAACGAGGATAATGGAATGTAGTCGAATTAAGTCGGGTGATGTTGAGGGTATTAGATTAGGAAATGAGACACTTAAAGTAGTAAAGGAGTTTTGCTATTTTGGGAGCAAAATAACTGATGATGGTCGAAGTAGAGAGGATATAAAATGTAGACTGGCAATGGCAGGGAAAGCGTTTCTGAAGAAGAGAAATTTGTTAACATCGAGTATAGATTTAAGTGTCAGGAAGTCATTTCTGAAAGTATTTGTATGGAGTGTAGCCATGTATGGAAGTGAAACATGGACGATAACTAATATGGACAAGAAGAGAATAGAAGCTTTCGAAATGTGGTGCTACAGAAGAATGCTGAAGATTAGATGGGTAGATCACATAACTAATGAGGAGGTACTGAATAGGATTGGGGAGAAAAGGAGTTTGTGGCACAACTTGACCAGAAGAAGGGATCGGTTGGTAGGACATGTTCTGAGGCATCAAGGGATCAGCAATTTAGTATTGGAGGGCAGCGTGGCGGGTAAAAATCGTAGGGGGAGACCAAGAGATGCATACACTAAGCAGATTCAGAAGGATGTAGGTTGCAGTAGGTACTGGGAGATGAAGAAGCTTGCACAGGATAGAGTAGCATGGAGAGCTGCATCAAACCAGTCTAAGGACTGAAGACCACAACAACAACAACAACAGGAAAAGAAACCCACTACTGTTCAGTTGCACTACTGATGACAAACATTTGGAGACAGCGCCTGTCGTAAAATATCTAGGCGTAACTATCCACTGCGACCTGAAGTGGAATGTCCTTATAAAACAGATAGTGGGAAAAGCAGACACCAGACACAGATTCATCGGAAGAATCTTAAGGAAATGTAACTCATCCACGAAAGAAGTGGCTTATAAGGCCCTTGTTCGCCCGATTCTTGAGTATTGTTCATCTATCTGGGATCCCTATCAGGTAGGACTGATAGAGGAGATAGAGAAGATCCAACGAAGAGCGGCGCGTTTCGTCACGGGATCGTTTAGCTGGCGAGAGAGCGTCGCAGAGATGTTAAACAAACTCCACTGGCAGACGTTACAAGAGAGGCGTTGTGCATCACGGAGAGATTTACTATTGAAATTTCGGGACAGCACTTTGCAGGAGGAGTCGGACTACCTATTACTTCCCCCTACATACATCGCGCGTATTGACCATGATGAGAAAATTCGAGAAATTAGAGCCAATACAGAGGCTTACCGACAATCATTCTTCCCATGCACTATTCGCGAGTGGAACAGGGTTGGAGGGATCAGATAGTGGTACCGAAAGTACCCTCCGCCACACACCATTAGGTGGCTTGAGGAGTATGATATGGATGTAAATAAGAACTTTACTTTTTGCATAGCTTGTAGGTTTCGGGCCTCAGGTATCACTACTTACGGGAGCAGTCATTATTTTTTTGTCACAAGTCTTTCAACATCACCAGAGATTATTTGACAAGGGTGCTAGAATATATCATTTATTTGAACACTCTAAACAACAGCTTGCACGACTTCTTGCGAAAATGCTTTGTGGTATTAGGTAATATGTGTGTACCTGAGCAATTAATGACCTTAATGATCCTCGTCTTTCAGAAGTTGTATGTCCGTAGCGTGTAAAGGAATATCTAATAATGTTTAAATAAGCAACCAAATGGTTCAAATGGCTCTAAGCAATATGAGAATTAACATGGAGGTCATCAGTCCCCTAGACTAGAACCACTTAAACCTAAATAACCTAAGGACATCATGCACATCCATGCCCGAGGCAGGATTCGAACCTGCGACCGTAGCAGTCATCATGCACATCTATGCCCGAGGCGGGATTCGAACCTGCGACCGTAGCAATAGCGCGGTTCCTGACTGAAGTGCCTAGAACCGCTGGGTCACACCAAATAAGCAACCATTTAGTGTTGAGCCTTACTCTTAAAAGTTATAGATCCTGTGTTTCAGTAACAGTTTAAAAATTTGTATTTCATATCTTGTCTTCTTTGTTTTTCGGCTCTTTTCTCCGCAGTTGCCGGGATACAAGTTGTCTAGGTTAAACACCGTATTTTGAAACTGTTATGAAAGTCGTATTAAGAAGAAACGAGCTTCGTTTTATCCTGAAGCATCGTCAATGGTTACTGTAACAATATAGTACTCTTCTCTTACAATTTTGTTTTCTAGGATCATGAACAGTTCGCATCCTACAACAATCAGCATTAATTCTTATGGTTGCTCACGTTTTTTTGCGTCATTCTTCCTCTTCTTCCACGTATATGTGTTAGATTTTAGTACACACCACTTTCACTAACACTTAACACATTCATGTTTTTGTGTTGTGAAGTACTACTGTCATCTCGCCATTTCAAATGGCTCTGAGCACTATGGGACTCAACTGCTGAGGTCATTAGTCCCCTAGAACTAAGAACTAGTTAAACCTAACTAACCTAAGGACATCACAAACATCCATGCCCGAAGCAGGATTCGAACCTGCGACCGTAGCGGTCTTGCGGTTCCAGGCTGCAGCGCCTTTAACCGCACGGCCACTTCGGCCCATCGCCATTTCGTGTGTTTTGCTTTGCTCTTGTGGGATGCGTTCGTCTTTTTTTTAGTTGTGATGGAAGCGTCTGTTATCACTCTGTGTGTGTGTGCTTAATTTAAACTCCGTAAATAAGTAACTGAAATCAGGAAATGAAAGGACGTTGGTATATTATCCATCATAAACATTGGTGAGAAGATTTTACAGTAGGGTGCATTTCATCTTGATTTGACTTAAGGTCATAAGCACTGCAGAGATCTCTGTAGCAGAAATACCTCATTTTAAACCACCGGAGACGTCCCTGCTGCATCACACCACTTTTATTTGAAGAGGCTGCACAGTCTTTGCTGGGTCCACCGCCTGGAGAACAAAGGTCCTGGAAGATGAGATAGCGCCTGTTTCTGTGGGATGCGCTTTCTTGTGATGCGGATCGCGGCGTATGTTCGTGAATGGAATTCAGATGGCAGAACGCGGAGGCAAGCCAAACATCGATGTAGGTAAACAATGAAAAATCGTATACAGACTGTCTATCGAGTGTGCGGTAGGAGCCAGCTCTCAGTATTTGAAATTCCCAGCGCAGTCACGTCCTCTGATCTTTATCTAGCAGTATAACAGATCTTACAAGGTTTAGGCTTTTAGAAGTATTACAAAATATATTGTGACCGGCTTATGTTCGGGACTGTTGCCATTTCGTAGACGACACAGGTGTCTACAAGGTGTTGCTATGCAGTTGTTACGAAATGCTGAGAGGTTACAGTTCATGCTAATAGATGGAAATCATGAAGTGAAACTGAAGTTATGTTTCGGGTTCCCCAAGTATGTGTTATAGGCTCTCCGTTGTTCTCATTGTATATAAAGGACTTAACGGACAATTTGTACAGTCTTCTTAGACTTTTGCAAACGATGTTGCCCGTTATTCTCCAGGGAAGTCATTAGAAGATCGAAATGAATTACAAAATGATTTAGACAAGATATATGGATGGCATGAAAAATGGAAATTGACCGCAAACAATGAAAAGTATGAAATTTCTCTATTTTAGCACTAAAAATGACGCTAATTTTCGGCTACGTACTAAACGACAGAAATTTACAACTTGTCTATTTAGCTTAATACTTACGAATTAGGATTGTGAACAGTTAAATTGGATCCATCACAAAGAAAGTGTTGTGTGGAAGGTGAACTAAAGAATGTAGTTTATTGGCATAAGACTTAGAAGGTGCAACAAATCTACTAAAGAGACTGTCTGCACTTGGCTTGTCCGTCCTCTTCTGGAGTACTGCTACGAGTTATCGGAGTATTACCAAATGAGATTGACGGAAGACATTGAAAAATTTCAAAGAAGGGCAGCTCGTTATGTAGTATCGCAAAATAAGGGAGAAAGCGTTACGGAAATAATAAGGTAATTTGGGTGGCAATTACTGACACAAAGATTTTCTGCGTTGCGGCGAGGTCTTTGCGCTAAGTTTAAATCAACAGTTGTCTCCCAGTATGCCAAAACATTCTGTTGCATGTCGCGCACGTAGAGAGAAATGACGGTAGTGATAAAATAAGAGAAACCAAAGCGCGCACAGAAAGATTCTTCTTCCACGTGCTTTTCTAGAGTGGAACAGTAGAAAGTAGAATGGAAATGGTTTTGTTAGCGTTGTTCTAAACATTGCGTGTCAATTGCAAAATAATCATGTAGATGAAGACGCAGATGTAGACCTGCAGATGGTCGGCGGCTGGTGCAGAGGTTGGAAGCTGAAGTTAACGCTATGTGCTTAAACAGCGGAAAGATGCGATATTATTTTATTTCTCGATCGCGTTCGGTCACGGGAATCAATCACAACCGTAAAGTATCGAGCATTACTCTTAACAGTTTCAATAGCAATTTTAAACAACTGTATTCCTAGTATAACACAAATTTGGCAAAACGACTAGGACGTTAAAAATGTAGAAATTCGAGTTTATGTATAGAGGCACCGACAGTCTTTCTTCACTCACAGCATCTGGGCATAGAACAGGAGGGAGGAAACGTTGTCGTACATGTTATCTCCAACACATATCGCACTGTCCTTAGCGAAGCAGAAGTGAAATTATATCTCAGTTTAAAACCACGTTCGCTTTTATTCGACTGTGTCTGTATCTTAAAAGCTATAGATATTAGTTTTGTAGATCGCTACCGGTCACAGTTCTCTGTTAATTTGCTTAACTTACTCTAAGGTACTACATCATCAGGAAAAAACTGTTGTGTTGTCAATAGAGAAGCGGTAACACAAGAATGGATTGGCCAGGAGACTCAGTGACTTCGAACGTTGACTAGTCATTGGATGTCACCAGATTAACACATCAATCAAGGAGATTTCAACCCTTCTAAATCTGACCACGAGATCTGTTGATGATGTGATGTGAAGTGGAATTATGAAGGAGCAACCAAAGCTAAACCACGTCAAGGCAGTCCTCAAGTACTGACGCACAGGGACCACCAAGCATTGAGGAGAGTGCTTGTAAGAAACCGCGTGCAATTAGGGGAAGCAATCACTAGTGAATTTTAAAATGCCACCAGTAATCTCGCTAGCACAATGACTGTGCATAGGGAGTTAAAATAATTTGGTTCGAAGGTCGAGCAGGTCCTCTTAAGCCAAACATTTCTGTAGTCATTGCTAAGCGATGCTTGAGGTGGTGTAAAGAGCGACGCGACTGAACAGTGGCTGACTGGAAACGAGTAATTTGAGGTGATGAATCACGCCTTACTCTATGGAAATCCGACAGAAGGGTCTGGGTTTATTAATACATGGAGAACGTGTACTGTCATAATGTGTAATACTAACAGTCAAATACGGAGAAGGTGGTGTTACAGTATGAAGGTGTTTTTTGTGGTTGGTATGTGGCCACATTAGTGCGCTTAAGAAAAAATGCGGAAGGTTGTGAAAACATTTCACGTTGTGTACTGCGTAAAGTAGAGGAACAGTTTGGGAACGATGATCATTTTTCATCAGCATGACAATGCAACCCGCCATAAGGCAGCATCTGTGAGGCAACGATTTGTGGATAGTAACATACAACATTATTGAAATGGACCGGTGTGCCCAGAATCCCAGTCTGAACCCAACAGAGCACCATTGGGTGATTTACGTCAACTTCGCTCCAGACCCCACCATCCAGCCCCACTACTATCTCTGGTTTCGGTTCTTGCGGAAGGCTGGGATGCCACACCAGCGCAGACATTCAGACACCTCACCGAAAATGTTCCTCACAGGCTTCAGGACGTTATATAAGCGAAGGGTGGACACACCCCCTATCAGTCTCACTAATATGCGACCGGATAATTTTGATCAGATAGTATGTATCTTAATGTACATAATTTGTTTTGGTGTGTGATGCAGACTGACCACTGCCCCCGAGAAAGAACTGTATAACACTTCTATGAGAGCATTTGGTAAAAAAAAACTCAGTCTGTTCAACGGAAATGGCTGTTCTCTTGTGGTGTGCACTTTCTCCTTCTGTTTTCACTGTCACTATCTGCGTTTTTGCTGTCCACAGCTTGTAAGCTCCTGAAGTACACTACCACACATAGTTTATGATAATTAGATTCATTGTGCACTAGAATCAAGATCACTTTCGATATGCTTGTTGATTTGTCTCGACTTTCGATGTATCGATACTGGTTTTATCTCTCAAATTATAATGGCTCCACACTTCATCTTAGTAGACCAATTTTGTAATTACGAGGCGTATTCCGAAAGTAAGGTCCCATCAGTGGCGAAATGGAAACCACAGTGAAAATGTGATAAAGCTTTGCATAGGTGTGTTTGACAGTGTCTACATTATGCCTGTTGGTCGCGTCACATCTGTCTTTTCAGTTATGAGCGCTCAGAGAGCACATAAAGATGCATAGAAAACAGTGTCTCCCGCCAAGTATGAGTGCCTGTGAGGGATTTCGCCTGATTTGACGCAGCCCACAAAACACAACTGTCATGCATT
This sequence comes from Schistocerca nitens, assembly GCF_023898315.1. Taxonomy (NCBI): domain Eukaryota; kingdom Metazoa; phylum Arthropoda; class Insecta; order Orthoptera; family Acrididae; genus Schistocerca; species Schistocerca nitens. The sequence goes on from NC_064614.1 coordinate 1,127,368,499, forward strand.
TCCTCCTTCATGACAGTTCTGGGCCGCACTCTGCAGGGGCAATAAGGAAGGCCCTGCAGCGTTTTCGAGGGGAAGTGTTTGATCGCCCTCCATAGAGCTTGGACTTCTCTCTCTCTGATTTTCATCTATGCTTACATGAACCGCTGGCTATGAAGTCTACGTTTTGGCACAGACAACTAACTACAGATCAGCGTAGAGAATTGGCGAGAAGTGCAGGTGGTTGCCTTCTATGATGAGGATATTGTAAAGTGATACAACGCTACGACGAATGTCTCAGACGGAGAGGCAACTATGTAGAGAAATTGCTGGAAGCTATAGCTAACTGTTGCATATAAAATATTTTTGATTTTCACTGTGGTTTCCATTTCACGAACGATCGGACCTTACTTTCGAAATACGCCCCGTATAATAGAGGATTTAAACTATTTATTATCTCAAACTTATTACAAACATATAGCAAAATTTATTAATGTCAGAGAATACGCTGTTTAGCACATATGGAGAACATGGCAGATGACATTATGCTGAGAAGAATATTGAGAGGAAGATTATCAAATCCAAAACGTTTCGGAAAATATTTGTTCTCCTGTTTATTTATTTATTTTTTTTTTACTTTTGGTGTTCGAAAACTCGTTGTCTTAAACTGTTTTAAATGCTAATGTGGATTTTTTACAATTGATTGTCACATTTACTTTTAAACGTGCTCTATGAAGCGTCTCCATACTATGTTGAAATTTATCTGCGCCAGAAGCAAATAATACCAACAGCAAAGCGGAAGTGGTTCATGTATGTTCTATTACACTTTTTTTCCTATTTCATTCGTATCTTGCAAGTAGTCCTTTACTTTGTACACACTAATTGCCTGTTTGTTCCTATTTGCACCTGAATAGGACAGCGGGGTACATATGAGCCCTGGGGAAAGGGGGAAAGGCAAGCCAAATATCTGATGATATGGTAATGCCACAAATGATAATCAGCAGGTAATCAATGCTGGTACTGGTCCAGGATCAGTTAAACGCAGCTTCTCATCTTAAGTTATCAGGTTACACTTCTGGTGCCAGGTAACGCACTTGGGTGACACATATTCAGGGTCACCTCCCACTTCCCTTCACTCAGACAATGCCTGGAAACTACTCAGGGTCATGCAGGAGAACCTCCCACCCCACACCTTGGCAAGTCGACTATTAGCACTCAAGATCATGACATAACTCGATGCTGGTTACGTGATTTAAAATTGGCGAAAACTCCTGGACCAATGGGAGTATATTAAAATGCTGGGAAACCCAATAGACCTAAAAGATTAGAGGCTGCCCTCCTCTCTCTTATCACCATACTTTACAACTAGTACATCTGTATAGGGCTTTTCATTCACGTCTGTGCACTATGGGGAGAGGTTCAGGTTTGTTATAAACAATAATTTTGTAGAGAAAGGGTTTCAAAATAATAATGATATAACAAATTCATTGATTCACACAGTGTTTTTTTACAGAGCTTTTTCCTTATATATAATAATTTTAGTTTTTTATGGTGTATTTAAGCATGTACATATACATAGGGATTATTTACAAATTATTTTTTTGTGAAGACTTACGACTATCAAGTTTTCCATTATCTGTCTATTTACATTTTCTTTGTGATTGGTTTCATCATCATTTAATGTATACAGTAATTTCATTTCTTTCAATATATACAGCATTAACATTTCGAATCATTTCCTTCTATTTACATTTCAATCATTTCTTTTCTATATACAGAATTTACATGGGAAACAGGACTAGCAGCACCAGGTGAAGAAACCCCCCCCCCCCCCCCCCACACACACACTCACACACACATACAATTTAGGCGCTCGCATGATGAGTGTTTCCGTAACCAGGCGAGTCGAAGTGTTTGCAGCGGCAGAAGGCACCCTATCGAAGATTTATAACGTGTACAGGGAAAATAGAAAAATGTCATCCTCTACGCAACGCTTACGAAAGTATGTTCAATGATCGCGACAAATCATCACTGACGAGGACTGTGACGAATAATAAGAGGACGACAGCTGCAAAAGTCACTGTAGAACTGAATGTCGTATGTCCGAACCCTGTCAACACCAAAACAACGCGAAAGGGACTCCCTAAGCTGGGAATTACAGGGCGAGCTGGAATTTCAAAACCACGCAGCAGTGATACAAATGCCAGTAAGAGGAAATCGTAGTCCGAAGCCATAAAACCTGTACGAGGGAGCAATGGTTCAAAATGGTCCAAATGGCTCTGAGCACTATGGGACTTAACAGCTATGGTCATCAGTCCCCTAGAACTTAGAACTACTTAAACCTAACTAACGGAAGGACATCACACAACACCCAGTCATCACGAGGCAGAGAAAATCCCTAACCCCGCCGGGAATCGAACCCGGGAACCCGGGCGTGGGAAGCGAGAACGCTACCGCACGACTACGAGGGAGTAATGAAATGAAGTCATTTGCTTGGATGTGTCTTGTTTCATTTCAGACTTCTGGCCGAGATTATGTCCCAAGAGTGAAACATTGCAGGAAATCCATAATGAGTTGGGCAGTACTGTGATATTCCATGGGCCCCATGGATACTCTGCAACATCGCATGACTGAAAAGGGTTATGTGATCATTTTGGCTCATCAGGTCCATTCCATGGAACAAAATTTGGTTCTTAATAGTGGTACAGACCCTGTTTACACGGCTCGTGTCGTTCAGGTCTGATTTCGATAGCACCAGGATGAATTGCCGCATCTCCCCATAGCCTTCGTAGTCTACTTTGGAGAAATTTTTCTTTATTTACACGTCAGGTTCCGTAGGACCAAATTGATGAGCAAATCTCCAAGGTCATGGAACATGTAATTACATGAAATTAAAACATAAAAGTAATAACCAATAAAAATAAAATGTTTATAAACCCGAAATAAGTCAAGCCATAAGTTTAAGAAAACGCAGTCAACAATACAACAAGAATCAGCTTAATTTTTCAGGTTGGTTCAAATGGCTCTGAGAACTATGGGACTTAACATCTGAGGTCATCAGTCCCCTAGAACTTAGAACTACTTAAACCTAACTAACCTAGGGACATCACACACATCCATGCCCGAGGCAGGATTCGAACTTGCGACCGTAGCGGTCACGCGGTTCCAGACTGAAGAGCCTAGAGCCGCTCGGCCACCAGCGGCCGGCCTAATTTTTCAGGGAACTCCTTGATGAAATAGAAGGCGTGACCCATGGGGAAACTCTTCAGGTTCTATTTGAAAGCGGGTGGATTACTGCTAAATTTCTGAGTTCTTGTGGTAGCTTATCGAAACTGGATGCAGCAGTATACTGCACACCTTTCTGCACAAGAGTTAAGGAAGTCCGATACAAATTCATGTTTGATTTCTTCCGAGTATTAACTGAGTGAAAGCTGCTTCTTCTTGGGAATAAGCTACTGTGTTAACAAGAAATGAAGGTAATATATATAGGACAACACCAAAATACCCAGACTAGTGAATAGGGGTCGACAAGAGGTTCGTGAACTTACACCACTTATTGCCTGAATCGCCCGTTTCTGAGCCAAAAGTATTCTTTTAGAATGGGAAGAGTTGCCCCAAAATAAAATGCCATACGGCATAAGCGAATGAAAATAAGCAAAGTAGACTGACGTTCGTGTCGAACGATCACTTACTTCAGATACCGTTCGAATAGTAAAAATGGCAGCATTAAGTCTTTGAACAAGATCCTAAACGTGGGCTTTCCACAACAGTTTACTATCTATCTGAACACCTAGAAATTTGAACTGTTCACTTTCACTAATCATATGCCCATTCTGTGAAATTAAAACGTCAGGTTTTGTTGAATTGTGTGTTAGAAATTGTAAAAACCGACCTTTCTTTGATTTATCTTTAGTTTATTTTCTACAAGCCATGAACTTAGGTCATGAACTGCACTATTTGAAACCGAGCCTATGTTGTACACAACATCCTTTACTACCAAGCTACTGTCATCAGCAAAGGGAAATATTTTAGAGTTACCTGTGACACTAGAGGGCATATTATTTATATAAATAAGGAACAGGAGTGGCACATCACAGATCCCTGGGGCAACCCCCCCCCCCCCCCCCCCACTTGACTGTATTCCACTCAGACACCACATCACGGCCATTCACAACACTGCGAAAAATGACCTGTTGCTGTCTGTTGCTAAAGTAAGAAGTGAGCCATTTGCGAGCTGCTTCCCGTATTCCGTTATGGTCCAACTTCTGGAGCAATATTTTGTGATCAACACAATCAAACGGCTTAGTTAAATAAAAAAAAATGCTTAGCGTTCGAACCCTTTTGTTTAACCCATCCAGTACCTCACAGAGAAAAGAGAATATAGCATTAAACGTTAAACGACTTCTAAAGCCGAACTGTACATTTGATAGCTAATCACGTGATATAAAATGATCAATTATCCTTACATACACAGCCTTTTCGATAATTTTAGCAAACAGTGATGGCATAAAAGTAGGTCGAAAATTGTCTACATTATCTCTTTCTCCTTTTTTTATAAAGCGGCTTTACTGCTGAGTACTTTAATCATTCAGGAAACTGACCATTCCTAAAGGAAAAATTACAAATATGACTAAAAACAGAGCTAAAATGTGCAGAACAGTACTTTAATATTCTGCTAGGCACTCCATCATAATCATGAGAGTCCTCAGTCTTCAGTGATGTAATTATTGACTCAGTTTCCTCCTTGTCTGAATCACAGAGGAGTATTTGAGACATCAATCCCGGGAAGACATTTGCCAAGAGAGTTATATGATTCCCCATAGAAACTAAATTTTTATTTAATTTACCAGCAAAGCGCAGAAAATGTTTGTTAAATACTGTACATATATCTGATTTATCAGTAACAGAAATATTTTTACTGCGAACTGACTTTATATCGTCGACTTTGTGCTGCTTACCAGACACTTCCTTCACAACTTACGATGTGGTTTTAATTTTATCCTGTGAATTGGCTATTCTGTTTGCATACCACATGCTCTTTGTCTTCTTAATAACATTTTTAAGCACCTTACAGTACCGTTTATAACGGGTTACTGTAGCTTGATAGTGACTACTTCTAACATTTTGATATTATACCGCTTTGTTCCACATGATATCCTTATCCCACTACTCAGCCACCTAGGCTGCCTGTTACTGCCAGTATCCCGTTTAGAGCGTTATAATGGAAAGCAACTCCCAAAGGGCATGAGAAATGTGTTAAGGTTCAAAATGGCTCTGAGCACTATGGGACTTAACTGCTGAGGTCATCAGTCCCCTAAAACGTAGAACTACTTCAACCTAACTAACCTAAGGACAACACACACATCCATGCCCGAGGTAGGATTCGAACCTGCGACCGTAGCGGTCGCGCGGCTCCAGACTGTAGCGCCTAGAACCGCTCGGCCACTCCGGCGGGCCAAATGTGTTAAGGAAAGCAATATATTTGTCATCTATGTTATCGGCACTATAAACATCCTGCTACTTTCGTTCCTTCACGAGGTCTATAAAACTACATTGCTTTTGGATTAACTTTCCTACATAACTTGTAATTATATGTGACATTTGTTTGAGTACAAAAGCGTTTTAGTGTTAAAATTTGTGCATCATGGTCTGAAAGGCCATTCACCCTTTTACTAACCGAATGCTCATCTAGTAATGAAGAATGAATAAAAATATTGTCTATGGCTGTGCTACTGTTCCCCTGCACCCTAGTTGGAAAAAACACAGTCTGCATCAGATCATATAAATGTAGCAGATCTACCAACATCCTTTTTCTTGCGCCATTATATCAAAATTAATACTGAAGTAACCGCATGTAACTAATTTCTGGTACTTCCTATAAAGTAAATGAAGAACCCTCTCTGGTTTGAGTAGATATGTTTTGAAGTCAGAGTTAGGGACCTATAAACAACAACAATTAGAAGTTTAGTTTCACTAAATTCAACTGCCCCTGCACAACATTCAAATATCTGTTCAGTGCAGTACCGAGATACGTCTATGGACTCAAATGGAGTACTGTTTTTTACGTACATGGCCACTCCCCCACACCACAAGGAACTTCTTGAAAAACAGGCAGCTAATCTGTATCCTGGTAAAGGAAGTCTCTGAATTGTCGAATTATTTAAGTGGTGCTCTGATATACCAATAATTTCAGAGTCAACACCTATAATTAGTTCACTAACTTTATGTCTAAAAACTGTTTTATTTTGATGAAATGTGCTAATTCCTTCCCTACTTGAAAACATGACGTCCTGTGAAGGTGAGCCCTTAGTTACAGGGACTTCCTTTAAGCAGTTATAGCTATCAGCTGACTTCAATCTATAAAACGTGCACCTCTAACACCAACTACTACAGGAATATTGTCATGAGTGATCCCACCACCAACCACTACACTGTCACTATCACCTATGAGCTTTGCCAGCCTCCCTTTCCCATACCTATTGAAGTGCAGCCATGCCTAGTAAACTTGATCTACTGACAGACTCAACTGGCAACACTGCAATATGACTCGTGCGCTCTGCTATCAATGCCTCCTCCAGCCCCATGTTAACGCGCCTAACAGCCGCATTAAGATGAGGCCGATCATGACGCTGAAATAGTTGCGTGAAATGCACATTAGTGCGACCAGTTTGAGTAGCTATCTTTACCAGGTCACCACCTACATCATATTCCCCGTCCCTATCAAGACCATTCCCTTCTCCACCCACTATCACTACCTGATCCTCCTTCGTAAAATTCCTACATAACTCCCCTATGCTGTCAGTCACCTGAGCCAACCCTGCACTAGGCTTCACAATGCTGGTGACCTGGTACTCACTCCCCAACACTTCCTGCAACTGCTGGCCCACACCTCTACCATGAGAACTACCTAGCAGCAGAATCTTCTTCTTTCTGTTAGACTTTGCAACTAACCTAAGCATCGTAAATGCTGAGCACTGCTGCATGTTTCCTACACCTACGTCTACAAGAGGCTTCTCTCCACTAAACTCTGACAGTTGGTCAAATCTATTGCTGTCTGAATACCTCCTGCTCCTAGCTGCCTTCGTACCAACTGCCAGTTCCCATTCCCCAGCACCCTTCACTCTCCTCAACCTATCTAGTTCCTCCTTTGCGTGCTGTAACTGCACCTGAAGGGCGCAGATCTTTCACTCCTGCTCCTCTATCAACTTATTTCTACAGATTCTGCATTCCAGGAGAGGATCTCGCTAGAATGCCCACAGATTTCCCCACTGCATCCCCCTAAATGAATATACTTTGAACAAATCCCACACCATAACCCACTACTCACAAACCTACGACAGAGCCCACACTTCTCACTCGTGCTCACTCGTGGTAAAATTTTACAGTTGCTGAAAAAGAACTATACGTCTACATTACCAAAGTTCAGTCACACCAGTAGAACTACGTATTTATAGAACTAACAATAGCAGTCTCGACATTGTCTCTCTACTAAGGCAGCAACTACTTTTATTACTACTACTACAGCACAACTAATAACAATACCATCAAAACTTCACATAATTATTAGCTAAAACCAAAACTGCAAGCGGCCACTGGAACATGGAACGATGTTAAAACAGTGAATGAAAATTTTACTGAAATTTTTCAGTAGAAACAGCAAGAAACGTCAGCTGAAAACTAAACCACGAGTCCTTGATTGCTATTCATCTCCATCATTGTTACCTGAACTTGCCACTATTTTGCAAGGAGAATGGTGTAAGATTCTCTCGAAAACTGTACAGCAGCTGCATTTATCGTTCTGAGACAACTGGAAGCTGTTTTGAATGCCAATGAGTTTCCTACACCGTATACGCAGTAAACACAATACAATGTGTTGTGTTTGTGGAGTTTACATCTGTTTATGCAAACTCTGTATGTGCTTCACTTCCAGAAGGCGTTCAGTACAATCCTGCACTGTCGAGCTTACTAAGCATCGGACCAGATTTGCGATAAGATAGAGGATTTCCTTGCTGATAGAACTCAACACGTCGCTCATAAAGGAAAAAAAATCGACATATGTAATGGTGATTTCAGAAATGTTATAGAACTCCAAGTTTTCACAGTTTATATTAATGATATACTGGATAGCGCTGGAACTTCCGTGTGGCTATTCACAGACGATGCTGTTGTCTATAGGGAGGTAGGGACGCCAGAAGACTGTAGCAAGGAACAGAAAGGCGTGCAGAGGGTCAACGATTTTTTTGGCACTGCCATCTGACTCTGAACCTAAGTAAATATAACTTATTTTATAGAAATAGACAATCAGATGCACCACCGTTCCACCGCTCTTTTGGGGACAAATCGCTAGAAAAATATCTAAGTGCAACCATCCCGGTCGACCTCTGTAGTTGAGTGGCCAGTGTAGACGTCCCAGGTCCGATGCCCGATACGGGAAGGACTGGAACGGGGTACACTCAGACTTGTGAGGCCAATTTAGGACCTATCTCATCGAGCAGTAGCGGATCCAAAGTCTGTAAAGTCTACCAAACGGCCGGGAGAGCACTGAGCTGACGACAAACCATCCACACCATATCTGCTGACGCCGCAAGGCAAACGATGACACGGCAGCCAGTAGACACACCTTGGGTCTTCACAGACTGAACGAGGAGCTCGTAACCATCTGGGGCGACCTAAAGTGGAATCCTCTAGAGATGGGTCGTTCGCGAACTAAAGGGTCCAAAGGAACGGTTCACCAAGATGAACGGAACTAGCGAAGAACGAATTTTAAGGAAGGGTCTTTCATAGTTCACTTCGGTCTCGGATTTCTACTTACAGTGGTCGGTCTCGTTAAGTGGGCCAGTCTCGTTCCAGGCTCGATCCAGTTCCCGTTTGTTCGGTCTCGGTCTCGGTCTCGGTCGGCCGGACTCGTCCTCCTTTGTGTGGCCACTCGTCGCAGGTCCACTGCCGACTGCTCATAGTTCAGTAACGAGTTGTTCGTTTCGTACGCTGCGCACGCCAATTCTAGATCTGTTTCAGAGTTTTTGAACTCTGAACTTCGGGTTCTTTTCGTATTTTATTCAGCGTCCACGACCGGTAATCAAAATGTATTTTATAATTACGTAAATTGTATAAAAATTACGTGGTATGTAAGACATACGTATGTTCAGGTAACAAAACGGCGTATCAACTTGCTTCACTATTTTGATAAACAGCAGAAGAAATACCTTTAAAAAGGGAAGATTTTTTTTGTTATTACACATGCGAAGGACGTCGGCACGGTACTCTCGAGTGGCCATTTTCCATCTTTTTTTGATCCAAGGTAAAACAGCATGTTCATTGTTATGGAAGGCAGACCGACTTACCACCGAATGAAGCCTGCGCTCCATAATCGAGTGTCTGGTGTCACATTCTGTAAAGAGAATATGATAACTTCTACAATATTATTTCAGTGGAACAGGGTGGCGCACGAAAAATCGGCCCCGAGTACTAGATTGCTCATTGTCGGCCACCAATCGTCATCTATTGTTTCGAAGTTGTTGTTTGCATTAGCTTATTTGTTATTTCTTCACTGCCTAATTGCTACAGTCCGGAACCGAGCGACCGCTACGGTCGCAGGTTCGAATCCTGCCTCAGGCATGGATGTGTGTGATGTCCTTAGGTTAGTTAGGTTTAATTAGTTCCAAGTTGTAGGCGACTGATGACCTCAGAAGTTAAGTCGCATAGTGTTCAGAGCCATTTGAACCATTTGAACTGCCTAATTATTATATGTTTATCTATTCTGCTCGTAGCGGTCAACAAATGGTGCGTAATTGTACATGGGACCCGTTTTTCGTTCGCCACCTTATTTTATTTCACTGAGATCAGCGACATAACGCTACAGTTGGCTAAACGAGCGGTTCTGCAGACTCACAAAAATTAGAATTCTGTTATGAATAAAAACTCTGTACTCCAGGGGGGAGGCAAGTGCCACCCCTTGGCGATTTCCATCTTCAGTCACCTATGCTACTAATTTTCAGTTTTTCATAAGAACCATATATCAAGCACAAATGAATGGTGAACGAGTAAAAATGAACGGTTCCCAAAAAAGAGCGATCACCAGTGGACTAGTTCCCAACGATGAACGAGTTTGCCCATCTCTAGAATGCTCACATAAAATAAATTGTAGGAAACGCAAATGCCAGCTGAGTTTATTGTGAGCGTCTTAAAAGAGGTATAGAGGGTGATACAAAACGATACCGTCAAAGATTGTGGAGAGAGCCCTGAGGAACCAATCAACGTCGAGAACCCGTATCAAAGAGCACCAGCGCCTGTCGCTAGGCCACCCCTTCGGCAGCAAACGTGACTTTGTACGGTGACGGACCATAGGCGGAACGTCTTGAGGTGTTGTTTGCTTTTCAGTGTTCGCGACTGATGCTACAATCGCCAGTGGAGAAGGTGGAGCTAGTGGCTGCGTAGACGTCTCCTATGCAGGCAATGCTCGTAGATGACGATTTCAGACACAGCTTCCATTAGCAGTCTATTTTTCTCCGGGAACCCTGAAAAACCTCAAATGTTTTTCACTTTTTCACTCTAGAAACTCGCGTCCAAAACCGTCATCCACCAAAGCAACAGAGCATTGCATTCTTAGGAGACGAGCTCTGTCTACGCAGTACATTCTCCACTCGCGATCGTGGCTGTCATTCGCGAACATCGAATAACAAACAACATAGCAAGACGTTCTGCTTGTCGTTTCTCAGCGAACAAAGTCACGTTTGATGCCGAAGGAACGGCCGAGTGGCAGGCGCGAGCGACTATACTTCGGCGTTCTGTAGCGCCAGTGGATGATGTTTCCGGGCACTGGTTCCCATCCTCAAATTGTTCCTTGCTTAAGACACCCACTACAACCCCTCGAAATTTGTCGGTATCGTTTTGTAACATCTTGTTTATCATACACGAAAGAAGTGGCTTAGAGAATACTCGCTGGACTAGCCGAGCGGTCTAAGGCGCTGCAGTCATGGACTGTGCGGCTGGTCCCGACGGAGGTTCGAGTCCTCCCTCGGGCATGAGTGTGTGTGTTTGCCCTTAGGATAATTTAGGTTAAATAGTGTCTAAGCTTAGGGACTGATGACCTTAGCATTTAAGTCCCATAAGATTTCACACACATTTGAACAAGAGAATACTCGTTCGTCCAGTGGTTGAGTACTGTACAGGCGTCTGGGACCCTTACCAAGTAGGATTAACGGAAGATATAGGGAATATCCAAAGAAGAATGCCACATTTTATCATGAGATCGTGTAGTAATTGCGAGAGCCCCATGGAGAAGATGAGCAAACTGCAGTGACAGACGCTACGAGAGAGGCGTTATGCATCTCAGAGAGGTTTATTATTGAAACTTCGAGATCGTGTCGTCCAAGAAGAGTCAGGCAACATATGAATTCCTCCAAATACATTTCGATTAATGACCACTACGAGGAAGTCAGAGAAATTAGGCATCATATAGAACTTAGCAACTATCATTCTTCCGAAGCGCCTTTCGTGAATGGAACAGAATAGTGGGGAAAAGACAGTCGTACCAGAAGTACTCTCTGCCATGCACTTTAAGATGGTTTGCTGAGTACAAAGTGTTATAAGAAGAGATCTCATATACAGTTATGCTGATTACTGTTGATGCGCCTTACTACATCTTTCCAGTTCCCTCTCCTAGCTTGCTCTGTTGCTCTGTCTTTAGACTACCTGATCTACTGTTCAGTCTCGCTTTCCTTCAGACGACAGCCACTGCACCATCGCCCTTTGCTTACGTGACAAGCCCCACTCGTCCTCGGACTCGTATTGTATTCCGTTAAGTATAGTTTAATAACGGCAGAAGCAGCGTTTGGGCCTGTAGAGACAGACCAGCGACACATCAGCTCGCCTGTGTCTACCTTCACGTTACGGTAAGACGCCCCCTTGTGTACACGCACGCTTCAGGTCCAGACCGTGAGGAGAGGTTGACGGAGGCAGTCGGACGGTAGCTGACGCTTCCCTGGCACGCCTCAGCCTCACGCCCAGATGCACCAGTTTTGCACATAGATGAGGTGCAGATGTCATACACACACAGAAGCAGCACACACAGCAAAGCTACAATTTTTCTTGTGGCTGAAAGAAAAATGAAAAAAAAAACATTATATACCGAAAGACGAAGAAATATAGTGTAATTTTTTCTGCTAAGCAATTCTCATCTGGTGTAACTTGATTGAAAAGCTGTTAAGCTCACAACAAACTGGACATTTCATCTGAATGAACCTTCAAATAAAGCGGAGACTACATAATGTTTCGTGTAACTCCTTTCCTCCCAATCCCCTGTTCCATTCACACATGGCAGAAGAAAAATAGTCAGACATCTCCGTGTCGCCACAGATTTCTATAATTTTAGCGTCATGGTCATGATGCGAGATGTGAGTTGGAGAAGGCAGTATTCTTCCTGACTGATTATGAGTGCGGAATCTTGGAATGTTGAGAGCAAACCTCTTGAAAGGTGGCTTTAATTTCTCACCTTACAAGAACCCATCCACATACTTGGCCGTGATCTACAAACACAATTAGGTATCATGTGATAGGTTGTATATCGCATATACACTACTGGCCATTAAAATTGCTACACCACGAAGATGACGTGCTACAGACGTGAAATTTAACCGACAGGAAGAAGATGCTGTGATATACAAATGATTAGCTTTTCAGAGCATTCACACAAGGTTGGCGCCGGTGGCGACACCTACAACGACGTGTAAGGAGGAGAAATGCGTACCATCACGTTTCCGACTTTGATAAAGGTCGGATTGTAGCCTATCGCGATTGCCGTTTATCGTATCGCGACATTGCTGCTCGCGGTGGTCGGGATCCAAGACTGTTTATGGAATCGGTGGGTTCAGGAGGGTAATACGGACACCGTGCTGGATCCCAACGGCATCGTATCACTGGCAGTCGAGATGACAGGCATCTTATCCGCTTGGCTGTAACGGATCGTGGAGCCACGTCTCGATCCATGAGCCAACAGAAGGGGACGTTTGCAAGACAACAACCATCTGCACGAACAGTTCAACGACGTTTGCAGCAGCACGGACTATCAGCTCGGAGACCATGGCTGCGTTTACCCTTCACTCTGCATCACAGACAGGAGCGCCTGCGGTGGTGTACTCAACGACGAACCTGGGTCCACGAATGGCAAAACGTCATGTTTTCGGATGAATCCAGGTTCTGTTTACAGCATCATGATCGTCGCATCCGTGTTTGGCGACATCGCGATGAACGCACATTGGAAGCGTGTATTCGTCATCGCCATACTGGCCTATCACCCGGCGCGATGGTATGGGGTGCCATTGGTTACACGTCTCGGTCACCTCTTGTTCGCATTGACGGCACTTTGAATAGTGGACGTTACATTTCAGATGTGTTACGACCCGTGGCTCTACCCTTCATTCGCTTCCTGGGAAACCCTACATTTCAGCAGGATAATGCACGACCTCATGTTGCAGGTCCTGTACGGGCCTTTCTGGATACAGAAAATGTTCGACTGCTGCCCTGGCCAGCTCATTCTCCAGAACTCTCACCAATAGAAAACGTCTGGTCAATGGTGGCCGAGCAACTGGCTTGTCACAATACGCCAGTCACTGCTCTTGATGAACTGTGGTACCGTGTTGAAGCTGTATGGGCAGCTGTACCTGTACACGCCATCCAAGCTCTGTTTGACTCAATGCCCAGGCGTATCAAGACCGTTATTACGGCCAGAGGTGGTTGTTCTGGGTACTGATTTCTCAGGATCTATGCACCCAAATTGCGTGAAAATGTAATCACATGTCAGTTCTAGTGTAATGTATTTGTCCAACGGATACCCGTTTATCATCTGCATTTCTTCTTGGTGTAGCAATTTTAATGGCCAGTAGTGTATGAATATATAAAGGAGATTGACATTGTCACTTCCGTCTTGTAAATAACTGTCAATGCTTATTGCATGAAAGGTGAGGGACTGCCTTTATTATTATACTATAAAGGTTGGAACGAAAGTGGAGATGAAACGGCAGGCAAAACTCAAGCTCTTAGTGGAATACCCGCACGGGTGTTGGTTCTACAGTAGGGTGACGGCCGGGCGTTACTGTAGTAGGGCCGGAAGTATAACCGGATAATACTTCCGAGTTCTGCAAATTTTGATCGGGGGTGAGAGGAACGAAGAAGCGTCACCTTGGAAACCACGCAGGCTGGGTTATTTCCAAGGAACTTTACTCAGAAGCCTACCATTGTACGAGTATAGGTTTTTCCTCGCAAACTTTCCGCGCTGGATGACAAAAGACAAAAGACTCTGTAGAGAGGGAGAATATTACGTGGTTTTGGGAATATGATTATTTTTTGGAATTACGATGGTGGGGAGCCGAGCCTTGCTGGGAAGCCAGCGGTGGAGAGACGAGGTCTTCCGTTGTGAGCGCCCGTGTGTGACCGTAGCTCAATATGAGCTTTGTTGGTACAGACGGACTTGCTGTCTTTGCTCTCAGGAGAGTTTATAGTTAGATCAGCTAGGCACTGTACTGTTGCGAACATATACGATTCTGGACTTCACATCCGGGTTGGAAGTAGTCGTTGAGTACGCAGCATTCAGTAATTGAGAGCATTTCCTCTGCCTATACTTACGTTGAGACGTTATCTGAACTCCGTCCTTGTGGCTGGGAGTTCGCGTTTCTCTTCTGTGGAACACAGAGAGGAGAAGACAGTATTAGAGTATATTAGTCAGAGGACCGCCCTTTTCTCTGCCTCGTGATGACTGGGTGTTGTGTGATGTCCTTAGTTAGGTTTAAGCAGTTCTAAGTTCTAGGGGACTGATGACCATAGATGTTAAGTCCCATAGTGCTCAGAGCCATTTGAACCATTTTTTTAGAGAACCGCCTTCAGCCGTCCTTGTGCTTGGAAGAGTTTATTTGTGACTGGAGTTCTTCCATCGACACAGACTAGTACGAGAACCAGCACGCCGACGCACCAGACGCAGTACATTCGGTGATATCGCTAACTGCTTCGGTTTATTAGGGCTATACAACTAAACAGCTGTGATCACGTTAGTTTATTTCTACTGAGGTTCCACACCAACGTAGATCATCTTTGAAAGTAGTGTCTTGTAGTGTTTGGTATGCAGATGATGTCAGTCGTTTGGCGTAATTGATATTAGTCCGCGCAGTCATAATAAGGGGCAGAGTTGGGCAATTGATTATTAATTTTACTTAGGAAACTTAAAATTTGTGATATAAAGGTTTTTTAATCTAAAATAGAAAATTATAAGCAGGAACAACGTTTATCATTTAGTAGAATTAGTAGCCTAAATAATTTATTTATGTTTAGATTGCAATTTATAGATTTACGATATCCTAAGATTTACTTCAGGGGTTAGTCAGACAGCGCCAAATCATCATTCTAGCATTTATTATGTTCCGTTGTGCACATTCAGTTTTACACCCGCCTTAGTAGCATCTTGGATATGACGATCCTGCCAGGTTCTTACTTAGACTCTTCTGATAGTAGTCATATAGTGGTTTGAAACTTCAGAAATTTTCAAAAAAAATTTTTTCCCATTTAATGTTTAGGTGTTATTGATAGCGATCACCAGCTCGCGTGTATAGTTTGCAGTGGTGAAGTCACACGATAACATTAAAAATATGTGCTGCATATTGTCTCTCTTGTAAGATCTCCTACTGGAGTTTTGTTGAGCATTTCTGTGACAGCCTCATGTTGGCTAATCGAACCAGTGACGAATCTTGCGTCTCTTCTTTGAATTACATATTCCCGACATGCACCCGGTTCGAACAGCGGCCAACACAAAACTGGTCAGAACAATGTTGCAGGAACAACGAAACTAACATGCCAAATTTAAACAGACGCAAAATCCCCAAGATTGGCGATCTTTTGCAGAAGCTCGAAATTTAGCGCGGACCTCAATGCGAGATGCTTATAACAGTTTCCACAAAGAAACTTTGTCACAAAACCTGGCAGTAAATCCAAAGAGATTCTGGTTGCATGTGTAGTATACCAGTGGCAAGACACACAGTCAATGCCTTCTCTGCGCGATAGCAATAGAGGTATTATCGAAGGTAGTACTGCCAAAGCAGAAAATATTCCAAAATTCGAATCGAGAACAGCTGCCAACATGAGTAACGTAGAAGTAAATATCCTCGGAGTAGTGAAGCAACTTAAATCACTTAATAAAAGATAGTCTTCCGGTGCAGACTGTATACCAATTAGGCTCCTTTCAGAGTATGCTGATGCATTAGCTCCATACTTAATCATATACTACCGTTCGCTCGGAGAAAGATCCGTACCCAAAGACTGGAAAGTTGGCCAGGTCACACCAATATTGAAGAAAGGTAGTAGGAGTTATCCACTCCCATATCATTAACGTCGATATGCAACAGGATTCTGGACCATTTATTGTGTTCAAACATTATGAATTACCTCGAAGAAAACGGTCTATTGACACACAGTCAACACGGATTCAGGAAATACAACTATCTCTCTATTCGCATAATTGTTGACTGCTGTTGACAAAGGATTTATGATCGATTCCGTATTTCTGAATTTCCCGAAGGCTTTTGACACGGTACCACAAAAGTGGCTCGAAGTGACATTGCGTACTTATTGAATATCGTCTCAGTTATGTTACTGGATCTGTGATTTCCTGTCAGACAGGTCACAGTTCGTAGTAATTGACGGAAAGTGATCGAGTAAAACAGAAGTGATTTCTTGCGTTCCACAAGGTAGTGTTATAGGCCATTTGCTGTTCCTTATCTATATAAACGATTTGGCAGACAATGTGAACAGCCGTCTTCGGTTGTTTGCAGATGACGCTGTCGTTTATCGAGTAATAAAGTCATCAGAAGATCAAAATAAAATGCAAAACGATTTAGAAAAGATATCTGAATGGTGCGAAAAGTGGCAGTTGACCCTAAATAACGAAAAATGTGAGGTCATCCACATGAGTGCTAAAGGAATTCGTTAAATTTCAGTTACACGATAAATGAGTCAAATCTAAAGGCTGTAAATTCAACTAAATACCTAGGAATTACAATTACGAACAACTTAAATTGGCAGGAACACATACAAAATGTTGTGGGGAAGGCTAACCAAAGACTGCGTTTTATTGGCAGGACACTTAGAAAATGTAACAGATGTACTAAGAAGACTGCCTACAGTACGGTCGTCCGTTTTAGAATATTGCTGCGTGGTGTGGGATCCCTACCAGATAGGACTGACGGAGTACATCGAAAAAGTTCAAAGAAGGGTGGCACGTTATGTATTGTCGCGAAATATGGGTGAGAGTATCACTGAAATAATACAGGATTTAGGCTGGACATCGTTAAAAGAAAGGCGGTTTTCGTTGCGACGGAATCTTCTCACGAAATTCCAGTCACCAACTTTCTCCTCCGAATGCGAAAATATTTTGTTGACACTGACCTACATCGGGAGAACGATCACCATGATAAAATAAGCGAAATCAGTCCTCTTGCGGAAAGATATAGGCGTTCATTCTTTCCGCGCGCTAATACGAGATTGGAATAATAGAGAATTGTGAAGATGGTTCGATGAACCCTCCGCCAGGCACTTAAATGTGATTTGCAGAGTATGTTTGTAGACGTAGATGTAGAAAAAAAGATTTGTTCTGAAGTTGCATTTTTATTTTGTGAAATGACAAAGTAAAATTACGATTGTAGGTCAAAACAATTTTTTTCCTTGTTTGAATTTATTTTACTACTTCTGGTAATGCAGTTTGGTAACGGTGCCACGGACTGGGGAACCTTAAGCCACTTCGGACAGAAACCGCATAGGTTCTAGAAAGTTGTTACCGATTCTACTGACCGTTCATCTCGAAATGATATCGGAGCTTCTCTGGCTGTTTAAGTGCAGTACTCGTACATTACATTTATTAGTGTTTAGAATAGGGCTGATCATCTAGAGGCAAAGTGCGTGCTCGGTCGGACCACAGAATATTACTCTCCACCTTCAATGTAGCCTTCACCTCTTAATGGTGTGATGATCCACCAGGAGCCACACATGGTTTGGCTTTCACAATCATCAAAAAATGGTTCAAATGGCTATAAGCACTATGGGACTTAATTTCTGAGGTCACCAGTCTCCTAGACTTGGAACTACCTAAACCTAATTAACCTAAGGCAACACACATATACATGCCCGAGGCAGGATTCGAATGTGCGACCGTAGCAGCAGCGCGGTTCCGGACTGAAGCGCCTAGAACCGGCTTCACAATCACCTGTATGTTGCCGTTCTCCAGTACGATTCCTGGGGTAGGTTACGGACACCCAAGTAACAGAAGAGCTATCTACTTGAAAGACTTGGAACTGGCCGTTAAACCACACCTAATTACTATTGTTATTATTTGTGGTTAGAATTGGGTGCCAATTTTGGCATTGCAAATCTGTCTCCATTTCGTAACAAGTTTCTATCTCAGTGGCATCGCTGTTTACAAATGCGTTGTCTGCAGTCTCATAGAGCTACAGACATTATACATCCTTATCGCTTTACCTTTATTTTTGATAATAGCGTTCCATTAAGGACGACATACTGATTTGCACAGAAGAAAAACAGGGCAGAATGTTTTCAGCCGTCCTCACCACTCCGCGCATGCTTGTTTCACGATGCGTATGCAAATGCTGTGGGCCCACACGTTGCACGGACACTGGACACCTCCGCGTTGCGTGGCTGGCTGGACTCAATTGCTAGCGACGTGTGCGGCGGAGCATCCAGTAACACTCCAGTCCAGCACGACGCCACCCAGGTTGCCCTAGGGCCCTGAGCGTCCAACGCCTTCATCACGGAGGATAGCGGCGGTTGTGCTGACACAGTTGGAAGCCCTTTATTAGAGCAAACAATTCGAAGGACCGTCTGCATACTGGGGCCATGGGCAAATATAATTTGTAAAATGTAATGCTGAATGACAATCTAAATTTACAGATAGCTAAAGAAGGTTTCAGTATTTCAGTTGCATAAGGAATGAACTACAGACCAGTGGAAACATGTAGTTCTTGTTGGTGAGGCATCGCCAGATGCCAAAGTAGCGTTTGGGATACCCTGAAGCTATGTCGTAGTACCGTACAGTTCACGATAAACAGACTGAGGGGCCTATTGTTTTCACCTTGAAATAATTTTGTCTCATTAGCTATATTTGTAATCTCTTTTCCCCTAAAAGAATAGTGATACGGGGTTCGTTGAACAAAGATGAAAGTTATTCATCGGGGTACAAGCATCAAAGTTCTATAAATGAAGCTCTGATATTTTTGCATAATAACTGCAAATCAATATTAGCTTGTAAACGTGAGACACTTCTGCAATATATAACGCGCATGGAGAAGCCTCTAAAGTTGCGCCGTCCTGTCCCATACAAAGAAAGATTGTTTGATTTTGTAATAATCGTGTACCTAATCACGGATTAAGATAGGTTACGTAACTACGATTCCAATGACAGTAACCACTGGCCTGTTGCCTAGTTACCTGACAAGTCGACAAACTTATAAGCAAATTCGATCATTAGTATCAAATTTCATCAGACATCTGGACCCATATTTGAGTTGCATAGGTAAAGGACCATCATTGGTGGAGGTGGATCAATTTTAATATCTGCCAATCAGTTAAATTAAAATAGCCACAAGACAGCTTAAACCAGATAGATTTGGCTGCGGATACGCTGTCAGATTTGTAGACACGGCCGTCGAATGTGTAGGCGGTTTTCCTCCGTTATCATTTCTCCTAGCACCACGACTGGTGTCCCAAACTGTACGCCTGGAGGTATCACCGTGCCGCCAGACAAAAGCCGCAATAACCGTCTCAAATGCCACCCCTGGAAAAGTTGGCAACAGTAACAATAAGGGGCGATCAAAGACTTCCTGTTTGAGTGCATTGCTAGAGCGTATATTCAACGTAGCGTGGCTCCAATGCAGGTTTATAAGCACCGGCATATAGACAAGGAATTAGTGTGGCATTCGTGTCATTCCGACTTACGTGCGGTACATGCGAAAACAAGCTAATATTGATTTGCAGTTGATGATATGAGCAAATAAGTTCAAATGGGACCAAAGTTCTTTTCTTGGCCACCGGAGGATAAAAACTAGGAAAATTCCATCGGAAAATGAAGAATGTATATAAGGCAGCCAGTCTATCATAAACCATCTTTGTGGTATGGTGTGACAAGTTGTGTGCGGGTCGCGATTCGACACAAGATACCGGTTGACCTGGGATGCCAGCCAATTCGAGTGGGAGACACTTCCTATAGTACTGGTCTCTCCCCATGCGACTATCAAGGACTTGAAGGGTCGACGATTCCTGTAGGGCGAGGAGTGCACCACACAGTGATGAACTCCTCCATGTAGCAGAACATTGTGTTTTCCCAAATGGGTGTCTTCTGATTGGAGCGTCAGTAGAATCTCTGCTTCAATGCTCACCGATTCTGGACTGTACGGCCATGGAACGGAAACTTTTTCATCGCCCTTTATATAGTCTTTCAGCGTAGATACATTACTATGCTATGTTCGAATCCATAAAACCATAGAGAGAGTACCAATCCGTTGCAGATCTTGGAAGATATCACTTCGTTACAGATATTAGTGCGGAAATTGCTACGATATTTATTTAACAGGAAATGGCTTCCATCACCCTGGAAGTAGTCTTCCGTAAATACAGATAAGTAGCAGCTTGGTCACCTCACGATAATGTGCTGGTGGCTACTTTTTCTAGCGTTTACTACCTGACTAGCTGAGTACCCAGTGTTGCACAGGTGAGTATTTACTCTAATCTTCTATTAATTCATCTCCACGTCCCTCCACTCTGTCCATCTCCTCCTCTCCATTATTTCCTATTCTCCTCTTCACCCCCTCCGTTTTCTCTTTCTCCCACTCTCAGGAGTCCATCTCCTCTTCCCCCTTTCTTTGTCCATC
Organism: Schistocerca nitens; assembly: GCF_023898315.1. Classification (NCBI taxonomy): domain Eukaryota; kingdom Metazoa; phylum Arthropoda; class Insecta; order Orthoptera; family Acrididae; genus Schistocerca; species Schistocerca nitens. The sequence goes on from NC_064614.1 coordinate 1,127,389,390, forward strand.
TCGCATTCTCCTCTCTCCTCTTGACCCTGTCTCTCTCCACCTGCTGCTGCCCTTTCTGTCTGTTTGTTTTGGGGTGGCATTACGTGGGGCCGACGTACTGATGGTCATGGAAGGCGCCGTAACAGCTGTACGATACGTTACTCCCATCCTCCGACCGATAGTGAACCCATATCTGCAGCATATTGGCGAGGTATTCGTCTGCGTGGACGACACTTCGCACCCCCATCGTGGACATATTGTGAATGACTTCCTTCAGGATAACGACGTCGCTCGATTAAAGTGGCCAGCATGTTCTCCAGACATGAACCCTATTGAACATGCCTGGGATAAATTGAAAAGGGCTGTTTATGGACGACGGAACCCGCCAACCACTCTGAAGGATCTACGCCGAACTGCCGTTGAGGAGCGGAACAACTTGGACCAACAGTGCCTTGATGAACTTGTGGATAGCATGAGACGACAAACACAGGCATGCATCAGTGCAAGAGGGCATGCTACTCTCCTCTGTCCATCTGCTCCTCTCCTCTCTCTCCATACCCTCCTCCTTCTCTATCTTCTCCTCACCCCCTTTAAGCTCATTTCCTCCTACCCCTCTCTCTCTTAATCTCCTTTTCTCTCCTCTCTCTGTCCATCTCCTCCTCCTCCATTTCCCCTTCCCCATCTCTCTGTCCATCTGTTCCCGTCCCTTCTCTCTTCAGATTATCATCCCAATAGGGGTTACTGGATCTTACCCCCACAATATTTCTTTCCAAAACATAAGTGATATGTGTACCAAGTGAGCCGTAGCCAGCTCGCGTTGATGCCGTTTGTTCTTTGGCATTTTGTCTCAATTGAGTAGCGTTTTATTTCTCCCTGAGTTACTACCACAATGAGTTGCTGACTTGCCTCCATCAGTGACAGCAGCAGCGCTTATCGATACTAGGACTGCTGTACCATCTTTGGTGTGACCGCTATTTTCCGTGTGGTGGTGCGTGTGGCAGTCTGTCGGTTGGGACACAGCACCGAGGAAGTCTCTGCGGCGCGAGGTTAGGCCGGGATTGCTGGCGGCATTCACGGATTGTGAGGTGCTAGCTGCGGGAGCTACAAAGTTCGTTGCCCACTGAACCTGGACATTGAAGTTGAGTGATCAGTTAACTTGTTATGAAACCTCAACTGCTGTGACATCTCTCCGTTCTTTGCTGGTGGTTGCTTCCTGGGCCATTCCGGCTAGTAGAAATGTTTGATGTGTTGGAGTTGGCGAAATTTTGCAGCCATCTTGCTGTATGGTATTTAACTATTAAATTGGTTGTTACTTATCAGTGAAGTGCACCAGCGGTATTTCCTGCCTTGTGGCCGTTAACGCCCCAGTTACCTGTCCTGATCGTTAGTGTAGTTTACCGGCAGTGTGTTTTTCCTCGCCGTGTTGACGCTGTCCAGTATGGCATGTAGTTCGGCAGCCTTTTAGTTGTTTGTTCACATTTTATTCTTAAGTGTGGTTATTATGCTTTGGCTGTTTTTAGACGCCAAATTTGAAGTCGTAGTGCTGCTGGTATCTCCATCCTTGGCTGATATTTTCCGTTGTCGTACCGTTGGTCGGGCGGAAGGGAATTGATTAGGTTGTTGGTCGGTCCTTCAGCCATCCCTGGATCGGGTTGCCATCCGATTATTTAACCTTACTCTTAGCTGCCTGTCTCCCCTCTCCTTATACACTCCTGGAAATTGAAATAAGAACACCGTGAATTCATTGTCCCAGGAAGGGGAAACTTTATTGACACATTCCTGGGGTCAGATACATCACATGATCACACTGACAGAACCACAGGCACATAGACACAGGCAACAGAGCATGCACAATGTCGGCACTAGTACAGTGTACATCCACCTTTCGCAGCAATGCAGGCTGCTATTCTCCCATGGAGACGATCGTAGAGATGCTGGATGTAGTCCTGTGGAACGGCTTGCCATGCCATTTCCACCTGGCGCCTCAGTTGGACCAGCGTTCGTGCTGGACGTGCAGACCGCGTGAGACGACGATTCATCCAGTCCCAAACATGCTCAATGGGGGACAGATCCGGAGATCTTGCTGGCCAGGGTAGTTGACTTACACCTTCTAGAGCACGTTGGGTGGCACGGGATACATGCGGACGTGCATTGTCCTGTTGGAACAGCAAGTTCCCTTGCCGGTCTAGGAATGGTAGAACGATGGGTTCGATGACGGTTTGGATGTACCGTGCACTATTCAGTGTCCCCTCGACGATCACCAGTGGTGTACGGCCAGTGTAGGAGATCGCTCCCCACACCATGATGCCGGTGTTGGCCCTGTGTGCCTCGGTCGTATGCAGTCCTGATTGTGGCGCTCACCTGCACGGCGCCAAACACGCATACGACCATCATTGGCACCAAGGCAGAAGCGACTCTCATCGCTGAAGACGACACGTCTCCATTCGTCCCTCCATTCACGCCTATCGCGACACCACTGGAGGCGGGCTGCACGATGTTGGGGCGTGAGCGGAAGACGGCCTAACGGTGTGCGGGACCGTAGCCCAGCTTCATGGAGACGGTTGCGAATGGTCCTCGCCGATACCCCAGGAGCAACAGTGTCCCTAATTTGCTGGGAAGTGGCGGTGCGGTCCCCTACGGCACTGCGTAGGATCCTACGGTCTTGGCGTGCATCCGGGCGTCGCTGCGGTCCGGTCCCAGGTCGACGGGCACGTGCACCTTCCGCCGACCACTGGCGACAACATCGATGTACTGTGGAGACCTCACGCCCCACGTGTTGAGCAATTCGGCGGTACGTCCACCCGGCCTCCCGCATGCCCACTATACGCCCTCGCTCAAAGTCGGTCAACTGCACATACGGTTCACGTCCACGCTGTCGCGGCATGCTACCAGTGTTAAAGACTGCGATGGAGCTCCGTATGCCACGGCAAACTGGCTGACACTGACGGCGGCGGTGCACAAATGCTGCGCAGCTAGCGCCATTCGACGGCCAACACCGCGGTTCCTGGTGTGTCCGCTGTGCCGTGCGTGTGATCATTGCTTGTACAGCCCTCTCGCAGTGTCCGGAGCAAGTATGGTGGGTCTGACACACCGGTGTCAATGTGTGCTTTTTTCCATTTCCAGGAGTGTATTATAGCTACCTCCTCAGGCCGACCCTTGGAGTACTTCTGAGCACCACTGTTCTGTTGGTTTCAGATTGTGATTTTCATTTTAGTCTCATGTACTGCAAAACTTTCAGCTGTCTATTAATTTGGTTTGTTTAAATTTTAAAATAAGGCCTTCAGCCGACTTAAATTAAAATTCGAAGGTTGAATTGTTTAAATACTAAAATTTGAAAGTCTCTTCTATCTGAAATTCTTGTTATCCAGGCCTTAAGCCCTGAGTTGTTCAATGTCTTGTGTGTGGCCTTCAGCCGAGTATTTACGTGAAATATTTTTTTAAGTAAGGCTTTCAGCCACGTGTATTCTTTAAAGTAATTTTTATAACTTGTGTTGAGGCCTTCAGACGTTCTTGTTTTTGGTGCGCTTTTCGTCCTTCAGCCCAGAAGGTATTGCAAGTTTTTTTTTTAACTAGGCCTTCAGCCGTATTGTTTTAATTTGATCCTTGTAAGGGAATGTGTAATTAAGTGATTCTTAGGAAAAGTTTGTGTGTTTTGTGCAACTAACAGTAAGTGTTTATGGGCCCCTCCACAACCATAACCTAATCCGCTCTATCCTGCGAAACCAGATTACACTAAGGTTGGTTGGAATCGTCCTGTAGTTTAGGAGGAGTAATTCACATAAAGGTTTATCCACGTACGAACGTGTGGCATATATTTAACGTATTTCACACAACTTTTCATACATTTTTCACCTGTGTCTCTAGCGAATTTCACTTTGTAGTTTCGTGTTCACGCAGCTCAATGTGTAGGAGATCGAGGTCGTATCTCATGAATTCGTGTCGTACAATGATATATTATTGCAGGCAGATTCAGTGATACATGTGAATACTGTCCACAAAATCTGTCGCGAATACAGTTAGTAGTAAAGGAATTGTAACTGAAACGTCATGCATGCTGCAACATTTTTTTACGCATCTCAGTGTTTATCTCCGGATGCGGCGGATCTACTGCGTAAACATCAGAAATGTAGCAAGCGGTAAACTTTTTCTCTCAACATTTCGTGCGGGTAACAGCAAGAAAAAATCCCGAAAATGTTTGAAATTATGTGTACTATGTTCTCTAGGAGAATATAACCTGGCTGTTTGCGAGTCGTGAGTTACTCTCTCTTTTTTCAACTCCACACCCACCTCTCTGACTGATAGGTGCTGCTAAACCCCACAGGGGTTCTTTCCAGACAGTAAGTGGTATGTAAACCAACTGTGGTTGAAATCGATGCCGTGGTTTAGGAAGAGATGTGGAGCATGAATATATACATAAACATACACTTTTATAATATGTATGGATACGGATTATATGGCTTGCTCTGTTAGCAGCTGGCGTTGCACATTCAACGATGCTGATGTGGTGAGAATTGTCTTACTTACAGTAAGAAGTATAAAATTAAAGTCTAAGGGCGGAAAGGCATGAGGGATGGATTGTATATTCCAAAAGTGACTCTTATTCAGGAATAACACGGTACTTTGTGTCAGATGATGCATGAAAGGGAGTCAAGAACAGAAGACGTCATCCTACTGAAAATACGACTGACAAAGTATTTGAAATCAACAGATGGTTCACGACGAGAGGATTATGCCTGCCGACCGGAGTGGCCGTGCGGTTCTCTCCCGAAGAGAAGCTTTTCCTCCTCTTGGTCTCCCTTTGCTTATCTGAAGCAGCAAGTTTCCTCCGCGCTCTATTTGTCATGCTGTGCACATTCTTCTTCACTCATTTTTTCTGTTGTTTTTCTGATTTTAAATTCTTCTCTTCAGTCAGCTGTTGCTTAAAGGGACTGCTTGTTAGGATGGCAGCTGAGCCCCTTTTTCTCTTCTGCGAACAAAATTGGTGATGGGCTGATATCTTCGGGAGTAGCCTCAAAAAAAGAACTAGGCTGCGATTCTTTTGCTGTGTTTCTGAATTGTAAAACATAGGTCCATCTTCAGAAATAAGAGGTCTGTCAGTAGGCAAAGAGGCAGCAGAATCTGTATCTTCAAAAACTCAGGGTTAAAAGGACAAATGCCACACATTTAAGTCCATTAACGGCTGTTTCAGGTATTTCCAGCCTTATATATGCTTCTCCAAAGAGTCTTCTCACTTAGTATTGCGCCACTGCTCGTCTAGGATTGTTGAGGAGAAACTTCTTCATAGTAAACACATAAAATGTGTTAAGTGGAAACATGAGTGACACATTCAATGGCTGCAATTTATGGCTGCAGTGAGGCGGAATTGTATCTCATGTCACTTTGCTTTCCTTTTCACGCATGATGATGTCCAGATTCCTCGTGTGTGTCATGCGAACATCCAATATGAGACGAGCAGGGTCCTTGTCTGATGGATCAGATCGGCTAAGGAAATGGTCAAACCATGAAGAAGAAGTTTCCAATTGCATCATACCTGAAGAATTACAAGAAAATAATGTTGCCAACTCGGCTTTCATCCGGATGCGAGGGAAAATAATCACCGGTGGGATGAAATGCCGCTCAGCTGATATACAAATGACTGCTGTGGACAGAACTCCACGTTCCTCAGATGTAACGGTTCCTACTTGCTTCTTTCCTTGCAACGCGATGACCTTACCCGATTTTGTTTGGACAGTAGTTACACCAGTCTCATCGGCGTTAAAGATTCGTTGGGGTTGTTAAAGACCTGAGTTCTAGTGACAGATGTCGCTTTGGGGCGATTTCAGTATCAATTCTGGGTGACGATCCTTGAATCCCTAGAACCAATCAGATTCTTTGTTTAAACGATGTTTAATTTTGTTTTTCTTAGCCGCATAAAAGCAAGACTTCTGTCATCTCTAACCGCAAAGCCAAAGATCACTCTTTCCATTTTCAAAATCATGCCTTTTTAACCCTTCTCCTGTTCAGTGGTGAAAATAGCTCGTTTTGTCTTCGGCTGCGTCTTGATTTAAGTTGTTGACTAGTCTCTTCAATGTCACTCTGAGAGTACTAAATATTTTACTTACTTTCTTGTAGCCCATTTCACCACTTCTCACTGATTCAATAGCATACCATATTTCTGTTGGGCTTTAGCACTGTTGTGAAGTCTTACGATGTCGATTTCTAGCTATTTAAGAGTTACCTGCAAGAGAAAACTCCAGGCGTAAGTTTGAATATGTTTGGTGCAAAGCGGCGCTCTTGAAGAAAAGCCGGACCATCTTGCCCGGGACGATCTCAGGCTAGAGAAAAATAGCTAAAAATGTCTGACACGTCTTAAAATCTGGAAACATAGAGGTGACTAAGTTTAAGATGCAGCTAACCAAAATACCAACTATAAATAATAGTTGTCCCAAGCAGATATTCACAGAATCGATTTTCTCAGTTAGCTTCAAAACAAAACAACAAATCACCTCACCAGATATTCAAATGGCGCTTGGAACATAAGCAGGACATAGTATAAAATTCCATCAAGAGATAGCACCACCGACTGGCGAGACATTACAGGGGTAACACACTGCCCTGGGGATCACTATATACGGGTCTCCCCTATTTGTGGAAATTCAGTGTACACTATTAGTATTTTAAGAGGTATTTAGTATCTATAAGATACTAGTAGCACCAGTGCTTTCTTGCGGGAGCGAATCGTGTCAAGAAATTCGCATACAAACAACGGAAGTGAGGTTTCTGACAGCAGTGAAGGAATGCATAAGACGCGGCAGATTTAGAAATTCGGAAATTAGGGAAGAGCTTAATATATCGAAATCCTCAACGAAAAAGAAGAAAATATAAGAAATTGGAATGAATATCTCGAAAGAATCAGTAGAGAAAGATCTTGTGTTAGTGCTAGAGCATCAGAGACCTTTTCAGAAAATGTGGTGCTTTCACAACTATTTCACGTTGTATGCAATGCCTGATATAAAAAAAGTGAAGCACCTAGAAGAGATGGGCAGATTTCAACGTAACTTCGTACATATATACACCATTGGGGGTGTGTAAATGATTAGAGGTGCAGTTCCCTCCGACAGGTAGAACGTTCACCAGGATGCATTACCACTGTTCGTGTTTAGTATTGTTCTAGGACTGGTAGAGTTTAAAAGGATGGTGATCGCCCCAGATGTTGAGTAACTGCTATGAAGGACATAGATATTGCGCATACCCATGAGAGGTAGTGTTATTAGCAAAAAATGGTTCAAATGGCTCTAAGCACTATGGGACTTAACATCTGAGGTCATCAGTCCCCTAGACTTAGAACTACTTAAACCTAACTAACCTAATGACATCACACACATCCATACGCGAGGCAAGATTCGAACCTGCGACCGAAGCAGCAGCGCGGTTCCGGACTGAAGCGCCTAGATCCGCTCGGCCACAGCGACGGGCTGTTATTAGCACCTGATAGCGTTTGAAAGGAGTCTCATTGTAGGTCTCTATTTGGCTGTCTAGTCGAACTGTGCAATATCCAAATATGTCAGGCATTCGGATGTGATAGAGGTCCGATGTTGAACAGCAAGGGAACAGCATTTTCACCAAAGTTCTGGTCGACCGCCTCTGAGCACCACAAGGCAGAATCTCCTTAATCTGTACTAATCACATCGTAAGCGTTTCACATTTGCGCCTGGCATCCGAGAGCAAGTAAGGGACTCACGTTATTTTTGCACCACTGGCCGGAGACTAGCAGCATCCGAACAAGAGAATTACTGTCCCTTGCGTCGACTGCCGTTGACAGCACAACACAAACGGCTGCGTTTGGAGAGATGGTGTCACTGAGGAGCATGGAGTGCTGTTTTGAATGGTGTCACACGTTGTTCGGCGATGAATCGAGGATCTGAGTTCCTTGGATGACCATCGTTGGCGAATATGGCGGTGTCCTGGAAGGAGGTCGTAGTCTTTCAATGTTTTGGAAAGGCACAGCGGTGTTTTTCCTGGCATCGTCGAGTGGAGAACTATTGGGTACAGCTTCAGATCCCGGCCGGTGGTGACCGATGGAATTCTGGCAGCACAACGGTACGTCACGGACATTCTGCGTCCTCATGCGTTGTCTCTTACGCAACAGCGTAGTCGTACAATTTTTCAACAGAACAATGCTCGTGCGAACATGGAAGTTCACTCTATAAAATGTCTGTATCAGCAGATGTCCCCAACAGAACATATGTAGGACCAGGTCGGGCGACAGCTCCGTCCCATTGCTCGTATACAGCATTTTCGGTGATCAGGTACAACATTTTGCAGGCCTGCTTGCGTCAGAAGAGCATACAACGGCTTTATGAGATCATGCCCAATGGAATCAGTGCATGACTCTAGGCCAGAAAGGGAGCAGTTTCACACCGATAAGTGGATCCATACAGCCAAGTTCTTTGAATGTATATTTGACTAGATAATGTAATTACTGAAATAACATCACAAAATACCCTCTCAACCTGTCAAGCTTCATTTCGCTTCCTCCTCTCCCTCTGGCTGTTTCACCTTTTATGTCAAGCGGTTTGTGTCCACTAATGTCACTTGTTGTTAGCAATATTTCTGTTTTCTCAAAAATAGTTCAAAGAGTGAATAAAATGCTAGGTCCAAACATAACTTCTACAAAGAGTCACGTGCCTTAACATGAGTACAGAAAGGACTCAGACAAGTGAGTTTATACATATATAAAATCTGTCCGAACACATTAAATACCTTACGAGTAATCTCGTGGAGCTTATGACTGAATCAAAGAAGTTTGTATCGGGCAATTCCTTCACTTCGTTAAGACCATTTTTAAGGCGTTGGAACTTCCCCGCGTAAATACTGACCAATGCTGCCTCTATTGCCGTCTGTTATTTCGAAAGTGCTGCTGGTGCAGGATCTTGTGCACGAACTGGCCTCTCGATTATCTCTCATAAATGTTAGATGGGATTCATGCCGGGCGATCTGGGTGGCCAAATCACTCGCTCGAATTGTCCAGAATGTTCGACCCTGTGACATGACGTTGTTTGGGAACATAACGTCCATGAATGGCTACAGATAATCTACAAATAGCCGAACGTAATCAGTTCCAATGATCGGTTGACTTGGATCACAGGACCTAGTCCATTCCACTTAAACAGAGCCCACACAATTGTGGAGCCACCACCAGCTTGCACAGTGCCTTGATGACAACTTGGATCCATGGCTTCGTGGGGTCTATGCCACACTCTAACCCTACATCAGCTCTTTTCAACTGAAATCAGGACTCATCTGACCAGGTCACTGTTCTCCAATCGTCTAGAGCCCAACCGACATGGTCACGAGCCCAGGAGAGGCGCTGCAGGTGATGTCGTGCTGCTAGCAGAGCACTCGAGTCTGCCATCTGCTGGCATAACCAATAATGCCACATTTCGCCGTTCTGTCCAAAAGGATACATTAGTCGTACGTCCCACGTTGATTTCTACGGAAAATGGAAATGCCGTGTGGCTAGGGCCTCCTGGCGGGTAGACCGTTGGCCTGGTGCAAGTCTTATGAGTTGACGCCACTTCGGCGACTTGCGTGTCGTTGGGGATGAAATGATGATAATAAGGACAACACAACACCCAGTCCCTGAGCGGAGAAAATCCCCGACCCGGCCGGGAATCGAACCCGGGCCGTTAGGTATGACATTCCGTCGCGCTGATCACTCAGCTACCAGGGGCGGAAATTTCTATGGTTATTTCACGCTATGTTCTTTGTTGTTAGCACTGACAACTCTATGCAAACGCTGCTGCTCTCAGTCGTTAACTGAAGGCCGTTAGTCACTGCGTTGTCTGTGCTGAGAGGTAATGCCTGAAATGTGATATGCTGTGCACATTGTTGACACCGTCGATCTCGGAATAATGAATTACATAACGATTTCCGAAATGGAATGTCCCATGCTCTAGTCCAACTACTACTCCGCGTTGGAAGTCTGTTAATTGCCGTCGTGCGGGCATAATCACGTCTGAAATCTTTTCACATGAATAACCTAAGTACAGATGACAGTTCTGCCATGGCACTACCCTTCTGTACCTCGTGTACGCAATACTGCCGTCATCTATACGTGAGTGTATTGCTATCCCATGACTTTTGTCTCTTCGATGTAATGTATCAATCTGGAAGTGTGAAGAAGAGGAGGGAGTACATGGCCCGCTTTACTGCAGAACATTCGTATACCTGGTATGTGATGTGCAAGTGCGTAAACTCGCATTTGTTTACTGACCAACGGAGAACAGCTCAGTTATTCTTCTCGCAAGGATTTGGCACCTGGCTGTGTTTCATCTGTGACCAGAAGTCGCGAGTGTCAAATATTGCCCTTGAGCTGTGCGTGGCTCACGATTGTGACCTGTCCTTCATGCAATTCTGAAACGGCGAGAATATTTTCTTAAATTTTCTGTTGATGTCTTCTGGCACCACTATCGTTGCTCACCTTCGCTGTGTGGTGTCACCGCCAGACACCACACTTGCTAGGTGGTAGCCTGTAAATCGGCCGCGGTCCGCTAGTATACGTCGGACCTGCGTGTCGCCACTGTCAGTGATCGCAGACCGAGCGCCGCCACACGGCAGGTCTAGAGACATTTCCTAGCACTCGCCCCAGTTGTACAGCCTACGTAGCTAGCAACAGACACTGACGAAGACTCTCTCATTTGCTGAGAAGATAGTTCGCATAGCCTTCAGCTAAGTCAATTGCTACCTGTATTAACGTGCCTCAGCAATGCCTGGGCGACGTGGTTACCGTCGTCGCTGGCGGCGCAGCGTTCCTGTTTATCGTTCTTTGAAGGCGATAGACATTGATCTTGCTGGACAGTTTAATAAACAACAACTAATTGGAGGTCCAAACGTATTTCGTGGACTACGTTTGAACTTTACATGTGATGTACAAGCCGTGTTTGGAGGTAGTACATGGCTCACACTTGCAGTTGTGTGGGGCAATCATTGTGATTATGGTGGCCTTGAAGCATTTCCAGATGCAAATATTCTTACATGGAAGACGTGGAGTATAGCAGAGACAACAGGACTTTTGGCTAAACAGCCATATGGTACACTTGTTCCGAGTATGCCATTTGTGTTGAGTACTAGAAGGAAGAAGAAATTGAATGCAGATGAATACCTGTTTATCTGGGCTAAAGTCGGTAATGGAAATTGTAATATAAAGATTAATGGTGACTGTATGTTATATTACAGACAATAAAGTTTGTCCTACCCGAGAACCATCCTTATCTATCCCGTGAGATTTTTTTTTTAAATTAAAAACAATATTCACTAAAAATATTGTGGCTGAGCGCCTCTTCCTTGCTCGCTAGGCGGGTGACCTTGAGCGGGACTTAGTCGCTGCGCTGGCTGCTGCGCGGCTTGTGATTGGCTAGCAGGCTGTGGCGCGCCACAGTTCGAATTGCGCGCCACAGCCTGCTAGCCAATCAGAAGCCGCGCAGCGGCCAGCGCAGCGACTAAATCCCGCTCAAGGTCACCCGCCTAGCGAGCAACGAAGAGGCGCTCAGCCACAATATTTTTAGTGAATATTGTTTTTAATTTAAAAAAAAAATCTCACGGGATAGATAAGGATGGTTCTCGGGTAGGACAAACTTTATTGTCTGTAATATAACATACAGTCACCATTAATCTTTATTTTACAATTTCCATTACCGACTTTAGCCCAGATAAACAGGTATTCATCTGCATTCAATTTCTTCTTCCTTCTAGTACTCAACACAAATGGCATACTCGGAACAAGTGTACCATATGGCTGTTTAGCCAAAAGTCCTGTTGTCTCTGCTATACTCCACGTCTTCCATGTAAGAATATTTGCATCTGGAAATGCTTCAAGGCCACCATAATCACAATGATTGCCCCACACAACTGCAAGTGTGAGTCATGTACTACCTCCAAACACGGCTTGTACATCACATTGCTATAATACTTCTGTATCATCAAGAGCGATGTTCTACAATTATGAATTAAAGTTAAGTATTCCAGAAGCTACGTACTTTTCTTTATAGCATTCATTACGTATCCTGTTTCAGACCTCACGCCGGTCTGCGTGTATTTAGACGCGTGCATTTCGGCCTCCTGTAGCGACACGGTGTTGGCACTTCTGCTGACACTTCACGCTGTCCATGAGTGGAAGCACCAGCGTTATCGATAGTAAGTTCGTGTTACCATCTCTGGAACGACCGATAGTATTTCCGGGTCGCCGTGTGTCTGGAAGTCGGTTGGAGACGGACCAGGAGTGCAGTCGGGCACGGGGCAGCGTCGGGGACGGAGCGCCAGTGAGGTGGTGGCAGACAGTACTTGCCGACCGCTGGCGACACTCATGCACTGTCTGACGGAAGGAGATTGGAGCGGGAACGACTGTTGGTTGGTCGTACGGTCGGGCGTCTCATCTCGTTTTGACCGAGGCAGTCGGTCACTTGGGGCAGAGCAGTGAGAAAGTCTCCGTGGTGCTTACTCAGGCCAGAGCCGCTGGCGGCGTGCACGCACGGTTGGAGTTGTGAGGCGCATCTTGCGACGGTTACAAAGTTCGTCGCCCACCGATCCTGGACACTAAAGTTGAGTGCTCACTTAACCTACTATCAAGCCTCAACTGCTATCCCATTTCTTCGTTCGATCCTGGTTGTCGCTTTATGGAAGATTCCCGCAAGCAGCAACATGTGTGCATTGAAGTCAGCTAGAATTGCAGCCATCTTCCTGTGTGGTGTTTAACTTAATCCATTCCTTCATTAATGAAGTGTAGCAACGGTATCTTCTGCCATGTGGCCGTTGACGTTCCGTTTACGTGCCCAGGGCATTGACGTAGTTTTTAGCAGTGTATTTTCCTTGTCATGTTGTTGCTGTGCAGCACGACGTGTAGTTCACCAACTGAGGTATTGTTGGTAGTTTTGGGAGTTTATTCTGACTTGGCTTGGTTGGGCACCAGTATCCAGAATGATGTGCTATTGACTTCTTGTTGTTTTGCTGGTCGGGTGGAGCAGAACTGATCTTGTTGGTTGGTTCGTTGGCTACCTTTCGGTTGGGTTGCCTTCCGATTACGAGGTTGTCGGTCTGGCTGCCTGTCTCACCTAAACGTACGTTAGTGTCACCTTCCCAGGTCGACCCTTGGAACATTCTGAGCGCCCATCCCCCCCCCCCCCCCGATGTGTTTTACATAGTGATTTCCTTTTCAGTCTTAAATGCTCTCTGTGGCCTTCAGCCGGGTTTAAGCTTCTAACTGAAATTGGTTGGCTGTTCTTCTTAGGCGTTAAGCCATAAAAAAGAAAAAAAATGTTTCTTGTTTGGTATGTGGCCTTCAGCCGAGTTTCAACCCTTCAAAATTAACATTGAAAATTCCTTGTGGCTAGGCCATAAGCTGTAAAATTGTTTCAATATGGTATGTGGCCTTTGCCGAGTTTTCAGCCTTTTCAAATCAAAAGATCAAAAATTTTGTCTAGGCCTTAAGTCGTAAGAAATATTTTCTAGTTTGTATGTGGCCTTCAGTCGAGTTTTCCAGCTTACATTAAAAATTGGAAATTTCTTCGTCTCGGCTTTAAGCTGTGAGATTGTTTGGGTTTCGTATGTGGCCTTCAGCCGAGTTTTATGTGAAGCATTTTAGGATAAAGCCTTTAGCCTATTTTAGTTGAAATTTAGACGCCCTTCCCTTTAGGCCTTAAGCCATAAAATTGTTTACTGCATGGTATGTGGCCTTTGCCTCGGCCTTAAGCCGTAACACTGTTCTTGATTAATAGGAGGCCTTCAGCCGAGATCTATGGGAAAAATTTAAGCTAAGGCTTTCAGCCTATTTATATTGAAGATAATTTTTTTTCCTAAAGAAGTGAAACCTCCAGGAGAACTCCTGTATCTCAATTCCTTGTTTAGGCCTTAGGCCTTGGATTTTCAATGTGGCCTTCAGCCGATCTAAATTAAATCAAAGGGGATCTATCGTTAAAACCTTGAGAGTTTTGATTCTTGCTTGTGTGATTGTGTGTTTTAACAAATAAATTTTATATGTTGAGTGCAACTGACAGTAAGTTATTTTGGCCCTTTTCCACAAATATAATTGCATCCGCTTTGTCTTGCTAACCCGGGGATTTCAGCCCTGTTAGGAAGCCAACTGTTTGGATGTCTGACCTCATAGATACAACAAGCCGTAAGAGTATTTCCACGAACTTTCCTACAGCATCAGTGGTTTTATCAACAGTTTCTGCAAACACGTAAATGCCCTTCAAGAATCGAGCTTTAGCAAACTGCGATAAGAAGAGCAAAAAACATGAGGCGATTCACTGGACGTGTGTTTACTTCCTGTGCGGCGCAGAAGTGATATGACATCATACAACTGATTTAGCCATATTGCTAGCGGGGAAGATATCAATTAGGAAGGCGGAAGATGAAACAACCTTATCAAAATGGCTCTGAGCACTATGGGACTTAACATCTATGGTCATCAGTCCCCTAGAACTTAGAACTACTTAAACCTAACTAACCTAAGGACAGCACACAACACCCAGCCATCACGAGGCAGAGAAAATCCCTGACCCCGCCGGGAATCGAACCCGGGAACCCGGGCGTGGGAAGCGAGAACGCTACCGCACGACCACGAGATGCGGGCAAACAACCTTATCTATGAACAATGAATCCATCTGGAAGAACCCAACCTGCAAATTGATGGTGATAACCAGTTACCTTGAAACTGAACATAAGGCGGACAGCGAATTACCAGCAGAAATGTGCTACCCGCGATGCCAAATCAAGTGTAATAGGATTAAGAGGATAAACAACTCACCCAAAATTCCCTTCCTTAGACAGAGAATGACAACTTATATCTGAAAAACAGGCTGCAAGTAATGAAAAGACGTTTTGAGACTTCCAGTAACGTCTTGCAGATTGCCTTCAGATTTCAATCATCACTGAGCAGCAGTAGTTGCTTCAGTCCGAAGACTGGTTTGATTCAGCTCTGCACGCTAGTCTACCCTGTGCAGGCCTCTCCACCTCCGAATAACTGCTGCAACCTGTATCCATTTGAAACTGCTTACAGTTTTCACCTTTCGGCCTCCATCTATATTTTCTTCCTCCCACACTTCCCTCCACAGCCAGTTTCATTATATCTTGATGCCTCAGGAACTGTTCTATCAACCTATCCTTTCTTTTACTCAAGTTGGGCCACAAATTTCTCTTCTCCTCAGTTCTATTCAGTGACTACTGAATAGTTACTCCATTTACCCATCTAACCTTCAGCATTCTTCTGCAGCACCACATTTAAAAATCTTCTATTCTGTTCTTGTCTGAATTGCATATCCTCCACCTTTCATTTTCAGATAAGGCTACACTCCAGACAAATACCTGTACCTTCAGAAAAGACTTCCTAGCATTCAAAGTTATATGAGATGTTAACAAACTTCCCTTTTTCAGAAATTGTTTTTTTTTTTTTTTTTTTTTTTTTTTTTGCTATAGCCAGTCTGTCCCTTCACATCGACCACCCTTAGTAATGTTCGGGTCCAAATAGCAAAACTCGCCTACTACTTTTAGCACCTGTATTCCTAATCTAATTCCCTCAGAGTCGCCTGATTTCTTTCAACAGCTCACCTTTATCCGTGTCTTACTTTTGATGAAGTTCATTCTTTAACTTTTCTTTTTAAGATACTACACATTTCGTTCAACTGCTCTTCCAAGTTCTTGTTTTCGCTGAGATAATTACAATATCACAGATAAACCTTACAGTTTATGTTTCTTCTCTGTGAACTTGAATTACAGATCTAAATTTCTTCTTGCTTTCCTTTATTGCTTGCTCAACGTCAGAATGATTATCGGGGATAGGCTACAAACCTGTCTCACTCCCTTTTCAACCACTGGTACTGTTTCACATCCTTCGACTCTTATAATTACTGTTTGGTTTGTGTACAGTTGGTGAATAACTTCTGTTTCCTGAAAGAGATTTTTCCAGTCAACATTGTCAAACGCTTTCTATGAATCTACAAGGCCATACATTTAGTTTGCCTTTCCTTAACATATCGTAGGGTTAATACGTTCCCCCATTTCTCCGGAACCCAAAATGTTCTTCTGATGGTCGGTTCCTACCAGTTTTTCTGCTCTTCTGTCAATGTTTCGTGTCAGTATTATGCAACCGTGATGTATTAAACTGATGGTTCGGAAATATTCACATCTGTCCGTGCCAGCATTCTTTGCAACTGAAATTATTACATTCTTCTTTAAGTCTCTTGGTATTCCGCCTATATTATATATCTTGCACACCAGATGGTGTAGTACTGTCATAGCTGTTTGTTTCAAGGATCTCAGTAATTCTGAGGGAATGTCACCTACCGCAGAGGCCGTGTTTTGACCTAGGTCTTCGAGTGCTCTGTCAAATTGTTCTCGCAGCATCATATCTCCCATCTCATGTTCATATATTTCCTATTCCTTTTGTATAATATTGTCTTCAAGTTCATTTCCCTTGTACAGCCCTTTCATATATTCGTTCCACCTTTTCAGCTTTCCATTTTTTTACTTAGTTCTCGCGTGACATCTAAGCCGTTCGTATTCACACACCTCCTTCTATTTTCTCCAAAAGGCTCTTCAGCTTTTGTAAAGGCGGCATCTATCTATGTTCCTCTCCTTTATGTAGCTTCCTAAATAAAGTTGATCACTTTCGGCTATCTTAAATACTAACCCTCCCAAAACCCTATAACTGTAACTAACTGGGTTCCCAGCATCCCCACGAGCCAAGGATAATTCGCTAAATGTGTCTCCTCAGGCCCTTGTCACTGTTCATTTCCCAAAGAACCTCGGAAAATGAACATTAGTAGATCGAAATAAATAATCAGTTGTACGCAGCTCGTGGTCGTGCAGTAGCGTTCTCGCTTCCCACGCCCGGGTTCCCGAGTTCGATTCCCGGCGGGGTCAGAGATTTTCTCTGCCTCGTGATGACTGGGTGTTGTGCGATGTCCTTAGGTTAGTTAGGTTTAAGTAGTTCTAAGTTCTAGGGGACTGATGACCATAGATGTTAAGTCCCATAGTGCTCAGAGGCAAATAATCAGTTGTTATGTTCATTTACATCTGCCACACACAAATAGTACAGATCACATTGTAATACTGCAACGGAAAATACCCGAAAACACATTAAAGAAAGACAATACTAACTACTAGTAAACACACGTCAGCATAAATTAAGAGTGAAGCTCTTTTACTAAGTTTAAATTCAAACTTATAGTATTACATTAATGCCTAACAATTCTTGGGCATTTTATCTTAGCTCGGGCAGTGGGTAAATCTCAATCATATCTTTAGTAACTCAAAGGTTCTCCTGGAAACTAGCCACAGAAAACTACGGGTTCTTCAGCTCTTTACCGAACGGAGTATCTTCATCCCACATGTAATCGAGTTCCTCTCAGCACTGTACCTGGAGTTCTGCAACGGCGCCTTTCGCTACCCTCCACTCCAGGTAGAACTTCCAGCCTCTTCCTTCGTGCAGCGTACGCAACACTGCATTAATCTCTCCTCTCACCACCTCCACATTCGCAAGTCCACCCTTGTGTGGCCAACGCCAGCCCAGTATCAACTGTTTCCCCTCTCTTCCCGCCTCCCTTAGCCCGATACACATTCTTGGCCTCTTACTTCCATTGATTGGTTGTCTCACAAATACTCGTAGAGATGTGCTCGTGCGGCTCACTCGTTTTCCTTCCACCCATGGCCTTGTCTGCTCCTCCCAGGTGAGTTCCCCTGTGTAACTGTCGTCTGGATACCACAAAAATATCTTCAGAAACGCACCGATGTGCCGAAAATATTTTGTGTTAAGGGGTCATTTGCACAAAGCAGCCACAACAAAATGTAACGCAAATTTCCTTCGTAAACTGCAGAATTAGGCGTGATCAGAATTACACTTACAATCGGAAATATACATCCTTAAGTTGAATAAATGTTATTGGAAGTGTCACTGTAAGCTTAAAAGCATTCCAATTCCACTCTGGACCACAGTTACAGGCGCAATAAGTATACGCTTTCGTTACTTTATTCAAGCACAGATAACTTTTGCTGTTATGAAAGATGGGTGAGATTAATGTAAAAGTAAAGCATAACAACTATGTTACGGTACCTAATTAAGAAATACAAGGCCATACTTACAGTACGTGGTCAGTTTCACAAATATTTAAATGTCCTGTACAATATCTGTCTGTTACTGGTAAACATATTAATCGATAACGCCAAAACTAATATTACACTTTTGATTAGTGTCACTGCACATACATCACACACATACAGTTATTTTACTGAGATTGGGACCATAACTACACTCCTGGAAATTGAAATAAGAACACCGTGAATTGATTGTCCCAGGAAGGAGAAACTTTATTGACACATTCCTGGGGTCAGATACATCACATGATCACACTGACAGAACCACAGGCACATAGACACAGGCAACAGAGCATGCACAATGTCGGCACTAGTACAGTGTATATCCACCTTTCACAGCAATGCAGGCTGCTATTCTCCCACGGAGACGATCGTAGAGATGCTGGATGTAGTCCTGTGGAACGGCTTGCCATGCCATTTCCACCTGGCGCCTCAGTTGGACCAGCATACGTGCTGGACGTGCAGACCGCGTGAGACGACGCTTCATCCAGTCCCAAACATGCTCAATGGGGGACAGATCCGGAGATCTTGCTGGCCAGGGTAGTTGACTTACACCTTCTAGAGCACGTTGGGTGGCACGGGATACATGCGGACGTGCATTGTCCTGTTGGAACAGCAAGTTCCCTTGCCGGTCTAGGAATGGTAGAACGATGGGTTCGATGACGGTTTGGATGTACCGTGCACTATTCAGTGTCCCCTCGACGATCACCAGTGGTGTACGGCCAGTGTAGGAGATCGCTCCCCACACCATGATGCCGGGTGTTGGCCCTGTGTGCCTCGGTCGTATGCAGTCCTGATTGTGGCGCTCACCTGCACGGCGCCAAACACGCATACGACCATCATTGGCACCAAGGCAGAAGCGACTCTCATCGCTGAAGACGACACGTCTCCATTCGTCCCTCCATTCACGCCTGTCGCGACACCACTGGAGGCGGGCTGCACGATGTTGGGGCGTGAGCGGAAGACGGCCTAACGGTGTGCGGGACCGTAGCCCAGCTTCATGGAGACGGTTGCGAATGGTCCTCGCCGATACCCCAGGAGCAACAGTGTCCCTAATTTGCTGGGAAGTGGCGGTGCGGTCCCCTACGGCACTGCGTAGGATCCTACGGTCTTGGCGTGCATCCGTGCGTCGCTGCGGTCCGGTCCCAGGTCGACGGGCACGTGCACCTTCCGCCGACCACTGGCGACAACATCGATGTACTGTGGAGACCTCACGCCCCACGTGTTGAGGAATTCGGCGGTACGTCCACCTGGCCTCCCACATGCCCACTATACGCCCTCGCTCAAAGTCCGTCAACTGCACATACGGTTCACGTCCACGCTGTCGCGGCATGCTACCAGTGTTAAAGACTGCGATGGAGCTCCGTATGCCACGGCAAACTGGCTGACACTGACGGCGGCGGTGCACAAATGCTGCGCAGCTAGCGCCATTCGACGGCCAACACCGCGGTTCGTGGTGTGTCCGCTGTGCCGTGCGTGTGATCATTGCTTGTACAGCCCTCTCGCAGTGTCCGGAGCAAGTATGGTGGGTCTGACACACCGGTGTCAATGTGTTCTTTTTTCCATTTCCAGGAGTGTATATGTGTGCCTTTCCATTGTTTGAGAAGCAGTCATAGACACTGAGAATATTACTTCCATTAACATGCATTATACTGTCAAAGCGTATTGTAAATGACAGAAAATTTATTTGAATATTAATTGATTTTTTATATTTACAAATAGGTATTATGTTCACTCATTCATAGTCATTCGCCGGCCGGTGTGGCCGAACGGTTCTAGGAGCTTCAGTCTGGAACCGCGCGATTGCCCGCATCTCGTGGTCGTGCGGTAGCGTTCTCGCTTCCCACGCCCGGGTTCCCGGGTTCGATTCCCGGCGGGGTCAGGGATTTTCTCTGCCTCGTGATCGCTGGGTGTTGTGTGCTGTCCTTAGGTTAGTTAGGTTTAAGTTGTTCTAAGTTCTAGGGGACTTATAACCACAGCAGTTGAGTCCCATAGGGCTCAGAGCCATTTGAACCATTTTGAGCCATACTCATTCTAAAGCTCTAAACCATCAAGGGATGGCTTTAGGGATATGGAACAAGTTAGGCTATTTCCGTAAATCAGGTAGGCTTATGCTAACAACAAACTACAATTAGTCATACTGACAACTATGAGAATTACATGTGGATAACTCTATACAAAAAAGCTTAGTTCTGCTTGCTTTGCTCTCAGAAGCTCCTCTCATTTTATTGACACGGAGATGGGATTGCTACCGTGCTTTTACCCAATACTGTCCTAAGGTACAATATTCTGGGGAAGCAGCTAAGGTCATAAACGTTTATTCTACAGAAGTCTGCAGTAATAATATTTTGTAAACTTGATAACTAAACATTTTGCAAAAATCCTTTCCAGAACTTTTAGATTCTTATACTTGCAAGCCAATATATTTCTCCCTAATGGTCTTTGCGATTAACAATAAGAATGAATTTAGTCTGAACTAAAATACACATTACTAGACGCAAAAATAATGTCTTTATAGACTCCCGGGAATCCATCTTGTTCCATAACAATTACAGGTGTCGCGAAGGCCTTGTAACAGACGTTGCCGTGAACAGGTTAACCCCACAGCGTCTGGTATTCCACCGGCACATGAGCCTGCAGGTAAGCCTACCTACCGACTTGTCAGGGACGTGGCATGATAATGCGCCTCTTCCGCCGGAGAGCATTATCCATCTAGATATTCTTCTCGTAGCCGTATAGCAGATTGCCATTACCCCTGAGAATGGCCGATTTGGAGCTTACTGATATCTTTAGATAAAAGCTTCACTAACTGAATCGTCAGACATTCTGCATGCATTGTTTGTCACAATGACTACTTTCACAATCACACTTTCTCCCGCGTATTTTGGAGTGCAAACTTACTGCGTATATGTTCTGTACCAAGCGATCCATTATGGATGTTATCGCGTACTTTGATTAGCTAACGAGGTACATCTGGAATAAGACACTTTAGCGAGTGGTGACAGTAGCCAGTGGGAAGTGAGCGAGGCCGCGTCTTTCTCTGTGTGCAGGCCGTTTGAACCACATAGAGTATTCTAGTGTTTCCAGAATGATATTTTCACTCTGCAGTGGAGTGTGCGCTGATATGAAACTTCCTGGCAGATTAAAACTGTGTGTCCGACCGAGACTCGAACTCGGGACCTTTGCCTTTCGCTGGAAAGTGCTCTACCATCTGAGCTACCGAAGCACGACTCACGCCCCGTCCTCACAGCTTTACTTCTGCCAGTATCTCGTCTCCTACCTTCCAAACTTTACAGAAGCTCTCCTGCGAACCATGCAGAACTAGCACTCCTGAAAGAAAGGATATTGCGGAGACATGGCTTAGCCACAGCCTGAGGGATGTTTCTAGAATGAAATTTTCACTCTACAGCGGAGGTTCGCAGGAGAGCTTCTCTAAAGTTTGGAAGGTAGGAGACGAGATACTGGCAGAAGTAAAGCTGTGAGGACCGGGCGTAAGACGTGCTTCGGTAGCTCAGATGGTTTCGGTCAGAGGGTTAGCTGCCCTCTGTAATAAAAGAACTGAGTTAATGGAACAACCACGAACTGAATCGGGTGTCTTCCGACGTCCGCCCCGAGCAGATACAACGAACGAAAACGAACAAAATGAGATTACAAAGCCCGCGAAAGGCAAAGGTCCCGAGTTCGAGTCTCGGTCGGGCACACAGTTTTAATATGCCAGGAAGTTTCTTATTCTAGTGTAACCTGGCGTAAATTTCAGGTGCTGCGGTTCTGCTATGGATGAGTGATGTATTAACTTGCTTTGGTCCTTCTCAGGCCACCAGTTACAAGTGTATGGTGAGTTTCCTGCTCACAAGGCGCAGCTCGGAGTAATATTGTTTACAGCACTTTGAGACACTTAACGTGCAATAACTTATGTTCAAACTTAACATTCATTCTTCAGTGAGGTGGATTGTTTCAAGGCACATGGTACAGAATCGAGTTTTCATTAGTCCATGCGAATAATAGGCTGATCACACTCTCGTTTAGGCTCCCATCTTGGAGACACTTTTCGTTAACCCAACACAGCAAGGAGAATGTCATGGTTCTGACTACGCCATGCCTGACAACGCCATGAGCCTGTCTGCTAACACTTTGTCCGGTTCTCTAGCAATGTTGTTTTCATTCGTGGATGTGGAGGGGCGCCCACTTCGACCTTCATCCTCCTCACTGTGCCTTCCTTCTCTGAACATGCAACACCAGCGATGAACCATCTGACGGGACACGACCTCTTCAACATACGCGGTCTGTAGGCGTTTACGGATGACGGGCACACTAGTACCGCGTCCCCATTCATACCCAATGAAAGCACGCACTTCCATCGGTGACTACGTTATCAGCACACTTCCGTCTGTTGTCGTGAATGTACTCCCCTAACCTCGGGCACGCCAGCCTAGTGCTACTCTCTCTTCTCCGGCGCTGTGCGCATGCGTCACTCCAGTTCTGCTGACGCCCCTTCGGTCGTTGAACCAGCAACGGGTGTGGATTCACATGATGTTTGTTTGTGTCACCTGGTGTACCATCCTCTCTTTCAAAAGCAGTGACGAAACTTATTTTCGGAGCGTCCCTCGCAACAGATCTACCATTTTCTTTTTCATTGTTCTGTTTCTTGTTCTCGTCAGAAACTTTGATGACACGTGCACCTAATACTCCCTGTTGTCTGAAAAAGGCATCTATTCCGAAGCACAATGAAAATCCGGATAAGTGCGGATACAGTACATGCAGGAACACAGTGCAGAAGATCAGCTCAAAGTTCGGCGCTAGCGGCCGTGCGAAGCGGAGGTCCGATACTTCCGCCTGTGCGGCGTGTGCGAGTGTTTGTTTACTTGTGGACTTTGTCTGCGCGCGGGCTAGTAACGACGATCAGGGCGAACAAGTACAGAAAAACTACATTACGATTCAATTTCTGCAAAGACTACGAACGACCAAAGGCCTTAGCAGTGGAACGATTCATTCGAGAGGACGTCAAGATACCGCCAAACGATATTGTCGGAATTCACCTGTCCATCGTTAGTCCCACGGTGTATGTTAAGATGGTAAATGACGCGGCGTGTGAGAGAATTCTACAGGCGAAAAAAGCTGGTCTCCGATTTTGCCATAGTGACGGGAATGTCGGAACGGTAACTGTAGAACATGCTGGTCTGGGTGTGCGGACAATACGTGTTTTTGAGCTGCCATTTGAGCTCCCGGCTGACGAAGTTATCGAGGCTTTTAAGCCATACGGCACGGTACATGGTCACACAGCAGAACGCTGGACACAATTCGCCACGTACCCCGTTCTTAACGGAGTGCGACAGATCACTATTGATCTTCAGAAGCATGTACCGGCCTATCTGACGATTGGTGGTTGTCGGGCGGTGGTGATTTACGATGGTCAACCACGTACATGTTCTGGCCGTGGCCAGGAGGGACACCTCAGGTCGAACTGTATGCAACGGCGGATTACGCAACTGCCTTCAGATGTCCGGGAGCCGTCGCCGGCGATGACAGTACTACCGATCACCTATGCCAAAGCTCTCACTGCGTCCGCTGATGACCGAAAGGACACAGCCCCGGTGGAAGATCAAGATGGCACTCTCCGAAACCTTGTAGCAGACGTCGGGATGACAGAGGCTGCTGCTCCATCAAGCATACAATCTACGGCGACAACATCAGATGAGACCGAACTCCCACCAAGCACACCGATAGTACACGAAGAAGTTCCAGCCACTACGGATGCTGTTCCGTCTGGAACGCACTCTGTGACGACAACATCAGTTTCGACCGAACTCCCGCCAAGTACAACGATGGGACTCGAAACATTTCCAGTTCCTACGGATGCTTTTCTGTCGGGCAGCCGTGATTCCCTACAATCTGAGGACACGGACGGAAGATCACGCAAACAACGTTCCCCGAAAAGGAGGAAACGGCGTCGTCGCACGACATCTCCTAGGGATGACTCCCCTTGCCCCGACGACGATGTGCCTGTGGACCAAGACGACACAACAGCCTCTACGAAACAGGATGAGGCAATGGAAACTGTTCGATCAGACCCGCAGCGGTCTGTCATATTGACGGCACCGGGACGTGGTGATGCTGAAGAGGACTCACAACCAGTTGGCTCTCCAGACGCAGATGCTGTGGCTATGGACACGAATATATCACTGCCTGCAAAGATGTGGTATGACGATATTGAGGAGGCGCCGGACGTCATACAGAGACAGCCGGCACTCACGAAAATGGCCTAATAATTGCTGAAGGTGAAGGGAGAGGGGCGAGAGAACGTCTTCTAACTCAGCCCCCAGCGCCGATGCAGGGAGATGTTGTTGCGCCTCGACAGAGTGGGATTCAACGCCATGCGAACGGTATTGCGACATTAAATATAAATGAAGTGCGTTCACCGGCCAAAATACACCTACTGAAGGAAACGATTTGGGCGTCTGATGTGGATATTGCTTTGCTGCAGGAAGTCCACATAGCTGCCTCGGAATCAATCATGGTGATAGGATAGGGCCCAGCTACGTAAATGACTGACATGAAGTTCATTTACTCTATAAAAATCACTGCACTAAAAACTGTGTTATTCAGTTAAGAAAAACTAGTAAGCTGGCTAGCTGGTCGGATCTTACTTTGATGAGTTGCTGCTAGCGCGGTGAAAGACGTTATTCGTATGGTGGCACTCGCTTCTTTGTCGTCGCTCCATATAACAAGTTTTGGCCCTTGGTATTCTTCTGCAATATTAATTATTCTTGATGAGAATGCACTGTGCTGCTTTGCAACCTTATAACATGCGTGGCCATATATTAACAATGTTGCAGTTCATTTCTTGCATTCCCGTGCACCGCGTCTCCACTCGATCACTTGTCACTAAAACTTTTCTCCTCCAACTACCTCTGCCCTACTCCGCGCTTATGCGCCCAGCGACAATACTCCTTACTTCAAACGTGTTCTTTGGCTCTATGCAAAAACAAACTTCTCTGAGTAGGACAGCGTCTTTATTACATCATAATTACAATATTTTTTAATTTGTTCGTTTCAATTAATTTTTTGATATTTAGTTGTACGCCAACATTAATGAAAAAAGTGAGACGTACCTATGACATCATATCAGAATTTCTAAAATTACTGGGAGATATGGCAACAAAATGACTATTCACGTTGGTGTGCAGAATGGATGAATCTGGTGATATACCATGTGACTTTCGTAAAAATGTCACCCACACAATTTGGAAGACTGCAAGGGATGACAAGCGCGAGAATTACCGCACAATCGGCTTACCAGCTCATGCATCCAGGTTCCTGACAAGAACAGTACTCAGAAGAATGGATGTATTACATGACGATCAGTTTGGCTTTAGAAAAGGTAAGAGCCCTGGAGAGGCAGTTCTGACGTTGCGGTTGATAATGGAATCAAGACAAAAGGAAAATTAACACACGTTCATAGGATTTGTCGACCTGGAAAAAGCTTTCTACAATGTCAAATTGTGGAAGATGTTCGAAATTTCTGAGCGAAATAGGGCCAATTATAGGGAGAAACGGGGAATATACAGCATGTAAAAGAGCCAAGAGGGAATAATAAGCCGGCCGGTGTGGCCGTGCGGTTAAAGGCGCTTCAGTCTGGAACAGCGTGACCGCTACGGTCGCAGGTTCGAATCCTGCCTCGGGCATGGATGTGTTTGATGTCCTTAGGTTAGTTAGGTTTAATTAGTTCTAAGTTCTAGGCGACTGATGACCTCAGCAGTTGAGTCGCATAGTGCTCAGAGCCATTTGGGAATAATAAGAGTGGAAGATCAAGAACGAAGTGCCCGGATTAAGAAGGGTGTAAGACAGGGATGTAGTGTTTCGCCCCTACTGCGCATCGAGGAAGCAGTTCGTGATTAAAAGTTCAACAGTGGAATTAAAATTCATGGTGAAAGAGTATGAATGATAAGATTCGCTGATGACATTGCTATCGTCAGTGAAAGTGAAGAAGAGCTGCAGGAGGCGTTGAATGGAGTGAACAATCGAATGAGTACAGAACACGGGTTGAGAATAATCCGAAGAGAGTAATGAGATGTGGCAGAAGTGAGAACAATGAGAAACTTAACATGAGAATTGGTGATTACAAAGTCAAGGAAGTCAAGTAATTCCGCTACCTTGGAAGGAAAATAACGCAGGACCGACGGAGCAAGGAGGACATAAGAAGTAGACTAGCACTGGCAAAAAGGGCATTCCTGGCCAAGAGAAGACTACTAATACCAAACATTGGGCTTAATGTTAGGAAGAAATTTCTGAGCAGGTACCTTTGGATCGCAGCATTGTATGGTAGTGAAACATGGATCGTGGGAAAACCCGAACAGAAGATAATCGAAGCATTTGAGATGTGGTGGTACAGACGATTGCTGAAAATTAGTTGCAGTGATAAGGTAAGGAATGAAGAGGTTCTGCGCAGAATCGAAGAGGAATTGAATATATGGAAAACAATGATATGATGAAGGGACAGGATGGTAGGACATCTGTTAAGACATCGGGGAATAGCTCGATGGTACTAGAAGGAACTGTAGAGGGTAAAAAACAGTAGAGGAAGACAGAGATTGGGCTACATCCAGCAAATAATTGAGGTAGTAGGTTGGAAGTGCTAATGACCCGCCAGGTTAGCTGAGGGTGCTAATGCGCTGCTTCCTGGGCTCGGGTAGGCGCGCCGGCCCCGGATCGAATCAGCCCGCCGGATTAACGACGAGGGCCGGTGTGCCGGCCAGCCTGGATGTGGTTTTTAGGCGGTTTTATACATCCCTCTAGGTGAATACTGGGCTGGTCCCCACGTCCCGCCTCAGTTACACGACTCACAGACATCTGAAACACATCTGCACTTTTCCATGATTTACACTAGATGCAGACAGATGGGGTACTCTGATTCTGTCCTGGGGGGTACAGGGTGGCGGCAGGAAGGGCATCCTGCCACCCCTTCCAATTCACATGCCAAATCCGATTTAACCACGCCATCCCCGCACACAATGGCGGGACAAAGGTGCAAGCGGTACATAGATAGGTTGCAAGTGCTAATCTGAGATGAAGTGCTTTGCACAGGAAAGGAATTCGTGACGGGCAGTATGAAAACGGATTATGGTTGCAGAATATGTAACTAATCTGTTTCTACGGGTTTTTACGTTAAGAGTGGGAATGGAAATGCTTATTGATTGTGAAACTAACGTGAGAAGATTAGGGTTTCCAGCGACTCTAACCATACAACTAATCAAAGGTTTGGCCGAGTCGGAAAATAGATTAATTTGATAACAGACCAAAAACTCATAAAAATACGTACGTCGTGATATCGCTCATAGGGGATGCGATGTAATTAATAGTATTTCCCGTGCACTGTCCACGAGAATCAACAATTTTAAATAAAATAGTACATGCATGAACACTGTGCAGAAGATCAACTCCCAGCAACACACCTGAAAATAAGACTTAATCTAAAGCATTTGTTTTAAAATAAAAGGGGAAACTAATCACTGGACCTGTGCATAAGGAAACGCGTTGGATGTGCTAACAGGAAAGCTACGAGGTGAGTGGCTTAGGTGCAAAAACGTAACCTCGGAATGCAAGAGAAAGTTGTGTATAAAATCAGTTATTCCTAAGATACGGATGTGAGGCATGTACACAATTCCTGATAACATTAATTCCTAAAACATTACAGAAAAACAACGATACATACACCGTTACAATCTACACCTAAAATCATTGGTGTGAATCATTCATACAACTGCTGTTGCCTGATAACTGATCGCAATAACTCGTGAAACGGTACACGTTTCGCAGTACACCCGCGTGCCCACGTGGTTTGTGGAGACGCAATTTCTAGGTATCGTGGCCAAGTTGCAACAATATCACATCACACAATCATGAACAGTTAACATTCTTTAAAACAAACATGAAACCGGACAGTTAGTGATGACGGTAGCCCAACAAACTCTAATGTTCAACCACGTGGTCGGCTCCCCACGGACGAAAGATACATAAAGCAAGGAAAATTTACGAGAATGCAAAGCTATAAATGTTTGGAAAGATGAAAGCTTATACAGGCACAGCTGAAGGCAAACAGACATTCATACAGAAGCGAGTGCTCACTTCTTATCGACATCTTTGTGTGGCGCTCTTCCGGTGGATCCAAATCTTCTATAGAAATTTACTAAAAGAAAAATCTGCGAAAGTTTTGCATTTCTTGCTGCGACAAGGCAAAGCAATCTTTCAGAGCTGAAAAGCGAGACCAAAAGCTAACACTTCTCCCCTCGCCAAGTAACAACGCGCCACGCGGTCAGTCTAACTCACCCTTCTTTGGCTGGAGCACAGCTGTGGACGCTTCCCGTACCGGCGGCAGATTGCCTCCCTTTTTCATCTCCAGCCTCCTCCACGAAGTAGCACAAACCTCTTTGCCTACTTGACCACTACGAGAGTTGGCTATTCTGTACAACTGCTGCTGAATCTGTATCACTATCGCAGACTTTCTGCAGCAGACTACGCCACCGTCTAGCAGCGTGACACACAACCACATTCATTCAATCACACCACTATGAGAGTTATGAGGAAAGACAAACAAGGAAAAGAAAGAGAAATGCTAGTGAAAATGGGCTACCGGACTAATGAAAGGTGGCTACAGGACCTTTTCACCAGTTATGCGAAAAGTTTATTAGGATCTGTTTTGACGTGTTACAAGCTGTTAAGTTGACTGTCCGGTAGTCCTCGCTGTTGTTCGCCCATTACCTACTGTTGACGAGGCCTCTCCCTGAGGTATCGCTGCGGCTCTGTGACGCCCGCTGGTGCGCTCGCCCCTGTTCGGAGCCCCGTGGCACTGCGGCGGTATTAGCGAGAGACGGTAAGTGGCCCGCGCTGAGCTGGGGTGCGGAGCCGCGCGTCGCGAGCAGGCAGCGGGCTTGGCGCGCTCCCAGCCACCGCTGCTCGCTTCGGTCGTCCGTTCTTGCAGATGACTCACGAATGGCTCTTTAAAGAAGTTCCTCCTGATTTACGCGATACGCCGCATTCACGCGGCCGCCGGCGGCGGAGAAAAGAGGGAGCAAAAAGTAGCTGGCGGCCGCTCTCGCGGTCTCCCTATTGTTCCGGCAGCGGGGTGCGTGTGTGTCCAGCCATGCGGCAGGGCCGCACGTCTCCGTCGCACAGACTGCCGGCGCGGTCATTCAAACACTGGAGCAAAAAAATCGCGACTCCGAGAACGAGCTGTGCGACAAACGAAAGTTCGTAGGCGTGTTTCTACATCTGGAAGACAACATACACGGTGGTCCATTGATAGTGATCGGGCCAAATATCTCACGAAATAAGCATCAAAAGAGAAAACTACAAAGAACGAAACTCGTCTCGCTTGAAGGGGGAAAGCAGACGGCGCTATGGTTGACCCGCTAGATGCCGCTGCCATAGCTCAAACGGATATCAACTGCCTTTTTTAAACAGGAACCCCCATTTTTATTACATATTCGTGTAGTACGTAAAGAAATATGAATGTTTTAGTTGGACCACTTTTTTCGCTTTGTGATAGATGGCGCTGTAATAGTCACAAACGAATAAGTACGTAACATTCCGCCAGTGCGGACGGTATTTTTTGTGTTAGGAGAAGAGCCAACACCGCGTTACGAGTGGGGGCCGAAATGCACGCGTTTTAGCTCACGCAGGCTGGCGTGAGGAGGGAAGAACTATACTGACGTGAGGTCTGGAACATGACAAGGAACGAGAATTCAGAAAGCGGACGTAATTAGTTTGATACTCAACTTTAATCCATTAATGATGAACTTCGCTCTTGACGGTACATGATTCACAATATTATCTGTTCAGAATACATTCTTGAAGTAATTATAGTAACTGAATATGGCGCCTTGCTAGGTCGTATCAAATGACGTAGCTGAAGGCTATGCTAAACTGTCGTCTCTGCAAACGAGAGCGTATGTAGACAGTGAACCATCGCTAGCAAAGTCGGCTGTACAACTGGGCGAGTGCTAGGGAGTCTCTCTAGACTAGACCTGCCGTGTGGCGGCGCTCGGTCTGCAATCACTGATAGTGGCGACACGCGGGTCCGACGTATACTAACGGACCGCGGCCGATTTAAAGGCTACCACGTAGCAAGTGTGGTGTCTGGCGGTGACACCACAGTATTTGTTTACTGATACTTTACCCGTGTTAAAATGGACCGTTTACCGATTGCGGAAAAGGTCGATATCGTGTTGATGTATGGCTATTGTCATCAAAATGCCCAACGGGCGTGTGCTATGTATGCTGCTCGGTATCCTGGACGACATCATCCAAGTGTCCGGACCGTTCGCCGCATAGTTACGTTATTTAAGGAAACAGGAAGTTTTCAGCCATATGTGAAACGTCAACCACGACCTGCAACAAATGATGAAGCCCAAGTAGGTGTTTTAGCTGCTGTCGCGGCTAATCCGCACATCAGTAGCAGACAAATTGCGCGAGAATCGGGAATCTCAAAAACGTCGGTGTTCGAGAATGCTAAATCAACATCGATTGCACCTGTATCATATTTCTATGCACCAGGAATCGTATGGCGACGACTTTGAACGTCTTGTACAGTTCTGTCACTGGGCACATGAGAAATTACGGGACGATGACAAATTTTTTGCACTCGTTCTATTTAGCGACGAAGCGTCATTCACCAACAGCGGTAACGTAAACCGGCATAATAAGCACTACTGGGCAACGGAAAATCCACGATGGCTGCGACAAGTGGAACATAAGCGACCTTCGCGTGTTAATGTATGGTGCGGCATTGTGGGAGGAAGGATAATTGGCCCCCATTTTATCGATGGCAATCTAAATGGTGCAGTGTATGCTGATTTCCCACGTAATGTTCTACCGATGTTACTACAAGATATTTCACTGCATGACAGAATGGCAATGTACTATCAACATGATGGATGTCCGGCACATAGCTCACGTGCGGTTGAAGCGG
This sequence comes from Schistocerca nitens, assembly GCF_023898315.1. Lineage (NCBI taxonomy): Eukaryota > Metazoa > Arthropoda > Insecta > Orthoptera > Acrididae > Schistocerca > Schistocerca nitens. The sequence goes on from NC_064614.1 coordinate 1,127,420,462, forward strand.
TATTGAATAGCATATTTCATGACAAGTGGATTGGTCGTCGAAGCATCATACCATGGCCCGCACGTTCACCGGATCTGACGTCCCTGGAGTTCTTTCTGTGGGGAAAGTTGAAGGTTATTTGCTATCGTGATCCACCGACAACGCCTGACAACATGAGGCAGTGCATTGTCAATGGCTTCAAATGGTTCAAATGGCTCTGAGCACTATGAGACAGCTACGGTCGCAGGTTCGAATCCTGCCTCGGGCATGGATGTTTGTGATGTCCTTAGGTTAGTTAGGTTTAACTAGTTCTAAGTTCTAGGGGACTAATGACCTCAGAAGTTGAGTCCCATAGTGCTCAGAGCCATTTGAACCATTTTTGAACTATGAGACTTAACATCTACGGTCATCAGTCACCTAGAACGTAGAACTACTTAAACCTAACTAACTAAGGACATCACACAACACCCAGTCATCACGAGGCAGAGAAAATCCCTGACCCCGCCGGGAATCGAACCCGGGAACCCGGGCGCGGGAAGCGAGGACGCTACCGCACGACCACGAGCTGTGGACCATTGTCAGTCCATGTGCGAACATTACGGAAGGCGAACTACTCGCTGTTGAGAGGTGTGTCGTTACACGTATTACCAAATGCATTGAGGTTGACGGACATCATTTTGAGCATTTATTGCATTAATGTGGTATTTAGAGGTATCACGCTGTAACAGCATGCGTTCTCAGAAATGATAAGTTGACAAAGGTACATGTATCACATTGGAACAACCGAAATAAAATGTTCAAACGTACCTACGTTCTGCATTTTAATTTAAAAAACCTACCTGTTACCAACTGTTGGTCTAAAATTGTGAGCCATATGTTTGTGACTATTACAGCGCCATCTATCACAAAGTGAAAAAAGTGGTCCAACTAAAACATTCATATTTCTTTACGTACTACACGAATATGTAATAAAAATGGGGGTTCCTATTTAAAAAAAAAACGCAGTTGATATCCGTTTGACCTATGGCAGCGCCATCTAACGGGCCAACCATAGCACCATCTGGTTTCCCCCTTCAAGCTAGACAAGTTTCGGCATTTGTAGTTTTTTCGTTTGCCGCTTATTTCGTTAGATATTTGGCCCGGTCACGATCAATGGACCACCCTGTATATATATATTCTGACCATACTTCATGGAAACAGGGATTACTTTCCGGATAGACCTCACCTCCTAGATGCTTTATTACTCAGTACTTCTTCCTTTAATTTCGCTTTCAAACCATTCTGATACTGAATTAGTAGGCTAAGCATGAAATATTTCGCTCTGAGAGAGATCACTTTAAGCTTAGTAGCCTTCGAATGACCACTACCATTATTTTCTCGTTTTCTTACTCTGAGTATTGTCCTGGTCACCTTGCCAAACACAAAACGTAGTGCGGCTCAGCATGACAGAAGAAGATTCGAGTAGCCTCCAGATCTCACTCAGGAGTCAGACCAGTAGCTGCTGCAGCGCCGGCTGTGTGTTATTACTGTCTGACAATGAGCACGGCTCTACAGACAAAAGCCGACCCAGGTCACGCGAGCGGCGCCGCGGCCAGGCCAGGCAGATGGCTATCTGCGCTGCCGCGGCGCACAGTGAATTCCAAGAATTCACCGCCGCCGGCAAAAACGGAGCAAAAGCCCTCACGAGAGCGCAGTCTGAATGCTAACAAACCCCACTTTTCTTTTGCGCCGCCGCACTAAAGTGAAAGCGATCGAAGGATTCCTTCTGTTTCACAGTTTCGATATCCGAAATATACTTAGTATCAACAAAACAATAAAGAAAAAGGAAATCACTAAACTTAAGTTTAACTTAGGTCACTTGAGCAAAAGTAAAATCGTGTCACTGTGCGACTGATGGAGCACGTCAACCTTATCACGTTTAACTGACAGCAGCAGCGAGTCGTGTAAATACATCTTCTCATTGGGGTCAAATGACAGCCTACAAATGACTGCCGTCTAGCCACAGGGATCGATATTGGGTCAACTACTACTATTATTATTATGTGTAGATGACCTCTTATTTGAATGCTGTTATTGTGATCTTCAGTCCAGAGACTGGTTCGATGCAGCTCTCCATGCTACTATATCCTGTGCAAGCTTCTTCATCTTCCAGTACCTACTGCAACCTACATCCTTTTGAATCTGCTTAGTGCATTCATCTCTTAGTCTCCCTCTACGATTTTTACCCTTCACGCTGCCCTCCAATACTAAATTGGTCATCCCTTGATGCCTCAGAACATGTCCCACCAACCGATCCTTTCTTCTAGTCAAGTTGTGCCACAAACTTTTCTCCCCAATCCTATTCAATACCTCCTCATTAGTTATGTGATCTACCCATCTAATCTTCTGCATTCTTCTGTAGCACCACATTTCGAAAGCTTCTATTCTCTTCTTGTCCAAACTATTTATTGTCCATGTTTCACTTCCATACATGGCTACACTCCATACAAATACTTTCAGAAACGACTTCCTGACACTTAAATCTATACTCGATGTTAACAAATTTCTCTTCTTCAGAAACGCTTTCCTTGCCATTCCCAGTCTACATTTGATATCCTCTCTACTTCGACCATCATCAGTTATTTTGCTCCCCAAATAGCAAAACTCATTTGCTATTTCAAGTGTCTCATTTCCTAATCTGATTTCCCTAGCACCACCCGACTTAATTCGACTACATTCCATTATCCTCGTTTTGCTTTTGTTGACGTTCATCTTATATCCTCCTTTCAAGACACTGTCCACTCCGTTCAACTGCTCTTCCAGGTCCCTTGCTGGCTCTGACAAAATTACAATGTCATCGGCGAACCTCAAAGTTTTCATTTCTTCTACATGGATTTTAATTCCTACTCCAAATTTTTCTTTTGTTTCCTTTACTGCTTGCTCATTATACAGATTGAATAACACGGGGATAGGCTACAACCCTGTCTCACTCCCTTCCCAACCACTGTTTCCCTTTCATGCCCCTCGACTGTTATAACTGCCATCTTGTTTCTGTACAAATTGGTTCAAATGGTTCAAATGGCTCTGAGCACTATGGGACTCAACTGCTGAGGTCATTAGTCCCCTAGAACTTAGAACTAGTTAAACCTAACTAACCTAAGGACATCACAAACATCCATGCCCGAGGCAGGATTCGAACCTGCGACCGTAGCGGTCTTGCGGTTCCAGACTGCAGCGCCTTTAACCGCACGGCCACTTCGGCCGGCTGTACAAATTGTAAATAACCTTTCGCTCCCTGTATTTGACCGCTGCCACCTTCGGAATTTGAAAGACAGTATTCCAGTCAACAAAGTCAAAAGCTTTCTCTAAGTCTACAAATGCTAGAAACCTATGTTTGCCTTTCCTTAATCTATCTTCTACGATAAGTCGTAGGGTCAGTATCGCCTCACGTATTCAAACATTTCTACAGATTCCAAACTGATATTCCCCGAGGTCGGCTTCTACCAGTTTTTCTAATCGTGTGTAAAGAATTATTTGAATATAAATACATAAACTGGAAATAATTCTTTTTGTTCAGGATACAAGCATCACAATTAACTCTACCAGTGATGTAAATAAACAAAAGTTTTGAGAAAAGCAATTATTAGAAAAGACGGAACTCGTTAAAAGCCCGAGTGCTGCTTAGGGAATAAAAATAGAATCCGTATGGAAGACCATAATGTAAAACAGCCGATTCTTACTGTTAGGGTGCGTATATTGACGAGAATCTGAATCGTAAAACAGATATAAATTTTCCACATTTAAGTTAAATTTTGTTTATTTCTGAATTTCGCGATAGAAATACTGAAAGGCAGTATTACTTTGCATACCGCCATTCATACTGGCGAAATACTAAACTTCCTCAAAATATTGTAGGTGAACGCAGAAATTAAATATGTTTTGCAAAACGATGTTTTGTAACAAGTAAATGTCCTTGCCGTCCTTAAGTCTCTTGCAGAATACTGTTTAAGCAAACACTTGTACGTTACGATTAAACTACTCCATTATGAAGCTTTTCGACAGCAGACGTTCACAAATTAAAACCGACAGTGGAATTCATAACTACATTGGTCGCTAGTGACAACAAAACCTGACGGTATACAGAAAGGTTAAACTACACAACCACAAATTATACCAATTCCTTAGTGGATTAAAGATGTTGACATAGAACAAGCTGATGAAAATTTGAGATTTGTTTTCTTTAAAAGCCGGCCGGTGTGGCCGTGCGGTTAAAGGCACTTCAGTCTGGAACCGCGTGACCGCTACGGTCGCAGGTTCGAATCCTGCCTCGGGCATGCGTGTGTGTGATGTCCTTAGGTTAGTTAGGTTTAATTAGTTCTATGTTCTAGGCGACTAATGACCTCAGAAGTTAAGTCACATAGTGCTCAGAGCCATTTGAACCATTTTCTTTAAAATATCTTAAACTGCGTAGTGAACATTTGGAATAGGTATGTGTGTGCGTGTTTTTAAATTAATGAATTGCAACGTTGTTTAGGGAAACATAAAATAAACTATACTCCTACATTCGCTGAGAAAACTGTATCATTTTTGTATACCCACGTTCGTCTCAAAGGCCCTAATTTGTGATGTATTGTCCTTATATTACCAGTTCTAAACCTGAGAGGATGGGACACCTATTCTCATGCTATGCTATTCCATTACTGTTTCTGTGAATTGTGTTAGCAGCCTTCGAAAACGACTGTCCTCCATTTATGACTTTTTCCAGTAATGAGATCAATGGTGCTGATGTATTCTTGCCGAAACGCCCTGAATTTTCTTCTGCAGTACGGCTTGGCGTGGGTCTGATTAACTGCAATAGTAGGCTACAGCATATTCTACAGTGGATACGAAATCAGAAGCTTTTAGAAAAGTCTATGTAAAGCACAATATTCATTTAATTTTCACATAAAAAGAAATTTTTTCGAGAATATCCTGAAACCTAAACTAATGCACGTGTTGTATGTCAATGGACAACTCACTACGTTGAACATATGTGGGAAGGCGGCCAACATATATTTCTTTCACTATGGTAGTTTTAAGATTTAACAGCTTCTTGTCAGAAACCACTGCATGGTGAGCCTTCTTAAAAACCGCTACTGAACTGATACATTCCGTCTGTCCGTGTGGCAGCGCAGGATTTGATGCAAAATTGTGAATACTGACTGAGTAGGCCCATGGGTGACATAATAGTCTTCCGGGTAGCTCGAAGTCTAGATTAGGACGGAAGGTAGTTGGTATAACTAATGAATGTGAAATCATGAAAATCACTATAACTCTTGCTATGGCGTATATTTTATCTATTTTGGATTTCGATGGGTGGTTTACAGCCGCCATACTAAAGATGTAATGACTCAGAAAAGTATACTGGTTCAAATGGCTGTAAGCACTATGGGACTTAACATCTGAGGTCATCAGTCCCCTAGACTTAGAACTACTAAAACCTAACTAACCTAAGGACGTCACACACATCCATGCCCGAGGCAGGATTCGAACCTGCGACCGTAGCGGTCGCGCGGTTCCAGACTGAAGCACGGAGAGCCGCTCGGCCACAGCGGCTGGCATGTATACTGGTTCCCTCAATATTTCATCGAGATAGTAGTATTGTCACACAATCACATTTGTGAAGACCGTGGCGATGCGTATACGGTACAATGACGAGGCTACGAAACACTCCACGGTTAGCCGTTAAAATTTGTCTTGTTAATGATGATATGTCTCAATTTCGTTTTTCGTTCGTGGGATAGGTTCTCAGGAATCTACATTTATGATCCTGTTATGCTCTATTTTTGCATGGACAGCTCTGCATCCTCACAGCACACTAAAGACGGTGCGCATAAACTTAAAACTGATCTCGAAAAGATGTAGCTAAGAAACTGATTTTTGGTTTGTTTATAGGTACATATCTGTAGTCCTGGTACATACTGAAATCACCGTGCATCAATACTGTAACACGCCGCTAAGAAAAAAAAATAAATAAAATGGTGCAGCCTATTGATACAGTTGAGTGGCGTGCGCTGACTGATTTTAGACATCTCAAGAGGAACAACACTGCAAAAATTCATGTTGAGCAGTGGCAGTGTGCGACAGCAGTGCATCATTATACACCTCAAGAAGGTCAAGTCTGATTACTTTCCCTCCGGGTTCTTCATCTGAGCTACCGCTTTACACCCAATGACCTCGTTGCAGATGATGTGATAAATGTGATAAACATCAAACATTCTTTAGAAGGAAATTAGAATTATATTAATACCTGGGTTGATATGTATCGACAGGAACAGGTGAAAACGTGTGCCCCGACCGGGACCCGAACTCAGGATCTCCTGCTTTCATGGCAGACGCGCTATCCATCTGAGCCACCGAGGGCACAGAGGATAGTGCGACTGCAGGGACTATCTCTCGCACGCCCCCCGCGAGACCCGCATTCTCACCTTGTATGTCCGCACACTACATTCGTAGTGTCCCTACCCAACACACTCATTACTCGTGGAAGACATTCTTACCAAGTCCCGTAGCAGTTCGGGGAATATGTTTGCATCCGCACAGAAGACATACAAGGTGAGAATGTGGGTCTCACGGGAGGCGTGCGCGAGATAGTCCCCGCAGTCGCGCTATCCTCTGTGTCCTCGGTGGCTGAGATGAATAGAGCGTCTGCCATGTAAGCAGGAGATCTCGGGTTCGAGTCCCGGTCGGGGCACACACTTTCACGTGCCCCGTTGATACATATCAACCCCGTCAGCAGCTGTAGGTATTAATGTAACTGTAATTTCGTTCTGGCCAGCTGCAGGTCATCAATGTGTCTGTTCTTTCCGAAAGAACAGCCACCATATCCATATAAGTATATCAAATATTCTTCGTTCACTCCTCATTTTCCCAGAACTTCTAGTCTGGAACATACGGCGGAGTCTCTGTAAGAATGAGAGAACCTGAAAGAAGACAACTAGTTGTAAACTGTCCAGTCACGATAATGAGACAACCGATCAAAAGTCTGAATAACCATCTTTTGTAGCGCGGAGCGTTGCGAGACTTGCGGGAGAGTTGGTGAGGTTCTTGGAAAGTACAGACACGGATCTACAGCCATGCGAACTCCAGTGTCGCGCCCAGCTGCGCTACGTTTCTCGGTCGAGAATCAATGGCGCGAACAGCCCGGTCGAAGGGCTCAATGGATTCTCGACTAGCCTTAAATCCAGTCAGTTTGGTGGCCTTGGGAAGTATGACAAACTCACCCTGATGCTATTTGAACCGTGCAAGTACACTGTGAGTTGTGTGACATGTTACATTGTCCTGCTGGTAGGGGACATCGTGCCTAGGGAAAGAAAAGAAAAAAAAAACTGCATGTAGGGATGCGCATGGTCCTCGAGGATATCCATACTTGTGTTGATCCATTACCGCCTCCAGCGTGACGAGATCACCCAGGGAATTCCACAAAAACATTTCCCGCATCATAACGCTCCCTCTCCCGGCCTGGTTCCATCTGACAATTATTGCAGTGTCTTTGCCTCCAGACATTTTACGCTATATACGCCAATGACCATCTGCCATTTGAATAGGTCTCCTGTCGCCTCCCATTGGATGTCCAGTTGTAAGGTGGCAGAATAAATGAGACCTTTATACATCGCAAGGAGAAGGTGAATATGACACCTAATGTAATTCGGCAGCTATAACCAAATTTGCCTGCCAGTATGTAATGCAAAAAGGGATGACAGGCAATCCATGGTAATTAACACACCATTCCTATATAATGCATATCTTTGAGTGGAAGGTGGAACAATCAGCATGAGTCATTTTAGTTTGAAATCCAGAGAGACAAGGGCAGAAGGAAGGCGCGCTGCAGGCGTTGCGATGGAAACCACTTAAAGGGGTGTCAGATGGAAAGTCAGTGACCTGACCAGGCGATTCCGGCGGGAGAAACGGGTGTAGCACCACATCTGCAGGGGGACAGATAAAAAGTTTTAGAAAGCTGCGTTTCGGAATTCCAAAGGGATATGAACAAAACCAGTGACACATTTCGATCACGTGTCCAGCGAGTGCGACACACGTGAAGGTCAATGTACTTTAGACGTCTAGAACGGGCAGAAAACGTCCAATTGGCGGAAACTGACTGTTGTTGTTGTGGTCTTCAGTCCTGAGAATGGTTTGATGCAGCTGTCTGTGCTACTCTATCCTGTGCAAGCTTCTTCATCTCCCAGTACCTACTGCAACCTACATCCTTCTGAATCTGCATAGTGTATTCATCTCTTGGTCTCCCTTTACGACTTTTACCCTCCACGCTGTCCTCCAATACTAAATTGGTGATCCCTTGATGCCTCAGAACATGTCCTACCAACTGATCCCTTCTTCTAGTCAAGTTGTCCTACAAACTCCTCTTCTCCCCAATTCTATTCAATACCTCCTCATTAGTTATGTGATCTACCCATCTAATTTTCAGCATTCTTCTGTAGCACCACATTTCGAAAGCTTCTATTCTCTTCTTGTCCAAACTATTTATCGTCCATGTTTCACTTCCATACATGGCTAAACTCCATACAAATATTTTCAGAAACGACTTCCTGACACTTAAACCTATACTCGATGTTAACCAATTTCTATCTGTCACAAAAGCTTTACTTGCCATTGCCAGTCTACATTTTATATCCTCTCTACTTCGACCATCAGCAGTTATTTTGCTTCCCCAAGTAGCAAAACTCCTTTACTACTTTAAGTGTCGCATTTTCTAATCTACTTCCCTCAGCATCACCCGACTTAATTCGACTACATTCCATTATCCCCGTTTTGCTTTTGTTGATGTTCATCTTATATCCTCCTTTAAAGACACTGTCCATTCCGTTCAACTGCTCTTCCAAGTCCTTTGCTGTCTCTGAGAGAATTACAATGTCATCGGCGAACCTCAAAGTTCTTATTTCTTTTCCATGGATTTTAATACCTACTCCGAATTTTTCTTTTGTTTCCTTTACTACTTGCTCAATATACAGATAGAATAACATCGGGGAGAGGCTACAACCCTGTCTCACTCCCTTTCCAACCACTGCTTCCTTTCCATGTCTCTCGACTCTTATTAGTGCGTTCTGGTTTCTGTACAAACTGTAAATAGCCTTTCGATCCCTGTGTTTTACCCCTGCGACCCTTAGAATTTGTAACAGAGTATTCCAGTCAACATTGTCAAAAGCTTGGAAACTGACTAGGAAGAAGAAAATTCTGAGGTTTCGACGCAGTTTAATAGAAGGGACATTGCGATTGGTAGAGAGAGTTTCCACAAAATAAGAGGAACGCTCCTATTGATCGAAAAAGGCCGTGACGTGAAAAACGAATGAACACAGGTGGGGGAGGCAGTTCGGCCATGAGTAAGACAAGAGAGAAATTTTCTGGGGGCTCTTTTCTGAACTGGCGTCAAGTGTAGAACGGAGCGCTTAATGCTCTGTTTGACGCAGAGAAGAAATTTGTGTGGACACTGCGTTCACAGCAGCTGAAATCCAGCTAGAAATTAGCTGTAGCAACGTTTAGCTCCAACTGTGGAGGAACGAACCAGCCAATTAGTTAACTGTTCCTGCGAGAACTGAGAGGGCACTATAATATGCGCGCTGCTCCACTCATGCGCATGTATATCACCATATACTAAGACTAGGGCTGAGTACATGTTTTCTCGCATAACGAGAAACACAGGGAAAGTTTCTGATGGAAACTTCAACAAAGGTTTAATTAGTTTTATAGGAATTTCAGCAGAAGAGTGTAGCCTAGCAGACGGCAGCTCGTCGCAGCTTAAGGTAAATACCGCGTGCAGAGGCGTAAACTTAATGGTTCACCAGCTCGCGTCGACTGTAAACTCGAGCGGCCTTTAGTAATCTTTCTCTCATTTTGTCACATAACTAACCATCCACCGTAGACTTGATTGTCATCCTAAATAGTATCGAACTTTGAACCGGAATCGGACGGTTTTCGTAGTTCTCAGCAACATTATAATGTATATGTAGGAACAATTTTGTAAACGAAGTTCTAATTAAATTTCAATATTGTTGTGTTTAGGATTGATATTCTTTCTGAGAGATAATATTTAATATTGTTGTATTTAGGATTATTTCACTTTTTGATGTTGGAGTGATGCGTTATACTGAGAACTGTTTTAATGTTGTCAAATTGAAAACTGTGTAAAAGCGTGTTTTTTTTGTGCTAAAAATTGTGACATTAAACATGTCATTTCAACTTACACAGTTGTTCTCAATCATAGAATAAGTAACCGCGTTACACAGTTGCAAATTCCGGCCTTCGTCGCCGATGAATGACAGCATGAGTACATGAACCAAGCACCTATTGTGGAGGTCCATCTGCAGCAACGTTCGCTGAGCAGTCGTTGAGGAGACACTGTCGTTAGCGTCTTGGTTCATCTGGGCGGTCAGTTGCTTAACAGCTGGACGTCTGTTCTCCTGTACACATCTCCGCAGCCGTCGTTCGCCCCTGCCATCCATGGCTCGTGGTGTACCACAGTTGGCCACCAAACAGTTTTTGATAGGCCATTTTGCCATGCACGGTATGCATTAACCACGGCAGCGCGTGAACAGTTTAGAGACTTAGCCGTTTCGGAAATGCTTCATCCTTTGACTCGAAAGCCAATGATCATGTCCTCTTGAACGTCAGATAAAGCGATCCACTTCCGCATTACAACGACTCCACTGTTTTCCGCGTCCCCCCGCCACGCTTTATATACACTGCACTCTGCACTGCTAGTAATGCCGCCTGCCGTCTGTGAGTGGTACTGCATGTTGACGTCGAACATCGGCGGTGTTCACTTTAATTTTACAGGACCATGTGCAGTGTATAAGAGTGACTTGAGCTGTCAGGCGTCTGTGTTGTTACAGTAATGACCACATTCTAATTGACAGTAGCCATGTCTGAGAAAGCCAAGGATTCGGCTTACGACATCGGATTTACATTCACATAACCGGCAGGACGTTGTGTGTTGAGTTCTGGGAGCTTCCTCTGCGTCAGTTCTATACGATGAGGAACGAGAGGAGAGTAATATTGGAGAAGAATGTTGTTTGTCATCAACACCTTTCAGCATTTATACGGAGACACTGGTAGCTAAAACTTAATAAAAAGCAAGAGATATAATAATAGAAGGAGAAAGCATAAAGACAGTTGATCAAATCGGAACCCATATGTGACAAGAACATTGGCGCACTGTTTGACCGTCCAGGTGGCGTGTCGGCGACTTCATTCTAGACATTCTCTTCTGTAAAGGCGCATCTAGAATAAAGCCCCTCTGCCGAAGCCTTCTGCATACCGTTTGCCTCGATACAACACGTGCAGTGGATGCTGCCAGATCAGATGCCTGTTGTGCTGTGCTAGGCGGTACCGTCGTGACCTTACAGACAAATAACGGTCCTCTCTTTCTGATGTCACACGTGGTGGGCCCAACTCTGGTCTTCGGGATACAATTTCGGTCTCTGTAAACTGTCGCCAAACCAGAGAAACAACAGAAAGGTTCACATTAAGCCACTGGGCCACTCAGCTTGCGACTGTCCAGCTTCCATTCTTCCTTTGGCCTACTACCCGCAGAGAGTCTGGTAGGCGTTTCCTCTGCGCCTCATCGCACCGTCTATGACTGAATACACGGCGACTGAGGATGCAGAACTACCCGGAAAATACTTCTCCCCTTTGATAGGTGACTTGGCGCCATTGTTGACTGGTTGCCATCTTCCGTGCAAAACACGATCGTACGGACATCTGTCGATAGTTTATATAATTGTATTGTGAATCAGACGCAGGACAGGGAAACAGTCGTTTGTTGCTTTAATTTTGTACACCAATGTATTACACGGCCCTGAAATATCGACAATCAAAAGAAAGTTGAGAAATACTTGGTTGGATAGTTTCGAAATGTGATTGTGAAGAAAAATGCTTAAAGTGAAACAGACTGCGAGAATAAGTAATGAAGAATAGGCTAGGAAATAAGGATAGCAGAAATGATAACAACGAGGAGAACATGCATACTACATGGCATTAGAAATGGAAGAAGTCAGCAGCAGATTAAGGAAGAGGCACAAACCAGAGAAAAGTGTCGCAAGACAGACATGAAGTCATTACCTTCCCCATCCTTTTCCAGCTGATGTGATTCAGCCAGTATACAGTATAAGGGTGTCCCCTGAGGAATGGTCAGTACTCAGGCATACACAGGAACGCTCGAAGCATGTGTAAACATAACAATGTATACAGAAAAAAAAATAACTATGTACATTAAATGCGTTCTGACTCGGAAAGCTTTAGGAATAGGGCATATGTTCATATGCAGCTTTTTGCTTCAAATGATCGTTCCTGTCATATCCCTTAATATTGACCATTCCTCCAGGGACAGTCAGAAGATACGTAGATGGACATATTTTTCCAACCATAGTTCCATACCAAGATCTCGAAGAATGTAAGAACATGTCATAAAATAAAAAATATATATTAGATACTAACAAAAGAGCAGATATACTGAATATTACTTTCAAACACCACGAGAAGAATGGTTCTCAAGAATACAGAATAAGTAACTAAAACTGCAATATACAAATATTAATCTGAAAATTTGTACTAAATATGCACACAAATATGGAAGTTTATGTACACTGAAAAAAATTACAGTGTCTATCACAGCTGCTCCACTTAACTGCTTAATCTCACTAATATATTTTACCTGTTTGTAATTTAAAATAATTAAAGACAAGATTATTTTGTTCAGCCACACATTTAGAACATTACATTAAAGTTTATTGTTCAATTTATTTTCTTCTATGAACAATTGTTGTGATTTGTACGTAGTTCATCAGTTAATGTGTCATATATTTTATCTTAGTTAAGCAATCTTACATCTCATTAACACTGAAATACTCCCTCTTGTTTTATTCCTAAATCTAGGATTAACATTTTTCATTTCTGGACATGGAGATATTCTGTAGAAGCACTTTTAGAACATGACACCAAACTTTATTGTTCAGCTTATTTTCTTCTATGGACAACTGCTGTCACTTGTATGCAGTTCATTAGTTAATGTATAACATTTTTATCTTAGTTAAATAATCTTACGTCGCATTTACACTGAAATAATCCCTCCTGTTTTATTCATAAATCTAACATTAACGTTTTTCATCTCTGGAAATGGAGATACTCTGTAGAAGCGTTAGTTTAAAATCTTTGATCCAACAAAAGTTGACTGCACCACATACTTATCCTTGTACCTGATGATGGTATAACAGCCGAAAATCTGTTTGTGAAATAAATAATAAATACTGTGGAATATTACACCAATGTCCATAAAACACTGAAGTGCATAAGACTGTTTCTACGCTACTACAGCCACGCATCATCACAGAGAAAAGAGCTTACAACAATAACGGACACAGATCGCTTTGCTATACTGAATATGTGGAGAATTTTATACAACACTAAGATTATTTGATGTTATGATTAATACGTATATAAATTGGTCATACGAAGATAGTCGGCAGCGAAGTAAGAGTTGGTCACTAATAAATCCTTAAATCCTTAAACTGTGCTATATTAGTAACTAAATTTTTTACAGCTATTGGCAAGTTTTGGAAACGTGCTGCTGCATAATGGGTGCCTTTCTGAACCAGCTTACGTGACTTTCAATCTTTATGTACATTATTCTTATTTCTGACATTAATTCCATGAACTGAGCTATTATTTTCATTATGAAATAAATGTACTGGGAACCAATGGTCAGTGATCCCAGTACCTTGAACTGACCCCAGCACGACGTTCTAGCATCCATGCATAAGTTAATTTGTATTACATACTTTGGACTCAGAATACTTTGTCTGGACTAGTTACTGAAAAGATAATCGTGTGAGATATTACAGAATGGAAGAAAGTCGATTATATCAGCTTTTTTATATTTGTATCACTTGTACTTAAGTATATTTGTATCACTTGTATTTACGCTCAGTAACTGCTTAGGGGCCAGTGTGTGCAGGCAAGAGATCTACTACGCAGGATGTAGGAACACCTTGCGGAAGGCGTGCAGCAGTGCGCTAATAAGGCTTACCAGAACATTTAGGATCTCTCCAGAAGGGTCACTGCTTGCGATTTTAAGCGTATTCCAATAGATTTACTGCCAGTGGTTTTGCTACCTCATACTGACTCAAGAGGTATGGGCCAGACGTAGACCATCAGTTTGTAAGAAAGACCAGCTAAGTTGCTAGCAGGTGGATACCTGCAAAAAGTGACTGCGACTTGTCAGACGAGAGTCAACAGATTTATGAATTTTTCCACACAACCAGGAAAGGTTATAGCTACACCATTTCTCACACAGTCGAGGCATGTAAAAAACAAATACAGTACATAGTAATCACCGTTACAAGCAAATGAAAGAAAGAATTATAAAGCTACACTACTCCTGACGAAAACCTTACAACTTCAACAGTACACGTTGTCGCAAGCAGAAGATTTTCTGTGCAAAATGCAAAGCATAGTTAACAATCCAGTAGGTGTTCCATGGTCTGTGATTATCCGCAGTCACAGCTTGTATTTACATGCAAATACCAGCCCTGCTGGTTACTCGAGGATCTTCCAACTCCTGGACAAAGACTACTGAGAGACCCACGCGCTATCCAGTTCCGTTCATAACCAGGTGGGAGGGTTTCACAAGGGAGAGGCCAGATAGAGTTATTCTCAAGTTTAGTTATCCACTATAGTTTTCTTGCTGTAGTTGCTATTGTTAGCAAGACTGAAGTGGTCTTGAGGAAACTCTTCTGGATCTACACCTTGGGGCTGCTGGGACGTGTCCATGTAATGGGTGCTTTTTCTGATGATTTGTTCTCTCCGTGTTAGCAACTACTTCACGACGAATATCTGGTGCCGCCATACCGGCGAGTTTCGTTTAGCACCTTATCCACCATGTTTGCGAGCTGGATATTGTGCAGCACGGTAACATTTTGCTAGTGCTGTCCGTCTCATTGTTTATAGTCGAGAGACCCACGTGCTATCAGTGATTTTTCGAAGGATATTTTTTTCTGGTTTCTGCCTTGATTCTCATGATCTTGCAATGTAATGTCTTCCAGAGAGGTTCCCAGACATTTTTGATGGGTTGCATTTATTAACTGTATCCTTTGCCATGTGATGTCAACTTTACGACGTGCCTGATTGTGCTTAAGATGAAGCGCAAACAGTTGTCTTTTAGCTGGGTTTGCACGATGTTGACTGTTAGAGTAATAGGCATTCAGCTCCCGAAATGCGTCTGTCGGGTGGGCTTTAACATCTTCAAAAGACTTCCCTTGAGTGGCTAGTGCCAGACCATCGGCATAAAGGAAACTCCTTGTGTTTGGCGGAAGTGACTTCCCATTCGTACAGATGTTAAAAGTCACTGATTAAAGAACACTTCCTTGCGATAAACTATTTAACTGACATCTCCATGACTGTACTGACCCTGTAAGTTCACCGTAAAATGTCCTATTTTGGAGTAAACTTCGACTAAGTCTGATGAAGCTTCGCTTTAGCTCTGTGTCTCACCTGTTGACTGAGCACGACCCTTATGCACAGTACTTGTCTACAATATGACGCCGATAGTAAGGTTTATGCAAGTGCTTAATGGTCCGTATCCTAGGAAACATTGTATTTCCGTGAACACTGTATAACCAGAATAGACAAGAGATCATATAGGAAAACGGATTAAACGCAATTGTTGCAGAACAAGAGTTGTGGAAGACTCCGGACAGCATAAGAGATATTTCTTTTCAATCGAAAGCGAACACTGCTATAAGCGTCAGGGAAATCCGGAAACAGTCTTAGCGCACGCAGCACACACCGTGTAACTGTCTGTGTAAGCATGAACGATGCGAGTGGCGAAGGAATCAGTTCAGTACATTCAACGAATCACATTTACCTGTGTCACATACAACGTCATGACTGTCTCCTAAGCGAACTGTTGATCTGAACAGTCACACGCATATCTGAACATTTATCAAAGTATTGATCAGTGGCTAAGCAGTAGTGTTTTTAATGTAGTAGTGCTTGTAATGTATTAGAGCGGTTTCGTTTACACTGCCAGACAAAAAAGTACAGCACCCATAAGGGAAAGAGGAAACGAAATGAAATTTCACAGGTTGAGAGGGTGTGCGATGTGTGACTCGCACATACAAAGATCTTGGTATTACGAGCCGACTTATCAGTAAGAGGCTGCACACACTCTGACCTGGGTGCATGCACTATTTCGGTTGTATTCTCTCTCGAAGCATGACGGCCCACAACTGTTTTAATTGCGACCTGGATACCAGCCCTGAGATGAAGTTAACGCACGAGCTGGTCCCACACTTGTTCTATCGGGGACGGGTCTGTGAATCTGGTGGGTCACCAGAGTACCTCAGCATTACGTAAAATCTTCATAGAGATGCATGCCATGATTTGACAAGATTTGTAGGATGAAGAATGGCTCCATGATACTGTCACATGGCAGATTAGACTTGAGGGTGAAGGATTTCTGTGATTCACCGTCTTCTGTCAGAGTACCCTCAATCAGTACCAGCTGTGACCTGAAGTAATGCCGAATTGCTCCCCACGCCATGGCGACAGGAGTAACATCGCTGTGCCTCTCCAAAACATTGGAGGAATGGGGCGGCCATTCTCGCCGACGATGGTCATCCGAGATTAAAAAAGCACAGAACTACCATTCGTTGCTGTACACAATGCGACGCCACTGACCAGCAGGCCATGCTTCCAGGTCTCGGTATCACTCCAAACAGAGCCATATGTGTAGCGATATTAACAGCAGCCTATGCATGGAACGGTAAGTCTCCAGTGCGGCTGCTGCTAGTCTCCGACCAGTGGGGCAGGATGACACACAACGTCACAGGGAGTTCATCACTGATTCTCGGACGGAGGTGCGTATGTGAAAGCTGTGGTCGGTGCACAGTACGGCGACTCTCCTTCTGAATACCCCGCAGGGGCATTGCAAGCTCGACCAACTGACAAATCTGAGACCAACAATGAGGCCCCTTTCAAACTATGTAATGTCCTGATAACGCTGTCTCACACGTGTACGTGACATATTCTTGTTCTCCACAGTGATCACTCAATATCCGACGCTGTTCACGCCTCTAATGAACCCTTTCCAGCCTGCTAACAACACTAAACACGAACAACAGTAACGCTGCCTGGTGACCGTTCTGTCATAGATGATTTCAGCGGTATTCATTTACATACCCGCCCATGGAGTGGAAGTGTGCGAAGTTACCTTGACATTCAGCCGTGTCTTCCGGGTGCTCCACTTCTTTGTCAGGCAGTTTGTAAGCGGCTTAGAGTATGCTGTATTTAGAATCGGCCTGCCGTGGTGGCCGAGCGTTTCTAGGCGCTACTGTCTGGACCGCGCGACCGCTACGGTCGCATGTTCGAATCCTGCCTGTGGCATGGATGTGTGTGACGTTCTTAGGTTAGTTAGCTTTAGGGAAGTTCTAAGTTCTAGGGGACTGATGACCTCAGAAGTTAAGTCCCATAGTGCTCAGAGCCAGCCATTTAGAATCGTAGCTCGGCAAAAGTCGAGTCACGCGTGCCATTGTTCAATTGGCCCATGCTCCCAATCCACCAAATAACACAGTGCTATTAAATTGCGAGTTTAAAGGCACTAGGCTTGACATCCTTGAGGAGTTCCAAATCTTTTAACACCTGTTGCTTGATAAAGAAAACCTACTTAATGACAAGCTACAATTGAGAAATAAGAACTGTTTTGAAGGTTTTCAACCTTTGCTACACCGGCCCTGCAGTTACAGTCCCTTTGTAGTCGCCGACGCCTGTCTACACTTTCTTTAGTCGAATAGTAATGTATTCAAAATTGAAGAATAATTTTGCGAGTAATAGCTAGTCTTCCTTACGGGCTCCGAATCCGTTTATGGGTTTCTCGTTCTCCTCAGAAGTAAGTTCTGTTACAGATTACGCCATTGACAGTTTTAATCGTGCGCATGACCATAAGCGATGCTCGGTACATACACTCCTGGAAATGGAAAAAAGAACACATTGACACCGGTGTGTCAGATCCACCATACTTGCTCCGGACACTGCGAGAGGGCTGTACAAGCAATGATCACACGCACGGCACAGCGGACACACCAGGAACCGCGGTGTTGGCCGTCGAATGGCGCTAGCTGCGCAGCATTTGTGCACCGCCGCCGTCAGTGTCAGCCAGTTTGCCGTGGCATACGGAGCTCCATCGCAGTCTTTAACACTGGTAGCATGCCGCGACAGCGTGGACGTGAACCGTATGTGCAGTTGATGGACTTTGAGCGAGGGCGTATAGTGGGCATGCGGGAGGCCGGGTGGACGTACCGCCGAATTGCTCAACACGTGGGGCGTGAGGTCTCCACAGTACATCGATGTTGTCGCCAGTGGTCGGCGGAAGGTGCACGTGCCCGTCGACCTGGGACCGGACCGCAGCGACGCACGGATGCACGCCAAGACCGTAGGATCCTACGCAGTGCCGTAGGGGACCGCACCGCCACTTCCCAGCAAATTAGGGACACTGTTGCTCCTGGGGTATCGGCGAGGACCATTCGCAACCGTCTCCATGAAGCTGGGCTACGGTCCCGCACACCGTTAGGCCGTCTTCCGCTCACGCCCCAACATCGTGCAGCCCGCCTCCAGTGGTGTCGCGACAGGCGTGAATGGAGGGACGAATGGAGACGTGTCGTCTTCAGCGATGAGAGTCGCTTCTGCCTTGGTGCCAATGATGGTCGTATGCGTGTTTGGCGCCGTGCAGGTGAGCGCCACAATCAGGACTGCATACGACCGAGGCACACAGGGCCAACACCCGGCATCATGGTGTGGGGAGCGATCTCCTACACTGGCCGTACACCACTGGTGATCGTCGAGGGGACACTGAATAGTGCACGGTACATCCAAACCGTCATCGAACCCATCGTTCTACCATTCCTAGACCGGCAAGGGAACTTGTTGTTCCAACAGGACAATGCACGTCCGCATGTATCTCGTGCCACCCAACGTGCTCTAGAAGGTGTAAGTCACCTACCCTGGCCAGCAAGATCTCCGGATCTGTCCCCCATTGAGCATGTTTGGGACTGGATGAAGCGTCGTCTCACGTGGTCTGCACGTCCAGCACGAACGCTGGTCCAACTGAGGCGCCAGGTGGAAATGGCATGGCAAGCCGTTCCACAGGACTACATCCAGCATCTCTACGATCGTCTCCATGGGAGAATAGCAGCCTGCATTGCTGCGAAAGGTGGATATACACTGTACTAGTGGCGACATTGTGCATGCTCTGTTGCCTGTGTCTATGTGCCTGTGGTTCTGTCAGTGTGATCATGTGATGTGTCTGACCCCATGAATGTGTCAATAAAGTTTCCCCTTCCTGGGACAATGAATTCACGGTGTTCTTATTTCAATTTCCAGGAGTGTAGTTGCCCGCTGCGATTAGTTCCGGCGCAGCTCTCGCGGCCTTCCGACCTCGTCCGCGCAGTGGGGCCTGCTGTTTTTCTCAAGCTAGGTAACTGGGTACTACGGTGCTATAATTTTATACTTGTCATGGCCAAACTTTGGCATGCAATAGTTTGGTGTCAATAGTTTCTCAAGAAGGCCGAATTGTTTTGGCTGAAACCTAGGTAAAGATTGGTTTTTATTTGCAACTGAGGCTGATGTGTTATATGTTTAATTATCACAGTTGCTGACGGGGCTGCACGATGTTAAAAATTCTTGATTAAAAATTAATCATGTTATGTACTGTAAATTTTTGAAAGACGTTGTGTAGACTGCAACCTGTTTTAGATAATAAAGCAACATACTTAATAAATACAGCAATAAAAAACTAATTATGATTTAGGTCTGAAGGAATCTGCGATTCATCAGATCTGTGGTATGCTCCTCCAAACTGCGTTTATTATGAAGTTTTAATTCCAGCATCTAATATTGTCGACCACTTATATCTCCAGCTCATTGTATTTTTGCCTGTGCTGAGACCGTTATTGTTGCAGAAAAGGAAAGAGTGGAGTACGGCGGTGAAGACCAGTTGATGCTCCAAGCACTGCACATTTGTTTATTCGAGTTAAGTGTTACAGTTGAATCATTTTCTCCATGGCAGCAGTAAGGAAGGCGGCGAACACAGCAAGCAGAATGCACTGACTTGTGCACCTTAATAGAATCTGGAGGCCACTGTCTCCACTGAAGAGCTCATGTGACATAGCGATGTTGTGTACGGTAGCTTGTACAGTGCCATCGACCACCAAATAGTAGACTGTTTGTTACTAGCGCACTCTCATGAACATCGAAGAGGTGTGCCTGAGAAAACTCCGGCAGCTCTGCACCTAATATAACTGGTAGTGCAAAATTACGCCACGACTTTTCAACAAAAGTAGGCTGTGGGCGCCTGTTGTCTGCTCCCATATGTGGCTCGGAGACAGCAGCCTTTAGCGAACCTCACGGATACAGTGACAGATTATATGTGCACCAAACACCATCAGTTCGGCTCTCAGCAACACAGAGGTAGAAGTCCCGATGACTTGACATCAGTGGATGAGCTGTTAGGAGATTACAGTGAAGCCGGCCGCGGTGGTCTCGCGGTTCTAGGCGCGCAGTCCGGAACCGTGCGACTGCTACGGTCGCAGGTTCGAATCCTGCCTCGGGCATGGATGTGTGTGATGTCCTTAGGTTAGTTAGGTTTAAGTAGTTCTAAGTTCTAGGGGACTGATGACCACAGCCGTTGAGTCCCATAGTGCTCAGAGCCATTTTGATTACAGTGAGCAGGTTCGGCAGACCAGGGAGTCAGCAGTCTCGAAGGCGAAAGTCGTCTGGTGACTGATAGGCAGCACATCACAGCGTCGGCACCATAGCTGGCGCACTGCAACTGAATAGCATATGGGCTCGGAAGCCTGAGTATTTATTACTATCTGCCTCAGGCAATACCGTTATATCGGGGCGAGGATGACCGCATTTGTCCTCGTTTTCTGGACTCCTGGATGTTCTTTGCCGCGACAGGCTGATAGATGTTCTTAAGGAACATCTACTTGTTCTTTTGCTGGATTAACGATTCATACTTCTCGCTCTAACGAGATGAACCAGTAGCTTCTGCGGTGTGCCATATTATTTGCAGTATCCGCTCTGTACCTTTTTTGTCAATCCGATTGCTATATGGCAATACCATACTTCAAGCCCATATGTTTTACAGCTTTGAGAAAATTAAATAAAGCAACGTGTTAACTAAGACAACATGTGTACTTTATGGACAGGCAGCAGAAATTTCTAACCAACATGATGATTTTGATAGAAATGGAGGACAAACAAAATAAAACATGGGTGCCGACTTTGCAGAAAGCGAGGTATTAAAATGTTTGTTTACTTCTAACTGGAACTGATGTACCTGTCAGAAACGTTCATGTACATTTGGCGTTACATAATGTCTTGTGGTGTCCTCTACACTGCTATTTCTCTCCCTGTAAATTCGGGATCCGGTGAACGCCTTACGCTGCTGCCATTGTCTCGTCTCTGAAGTATCTGGGAGGTATGAACGAACCGTTAGTGAATAGTTTCGTCCATTAAGCGCAGCCGCCTAGCCCAGAGGCCTCTGTGGAACATAGGCTGTGAATATGTTCTTTGTACTACAACGTTGTGTAGCACTCTGTCGGGACATTTGGTCCTTCAGTGTAGGTAGATACTATCATTTCGTAAATCATCAGCCAGAAAAAATTATTACATCATTTTACCGGTTTCCAGTTCACTTAAAATTTGTTATTGCAGCAGTGCGTATGGAGTACAAGAGATGGTTACACTTTCAGATCAATAGGACAAACGGTTCGGAGGTGTGAGGTATCGACCCATGCTGAAACTGCCATTTCAGTACGTGGTGTAAACTCAACGTCTGACAATGCAGGCGCTTACTCTGGCCTCCAACCGATCGTACAGATGACGGATACTCTCCTGGGATACGTTACGCCACCCCTGCTCGATCTGTTCAGTTAGTTCTGTAAGACTTGTTGGCAACTAATCGCACAAGTCACTTCTCACCCCATCATATCCCACAAGTGCTCGATTGGAGACGAAGTCCTGAAATCGTACTGGCCAGGGAAGTTATCGTACTTCTTGCAGAGCACGTTGAGTTTTACGGGCGACGTTTGGGCGAGCATTATCCTGTTGGAACAACATCTCAACTTCCTGTTTTAAGCAGCGCGAGATGGCCGTGCGGTCTTAGGCGTCTTGTCACGGTTTGCGCGATTCCCCACGTCGGCAGTTCTATTTTCTGCAAGAACTCACCTCTCGATTACGTCCCATAAATGTTCGATGGGATTCACGTCATGCGATCTGGGTGGCCAAATAATTCGTTGGAATTGTCCAGAATGTTCTCGAAACCAATCGCGAATAACTGTGGCCCTGTGGCATGACATCATTTTTTGGGACCATGAATTCAATGAACGGCGGCAAAATAGCCATTACCAGTCAATGATCGGTTCATTTGGACCAGAAGATAGAGGCATTCCCCCGGGTTCGATTCCCGGCGGGGTCAGGGATTTTCTCTGCTTCGTGACGGCTGGGTGTTGTGTGCTGTCCTTAGGTTAGTTAGGCTCAAATGGCTCTGAGCACTATGGGACTCAACTGCTGAGGTCATTAGTCCCCTAGAACTTAGAACTAGTTAAACCTAACTAACCTAAGGACATCACAAACATCCATGCCCGAGGCAGGATTCGAACCTGCGACCGTAGGGTTAGTTAGGTTTACATAGTTCTAAGTCTAGGGGACTGATGACCATAGATGTTAAGTCCCATAGTGCTCAGAGCCATTGATAGAGGCATTCAATGTAAACACAGCCCACACCATTATGGAGCCACCACCAGCTTGCACAGTGCCTTGTTGACAACTTGGGTCCCTGGCTTCGTGAGGTCTGCGCCACACTCGAACCCTACCATCAGATTTGACCAACTGACACTGGGACTCATCTGACCAGGCCGCGATTTTACAGTCGTCTAGGATCCAAGCGATATGGTCACGAGTCCAGGAGAGCCGCAGCAGACGATGCTGTGCTGTTAGCGAAGGCACTAGCGTCGCTGATTTGCTGCCACAGCCCAGTGATGCCATTTTCCGCACCACTGTCCTAACGGGTTATTTAACGAAGGGTTGCGTGTCTGTTAGCACTGACATCTCTACGCAAATACCGCTGCTCTCGGTCGTTATGTGAAAGCCGTCGGCCACTGCATTGTCTGTGGTGAGAAGTTACGCCTGAAATCGGATAGTCTCGTTACAGGCTCGACACTGTGGATCTCGGAATATTGAACCCATGTGTTTGGCTCCAACTACCATTCCGCGTTTAGAGTCTGTTAATTCTCGTCACGCGGCCATAATCATATCGGAAACCTCTCCGCATGAATCACATCGCGCGAAGTGGCCGCGTGTTTTGAGGCACCATGCCACGAAATGCGCGGCCCCTCCCGCCGGAGGTTCGTGTCCTCCCTCGGGCATGGGTGTGTTGTCCTTAGCGTAAGTTAATGTCAGATAAGCAGTGCGTAAGCCTAGGGACCGATGACTTCAGCTGTTTGGTCCAATAGTCCTCAACACAAATTTCCAATTCTGCTGTTTTAAGAACGGCAAAAGGACGGGTACAATAACATTCTGCTTATACCTAGCACTGACCATAAGGCCTAGATTGGGGCAGTGTATTTTCGACGAACGCACTCTACGAGACAGCGCCCACCAGAACTACGTAGTACCCGCAAACGACTATCACTTCCGTGCAGCAGAAACTCCTTTCATCGCTGAAGACCACGGCGCACCATTCTGTTTTCCAAATGATCCTCTAAATGGTTCAAATGGCTCTGAGCACTATGGGACTCAACATCTGAGGTCATTGTCGTTGTTTTGTCTTCAGTGCTCAGACTGGTTTGATGCTGCTCTCCATGCTACTCTATCCTGTGCAAGCTTCTTCATCTCCCAGTACCTACTGCAACCTACATCCTTCTGAATATGCTTAGTGTATTCATCTCTTGGTCTCCCTCTACGATTTTTACCCTCCACGCTTCCCTCCAATGCTAAATTTGTGATCCCTTGATGCCTCAGAATATGTCCTACCAACCGGTCCCTTCTTCTTGTCAAGTTGTGCCTCAAACTTCTCTTCTCCCTAATTCTATTCAATGCCTCCTCATTAGTTATGTAATCTACCCATCTAATCTTCAGCATTATTCTGTAGCACCACATTTCGAAAGCTTCTATTCTCTTCTTGTCCAAATTGTTTATCGTCCACGTTTCACTTCCGTACATGGCTACACTCCATAGAAATACTTTCAAAAACGACTTCCTGACACTTAAATCTATACTCGATGTTAACAAGTTTCTCTTCTTCAGAAACGATTTCCTTGCCATTGCCAGTCTACATTTTATATCCTCTCTACTTCGAACATCGTCAGTTATTTTGCTCTCCAAATAGCAAAACTCCTTTACTACTTTAACTGTCTCATCTCCTAATCTAATTCCCTCAACATCACCCGACTTAATTCGACTACATTCCATTATCCTCGTTTTGCTTTTGTTGATTTCATCTTATACCCTCCTTTGAAGACACTGTCCATTCCGTTCAACTGCTCTTCCAAGTCCTTTGCTGTCTCTGACAGAATTACAATGTCATCGGCTAACCTCAAATTTTTTATTTCTTCTCCATGGATTTTAATACCTACTCCGAACTTTTCTTTCGTTTCCTTCACTGCTTGCTCAATGTACAGATTGAATAACATCAGGGAGAGACTACAACCCTGTCTCACTCCCTTCCCAACCACTGCTTCCCTTTCATGCGCCTCGACTCTTATAACTGCCATCTGGTTTCTGTACAAATTGTAAATGGCCTTTCACTCCCTGTATTTTACCCCTGCCACCTTTAGAATGTGAAAGAGAGGTCATCAGTCCCCTAGAACTTAGAACTACTTAAACCTAACTAACCTAAGGACATCACACACATCCATGCCCGAGGCAGGATTCGAACCTGCGACCGTAGCGGTCGCGCGGTTCCAGACTGAAGCGCCTGGAACCGCTCGTCCACACCGGCCGGCAGTGGTCCTCTGACGGCACCAGACGAGCTGCGCACGTCGTTACTGTCATATGAGTGGAACACGGGTTCCCGTACTCCCACTGCTAATAACCGATTCGCAACAGTTCGTGTTGACACGTCTGGGTTGACAAGCCCTCTTATCTGTGTTTTATTAGCTGAACGATCTACCTCTGCTGCCCCTACAATACGGCGATCCTGGCGGGCGTCTATGTTGCGTGGTTGTTCAGGAGCTCGTCTAAGAGTTTGAGAATTTTCACGTGACCACTGATACCAGCATCTGCATAACTGACGCAGCACGTCCAATTTGTGTGACAGTTCTCCGAAAGGACCATTCCGCCTCTTGGGAGGCCACAATTTGCTCCTTTCAAACTCATAAAATTGGCTCGCTTGATTTTTCGCTCATTTAATGTCATGCTTCATGAAGAAGGAAGGACACTGGAATTTTATGTATCGTACCCGGCTAAGATTACCAGAGGCGGAGCTTTACTAAGCCTACTGGAAGTGAAGAAAGCGACCATGACCCTCTAAGCAATCGTCCCAGGTTTTGCATGGAGTGGCCTGGGTGACCGCATAAGATCTATATGTGGATGGCCGACCCGAGACTTTAACATGGGTCTCTCGAACGCGAGTTGAGGACGTTAGCCACTACACCACTTCGGGAAAGTCCCCATGGAGAAACTGCCGACTCACTACTCATTGAGATACATAAACGATCTGGTTGATGGTATTGACAGCGGCATTAGACTCTTGTAATCTACAGGAAGGTAGTATCACACGAAAGTTGTAAACAAATCAATGAGGATTTGCAGAAAACAAATGCGTGGTGTAATAACTGGCAGTTGGTTGGTTGGTTGGTTTGGGGAAGGAGACCAGACTGCGTGGTCATCGGTCTCATCGGATTAGGGAAGGATGGGGAAGGAAGTCGGCCGTGCCCTTTCAGAGGAACCATCCCGGCATTTGCCTGGACTGATTTAGGGAAATCACGGAAAACCTAAATCAGGATGGCCGGACGCGGGATTGAACCGTCGTCCTCCCGAATGCGAGTCCAGTGTCTAACCACTGCGCCACCTCGCTCGGTAACTGGCAGTTATCTCTTAATATTAGTAAGTGTAACCTACTGCGTATATCAAGGCGAAAATCGCCATTAATGTACGAGTACAAAATAAATGCCGACCTGTGTGGCCATGCGGTTCTAGGCGCTTCGATCCGAAACCGCGCGACCGCTACGGTCGCAGGTTCGAATCCTGCCTCGGGCATGGGTGTGTGTGATGTCCTTAGGTTAGTTAGGTTTAAGTAGTTCTAAGTTCTAGGGGACTGATGACCTCAGATGTTAAGTACCATAATGCTCAGAGCCATTTTACAAAATAAATGCCCAGTCTCTGGAAGCGGTAACATCCGTCAAGTATCTGGGGGTGACTATTCTAAATGATCTCAAATGGAATGATCAGATTACACAAGTAACGGATAAGGCAAACTCTAGATTGAGGTTTATTGGCAGAATCCTGAAGCGATGCAGTCCTTCAAACAAGGAAATAGCTTACAATTTTTCAGTTCGTCCACTCTTAGAGTATTGTTCGTCTGTATGGGACCGTTACCAGTTGGGTCTGATTCAAGAGATTGAGAAGGTCCAAAGGAGAGAGGTACGATTCGTACATTTAGCCATCGCGACAGCGTTACAAATCTCACAGAAAGTCTGAAGTGGGACACACTTGCAGATAGACGGCGCGCTAAACGGAAGGGGCTGATCACTAAATTGCGAAATCCGATCTTCACCGAGGATGCAGAGCATATATTATTTCTCGCAACTTTCAAATCGCGCAATGATCACCATTCAAAGATAAGGGAAATTAGAGCTCGTACTGAGGCGTTCAGACAGTCGTTTTTCCCTCGCGCGATCCACGAGTGGAACAGAGGTGGGGAAATATGACTTCGGCGCGAATTGTGCCCTCCGCCACACACAGCTTGGTGGCTAGCGGGATATATATGTAGATGTAGAGATACCTGATGGCCTTTTTCGATGAACTATCTACGTGAACAAGTCTTTTTAACTTTACTTTTTTCCAAAAATAGGTGTAGGAGCAGACTGAATGAAGACAGTGATTTCAGGGTAAAATTAACCGATTTTAATCCATATATTGGTTCTGTCGTGGGTGACAAACAATGTCGGAAATCCCATTGATTTTTTTCTTAACACTGACCAGTTGAGATTTTCATCTATTTGTGACAGCTAAGTGAATATAATAAAAATCCATTCTCAGTAAAAAAATATTTTTTAATGCTTCTTGCACAGTGTGTTTCACTAATTAAGCCAACTGCCAACCGCACGCGGGAGTCCTGTACTAGTGGATCAGACGCGTGGAGTACAGCGCCGGTCGCAAACTGTACATGCTTCAGGTTATGGGTCCCTTCTACTTTAGAGTATCGTGGGCTGCGACATGATTTTTATAATGGAGTTTAATTCTAGGAATCTGGGGAAAATGAAATGTACTCCATTATCATACAGTAACTGTCTTCTCCTGATAGTGCAACTAATGTTACAAACTCGGTCGTGCTTTTTGAACAAAGTAACCATACAGCTGCAGCGATGTTTTTTACTCAACATGATCCGTGACCAATTTTTGGATTTTCCACTGTCGGCTATTTTGTATTACTCCAGTCTTCTAGCATGAAGTCATCGTCTTCTCTTGGGATTCCCAGTACATCAAAGAGAGATCTTCTGCCACTTCGTTTATAGACATTCAGGCTTATTTGATCACACTTGAATCGTCTAACTACTGTAGGGTCTGTATGATAGTACCAAAGGGCATGCGTGTAAACCGAGAGGCCGCGGGAACGAATCCCGATAGGAACACGTAAATTTTCAGTGGACCTTAACTTTCACCTCTCAACGATATGAGTAGTCGCCGGGAAAGACATGTAGTTAGGGTACCACATTAAACTGTTGGTCTGCTTTCCTCAGTTGGGTAACTAGGGCAGATTAGGGACACGCAAGTCGCCTAAGTGACGTCTAATTGAAAAGCTTTGCACCTGGCCATTGAGTCAAACGAAATTATTGTTGTTGTTGTTGTGGTCTTCAGTCCGAAGACTGGGCAGATGTAGCTCTCCTTGCTACACTATCTCATGCAACCCTCATTGTCCCCGAATAACTGCAACCTACATCCATCTGAAACTGCTTACTGTATTCTTCTCGTGGTCTGCCTCTACTATTTTTCCCCCTCCCCCCCCCCGCCCCTCATTTCCTTCCAGTACTAAATTGGTGATCTCTTGATACTTCAGGATATTTTTTATCAACCTATTCCTTCTTCTGGTCAGGTTGTCCCACAAATTTCTTTTCTCCTCAATTCTGCTCAGTGCCTCTGCATTACTTACGTGATAAACCCATTTAAGTTTCAGCATTCTTCTGTAGCACCATGTTTTAAAAGCATCTATTCTTTTCTTGTCTAAACTGTTTATCGTCAATGTTGCACTTCCATGCACGGCTACACTACATAAAATACGTTCAGAAAATAGTTCCTAAACACTTAACTCTATATTCGATGTTAACAAATATCTCTTCTTCAGAAACGCTTTTCTTGCCGTTCCCGGTCTACATTTTATACCCTTTTTATTTCAGCCATCATTAGTTCTTTTATTTCCGAAATAACAGAAGTCATCTGCTCCTTTAAAACCCTCGTTTTCTAATCTAATTCCCTTAGCATTATCTACTTTAATTCGACTGCATTCAATTATCCTTGTTCTGCTTCTGTTGATGTTCATCTTATTATCCTCCGTCCGCCTGCTTAGCCGAGTAAAAAAGATAAAAACATTTAAAAAAAGAAAAGTGATTACGTGTTTGCCAACTCTGCAGTGGCCCCGGATTCGATTCCCGGCCTGGTTGGAGATTTTCTCCACTAGGGGACTCGGTGTTGTGTTGCCCTCAGCAATGTGGCATCATCTGAAATAAGACTTTCAGCCTGGGGCCGAACTGCCCTGAATGGGGCCTCCCGGCCAAAAATGGCATACATTTCATTATTTTAATATCTCTCTTTAAGACGTTGTCCATTTTGTTTAACTGCTCTTCCAAGTCCTTTGCTGTCCTTGACAGAGTTACAATGTCTTGGGCAAACGACCAAGTTTTTATTTCTTCTCCCTGGACTTTAATTCCTACTCCAAATATTTCTTTGGCTGCCTTTACTACTTGTTCAGAGTACCGATTGAATAACATTGGAGATAGGCTACAACGCTATTCGCTCCCTTCTCAACCACTGCTTCCTTTTCATATCCTCGACTAAGTTATAACCGCTGCCTGCTTTCTGTGCAAGTTGTAAAAAGCCTTTCAGTCCCTGTATTCTACCCCTGTTACCTTCAGAGTTTGAAAGAAAGTATTCCAGACAACGTTATCAAAAGCTTTCTCCAAAGCCTAGTTTACACGACGACACTAGGTTGC
This sequence comes from Schistocerca nitens, assembly GCF_023898315.1. Lineage (NCBI taxonomy): Eukaryota > Metazoa > Arthropoda > Insecta > Orthoptera > Acrididae > Schistocerca > Schistocerca nitens. The sequence goes on from NC_064614.1 coordinate 1,127,449,897, forward strand.
AGGCAACTGCGCTACGGGCCTCTGCGCATGCGCGCCGCGTTTGGTGAAACTAAACACTTTCGGCGGGTTCCAACTTTGGCGACACTAGTTGCATGAGGTTTTGAGGTTATGTGTGTTCGTAGAGTGCAGACAATTTGAAATATGAAGTGGGGGACGGAGAATAATGTTCGCTTTTAGGATATCAATGCTTTGCATGGGTGTTTGTGGCATTTCAGTGATGCTGATTACAAAAATTAGCAACACATTGCTGCCGCTGAGACCGTCATTTGCGATCGGAACATAGATGGTTTGACAGTATCTGAGCTGCAGGGCAAAATTTATTGAGTTAGGAGCACATATACAGCTGAATTAAGAAAAATACAAGCAAGTGTAATTCTAGCTGTGGCAATGCTCTCGTCTACAAGACTAAAATCCCATCGTTCGAGTTGGCCAACTCTTTGTTAAGGAATATTGTTGACAGGAAGGAAGCCTATACAAATTCAAGAAGCTGCATTCTTTATTCAATATTCATCTATTTAAAGCGTTGCTGCAGTGCTCCCCATTCATGTATGTTAGAATTTGAAATATTGCCACTGTACAGATCTATCTTCAAGAGAATAATTTGCAAACCATTATCTTCTTATTGCGGCCTGCTTCGAGTAATTAGTATTTCTAATGTTCGTAATTATTACTGTTAATGTTAATAATATTGGTGTTAATGAAATAGCGTCATCACCAATTAAAACCGTATCTTATAGCATGCTGAGTGTTCTCGATTGTAATTTCAGTTCTCGCGACAGTGCTTCATGCATTACAATATCTTTATTCCTTATTGCATAATTAACTCTATTTAGAAGAAACTTGAACAGTTCTGGTAACATTCTAAGATAATTAAAAGAACTTCTTGGATTTTCCGTTGTAAATTACTTTCTTCAAGGATGCTGAGCAACCAAGCTGACGTCTTTTCTTCATCCAGTCACGAAGCGAATCACGTTTCTTATTTTTTTCTTATGCAGCGATTCCACGCAACAAGCTTTAACTCCATCACAACTCGTGCGACGTGCAGCTCCCAAAACTTTCATTTCAGACACCACTCAGGGACCCACAAAACGACGAAACTGAAGTGTATACTGGAGTCGCCGTGTCTAGTCATATATGAAACCGCTTGCGTGCAACTCATTCCACGCGACGAGTGGCGCAACCCAATGTCGTCGTGTAAATTAGGCTTAAGTCTACAAATGCTATAAACGTGAGTTTGCCTACGTTCTAAGATAAGCAGTGGAGTCAGTATTTCCTCACTTGTTCCTACATTTCTCCGCAATACAAACTCATCGTCCGCGAGGTCGGCACGAAATCATTATTATTGTTATTATATGACTGCTGTAAAATATGTTGCCGTATTTTTGTCGTATATTTCAGTCAGCTTAAGAACGGCTGTTGCGGAGTTGTTCCCCTTCAAAATGCAGGAAACGAATTATCGCGCGATACTCGTTTCTATCAATGGGCTGCGGAATTATATAGGTCCTCTAGCGGATATACTATGGTTCTGTGGCGCGAGGTTTAATTGGATAACTTTATAGGGTGTAGAAAAATATCCGCTACCAGTCACAATAAAAGGTTATTTATTTATATGTGACGGTAGTATATGTTCCCGAAAGAACAGTTACCGTAGATGACCATGCAGCTTTGCTAGAAATGAAATAGACACCATAGCTGCAAACAGGCGTTGATGTACTTCATTGGGGACATGTTGAAAACGTGAGCCCCGACCGGGACTTGAACCCGGGATCTCCTGCTTACATAGCAGACGCTCCATCCACCTTTTTTTTTTTTTTTTTTTGTAGTGGACCGGTGGGGGCTCGGGGGGGCAAAGTGGGCAGGAGTCGAAACCCGAGGCCTGGCCACAGCGTCCTCCTCACCACCACCGAGCCTGTGGTGCTTAGGGAAATGGGAGACACAGGAATCGACAGTAGTGGAAGGCGGTGTTATTTATTTATTTCCATGTGTTTGTGTAATATTCACTAATATCATGAAATTATGTGAACACATCGGCGAAAGAGAAAAGAAATATATATTCTGGTTAAAGAAAAGGAAAGGAAACAGGAAAAGCAAAAAGAAATAAAATCCGCGCAATCTGCGACGTGCTCTCCCGTCCGCGGAGGTCAAAAGTAGAAGAGATCGAAGGCGGTTGAAACTCAGACACCGCCGGGGGAAGAGGGGTAGGTGCCCTCTGAGCCAGGCAACCCCCCCCCCCCCCCCACTCAGTGGAGGTCTAACAAAGACCGCTCGAAGATAGTTAGCAAATAATGTTCGATAACGTGGCGTGTTTTCGAGAGCTGCATGGGCTGTTCGTAAACAGGTCCAGAAGTCGAGACGGGATTTAGGTCCCTCATGGAAGAGATAAGCGACCGCCCACCCTTTGACCCACGTAATAGCATGACAGTTGGCGGCGGGAAAATGTCTGTCCTCCGGGTACAGAAACATTAGAGGTTCGATTGTGTCTGGTGGCAACCGGAGATAGCAGGCAAAGATTTGCTGCACGAAGCGCCATACATCTCGCGATGAGGCGCATGTCAGACGGTGTTCATCAGTGTCCAGTTGCTGGCAAAGGAGACAAAGAGGGGATTCTGACAAGGCAATGTTGTGCAGGCGCTGCATCGTGGAAAATTTCCTGTTGACTACGTGATACCACAGTGCCCGGACGTTCGTAGGGAGGAAGGGCTGGTGGACGGTAGTCCACGCTATGGGCCACTGGATGGATGTTTGGTCTCCATCACATTCCGGGGAACACAGCGCAGCAACAGGCTGTAAAAATCCTTAGTCCTGGGTGGGCGTGTATCTGGGAGACTGGTATGTATGTAACTGTAGTCGACGAAAAAGGTCGAAATATGGGACAAATGAGGCACGATATGGCCGACAGACACTGGTGGTGAGGTGGAAGCAGGTAGGAGGACCTCAAGCAAGCTGCGTGTTAGAGATGTACCTTGACCCATCCACTGTTTTCTCATGGTACTCATGTACAAGGCTGCAGCTCGCATACGGACATTGACAAGCCCGACGCCACCATACCGTAAGGGCAGGGTAAGTGTCTCATAACGGACTTTAAACATTGAACCAGCCATGAGATAATAGCCAAAAGCCACCTGAAGGTTGCGTCCAATTGCAGTTGGCAGATGGAGAACTTGCGCGATGTGAACCAATTTTGATGCCACATAAAGATTAAGAAACTCAACCCGTTGAAGTGTGTCCTGGCGGCGTAAGAGGTTCTGGTGGATGTCGTTGCGGATGACGTGTAACAGGTGACGGAAATTCGTTGCCGCTGTGCGTGTGACCGTGGGGGTAAAGGTAATGCCCAGGTACCGGAAAGTCCGCACAAGCGGCAGGGGTGCCACTCCACTCCATTGCAGAAGATTTGGCGACATTCATGGCACTGCCAGCGGCAGCCCCATAACGGGTAATCAATTCGAGGACTTCCCGAATCTCAGAGCCGGAGCGAATGAGGAGGAGGTCATCAGCATATGCCCGACAGCGAAAAGTGTGTTGGCGTAGGGTGAGGCCAGAGAGCTTGGTCGTCAAGCCCCCAATAATGGGCTCAAGGGCAATGGCAAACAGGAGGGTAGAGATGGGGCACCCCTGCCGTATCGAACGGCAGATAGGTACCGGCCCTGCTAAACATCCATTGACTTGGACACGTGAACTGGCACTGTCGTAAAGACGCCGCATGACGTCAAGAAACGGAGGGGGGATGGCCATTCGGGCTGCCACTGAAAACAGGAAACGATGACGCACTTTATCGAAGGCGCTGTCGACGCCGGATGACGTCGAGAAACGGAGGGCGGATGCCCATTCGGGCTGCCACCGAAAACAGGAAACAATGACGCACTTTATCGAAGGCGCTGTCGAAGTCTATAGCGACGACCGCTACACGGAGTCTGCAGGCCGCCGCTATCGCAATTAAGTCGCGGCATTCCCCTGTGGCAGTCTGTATGTTAACCTGTCCTCCAGGCGTCGTTTGCTCTGGCGAGAGGATATGAGGGAGTATTGTTCGGAGCCGCATTGCCAGTAAGCGCGCGAAAATCTTGTAATCGGCATTGAGTAGGGTGAGCGGTCTGTAACTCGTGACCATTGAACCACGGGCTGGTTTGTGGACTGGTATAATGATGCCCTCAGCAAAGGCGGGTGGGATTGCTTGGTCAGATGTCATCAGTTCTTGATACATAGTCGTCTACCGTGGGGCCATGAGGTCCCGAAAGGTACGGTAAAACTCAATCGGTAAGCCGTCAATGCCGGGCGATCTGTTGACAGCACCCTTGGCGATTGCGTTGTTGACTTCGTCTAGCGTGACCGCCACTGTCAAAGCATCCGCCTCCGTGTGAGGAAGGGTGCGCGTGACGTAATGCAAAATGGAGTCGTCTGCTGCAGTTTCAGCGTCTTCTTCACTATAAGTACGACGGTAGTGCTCGACGAATGCGCGGATGATGTCATTCTGAGTGGTCACCTGAGTGCCATGAGGCGTGGTCAGAGTGCTGATGATCTGCCGACGACGCCGTCGTTTGTCGGACACTATATGCTGCATGGATGGAATTTCTAAATCCGCGTGATCATGGCGTCGAGTCCGTATCACGACCCCTTGCAGTTTCCGGCGTGCCAGCGCAATTATCTTCGCCTTAGTTCTTTGCCGTTCCAACTGTTTGTCAGGGGTTGGCGGTTGAGCGTCCAGATCTCGGAGAATCGCATAATAGAAGTCAACAGTGGTGCGATGCCAGTCGGCCACGTCCTTCCCGTATGTCATCAGTGTCCTCCGGATCGCCGGCTTGGCGCAGTACAACCACCATGCCAATGTCGAGTGGTAGCGAGGAAGGCGTCGTTCGTAGGCTCTCCACGTTTCAGTGACTTGTTGGCGACACGCCAGGTCATGCAAGTGTGAGGTATTGAGTTTCCATGGCGCACGGCTGCGCCATACTGATTGCGGCGGAAGGAGGACGGTACAGATGTAAGCGCAATGGTCGGAAAAGGCCAGCGTTCGGCGCTCCGTATCGCAGATCTAAGAGTTTGTGAGAAATATATCCTGTCTAGTCGGCTTGCGGAATGACTGGTAAGAAAGGTGTGGCCAGAACGGCCGCCGTGTTGAACTTCCCAGGTATCGTGAAGCAGGAGGTCTCGCACCACTATACGTAGTTCCTGGCATGTAGTGTAGTGGGGAATCTGATCTTTAGGATGCAGAACGCAGTTAAAATCACCTCCTAGTAGGCAATGGTCATAACGCCCTAAAAACAGGGGAGCGATTTCCTCGGAATAAAACTGGGCTCTTTCATGCCGTCGGTCGGTGCCTGAGGGAGCGTAGACATGAATGATGCGTGTCCCCATGGCAGTGAGCGCCATGCCCCGAGCTGATGGAAGGAAGGCGACATCGGTCACAGAAATCCCATGGCGGACGTAGATGGCCACTCCGCGGCCCATAGGATCACTCGCAGAGTCATGGGCGGTATAGCCATTGTTATCCGGGAGACTAGCCAAGTGAACTTCCTGCAGAAGGGCGAAATCAATATCCGAAGCCCAGAACACCTCCTGCATAAGGCGGATTTTCACCCTGGAACAGATGTTGTTGGTGTTGATAGTTGCTATCCGGTAGGCCTGGTGTCGGATTGCTGGAGGCTGGTCCACTCCGCTGTCCGCGCAAGGGCGTGGGCGTCGCAGCGGAACGTTATCCCGCTGGCCCGCAGGGGAGTCTGGGGAGAGTATGATTAGTGGTGCGGCCGTGACGGCGCAGGGTCCCGTAACGGGTCCTGCTCCTTGACCTCCTCCTCGTGCCACGCCGTGGAAGCGGAAACTGGTGTATCGCCCATTTTGTCTGCAGAAGATGTTGTAATGGTGCGTGGTGTAGTGTCGCCTGTGATACGTTCATGATTTAGTTGAGCGTCAGCACGGGGCGCAGGCACACCGATAGATGTCTCCGCGCTCATTACGTCTTCGTCAGCAGTAGCGGGTTCTGAGGCCTCGTGCTGGCCGACGATTACGTCCTCCTCGACTTTTAACGTCTCCTCTTGGCCGGAAACTGTGCGACGTCTTCGATTGCGACGTTTCGGAGAACGTTGTTTCCTTTTGCGACCCTCCGTGTCCGACGACGGAAGGGAGTCGCGTCGTTCCGGCAGAAAGGCCGCTGTAGGAACGATGAGCGAGTCGATCTCCATCGTGTTTCGAAGGTCAGGGTCAGCGTCCGATTGCGTCGGCATCGTCGGAGCGGCGTCGATGGCCGGCCGAGGCGGCGGGCCGTCCGAGGCGCTCTCCGTCGGTGTCTGGTCGGTCTCGTTGGTGGCGTCGTTTGTGGTGATTGGGCGACGTTGCAAAGCGGTAGGAGACGCTAGAGCAGCGGCGTAGGTCACCGGTAGCACTGTAGGTTGCGACGTGGGTGGTTCTTCGGCAGCTGGAAGTTGCGTAATACGCCGTTGTAGGCATTCAGATCTAAGGTGGCCTTCTTTGCCGCACCCGGAACAGGTCCGAGGTTGGCCGTCGTATATAATTATTGCACGGCATCCGCCGATCTGTAAGTAGGACGGGACGTGGCTCCGGAGATCAATGGTGACCTGTCGGACCCCGTTTAGGACAGGATACGTCCGAAACTGTGTCCACTTCTCCGCAGTGTGGCCATGGACTGTGCCGTATGGGCGTAATGCCGCGACGACTTCCTCAGCAGGAAGTTCGAATGGCAATTCGAAAATGCGTATCGTTCGCATACCTAAGCCTGCGTGGTCGACGGTTACCTCCCCCACGTTGCCATCAGCGTGACAGAAGCGGAGCCCCTGTTTGGTCTCACGTAGTATGCGTTCGCACGCCGCGTCGTTAATGATTTTCACATAGACCGTGCTGCTCACGATTGACAAATGTATGCCGACAATATCGGTCGCCGGGATCTTCACCTCCTCTCGCAGAAAACGCTCCACCTCGAGTGCTTTGGGTCGGGCATAATCGTTGCAAAAAGTAAATCGGAGTGTTGATTTACGGTAACGGTTCGCCATGGATCGTACAAGGTAAGCCGGCACTTAAGCAACGGCCGTCAGAAAGTAAACAAGGCGAGCTCGCGCTCCGCACGAAGTCAACACGTACGCGCCCGCTCTGTTGCCCTGCCGAAGGCAGACAGGCGGAATTATATAGGCCCTCTAGCGGATATACTATGGTACTGTGGCGCGAGGCTTAATTGGATAACTTTATAGGGTGTAGAAAAATATCCGCTACCAGTCACAATGTGACGGTAGTATATGTTCCCGAAAGAACAGTTACCGTAGATGACCATGCAGCTTTGCTAGAAATGAAATGGACACCATAGCTGCAAACAGGCGTTGATGTACTTCATTGGGGACATATTGAAAACGTGTTCCCCGCCCGGGACTTGAACCCGGGATCTCCTGCTTACATGGCAGACGCTCCATCCACCTGAGCCACCGAGGGCACAGAGGACAGTGCGCCTGCAGGGCGCCAATGAAGTACATCGACGCCTGTTTGCAGCTAGGGTGTCCATTTAATTATCATTTCATTTCTAGCAAAGCTGCATGGTCATCTACGGTAACTGTTCTTTCGGGAACAGATACTACCATCACACATGGTTAAAATACGGCTTCCCGGCCATTGACCTTCTTGTACGAACGCAGACGCTATGCCCGAACTCGTACGCGACTTGGTAGATTAATCTGCCGCGAGTAATGAGTATGATGGGCAAACATCTATTAGGCGCACTACGAATGAAGTGGTGTTTACACGTTGGGAATGTGGGTCTCACGGGGAGCGTGCAAGGGATAAGTCCCTGCAGGCGCACTGTCCTCTGTGCTCTCGGTGGCTCAGATGGATAGAGCTCCTGCAATGTAAGCAGGAGATCCCGGGTTCGAGTCCCGGTCGGGGCATGCATTGCCCCCAATGTCCCCAATGAAGTACATCAACTCCTGTTTGCAACTAGGGTCTCCATTTAATTATCGTTTCGGTTATTTATTTGTCACAAGACCGGTTTCGGGCTTGCGCCCATCCTCAGGTGTTTATACATTCATGTACATCTTTATACTGCTGGAGATCACTGTATAAATACAAGAAAATTATTTGCTGGTGACGACACAAGTGGGACAATTGTAAGTGGCAAAGCAGCATTTGACGAAAATATATCTGTACTTACATAAAGATTGTGACTGGTAGCGGATATTTTTCTACATCCTATAAAGGAACACTCACGGAGTTGGACTGCATCCACTATGGATAAAATTCAGCGGCTAACTTCATATGTTAGACTTGACGATATAAAAACTTCAGGAGTACCGCAGGCAGACAGAGGACGTTGCAGTTGCGGAAAGGTGTGAGTTGGATGTGTGGGCCTTTTGCGGCCTCGCGCCGTGTGTCGGGTATCGCGGCCGCGACACCGTCTCGGCACGTGCGGCCCGCGGTCACGCGCTGCGGCGCGCGTCTGGCTTCCGCGGAGTCTCCGCACGTGAGGAACCCAGAAATAAAAGGGACGCGTCGTGATTTGTAAGGCGCAGCACCCTAATAACTATGCCGTGTCTCTTTCTGAAGCTGGCTAGTAAATCAGGTTCTGTAAACGTTTGTACTGTTAACCAACCCATCGTTGCACAGGCATTTACACTGTGGTTATAAAAGTCATAGATATGCTCATATATAGATTACGGTAGTATTGATACTTCCTGGCAGATTAAAACTGTGTGCCGGACCGAGACTCGAACTCGGGGCCTTTGCCTTTCGCGGGCAAGTGCTCTACCACAGGTTCGCAGGAGAGCTTCTGTAAAGTTTGGAAGGTAGAAGACGAGGTACTGGCAGAAGTAAGGCTGTGAGAACGGGGCGTGAGTCGTGCTTGGGTAGCTCAGTTGGTAGAGCACTTGCCCGCGAAAGGCAAAGGTCCCGAGTTCGAGTGTCGGTCCGGCACACAGTTTTAATCTGCCAGGAAGTTTCGTACCAGCGCACACTCCGCTGCAGAGTGAAAATCTCATTGCGGTAGTATTATTCAGATTACGGTAGTATCGCCGACGCAAGGTATAAAAGGGCAGTGCATTGGCGGACTTGTCATTTTTACTCAGATCTACATCTACATCTACATGACTACTCTGCAATTCATATTTAAGTGCCTCGCAGAGGGTTCATCGAACCATATTCATACTACTTCTTTACCATTCCACTCTCGAATGGCGCGTGGGAAAAAGGAACACCTAAATCTTTCCGTTCGAGCTCTGTATTCTCTTATTTTATTATGATGATCATTTCTCCCTACGTAGGTGGGTGTCAACAAAATATTTTCGCATTCGGAAGAAAAAGTTGGTGATTGAAATTTCGTAAATAGATCTCGCCGCAAAGAAAACAGCCTTTGTTTAGTGACTGTGACTGTGACCCCAAGTCGCGTATTATATCAGTGACACTCTCACCCCTATTGCGCGATACCACGAAACCTGCTGCCCTTCTTTGCACTTTTTCGATGTCCTCCGTCAATCCTACCCGGTAAGGATCCCATACCGCGCGGTAATATTCCAGCAGAGGACGGACAAGTGTAATGTAGGCTGTCTCTTTAGTGGTTTTGTCGCATCTCGTAAGTGTTGTGCCAACAAAGCGCAGTCTTTGCTTCGCGTTCCGCACAATATTATCTATGTGGTCTTTCCAATTTTAGTTGCTCGTAATTGTAATTCGCAGGTATTTAGTCGAATTGACAGCCCTTAGATTTGTGCGATTCATCGTATACGCAAAATTTATCGGATTTCTTTCAGTACCCATGTGGATGACCTCGCACTTTTCTTGTTTAGTGCCAATTGCCACGTTTCGCACCATACAGAAATTCTCTCTAGATCATTTTGTAATTGGAATTGATAGTTTGATGATTTTACTGGACGGTAAATTACAGCGTCATCTTAGAACAATCTAAGGGGCCTGCTCAGATTATCACCTGTATCATTTATGTAAATCAGGAACAGCAGAGAGCCTATGACACTACCTTGCAGAACGCCAGATATCAGTTCTGTTCTATTCGATGATTTTCCGTCTATAAATACGAACTGTGACCTCTCTGAGAGGAAATCTCGAATCGAGTCACACAACTGAGACAATACTCTATATGCACGCAATTTGATTAATAGTCGGTTGTGAGGAACGGTATCAAAAGCCTCCTGGAAATCTAGGAATACGGAATCGATCTGAGATCCCTTGTCGACAGCACTCATTATTTCATGGGAATAAAGAGCTAGCTGTGTTGCACGAGAACGATATTTTCTGAATCCGTGTTAGTTATGTATCAATAAGTCATTTTCTTCAAGGTGATTCATAATGTTCGACTACAGTATATGCTCCAAAATCCTACTGCAAATTGAGGTCAGTGATATGGGTCCGTAATTAAATGGGTTACTCCTATAAAGTCATCAGATGATCAAAACGACTTGCAAAATGATTTAGATAAGATATCTGATTGTTGCGAAAAGTGGCAATTGACCCTGAATAAAGAAAAGTGTTAATTTATTCATATGAGTACTAAAAGAAATCAGCTAAATCTTGATTACGCGATAAGTCACAGAAATCTGAAGGCTGTAAATTCAGCTAAATAGTTAGGGATTACAATCACTAATAACCTAAATTGGAACGATCACATAGATAATATTGTGGGTAGAGCAAACAAAAGACTGCGATTCATTGGCAGAACACTTAGGACGTGCAACAAGTCTACTAAGGAGACTGCTTACAATACGTTTGTCTGTCCTATTCTGCAGTATTGCTGTGCGGTGTGGGATCCGGATCAGGTGGGACTGACGGATGACATCGAAAAAGTACAAAGAAGGGCAGCTCTTTTTGTATTATCGCGAAACAGGGGAGATAGTGTCACAGACATTGTACGTGAATTGGGGTGGCGATCATTAAAACAAAGGCGTGTTTCGTTGCGACGGGGTCTTGTCATGAAAATTCAATCACCAGTTTTCTCCTCCGATTGCGAAAATACTCTGTTGGTACCCACCTGCATAGGGAGAAATGATCATCACGATCAAATAAGAAAAATCAGGGCTCGCACAGAAAAATTTAAGTGCTCGTTTTTCCCGCGTGCCGTTCGAGAGTGGAACGGTAGAGAGACAACTCCAAGGTGGTTCATCGAACCCTCTGTCAGGAACTTTATTATTAATAGAAGAGTAATCACTTAGATGTAGATGTAGATTTCCTTTCTTGAATATTGGTGATTCATGTGAGAAGGTGTCCGACGTGATCACGGCCGCACGACGGGAATTTACAGACTTTCAACGCGGAATGTTAGCTGCAGCTAGACTGCCGGGACATACCATTCCGAAGATCGTTACGTATTTCAATATTCCGAGATCCGCAGTGTCAAGCCTGTCCGAGAATATCAAATTTCAGGCATTGCCTCTCACCACGGAAAAGACAGTTTCCGACGGCCTTCGCTTAACGAATGAGAGCAGAGGCGATTGCGTAGAGTTGTCGGTGCTAACAGACAAGTTACACTGCTTGAAATAACCGCAGAAGACAGTGTGAAACGTACGACCGACGTATCCATTAGAGCAGTGCGGCGAAATTTGGCTTTAATGGGCTATGGCAGCAGACGGCCGACGCGAGTACCATTGCTGGCAGCACCACTTCGCCTGGACCACCTCTGCCGGCCTCTGTCGACGAGCGGTTCTAGGCGCTTCAGTCGCTGTTTGGAATCCTGCTTCGGGCATGGATGTGTGTGATGTCTTTAGATTAGTGGGGTTCAAGTAGTTGTAACTTCTAGGGGACTGATGACCTCAGATGTTACGTTCCATAGTGCTCAGAACCATTTGGACCACCTCTCCTAGGCACGTGACCATATCGGTTGGATTCTAGACGACTTTGAAACTATGGGCTGGTCAGATGAGTCCCGATTCCAGTTGGTAATAGCGAATGGTAGAGTTCGAGTGTGGCACAAACCACACGAAAACATAGTCCCAGGCTGTCAACAAGGCATTGTGCAAGGTGGTCGCAGCTCCATAATAGTGTGGAATGTGTTTACATTGGATGGGTTGGGTCCTCTTCAAACTCAACCGATCTTTGACTGGAAATGGTTATGTTCTGCTACTTGAAGACCATTTGCAGTCATTTATGGACTTCATATTCCGAAACAACGATGCAATTTTTATGCATGACAATGCACCATGTTATCGTTCCACAATTTTAGGCGATTGGTTTGAAAAACATTCTGGAAAATTCGAGCGAATGATTTTGCCACCCAGATCACCAGATAAGACTCCCATTGAACATTTATTCAACATAATCGAGATTTTAGATAAATAGATACTGCCTACAGGAAATATAAAGATACCTTTGGAGATAAGAGAACCACTTGTATGAATATCAAGAGCTCAGATGGAAACCCAGTTCTAAGCAAAGAAGGGAAAGCAGAAAGGTGGAAGGAGTATATAGAGGGTCTATACAAGGGCGATGTACTTGACGACAATATTATGGAAATGGAAGAGGATGTAGATGAAGATAAAGTGGGAGATACGATACTGTGTGAAGAGTTTGACAGAGCACTGAAAGACCTGAGTCGAAACAAGGCCCCGGGAGTGGACAACATTCCATCAGAACTACTGACGGCCTTACGAGAGCCAGTCATGACAAAACTCTACCATCTGGTGAGCAAGATGTATGAGAAAGGTGAAATACGCTCAGACTTCAAGAAGAATATAATACTTCCAATCCCAAAGAAAGCCGGTGTTGACAGATGTGAAAATTACCGAACTATCAGCTTAATAAGTCACAGCTGCAAAATACTAACGCGAATTCTTTACAGACGCATGGAAAATCTGGTAGAAGCCGACCTCGGGGAAGATAAGTTTGGATTCCGTAGAAATATTGGAACACGTGAGGCGATACTGACTCTACGACTTACCTTAGAAAAAAGATTAAGGAAAGGCAAACCTACATTTCTAGCTTTTGTAGACTTAGAGAAAGCTTTTGACAATCTTGATTGGAACACTTTCAAATTCTAAAGGTTGCAGGGGTAAAATACAGGGAGCGAAAGGCGATTTACAATTTGTACAGAAACCAGACGGCAGTTATAAGAGTCGACGGGCATGAAAGGGAAGCAGTGGTTGGGAAGGGAGTTGAGAAAGGGTTGTAGCCTTTCCCCGATGTTATTCAATCTGTATATTGAGCAAGCAGTAAAGGAAAAAAAAATTCGGATTAGGTATTAAAATCCATGGAGAAGAAATAAAAACTTTGAGAAAAGAAACTTCCTGTCAGATTAAAACTGTGTGCTCGACCGAGACTCGAACTCGGGACCTTTGCCTTTCGCGGGCAAGTGCTCTACCAACTGAGCTACCGAAGCACGACTCACGCCCGGTCTCACAGCTTTACTTCTGCCAGTATCTCGTCTCCTACCTTCCAAACTTTACAGAAGCACACTACGCTGCAGAGTGAAAATCTCATTCTAAAAACTTTGAGGTTTGCCGATGACATTGTAATTCTGTCAGAGACAGCAAAGGACTAGGAAGAGCAGTTGAACGGAATGGATAGTGTCTTAAAAGGAGGGTATAAGATGAACATCAACAAAAGTAAAACGAGGATAATGGAATGTAGTCGCATTAAGTCGGGTGATGCTAAGGGAATTAGATTAGGAAATGAGACGCTTAAAGTAGTAACGGAGGTTTGCTGTTTTGGGAGCAAAATAACTGATGGTGGTCGAGGTAGAGAGGATATAAAATGTAGACTGGGAATGGCAAGGAAAGCGTTTCTGAAGAAGGGAAATTTGTTAACATCGAGTATAGATTTAAGTGTCAGGAAGTCGTTTCTGAAAGTATTTTTATGGAGTGTAGCCATGTATGGAAGTGAAACATGGACGATAAATAGTTTGGACAAGAAGAGAATAGAAGCTTTCGAAATGTGGTGCTACAGAAGAGTGCTGAAGATTAGATAGGTAGATCACATGACTAATGAGGAGGTACTGAATAGAATTGGGGAGAAGTGGAGTTTGTGGCACAACTTGACAAGAAGAAGAAGGGATCGTTTGGTACGACATGTTCTGAGGCATCAAGGGATCACAAATTTAGTATTGGAGGGCAGCGTGGAGGGTAAAAATCGTAGAGGGAGACCAAGAGATGAATACACTAAGCATATTCAGAAGGATGTAGGTTGCAGTAATTACTGGGAGACGAAGAAGCTTTCACAGGATAGAGTAGCATGGAGAGCTGCATCAAACCAGTCTCAGGACTGAAGACCACAACAACGACAACAATCGAGAGATCAGTTGGTGCACAAAATCCTGCACCGGCAACACTTTTCCAGTTTTGGGCGGCTCAGTATTTCTGCAGGAGACTTCGAACGGCTTGTTAAGTCCATACCACATCGAGCCGCTGCACTACGCCTGGCAAAAAGAACTCCGGCACAATATTAGCAGATATCCCGTGACTCTTGTCATCTCAGCGTATTCATAGCTGCACCCAGGACTTAGTAGGCGTGGAATTTATTTTTAACTTATGAAGCTTCTTTGTACACGAAGTTTAAAACAGTATTCGTTGGGACATGGACGAAGAACTTTTTTGTCTCATTAACACGGGAGAAATCGACGCTGAGGTGGCAATACGAAAAACAACTGCCTCAGAGGTTCGTACCCACAACACGCAGCGTCTGGCTTTGTGCTTTGTTTATTGTCACGACATAACATAAGCTCACTGGGAGTTGTACACGTTTAAAGCGATATCGTAAATTGTTAGGAATAAGCGGGATTTGTGGTATAAAAAAACGCTCGCCTGCTCCACTTCCTGATCCAAATGCCCGTTTCATTGATGTTACGCTGGAGAGAGCTAACTTTAAGCCTCTGTGCGTGAAAAGGTTTTAGGAGCGAGATAATACATGACACTCTCAATCAGAATTACCTCGCGCCTCTCTTTCGAAAGTAGTATCCAAAGAGTGAGTTAAGGCCTGATGTTCTCGAGTCGCAGCAAATCTAGCCTCATGATCTTCATTTGATTCTTGAGATCGCACAATCGTCAGTTTTAGTGTGCAGTGAAAGACTCAGCTGTTCTCTAGGCATTTTTATTTGTAAACAAGACGTAATCAGAATGTAATAAGTATGGACCCGAGTCGCAAAGCAAACATTCGTTCTTGTTAGCCAAGAATTTAAATATAAATAAAACCTATCGAAGGAAGTATAGCAATTTCGTTAAGTTTTTATTACACTGAGCGAAAACAGTAAATCCTCATATCCTGGCCAAGTAAATGCGTTGTTAGTTTGTATTCGTAAACATAAGATTTCGGCGCTTAGTTCTACCATTGGTGTAAACTTCTGAAAATACATTTGTCACCGAGTTAAAAAATCTGACGCCGCCATCCATTGGTTCTTTTGTGTACTAGGAAACTAAAAGTGCTGTCTGTTGGTTCTTTGGTGTGCTACGCAATGATGGTTAAACATCTGAAATAATAATCTGAGCAGACTATTTTAGATACAGTATAACTTTAAATTACGATATTTTTTTAATGTTCCGATTTTGATTAAATAAAGCCTATATGTTGCCCCAAGATGCGCTCAAGTTACCGTGAAATCCCCACGAAAATTCATCTAGTTGTTTGTGATATTACCGTATCCAAACGGATAAAGAGACAGATACGACGGTTTTAGATGAAGTTTTGATGAGATAAAGCCGCAAGCTAAGCCCAAGTTACCTGTGAAAACCCCATGAATATTCGTCTAGTAGCTTGGGACATTAGCGTGTTCAAACAAACAGAAGTACCAGTTCGTAGTCATCATTAGTGGATTTGCTCATTGCTCAGTGTCATGATCTCAGTTCTTCATTCATTTTTTACCTAAATGAATATTCGTCTAGAGGTGTCCTTCCACAGCGAGCTTCAACTCTTCTCAATATAAAGCGAAGAGATAGGCACGTACTCTTCTTCACTTGATCTCACCATCAGCTTCATGCTCCTTCCACTTAGTCTTTGATTTTGCTTTGCAAAAAAAAAAAAAAAAGGTTCAAATGGCTCTGAGCACTATGGGACTTTACACCTGAAGTCATCAGTCCCCTAGAACTTACAACTACTTAAACCTGACTAACCTAACGACATCACACACATCCATGCTTGAGGCAGGATTCGAACCTGTGACCGCAGCGGTTGCGCGGTTCCAGACTGAAGCGCCCAAAACCGCTCGGCCACTGCGGCCGGCTTGCTTTGCAATTACATATTTTCTAAACTATCCTCTTCCCAAAATGTGCCCAATGAACTGTAACTGTCTTTGAATGGCATGGGAACATAAAATTCGTGTAATGCTAAGTTCTTCTAAATGGAAGCATTGGTTCTTCTTTCTGTCCATGGCACACGTAACATCTTCCATTAAAATAAAATCTCGAAGGCATCAGTTCGGAATTTGTCACAAGCTTACACGGTACAGATCTCACAGCCATACAAGAACATCGTCGTTCTTTTGGATATGCAGCGGGTCCATCGGCTCTTTGTGAGGTTAACGGATGTGGTTGTGTCAAGGAGTTTTCGTTGTTTCATTTCTTTATCATAGCATCCACAATATGAGGATGCCTAAACCCTCACGAATCAACTATATGTAAAGCACTTTTGGTCTCGTGCGGGCCACGGGTGTACTGATGTAACGTTACAGTACTACCATGAAAGTAATGGAATGTGGCAGTTGGAGCAGACTTATAAATAAACCCGACTAACAAATTATTCATTGTCACGATTTAGTTAACAAAGTTGTATAGTCCCTAACGTATAACTAATCTTGGCAGATGCAGAAATTAACAGCTGCGCCTTTAGACCTACAGCTTTGTCACAGTTGCAAAAATTTCGTACCTAATCATATTGCAACCGACACCTAACACAGTCTTCACTCTGAGGCGAGAGAACATTGCCACTAGGCTAGCGAACAACTGCGACCCTCAGCACTCCCTCATTTTCCTGGTCATCTCTAAGACGGATGCTTCGCAACATAAGAGACAACATAAGTTGTAGTTTCTGCTTGGAATGAGCTTCTTGGACTCGGAAACATAAATTTAATAGCTAGTTATCGCTCCTTAACTGAGAATAAATCAGGTTATTTAACCACAATGACGAGAAAATATCAACTGAGTATAGCAGGATAATTCTCAGCCACTGCAAGAAAGAAAATGTTTCTCACATTGTTGCCAAACATATTCCACGATATTGCCACGCCTCAAGCTAGCGGACAGAAGAATAGAATGAAGGCTTTCACGACCGGATGTATCAGCTGCTGAGAATTCTTCCGAGTTGTATGGCCGTGGTCCATGGAACTTTTATATCCCTGACGTTTCGTCCAAAGCTACGTTGGACATCTTCGGAGGTGCTCCTGGTTGTGTTGAGTCTTGCCGACTGACGAGTCGGACGTCGAAGATCGGTTCTGTAGTGCCACTGTCCGTATATCACTGGGTTTCATAGCTTCTTCTTTTATGTTAAAATTATCTCCATGTTTATATATTTCGGTGGATTCTCTATATATCCTTGACAAGGTTTATCTCTTCTATCACGTGAAACCCAGACCACGCCCACTTTCCACGGTATTTAGGCCGTTCTTCGGCGTCCGACTCGTCAGTCGGCAAGACTCAGCACAACCAGGAGCACCTCCGAAGATGTCCAAGGTAGCTTTGGACGAAACGTCAGGGATAGAAGAGTTCCATGGGCCACGGCCGTACAACCCGGATGAATTCTTGGCAACTGGACAGAAGAATAGTTCCAGGGTGACCTGCTTCTTGAGTACCTCTTACATGCATTTCATAACACCGGTCGTTTTCTTTTTTTATCACTGGGAAGTGTGACCATACATATTATAAAAATGGATGTAAGTCTGTGTGTGTGTGTCTGTTCCCCATCTTCTCCTAAACCAGTGGACTGTTTTCAACTAAACTAGGCACACGAACACTTACTGTCAGGCAACAGTCACTGTGGTGGTAAGAACCACCTGCCTATCAAAACAGTGGAGGTGAAGAAATGTGGCCCCCGATATGTGATTACCCAGCCGTTCTTTATCCAGTATTTGAGGGCGAGAGCACTTAGCGACTTGCAAAAACCTATAAAATAATTTCAAACCTTTACGAAATTTTTTCTCGCTAACAACCCCAAGAAAATGATGAAAGGAAAAATGTTTATCGTTTACTACATTTCCACTGTTCATGCTGTACTAAATGTTTTCACGACACATTTTGGGGCAGTATGCATATATATCAATGAATGTAAATGCAAATTTATGTCACTGTACGACACGCAGCTCAGGAGATATGACGTCATAAATCGTGAGATCCGTGAAAAACTGCTTCCTCGTTTATGACGTTTAAATTTATTACTTCGTTGCCACTAGCTCCATCCGCAACACTTTTGCAGGCAGTGTTCACGTGTAACACTCAACATACCCGCAAAATTATATCATTGTACAACTCGTAGTTAAGGAGTAATACTTTATAAACATTAAGCACAAGGGCAGACGCTGTGTAGCACCGAAGTGGACGCACAGCTATAAAGAGATACCTCAACAATTGTTAAACTTACTAAGATGTAGCAGAACCTGGGCAATATCCGACACAATAAAGACGTACTTGTTGGAATCATTGGCGTTCCCTACGTTCTGCGAGACATGGACCGTGAAAGCTAGTGAGAAGAAAACTTTTATCTGTTCTGGATCTGGAACACTGCGACTGTCTTGTTAAAGGTTTCAGCAATTACTGCAACCAATCGCCGTTTTTCCCACAACAGCAAAACTTACATCGCTCGACATTGTAAACCTGTACACCAACATACCAATAACAGAAACACTCCAAATAATCAAAGACAACTTATTGCATCATAAAAAAGCCAAGCAACATAGAAATCTATGAACTGATGGATTTGCTTGAATTAATGTTGACTCACAATTACTTTTCCTTTAATAACAAAATCTATATTCAGAAAGACGGTTTAGCAATGGGCAGTAGTTTAGCTGGCCTACTAACTGACATCTATATTAATGATCTGGAAAACAAATTCTTTAAAAATAATCCAATGAAAAAAGACAAAGTCATTTATTTCAAACGCTATCTTGATGACAGATGGATACTATACAATGGTACAACAACTGAAATAGAAATCTTAGCCACTAGACTAAATAATATACATCCGAAAATACAGTTTACTGTTGAACACCAAACACAACAGGGAATTAATTTTCTTCACTTAGCCAGCCGAGGTGGCCGAGCGGTTCTAGGCGCTACAGTCTGGAACCGTGCGACCGCTAAGGTCGCAGGTTCGAATCCTGCCTCGGGCATGGATGTGTGTGATGTCCTTACATTAGTTAGGTTTAAGTAGTTCTAAGCTCTAGGGGACTGATGACCGCAGAAGTTAAGTCCCATAGTGCTCAGAGCCATTTGAACCATTTTTTTTCTTCATTTAAACATAACATGTCACAACTCCAAACACAAATTCAAAATTTACAGGAAGACCACCAAAACAGATGTTGTTATAAATAATACATCATGCCACAACTTGCAAAACTATTTAAACCACACAAAGTCAAAATCAGTTTCCACACAAACAACAAAATACAAAGCAAAATATTTCACAACATTAAAACAACCAGGTCACTATATCACAAATTAGGTATTTACAAATTAACTTGTGACAGCTGTTCTTGCTACTACATAGGACAGACAGGAAGAAATTTTGAAATCCGATACAAAGAGCACACTGAAGCAGTCCGTTTAAAAAATTTAAATTAAACCACTTTTGAAGCCCATCCAGCCCAAAATAGTCATTCAATCACAGATATAAAAACCAAACTCCACATCCTACACACTGTACATAAAGGAGTAAAAATGGACCTCTTGGAACAATTAGAAATTTTCATACATAACAATAAAACACGCCACACCATCTTAAATGATCAAATTGATTTAACAAACAATCCATTCTTTCAAAATATTAAAGAGTCCTTAAATTTGAAAAACTAATAAATTAAATACTGTACTCGTCAATACCCATACCTATTCACCAATTCACCACCTCGCTCATACCACACCTAAACACCATCCTCTCTACCTCTTTTTTACACACACACACAATTCCCCCCCCCCTCTCTCTCTCCCTTCCCCCCTCCCATCCCTCCATCTCTCCCTCCGCCCCCTCCAACTTCACCCCCTCCCTCCCCTCCACATATTTATACTATCATGTTTATTGAGCGATGAGAAACATGCCAAACATAACTTCACTACCAGAAATATTGTCCTAAACACTTTGGTGTAGAGTTTGTAAATAGCACAAAAATTTTGCAAAAACATAATAATAATTTTTATAAAGAAAGTAATGTAATAAATATATATTTTATTACGAATGCCACACTAAACGAAAAATGAGCAAAGAAGATTCTCTGCCTCCACAAAACTCTTTGGAGACAACGACAGCCACACTCTTCGGTTTGTTTATATTTTGTAAAGTATGGTGGAGTCGCCAGCGACGGGAAAGTGCCTGTTTCACTCGATATTTAACGATACTGGTTAGTACACATTATGTTTTCCAGAGCAGTGCGTGCCACAAGAATAAAAACAGTGAATAATACCATCAAATTAATCTTACAATCGTAATATCCGTTCCACATACAGTGTTCACTTTTTTCGTCTCTGTGTATGCCACAGATGCACGACCCCACAATACTCCGAACTAAATTGTCATCTGATGATGAATCGCCAGGCGATTCGAAACCGTCATGAATAAATAAAAATTGATGAAAAAACGGCGATTGGTTGCAGCAATTCCTGAAACCTAGTGAGAAGAGTTGAAGCTACGCATTTGAGTCGTGGTATTGGTGGAAGATATTACAATGGACAGGAAGAACAACAAATTCTTCTGTTTAGCAAAACTTAGCTTCACAAGAAGTACAACGGTCACACTGAAATTCAAGACCCAGTTGTTGTTGTTGCTGTCAGTGTGGCCTTCAGTCCAAAGGCTGGTTTTATATAGATTTCTACACTTGTCAATTCCGTGCAAGCCTCTGCATCTCTGAACTGCAGCCTGCAGCTGTCCGACGCTGGTTACTGTATTCAAGCGTTGGGCTCTCTATAACCTAGCTTCTGCACTTCCCTCCATTACCACATTAACAGTATGTCATATCAACGGATCCGTCCTTTCAGTCACGTCTCGCCATAAACTTATTTTCTCTGAAATTCTATTCAGTACCTCTTCATTAGTTATCCCCATTTGACCATTCTTCTGTAGTACCACATTTCTGTATTTTCATATACATCCATACACGCAAACCACCGTACGGTGCGTGGCGGAGGGTTCCCTGTACAACTAAATGTCATTTATTTTTCCCTTTCCACTTACAAACAGAGCGAGGGAAAAATAACTGCCCAAGTGCTTCCATATGATTCCTAATTTTTCGTCTCTTGTCTTAGTGTTATTTAAGCAAAACGCATGTTGGCGGCATTACAATCGTTCTACAGTCAGCTTCAAATGCCGGTTCTCTAATTGTTCTCAGTAGTGTTTCTCGAAAAGAACGTTGTCTTCCCTCCATGGAGTCTCATATGAGTTTTCGAAGCACCTCCGTCATACTTCCTATAATCCGACCTGGTGCGGATCCCAAACATACGAACTGTATTCAACAATAAGTCGCACCAGCGTCCTATATGCGGTATTCTTTAAAGATGAACCACGCTTTCCTAGAATTCTCCAGTAAACCGAAAGCGACCATTCTCCTTCCCTAGTACAGTCTTCACGTGCTCCTTCCATTTCATATCGCTTTGCAGCGTTACGTCAGGATATTTAAACGACGTGCCTGTGTCAAGCAGGACGCTACTAATGCTGTATCCGAACATTGTGTGTTTGTTTGTTCTACTCATCCTCATTAACTTATATTTAGAGAAAACTTTAATTCCTCACACCAACTAGAAAATTTGTCTGAGTTACATTATATCCTCCCACAGTTACTCCACTTCGACACCTTCGCGTACACCATAGCATCATCAGAAACAACGGCAGGTTGCTGCCCATCCTGTCCATGAGATCATTGAGTTAGAAAATAAAGCTTCTGTTCTCTTCCCATCTGTATAGGACAGTATTGTTTCCACTGTAGTCTGCACTGTGATAGAAGCTTAAAATATTTTCTTATTCCGTTTTTAAATGTTAGCATTGTCGTTTGTGTGCTGCAGTGTCCTTCTGAAAATACAAAAATTACTCCAGAAACGTCAGGTGTTCAAAATACATGAAAAATTTTTCGAAAGTACAACATCGGCATTTACCTAGGAACGAATATTCTATTTACATTTAAACGTATTGCCACAGAGTGCCATTATGCCACAGTGCGACATGTTGCTACTCTACTACACACCAATAGCCAGTTAGTGAAATCAAATTAAGTAGAAATATTATAAAACAGTTAAAGATAATTACATTATGAAATAGAAGGTACTGGAAACTAACACAGATTTCAATTTTCAAGACAGGGAACACCATATGTTCCTACGTACGCCATCCTCAAGGCGCAACATGTTCTTCACTCTTTATCGTCCAACTTTCACTTCTGCACAAGAATACACTCCAGAAAATATTCAAAAAAAGGCTTGAAATTCGTGAAAGGATCCTGCCGCAACGAAAATCGCCTTTGTTTAAATGACTGCTACCCCGATTCGCATATCATAACTGTGGCACTCCATCCCCTATTTCTCTATAATACAATAGAGGCGCTCTCCTTTGAACTTTTTTGACGTCCAACGTCAACCTTCTATGACGCAGATCCCACCCCGCACAACAATACTCCAAAAGAGGGCTGACTAGCGTAGTGTAAGCATTTTCTCCAGTAGACCTCTTGCATTTCCTAGATGTTCTGCCAAAACATCCCAACCTTTGTTTAGCTTTCCCCAAAAAATTATCTAAGTAATCGTTCCAGTGTAAGTCATTTGTAGCTGTAATCCTTAAGTATTTAGTTCAATATCCAGGACGCAAATTTGTGAGATTTATCATGTAACCGAAATGTACGGGATTTCTCTTAGTACACATGTGGATCACTTCACATTTTTCATTATTTAGAGTCAACTACCTCTTGTCACACCATGCAGATGTCTTGACTAAATACACTCCTGGAAATTGAAATAAGAACACCGTGAATTCATTGTCCCAGGAAGGGGAAACTTTATTGACACATTCCTGGGGTCAGATACATCACATGATCACACTGACAGAACCACAGGCACATAGACACAGCCAACAGAGCATGCACAATGTCGGCACTAGTACAGTGTATATCCACCTTTCGCAGCAATGCAGGCTGCTATTCTCCCATGGAGACGATCGTAGAGATGCTGGATGTAGTCCTGTGCAACGGCTTGCCATGCCATTTCCACCTGGCGCCTCAGTTGGACCAGCGTTCGTGCTGGACGTGCAGACCGCGTGAGACGACGCGTCATCCAGTCCCAAACATGCTCAATGGGGGACAGATCCGGAGATCTTGCTGGCCAGGGTAGTTGACTTACACCTTCTAGAGCACGTTGGGTGGCACGGGATACATGCGGACGTGCATTGTCCTGTTGGAACAGCAAGTTCCCTTGCCGGTCTAGGAATGGTAGAACGATGGGTTCGATGACGGTTTGGATGTACCGTGCACTATTCAGTGTCCCCTCGACGATCACCAGTGGTGTACGGCCAGTGTAGGAGATCGCTCGCCACACCATGATGCCGGGTGTTGGCCCTGTGTGCCTCGGTCGTATGCAGACCTGATTGTGGCGCTCACCTGCACGGCGCCAAACACGCATACGACCATCATTGGCACCAAGGCAGAAGCGACTCTCATCGCTGAAGACGACACGTCTCCATTCGTCCCTCCATTCACGCCTGTCGCGACACCACTGGAGGCGGGCTGCACGATGTTGGGGCGTGAGCGGAAGACGGCCTAACGGTGTGCGGGACCGTAGCCCAGCTTCATGGAGACGGTTGCGAATGGTCCTCGCCGATACCCCAGGAGCAACAGTGTCCCTAATTTGCTGGGAAGTGGCGGTGCAGTCCCCTACGGCACTGCGTAGGATCCTACGGTCTTGGCGTGCATCCGTGCGTCGCTGCGGTCCGGTCCCAGGTCGACGGGAACGTGAACCTTCCGCCGACCACTGGCGACAACATCGATGTACTGTGGAGACCTCAGGCCCCACGTGTTGAGCAATTCGGCGGTACGTCCACCCGGCCTCCCGCATGCCCACTATACGCCCTCGCTCAAAGTCCGTCAACTGCACATACGGTTCACGTCCACGCTGTCGCGGCATGCTACCAGTGTTAAAGACTGCGATGGAGCTCCGTATGCCACGGCAAACTGGCTGACACTGACGGCGGCGGTGCACAAATGCTGCGCAGCTAGCGCCATTCGACGGCCAACACCGCGGGCGTGGTGTGTCCGCTGTGCCGTGCGTGTGGATCATTGCTTGTACAGCCCTCTCGCAGTGTCCAGAGCAAGTATGGTGGGTCTGACACACCGGTGTCAATGTGTTCTTTTTTCCATTTCCAGGAGTGTAATTGTGCTATTGGGTTTGATAATATGATGACTTCCCAAGACGGTAAATGACAGCATCATCTACAAACAATCTAACAGGGCTACTCAGATTGTCTCCGAATCCTGAGGAAGAGCGGAGAGTCTATAACACTTCCTTGGGGAACACCAGATATTACTTCTGTTTTAGTCGACGACATTCCGTCAGTTACTACGAACTATGACTTTTCTGACAGGAAGTTACGAATCCATTTGGACAACTGAGACGATACTCCATGGGCATGCAAACTGATTAGAAGTCGCTTGTGAGGAACGGTGACAAAATTCTTCTGGAAATCTAAAGAGGTGGAATCAATTTGACATCGCTTGTCGATAGTACTCATCACTTAGTGACAATGAAGAGTACGTTGTGTTTCACAAGAACGATATTTTTGGAATCCGAATTGCTTATTTGTCAATAAATAGTTTCCTTCGAGGTAGTTCATAATGATCGAACACAGTGTATGTTCCACAATCTCTACATCAGCGCATTACTCATATTTCCTTTCTTGAATGTTAGTGTGACCTGTGAAACCTCCAAGTCTTTCGACGAGCGAGTGGTTGTGTGATTACGTAGTATGGATTTACTGTATCAGCATACTCTGAAAGGGACGTGGTTAGTCTAAAGTCTAGGCCTGAGGCTTTGCCGTTATTAAATCATTTCAGTTGCTTCGCTACAGCGAGTATACACTGCCCTCCGTAAGTTTGGGAACACCATGCTGCGTATTACAACGGAGCAAGATGGAAGTGATCTATGTGAGTTATTGGTTAGAATACGGAATAGCAAGCTCAAATAACGGTTAATAATGACACATACAGTATTGTACACTTAATTATTGTACATATACATACATATTGGAACATACTAGTATTGCTCCGTTTTATGTAAGCCAACGTTACCTGTCCAAGCAGTTCTACTAAACACGCCAGGTGGCGCGAGTAGACCGCATGGTTTTGTAGAGGTACGTTGTTTACGTATCTGTTCACTTGTATTTGCGTTTCCGTTAAGGTATAACACGCCGCGAAGGTAATTGAAAATGGCCCCAAAGTGCCAGATTCCTGATGAATCACGGGTAATGATAATCACTTTGCACCAAGAAGGCAATAGTGTTCAACAAATAACAAAGAAACTGATGATTTCCATCAGCGGAGTTGTCAAAACCATACACCGGCATCGAGAAACAGGCTCCTATGGAGATCGTCCTCGCTCAGGAGCACCCAGGAAAATATCAGAACGCCAGGAAAAGTATTTGGTAGTGACGAGTAAACGTAACAGATTAAAAACTGTCCGTGAATTGACTGCTGAACTAGACGCAACGAGGGATACACCGATGAGTGAGTCAACAGTGAGACGACGCCTGGCAGACAACAACTTCCGAGGTTACTTAGCAACAAGGAAACCACTGTTGCGCCCTGTTAACAAGAAGAAAAGGCTTCAGTGGGCTAAGACACACCAACTTTGGACAGCGGGGGATTGGGAAAGAGTCTTATTCACTGATGAATCCAAGTTAGAAATATTTGGAAATAAAGGCCGTCAATTTTTACGCCGTTTACCCCATGAACGCTTGAATTCTCAGTTCGTAATTCCAACTGTAAAGCATGGAGTGAGTCCTGTGATGGTATGGGGATCCTTTGGAGGGAATAAAGTCGGAGATTTGGTGGAAACAGAAAAATGAACCAAAAGAATTATCGTGCCATTCTCCAGCGACATGCTAAGACATCTGGTTTGCGTCTGATTGCGAAAGGGTTTGTCTTGCAGCAAGACAGGGACCCGAAACATACGTCTCGCTTGTGTCAGAACTATGTGAAGTCTCTAGAGGTTCGTAAATATTTAAAACATGGATGGCCGCTGCAATCCCCTGACTGTAGCCCAATCGAGCTGCTACGAGATAAATTGGACAGGAGGATCCGAAAACGGGAAATCATGAATGTGTCACAACTGTGCGAGGTCCTGCAGCAAGAATGGAGATTAACTCCAACTGAAACGTTGGCAAAACTGACGCAGCGCATGCCGAGAGTGTGCAAGGCAGTGATGAAAGCAAAAGGTGGCCATTTTGAGGAATCGAAAATTTAATTGTTGCATCTTGCTGTGTATTATTTGAGCTTAATAAACATTTGGAAAACAACAAAATGCATTATTATACTTGTTTCCTTTACATTGTCTGTAATTACTAGGTGTTTCCAAACTTATGGAGGGTAGCGTATCTATTTCTAAGTTATTCATACTGGTAGTTGTTCTTCATTAGTATTCTGGAATATTTACTTCGTCTCTTTTGGTGAACTTTACTGGACGTTTCTCTTTCTATAAACACCTTTCTACATTTTATATGCTCGTCACTTCTACCGTCGGCAGTAATGTTGCTGCCCAAATATCAAAACTAAGTTACCAGTTGTGTCCCATACCCTACACCAATTCCATCAGCATCACTTGGTTTAATTCGATTACAGTCCATAACCCTTGTTTTACTTTGATTGAAGTTCGTCTTAATAATCTTTTTTCCAAGACACTATCGATTTCGTTGAACTGATCTTTCAAGTCGCCTCTGACAGAAATACAATGATATTGGCAAACCTTGAAGTTTCTGTTTCTTTTCCCTGATCTTTAATTGCCTTACCTACTTTTTCTTTGCTTCCGTTTATTGCTCGACGTAGTCGTTGAATAACATGAGAAATAGGCTGCAACCTTGTCTCACTTCTTGCTTAGTTAGCACTTCACTTTGAAGTCCTCCACACATCCAGCGGTCTGAATTCTGTAAAAAGTTTTAGATTACATTTCGCTCCTTATATTTTGTCCCTGTTACCGTAGCACCTGAAAAAGAAGAGTTTTCATTCAGTTCCCAAATATTAGACTGGGATAAAAACGTAAAAGGGAACCAACAGGTGATAAGATAGATGCTTTGTGTTTTCCAAGTTATTTATGACTTACGAAACCAGTATGTTATTATGATTGTGTTGCCTACAACATTAAGACAATGACGAACGGCGTTTTTCATCGTACTACAACAACTAATGAAGACTCATCTACAAGTCCTTGTAGACTGCAATAGTGGTATTAAACCAATAACAAAAAGTACTGTAGTTACAGCCTCTTATACCTACTGAGAGGTAGTTATCAAAGGACCATGACTGAGCTGTCTGAGAAGATTGGATATGAAGGACGATGGCGCACTTTCTTCGCAATAACTGCTATGGTGAACCAGGGACACTTCAGCCTTGGACCTGTAAGGCAGTCGCCCGTTACTTCTGGACTTCCAAAGTTCACAACGTGACTTGCTTCTTTCGAAATGCGAATAACGAACACCTTCGACTACAATGCTTGCATTAGCAAAGTTAAATTCATTTACGTAAGAGCTACACAGTGGTATGTGCTATGATATTGCCTCGTCTAAGGCTGGTACTAACACCTACATTGCCAGAGACCTCAACTTGCACCATTAAGAGACATCACATGTGCATGGCAAACGAAGCTGGTAGCAAGTATTTTCTTTTTGCGATACTTTTCTGTGGCGATCAGATGTCATGTGTTCTGGAGACAGGAAGGCAGAAATTAGTGGTCTGTTTAGCATCAAACTCTTCATTTTACAAATACAGAGGGGTCCAAAAAATGTATCCACTGTTTAAAAGTCCATAACTTGCAAAGCAATTGACGGAGTTGTCTCATTTTTAGTGAAAGTGTAGCTTAAAGTCCAACTTAAAGATATCACTGTAGGTGTTCGAAATTGTCACCATTAACATCCACACACAAACGATGCCGCCGAACTGCAGCACGAACTACTGACTGCAACGTGTTCAGTTGGATATTTGCATATGAATGTACGATGGATTCTCGAAGTTCATCCAATGTGCGTGGCTTTTGTCGATAAACGACGTCCTTTAGTGTTCCCGACAGGTAAAAGTCCAGAGGAGTTAGGTCTGGGGAACGTGGTGGATACTCCACAGTACAAAGGTACAGACGGTGTTTAGAAAGGATAGATTGAATGCAACCGGTGGTGGAGTGTTCGTCGCTGTTAGTAGTAGTTTATCCTGTAGTGAAGTAGAAGTGGATAGTTCCTGTGAATTACTATGGGTGGAGGTTACACTCAACAACCGAGCTAGGTTAATAATTGGCTCCTTTTACCGACCTCCCGACTCAGCAGCATTAGTGGCAGAACAACTGAGAGAAAATTTGGAATACATTTCACATAAATTTTCTCAGCATGTTATAGCCTTAGGTGGAGATTTCAGTTTACCAGATATAGACTAAGACACTCAGATGTTTAGGACGGGTGGTAGGGACAGAGCATCGAGTGACATTATACTGAGTGCACTATTCGAAAATTACCTCGAGCAATTAAACAGAGAACCGACTGGTGGAGATAAAAATCTTGGACCTATTGATAACAAACAGACCCGAACTTTTCGGCTCTGTATGTGCAGAACAGGGAATCAGTGATCGTAAGGCCGTTGCAGCATCCCTGAATATGGAAGTTAATAGGAATATAAAAAAAGGGAGGAAGGTTTATCTGTTTAGCAAGAGTAATAGAAGGCAGATTTCAGACTACCTAACAGATCAAAACGAAAATTTCTGTTCCGACACTGACAATGTTGAGTGTTTATGGAAAAAGTTCAAGGCAATCGTAAAATGCGTTTTAGACAGGTACGTGCCGAGTAAAACTGTGAGGGACGGGAAAAACCCACCATGGTACAACAACAAAGTTAGGAAACTACTGCGAAAGCAAAGAGAGCTTCACTCCAAGTTTAAACGCAGCCAAAACCTCTCAGACAAACAGAAGCTAAACGATGTCAAAGTTAGCGTAAGGAGGGCTATGCGTGAAGCGTTCAGTGAATTCGAAAGTAAAATTCTATGTACCGACTTGACAAAATCCTCGGAAGTTCTGGTCTTACGTTAAATCAGTAAGTGGCTCGAAACAGCATATCCAGACACTCCGGGATGATGATGGCACTGAAACAGAGGATGACACGCGAAAAGCTGAAATACTAAACACCTTTTTCCAAAGCTGTTTCACAGCAGGCAGTTCCTTCTCTAAATCCTCGCACAAACGAAAAAATGGCTGACATCGAAATAAGTGTCCAAGGAATAGAAAAGCAACTGGAATCACTCAACAGAGGAAAGTCCACTGGACCTGACGGGATACCAATTCGATTCTACACAGAGTACGCGAAAGAACTTGCCCCCCTTCTAACAGCCGTGTACCGCAAGTCTCTAGAGGAACGGAAGGTTCCATATGATTGGAAAAGAGCATAGGTAGTCCCAGTCTTCAAGAAGGGTCGTCGAGCATATGCGCAAAACTATAGACCTATAAATCTGACGTCGATCTGTTGTAGAATTTTAGAACATGTTTTTGCTCGAGTATCATGTCGTTTTTGGAAACCAAGAATCTACTATGTAGGAATCAATATGGATTCCGGAAACAGCGATCGTATGAGACCCAACTCGCTTTATTTGTTCATGAGACCCAGAAAATATTAGATACAGGCTCCCAGGTAGATGCTATTTTTCTTGACTTCCGGAAGGCGTTCGATACAGTTCCGCACTGTCGCCTGATAAACAAAGTAAGAGCCTACGGAATATCAGACCAGCTGTGCGGCTGGATTGAAGAGTTTTTAGCAAACAGAACACAGCATGTTGTTATCAATGGAGAGACGTCTACAGACGTTAAAGTAACCTCTGGCGTGCCACAGGGGAGTGTTATGGGACCATTGCTTTTCACAATATATATAAATGACCTAGTAGATAGTGTCGGAAGTTCCATGCGGCTTTTCGCGGATGATGCTGTAGTATACAGAGAAGTTGCAGCATTAGAAAATTGTAGTGAAATGCAGGAAGATCTGCAGCGGATAGGCACTTGGTGTAGGGAGTGGCAACTGACCCTTAACATAGACAAATGTAATGTATTGCGAATACATAGAAAGAAGGATCCTTTATTGTATGATTATATGATAGCGGAACAAACACTGGTAGCAGTTACTTCTGTAAAATATCTGGGAGTATGCGTGCGGAACGATTTGAAGTGGAATGATCATATAAAATTAATTGTTGGTAAGGCGGGTACCAGGTTGAGATTCATTGGGAGAGTCCTTAGAAAATTTAGTCCATCAACAAAGGAGGTGGCTTACAAAACACTCGTTGCACCTATACATTAGTATTGCTCATCAGTGTGGGATCCGTACCAGATCGGGTTGACGGAGGAGATAGAGAAGATCCAAAGAAGAGGGCCGCGTTATTTGGTAAGCGTGACAGCGTTACGGAGATGTTTAGCAAACTCGAGTGGCAGACTCTGCAAGAGAGGCACTCTGCATCGCGGTGTAGCTTGCTCGCCAGGTTTCGAGAGGGTGCGTTTCTGGATGAGGTATCGAATATATTGCTTCTCCCTACTTATACCTCCCGAGGAGATCACGAATGTAAAATTAGAGAGATTAGAGCGCGCACGGAGGCTTTCAGACAGTCGTTCTTCCCGCGAACCATACGCGACTGGAACAGGAAAGGGAGGTAATGACAGTGGCACGTAAAGTGCCCTCCGCCACACACCGTTGGGTGGCTTGCGGAGTATAAATGTAGATTTAGATGTACCTCTACAGCCTATCCATCTTCCTGGTAGGTTTTCGTCGAGATACGCCCTAACACGATTTTGGTAGTGGGCTGGGGCACCCTCTTGTTGAAAGTAAACTGTTCCATCTCCATACAAGTCTCGGATGGCAGGTAAAATGGATGTCTGAAGCTTCTGAAGGTACACCTCACCGGTAACTGTGCTGTCAAAGAAGAATGGCCCAATCAAGCCCCGGTATGACAACCCACACCACACATTAACGCCTGGCAAATTCACGGCTTTGTCTACATGGACGTTCAGATTTTCGGCTGCCCAGTAGATGCAATTGTGGCGATTTACTGTACCACTGAGTTTGAACTGTGTCTCATCAGACCAGACAATCATCTCTGCAAACTCTTCATCGTTGCGCACCATGTCAGTAAACCACTCGCAGTACTCCATTCTACGATCTGGGTCGTCCTCGTTCATTGCGTGTAGCAATCGTGGGAAGTAGCACTTCCCCTCTGCTGTCTTCAAAATTCTCCGAACACTTGAGCGACTCACTCCAGTTTCACAGGCACACTGTCTCACAGACTTCTGTGATGAGCGAGTGAATTGTTGTAACACACGACGGGAGTTAGCTGGACTTGTTACTGTTACAGGTCGTCCAGATCGTTGTTTGTGTACGTCTTTAACAAAGCCTTCGGCTTCAAATTTGTCTCGGATGCGACGAATCGTTAAACGTGTCGGTGGCTCTGTTTGATGCTCATTTAGACATTGCCGTAGGACCTCATTAATGTTTCCGTACTTAAAATACCACTTCAAAATTGACTTCCTTTCATCAAATATAAGCCTTGCGCCAGCCATGTTTACTCGAGTAACTAGGTGCAACTAAGAACAAAACACTGACTGTCTGGCGACTGTCATCTGACAAAACAAAACAACGCAATACAACGCTTGTGTGGCGATTGCCGGAACTAAAAACAATTACACTACCAAAGATGAGACAACTATGTCAGTTAGTTTGCTAGTTATGGACTTTTAAACAGTGGATACATTTTTTGGACCCCTCTGTATAAGTAGATCTACGAGGAAAATGCAGTATACAGGCAGTTACGAGAAAAATACACTTAATAATAATAGTATTAAAATAACCGACGCACCACGAAGGAATTATCCGACTGTGACGGGAATTGGTGGATGTGACACATGTACAGACAAAGAAATTATTATAATTTCAGAGAAACTGGATTATTTATTCAAGTGAAAGAACTTCAAAAATCGAGCAAGTCAATGATGCGTTGGTTTACCTCTGGCCCTTGTTATTAGGCGTGGGATTCATGGATAGAGATGTTCGATGTCCTCCTGAGGAATATAGTGCCAAATTCTGTCCCGCTGGCATGTTAGATCGGCAAAATCCCGAAATGGTTGGAGGGCGCTGCTCATAGCACTACAAGCGTTCTCAGTAGAGGAGAGACCCAGCGTTCTTGCTGGCCAAGGTAGTGACTGGTAAGCACGAAGACAAGCAGTAGAAATTCTCGCCTTGTGCGGGCAGCAATTATCTTGCTGGAACGTAGCCCAGAATGGATTGCCATGAAAGGCAACATAACTGGGAGTAGAACATCGTCGACGTATCGTTGTGCTGTAAGGATGTCACAGATGACAACCAAAGGGGTCGTCCTAAGAAAGGAAATGACACTCCAGGAGATCGGTCCTGGTTGTCGGGCCATCTGTCGGGTGACAGTCAGGCTGCTGTCCTGTAGCTATCTGGGGCGCCTCCATCGGGGCTCAGTTCGAAGCGGGACTCATCACTGAAGACAATTCTACTCCAGTCAGTTGAGATTACAGGCCGCAGACTGTCGGGAAACGCCCTGGACAGCAGTGGGCTACGAACCTCACTGTCTCTCGCCATACGACACAACAGCCAGGACTGATTATGGTACAATTTCTTTTCATAGCAGGACCCCTTTGGTTTGCATCAACGGTACACTTACAGCACAGCGATACGTCGTTGATAT
Organism: Schistocerca nitens; assembly: GCF_023898315.1. NCBI lineage: Eukaryota > Metazoa > Arthropoda > Insecta > Orthoptera > Acrididae > Schistocerca > Schistocerca nitens. The sequence goes on from NC_064614.1 coordinate 1,127,482,908, forward strand.
TCTACGCCACGTTTTGTTGCCCTTCATGGCAAGCCATTCTGGGCTTACATTTCAGCAAGATGACGCCCGCCCGCACAGAGCGAGGGTTTCTACTGCTTTGTCTTCGCACATGTCAAAACCTACCTTGGCCAGAAGGTCGCCGAATCTTTCCTCAATTGGTACTGTTTAGACATTGTGGGCAAGGCCTCCCAACCATATCGGAATTTTGACGACCTTAAGCACCCACTTCACAGAATTTGGCACACTATCCCTCATGACGACATCCAGCAACTCTGTCCAACAATGCCAAGTCAAATAACGACTTGCGTAATGGCCAGAGGTGGGCCAACACACCATTGGCTTGCTCAGTTTTTGAAGTTCTTTCGCTTGAATAAATCATCCAATATTTCTGAAATAACACTGAATAGCCAAGGAAGCTGGTACATCTCCCTAATATCGTGAGCACGCGGAAGTGCCGCAATGTGAGGTGGTATGGACTCGACTAATGTCTGAAGTAGTGTTGGAGGGAACATTGCATTATATCTACAACAATTGCCGAAGGGAGCATTTCGTCAGAAAGGACCCCAAGGAATTTCGCAGAGTGAGAAAGAAGTGGCAGAAGAAATATTAGCGTGTCTCAAGTTGAGTCAGTGGAATGTGTGCTGTCGTATGCGCTAGACTGTGCAGAGAAAAATACGTAAGAAGTACAATGATGACTGTACGTGCTGAACAAGTGAAAGTGATACTGAAAAAGGTGTCGAGCCATGTACACTATGTGATCAAAAGTATCCGGACACCCCCAAAAACATAGTTATTCATATTAGGTGCGTTGTGCTGTCAGCTAGTGCCAGGTACTCGATATCAGCGACCTCAGTAGTCATTAGAAATGGTGAGAGCAGAATGGGGCGCTCTGCAGAACTCACGGCCTTCGAACGTGGTCAGGTGATTGGGTGTCACTTGTGTCATACGTCTGTACGAGAGATTTCCAAACTGCTAAACATCCCTAGGTCCACTGTTTCCGATGTGATAGTGAAGTGGAAACGTGAAGGGACACGTACATCACAAAAGCGTACAGGCCGACCTCGTTCTGTTGACTGACAGAAACCGCCGACAGTTGAAGAGGGTCGTAATGGGTAATGGACAAACATCTATCTAGACCATCACACAGGAATTCAAAACTGCATGAGGATGCACTGCAAGTACTATGACAGTTAGGCGGGAGGTGAGAAAACTTGGATTTCATGGTCGAGCGACTGCTCATAAGCCACACATCACGACGGAACATGTCAAACGACGCCTCGCTTGGTGTAAGGAGCGTAACATTGGACGATTGAACAGTGGAAAAATGTTGTGTGGAACGACGAATAACGGTACAGAATGTGGCGATCCGATGGCAGGGTGTAGGTATGGCGAATGCCTGGTGAACGTCATCTGCCAGGGTGTGTAGTGCCAAAAGAAAAATATGGAGGCGGTGGTGTTATGATGTGGTCGTATTTTTCATGGAGGGGGCTTGCACCCGTTGTTGTTTTGCGTATCAGTATCACATCACTGACCTACATTGATGTTCTAAGCACCTTCTTGCTTCCCACTGTTGAAGAGCAATTCCGGAATGGCGATTGCATCTTTCAACACGATCGAGCACCTGTTCATAATACACGGCCTTTGGCGGGGTGGTTCCACGACAATAACATCCCTGTAATGGACTGGCCTGCACGGAGTCTTGACCTGAATCCTATAGAGCGCCTTTGGGAAGTTTTGGAACGCCGACCTCGTGGCAGGCCTCACGGACCGACGTCGAGACCTCACGGCCTTTGGCGGAGTGGTTCCACGACAATAACATCCCTGTAATGGACTGGCCTGCACGGAGTCTTGACCTGAATCCTATAGAGCGCCTTTGGGAAGTTTTGGAACGCCGACCTCGTGGCAGGCCTCACGGACCGACGTCGAGACCTCACGGCCTTTGGCGGAGTGGTTCCAGACAATAACATCCCTGTAATGGACTGGCCTGCACAGAGTCTTGACCTGAATCCTATAGAGCACCTTTGGGAAGTTTTGGAACGCCGACCCCGTGCCAGGCCTCACCGACCGACGTCGAGACCTCACGGCCTTTGGCGGAGTGGTTCCACGACAATAACATCCCTGTAATGGACTGGCCTGCACGGAGTCTTGACCTGAATCCTATAGAGCATCTTTGGGAAGTTTTGTAACGCCGACCTCGTGCCAGGCCTCACGGACCGACGTCGACACCTCTCCTCAGTGCAGCACCCCATGAAGAATAAGCTGCCGTTCCCCAAGAAACGTTTCAGCACCTGACTGAACGCCTGCGAGAACGGAAGCTGTCATCAGTGCTGAGGGTGGGCCAACACGATACTGAATTCCAGCATTACAGATGGAGGGCGCCACAAACTTGAAAGTCATTTTCAGCTAGGTGTTCGGATACTTTTGATCACATAGTTCATCATTGGTGTCGGACAGGTAGCCACAAATCCCGACTCCAGTGAAACGTAGTAAAGGGCAATAGTTGTCCAAGGAGTATGTACTTAACATAATTCCGAACATGGAATGTCATCCGCAACATAGTAAGAAAACAATTATGAACTGATTTCAAATAAGTCCGCATCAATATGACGGTGTAGTGCATAAGAAAAACTACGGATATTCAAGGGATGACAAGACACACTAAGTTACAAAAAAGTGCTGTTTGCGCGTTTCAAAGATGCTCGATGCAATTTACAGGAAGTTTGCCTTCAGTTTTGATAGTGAGAACCTTTGTGCTCAATGTACCGCACAATTTTCATTCGTGTTCACGATGAAAGTCAATGGTTTCTTTTGAGCAATGTCCATTTTGTGAAGTGTTATACATATATCCCCTATCTCTGCACTTCAAGGGTACTCATTTTCTGTAGCCCTACTGATGCACTTGGTCAGTCATTAGCATATAATATTTTTCTTGTTATAGTTGTTAACACAACATTGTCAAATGAACCTTAGTAAAGATTGAACTTGCGACTCGCTTTCTAGGGAGTCCTTGTTAGACAAAATTATTACACTCATGCTCATAAATTAAGGATAATGCTGATACATGGTGAAACAACGCTCTGGTGGGCGGTTTGCGGGTTTAAATCATCTCGGGGTATGACCATGCGGTTCATTTGACCTGCGGTCGTCGCACGGTGGCGCTGGCAGCAGTCCACATAGGCAGAGGTGTGTTGGTGCATGTCAGAGTACGGTGCAGCGAGCAAGTGTGCAGACGTTTTCAGACGTGCTAATGGTGACTGTGTGTTGAAAATGGCTCAAAGAACACATATTGATGACGTTATGAGGGGTAGAATACTAGGACGACTGGAGGCTGGTCGAACACAGCAGGTCGCAGCACGGGCCTTCCGTGTGCCACAAAGTGTGATCCCAAGATTATGGCAACGATTCCAGCAGACAGGAAACGTGTCCAGGCGCTACAGTACGGGACGTTCACAGTGTACAACACAAGAAGACCGATATCTCACCATCAGTGCCCGCAGACGGCCACAGAGTGCTGCAGGTAGCCTTGCTCGGGACCTTACCGCAGCCCCTGGAATAGTTGTCTCCAGACACACAGTCTACAGACGACTGAACAGACACTGTTTATTCGCTCGGGGACCTGCAACGTGCGTTCCACTGACCCCTGGTCACAGGAGAGCCCGCAAAGCCTGGTGTCGAGAACACAGTACATGGTCATTGGAACAGTGGTGCAAGGTTATGTTCACGGACGAGTCCAGGTATAGTCTGAACAGTTTTCATCTGGCGTGAAACAGGAACCAGGTACCAACCCCTTAATGTCCTTGAAAGGGATCTGTATGGAGGTCGTGGTTTGATGGTGTGGGGTGGGATTATGATTCGTACACGTACACCCGTGCATGTCTTTGACAACGGAACTGTAACAGGTCAGGTGTATCGGGACGTCATTTTGCACCAGTATGTCCGCCTTTTCAGGGGTGCAGTGGGTCCCACGTTCCTCCTGATGGATGATAACGCGCGGCCCCACCAAAATGCCATCGTCGACGAGTACCTTGAAACAGAAGATATCAGGTGAATGGAGTGGCCTGCCTGACCTCCAGACCTAAACCCCATCGAGCACATCTGGGATGCTCTCGGTCGACGTATCGCTGAACGTCTTCAAACCCCTACGGCATTTTCGGAGCTCCGACAGGCACTGGTGCAAGATTGGGAGGCTATACCCCAGCAGCTGCTCGGCCTATGTACGTGTGCATGGTGATCATATCCTATATTGATGTCGGGGTACATGCGCAGGGAACAACAGCGTTTTGTACCATATGTATTTCGAGACGGCTTTCTCAACTTATCACCAATACCGTGGACTTACAGATCTGTGTACTGCGTGTTCCCTAAGTGCCTATGGTATTAGCGCCAGTTTTGCGTACTGCCACGTTGTGTGGCACCACATTCTGCAATTATACTTAATTTATTAGCATGAGTGTAGTTACTGAGATGAATGGCAGTCAGCTGTAAATTTAGAAAAACGTAAGTTAACAGAGACTAGTAGGAAAAACAAGCTAGTCATATTCGAATACAGCAGTGTGTACTTAATACAGTCACGTCGATTAAATATCTAGGCTTAACGTTACAATGCGATATGAAATGAAATGAGCATGGAAGAGCTGTAGTAGAGAAGGCGATGGTCGACTTTGATTTGAAATTTTAGGGAAGCTTAGTTCGTCTGCAAAGGAGACCGAATATAGGACGCTAGCCTGACCCACTGTCTAGTAGCGCTCCAGTGTTTGGGATCCAGGTCGTACTGAAGGAAGCACTCCGTCTTCAGGCCACAAGTGGCCCATCGGGAGCATCATCCTCAGGACGCGGATAGGAGGGGCGTGTAGTCAGCACACCGCTCTCCCGGGCGTTATGGTGGTTTTTTTTTTTTTTGACCGGAGCCGCTACAATTCAGTCGAGTAGCTCCTCAATCGGCATCACGAGGCTGAGTGCACCCCGAAAAATGGCAACAGCGCATGGCGGCCCTGATGGTCACCCATCCAAGTGACAGCCACGCCATCCTGGCGTATCACCTGGCGTGATGGTATGGGGTGCCATTGGCTACACGCCTCGGTGACCTCTTGTTCACATTGACGGCACTTTGAACATCATTAGATCCCTGCGAAACCCTACATTTCATCAGGATAATGCACGACCGAATGTTGCAAATCCTGTACGGGCCTTTCTGGATACAGAAAATGTTCGACTGCTGCCCTGGCCAGCACATTCTCCAGATCTCTCACCAATTGAAAACGTCTTGTCAGTGGTGGCCGAGCAACTGGCTCGTAACAATACGCCAGTCACTACTCTTGATGAACTGTGGTATCGTGTTGAAGCTTCATGGGCAGCTGTATCTGTACACGCCATCCAAGCTCAGTTTGACTCAATGCCCCGGCGTATCAAGGCCGTTATTACGGCCAGAGGTGGTTGTTCTGGGTACTGATTTCTCAGGATCTATGCAACCAAATTGCGTGAAAATGTAATCACATGTCGGTTATAGTATAATATATTTGTCCAGTGAATACCCGTTTATCATCTGCATTTCTTCTTGGTGGAGCAATTTTAATGGCCAGTAGTGTATGTAGATGTAGAGAGAGACGCAGAACGAAAGTTTTTGCCTCTAGATTAGCTGATAATTGTGGCAACAGTAACAGCATCCGGTCACAAATTCAAAATAAAGTAAACCTGATAAGTCATGAAAACAGCAAACTCATATTTTTTAGCTTAAGGGGCATGTCTTTTTGATCCTCATGATACTAACATGGCACTAACATGAATTATGTCTTCAGATGAAACGACTCGTTCTTATATTTAACAGCCTGACCATTATTTGATTCTACCACGTGAATCAATTATAAGAAAGGTAGATTCTGCATGGTGTTCCAAACCTTAAGGGTCGAAATTATGCAGACTCTCCTGAACTGAATGCAAGAGTTACAGGAAGTACGAGGTCCTGAATTAGCAAGGTATACACGACATGCGTCTGTAAACTACTTGTGTTTCGTAACAACCAACTTTGGATCAAATCAACTTTGGTGGTGGTGCCTTGAAAAATTGTACACAAGTCTGTGACGTCTGCAAAGTGGAGTTGTCACTGTTTATAGCTCACTACCGGTTCTCAGCTGTGGGAGACTCAGATGTTGAGTTCCGAGCTAATCAGTGTGTAGGTATTCCAACGACTAAGATCGTGGTGCCCGCTTGACAAGATATCTCCTGCCTTAAGGCGAGGCATTGGCCAGATAGGGCAGTAGAGATGGTCAGCGACTCATAAACACAATTAAATCTCTCTTCGAAAGTCGTGAGCTGGGAGTGTGGTAGGACAGCGGAAGACGGAAGCACAGCTCCAGGCGTCGTCTGGTAAGAGAGAGAGCTGTAAAAATTAAGGAGCCCTTCCAGACGGCATCTGTGTTTGTAGATCTCAGATAGCGACTACACACGAATGCTGTTGAGAATATGAAACGTTATCGCAGCTCGGGGACGTAGTAGGCAGTGCAATGGAAAAACAGGTAGCTTAATTGCTATAAAACGGCCAACGAAAAGAGAGTAAGATAACGGGAGGCGAAAACCAATATATCTTTTCAAAAAGTGTTCCTTGTTCTTGCGTGGTAGAAGGAAGATCAGTTTGGATTCCGTAGAAATTTTGGTACACGTTACTCAATACTGACTCTACGACGTTTCTTAGATGTAGATTAAGGAAAGGCAAACCTACGTTTCTAGCATTTGTAGACTTAGAGAAAGCTTTTGACAATGTTGACTGGAATACTCTCTTTCAAATTCTGAAGGAGGCAGGGATCAAATACAGAAAGCGAAATACGGAAAACAGATGGCAGTTATTAGAGTTGAGGGGCATGAAAGGGAATCAGTGGTCGGGAAGGAAGTGAGACAGGGTTGTAGCCTATCCTCGATGTTATCCAATCTCTATATTGAGCAAGAAGTAAAGGAAACAAAAGAAAAAATTGGAGCAGGAATTAAAATCCATAGAGAAAAAATAAAACCTTAAGGTTTGCCGATGACATTGTAATTCTGTCAGGGAGAGCAAAGGACCTGGAAGAGCAGCTGAACGGAATCGACAGTGTCTTGCAAGGAGGATATAAGATGAACATCAACGAAAGCAAAACGAGGTTAATGGCATGTAGTCGAATTTAATCAGGTGATGTTGGGTGAATTAGACTAGGAAAAAAGACATTTAAAGTAGTAGTTGAGTTTTGCTATTTGGTAAGCAAAATTACTGATGTTGGTCGAAGTAGAGAGGATATAAAATGTAGACGCAATGGCAAGGAAAGCGTTTCTGAAGAAGAGAAATTTGTTAACATCGAGTGTAGACTCAAGTATCAGGAAGTCTTTTCTGAAATATTTGTATAGAGTGTAGCCATGTATGGAAGTGGAACATGGATGATAAATAGTTTGGACAAGAAGAGAATAGAAGCCTTCGAAATGTAATACTACAGAAGAATGCTAAAGATTAGATGGGTATATCACAAAACTAACGATGGATACTGAATGGAACTGGAGAGAAGAGGAGTTTGCGACGTCATTGACTGGGAGGCCACTTGCGGGGCAGGTCTGGCCGCCTTGGTGCAGGTCTTACTACATTCGACGCCACATTGGGCGACCCGCGCGCCGGATGGGGATGAAATGATGGTGAAGACAGCACAACACCCAGTCCCTGAGCGCAGAAAATCTCCGACCCAGCCGGGAGTCGAACCCGGACCCGTAGGACGGCAATCCGTCACGCTGACCACTCAGCTATCGGGGCTGTCATGGGGACATGGTTGAACCTTGAGACAGATTGTTTTTGTTGCGTACCCTATCCGGAATCTGACTGCTACTGTGGACCAAGTCGTATTCTTCGAACAAATTAAGACGTAGCAGATGATTATTCAGTTTTAAAACAAAGAGTTGGTGTTACGTCAAAGATATGGACTGCTGTCCACGGACCATGCCATATCTATTGACAAAACGGAATATAGAAAATGTTTGAACAACCTGATAAACTACATGCTGTGACGTTGTATTCTCTTTGGGCACAGTAACTACCACCGAGTTTACACTTCTATGTGAAAATCATTTTAAGCGTTCATAATTCTTCTTCTGCTCCCCGTCCACGAAACAAAGAGCTTGCCGGATTACGTGGCTTGAGCGCCTGTGCGGTTCAGGCACAACAAAACCAGAAACGCACCTGCGTAGAGGCCGTGCTAAAATGTGATTCCTGAAAGGAGGCGGCATCCTTTTCCATAGTTCCAGTGGCAACAATCTTGATGACTGGCTGAAATGTTCTTGTAACATTAGACAACTCTGTCATACTATTTTTGGTTCTACAGACGACTAAAAACAAATCTCATAATACAAGGTGAACACCTTTGCTTCCGCCGTTTGCCGATAGGTGGCGACAACGGTAAGCAGCGGTTGAAAGAAACAGATCGCAGACGTCAGGCAGTTAGCTTGGACCTCCGTCAACATAACCTGATTCAAATACACTCCTGGAAATGGAAAAAAGAACACATTGACATCGGTGTGTCAGACCCACCATACTTGCTCCGGACACTGCGAGAGGGCTGTACAAGCAATGATCACACGCACGGCACAGCGGACACACCAGGAACCGCGGTGTTGGCCGTCGAATGGCGCTAGCTGCGCAGCATTTGTGCACCGCCGCCGTCAGTGTCAGCCAGTTTGCCGTGGCATACGGAGCTCCATCGCAGTCTTTAACACTGGTAGCATGCCGCGACAGCGTGGACGTGAACCGTATGTGTAGTTGACGGACTTTGAGCGAGGGCGTATAGTGGGCATGCGGGAGGCCGGGTGGACGTACCGCCGAATTGCTCAACACGTGGGGCGTGAGGTCTCCACAGTACATCGATGTTGTCGCCAGTGGTCGGCGGAAGGTGCACGTGCCCGTCGACCTGGGACCGGACCGCAGCGACGCACGGATGCACGCCAAGACCGTAGGATCCTACGCAGTGCCGTAGAGGACCGCACCGCCACTTCCCCGCAAATTAGGGACACTGTTGCTCCTGGGGTATCGGCGAGGACCATTCGCAACCGTCTCCATGAAGCTGGGCTACGGTCCCGCACACCGTTAGGCCGTCTTCCGCTCACGCCCCAACATCGTGCAGCCCGCCTCCAGTGGTGTCGCGACAGGCGCGAATGGAGGGACGAATGGAGACGTGTCGTCTTCAGCGATGAGAGTCGCTTCTGCCTTGGTGCCAATGATGGTCGTATGCGTGTTTGGCGCCGTGCAGGTGAGCGCCACAATCAGGACTGCATACGACCGAGGCACACGGGGCCAACACCCGGCATCATGGTGTGGGGAGCGATCTCCTACACTGGCCGTACACCACTGGTGATCGTCGAGGGGACACTGAATAGTGCACGGTACATCCAAACCGTCATCGAACCCATCGTTCTACCATTCCTAGACCGGCAAGGGAACTTGCTGTTCCAACAGGACAATGCACGTCCGCATGTATCCCGTGCCTCCCAACGTGCTCTAGAAGGTGTAAGTCAACTACCCTGGCCAGCAAGATCTCCGGATCTGTCCCCCATTGAGCATGTTTGGGACTGGATGAAGCGTCGTCTCACGCGGTCTGCACGTCCAGCACGAACGCTGGTCCAACTGAGGCGCCAGGTGGAAATGGCATGGCAAGCCGTTCCACAGGACTACATCCAGTATCTCTACGATCGTCTCCATGGGAGAATAGCAGCCTGCGTTGCTGCGAAAGGTGGATATACACTGTACTAGTGCCGACATTGTGCATGCTCTGTTGCCTGTGTCTATGTGCCTGTGGTTCTGTCAGTGTGATCATGTGATGTATCTGACCCCAGGAATGTGTCAATAAAGTTTCCCCTTCCTGGGACAATGAATTCACGGTGTTCTTATTTCAATTTCCAGGAGTGTATTAGTCGATTTTTGTTTGCATCATAAAGTTGTTCTTGATTGAATATGTCAGTTAACGAGCCTAATTCTCGTCATTTGCGGGAGGTGTTACTGTTTTGCTTCAATATGAAGAAAACAGCGGCTGAGCCTCATCGAATGCTCTCAAGTACGTATGGTAAGGACGCTATTAGTGGAAGAACGTGTCGTGAGTAGTTTCATCGCTTCAAGAACGGTGATTTTAACGTCGTAGACCGGCATAGTGGTGGAAGAGAGAATGTTTTCGAAGATGCAGAATTTGAGCCATTTCTGAGTGAAGACTCGCGTCAAACTCAAGAAGAATTGGCACGATTAGTGGGAGTGACACAGCAAGCTATTTCAAAACGTCTCAAGGCTATGGGCATGATTCAGAAAGAAGGAACTTGGGTCCCGTGTGAGCTGAAACCAAGAGACGTTGAACGGCGTTTGTGTGTTTGTGAACAGTTGCTTCAGAGGCAAAAACGGAAGGGATTTCTGCTTCGCATTGTGACCACGGACGAAAAATGGGTTCATTACGATAACCCTAAACGCAAAAAATCATGAGGATATCCCGGCCATGCTTCCACATCGACGGCCAAACCGAATATTCACGGCTCCAAGATCATGCTCTGCATTTGGAGGGACCAGCTCGGCGTCGTGTACTATGAGGCGTGAAAACCAAGTGAAACGATCACAGGTGCTCGTTATCGAACGCAATTAATGCGTTTGAGCACAGCATTAAAAGACAAACGACCGCAATACAGCGAGAGGCACGATGAAGTGATTTTGCAGCACGACAGCGCTCGACCCCACTTTGCAAAACAGGTCAAAACGTACTTCGAAAAGTTAAAATGGGAAGCCCTACCCAACCCGCCGTATTCTCCAGACATTGTTCCCTCTAACTATTACCTGTTTAAACCAATGGCGCATGGCCTGGCTGACCAACACTTCCGATGTCATGAAGAAGTCACAAATTGGATCGATTTGTGGATCGCTTCAAAAGATGAACAATTTTTTAGACGCAGGATTCGTACACTGCCCGAAAGATGGGAGACAGTAGTGGCCCGCGGTGGAAAAAAAATTTGAATGATACATGTGTAACCAATTTGTTTCATTAGAGCCTCAAAGGTTGGGGAAAAAACAGCGGGAGCAAAGTTGTACACCTTGTAATTCCCGATTCGGATGTACGAGTTGGAACTACTGAGGAAGATGACACTGAAAAAAAAAGAAAAAAAGAAAAGAAATTTAAAGTTAAGAAAAATCTGGCGTACTGCGCGTCGCAGCGTGAAATGGTGTAAGTAGGTTAGACAAGTTGAAAAGAGGAATTTATAGGATGAAGTAAAATTTAGTTGGAATCAGTGACGTGCGGTGGCAGGAGGAAGAGAATTTCTGATCGGATAAGTGAAGTGCTATGAACACGAGATCGGACTGGTCTATCTTGAGATAGACACGAAGCCACGACCAACATGAGTGGTACACGTCTGCTAGTTCCGCAAATTATGAAATGACGTAAAAGAAAACCAGTAGATCATGTTAAGATAAGACTGTGATTTCTAAACGAGATTTTAAACTGTAAGACACTTCCAGGAGCAGCCGTAGATAATGACAATATTTTGTTAGTTCTGAAAGGCAGATTTAATCTGAAGAACTTGCGTAAGACGTATGAAATTAAGACAATGAGACCTGTATAAACTGAACCGGAGTCAAAGGGAGCATCTAATAAGTCATGATTAGAAAATACTACCAAGGAATATCGACAGCGGAAAGTATCGACTGTTGGAAGCCAGTCTGGAAGACGATCGGTTCAGGTTCCGGAGAAATGTAGCTACACACGAGGCAATGCTGATCCTATAATTATCTTCAAAAATAGACTGAGGAAAGACAAACTCTCATTTTTAATTTTCGTAGATCTAGAAAAAGCTTTGACAGTGCTAAGTGGAAAACACTTTTTGGAATTCTCAAGTTATCAGGGGTAAAGTACAGTGACCCGAAAGTTATTACATCTGGTGCAGCAACCAGACTGCAGTTATAATAATCGAAAGACGTGGAAGGGAGGTAGCTGTAGAGAAAGGAAGGGTAAAGGCCTGTAGCTTATCCTCCATATATTTCAATTGCTGCATGAAAGAAACAGTAGAGGAAAGCAGAAAAATGTGGAGAACAAATTACATTCAGGAAGAAGAAATAAAAACTCTCGGTCAGAGACAGCATATCACTCGGAAGATATCTGAACGGAATGGACAGTGTTTTGATAAGCTATAAGATGATCGTCAGCAAAAGAAAAATAAACGTGATAGATTACAGTCAAATTCAGTCATGTGAGGCTAAAGATAAAAAGCAGTAACGAGTTTCGCTGACGACGGGAGAAATAAAGAAGATATAAAATACTGACGGGTAATAGTAAGAAAAGGTGTTCTGAAAAAGAGAAATTTGTTAACGACGAATTTAAATTTACGTGTTAGAAAATTGTTTCTTTAGGTATTTGTCGGTAGTGCAACTTTATATGGAAATAGTGAAACGTATAGGAGTTAAGAGAAGAGAAGCTTCTGAAATGTAATGTTAAATGGCTTCGAATGGCTCTGAGCACTATGGGACTTAACATCTGTGGTCATCAGTCCCCTAGAACTTAGAACTACTTAAACCTAAATAACCTAAGGACATCACACACATCCATGCCCGAGGCAGGATTCGAACCTGCGACCGTAGCAGTCCCGCGGTTCCGGACTGCGCGCCTAGAACCACTAGACCACCGCGGCCGGCATGTAATGTTAAAGTAAGCTGCTTAAAATTATATGAATTTTTCGAATATGTAATGAAAAGGTACTGGATCCAGTCCTGGAGAAAAGAGCTCTATAAGACAGTTTGACTAAAAGAATGGGTAGATTGACAGAACAGATCAACAAATAGTGCATATGTTAATTGGGATTGCGGGAGGGTGGAGGTAATAATTGCAGATTACCATAAGCACTTTTAGGTGTATCTGTGTTACAGTACTCACGCAAACATGAAAAGACTCGCACAGGACAAGCTATCGTGAAGGGATGAATCAAACCAGGCTTCGGACTGAAGACCGCAACGACAACATAATCATCACGGCGTATTCAATAAATCCGTTTCAGTTTACGCCATCATACGTTGCGTGAGGAAGACAGAACATCTCTTCCTGTCTCTCCGCAGCGTACGACGCAGCCGGGAGACAGGGGCTCTCAAGGAAATCGATGCAGTTTCCTGGATAAAATTAATTTCCTTTTCTTCCACAATATTCTGAATAACCGCTGGTTTTGCGCCGGTCGCTATGGCCGAGCAGTTCTAAGCCCTTCATCCCGGAACCACGCGGCTGCTACGGTCGCAGGTTTGAATCCTGCCTCGGGGTTAGTTAGGTTTACGTTGTTCTAAGTCTAGGGGACTGATGACATCAGATGTTAAGTCCCATAGTGCTTAGAGCCATTTTTTTTTTTGCATGTTTTGCCCCACCACATGAAGACTAAAATGGACAGACTGATGAATACGTGTCTGCCTGAAAGTCCAATTTTGTACCCTACCGTGTTCAACATACACACACTTGACCTCGCAGAATCTGTTGTCCCAAACTTATTTACAGCTGTGACATTTGGCTAGTAGCTGGACGGATCGCTCTCTTGGAGACAGAATAAATTATCACTAAGTATCTACCTCTACTGAATAAGTCCACCGAAATATCACCCGCTGAAGACAGAAGTTTCAGTATTCCATCTCATCAGCAAATATACATACTACCGTGTTAGGTAATACACAGTCACATTAATGTGAGCACCAACTGTGTTCGACGTCAACGTGCAATAACTGCTTACAGAGTAGCTGGCAGCACTAGCAGTGGAGGATAATAGAGCGATAGGATGCGGAAAATAGCGCAGTCATTGCCGTAGCTCAGAAACGATGCAATTTATCTGGCGTCCAAATGGTCATCATCATTGGCTTTCGAGCCAGCGCGGAAGTATTACCGAAACGACTGAGTCTGTGCACTGAGGTGACAAAAGTCATCGGATATCTCCTAACATCGTGTCGGACCTCCTTTTGCCCGGCATAGTGCAACAACTCCACGTGGCATGGACTCAGGAAGTGACTGGGAGGAGCCACTCAACCTCTATAGTCGCCCATAATTGCGAAAGTGTTGGCCGTAGAGGATTTTGCGCACGAACTGACCTTCCGATTATGTCTCATTAATTTTTGGAAGTATTCATGCCGGCCGATCTGGGTAGCCAAATCAGTCGCCTGAACAGTCCAGAATGTTCTTCAAACCAATCGCGTACAACTGTTACCCGGTGAGATGGCTCATTGTCATCCATAAAAATTCCGTAGTTGTTTGGGAACAACTCCATCAATGATTGCATCTGGTCTCCAAGTAGCCTAACATTTCCAGTCAACTATGGGTTCAGTTTGACCATAGGATCCAGTCCATTCCAGATAAACACAGCCCACACCATTATGGAGCAACCGCCAGCTTGCACAGTGTCTTGTTGACAATTGGGGTCTGCACCACACTCGAATCCTACCATCTCGTTCTTACCAACTGAAACCGGGGCTAATCAAAGCAGGCCATGGGTTTCCAAATGTCTAGGGTCAAACCGATATGGTCACGAGCCCAGGAGAAGAGACGTCGTGCTGTTAGCAAAGGCATTCGCGTCAGTCGCCTGCTGCCAAAGCACATTGTCGCCAAACTTCGCCGCACTGTCCAAACGGATGTGTTCATCGTTCGTCCCACATTACTTGCCTGTTAGCACTGCCATCGGCCACTGCTTTGTCTGTGATGGGAGCTGCTGCCCGAAATTTGGTAATTGTCGGTATACTGTGGATGTAGAAATGTTGAATTCCCTAACGATTTCCGAAATGAAAAGTCCCATGCATCTAACTCAAACTACCATTCCACAATCAAAGTCTGTTAATTCCCGCCTTGCGGCCATAATCACGTCGAAATTCTTTTCACATGAATCACCTAACAACAAATGACAGCATGTGTACTCGGTGCCATCGCCATCTCTATACGTGCATTACGCCATTACATGACTTTTGTCATCTTGTAAGGTGGCCATAATTTCGCACCTTACAAGCACTCATCTATATACTTTGCCGTGATTTACAACTGCAATCAGGTATCATCTGATAGGTCGTATATCGTATATATGAATATTTAAAGAAGACTGACATTGTCACATACACCTTGTAATTAGTTGTGAAAGGGTACAGTACCGCCCGACATTGAAAATAGGTACAACATACTTCATTATTCTTGTGAGAACAACACATTTTTTTTGGTAAAAATAACTCAATTTCAATTAATACAGCGAAGCCGGATACCAGTGTGGGAAAGAATGACAATTTATTTATTTAATTGATCACATGTGCACTCCCACAAAATAAATCCCTACATCCAGTTTGGTGAGATCTGTGAAATGAATGAATGTATGGTCGTCTGCTAACCGCAAATAGTGAATGTGAATATATGATCATCTTTGAGACGATCCTTTTGCCACCTTTGGTGGGACCAAAGAGATGAAATTTACCTGAGCTTTGAGCGCCTGAAATGTGGCTGACCAATACGGTAGCATGGTCTTCCCCCACTTCGGCAGAGGTGCGAGAGGACCTGGAGAACGGCCATGTTTCAGCACTCTGCCGCTGGATCTTGTGCTGTTAAGACCTGTTTTAGTTGTGCTCTGTGATGACGAAAGAGTGGACACATTGTAAGCATGTGGAATATTTAAGAGTAGTTTGAAATAATAATTTCTCTATTTCAGGAACTTTTGTGGGGAGAATTAAATGTCAGGCTGGTAATATTAATGGGATCGTAGTAATCTTCGGAAGTGACCAACGGTCACAATGAAACCACGTGTAGCAATAAGTTGAAATACTTCCGTGTGCTTAAGTTAAGCTGAATTACTAGCGTGTGTACTATAAGTTGAAATATTTAAGAAATAGCGTGTGCAGGACTTGAAATTAGAGGCGAGTACTTCCACGTGGTGAGTACTGTGTGAGTCTCAATCTGTGTATGAGACAAAGGATAAAGAGAAGTACTCGTCCATGGTATCAGTTGAGGACTCGTGTGTGTGATGAATATGTTCTTAATATTACTTTGCGAGATATGTTTCCGTGTGACGCTTGGTTCAAACTATAACACTCTGAGAGAGAAACAAGGTGAGTCAGCCGTCTATCCAGCAACGCCACTTGGCTTGCATTGCACAGGAAGACGTGCATATATCTCCAGAGTTCATAGTAGGAAAGTAGAATTACGAAGTGGGGCAGTGTCGTGTGAAACTGGGATAAATATTAATTGAAGTGGGAAAGCTGAAAGTGATAATGTTGTGACTATTCCCTGTGTAGTATTTCATGTTGTAGTGTGGTGTATGTCATGTAATTTAAGTATGTGTGGTTTGCATGGGAGAGTAGCAAGGTAGTTTCAGAGGTAGTGGGTTATGCGTGTTCCTTTCGTACTGCTCGGTCTGGAGGAAAGTTTCGTGATGATGATTGTGAGAGTCGAAGTGTGAGAAATAATAAAAGATCCACCATCCTATCCAGAAAGTGCACTGTAGCGTTAAATAATTACGAGACCATAAGATAGAGATTCACCAATGTAAAGCCATGCCCACTGGGCGGAATTTCTCATGTGTTATTGTTGTAGGTTATAGAATTTGTGTGTTTAGGTTATAGAATTTATCGGAATAAATAAGATAGTGAAAAGAAAAAGATTGGTGGCCTTTTCCTTCGAATTGTATGTTGTCATGATATCCAGAATTTATAATGTGTGCGCCACTCACATTCAGTACGATGACCACGTGTTGATAAAAGCCGTTAAAAAAAAAAAAAGGCTAAATGTGGTATTGCCAGTGCGTAGTGAACAGTCAGAGTTCTGTAAATTACTGATAGATGTGCGTTTCCGTTGCGTACTATTCATACAGGAGGATAATTTATAACTTAATTGTGAGTACGAGAGTTCATGTTGCTCGATAAATAAGAATGAATCCACTCGCTTGGCAGACCACTCATCTTGCAGGCCTGACTGCTTGATGCCACAGTATGAGCAAGGCATGTGGGTGCCTCTCAGTTGTTAACGCTTATTGCATGAAAGGTGATGGAGTTTCTTTATTATCAAAACGGCGTAATGAATGATTCCCTATACTAATAGAGGTTGGAACGCCACTGGAATTGAAATGGCAGCCGTAACTCAAGCTCTGGGTGGAAAAGCCAGCACAGGTGTGTTGGTCCTGCTTCATATAGGAGGTGCCAAGACGGACGGTCTGGGAACCTGAGCGCGGAAGCACAATGCAGTGGCGGCCGGCCGGTTTGTAGTAGGGCCAGGAGGATAAGCGGATAATACTTCGGAAACTCTGAAAATCTTGGACGCAGCAGAGAGGAATGAGGCAGCGTTACCTCGGAAGGCGCAGGCTGGGTTATTTCCGAGGATTTTTTTACTCTGAGAAGCGTGCCATTGTATGAGTATAGGTATTTCCTTGCAAACTTTCCGCGATGGACGACAACAGACTAAAATATGTTTGGTCCGCGTTCGGGAGAATCTTTAGAGAGCGAGAATATTCCGTGGTTTCGAGAATATGATTCGTCGTCCGCGTTATGAGAGAGGGGAGCCGAGCTTTTCTGGGAAGCCAGCAGTGGAGAGGTCTTCCGTTTTGAGCACCCGGGTTTGTTGGTTCCTCAGTATCAGCTTCGTTGGTACAGACAGACTTGCTGTCTTTGCTCTCAGGGGATTTTATAGTTAGAACGGTTAGGCATTGTACTGTGGCGAACCTATACGATTCTGGACTTCACCTCCGGGTTGGGAGTCGTAGTTGAGTACACAGTGTTCAGTGATTGACAGCACTTCTTCTCCCTTTACTCACGTGGAGACGTTATCTGAACTCCGTCCTTGTGGCTGGGAGTTCGCGTTTCTCTTCTGTAGAACATAGAGAGGAGAAGACAGTATTAGATTATACCAGTCAGAGGACCGTCTTGTATCGTCCTAGTGTTTGAATGAGGTTTTTTATCTATTTTGTGGCTGGAGTTCTTCCGTCGTCGAAGACGTGTACGAGAACCATCACTCCGACGCACTGGACGCAGTACATACGGCGATACTGCTAATTGTTTCGGCTTATTAGAGCTATAAAGTTAAACAGTTGTGATCACGTATACTTTATTTCCACTGAGGTTGTTCACCAATGTAGATAATCTTTGAAAGTAGTCTCTTCTAGTGTTTGGTACATAGATGATGTCAGTCGTCTCACGTTATTTATATTAGATCGCGTAGCCGAGAAAAGGAGCAGATATGGGAAACTGATAAATATTATTGGTTGTTGTTGTTGTGGTCTTCAGTCCAGAGACTGGTTTGATGCAGCTCTCCATGCTACTCTATCCTGTGCAAGCTTCTTCATCTCCCAGTACCTACCGCAAGCTACATCCTTCTACCCTGTTTAGTGTATTCATCTGTTGGTCTCCCTCTACGATTTTTATCCTCCGCGCTGCCCTGCAATACTAAATTGGTGATCCCTTGATGCCTCAGTATATGTCCTACCAACCGATCCCTTCTTCTAGTCAAGTTGTGCCACAAATTTCTCTTCTCCCAATTCTGTTCAATACCTCCTCATTAGTTATGTGATCTACCCATCTAACCTTCAGCATTTTTCTGTACCACCACAATTCGAAAGCCTCTATTCTCTTTTCGTCTTAACTATTTATCGTCCACGTTTCACTTCCATACATGGCTACATTCTAAAAAAATATTTTCAGAAAAGACTTCCTGACACTTAAATCTATACTCGATGTTAACAAATGTCTCTTCTTCAGAATGCTTTCATTCCCATTGCCAGTCTACATTTTATATCCTCTCTACTTCGACCATCATGAGTTATTTTCCTCCCCAAATAGCGAAATCCATTTACTACTTTAAGCGTCTCATTTCCTAATCTAATACCCTCAGCATCACCCGATTTAATTCGACTACATTCTATTATCCTCGTTTTGCTTTTGTTGATGTTCATCTTATATCCTCCTTTCAAGACACTGTCCATTCCGTTCGATTACTCTTCCAGGTCTTTTGCTGTCTCTGACAGAATTACAATGTCATCGGCGGAACTCAAACTTTTAATTTCTTCTCCATGGATTTTAATTCCTACTCCAAATTTTTCTTTTGTTTCCTTTACTGCTTGTTCAATATATAGATTGAATAACATCGGGGATAGGCTACAACCATGTCTCACTCCCTTCCCAACACTGCTTCCCTTTCATGTCCCTCGACTCTTACAACTGCCATCTGGTTTCTGTACAAATTGTAAATAGCCTTTCGCTCCCTGTATTTTACCCCTGCCACCTTCAGAATTTGAAACAGAGTATTCCAGTCAACATTGTCAAAAGCCTTCTTTGGTAAGGAAATTAATTTGTATCTATTTACGTTCAGTGGAAATTGGTATATACACAGTTGTAATAAAAAAGGGTTTCAATCTAAAATAAATGTATAAGCAAAAACAGCATTTATCATTTTGTAGTTGCTAGTTCCCTTAATCATCCATTTACGTTTATGTTGTAATTTACATGTTAAAGAGCAAGAACGAGGAGATATCATCGTTAAGACATCCTAAGATCTGCTTCAATGGCTAGTCATACAGGGCCAAATCTTCATTTTAGCGTTCCGTTGCGCACATTCATTTTACATCCGCCTGGAGTAGCATCTTTGCACCTCAGTGTAAGCTCTCCATGCACCTTCGTGGTTACAGTATACTGCGTATGCAAAAATGGCGCTATCCAATACTGTAGCCGAGGCAACTGTGGTACACCATGGGCCATAGATGACAGTGGAGAACGACTGCTGTGGAGATGTGTACGGGCCAGTGGACGTGCAGCTGGTGAGCAGTTGACTGCCCAGGGGACACGAAGAGTGCCTCCTCAACGACCGTACAGCGAACGTTGCTGCGTATGGACCTTCGTAGCAGGTGCCTGGTTCCTGCTCCAATGCTGACTACTCTTCATTGGCGATAAAGACCGGAATTTATACGCCAATACTGCAACTATATAGTAGTGATGAAGAGTAGGCTGAAGTTCAAGACATTAGTCAGGAAGAATCAATACGCAAAGAAGTGGGATACGGAAGTACTAAGGAATGACGAGTTCCTTTTGAAGTTCTCTAACGCTGTAGATACAGCAATAAGGAATAGCGCAGTAGGCAGTACAGTTGAAGAGGAATGGACATCTCTAAAAAGGGCCACCACAGAAGTTGGGAAGGAAAACATAGGTACAAAGAAGGTAGCTGCGAAGAAACCATGGGTAACAAAAGAAATACTTCAGCTGATTGATGAAAGGAGGACGTACAAACATGTTCCGGGAAAATCAGGAATACAGAAATACAAGTCGCTGAGGAATGAAATAAATAGGAAGTGCAGGGAAGCTAAGACGAAATGGCTGCAGGAAAAATGTGAAGACATAGAAAAATATATGATTGTCGGAAGGACAGACTCAGCATACAGGAAAGTCAAAACAACCTTTGGTGACATTAAAAGCAACGGTGGTAACATTAAGAGTGCAACGGGAATTCCACTGTTAAATGCAGAGGAGAGAGCAGATAGGTGGAAAGAATACATTGAAAGCCTCTATTAGGGTGAAGATTTGTCTGATGTGATAGAAGAAGAAACAGGAGTCGATTTAGAAGAGATAGGGGATCCAGTATTAGAATCGGAATTTAAAAGAGCTTTGGAGGACTTCGGTCAAATAAGGCAGAAGGGATAGATAACATTCCATCAGAATTTGTAAAATCATTGGGGGAAGTGGCAACAAAACGACTATTCACGTTGGTGTGTAGAATATATGAGTCTGGCGACATACCATCTGACTTTCGGAAAAGCATCATCCACACAGTTCCGAAGACGGCAAGAGCTGACAAGTGCGAGAATTATCGCACAATCAGCTTAACAGCTCATGCATCGAAGCTGCTTACAAGAATAATATACAGAAGAATGGAAAAGAAAATTGAGAATGCGCTAGGTGACGATCAGTTTGGCTTTAGGAAAAGTAAAGGGACGAGAGAGGCAATTCTGACGTTACGCCTAATAATGGAAGCAAGGCTAAAGAAAGTCAAGACACTTTCATAGGATTTGTCCACCTGGAAAAAGCGTTCGACAATATAAAATGGTGCAAGCTGTTCGAGATTCTGAGAAAAGTAGGGGTAAGCTATAGGGAGAGACGGGTCATATACAATATGTACAACAACCAAGAGGGAATAAAAAGAGTGGACGATCAAGAACGAAGTGCTCGTATTAAGAAGGGTGTAAGACAAGGCTGTAGCCTTTCGTCCCTGCTCTTCAATCTGTACATCGAGGAAGCAATGATGGAAATAAAAGAAAGGTTCAGGAGTGGAATTAAAATACAAGGTGAAAGGATATCAATGATACGATTCGCTGATGACATTGCTATCCTGAGTGAAAGTGAAGAAGAATTAAATGATCTGCTGAACGGAATGAACAGAGTAATGAGTACACAGTATGGTTTGAGAGTAAATCGGAGAAAGACGAAGGTAATGAGAAGTAGTAGAAATGAGAACAGCGAGAAACTTAACATCAGGATTGATGGTCACGAAGTCAATGAAGTTAAGGAATTCTGCTACCTAGGCAGTAAAATAACCAATGACGGACGGAGCAAGGAGGACATCAAAAGCAGACTCGCTATGGCAAAAAAGGCATTTCTGGCCAAGAGAAGTCTACTAATATCAAATACCGGCCTTAATTTGAGGAAGAAATTTCTAAGGATGTATGTCTGGAGTAGAGCATTGTATGGTAGTGAAACATGGACTGTGGGAAAACCGGAAGAGAAGAGAATCGAAGCATTTGAGATGTGGTGCTATAGACGAATGTTGAAAATTAGGTGGACTGATAAGTTAAGGAATGAGGAGGTTCTACGCAGAATCGGAGAGGAAGGAAATATGTGGAAAACACTGATAATGGGAAGGGACAGGATGATAAGACATCTGCTAAGACATGAGGGAATGACTTCCATCGTACTAGAGCAGGGGCGGGCAAACGTTGCACGCGGCTCATGAGCGCACAGCGCTGCACGTGTGCTGCTCGCGTGCAGGCGTCGACCGGGGCTGTGGCGACAGCCGGCAGGTTGCGGCAGTGTAGTGCCAGACTAAGCCGCGGACGTTGATGCGAAGCGAGCACTATGTAGTGAACGTTGTATTTCAAGAAACGGAGAAGTGGAGATTTGCTATCTTTTAAAAAGTAATGGGAGAATCATTTTTTCTTTGTGCAAAAATGGGAAAATTCGAAATGTTTAATATGTGGCAGCATTCTCGCTGGTCAACGGAAGTTCAGTATTGAAGGCCATTATAATAAATTTCACAAGGACGAGTACAATTTATTGTCGGATTCTGAGCGGATGGGGAATTGCCTGAGCTTAAGAAGAGCGATCTGACGATACCAGATGAATCTGTCGTAGTTGGCCGGCCGGAGTGGCCGAGCGGTTCTAGGCACTACAGTCTGGAACCGCGCGACCGCTATGGTCGCATGTTCGAATCCTGCCTCGGGCATGGATGTATGTGATGTCCTTAGGTTAGTTAGGTTTAAGTAGTTCTAAGTTCTAGGGGACTGATGACCACAGCAGTTAAGTCCCATAGTGCTCAGAGCCATTTGAATTTGTCGTAGTTGCTGTTGTCACGAGAGATCTGCGACTTTCTCTCGTCATGTCTCTCATCTAACTGATTGAAAATTTTATGGAGCACTGTTTTCAAGCTTTCAAAACGACAATAATAATAGCCCAGCGGTATGTGCAAGTTATAATACTGCGCTTAATATAGCGAGAGCTGGAAAACCATTTGCTGAATTAATAAGTCTCGGTTAAGAGCAAACATCAGTGATGAAAATTTACGTAACTGTTTGTGTTTGTCTGTATGTAGAAATTTTGTTCCAGATATTAAACGTATTGTAAACTCCACCTGCGATAATTAAATGAAACGTATCGTAGGTAATAGGTACTCTTTCAAACCATGATTTCCTTCAAGCACTCCTACTAACCTTATTCATTCACTCAATAAAGCAAGCTAGGAAACAAAACGCATTACAGAGGAAGGAGCGGACAGAAGGTATGGTGGGGATAGGAGATAAGCGGGTGGTCAGCTTGCCCCTGTGTGCACGCGGAACACCTGTTAACTGCACGCGTGCAAGTGCACCGCACATGTGCAGGATTCCTGCCCGCCCCTGTACTAGAGGGAGCTGTAGAGGGCAAAAACTGTAGAGGAAGACAGAGATTGGAATACGTCAAGCAAATAATTGAGGACGTAGGTTGCAAGTGCTACTCTGAGATGAAGAGGTTAGCACAGGAAAGGAATTCGTGGCGGGCCGCATCAAACCAGTCAGTAGACTGATGACTAAAAAAAAAACTGCAACTAGGCGTCCACTGAGTAGCAACAGGTGGCCCTTTCAGCTGAATCACGTTTGTGCTCCATTGGACAGAAAGCAAACATACTGCAACAGTCGCTGGAAGGGTCTAAGCCCGAGGAGGGAGCGTTATAGACTGGGGAATGCTTACGTGGGATTCATTGGTAATCTCGTCATTCCGGAAGGCACAATGGATTAACATAAGTATCCATCTATCCTCGGGACCATGTCGAGCAGTTTGTATTTCCACGACACGATGGCGTCAACTAGCAGGACAATTCAATGTGTCACACAGGTCACAGTGTACGTGCGTGGTTCTAAGAGCACCAAGGCGAGTTTACCCTACTCGACTGGCTACCAAAGCCCCCAGATTTAAACCCAATCCAGAATCTGTGGGACCACATCGACCTGGCAGTTCGTCCCATGGATCCTCAGCCGAGAAACCTCGCGCGGCTGGCCGCAGCACTGGAGTTGACATGGCTTCCCATGCCTCTCGCTACTTTCTAGAACCTCACTGACTCTGCGCCTGCACGTCACGCAGTGGTCTGCACTGCAGAAGTCGGTAAATCAGATTTTGACAGATTGTCGCATTTTTTTTATTCGTGTCAGAAGCACCATTCATACAGGAATATAAAAAAAAAGAATAGCACACAGAAATAAATTAATTACAGGCATATGAAAATATATATAAATATATATACAAATATGTGTGCACAGAAACAAAATTTTATAGGCATTTGGCCCATAAGCGGGCTACGTCGACAGCATTTGGGGTTGCCAACATCAGATCCTCTAAAGTGCAGTGTGAAGGACATTCAGGGCAGTTATACATGTGCTGGGTCGTCTGCACCTCTCCACAGTCTCAGAGATTAGATGTAGTAGAATATCCCCACTTCAGAAGGTTATCTCTTGACCGTGCAGTGTTGGTGCGTAGCCTGTTCAGTGATCTCCAGACCACCCAGTCCTCATCGTAACCTGGTGCCAATTCTTCCTTTGGTTCCATCCAGTGCCCTTCTCCCGACCGCTTCCATCTCTCCACCCTAGATCCAGGTTGGTCGCTAAAATCTTCGGTTGTTCTGAGAAAACTGCGTCTAGATTTCAAGTGTTTGGTGGCTGGCTGAGTTTTGTGGAGGGGGTGGCTCTCTGCCATCTCAGCCCTCGCTCTTTCACTATAGGCTGCCGCTTCTCTTCGCACTGCAGGAGGTGCAATCCCAGCAAGATGGTAGAGCTTGTCTGTTGGCGTCGGTTTCAGACATCCAGTGACGAGCCTGCAGGTCTCGTTCAGAGCAATGTCGACCTGTTTAGCGTGGGTAGAGTTGTACCAGACACTACTTGCATATTCGCCTGCTGGGAAGCAAACTGCTAGTGTTGTGGTCCTCACTACCTCTGGCTTTGCGCCCCAGGAGGAGTTCGTTATTTTCCGAAGAATATTATTTCTGCCGCTCACCTTCATTTTGGTGTTAATACAGTGCTGTTTATACGTCAGAGCCCTGTCTAGGGTTACTCCTAGGTATCTGGGGTTAACGCAATGTTCGAGGAATGTGTCCTTCCAGAAGACACGCAGCTTACGGGATGCCTGCTTGTTACGGAGATGGAAGGCGCAAACTTGTGTTTTGCTAGGGTTCGGCTTGAGTTGATTGTCGGCGTAGTACTGACAGAGCAATTGTCGCATTAATGTGATTGGACAGTGTATGTTACAGGGCAACAGTACTCCAAATTATCTGAGGGTCGATTTGGATTGATGTATTACTCACCGATGCAAATTTAAAGGCAACATACTTCTTTCGTAAATAATACTGCCTTTTCCTGCTGCTATTTACTTTATTTATCCCATACGCGTTTCGCCTTCTCCTGTTCTAAGGCATCATCGGTGGAATCTATAACGATACAGTTTTGTTAGTTTTAGATTATTAAACAGTTCACTTCGCGATTTTTTTTGTAAAAAAAGTAATTACTTACGATTTGCTGATCTGCGTTTCCTCACATCTCGTCTGGAGGTCGCACTACCACTTTCATCACTGCCATATAATCACACCTTTGTGTTCTTGCCCTCGACACACTGTTCACCATGTTTCTCACTCTTTTTTGTGGTGGGCTATTGTTCTTTTGTCACTCGATACAACTATTTCGTCGTACGCTGTTTTTCACAACGTAAATATTGCGACTCCATTACGTGTTTCATCTTCTTTGGTATGTTTACCTATTTATTGCCAACCTAACGGAGAATATGTTCGATGCCTTAGGAGAAGGCGAAACGCGGATGGAATAAATAAAGCAAGTAGCAGCAAGAAAAGGCAGTTTTATTTACAAAACAAGTTCAAATGGTTCAAATGGCTCTGAGCACTATGGGACTTAACTGCTGAGGTCATCAGTCCCCTAGAACTTAGAAGTACTTAAACCTAACTAACCTAAGGACATCACACACATCATGTCCGAAGCAGGATTCGAACCTGCGACCGCAGCGGTCGCGCGTTTCCAGACTGTAGCGCCTTGAACCGCTCGGCCACAACGGACGTCCCAAAACAAGTATTTATATGCTTGCTCCCGAAGATGACCACACAAACTTGTTAAAGGCAACATTTTTTCCGAAACTGACTGGAAGTTCGGAGGGGACCGACGAAAATACTTTGAGGAGGACAGCAGTGACCTTGCCATATTCAACAGGTATGTACTATTCTGCCATATGGCCTCGCAGACTCCTCATCCATGTAGTGGTCGTTCAGTTCGGCCAACTGATTCGTATTCTACCTGGCACCCTTCTGCCCGCGTCTTTTCTCAGGCCAACGGTACTAAGTAACTTAGCTCCAAGCCCCATAAAAAGACTTAAGCTCTCACATAGTTATCGACTAAAATGCAGAAGAACCAGTCTCTCTGGACTGATAACAGAATCCAGCAAAGTTCTAAAATCTAACTGATATCTTGTGAAACAGCCTAGAAAACTGCGACGAGCCTGTTACATGGCAGGCTAGAAATCGGTATGGATGTTTTTATCACAATAAGGGTTGTCTGGATTCGTAAACAGGACTTTCCATTTTCCGGTTTCTGCAGCGAACGCAGCTGCATGGCATGTGGGACAGAGAGAATAGCTGCTACGCGTCACAAAGGGCGATGGCGAGAATCTCCAAGCCGTGACTGGAGCGAAGTGTAGCACTCATGTTGTACTGCAATGCACCCGCTGCTTTCGTTTAATCTCTAAAACATCTGCGTCGAGGTGGCTACCAAGCAATTTAGAGGCTAGAAAACCATAGCACAAGATATTAAATATTTCGTTTGATTTATATTATTGGTTGTTAATATTTCTGTATACATTTGTTACTGTAACAGAAATGAATTAGCGATCCATGGTATGAATCTGACCGTCTACAAAGGGACTTCAGATAGTAAGATACAAAAATGTCCTCCCGCGTTAAGACCGCTACGCAACACGATTAGCGCACTGTCAGAAGAGAGTACATGTTCCTTGTGTGCTGCATAGACAGTTCTGCGCGGTGCGGATAACAAGCGCGTTGAAATATGCGAATGAAATAGCGCGAGAACTGGAAACGCACTACAAAGTTGAAGTACTTGCGACACTGCGATTCTTACTGTAAAAACGTCTTAACTGTACACAGATTCCCTGTGAAATTCTGGCGGTGGATTAACTACAATGTCGCGTCCAGTCATAGTGAAATGGTACCAGCAGTTCGACCAAGGCAGCATAGAGGTAGGACATCGTGGTCCACCATACAGTCCAGATCTTGTACCACGCTAGTACCACCTTTTCGGCAAACGGAAAGATCATCTCGGGAGAAAGACATTTTCCAATTTTCCAACGCGGTTTTCGAATGCTTCCTTGACCAAGGAGCGAATTTCTATCTTCAACGAAATGAATTGTTGTTAGAACGTTCCGAACGAAGTTTTGACTCTACAGCGGAGTGTACAGTGATATGAAACTTCCTGGCATATTACAACAGTGTATCGGACCGACTTTCGAACTCGGGACTTCTGCTCCTCACGGGCAGGGGCTCTACCGACTGAGCTGCCCAAGCTCGCTGTCCTCACAGCTTTACTTCCGCCAGTGCCCCATCCCCTACCTTCCAAATTTCACAGAATTTCTCCAGCGAAACTTGGAGAACTAGCACTCCTGGAAGGAAGGGTGTTGCGGAGTCATGGCATAGCCACAGCCTGCGGGATGATTCCAGAATGAAATTTTCACTTTGCAGTGGAGCGTACCCTGATATGGAACTTCTTGACAGACTGTAGGATGTGAGGTCCGCCAGTTACGCAAAACACCATTTTTTCCAAGTTTCCAAACATGTTTCAGCACTATTGCGTCATTATCAGTGGGTTTCCGCATCATTTAATCTTTACACTTGGTGTGCATAATTTTTCAGGACCACTTAAATAAAAGGGAAACCCACTGATGATGGCACAGTGGTGCTGAAACATGTTTGGGTACTGAGATACAACGATGTTTTGCATAACTGGCGGACCTCAGATCCTACAGTTCTAACTGCCAACACGGTAAACACAAGGAGCTGCAAATCTAGTTGATGAATATCCTGACAGATTATAACGGGGTGCTGGACCAAGACTCGAACTTCTGACTTCTTCCTTTCACCGGCAGGTGTTCTACAGACTAAGTTACCCAAACACGCCTCACAGCTTCATTTGCATCAGTATTCTTCTCCTACCTTCCAAACTTCACAGAAGCTATTCTGCGAAACTTGCAGGACTAGCACTCCTGGAAGAATGGATATTGCAGAGACGCCTGGAGTCTGTTTCCTGAATGAAATTTTCCCTCTGCAGCAGAGAGTCCGCTGATATGAAACTTCCTGGCAGGTGAAAAACGTTTAACAGACCAATACTCGAATTCAGGATCTTTGCCTTTCCCAGGCAGATGCTCTGCTGACTGAACTATTCACAGAACCTTTGCGAAATTTGCAGAACTAGCACTCATGGAAGAAAGGATACTGCAGAGATATGGCTTAGCCACAGCCTGGGGGCTGTTTCCAGAATGAACTCTTCTCTTTGCAGTGGATTGTGTGCTGGTATGAAACTTCCTGGCGAATAAAACTGTGTGGCGGACCAAGAACTCAGGAGCTTTGCGTTTCAAGGGCAGGTGCACTACCGACTGAGCTACACAAGTTCTCGGTCCTGAGTTCGATTCTCCATCTGGCATAATACAGTTTTAATTTGCCAGGAAGTTTCATTTCATCGCACACTCTGCTGCAGAGTGAAAATTTCATTCTGGCATATGCAAGTCTCCGCCGTATCGTTTATTCCACGAGAGCTAATCCTGCAGCTTTTGAAGCTTGGAAGGTAGGTGATGAGGAACTCTCGGTAGTAAAACAGTGAGGGTAGGTCCTCAGGCGTGTTTGCGTAACTGTAGAGCGATTGCTTGGGAAAGGCAATGGTCCCAAGTTCGAGCCTTGATCCAACTCACAGTTTCAGTCTTCCTGGAAGCTTCGTTCTGAACGTGGTTTACAGAGTGGGTGACTATGCTGAAAAATAGTGCATGGTTCTGTGAACTGTACTACAGCGTACAGTAAATGTTGTTAGACCTGCAAGGATAATGTGTAGATTACTTTTTGCATTCTACTCCTACAATCATACCGCTCCCCCTCTGCCCCTCTCTGCAAGGGGACGAAACGATTGGAAATTTTTGAAAATCTGCCTCATGCAAACAGTATCATTTCATTTTATCCATCCAGATATATTTCGACACCTATGTGTCATTGTTTCTACATCTACATCCTTACTCCACAAGCCACCTGACGGTGTGTGGCGGAGGGTACCTTGAGTACCTCTATCAGTTCTCCCTTCTATTCCAGTCTCGTATTGTTAGTGGGAAGAAAGATTGGCAGTATGCCTCTGTGTGGCTCTAATCTCTCTGATTTTATCCTCATGGTCTCTTCGCGAGATATACGTAGGAGGGAGCAATATACTGCTTGACTCCTCGATGAAGGTATGTTCTCGAAACTTCAACAAAAGCCTGTATCGAGCTACTGAGCGTCTCTCTTGCAAAGTCTTCCATTGGAGTTTATCTATCATCTCTGTAACGCTTTCGCAATTACTAAATGACCCTGTAACGAAGCGCGCTGCTCTCCTTTGGATCTTCTCTATCTCTTCTATCTACTCCATCTGGTATGGATCCCACACCGGTGAGTAATATTCAAGCAGTGGGCGAACAAGCGTACTGTAACCTACTTCCTTTGTTTTCGGACTGCGTTTCCTTAGGATCTCAGTCTAGTATCTGCTTTACCGACTATTAATTTTATATGGTCATTCCATTTTAGATCACTCCTAATGCCTAATCCCAGATAATTTATGGAATTAACTGCTTCCAGTTGCTGACCTGCTATATTGTAGCTAGATGATAAAGGATATTTCCTTCTATGTATTCGCAGCACATTGCACTTGTCTACATTGAGATTCAATTGCCATTCCCTGCACCATACGCCAATTCGTTGCAGATCCTCCTACATTTCAGTACAATTTTCCATTGTTGGCTCAAATGGTTCAAATGGCTCTGAGCACTATGGGACTCAACTGCCGAGGTTATTAGTCCCCTAGAACTTAGAACTAGTTAAACCTAACTAACCTAAGGACATCACAAACATCCATGCCCGAGGCAGGACTCGAACCTGCGACCGTAGCGGTCTTGCGGTTCCTGACTGCAGCGCCTTTAACCGCACGGCCACTTCGGCCGGCTTTTCCATTGTTACAGAATCTCGATATACTAAGGCATCATCCGCAAAAAGCCTCAGTGAACTTCTGATGTTATCCACAAGGTCATTTATATATATTGTGAATAGCAACGGTTCTACGACACTCCCCTGCGGCACACCTGAAATCACTCTTACTTCGGAAGACTTCTCTCCATTGAGAATGTCATGCTGCGTTCCGTTATCTAGGAACTCTTCAATCCAATCACACAATTGGTCTGATAGTCCATATGCTCTTATTTTGTTCATTAAACTACTGTGGGGAACTGTATCAAGCGCCTTGCGGAAGTCAAGAAACACGGCATCTACCTGGGAACCCGTGTCTGTGGCCCTCTGAGTCTCGTGGAGGAATGGCGCAAGCTGCGTTTCGCACGATCGTCTTTTCGACACCCATACTGATTCCTACAGAATGGGTCACATATTATTTCTGTAAAATACAATATGAAATGTATAATGATTTACCCACTGTAGCCCAAAAGGCAAATGTTATAATTTTTGGGCTTACAATAGATAAATGATTATACATTTTATATTACATTTTACAGAAATAAAATTTCACGCGCAGAAAATGGTGTCAAAATATGTCTGAGTGAATAAAAAGAAATAAGTAGTGTTTGAATAAGGCGGATTTTCAAAACAACCCAAATTTTAAATCGCAAACACGGAAAAAGTCTAGAGGAACTTCAAACCTTAGTAAGATGATTAGGACTATATATGTATTTCTACGAGAATCTTCTTCGACCATGACGTAATAGCCCGGAATATTTTAGTAAGTGTGAAGTCTGTTTTACTAGTCTCCCTCTAACTGACGTGTGCTGGAAAG
The DNA here is from genome assembly GCF_023898315.1 of Schistocerca nitens. Lineage (NCBI taxonomy): Eukaryota > Metazoa > Arthropoda > Insecta > Orthoptera > Acrididae > Schistocerca > Schistocerca nitens. The sequence goes on from NC_064614.1 coordinate 1,127,513,712, forward strand.
GAACGAAACACGTAATAGATCGAGCAGCGGCAAAAGACGGCGAAAGTGCGCTACTGACGCAAACGCAGGGAGGGTGGGCAGAACAATGCGGGCCCACAGAGCTTCCTGCAGGTGGGGGAGTCGGCTTTTATGGAGGAAGGCGCGAACAATGGCGGGGCACGCGACCACCTGCAAAGCCAGCCGTGTCGGGGGACCGTCTCCGCCGTCTCGCTTTGGCACACTTTAATGCTCGGCAGCGTGTTTCCCAACTTGAAACTGCAACCGATGTTTAGGAGTCACGGGGATCATGGAGGAGAACACTGAATAGCCTAATTGGTTGTGCCTTGTAGATCTGGCGTCATGCATTGATTATATCGCCATAGGACAAATGAAAGGGGGGAGAAGATGTGTATGGTTTGTTAGGTCATCATAATAATACCGACCACGTGCCACGGCCATTTTCCACTGTGTCCTCATTGACAGAATGTAAACACATTTTAGGACCAGATACACTGTAAAAGTTGTACACTACTGGCCATTGAAATTACTACACCACGAAGATGACATAGTAAAGACGCGAAATTTAACCGACAGGAAGAAGATGCTGTGATATGCAAATGATTAGCTTTTGAGAGCATTCACACAAGGTTGGCGCCGGTGGCGACACCTACAACGTGCTGACATGAGGAACGTTTCCAACCGATTTCTCATACACAAACTGCAGTTGACCGGCGTTGCCTGGTGAAACGTTGTTGTGATGCCTCGTGTAAGGAGGAGAAATGCGTACCATCACGTTTCCTACTTTGATAAAGGTCGGATTGTAGCCTATCGCGATTGCGGTTTATCGTATTGCGACATTGCTGCTCGCGTTGGTCGATATCCAATGACTCTTAGCAGAATATGGAATCGGTGGGTTCAGGAGGGTAATACAGAACGCCGTTCTGGATCCCAACGGCCTCGTATCACTAGCAGTCGAGATGACAGGCACCTTATCCGCATGGCTGTAACGGATCGTGCAGCCACGTCTCGATCCCTGAGTCAACAGATGGGGACGTTTGCAAGACAAGAACCATCTACATGTACAGTTCGACGACGTTTGCAGCAGCATGGCCTATCAGCTCGGAGACCATGGCTGCGGTTATACTTGACGCTGCATCACAGACAGGAGCGCCTGCGATGGTGTACTCAACGACGAACCTGGGTACACAAATGGCGAAACGTCATTTTTTCGGATGTATCCAGGTTCTGTTTACAGCATCATGATGGTCGCATGCGTGTTTGGCGACATCGCGGTGAGCACACATTGGAAGCGTGTATTCGTCATCACCATACTGGCGTATCACCCGGCGTGATGGTATGGGATGCCATTGGTTACACGTCTCGGTCACCTTTTGTCCGCATTGACGGCACTTTGAACAGTGGACGTTACATTTCAGATGTGTTACGACCCGTGGCTCTACCCTTCATTCGATCCCTGTGAAACCCTATATTTCAGCAGGCTAATGAACGACGACATGTTGCAGGTCCTGTACGGACCTTTCTGGATACAGAAAATGTTCGACTGCTGTCCTGGCCAGCACATTCTCAAGATCTCTCACCAATTGTAAACGTCTGGTCAATGGTGGCCGAGCGACTGGTTCGTCACAACATGCCAGTCACTACTCTCGATGAACTGTGGTATCGTGTTGAAGCTGCATGGGCAGCTGTACCTGTACACGCCATCCAAGCTCTGTTTGACTCAATGCCCAGGCGCATCAAGGCCGTTATTACGGCCAGAGGTGGTTGTTCTGGGTACTGATTCCTCAGGATCTACGCACCTAAATTGCGTGAAAATGTAATCATATGTCAGTTCTAGTATAATATATTTGTCGAATGAATACCCGTTGATCATCTGCATTTCTTCTTGGTGTAGGAATTTTAACGACCAGTAGTGTAGCTTAACCAGCTACCAACACAATGATAAAAATCGTAGATTATTTTTAGTGTATTGCTTCTTAAAACATGGAGAACAAGCATTCCATAAATTTGATGAAGGCGTTAGTTGGATATTATTAAAATAAAGTAATGCCTGTAATTAAAGTGCAGCTGTTCATCCAGTATGGGCTGTAATAGTAGTGAAACTTCGTAAATAATCTAATGGGACAAGGCAAAAACGATTTATGCTGAAAAAAAATTAGTTCCAATTGTGGTCAGCAGGTGAAAATTTGCAGCTAAATACTGTAGACGGCCTGACATCCACGCTGTCATTTGACGTCACTGAACAGTGTGTATATCGAGAAGACAGACAGTGTACTGTTAGTGACACTGTTTTATGTGAAGGGCAGCAATTAAAGTGTCACACTGAGAGAATATCGCCGACTGAAAGGTCTGAGAGGAGACCGGATGTCATTAAACGGTTTAAAGAAGATGATAAGGAAATTCAAAAACAAGGATGACCTTGGTGTAGCACCTGGAAGAGGAAGGCATCCAATCCCGGTGGAAGTTATTGTCAAGGCTGCTGTTGCTCTACATCTACATGAATACTCTGCAAATCACATTCAAGTGCCTGGCAAAGGGTTCATCGAACCACCTTCACAATTCTCTATCATTCCAATGTCGTATAGCGCGGGGAAAGAATGAACACCTATATCTTTCCGTACCAGCTCTGATTTCCCTTATTTTATCGTGGTGATAGATCGTCCCTATGTAGGTCGGTGTCAACAAAATATTTTCGCATTCGGAGGAGAAAGTTGGTGATTGGAATTTCGTGAGAAGATTCCGTCGCAACGAAAAACACCTTTCTTTTAATGACGTCCAGCCCAAATCCTGTATCATATCAGTGATACTCTCTCCCATAAAAAACGTGCTGCCCTTCCTTGAACTTTTTCGATGTACTCTGTCAGTCCTATCTGATAAGGATCCCACGCCGCGCAAGTAGTATTCTAAAAGAGGACGGACAAGCGTAGTGTAGGCTGTCTCCTTAGTAGGTCTGTTACATTTTCTAAGAATCCTGTAAATAAAACGCAGTCTTTTGTTAGCCTTCCCCACAACATTTTCTGTGTGTTCCACCCAATTTAAGTTGTTCGTAATTGTAATACCTAGGTATTTAGTTGAATTTACGGCTTTTAGATTAGACTGATTTATCGTGTAACCAAAGTTTAACGAGTTCCTTTTAGCACTCATGTGGATGACTTCACACTTTTCGTTATTCCGAGTCAACTGCCACTTTTCCCACCATTCCGATATTTCTTCTAAATCGTTTTGCAGTTTGTTTTGATCTTCTGACGATTTTACTAGTCGATAAACGACAGCGTCATCTGCAAAAAACTGAAGACGGTTTTCTCAGATTGTCTCCCACATCGTTTATATACATAAGGAAGAGCAAAGGGCCTATAACAATACCTTGGGGAACGCCAGAAATCACTTGCTTTACTCGATGACTTTCCGTCAGTTACTACGAACTGTGACCTCTCTGACAGGAAATCACAAATCCAGTCACATAACTGAGACGATATTCCATAAGCACGTAATTTCACTACTAGCCGCTTGTGTGGTACAGCGTCAAAAGCCATCCGGGAATCCAGAAATACGGAATCGATCTGAAATCCCTTGTCAATAGCACTCAACACTTCATGTGAATAAAGAGCTAGTTGTGTTTCACAGGAACGATGTTTTCTAAACCCATGTTGACTGTGTGTCAATAGACCGTTTTCTTCGAGGTAATTCATAATGTTCGAACACAATATATGTTCTAAAATCCTGCAGCATATCGACGTTAACGATATGGGCCTGTTAATTTAGCAGATTACTCCTACTGTCTTTCTTGAATATTGGTGTGACCTGTGCAACTTTCCAGTCTTCGGGTACGAATCTTTCGTCGAGCGAAAGGTTGTATATGATTGTTTAGTATCGTGCTAATGCATCAGCATAGTCCGAAAAGAACCTAATTGGTATACAGTGTGGACCAGAAGACTTGCTTTTATTGAGTGATTTAAGTTGCTTCACTACTCGGAGGATATTTACTTCTACGTTACTCATGCTGGCAGCTCTGACCAACTACGCAACACTTGATCAGTATGTGCTACTACTGGCGCAGTGTTACCATAATGACCCAACCCATGGTCAACTGTTCGTAAAATTTAAGATCTCTTTCACGCTGGTAATCGTACAATATCCAGACAACAGCAACTGAAACCTCATGATCCGGAGTAACGTTCTGAATCAGCTCTTCGGCTGCCGGCACGGATTGAAGTTGATGACATGTGGCTGGGCAATATTTTTTCGAGTTATGAGGCACATTTTACACTACACTGTGCACTGAATACACAGATCTGCTGGAATTAGGGTACTCTAAAAACCACGTGTTGCGCAAGAAGAGCCATTGCACTCGCAGTATGTGTATGTGTGAAACGTATTCTCAAGCACCTTTATTCTCGCTGCGTCCTTCTTTGAAGCAGAATACGCCCAGAGAGCCTGTCAGGTGTAACGTGGCGTCTGCACGCTATCGAGACCTCCATGAACGGAACGTGATTCGTGGTTTGGAAGAGCACAACTGTGTGGAAACCACTGTTTACATGCAAGATAGGGCAACACCTCATGTCACGAGCTCAGTCAAAGATCTCCTTAATACAACCTTCCACGAAAGTGTTATCTGCAGAGATTTTCCAGGTGCATAGCACTGACGGTCACTCCAGCTGAATCATTGTGACTTATGGCTCTGGGACATGCAAAAGAACGCTTTTACCAGCGACACGTTCGGTCTCTGCCTGATCTGAAGGCCAGTATACATGAACACGTGGCTCATATTCCACCGGAACTACTGTGAGCAACTGTTGATCACGTCGTTTTACTGATGTAGCATCCCGACAACTTCTCCGATGCTCATATTGAACAAATTGTGCAACTTTCGGTTAATAAGAAAATCGACATTATGCCTTTCTCACTTGTTTGACCGCTGCTGCCCATGTCTCGTTCCTAATCTATTTTATATATATTCATCTTTCCATACGTCTTTCTTGCATTCATAGCGCCAAATTTACACCTGGCGGCAAAAATTGGAACTTTTTTTCTTTTTCTTTTTACGTAGATCAGTTCTACATTAACGCATTAGAATGTCTATCACGTTTCGCTACCATACGAATAATTACAGCCCACACTAGACCTCTGTCAGCAACTGCATTTTATATAGAACCACCTGGTACTTAACGTGTGTGTTCTTTATTTCGTAGACAGTGGCGATTCAAATCTTCTGCAGCCTCCGACTTTCTACGTTTACTTTTGTGGGAAATAAGTCTGACATTCCAATGAAACTGACGAACACATGACGTTTAATTTTAACTGAAGTTTAATGAGAACTATAAGAGCCAAACAAATAAAAGTGAGACAGATCGAAGAAGTAAGTAAACTGTTTATTATTTTAGAAGCAATCGCCGTGACTATTAATACATTTATCCCACTGTAAGACAAAGTGGTCAGTACCTTCAAGGAAAACTGTTTGCTGGTGGCTACGGAACCTCCGAAGCAAAAACACGGCCACGAATGTCTTTCCTCACCCATCCTCCACACAGTTCGGATCTCCCCCCTCCTCCCTGTGATTTCCATGCTGAAGAGCTCTAAAGAAAGATATATTTGCGGCCGTCGATTTGTTTCGGACTAACAGGTGCGCGCTTGGGTACAATCATGGTTCCGGAGACAACCGCAAACAGTTTTGCATGAAGGCATCGACTGTCTTTTCTCACAATGGGTTAAATGTATTAACAGTTATGGTGATTACTTTTGAAATAATAAACAGTTCACTTACTATTTTTCCATCCGTGCTGGCCGGGGTGGCCGAGCGGTTCTAGGCGCTAAAGTCTGGAACCGCTTTACCGCTACGGTCGCAGGTTCGAATCCTGCCTCGGGCATGGATGTGTGTGATGTCCTTAGGTTAGTTAGGTTTAAGTAATTATAAGTTCTAGGCGACTGATAACCTCAGAAGTTAAGTCCCATAGTGCTCAGAGCCATTTGAACCATTCCATCCGTCTCGTTTTTACGTATTTGACCCTCCCTTATACATTTAACAATGTTGAGTTATGAAAATTTAATCAAACATGTAATTAGTTCTTCTGTTACGTTGCTAATACTTATGGTATAATGCAACATTGAATATAGGCCTATTTATGATGACGGGTCCCCGGCACCGGAAAGAAAACCACAAAAAAATTCATGTGCAGAAATTGGCAATATCGATCAGATAAGTGAAATCCTTACCTGCTTTGTAATAACCAGAGCCGAGAATGAAAATCATTTTGACATAAAGAAATACGAATCGTTTAGTCAGCTCTAGCCAGCAGATGACGCTGTGTATCAACGCACTCATAAACGAAAGCAGATTTCGGAAGCGGGTTTAAAGATCTCACAAACATTGTATTTAATTGAATTTTAATGGTTTAAATTTATTGTTATGCTCAGTGACGATACTACTTGCACAAAATATTGGAAACGAAGATTCTCAGCGATCGGAAACGAGTGAATACCATTCAGAAATCATGCGTCGTGTTTCGACTTCTAACGAAACAGCTACTCCCGTCAGATATCGCTCGAAGAGTCTTTAATAGAGTGAACGGTTAATACTCGTTGTGTCAAATCAAGGGGTACTCTACGGCGTAAGTGGTCGTATACAGAGGATATTTCCTGCTATAAATTATTAATCACCGACATGAAAGCCAGTACTGAACAATGGCGACTCTAGTGCCAGGCCTATAGCACACAGCATCATTGATCACCGATGTTGCCATCCAGATGAGTCAACATCTTAGCAGCTCACATTCCAGCGACCTCTTCCTAATCGGTTCTACCGGGCTTGAGAACGCTAACACAAAGACGATAAACTTGACTTGCCTTATTTAGTCATATGTAAGTGCAAACAACAACTTCAAATCGCATTTCGTTCCGTTTAAAATCCAGATGATTTGAAATGCAAATTCTCTGACAAAAATCCAACTTAGTTCTTGAAATTCAGCTATAAAGCGTTAAAAATTCTTATAAAAACGTATTACCTCATATTATATGTGCATGGGATTATGTTGGTACAATCGACTTATTGAACAATGTTTATATGAGCGAATGCTGGAAGCACTTCGTAGGAGAAAGAGTATTATGTAGCGTTTAGATTTATTTAGAATTACAAAATTGATAAAATTCATTGTCCTCCAACATATTCTGCCTCAAACAAAAAGTGGTAAAGAGTATGGTTGTCTGGTTTGCAAAATCAAATTACTGTGAACATAACTACAGGGTCGAAGATCTCCATTGAGCCTACATGCCTATGAGAATTTGTGTTGTGAGTCCGCAGAGAGGTGATACCGATTTTACAGCTGTGTTTTGGTTGCCGTGGGTTGGCGGAAATACAGTGTTTGTTGGTTGCTTACCTTCTGACTGCTATCGTCGCTCCGCGCTTTTGCCGCATTTCTTAAGATGCTGCGGACTGGGTACAGAAACATTCATGTAGCTCGCCCGTCGTCTCGCCTCAAACTGATGCTGAGCAACGGCGTCGGTCGCTGCAGAGACAACTGTATTGTTGAGAACTGCGGCGTTTGAAGTATGAGGATGCGCGGACATCAATGATTGTATAATTAAGAATAACTGTGAGTCGGTAATAACAGACGCACAACTAGAATGGGATGACCGAGGCGATTCTCCGCTCTGGAAAGGAAAAAAAAAAAAGCAGGAAAAATTAAAATCCGTAGATAAAGTGGAAAGATAGTAAAATCGATAGGTCAAGAGAAGTTTCTGGCTCTGTTAAAATAATTAAAGACAGCTTTGGAAATATTTCCGAAGTGAAGATACGCGAATCATTTGCCTCCTTCATCAAGTGAAAGATCAATCTACATTACGATACGAATACATTTAACTGAATCAAAGGAACGAAAGGGACAATGTTTTCGCTAAGGATTTGACGAAGCATCTTTCGTGAGTGGCTTATGTAATTAAGTGCATAAAAAGAACCAGATTACAGTTTAAATTCTCTCCGTATCGGATCTGTAGAGGATAGCAGGCTAATCAAGAAACAGACCTGCATTTCGAAACAGTTGAAAAATCTACAAACTTTTTACTGGCAGAGGGTTCATCGAACCACCTTCACAATTCTTTATTATTCCAATCTCGTATAGCGCGCGGAAAGGGTGAAGACCTTATCCTTCTGTATGAGCTCTGATTTCCCTTATTTTATCATGGTGATCGTTCCTCCCTATGTAGGTCGGTGTCAACAAAATATTTTCGCATTCGGAGGAGAAAGTTGGTAACTGGAATTTCGTGAGAAGATTCCGTCGCAGCCGGCCGGAATGGTCGTGCGGTTCTGGGCGCTACAGTCTGGAACCGAGCGACCGCTACGGTCGCTGGTTCGCATCCTGCCTCGGGCATGGATGTGTGTGATGTCCTTAGGTTAGTTAGGTTTAATTAGTTCTAAGTTCTAGGCGACTGATGACCTCAGAAGTTAAGTCGCATAGTGCTCAGAGCCATTTGAAGCATTTAAACCATTCCGTCGCAACGAAAAACGCCTTTCTTTTAACGATTTCCAGCACAAATCCTGTATAATTTCTGTGACACTCTCCCCAATATTTCCAGATAATATAAAACGTGCTGCCTTTCTTTGAACTTTTTCGATGTACTCCGTCAGTCCTATCTGGTAAGGATCTCACACCGCGCAGCAGTATTCTAAAAGATGACGCACAAGCGTAGTGCAGGCAGTCTCCTTAGAAGGTCTGTTACATTTTCTAAGTGTCCTGCCAATAAAACGCAGTCTTTGGTTCGCCTTCCCCACAACATTTTCTATGTGTTCCTTCCAATTTAAGTTGTTCGTAATTGTAATACCTAGGTATTTAGTTGAATTTACGGCTTTTAGATTAGACAGATTTATCGTGTAACCAAAGTTTAACGAGTTCCTTTTAGCACTCATGTGGATGACTTAACACTTTTCGTTATTCCGAGTCAACTGCCACTTTTCCCACCATTCCGATATTTCTTCTAAATCGTTTTGCAGTTTGTTTTGATCTTCTGGCGATTTTATTAGTCGATAAACGACAGCGCTCATCTGCAAACAACCGAAGACGGTTTTCTCAGATTGTCTCCCACATCGTTTATATAGATAAGGAAGAACAACGGACCTATAACACTGCCTTGGGGAACGCCAGAAATCACTTCTGTTTTACTCGATGACTTTCCGTCAGTTACTACGAACTGTGACCTCTCTGACAGGAAATCACAAATCCACATAACTGAGACTAAATTCCATAAGCACGCAATTTCAGCACGAGCCGCTTGTGTGGTACAGTGTCAAAAGCCTTCTGGAAATCCAGAAATACGGAATCGATCTGAAATCCCTTGTCAATAGCACTCAACACTTCATGTGAATAAAGAGCTAGTTGTGTTTCACAGGAACGATGTTTTTTAAAACCATGTTGACTGTGTGTTGATAGACCGATTTCTTCGAGGTAATTCATTATGTTCGAACACAATATATGTTTTAAAATCGTGTTACATATCGACCTTATCGATATGAGCCTGTAATTTAGTGTATAATTCATACTATCTTTCTTGAATATTGATGTGACCTGTGCAACTTTCCAGTGTAAGATTCACACTTTGACCCTGTCCTGGAGGATAGTTACAGTAAGACGATCTTTCTGTTGGGTATACAAATGGTCGCTATATCAAGAGCTATAGAAAACACTTGATTCCACCCTTCTATCATAGGTAGAACCCAAGGTAATATTTGTCGAAAATTCGCAACAAACACAGAAATATGCAATGACTATAAATTAATTAATATTAGTCGTATGTCGAAGGTGGTCAGAAACAGCTTGAACAGTTTGTGAGGGTGTTGCAGGATAGGCTGAGCTGAGCAATAACTGTTTTAAAAAAATCGATACGTTACGGCGGTTTCGAGTTTATTACCGTACAGGTGAGTCAATAAGGCCGTTGCGCACTCTAATTCAAGCAGCCTGCAGATTCGGCGTCGCCAAAAGTGTTCTTCATTTGATTTTCTCATACTGAGTAAGAAAGCGTTACAAAAATTGTACATGAGACGGTAGTATAGACTGAACCCGAGCCAAAGGCTGAGAAGTCTCGTGCGCTGTCATCAACGCTACAGGGACGACTGACACCTATTGTGTCTGGCAGGGTGCTTCACCTTGCGCGCTCAGCTGTCTGATTGGCTAATTTCAATGGTAAGTACCTAGGAAACGGCACAATGTATCGATTTTTTTTCGTAATATTAATTTCTCAGAAATACCTACCCTGCAACACCCTTACAAGCTTATCACACTGTTCAACCTGTATTCTGGGACCAAACATTACAACCTATAATAACGGTTTTTTCGTAATATGATATAACAATGATAATATTTGTTTTTTAGAATAAAGAAACCCACTGAAAATGGTGGTTCTTTTCTGAAACTAGGTTGAGGAATGAAGTAAACAAAAAGTGTTTTCATCAAGGCGGACCGAAAACCCCATATTATTCTACATCGACTGTTACTATCGCTTCCTAAATTTTCTCGTTATAATGTTGACTTCCATGTTAACAGACGACGTTTGTTTTGCTAGTTTCAACATCTTGGTGTCCGCAAAGGGCTGAGAGATTCTGGTGCTCTCGGAGACTTTTTCTCGGCGGATACGTGAGACCCGCGCATGCGCAGCAGGTCTCTCCAGCAGCAGCGCGGCCCCCCTGTCAGCTGGGCCGGTCCTCGAATGCAGTGCGCTACAAGTGCAGCACGCATTGTGGGGATTCCCGAGGGGGAGCGCCCTACAAATAGGATCAAGGGTTGCAACTTGACACCCGGCCGCCGATTGCCCGAAAAAAAGAAGGAGGGAGCACAGCCGCACTCCCTTTCCCCCGCGCGTCGATGTCGGCGGCCAGAGATATATACCTCCTCGCTGCGGCCGCGTGACAGCGCTCATTTGTTTCCGTGCATCTGCCGCCCGCAGAACGAGTGTCTCTGACTTGCCAAGGTCGCGAGGGACGAGGGGGCGAGCCGCTTCGTATGATTCACTCACTGTTTACGCAGACAATAGGAAGCGTTAGCCCTCGCCGTCTCTCTTATAACAAGTATTCTTGTCCTGGGCAGCAGTGCGTATGTCCGATGAATAAATCGCATGACAACAGTTAGTTGATAACTACCTCTGCACATCATTTACCGATTTCGCTAAGCTGATCTTACTTCATATTGCTGGAGCAATTGGCGACGAAAGATGTTAAATATCGTGCTACGTAGATTAAAAAACTACCTGTTAGAGATTCTTAAAGGATGAACAGTCAGACATAAATACCTTTAAGAAACTTAATTTTACTCCCATGATGGTTATGGGTCATTAGACCCATCTTCAGATGGCTACAGTTGTTTTAGTACAGTATCAGAATTTGCAGCTACTCAAGTACTGGATAAGAATATTTAAATAGCTAGCATCATTTGTATGGCTGTCTTGTACGAGGCGTGTTTTTTAAGTAAGTACGTTTTGAAATTAAAAAAGACGTGCTAAGATACCTCAATAATTTTATTTTTACATGAAAGCCTGTACCTTAATGTACACACTGACGCCATTACAGTCTGGTTTCCCTTGTTTACGTTGTGTACTGAGTGTTTAAGGTGCCTCCGATAATCGTGAGTCCCGCAGACTGTGAAGTACGGGATGTTATAAGATTTCTTAGTGCTAAAGGCCTAAAAGCGATCGATATGCACCGTGAGATCTGTGCAGTTTACGGAGAAAACATTATGAGTGATGGAATGGTAAGAAAGTGGGTGAGAGCATTTAAAGATGGCCGCACGGGGTCGTTAATGAAAGTTTGGTGCAGGAAGTGGACAATAAGGTGAGAGAAAACAAACGCTTAAGATTTCCTCCTTGCGGGATGACTTTCCTAATGTTTCTCATAGTCCTTTGTATGGCATTGTGACCGAGTACTTGAATTACCGAAAATTGTGCGCACGTTGGGTAGTGCCGAAAATTTTGACTGATGTGCACAAAAACAACCGTTTAGACAGTGCATTGGCTTTCCTTGAGCGGTACCACAGCGACGGTGATGATTTCTTAAGCCAAGTTGTTATGGCCGATGAAACAGTGGTGGCCTACGTCACACCAGAATCAAAGCAACAGTCCATGGACGTTGAGCAAGGCCATCGTTTTGCTGCAAGACGATGCCCGTCCGCATGTGGCGAATCAGACCAAAGAGCTCATCACAACTTTTCGATGGGAAACTCTAGATCATCCTCCATACAGCCCCGATCTTGCGCCCAGTGACTACCATCTGTTCCTGCACTTGAAGAAACACCTGGGCGGTCAGCGTCTTCAAGACGATGACGAAGTCACAACAGTGGTCACGCAGCGGTTAACAAGTCAGGCGGCAGACTTCTATGAGGAGGGTATTCAAAAACTGATACGTTATGACAAGTGCCTCAATATTGACGGTAATTATGTAGAAAATTACATTAAGGTACAGGCTTTCTTAGCACGTTTTTTTTTTAATTTCAAAACGGTACTTAAAAAACACGCCTCGTATAACAAAGAAAAATATGGTAATGTGTCTGTAAGACAGTTTGCAATGTAGCCTTTTAATAACCTAATGGTGACCCAAAAGGCCGTTAATATTTGAAAATGCACTAATTCACGGAGTAACGCAGATAGACAGGTAAAAATTGAGACAAAAGCCTGAAACGACGTGAGGTTTTCTTGAAATCAAAAACGAGAGCCAAATCTGGTCAACAGAAGCCGCGGGACAGCAACACGTCAGTGAGGCTGCATGAGAATCGTGTATAAAATGAGAGGGGGTCAGATCAACCGTAGCCTGCCTGGTAAAGCCCTACTGGAGGTACGACTTTTATGCAGGACGTGGCTCCACCCCATATTGCTACATGTGTGAAAGAAAGATCTCTTGCGCAGATCGTTTAGTGAGGATCGAGTGCTGATCCAGCCCGTCCGTCACGGCTAGCCTCCCAGGTCCGCACACCTCAATCCATTTGACTATTCCTTGTGGGGTTACCTGAAGTCGTAAGTCTACCGCGATCGATCGTTATCATTAGGGATGCTAAAAAGCAACATCTGACGTAATTTCTCTCTACATCTACTGACATGCTGTGCACTGCTGTTCACAACATTTTCCTTTGACTACAGGTATTTTTAATGAATGATGGCCTACATGGTGAGCGTACGTTGTAAAGGACATCGTCTTTGCTAGAAATCAATTGTTACGCTATTTACTGATTTTTTATCATATGAAAAGATATCAGTGTGTAATATTGTGCACTTTTTTGGTTTCAATAAAAGCCCGTGTTATATCAAGCATGTTTGTCAATTGTTACCGCTCTATCTACATTATTCCGTGAAGTACTGAATTTTCAACTTTTAATGGACTTTTAGGTCACCTTGTACTTGGTCTGACAAAAAATCAAACCACGTAGAAGGGAAGGAGGCACGAAAATGAAAGAGCACTGGTTCCCAACCAGTTTGAGACCCAATTACAAACATTATAATGAAAAGCAGTTTTCTTTAAACTGTTTTAGTATTAAAATGATGAAACATAAACGGTATTTAATTTTTGTAGGTGTTACAGTAAACCAAGAACTAATGAGTCAACGCGACAGTTGGTAGTTCTTACTTCTAACCTTCTTTTTTTTTTTTTGGATAATGAAGTAATTTCCCCCCCCCCCCCAGAATAGGAAGATAATGACGCGTACCTACATTCAGGTTCAAATGACTCCAAGCACTATGGGACTTAACATCTGAGGTCATCAGTCCCCTAGACGTAGTACCACTTAAACCTAACTAACCTAAGGACATCACACACATCCATGCCCGAGGCAGGATTCGAACCTGCGACCGTAACAGCAGCGCGGTTCCAGACTGAAGCACCTAGAACCGCTCGGCCACAACGGCCGGCACTACATTGTGGATAGACACTTATAGACACGTGTTACCAAACATGTCTGATCTATACCATTCTTCCAAGCGTCTTTTGATCCTTCTATACACTACTTAAAATCAGCCAAGTTAAAAAAATGTGCACTATACTTGCTCTGTAAATCATTTGATTGCTGAACTTTTTAGTTCTGAAATGGTAGAAATTTGAAAGGCTGTCAGTGCTTTGTATCTGATTATTGCCACTAATAATAATAAGAAGAAGAATGCCTAATCCTTACAACAGTCTATTAGTCATTGTAGAGTTATTCTCTTGGGCTATCTCTGCGGAGTGAATGGTGTAATAATTTCTGGTCTATTGCAGAAAATACGAACAACTTGGCGAAAGAATTTTCATGAGATATTAAAGTGTAAGTTATGTATACAGTTTGTCTCAATTTTACTGTGATAGGTGCATGGTACAAAGAATGTTTGCAGTGCACGGGCTGTGTGAGGAAGATGTTCATACATTCGTTTCCACCACATTGTGTCACGCGTTTATGTTAGCATATGAAATTAAAAAATGTAATTAGTAGTAACTTGTGTAATCAGTATTACAGTCTTACGAATTAGTGATAGCTTCGAGACTGAAACACAGTTGAATAGTATATTTGTAAATGAGCTTGAGCCAACCCAAAAACATTTGTCGGAAATTGAAAAAAAAAAACTGTTTAAATTGTGACATAACTTTCAAAGGAAATATTTATTGGCTTTGTTATGTTATATATTACAAATTCGAGTTCTAGCCAAGAGCTTGAATTTGTAATGGTATTTTGGTACTGTAGTTAATCATTAAAAGCCAGAAACTGAAGATTTTTAAAGAAATACATATAAAAGATACTGAAATCGCATGCTACTTTTCATTCGCATTTAACTTTATCTTGACTGCATACAATATGTCACCTACAATTCTACTATTTTACAATACTAATACATCATTCCACGATCAGTGTTTTACTGCCCATTAACTCATCGTAATGACTGTCATTTCTTACAGGTCAGTTCAAAATTTCTTCATACGAAGGTACGTATTCGTGACGCAGACAAGGTTGGAGACTTCTCGTGGCTTTCATTATATTTCGACTAACTTGGAGACTTCCCAGATAGATAAGGTAGCTTTTATGGTACAGTCAATGGACTACATTGGAGGCACAGGAGAGAAATGTGAGAAGTCAGTTCATTTACGACTGTAGATCTTATAATACAACCCTTTCTCGTATTATCTGTCCGCCCCCGGTAGCTGAATGGTCAGCGTGACGGATTGTCAATCCTTTGGGCCCGGGTTTGCTTCCCGGCTGGGTCGGGGAATTTTCTCCGCCCAGGGACTGGGTGTTGTGCTGTCCTCATCATCATCCTATCACCCTCATCGACTGCAGGTCGCCGAAGTGGTGTCAACTTGAAAGATCGGCACCCGGCGAACGGCCTGCCCGACGGGGGGCCCTAGCCTTACGATTAAATAAAAAATCTTATTATCAAAAACAAAATGCGAAGAAGTGCAGACAGAGAATGTCACCTTCCCTTATCTTCCAGTTCTTTGAGTTTCTTCAGAAATTATTATCTTCCTGAAGTACGGCTGCTACCAAGATTTGAGGTCTAGTATTTCACTAGCAATAAGCTACCTACCAAGAAATGTACCTGGTTTCGAACTTGTAAAAATCATCTCTGTGACATCATGCAGAGTAAAATGTCTGTCCTGCTTAGTTAGTTTCCTTCTTATAATGCCGAAATCCCTATTGCAGGGTAAAAAATTGTGTTCTCTCACTCGAAAACATGTTGACTTTTGCTGAATCTACCAGAATCGGTTGCATACAACAGAAGTCTACTGAGTAATTCTTATTCTGATCTGAGCAGTTGTCTGAGAACAGACGAAGTGCAGTGTATTAATGTCGCATATTATAGTTGTTGTTTTCGTGGTCTTCAGTCCTGAGACTGGTTTGATGGAGCTCTCCATGCTGCTCTATCCTGTGCAAGCTTCTTCATCTCCCAGTACCTACTGCAATCCTTCTGAATCTTCTTAGTGTGTTCATTTCTTGGTCTCCCTCTACGACTTTTACCCTCCACGCTGCCCCCCAACACTAAATTGATGATTCTTTGATGCCTCAGAACATTTCCTACCAACCGACCCCTTCTTCTAGTCAAGTTGTGCGACAAATTTCTCTTCTCCCCAATTCTATTCAATACCTCCACATTTGTCATTTGATCTACCCAACTAATCTTCAGTATTCTACTGTAGCACCACATTTCGAAAGCTTCTATTCTCTTCTTGTCCAAACTATTTATCATCCATGTTTCACTTCCATACATGGCTACACTCTAAACAAATATTTCAGAAAAGACTTCCTGACACTTGAGTCTGCACTCGATGTTAACAAATTTCTCTTCTTCAGAAACGCTTTCATTGCCATTGCGTCAACATTTTATATCCTCCCTACTTCGACCATCATCAGTTATTTTGCTCCCCAAAGAGCAAAACTCCTTTACTACTTTAAGTGTCTCATTTCCTAATCTAATACCCTCAGCATCACCCGATTTAATTCGACTACGTTCCATTATCCTCGTTTTGCTTTTGTTGATGTTCATCTTGTATCCTCGTTTCAAGACACTGTCCATTCCGTTCAACTGCTCTTCCAAGTCCTTTGTTGTCTCTGACAGAATTACAGTGTCATCGGCGATCCTCAAAGTTTTTATTTCTTCTCCAGGGATTTTAATAGCTACTCCGAATTTTTGTTTTGTTTACTTTACTGCTTGCTCAATATACAGATTGAATAACATCGGGGACAGGTTACAACCCTGTATCACTCCCTTCCCAACCACTGCTTTCCTTTCATGTCCCTCGACTCTTATAACTGCCATCTGGTTTCTGTACAAATTGTAAATAACCTTTCGCTCTCTGTACTTTACCCCTGCCACCTTCAGAATTTGAAAGAGAATATTCCAGTCAACATTGTCAAAAGCTTTCTTTAAAGACTTAGAAACGTAGGTTTGCCTTTCGTTAATCTATATTATAAGTCGTAGAGTCAGTATTGCCTGACGTGTTCTAATATTTCTACGGAATCTAAACTGATCTTCCCCGAGGTCGGCTTCTAACAGTTTTTCCATTCGTCTGTAAAGAATTCGCGTCAGTATTTTGGAGCCATGATTTACTAAATTCACCTCCACATATTATAGTATCATTTACAAATGAGCACACTTCAGGAGTTTTCTTCCCTTCAGCCTCTTGGTAGGCATACACTGATCAGCCAAAACATTGACCTACTATCGATATAAACCGCTTCAGGCGATAGGAGCGTCACCTTGCGAGGAATGACTGCTAGTCGGACGCACGCGCGGTGCATTTAGTATGAGTGAGCGCGCTTTCCGTGAGTAGAAAGGGGGAGGCGTGCTATTTATCTCGGTTTGAGCGAGGACAGATTGTAATAGCCCGAATGCCTGACACGATCATTTCGGAAAGTGCACAACTTGTTGGGTGTTTGAGGAACGCTGTGGTGAGTGTCTTCAACACGTGGTGAAAGCACGTCCAGACGTCGTCAGGTTTGGCGTCCATTCCTCATTACAGATGTCGGACGTCGTAGGCTGGGCAGACTGGTGAAACAGGACAGTTGGTGAACTGTGGCGGAACTGGCAACAGATTTTAATGCCGGGCAGAGTTGAAGTTGGTCTGAACACGCAGTGCACCGAACACTCCCAACGATGGGCTGCCGTAGCCAACAACCCTTGCATGTGCCAATGTTAACACCACGACATCAGCAAGCATGTGCCAATGTTAACACCACGACATCAGCAAGCATGTGCCAATGTTAACACCACGACATCAGCAAGCATGTGCCAATGTTAACACCACGACATCAGCAAGCATGTGCCAATGTTAACACCACGACATCAGCAAGCATGTGCCAATGTTAACACCACGACATCAGCAAGCATGTGCCAATGTTAACACCACGACATCAGCAACTACGACTGAAATGGGCACGTGACCATCGGCACTGGACGTTGGCGGAGTCGCACAACGTTGCACAGTCTGATTAATCCTGATATCTTCTTCACCATGCCTTTGGGTGGGCGTGAATCCGTCGTCTTCCAGGCGAACAGCTCTTCGACACCTGTACTGCGGGATAGAGACAACATGGCGGCGGCTCCATTTTGCTATGGCTAACATTTACATGGGCATCGAGGGGTCCAGTGGAGCTCGTGCAAGGCATCGTGACGGCCAAAGAGTATCGTACGCTGTTTGCAGACCACGAACACCCTTGCGTGACGATCACGTTTCCCGACGCCAGTGGCATTTTTCAACAAGATAATGCGCCGTATGACAAGGCCTGGAGTGTGAGTGAGTGTTTCGAGGAACCCAGTGGTGATTTCCAGAAGATGTATGCGCCCCGCAACTCGCCAGATCTGAACCCGGTCGAGCACATCTGGGATGTGACTGAACGTGGCGTCAGAGCACATCACTCCATTCCCCGGAATTTACGAGATTAGGTGGCTTGTGTGTGCAGACGTGGCGTCAACTCCCCCCCAGCCATCTACCAAGGCCTCATTGCTTCCATGCCGTGACGCGTCGCAGCTGTTATCCGTGCAAAAGACACCAGCTATTAGGTAGGTATTCATAAGTAGTCACAATGGCTTATCAGTGTATACTATACTTGATTCAGTCTTTACACTGCAGCGGTCGCAGGTTCGAATCCTGCCTCGGGCATGGATGTGTGTGATGTCCTTAGATTAGTTAGGTTTAAGTAGTTCTAAGCCTAGGGAACTGATGACCTCAAATTTAAATCCCATAGCGCTTAGAGCCATTTGAACCATTTCTTTACACTGTATATGCAAAATACGTTGCCGGAGAGGGGGGGGGGGCAGATATGCGAGTAGAAACAGCTGCTATCTAAACTTTATCTCCAAAGTAGCACGAGTTACGACTTATGCCTCTTTACTTTTAAATGGGCAAGAGTCGTTGACTGATACAGTCAAAATACGAGGAGCGTTTGAAAAGTCCGTGCAAAGTTCGAGAGATGGTACCACCGGCGCGTATCGAGGTCATTTTTAGTTAGTAGCAACTTTGGAAAGAACGCACACCAAGTTTTAGCCATATTGGTCTATTTCTTTGTGTTTGGAACTTGTGTGAATCCAGGAAGTCGAGTGATTGTCAAAATATGGACGAAGAAGAATTTCGTGTGGTGATTAAACATTACTTTATAAAAGGCAAAACGCCTCAGGAGACTAAAGAGAAGCTTGATAAACATTACGGTGACTCTGCATCTTCGATTACAACAGTTTATAAGTGGTTTCAAAATTTTCAAAGTGGCCATATGGGCATAAGTGATGCTGAACGTTCTGGACGCCCTGTGGGGGTTACGACTCCAGAAATCATTGATAAAATCCACGATATGGTGATGGATGACAGAAGAGTTAAGGTGCATGAGACTGCTAGTGCTGTGGGCATCTCGAATCAACGAGTACATAATATTTTACATAAACATTTGGACATGAGAAAGCTTCGATTGCTCACGCTTGATCAAAAACGGAATCGTGTGAAGTGTTGCAAGGATGGTTTGCAGCTGTTCAGGAAGAATCCACAGGACGTTAGCGTCGTTTCATCACTGTGGATGAAACATGGACACATTACGATACTCGTGAGACCAAATAACAATCTAAACAATGGGTTACCAAGGGAGAATATACACAAAAAAAAAAAAAAAAAAAAAAAAAAAAAAAAAAAAAAAAAAAAAACAAGCGAAGACCAGTCCTTCCGCCGGAAAGGTTATGGCGACTGTCTTTTTTGGGATCTACATCTACATCTACATGGATACTCTGCAAATCACATTTAAGTGCCTGGCAGAGGGTTCATAGAACCACAATTCTCTATTATTTCCAAATCCAGTATCATTTCAGTGATACTCTCTCCCACATTTCGCGATAATACGAAACGTGCTCCCTTTCTTTGAACTTTTTCGATGTATTCAGTCAGTCTTATCTGGTAAGGATCCCACACCGCGCAACAGTATTCTGAAAGAGAACGGACAAGCGTAGTGTAGGCAGTCTCCTTAGTAGGTCTGTTACATACTCTAAGTGTCCTGCTAATGAAACGCATTGGTTAGCCTTCCCCACAACATTTTCTATGTTTTCCTTCCAATTTAAATTGTTCGTAATTGTAATATCTAGGTATTTAGTAGAATTTACGGCAAGGATAATCCTCGTTGACTATCTGGAAAAGGGTAAAACTATTAAAGATGCATATTATTCATCGTTACTGGACTATTTCAAAAACGAGCTGCAAGAAATACGCCGGCGATTGGACTGCATTTCCATCACGACAATGCACCAGCACACACCTCAGCAGTTGTGGTCGCAAAATATAGAATTCCAACTCGTTTCACATCCCCCCCCCCCCCTATTCTCCAGACTTGGTTCCCTCGGACTACTACTTGTTCCCCAATTTGAAGAAATGGCTGGCGGGACAGAGATTTTATTCAAAAGAGGAGGTGATTGCAGCAATTAATAGCAGTTTGGCAGACTTGGACAATTCCTGTTATTCGGAAGGGATCAACAAATTAGAACAGTATTGGACGAATTGTGTAACTCTAAAAAGTAAGTAGTTTTTATTTTTGCACGGACTTTCCTAACGCCCCTCGTACGATTACTCTAGAATGCACAAAAACTGATGGACTGACACCGCTTTAATGCCAGTTTATGCAGTTACATACATACTATATGAAGCAAAAGCAAACTCAAAATCGCCACATTGGGGACTGATGCCGTTTTAGAAATATATCATTCAATTTAAGTCACCCTTTGTTTTTAACCCTCAGAGAATTTCATTTTACCCCCCATGTTGGGGACTAGAAAGACAGGTGGCAACGAAGGACGTCGAGAAACCAGACTATTGGCTGACCACAGCAGACTGGTGCTAAACCGAGCAAAGTTTGAGTACGTGGCACGTGAACTCTGTGGGGGCGGCAGACTCGGTTGTGTGTTGACCGAGGAAGCGGCGGGTGGGTAGCCAGTGTCTTCCGCAGCGGCGCCCCGCGCAGCAGCGAAGAAGCCCCGCGATAATTGCCGTCCACGGCAGGAAATTGGCGCAAATTGGCACTTCGCGGCGCGCTTCCGCCGCTATTCCTAGACTTTATTGCTCGCCCGCTCTTCTCCGCCCAACCACTCTGCGGCCACGCCGCCCCGGTGGCGCCACGTAAACTTCCAGCGACGCATTTTAACCGGGGGTAGGTGGCGCCTCCAGTTCCAGCCGACAGAAGACGCAGAAGGCAGCGTGCAAAGAGCGTGCGGTGTGCGTGCGAGTGCGCAGGGTCTCGTGGGCATACCCAGTTGACATAAAACTTTTCTGGATGTACGTCTACATTCCGCAAATCACCCTACGGTGCTTGGCGGGGAGTACTTTGTGCACCAACGTTGGTTAGCCCCTCTCCCAATCCACTCGGGAAGAACGATTGGTGGTTAACCTGTGTCAACTCGAATATCTCCAATTTACCTTCGTGACCCTTCTGCGAGACGTACATAGGAAGAAGCAATATAAATTGAGGTGACGGAATGGTATGGTATAGCGATATGCATATACACTCAAGGTAATAAATTAAGTATAATTACAAAATGTGGTGCCACACAACGTGGAACCACGCAAAACTGGCGCTAATAGCATAGGCTCACAGGGAACACACACGACACAGATAAGTCCATCAAATTGGTGATAAGTTGACAAAACCGTCCCGAAACACATGTGCTACAAAACACCAGTTTTCTGCGCATGTACCCTGACCTCAATATGGGATATGATCACCATGCACACGTAAACAGGCCGCACAACTGGTTGGCATACTCTGGATCAGGTGGTCGAGCAGCTGCTGGGGTATTGCCTCCCATTCTTGCACCAGTACCTGTCGGAGATCCGGAAGTGTCGTAGGGGTTTGAAGACGTGCAGTGACACGTCGACCGAGAGCATTCCAGACGTGCTTGATGGGGTTTGGGTCTGGAGAACAGGCACGCCACTGTATTCGCCTGATATCTTCTGTTTCAAGGTACTCCTCCACGATGGCAGCTCGGTGGAGCCGTATGTTATCATCCATCAGGAGGAACGTGGGACCCACTGCACCCCTGAAAAGGCGGACATACTGGTGCAAAATGACGTGCCGATACACCTGACCGGTTACAGTTCCTCTGTCAAAAACACGCAAGGGTGTACGTGCACCAATCATACTCCCACCCCACACCATCAAACCACGACCTCCATACAGGTCCCTTTCAAGGACATTAAGGAGTTAGTATCTGGTTCCTGGTTCACGCCAGATGATGACCCGGCGAGAATCACTGTTCAGACTATATCTGGACTCGTCCGTGAACATAACTTGGCACCACTGTTCCAATGACAATGTACTGTGTTCTTGACACCAGGCTTTATGGGTTCTCCTATGAGCAGGGATCAGTGGAATGCACCTTGTAGGTCTCTGGGTGAATAAACCCTGTCTGTTAAGTCGCCTCTAGACTGTGTGTCTGTAGACAACTGTTCCAGTGGCTGCGGTAAGGTCTCGAGCAAGGCTACATGCAGTACTCCGTGGCCGTCTGCGGGCACTGATGGTGACATATCGGTATTCTTGTGGTGTTGTACACTGTGGACGTCTCGTACCTGGAGGCGTTTCCTGTCTGCTGGAATCGTTGGCATAATCTTGAGATCACACTTTGTGGCACACGTAGGGCCCTTGCTACGACCTGCTGTGTTTGACCAGCCTCCAGTCGCCCTAGTATTCTACCCCTCATAACGTCATCAATATGTGTTCTTTGAGCCATTTTCAACACACAGTCACGATTAGCATGTCTGAAAACTTTTGCACACTTACTCGCTGCACCGTACTCTGACATGCACCAACACACCTCTGTGTATGTGGACTGCTGCCAGCGTCACCGTGAGACGACTGCAGGTCAAATGCACCGCATGGTCATACCCCGATGTGATTTAAACCCGCAGAGCGTTGTTCACCATGTTTATGCATTATCCTTAATTTATGAGCATCAGTGTACATAGTTTGCGGTAGTATCGCATACACATGGTGTATTAAGGCAATGCGTTGGAGGAGCTGCTATTTGTACTCAGCCGATTCATGTGAAATGGTTTCCGAAGCTATTAAGGTTCAAATGGCTCTGAGCACTATGGGACTTAACTACTGAGGTCATCAGTCCCCTAGAACTTAGAACTACTTAAACCTAACTAACCTAAGGACATCACACACATCCATGCCCGAGGCAGGATTCGAACCTGCGACCGTAGCGGTCACGCGGTTCCAAACTGAAGCGCTTAGAACCGCACGGCCACACCGTCCGGCAGCTATTAAGGCTCCGCGATAGGAATCAATAGACACTGAACGCGAAATGGTAGTTGAAGCTAGATGCATGGACTTTCCATTCCGGAAGTCATCAGGGACTTCAATATTCCGAGATCCACTGTGTCAAGAGTGTGCCGAGAACACCAAACTTCAGGCAACAACTCACACCAAGGATAACGCAGTGGCCGACGGCCTCCAGTTAACAACAGTGTGGAGCGGCGTTGAGTAGAGTTGTTAATGCTAACAGACAAGCAACACTGCGTGAAATGTTAACTGCGGAAATCATTGTGGGACGTACGACTAACGTATCCGTCAGAACAATGCGCTGAAATTTGGCGTTAATCGGCTACGGCAGCAGTCGACCAACATGAATTCCTTTGAAACTTCCTGGCAGATTAAAACTGTGTGCCAGACCGAGACTCGAACTCGGGACCTTTGCCTTTCGCGGGCAAGTGCTCTAACAACTGAGCTACCGAAGCACGACTCACGCCCGGTACTCACAGCTTTACTTCTGCCAGTACCTCGTCTCCTACCTTCCAAACTTTACAGAAGCTCTCCTGCGAACCATCAGCTGCAGAGGGAAAATCTCATTCTGGAAACATCCCCCAGGCTGTGGCTAAGCCATGTCTCCGCAATATACTTTCTTTCAGGAGTGCTAGTTTTGCGTGGTTCGCAGGAGAGCTTCTGTAAAGTTTGCAAGGTAGGAGACGAGGTACTGGCAGAAGTAAAGCTGTGAGTACCGGGCGTGAGTCGTGCTTCGGTTGCTCAGTTGGTAGAGCACTTGCCCACGAAAGGCAAATGTCCGGAGTTCGAGTCTCGGTCGGGCACACAGTTTTAATCTGCTAGGAAGTTTGCTATCAGCGCACACTAGCTGCAGAGTGAAAATCTCATTCTGGATGAATTCCTTTGCTAACAGCACGACACCGCCTGCAGCGCCTCTCCTGAGCTCGTCACCACATGGTTGGATCCTAGACGGCTAGAAAACCGTAGCCCGGTCAGATGAGAGCCGATTTCAGTTTCTAAGATCTTATGGTAGGGTTCGAGTGTGGCACAGACCCTCCGAAGCCATGGACCCAAGTTGTCAACAAAACACTGTGCAAGTTGATAGAGGTTCCATAATGGTGTGGACTGTACAGGAAATGGACTAGGTCCTCTGTTCCAACTGAATCGATGATTGACTGGAAATGTTTATGTTTGCTTCTTGGAGACCATTTTCAACCAGCCGGCCGGTGTGGCCAAGCGGTTCTAGGCGCTACATTCTGGAACCGGGCAACCGCTACGGTCGCAGGTTCGAATCCTGCCTCGGGCACGGATGTGTGTGATGTCCTTAGGTTAGTTAGGTTTAATTAGTTCTAAGTTCTAGGCGACTGATGACCTCAGCTGTTGAGTCCCATAGTGCTCAGGGCCATTTGAACCATTTTCAACCATTCACGAAGTTTCTGTTCCCAAAATAAAATAAAAAAACCCAACGATTCCAGGCCGTAATTTTAATAGAAAATTGGCAATGTGAATACCCTGGTCATACTGATTTTACACACATATCAAAAAATGTTTTGCATCACCTCTGTTCCGAGAGTTCCTGAACCTGTACAGAAAATCGGAATAGAGATCAACATAAACATCATTTCCGCACTTTTTATTGGTCATGAAAACTATGTATTGCTTGTTGCACCACCATACAGCGCGACCTTCGGATGTGGTGGTCCAGATTGCTGTAAACACCGATACCTCTAATACCCAGTAGAACATCCTCTTGCATTGTCTGTATTCGTCGTGGCATACTATGCACAAGTTCATCAAGACACCGTTGTTCCAGATTGTTCCACTCCTCCACGGCGACTCGGCGTAGATCCCTCAGAGTTGTCCATAAACAGTCCTTTTCAATCCATCCCAGGCAAGTTCGTACGGTTTATGTCTGAAGAACATTCTGGCCACTCTATTCGAGCGATGTCGCTATACTGAAGGAAATCATTCCCGACGTGTGCACGATAGGGACGCGAATTGTCGTCCATGAAGACGAATGCCTCGCCAATATGCTGCCGATATGGTTGCACTATCGGTCGGAGGATGGCATTCACATATCGTACAGCCGTTACGGTGCCTTCCACGACCACCAGCTGCGTACGTCGGCCCCACATAAAGCCACATCAAAACAGCAGGGAACCTCCACCTTGCTGCACTCACTGGACGGTGTGTCTAAGACGTTCAGCGTGACCGGATTTCCTCCAAACACGTCTCTGACGATTGTCTCGTTGAAGGCATATGCGACATTCATCGGTGAAGAGAACGTGATGACAGTCCTGAACGATCTATTCCCCATGTTGTTGGGCCCATCTGTACCGCGCTAAATGGTGTCGTGGTTGCAAAGATAGACCTCGCCATGGACGTCGGGAGTGAAGTTGCGCATCATGTTGCCTATTGCGCACACTTTGAGTCGTAACACGACGCTCTCCTCCGAGCCGTAATCCGTAGGTAGCGGTCATTCACTGCACTGGTAGCCCTTGGATGGCCTGAGCGAGGCATGTCATCGGCAGTTCCTGCCTCTCTGTATCTCCTCCGTGTCCGAACAACGTCGCTTCGGTTCACTCCGGGACACTTCTCTTGTTGAGAGCCCTTCCTGGCATAAAGTAACAATGCGAACGCGATCGAACTGCGGCATTGACCGTCTAAGTATGGCTGAACCACAGACAACACGAGCCGTGTACCTCCTTCCTGGTGGAATGACTGGAACTGATCAGCTGTCGGGTCCCCTCCGTCTAACAGGCTCTGCTCATGCATGGTTATTTACAACTTTGGCCGGGTTTAGTGACATCTTTGAGAAATCAAAGGGACTGTGTCTGTGATACAATATCCATAATCAACGTCTATCTCCAGGAGTTCTGGAAACCGGGGTGATGCAAAATATATACATATAAAGAGTAGTTATCATACCTGTAATGGTCTGCTTTACCCTTGATCATCATCACCATTGGCTTACCGGGGTGGCGACAGGAAGGACATCCGACCACCCCTTAAATTAACCTTGCAAAATCCGACCACAACCATGCCGACCCTGCGACACTGTTGGACAAAGGCACAAGAAAAAGAAGAAGAGAAGGAGTTTCTCTGTCTATTCTATAGAAGTAGTGTCAACTGGGCTAAAATTGTCAGCCTCCCGATAGGTGACGTCTGGCTTCTGGAACTACTGGACGGGTTTGAGCCCTGCTGCATTTCTTGTATTGTCGTTAAGTTCAATCGGACTTTCGGTGACGTTTGAATAGTATCAACCAAATTAATATTTGAGTATATATAAATTCGTTGACCAGTCTGGTGCGACGATAGAAAACAGCAGAAGGAAAGTTATAGTTATTGTTGTTATTGTGGTCTTCAGTCCAGAGACTGATTTGATGCAGCTCTCCATATTCCTCAATCCTGTGCAAGCTTCTTCATCTCCCAGTACGTACTGCAGCCTACATCCTTCTGAATCTGCTTAGTGTATTCATCTCTTGGTCTCCCTCTAGGATTTTTACCCTCCCCGATGCCCTCCAATACTAAATTGATGATCCCTTGATGTCTCAGAACATGTCCTACCAACCGATCCCTTCTTCTAGTCAAACTGTGCCACAAATTCCTCTTCTCCCCAATTCCATTCAAAACCTCCTCATTAGTTATGTGATCTACCCATCTAATCCTCAGCATTCTCCTGTAGCACCACATTTCGAAAGCTTCTATTCTCTTCTTGTCCAAACTATTCTCGTCCATGTTTCACTTCCATACATGGCTACACTACATAAAAATACTTTCAGAAACGACTTCATGACACTTAAATCTATACTCGAGGTTAACAAATTTCTATTCTTCAGAAATGCTTTCCTTGCCATTGCCAGTCTACATTTTATATCCTCTCTATTTCGACCATCATCATTTATTTGCTCCCCAAACAGCAAAACTCCTTTACTACTTTCTCATTTCCTAATCTAATTCCCTCAGCATCACCCGACTTAATTCGACTACATTCCATTATCCTCGTTTTGCTTTTGTTGATGTTCATCTTATATCTCCCTTTCAAGACATTGTCCGTTCCGTTCAACTGCTCTTCCAAGTCCTTTGCTGTCTCTGACAGAATTACAATGTTATCGGCGAACCTCAAAGTTTTTATTTCTTCTCCAGGGATTTTAATACCTACTCCGAATTTTTCTTTTGATTCCTTTACTGCTTGCTCAGTATACAGATTGAATAACATCGGGGACAGGCTACAACCCTGTCTCACTCCCTTCCCAACCACTGATTCCCTTTCATGTCCCTCGACTCTTATAACTGCCATCTGGTTTCTGTACAAATTGTAAATAGCCTTTCGCTCCCTGTATTTTACCCCTGCCACCTTCAGAATTTGAAAGAGAATATTCCAGTCAACATTGTCAAAAGCTTTCTCTAAGTCTACAAATGCTAGAAACGTAGGTTTGCCTTTCGTTGATCTATATTATAAGTCGTTGAGTCAGTATTGCCTCACGTGTTCTAATATTTCTACGGAATCTAAACTGATCTTCCCCGAGGTCGGCTTCTACCAGTTTTTCCATTCGTCTGTAAAGAATTCGTGTTAGTATTTTGCAGCCATGACTTATTAAACTGATAGTTCGGTAATTTTCACATCTGTCAACATCTGCTTTCTTTGGGATTGGAATTATTATATTCTTCTTGAAGTCTGAGTGTCTTTCGCCTGTCTCATACATCTTGCTCACCAGATGGTAGAGTTTTGTCAGGACTGGCTCTCACAAGGCTGTCAATAGTTCTAATGAAATGTAGTCTACTCCCGGGGCCTTGTTTCGACTCAGGTCTTTCAGTGCTCTGTCAAACTCTTCACGTAGTATCATATCTCCCATTTGATCTTCATCTACATCCTCTTCCATTTCCATATATTGTCCTCAAGTACGTCGCCCTTGTATAGACCCTCTATATACACCTTCCACCTTTCTGCTTTCCCTTCTTTGCTTAGAACTGGGTTTCCATCTGAGCTCTTGATATTCATACATGTGGTTCTCTTTTCTCCAAAGGCCTCTTTAATTTTCCTGTAGACAGTATCTATCTTACCCCTAGTGAGATAAGCCTCTACATCCTTACATTTGTCCTCTAGCCATCCCTGCTTAGCCATTTTGCACTTTCTGTCGATCTCATTTTTGAGACGTTTGTATTCCGTGTTGCCTGCTTCATTTATTGCATTTTTATATTTTCTTCTTTCATCAATGAAATTCAATATTTCTTCTGTTACCCAAGGATTTTTACTAGCCCTCGTCTTTGTACCTACTTGATCCTCTACTGCCTTCACTACTTCATCCCTCAAAGCTACCCATTCTTCTTCTACTGTATTTCCCCCATTCCTGTCAATTATTCCCTTATGCTCTCCCTGAAACTCTGTACAACCTCTGGTTTAGTCAGTTTATCCAGGTCCCATCTCCTGAAATTCCCACCTTTTTGCAGTTTCTTCAGTTTTAATCTACAGTTCATAACCAATAGATTGTGGTCAGAGTCCACATCTGCCCCTGGAAATGTCCTACAATTTAAAACCTAGTTCCTAAATCTCTGTCTTACTATTATATAATCTATCTGATACCTTCTATTATCTCCAGGCTTCTCCCATGTATACAACCTTCTTTCATGATTCTTGAACCAAGTGTTAGCTATGATTATGCTCTTTAATTTCTTATCCCCAATCCATATTCACCTACTACGCTTCCTTCTCTTCCTTTTCCTGCTATCGAATTCCAGTCACCCATGACCATTAAATTTTCGTCTCCCTTCACTATCTGAATAATTTCCTTTATCTCATCATACATTTCATCAATTTCTTCGTTATCTGCGGAGGTAGTTGGCGTATAAACATGTACTATTGTAGTAGGCGTGGGCTTCGTGTCTTTCTTGGCCACAATAATGCGTTCACTATGCTGTTTGTAGTAGCTTACCCGCACTCCTATTTTTTATTCATTATTAAACCTACTCCTGCATAACCCCTATTTGATTCTGTATTTATAACGCTGCATTCACCTGACCAAAAGTCTTGTTCCTCCTGCCACCGAACTTCACTATTTACCAATATATCTAACTTTAACCTATCCATTTCCTTTTCTAAATTTTCTAAAGTACCTGCCCGATTAAGGGATCTGACATTCCACGCCCCGATCCGTAGAACGCCAGTTTTCTTTCTCCTGATAACGACGTCCTCTTGAGTAGTTCCCGCCTGGAGAACCGAATGGGGGACTATTTTACCTGAGGAATATTTTACCCAAGAGGACGCCATCATCATTTAACCATACAGTAAAGCTGCATGCACTCCGGAATAAGTACGGCAGTAGTTTCCCCTTGCTTCCATCCATTCGCAGTATCAGCACAGCAAGGCCGTTTTGGTTAGTGTTACAAGGCCAGATCAGTCAATCATCCAGACTGTTGCCCCTGCTTAATAGGCTGCTGCCCCTCTTTAGGAACCACACGTTTGTCTGGTCTCTCAACAGATACCCCTCCGTTGTGGTTGCACCTACGGTACGGCCATCTGTATTGCTGAGGCACGCAAGCCTCCCCACTAAAGGCAAGGTCCATGGTTCATGGGGTGGGGGGTGGGGAGCAAAAGGAAAGCTGAAGTTTAAAATTTCGCGTTTAGGAAATTGTTCAACCAGCAGGATCGTACAACATACCGTCATTTGACTGTCGTACGTTTTCCCGTATGGAAGACATATAATAAGCATCCCTGGCGTAGAGAAACAATTGCAAGGTCCGAATGGAGTCCTACTTCGGTTAGACAGAGAGTAATCTACGGCATTGTTCCCCTTAACATCGGTTTGCTACAGAATTCTTGAACGTATTCTGAGTTCAAAAAATGGCTCTGAGCACTATGGGACTCAACTGCTGAGGTCATAAGTCCCCTAGAACTTAGAACTACTTAAACCTAACTAACCTAAGGACAACACACACATCCATGCCCGAGGCAGGATTCGAACCTGCGACCGTAGCGGTCGCGCGGTTCCAGACTGTAGCGCCAGAACCGCTCGGCCACCAGCGGCCGGCTTCTGAGTTCGAATGTAATAAATTTCCTAGAGGCAGGAAAGCTTGTGTCCACAAATCAGGACGTATTTAAAAAGCATCGGTCGTGCGAAACTCAGCTTTTCCTTTTCTCACACGGTATCCCGCGACCCATTGGAAATGAAAGGAGTGTATGGCGTCAGTGGCCGGGAGTTCCCAGGCGCGAAGTTCGGCCGCCGAGTCCAAGTCTTATGGAGTGCGACGCCAGATTGGGTGACTTGCGCCGCGACAATGGGGATGAATTGATGATGAAGGCAGCACAACACCCAGTCCCTGAGGGGAGAAAATCTCCCAACCCAGCCGGGAATCGAACCCGGGCACTTGTGCGTGGTATTCTAACGCCCTGACCGTTCAGCTATTGGGGCGGACCGCGAACCATGATGGAGGACAACAGGCGGATTCCATTTTACTACGTTTCCGGAAAGCGTTTTAAATGCTGCTTCACTCCAGCGATCCGCGCATACGCATTCCGTTGCCATGTAGGTGTGTGGTTCGAAGACTTCTAAACCCAATTCTGCCTGGCTTGACATACATGTCACGTATAATTTTACCATTGTTTTCTCTTGTTGGCAATAATGCCTGGGTTTGAAATGCCTATCGTTGTATTTCTCTCAGTTACAAAAGTTCTCTTGTTTGTACGAGTGCGACAATAAAGTAACGAGAATGATGTGAAAAAAAGGTTGCTTACCGTTTTAGTCAAGTTTAGTATTGTCTCCTTCAAAGTAGTTCCCTTCTGATTGCACACACTTTTTCCAGCGCTTCTGCCATTGATGGTAACATTTCTGGATCTCGTCTTCTGTAATATCCTCCAAGACCCTCGTCACAGCTTCTTGGACATCTTGTCTTGTTTGAAAATGGTGTCCCTTGACCGCCGTTTTGACTCTTGGAAATAGGAAAAGTTGCACGGAGCGATATCTGGTGCATAAGGTGGCTGTGCTAGTACTGAAATTTGTTTCGAGGATAAAAATTGCTGTACTGTATAACGATATGTTTACGTGATGTATATACATAAACATACAGTTATAAATGTCCCCGTTCGTAGTCTCTAATTATAACAATATGTTACTTTTGTGCTGTAACATATAGCTATAATCAGCGGTGGAAACATATTTGCGAACGCCGACCGTCTGCGGCTGTTTCTTGTTGGATCGTCTGATCAGTCGGAAGTTGCATTGCAGAGGAGAGTAAATGCCTATTCAAAATATAATTATTTTGGATAGCTCAACATGAATTTCCTAAGGGACCGTAGTTTATCATGCATTTACCAGTAGAATATGGCGCGGAGAAAATATTTCGCCGCATGCAACCTCCGTCCGAACTCGACGAAAGAATTCGTGACTATGAACTCTCTATTTGGCAGAAACATATAGAAAATTAAATAATTTCATGAAGAAGTGAGACATAGATTCTATAGTAAATGAATAGTCCATACACCAGTTCCATTTAACTCTGAATTTATGGCAATTAATAGACGAACTTACACTGCAATGAAGGATTTAACATGGATGCCGTTTTGACTGGCACTTCTCTTAATGAAAACAATTCCTTTGACGTTTTCACATACACGTCGCACAATAAATCTACTGCTAGGCACTTTTAGTATTACACATTTACTTTACACTAGAACAATATTAATTTTGACAATAATAATACGGCGGCAAGACATGCGCGTCCGACACAAATTACAGGAGACAACAAAAGAATGAGTAACTGTTCATCGAGAATATCTCGTACAACAAAACAAAATGTGTAAAAATGTTCTTCTTCTGTCCGTTTTTCGCGCCGCGGTTTTCAAAGTCAATAACTCACAGCATCTCTGACGGCGCTTCGACAATAACAAGTTACATCACAGGTCGTTCACCTTTTACATTTTCGCAACATTATTTGCTAACTGTAGCTGTTGCCGAGCGACTGCTCGATTAATGAATGATTTAAGATGATAAGGCAATCACATAATGTTACATTGCCTTCCATGGGAATCTTGGAAATCAAGGAGATTACCAAGATTCACATGTCGCCGTTAACATTATGGGATTGAGTACTTTACAGATTTACATTGATCAAACACAGTATTCCTGTCATTTGATTATTAGGATTACACAAATATTGTGATCTCTCATTCATAGACAAAGTCAGTTCTTAAGGTAAAGATACACAAAAAAATTTAAAAACTAAGACAGTAAATCTACGAAGTTTACAATTATACTCATTACAGTTTTTTTTTTTTTTTACAGAGTTCATAACGACCATCTTTGTGGCCTCAAGTTATTGTCCAGAGCTCATAGGCTCTTTGCTCCTGAAAGAAAACACATAGGATTCATCTTTTTATACACACATAATTCTCACACATGGAATTTCTCACACGTGTCCATTTTTATACACATATAGTTCTCACACATGGAATTTCTCACACGTGTCCATTTTCCATTGCTCATTAGTTGTTATAATGTTTACGCTTTCATTGTTTGTGTATTGACAGGAAAGTTAAAATTTGATTCTTCTCCAGGTGAAGCATATGCCTTGAGAAGTTGGATCGCTACTTTGCGGTCTCCGAGTAGAAAACTTTTCATCAGCTCTGGCGGGCGAGTCTCACTCGCACGTTACGTACACACGTTACATGTAACAAAAAATATAAATACCCATTAGTCTAAGAACTAAGCTTAAATCTAATTTTAGGACTTGGGATTCATAGGAATTTGACTTTGTCACAATTCGCGTGTGGTTTGGCTGTTCGAATTTCATCCACGGGATATAACATTAGCATAGTTGTGAACTCATATAAGAGTCTTTTATTTTGGGAGCGGCTTTCATGGAAAGTCCGTTTCGTCGAACTGCAGCGGGAGTGCTGTGCAAGTACATCACTTTAAATTTAACGCGTTTGTTGCGTCGATGGACGTTGACACAGGCTGATTGTTAGAGCTGAATCGCAACTCGAGGCGCTCACCAGCCTCCACGCGGTACTTCAGCTTTTCCGCGCACGCTTCAGTGAACACGTTGCGTCGATGGTGTTGTGGTAGTTTGTGGTTTGCTGAGCTGGTGCGGAGGGACGAGGATTACCAGGGACAGAGACTCCGTTGAAACCATCCCTGTCTCCTCATTTTCCAGCCGATTTTGAAGATTTTAAGGTAGGCTAGCGCTCGCACTTTGCAAAGCAGCTAACACACTTGATTTCCGATGCACTGCACGTAATCACATCACCGCCTTCGGTTACACAACCGGACTATCATTGTCCGTCGGCCTATCTGCACGTTTAACACTTTTAATCTTCATCGTGAATGAAATTATCACTTACTTACAACAACGATGCATTGCTTCGTCTCTGTGGCAGACTTCCACACCATTTTAAGCCTTCACTTATACACTACTATGTACACAATTTTTTACAGTTTATAATCAAATAGTTTGTCTCACTTTGAAGCTTCCTAATTGAGAGCTTCGATTATCATGTCCATTTCAATTTCTGTTACTTTGTTGGTAACTATCTTTAACATTTCGCTTTACATTGTTCATCATCTTTCTCTAATACTAATTATGCTTTTAGTTCACAGTCACAATACATTAGTTTCTCCGATCTGTTAGCAATTATTATTATTTTAATTCATTTCAACCGTTCTTTCTATTTATTAGATTCATTAAAGTTATCACTGTCATTTCAACAAAAATTCTCTTTTTACTAGATGTGAGGATCAATCAGTCACATTTGATCGCCCTCTCACATGAGAACAGAACACCATTCAAGAAAATATTCAAATTCCTTATCGCGATCTCGGTTTGCGTCTCGGATTGACTTTAAAAGGAAAAATAAAGACATTTCAAAACTAGCTTTTCCCGATTTCGTTCACGCGTTTCCTTTTGAAAATCGTATGCCAAACCAGCCTTCCACGTCAACCGCATTTCTCAATATGTGACGTCAAGTCTACGGGACGGGTTTAGGCGGGTTAGGATATTTACACAAATTCAGAAGAAAGACATAGATATAATAGTACATAGGAGAAGAAATCTAGCAAACAACTCCTTGTTCCTTATGACTTAGAAATTAATTTTCCTTTGCGCCGTACGTCTGCGTACGCGCTCCAATTACAAACTAGCTACTTTGTTTTGCCGGCGGTTTCATCGTCATTTTATTCTCGCCTTGACGCCTGCTTGCGCTACACTGCATTGGCCTCTATATATGACCTTAAGTCATAATTGCTTTGTCCTTGCCACTTACGCTCTTATACTTGGTATTTATTTCACTTATGGCTTTGAATGTATCTGTCCTGCGTATTGCAATTACAATTAATGCTACTTTGTTTATCTAGCTGAAGGATAGCGCTTTCGTGGTGATGGTGGTACTTACAAGTAACTCACATGCTTCGTGAACATTACGTTATTTTATTGCAGAGATGAACCTGTTCCAGATTTTTGTGTACATTAGAACTTAATCTAGACATAGCTGACTTACAAACTAGTTACTTGTTTTCCTTTTTTGTGGGATCAGGAACCAATAATTGTCAAGCGACCCTTGTCCTTGACGGAAATAAATTTAGTTTCTGGATCATTGCTCCTTGAACTTAAAAAAAAAAATTCTTACATACTATGTTTTATTTTCACTTCTTTAGCATTTCATATCGCAGAAGCTGGCTTGTTAGGCACATCCTTCGCTTTATATTTCATTTTTCTCTCTTAAATATTATCTCCTTAAAACTAAATCTTAAAACTAGAGTTCTTGGAGTTGATCACTTTCTTTGTTAAACAAGAATTTGTTTTTTATTATTTATCAGCTTGTCTGTACTTAAATTATGGCTCAAGATAACATATTTTAAATTCTCTGCTGTATAGCAAGATAGACTCACTGTCGTGTAATTTATTCTAAGCATTTTTTTTTTTTTTTTTTTTTTTTAACGAAGTCAGATCAGTTGTCACTTAGTCACTAGCGGCTAACCTTCTCTTGCCATTATAAAGCTTTCCTTTTGACTTATTCTGTAGCATGATACTTTTTAAGATCAGAGTGATGGTATAACCCTTTTATTTTTCCATTTGCTGGATCAGAAATCAGATAACAACCTGTATGCGGTATACGAAGGATCTCGTAAGGTCCCTCAAAAAGACTTTGCCATTTTCGATTTTTGCGTAAGAGCAACGATGGTTTAAAGTGTGTTTTTAGCAAGACCTTTTCGCCTACTTTAGAATTTAACACCTTATCTCAGTACAAGTACGTCATAGTTAGTCTCTCCGTCGAAGTGGTAGCCCCATTCTGTCTCACAGCATCACTTAGGGAGCTTTCAGATGCTGAACTTAGTTTTCCTGTTTGTGTGGTTTTGATTGGCCTTCATCGTTAGAAAGTTCGACCAATCTGACATTGTGAGAACACTGAGGAACAAAATTACTGTTATGCACAAACCTCGTGTCAAAATGTTGCTGCGTTTGTTCTGGTGTCCAATACGTGTTACTGTCTTCCGCGTTTGCGAAAAATACAGGGGGATTGTAATGCCTTCGCGGGGTCTGATGATTTTTATTACTATTATGATTTCCGGGATTGTTGCTGTGAAATCCACCTTCACACTGCGGTTTGCCGTTAAACTGTGTGTTTCTGTACATTCCCTGCGCTTGATTTTTACTAGGCGCGGAGTTGTATTGGTAGGAGTGGGCGTTATCAGCTGTTTGTTGCTGCCCGTAATCTGAGTGTTGGCTGCGCGAGTACGGTACATTCCATTGCGATCCGCTCTGCTGTTGCCAACCTTTTTGACTGAAACCGTTTCCAAACTTCTGCTTGTACGGTTGATTGCCGTACTGGTTACCAGTCGTGTTATACACGGGATTGAATCGGTTGTGTTGATTATGTCTATTCCTTTTGTGCGGATACCCACTGCCTTTATTTCCGTTTTGCCAATCGTTACTATTTTTTGAATCGTTCCCTGGCTTTTCATAGCCGTTACTGTCGTAATGTTGTGGCCAAGAATTGTGCGGAGTATTCCGCGGTTTGTTAGCTCTCATGTCCTCATAGATCAGGTCTAGGGAATCTAATATCGACAGAAAGGTATCTGGATCATCATCTGGTATGGCTATCAGCTTTTCACGAATCGAAATGGGTAATTTAGACTTGAGAATCATAATTACATCTTTACTATTGATAGGGTTATCCCAATACCTAATTTTGCCAAGATATTTTTCGAAGTACTTTCTCAGGCTGCTATTCCTGGGGTCAAATTGTTCTGCATTATAGACTTCTTTACGAAGGCGCTTCTGAACACCTTCGCTCCAAAATTTGCTGAGGAAACAGTGCTCAAACTCCTCATATGTTCGACACTTATCAACCATTTCTGTTCCCCATATTGCCGATTCGCCACCTATATATCCGGTAACAAATTGGATACGCTGTCTATCAGTCCACGAATTTGGAAAAATGCCGGAGAATCCACGAAGAAAAACAATTGGGTGGATATTTCGTTTTTCCGGGTTAAAGGTTTGAAAAACTCGATGCTTTATCATGCTTTCTTCCTTCATCATTTTTACTAATGAGTCAGATTCTTGGTTTCGTTGACTAACTGGAATATGTGGTGGTGAAGTGTGTTCATTAGATACAACAGGTATTCGGAATTGCCGAAATAATTCATCTTCTTCCTCTGAGGCTAAAGAGTTAGGATAATTCGGTCTCTGTATTCGGGAACTACTACTCACTTGTGCCTTCAGGTTATTTAGCTGTTCCGTTACCTCTTGCTTCCAATTTGGTAATTCTTGCTGAAGGGTACGCCTAATGCTACCGAGTTCAGACATTACGGTATCTCCGGAGCTTCCAGGAGCTGACAAGATACCAAGAGTGGTTGCTTTCACAGTCTCTACTAGGTCTTTGTTAATTTTATCTTCGACAAATTTGTCCTTTCCAGCAATCCAGTTCTCATACTTTTCTCTAAATTCTCTCTCATGACTATCTAGCCTCTCCTTTACTTTCGTTTCCGTTTCCAGAGTCAAATTTGACATTCCGTCAGTTAGTTTTTCTACCTGCGTAGTTACTCTGTCTAATCTGTGATTAACCGTGGTTACGGTGGAATCAAGATTCTTGGTTGCGTTTCGGATGTCAGCTGTCTCGCTTTGCATGGTAGCTAAAGTGTCATTCAGTTCGATAATTATTCCACTTCGCATTTGAGAAACAGCATCCTTAACTTGCTTTGCTACTTCTTTGGCTACGTCTTCTCTAACAGTTTTTATTTCTTCGCTTACTGTAGACAGTTTATCTTCAATCGAGGCTAACATTTGGCGATTTTCCTCTTTCAATTGGCGATTTTCGTCTTTCAAATCATTTTTAATGGAATTCACCATTTGGCGATTTTCCTCTTTCAATTGGCGATTTTCGTCTTTCAAATCATTTTTAATGGAATTCACCATTTGGCGATTTTCCTCTTTCAATTGGCGATTTCCGTCCTGCATCATTTGACTTATTTGACTCAGTAGCTGTTTGAATACATCGTCTGTCACTACCCCTGAATTGCTTTCACCTGCCTCCCTTGTAACCGGTATATGGCTACGACTACTAGTGGCAGAAACTATGCTGGCATTGTCTAGTTCAGTACCAGTAACATTATGGTGTGAGGCACCAAAGTTCGTAAGATTTCCCACTTCACTTTCTACAATTGTTTCAATTGGTGTCTCAGCCCTACTAATTATCGTGCGGGACCGTAAGCGACGCGACACTTCACTCGTTTCATTCTGTTCATCTGAATCTAGTGATGACATTTTATCGTCTGCCATAGCTCACTTATTTACAAACAGTAAGTCAATGAAGTTCGTTTGAGCTACGGCCGTCAGCTGTCGACAGAGATGTAATTTATCGGTTGCGAGTCAGTTGTCACTGCTACGTCACAAGATCGGAATGTCGGGAGATGCACGTCACGAGAACAAGAGACTATTCTGGACCGTAAAGAAAGTATGGCTGCACACTGTTCAAAATAAATGAAAACTAAGGCTGGTCAGCTCCGTGAACAGGCAGCGGACATTTAAAAACAAATGATATGCAATACACAACAATGGAATTTAAACAGTACTTGAAGAAATTACTAATCTACTAAATGTAATCTACTGAATTCAAAGCAAATTTTTACTGCAACTACTAAAGATCGTCACAAATTGATTAATGTCGGCTGAAATTAATGAAGCTTGGCTACGGCTAACGAAATTTTAACTTACGTTACTGATGACTGCTTTGGGCGTTGCAACTAGATTTTCGCACAAATTCGGTTCCAAAAAAAAATAATCTCTCTTCCGTAATTTACTCTGAATATCTCCTTTCTTTCGCTCAATGGAAATTTTATTGGATGGCGTTTGATGTCATGTAACAAATAAAAAGCAAAAGATTAGCTACAATTATTTATGAATATTTCCACAATGCCTATCTTACAAAATTTTTATTCCTTTAAGTTTTTTTTTTTTTTTTTTTTTTTTAATTCATGTCCCTGTTCGGGCGCCAATTATAACGATATGTTTACGTGATGTATATACATAAACATACAGTTATAAATGTCCCCGTTCGTAGTCTCTAATTATAACAATATGTTACTTTTGTGCTGTAACATATAGCTATAATCAGCGGTGGAAACATATTTGCGAACGCCGACCGTCTGCGGCTGTTTCTTGTTGGATCGTCTGATCAGTCGGAAGTTGCATTGCAGAGGAGAGTAAATGCCTATTCAAAATATAATTATTTTGGATAGCTCAACATGAATTTCCTAAGGGACCGTAGTTTATCATGCATTTACCAGTAGAATATGGCGCGGAGAAAATATTTCGCCGCATGCAACCTCCGTCCGAACTCGACGAAAGAATTCGTGACTATGAACTCTCTATTTGGCAGAAACATATAGAAAATTAAATAATTTCATGAAGAAGTGAGACATAGATTCTATAGTAAATGAATAGTCCATACACCAGTTCCATTTAACTCTGAATTTATGGCAATTAATAGACGAACTTACACTGCAATGAAGGATTTAACATGGATGCCGTTTTGACTGGCACTTCTCTTAATGAAAACAATTCCTTTGACGTTTTCACATACACGTCGCACAATAAATCTACTGCTAGGCACTTTTAGTATTACACATTTACTTTACACTAGAACAATATTAATTTTGACAATAATAATACGGCGGCAAGACATGCGCGTCCGACACAAATTACAGGAGACAACAAAAGAATGAGTAACTGTTCATCGAGAATATCTCGTACAACAAAACAAAATGTGTAAAAATGTTCTTCTTCTGTCCGTTTTTCGCGCCGCGGTTTTCAAAGTCAATAACTCACAGCATCTCTGACGGCGCTTCGACAATAACAAGTTACATCACAGGTCGTTCACCTTTTACATTTTCGCAACATTATTTGCTAACTGTAGCTGTTGCCGAGCGACTGCTCGATTAATGAATGATTTAAGATGATAAGGCAATCACATAATGTTACAACTGACAGAGCAGTATGGGATGGCGCATTATCGTGATGAGAATCCGATTGTCAAAAATGGTTCAAATGGCTCTGAGCACTATGGGACTTACCATCTGAGGTCATCAGTCCCCTAGAACTTAGAACTGCGTAAACTTAACTAACCTAAGGACATCACACACATCCATGCCCGAGGCAGGATTCGAACCAGCGACCGTAGCGGTCGCGCGGTTCCAGAGTGGAGCGCCTAGAACCGCTCGGCCACAGTGGCTGGCGCCAATTATCAGCAATGTGGGCACGGACATGAAGAACTCTTTTTACGAAGTCTTTCTAAAACTTCTTTGTAGTAATATTGGTTAACTCTTTGTCCAGGAGGCACTCACTCTTTATGAACTATTCCCTTCGAATCAAAGAAGAACACAAGCATGCATTTCACTTTTGACTTTGGTTGTGAGCTTTTTTTGGTCTGTGTCACCCCTTTAAGCACCATTGCGAACTTTGGCGTTATGTCTCTGGATCGTACTGAAAAAACCAACTGTCATCACCAATGATAGCACGGCTCAACAACTCAGGATTGATTTCTGTTTGCTCTAACAGATCGGCTGCCACATTTTTCCGTGTTTCTCGCTGTTGTGGTGTGAGATTTTTTGGGAACATTTTTGCACAAATCTTTCTCATACCAAGATCTTCAGTTATTATTAGAAGAACCATTTCTCGATTGATGTTCAGTTCTTCTGCAATCATTTTCACCTATAATCTTCGGTCAGATCGTAAGAGTTCACGCACCCTCCATGAGGTTGATGGTCGTCCACTGCAGTCTTCATCTTCAACATACTGTCTGTCTTCACTAAACATTTTATGCCAACGATAAACTTGAGCTCTTGACATAACCTCCTCTCCAAAAGCCTTCTGAAGCTTACCATAAGTTGTCCTCGCGTTTTCACCCAATTTAACGTAAAAAGAAATGGCATATTGTTGCGCAATATTATGCGGTTCCATTTCCGTGACGAGAGACACAAACACCTGGCGACTGAGCAGTTGCATCGATGTGCCGCTTGGACTAGAAGCAACTTATAGACCAAGGTCAAAGATATTGTGGCTACACAATCCTGCAGGGTTGCCACATCTTGCAAAGAAAGTCAGTCTCATTACTTTATTGTCGCACTTCGTATTTAGGTGGGTTTCTACCAGTAGAAAGCAGGAAGAGGACAATGTCTGGTTGTTCATTTACTGAAGGATTTTTCTGAGTAAGATTGTGTCTCGGAATAAGAAATAAGTACTCAAAAATGGTTCAAATGGCTCTGAGCACTATGAGACTTAACATCTATGGTCATCAGTCCCCTAGAACTTAGAACTACTTAAACCTAACTAACCTAAGGACATCACACACACCCATGCCCGAGGCAGGATTCGAACCTGCGACCGTAGCAGTCGCGCGGCTCCGGACTGAGCGCCTAGAACCGCTAGACCAACGCGGCCGGCCAAATAAGTACTATTTTGTGAAACAATATACCACAAAATTTATACACATTTCATTTAATTGTAATGTTAAAGATACTGAAATTCAGATTATAGGTTTTCCACAATATGCAATTCAGTATTACGATTCCAAATCCCGGTTTTAATTATGTGTTGCACATATGTTACGCGATGAAGAACAGTCAATATAATGTTTCATTCTTTTCCAGAGGCCAGAAATGAAATCCTGGATGTTCTTGAGGAGGAGGAACAAGATGCAACGAATATACTTATTGAGCCTCCTGAAGCTGATGTAGAGTCGGATGAAGATTCTGGTGAAGAGAATGTGGGAGGAAAGACAGATAATCTTGGACCAAGGCAGCTTCATGCTTGTGCATAAGCGGTATTGACCAACAAAAACAGGTTAAATGTTCAAACGTGTGTGACATCTTATGGGACTTAACTGATAAGGTCTTCAGTCCCTAAGCTTACACACTACTCAACCTAAATTATCCTAAGGACAAACACACACCCATGCCCGAGGGAGGATTCCAACCTCCGCCGGAAACAGCCACACAGTCTACGACTGTAGCGCCTTAGACCGCTCGGAAAACAGGTTAGATGGTGAACTTGAGACTGACTGCTCTCATGATGATAAACCAGGAAATGTCATTTCATGTGAAACAGAAAAGTATCAGGCCTAAAAACCTATATAAGAGATTGGAGGAGGGAGGATATGCAAAGCGATAATGCTTTATTTCCTGACAGAGATCACAGTAAATATAGGAGCTTGTCTCTAGTTCAGCGCTTCGAACTGTTTTGGAATGATGAAATAGTTAAATTTCTCAATACTGAATCTACAAAGTACGATTTGTTCAAGAACTGCCCAGATCCCAAAATAACGCACGAAGAAATAAACGGTTTTGTAGGAATTCTCTCTGGCTATAATCCCTAGCAGAAGATGTTACTGGGATTCAGGGTTGGACACGAGAAATGAAATGGTACACAACATGAGCAGAAGAGACTGATCTGAAACAATTATGAACTTCATCCACTCAAGTAATAGCACACTAATCAATGCAAACGATTAAATGTGGAAAATTCGACCATTAAAAGATACGTTAAGAAAAATGTTTTCTCTCCACTTTTAGCCTGAGCAAGATTTGGATTATGATGAGAGCGTGATGAAGTACTTTGGTAGGCATGGATGGAAACAATTTCTGAAAGGTAAACCCATTATATTTGGGTTCAAAGCATGGTGCCTAAACACAAACATGGGTTATCTATTGTATTTTGGAATATACCAAGGACCTGATCCACAAACGAACGAAAGCATACGGAAAATGTGCTACACTGCTGGTTCAAATGACTGATTGACTCCTGCCAAAGGTAAAAATCTGCTCTGCGGGTTCTATTTTGATAATCTGTTTACATCACCAACAATGTTGGTTAACCTAAAAGAGGAAATTTTCGTGAGAATCGTCTGCCTAAAGAAAGTAAACTTATACCCTCTAAGATAATGTCCAAAAGGAATAAGAGAGGAGATTTAATTACATGGGCAGCAAGGAAAGTGGAATGATGATTACCGGATGGTTAGATAATCCTGTTGTAATAATTGCTCCGACCAGCCGTAGATCAATCCAGTCAGCTCTGTGAGACGGTATTAAAAACGGGAGAACAAAACAATTGTTGTACAGCGACCACACTTTATTGGGGAATACAACAAAAACATGGGGCAACTGATCGAATGGACGAAAATAGAGCGTTATATAGAGTGAGAAACAGGGGAAAGAAATGCTGGCGGCCAATTTTTACCTGGCTGCTGGATGTGTCTGTACATAATGCGTGCTTCTCTACAGAAATTCAGGTATGAAACATTCTGAAATGTTACCTGACTTCCAATGCAACAATCTTTAGAGGTCCAGGTCGCCCTGCAGGTAATCCATATCAAGGTAGAGGACTGCATGACATCAGATACGATGAAAAGAACCATCTGGTAGATATGGTGCCACAGAAAAAAAAAGAAGACGCTGCGCTGGAGGAAACTGCAAAGGGACTCCTAGAACAAAGCGTTGCAAATGTGATGTTGGTTTGTGCATAGAGTTTTTCGTACCGTATCACAGAAAATGAATGCTGTTGCCTAAACATAACGTAAATGACGTACACTGCTTTATTTTATTTACTGTCGTGTATTTCACATTGAATGTATGATCTGCCTGGCGTGACATACAGGTTACACCCTTTCTTGCCTAAATTATTAATTAATTTTTTGTTTAGCTTGATGTAGTACGTTTCATTAAGGACAATGGACAAATAAGTATATGATTCAATCAACACGGAAGTCACGGAAGTATTACGCAGGTCCTTCGTGATATCAAATGGGAATCCCTGGAGGGAAGACGACTCTCGTTTTGCGGAAGACTATTGACAAAATTTAGAGACCGGCGTTTGAAGCTGACTGCAGAACGATTCTATAGCCGCCAATGTACATTTCGCGTAAGGAACACGAAGATAAGATAAGGGAAATTAGCGCTCATACGGAAGCATATACACTCCTGGAAATTGAAATAAGAACACCGTGAATGCATTGTCCCAGGAAGGGGAAACTTTATTGACACATTCCTGGGGTCAGATACATCACATGATCACACTGACAGAACCACAGGCACATAGACACAGGCAACAGAGCATGCACAATGTCGGCACTAGTACAGTGTATATCCACCTTTCGCAGCAATGCAGGCTGCTATTCTCCCATGGAGACGATCGTAGAGATGCTGGATGTAGTCCTGTGGAACGGCTTGCTATGCCATTTCCACCTGGCGCCTCAGTTGGACCAGCGTTCGTGCTGGACGTGCAGACCGCGTGAGACGACGCTTCATCCAGTCCCAAACATGCTCAATGGGGGACAGATCCGGAGACCTTGCTGGCCAGGGTAGTTGACTTTCGCCTTCTAGAGCACGTTGGGTGGCACGGGATACATGCGGACGTGCATTGTCCTGTTGGAACAGCAAGTTCTCTTGCCGGTCTAGGAATGGTAGAACGATGGGTTCGATGACGGTTTGGATGTACCGTGCACTATTCAGTGTCCCCTCGACGATCACCAGTGGTGTACGGCCAGTGTAGGAGATCGCTCCCCACACCATGATGCCGGGTGTTGGCCCTGTGTGCCTCGGTCGTATGCAGTCCTGATTGTGGCGCTCACCTGCACGGCGCCAAACACGCATACGACCATCATTGGCACCAAGGCAGAAGCGACTCTCATCGCTGAAGACGACACGTCTCCATTCGTCCCTCCATTCACGCCTGTCGCGACACCACTGGAGGCGGGCTGCACGATG
This sequence comes from Schistocerca nitens, assembly GCF_023898315.1. Classification (NCBI taxonomy): domain Eukaryota; kingdom Metazoa; phylum Arthropoda; class Insecta; order Orthoptera; family Acrididae; genus Schistocerca; species Schistocerca nitens. Next base: position 1,127,558,170 of record NC_064614.1, read on the forward strand.
TTGGGGCGTGAGCGGAAGACGGCCTAACGGTGTGCGGGACCGTAGCCCAGCTTCATGGAGACGGTTGCGAATGGTCCTCGCCGATACCCCAGGAGCAACAGTGTCCCTAATTTGCTGGGAAGTGGCGGTGCGGTCCCCTACGGCACTGCGTAGGATCCTACGGTCTTGGCGTGCATCCGTGCGTCGCTGCGGTCCGGTCCCAGGTCGACGGGCACGTGCACCTTCCGCCGACCACTGGCGACAACATCGATGTACTGTGGAGACCTCACGCCCCACGTGTTGAGCAATTCGGCGGTACGTCCACCCGGCCTCCCGCATGCCCACTATACGCCCTCGCTCAAAGTCCGTCAACTGCACATACGGTTCACGTCCACGCTGTCGCGGCATGCTACCAGTGTTAAAGACTGCGATGGAGCTCCGTATGCCACGGCAAACTGGCTGACACTGACGGCGGCGGTGCACAAATGCTGCGCAGCTAGCGCCATTCGACGGCCAACACCGCGGTTCCTGGTGTGTCCGCTGTGCCGTGCGTGTGATCATTGCTTGTACAGCCCTCTCGCAGTGTCCGGAGCAAGTATGGTGGGTCTGACACACCGGTGTCAATGTGTTCTTTTTTCCATTTCCAGGAGTGTAGATAGTTGTTTTCCCTAACTCCATGTGTGAGCGAAACACCTAAGGCAACGACATGTAGTGGTACAAGGCACCCAACGCCATGCACCATACGGTGTACGGTCAGTTACGGCGTATGCACGTAGATATAGTAGATGTAGATCTGTAAGCACACATTTAATTACGTAATATTTCCACTATTTGCTATCAGCAATGGGTATCTGTCTATTTCTTTAGTTCCACCACTTAGTTCTTGAAGTGAATGGGTATTAATATTTTTGTTGGAATCTAAGAAGGCCTCTTACAGGGGTGCTGATACATTAATAACTAACTGTACATACAATGTAAAGAAATAAACAGTTTACAATTTGTTACCAATATCATACAACATTATAAGAGCTTATAGGAAAATTCGAATTTAAATCTAGACGTTTATAAGACTTTAAAACACTGTAGTTATTCTGTGACAATGGTAATTATATACATATTTTTTTATTTCTTTGTTAGCTTTTAGGACTCAGCGATTACAATTATCTATATACGAATTATAAAACTTAGTATCTGATTTCTAAAATTTCTTAACATTTTTATTGATGGTTTATGTAGGTGGGGCAGAACAAGATTTACTTAATAGCGTGGAAAGAAGTAAAGAGTTAGAACAAAGGTTAAAGAATTAGACATTTATGGAGATCCACGTTACGTCAGTTAACAAGAAAAGTGTGGCGATAAAGAAGTCGGAGACCTCACAAGGGAGTATTAGCGCGATGGCGCTAATTTACGCAGTTTAAGAGGGCGTGGTTGTTGTCTTCGCTGCATCCTCGAGGTGGTTTTAAGGCGGTGGGGATGTTTCTTGAAACAGTCGTGATTGAAGCCCAGGCGTTGATGGAAGTCGTCATGCCAGCGACATGCTGATAGAGTAGCGAACACTCAGTTGCCTCAGAAAGATCTGGAACTCATTTTTTGCTCCAGAAAAAAGTGGTCCTGTTGCTATAACAAACATGCATCTACGTAGAACTTAGTTTTTCGGTACTAATAGTACTATTTTTTGGTAGCATTTAAAACAAGTTGTTTCGTGTGCACGAGATCTTCGTTGGTTTATTTTTTGGGCACTGTTTTGCGGCCGTTGCTAGTGGTTTTGTGCATCAGTTTTTGCCGAAACGAGGATTAAAGTCTTCTGAACTCTCTCTCTCTCTCTTTCTACCACCCCCCCCTTTCCCATATGAGTGCAGTGTGTGTGTGTGTGTGTCAGGGGGAAGGGATGTATATTTAAAACTAATGTGAAGGCAAGTTCTTAATATAAACTTGTATCCTATTTTGAGGGAGTTGCTCAGATGGTTCAGACGGCTCTAAGCACTGTGGGACTTAACATCTGAGGTCATCATCCTTTAGACTTAGAACTACTTAAACCTAACTCACCTAAGGACATCACACACATCTATGCCCGAGGCAGGATTTGAACCTGCGACCGTAGCAGCGGCGCGGTTCCGGACTGAAGCACCTAGAACCGCTGGGCCACAGCTGCCGGCGATGGAGTTGCAAGACGCATTGAACCTGATGTGTATTTGTGCCCAAACTATTTCCATATTTTTACAGGACTCCTCTCATTCTTTGTTGACACTTGTCTGATTGAATTTTTAAATTTTTGAAGGAAATTGGTGGCTGGGATTGTACAACAGCAAATTTTTTCATGATGTTTGTCATCCTAATCCAGATCATATATCATACGTTCCCTTTAAAGTTGCAATGTGCATTTGTCTGTTGACGACTGTGGAATTATGTTAGAAGTCCCTGTATGTCAAACTCAGCGCGGTGATTACTTCCTCCTCTGTTTAAAGAGTATTATTAACATTATCACGACAAATCTGGAGAGCTCTGACGCCTTCCACGACACGGATTACTGCGGCGCGATAAAACACTGCAGGCTTGGGTCAACGAAAACAGTGCCGGCCATGACATCATTCATATAAACACGCACTAAATAATACTTCTAGCAAATTCTAGCTTCCCACAGCTTCTCTCCTCCAGTAGAATGCGTCACTTCATACACTGCAGTTCAGAAGATAGTTTCAACTTGCTTGTGTAGTACAATCTGTGAAATCGTATTGTGTTCATCACAGGCTACTTAAAAAATATACAAGTGGTTGTCAATATTGTGAAACACCTTGTCGGATGTGATTTATAAGACGATAGATCTACTTGCTGAAAAGTTTCAGCCGGCCGCTGTGGCCGAGCGGTTCTAGGCGCTTCAGTCTGGAACCGCGCGTCCGCTACGGTCGCAGGTTCGAATCCTGCCTCGGGCATGGATGTGTGTGATGTCCTTAGGTTAGTTAGGTTTAAGTAGTCCTAAGTTCTAGGGAACTGATGACCTCAAATGTTAGCCGGCCGCGGTGGTCTCGCGGTTCTAGGCGCGCAGTCCGGAACCGTGCGACTGCTACGGTCGCAGGTTCGAATCCTGCCTCGGGCATGGATGTGTGTGATGTCCTTAGGTTAGTTAGGTTTAAGTAGTTCTAAGTTCTAGGGGACTGATAACCACAGCAGTTGAGTGCCATAGTGCTCAGAGCCATTAGAACCATTTGAACCTCAGATGTTAAGTCCCATAGTGCTCAGAGCCATTGGAACCATTTGAAAAATTTCATGTTATGGTGAAATAGAGTTATGAGGGCTGTTACAGTAGGAATCGGTAAGATTAAGTAGAAAGCTTAGGGAAAATTCAAGTAAGTGCGGATTCCATTCGTTACGTATTCCGAGATGTAGCTATCTGCAAATATTGATGTGAGTGGTGTTCTACTGGAATGTCAGTTTCTCTCGACGGCTCGTTTCCAAAAAGCTATAGCCACGTTCAGCAAAATTAGCAGCTCATGTGGATAGATTCTGCACACTGCACCATAGCTGATGACGATATTTACATGAGCTGTAAAGGCAATTTGACAGCTACGGTGGGAAGCAGTGCGATCTACTAATTTACTATCACCACCAGATCCGTACCATTTTCAGGCAGCTGCATCTCATAAATCGTTGAAGGAAGGAACGTGGTGTCGGTGAAGAGGTCATTAAGCCGTCAGCACATGGACCGTGCTATCGAACGTTAACGTTGAGCGTGCCAAGTTCAACGTGCTGCTGAACGCTCAGGAACGATGCGACTTGTGCACACGGTACGTGGGGCCCCAACGTAGTATACGCGATCGCAACGCACTCCAGCGACAGTTAAGGGATGTTTCTAGTTCGTAAGTCCGTAGCTCGTGGTCGTGCGGTAGCGTTCTCGCTTCCCGCGCCCGGGTTCCCGGGTTCGATTCCCGGCGGGGTCAGGGATTTTCTCTGCCTCGTGATGACTGGGTGTTGTGTGATGTCCTTAGGTTAGTTAGGTTTAAGTAGTTCTAAGTTCTAGGGGACTGATGACCATAGATGTTAAGTCCCATAGGGCTCAGAGCCATTTGAACCATTGAACCTAGTTCGTAAATCACACTGTTTACTCAACGGGCGCGCGTAAAATTTCCAAGTTAGCTCTGTTAAAACGCACATTTCCTTCACCGACCACGAAAAGGAAAGTACCATGTCCTATCAATAAAGACACAGGCTTATAAAATTTCCATTACAAACAGTGCGGTACAAATTTGGAATACTTCTCCGCATAAGATAAACATTATTTCGTCACTTCCACATTTTAGTAAAACCCCAAGGTCAGTCTTACTTGATCACTGTTCCTACCCAGTAGCAGAACCATTGTAACATGTGAATTAGGAAGCGTAAAACAAAAAGAGCAAAATATCTTTACACCTGTAGCGCAAGCTGTCCTGTAGATTAAGCCAATCGAACAAAGTAAAAAAAAAAAAAAAAAAAAAAAGGTGAACTTATATTTCTATAACATCAAATATTATAGCATATATATTAAACTAATAATAAACTATCAAAACCTAATAAATACGCAAATGTTAGGAAAAAAAGTTATTGGAAGTGTTAGGACGCGAACCACCGCCCAAATGAAGGCTCCTTGTTAGACAAGGACGCTACTCATTATGCTAAAGCAACATTAGGCTCATTGGATGTAAAGATATTTGTTACACTTTGCTAAAAACGTTAATCGTAGATAATTATGTTAGTAATTGAAATTTAATTATAACAAATTGTACCAAGAACAGTGCGTTTTGCGTGGATCTTCAGTTTGTCGCTGCCTTCAAATAGCCTACTCTCATAATACGCAGTTTACAATAATTCTTTTGCCACGAATATGATGTTTCTCATTATTTTATTGGAACGAATCACACAACTACGAGTTTTCCAGTGATTCTCAACTTGCTGGTGCTCAGAAACGGCATATATATACATATAGGCTTGAAATGAATACCAATATGGCGCCTCAACTCTGTGCTGAAGGGAGACGGCGTGCGTTTGACGTAGGTGGCGTTTGGCCATCTCATTGGTCAACGCTTAGACGCACGCTCAGAATATCTGACAAGCCTGATATTGCTCTGCACGTTCGGAAAGACTCCCGACCGTGCTATTCCACGCTATGACGTCAGAAACTCGGCACGCTCAACGCTCAACGTTCGGATGCACGGTCCGTGTGCCGACGGCTTTACAGACTTAGCGCAAGCTAGGATTACTGAAGTATGACAAAGGAAGTTGGTTGTGTCCTCTGAAGAGGGGCCACATCGGCATTTGTCTCAAGCGATTTGAGGGAGTAGTTCTCTTTGAAAATTTCTAAAAATTGATATTTTTGCTTAAAATTTCCTGTGAGATGTCTACTTTACTGTTGTGTCCATCTCATGTTCGCCAGAAATATTAGGTCTACTACTTTGGGTCCGCCGTTTTGCAATAGACAGCAGTAGCGGCAAATGGAGTTTCGGATGGTTTTGTCATAGGTGTAATACAATATGCTTAGGCATCTCTAAACATAATGCCATAAAAATATTAGTCGATTTGTGATTGCGTCATAAGGTTATTCTTGATGAAGTACAACTTACGTACCCATGTCTCGCCATTTGCGGGAAGTTTTAATTTTCTGCTTTAACATGAAGAAATCTGCGGCTGTGGCTCTTAAAATGCTGGGTAAGACCAATGGTGAGGGAACTATTAGTGGAAGAACGTGCAGAGAATGTTTTTAGCGCCTTAAGAACGGTGATTTCGATGTCTAAGACCGGCATGGTGGTGGAAGACAGAACTTTTTCGTAGCTACTGAAACAGACGAAGACAGTCACAGGACACCATTATCAAAAGCGGTTGATGCGTTCGAGCCCAGCACTGAAACACAAACGGCCACAATACAGCGATAGATATGTAAAGGCAATTTTGCAGCATGTCAGTGCTCGACCACATGTCGCAAAACCCGTCAAAATATACATGGAAACGTTGAAATGAGAAGTCCTGTCCCTCCCGCCGTATTCTCCATACGTTGCTGTCTCTGACTACCACCTTTTTCGATCAGTGGCATACAGTCTGGCTGACCAGCACTTCCGATCATATGAACAAGTGCAAAATCGAATCGATTCATGGACCCTCACAAAAGACACTCAGTTCTTCTGCCACGGGATTCGTATGCCATCCGAAAGATGGGAGAATGTAGTGGCCAGCGATGGGCAATACTATGAATCATAATTTTTTCACAATAAAGCCCCGAACTTCGAGAAAAAGCAAAGTTGAAGATCTAGTACCATTATCGAGTTATGTGGTGGTTTGTGAAAAAAAGTAACTTCGGAAACAATTCACAGTGAGGGGGGGAAAAAATAGTCGATTTTGCGGCCAACGTGGCATGATGTGGCAGAGCAGTGAATGACAGAAGCCGCCAAAGAGGTCTGCAGGACCACCAGGACCACTACGAAGATGCATAAGGGCCTCATTTTGAATCTTGAAGGATTGTTGTATAGTCAAAGGAATTGATTCGAAGTTTATTTAACTTAATTACAAAAAAAGTAACCCCAAACTTTTAAAACGCTTTTTTCTCAAAACCGTATTTGTAAAAAGGCAAGAAACGTTAACCTGAGAACGGCGTATACGATTTTAAGTGGAAATTGATTCCAGAATTGTAAATTGAATTCTCTATCAGCGTACGTAGTCGTTTTGCGTTATTTTCGTTTGTTTTATGTTCCATGGATTATTTCCAAGATAAATCGTAATGATGTGGGCCGAATCATTTTAGAGTCATATCACAAATAAATTTGTAAATATTTATAACATCCTGAACAGTTATAAGTGTGTTATGAGTAATTCTTACCCACAACCTTTTACACATTACAACAACGGTAATTCTTCTACGAAATGTGGGGAGTTGTCGAGGAGGAACGTCTGTTTTCGGTGCACAGTTTTGTCTCGAATTTTCGAGCGAAGAAAATGACATTTGTAGCATCACATCGCCATTTTGTTAGAACCTAATATTTTTCAATTATCCTATGTTTTCTGATAGAAAATATACAGAAAATGACTTACACAAAATTCTTTTGTAACAGATCCAATAGGATACTGGCCTAGCATTCGGGAGGACGACGGTTCAAACACGCGTCCGGTCATCATGATTTAGGTTTTCCATGACTTCCCTAAATCGCTTCAGACAAATGCCGGGGTGGTTGCTTTGAAAGGACACGGCCGATTTCCTTCCCCATCCATCCCTAATCCGAGCTTGTGCTTCGTTCCTAATGACTTCCATGTCGACGGGACGTTAAACATTAATCTCCTTCGCCTCCTCTTCCTCCAGGTCCAAGAGGAGGGCTTTGTGAATTCCCGCCTATGACCAATGTTCCGACTTCAAGGGGTTCATCCATCTCGTGCAGCGGTTACAGGGAGCGTCTGATGTGGTCACAAAAATGATATATTAAAGACAAGGGTGTAAGAAATAAAACTATATCATCAGACTTAGCATTTGTCTTTGTTTTACAAGAAAAAAATATCGCGAAAATCAACCTATGTTTCATTCGTTTAAACAGGGCTAACCGCTTAAGGGGGTCACAGCCGGCCTAAAGCTGGAAGGCCATTTGACTGCCATCTTCCCAACTACGAGGCCACCGACTTACTCCTACGCCACCCCGTTGAAAATAGAGCACATATGTACATGAGGTCCCCTTTCAGGATGTTCCATATCTTCTCCTATTCACTTATATTCATTTATCCACAGCAAAGTGAACTAAAATGTTCAGATACCTATTAGGGATCGTGTCTTGGATCTTATATTAACTGTGTTCCGTTATTAAGTGTCAAAATTTTCGTGTTTGGCGATTCCGATTACTGAAGTATCGAGCAGAAAACATCCTGTGTTTGTAGGCAGACTAGTACGCACAACACTCTCCCCTGTACCAAAAAGCTGTTAGTTTTTCAGTATTTGTATATGATCTAATGGATAGCGTTGAAAGCTTCGCGAATCTGTCATACATTTCCCAGTTTTCAATAACGATTTGATGTCTTACGCGTTGAAAGAATGCAATTCATTTTTTTAACTTCTCATAAGACCCTAGCAGATCACAAAAGACCGCAGTTTGTTAGCCAATTGGTGTATCTATTTTTCTTTCTCTCTTTCCCTTATTTCTATAATGAAAAACATCCTTTATTTTCAGGATTAATATTTGACACCACAACCGAGAGAGCACTCTTCTGAAACGTCCTAGCAAATAAAAACTGTGGAGAAAGTTTCTAGCTGAAGTAAAGCTGTGAGGTCGTATGGTGAGTTATACCTCGATAGCTCAATCGATGGGATATATTTCCCAAAACAAGAATAATGTAACTTTGGGGCTCTATTATAACTTTGTTAACTATCAGACCATTGAAAGAGGAATAAACACCTTGTATCGAAACTGAATTCTATAGAGAATGTACTAGAAGTGAATGCAAACAGCGAATTTGGCGATTTGTTAAAGTTATTGGAAATTTGTGGTAATTGCCTATGGGACCAAACTGTGAGGTCATCGGTCCCTAGCCTTACACACTACTTAATCTAACTTAAACTAACCTATGCTGAGGACAACACACACACCAATGCACGAGGGAGGAGTCGAACCTCAGACGCGGGGAGTCGTCCGAACCATGGCAAGACGCCCCAGACCGCACGGCTATCCCGCGCGGCTGTTAAATTTATTATTTCAAAAGAAAGGAATGGGATAAATTTAAATGAATTTGAAGCTAAGTAACAATCTGCAATCAGATCTACTGAACAATGATGAACACCGTGTGTCCACTTGTTTTATATGTATCCTGGTCGGCAAACGTCATCCGTGTAAGACAGTTGCCAAAATTCATGTATTATTTTCTCTAGAAAAATTGATTATCACATGAGTCTCCTATGGAAAAATTCCCAGTAACACTCCAACACATCAGCAATCAAGGACGCGTTTTCTCTTATTTTGGACTGGAATTATACTTTCCTTTTGAACCATCTGTCCGTGTATCGTACGGTGAAACCTCCATGTAAATTTTAAGGTGCTAAATAGAAACAATCACCAAAAAGCTCACTAAAGAAGAAACCTAAGTTTTTTATAAAACGTTTATACTGAAGACAGAAGTGCAAAATGCTTTTCACTGTAAAATTTTTTGAATTGTCCTCTTACTAAGATACGATTGCTTGAATTCCTTACATACTGAATAAAATGCAGTAAAAATAAGCGGCATCAACATTGCCCGTGACTGACTTGGTTCCAGATTCGGCTCCTAGTCCCGTAGGCAGTTTTAACTTGACAGCAAGCTTAATTTTTGTTTTATTTTTGTATGTCAGATTGCTACGGTCGCAGGTTCGAATCCTGCCTCGGGCATGGATGTGTGTGATGTCCTTAGGTTAGTTAGGTTTAAGTAGTTCTAAGTTCTAGGGGACTGATGACGTCCGACGTTAAGTCCCATAGTGCTCAGAGAAATTTTTTTGTATGTCAGATTTACAGAGTAAACAAATACTGTAGCCTAAAATTCGTCGTTGTTTATTTTATACCTCACATGCCCATTCAAATTTTAACACAGACGAAAAACAAAGTAAGTTACAAGTTGCAATAATATGCAGTTTTTTCATTGTGTTATAATGCTGCTCAAGTAGTAGGAAAAAAAAAAGAACGAAAATCATAGTTTAACGTCTCGACGACAGCGCGATCATTAGAGAGTGAACACAAGCTCGGATTACTAATGGGTGAGGAAAGAAATCACAGAAAACGTAAATCAGGATGGTTGGACGTAGATTTGAGCCTTCGTCCCCACGAATGCGGGTCCATTGTGCTAACCGCTGTGTCTCTTCAAAAAAAAAAAAAAAAAATAAAAAAAAATAAATAAATAAATAAATAAATAAATAAATAAAAATAAAAAAAATGGTTCAAATGGCTCTGAGCACTATGGGACTTAACTTCTGTGGTCATCAGTCCCCTAGAACTTAGAACTACAGAAACCTAACTAACCTAGGGACATCACACACATCCATGCCCGAGGCAGGATTCGAACCTGCGACCGTAGCGGTCACGTGGTTCCAGTCTGAAGCGCCTAGAACCGCACGGCCACACCGGCCGGCTGTGCCTCTTCGCTAGGTCAAATAATATAAGATATATTTTAATAATAAACATTGATTTCTCTACGGTGTATCCAGCTAAGCACACCCGATGATGATTCTCTAATGAGGAATTTAGATACCGAAGTGCGACATACTGTTAAAGTTGCTACGCTAAATGGAAAGTCACTGCAGTTCCGATTGAGAGACTGACGTTGATACCAACATTTCAGTAACATAGAAAACTCCAGTTTAATTATGAGTTAGTCATGATTCATGTAATAGAAAGTAGTTCAACGACAGTTTCATAGCAAAAAGTTTGTGACTAGCGTCTTACTCAGCTTCATGTTCTTGGTAGCATAAAATAGGTCACAGATATCAAAAACGAATTAAAGTGTGCTAACATTTGAACTACACCTCAATGCTGGTTGCGATGAATTCTACATTTACATAAATACTACACAAGCCACCTGACGGTGTGTGGGTGAGGGTACTTCTGACACCACTAAGTGATCCCTCCTTCCCTGTTCTAGTCACTAATGGCGCGTAGGCAGTATGGTCGTCGTGGTTTTTTCGTGAGACGTGTGTAGGAGGAAGTAGTATGTTGCCCGACTCTTCCCGGAAACTACTCTCTCGAAATTTCAAGTCCGGAGCTCGTGGTCGTGCGGTAGCGTTCTCGCTTCCCGCGCCCGGGTTCCCGGGTTCGATTCCCGGCGGGGTCAGGGATTTTCTCTGCCTCGTGATGACTGGGTGTTGTGTGATGTCCTTAGGTTAGTTAGGTTTAAGTAGTTCTAAGTTCTAGGGGACTGATGACCATAAATGTTAAGTCCCATAGTGCTCAGAGCCATTTGAACCATTTTTTTTTTTTTTTTTTTTGAAATTTCAATAGTAAACATCTTCGTGACGAACAACGCATCTCTTGTAGCGTCTGCCACAGAAGTTTGTTGAACATCTCTGTAACAATCTCGCGCCGCCTAAACGATCCCGTGACGAAACGCGCCGTTCTTCATTGGATTTTTCTATCGTTTCTATCAGTCTGCCTAATGAGGGTCCCAGAGTGATGAGCAATACTCAAGAATCGATCAACAAGAGCCTATAAGCTACTTTCGTGGATGACTAACATTTCCTTAAGATTCTTTCTATGAATCTCAGTGTGACGTCTGATTTTCCTGGTATTTGTCGTATGTGTTCATTCCGCTTAAGGTCGTTCCGGATAGTTACTCCTACGCATTTTGCGGTATATACTGCTTCCAGTAGTTTGCCGTCAATAGTGTAGTTATACAAAAGTGGATTTCTTTTCAATGTTTTTTCACTAATTGCATTGTGGGACGATGTGAAGTGCCATTCTCAAGACAAGGAGCACGGCATCAACCTGAGCGCTGTTGGATGTCATGGAGGAACAGACCTGAGTTTCGCAAGATCTCTGTTCGCGGAATCCATGCTGATTTCTATAGAGGAAATTGTCGTTCTCCGGAGACGTCATAATTCTTGAACATAAAACGTGTTTCGTGGTTCTATAACAGGCTGACGTCAATGATATAGGTCTGTAATTATGCGGACCTGTCCTACGACTCTTCTTGAAAACGGGCTAGGTATCCTTCGATGCTCCAACGAACTACGATAAACTACAGCTAGAAGGGGAGCAAGTTCTTTCTCATAATCTTTGTAGAATCTCACAGGTATCTTATCTTATCCTGATGCCTTTCCAATACTAAGAGACTGTAGCTGCTTTTCTATTGCGCGATTGCTTACCTCTGTATTCGGCATTTCGATGTTCGTACGAAGATGGAAAAGGGGGACCGTATTACAATTTTCAGTCATGAAACAATTTTGGAAGACCGAATTCAGAATTTCAGCCTTCCGCTTCTGTGCCCGTATAGTCACTGAATGACTGAATAGATGAATTCGAACCGATTATTGATTTTACGTAAGACCAAAACCTCCTATAGTTCTTAGTCAGATCGTCTGACAAAATTTTACTTTCCACACGCTCATTTTCGCTTCGATTAGCTTTTGTACGTTTGTTTGGCTTTGAAATCTCTTTTTTGAATCTATGATGAAGTTCCCTTTCTTTATGTAGGAGTTTTATAACGCGGCTATTAAATCATGGTGCGTCTAGCCCATCCCTTAAGACCTTCCTGGGAACATACTTGTTTAAGGCATATTGAATGATGTTTTTGAAGTTTTTCCAGTTGCGTTCCACATCTTCGCCCTCAGCAGTTGAATATTTGTTGTTAACCACTCAGATGCTCTGCAGTTTGTATCCTGTTACTCTTGCTAAACAAAACTAATTTCCTACCTCTCTTAACATTGCTTGTAATGACTGTAGTCATAGTTGCAGTCACAGCCGTATCATCACTGATACCTTCCAGTACGTTAACTGATTCGATGTTCATGGGTCTCTGCTACGACGTTTCACTCAAAGATTTCTCACGTCATTCTAAAACAGGCGCGGTACAGCGGCAGCAGACGTAAGTTCCGTTGCACAGTCTCGCTGTTCACTTCTTCTGCCCAGGTCTTTACTTAACATAGCGGTCATGCCCATTAATTTTAATACTATCTGTAAGTCTTTAAGTCTTAAGCTTCGTCGTATCAGCATTTTTCCAATCAGTCGCCCCATTAAGCGTTAGATTAAATCTCTCTTTCAACGAAGATAATTTTAAAAATCACCGCTAAGTGCTGATCAGATGCGAGATTAGGTTCGTCATTTAACAGTAAAATATTCCGTGTGCCATCATTACACAGACTTGAAAATATCCATATAATTTGGTCAGCACGTTTCCTCCTCGTCTCTTTAACTACTTTCCTAGATGCCATCACCCCAGCGATCAGTTGTTCCTTGGTGAACTCTGATAGGTGTATAACAAAGATACCAAACAGCAAAGGTGTCTGCTTACTTCCTATTCTTTGGAGGCTTACTCATTCCGCAACAGTTAAAAAGTGAAACTAAGTCTTTTATTATTTTTATTTTTACTAAACACTGACTAACAGAATTTTCCCTGACAAAGACAACTCAAATTTAACCTATTCATTTATTACCCACAATATACAAGCCCAACGCAATCAGATTGCATGACTAAAAATAATTGACACAAGAGAATGGTCCTGAATTGCAAGAAAACCTAACAATAATACAAATCCAAAAAACATTAAATTAAAGAAATATGAAACTACTTCCCACTCTGTTAATTGCCTAAACTCACTTCAATCCCGAATCCCGATAGTGGACAGCCCATTGTTTGTAAGTCACTTACTTCACAGAAAATCATCATTACACGAACTTCAGCAGTTGCAGCAAGTAGCAATGACACCCAGCTAAATAAAAGGATTCTAACTACTATAGCCTCTAACTGCTAGGAGGCATATGGTTAGCAAAAGCAAGATATTGTTGTAGAGCAAACAATGTATTTAGAAAATTTTACCTCATTCATGTGAGATGCAGTTCCAAAAATTATATACACTACTGGCCATTGAAATTGCTACACCACGAAGATGACGTGCTACAGACGCGAAATTTAACCGACAGGAAGAAGATGCTGTGATAAGCAAATGATTAGCTTTTCAGAGCATTCACACAATGTTGGTGCCGGTGACGTCACCTACAACGTGCTGACACGAGGAAAGTTTCCAGCCGATTTCTCATACACAAACAGCAGTTGACCGGCGTTGCCTGGGAAAACGTTGTTGTGATGCCTCGTGTAAGGAAGAGAAATGCGTACCATCACGTTTCCAACTTTGATAAAGGTCAGATTGTAGCCTATCGCCATTGCGGTTTATCGTATCGCGACATTGCTGCTCGAGTTGGACGAGATCCAATGACGGTTAGCAGAATGTGGAATCGGTGGGTTCAGGAGGGTGATACGAAACGCCGTGCTGGATTCCAACGGCCTCGTATCACTAGCAGTCGAGATAACAGGCATCTTATCCGCATGGCTGTAACGGATCGTGCAGCCACGTCTCGATCCATGGGTCAACAGATGGGGACGTTTGCAAGACAACAACCATCTGCACGAACAGTTCGACGACGTTTGCAGCAGCATGGACTATCAGCTCGGAGACCATGGCTGCGGTTACCGTTGACGCTGCATCACAGACAGGAGAGCGTGCGATGGTGTACTCAACGACGAACCTGGGTGCACGAATGTCAAAACTCATTTTTTGGGATGAATCCAGGTTCTGTTTACAGCATCACGATGGTCGCATCCGTGTTTGGCGACATCGCGGTGAACGCACATTGAAAGCGTGTATTCGTCATCGCCATACTGGCGTATCACCGGGCGTCATGGTACGGGGTGCCATTGGTTACACGTCTCGGTCACCTCTTGTTCACATTGACGGCACTTCGAACAGTGGACGTTACGTTTCAGATGTGTTACGATCCGTGGCTCTACCCTTCATTCGATCCCTGCGAAACCTTACATTTCAGCAGGATAATACACGACCCCATGTCGCAGTTCCTGTACGGGTCTTTCTGGATACAGAAAATGTTCGACTGCTGCCGTGGCCAGCACATTTTCCAGATCTCTGACCAATTGGAAACGTCTGGTCAATGGTGGCCGAGCAGCTGGCTCATCACAATACATACGCCAGTCACTACTCTTGATGAACTATGGTATCGTGTTGAAGCTGCATGGGCAGCTGTACCTGTACACGCCATCCAAGCACTGTTTGACTGAATGCCCAGGCGTATCAAGGCCGTTATTACGGCCGGAGGTGGTCGTTCTGGGTACTGATTTCTCAGGATCTATGCACGCAAATTGCGTGAAAATTTAATCACATGTCAGTTCTAGTATACTATATTTGTCCAATGAATACCCGTTTATTATCTGCATTTCTTCTTGGTGTAGCAATTTTAATGGCCAGTAGTGTAGTTGTCAATAATTCCACTACCCAAGCATTATCAACCATACATCCATTATCATACATTTCCTTGCGTCTCACTTTACAGTACATGTCCTACCAACACAGAGTCTCCACCAAGAATATCATGTCCATGCACTTCCCTATCCACTCGCTAACTGCCATTCCGTCCAGCCACAGAATCTCTTGCTGAGGGCGCAGAGCGCTGCCAACATACAAATAGGCTACTTACAAAAGAGACATCAATGATCTTAAAATAAAAGCAAACAGAGCCAAACGCATTAATGAGATGTTGAAAACTACAGCTTAGTCATGAAGAAATGTTTTCTAATTTATTTTGATTTTCCCATTTCTCTCCATATATTGGTTGCATTGGCATCTTCTTCTGACATCACGATAAAAGAGGAGAGTCTATTTTGTAAGTACCAGGAACAATTTTTACAAAAATATGCTTGTCTTTCATTACTTGATCGTATGACATTTCTGTGACAGCCTACTCTTATTATCATAGTTGGTTTCCGTGTCAAGTAATAACTTTGAACGGAGTCTAATGATCTGCACTTTCCAACACACTATGTCATTATGCGATATAATTACTTCATTTCAAAAGTCGTGTTGAAGGTTTTAATGTTTGTAGATATGATGTTGCAATTTTGTCATATGATGACGTGGTTCGAGACCATGGCTGTTATTTGAAAAGAAATGTTGATGGTGTTGAGGCAGCAACCAGCCACAAATTTATTTTCAGTTTCTTTATTCAAAGGGTACCGTTACCGGTTTCTAATCGCTATGATTCATCTTCAGACGGTTTTCATGCTTTCGTTACGTGTGGTGCATTTTTTTCAGATTAATTGTTGTGAGATGTCGATCTGGAGTGTTTGTTTTCATTACATTCGTCCAACAAATGTGAATACATTTCCACTGCATTCTTATCGTTGCACACGTAAATTTTTCTCACTGAACATTTTAGATTTGTCACAGGCGAGATTTCTAACGCGCACCACATGTTTTGATACATACAAAGTCAATGATGTTTCTGGCTCTGATGTATCAATAATCATGGAACTCGTTAGTTCTATGTAGGGAAACAGTTTCACAGCTTTCTACGATTTACTACTCATTTTGAACTTCTAAACTCTCTGTTATATGTCAGCAAATTACAAGAGATTCGTAATTCAATGCTTCTATAATGTGATGTGTCATACCTCTTAGAGGCTTCAGGAAACATAAAGATTGGCAAATGTTATTGGTCCAATGTAATGAGCAACTTGCTGTGTTGGCAGAAGAGCCAACACCGTATTGCTAGAGGAGGCCGAAATGCACGCGTTTAATTACACGCAGACTGGCGTGAGGTCTGGAACAGGTCAGAGAAATGAGAACTTAGAAAAACGGACGCAGTTGCTGTAATACTTAACTTTAATCCATAATTGGAGTACATCGCTCTTGACGGTACATTAATATGCTCAATATAAACTGGTAATGGCGCCTTGCTAGGTCGTAGCAAATGACGTAGCTGAAGGCTATGCTAACTATCGTCTCGGCAAATGAGAGGGTATTTGTCAGTGTAGCATCGCTAGCAAAGTCGGCTGTACAACTGGGGCGAGTGCCAGGACGTCTCTGTAGACCTGCCGTGTGGTGGCGCTCGGTCTGCAATCACTGACAGTGGCGACACGCGGGTCCGACGTATACTACCGGACCGCGGCCGATTTAAAGGCTACCACCTAGCAAGTGCGGTGTCTGGCAGTGACACCACACAACTTATGCTCCCTTTGTTAAAAATATATTGGAAATCAGTATAAACGTTACTATTCGCATTTAGACGATACATTACCTAACCTAGTGCGAAGACTTGTGGCCGCTTCGTGAATTACAGTCGCAGTGTAAGTCGCGAGTGGTGTGTTAGTCCGTGATAAAAACCTCCAAGCAGCTAGTACTACGTTTATTATGTGTATGTTTCGTGTTCGGGTTTGTTTGTTTGTGTGTGTGTGTGTGTGTCTTTATTGTGCATATGTCTCCTACATTGCACTATAGATGGGTGGATGCACTACCATTTGGGTAATGATTATGGTATTTACACTTACACCTTTTGTCTTAGTACTTAACGACGCTAAAGTGTTCTATATGGGCAAGTACTAGCACAAAAGCTAACGCCTAGTTTACAAAGCTCGGTTCCGCCACGCTCACGTGGTGCCGTCGTGACCAATATGTCAAGCAGCATGAGGTAATGGTGTTAATTACAATGAAATTACAACAAGGCAGGAAGAAAAGAAAAGACAGATGACGGGCATTTAATGACATTAGCAGACAATGTTGACGAAGTACGGTGTGGTTCTGCATTGAGACATTTTTGCCTTACATATTTTAGCGCCAGTGAATAGATCCATCACTCGAAATCACGAACAGGTCGGCAAGATTAATTTTACTGCTTTATACAAGGGGAAGTGTTTGCTTCAAAGATTTATCTCTTAAAGAGTGGTCGAAACCCTGTACGCGGTAGTACATCAAAACTCGCACGAAGACGATACAAAGAAGACGACAGCGTTTTCTTACACGATATATCTGGCCTACGATATTCAGTGCTCCTTTCAATTAGCAACAATCTCGACAAACAAACTTATTTACTGCCTCTTCTTTCTTGTTGAAAGAAAAATATCAATTTGGTCACATGACAACGGCAGTGAATTTTGTCAGTTCTCGAAACTGTGAATCTCTGCAAGAACTGTTGAGAGGCACCCACATGCCTTGCTCATACTGTGGCATCAAGCAGTCAGGCCTGCAAGATGAGTGGTCTGCCAAGCGAGTGGACTCATTCTTATTTATCGAGTAACATGAACTCTAGTACTCACAATTAAGTTAAAAGTTATTCTCCTGTTTGGATATTAGGCAACGGAAACGCACATCTGACTATTAGTAATTTACAGAACTCTGACAGTTCACTACACACTGGCAATACCACATTTTCTTTCTTATTTAACGGCTTTGATCAACACGTGGACATCGCACTGAATATGAATGGCGCACACATTATAAATTCTGGGTATCATGACAACGTACTATTCGAAGGAAAAGGCCACCAATCTTTTTCTTTTCACTATCTTATTTATTCCGATAAATTCTATAACCTAAACACACAAATTCTATAACCTACAACAATGACACATGAGAAATTCCGCCCAGTGGGCATGGATTTACATTGGTGATTCTCTATCTTATGGTCTCGTAATTATTTAACGCTACAGTGCTCTTTCTGGATAGGATGGTGGATCTTTTGCTATATCTCACACTTCGATTCTCGCACCCATCATCACGAAAATTGCCTCCAGATCGAGTGGTACAAAAAGGAACATGCATAACCCACTGCCTCTGAAACTATCTCTTTACTCTCCCATGCCAACCACACATACTTAAATTTCATGAAATACATCACACTGGCAACATACAATACAATGAATAGTCACAACGTTATAATCACATCACTTTCAGCTTTCCCACTTCAATTAATATTTATCCCAGTTTCACACGACACTGCCCCACTTCGTAACTTTTCTTTCCTACTATGAACTCTGGAGGATATATGCACGTCTTCCTGTGCAATGCAAGCCAAGTGGCGTTGCTGGATAGACGGCTGACTCACCTTGCTTCTCTCTCAGAGTATTATAGTTTGAATCAAGCGTCACACGGAAACATAACACGCAAAGTAATATTAAGAACATATTCATCACACACGCGAGTCCTCAACTGATACCATGGACGAGTACTTCTCTTTATCTTTTGTCTCATACACAGATTGAGACTCACACAGTACTCACCACGTGGAAGTACTCGCCTCTAATTTCAAGTTCAGCACACGCTATTTCTTAAATATTTCAACTTATAGTACACACGCTAGTAATTCAGCTTAACTTAAGCACTAGCAAGTATTTCAACTTATTGCTACACGTGGTTTCATTGTGACCGTTGGTCACTTCCGAAGATTACTACGATCCCCTTAATATTACCTGCCTGACATTTGATTCTCCCCACAAAAGTTCCTGAAATAGAGAAATTATTATTCCAAACTACTCTTAAGTATTTCACATGCATACCATGTCTCCACTCTTTTGTCTTTACGGAGCACAACTAAGACAGGTCTTAACAGCACAAGATCCAGCAGCAGAGTGCTGAAACATGGCCGTCAGGTCATCTCGCACCTCCGTCGAGGTGGGGGAAGACCATGCTACCCATTGGTCAGCCACATTTCAGGCGCTCAAAGCTCCGGTAAATTTCATCTCTTTGGTTCCACCAAAGGTGACCAAAAGATCGTCTCAAAGATGATCACATATTCACATTCACTATCTGCGGTTAGCAGACGACTATACATTCATTCATTTCACAGATCTCACCAAACTGGATGTAGGGATTTATTTTGTGGGAGTGCACATGTGATTAATTAAATAAATAAATTGTCATTCTTTCCCACACTGGCATCCTCTTCTCTGTATTAATTGAAATGGAGTTATTATTAGAAAAAATATGTTGTACTGACAAGAATAACGAAGAATGTTGTACCTATTTTCAATGTCGGGCGGTACTGTACCCTTTCACCACCGGCTACCCTTGCAGAAAAAAGTGGCACGGTACTATCCTTGCAATGCGAGGGTAGTTCCGAAATTTTTTTTAAGAAAACTGTATTCGAACAAACGTAGCAAGTCATCATAATAACCAGGAGGTGACCGTAGCCCCTGGTGACCTCAAATAGACGACCAAATGCTGTTACTTTACCAAATTATTGACCCAGTTATTGCATTATTGTACTCTCCATAATCCGGAGTAACGTACACATACAAATTTACAACAATCCACATGACAAATAAAACATTACATCATACAAATAAAAAATAGTGTTGAGATAAAAATTTGCTTAGTTACTGGGATCTTCGTTATTTTTATGAGTAATCCCAACTTCACTAATTCTATAACAAATTAAAAAAAATACTAATTGTACTCATGAAATTTTAAATAGCTCATCGTCCAAACACAGAGCAAGTAATCTGACATTCGTAAATTTCGGGGTAAAAATCTTTACACAGCAAAGTCTAAATACAAAACAAAATCAACAAAAGAAAAACATTGCGTACACTATTTACATGTAGAATGTCAGGCTGCATACCATTACTCTAAAATATACATCAAACCTACAGAGAAAACAATGAAATATACCACAAGTTACGTACTGGTTACGTAATATAGTTCATCTAAGACATCATGTCATACCTCATTAACTATCATCACTTAAGTAATTGCCACCACTACTCGACTGTGAGTTTAACCTTATCCTTGTCCACCAGTACAAATACCTGCTGCTGAGCTAGTCAGTCCATCAACTTTGATCAATACACGCAGTAAATAGTTAGCAATAAGTGCTTGAATCCACCAGTAGCTCTCGTATCTTACTCTACTGCTCATGTCTCTGTTGTTACAGACGACATGAACTTGCATTTCGACTAGCCTTCGTTACACTTTAATGTGAAATATCACCACTGAGATAATGCAAATAAGCGGCTTCAGTCAACACACCAACGAGATCATTACTGTCCACGACATCAAAATGCATCAGTTAATTCCGATATTTGTTGTGCAATGCAAACTCTTGTCCCCTGTGACAACCTTACTGTTCAATGCAACAAGAGCCGCTACGTTAGTATTACGCCACTGGCTAATAATTAAAGCATCATTGTACCAAATATTCTAATAAACACGCTACGTGAACTTGATAAACCAGAACAAACAAAAAAAACACTAACTATTATAAACACAAATGTTAATGAGATACAATTACACTTGCTGTCCCTTCAGGAATGAAACATATAAAAACATTTACACAATTACAAGTACAAATACATTATTCCCTATCTTGCGAGTCACACGGAATCATTTCATTCTCTGATTTTCTTGGGGATGACAACAGCTGAAATTATGCCTGAGGGTAAAGCGTCGTGAACAGATTACCAGAAGATGGGTTGAAATATCGAGTTACCACACGTTATTTGCTACTGACAACACATTACAGACAACAACCATTTGCATGAGCTAGAGCTAGAGTAGAATAAGAAATTGACAACACTCTATCCTCCGTCGTGTTCAGTGATGTGTATCGGTAGATGGACGCCCTTAGACCACCTGATGAAATGTCACAGAAAGCTGACATTCTTCTTGCATCGTGATATGGAAAGCTATTAGATAAGCACAAATTTGGTAATTATTAGAAGCAGCCCGTATGCTAGCCAGTATGAGGCAAGAATGGTAAACCCTCTTCTCATACCCTTTTTAACCGTAGTACCACATGGCACATTCTAGTAGGATAATAGAAGATCTCACAATGAACTTCACACAACAAACGTCTTGAGGAATGTACGAGTCCTTGACAGGTCTGCACTATCCCCTGGCTTTTCACCGCGTAGCTTAGATGGAATGTGATCGGAAGACGTGTAATTTCGTACCAACCTCCAATCAGTAATCTTCATTAGCTACACAGTATGCGCTTCAGGCATTGCAAGAAATTTCTTGAGGTGACATTCTGAAACTGCATCCGTGCCACAACGAATACAAGAATGTATTCTTGCACGTGGCTGTTCAAAAATGGCTCTAAGCACTACGGGACTTAACATCTGAGGTCATCAGTCCCCTAGACTTAGAACTACTTAAAACTAACTAACCTAAGGACATCACACACATCCATGCCCGAGACAGGATTCGTACCTGCGACCGTAGCAGCAGCGCGGTTCCGGACTGAAGCGCCTAGAACCGCCCGGCCGCGCGTGTGTGTCACATATCATTCTGATGCTGATGATGGGCGTCAGTTCCGAGTGGAAGGAAAGTTTAATGATTTAATACCCATTACTTGATGAACTTCACCATAAAGTTCGGCACGTATTGGACTGGTGATGCATGGAGTAACACTTCCTATTTCGTCGGGCTATACGGGACAGTCAAATGAGACAGATGGGAAAAAATAAGTAAACTATTTACTATACGAAAAATAACCGCCAAAATTGTTAACATATTTATCCTACTGTGAGAAGAGACGGCCAATGCCTGAACGGACAGGCCCAGATGTTGTGAAGGTTGTTTCGAGTGCGCTGCACAAGTTTCTCGCGGAAGTCCTTACACATGTCCCCATTGAGTCCCGATCACTCCCTGTGCGTTTCCCAAATTGTTGGAGTCTGATGAAAGACAGTAATGACCGTCGATTTGCTTTGGATGAAGATGTGCATGCCTGGCCACAATCATGACTTCGTAGGCAACCGCAAACACATTTCTTTGAAGGCGTTGACCATCTTGCCCTGCAGCGGGACAAATTTATTAAGGGTTATGGCGATTACTTTTCAGGTAAGAAACAGTTTAAGTGTTTTTTTCTGTCTGTCTCATTTTCATTTGACTGCTTCTTACAGCAACAGAAATAGCGTTAAAAGCTTATATGTTTTTCTTATTAAATTTAAACCCGTGCGCCTTTTAGTAATCAGTAAATGATAGAATAAAAAGACCTCGGATTTCCAACCTCGTTAAGCAATTAAAATTACATGAGCATTCGGCTAAGCACTCCTTGACCATTGCCAAGTGATACGACTTCCAACGGGCTGCTGGTACAATCATAATACACACTAGATGCCGACTGTGACGTCACTGGTGCCCGCAGCATCGCCATATGTGGGCGTATGTTGACTCGACGTGCGATTCGCCTGCTTCAACCTCGCGATCGCTGGATCCCACGCCGTGCTAAGATGCAGGTCACCGTCTCTGTTTACGGTGTTGTATATGATATTTATTTCAATGGCTTCTTTAATTACGCAGTCCAAGAAACCTTTTCTGTGATCCACGACGGGTATTTCGTCGAATTTTAACCGGTGTCCGTTTTCTAAAGCATGCTCAACTAAACAGATTACTCGGGGTAGCATAGGCGATAAAACCTTTCATGCTCCTTCCTGCGTTGTTCCATAGTGCGTATTGTTTGTACGACATAAGACTGGCCACGTTCGCAAGGTACCTTGCACACTCCAGGTATTTTGAAATATGGTATGTCTTCAACTGGACTCAGTAATTGACTGATTTTAGCCGGAAGCCAGAAGACTGATCTGGTCTTATGTCGTTTCAACAGGCGGCTCATCTTTCCCGACACGGAGGCACTCTTCGTCGGTGGTCTTGTTGTGGTCTCGTTTGAAATCACTTCATTTACTTGTTGGACGTTATAGCCGTTGTTCTGAAGACCTTGCGTAGGTGGTTCTGCTCGTGGGGCATTTTATAAGCGTCTGATATTATTCTAGCACGATGCACCAATGTTTCAAAAACACTGCGCTTCTGTGCCGGATGAGACACCAGTGACGTCAACGCCGACATCTAGTGTATATAAGGATTGTACCAGCTGTCCACTGGCAGTCACACCACTTGACAATGGCGAAGGAGTGCTTAGCCGAAAGCTCGTGTAATTTTAATCACTTGCCGCTATTCCAAACCCGAGAATTTTTTATTCAATGTTATCGCTTCGAGACTCTACATTCTTACATTAAAAAAAGGGTAGCTTGAAATCCATACTCACAAATCATGAGTACGTAGCATTTAAACTGCCTCTTTCCAGTTAATTGCAATAAATTCGTAAGTATGATCTTCAGAACAGATAAGCTATTAATTAACTAATTCAACAGAGCAGGAAACATCTTTGAGAGCTGAACATTCACGACACTACACGTCTATAACAAGTGATTTCTCGTCTGTTCTCTTGATCATGTGACACGGTCCGACGGCAAGGGAAAGAAGTGGATTGCGCACATGAATAGCCTTTTGTAAGGACGGTCTTCCCTTGCCGGCCGTTGCGGCCGAGCGGTTCTAGGTCCTTTAGTCTGAAACCGCGCGACCACTACGGTCCCAGGTTCTAAACCTGCCTCGGGCATGGATGTGTGTGATGTCCGTAGGTTGATTAGGTTTAAGTAGTTCTAAGTTCTAGTGGACTGATGACCTCAGATGTTAAGTCCCATAGCGCTCAGAGCCATTTGAACCTTTTTTTTTTTTTTTTTTTTTTTTGACCGTCTTCCCGAGTACCGCAATTGCACGGACAGAAAAAAAGGAAGGAGTTGTGCGACATAAACAAAAGTTGGTAGGCGTGTTTCTACATCTGAAAGATGATGTCTACTCATATTGCGCGCCGGGCGGAGTGGCCGTACGGTTCTAGGCGCTACAGTCTGGAGCCGAGTGACCGCTACGGTCGCAGGTTCGAATCCTGCATCGGGCATGGATGTGTGTGATGTCCTTAGGTTAGGATTAATTAGTTCTAAGTTCTAGGCGACTGATGACCTCAGAAGTTAAGTCGCTTAGTGCTCTGAGCCATTTGAATCATATTTCGCGCCACTTCGAGGATGCAAATCAAGTTTGCTTTAAATACATGCTGTAATGGTCGTGAGCGTTAGTTACCTTTGAGAATGGACATGCTGACCTGATGTCAGTCAAGAATACCTTCAAGGCAGCAAAGAAGCTGTTGCCAACACCTCACTCAGTTTGAACGAGGTCGTGTAACAGGGTTACGAGATGCTGGATGTTCCTTCTGTTCAAATGGTTCAAATGGCTCTGAGCACTATGGGACTCAACATCTTAGGTCATAAGTCCCCTAGAACTTAGAACTACTTAAACCTAACTAACCTAAGGACATCACACACACCCATGCCCGAGGCAGGATTCGAACCTGCGACCGTAGCAGTCCCGCGGTTCCGGACTGCAGCGCCAGAACCGCTAGACCACCGCGGCCGGCTGTTCCTTCTGTAATACTGCAGAAAGGCTTGGAAGGAATGTAGCCAGTGTACATGATTGATGGCAGCGATGGTCACGAAAATGTACAGTCGCAAGAAGATCGGGCTCTGGATACGTGGCACCACCGAGAGAGAGGAGCACCGCTTTCGACGTATGACTCTGCCGCATCGTACTGCATCTGAAGCAGCAATTTCAGCAACAGTTGGCACTACGGTGACCTATCGAACTGTTACTGCACTGACAGCTCCGAGCCGAACGCCCTGTGACGTGCATTCGACTGGCCCCAAACGACCACCATTTGCGACTTCACTCCCTAGTGTCAAGCGAAAGCTCGTTCGAGGGCAGAGTGGAGGTCGATTGTGTCTCCTGATGAAGGCTGGTTTTGTCTCGGTACCAGTGATGACCGTGTGTTGGTTAGGGGGCCAGTGGAGGGCCTCCAACCAACCTGTCTGCATGCTAGACTCTGGAGCTGTACCTGTATTTATGGTCCGGCGTGCGATTTATTATGACAGCAGGAACACTGTCGTGGTTATCCCACGAATCTTGACTACACAATTGTATGTCAGTCTGGTATTTTGACCTGTTGTTCTGACACTGACGAACAGCTATCCAGGGGGTGTTTTCCAATAGGAAAACGGTTGTCCTCATACCTTGTGATCCAATATGCTCTTCAGAGTGTCGACATGTCGCCTTGGCCTGCTCGATCACCATATCCGTCTCCAATGGTACGCTTGCGGGCATCATCAGACGACAACACGTATGTCATCCACAACCACCTTCATCGTCCCCGTATTGATCGGCCAAGTGCAACAGGCATGGAACTCCATCCCACAAACTGACATCCGACACCGTACACACAATGCCTGCACGTTTGCGTGCTTGAAGTCAACATTCTGGCTGTTACACCTGTTATTATTGTACGAGTATTTCGGATTTGTAATGGCGTATCTCGCGCTTACATTAACCTGTGATCTTGCTATGTTAATCACTTAAATATGTTACTTAGACAAATGCATTCCGGAATTTCATTACTCTACATTAATTATTGTTCAATGCTGCGACATTATGTTCTATCAGTGTATATCAGGTTTCTACCACATTGAATAGAAACAAGGTCTCGAGTTTTGTATTGATCAGTGATGAATAAAGTATTTGTACGACGGAAACTAAACTTATTCGTGGATGTAGTCTCAATTAGTTTATTCGGGTTTAGAACTGCTGGAGGAACTGGCGTTGTGCATTGTCTTGATTAAGAGGAATGCATGTATTACAGAAGGAAAAGGTTCTTTCAGCGCTTATTTTTCAGTTGCAGTTGGGTGTGTGAATTTGTGCACCATAGGCTTTGGCGAGATAAAGTTGCGAGGTGCCGGGGCTAGCAGTGTATTTAACACTAAATTCTTCTCGAATCTTCGTATGGAAATGATGCTCTAAGCTCCCCCTTTTCTAACTCCTACTTTTGCTGTTGCACATGGATTAAGAAGAAACGTGAACTGACTATAATCGACCCTGCAAGTGGAGTAGAAAAGAGTTTGGCACCTGCAATAATTTAATTTGATAGACATTAATTAAATAAAGGAAAGTTTCAGTAGCGTAGTGAGAAATGAAAGAGTTGCTCTACCGATTAACAGAATGAAAGTTCTGTCCAAAATAACAGTTTGATTTATTATGACTAAACTCAAAATCATAAACAAAACACATGAAACATTTACAATACATCAAATTGGATCAAATTGGATACTCAAATAAATGCTGTGAAGGTGAAGTTGTCCATAAACTAGATTGTGACATTTATGATGAAGTGGTATGTGGAGCCAATTCCTTGCAACTCAAATATTAAGAGTAACACCCAGCCAACTCAACATTAATTGCTGCTATGGTAGTGATAACTCAGAAAATGAACACCCAAGACAGAACAAAGAAAAGACGAACAGGCGGGCTCTGCTGAGCTCTGATTATCACAGTGCAAATTCCCTAGTCTGCCGGTGCTGCGGACATACATTACCAAGCTGTCTTCTTAACTGCAAGGACACGATCTGGCGTACCAGAAGCGATGGCTGGTTGCTTCGGCGTCCCGGCGTGGTGATGACAATGTCGCGAGTATAGCCTGAAACAAATTGTCCTGGTCTGGTTTCTCCAGACAAAAGACTTCCTATCAATACAAATGCGCCTCTGAGGGAGACGAAGAAGGCTCGCCACACAATCACTGACGGTACAGTGATTGATTTCAACAAGCGAAGTCACACAGTAACTCCGATACAGTCAACTTTAGCCCAAACTTCCCAAGACAGACAACATAGGCCGCTTGGACGCAGAACGCTCAATTGCCAACTGTACTCGGAAAGTTACGTTGAAGTTGGAACTTCAGCAACTTTGTTAAACAGTTACAATCAAATAAAAGTATATTAGACAGCCCACGGAAGGCAGGCTGTCCAGAGCATCGAGAGCTCAGTCTTGTAACCTATTCCGACCGAAAGGCGAGAGCCGACTCCCACCAGAGCACCCGTACAAACCGAACACAGAACATTCCCGCCCCCACGACAGTGGCCGTGGTTAAACGTTCCAATCAGCAACTCGAAAACCGGCGGAAAATTCCACTATATTGCTGAAGCACTACCATTCCACCAATGGAGATTCTTGGCGCCAATTTCTGCGCCGATTTTGCTACGTCACGGAGCTATGCCCTGAGCAAGCCAATCACAGTTACGATTTTGCAGAAAACGCGGGAATTTGCCCGCCAAGACTGCCTGGAGACACAAGTCATTCCCATGCCTCGCTGGTAGCCCGCCAGAAAGTGTTTTCGCTAAGTTTCTGCGAAGTAACGGAATCTCTAGCCCAGCCGCTCCTTCAGGCCCCTGCGGGCGTGTATCCGCTGCTATTATGACAATGTCGGCGTCTGGAAAGCATTCACTCGACTCCCTCACACCCGTCGGCTTAACCCTTTGAAGATCAGCAGAGCCCGCCTGTCACCGGACCATCCGGGTGACGGAAGACGCTGCGTGGGAAGTCCACGTGTGAAGGAATAGCAACTTTTCACCGCATGCAATTAGAGAGGAAAATCGTAAGATAGAAATATGAGAGGGGGCTCATGCCACGTATCATAGCCCCTACGCCATTTTAGATTGTAATTGGTGAGCGGTTGGCTCACTTAGGAGCAAGGTAGTGAGTCAATCGCCCAAGAACAATTTTGCAAACTGACTCCACATGCCGCACTCTATAAAAAAAATCACTGCAACTGAAAGATGCAGCTCATAGAGGGAGGATTATTTATGATGTAGTCTTCACCTTCTTAATGTGGAACTCTAACACTCACATCACACATCCATACCCAGGGAGCCACTTCCAAACACCGATTCACACAGACATTCACGCTGTAAATATGGCCCGGGCACGTAAGCCAAATATGGAGCAGTTTATTCTTTACAGTCAGAGTTGGGGTGCTCTGCGATTAAATGCCCAAGATATTACAACAATTTCAATCATCAAACTAACCTGAACTCAATCGCACATGATAATATTTAAGTTAACAATCTCTTTGTGAGCTTTCAGAATCTATTTACAACCTCCGATTCATTCTGTCTCCCTGCAGCAAGAAGAACCTTTACAAAATGTTCCCTGAACTGATGGTCCATTCACAATGACAGTGGTGGTATCTGCTTCGGTTTATGGGGACTTCAGGCACACTGTTTGCATACACACAACAAAAAAATTCAGAATACAAAAAAAAACATGGTGTAGAGAACAATACCGCAATTTGTAATTTGTGCGCCCTATTCTATCACTTACATAAGAATTACAGTGCAAATTCACAAACACATACAAGGTATAACAAACATTACAAAAACAACACTAGAGAAAGAGATTTCAGAAAAAAAACAAGGTTCATGGGGTGTCCAGTTGTGCTTGCACATTGCACAGTGTTCACGACTGTGCTGAGAATGAGGCACTAAATCACATTGTTGGAGATATTCGAAGCACTTCACAAATTCGTTAGTTTCTCTGAGGGGGTTGGTATGTTGAGTCATATGCATTGATGCACGTGGTTCCGTGTCTTGAGCATCGGAGGAGGGCTTTTGGGATGGGGCCACAGTACTGACATCACATAGGGCTAAACGTCTGCTGTTGTTGCTACGTTGTTGCAACAGCAATAGGGTGTGCTGGAGCATCTGCAGTACACTGTTGAGATTGCAGCAAGACCCACGCATATGATCACGGCAGTACGGTAGGAAGACATAGTGATAGGCTCTCCTCACGTCGATTAATTGTCTCTGAGGTCTATTAGTTGGGATACATCAGTAGTCCAGGTCTCTTGTCTCCCTGGACAGTACTTAACGTTTCCCAATATTGCAGTTCGACGAGGGATGATGGCACGTGGAGTGACTCCACAAGTGTGTGAGGTCATCCAGACAGGATCGAACTAGGAGCGACGATTGCTACAACTGCTCTCTAATTAGAGGAGAAGTTAGAAATGAGACAATTCATTTGTTAGAGTTTGTGGCACGATACTGTTTTGTGTATGCAGATCGGCCAATGCTAGTGAGTTGTAAAAACTAAAATAGGTGATTATATAGCGTCCCTTTCTGTCCTGAGGCACATGAGGTGCAGTTTCTGACACATTATGTGATCTTCGTGTACTCACGACAACGTGGTCTGCCGCAGGGAATCCCTCCAAACGGCTGTCGCGTCCGGAGAGCTAGCTGGCTGTTGCGTGCTGGTCGCGTGTCAGTGTCAACGGCCAGCCACACTTTCGCTTGTGGCCCGGCGAGGGCTGTCTGCCGCCTAATCCCTCAGGTATGCCGGCCGCGGTGGTCTAGCGGTTCTGGCGCTGCAGTCCGGAACCGCGGGAATGCTACGGTCGCAGGTTCGAATCCTGCCTCGGGCATGGGTGTGTGTGATGTCCTTAGATTAGTTAGGTTTAAGTAGTTCTAAGTTCTAGGGGACTTATGACCTAAGATGTTGAGTCCCATAGTGCTCAGAGCCAGAGCCCTCAGGTATACGGCCCGGTGACTGACAGCTTGTAGGACCGGACGCTGCCGCACCCTTCTCGTCAGGTGGCGCGCTGACGCTCCCTTTCTTGCAGATAGCCGATGACCTCTTGTTTTTTGCTCCGGCCGGCCTCTGCATTGCCACGATTCCCGTCATCTGCACAGTTCTGAAAAAATCTTATGCTTAACTTTTTCCCATGACCTTCTATGTTACAATAAATTTACATAACGATACATTGATGGTCTGTCATTTCAGACACTCTTATTTTAATTTTATAGTTATCAATCTATGGCTATCATTATATCAAAATCTTGGTATATCTAGTCTAGACATGGAAATAATCTATCTTGATATTTGTGTAGAGACTGATCTCACTACTGTACATGGTGTGTGACGCTATATTGGATGAACAACTAAATGTGCGGGCCCGCACTAATATTACTATTAATTATATAGATCGACAGTAGACATGCTCAAGAATTAACTACCATTTGCCAACGATCTACATTCTATGTCTTTTGAATAAATTATATTATGCCGGTCGAAGTTTTACTGTGCTATAAAGAACATGCAACTGTTCTACTTTCGCTCGCCCGTCGTCCCTCCATCTCGGGTCTGTGGTTTGGTGACCTGAAAAATAGCATCCCAACAGGCGCGCGCCAAACACTTGTGGTAGAAAACCCCCACAATATTAAGGATCTAGTTATTGTTAAATCCTAAAGTTTAACTTATCCTAGTATATGGCACTCTCTCTCTCTCTCTCTCTCTCTCCTTTTTTTATTTTTTTTACAACACTTACGTAATTCCTGTTACGCTGAGATGTCTCGTTGCTCGTCGCTATTGACGACGACAGTGATGTGCGCGCCGTACGACACGGCCTCCGAGTTGTCACTAAGTCTCACTGAAACTCCAGAGACTGGGTTAGCCATGGCTATACAAGACAATAAATTTATAGTTGCAACTTCTTTTTCTATGTGATGCAGTTTTCGCGATCAAAGCGCCCCTTTCCAGAGGCAATGTAATATGACCAAGCAAGGACTGGTTCCTGTTGAGAATTCCGTCGCACACCACACACCAGCTACACAGTATGTCACGAATCTCCAAGTATAATTTCTTGTTTATTCATCTGTGTCAGTCACGAGCAGCACGCTAAATCCCCAACCAGCACATTGGCATGGTAGGCTTTAACCGCGCATTTCTACCGTCTAGGGCACCATTGGAGTCAAACGCTCACAGGTTCACCCCGACTTGCAAGACAACGATGCTGGCGCATCTCTGTAAAAACTATACTGCCCATATTCATTTTCGAAATCACGTAGTATACCACAATCTTGCAGTGCGTGCCTGCAAGCATTGGTATGAACGTCTCACGAACTGGTTGTGGCCGCTATAGAGCGTAATACGGCTTCTCAGAACGCTTCTAAGAGCACGTTCTTGTATGCGCCCGTTTGTGCGACATCTCCTCACTCATCATTATCCCTCAACATGGACACCAGACAGGAAAGGACAAAAACATTGCTCATGGAAAGGTAGTATCTCCTACTCCACCGACATTGGAAGTCGCGAACATAAACAAAACAAAAAGTTAGCAGCAGTAAATTCTTACGCGAGAAAACGCAGCGTGTTAATACTATAACAATCTTAATCTATTACTGCAACGATTATTGTTCCCCGACGAAAGGTTCATATATCTGCCTATTCTACTACGTACACCACTTAAACTACTATTATTCCACGAACTTCTTTGTGTGAGAGATGTGGTGGAGTCCTATGGACTAGCCCCAGTCCCTTGTCAGACTCCCCCTCCTCTGACGTGCATTAGGATTTGCAGGTCTAATTTCAATCTCCTGGCTCCACTGTTGTCCTTGGTTTCGCTCTCTCCAATTACGGTCGCTTTGCCGTTCGCTATTCCTCCTGTCCCAAATTCCTTGTCTAGATTGACCCTGTTCCCTGACGTTCTGGTTTCCAAAACCTTGGCTAGCGTAACCTTGATTTCCGTAACCCTGGTTTCCTAACCGAGCAGTGCGATTATGCGATCTGTTGTCGTCTTCCCTTGCTGGCCTGTGGTATTTGTTATTTTGTGCCTTCTTCCTGTCCTTTGCGTCTTGTTTATCAAAGACTACTTCGAGTCCGCGCAATAGACTCTTGAATGCTTCTATGTCAGATCCACACTTCCTGACAAGTGTCTGTTGATACCTAACTGGCAATTTGGAAAAGCAAAATTTAATGATTTCTCCGTTGCTATATGGACTATCTAAAATCTGATTCTTCTTGAGTAAATCATCAAAAAATTTGGTTGCGCTCCTATGCCCGGACACTTCCAGTTCAGGACAAAAGATTATTTCCTCTTTAATCCTGTCTTGCGTTTCCTTTGACCAGTAGGTCCGCAGGAATGCACCAACAAATTCCTGATAAGTCCGACACGTCGCTGCCACACCCCGCATCTTTTCCGCGGCTTGGCCTTCGATGTGTCCACACATTAATTCTAATTTTGCCTGGGTTGGCCATGACGACGGTAATGAATTTCTAAACTGCATCACCCAGTTCTTCGGATGCATCGACCCTCCATTATCTTTGAACTTCTGGAATTTTAGTATCGACAGGAAGTGATTCTGATCAAAATCCTGTCCGATCCTCGCACTGGGGTCGTCACTCGTTTCCGATACTTGCACGTGTGCTGAGTGTCCTGATCTATCTTGCTGATAACTGTGATGTGCTACCTCTGTATCACAGTGGAAGTGGCACTCAGCATTCACTCTTCTAAGTGGCCTGCAATTATTGGAGCTATTACTCGCTGTTTCTGCGTATGCGTTGTTAGTTCCGCACTCTGTCACTGGGCTAGAGCACGGCGAGCTTTTCCTTGGAAAATATGAGAGGGGGCTTCTGCCACCCCTCAAAGTTTCGTTGAAGGGTAAATATTCCAATATACTAAATTTGTCACAGTGGTATAAATCATTGAAATAATAAAAAGCTTACGTGTCCGGGGCCAACGGCCTTGCCGCAGTGGTAACACCGGTTCCCGTCAGATCACAGAAGTTAAGCGCAGTCGGGCTGGGCTAGCACTTATATAGATGGGTGACCATCCGGTCTGCCGAGCGCTGTTGGCAAGCGGGGTGCACTCAGCCCTTGTGAGGCAAACTGTGGAGCTACTTGATTGAGAAGTAGCGGCTCCGGTCTCGGAAACTGTCATACGGCCGGAAGAGCGGTGTGCTGACCACATGCCCCTCCATATCCGCATCCACTGACGTCAATAGTGTGAGGATGACACGGTGGCCGGTCGGTGCCGTTGGGCCTTCATGGCGTGTTCGGTAGGAGTTTAGTTCACTTTTACGCGTCCGGGTCCATATGCTGTTGTCCAGAGCTGTTTTCACTGTAAAAAGAATAAGAAGGATGGAAAAATGTGGGAAATGAATGAAATCTGACTTCTGGTCGGAGTGATTTTGAGGGAGCTCGAGCATTAGTTCGGACTAAGCCGCGTGAAAGAGGAAATCAGCGGTCGTGTGGTTCACGGAGCTCTCTCAGCACTCATCCAAAGTGACTTATGAAAATAACGGAACACAGATCCTCGCTTCTTTAGTCTCTTAATGACTACGCCACTTCACTTGATGGTAAGAGCATGATCGTTTCGGCACATAGTAAAGTGAAAGGTCCGTGAACCATTCCACAGAGCACTTGTTCAACATTTTCTTGTCTTTAAACAATTTCAAGACCTTAAAACTTAAACTCCCGGAATTTTATGTTAAATAAACTACGTGACAAAGTGCCCGCCTGGGTAGCCGCGCGGTCTATCGCGCTGCTTCCCGAGTGGGAAGGCGTGCTGGTCCCCCACACAAATCCGCTTGGCGGCTTAGTGTCAAGGTCCGGTGTGCTGGCCAGCCTGTGGATGGCTTTTAGGCGGGTTTCCATCTGCCTTGGCGAATGCGGGATGGTTCCCCTTATTCCGCCTCAGTTACACTATGTCGGCGACTGCTGCACAAATGTCCGGAACCGCGCTGCTGCCACGGTAGCAGGTTCGAATCCTGCCTCGGCATGGCTGTGTGTCATGTCCTTAGGTTAGTTAGGTTTAATTAGTTCTAAGGGACTGATGACCTCAGATGTTAAGCCCCATAGTGCTTAGAGTCATTTGAACCATTTGCTGCGCAAACATTGTCTCCACGTAAGCTTACACCATAATTACTCTACTACAGAAACATTTGGGGTACACTCGTCTGAGAAGAGACATCCCTTGAGACGTTCCGGGGGGGGGGGGGGGGGGGGAGGGGAGGGGTGCACTGCGGGGCGAACCGCACAATAATCCTGGGTTCGGTGTGTGGCGGCGGTGGGGTGGGTGGATTGATGTGGCTACAGCGGGACGAAGCCTCTCCATCGTTTCTAGGTCCGCGCTTCAATACACAATACATAATACACACACATGACAAAGAGAGTGGTGGACTCAGAAGGGAAGGAGAGGAAACGGAAGTACGGTATGTGATGTTACTGCACTCCTTCTGGCCTTGCTGTAAGCAATGATTCGGTTGGAAAGGGTGTCGTAATGCTGTTGTATCCTCTCCTGAGGCAAGCTGGCCCACAACTGTTGTAACGTCCTTGGTGTCCTGGATACTACCACTGGTCCCGCACATGTTATATTAGGGATAAATATGAGTATCTTGCTGGTCACAGGAGTACCTTGACATCACGCAGACAGCTCATAGAGGCACGTGCCATGTGCGAAAAAGCATTTTCCTGCTGAAAAATGGTGCCACGATACTGTCTGACCTCCACGTGCCTCATAGTTATCATACATTGTCTGTTGCTGTTCACTCCCCTTCCAAGATGCTACTCCAGGCGGGTGCATAATGAATGTGCCCAACAGGAAATAATAAACGCTAAAATGAAGATTTGGCCCTGTCTGAATCCCCTTAAGGCAGATCTTAAGATCTCCTAATGGACTTTAACATGTAAATTACAACCTAAACATAAATGAATGATTAAGGCAACTAATCCTACTAAATGATATACGTTGTTCCTGCTTATATATTTATTGTAGATGTTTTTTAAAAAAACCTTTATATTACAGGGTTTACATTTGCTAAGTAAAATTACAAATCAGTTGCCCAACTCTGCCCATTATTATGACTGTACGATCTACACTACTGGCCATTAAAATTGTTATTCCACGAAGAAATGCAGATGATAAGCGGGTATTCATTGGACAAATATATTATACTAGAACTGACATGTGATTACATTTTCACGCAATTTGGGTGCATAGATCCTGAGAAATCAGTACCCAGAACAACCACCTCTGGCCAGAATAACGACCTTGATACGCCTGGGCATTGAGTCAAACAGAGCTTGGATGGCGTGTACAGGTACAGCTGACCATGCAGCTTCAACACGATACCACAGTTCATCACCAGTAGTGACTGGCGTATTGTGACGAGCCAGTTGCTCGGCCACCATTGACGAGACGTTTTCAATTGGTGAGAGATCTGGAGAATGTGCTGGCCAGGGCAGCAGTCGAACATTTTCTGTGTCCAGAAAGGCCCGGACAGGACCTGCAACATGCGGTCGTGCAATATCCTGCTGAAATGTAGGGTTTCGCAGGGATCGAATGAAGGGTAGAGCCACGGGTCGTGACACATCTGAAATCTAACGTCCACTGTTCAAAGTGCCGTCAATACGAACAAGAGGTGACCGAGACATGTAACCAATGGCATCCCATACCATCACGCTGGGTGATACCCCAGTATGGCGATGACGAATACACGCTTCCAATGTGCGTTCACCGCGATGTCACCAACCACGGATGCGACCATCATGATGCTGTAAACAGAACTTGGATTCATCCGAAAAAATGACGTTTTGCCATTCGTGCATCCAGCCATGGTCTCCGAGCTGGTAGTCCATGCTGCTGCAAACGTCATCGAACTGTTCGTGCAGATGGTTGTTGTCTTGCAAACGTCCCCATCTGTTGACTGAGGGATCGAGACGTGGCTGCACGATCCGTTACAGCCGTGCGGTAAGATGCCTGTCATCTCGAATGCTAGTGATACGAGGCCGTTGGAATCCAGCACGGCGTTTCGTATCACCCTCCTGAACCCACCGATTCCACATTCTGCTAACCGTCATTGGATCTCGTCCAACTGGAGCAGCAATGTCGTGATACGATAAACCGCAATCGCGATAGGCTACAATCCAACCTTTTCCCTTGTCGGAAACGTGATGGTACGCATTTCTCCTCCTTACACGAGGCATCACAACAACGTTTCACCAGGCAACGCCGGTCAACTGCTGTTTGTGTATGAGAAATTGTTTGGAAACTTTCCTCATGTCAGCACGTTGTATGTGTTGCCACCAGGCACCAACCTTTGTGTGAATGCTCTGAAAAGTTAATCATTTGCATGTCACAGCATCTTCTTCCTGTCGGTTAAATTTCGCATCTGTAGCATGTCATCTTCGTGGTGTAATTTGAATAACGTGAAATGAATGGCATCATCTACTTTCGATGATGATGTACAGTGATTTGGAACCTCAGAAGAAATAAACTAACGTGATCACTGCTGTTTAGCTTTTATTGCCGTAAAAAGCCGAAGCAATTTGCGATATCACCATATGTACTGCGTCTGGTGCGTCGAAGTGATTGTTCTCGTACTCGTCTGCGACGATGGAAGAACTCCAGTAACAAACTATTTCAAACACTAGGCAGCAGAAGGCGGTCCTCTGACTAATATACTCTAATAAGGTCTTCACCTCTCTGTGTTCTACAGACGAGAAACGCGAACTCCCAGCCACAAGGACGGAGTTCAGATAACGTCTCAACGTAAGTATAGGCAGAGCAAGTGCTCTCAATTATTGAACGCCGCATACTCAACGACGACTTCTAACCCGGAGGTGAAGTCCAGAATCGTATAGGTTCGCAACAGTACAGTGCTAACTGTTCTAACTATAAACTCTCCTGAGAGCAAAGACAGCAAGTCCGTCTGTACCAACAAAGCTGATACCGAGCGACTGCCACACACGGGCGCTCACTACGGAAGACCTCGTCTCTGCACCGCTGGCTTCCCAGCAAGGCTCGGCTCCCCACCCTCGTAATTCCGAAAACAAATCATACTCCCGAAACCATGGAATATTCTCCCTCTCTACAGATTCTTACGAACGCCGACCAACCATATTTTAGTCTTTTGTCGTCCAGCGTGGAGAGTTTGAGAGGAAAAACCTATACTCGTACAATGGTACGCTTCTGAGTAAAAATCCTTGGAAATAACCCAACCTGCGTGGTTTCCGAGGTGCTGCTTCTTCGTTTCTCTCACTTGCATCCAAGACTTTCAGCGTTCATTAGTATTATCCGGTTATCCTTGTGGCCCCTACTACAATAGCGGCCGGCCGTCACCCTATTGTGCTCCAGAGCTCAGATGCCACGACGTCTGTCCAGCTACTTCCAGCCGGCCGGGGTGGTCGAGCGGTTCTAGGCGCTACAGTCTGGAATCGCGCGACCTCTACGGTCGCAGGTACGAATCCTGCCATGGGCATGGGTGTGTGTCATGTCCTTAGTTTAGGTAGCTTTAAGTAGTTTTAAGTTCTAGGGGACTGATGATCTCAGAAGTTTAGTCCCATAGTGCTCAGAGCCATTTAAACCATCAGCTAGCCGGCCGGAGTGGCCGAGCGGTTCTAGGCGCTACAGTCCGGAACCGCGCGACCGCTACGGTCGCAGGTTCGAATCCTGCCTCGGGCATGGATGTGTGTGATGTCCTTAGGTTAGTTAGGTTTAAGTAGTTCTAAGTTCTAGGGGACTGATGACCTCAGCAGTTGAGTCCCATAGTGCTCAGAGCCATTTGAACCAAACCATCAGCTACTTCCTGTGTTTAAGCAGGACCAACGCCTGTGCGAACGTTCCACCCAGAGCTTGAGAGCTTGAGTTCTGCCTGTCGTTTCATTTCTACTGGCGTTCCAACCTCTACTAGAATAGGCAATCATTTATTACGCCGTTTTTATAATAAAGACACTCCGTCAGCTTTCATGCAATAAGGGTTAACAATTATTTACAAGACGTATGTGTCAATGTCAGTCTCCTTTATATATTCATATATAGGATGTACAAACTATCACATGATACATAATTGTTTTTGTAGATCATGCCAAGTATGTGGATGAGTTCTTGTACGATGCGAAAATATAGCCACCTTACACCCTTATAAAGAGTAATAGGTTTGTAGGTTCAGATATTGTGATGATTGGTACCTTAAGATGTACCAACTTCAGTGTGTTAGTTGTTTTCCTCTGTGTCTAACAGCCTTCCCGCAAACACATCGTATAATTTACTACCTGATGTTTTCTGTACGATCGTAACTGCTGCGACGTGAACTACGCCTGTCAAGGTAGACTTCCATATTTGAGATCTGATGTCCTCTCTTCAATATCTGACCTATGGCCCAGGGGAATAAAAACATTGATGGCTTGTTTGTGCCATTTGTACTTGGAGGTACTAACGAAGATAAAGACATACTGCTGTTAATAATTATTATATCAGTGTGCAAATGAATCAAATACAGATGTAATGTTACTTAGCTCACTATCCTCAGTTATCAGCAGAAATACTTGCACTTATACGCCCAAAATCCTGCCTACCCTATCTGGCCTAAACGAGAACAACACTAATTCTCTCTGGTGTCAGCTTTACGTCTCACAGAGAACTGAAACTAGTCATTTACATACCGTTGGTGTGCATGTGTACGAATACGAACTTATGGTGACAACTGACCGTGTCCGCTCGATGCTTCAGTTTATTCTTTTTTTTTGCCCGGCAGCGTATTTACTCTGCCCACAAAGTATTCGATTAGCACGAGTACCTCCCGTAGTCTGATAACGAAGACAAGAAATAGAAGGGAAAATTTCGGCTTAAGATCCTGTCAGCGACGACGTAGAGGTGTAACGAAAGCCTGGATTGGAGAAGTAATAACAAAACAAGTGTTATAGGCCCTCTGCTGTTCCTGACCTACATAAATTGCATAGGAAACAATTTGAGCAGCCCTCTTGCATTGTTTGCAGATGATGTTGTCATTTACCGTCTTGTACAACCATCAGATGGTCACAACCAACTGCAGAATGATGTAGACAAGATATCTGTATGGTGCGAAAAATGGTAACTGAGTCCAAATAATGAAAATTGCGAATTCGTCGACGTGAGTACTAAAAGAAATACGCTGAGTTTCGTTTACATAATAAATCACAAAAATCCAAAGGCTGTAAATCCTGCAAAATACACTCCTGGAAATGGAAAAAAGAACACATTGACACCGGTGTGTCAGACCCACCATACTTGCTCCGGACACTGCGAGAGGGCTGTACAAGCAATGATCACACGCACGGCACAGCGGACACACCAGGAACCGCAGTGTTGGCCGTCGAATGGCGCTAGCTGCGCAGCATTTGTGCACCGCCGCCGTCAGTGTCAGCCAGTTTGCCGTGGCATACGGAGCTCCATCGCAGTCTTTAACACTGGTAGCATGTCGCGACAGCGTGGACGTGAACCGTATGTGCAGTTGACGGACTTTGAGCGAGGGCGTATAGTGGGCATGCGGGAGGCCGGGTGGACGTACCGCCGAATTGCTCAACACGTGGGGCGTGAGGTCTCCACAGTACATCGATGTTGTCGCCAGTGGTCGGCGGAAGGTGCACGTGCCCGTCGACCTGGGACCGGACCGCAGCGACGCACGGATGCACGCCAAGACCGTAGGATCCTACGCAGTGCCGTAGGGGACCGCACCGCCACTTCCCAGCAAATTAGGGACACTGTTGCTCCTGGGGTATCGGCGAGGACCATTCGCAACCGTCTCCATGAAGTTGGGCTACGGTCCCGCACACCGTTAGGCCGTCTTCCGCTCACGCCCCAACATCGTGCAGCCCGCCTCCAGTGGTGTCGCGACAGGCGTGAATGGAGGGACGAATGGAGACGCGTCGTCTTCAGCGATGAGAGTCGCTTCTGCCTTGGTGCCAATGATGGTCGTATGCGTGTTTGGCGCCGTGCAGGTGAGCGCCACAATCAGGACTGCATACGACCGAGGCACACAGGGCCAACACCCGGCATCATGGTGTGGGGAGCGATCTCCTACACTGGCCGTACACCACTGGTGATCGTCGAGGGGACACTGAATAGTGCACAGTACATCCAACCGTCATCGAACCCATCGTTCTACCATTCCTAGACCGGCAAGGGAACTTGCTGTTCCAACAGGACAATGCACGTCCGCATGTATCCCGTGCCACCCAACGTGCTCTAGAAGGTGTAAGTCAACTACCCTGGCCAGCAAGATCTCCGGATCTGTCCCCCATTGAGCATGTTTGGGACTGGATGAAGCGTCGTCTCACGCGGTCTGCACGTCCAGCACGAACGCTGGTCCAACTGAGGCGCCAGGTGGAAATGGCATGGCAAGCCGTTCCACAGGACTACATCCAGCATCTCTACGATCGTCTCCATGGGAGAATAGCAGCCTGCATTGCTGCGAAAGGTGGATATACACTGTACTAGTGCCGACATTGTGCATGCTCTGTTGCCTGTGTCTATGTGCCTGTGGTTCTGTCAGTGTGATCATGTGATGTATCTGACCCCAGGAATGTGTCAATAAAGTTTCCCCTTCCTGGGACAATGAATTCACGGTGTTCTTATTTCAATTTCCAGGAGTGTACTTGGCATTATAATTACAAATAACTGAAATTGGAACGATCATATAGATAATGTTGTGGGGAAAGCAATCCAAAGACTGCGATTCATTGGCAACACCCTTAGAAAGTGCAACACGTCTACTAAAGAGACTGCTTGCACCATTCTTGTCTGCCCTATTCTGAAGTGCTGCTCTGCTGTGTGGGATCCGCATCGGATGTGACTGACGGAGGGCAAAACGAGCTCCCCTTCTGTGGACCTTTTTGTGTTATAGCGAAATAGGAGAGAGAATGCCACGAACGTAGTACGTGAAATGGAGTGGCAATCATTAAAACAAACGCGTTTTGCGTTGCGGCAGGATCTTCCCATGAAATTTCAATTACCAGATTTCTCCTCCATTTAAGAAAATATTTTGTTGGCAGCCACCTACATAGAGAGAAATATTCACTATAATAAAATAAGACAAGTCAGATCTCGCACGAGAAGATTTAAGTGCTCGTTCATCCCGCGCGCCGTTCGAGAGTGGAACTGTAGAGAAATAACTTGAATGTGGTTCGATGAACCTTCTGCCAGGCACTTAATTGTGAATTGCACAGTAATAATGTAGATCTACATCTAAATCTACATGGATACTCTGCAAATCACATTTAAGTG
The DNA here is from genome assembly GCF_023898315.1 of Schistocerca nitens. NCBI lineage: Eukaryota > Metazoa > Arthropoda > Insecta > Orthoptera > Acrididae > Schistocerca > Schistocerca nitens. Next base: position 1,127,599,125 of record NC_064614.1, read on the forward strand.
CCTGGCAGAGGGTTCATCGAACCACCTTCACAATTCTCTATGATTCCAATCTCGCATAGAGCGCGGAAAGAACGAACACCTGTATCTATCCGTACGAGCTCCGATTGCCCTTAATCGGTCGTTTCTTTCTATGTAGGTCGGTGTCAACAAAATATTTTCGCATTCTGAGGAGAAAGTTGGGGATTGGACTTTCGTGAGAAGATTCCGTCACAACGAAAAAGCCTTTCTTTTAATGATGTCCAGCCCAAATCCTGTATCATTTCAGCAACACTCTCTCCCATATTTCGCGATAATACGAAACGTGCTGCCCTTCTTTCAACTTTTTCGATGTACTCCGTCAGTCCTATCTGGTAAGGATCCCACACTGCGTACCAGTATTCTAAAAGAGGACGAACAAGCGTAATGTAGGCAGTCTCCTTAATAGACCTGTTACATTTGCTAAGTATCCTGTCAATAAAACGCGGTCTTTGGTTAGCCTTCCACACAACATTTTCTATGTGTTACTTCCAATTTAAGTTGTTCGTAATTGTAATTTCTAGGTATTTAGTTGAATTTACGGTCTTTAGATTTGACTGATCTATCGTGTAACCGAAGTTTAACGAATTCCTTTTACCATTCATGTGGATGACCTCACGCTTTTCGTTATTTAGGGTCAACTACCAATTTTCGCATCGCTCAGATGTCATTTCTAAATGGTTTTGCAATTTGTTTTGATCTTCTGATGACTTTATTAGTCGATAAACACAGCGTCATCTGCACACTACCTAAGACGGCTGCTCAGATTGTCTCTCTACTGGGTCATTTTGCGAGCCTTCAGACTGCTAACAGAGAGCTGTTTTGTTTCGTGTTCTTGGAAGCAGCTCGTAATCTATTTCTGAGCGGGCGGGCTGGAACAACTTGTGCCACAAGTTTCTGGAAAATTAGCGCAAAAAACCCCAAGCTCTTGTAAGCTATACCGGCGAATCCTTTTAACTCGCATCCGGTATGTAACACGTGCTTAGCACATCTGTGCGGTGAGCATTCAGATGCGTAGAACAGAATTTTTATCGCCAATATTAATTGACTAGGGAGTCAAGTAGTTATAGCTTCCTATAGCCATCGAATGTGAATTTTATCTGCTGGAAAACATTGCTTTAAATGTGTACGCATTGAACGGATTGTTTGGCAGCACACTCTTACTGTCTAGGTGTTTCGTAAATATATGGCCATACAGTCACATAAATTAGCCCTGTGGTCATTTTCTACACATAAAGAGCCTCTTAGTAGATATGGTTTTAAGTCCGAAGACTGGTATGTTGCAGCTCTCCATAACAGTCTATCCTGTGGAAGTCTCTCTCTCTCTCTCTCTCTCTCTCTCTCTCTCTCTCTCTCACACACACACACACACACACATACACACACACACACACACACACACACACACACACAAACCACAAACAAACACACACACACACACAAACACACACACACGTACACACACACACACACACACACACACACACACACACACACACACGCAACACAGAGAGAGAGAGAGAGAGACTATTCCCTTCGATTTGACGATTCCTTTATGTCACAGGACGTATCCTAACGACCAATCCCTTCTTTTAGTCGTCTCATAAATCTCTTTTCGACGCAGTTCGATTCAGTACGTTTCATTAGCTATTCGATCTACATACACTATGTGATCAAAAGTAATCGGACACCAGGCTGGAAATGACTTACAAGTTTGTGGCGCCCTCCATCGGTAATGCTGGAATTCAATATGGTGTTGGCCTGCTCTTAGCCTTGATGACAGCTCCCACTCTCGCAGGAATACATTCAATCAGGTGCTGGAAGGTTTCTTGGGGAACGGCAGCCCTTTCTTCACAGAGTGCTGCACTGGGTAGAGGCATCGATGTCGGTCGATAGGGCCTGGCACGAAGTCGGCATTCCAAAACATCCCAAAGGTGTTCTGTAGGATTCAGATCAGGACTCTGTGCAGGCCAGTCTATTAGAGGGATGTTATTGTCGTGTAACCACTCCGACGCTGGTCGTGCGTTACGAATGGGTGCTCGATCGTGTTGAAAGATGCAATAGCCATCCCCGAATCGCACTTCAATAGTTGGAAGCAAGAAAGTGCTTAAAACATCAATATAGGCTGTACTGTTACAGTGCCACGCAAAACAACAAGGGGTGCAAACCCCCTCCATGAAAAACACGACCACACCATAACACCACCACCACTGTTGGCACTACACACGCTGCAGATAACATTCACAGAGCATTCGCCATACCCACACCCTGCCATCGGATCGCTACATTGTATACCGTGATTTGTCACTCCACATAACGTTTTTCTACTGTTCAATAATCCAATGTTTACACTCCTTACACCAAGTGAGCCATTTGCCGGCGTGGTGTGTGGCCTATGAGCAGCCGCTCGACCATGAAATCGAAGTTTTCTTACCTTCCGCCTGTCATAGTACTTGTAGTGGATCTTGATGCAGTTTGGAATTCTTGTGTGATGCCTATTACACATTACGACCCTCTTCAACTGTCGGCGGCCTCTGTCAGTCAACAGATGAGGTCGACCTGTACGTTTCTGTGCTTTACGTGTGGCTTCACGTTTCCACTTCACTATCATATCGGAAACAGTGGACCTACGGATGTTTACGTGTGTGTAAATCTCGCGTACAGGCGTATGAGACAAGTGACACCCAACCACTTGACAACGTACGAAGTCCGTTATTTCCGCAGAGCGCCCTATTCTGCTCTCTCACCATGTCTAATGACTACTGAGTCCGCTGATATGCAGTAGCCGGCCGGTGTGGCCGTGCGGTTCTAGGCGCTACAGTCTGGAGCCGAGCGACCGCTACGGTCGCAGGTTCGAATCCTGCCTCGGGCATGGATGTGTGTGATGTGCTTAGGTTGGTTAGGTTTAATTAGTTCTAAGTTCTAGGCGACTGATGACCTCAGAAGTTAAGTCGCATAGTGCTCAGAGCCATTTGAACCATTTGATAGGCAGTATCTGGCAGTAGATGGCAGCATAATGCACCTAACATGAAAAACGTGTGTTTTTGGGGTGTGCGGATACTTTTGATCACATAGTGTTTCTTAACCGTAGCACGACGTTTCAAATGTTTACAGCCTACATTTTACTTTCGTAGAAGGCTACGCTCCTTCTGAACCGAATTCCGAGACTTAAATGTAGTTTAAATATTAACAAACTTTCTGTTTTTCAGAGCGCTTTTCATACTAGTGGGCAACGGCCTTGCCGCAGTGGATACACCGGTTCTCGTGAGATCACCGACGTTAAGCGCTGTCGGGCGTGGTCGGTACTTGGATGGGTGACAATCCAGGCCGCCATGTGCTGTTGCTATTTTTTAGGAGTGCACTGAGCCTCGTGATGCCAATTGTGGAGCTACTCGACCGAATAGTAGCGGCTTCGGTCAAGAATACCATCATAATGACCGGGAGAGCGGTGTGCTGACTCCACGCCCCTCCTGTCCGCATCCTCCACTGAGAATGACTCGGCGGTCGGATGGTCCCGGTAGGCCACTAGTGGCCTGAAGACGGAGAGTAATTTCAACTACTGCCAGTCTGCATTTTACATCCCATCCACTACTACTATTGTAGAGTGCAGGCTATCTGTGGCCTGTCATCAGCCTACACTGTCGTATGGTCCAGCTCACTGACAAAGGAAGACTGCGCAGATTAAATAAATCAATAATTTTCACGTCAGATTCGGGTTGATCTTTAAATTACCTTTCATTTGATATGCTTTTTGAGATGATAAATTAAAAATCGTTATAATTAGTCTTTAATTATACGATCTCAAATTAATTTCCCCCGACGACATGAGACCACAGTGGGCTTGCCTAGCCAGCGGACTGGGCGATCGTGGGGGCGGAAGAATTTTCAATGTCCAAATTCAATTAATTCTGCAATATCGCAAGATGGCGAATATAGGCAAAGGCTAGCCAGACGTTAGCTTCAAATTCAGGCCACGGCTACTCTCCGCGGAAGGACACATGTGAGCCAGCTATTTCCGTGTAACTTCCGCCACAGTAAGAGCACCAACCTCTGAGCCGCGGGCTCTGACCACTACACGGGCGTGTTAATGGTAAAAGCCACGCTTGTTGTGTTGTCTATATGCCCCTCTTCTCGCCGGCAGAAACATACTGTGCTGACTCCCCGCGAGAGGCGACAAAGAAAGGCAGTTGTTACTAGCGGACTTGGTGGAAAGAATGTGGACAGCTACGACGAGCACAGTTAGGAGCCAACTGCCATCTTTGCATCGGTGATCGATTTTAGTACACCGTTTTCCGCCGTGATCGACCACTTGCGGGATGTTAGAGAGTAAGTTCTGTCAGTACCCACGTTCAGCGGCGTACGCGAGTTTACTGATTATCGTTCTGTACACCATAAGCCGGGCGCTATTTAAGGTGACTACTGAATAATTCTATAAAGTGCCCTCCCTGTGCTTCTGTTATCTTTCATGCCGATAATCAACGTTCTTCGTGGTTTTGCTTTCTCACCCCGCAGTCTCGCGTAGTTCAGGAGCTGCACCAAGCTAATTCAAGGCTTTACTGTCGATTGAATGTTTTATATGTAGCATTCTTGACCTGCAGCAAGAAGAGACAGGAATAATTACTTTTTATAAATATACCGTCATACTTGTAAATCAGGCTACCGCAACTTTTTTTGTGTGGTACTGGAACTAAAATATGCTATGACATTACCAGAATAGACGCATATTCTCTGTTACGTAACTACCCCTGTTTTTCGCTCATTATTTCAATTAGCCATCAACGGAATCCCTGCTAGAAGTAAAGAAGCTCGGCGCCAGCCATGGTTGGGAGAGCAGCCGATTGGTAGTTGGATGACAGTTCTCACCGCTTGCAAGGAATGGAGAATTTGGCAGCTCCAGTAATCACCTTAATTAACGGTAATTACTTATCAAGCTGTTGTCTCTAGCAGACCACTAACGGCTACACCTTGAGCAGTTATTTGGTAGCTCATACAGCAAAACTCGTTGCCTACTTTTAGAGTCTCTGTTCCTAAAATTGTTTCAACATCGCCTCATATACTGTAAGACAACAAGTGTCTGGCACAGTTGTTAGATCGGTTACTGCTGCTACAATGGCAGGTTATCAAGATTTAAGTGTGTTTGTACGTGGTGTTGTAGTGGGCACACGAGCGATGGGGCACACCATCTCCGAGGTAACAATGGAGTGGGAATTTTCCCGTATGACCATTTCACGAGTGTACTGTGAATATCAGGAATATGGTAAAACATCAGATCTCCGACATCGCTGCGGCCGGAAAAAAGATCCCTCAAGAACAGCACCAACGACGACTGAAGAGAAACGTACAACGTGACAGAAATGCAACCCACTCGTGTACCCTTGATGACTGCACGGCACGAAGCTTCATGCCTCGTCTTGCCCCTCAACACCGACTTGGGACTGTTGATGACTGGAAATATGTAAATGTAAATGTCGTGTGACTAGGGCCTCCCGTCGGGTAGACCGTTCGCCGGGTGCAAGTCTTCCGATTTCACGCCGCTTCGGCGACCTGCGCGTCGATGGGAATGAAATGATGATGATGAGGACAACACAACAACCAGTCCCTGAGCGGAGAAAATCTCGGACCCAGCCGGGAATCGAACCCGGGCCCTTAGTATTGATATTCTGACGCGCTGACCACTGAGCTACCGGCGGCGGACACTGGAAAGATGTTGCCTAGTCGAACGAGTCTCGTTTAAAATTGTCTCGAGCGGATGGTCGTGTACGGGTAGGGAGACCTCATGAATCCGTGACCATGCATGTCTGCAGGGGACTGTTCAAGCTGGTGGAGGCTCTGTAGTGGTTTGGGGCGTGTGCAGTTGGTGTTATGGGACTCCAGATACTTCTAGATACGGCTCTGGTAGGCGACATGCACGTAAGCATCCTGTCTCATCACCTGCATCAATTCATGTCCATTGTGCATTCCGACGGACTTGGGCAACTCCAGCAGGACAGTGCGATACCCCACAAGTCCAGGATTGCTACAGAGTGGCTCCAGAAACACTCTTCTGAGTTTAAGTACTTCCGCTGACCAGCAAGCTCCCCAGACAGGAACATTATTGAACATATCTGGGATGCCTTGCGACGTGCTTTTTAAAAGAGATCTCCACCTCCTGGTCTCGACTAATGTCGGGAGAAGTGCTGGAGGGGGCTCTACACGATATTAGGCAGATGTACTAGTTTCTTTGGCTCTTCAGAATAATTCGACTACATTCCATTATCATAACCACAATTAGACCTTGATGGTGCTTACATTTCAACAGTCCAGTGAAGCACGTTCTTTTTACTCACCCCTGAAATATTAATCTAAAATGGAAAAGATAAGATAATGAATCTCAAACGGTTGATGAGTGATGGAAAAAGGTCGACAAGTGACAGAAGTATTGAACCAGACTGCTGTTATAATAGATTTTGCTTTATTGCTGTAGATAATACAGTCGCAGTAAACCAGTTTCAGCTCTATGGCGATCTTCAGTCTACATGCAGCTAAATACGCTTCGTTATCAGTTGCAAAATTATAACTAATAACAATTTTGTTTCATTGTGTGTTGGTACTTACATACATATTGCATGGTGGCGCTCTCGCTGTCTTGTAATCTTATTGTTGAATAAGGAACTTCAGTTGCAGCCTAATTTTACGTGTTAATCATTTAATGTAATTTTCACTTATGATCACTGTTTCTAGTCAGCTTAGGTTCTTATCGGTGGTATATACTGTTGTAGTTTTGACAGCTACGACTGACAGCGAATTCAGTAATGCAGTATGGTTACAATTTGTTCATTTATTTGTTTATGTATCGTAATGATTAGAAATAGGTCCATTGCTACCGTATAGTACACAGCAATAAAACAAAATCAATTATAGCAGCATTCTGGTTCAATACTATATTTACACTGGCATTACAAGCCATCTACCATGCTGTGGGCCCAAGAGAAAATAAATTTCCAAAGACTGTTAAGAAGTTTAATACTAGGATGCGAAGTATCTGTAATGTTATTGCGAGAATACATTTTGTTTTTAATTCAGTGAACGGAGCTTTATTTTACAGAGTGAATTTACATGAAAATGTGGCCATTAATTTAGAGTACATTACGTAGTGCGCAGTTCTTATTCGCTGCGTGAAGCGGAGTCGACCACTTCTTTCGAAATGCTGTTGTTATTTCAGTTGTTTTGTTAACAGCGCCCTTAGCTCACACACATGGTAGACATGGCTCTAAGCACTATGGGACCTACCATCTGAGGTCATCAGTCCCCTAGACTTAGAACTACTTAAACCTAACTAACCTAAGGACAGCACACACATCCATGCCCGAGGTAGGATTCGAACCTGCGACTGGAGCAGCAGGGCGGTTCCGGACTGAAGCGCCTAGAACCGCTCGGCCACAGCGGCCGGCTCAGCGCCCTTAGCGGCAAACATTTCTGATACAATCAAATGCTAAATTTAGGGTACCAGTTATGACGTTTACACTGGTAATTTACGCAGGGGATATTGATACTGTCCCGTCACATTAATGTTACCACCTGAATAACCTCATTTTCCAGCGCGGATCGCAGCAAGGCGTGCAGGAAGAAATCAAATGGCTCTGAGCACTATGGGACTCAACATCTTAGGTCATAAGTCCCCTAGAACTTAGAACTACTTAAACCTAACTAACCTAAGGACATCACACACACCTATGCCCGAGGCAGGATTCGAACCTGCGACCGTAGCAGTCCCGCGGTTCCGGACTGCAGCGCCAGAACCGCTAGACCACCGCGGCCGGCGTGCAGGAAGAGATTCAGTGAAGTTCTGGAAGGTACCGAGAGGGATGTGGAGTCATACCTACTCCAGTGCTGTGGCCAGCTGCGTTAGGGTTCTCAGATAAGGATCCACGGCTTGAACAGCCCGATCGAGGTAGTCCCACAGATTCTCGACTGTGTTTAAATCCTAGGAGTCTGATGGCCGAGGCAGCACGGTAAACACAACCTGGTGTTCTTCGAATCACGCACGCACACTGTGAGCTGTGCTACATGTTGCATTGTCCTACTGATAGTTGCCATCGTGCTGGAGACAAACGACCGGCATTTAGGATAAATGTGTAGTTGTGAAGATCCATTTTGCGTTCCAGCATAACGAGATCACCGACGAAATGGCACGAAAACATTCCCCACAACAAAATGCACCCTCCTGGTTGCAGGATGTTTGCCTCCAAATGTTTTACACCGTACACACTAATGACCACCTGTCCTCTTGTACCACGCGCCGCGGAATTTGAATCCCTGCCAGACATCACGGACGTCGATGACCCCATTATCTCCCCTTAGTCTGTTTTATGTCCCCATTTTTATCGCCTTATATGTAAAATGGTTCAAATGGCTCTGAGCACTATGGGACTCAACTTCTGAGGTCATTAGTCCCCTAGAACTTAGAACTAGTTAAACCTAACTAACCTAAGGACATCACAAACATCCATGCCCGAGGCAGGATTCGAACCTGCGACCGTAGCGGTCTTGCGGTTCCAGACTGCAGCGCCTTTAACCGCACGGCCACTTCGGCCGGCCTTTATATGTAAGACTTCATTCGTGTCTTGGTTGTCATGTCACTTGGCTGAAGAGCGGCGGACTGTGCCGCTGACAACCCTCCCCTGCCCATATGGGGCAGGGGAGTCAGATCAAAATAAAGAAAAAAGAAAAGCTCAGGCAGCGAGTCTAATCATTGCGTGAGTCTTGACACATCGCCTCGACAGCAGACAGTGTCTTTATCGTTCTTTGTTTTCATTAATAGTGGACGTCTTGGATTCGTTTGGTTGTCTCTCTCACTCTGTCGCTTCTTGCGTATTGTCGTCGTAAGGTCTCTCTCTATCGTCCAATGTTGTTACGTGTCCGTCTTTTCCGTTCGTTTGTTTGTTCGTGGGCGCCTCTCCGTTTGGTCCCGCCGCGCTTTCTCGGCCACCCCTCGACCGTTCCGCTGCCTTTCTTTTCCATCCTACAAAGAAAATTGCTACAAACGTCTTTCCATGAACTTTGAGGCATAGCAACTACTACAACCACCTCTCCAAAAATAAACCTTGAATCGTCAAACAAATACAAGCGAACGGCAAACGGAATATTAAGTAGTACCAACCAACATTTTCTAGAAATAGATTCAGCAAAATGAACAGTATTCTCCCTACCACATCATCAAATTGCCATACCGAACCAGTTGTGAAGTACCAAGACGTCACAGTCACGATATTGAGTGACGATCGTCGGTAGTCAACTACTATCATCGAACTGCCACACCGACCCAGGTGTGACAGCAAAGGAGTACCAAGACACCACTGTATGTGCAGTAAATCACAGTCATCATCATCGGTAAAAAGTACCACTCCATGATGACAACGTCAACAAGTAAGACCTGGTATCGCATGTTAGAGTGCTTCTATCACGTTTGTGACACCCATACAAATGAGTCGACGCCTTCCAGCATTTCAGTGGGGATCCTCGAGCACAGAAACTGACGCAGCAAAACAAAAAAACAAAAAAAAAAAACACTGATATAACACAAAGGTAGAGTTAAGGAAATGATATATTTGTAAAAGTACCTTTTTCCTCTCTTGTAAAAGTAATTATTTTTATTATGTATGTAAATTGACTGGAATACTCTCCTCCAAATTCTGAAGGTGGCAGGGGTAAAATACAGGGAGCGAAAAGCTATTTACAATTTGTACAGAAACCAGATGGCAGTTATAAGACTCGAGGTATATCAAAGGGAAGCAGTGGTTGGGAAGGGTGTGAGACAGGGTTGTAGCCTCTCCCCGATGTTATTCAATCCGTATATTGAGCAAGCAGTGAAGGAAACAAAAGAAAAATTCGGAGTAGGTATTAAAATCCATGGAGAAGAAATAAAACTTTGAGGTTCGCCGATGACATTGTAATTGTGTCAGAGACAGCAAAGGACTTGGAAGAGCAGTTGAACAGAATGGATAGTGTCCTGAAAGGAGGATATAGGATGAACATAAAAAAAAGCAAAACGAGGATAATGGAATGTAGTCGACTTAAATCGGGTGATGCTGCGGGAATTAGATTAGGAAATGAGACGCTTAAAGTAGTAATATAGTTTTGCTGTTTGAGGAACAAAATAAGTGATGATGGGCGAAGTAGAGAGGATATAAGATGTAGACAGGCGATGGCAAGGAAAGCGTTTCTGAAGAAGAGAAATTTCTTAACATCGAGTATAGATTTAAGTGTCAGGAAGTCGTTTGTAAAAATATTTGTATGGAGTGTAGCCATGTATGGAAGTGAAACATGGACGATAAATATTTTGGACAAGAAGAGAATAGAATCTTTCGAAATGTGGCGCTGCAGAAGAATGCTGAAGATTAGATGGGTAGATCGCATAACTATTGAGGAAGTGTTGAATAGGATTGGGGAGAAGAGAATTTTGTGGCACAACTTGACCAGAAGAAGGGATCGGTTGGTAGGACATGTTCTGAGGCATCAAAGGATCACCAATTTAGTATTGGAGGGCCGCGTGGAGGGTAAAAATCGTAGAGGGAGACCAAGAGATGAATACACTAAGCAGATTCAGAAGGATGTAGGTTGCAATAGGTACTGGGAGATGAAAAAGCTTGCACAGGATAGAGTAGCATGGAGAGCTGCATCAAACCAGTCTCAGGACTGAAGAGCACAACAACACAACATGTATGTAAAGTCCACAATTTATAGATACCTTAAACCTTTGTAAAGAAACTTAGTTAGTATAGTTATATAATCTCACAAACTCTCGGAAAGTCTATTTATTTCTTTTATGTGTAAAATCAGAAAAGGATTTGTGCAGTTTTTTCTTCTTTGAGTAACAATCAAAAACATCTTTTTGGGGTAATAATTTTAATACCAAAGATAGAATTAAGAGGAGACGCTTCTTCATTCTTAGAAAAAAATGACACATAAAGATAAAGATAATGCCTAAATAAATAAAACAGTGTAACACAACAGAGCTTTTGCGAACATTTACGCAAGCTTAACTAAAGAAAAGATATAACCACAGTAAAACATGATACACTGTACACTTATGAGTTAATTGGAACCCAAACTCGATAAGATAAAGTCAATGTTGTATAAATTCATGTAAGCGATATGCAATTAACAAGTAAGCACATTGTGGTTGAAACACTCGAGTGTGGCGTACACACATACATTCCAGAAACGACAGTCACAGAAGCTTTTAGTTCAGGAGAGAAACCGCACAACAGGACGCCGGTCCCTTCAGAGGACGACCCAGCCTATGTCGGTCGGTGACCGCTCATGTAGCGGACTTCGTGGGCCCGAGCGAAAGGGGGGAACAACCACGTGTTCAGCTTAAAAGCAAATTCCGCTACATTGTGTGGGAGCGCCCAGCCTGCGCATTCTTTACACATAGCATGCAGTTTCAGAGATTTTCAAAGGGAGACAGCAAACGCCAAACGCCAATGCTACAGGTTTCCGGATTGGTCGCCTTAAACGAAACGTCATTCTCCCGTGTTAGAAGAGCAATGCCGATTGGCAGACGATATTTCTGACGCCTTGAGCTGAAGGAATAATGGAAGAGACCGAAAGATATACCCCTTCACGTCTGGTGTGGAGAGGCGCTGCTCCGTTGTCGCTCTTGGAGTGAGGAACAAGTCTCTCCTCAATACTTCACTGGGAGAGCACCTCTGTCGAGAGCGAATCGAAGTGCTACTCTATATTGAGTCCTTGCAATTAATCGTTGTTCACTGTGTTGGCTGACACACGTATTGTGCGGTGTGAACGGAGTTATACTTAAAGCCCGCATCTCGTGGTCGTGCGGTAGCGTTCTCGCTTCCCACGCCCGGGTTCCCGGGTTCGATTCCCGGCGGGGTCAGGGATTTTCTCTGCCTCGTGATGGCTGGGTGTTGTGTGCTGTCCTTAGGTTAGTTAGGTTTAAGTAGTTCTAAGTTCTAGGGGACTTATGACCACAGCAGTTGAGTCCCATAGTGCTCAGAGCCATTTGAACCATTTTATACTTAAATGCCTGCGAGCGAATTTTGAGTGGCATCGCAGTGGACTGGTTATCTGACCGGTGTACCACGCCAAGGCATAGGGAGAGTTTGATTGGCGAAGGTAAATCCAAATAGAACGAGAGTTATCTTATTTGTCAGCAGCGAGCAGCGCAGACAGCAGACATCGCCGCTTACGGTATTGTGCGCTACAGCTATTGCGAGCCCCATATTTCCTCCACGACAGTACACTTCACTGCATTTCACACGCGACAGCCTCAACCGTACCTAGCAAAATTCTAAAGGATAATTATTCAAGTTGAGTAGGCACGCCTCTCAGCCATTCTGCCAAGTCAACAACCATCTTAAACTTTGTATAGAAATTTCCTTAGCGAATCCTATCCGTGAGAGGTAACTTCACATTCCGAAAAGAACCAGGATATATCTTGTTTGTTCAAGTCATAACTAAAAGTGCCATTGTGATTTCTCAGAATTTTTGCAAAATAAATAATAACTTTCGTTAGTTTCATATTTTTCTTACACTAACTAGCACTACTCCAGTACCCAAGTATCCCACTAGTTACGTAAGAAATTTTGTGAATTTTTGTGTCATTTCCTTACAGTGGACGACTCCAGAAGATATTTATTACTGAAAGATTTTCAGGCATTTCTCTTTAGAACGTTAGGAGCGTCAGTCAGACTTTTGTAGTAGTGTGGGGGTGGAAATTGCATCTTGCAGGAGGCACAGGGTAAAGGGTACATCTCAGATTAATCCGTTGCGCAGGATAACAGAATAACAGATCAACCCCATACCTCAGACTGCTAAAAAAAAAAAAAATAAATAAAATAAAATAAAATAAAAAAAACTGACTTCAAATAATTAATTCAAATAATTAATTTAAAAGAAATCTTAACAATATCCTATACATTTCATTAAGCACTTACCTCACAAATATCTTCATTATGCAAACTACTGCAATACAGCTAGCGTCAATACTGCCAGCTAAATAAAAGGTTCTAACTACTGAAGGCACTAACTACTAATAGGCATGTGGTTAGCAAAGGATAGATTTTATTGCAAACCAAATAATGTATTTTTTTCCTTATATTGTGACATCCAGTTCAAACAAGAATACAAATCATCAATGACATCTAGTACAGAGGAATATAATCATGAATAATATTCAGTCTCCAAGTCGAACATGTACAGATCGTTAGCCTACGCTAACACTTCAGGCCTCTACCCTCCATCATTGCTAACTTCTCACATCTAACATCCATCACTGCTGGCTGTTCACCTCCAATTGCCCAACAGTACTTCCATCACTGCTGGCGACTAATGTACAACTGCTCAATGCTACTGGCAATTATCTTCCAACAAGGAGTCCGACCAGCCACAGAGTCTCTTACAAAGAAAGCGCAGTCAGAGGTTCAATACAAAGCGCTACACAGCGCTGCCAACATAGAAGCAGCCCTCTTACCTACTTAACCACGGTGGCACGCAAACGGCTTACAAAATGGTCGTAATGTTTCCACCCTTGGCCCGAAAGTCAATGATCTGGACCATTTGGAAGCCAGATCAATCGCTCCGTGTCCGCGTTACGACAACGACTGCACTGTTATTCGGTTCTCCCTCCCCAAAATGCTTTGTACATGGTGATTACAATTAAACTTTCAAAACGCTGTAGAAATAACATCACTGGTGAGAATGACGTGAAATTTCAACACAATATTATCAGAGAAGGGGGAAAACGTATGGCAAAAGAAAAAAGATATTGATGAAATTGATCGATAGATGGCACAGTATATGGAAGAACACGTAAATGAAAACACCTGTCATGCGCACGAACCATTGAAGTTAGTATAAACACGCCGGGTGCACGGCTTTTCCTCGTTTCGCGTCTGAGACGTTCGCCATGACTGTCTCAATGCGGGATCGCGCTCTGCTTGTAAAGCTGTGTTACAAGAATGATGACTGTGCACATGTCGCTCTGCAGAAGTTCCGGACACTGAAGGGTTCGAAAAAAAAAAAAGCGTTGGTCCGATGACTGCTGTGGGTCTGAATAAAATGATTCGGAAATTCGAAAATACTGGGTCTTTTGGTGTGCAACCTGATGGAGGGAGGAAACGAATTTATTCTACGTCAGTGGAAGCAGTAGCCACAGCAATGCAGGTGGAGACAAGTGGTGGTGTGCAAGCGCTTAGTGCACGGAGAATTGGCCGAACATTGGGCATACCCGTGAGCACAGTGCGTAAAACCCTAAGAAACATCCATCTTTGCTGTCGATTCGAAATTACCCACGTGCACGAGTTGCTTCCTGTTGACCTTAGGAAGAGAGACCTTTGTTTTTGCTCGCATAGAAGTGGACACTGACTGGCCGTGGAAGATTTTGTTGACAGACGATGCCCACTTCCATCTGATAGGATACGTCAAGATAAAGAATTTCCGAATATGAGCAGCGGAAAATCCACACGCAAATCAACCACTACTTCATCCTGAAAAGGTCGCTGCGTGTTGCGGGTTTACTGCATCATTCATCATAGGGCGATATTTTTTTCGAAGAGACAGGTGCTTCCGTTCCTGTTACCTGTACCGTCACTGGTAAGCGCTATAAGTGTCTTTTGCGCAACCACGTCATTCCAGCTCTCCAACGTCGTCGATGTTTGGATGGATCTTTTTTATGCAAGAAGCCGCACCTCCGCACATCGCAAATCCAATTAAGCAGCTGCTGAAGCGCCATTTCGGAAATGCTAGAATTATCAGCCGCCATTTCCCTACAGCCTGACCGTTCCGATAACCTGATCTTCATCCGTGTGACTTTTGGCTGTGGGGCTATCTGAAATGCGTTTTGTTCAGTGTTCCGATTGCAAACTATCTGCATTGAAGGCACGCATTGCCCAACACATTCTGAACATGACCGGGGAAACACTTCTATCAGTTGTGGAACATGCTGTTTCTCGAATTCAACTTGTTGCAGAAAACGGACAGCATATTTTGCGCCAGTCACACCGAAATTAATAATCCTATTTGATTTTGATTGACGCTTTTTGTGCGGCTTTCGGCCTCAGGGCAGTTGAAACCCGATGTGATTGATGCTTTTTATGCGGTTTTTGACCTCAGTTAAAAACCGATTTGAATGATGCTGTTGATGCGGTTTTTGGCCTCAGGTCAATTAAAAACCGATTTTTACCATCCGATGTGATATGACCTTGCTGTGGTGGATGGGCTTACATAATTAACAGTGTCACACCTGTACACCCATGCACACTGAGCAGTACACTTAGTTTAACGCCAAACGTACACTTTAGGCATTTTTGTATGTTTCATTTGTCAAGTGTAGTCGACCACTATTAAATTACGATGCTTACAGCACCGTCTATTGTTACACTTTGTAAATATTTATTTTTCTTCTGCCATACATTTTCCCCCTTCTCCGGTAATATTCCGTTGCAATTTGACGTCATTCAGACCAGTGGTGTTACTTCTACAGCGGTTTCAAAGTTCAGCTTTAATTACAATCACCCTGTATATGCTTCACCGCTAGTGCTCCTACCTGCCATCTGTGAGAGTCACTAACGTGAACATAGGTGTTGGTCACATATGATCGGACCATGTTTTTAGACCCCTTATTGCTGCGGTTCACGCAACAAAAATTATAAAACCGACATACGCTTAGGCGCTATAGGAGCACTCGAAATCGGAGGAAATCTTAAATAATATTGAAATAAATCCAGTTTTGGTTTTAAGAAATGGAGCCGCCACAACGCATGATAAGCAGCTTTTCCTCCTTTGGTTTATTTCGATTTGCTCCTGTAACAGCAAGAAGTTTTCACCATTTCTGTTGTCATTTCAAAAAGTGCGTAGAAACAGGCAAACGGTTGTAGTGTAAAATTTCGACTCAGCGCTAAAAGTAAACAAAACACGTTATACGAAAACAGCAACCGCAGTTTGATCTTGGTGACATACGCAGTGCACTACGCTTACTCTATTGATATTTTGTTTATCATTCAACGCTAGCTTATTTCCAGCTCATCTGGAGCGGGACAGTCGCGTCATTTCGTGCGGAGAGGGCCCAGCCAGGATGCGTAATTACGGCGAACGCGCGCGTCGTCAGGATCGGGGAACAAATATTTCTTCCCGCGGCCGTTTACTCGCCAGTTTAGCGGTAGCCACAGTCGTAACAAACAGAGGCGGACAAGGCCGGCCCGCCGCGTTGTGTAACGCTGACGCACTCCGCGGCGGACACGCCCACGCACCGCTGCCGGCTGCCAAAACACGCGCTGCCCTTCCCAGGCGGAACGCGCGTCGCCTCATCTGCCCATAAAGTCCTGCTTGTTTACGTCCTTACTGCGCGTGAGCGTCTCTTTCGTGTCAAAGCTACAGAGCCGCGGATAAAAGAATTTACACTACTGGCCATTAAAATTGCTACACCAAGAAGATGACGTGCTACAGACGCGAAATTTAACCGACAGGAAGAAGACACTGTGATGTGCAAATGATTAGCTTTTCAGAGCATTCACACAAGGTTGGCGCCGGTGGCAACACCTACAACGTGCTGACATGAGGAAAGTTTCCAACCGATTTCTCGTACACAAACAGCAGTTGACCGGCGTTGCCTGGTGAAACGTTGTTGTGGTGCCTCGTGTAAGGAAGAGAAATGCGTACCATCACGTTTCCGACTTTGATAAAGGTCGGATTGTAGCCTATCGCGATTGCGGTTTATCGTATCGCGACACTGCTGCTCGCGTTGGACGATCCATGACTGTTAGCACAATAGAGAATCGGTGGGTTCAGGAGGGTAATACGCAACGCCGTGCTGGATCCCTATGGCCTCGTATCACTAGCAGTCGAGATGACAGGCATCTTATCCGCATGGCTGTAACGGATCGTGCAGCCACGTCTAGATCCCTGAGTCAACATATGGGGACGTTTGCAAGACAACAACCATCTGCACGAACAGTTCGACGACGTTTCAAGCAGCATGGACCATCAGCTCGGAGACCATGTCTGCGGTTACCCTTGACGCTGCATCACAGACAGGGGCGCCTGCGATGGTGTACTCGACGACGAACCTGGGTGCACGAATGGCAAAACGTCACTTTTTCCTATGAATCCAGGTTCTGTTTACAGCATCATGAAGGTCGTATCCGTGTTAGGTGACATCGGGGAAGCGTGTACTTCTCATCGCCATACTGGCGTATCACCCAGCGTGATGGTATGGGATGCCATTGGTTACATGTCTCGGTCACCTCTTGTTCGCATTGACGGCACTTTGAACAGTGGACGTTAGATTTCAGATGTGTTACGAACCGTGGCTCTACCCTTCATTCGATCCCTACAAAACCCTACATTTCAGCACGATAGTGCACGACCGCATGTTGCAGGTCCTGTCCGGGCCTTTCTGGATACAGAAAATGTTCGACTGCTGCCTTGGCCAGTACATTATCCAGATCTCTCACCAACTGAAAACGTCTGGTGAATGGTGGCCGAACAACTGGCTCGTCACAATACACGAGTCACTACTCTTGATGAACTGTGGTATCGCGTTGAAGCTGCATGGGCAGCTGTACCTGTACACGCCATCCAAGCTCTGTTTCACTCAATGCCCAGGCGTATCAAGGCCGTTATTACGGCCAGAGGTGGTTGTTATGGGTACTGATTTCTCAGGATCTATACACCCAAATTACGTGAATATGTAATCACATGTCAGTTCTAGTATAATATATTTGTCCAATTAATCCCCTTTTATCATCTGGTGTAGTAATTTTAATGGCCAGTGGTGTACATGTTAGAGCTGACTGTGGTGCACAAATGTGGCAATGTTTTTCGATCTGGAACTGTGCCCTTAAGATCTTTCATAAAATTTGATAATAGACAGTCATCTTAATAGTGGAGGATGAATTGTGCTTGAAGGATCATACTTCCTATGTTCATACTTTTTTGTATGGTCGCCCTGTTGTATGTCCGCTCAGAACAGATTTTGAGATTTTTCAACTAACTTCCCAATGAGTTGGACTTGAAACAGTAAACATAGCTTAGAACTAGAAGGCAGTGCGGTATTAACTCGCTTTCTCGTCTGTTTGACCCACCTAGATCCCATAGAGTTGTGAGTAGGAGTGAAAAGTGTTGGTAACACCTCACATCTCGGCTGCCCTGTAGGACTGGCATGGTTGGTTGGTTGGTTTGGGAAGGAGACCAGACAGCGAGGTCATCGGTCTCATCGGGTTAGGGAAGGACGGGGAAGGAAGTCGGCCGTGCCCTTTTGAAAGGAACCATCCCGGCATTTGCCTGGAGCGATTTAGGGAAATCACGGAAAACCTAAATCAGGATGGTCGGACGCGGGATTGAACCGTTGTCCTCCCGAATGCGAGTCCAGTGTCTAACCACTGCGCCACCTCGCTCGGTAGGACTGGCATGTTGCACTGCCCCAGCAGTATTGGCCTCAGGTCGCCACAGGGCCATGCCACGTTCCCAGCCAATTATTAGTGTTATACACCATTCTTTTGATCTCAGACTTTGCTACGTTTTGGTTTTCTGCTCTTGGATTATTAGTTTGTACCTTGTTATTTTACCATACCTTCTATGGTCTCCGTTTTCCTCTTGTTGTTGTCCTCCAGTTGGCGCCTGGTTTAACTGCTGGCTGGCGGGCCTGTTTCTGCTGTTTCTTTGAGTCATTCTCCTTCCTTGTCAGGTTCTGGTCACAATAGCGTGCAACAACAGTAATTATTTAAATAAAAGTAATTTTAAATATAACACATTTTTAAATCAGACTGAAAATATAAAATCATTATTTAAATAAAAATAAAGTTTTTATGTAACACGTTTCTGAATTTGAGTAAATTCTGTTGTATATAATATATATAATAACTCCCGTGTGAGGTTGATAGATCCTCCATCGGGCGCCTCCCCAGGTGGCGGATAGGGGAAAGCCTCCCAGATATGGGTGGCACCGAGGAAATCAAATACTCGGGGCGGACCAAAACTATCACATCTTCGAGGATAAGTACCCGGAGTAAAAACCGGCGAAACGAAGAAAACTAACACAAAAGCCCAGACACGTCTGTGTGGTAACCACCGGTACTCTGGCCAGCGTCTGTCACCAATGGTGCGACTGATACGAGCTCCAGGAACTGAAAATCCCTGGTTCTACCAAACTGGCGCAAGCCAGACGAATTACAAGCATAATGGCAAGTACACCTAAAAACAACATTACCCCAGGTGGACGATCCACCCGTCGCAAGACGGCAACCAGGCACTCGGATTCTGGGGGACCTGGAGATGTACTAAAGGGCGAGTCGGAGCGCTCTGGCAAACTACCCAAGAAAACACACACATACTTTGGCACCTTCAACATACAGACACTAATACAAACGGGAAAATTACACAATCTAACAACGGAACTCACCAGTCAAAAGATCTCGATCCTAGCGCTACAAGAAACAAGATACACGGAAACGCAAGTCCTAACAAGAGAAGGCGACGACATCACAACCAAGTACGGCAAAATTAAAGGGGTCACACACTTCAGATACCTAGGCGAAATCATCGAACCGACCGGAACAGAGAAACTGGCTTACGAAGACAGACAACAGAAGACACGGAAATCACTAGGCATGGTACGAAACGTCTACAACAAACAATGCATTTCCAGAAACACCAAGATCAGACACTATAACACAGTGATCAAACCCGCCGTACTGTATGCCAGCGAAACACTATCACTCAACAGGAAAATCAAAATTGAAGAAATCAAAAAAGAAGAACGCAAAATCATGAGGAAAATTTTAGGAGGAAGACCCACACCAGATGGCCACAGACTACAGAAGAACTCAACAGTAGAAGCATATTCGAACATCGAGAACGATATGAGAAAAAGGCGCCTTAAATTCTACGGACATTTAGATAGACTCCCTGAAACAAGACTCACCAAGAAAATTCTAGAACACATCAAGACACTTAAAGTCTCGACACCCTGGATGGAAGGAGTCCGAAAAGACCTACAAGCAATTGGCACCACAAACACCACAGACAGAAGCACCTTCCGAAAACACATAGACAATTGGGAAGTAAAGTCAGAAGCGATAAAACAGCGGACCAAACAAGAATGGTCTGAGGAGAGAAAAGAGGCCCTCTCCAAGAGAATGAAGGAGTACTGGAAGGCCAAGAAGAACAAGCCTTCAAAGTCATAAGCTTAACGATTTCCTTTTAGGGAAAATCCGCCAACAATAATAATAATATAATAACTTCTCTTCGTCCCATACAGTACATAACTGATGGATGAATGCGTGAATAGTTCACGTCCTAAGTATTTTCTGGTGTTGAAAGCACCCCACATTTTTCGTTATAAATCTTACAAGCATTGACATAGCTATTAAAAATTAAAACTCACAAATTTGAGAACCATCTGTATGGGGTTAGGAATCTATATAGGGCTAGAAGCAACTATTTTATGCATTTTAATCCGATTTAAAATCATGTTATATTAAAGCTTTATTTTTATGTAAATAAAGCCCCGTCCTGGTCAGCCCTCATCATGAATAGCGTCTCCATCTGTGATGGTTTCCGGATTACGACCAAATTGTGTGCACTGCCGAATGTCGGCTGTAATGCCTTAGACATGTCGTTACACAACCTTGGTTCAAATGGTTCAAATGGCTCTGAGCACTATGGGACTTAACAGCTATGGTCATCAGTCTCCTAGAACTTAGAACTACTTAAACCTACCTAACCTAAGGACAGCACACAACACCCAGCCATCACGAGGCAGAGAAAATCCCTGACCCCGCCGGGAATCGAACCCGGGAACCCGGGCGTGGGAAGCGAGAACGTTACACAACCTTGGTCGTCATACAATACGTGCGAGATGGTTCCCGCAGACGCCTTCACAGGACCAAAGAAAACGTCGAATTCAACTTTATCGGTACGTGCTGAATCAATACGAGGCTGTAGGTGCCAATTTTCTGAATACCATCATCACCAATAAGTGGCGGAATCCAAAAGAGGGTCATTGGAGTGCGATTTGATAACTGTCCACCAAATAAGAAGTTTAAGACACGGCCATGTGCAGGAAAAGTGACGTGCAAAGTCTTCCGCGACTGGAAGGGGTGAATCATTTGAATTTATTGGAGTGTGTGGGAACTATCAGTTCAAAATACTACGAGGTGACCACTGTCAAGGATAACGTCGCACCAGAGAAGAAGACAAATTCCCCTTGATACATACACTGAAGCGCCAAAGAAACTGGTATAGGCATGCGTATTCAAATGCAGAGCGATGTAAACAGACACAATATGACGCTGCTGTCGGTACTGAAGAGATGGACGTGTACGGGTATGGAGACAACTTCATCAATCCATGGACCCTGCATGTTAGCAGGGGACTGTTCAAGCTGGTGGAGGCTCTGTAATGGTTTGGGGCATGTGCAGGTGGAGTGGTCTGGGACCCCTGACACGATACGACTCTGACAGATGACACGTACGTAAGCAACCCGTCTGATCATCTGCATCCATTCATGTCCGTTGTGCATTCCGACGGGCTTGTGCGAGTCCAGCAGGACGCCACACGTCCAGAACTGCAACAGACTGCTTCCAGGAACATTCTTCTTAGTTTAAACACTTCCGCTAACCACCAAAGTCCCCAGACATGAACATTACTGAGCATGTCTAGGATGTCTTGCAACGTGCTATTCAGAAGAGATCTCCATGCCCTCGTACTCTTACGGATTTATGGACAGCCCTGCCGGATTCATGATGTCACTTCCCTCCAGCACTACTTCTGACATTAGTCGAGCCCATGCCACATCGTGATGCGGCACTTCAGCGTGCTCGCGGCGGCCCTATTCGATATTAAGCAGGTGTACCAGTTTCTTTGGCTCTTCAGCATAATAACTCCAGGCCCCACAACAGTTTTGTGACCATGGAACTCATTACTAAACGTGTTTGAACTGTCCTATTGTAACGCCGCGTGCTGGGTTGCACGTTTGTGAGCCCATCCTTCGCGTCATACAAAGAATGAAAATAGTGTAAATGTAAATAAAGAAATAAGGTAACAAATAGAGTGTCATTTAATAATGAACAACCCATTTGTGCACTCATCTTTCGCTAGAAACTTTATTTAAATGTCAGTTGCAATTTACTCCATTAACAAGTTTTCTAAGACAACAAATTTTATTTTAATTACTCCTGAAGTACAGAGGAACCGGAATCTGGAAAAGAATTTCCGTTGCGGTTATTTTTTGAGCAGTTGTGAATTTACTCAGAATGGTGCAACAGTTGAAAACTTCAAGTTATAAACCGTTGCTTCTGCTTCCGCCTTTACACGTAGGAACGCAATGAGGACCGCTTTTCCGTCGGTTGCGACTGAGTTCGCATATGAAACCTATGTCAGAAAAAGATGTGGTTAGTTTCTTACGTCGCAGTAGACAGCCTTTGGCCGCCCCCTCCCCCCTCCCCCCGCCTACCCCATCTAACGAGGGAACCTCCCCATCGCACCCCCCTCAGATTTAGTTATAAGTTAGCACAGTGGATAGTACTTGAAACACTGACCACAGATCACTCGAAAAAACAGGAAGAAGTTGTATGGAACTATGAAAAAAATAAGCAAAATATACAAACTGACTAGTCCATCCGCAAGATAGGCAACATCAAGGAGAAGTGAGCTCAGGATCGCCGTGGTCCCGTGGTTAGCGTGGGCAGCTGTGGAACGAAAGGTTCTTGGTTCAAGTCTTACCTCGAGGGAAAATTTTATTTCTTTATTTTCGCAAAGTTATGATCTGTCCGTTCGTTCATCGACGTCTCTGTTCACTATAATAAGTTTATTGTCTGTGTTTTGCGACCGCACCGCAAAACCGTGCGATTAGTAGACGAAAGGACGTGCCCCTCCAATGGGAACAGAAAACATTTGATCGCAGGGTCATAGGTCAACCGATTCCTCCACAGGAAAACACGTCTGATATATTCTGTACGACACTGGTGACGGCATGTGCGTCACATGACAGGTATATATTGTCGACCCACCTAACTTGTACACTTGGCGAATGGGTAAAAAGATTCTTCTACCTTGCCCGATCTAGGTTTTCTTGTGGATGTGATAATCACTCCCAAAAAAGTGATGAAAACATAAGAGTTTGTCACATAAACTGCAACAAATGAATGCAACGGTTTCACCGTCGCTCAGTTTTCCCTGTGCTCTGTCAAAACATATGTTTTTAACGTTTTCAAATTTTTCCGTGAGTAGACCGTCAAATCCTGCATATGTCCAAGCAAATCTGAACATGTCCTGGAATTTTGGAGAGTGAAGTTGATTTTGTGTGAGTGCCTGCACTTTGATAATTGTCAGAAAATAAAAAATTAAAATTTTCACTCTAGGGAAGACTTGAACCAAGCACCTCTAATTTCGCGGCTGCTTACGCTAACCACGGGACCACGGCTCCCCTGAGCTCATACTATCCTCTATGCTGCCTATCTAGCGCATAGACTACTCAATTTGTATAATTTGCTTATTTTTTTCATAGTTCCACACAACTTCTTCCTGTTTTCTCGATTGATCTGTGTTCAGTTTTTCAAGGCCTATCCACTGTGCCAACTTATAACTAAATCTGAGGGGGGTGCGATGGGGAGGTTCCCTTGTAAGTTGGCAATGGCCCCATATTTTGTGGAGTCGGAAGCGCGCTATTGGGCGGTGCCACCGAAACAGACTGCCGCTGCACTAACCCTCTTCAGTTTTTGCTTCGATGCTGACCAACAGGTGCGTTTTGCTATAGGCGTTTACCACATTACATTAACAGCTTAAACGTCCATCTCCTTGGAGAGAACTGAGCAACGTCGCTCACAAAAATTCTCCCTGCCTTGTTCGCAAGGCGACCATCTCTGCGTTATGGCAACAGAGTGGCTTCTTCAGCCCTACAGTAAGAAGCCACTGCGATCTCCCCTTTATCATCTGAATTGGTATCTTATGGGCCAATACTCTCTCTCTCTGGATTAACTGAATACTCTAAAACATTTTTCGTGTAGTTGAGCACCGACGTTTGTACAGCACAAGTAATTTAGCAAGAGCCGGCCGAAGTGGCCGTGCGGTTAAAGGCGCTGCAGTCTGGAACCGCAGGACCGCTATGGTCGCAGGTTCGAATCCTGCCTCGGGCATGGATGTTTGTGATGTCCTTAGGTTAGTTAGGTTTAACTAGTTCTAAGTTCTAGGGGACTAATGACCTCAGAAGTTGAGTCCCATAGTGCTCAGAGCCATTTAGCAAGTTCTGTGGTTTCTGTGCACCCTAGCTGACCTTGTTCATGTAATCGTCTTTGGTATTTAACATGTTAAGTGTCCTGTTAAGGATATAAAATCAAATACTTGAAAATGGCATAAAAGGGAAACCTGGGTTGTACTTAAAAAAACAATAAAGCAGCCAAATGGAAGCGTATTCCTTTAAAAATATTGTATGACTATATCTTATCAGCATCAAAAATTCTTTCTACAAAATTGATTCATTTCTATGAAGGCTGCCCTCTGCCGAAAATTGTGGACCTAAGCTCACCGGACAAAACTTAGTAACCCCAGTGCGCACGCGCAAATGAATCGTTAAGCATTTACCAATGGCGCAGCGATCGAGTCACTCGTATGTAAGCGCCCGAGATCTGCCTTTACGTGAGCATCATGCAGTAGCGATCAGTGAGACATTTATGTTTCAAGCGGACGTTATACATAAACGTGGGTAAAAATAAGGACGTGACAGAGAAGCGAAAAGGGGCAACCGTGTTTGACCATTCCCATGACCATACGGTGTGTGAAGTCGCTGAATTTGTCGGTGTTTCGCGGTGGATTGTTCAACGTGTCTATAGGCATTGGTGGACACACATGATCACGAAAGACGACGTCATACCTTTGGTCGCTAAGAGATCCTGCCTGAGGGGGACCGGGGACGCGACGGCTTGTGAATCAAAAAAGCTGCCAAGCGCGACAGGAATTACTGCAGGCAGTGAATGAAGATCCATCACAAACTTTTAGTGAGAGAAGTGCATGCAATGAACATTTTGTGGCGCCTCTAATTAGTGGTGAAAGTAATTACAGTGATATACGCTTAACAAAGAATATTTATCGCAAGTAGTGTATTGAAACCTTAGATTTCTCGGTGACATATGAAGATTCTATGAACGAATATATAAACGGAGGTCGCAATATTCGCTCTCTCATATCGTTTGTCTTTTTGATGTTGTTACCATTCGACGTATAGAGGCTTGCTGCCCATTCATGTAAGTTGAATTACCGTTAAATAATAATAATCAGTGTTTAATTTTAAAAATTTGTTCTTGCTTTGAAACGGAAACCTTTTTCCTTTTCTTACCACTTACATAAATGTGGACAATGGCTTGTACGGGTGGAAGCTGGTGTAGTATCCAAAAATAGATTAAAATTAGTTTTCTTTCATTTCTCGGGCTCTGTTTGCTGAACAACCTGCCTTTTAAAGTTATTTATGTAGTCAGATTTTCAGTTAACACAGTACAGCTGTCTACGATTGTTGAAAACTTGAGTTTACGTAAAACCATACTAACAGAAGCTTGCATTACCTTTGGATTGAGCCTGACGAAGTAATATTACAAAACTAAAAGAATTTGCAATTTATTTAGAGTAAGAAAGTGTGGTGTGCGTACTGTAAGACCTTCGGTACACACACCATCAGATTATTTGACTTGTCGAAGTAGGCGAGTATCAGCAATATGTCTCGTGGTCTTATCGTGGCGTGTTTATCTTCTGCCGTTAGGTCAGACGATAGAAATGCCACTTGCACGCTTAGAGTAGCAGATTGACGGTGACCAACTTTAAACAGAACTTGATTAATTTTCACACACATTTATTTAAATAATAACAAGCATAAACATTACGTAACTTGATTCTGGATGCTATTTACAATTGACAATCTGAAGTTCCTTTGGTCTTGGTATGTTAATCTTATTCTCACATATCTCTGATACTTGACAAAGTGTCAATTCATTTATGTTCATGGCTATGTACAGGAATATGGTAATCTTATTAGGTGCAGACTGAAACTTGACTATAGACTGGTACGGACTAATGCAGACTGGTACAGATTCGTGCAGACAAATGCAGACAAACTAATCGGAGGTCTGTACACTCGTTATAATACCACGCGTGTTCAGGTATCACTGCGCGAGTGTGATCCGCGAGGAGAAAAGGTTCTATGTTAGCAGAAATCTCATTGGCTGCGTTACATATTAATACGCGGATCGGCGGAAACAGAATTTGGTCCGTCTCTAAGGCAGCGCCATCTCGTAGTGCGGAGATGGACGAGCGCTGCGCCTGCACTGTTGTGCTTAGCGGAGCGTGCTCTAGTGGGAAAGTTGTGTACGCGCTCACTATGCGGAACTACGTACACAACAGAAAGAAAAGTATTTAATATCCGTACCACAGATAATTTTTCGTAGTAGTAAAATATATCTGTGATCTCAGAATAATAATTCCATCATCCCAATATTTTCACTGCAAGTAAAGGACATATTTGAAGTGCAATTTCCATTATTAAATGTAGTAAGAGAAATTAATAATACTAAGAGGCACTTATTCTTGCTTTCCCAATAATTGTTTAGAGATATTTTCTCATTTTCCCATAATAATATCACTCAGGTCATAATTTCGAGTCAGTCATCTCGCAACACGCCGTTACTCTCACAGGCACATAACGACGAAAACAGCAAAGTTCATCGGGCCGGAGGGATATGTGACTGGTTTTCTGAACACTGCCACACCCTATTACATGTTGATTCCCCTGCAAAATCTCCTGGCTTGAGCCGCATAGAAAATCTGTGTGACGTGTTGTAACAGCGGGTAAAACGTCGACATCGCCTCCTCGGAATTTGGTGGAATTGCGCGATCAGATCCGCAGCGAGTAGCTTAAACTGGGTGCGATGTACCTGTGCAATCTTATGGACTCACTTCCTAACCGAATACACGCGGTTATCCAGTGCAGGGGCGGTATTATACGGCTTGTTATGATTTCTCTAAGGGTGACTAATTTTTTGTTCGTGAGCTGATAATCTCTGAATACATTCATTTTTTTCTGTTAAACCTGCCATTGTCGTTTTTTTGTGTCGTGACCTTCCCCCCACGTCTTCTTCAACCTCCGCATCAACCAAGGCTGGCCGCCCGTTGATGTCTACTGCCTCTGCAAACTGAGGAAAGTTCTTTTTATAGAAGCCACCGAAAGTGGAAGAGCTGTGAACAGTCAGATAGGGGGAGCAGCACACCACCAGTAACCTATGCAGTCCTGATTTAGCACACCCAGACGTCCATCTCTCTATGGATTTATGGAACACGGAAAGATGGACTACAGAGCTAACATTTTTAAACTCATGATCTGTCGTCGAAGATACATACAGTATATGCCCTCAGCTGGTTCAGGTTTTTATTAGTGCAGTTTATAGGCCGTGTCCATCGTTGGCGAAAGTGCATAATGAATAGTGGTGAGCATGTGGAAAAAAGTATGCGGCTGAAGTTTTACTCTATTGAACTGTGTTAGTACACGAAAATTTTCGACATCTGGAGTGTACAAGCTCAAACGCAGGGATAGCGATAAATTTTATATAGGCCAGACCGATAGGAATTCGCAACAAGGTGTATGGAGTTTACGTGCTAGTGCACAAGAGTACTTTGAGAATTATTTACATTGAAAAATAGTCTATACTCCATTATAGAAAACCTCAAAATCCTGAACGAAGCACCCAAAGGCCAGGTACTCAGTAATTTGGAAGAACTTGACGTTTATGCTCGTTAAATAGACTATTGCAAGGTGTGATAAACGTGCAGATGGATGTTCGTAAAAATTAGCTTATGACATCTTCTATTATCTGTTTTGGCGTTTAACTGCTTTAAATAACCAACCCCTCTCACCTTCACCTTAATTTTTATTGCCTTCAGATGGAGAGTGTCCTAGAGTAGCTTCACTTACGGTTTTGTCATTACCTTTTGTCTGTTTTTGTTGAGTGCTTTTGCTGTTTCTGGGCTCCACAATTTCCCTCCTTTTGGTTTTCAGCTCTCCATAAGGTGTTTCAATAATCTACCGTAAGCTCTCTTACGTTGTACTAATGTTATATTACGTGAAGTTTGTTAAAATCACACGAGAGCCATGTAGACGTACATGCATTAATCCATAAGAATTTGTCATTTTAATGTTTGACAGAATAACCAAAAGGGACACAATGTTTGTATTGTCATTCACATCTTATTCATCCTTGCACTTACCTGTCATCTGTCAAGTAGAGTACGCTGTTACTGTGCTTTGAGCGAAAGCTGAGTAACTTCCCTTTTTACGGGTGGGTCTGTCGCTGATAGTATTTTGTGTGTATTAGTCATGTGTATTACTGCATTGATGCCGTATTAAGAGAGAGCACGTCTCATTTTGTGATCCATCGAAATAATTTGCAACCCACGGTTATCTTCTTTTCTTACGAACATTATTTTTGTAATATGTGCAAAGAAATGTATACTGCATGCTTTGTGTCTGATGACAGATGCGTTGATGGCAGATAGCCTAAACACGTAATCAGCGTGAGAAATAATAAGGTGCTACCAAGATCGAAAAGATTTGTGTGTGTTTGTGCATCATTATGAGCGCTGACATACAACAACACAACCATCTCCGGCAGTTTGTCGTTGAACTCCTTCCGCGAAATAAATGTTGAAGGTATTATAATCGTCTGTAGCTTGAAGGTATTATAATCGTCTGTAGCAAATGGTGGTTCTCTAAACTTCCTATACAGCATAGTTTCACAAAAAGTTCATCTTCTCCGCTCCGTGGACTCCCATCTTAGCTCATGGAGGATTTCTATAACACTCTCGCACTCATCAAACGCATCGGTATCAAAAATGTGGCAACGGGTTTGAATCTTATTTTTTGTTGTTCGTTAAATTTCACAACAGCTTGAAAATTACTTGTGCGGACAGCAAGAAAGCGACGGAGAACTTGCTGCACATAATCTCCAGTCTACAAATCCTCAACTCGGCTCGCCGAAAATGAGGAAAATGTTCTAACTGTCTATAATTCAGAGTAGTCAGAAACTACGACAATAAATGAAAGTCTACTGTCGTCTAACAGGTCAGTGTATTCAATGATAGTTCTGGATTTCATTACTTTTTTTTCACCAATTGCAGCACTTGACACAGTTCAGAGACGATTTTCACTCGAAGTTCCAAGTATTACTAACTTTTGCTTTATTTTCAATGAAGTGGTGAATAAACTACGTCACTTGCCACTCACTACTAGTGACACACAAAGCAAAACATCGAAACTGAAAGACAGGCTACCCAGTAAACTGTTAATCCTCAGAAGTTCACTTTTACTCATTTGCACAAAATCTGCGCAGTATCCAAATCGACCGGAAAGCACTCGAGTCAGTCGTCTTTAACGGTATCTGAGATTTAGTGCGCGCGATGCAATTAGAATTACTGCGCATTATGAAGACAACCAAGACACATCCAATGTGACTGACGATGATCGAGCGATTTTTTTCCACTACATCCGTCCTTACAAACGACCAGTCAGAACATTATAAGCACCTACATAATAGTCGGCATGTCAACCTTCCACCTCTGGCATGGATAGATAATAGCGATGACGCGTCATGCCATGGAAGCAATGAGGCTTGGTAAGTCGCTGAAGGGAGATGGCTCCACATCTGCTCACATGTCACCTAATTACCGTAAATTCCTGCGAAGGGCATGATTATCTCTGTCGATCGAGTTCAGCTCTGGCGAGTGGAGGGAGGGGGGGGGAGGATGAGCTGATCAATTTGAACTCGTCACTGTGTCCCTCGAACCATTCCGTCACACTCCTGGTCTTATGACAAGAGGCATTATCTTGTTGAAAAATGCTACTGCTGGATCGTGCTGTATGCGGTCTGGAACGAGTGTACGATACTCCTTGGCCGTCGTGGTGCCTTGCACGAGCTCCACTGAACCAATGCCCACGTGAATATTCTCCTGAGCATAATGGAGCCGTCGTCACCTTGTTTGGAAATTTGTCGTGAGTTCCTATGGGACCAAACTGCTGAGGTTATCGGTCCCTAGGCTTACACTCTACTTAATGTAACTTAAACTAACTTAAGCCAACACACATCCCTATGCCCGACGGAGGACTCGAACCTCCGACGGGGGAACCCTGGAAACCGTGGCAAGGCTTCCCGCGCGGCAACGCCACCTTGTCTCCGCCCGCAGTACATGTGTCAAGGAGCTGTTCCCCCGAAAGACAACGGACTCACGGCCACCCATCGGTGTGATGAAGAAGATATCGGGATTCATAAGACCATGCAACGCTTTGGCACTGCGCCAAGGTCCAGTGCCGATGGTCACGTGCCATTTCAATCGTAGTTGCTGATGTTGTCGTGTTAACATTGGGACACGCATGGAATGCCGGCTGCAAAATCTCATCGTTAGGAGTGTTCGGTACATTGTGTGTTCAGACACACTTGTACACTGCACAGTATTAAAGTCTGATGTTAGTTCCGCCACATCTCGCGGGGCATGGTCTGTTTTATTAGTCTTCCCAGGCTACGAAGTCCGACATCTGTAATGAGGGGTGGCTACCCAACCCTACGATGTCCGGACGAGGTTTCACCTCGATTTTACCACGTGCTGAAGACACTCACCACAGCACTCTCCGGACACGCGACAGCTCGGCCGGCCGCTGTGGCCGAGCGGTTCTAGGCTCTTCAGTCTGGAACCGCCCTGCTGCTATGGTCGCAGGTTCGAATCCTGCCTCGGGCATGGATACGAGGGATGTCCTTAGGTTAGTTAGGTTTGAGTAGTTCTAAGTCTAGGGCACTGATGGCCTCAGATGTATAGTGCTTAGAGCGATTTGAACCAATCGACAGGTCGCGCAACTTGCAAAATGCTTGTTCCGAGCCTCCGGGCCATCACAATCTGCCTTAGATCAAACTGAGATTGATCTCTTGCCTTCACCGTTCTACACATGGATACTACATGCTCCGTGCGTAAACGCACATGACTAGCAGTCATTCCTCGCCAGGTGACGCACCTACTGCCTGGACGGGTTTATATCCGTAGTAGGTCGGTGTTCATGATGTTCTGCCTGATCGTTGTATACTCTCGGTGTGAGCGGCAAGCGGAACACCTGCAGTTGCAGCGCCTCCAGCGTCTGCAGCAGCGCCCACATAGCACTCTTGTTGACCACAAAATCGTTGATATTGCTGTTGGTTGAAGACTAACAACTTTCTCAATTTTTCTCAATGGAAAACTATCTTCTGTGGTGTCACCGCCAGACACCACACTTGCTAGGTGGTAGCTTTAAATCGGCCGCGGTCCATTAGTACATGTCGGACCCGCGTGTCGCCACTGACAGTGATCGCAGACCGAGCGCCACCACACGGCAGGTCTCGAGAGACTTACTAGCACTCGCCCCAGTTGTACGGACGACTTAGCTAGCAATGCACACTGACAAAGCCTCGCTCATTTGCAGAGCCGATAGTTAGAATAGCCTTCAGCTAAGTCAATGGCTACGACCTAGCAAGGCGCCATTAGCATTACATAGCTTGTATCTAAAGAGTCTCATTTGTATCGTCAAGAGCGATGTACCACAAGGATGGATTAAAGTTAAGTATTCCAGGAGCTACGTACTTTTCTTTATAGCATTCATTACGTATCCTGTTTCAGACCTATCTACTAGCCTGCGTGAGTTAACGCGTGCCTTTCAGCTACTTCCAAGTGGCGTGGTTGTCTTACTACGCCACAGCATCTTCTATTTATGTTCTATAAAAATCTACGTTTGAAAACTCTTACATTTAACTTCCAGAATTTTTCTAACGGAACGGAGGGTAGATTGTGACCTCTGAACTGTCTGTTTTGTACCTCTGTATTTTTATTAGTCTGCACTATCATCTTGGAATTTGGTGCACCTTTCTCATTATACCTGTTGAAAATGGTGCTGTCATTTCAGAACTGCATTTAATTGTAAAGATCAGTTAATCCAACATTTTTTACTTCAGATATCAGTTTTTATGGAATAACTTGAAAATTAAAGGAGGTAATGCCACAGGATCTTCCACACAATGTTTTTATCTAAAATTGAACTTGAATCCGCAAATACAATAGCATGGAGAGCTGCATCAAACCAGTCTCTGGACTGAAGACCACAACAAAAAATGGTTCACATGGCTCTGACAAGGGAACCTCCCCATCGCACTCCCCTCAGATTTAGTTATAAGTTGGCACAGCAGATAGGCCTTGAAAAACTGAACACAGATCAATCAAGAAAACAGGAAGAAGTTGTGTGGAATTATGAAAAAAATAAGCAAAATATACAAACCGAGTATTCTATGCGCAATATAGGCAACATCAAGGACAATGTACGGGCAAGAGCGCCATGGTCCCGTGGTTAGGGTGAGCAGCTGCGGAACGGGAGGCCGTTGGTTCAAATCTTCCCTCGAGTAAAAAATTTATTTTCTTAATTTTCACAAAGTTATGATCTGTCTGTTCGTTCATTGACGAATCTGTTCACTGTAATAAGTTTAGTGTCTGTGCTTTGCGACTGCACCGCAAAACCGTGCGATTAGTAGACGAAAGGACGTGCCTCTTCAATGGGAATCGAAAACATTTGATCGTGAGGTCATAGGTCATAGGTCAACCGATTCTTCCACAGGAAAACACGTCTGAAACATTCTACACGACACTGGTCACGGCATGTGCGTCACATGACAGGAATATGTTGTCGACCCACCTAACTTGTACACTTTGCGAATGGGTTAAAAGATTCTTCTACCATGCCCAATTTAGGTTTTCTTGTGGATATGATAATCACTCCCAAACAAGAGATGAAAACATCACATCACATAAACTGCAACAAATGAATGCAACAGTTGCACAGTCGCACAGTTTTGCCTGTGCTCTGTCAAAACATATGTTTTTAACGTTTTCAAATTTTTCCGTTTAGGTGTAGCGTCCCCATACTACGGCGCAGTTACCTCGCATCGGACGGACAGATAATAATTGTCTGAAAATAAAAAAATTAAACTTTTCACTCGAGGGACGACTTGAACCAACGACCTCTCGTTTCGCAGCTGCTCACGCTAACCACGCTAACCACTATCCTTGATGTTGCCTATCTTGCGCATGGACTACTCAGTTTGTATATTTTGCTTATTTTTTTCATAGTTCCACACAACTTCTTCCTGTTTTCTTGATTGATCTGTGTTCAGTTTTTTAAGGCCTATCCACTGTGCCACCTTATAACTAAATCTGAGGGGGGTGCGATGGGGAGGTTCCCTTGTGAGCAATATGGGACTTAACAGCTTCGGTCATCAGTCCCCTAGAACTTAGAACTACTTAAACCTAACTAACCTAAGGACATCACACAACACCCAGTCATCATGAGGCAGAGAAAATCCCTGACCCCGCCGGGAATCGAACCCGGGCGCGGGAAGCGAGAACGCTACCGCACGACCACGAGCTGCGGACAGACCACAACAACAACATCTTTAAGATCACGTGTTTTTGAAATTACGTTATTTAAAAATTTAATTTTTCTTTGGATAGTTGCTCAATCCGTTGTCTGAGGTGTACGGAGGAAATGCTGACGTAAACGGAGCTCGACGCTGCCATCAGAAACAGCAACGTTTAATTTCAGCACGCAATTTGGAGACTGTAGCTGATAGATAGTTGGCGTTTGCAGAAATGAGAAAACGGAAGTCGACATGAAGTGCTCCGGACAAACCCGATATGTGACGAAACCGAACGACGGAACAAAAGGATACCTTTCATTGTGCCCTTCCCCAGTTACCCTTGTTACCATTGTTACCAAAGTTATCACCATGCGTGAACGTGCATCGCTTTCCCTTTCAGGTCTTGCTCTAAGGGGATAAGCACGGTGCCGGCTTGTTGATGTACAGAGTATCTAACAATAAATCAATACTTAAATATACAACTTTAAAACCGGCGGTATATTTACAACGCACAGGCGATATTTTTTAAGCAGGTACGTCCGTATTTTCTCCGTCGATATATCTGCAATATAACGAGGGTCGATAATGCTATTTTTTTGAATATCGATATATCGGATACCCGATATTTTTAAAAATAGCAACAGTCCTACTGCAAAGGACGATTAGGCACGGCAAGTCTGGTTTATTCCCTGAGATAGAAAAAAAATTTCATTGTAGCGGACATGATGCGACATAGGGACTGAAGAGGCTATATGGGGTCTGCCTTACAGATGAACCAAACAGTCCCCAAATTCTCCCAATAAACCAAAGTCGATCAATCGCCTTCCCTACCGCAATCCTCACAAACTCGTTCCATTTTATATCGCTTTACAACGTTAACCCCAAATATTTAAATTACGTGAATGTCACGCAGGACATTACTAAAGCTGTTTACGAAGATGACGGATTTGTTTTTCACACTCATCCCCATTAACTTACATTTTTCCACTTTAGGAGCTAGCTGTCATTCGCCACACCAACTAGAAGTTCTGTCTAAGTCGCCTTGTACCCTCCTACAGACACACTACGTCGGACCTTCCCATACGCCACAGCATCATCAGCATCACTCATACATCTCACTCATTCACATTGATGAAGTTCACTAATCCAAATACATTCACTCAGAAACGCAAAAGACTGTTTAATCTTAATTAATAATGCTTCTCAATACAACTATTATACATCTTCCACTTTGAATCCGCATATTTCTGACTTCCTGCTATTTTACAAGCTGCTTACTGACCGGCTCCAGCCCATTGCTCTCTTTTCGCTTTCGTAATTAACCAGCAGTGTCGGCGTGACACGCCACTGCCCTTTTCGCCGAAAAATGCATATACATCACGGTATACTGACAAGTATCACAGTGTTCCTGTTCAACCGGGCCATCTTTAATTTTCGAGTGGCGTCTCCGCTTCTCACACGGGAACCTCCCCATCGCACCCCCCTCAGATTTAGTTATAAGTTGGCACAGTTGATAGGCCTTGAAAAACTGAACACAGATCAATCGAGAAAACAGGAAGAAGTTGTGTGGAACTATGAAAAAAATAAGCAAAATATACAAATTGAGTAGTCCATGCGCAAGATAGGCAACATCAATGATATTGTGTGATCAGGAGCGCCGTGGTCCCGTGGTTAGCGTGAGTAACTGCGGAACCAGAGGTCCTTGGTTCAAGTCTTCCCTCGAGTGAAAAGTTTAATTTTTTATTTTCAGACAATTATTATCTGTCCGTCTGTCCGTCCGATGCGAGGTAACTGCGCCGTAGTATGGGGACGCTACACCTGAACAAACATCGGAACACACGACGTCAGTCGACTACAGCGCACGGAAGAGTGAGTACTCCTGCTAACGAGGCTCCCTGGCTGGCAGTTGACTGTTCGCTACTTTGGACGAGAGTGCCGTCACCAGTGTCGTATAGAATATATCAGACGTGTTTTCCTGTGGAGGAATCGGTTGACTTATAACCTTGCAATCAAATGTTTTCGGTTCCCATTGGAGAGGCACGTCCTTTCGTCTACTAATCGCACGGTTTTGCGGTGCGGACGCAAAACACAGACACTACACTTTGTAAGGTGTATGCTTCGCCGGCGATGGGCGAGGCATGACAGAATCTCTGACCAGAGAGTAGTTTATTGTTAGTTGTTGCTTGTCGCGAGTCTGCAGTAGTAGTCAGTCGACAGTAGTAGTCAGTCGGATACAGTAGTAGTCGGTCGGCTTTAGTAGCGAGTGGACAGTAGTAGTCTGCGGGAGTCGGCATGCGTCGGCTGTGTGCTCTGCTCGCGACTCTGGTCAGGACTCTGGAGGATGAGTATTGTTGTAGAAGGTAAAGAAGCAGCATTGCGCATATTTAATAATGTATGTTAATTGTAATTAATTTGTTAAAAAAATTGCCCCAATAATAATTGTTTTATAAAGTAACTCTTTTAAAGAAAAACATTCATTTCAATTTAAAGAACATTTCCAATGGATCGTCACTCCTTCCAAGAATCCAAAAAATATATATAGGCCAGCATTGCACGAAGCTGTGTCGAAGAATGTATAATTAAGAGCAGATATAATTGCAGTTTTTATTGAGGTAAGAATTTTTGCTTTTTTATTCAGAATACAGGGCCGAAGGTCGGCGCTGCTGTCCTTATGAAATTTACCAGAGGTTATTATTTCTGTTGGGAGTTTACATTTCGTTCATGGTTCATTATTTAATTGATATTATTGTGTGGGTTTATGGTCAATTTTCATTCATTAATTTTTGTGTGGGGAGTTTACGCTTGGCTACATTTCCATTTTTCATTTAACAAATTTTGCGGGGAGGTTACAACTTATTACAATGAACAGAGATGTCAATGAACGAACGGACAGATCATAAGTTTGCGAAAATAAAGTCACTCGAGGGAATACTTGAACCAAGGACCTATCGTTCCGCAGATGTTCACGCTAACCACGGGGCCACGGCGCTCCTGATCTCACACTATCCTTGATGTTGCCTATCTTGCGCATGGACTACTCAGTTTGTATATTTTGCTTATTTTTTTCATAGTTCCACACAACTTCTTCCTGTTTTCTCGATTGATCTGTGTTCAGTTTTTCAAGGCCTATCCACTGTGCCACCTTATAACTAAATCTGAGGGGGGTGCGATGGGGAGGTTCCCTTATCAGTTGGAAAGCACATACTATTTATTATTACACAATACTAGCGAACCCAGCAATGCTTCGCTGTTGCTAAACATGTATGCAAATTGAATATACATCCTAAACTCTCCCCATTCTGTCTGCCCATCTCCTCCTCTCACCCCAAAATGTACTCTCTCTCTCTTTAAGTGGACCTCTTCCCACCGCCTTTTCCTCTCTGAGCCTTCTTCATTGTTATTGCAAACGATGCGTTGACAGGTGCGTGTGTGTATTGTGTATTGAACTGGGGACCTAGAAAGAACAGAGAGGCTTCGTCCCGCCGTAACCCAGAGTGGTCCACAACCCAACAACCCCCCCCCCCTCCCCCCCCCCTCCCGGGAACGTCTCATACCAGATGAATGTTAACCCCAAATGTTGGCGAGGTAGAGTAATTATGGTGTACGACTACGTGGAGACAGTGTTTCTGCAGCAGTCGCTGACAAAGTGTAACTGAGGCGGAATAAGGGGAAACAGCCCGCATTCACCGAGGCGGATGAAAAACCGCCTTAAAAACCATCCACAGACTGGCCGGCACACCAGACCTCGACACTAATCCGCCGGGGAGATTCGTACCGGGGACCGGCACGCCTTCCCGCTCGGGAAGCAGCGAGTTTTTTTTTAATTTTTTTAAACAATTTTTTTTTCAAAGCCAAACTCAAATTTCTTTTTCCTTTAAGAACAAATGGTGAGGAATAAATAAGGAATTTTTTTTAAAGAAAACAAAGACTCCAATTATACTGGTTTCTCCTTCCGGTAAACAAAAATGAGTCCCCTTCGTCTTGTTGGCGAAGAAGCAATCTTTTGGAACAAAAAAAGTTTCTCAAAGCCAAAATCAAATTTCTTTTTCCTTTAAGGACAAATTATGACGAATAAATAAGGAAAAGCTTTTTAAGTCGTCGTGCGACTTGTAGTTAAAGTCCAGTTCTTACAGGAGCTCCTGAAGTGTATCCGCCTACAGCATGCCAGCTCGTCCAAACGTGTCTTCTCATGGCGTAGGCGTGGGTTCTGGGTAGCAGATCTATTCAGTTCGGTTCGGTTTATACAGTTTTCAGCTTCTCAGGGCTTGGACGTTCCAGCTACTAGGTGGGTCATCGAAAGTGCTCCGTAAGAAATTGGAAAAATATTGTTTATAGCGTGGGTTGCGTATCAGGACGCAGTGTCGTTCGTTGAGATAAGTCCAATATCCTAGCGTAGACTTGTCGCCATAAGTAAAAAGATAGCGGATCGTGTTGCCACAGATCCAATTCACAGAGTTAGTTTTGGCGGAGGGGTAGAAAGTCTTATCGGGGTACAAAAGCATGTGGACGTCGATCTGAGCCGGTGTCTGGCGAGTAAGAAACGCCAAAATTCGCCGCGTAAGTGTCCAGACGTCTAGCGCTGTGCCACAGTGGAACCGGTGGACATCCGTGTCATCCACTCCACAGTGGGTGCAGAGGGATGAATCGGCGAGATGGATGCGGTGCAGACGATCTCGGTTAACTTGTTTGCCATTCACGGTGATGTACCACGCTGATTGAACGTCTGATTCGAGAAAACGCGCATGGTTCGCCTTCCATATGTGTCGCCACACGTACTGTGGATACTTACGTTCGATGGGGTTGGACGGGCGGCACTGTTGTAACAATTCGGAGACTGTTTTCGTGAGGTACAAACGTGTAAGTGGTAAGGACCGGTAGATATAACTGAACTGCAGGAAAAATCGTTGGATGTAATAAAAGGGGGTTGGAATGGTCGATACCAGTACTGGAGCGGACAAGGAGGCCGGCGCAAAGTTGTGAAGCAGGAGGCTAGTAAGGCTCTGCGGGCAACGATGCCAAAGTTTTAGTTGGGAGCTGACGTATAGTGCCTTGACACGAGTCGGCACGTGGATGAGTCCCACCCCGCCACGATCTCGTGGAAGTGCAAGGGATTCATACTGCACCTTGAATAACATCCCAGAGCTGACGAAGGAGCCGAAAGCCATCAACAGTCGTCGCGCCAGATTTGGGACTGGTAGTACTTGAGCCACGTGTGGTATACGGGAAGCATGATACATGTTCACGTATTGCGCGCGTTGGATAACGTTGAGAGCTCGTAGCCGGTGATCTGCGAGATTTGCTCTGATTGTCTGTAGCAAGCGTCGTCTACCATTGACAGTCGCTGAGCAGCGCAGGTCTGCTGTGAAATCAAGTCCAAGACACCGTATGGTGGCGGCGACACTAAGGGGGGCAGCGCATCTCTCCGGCAAGCCCTCACCAATGAGTAGGACCTTTGATTTTGACACGTTGAGGCAGCTCCCCGACGCTTCGCCGTAAGTCGCCACCCATGTCAGTGCTGCTCGTACTTCATCTTCACTGCGCAGATATAGTACTATGTCGTCTGCGTAGGCTGTACAACAAAAACGGTGGCCTTGCACAGCCATGCCTTCCAAACGTTGGCGCATGCCCTGGAGCAGGGGTTCCA
The DNA here is from genome assembly GCF_023898315.1 of Schistocerca nitens. Lineage (NCBI taxonomy): Eukaryota > Metazoa > Arthropoda > Insecta > Orthoptera > Acrididae > Schistocerca > Schistocerca nitens. The sequence goes on from NC_064614.1 coordinate 1,127,638,236, forward strand.
AGGCGAAAGTACACAAAATCGTGGAAAGAGTGCATCCTTGTCGTACATATCGTGCGATGACCAGGGACGGTGTAAGACGACCATTGTACATGATTTTAGAGGTTGCACTACTCAACAGGCGCATAACCACTGTGACAATACCGCCAGGAAAACCCATATGCTAAAGAACTGTCCGTAAATAGAAGTGGTCAACACGGTCGAAAGCCTGGCTAAAGTCCAGTGAAGCCAAGGCGCCAGGGAGACGCTGATGATGCGCTAATGCTATCATGTCTCTGTAATGGCAATGGGCCGTACGGATGTTGTTGTCGCCTCCTAGGGAAGTCTGGTCGCAGGATGTGATGTAACGTGCGACCTTCTTGAGTCGCGATGCCAGTAGCCGTGTGAATATTTTCATGTCGCTGTTGAGCAAAGTAATTGGTCGATAGTCCTGGACCCTCGATAACCCGCGTGGTTTATGTACGGGGATAATAATTCCTTCTAGAAAGGCGCTCGGGACCTCTGTCATCGGTGACATCAGCTCTTGTGCGATTACCGTCCACGTGGAAGCCAACAAATAGTTAAAACTTTTATAAAATTCGATGGGTATACCGTCAGGTCCAGGAGATCTGTTATCGGAACCCGCCTTGATAGCATCTACCACTTCATCTGTGGTTACGTCGTCTTGGAGGTCATGCACTGCACCCTCCGGAAGAGTGTTTGTAGTAAGCTGAGCGACTTCTGTGATCAGTGCTGCAGAATGCGGTACGGCTGCGTATAGCCCGGCAAAATGAGCATGGAGAGCACGACCGATGCTTTGTTGGGTGTCGTGCCGGCGCCCTTCCACATCAGTGAGGACTTGGATCAGAGCTCGTCGTTGTCGTTGTCTTTCCTGAAGGAGGTGGTACATTGACGGACGTTCTTGAGGGATTCGATTAGAAGCTCGAGAACGGACTACAGTGCCTTCCAAGTTACGCCGCATGATCAAGGAGATCTGCGCCTTCGTGCGATGGACCATCGACTGCCGGGCTGGCGAGAAAGGCATCGTCGTACAGTCACGTAGAATGGTGTAGTAGAAGTGCAGGGTATGAGTTTGCCACGCCTTTAATTCCTTCCCATAACTCATCAGAGTCTTCTTGAGGGTCGGCTTTGCACAGGAGAGCCACCATGATAAGGTGGAGTCATAGGCTTCTCGACGATGGTGGCAGCGTACCCACGCTTCTTCGACCATACGGCGACAGTCTGAGGAGGTCAGGTGAGCGACATTGAGTTTCCACAGACCACGACTATGCCACACTTGCTGTCGGGCGAGAGTGACGTCACAGAGGTACGCATCATGGTCTGAAAAGGCCAAGGGCCAGACTTCCGCATGACGTGTGCCATCAGCAAGGGAGCGGGTAACGTAGATGCGATCTATGCGGCTTGACGAGTGAGAGGTGTAGAATGTATATCCCGGTTGAATTCCGCGGAGCTTCTTCCATGTGTCAACAAGTCGGAGACGGTCGATGACCACTGAGAGAGATGCACAAGGGGAATGTCGCGGGAGTTGGTCCGCCGGCTCTTGTGTCGAGTTAAAATCCCCACCGAGTACCAAATCGTCCTGCGGACCGGTGAAGAGGGGTGTGACGCTTTCGGCAAAAAAAGTTTGTCGGTCATGACGGCGGCCAGTGCCGGACGGAGCGTAGATATTAATAATACGCACGCCGAACAGTGTGAGGGCCATACCTCGCGCTGTGGGGAGGTAGATGACGTCCTCTGCAGGGAGTCCGTCGCGTAGCAGGATGGCGACGCCGCTACCGGTATCGGATGCGGGGGAAACATGGGCGTTGTATCCGGTGGGAACTAGGAAGTCAGCCACAAACACCTCTTGTAAGAGTGCTATATCCACATCCGCAGAGTAAATAGTGTCTCTGAACATGGCCAGTTTATGGGGGGCACGAATGGTGGCAAGATTCATCGTGGCGATGCGATATTGCTGTGTACGGCCATCCTCAGTATTTGCAGAACGTGCGGTAGAAGTAGTCGGCAGGTGGAGACCCGCCGGTGGTCCCGCCGTGGTGATAATTACTGGCGGGGCGCCAGCCCCAGTGTCGCCGAGGTGGACTCCTGTGCAGACACGCTGGCAGTCTGTTCCACTTCTTCTTCAACGTCATCGGCTCAGGAAGCTGACGACGTGGACATGTGACAGTCACGTACTTCCGGAACGGGTGTTGTGGATTCCGCAACATGAGTGGCAGGGGGACCGCCGTCATCATTCGTTGACAACGGCGAGGACACGTCCCTGGCTGGGAGAGTAGGCGTCACAGGAGGGGCGCCTGTTGCTGCCACATCGCGTGACTCGACGCTATGTGGGAGATCACCGTCAGACATCAGGACGACATCTCGTGGGGCCGTCTGAGAAAGGGCGTCATCGGAAGGCGTTCGTCGTCGTTTCCTGTGTTTGCGAGGAGACCGCCGTTTTCTGATGTGGCCTTCTGAATCAGAATGTGGTCGCCCGTCGTCTGACGCCGAACCCGTCTGGACAAAGGCAGACGTCGGCACGACACCGAGGTCGACGTCCATGGTTCCAACAGGAACATCGGTTTCGGTCTGCAAAACGGACGGTCCTGAAGCGAGCACTGGAGGCGACGCCGTGCTTGTGTCCTCGGCGCGTTGTGCTGCGGCGGGTGGCGTTGACGATGCTGCTGGCGCAATCGAGATTGGTACGACGGGGTCCTGTGCAACCTTGGCGTAGGTGATGGGTAAGGACGTGACCGTCGGAGCCTGGGTCTCTTCACGTAAAGGCGTCTGTATTAAACGGCGGTGTAAGCATTCGGAACGTACATGTCCCTCCTGGCCACATCCTGCGCACGTTCGTGGCTGTCCATCATACATGACGATGGCCCTCACACCGCCAATCAGCAGGTACGATGGGACATGTTTCGTCAGCTCAATTTTTATTTGCCGGACGCCGTTTAATACGGGGTAGGTGGTAAATGTTTGCCACTTCTCGGCGACGTGACCCAAGACGGTGCCATATGGTTGGAAAGCGGCAATGACCACATCCTGAGGCACCTCGAACGGGAGCTCAAACACCCGCAATGTCCGGAGACCGAATCCAGCATGGGCGACTGTCACAGCACCCATATGTCCATCAGAGTGTTTAAATTTCAGTCCGGTGGCATGACGGTGAATTATGTCATTGCAAATTTCCTCCGTCGACATCTTGATGTAGACAACACTTCCAGTGATGGAAAAATGTATGCCGATTACGTCCTGGGGGTTCAAACGTAGATCCTCACGTATGAACTGTTCGACTTCGAAAGCTCTGGGTCGTGGATGTTCGGCCTGAAACGTTACTTTGATCGTTGCACGGCGGACGGCGGTACGAGTGCGCCATGGTGTACGTTAGTACTGGACTCGATAAACACCGCGACGCGGAAGTAAACACCACCGAGAGCGGAGCGTCGGACGGCGGGCGGAGCAGCTCCGCACGCTAGCACGGCTGCGAGCCGACTATGCGCGTCAGACCGCGCGGCTAGCCGGGCGGTCGCCTTGATGAACAGGTAAATAGGTTGAGACATTTGGTTTATGAGGTATGATAGCAACTGTACAGTTGTTGGATTTGTGAGGAAAGTAGCTCCAGTGACAGTATATCGAATCTTTTAATCAGTGAATGGCTAGGATCACGAAGTTTCAGACGATTCAGATATCTAAGTTGTATTCTAATCAAAAATGGTTCAAATGGCTCTGAGCACTATGGGACTCAACATCTTAGGTCATAAGTCCCCTAGAACTTAGAACTACTTAAACCTAACTAACCTAAGGACATCACACACACCCATGCCCGAGGCAGGATTCGAACCTGCGACCGTAGCAGTCCCGCGGTTCCGGACTGCAGCGCCAGAACCGCTAGACCACCACGGCCGGCTGTATTCTAATCATAAGATCATAATCCATACATACAACTTACTCGTTTTCAGTAAAAACGACGACGACAAAGAAACATAAACAGTTGGAAGAAACAATTTGTTTAATGGTTTGCATGCCATCCTTTCATAGTTGAAACTGATTGTGAGAAAGGGACTGAAACCGCACATTTTCTTCCTCGTAGTCGGTTTTAATAGAAGACATGCGCAACATCATTTAAAAAAATATATAACTGATATCCACCTGAATATTTAATAGAGTACCTTATAGGATTTGAAGTAAATCATTCAAGAATTTTTCGAGATATTTTTCTTACATCGTTTCACCTTTCTACATTAAATATGTATTTGCATGTTATGTACATTAAAATATATAGTCTATGTTCGTCCGAATGTTGATTAGAGTATCGTGTACAATCTTGACGTCGGTCGGTGAAGAATATTTCCAGGTTTCTGTTAACACATTTTACCTCTTTTTTATTGTACGTTATATACATTAAAAATATGTAGCCTATGTCCATCCTGATTTCTACTACAGTATCGTGTAAAAATATGAAGTAAAACACTCAAAAACTTTTTGAGATTTTAGGTAGCAACATTTTCCCTTTATATTCGAGCATTGCATATACATTTATTTCGAGGCGATTAAAACTTACGTACATCCGAATGTTCGTTAGAGAATCGGGTAAAATTTGAAGTAAACCGGTCTAGTACTTTTCGAGACATTTCGTAACAACGTTAAACAACGGATTGTCGTTATACGTTAGTAGAGATGAACAGCAAGGGTGCCAACACATTCCCTTGCGGCCTGACTTAAGATCGACATCTGTCGATCAGTCGCCATTCAAATAACATGCTGTGTCCTCCCTACCAAGAAATCCTCAATCCAGAATGAGATTTTCACTCGGCAGCGGAGTGTGCGCTGATATGAAACTTCCTGGCAGATTAAAACTGTGTGTCGGACCGAGACTCGAACTCGGGACCTTTGCCTTTCGCGGGCAAGTGCTCCACCAACTGAGCTACCCAAGCGCGACTCAAGCCCCGTCCTCACAGCTTCATTTCTGCCAGTACCTCGTCTCCTACCTTCCAAACTTTACAGAAGCTCTCCTGCGGCCGTGAGTCGTGCTTGGGTAGCTCAGTTGGTGGAGCACTTGCCCGCGAAAGGCAAAGGTCCCGAGTTCATGTCTCAGTCCGGCACACAGTTTTAATCTGCCAGGAAGTTTCATAATCCTCAATCCAGTCATAAATTACGTCGAATAGCACACGCGATCCTTACTTCGTAAACAAGTATTTGTGTAGCGCTAAGCCGCATCCTGGGCACTTAAGAAACACTGATCGCTTTCATGTATGGAGTTCGGTCTCGCATGATGGATGTTTTCAGAATCCATGCTGCCTAGCATGGCGGAGGTCGTTCTTTTTGAGAATCCTCATGACGTTTGTGCTTAGAATATATTCTAAGATTCAACAATAGACGGGTGTCAATGATACTGGATGGTTTCTAAATTTCTGTTGCAGACCGTCGTGGCCCATTCTTTCATCCAACTACTGGCCACTAAAGTTGTTCGAAAGATCTAGTCTGTAAAATGGTTAAAAGAGAGGCTAAAAAAGCAGCAGATTTTGTGTAGAATCTGATAGTGATTTCTTCGTGTGTTGGGTCACGTATAATTCTATCAATTTTAGCTGTTTCGCAACTACACTGACACTAATATTTAAATCCTCATCATTAAATTGGGAGATAATCCTGGCTCTCCTTTGTAAAGAAATATTTGAATGCCCAGTTCAACATTTATGCCTTTGTTTTGGTACCCACAAATTCAGTTCCTTTCTAATTTACGTGTGCGCACACAAATTTTGGGACCATACACATCCTTCATATATGACCAAAATTTCACTGGCTTTTGTGTGTGATAATCGATATTTTTCTACAGCAATCGCTCAAAGCTCGTATGATAACTCTGTCGGAAAGTATCAGCGCGCATGAATATTAAAAGCCAAAAATTTGTGGGAAACATTCGAACAGTGATGTTTACCTTTGATGCAGTTTGGATGAAATACACTCATTCATATTGTAACCTCCCCACAGAAAAATAATAATGAAATTGGACCAAGTGTAACGTCCCCACAAAATTTATTATATAATTGAACCAAGCGTAAACTCCCAACAAAATTTTCAATTAAATGAATTTTTAAAGTATTGTAACCTCTGAACAAAATTGGCTCCCATTTATAATCTGTGTGCAGAAATGCATTCACATTTAATGTTCCCACAAAATTCTTTTCTGATTTAATGTTAAGTTCGAAACAGAAAAATTCCTAAACACCAAAATAATAAAAAAAAACTTGGTAACCTGGTAAATTTTATGAGGACAGCAGCGCTGCCGTTTGGCCCTGTATTCTGAGTAAAAAAGCAAAAAATTCTTACCTCAATAAAAACTGCAAATATATCTGCTCGCCGGCCGAAGTGGCCGTGCGGTTAAAGGCGCTGCAGTCTGGAACCGCAAGACCGCTACGGTCGCAGGTTCGAATCCTGCCTCGGGCATGGATGTTTGTGATGTCCTTAGGTTAGTTAGGTTTAACTAGTTCTAAGTTCTAGGGGACTAATGACCTCAGCAGTTGAGTCCCATAGTGCTCAGAGCCATTTATATCTGCTCTTACATAATAATTTTCGACACAGCTTCGTGCAATGCTGGCGTATATTTTTTTTCTGATTCTTGGAAGGAATGATCATGCATTGGAAATATTCTTTAAATTGAAATGAATGCTTTTCTTTAAAAAAGTTACTTTATATTATAAAAATTATTATTGGGGAATTTTTTTTTAAAGAAATTAATGACAGTTAATATACATTACTAGATATGTGCAAGGCTGCTTCTTTACCTTCTACAACAATACTCATCCTCCAGAGTCCTGACCAGAGTCCCGAGCAGAGTGCCGACACGCGCACGCACGCGCCGACTACTGCCGACTCAAGACTACTGCTTACTAGCACGGACAGAAGACTAAAGCCGACTGACTACTAAAGCCGACAGACGCCGACTCGCGACAAGCAACAACTAACTACCTACTACTCTCTGGTCAGAGACTCTGCCATGCCTCGCCCATCGCCGGCAACGCATACGTCTTACAATATACACTCCTGGAAATGGAAAAAAGAACACGTTGACACCGGTGTGTCAGACCAACCATACTTGCTCCGGACACTACGAGAGGGCTGTACAAGCAATGATCACACGCACGGCACAGCGGACACACCAGGAACCGCGGTGTTGGCCGTCGAATGGCGCTAGCTGCGCAGCATTTGTGCACCGCCGCCGTCAGTGTCAGCCAGTTTGCCGTGGCATACGGAGCTCCATCGCAGTCTTTAACACTGGTAGCATGCCGCGACAGCGTGGACGTGAACCGTATGTGCAGTTGACGGACTTCGAGCGAGGGCGTATAGTGGGCATGCGGGAGGCCGGCTGGACGTACCGCCGAATTGCTCAACACGTGGGGCGTGAGGTCTCCACAGTACATCGATGTTGTCGCCAGTGGTCGGCGGAAGGTGCACGTGCCCGTCGACCTGGGACCGGACCGCAGCGACGCACGGATGCACGCCAAGACCGTAGGATCCTACGCACTGCCGTAGGGGACCGCACCGCCACTTCCCAGCAAATTAGGGACACTGTTGCTCCTGGGGTATCGGCGAGGACAATTCGCAACCGTCTCCATGAAGCTGGGCTACGGTACCGCACACCGTTAGGCCGTCTTCCGCTCACGCTCCAACATCGTGCAGCCCGCCTCCAGTGGTGTCGCGACAGGCGTGAATGGAGGGACGAATGGAGACGTGTCGTCTTCAGCGATGAGAGTCGCTTCTGCCTTGGCGCCAATGATGGTCGTATGCGTGTTTGGCGCCGTGCAGGTGAGCGCCTCAGGACTGCATACGACCGAGGCACACAGGGCCAACACCCGGCATCATGGTGTGGGGAGCGATCTCCTACACTGGCCGTACACCACTGGTGATCGTCGAGGGGACACTGAATAGTGCACGGTACATCCAAACCGTCATCGAACCCATCGTTCTACCATTCCTAGACCGGCAAGGGAACTTGCTGTTCCAACAGGACAATGCACGTCCGCATGTATCCCGTGCCACCCAACGTGCTCTAGAAGGTGTAAGTCAACTACCCTGGCCAGCAAGATCTCCGGATCTGTCCCCCATTGAGCATGTTTGGGACTGGATGAAGCGTCGTCTCACGCGGTCTGCACGTCCAGCACGAACGCTGGTCCAACTGAGGCGCCAAGTGGAAATGGCATGGCAAGCCGTTCCACAGGACTACATCCAGCATCTCTACGATCGTCTCCATGGGAGAATAGCAGCCTGCATTGCTGCGAAAGGTGGATATACACTGTACTAGTGCAGACATTGTGCACGCTCTGTTGCCTGTGTCTATGTGCCTGTGGTTCTGTCAGTGTGATCATGTGATGTATCTGACCCCAGGAATGTGTCAATAAAGTTTCCCCTTCTTGGGACAATGAATTCACGGTGTTCTTATTTCAATTTCCAGGAGTGTAAATGAAGCTGACCTTTCTTTGCACGTTACTTAGGAGCAATGCGCTACCCGCTTCGTATAAGGAGTGCAACTGTAACATAAAGGAAACACTTTCCAGCATGAGGTTACCAGGGGAAAAATGTGGCTGTCGGAGCACAAAAAAGTGAATATGCTCCTATTTAAAAGATTGTATGAAAAGTGGGGTACCAGATGCATATTTGCGCTCACTTTAACATGCAAGATCCCCTGATTGTAACACACACACACACACAAAAGTGCATCCACTACGACTTGCAGATTACAAGAATGACACTCCTCGCACTTTTGTTTGACATAAATATACCCATAAAAATCAAAATAATTTTTATATGGGAAGCGCAGCCGCATCCAACCACTTTCACAGTGACCATTACGTAGCAAAAAGTCAACCGTTCTGAGATTAGTTCAGTTCAGATGACCTTAACTATCACTAACAATCTCGGTTAGACTCTAGCGATTGAAAGTGAGTTGAAGAGTCAATAACACCACGTAACACCCACGGTTTACGTGTAAACACAAGATACCAGTCTTATCACTTTCAAGCCTATACACATCGTATACGTAACAGCTTCAGTTACGTAACGAGTTATAAAAACTACTGCTTTAATGACAATTCTATTATTTGCAAACACTCTCAAAAACACTTTTTAATTACTATAGCAAAGCTATTCTAAATAGAAAACCACTGTAATTAATGCAAAGTCGTACCTTCACACTACGATAATACGACAAAATTCAGTCCAGTTTAATTAATCCAAAAAAATGTTAAGAGATCGTCGGTTCATTCTCATATACTATTAATGACTGCAGAATATATTGACGCCCTTATTAAAATAACTCTGATTAAATTGCTTTAATATCCTTTGTATGTAATAATTTCTCAAGTCTTATTGTTTAGTGTGAAAATAAATGTTTCCTTTTGTTGATTCAGAGATAAAATTTCTCAATCAAATGCCCCTCTTATGCAAATAGCATCTCTGATCTAGAAATCTTATTACTCGAATACTAACGATCATTTCAGTTGACTTTATTCTTTTTATCTCCACTTTAGAGTATCTTCCTAGTAAATATGACCCGTGTTAATAACTGTCGAGTTCGGTCTTTTTAATTAACGCGAGTTTGCATGACGTAACACAAATAATAACAAATATCTTTGGTTAAAAATACTGTTATACGTCAGACGCACTCGCAAACAGTCTCTCTTATACAAACCTCTTTCAAATTGCTAGAAACTGTTCGTGGGACTTTGCCATTTTGTTAACTAAAGAACTTTCCAAGTAACACGACATATATCCATACTATTTAAAATTTTGTTGCTTCTCACAGCACGTTAACACACTCACACTACGAAATTAGGAAACGAATTTTTAAGTTTTACTTTTTTTTTAGCCAGTCTCCGCTCACTTCTGATGTATTGGTAAAACCCAATTCTCAATACACTTTCTGAAGACACGTGAGATCGATCGATAGCAAGAAAACTATGCCTCCTCGAACAGAATAACAGAAATAAACCTACATGTCACCGACACATTAAATACTGGCGTTGAATGATAACTGAAAGCTCAAACACTTCTGGCGTTGACGCGGCCCACTACTTCAAACAAATTCCGAAAGTTACTCGTCACAGATCGCTTCAATAGTCTTAAAATTGTTACACAGTGCCTCGTAATATGGTGCCAACATTTAAGACCTTCAATACCTTCTCTTTATACGTTTTGGTGGATGGTAAACTTCACGTAACACGTTGTATGGGGCAGCAAAATAAGATACCGTCCCCAATCGATCAATCGTTAGCGATTGCCAAACAAAATATAAATTACATCGAGACTTCCTCTCTGAAACCACAATAATCCTACAACCAACAACCACCAAATAAGCACAAACTCCATCACTTCAGAGTCGGCCAGCAGATTCACTAATACCCTTTCACGGGACTGTAGAACCCCTTAAGTTCAAATAAACTAACTTCCACTGGAGTTGTCCAGCCTTACATATACTCAGCTTACTACAACAGATCCTAACTCAAATAGGCCATCCCCCTAATCCACGTAACTGCATTCACTGCTTAATTAATAAAATTCTAACATGCGGAACCTCACGGTTAGGAACACTACTAAATTTCCAAATCCGTACAAAATTCGGAACGAGCTAATTGCGGCCACTCTCAGTAGTTAGACTTAGCGATTCAGGCAAACTGTTACCAATATTATGTCCCGTTGGACGATCTGCTGCATCGTATGCCAAAACGGGGACTCTACTAATTGTTTGACAATGTCAGGATCTTCAGGAACCATATCACAGACAGAAAGCAGCGATTCTTTGAATTCACAATTGTATTGTATTATACAGAACCGGGGACCTAGAAACGACAGAGAGGCTTCGTCCCCGGCGTAGCCCTCGGTGGTACACAACCCCACAACAGGTGACAGCAGTCCACCCACCCCACTGCCGCTCCACACCGAACCCAGGGTTCGGCCCCCAGTGCCCCCCCCCCCTCCCCGGAAACGTCTCACACCAGACGAATGCAACCCCAAAACCCCAATGTTTGCGTGGTTGAGTAATTATGGTGTACGCGTACGTGGAGAAAGTGTTCGCGCAGCAATCGCCGACATAGTGTAACTGAGGTGGAGTAAGGGGAACCAGCGCGCATTTGCCGAGGCAGATGGAAAACAGCCTTAAAAAACATGCACAGACTGGTCGGCACACCGGACCTCGACACTAATCCGCCAGGAGGATTCGTGACGGGGACCGGTACGCCTTCCCGCCCGGAATGACTTCACAATAATGTTTACATTGTAGGAAACAGCTCTCGCAGCGTCATATACAGACCAAATATCTGCGATGGTGGACTACCTCTGAACGCCGCCGTCTCTGCTGTCAAATCTCTGCTTTGCTGCACAGTTGATTGGTTCAAATGGTTCAAATGGCTCTAAGCACTACGGACCTAACATCTTAGGTACAACATATATACAAAAATGCTTGTCCAACACTTACAGCTTGATTACATTAAAGCCCTTCATATTTCTTCTCTGTAACTCATGTGACGTAGCACATATGTGCAGCCGAACAATGTCTTTTAATGCACGTCTAATTTGATACAGTACTCTCTCTCTCTCTGATTGTCTCCTGTCACACAGAGACAGTCTCTTTCGGCCTGCCCTACTTCTACTGTATCCTCTCACTGTCGCCTTCTGCCTCTTGCTCTCTGTTATTGTTACTGTCTCCTTAATTCCTATCCATTGCTGCTGTCTCTTCTCAGTGTCACTATCTCTCTCCTCCTCGTTGTCATTGCCATAGACTATCTCATTGTCACGGTCTCTCACCGACTTTCATTTTCTCCGTCACTATGTTCCTTTGCCATTGACACTGTCTGCTTCACTATTTCCCTAACACATTTCTCGTTGTGTCAACCGTGTTCCACTACCATAGGTCCCTTGCTTTCTCTCACACTGCCATTGTCTCCTTCACTCTCTCTAAACTACAATCACAGTCTACTATCGTCCAGTATTTACTATTTTTCCTTCTCTTTCCAACTGCCACTGACTCCTTCTCTCTCAGCATAAAAAAGCGCAAACGTATTCGAATACCAAAATTTTTGGGATGATTTTTAAAAGTACTGAGGAAGATAGAATTAGGCAGCTGGTACCCACATTTAGAGTCAGAGTTTTTAAACAGGAGCATATTTGCCTTTTTGTGCTCTGATAAGACCATTTTTCCGCTGGTTCCCATCTTTTCCTTGCCGCAGATGAACATGTCACTTATACGAGGATAATCCCAAAAGTAAGGTCTCCTGTTTTTTCATAAGTACAGAACTCTGTTTGTGTGGCCGTTGGTCACACTGTTATGAAGAGTGCTTCACGCGCTGTCTGTAAACATGGTGCACGCCGCGCTGAGGCGCTCAGTCTTGGCTTTGCAGTCGTTGGGAATGGAGCTCCCGTTCGATGTTACCGCCAAGTGCGAATGGCGCGCAGTTATTCTGTTTTTGAACGCAAAGGGCACTGCGACAATTGAAATCCATATGCAGTTGACGGAATTGTATGGTGAGTCGTGCATGGATGTCAAAAATGTTCGTAAGTTGTGTAGAGAGTTTGCAGGTGGTCGCACCGAAATTTACGACGAACGAAGGAGCGGGAGACTGTCAGTTTCTGAGGACTAGGTCGCTCCGAAATTTGTACGGTGAAGACGGGCGGATCACCTGGATGATCTCTGAACGTTGGTTCCTGAGGTTTCCCGGAGCACCGCTCACAGAATTTTAACGGTAACATTGAACTACCGGAAGGTGTGCGCAAGGTGGGTGCCACGCATGCTGACTGAGGACCACTTGCTGCAACGAGTTGATGCTTCCCTCGCATTTCTTCACCGCCTTGCAGCCGAACACTACAACTTTCTGGACTCAGTTGTCACGGGTGACGAAACCCGGGCATACCACTTTTTACACCTGAGACCAAGCAACAATCACGCCAGTGGCGGCGTCCTTCTTCGCCAAAGCCGCAGAAATTCAAACAAACACATTCTGCCGGTAAAGTCATGACAACCGTTTCTTGGGATCGGAAAGGGGTATTGTTGGTCGACTTTATGCCTACTGGGGCCAAAATTAACGCTGACAGGTACTGTGAGACTCCGATAAAACTCAAACGGGCAATTCAGAACCGGAGTAGTGGAATGTTGAGCAAGGGCATACACATTCTCCATGACAAAGCACGCCCACACATCGCTCGGCGAACCGTTGCTCGCCTGCAACAGTTTCAGTGGAACAAAATAACCCACTAACCCTATAGTCGTGACTTAGCGCCCAGTGACTATCACCTGTTCCCTAAGTTAGAAGAACATTTGGCCAGAAAGCGATTCAGCTCCGACGACGAGGTGAAAGAAGAGGTTCATAGCTTTCTGAACAGCATGGCGGCGAGCTGGTATAACATGGGCATACAAAAACTGCCACAGCGTCTACCGCCGGCCTTGTGGCTGTGCGGTTCTAGGCGCTTCAGTCTGGAACCGCGGGACCGCCACGGTCGCAGGTTCGAATCCTGCCTCGGGAATGGACGTGTGTGATGTCCTTAGGTTAGTTAGGTTTAAGTAGTTCTAAGTTCTAGGGAACTGATGACCTCAGATGTTGAGTCCCATAATGCTCAGAGCCATTTGAACCATTTGAACAGCGTCTACCAAAATGCATTGGCAGAAATGGTGATTATGTCGAAAAATGTTCAAGCTGTAAACTGATGTAAACCATTGTAGAAATAAACAGGTATATGTACTTATTGAAAAAAATAGGAGACCTTACTTTTGGGATTACCCTCGTATGAAAAGAAGTTTATGGATCAGTAAAATTTTGATAGCTTACTTATGTGAAACTGAAATAAGGCAGAACTAATTTCCTAAATCAGACCGCATTTTCTGTCCACAAAAATTTTGCCTGTGCTTCAGTACCTCAACATGTGGTTCCCAGAACCCTTCTGAAGGCAATACGGACACTTTACAGCATTGCTAGTGCTACATCGCTTTATAAACTACCCGTCAATTTACATTTTTTTGCGTCAACGGGAATGATTTAGAAAACGAATAATACTCGTAAAATTTACGCAATTTTATCATGGGAATACCCCTCAACTTAAAATTTTTTAATACTACTGGTCCAGATTTCCTGAATTGTATTCGCAAAATTTAGTCAAATCCATCATTCATTCATTCACAGGTACACCCCTCACATTCATTAAATCACGGGTTTATCACGAGTATACACGTAGTCAATCAGTCTATTTAATTTATCCAGCAGTCAAAATAGTAAATTTTAGTTTCTGGTATGCGAGGATACTTACGAAGATTAAGATTTGTTCATCGAATCGCATCCTATTCTATCTGTATCTGGGAGAGAGATAAAGATATTGGAAGGAGTGTGCCAGAACTCTCCATTGGAAACGGAAACTCCGTCCACAGGCCCTGGCGGGCCCATCGGGACCGACCGACCGCCGTGTCATCCTCAGCCCACAGGCGTCACTGGATGCAGATATGGAGGGGCATGTGGTCAGCACACCACTCTCCCGGCCGTGTGTCAGTTTCCGAGACCGGAGCCGCTACTTCTCAATCAAGTAGCTCCTCAGTTTGCCTCACAAGGGCTGAGAGCACCCCACTTGCCAACAGCGCTCGGCAGACCGGATGGTCACCCATCCAAGTGCTAGCCCTGCCCGACAGCGCTTAACTTCGGTGATCTAACGGGAACCGGTGTTACCACTGTGGCACGACCGTTGGCGAACCCTCCATTACATGGATTAAATATTACATTGAGTATCGAATCCAATGTAGCCAACTTAAGGCTATTCTTTGCATTTATAAGAGTGGAAATAAATAAGCACTTAGATATCGATAGTAATAATCTGAGGTCGAAACATGGGAACGCGATTCTAAGACGAGGTCGCTCTGTGAGAATAAAATTTCGGTAGTGTTGGTCGAGAGCTCGGAGACAGAAGACGTTTCACCCTGCCCTCAAATCGGTTATGGCAGATCTTACCACACTCAAGGCCTGATTTCATTTATATGGCCAGCAGTGATTTAGATGGCTTAACTACCCTTGAAGATGGAATACAAGGTAAAATTCGCAAGCATAGCGTAAAGCGCAATTGTAGGTTTAGGCTCTTGATTGTTAGTCGCAGTTTGCAATAATCCCGTGTTTTGCTTGTCAGGTAAAGAAGCCTCCTTATCCTCCAAATATTAGTAATTGTTCTCCACATCTAATTCATAAATATGCTGTGGTTATTAAACGTTAATGCAACCTTGAAATTGAAATAATTTGTTAATCTGGAACTCAGACATTATTGATATTTATAAGTTCATTATCAAGCACTTCGCCATTATTATAAACTATTACTGGTCATGATGATTTCTAGAGTTTTTAAATACATTTAATTTATGAAATCCCTTCTTACAAGTTATTTTGTAGTTAACAGGACCCATGCAAACTTCTTTTTATTTGTGGTAAGGTACACACCCATCCCCAAGGGAGGACTCAAACCTGCAGTCATCTAAAGAGGTGAGTTCTGCTAAACCTGCGGCCAACACAGAGACACTGACACCCCACAACATGTCATGTACTCTAATCCAGTAAATTCCGTCACAGAAGCTAGATTCTGTATCACATGTAAATTTTTATTCAAATACGCAGGTAGCTTAGGTATTCATTGTTTCAGGATCATTTGTTCCTGTAGTTTTTCATATTCAAATACCCAGTCAGGTAGCTTATCCAAATGTTGGTTTTAAGTTTTTCGTGTAACGATCTGTTGAGGGCTTAAATGACAGTGAAACTGACACTCATACAACATGCACACAGTGTTATGCAGGTTAGAGTCCGATTACCGAGAGCTCAGGTTGGTTATCGAGTCCATTTTCACAGACGAACAGAGGCTTTATTTGTTGTACGTAAGTTAAAATATGAAGAATATTTTCAAGGTAGTTCGAGGTAGGCAGCTTAAGGATCTATGGTGGAAAATTCAGCCATTTGCTGTGCATAGCCATCTTGGGATCCTCTGCTGGGTTGCGGTCCGCTGGTGTCGCCGAAAATATATAAAAAAATCTTTTGGGAAAGGGGGGGGGGGTTCCAATGAAGCACCAGTGAACTAATGGTGCCCATCAAGCTTACCGTAGCCTACATCAACTGCAAAAAGAACCAAGCGATTTGTTCCATTTGCCTAAACAGGCGGAAGTGTGTAATATTCATACTTTGACCCTGTACTGTAGGTTACTGAGACTAAGAAGATCGTTCTGTTGGTTATACAAATGGTTCCTAGTAGAGATGGGCAAACTCATTCATTCTTGGGAACTGCTTCACTGGTGATCGCTCTTTTTTGGGAACCGTTCATTTTTACTCGTTCACCGTTCATTTGTGCTTGGTATACGGTTCTTTAAAAAATTGAAAATTAGTAGCATAGGTGACTGAAGATGGAAGGCGCCAAGAGGGGGCAGTTGCCTCCCCCCTGGAGTATAGAGTTTTTATTCAAAACAGAATTCTCACATACTTGTAATTTTCGTGATTCTGCAAAACCTCTCGTTTCTCCGCAATGTGGCTGATCGCAGTGAAATAATATAAAATGACCGCTACGAGCAGAATAGATAAGCATGTAATAATTAGGCAACGAAGAAATAACAAATTCTCTATAAAAAACAGTACTGAGTTAGTGAAGAAAATTAGAAATACACCAATATCGGATGAAATGAAATTGGTCTCTCTAGACATTGTAAACTTATATACAAATATACCTATTGACGAAACTATATAGGTAATCTATTGAAATTTACTAGAGCAAAATAGGCTTTCAAAACGGGAAATTGAGGAGTTCATTGGGTTATTGAAGCTAATTTTGGAATTTAACTATTTTAAATTTAATGGTACAGTCTTTTCTCAAAAAAACGGTGTTAGTATGTGGAGCTCAATATCTGATATACTAGTGGACATATTTATAAACCATCTTGACAACAAATTCTTTACAGAAAACCCACTATGGGCAGAAAAAAATGTATATTATTATAGATACGTAGATGACACACTGTTGTTAGTAAAAGGGAATGAAAAAGTAATTGACAACATAATATCCACTTTCAATAGTTGGCAAGAATCAATGAAGTTTACTGGTGAAATTGAGATAAATGGTTCCATAAATTTTCTAGATTTATCAATCCAGAGAAAGAATGGTAGGCACACATTTGGTATCTTTCACAAAAAAAAAAAAACATGCACAGACGGTATTGTAGACTACGCATCAAACCATCCCATTCAACATAAAAAGGCCTTTTTTAATTTCGCCATTAATCGTGTATTTGCCATTCAGTTGTCAAAAGAAGAACATGACAATGAAATGGCAACTATAAGATATATCGCTAAAGTGAATAATTATCCTAACACATTTTTCGATATGATATACAGGAATGCAGAGAAAAATATGGTAATGAGATAAATACCTTGATACCAAAAGAAAGTGCAAAATTTGTCACCTTGCCTTATTATGGGAAAATGAGCATGAGGATTGCATCGATTTTCAGAAAATACAAAGTGAAAGTAGCCTTTGGAACAACAAATAATTTAGGATGTATCTTACAACATACTGTATATGTAAAAAAATGTATTTGATTCATCTGCGGTTTATAAAATTGATTGTCCTGATTGTGGAGCATGTTACGTAGGTTAGACAGGGAGGAGACTGGAAACTAGGTTTAAGGAACATGTTGCTCTAGAAAGAAAAGACGCAGCAGAGAAATCAAATCTGGCTGCACATTTATTGTCAACTAAACATAGATTGCCAATTTTAAAATGTAAGGTTGCTACATGGAGGCGAGAAGGGTGGACTCCTCGATCTTTTTGAGGAGATGGAGATCTTTTGCCACCAAAGAAATGCTAAGTGTAACCTGATCAACGGTCATAATGAAAAATACCTTCTTGAAAGCAGTGAAAAAGTCTCAAAGATCAGTCGCAACCTCACGCCATTATGTAGCAGCTCTTGCATAAGATCTAAACGAGTACCACTTTCATAACTTTGTATTTACATAACTTAGTGCATTAGAATAACACACAAACTCATGAGGGTAACTATTAGCAACAAGTAATACGTAAAACTGTCATTTTTCAAAATAAGTGTTCAAAAGATCAGGCTTTATCATATTGTTCTTATTTCTCGGCCACTAAGTGTGACATATTGAACTGATGCTTACAAGCGCTACTAGCGCCAACAAAGTGCATTTTGTAAATAAAGTTCACGTTATATCTTTTGTCAAGTAACAACTAATTAATTTAAGACAGGTCCCAACACGACAAAATATGCAGTACTTTCTATAACGTACTTTACGTAGCCATATCACTTTTATAATTAATTTTAGCCCATGAGGCGTAAACTGTCACTGTTACTTGCTATAGTAATTTTAAACATCTAGAACATTACAGACACGAGAAAAAGTAAGAATTCTAATTTTACATAGTTTTACTCATAATAATTTCATCTTACTACTTAGTTACTATACAACATAAATATTACAAAAATGTCGTCATAACTGAAAACTTCAGGCGCAGCTCATAGAGAACGCCATACGCAAAACCGATGTGTACTGTGAAACCAACATATAATTTTACGACAGTAATGGTTGAAATGTGTAAGCATTCACTGGAGCACGAACAACTGCTACAATTCCGCACTGGTATGTAATGTTTACATTAAAAGACAACGATGTGATGGACTTATAGCTTTTGTAAATCACATTGTAATATATACTCTTGTATTTGTTTTAGCACTGATAATGACCTGACACAGGTCGAAATCTGTTTCCGCCATATTACACTTTAAGTCACCGTTTTACCGCCTGTTTTTCTTGTTTCTTTTCTTCTTCCGTTTTTAAAAAAGTCTGTAGGCTGTAGAGCAGCGTGCTAAGCTGCTGCCAGCCCACCCCCTTCGGGGGGGAATTGAAAATCAATAAAGAAAAAAAAGTCAAAATCTGATCTGCGTTGTGACTATAAATGTCATATTAAAGCAACTTAATTTTACGACTGATTGTTGCTCTATCTAACCCAATAACAAATAAGCTAATGCAAACAACAACTTCGAAACAATAGATGACGATTGGTGGCCGACAGTGAGCAGTCCAGTTCTCGGTGCCAATTTTCGCGTGCCACGGTGTACCACTGGAGAAGTTATCATATTCTCTTTACAAAATGTGACAGCAGACACTCGATTATGGAGCGCGGGCATCATTCGGTTGTAAGTCGGTCTGCCTTCCGTAACAATGAACGTGTTCTTTTACGTTGGATCAAAAAAAGACGGAAAATGGCCACTCGTGTGTGCCGTGGCGACTTCCTTTGCATGTGTAATAAAAAAAAAAAAACCAGAAGTTCAGAGTTCAAGAGAGGTTTGAAAGAGATCTACAATGGGCGTTCGCAGCGAACGAAACGAACAACTCGATACTGAACTAACTATGAGCAGTCGGCAGTGGAACTGCGACGAGAGGCCACGCGAAGGACGAGTCCGGCCGAGCGAGACCGAGACCGAGACAGACGAGAACGGGACCGAGGCTGGAACGAGACCGGCCGGCGTGCCGTTGCGTGAACCAGACCGACCGTTTCCCGTTCCCGAGAACTATAAGTGGAAAGCCGCGACCGAAGTGAACTATGAAAGACTGTTCCTTAGAATTCGTTCCTCGCTCGTTCCGTTCATCTTGATGAACCGTTCGTTTGGACCCGTTAGTTGGCGAACGACCAATCTCTAGCTCCTAGACCAAGGGCTATCCAAGACGACCCTACTTTTTTATTATAAGCACAACCCGCATCGCAAAATCCCATTCTTATGCGTGGCGTTTTGGAAGATATTGGTAAGCAACATGTTGCATACATACCAATTACAATCCGCTGCAGGGACATTGTGCTTTGCTTCACATCTTTTGCCTCCACATCCACAGCTCAAGTAATTTCAGCCTAATAATTTGACCTGAGAATGGTATTTATTTGAGGTAAGTTTCATATTCGTAAACTATTAACTGTGCTTGTGAGAGGCAGACTTTTAAAGATGCTCTAAAGAATAGGATGTTGGCGATTGGATGAACAAACCTTAAACTTCGTAAGTATCCTTGCATACCGGAAAATAAAATATACTATTTGACTGGTGGATAAATGTCAGAAACTCAAAAGAAGATGTCTACTAAGGAAAACGGAAATTCGGCCAGACACAAGACGAAGTAATGTGAGAGAGAACTGACAGCGTCTCAGTAGGCTATTACGGTTGTCACCGCCGTTAATTGGTTTTAATAGATTGGCAAGGACTCGAGACATTAGTTACTTCCTTTGTTGTCACTTCTAATCTTCACTGTCATCGTTTTTGTGGTGTCACCGCTAGACACCACACTTGCTAGGTGGTAACTTAAATCGGCCGCGGTCCTGTAGTACATGTCGGACCCGCGTGTCGCCACTGTGTATTCGCAAACGTAGCGCCACCACAGGGCAGGTCACAAGACACGGACATGACCTCGCCCCAGTTGTACGGACGACATAGCTTGCGACAAGACGTATCACGTCTTCTTCTCATTTGCCGAGAGACAGATTAAATAGCCTTCAGCTAGTCCATCGCTACTACCTAGCAAGGCGCCATGTGTATCATTGCTAATTGCTTACTACTATGCAAGAGATGTATTTCAACAAGAAGAACATCATTAAAAGTTAAGTAGATGACAATCTCTCTTCTTTTCTTTATAGTTTTTCATCCAGTCTCCTGTTTCAGAATTTACGCCCGTCTGCGTTAGTTTCGCGTGCACCTAGCCACTCATTGTGTCGAGACCTTAGGGAATCGACACAACAGTTTTCATCAAAGATCCTAACTACTTTTGGACTATGGTTGAAGCAGACAAGGACCAGTAGAAACACTGAAAAGTAACATGCCAATGAGTAACAGTGTTTATTATCGAAACAGTCTTGTTTTGCGTGGCAACGCTATTTCATTCCACGCTACTTTACATCTTCAGATCACAGGAATATACCGACTACAGTCTTTAAAGTGTGCGTTACAGATCAAGGCACTCATTTTGTGGGAATGAAACATAGGGTCTGCCTTAGTAACACTGTGGCGTTTATGCCAAATTGCTCTAATCATCTAACTTTAGCACTGAGTCACATCAAAAGTACTTTCTCTGAGACCAGGTCTTAGGAAAGAGTATGTTTACTGACACGAGATAAAATAACATAGTGCTTTCACTTTACAGTCTTATATAATACCCACAGCAAAGCAAGACGCGGTAGATAAATAAATTAATTTATGTTGAAATGTGGTGTAATAAAGAGATCACAAAGCCGGTATTGTAGTCTATTTGTTTTTACAATAAAAAAGGATGCATCAGCGTAGATAACCTTAAATGCGAGGACAATCAAGTAAATAATCATTCGACAAATGGATAGAACAGAAATGTTGGAGGAACGTATTCAAAAATTTAATAATATACAGATTTTAGCTAGTACTGACTTGACACCTAACTTTTGGTAAGGGCCACTAGTGGAAAAATGCGGGAATTACAATATACTAATTTACATGGCTATGAAGATAGTAACTGTTCTCGAAAGAAGAGACACCATTGATGACCGTGCAGCTTCTCTAGAACAAAAGATGATTAATTGAAACCCTTAACTGCCGGCAGGTGTTGTTGATATACCTCGATGGGGACAACTGAAAATGTGTGCCCCAACCGGGTCTCGAATCCGGGATCTCCTGCTTACATGGCAGACGCTCTGTCCATCTGAGCCACCGAGGACATAGATGAATAGCGCGACTGCAGGGACTTATTCCTTGCATGCTTCCCGTGAGGCCCACATTCCCAACTGTCCACAATCCACATACGTAATGTACCTAATAGATATTTGCCCAATCAGTCATTACTAGCGCACACTAAGGTGACGATTCCCGTAAGAGTTTGGGCAACCTGTGCGCATTCGCACAGATGAAGGTCAATGGCTGGGTAGCCTTTAACTATATATATGAAGATGGTAACTGTTCTCGACAGAACAGATACCATTGATGAGCACGCAGGTTCTCTAGAATAAATTATAATTAATTGAAACCCTCAGATGCCGACAGCTGTTGTTGATATACCTCGATGGGGACAGCTGAAAATGTGTGCCCCAACCGGGACTCGAACTCGGGATCTCCTGCTTACATGGCTCGAACTCTTATGGGAATCGTCACCTCAGTGTGCGCGAGTAATGAGTGGATGGGCAAATATCTATTAGGTACTTTACTAATGACGCTCGGAGTGGCCGAGCGGTTCTAGGCGCTACAGTCTGGAACCGCGCGACCGCTACGGTCACAGGTTCGAATCCTGCCTCGGGCATGGATGTGTGGGATGTCCTTAGGTTAGTTAGGTTTAAGTAGTTCTAAGTTCTAGGGGACTGATGACCACAGCAGTTAAGTCCCATAGTGCTCAGAGTCATTTGAACTATTTGAACTTTACGTATGTACATTGTGGACAGTTGGGAATGTGGGTCTCACGGTAAGCATGCAAGGGATAAGTCCCTGCAGTAGCGTTATTCATCTGTGTCCTCGGTGGCTCAGATGGATGCCAGCACAGTAGCTCAGCGTGTTCGGTCAGAGAGCCGCATGACCTCTGTGATAAAAAAAAACTGAGTGGAAGGACCAACAAACGAACTTTAAGGGAACCCGGAACCTAAAAATGATGGAATTTTGGGTTTTCAGTTTATTGTGAAATAAAATACTACAGACAGATCTTCCTCTTTAAAATGATATATTAATCTTAGCTGTAGCTCAACTTCAAGTATTGAAAATATTATTTTCAATAATGTGCTGTAGAGGGCATGCCGCGAAATTGAATTTCCATGGATACATGTTCATTGAAAACACCGTTTTTCAAAACTTCCTGTCTTTCCAAAGTCTTTATATTATGTTGGCAACACGATTTGATAGGCAATTGTTTTGTCTGCGTATTGTAGTCTTTGGATACTGTTGTTTACATTGAGTATTTGGTGGTTATTGCACGATTTGTGTTGTATTTCTATTGCGTAACTTGAACGTATAAAATATGCCTCGATTTAGTAACAGAGTTTACAAGAGGAAGAAGCCTCCTCCGAGGTACA
This sequence comes from Schistocerca nitens, assembly GCF_023898315.1. NCBI lineage: Eukaryota > Metazoa > Arthropoda > Insecta > Orthoptera > Acrididae > Schistocerca > Schistocerca nitens. The sequence continues at coordinate 1,127,661,281 of NC_064614.1, forward strand.
TTAGTGGAACTGTGACAATTTCTCCGACCTTGGGAAATGATTCTGAAAATAGTGAGGTTATTCATGAAGTGAAATCTACTCCTGTCTCTAGCACAAGCAAGAAGTTGCATGGATCAACTGAAAAATACTGCAGTTTATTGGAGAACTGTAGTGAGGATAATGTGAACGAATTAACATTTCATTGCTCTCAAAGGTGATTGAGAGTTCAGTACTGTGTAAGGAATGTTGCAAATTGAGTATGTCAATAAACGTCAAACGACACATAGGACTTGCAGCAGAAATCTGTCTCCATTGTACTACACTCCTGGAAATGGAAAAAAGAACACATTGACACCGGTGTGTCAGACCAACCATACTTGCTCCGGACACTGCGAGAGGGCTGTACAAGCAATGATCACACGCACGGCACAGCGGACACACCAGGAACCGCGGTGTTGGCCGTCGAATGGCGCTAGCTGCGCAGCATTTGTGCACCGCCGCCGTCAGTGTCAGCCAGTTTGCCGTGGCATACGGAGCTCCATCGCAGTCTTTAACACTGGTAGCATGCCGCGACAGCGTGGACGTGAACCGTATGTGCAGTTGACGGACTTTGAGCGAGGGCGTATAGTGGGCATGCGGGAGGCCGGGTGGACGTACCGCCGAATTGCTCAACACGTGGAGCGTGAGGTCTCCACAGTACATCGATGTTGTCGCCAGTGGTCGGCGGAAGGTGCACGTGCCCGTCGACCTGGGACCGGACCGCAGCGACGCACGGATGCACGCCAAGACCGTAGGATCCTACGCAGTGCCGTAGGGGACCGCACCGCCACTTCCCAGCAAATTAGGGACACTGTTGCTCCTGGGGTATCGGCGAGGACCATTCGCAACCGTCTCCATGAAGCTGGGCTACGGTCCCGCACACCGTTAGGCCGTCTTCCGCTCACGCCCCAACATCGTGCAGCCCGCCTCCAGTGGTGTCGCGACAGGCGTGAATGGAGGGACGAATGGAGACGTGTCGTCTTCAGCGATGAGAGTCGCTTCTGCCTTGGTGCCAATGATGGTCGTATGCGTGTTTGGCGCCGTGCAGGTGAGCGCCACAATCAGGACTGCATACGACCGAGGCACACAGGGCCAACACCCGGCAAAATGGTGTGGGGAGCGATCTCCTACACTGGCCGTACACCACTGGTGATCGTCGAGGGGACACTGAATAGTGCACGGTACATCCAAACCGTCATCGAACCCATCGTTCTACCATTCCTAGACCGGCAAGGGAACTTGCTGTTCCAACAGGACAATGCACGTCCGCATGTATCCCGTGCCACCCAACGTGCTCTAGAAGGTGTAAGTCAACTACCCTGGCCCGCAAGATCTCCGGATCTGTCCCCCATTGAGCATGTTTAGGACTGGATGAAGCGTCGTCTCACGCGGTCTGCACGTCCAGCACGAACGCTGGTTCAACTGAGGCGCCAGGTGGAAATGGCATGGCAAGCCGTTCCACAGGACTACATCCAGCATCTCTACGATCGTTTCCATGGGAGAATAGCAGCCTGCATTGCTGCGAAAGGTGGATATACACTGTACTAGTGCCGACATTGTGCATGCTCTGTTGCCTGTGTCTATGTGCCTGTGGTTCTGTCAGTGTGATCATGTGATGTATCTGACCCCAGGAATGTGTCAATAAAGTTTCCCCTTCCTGGGACAATGAATTCACGGTGTTCTTATTTCAATTTCCAGGAGTGTAGTTGTCATTACAGTGTTTCATTTTGGAACTCAGAATATGTCGAAATAGGCGAAGGTGAAACTGATAGTGAGAAAAGCAAGTACTACGGTGTAAATATTAGATGTGTTTATACTCTAAGGTCAATCGGTAAGGGATACTCTGCTGGTCAAATGTTTTGTGGTGTAATGAATCTACCATCACCACCAACGAAATTCTCAAAATGTAACTCGGTTGTTGGATTCTGCGTTGAATATATTGCCCAAGAATCAATGAAAGAAGCAGTGTAGGAGGCTGTGGCGATGAATGAAGAAATTCCAGATGTTCAGAATCCTCGGGACCTGACTGTCGCACTAGATGGTACGTGGCAGAAGAGCGGGCACACTTCACATCATGGGGTAATAACGGCAACAAGTGCTGATACTACAAAAGTTATAGATGCTGTAATGAAATCCAAGCACTGTAGGTGTCCTATAAGAGTGAAGGATGAGCATGCAGAAAACTGTCGGAGGAATTACAGTGGGTCTAGTGGGGCCATGGAAGTTTTCGGTGTGAAAGACATTTTCAGTCGCTCTCTTCTATGGTAGATACCTACCTGACCTGTAGGTCAGATACCTGCAGTTCCTGGGTGATGCTGATTCGAAGTCTTTTGCTGCTGCATCTGAGCTCAAACCTTATCGAAATGATGTTACCATTACTAAACAGGAGTGCATAGGTCACGTTCAGAAACGTATGGGAACAAGGCTGCGTCGACTGAAGACCACAATGAAAGGCCAAGTACTCAGTGATGGAAAACCTTTGGGTGGAGCTAAAAGATTGACAGACGAGGTAATCAACAGATTGCAGAGAGACTATGGACTGGCAATAAGACAAAATACAGTGTTGATGCAATGGAAAAGGCTGTAATGACACTTTACTACCACACCTAATCGACTGACGAGGAACCACTACATGGACTATGCCCACACGGACCCAATTCCTGGTGCAAGTACAACAAATATCAGGGATCTGAACGTGTGTACAAGCATCATCACAGTCTACCAGAAACTGTCACGAAGGCTATAAAACCAATTTTCAGAGATCTTTCTGCAACTGAACTTTTGAAGAAATTTTCTCCATGGACGTACACAAAATCAAAATGAGAGTGTGAATAATGTAATTTGGACCAGAATCCCAAAAAATGTGTTTGTGGAAATTCATACTCTTCACTTTGGAGTATATGATGCCATTGCTACGTACAACGAAGGTAACATTATAAAGTGCAATGTCAATAGACAATGAGAGGAAACGGGATGCTGAAAGGAAAGAAAAGGAGTGTGAGAGGCAAGCCAGACAAAGAATGAAAGGTGTGAAAAGAAGGCTAGATGGGAAGATGTCTAGTGACAGTGAAAACCCCTCCTATGGTGCTGGACTCCACTAAAATGTTAGTGAAACTTTAAAACTCGTTTTCCACAAGTTCACTTTTTTGCCATATAAGGAACATTTTCTGCTAAACTATTACAGATAAAGACTTAAAATTTTCAATGAATGTAAACAGTGCCAATATACACCTTGTATCATAGCCTTTTTTGTGATACATAATTGATAACAGATTTTATTTCAAAGATACTATGCCCAAAAATGTGTCAATTATTTTCAGTAACAAAATAGTTAATATCTTCCAAAAAAACACCAATAAATTAAACTCCATATGGTACATGGTATTAAATATATGTAATATTATACTGTAAAAGTTTAATCATTCTGGTGTTAATAGTTCATAAGAAAATGTTCCTTACATTTAACATTGGAGGTATAGGACGTTCCAGGTCGTCCCCTTAACGAATGTCATCTGACGTCCGCAACGACCAAACACAACGATCAACAACGAACAAAATGAAAAAAAAAAAAGATGGACAGAACGCCTGCCAAGTAAGCAGGAGATCCCGGGTTCGAGTCCCGGTTGGGGCACACATTTTCAGCTGTTCCCATCGAGGTATATCACAACACCTGACGGCAACTGAGGGTTTCAATTAATTATCATTTAATTTACATGCATTTATTATTCTCTGATTACACAGAACGGCTATTCACTACGTGAATGTAGTGCAGTTAGTGTGTAATTGTCATGAAATATGGTCAGTTAGATAACTTCGTTATTATTTTAAGTTTCATTAGTTTGTAATGATTTGTAGAACTTATTGTCAAATAATTACTTTCCTTTTCGGGAAGAGTGCATTAGTGTACTCTGAGGAGCCAAAAGTCATGGGATAGCAATACGCACATATACAGATGGTGATGGTATCGCGCATGAACTATATAAAAGGGCAGTGCATTTGTGGAGCTGTCATTTGTATTCTGGTCATACATATGAAAATGTGCCCGACGATATTTCGGGCGCACGACGGCAATTAAAGGGCTTTGAATGCAGAATGGTAGATGGAGCTACAAGCATGGGACATTCCATTTCCGAAAGCGGTAAGAAATTCCATAGTCCGAGATACACAGTGTCAAGAATGAACCGAAAACACCGAATTTCAGGCGTTACCTCTCACCACGGACAACGCATGGCAGACGGCCTTCATTTAACGATCGAGAGTAGCGGCGTTTGCTCAGAGCTGTCGGTGCTAATAGACAAGCAACACTGCGTGAAATAACAGCAGAAATCAATGTGGGACGTACGATGAACATGCCCATTAGGTCAGCACGGCGAAATGTGGCGTTAATGGGCTATGGCAGCAGACGACCGTCGCGAATGCCTTTGCTAACAGCACGAAATCGCCTGCAGCTCCTGAGTTCGTGACCATATCTGTTGAACCGTAGACGAGTGGAAAATCGTAGGCTGGTCAGATGTGGGCCGATTTCAGTTGGTAGCAGCTGATTGCAGCGTTAGAGTGTTGCGCTGTCCCGACGAAGCGATGGACCCAACTTGTCAACAAGACACTGTGCAAGCTGGTGGTGGCTCCATAATGGTGCGGGCCGTGTTTACATGGAATGGACTGAGTCCTCAGGTCCAACCAAATGGTTACCTTTGGCTATATGGAGACTATTTACACCCATTCATGGACTTCATGTTCCCAAACAACGATGGAGTTTTTATAGATGGCAATGCGCCACGTCCCCAGGCCACAATTGTTAACGATTGGTTTGAAAAATATTCTGATCAGTTCGAGCGTGTGATTTGGCCACCCAGATGGCCCGACATGGGACATATTCGAGAGGGTAGTTCGTGGACAAAATCCTGCACCGGCAACACTTTTGCGATTCCGAACGTCTATAGAGGCAATATCAATCAATATTTCTGCAGGAGACTTTGTTTTTGATCTGTGGAGTGAATGCCACGTCGACTTGTTGCACTATGCCGGGCAAAAGCAGGTCCGACACGATATTAAGAGGTCTCCAATGGCTTTCGTCACGTCAGTGTAACTTTCTATGTTCATGTACATAACTTTCATGCGTAAAACGGTACGAAAGAAAAGACTCGATGCAGAGAATGCATGCAGTGATCAGCCAATGAAACGATGACTGGACACACTTGTACAATTAGAGGCAGCAATCAGCAGTTATGTGTATCACCCGAAGAGCTATTGCACGGGTTTCGAGTGTTAATGAATAGCGCTTTCTGTGAGTTAAATGTACAGCCTACGTTGCATGTAAAAAACTTATATAGTTTCGATCATCAGAATTGAAAATTTGGAAATTTGTGGTAAGGACTATGGAACCAAACTGCTGAGGCCATCGGTCCCTAGGCTTACACACTACTTAATCGGTTCTAGGCGCTACAGTCCGGAACCGCGCGACCGCTACGGTCGCGGGTTCGAATCCTGCCTCGGGCATGGATGTGTGTGATGTCCTTAGGTTAGTTAGGTGTAAGTAGTTCTAAGTTCTAGGGGACTTATGACCTCAGCAGTTGAGTCCCATAGTGCTCAGAGCCATTTGAACCATTTTGAACTACTTAATCTAACTTAAACTAACTTACACTAAGGACAAGACACACACCCAAGCCTAAGGAAGGACTCGAACCTCCGGCGGGGTGAGCCGCGCGAACCGTGACAAGACGCCCCAGACCGCACGGCTACCCCATGCGGCTCATCAGAATTGCAAGTATGATCAAGTAGAAGGTTGCCTTCGTTAAGATACTTTCGTGTATTGTATTTGAAGTCGTCAGAAGAGCCAGAAATTAAATAGTTATGTTAACTGTAAATGACTGACTTCAATATATTTGACCAACAGTAGGGACGAGCACCATGTTAAAAAATTTCATTTAGAGATAAACTGATACTGAATATTGACTGTAAGAGAATCAGTAAAGCCCAGTAGGTTTGACAATAGCTTTCTTTTTTTAAAAAAAGATTCCGTTTAAAAAATGTTAAAAAACAGTTTGGTCAGAGGATATTTGACGTTCTCTCTCGTATGGAATTGCCACGATGAGAGGGCTATTTGTGCCTCCTAACCTTGCGGGAGATGCTAGGAAAGGAGGTATAGCTAGAAACTCCACAATCATTTCCAGTAGCCGTCAGCTTGTAGAGGCCTCTGCAAGGAGTTCGCCGGCCAGTGTGGCGGAGTGATTCTAGGCGCTTCAGTCAGGAACCGCGCGACCGCTACGGTCGCAGGCTCGAATCCTCCCTCGGGCATGGATGTGTGTGATGTCCTTAGGTTAGTTGGGTTTAAGTAGTTCTAAGTTCTAGGGGACTGATGACATCACATGTTAAGTCCTATAGTGCATCACATGCACTGAAGAGGCAAAGAAACAGGTACACCTGCCTAACATCGTGTAGGACCACCGCGAGCACGCATAAGTGCCGCAACACGACTAATGTCTGAAGTAGTGCTGGAGGAAACTGACACCATGAATCCTGCAGGGCTGTCCATAAATCCGTAAGAGTGCGATGGGATGGAGATCTCTTCTGAACAGCACGTTGCAAGGCATCCCAGATATGCTCAATAACGTTCATATCTGGGGAGTGGCCAGTGGAAGTGTTTAAACTCAGAAGAGTATTCCTGGAGTCACTATGTAGCAATTCGGTCTCATTGTCCTGCTGGAATTGCCGGAGTCCATCGGAATGCACAATGGAAAGATGATCAGACAGGATGCTTACATATGTGTCACCTTTCAGAGTTGTATGTAGACGTATCATGGGTCCCATATCATTCTAACTGCACACGCCCCACACCATTACAGAGCCTGCGCTAGCTTGAAGAGTCCCATGTTGACATCCAGGTTTCATTGATTCGTGAGGTTGTCTACATATCCGTACACGTACGTCCGCACGATACAATTTGAAATTAGACTCCTCCGACCAAGCAACATGTTCCCAGTCATCAAAAGTCTAATGTCGGTGTTGAGGGGCCCAGGCGAGGAGTAAAGCTTTGTGTCGTGCTGTCATCAAGGGTACACGAGTGGGCCTTCGATTCCCAAAGCCCATTTCGATGGCGTTTCGTTGAATGGCTCGCACGCTGACACTTGTTGATGGCCCTGCACTGAAATCTGCAGAAATTCGCGGAAGGGTTGCACGTCTGTCACGTTGAACGATTCTCTTCAGTAGTTGATGGTCTTGTTCTTGCAGGATCTTTTCTGGCGGCAGCGATGTTGGAAATTTGATATTTTACCGGATTCCTGATATTCACGTTATATTCGTGAAATGGTCGTACAGGAAACCACCCAATTCGTCGTTACCTCGGAGATGCTGCGTCCCATCACTCGTGCGTCTAATATAACACCACATTCAGACTCTCGTAAATCTTGATAACCTGCCATTGTAGCAGCAGTAACCGATCTGACAACAGCGGAAGACACTTGTTGTCTCATACAGGGTGGTCCATTGATAGTGACCGGGCCAAATAACTCACGAAATAAGCATCAAACGAAAAAACTGCAAAGAACGAAACTCGTCTAGCTTGAAGGGGGAAACCAGATGGCGCTATGGTTGGCCCGCTAGATGGTGCTGCCATAGGTCAAACGGATAACAACTGCTTCGTGATACATTGCCCGTGTTAAAATGGACCTTTTACCAATTGCGGAAAATGTCGATATCGTGTTGATGTATGGCTATTGTGATCAAAATGCCCAACGGGCGTGTGTTATGTATGGTGCTCGGTATCCTGGACGACATCATCCAAGTGTCCGGACCGTTCGCCGGATAGTTACGTTATTTAAGGAAACAGGAAGTGTTCAGCCACATGTGTAACGTCAACCTCGACCTGCAACAAACGATGATGTCCAAGTAGGTGTTTTAGCTGCTGTAGCGGTTAATCCGCACATCAGTAACAGATAAATTGCTCGGGAATCTCAAAAACGTCGGTGTTGAGAATGCTACATCATCATCGATTGCAGCCGTACCATATTTCTGTGCACCAGGAATTGCATGGTGACGACTTTGAACGTCGTGTACAGTTCTGCCACTGGGCACAAGAGAAATTACGGGACGATGACAGATTTTTTGCACGCGTTCTATTTAGCGACGAAGCGTCATTCACCAACAGCAGTAACGTAAGCCGGCATAATATGCACTATTGGGCAACGGAAATTCTACGATGGCTGCGACAAGTGGAACATCGGTAACCTTGGCAGGTTAATGTACGGTGCGGCATTATGGGAGGAAGGATAATTGGCCCCCGTTTTTTCGATGGCCATCTAAATGGTGCAATGTATGCTGATTTCCTACGTAATGTTCTACCTATTGTGGTTGGCAGGAGAGCCAACACCGTGTTACTAGAGGAGGCCGAAATGCACGCGTTTTAGCTCACGCAGGCTGGCGTGAGGTCTGGAAGAGGACAAGGAAATTAGAATTTAGAAAAACGGCGTAGGTGGTGGAATACTTTAATCCATTAATGATGAACGTCGCTCTTGACGGTACATGATTCACAATATCAATAGTAACTGAATATGGCGCCTTGCTAGGTCGTAGCAAATGACGTAGCTGAAGGCTATGCTAAACTATCGTCTCGGCAAATGAGAACGTAAGTAGGCAGTGAACCATTGCTAGAAAAATCCGCTGTACAACTGGGGCGAGTGCTAGGAAGTCTCTCTAGACCTGTCGTGTGGCGGCGCTCGGTCTGCAATCACTGATAGTGGCGACACGCGGGTCCGACGTATACTAACGGACCGCGGCCGATTTAAAGACTACCACCTAACAAGTGTGGTGTCTGGCGGTGACACCACATTCCTCCCCCGCAAATCGGCGTACGGTTGTGGCATAAGGCTTCCTCCCGCCGTGGGGAGGACCCCATGTTGTATGCAACGGGTGGGGAGCCTAACAACAGGCGAGGCTGTGCCACCCGCACCCTGCCATTCGGACCGCGGGGAGTTAGGAAACGCCTGAAAACTTGCTCCAGGGTGCACGCCAACATGCGGTGTATGCGCCGCAGAGAGACAGGAGGGGCCGAAGGGTCGAAGACGACATATGGCCCGAAGCGGGCAAGAGTTCCATGTCGGAGGACAACTGGTCACGGGAAGCGATCGGCGGCGCGTGACCCAGGGAGGCGCCCGGCGGCTGCAGCGACGCGTCCACTGCGGACGTCGCCGGCGGGAGAACAGGCGGCGGCGGCGGTGGCGGCGGCGGCGGCGGCGCGTCGCCACGGGGCAAAATGGAAGGCAGCGTCGGTAACACCTGGGGATGAGGTGAGCCAGTAGATGGGTCCGCAGGACGCTGACCGGACGGCACCGTCGCTGAAAGCAGACGGCAAGCGGCAGATCCCATGCGACGACAGAGGCGTAGCTGGTTGAGATGCCGGCGCACCTCACCAGAGGCCCCCAAAACCAAATACATAGCGCGGCCGAGGCAGCGAAGAATGCGCCCTTCGAGCCAACGCCGTGAACCTCGGTAGTGGCGGTAGTAGACAACGCCGCCTGGGGCAAAAGCAGGTGTCTGCCGCTGCACAGGAACCTGATGCGGCGGATGTAGCAAAGACATCAAGGTTCGATGAGGGCGACCATGTAGCAACTCAGCCGGCGAGCGACCATCTCGGGGCTGAGAGCGATACGAGGACAAAAAGAGCAATAAAGCGTCCTCCCGAGAATACGACTCTTTTAACTTCAACATGTGTGACTTGAAAGTCCTGACCAATCGTTCAGCGGCGCCGTTTCACTGTGGCGAAAACGGCGCGGACGTCAGATGTTGAATACCATTGGCCTTGCAGAATGACTGAAATTCTGCGGACATGAATTGTGGGCCATTGTCGAAAACAATAGTCTGTGGAAGACCTTCAATGCAAAAGATAGCAGATAACGCTTGGATGGTGGCAGATGACGTCGTGGAAGACATCCGGACAACAAAAGGAAAATTACTGAATGAATCTACCACAACCAACCATCGAGCATTCCAGAATGGACCAGCAAAATCGATGTGTAAGCGTTGCCAAGGGGAAGGGGCTTTTGGCCATGCAAAGAATTTCCACGGTGGTGCTGATTGTTGTTCGGCACACGCCATGCAAGAAGAGCACATATTCGTAATCGCGGCATCGATTCCGAACCAAGTACAGTGCTGACGAGCAAGTTGTTTCGTTCTCACTATACCCCAATGTCCTTGGTGGAGGAGCTGTAAGACAGATGACTGTAACGAACGTGGGACCACGACCCTGGACTGATCATTATCAGAACGCAACAGCAAAACACCACGTCGAACAAAAAGTCTCTCCTTGTGAGCAGAAAATCGGCGAACCAACGGGACCCCGATCCGTGACTTTGACAACGGCCATCGCGTAGCAACAAAACGCAGAACGGTAGCAAGGACAGAGTCGGCAGCTGTGGCTATAGCTACACGACGAAAGTCAATCGGAAAGGATTCGACCACGTCATCGGTTTCCGCATCAATGAACATGCAAGCAAGTTCGGAGGAATCGAATGCTCTATCCTCAGCAACAGGCAAACGGGACAACGCATCGGCGTTTCCGTGCTTAGCAATGGACCGATACAAGATATCGCAGCGGTACTGCGAGAGGAAAATAGACCAGCGAATGAATTTCTGCGCTGTACGTGGAGGTACAGGCTTGTTCAGATGAAAAAGCGATGTCAAAGGTTTGTGGTCTGTGATGATGGTAAAGTGACGACCATACAAGAAATCATGAAACTTTGTAACACGAAATACTAGAGCCAATGCTCCTTTCTCGATCTGTGAATAATTTCTTTGCGCAGACGAGAGCAATTTGGACGCAAAGACAATAGGGCGATCGTGCGATCCATCTTTGTGCGCAAGCACAGCACCGATCCCGAAATCCGATGCATCCACCATCAACAAAAGGGGCTTCCGGGGATCGAATGGCGTAAGGCAAGTATTGGAAAGCAACGCCGATTTCAACTGGCGAAAGGAGTGTTCGCATTCCGTCGTCCAGACGAACGGAACACCTTTACGGCGTAAGCGATTAAGCGGAGCTAAAATGGAAGAGGCATGTGGCACATATCTGCTATAGTAATTGATTTTTCCCAGCACACTCTGTGGCTGCTTCAAATTCTGCGGCGAAGGCAAGTCTTGTATGGCACGAAGGTGCGTGGGACTGGGATGTACGTATGCCTTGGGCATTGAGTACATGTCCCAGGTATGGCAATCACGAGCAAAAAACACACATTCGTCCTTCCGCAAGCGAAGACCATTTTGTCGCAAGACCTGAAATAATGTTCTGAGATTGGCCAAATGTTCTTCTTCCGTCTTTTCGGAGATCACAATAGCGTCCAGATAGTTTGCTGCAGTAGGGACCGACGCACAAACAGTTTGTAGATATTGCTGAAACAATGCAGGGGTGGATGTACACCCGAATGGCAGTCGTCTGAATCGATACAAACCAAGATGCGTGTTAACCACCAAAACGCGCTGGGATTCTTCGTCCACCGGTATTTGCAAGTACGCATCTGATAGGTCCAACTTCGAAAAATATTTACCCGGGCACAGTTTGTTAAAAAGATCTTCCGGGCGGGGTAAAGGAAAAGTTGCAATCACTAGTTGTGGATTCACTGTTGCCTTGAAGTCCACACAAAGTCTCAATTTTCCGGAAGGTTTAGGCAAAATTACTAAGGGTGATGCCCAGAGAGAAGCCGGCGCACGTTCAATTACACCTTGTGATTCCAAATCATGTAATGTTTTTTGCGACCTCATCACGCAATGTGTGGGGAACATTGCTCGCTCTGAAAAATGTCGGTAGCGTGTTTACTTGCAGTTCCAAATGTGCTTTATAGTTCTTAGCGCAACCAAGGCCCAGTGCAAAAATGTCTGCAAATTCTTCACATAGATGAGAAACACTATCGGAAGGCACAGTCTGGTTCACTGATAGGACTTGATTTACTATAGACAAGTTAAAAAACTGAAATAAATCGAAACCAAACAAGTTCACTGCAGAAGAAGAATGAAGGACGTAAAATGACACAAGTTTTGTTTGTCCTTTGTATGTTGCAAGAAGGCTGCACTGTCCTAACACAGGGATCTCTTGACCTGAATAGCTAGTTAACTTAACATGTGCGGCACGCAACGGAGGTGTGCCCAGCAATTTGTAAGTGTCTTGATTGATCAGTGAAACTGAAGCCCCGGTATCGAGCTGGAATGGTATCACTTTGCCATTAATGTCCAAGTCCACAAAAAGTTTATTGTCCTGCTGACGACAAGAGCGACTGTCTCGTGCAACGTGAACTGACACTGGTGCAAAATCACTTGCAATTTGACGGGAGTTCCGGCGATGTCGACGCACACTATTTGTGGGACGAACACAGTCACTGTTAGAGAGAGTGGCACTGGGCGGAGTGGAATGAACTACATGAATTTCCATGGGTGAAGTTTCGCGAGCCTATCCTTGGTTCGAACTCGGCGCGAAGCAAAGCCCTGGAATGGTTGTGAGTTTCTGATCTGAGCTTTTTCTGGCAAATACTCTGAGCATGTCCTTTTTTATTTCAGAAAAAGCAAATAGCTTGGCGTGACGGGCAATTCTCACGCGAATGTCTAGTAGCGCACCGCGAGCATGATTTTAGCACTGTATTTGCTTGCCGGCGTGGCACACGTGGCTGAGAGCCTGGCGGCAGCGAGGGCTGTTTACTGCTCCGTGCAGCTCGCCTGGCAGGCCGGTTAACTTGACACACGGCTGGTGAAGTTTCAAATGATTCTTGAGCAAAGTCAAGTGTGTCCTGCCGATCCAATATGTCCATCACTTGTTGAAGGGTGGGATTGACTAGTTTCAAAATCTGTTCCCTTATACGAACATCAAAAACGTTCTGTGCAATTGCATCACGTACGATAGTATTTGAATAAGGGAGTCCAAATTGACACTCAAAAGCACAATCCCTAGTAAGGCCTTGCAAGATTGCAACCCACTCCCGAGTAGTCTGACGTTTTGTACGAAAGAAGGTATACCGTTTCCCAACCACATTGACTGATTGTTTGAAATATGAATCTAATGCAGACAAAATTTCTTCGTAGGACAGAGTTGCTACGTCGCATCGGGGAAATAATTTGACTATCACATGGTACGTGTTCACCCCGACTGATGATAACAAAAAAGGTTGCCGCTCGTTACCTTGGATTCTGTAGGCGGCGAGATGGAATCCAAATTGGCGTGACCACTCCGTCCAGCTTTCCAGTGCAGCATCAAAAGGTCGAAAAGTTGGTGCAACAGCGTGTTGTGGCTGGGTTAGCAGTGGAGCGGCGGCTGCCCCATCGTTTTGCATTGCACGTTGACCCTGGACTAGCTGTCCAAGGGCATCCAGTAAGCCTGCGTCTGCTGATTCTGTAAGCGATAAAATTCGGACAGTATATCTGGACATTGTGGCGAAGCCATTACACGAGTAAATCAGGGCAAGAAGAACGCGGTTTTGCCTCGTCGCCATTGTTGTGGTTGGCAGGAGAGCCAACACCGTGTTACTAGAGGAGGCCGAAATGCACGCGTTTTAGCTCACGCAGGCTGGTGTGAGGTCTGGAAGAGGACAAGGAAATTAGAATTTAGAAAAACGGCGTAGCTGGTGGAATACTTAACTTTAATCCATTAATGGTGAACGTCGCTCTTGACGGTACATGATTCACAATGTCAATAGTAACTGAATATGGCGCCTTCCTAGGTCGTAGCTGAAGGCTGTGCTAAACTATCGTCTCGGCAAATGAGAACGTAAGTAGGCAGTGAACCATTGCTTTCAAAGTCGGCTGTACAACTGGGGCTGCAATCACTGATAGTGGCGACACGCGGGTCCGACGTATACTAACGGACCGCGGCCGATTTATAGGCTACCACCTAGCAAATGTGGTGTCTGGCTGTGACTCCACACTACCAATGTTACTAGAAGATGTTTCACTGCATTACAGAATGGCGATGTACGAGGTGCATTCAAGTTCTAAGGCCTCCGATTTTTTTTCTAATTAACTACTCACCCGAAATCGATGAACTGGCGTTACTTCTCGACGTAATGGCCCTGCAGACGTACATATTTTTCACAACGCTGACGCCATGATTCCATGGCAGCGGCGAAGGCTTCTTTAGGAGTCTGTTTTGACCACTGGAAAATCGCTGAGGCAATAGCAGCACGGCTGGTGAATGTGCAGCCACGGAGAGTGTCTTTCATTGTTGGAAAAAGCCAAAAGTCACTAGGAGCCAGGTCACGTGAGTAGGGAGCATGAGGAATCACTTCAAAGTTGTTATCACGAAGAAACTGTTGCGTAACGTTAGCTCGATGTGCGGGTGCGTTGGCTTGGTGAAACAGCACACGCGCAGCACTTCCCGGACGTTTTTGTTGCAGTGCAGGAAGGAATTTGTTCTTCAAAACATTTTCGTAGGATGCACCTGTTACCGTAGTGCCCTTTGGAACGCAATGGGTAAGGATTACGCCCTCGCTGTCCCAGAACATGGACACCATCATTTTTTCAGCACTGGCGGTTACCCGAAATTTTTTTGGTGGCGGTGAATCTGTGTGCTTCCATTGAGCTGACTGGCGCTTTGTTTCTAGATTGAAAAATGGCATCCACGTCTCATCCATTGTCACAACCGACGAAAAGAAAGTCCCGTTCATGCTGTCCTTGCGCGTCAACATTGCTTGGCAACATGCCACACGGGCAGCCATGTGGTCGTCCATCAGCATTCGTGGCACCCACCTGGATGACACTTTTCGCATTTTCAGGTCGTCATGCAGGATTGTGTGCACAGAACCCACAGAAATGCCAACTCTGGAGGCGATCTGTTCAACAGTCATTCGGCGATCCCCCAAAACAATTCTCTCCACTTTCTCGATCATGTCGTCAGACCGGTTTGTGCGAGCCCGAGGTTGTTTCGGTTTGTTGTCACACGATGTTCTGCCTTCATTAAACTGTCGCACCCACGAACGCACTTTCGACCCAACCATAACTCCATCACCACATGTCTCCTTCAACTGTCGATGAATTTCAATTGGTTTCACACCACGCAAATTCAGAAAACGAATGTTTGCACGCTGTTCAAGTAAGAAAAACGTCGCCATTTTAAGTATTTAAAACAGTTCTCATTCTCGCCGCTGGCGGTTAAATTCCATCTGCCGTACGGTGCTGCCATCTCTGGGACGTATTGACAATGAACGCGGCCTCATTTTAAAACAAAGCGCATCTTTCTATCTCTTCCCAGTCCGGAGAAAAAAAATCGGAGGCCTTAGAACTTGAATGCACCTCGTATTTCCAACATGATGGACGTCCGGCACATAGCTCACGTGCGGTTGAGGCGGTATTGAATAGCATATTTTATGACAAGTAGATTGGTCGTCGAAGCACCATACCATGGCCCGCACGTTCACCGGATCTGACGTCCCCGGATTTCTTTCTGTGGGGAAAGTTGAAGGATATTTGCCATCGTGATCCACCGACAATGCCTGACAACATGCGTCAGCACATTATCAATGCATGTGCGAACATTACGGAAGGCGTACTACTCGCTGTTGAGAGGAATGTCGTTACACGTATTGCCAAATGCATTGAGGTCGACGGACATCATTTTGAACATTTATTGCATTAATGTGGTATTTACAGTTAATCACGCTGTAAATACTAAGTTCACAAAGGTACATGTATCACACTGGAACAATTGAAATAAAATGTTCAAACATACCTACGTTCTGTATTTTAATTTAAAATAACCTACCTGTTACCAACTGTTCGTCTAAAATTTTGAGCCATACGTTTGTGAGTATTACAGCGCCATCTATCACAAAGCGAAGAACGTGGTCCATCTAAAACATTCATATTTCTTTACGTACTTCACGAATATGTAATAAAAACGCAGTTGCTATCCGTTTGACCTATGGCAGCCCCATCTAGCGGGCCAACCATAACGCCATCTGGTTTCCCCCTTCAAGCTAGACAAGTTTCGTTCTTTGTAGTTTTTCCGTTTGACGCTTATTTCGTGACATATTTGGCCCGGTCACGATCAATGGACCACCCTGTATAAACGTTCCCGACCGCAGCGCCGTATTATGCCTCTTTACATATCTCTGTATTTGAATACGTAAGCCTATGCCACGTGGAAATGAAATTTGTCATAAATAATTCATCACAAGGTGATAAGATCTCCACAGCTAAGACACTTGATGAAAAAATAGCCCTTATTATTTCCTAAACCTGTCAAAAACCAGCTAAGAATGCAGTTGCCATCCCTGACAAGTAAGAAGGAGACAGTGAATCTATTTGTTGAATCATTTGTTTTACACAATACCTACCATTCCATTGACGAAATATTAAGTAAAAGGTGATAGCACTCATAGCTAATAAAGAACAAACTGTAAGTCTATCACTAGTTAACTAGTTACATGAGTAGTATTAAGGACTGATATGTTCATACCATTATATCAATTAAATTTAATTGCAAGCATGATGCCATGCTGGAAAAAGGGATCTACTGAGCGTGTAACTTACTAACTACATACTCCACCAGTTAGAGAGGAGAGGCTTGTAATTCAGCAAGAGAGAGCAACATATAACGTGTTGATATGAAGACGAAAATTTCTTCATTCAATAGGAATTCGACAGGATTATACACTGAAGCGCCAAAGAAACTGGTATATGTACGCGCATTCAAATATAGAGATATGTAAACAGACAGAATATGGCGCTGCGGTCGGCAACGCCTATATAAGACAAGAGGTATCTGGCGCAGTTGTTAGATCGGTTACTGCTGGTACAATGGCCAATTATCAAGATTTAAGTGAGTTTTAATGTGGTGTTATAGTAGCCGTACGAGCGATGGGATACAGCATCTCCGAGGTAGCGCTGAAGTGGGGATTTTCCCGTGCGACTACTTCAGGAGTGTTCCTGAAAATCAGGAATCCGGTAAAACATCAAATCTCTGATGTCGCTGCGGCCGGAAAAAGATCCTGCAAGAACGGGGCCAACGAGGACCGAAGAGAATCGTTTAACGTGACAGAAGTGCAACCCTTCCGCAAATTGCTGCAGATTTCAAAGCTGGGCGATTAATAAGTGTCAGCGTGCGAACCATTCAACGAAATATCATCGATATGGGCTTTCGGAGCCGAATGTCAACTCGTGTTCCCTTGACGACTGCACGACGCAAAGCTTTACGCCTCGCCTGGACCCGTCAACACCGATATTGGACTGCTTATGACTGGAGACATGTTGTCTGATTTAACGAGTCTCGTTTCAAAATGTGTACAGCGGATGGACGTGTACGGGTATGGAGACAACATCATGAGTCCATGGACCGTGCATGTCAGCAGGGGCTGTTGAAGCTGGTGCAGGCTCTGTAATGGTGTGGGGTGTGTGCAGTTGGAGTGGTCTGGGACCCCAGATACGTCTAGATACGACTCTGACACGTGACACGTACATAAGCATCCTGTCTGATCACTTGCATCCATTCCTGTACATTGCGCATTCCGACGGACTTGGGCAATCCCAGCAGGACAATGTGACACCCCACACGTCCAGAATTGCTACAGAGTGGATACAGGAACAAGTTTGAACACTTCCGGTGGCCATGAAACTCCCCAGACATAAGCATTATTGACTATATCTGGGATGCCTTGCGACGGGCTGTTCAGAAGAGACCTCCACCCCTTCGTACTCTTACGGATTTATGGACACCCCTGAAGGATTAATGGTGTCAGTTCCCTCCAGCACTACTTCAGACATTAGTTGAGTCCATGCCACGTCGTATTGCTGCACTTCTGCGTGCTCGCGGGGCCCATAGACAATGCTAGGCAGGTGTACCACTTTTTTTTGTCTCTTCAGGGTAAAACACTCGTGTGGGCGATGCTAGAATAATATTGGAGTTCTAACTTATTATTTCTAAGCTGCCAAGGTGTTGTAGCACTGCCGGCCGCGGTGGTCTCGCGGTTCTAGGCGCTCAGTTCGGAACTGCGCGACTGCTCCGGTCGCAGGTTCGAATCCTGCCTCGGGCATGGATGTGTGTGATGTCCTTAGGTTAGTTAGGTTTAAGTAGTTCTAAGTTCTAGGGGACTGATGACCACAGATGTTAAGTCCCATAGTGCTCAGAGCCATTTGAACCATTTTTTTGTTGTAGCCCTGTTTCGCTATAGTAATGGCGTCAGCTGGTTGCAGGAACCCTGAAGAGGATCGGCTGGATTTTTCCCAGTCATTCTAATCTGTTGGTCTTACTGAGAGAGATTTCGCCAAGACGGCCATTGTGGGAAGGGTGCTAAACGTGGCCGGCCGAAGTGGCCGTGCGGTTAAAGGCGCTGCAGTCTGGAACCGCAAGACCGCTACGGTCGCAGGTTCGAATCCTGCCTCGGGCATGGATGTTTGTGATGTCCTTAGGTTAGTTAGGTTTAACTAGTTCTAAGTTCTAGGGGACTAATGACCTCAGCAGTTGAGTCCCATAGTGCTCAGAGCCATTTGAACCATTTTTTTTGCTAAACGTGCCGTCAGAGACAAGCATTGTTCAGGAGCACTACGAGCAGGAGCTGGAGAACGAAGAACACAATAACTACTTTTTGTCCTGTTTTATGGTTGGCTGAAGGCCCCATATTTTAAAGAATTTCATGAAGTGGGGGGCGCTTATGGAATTGCGTGAATCGGCTGTCAGTCTTCGTGGTGTTGAGGTCTCAAGTCTTTGTCTTTCCGAGGACCTGTTTGGGGACTAACGTATTTTTCATTTCGGAGTTCTGGACAGTGGAATGCTCTGTGAGTGACAGAGTTACGTTTACGATACGAGAAGATGACAAAGTTGTTGAAAGCGCATTCACTTGCGTGGGCGTCGATTAACACTTGGGGATTTCCCTGTTGTTCACTGTGAGTGTTACGGACTAACGAGTGTGGACGTTTGCGGTGAGTTAAGGGTCAGAGGAAACGCGGAGCCACTAGTTAGTTGGGCGGTACGGGTTTACTGAAAGAGACGAATATGGCTATTGTTAATTCTGGTCAATAAAAGTCACAATTTTCTGTGCGTATCTGAGAGATGTTTTCTGAGTGATCTTTTCCCTGTTGACATTGAATAGTCTTCCCGTCTGTTTGTTACGATAATTGTCGACGGCAATTACCAATAGCCAGTTTAAGATCATTTACTGAACTTTTAGCGGCGAAACATTCCAATCTAGTGGTCAGATATGGAAATGTTACCGCCGGCCTCTGTGGTCGAGCGGTTCTGGGCGCTTAAGTCCGGAACCGTGCCGCTGCTACAGTCGCAGGTTCGAATCCTGCGTCGGGCGTGGATGTGTGGGATGTCCTTATGTTAGTTAGGTTTAAGTAGTTCTAAGTCTAGGTGACTGATGACCTCCGGTGTTAAGTCCCATACTGCTTAGAGCCATTTGAACCATTTTTTAGAAATATTACCTGAACGTAATTAGGGAGCAAAATGGATCTTAGTTAATGTTGACTGTGGAGTAGAGAGACGTACACTGAGGTTACAGAAGTTTTGAGATAGCCGTATGCACACATACAGATGGCAGCTGTAAAAGGGCAGTGCGCTGGCGGAGCTGTCATTTCTAATCAGGTGATTCATGTGAAAGGTTTCTACATTTACATCTACATCTATACTCCGCGAGCCACCTTACGGTGTGTGGCGGAGGGTACTTATTGTACCACTATCTGATCCCCCCTTCCCTGTTCCATTCACGAATTGTGCGTGGGAAGAACGACTGCTTGTAAGTCTCCGTATTTGCTCTAATTTCTCGGATCTTTTCGTTGTGATCATTACGCGAGATATATGTGGGCGGTAGTAATATGTTGCCCATCTCTTCCCGGAATGTGCTCTCTCGTAATTTCGATAATAAACCTCTCCGTATTGCGTAACGCCTTTCTTGAAGTGTCCGCCACTGGAGCTTGTTCAGCATCTCCGTAACGCTCTCGCGCTGACTAAATGTCCCCATGACGAATCGCGCTGCTTTTCGCTGGATCATGTCTATCTCTTCTATTAATCCAACCTGGTAAGGGTCCCATACTGATGAGCAATACTCAAGAATCGGACGAACAAGCGTTTTGTAAGCTACTTCTTTCGTCGATGAGTCACATTTTCTTAGAATTCTTCCTATGAATCTCAACCTGGCGCCTGCTTTTCCCACTATTTGTTTTATGTGATCATTCCACTTCAGATCGCTCCGGATAGTAACTCCTAAGTATTTTACGGTCGTTACCGCTTCCAATGATTTACCACCTATGGCATAATCGTACTGGAATGGATTTCTGCCCCTATGTATGCGCATTATATTACATTTATCTACGTTTAGGGAAAGCTGCCAGCTGTCGCACCATTCATTAATCCTCTGCAGGTCTTCCTGGAGTACGTACGAGTCTTCTGATGTTGCTACTTTCTTGTAGACAACCGTGTCATCTGCAAATAGCCTCACGGAGCTACCGATGTTGTCAACTAAGTCATTTATGTATATTGTAAACAATAAAGGTCCTATCACGCTTCCTTGCGGTACTCCCGAAATTACCTCTACATCTGCAGATTTTGAACCGTTAAGAATGACATGTTGTTTTCTTTCTTCTAGGAAATCCTGAATCCAATCACAAACCTGGTCCGATATTCCGTAAGCTCGTATTTTTTTCACTAAACGTAAGTGCGGAACCGTATCAAATGCCTTCCTGAAGTCCAGGAATACGGCATCAATCTGCTCGCCAGTGTCTACGGCACTGTGAATTTCTTGGACAAATAGGGCGAGCTGAGTTTCACATGATCTCTGTTTGCGGAATCCATGTTGGTTATGATGAAGGAGATTTGTATTATCTAAGAACGTCATAATACGAGAACATAAAACATGTTCCATTTCCGTTTCCGGCTTGATTATGGTCGCGCGACGCGAAATAACAAGCTTTAAGGCGGAACGGTGGTTGGATATAGACGCATGGGGCATTCCATTTCGGAAATCGTCAGGGAATTAAATATTCCGAGATCCACAGTGTCACGAGTTTGCAGAGGAAACCTCCCACCATGGGCAACGCAGTGGCCGACGACCTTCACTTAACGACCGGGAGCAGAAGCGTTTGCGTAGAGTTGTCAGTGCTAACAGACAAGCAACACTGCGTGAAATAACCGTATAAATCAATGTGGGACCAGCGACGAACGTATCCGTTAGGACAGTGCGGGCAAATGTGGTGTTAAAAGGCTATGGCAGCAGACGACCGACGCGAGTGCCTTTGCTAACAGTACGACATTGCATGCAGCGCCTCTCTTGGGCTGGTGACCAAATCGGTTGAACCCTAGATGAGTGTAAAACCGTGGTCTAGTCAGATTTCAGTTGGTAGCTATGAGTGGTAGGGGTCGAGTGCGGCGTGTGCGAAATCTTATGGGACTTAACTGCCAAGGTCATCAGTCCCTAAGCCTACACACTACTTAGCCTAAATTATCCTAAGGACAAACACATACACCCATGCCCGAGGGAGGACTCGAACCTTCGCCGGGACCAGCCGCACAGCCCATGACTGCAGCGCCTAAGACCGCTCGGCTAATCCTGAGCGACACTCCGCGAAGCCATGGACCCAAGTTGACGACAGTGCTCTGTGCAAGTTGGTGTGGGCTTTGGTTACACCGATCATTCACTGGAAATGGCTATGATCGGCTGCTACTTGAAGACCACTTGCAGCTATTCATGAGCGTCATGTTCCCAAAGAACGATGCAATTTATATGGATGACTGTGCACCATATCACCGGGCCACAATAGTTTACGATGGGTTTGAGAACATTCTGGAAAGTTCGAACTGATGATATGCCCACACAGATCGCCCGACATGAGTCCCATCGAACATTTATGGGACATAATCGACATGACAGTGCACAAAACTCTGTACCGGCAATACTTTCGGAATTATGGACATCTGTAGAGGCAGAATGGCTCAATATTTCTGCAGGGGACTTCCAGCGACTGGTTGAGTCCATGCCACGTCGAGTTGCTGCACTAAGCCGGGCAAAAGGAGGTCTGACACAATATTAGGAGGTATTCCATGATTTTTGTGACCTCAGTGTGTAACAGCAACACATAAAATGTAGACTGGCAATGGGAAGAAAATCGTTTCTGAAGAAGAGAAATTTGTTAACATCGAGTATAGATTTAAGTGTCAGGAAGTCGTTTCTGAAAGTATTTGTATGGAGTGTAGCCATGTATGGAAGTGAAACATGGACGATAAACAGTTTGGACAAGAAGAGAATAGAAGCTTTCGAAATGTGGTGCTACAGAAGAATGCTGAAGGTAAGGTGGGTAGATCTCGTAACTAATGAGGAGGTATTGGCTCTGAGCACTATGGGACTCAACTGCTGTGGTCATAAGTCCCCTAGAACTTAGAACTACTTAAACCTAACTAACCTAAGGACAGCACACAACACCCAGCCATCACGAGGCAGAGAAAATCCCTGACCCCGCCGGGAATCGAACCCGGGAACCCGGGCGTGGGAAGCGAGAACGCTACCGCACGACCACGAGATGCGGGCTGAGGAGGTATTGAATAGGATTGGGGAGAAGAGAAGTTTGTGGCACAACTTGACTAGAAGAAGGGATCGGTTGGTAGGACGTGTTTTGAGGCATCAAGGGATCACAAATTTAGCATTGGAGGGCAGCGTGGAGGGTAAAAATCGTAGAGGGAGACCAAGAGATCAATACACTAAGCAGATTCAGAAGGATGTAGGTTGCATTAGGTACTGGGAGATGAAGAAGCTTGCACAGGATAGAGTAGCATGGAGAGCTGCATCAAACCAGTCTCAGGACTGAAGACCACAACAACAACAACAACAGTGTGTAACCCTGTCTCGCGGGTCAAAGCGAGGTCGGCGACCTGACTAAATGGTCTGGAACAGTAGACGATTAATCTGGGACCGCCCAAAAAAGGCCTCCGACTAAATCGGCGGAGCAGTATGGCGCTTTACCTACCACGCCCGCCACACGTCGCCAAGACTGTGTGGGTACTGGACGCGGCCGCGAGTGTGATTTCGCGAGACGCCGCGAAAGCTTCAACGACGCACGAAAAGGAACGTTTCAAAGTGAATAGAACACATACAGGAGATGCTGAACGTGTACAAAAATGGGCAGTACCAATTGTGACAGGTCTGTTTGACCCTCGGAAGAGCATCTGAATATCTGACCTGGTAGATGGCTTAAATATGGGCGCCACTTCTCAGAGACGCCTACTTACGAGGTTTAGGTAACCATTATTAAGTGAGGAATCTATAAATATCGTACACCCTAATGTGTATAGCTCCCGTAGCGATCACGAATACCAGAATTGCCTAGCTGAAGCAAGTTCAGAAGCATTCAAACTATCATTCCTCCTGCGTCCAGAACACGAATAGGATAGTAAGAATACCTAATACGTGGTGCAGTGGGAAGTACCTTTGCCATGACACTTCACATAAGGAGTGATCAAAAAGTTTGCATTTGAAGGCCGTGCAGTCCAGAATCTGTGCACCGTACAGCGAAAATCGCCGTGATCACTGAGGCAATCATCCGAACGACGAGTCATGTTGAAGAACCCCATCTGTTGCTGCGTCAAGTAATCCGTAACTGCCTGCTATTCATCCTTGTCCGACAGGAATGGTTGACTCTTCAAGGCCTTTTTAAGGGACCCAAGGTATACTAATCGCATGGGGAAAGACCAGGATTGTAGGGCGGGTGCTCGGGTGTCTCCCACTTGTCGTAACTTCCGCGTTACGGTATTTGCGATATGGGGACGTGCGTTATCACGAAGCACCGGCACCCCTTGCCGCTGTTTTCCCGGACGTTTCGCCTTAACTCCACCTCGCGATTTGTCCAGCGTTGCGCAGTATCGTTCCCAGTGATGGACACACCAGGTTCCCTGAAACCAGTAAGCAGCGCGCCCCGATAATCCCAGATCGACCAACGACTTGTGCCAAATCGCGGAAAGCACGGAACTAGGCGCACCATTCCGCAACGGGGATTCTGGACGGACACACTGCCCGATACACATTCTCAGTTGGTATAACATACTATGTCAGGATACAAACCCCAGGTTCAGGCGCTGCAAAAAACGAGGGGAACTAAGAAGGATATTGTAGACGTACAAAATATAGATATTTTGTAGAGCTTGAAGATGGGATTTACATCCTGAAACGCGGGTTGGATTTCCGATTTTATCCAAATAAAGTACAACTGGAGCGGGTTTATTCATTATGAAAAATACTCTTGATTCTCCAATGGACGCCTACTGGTGTTCGTGCTACGCCACCCAAGAAACGAATAACCGCGCGTTGGTCCTATTTGAACGCATTTGCCAATAATGAAACCATATTTCACGTTTTAGCATGCATCACAAGCACGTCGAAAAGACACGAATGCCACACTGATCCTTTGTCTATGTGTCTGTGCGTATACACGAATCGGAGTCGCGCTACTTTGTATATACACTGCGCGATCAAAAGTATACAGACACCTAAAAACATACGTTTTTCATATCAAATGTATTGTGCTGCCACCTACTGCCAAGTACTCCATATCAGCGACATCAGTAGTCATTAGACATCGTGAGAGAGCAGAATGGGGCGCTCCGCTGAAATCATGGGCTTCGAACGTGGTCAGGTGATTGGGTGTCACTTGTGTCATACCTCTGTACGCGATTTCCACACTCCTAAACATCTCTTGATCCACTGTTTCCGATGTGATAGTGAAGTGGAAACGTGAAGGGACACGTACAGCACAAAAGCCTACAGGCCGACCTCTTCTGTTGACTGCCAGAGACCGCCGACAGCTGAAGAGGGTCGTAATGTCTAACGGGGAGACATCTATCCAGACCATAACACAGGAATTCTAAACTGCATCAGGATCAAGTACGAAGACAGTCACGCGGAGGTGAGAAAACTTGGATTTCAAGGTCGAGCGGCTGCTCATAAGCCACCCACCACGCCGGTAAATGCCAAACGACGATCGACGTAAGGAGCGTAAACATTGGACGATTGAACAGTGAAAAAACGTTGTGTGAAGTGGCGAATTACGGTATACAATGTGGTGATCCGATGGCAGGGTGTGGGTACGGCGAATGTCTGGTGAACCTCATCTGCCAGCGTGTGTAGTACCAACAGTAAAATTCGGAGGCGATGGTGTAATGGTGTGGTCGTGTTTTTCATGGAGGGGGCTTGCACCCCTTGTCGGTTTGCGTGGCACTATCACAGCACAGGCCTACATTGACGTTTTAAGCACCGTCTTGCTTCCCACTGTTGAAGAGCAATTCGGGGATGGCGATTGCATCTTTCAACACGATCGAGCACCTGTTCATAATGCACGGCCTGTGGCGGAGTAGTTACACGTCAATAACATCCCTGTAATGGACTGGTCTTCACATAGTCCTGACCTGAATCCTTTATAACACCTTTGGGATGTTTTGGAACGCCGACTTAGTGCCAGACCTCACAGACCTACATCGATAACTGTCTTCAGCGCAGCACTCGGTGAAGAACTGGGCTGCCATTCCCCAAGAAACCTTCCAGCAGCTGACTGAACATGCCTGCGAGAGTGGAAGCTGTCATCAAAGCTAAGGGTGGACCAAAACCATATTGCATTCCAGCATTACCTATGGACGCCCTTCGAACTTATAAGTCATTTTCAGCCAGGTGTCCAGATACTTTTGATCACATAGTGTACGTTGCATTAACTCCCTAAAACGGAAACGTTTTGATCGCCGCTGACAGATGTAGGGCCGGCACTCTCCGAGGAAATAGCAAGACGTTATAAAAAGTTATTGACCATTCTCTCAGAGGCGGCTTATGTTTCTCTAATTTCCTGACTGGATCGACCGTTCAGAATGTTTGACTTCTCCTTTTCGTAGGATTGGTTTTTATGTTGATCTGTTTCATTTGTTTCAACACTGTAATTCATATTCATAAAATCGCACCAGAAGTAAGCAAGGAGTAGCGAATGCTCCACTGGATGCAGTAAAGTAGAAAACGCAGGGTCTGAGGAGCCGCCTTAAGCAGACCTCGTGCTTAATATGTCCGCCGCCACTTCGGCATCTTCGCCGTATAAGACCTGCATTCAGTTCTTGTCTCGTCCCATCTTGCGCGGATCGCGAGATGCTTTTTGCCTGAGTCGTTAGAGACAGGACGCGTGCCATGACAGCCTCTGAGACGTCAGCATGAAAGAACGCCGACTCGATTCAGTCTGGATGTTCGCAGCGGTTGGGTGCAGGGTAGCGTTCTCGGAAGAAAAGTTCCTGTCTGCTGTTTGCCCGTCTAGGCCACCCGGTATTAAACCTACCGATTATTTCGACGAGTATACGTAAAATAATACGTATCTCAAACTCCAGTGATCACACACAATGACTTTGTTGCGCGTTTTGTTGCCGCCTGTAGTGAGGTATGAAACTCACCAGTGACATTCGCAATGGTGCAGCAAAAAATGGTTCACCGACGTACTGTTCATAATTCCGGTTACTGTACGTCAATTCGGGCACATATTGAAAAAAATAAGAAATTGTACGTTCCGCCCCAGCAAAGTTAATCAAGCGAAACTAATTTCCATATACAAATAAATCTGAATAATACATACACGTCATATGACGTAAATTGTTATATAATATATGAGATAATTTGACGTGGCAAATATGCCTCTATCGACTAGAATAAATGCAAGTGCGTAACTACACTCCTGGAAATGGAAAAAAGAACACATTGACACCGGTGTGTCAGACCCACCATACTTGCTCCGGACACTGCGAGAGGGCTGTACAAGCAATGATCACACGCACGGCACAGCGGACACACCAGGAACCGCGGTGTTGGCCGTCGAATGGCGCTAGCTGCGCAGCATTTGTGCACCGCCGCCGTCAGTGTCAGCCAGTTTGCCGTCGCATACGGATCGCAGTCTTTAACACTGGTAGCATGCCGCGACAGCGTGGACGTGAACCGTATGTGCAGTTGACGGACTTTGAGCGAGGGTGTGTAGTGGGCATGCGGGAGGCCGGGTGGACGTACCGCCGAATTGCTCAACACGTGGGGCGTGAGGTCTCCACAGTACATCGATGTTGTCGCCAGTGGTCGGCGGAAGGTGCACGTGCCCGTCGACCTGGGACCGGACCGCAGCGACGCACGGATGCACGCCAAGACCGTAGGATCCTACGCAGTGCCGTAGGGGACCGCACCGCCACTTCCCAGCAAATTAAGGACACTGTTGCTCCTGGGGTATCGGCGAGGACCATTCGCAACCGTCTCCATGAAGCTGGGCTACGGTCCCGCACACCGTTACGCCGTCTTCCGCTCACGCCCCAACATCGTGCAGCCCGCCTCCAGTGGTGTCGCGACAGGCGTGAATGGAGGGACAATGGAGACGTGTCGTCTTCAGCGATGAGAGTCGCTTCTGCCTTGGTGCCAATGATGGTCGTATGCGTGTTTGGCGCCGTGCAGGTGAGCGCCACAATCAGGACTGCATACGACCGAGGCACACAGGGCCAACACCCGGCATCATGGTGTGGGGAGCGATCTCCTACACTGGCCGTACACCACTGGTGATCGTCGAGGGGACACTGAATAGTGCACGGTACATCCAAACCGTCATCGAACCCATCGTTCTACCATTCCTAGACCGGCAAGGGAACTTGCTGTTCCAACAGGACAATGCACGTCCGCATGTATCCCGTGCTACCCAACGTGCTCTAGAAGGTGTAAGTCAACTACCCTGGCCAGCAAGATCTCCGGATCTGTCCCCCATTGAGCATGTTTGGGACTGGATGAAGCGTCGTCTCACGCGGTCTGCACGTCCAGCACGAACGCTGGTCCAACTGAGGCGCCAGGTGGAAATGGCATGGCAAGCCGTTCCACAGGACTACATCCAGCATCTCTACGATCGTCTCCATGGGAGAATAGCAGCCTGCATTGCTGCGAAAGGTGGATATACACTGTACTAGTGCCGACATTGTGCATGCTCTGTTGCCTGTGTCTATGTGCCTGTGGTTCTGTCAGTGTGATCATGTGATGTATCTGACCCCAGGAATGTGTCAATAAAGTTTCCCCTTCCTGGGACAATGAATTCACGGTGTTCTTATTTCAATTTCCAGGAGTGTATTTTATAAATGCGCAGATTTTTTTTGCTCACAGCCGTCAGAATCCTTTGGCTTCTGCAAAATGTGTATGAATCGAATACTAACTTACTCCACGGGTATCTCAATGGGAAAATCACCCAACAGTTCCCTCCGAGTGCGACGTTGCATAACTGAGATGCAGAAGTTGCAGCTTAGACTGGTGATACGCAGTCGCATTCTTCTGCACTAAACATGCCGGGAGAAAGTTTTTTCCAGCCGACCGTAATTCGATTTATTTTTCAATTATGGTAACTGTAGACTGAATTTTTCAGTATGAAGTGGGGGGGGGGGGGGGGGGGTGCGGTATGCACGGGCTCCGTATCTCAATGTATATTTGGCAATGTTTGTGGTAGAGTAGTACTGGAATGTAGTCGAATTAAATCGGGTGATGCTGCGGAAATTAGATTAGGAAATGAGACGCTTAAAGTAGTGAATGAGTTTTGCTATTTGGGGAGCAAAGTAAGTGACGATGGTCGAAGTAGAGAGGATATAAAATGTAGGCTGGCAATGGCAAGGAAAGCGTTTCTGACGAAGAGAAATTTCTTAACATCGAGAATAGATTTAAGTGTCAGGAAGTCGTTTCTGAAAGTATTTGTATGGAGTGTAGCCATGTATGGAAGTGAAACATGGACGATAAATAGTTTGGACAAGAAGACAATAGAAGCTTCCGAAATGTGGTGCTACAGAAGACTGCTGAAGATTAGATGGGTAGATCACATAACTCATGAGGAGGTATTGAATAGAACTGGAGAGAAGAGAAATTTGTGGCACAACTTCAAGTAGAAGAAGAGATCGGTTGGTAGGCATATTCTGAGACATCAAGGGTTCACCAATTCAGTATTGGAGGGCAGCGTGGAGGATAAAAATCGTATAGGGAGACCAAGAGATGAATACACTAAACAGATTAAGAAGGATGTAGGCTGCAGTACGTACTGGGAGATGAAGCTTGCACAGGGTAGAGTAGCATGGAGAGCTGCATCAAATCAGTCTCTGGGCTGAAGACCACAACAACAACAGTGGTAGAGGGTGGCCGGTATCTCTTCCTGTATTCACATCATACCGCATTTAGCGTTCTTTTAAGTCCAATAAGGGGATCAAGGGTATAAAAGCATAGCGATGGAAAAACCCCATCCATACGGTAACGCTATCAGCTCTGTACTTCATTGTTGGCGCTATACGTGATGGTATGTGATGTTCTCCAGACATTCGCCAAACCCAAACTCTACCATCGAATTGCCACGGGATAAGGGGCGACTCATCACACTATATCCCTCGTTTACAGTCATCCACTGTTCAATGACATCGCTCTTTGCACCATGAGGCCCACCCGAGATACATTCCGCTGCGCATACGTCACAGCACTTGACACTGCAGGTTTTATGAGAGCCAGCAGCCATCTCAGATGTGCGGCTGTTTCAGACGAGTTGGCGCTTCAGTTTGGAACCACGGGACCGCTACGGTCGCAGGTTCGAATCCTGCTTCGGACATGGGTGTGTGTGATGTCCTTAGGTTAGTTAGGTTTAAGTAGTTCTAGGGGACTGATGACCTCAGAAGTTAAGTCCCATAGTGCTCAGAGGCATTTGAACCATTTTTGAACAGTCATTGGGCTAGCTGGGCTGTTGGCAGCACTTTGGAACTCACTAGACATTCCTGCCACTGATTTCGTGTGATTTTTTTAAACCTTCCTCAGCAATACTGGACGATCCATGTCCGTTAGAACATGAGTCAGTACGCTGGTCTTGGTTTAGCTGATGTTGTTCCTTCGCATTTCCACTTCACAGTTACATTACTAAAAGTAGACATGGGTGGCTTTAGAAAGATTGATAACTAGTTGATGAACTTGTTACTCAGGTGACTAGCCCATGTTTGAAATCACAGACCTCTCCTGACCGACCCACTCTGCTTTTACCGCTATTGACAACACAAAACTTTCCGCCCCTTTTTATATAGTGTGGTCCATCGGTCATGACATTTAGTCGTCAGTTCCGCATTACACATTGGTGTCCGTACACTCTTGATCAGCCGAACGGTTCTAGGTACTTCAGTCTGGAACCACGCGGCTGCTATTGTCGCAGGTTCGAATCCTGCCTCGGGCATGGATGTGCGTAATGTCCTTAGGTTAGTTAGGTTTCAGTAGTACTAAGTCTAGGGGACTGATGACCTCAGATGTTAAGTCCCATAGTGCTTAGAGCCACTCTTGATCAGATAGAGTGTTTCTCTGAATTTGTCTCAACCAGATCTATTATGGAGCAAAAAATACCGATAGTCTCAATAAAAAATATTAATGTCTATATCTTTGTGATTAATAAAGTTCTGCAAAACTATTAGCCCCTGATACCTATTCTCCTAGGTAGAAAGAAGTTTATAATTAATTTATTTGCTCTTACGTTGCAAAGGTAAAATTATACGTTACCACTGGAATAATTCTACAGCCACCATTGCTGTGATTTTCGATGTTCAACTTTCGAAATAAGAGAGGCACAAATCTCTCCTACCTTATACCTGTCTTCATCTTTCCGTGTCAATGAAAGGACGCACTTTTATGTTACCTTGAGGTCATCAGTCCCCTAGAACTTAGAACTACTTAAGCCTAACTAACCTAAGGACATCACACACATCCATGCCCGAGGCAGGATTCGAACCTGCGACCGTCGCGGTCACGCGGTTCCAGACTGTAGCGCCTAGAACCGCTCGGCCACTTCGGCCGGCAAACTGGTGTAGGTATGCATATTCAAATACAGAGATATGCAACAGGCAAAATACGCCGCTGCGGTCGACAACACCTATAAAGGAAAGTGTCTGTCGCAGTTGTTAGATCCGTTACTGCTGCTACATTGGCAGGTTATCAAGATGAGATTTGATGAGGTATCGAATATATTGCTTCCCCCCTACTTATACCTCCAGAGGAGATCACGAATGTGACTTGAGCGCGCACGGAGGCTTTCCGGCAGTCTTTTTTCCCGCGAACCATACGCGACTGGAACAGGAAAGGGAGGTAATGGCAGTGGCACGTAATGTGCCCTCCGCCACACACCGTTGGGTGGCTTGCGGAGTATAAATGTATATGTAGATGCAGATTTAAGTGAGTTTGAACGTGGTGTTACAGTCGGCGCACGAGAGGTGGGACGCAGCATCTCCGAGTTAGCGATGAAATGGGGATTTTCCCGTACGACCATTTCACGAGTGTATCGTGAATATCAGGAATCCGGTAACACATCAAATATCCGACATGGCTGCGGCCGGAAATGGTCCTGCAAGAACGGGACCAACGACGACAGAAGAGAATCGTTCAACGTTACAGCAGTGCAACCCTTCTGTAATTTGCTGCACATTCCAATGCTGGGTCATCAACAAGTGTCAGCGTGCGAGCCATTCAATAAACCATCATCCATAAAGCTTTCGGAGCCGAAGGCCTTCTCATGTACACTTCATGACTGCAGTACATAAGGCTATAGGCGTCGCCTGGGCCCGTCAACACCGACATTGGATTGTTGGTGACTGGAAACATGTTGCCTGATCGAACGAGTCTCGTTTCAAAATGTATCGAGCGGATGGACAAGTGCGTGTATGGAGACAACCTCATGAATCCATGGACCCTGCATATCAGCAGGGGACCTTTGAAGCTGGTGGAGGTTCAAATGGTTCAAATGGCTCTGAGCAGTATGCGACTTAACTTCTGAGGTCATCAGTCGCCTTAGAACGAATTAAACCTAACTAACCTAAGGACATCACACACATCCATGCCCGAGGCAGGATTCGATTCCGCGACCGGAGCGGTCGCTCGGTTCCAGACTGTAGCGCCTAGAACCGCACGGCCACTCCGGCCGGCGCTGGTGGAGGCTCTGTAATGGTGTGGGACGAGTTCATTTGGATTGACAGAGGACTCCTGATACCTCCAGTTACCACTCTGACAAGTGACACGTACGTAAGCATCCTGTCTGATTACCTGTATCCATTCATGTCCAGTGTGCATTCTGACGGACTTGAGCAATTCCAGCAGCACAATTCGACACCTCACACGTTCCGAACTGCTACAGAGTGGCCTCAGGAACACTCCTCTGACTTCAAACACTTCCGCTGACCACCAAACTGTGGTGTCACCGCCAGACACCACACTTGCTAGGTGGTAGCTTAAATCGGCCGCGGTCCATTAGTACATGTCGGACCCGCGTGTCGCCACTGTCAGGATCGCAGACCGAGCGCCACCACAAGGCAGGTCTCGAGAGACGTACTAGCACTCGCCCCAGTTGTACGACGACGTTGCTAGCGACTACACTGACGAAGCCTTTCTCTCATTTGCCGAGAGACAGTTAGAATAGCCTTCAGCTAAGTTAATGGCTACGACCTAGCAAGGCGCCATTTGTACCATCATGAATCTAAAGAGTCTCACTTGTATCATCAAGAATGCTGTATACCAAAGGACGATATAAAAGTTAAGTGTTCTAGTAGCTACGTTCTTTTCTTTATCACATTCATTACGACTCCTGTTCCAGACTTAACGCCAGACGGCGTGAGTTGACGCGTGCCCTTTCGGCTACTTCACTGTGGACTGGCTGCCTTAACAGTCCACTTCACAAACTCTACAGACATGAACATTATCGAGCATATTTGGGATGCCTTGCATCGTGGTGTTCAGAAGAGGTCTCCAGCCCTCATACTCCTATGGACTTATGGACAGCCCTGCAGGATTCATGGTGGCAGTTCCCTCCAGCACTACTTCTGACATTAGTCGAGTCCATGGCATGTCGTGTTGCAGCACTTCTGCGTGCTCCTGGGGGCCCTACACGATATTAGGCAGTTGTACCAGTTTCTTTGGACGTCAGTGTATTTAATTGAACTAAGTAGTTCGTTTTATCAAAATCTCTTGAGATCCTGTGCTGATGAAATGTCTACAAAAATGTCCACAACTGTTTTGTGTGGCGGTATTAATTACGTTGGAAGGAGACCAGTTCGGTGACCTGTCGATTCGTGCGCCGTCCGCGGGCCATTACGTGCAGATTGTCACGATAGTGAAAAAGTCGAACCTCGCAGTTTAAATTTCTTTAACGAAGTCCGATTCGCGTTTTATAACGTGATGTAAATTATTTCGTTGCATTATAATTCGTAAAAGCACGGTCCGCTATAGCATACTTATCTGTTGGCCAACAAATATTCAGAGCCTGTCGACGATCATCGCACGCAACTGTATTTACTTGACCATCGGCTGTAGATGTAATTCAACACTGATATGCCTACTTTTTAATTATTATGCTTCTCATATTCTGTTCCTGCTGTGGTCATTGTAAGGTGTCCCGACTTCCGAACAATTAGGCTTTGGAAGAATGCATTATCACCATTCCATCTAAATTTAAAAATCTTTCTTTTCTCGTCGGGATACCTTATAGATCCCGAATACTTTTAACAAGTAACACATTATTTGAATTGGACAAAGTTGGGCACTTCGCCATGTAGATAGGTGTAATTTGTATACATGTATCTGTTGTGTGTGTGTGTGTGTGCGTGTGTGTATGTGTGTGTGTGTGTGTGTGTGTGTAAGAAAGTGGAAGGGAGGACAGTTTCCCTACATCTTTGCGTTGCGAACATCGGAGCTGTGGTAGTCGCTTGACACCCATTCAACCGGAAGACCCTGTCTTGTTCGCTGTCTTCCAGAAAGATAGAACCTGCTGTTCAGTGCTACTGCTGTGGAAATTTTAAGGAGCCACACTTGTCACATTACTCGACAGAGCACGAAGAAACACAATGGAGAAATAAAAATAAAAGATCTACGTCCCAGCGCGTCCCGGCAGCTCGTAAACGAACGTCGGAAAAGGAACAAGTCTCCCATAGTTTCTGATTACTGGCTGACTTATTTCTACAGGAGCTAACGACTGAATAAACCGTCGTGAACCCTTATTAACACAACGTAACACGCTATTTCTTATGACAGTTCTGTGATTCCTCTTCCGTAGCATGCCTTACTAACTAGCTTCGGCTGCACGAAATGTCATTAATTTTACGTTGCGCAAATTTGCTATAGCGTTTTGTGGCTCCTGAAAACTCGTTGCGGGCTGAAGGTAAGAATCTGACATTCGAATGTGTACAATTACAGACAAGAGTCTAAAAACTGTACTCACTCTTTGATAGTTATAGCTCTATTTCGTTTTTCACTCTTTAATAATTTCCTCTCTTCCATTGCTGTATTCTGATGCGGTCCTGCAAGATTTTAGTGGCAATTTCTTCATTTTAGAATAGCACTTCTACACAAAGTCTTCAATAATTTGTTGTATACACTCGAATCTCTGTCTTCCCCTTACAAAGCGCCAGAATTATGGGGATCTTTGCTGAATGGTAAATCAAAATACTAAACCTTTTCGACGAAATTCTGCTATTTTTCGGCCATCATTGACTCAAACTTGCAAGCCTGCAATACGATAGGGGACCCTATGGGGTCAATGTATTGTATGAAAATATTTATTTAAATTTCTTTGCTTTCCAAGTTTTTTCTGTAATACTTTGGAACACAATTTTTATATTTGATTTTAAAGAAATTAATTATGCTATAAATTTCTTTTGCTTATAATTGGCATATACTCGTACTTCGGACTTCGCAGTACTTTGGTTACGAAATGGCTCATAACACTTTATTGTCTATTAAACCGAGAACTGTTAAAATTTTTCGAAAAAACAAACTCAGTGTTTCATACAAATCTAGGACTGCACAAGAACATACGAAAATGTATATTATTTTTCACGATGTGACATGACGCGCAAACTTAAGAAAACTTTTTCAAAATTGTGTACAGTAATTATTTTTATTAACTTTTCTAATTTCAAGAGACATGTTTTCTTTGTAAATGTTCACTAGGTAATGCAAAAAAATACATATAAAAGTTAATTTAGCCATTTTCCTGTTCTTAAACAGTATAGAACTTCAAGTTGTAATACATCGTTTGTCATACGCGCCAAAAGTTAATCTTTGTTTCGAGGTCGAGTAGGACAGTCTTTTGTCCAGGTTATGAGTATTACGTTTCTGTGCTGTGGACAGATTGTGCATTACGTACGATTTTTATGTTTGAATCTGAGATTTATAATTGAAAGTACGTTTGCAGTGTTTAACGTAGCTGTTAATCAAGGAGACTGATTATTATGAAAAGTGTGTACGTTTACTGACGACTCTCTTCAGCAATGTGCAGAAAGCTGACGAATGAACTTCATTCTTTTATGTATGTTGATGTGAAACGAACAATAATACCATGAGAAAGTAAATGAGTATCTTCACTTCCGTTTAGAAAACTTGGGCCTTTACATCAACTTATAACGACGAGACAAGGTGAGTACAAAATTTTTTTGCCTATTGCAACAACCGTTTTCCAGATGTTTTTCTACATTCCTGTTTCCCGTTCTATACGACAAAGCTTTTACGTAGCTATTTGGTTAGTTGAAGAAATGTTGTCCCTTGTCCTCAAACTACATAGTAATGACTTTAACGGGACTTACGGAACGGCAGCGTTTCACCATGAGTATCTTAACTTCTACAGGACCCTCTAGTACGATGATAATTGTTCCTTGGTGTATTTTTACTTATTTAATTGTATGGCTAGGGCCCCCCGTCGAGTAGACCGTTCGTCGGCTGCCGGTCTTTCAATTTGTGGCCACGTCGGAGACCTGCAGTCGATGAGGATGATAGGACGATGATGAGGACAGCACAACACCATGGGCGGAGAAAATTCCCCGACCCAGCCGGGAATCGAACCCGGGCCCAGAGGATTGACAATCCGTCACGCTGACCATTCAGCTACCGAGTGCGGACAACGTCTGATGCATTAGACCGAGGCGATAAAAGTAATGCGATGTCTCCCAAGATCGCGTCGAACCTCCTTTTGCACGGCTTAATGCAGCAACTCGACGTGGTGTGGATTCAACAAGTCGATGGAGGTCTTGTAACGCCGGAAATGCATATCGTTCTATTTCCATCTATTGTACTATAAATTTTTTTCCTTATTTTGTTACCTGAATATATGACATTTCTGTGCCTGTATATATTGTAATTATTTTACTATTTGTATATATATATATATATATATATATATATATATATATATATATATATATATATATATATATATATGCATTTATGTCGATGTATAATTGGTTTGTTTTGTAAATATTATATGTATTTTACGCTGGGTCTGGCCTAGGGAAAACTATACTATCGAACGAATACATCGATAGGTCGTGTGGAGAACCTAAGTGTTTAGGATCTTTGGTAGTGTGAACTCTGCCGCGTGGAGCGCGGGCAGAGAGAGAGAGAGTCTGGCAGGGGTAGTGCGATTGAGCAGGTGTGTTGTGTGACGCTCCCGCAAGTTGCCGGGCTTTCGGGGTTTGGCAGCATGTAATTGCGCTCGACTTGCGATGATAGTTTCTGACATGGTGTCGCGGATGGGAAGCATTAGCTGGCGCACATCGAGAGCCCGTTTCGTCTGGTGACCGTGTCGAGAAGAAGGCGCGCCAGCATCCAGCTTCTGCAACAGCGACGGCCGACAATGAGTGACTGTCGCCACCTCCTCGATCGACGACTTCAAAACCTTCAATCAACCAACAGGGAAGACTAAAAGCACGTAAAGTTTCAGAACTGTATGGCAGACCTCAGCTTTTCAAACTGTTCCATTTGCCTCGCAAAATTACAGCAACTTAGCATGAACCTTTGTTGCTCATTGTCCCAATTGCATTACCAAGCAGGGTCCCTTCCTTTTCCGAAATGAACCCGAGTGTCGTTGAAATTCAGACGCCAGCATTAAAGTACAATCATTCCATTTCACTGCTTTAATTTCAAAGTTCAGTTTAAGTATTCGTAGCTGGCTACAATATTTAGATTACACAAGCACAAATTAAGAGTGCGAGTTTTGTTACCATATTTTAGCTTACCTGTGACTGCAGCTCAGCTTGGTACGTACTAAATTTTACTATTGTTAATTGTTCAGAATCATTTAATTCAAGTTCAAAGTTAAATCTCTTATTTGTAAATTGCGTAGATTCAAGTAGCTTTTGAAATGATTGTTGAGGTAGTCCAAGACTAACCGTATTTCACTGAATTTCGATGTGCTTCAGAAAGAAAGCTCACTATTAACTTCAGTCACTAAATTAACTTTCGATTTTCCGGTTTTATTAATTCTTTTGCTAAATTACGTCAGAATGTAGCGAAATTTATTACTTCTGACAGACTTTCAGTTTTCACACTACACGTGTCAACCTTCAGTTGCCACGCTTCTAGTGCTAATTATATGTGTAATAATCTTTCTTTTTCAGTTACTATAGTAATTGTCCTTAGGACTGGCGACCGTAATTTCTCCCAAATCTCAAATATTTAATTACCGCTAGTTAATTGTTAACGTAACGGCCGCACATTTACTTTCTTTATTAACTTTACCCCTTTTCAAAATTAATTTCCACCAGTTTCATTTGTATTTTTCCCTTCATTTAGATGCAACCCTTTCCTCCCTATTTACCGACAGATTAACTTCGATGACGATTGCTTTTTCCAAATTTCCATTAGGTACACGCGGTTTAATTTTTCACTGTCATAAACATCGATAAGTGCGGGGGAGGTTACACGTGGCGACCTGGTGACAGGACGTTGTTCAGATTTGAGGTTGTGGACACGAATTTTGCATTGTGCAAATCTCTTAACAAAGTACTGGTTACAAAATGGTCGATACGTCAGCGAGAATATTAGTGTGAGGAATCCTAAGTAGATTTGAGATTTGTTATTTATATTGAAAGTTATTAAAATGAGTGAAGGCAACAATTACCAAAATTTGGTAGGCTTGGATACGGAACAATCGGTCGAACAGTGGGAAACGCGCACCGCGGTACCCATTGTTCAGGGGCAGGCGGCTAGCATGAAAGACGCGACCGCCGAAACGCAACAAAGAGCAGAAATGGAATTCCAAACTTTAGAAATTGTTTCGGAATCGGAAGTGAAGATAAAATCTGAATCCCTTGATGACGAATACGGGGGGACAATTAAAGAGGGAGCCGCTGCGGAAGTAAAACCGGTAGTTTCCGGGAATTTAACTGATTTATTGAATGTTTTGATTAACGAAATCAGGAGTCAATCGGCAGAAATTAAAGCTCTGTCTGCCAAACAAGAAGATCAGGCTGCCAAGCAAGAAGCTCAGGCTGCCAAGCAAGAAGCTCAGGCTGCCAAGCAAGAAGCTCAGGCTGCCAAGCAAGTAGCTCAGTCTGAAAAAATTGAACGAATGCTAGACAATCAGAACAAAGCTATTAATGTTGTTAACAACAATGTTGAAGTTGTTAACACAAAAGTTGATAAAATCAAAGACGATATTGTCGTGATTAATACCGAAATCGGTAATCTTAAACAGGAAATGATAGGCGTTCAGGCGGAAATTGCGAGCATAAATACTCGTTTTGATTCCGAAATTAGCAGAATCGAGAAAAGTGTAGGAGACGCAGTTGCTCCGATCATCGAGAATAAGGTGACGGAACAAATTCAATTAGTGAGAAAAGAGGATCAACAGAAGGTGGAAACTTTAAAGGCTTTAGTATCCGAAGTAGATACCAAAGTGAGGAAGCAGGCTAATACCTGCGAAGAGAAAAAGAGGGAAGTGGAAACGCTTGCGACAACTACTTGCCAAGTGATTACGAGGGTGTCGGAATTAGAAAGGAGACTTGACGAAAAACAGAGCTATGTGCCAATCTGTGCACATAGTTCGGAGTTGTTGACGAAAGAGGAGCGGTTCGACCCCTTGAAAAAAGGCGGTATACACCCGACGGATTTCATTAAAAATTGTGAAAGAGTTTTACCCAGATCATGGACTAATGAGAGAAAAAATAATGCGGTTATTGATGTGCTGGCTGGTGATGCCAAGCGTTGGGACTTAAACCTCAACATTACAAACCTGACTTTTGACGAGTTTAAAAATTTGTTTCTGGCTGAATACTGGTCAGAGCAAAAACAACAAAGTGTCTGGCGCGAATTTGTCGTATCGAGGCCTTTCGATGCGAATTCGCGCGGCTCGATGAAGGAGTTTTGTGAGGGCTGGATCCGCAAGTTGGAATATTTGCGTGATCGCCGCACGGAATCCGAAATAGTCTGGGAACTCTACAAGAAGCTTCCAGATGATACAACACGCTACATAGGAAGCAATTACAGGACAATCAATGATTTCCTGGAAAGAGTTGAGGACGAGGACAATTGGCGCAATAATCGCGACAGTGGTAGAGGTTGTAGTAACAACAATGGGTACCACAACTACGATAACCATGGGAATAATGCATACCGCAATCTTGGCAGCAATAACAATAGTGGTTCGGGCCGTAATGACAATCGATACAATGCAAATAATAACAGGAATGACGGAAACCAGTATCGTAGTAGCATGATACGGGCTTCGCAGAATAGTAATAACGCCAGAGGGTGTGATCAGCCGCCTCAGCAGCATCCGGGGAGCGTATCTGCTGGGACGAGACAGGGAAACCATTAGCCGCGCCGGTGAGGGGCCGACCGGGCGTGGAGAAATTTTGGCGGCCCAATAACAGTAGAAAACCGAGGTGTAGTAGTTATGAGAATTCCGTATGGAATAATCAACGGCGGGAGAGTGTGCCAGTGTTAGGAGAAAGGAGTGCGCCCACTAGTAGTAGATCAGCTGTAGACACGGCAGTAGAAAATACATTCACTGTCAGTGAGAACAATTTAAGTAGTGTTCCGGAAATCGATTATAAAGTGGCAGCTGTAATACCCACAGCGGAACTGGAGATTGAGTTTAAGAATGCTTCGCAAGTGTTGAGAGAAGATCAGATGTCGGATA
Organism: Schistocerca nitens; assembly: GCF_023898315.1. NCBI lineage: Eukaryota > Metazoa > Arthropoda > Insecta > Orthoptera > Acrididae > Schistocerca > Schistocerca nitens. The sequence continues at coordinate 1,127,701,178 of NC_064614.1, forward strand.
AAACGTCCGTCATCGAGCGAGGGGATGCAGAGGGGGATGAGGTCTGGTTAAGGCAGTTTGGTCGCTTATACGACGAACTAAGAGATTATAGGGGCCTGTATGGGAGAAGTGTTTATGGGGAGCGCGGGCAGGATTTGCCGCGTTTCGTCCCACAGGAAGATAGTATTTGTGAAGTGATAGAAAGTTCTGGCCCTAACCGGCAGACTTTACTAGAAACAGTTGATGTTAATGGGGAGCACGAGCAAGATTCGTCGTGTTTCGTCCCGCAGGAGTTGGATGTTGAAGTAGTAACGGAAAGTTCTGGCCCTAACCGGCAGACTTTACCGAAAGTTATAGTGGTAGGAGTAGCCGACCCATCCGACGCAAAACTCCAGTTTAAACATTGCGAAAGTATTGAGGAGAAAGATTACGAGAATTTTAGTGATAGCCGGACACGATTGGTAGAAAAGCATGTGGATTACAGCGTGTATGAGGTTAGAGCTGACATTATACGGTCAGACGATAGCAGTGTGGGTTGCGCAGATATAGCGGAAGTAATTGCAGAGACTACTGGGTACATTCCTCCAGGTAGATTGGCAGATGAGATCAATCTGGCCAAAGAGGAATCAACGAAGGTGACAATTAGTGAAGTGATAGCAAAGCAACACTCACTAGTTGACGAGTTACAGGAAAAGGTTTCGGTATTGGAGGCGAAGCTACAGACTAAGCCTCGGGACAAACGTGTTGAAATTAAAACTGTATGTGAACAGAGGCTGAAAAAGCCGCCAGATAAGCCGGATTTAGGATCAAAGCCGGATGTTTTTTTCTGGAATGACCTGGATATAGACGAGGATTTACTGTGGGAAAATAGTCGAGGACAAGTGTAGACAGATAGTAGTGTCTGTTAATATGCACGACCTACAACTAAACGTGTTGATTGACACCGGTGCAGAATTGAGTGCTGTATCTGGGAAAATATTTGAGTTACTGAAAGACAGACCCGGCATCGTAGTTATGCCAGTAACAGGGGTGAAAATTATCGGTGCTACTGGGAAGGCCAGTAAACCGGTCACAAAACAGATATTTGTCAAGTTTGAGATATGTGGGGCACGATTTGAACAAGAGTTTGTCGTCGTGCCAGACTTAACTACGGAAGTAATTATCGGGTTAGATTGGCTATTAAAGTATCGTGCAGTGATTAATTACGAAAGCAAAACTTTGACATGTACGTCCCAAGATAAAACAATAGTAGTTAGTTTTGACGAGGCAGGAGACGGTGTGCATAGGCAATACCAGCCTGTACACATTGTGAACTGGCCGGATGACATTGACGCAGGAATGAATTTGAACTGCTGTAACGTGAGGAATCTCAGCATTGACAAAAGCGTAGAAAGTGAATTGGAAGAGATAATCAAATTCCCTCCACGGATTGACATTAGTATTGGTGTGAAAAAAGATCGTTTGCGAGAAGTAATGAAGCTAAAAGCCGATGCTCGCATACGACATCATGACGCTAAAGCGCGTTTTGCTAAGTTTGCAATCGGAGACTTAGTACTTGTAAAAGCTCATGAGAAATCGAGCGAGATAGACAATGAAATCTCTAAATTTAAGTTTGTTTATAATGGACCATATAAAGTCATTGGTATACCTCACACAAATGCTTATTGCTTAGAGTATCCAAGCTCTGGAAAACTATTAGGTATACGGAATATTGTAGACTTGAAATTGTACCAACCTAGGATCGATTAATACCACACAATGGGTAATTTGAACAGTATGTAAATTTAGAGTGTAAGATTTAATGTTTGCTAGGTTGCGATGCTTTTGCCTGACCTAGAGGTCATTGAAGTTGTAATTAATAAGTAATTAATGGTGATTAAATGATTTAAGAGTTACTGAATATTAATCAATTTAAAAATCCAAGCTGCTAGTTTAAGTTTTCAGCTGAGTCACAGTAGATTAAGCAATGTAAATATGATTTTGCAACTGGCTGTAAGATTTCATGAATATGTGTTTTACTAGTCATTGCCGATGTACTTAGACGCTGTTTCAAGTTTCAGGCTAGTACATGCGTGTGATGATGGACAGGGTTGAGTTATCCACTGTGATAGTATTAATGGACTCCTTGAGATTACTCGGGAGTGAGTTTTTCCGAAAGAATTTAGTGAAACGGACGTTCTGGAAATGCCGTTACACAGGCGAGTGAGATCAAGCGTGCCGCACAGGCGGGCGCAACAATACTGGCGAGGCGGACCCGCTGTCGGCTCTTGTGCCGCTGTCGGCATTCTTTGTACTTGCGAGTACGGAAGGCGGAGTTGTTTTTCTTCCTGGACAGCTGATGTGAAGGAATTCTGCTGTCAATATTTATGTTTTCGTCGGTCTGCTGTATATTATTTTCTTGTTTAGCGTTAAGTGCACACTCATGACGAGAATATTAATTATGAAAAGTTTATATAAAATGTGTATCCTATGTAATTAATAATTAATTTGCGTATTTTTATCTACCTGTTTTTATAACCATGTACTCTAATTAATTTTGTAAATAATATTCCATTTCTTGATAGTGTTACGAATTTTGACGATTTTAGAATAGCTAAACCATTTTCTGTGGTGGACTGTTAAGGCAGCCAGTCCACAGTGAAGTAGCCGAAAGGGCACGCGTCAACTCACGCCGTCTGGCGTTAAGTCTGGAACAGGGTTCGTAATGAATGTGATAAAGAAAAGAACGTAGCTACTAGAACACTTTTATATCGTCCTTTGGTATACAGCATTCTTGATGATACAAGTGAGACTATCTTGAGATACATGCAATGGTACAAATGGCGCCTTGCTAGGTCGTAGCCATTAACTTAGCTGAAGGCTTTTCTAACTGTCTCTCGGCAAATGAGAGAAAGGCTTCGTCAGTGTAGTCGCTAGCAACGTCGTCGTACAACTGGGGCGAGTGCTAGTACGTCTCTCGAGACCTGCCTTGTGGTGGCGCTCGGTCCGCGATCCTGACAGTGGCGACGCGCGGGTCTGACATGTACTAATGGACCGCGGCCGATTTAAGCTACCACCTAGCAAGTGTGGTGTCTGGCGGTGACACCACATTTTCTATGTTTTCTATGAATTTTAATATGTTGTCAACCTGTTTTATTTTGTGCAAGATGACAGAGTGGAATAAGATTAGGAGTGTCTCCACTCAATTATTATGGTCTGAAAATTGATTTATGCTTAATTAGACGAATGCTAAATTTTGTTGATGTTTTGAGCATATGCATTTCCGCTGTTTCTTTTTTGGGACATTTTCTGAGACTGTTTACGTTACACGAACATCCTCAGACAATGTGGGGCACGTATAACGCCGGAAATGCATATCCTTCTATTTCCATCTATTGTACTATAAATTTTTTTCCTTATTTTGTTACCTGAATATATGACATTTCTGTGCCTGTATATATTGTAATTATTTTACTATTTGTATATATATACACTCCTGGAAATGGAAAAAAGAACACATTGACACCGGTGTGTCAGACCCACCATACTTGCTCCGGACACTGCGAGAGGGCTCTACAAGCAATGATCACACGCACGGCACAGCGGACACACCAGGAACCGCGGTGTTGGCCGTCGAATGGCGCTAGCTGCGCAGCAATTGTGCACCGCCGCCGTCAGTGTCAGCCAGTTTGCCGTGGCATACGGAGCTCCATCGCAGTCTTTAACACTGGTAGCATGCCGCGACAGCGTGGACGTGAACCGTATGTGCAGTTGACGGACTTTGAGCGAGGGCGTATAGTGGGCATGCGGGAGGCCGGGTGGACGTACCGCCGAATTGCTCAACACGTGGGGCGTGAGGTCTCCACAGTACATCGATGTTGTCGCCAGTGGTCGGCGGAAGGTGCACGTGCCCGTCGACCTGGGACCGGACCGCAGCGACGCACGGATGCACGCCAAGACCGTAGGATCCTACGCAGTGCCGTAGGGGACCGCACCGCCACTTCCCAGCAAATTAGGGACACTGTTGCTCCTGGGGTATCGGCGAGGACCATTCGCAACCGTCTCCATGAAGCTGGGCTACGGTCCCGCACACCGTTAGGCCGTCTTCCGCTCACGCCCCAACATCGTGCAGCCCGCCTCCAGTGGTGTCGCGACAGGCGTGAATGGAGGGACGAATGGAGACGTGTCGTCTTCAGCGATGAGAGTCGCTTCTGCCTTGGTGCCAATGATGGTCGTATGCGTGTTTGGCGCCGTGCAGGTGAGCGCCACAATCAGGACTGCATACGACCGAGGCACACAGGGCCAACACCCGGCATCATGGTGTGGCGAGCGATCTCCTACACTGGCCGTACACCACTGGTGATCGTCGAGGGGACACTGAATAGTGCACGGTACATCCAAACCGTCATCGAACCCATCGTTCTACCATTCCTAGACCGGCAAGGGAACTTGCTGTTCCAACAGGACAATGCACGTCCGCATGTATCCCGTGCCACCCAACGTCCTCTAGAAGGTGTAAGTCAACTACCCTGGCCAGCAAGATCTCCAGATCTGTCCCCCATTGAGCATGTTTGGGACTGGATGAAGCGTCGTCTCACGCGGTCTGCACGTCCAGCACGAACGCTGGTCCAACTGAGGCGCCAGGTGGAAATGGCATGGCAAGCCGTTCCACAGGACTACATCCAGCATCTCTACGATCGTCTCCATGGGAGAATAGCAGCCTGCATTGCTGCGAAAGGTGGATATACACTGTACTAGTGCCGACATTGTGCATGCTCTGTTGCCTGTGTCTATGTGCCTGTGGTTCTGTCAGTGTGATCATGTGATGTATCTGACCCCAGGAATGTGTCAATAAAGTTTCCCCTTCCTGGGACAATGAATTCACGGTGTTCTTATTTCAATTTCCAGGAGTGTATATATGCATTTATGTCGATGTATAATTGGTTTGTTTTGTAAATATTATATGTATTTTACGCTGGGTCTGGCCTAGGGAAAACTATACTATCGAACGAATACATCGATAGGTCGTGTGGAGAACCTACGTGTTTAGGATCTTTGGTAGTGTGAACTCTGCCGCGTGGAGCGCGGGCAGAGAGAGAGAGTCTGGCTGGGGTAGTGCGATTGAACAGGTGTGTTGTGTGGCGCTCCCGCAAGTTGCCGGGCTTTCGGGGTTTGCCAGCATGTAATTGCGCTCGACTTGCGATGATAGTTTCTGACATGGTGTCGCGGTTGGGAAACATTAGCTGGCGCACATCGAGAGCCCGTTTCGTCTGGTGACCGTGTCGAGAAGAAGGCGCGCCAGCATCCAGCTTCTGCAACAGCGACGGCCGACAATGAGTGACTGTCGCCACCTCCTCGATCGACGACTTCAAACCTTCAATCAACCAACAAGGAAGACTAAAAGCACGTAAAGTTTCAGAACTGTATGGCAGACCTCAGCTTTTCAAACTGTTCCATTTGCCTCGCAAAATTACAGCAACTTAGCATTAACCTTTGTTGCTCATTGTCCCAATTGCATTACCAAGCAGGGTCCCTTCCTTTTCCGAAATGAACCCGAGTGTCGTTGAAATTCAGACGCCAGCATTAAAGTACAATCATTCCATTTCACTGCTTTAATTTCAAAGTTCAGTTTAAGTATTCGTAGCTGGCTACAATATTTAGATTACACAAGCACAAATTAAGAGTGCGAGTTTTGTTACCATATTTTAGCTTACCTGTGACTGCAGCTCAGCTTGGTACGTACTAAATTTTACTATTGTTAATTGTTCAGAATCATTTAATTCAAGTTCAAAGTTAAATCTCTTATTTGTAAATTGCGTAGATTCAAGTAGCTTTTGAAATGATTGTTGAGGTAGTCCAAGACTAACCGTATTTCACTGAATTTCGATGTGTTTCAGAAAGAAAGCTCACTATTAACTTCAGTCACTAAATTAACTTTCGATTTTCCGGTTTTATTAATTCTTTTGCTAAATTAAGTCAGAGTGTAGCGAAATTTATTACTCCTGACAGACTTTCAGTTTTCACACTACACGTGTCAACCTTCAGTTGCCACGCTTCTAGTGCTAATTATATGTGTAATAATCTTTCTTTTTCAGTTACTATAGTAATTGTCCTTAGGACTGGCGACCGTAATTTCCCCCAAATCTCAAATATCTAATTACCGCTAGTTAATTGTTAACGTAACGGCCGCACATTTACTTTCTTTGTTAACTTTATCCCTTTTCAAAATTAATTTCCACCAGTTTCATTTGCATTTTCCCTTTCATTTAGATGTAACCCTTTCCTCCCTCTTTACCGACAGATTAACATCGGTGACGATTGCTTTTCCCAAATTTCCATTAGGTACACGCGGTTTAATTTTTCACTGTCATAAACGTCGATAAGTGAGGGGGAGGTTACAGTCTCCTGCAGAAATATAGAGGCTTGCTGCCTCTGTTGCTGTCCATAATAGTAAAGGTATCGCCGGTGCAGGATGTCGTGCACGAATTGACTTCTCGATTATGTCCCATAAATGCTCGATGGGATTCATGTAGGATGATCTGGGTGGCTAAATCATTCACTCGTATTGTCCAGAATATTCGTGAAACCAGTCGCGAACGATTGCGGTCCGGTGACGTGATATCGTTGTTTGGGAACGTGAAGTCCATAAATGGCTACAAATTGTCTCCAAGTAGCCGAATTTCCAGTCAGTGATTGGCTCAGTTGGACCAGAGGACCCAGTCCATCCCACGTAAACACAGCCCACACCATCAGCTTGCACTGTGGCTAGTTGACAACTTGGGTCCATGGCTTCGTGGAGTCTGCACCACACTCGAACCCTACCATCAGTTCTCATCACTAAAATCTGCACTCATATGACGAGTCCATGGTTTTTCAGTCGTCTAGGGTCCAGCCGACATGGTCACGAGACCAGAAAAGGCGCTAAAGAAGATTAGTGCCGTTAGCAAACGTAGTCTGCTACCATAGACCATCACCGCCACATTTCGCCGCACTATCCTGACGCGTACGTTCTGTTCGTCGCATGTCCTACAATGATTTCTGCCGTTTTTTTTCACTCAGCGTTGCTTGTCTGTTAGCACTGAGAACTACAAGCAAACGCCGCTGCTCTCGGTCGTTAAGTGAAGACTGTCGACCACTGTGTTGCCCGTGGTGAGAGGTAATGCCTGGAATGTGGTATTCTTGGTACACTCTTGACACAGTGGATCTCGGACTTATCCTCCTTAACGACTTACGAAACAGAACGTCCCATGCGTCTGGGTCCAACTGTCACTCCACGTTTAAAGTCTGTTAATTCCCGACGTGCAGCCACAATCACGTCGGAAACCTTTTCACACGAGTCACTTGAGTACAATGCGCTACCTTTTTGTGCTTTGTGTACGCGATACTACCGCCATCTATATGTTCATATCGCTATCCGTGACTTTTGTCACCTCAGTGTACGAGGGGCATTTGAAAAGTCCTTGCAATGTCCGAGAGTTGCCACCGCCGGCGCGCATCGAGGTCATGTTTAGTTAGTAGCATCTTTGTAAAGAAAGCACACCAAGTTTCAGCCATAATGGTCTATTTCTTTGTGTTTGGCATTCGTGTGAATCATGGAAGTCGAGTGATTGTCAAAAAATGGACGAAAAAGAATTTCGTGTGGTGACTAAACATTACTTTATGAAAGGCAAAACGCCTCATGAGACTAATGAGAAGCTTCATAAACATTACGGTGACTCTGCACCTTCGATTAGAACAGTTAATAAGTGGTTTCAAAATTTTCGGAGTGGCAATATGGGCACAAGTTATGTTAAACATTGTGAACGTCCTGTGGAGCTTACGACTCCAGAAATCATTGATAAAATCCATGATATGGTGATGCATGACAGAAAAGTTAAGGAGCGTGAGATTGCTAGTGCTGTGAGAATCTCGAATGAATGGGTACATAATATTTTGCATAAACATTTGGACATGAGAAAGCTATCCGCAAGATGGGTTCTTCGATTGCTCACGCTTGACCAAAAACGAAATAGTATGAAGTATTGCAAGGATGGTTTTCAGCTGTTCAGGAAAAATTCGCGGGACATGAAGCGTCGTTTCGTCACTGTGGATAAAACATGGATACATTACTATGCTACTGAGACCAAACAACAATCTAAAGAATGGGTTAGCAAGGGAGAACCCGCACCAAAAAAGGCGAAGACGATTACTTCGGTCGGAAAGGTTATGGCGACTGTCTTTGGGATTCGCAAGGGATAATACTCATCCACTATCTGGAAAAGTGTAAAACTATTACGGGTGAATATTATTCATCGTTATTGTACCGTTTGAAAAAAGAGATGCAAGAAAAACGGCGACGATTGGACCGGAAACAAGTCCTTTTCCATCACGACAATGCACTAGCACACGCCTCAGCAATTGTGGTTGCAAAATTAATAGAAATAGGATTCCAATTCGTTTCAAATCCCCCCTATTTTCCAGTCTTGACTCCCTCGGACTACTGTTTGTTCCCCAATTTGAAGAAATGGTTGGCGAGACAAAGATTTTATTCAAACGAGGAGATAATTGCAGCAACTAGTAGCTATTTTGCAGACTTGGACAATTCCTATTATTCGGAAGGTATCAACAAATCAGAACAGCGTTGGACGAAGTGTATAAGTCTAAAAGGAGACTATGTCGAAAAATAAAAAAGGTTTACCCTAAACACGTAAGTAGTTTTTATTTTCGCATGGACTTTTCAAGCGCCCCTCGTATGTATTACCGTGCCACTCCTCATACACGTTATGACCGCCCAGTGGTCAGTTCCAACAACTGCCTTCATTCATAGGAAATTTCCCCACATACTTGGTAGAACCGTACCGTGACATCTAGAAATATAATATTGAGGGAAGTAACATTAGTTGAATCTACGTCTCGTTGTCGAGTAGTTGTCAGTACAGATTTTTCTGAAACTGAATTAAAAGCTGTTTCAGAATCTGTGAATATTGCCACAGGGGTAATTTCTTGGGTTCCGTAGCTCAGTCTGTAAAAACGGGATCCTTATGGGAACACTTTGTTGTCCATCTGTCCATATGTTAAGACCCCATTTTCTCAGAAACGGGCAGAGGTATCAAGTTGAAATTCATGTCAAATTCTAGGATCATTTCCTTGGTATTGTAAAGAATTGAAGCTTCTAAGTCAATGCATTCAAAAGATTAGGCTATTTATGACGCATATTTTGACACTTGCAAACTCACTCATCAGTACCTGTAGCTGAGCTAACTTTACGCAAAATTAAGTATGTACGGAAACCTCAGCACGTGAGTCCTAATCGCACATATCTGGGTCATTTTACACCCCATATGTGTTAACAGAGATGATGAGAGGGTTGTGTAGTCTGCCGTCAGAGCCCAGAAGAAAGGTCGGTTCACGAGTTTTTGAGACACGTGGCGGTTACAGCAAAGCGTCAGCGCTAGCATCTAAAAGCGGCGGTACCGAGAGACGCAGCGTCGTACGATGCTGACGCAATGTGTGCCGGTCTGGGAAGTGGCTTTCTGCCTAACAGGAGTAGCTACGACGTCATGAGTTACGGCGATCGCGACTGTTTACGGAGGTCGCGGCGCTTCGCCATTGGCTGCCGACAGAACTCACGCCACGGGTGCGTAATGCAGGAGGAGACGAGTGAATGGTGTGACAACGCTCGCTTCCCGTGTCGCGTCGCGGTGGCTGCTGCAAGCACTGCATGCGTCTCGTTTCCAGAAAGATCACCCGATATTACGCGCTCGTCATCTGTTAAGTTTGCCAGAAGCTACGGTGACATCATACCAGTTCCTGGCGGCATTGGCAGGCCGAGTTTCGTATACGACAACATCAGCGTCAAGGGAATGAAGTAAAACACTGAACGAAGAATTAGCACTCCCTCACATTCCATCCCCTCATCCCCCCCCCCCCTCCCCGCCCGTCCTCACTCCAGAAGCATCACGCCCATGGCGGATGACATTGCCTCTATGGCCGTCATAGTTGAATGACCAGCGTGGCAACTCCCATGCGGAGGACCCGAGTTCGATTCCCGGTGCTGCCAGGGTTTTAACCTTGGTGGAAGGACTTGTATGGAGCGCACATTCCCGCGCGAGACCAAATTAGGAGCTACTTGACTGATTAGTAGCGGATCCAAGAACAATAAATCTGACAACAGCGGGAGAGCGGCGGGCTGACAACATGCCCCTCCATACAATATGCAATGATGCCATTGACAGGGGACGACACGGTGGTCGGTCGGTCTCGATTGGCCCGTCTAGGGTCAGAACCCGGAACTGCTGCCTCTAGCTTTGATAATGGTCACATTTTTTTGCGAGGAAGTGAGTCAGGAATTTTCTTCCGCTATGCCATGTCTTACTGAAACCTCTCCATCAGACCCCGCAGAGCAAACAAATTGCGGAGATGTTGATTGCTATGTTTGACTTGCTGTTCCAAATAGTCTCGACATGCGATAGCGTGGCTGAGTGTTCGTCAAACCACCAGCTCTGTGAACACGGCGGTTGTCATTTTGGAAGACGAGAGTGTCCACAGTATACTCATTATGAACATATACAGTAGAAGGAAGAACACCTGGTCGCCGAGATATTGAAATAAAAATCCTGGTTCATGTTCACACTAACCTAAATGATTAGTTTCAGCTATGATATGAATTGCCTCCTACCTGCACCCACCCTATCCACGCATTGCAAATCAAACGCCTCCTTCCGCCGTGGGTACAATCAGCGCCTTGACTCATTTGAAAAGAGGCAGAATCGCGACTCGTCAGTTTTATATTTATCGCAGCAAGCCTAGATGACAGTTCAATAGTTTCACTTCTGAACGATGTCGAGCGTATACTACAGCACACATGAAGAATGTTAGCTCAGTTTAGCAAAACTCTTTGATACAGAATAGTTAACTTCGATGCTATCCATGTCCACATGAATGACAATATACAGGATGTCCGGAAGAAAGGTTCCAATAATTACAGAGGATTTAGTATTCATCAAAGGAAGAAAAAAGTTCTTATAAACATTGGTTGTAAACCTCATATCTTCGGAATTACAGCCCGCATGTCTACGAGAAGCATATCTTGCACATCGAGCACCTTGGTACGAAACAAATGAGAAGACTAGACGTTTATGCTGCGTGTTTGCACTGGTACCAGGCATGCATGCACCAACCAACACGTACGGTATTCCACAGCATGCTACAGTACGTAGGATATCGGAAAGGAATGATATTTGTATCTGGTATACCCGCAGTAATCGTATGGCGCGTTGTTCGTCGCGACACAGCAGTAATTTGTTTCCGTGTCTGTCACCGGATGCACAGCGCAGGAGATGTCGGATATGGTCTTCTGCTTCGAGGAAACAGATGGAAGTAGCCCACGGGCGTAACTAGTATGTTGCCAAATATCCACGATTCCGTATACCATCTATAAAGATATTTACTAACTTTTACAGAGACTTTCGGAAACGGGATCGTCTACACCACAGAGATGGGATCGTGGCAGACCTCGAACGACTCGTATACCTGATACAGAGCTGTGGGTGTTAGAACATGTGGAGAACAACCCTAGACCGAGAGTCCGAAGAATAGCTGCAGCGGAAGGTTTTGCTAAGTCTGTTGTCTGGACAGTCGTCCATGGACAGTAGCTCCGTCCCTACCATGTGTAGCGAGTCCAGGGTCTGCTGCCACACGATCGGCTCGCCACATTCCAATTCTGCCAGTGGTTTCTCCAAACGTGTGCTCGTGATCTCCAGCTCACGGCGAAGGTGTTGTTTACTGATGAGGCGGGATTCACGAGAGACGGTATCGCAAATTACAGTAAAACGCAGGTATGGGACAATGCCAACCCCAGTGCACCTTAACAGAGACGACCCCAGCTCACATTTAGTATCAACGTTTTGGTAGGCGTTACGGGGCCAGATTGCTAGTTCCCAACGTTCCACACAACACACTGAATGGTGCTAGGTATCGTCACTTCCTTCAGAACCAATTCCCTGTATTTCTGGATAATGTACCATTACATGAACGACTGCAAATGTGATAAATGCATGATGGGACACCGAACTACACACACCAAAAAAAGTTTTGCATCACTCCGGTTCCCAGAACTCCTAAAGATAGACGTTGACTGTGGATATTGTATCACAGACACAGTCCCTTTGACTGTTCAGAGAAGTCACTAAACCCGCCCAAAGATGTAAACAACCCTGCATGAGCAGCGCTTATCAGACGGAGGGGGTCCGACAGTCGATCAGTTCCAGTCATTCCACCCCTAAGATTGTAAATGGCTCGTGTTGCCTGTAGTTCAACTATGCCTAGACGGTCAATGCCTCAGTTCGATCGCGTTCGCATTGTTACTTTGTGCCAGAAGGGCTTTCAACAAGGGAAGTGTCCAGGCGTCTTGGTGTGAACCAAAGCGATGTAGCTCGGACATGGAGGAGGTACAGGGAGACAGGAACTGTGATGACATGCCTCGCTCAGGCCGCCCAAGGGCTACTACTGCAGTGGCTGACCGCTACCTACGGGTTATGGCTCGGAGGAAACCTGACAGCAACGCAACCATGTTGAATTAACGGTGGCCGACCGGTTCTAGGCGTTTCAGTCCGGAACCGCGCGACCGCTACGGTCGCAGGTTCGAATCCTGCCTCGATCATGGATGTGTGTGATGTCCTTAGGTTAGTTAGGTTTAAGGAGTTCTAAGTTCCAAGGGACTGATGATCTCAGACGTTAAGTCCCATAGTGCTCAGAGCCATTTTTTTGTTATAGCTCCACGAATACCATCGGTGTAGATTTCATAGAGAAAGCATATTTCTACGCCATTCTGTGAAGGAGTAGTTGCCTGATCAATTTGCAATCTGTTGTCAGCGGTCAGAGTTGTGGACAGCTTGCCCATGTGGACTGCCAGACATAACACGCCTCTATTTCTGGTTTCGTTGGGACGAGATACATCACGAGAACGCTGCCTGCACTAATTCGACAACTTCGCGTGACCATACATGTCGATGGCCGTTTGTATGCTGCAACGTACAGGAATTTATGGTGAGATTGTTGCTTGCACAAGAACGCTGCCTGCACTAATTCGATGAGTTCATGTGATCATACATTGCCATGGCCGTTTGTATGCTGCAACATACAGGAATTTATGGTGAGATTGTTGCTTGCGAGCATGCATTGGCGTAATATTTAATTCACACAGGTTTAATCTTTATAGATGGATCAATCTCGTAACCAAAGTTAAATCCGTTGTTCAAGGATCAGCATTGGTACTCTCTAATTGCATGCAGTGAAAAGTCGCTATTCCTTCACACGCGGACTTCCCACGCAGCGTCTCTCGTCACCCGGGTGGTCCGGTGACAGGCGGGCTCTGCTGATCTTGAAAGGGTTAAGCTGACGGGTGTGAGGGAGTCGAGTGTATGCTTTCCAGACGCCGACATTGTCAAAAGACACGCCCGCAGGGGCCTGAAGTAGCGGCTGGGCTAGAGGTTCCGTTACTTTGCAGAAACTTAGCGAAAACACTTTCTGGCGGGCTACCAGCGAGGCGTGGGAATGACTTGTGTACCCAGGCAGTTGTGGCGGGAAAATTCCCGCGCTTTCTGCAAAATAGTAACTGTGATTGGCTTGCTCAGGGCATAGCTCCGTGACGTAGCAAAATCAGCGCAGAAATTGGCGCCAAGAATCTCCATTGGTGGAATGGTAGTGCTCCGGCAATAGAGTGGAATTTTCCGCCGGTTTTCGAGTTGCTGATTGGAATGTTTAACCACGGCCACTGTCGTGGGGGCGGGAATGTTCTGTGTTCGGCCTGTACGGGTGCTCTAAAAGAGTCGACTCTCGCCTTTCGGTCGGGGTAGGTCACAAGACTGAGCTCTCGCTGCTCTGGACAGCCTGCCTTCCGTTGGCTGTCTAATATACTTTTATTTGATTGTAACTGTTTGACGAAGTTGCTGAAGTTTCGACTTCAACGTAAATTTCTGAGTACAGTTGGCAATTGAGCGTTCTGCGTACAAGCGGCCTATGTTGTCTGTCTTGAGCAGTTTTGGCTAAAGTTGACTATATCGGAGTTACAGTGTGACTTCGCTTGATAAAATCAATCACTGTACCGTAAGTGATTGTGTGGCGAGCCTTCTTCGTCTCCCTCAGAGGCGCATTTGTATTGCTAGGAAGTCTTTAGTCTGGAACAACCAGGCCAGGATAATTAGTTTCGGGCTATACTTGCTACATTATAATCACCACGACGGGACGTCGAAGCAACCAGCCATCGCCTCCGGTACGCCGGATCGTGTTCTTGTAGTTAAGAAGACAGTTTGGTAATGTATGTCCGCAGCACCGGCAGATATGGATTTTCCTAGGTGATAATCAGAGCTAAGCAGAGCGCGCCTGTTCGTCTTTCTCTAACTTTGTTCTGTCTTGAGTGTTCATTGTCTGAATTATCACTACTGTAGCAGCAATTAATGTTGGGTTGGCTGTGTGTCTCTCTTAAGACTTGAGTTACAAAGAATTGGCTCCACATACCACTTCGTCATAAATGTCACAATCTAGTTTAGGGACAACTTCACCTTCACAGCATTTATTTGAGTATCCAATTTGAGCCAATGTGATGTATTGTAAATGTTTCATGTGTTTTTGTTTATTATTTTGAGTTATAATAAATCATATTGTTATTTTGGACAGAACTTTCATTCTGTTAATCGGTAGAGCAACCCTATCATTTCTCGCTACGTTAATGAAACTTTCCTTTATTTAATTTATTTATCAAATGAAATTATTGCAGGTGACAAACTCTTTTCTACTCCACTTTCAGGGTCGATTACAGTCAGTTCGCGTTTCTTTTTAATCCATGTGCAACAGCAAAAGTCGGAGTTAGAATAGGGGGGGGCTTAGAGCATCATTTACATATGTAGATTCTAGAAGAATTTAGTATTAAATACACTGCTAGCCCCGGCACCTCGCAACTTTATGTATTCATCCGTGAAAGCAGGCTATGAAATCCGTTACTGTTCTACTTTCTCATGATTAGCGCAGGAACTGAAAACTGTACGGAGTTCCTTTCTGTTCAGATTCAAGTGCTTTGTAGAACTGTACTCCATGTAGTCTTTTAGAGGACAAATGTAATCTTGTTAGTGCAATCTCTCGCTTATTTATTGATTAATAATACGAAGCTATTTTAAATTTTTCTTTAATCTTATGATCCCACAGTAATTTCTGAAAATGTTTTCCTAGATTGTTCACAAATGCTCATGTATTGTCAATTATAGCGATATTTGATCGCAGCAGAATCTATTAGACACATTTTGGCTTCAGCAGAACAGTTTTTCAGATAAGCTGTCATCAGCAGAAATATTTTCAAATATTCGTGTCCATTTTACAGCAAGTATAAAATATGTGTGTCTAGTTGAGAACTTCGAGAAATCCTGCTGATCCCGAGTTCGAGTCTCGGTCTGGCACACAGTGTTAGTCTGCTGAAATGGCTCTGGGCAGTATGGGACTTAACATCTGAGGTCATCAGTCCCCTAGAACTTAGAACTACTTAAACCTAACTAACCTAAGGACATCACACACATCCATGAACGAGGCAGGATTCGAACCTGCGACCGTAGCGGTCTCGCGGTTTCAGACTGAAGTGCCTAGAACCACTCGGCCACTCCGGCCGGCTTTTAATCTGCCAGGAAAGTTTCATAACAGCGCACACTCCGCTGCAGAGTGAAAACTCATTCTGGAAACATTCCCCAGGCTGTGGTTAAGCCATGTCTCCGCAATATCCTTTCTTCCAGGAGTGCTAGTTCTGCTACGTTCGTAGAAGAGCTTCTGTGAAGTTTGGAAAGTAGGAGACGAGGCATTGGCAGAAGTAAGGCTGTGAGGACGGTGCGTGAGTCGTACTTGGGTAGTTCAGATGGTAGAGCACTTGCCCGCGAAAGGCAAAGGTCCCGAGTTCGAGGCTCGGTCCGGCACACAGTTTTAATCTGCCAGGAAAGTTTCGACCTTGAGTATGTTTGGAGTGACTATTGTGATTCACGTTCTTTGTGAATAACTGTTAGACCGTAGAAGGTCAGGTTTTATATCCTCGTTGCACGTGTCCTGTCTATAAGAGAGGATGCAGATGTACTTCAGATGGTAACAGGAAATTATTGTCTCAACTGCAATGTTACACCCCAGACTGCCCTTAAATTACTTGATGCGCTATAAAAGTCTTTCCCCCTTCTCCGTATATCAGTTAAATACCAATCACGTTGTGTTATTTTCATGCATGGCTCAAAAGGAGAATATAGTCAAAAAAATTTCACTGAAGATTTGCCAATTATGTACTTAGTTCGAAAAAGGAGCAAGTCACTTTATGACTGACATTTGATCGGATGTGCACTTTCATTTCTTGCCTAAAATACGAACACGGAAGCAACAATCGGCCACCGAAACTGGAGTTTCGTCTTCCAAAAGCGGTGTTGCAAGCACGTGAGTGTCGCTGTGGTGGGTCTGTTGCGATGGGACGGGACGCTGCCTTTGCCTCCAGGAGCGGCCGTTCCAGTCTCCAGCCACGGCTGGAATGCGTCCGATGTATGCTATTAAAGAGACTGGAGATTTATTGCTGCGGTGCAACTATGCCGGAGACGTATGGGAGGCTCAGACACAGCGTACCAAAATAAACAGAGGTGTTCCGAAATGTTTACAGCCTGAGGAGCCATCACTGTTACACGGTCCGCCTGCATTTTTATCACGCTCATAGGAGGCTACAGAAGCCAGCTGTCTCTTGCCTGCAATGGAGCGCTGGTTTTTTCACTGTAACGGTCGCTTCCGCTTTGATACCGTTGCGACGCTAGCAACCTCGTGAATTACGAGTGCTTTGTGGTTATTGCCTAAAGAAACTGGAAGGCATGTTCTCTCTTATGCTAAGACTGGAATCTTAATTGACGTCAAAGTTGGCTCTGCTTAACGGCAAGTTAATGTCGGTAGACCGAACTTTTCATTCTGATGTCTAGCGAAGCTACGTTGGTGGACTAACTGGTGTTGCCAGTTACAAGAAACCAGTGGCGTAACTACACTCACGCTCATAAATTAAGGATAATGCTGATACATGGTGAAACAACGCTCTGGTGGGCGGTTTGCGGGTTTAAATCACCTCGGGGTATGACCATGCGTTGCATTTGACCTGAGGTCGTCGCACGGTGGCGCTGGCAGCAGTCCACATACGTAGAGGTGTGTTGGTGCATGTCAGAGTACGGTGCAGCGAGTAAGTGTGCAGACGTTTTCAGACGTGCTAATGGTGACTGTGTGTTGAAAATGGTTCAAAGAACACATATTGATGACGTTATGAGGGGGAGAATGCTAGGGAGATCGGAGGCTGGTCAAACACAATAGGTCGTAGCACGGGCCCTCCGTGTGCCACAAAGTGTGATCTCAAGATTATGGCAACAATTCCAGCAGACAGGAAATGCGTCCAGGCACTACAGTACGGGACGTCTACAGCGTACAACATCAGAAGAAGACGATATTTCATCATCAGTGCCCACAGAAGGCCACGGAGTACAAGTAGATAGCCTTGCTCGAGACCTTACCACAGACACTGCAACAGTTGTCTCCAGACACACAGTCTACAGACGACTGAACAGACATGGTTTATTCGCCCGGAGACCTCAAGGTGCATTCTACTGACCCCGGGTCACAGGAGAGCCGGTGTCAAGAACACAGTACGTGGTCATTGGAACAGTGGTCCCATGTTAGGTTCAAATGGTTCAAATGGCTCTGAGCACTATGGGACTCAACTGCTGAGGTCATTAGTCCCCTAGAACTTAGAACTAGTTAAACCTAACTAACCTAAGGACATCACAAACATCCATGCCCGAGGCAGGATTCGAACCTGCGACCGTAGCGGTCTTGCGGTTCCAGACTGCAGCGCCTTTAACCGCACGGCCACTTCGGCCGGCGGTCCCATGTTAGGTTCACGGACAAGTCCAGGTACAGTCTGAACAGTGATTCTCGCCGGGTTTTCATCTGGCGTGAACCAGGAACCAGATACGAACCCCTTAATGTCCTTGAAAGGGACCTGTATGGAGGTCGTGGTTTGATGGTGTGGGGTGGGATTATGATTGGTGCACGTACACCCCTGCATGCCTTTGACAGAGGAACTGTAACAGGTCACGTGTATCTGGGCGTCATTTTGCACCAGTATGTCCGCCTTTTCAGGGGTGCAGTGGATCCTACCTTCCTCCTGATGGCTGATAACGCACGGCCCCACTGAGCTGCCATCGTGGAGGAGTACCTCGAAACAGAAGATATCAGGCGAATGGAGTGGCCTGCCTGTTCTCCAGACCTAAACCCCATTTGGGATGCTCTCGGTCTACGTATCGCTGCACGTCTTCAAACCCCTATGACACTTCATGAGCTCCGACAGGCCCTTGTGCAAGAATGGGAGGCTATACTCCAGCAGCTGCTCGACCACCTGATCCAGAGTATGGCAACCTGTTGTGCGGCCTGTGTACGCGTGCATGGTGATCATATCCCATATTGATGTCGGGGTACATGCGCAGGAAACAGTGGTGTTTTGTTGCACATGTGCGACGGTTTTCTCAACTTCATCAGTAATTTCTACAACGACGGCTTGCTGAAAACTAATACCTCCGATTTTTTCAGGTGAAAACTTTTTAAATAAAACAAACGTTATTAAAATTCTACATCTTTATTCTTCATGTCTAGTTGTATATTTCTCAAAATATTTCTGGCGACGAACACATATGTCCCATTGGGAGAGCATTATCCTGATACTGTCACTCCGTTTGACGGAGCTACAACCTCACCTCTGCTTGCACCGTTTCATCCATTATCAAAGTCAAGTCTTCGAAGGTGTTCTTTAAATTATGGGAACATACATAAATCGGATGTGGCCAAGTCGGCACTATATGGAGGCTGATCGATGGCAGTGAACCCAAGCCGTCGGATTGTTACAGACGTTGCAGCTCTCGCGTGTGGTATAGCACTGCCTTGCTGAAGGAGATTGTGCTCCAGGTATGGACGAGCGTGGAGAATAAAGATGTAGAATGTAAACACCATTCATTTTGTTTTAAAAGCATGAAGAGTTTTCACGAAAAAATTCGAAGGCATTACTTTACAGCACGCTCTTGTAGTTTCTTTTCGATATAGTAACTATTTTATTGTGTTCATTATTTTAGTAATCTTTTTTTAGTAATCTTATTGTCGATTTCAAGCTATACTTTCTCACTTTCTGTAATAAATTCTGCCATAAGATGGTTTTCACCTGCATTCGAAGCAAACACTAAAATGTAAGAAGAACAACGTCTTTCAGATACTTTCTATAGAAATATATCCCTTCTTCCTATCCCCAATTTAAGGATCCGAAAACTTCCTCTAGCACTCTGCAGAATGGTGACAATGAAATGAAATCATCTTATCTAACTAATCTTTTAATAGTAAATTTCCTACTATTTTGATGAAATGCAATATAAGCAACTCCACTGACATGAATAATCTTTAATAAATGAACTTACGGTGTATCGATGAATTGTTTATTAAAGACTTTTATTATAGATTTCGTTGGGCCTAAGTCGAAAAATTTCTCAGAATCCGTAAATCCCATGTCAAATGCTAGTTCATACTCATTATTTCGTTGTATAGTCTCTTTCACGACTTCCAAACAGCGGACTGTACTACGCCCATTTTTAAAAGTTCCTTATGCTTGTGCCTGTGCCTGATTAAAACCTGACATTTTTTCTATGTCCATGGTGAAGTGTTATTGAACATAATTACGTACAATTCGTTTAAGGGGTTCATAGTTTCTTTATTTTATCTGTACCTGGCCTTGGGAAAGCAATGCCAAAGAGGATACAGTTTTATAATGTTCAGCAAATATTTTTTAAATCAAAAACTGGTTTTTTGTTCCTCATGCCATCACTAGATGTCAGCTGAATGTCGCAAACAAAGAAAAAAAAGTACCTGTGGAATGAGTGGATGCGCAGGACCGCGGTTTTGTCGTCAAAATGCATGTCGTACAAAGTCACGTGACTGAGGAACGGCGTAAGGGTTCCCCTTAAGTGCTCTGCAGATTTTAGACGTCGCTACATCGCTAGAGCTCACAGATACCATTCAGAACTATCATGGCGTTCGTACGCACGATCCACCCTCAACGATTAACATTCGTAATCCTGAATGAACTTGGCTTAAAGCTTTGAAAAGATAAACGCAAAGGAATTTTGCTTGCTTCTAACAAGTGTCAGAGTTCAGATATCTTTAAATATTTTGGTGTAGAAAAAGAAAGAATAGCACCAGCTCTTTTTAGGTTGTGCTCTGAACATAATCGTCTTCAGAGTCTCTGTTTTTAAAAAATAATGCTGCAGCAGCACTGCGAAATGGCGTTCAAGTACGCCGAAGTGAAGCTGTCCCAAAGAACATCA
This sequence comes from Schistocerca nitens, assembly GCF_023898315.1. NCBI lineage: Eukaryota > Metazoa > Arthropoda > Insecta > Orthoptera > Acrididae > Schistocerca > Schistocerca nitens. Next base: position 1,127,721,517 of record NC_064614.1, read on the forward strand.
AATTTGGAACTGTGATATGCAGCAAATACATAAAAAGGTATAAAAATCTTTTCTGAAGGTGAAGATTTCTCGTGGTTTGACGGATTTACTGGCAGCAAAGTCTCACACTACCGAATTTACTTAGCGCTTGTAAGTACTCTGTATGGCCAAGCAGTTTCGTGAAGTAGCCTTACGATACGGACACTATATCTCACTGCACCTAAATGTTTCACAACACAAAAACTGCCTCTTACTAGCATACTAACTATAAATAAAGTTTTGTGGTACTTACCCACGAAAGAGACTTTCTCACTTTTGACGTATTTTGACATGGATCCGTCGCGGTATATGCTTTTGATCGTTGCTGTTACCAATAAATAAATGTGTACGTCGATCCCAGCGAAAAATATAAACAAACGACGTTTAACGAAAGGCATGTAAACTTAACAGTAAATGTATTATGTTGATAATGACATGCGCAGTATGCTGTGCTTACTGCATAGATATGTCTATTATCAGAGAATTAATGAAGTGCGACGTACATAGAGTGGAAATATCTATGGAATGAGCATTCACAAATGGAGAAAGGAATTTCTATCGCCAAGAAACCACACCAACAAACGCATGATTGCGGTGCAGCGTAAGGTCTGTCGTAAGTGCCCTGCAAATCTGAACTGTAATTACGTCACTAGTACAGTTACAAACCACGCAAAATTATCATGTATTTTGTACACACGTTTCATGGATATCTTAACAATTTGCATTCAATATCTGAAATGGTGATGAGGTGCCATACTCCGAGGAGCGTTGGAAACGATGCGGGAGACCCGCACCGCCGTACTAGGCAAGGAGCTAGTGTAGGTGGTTTGCCATTGCCTTCCTCCGACCGTAATGGGAATGAATGATGATGATGAAGACGACACAACAACACACAGTCATCTCGAGGCAGGAAAGATCCCTGACCCGCCGGGAATCGAACCCGGAAATGCACTTGGCTTAAAATATTTAAGAGATAGATATAAGGGTACATCGCTCGTTTGCGACAAGTGTACATCTCAGATATTGCAATTTTTTCGTTTTGGAAAAAGAAGAGGTTCCATAGGCACTGTCATTTTCAATTTTTGTACTACTCTTATTGTATTTGCATGTCTCTATTTTTGTAAATTACGCTTTGGCGGCATTATGAAATGGTTCTTACATACGGGAGTGAAAGTGTTGCGAGAAACATCAAATTTGGAATTATGACAGGCAAAAAATTTTCCGTTTTTGCTTTTGTGTGCTTTTACATGTTTAATCTGCCATTATCCTTAAGGAAACTAAAATTCTACAGTTTATTATTGCAAATACTTTAAAGTAGAGGACCTGTTGATTCTAATCAGATCATGTTAAGGAATTAAGTGGCGGCCGGGGTGGCCGAGCGGTTCTAAGTGCTACAGTCTGGAACCACGCGACGCTACGGTTGCAGATTCGAATCCTGCCTCGGATATAGATGTGTGTGATGTCCTTAGGTTAGTTAGGTTTAAGTAGTTCTAAGTTCTTGGAGACTGATGACCTCAGAAGTCCCATAGTGCTCAGAGCCATTTTGGAAAGAATTAAGTAAATAAAATAAGCACAATAGTTTGTGCATTTGTATAGCCCGGAGGTAATGACTCAAGCTGCCATATGTAAAAATAACCTACCGGTGAAAATTATTCGAAATGTGCGTACATTCAAAGGCCATTCAGTTGTATAAATTAACCCTACAATTGTATGCCATCATTCCACTGTATTTCGGTATTGATCCACACGTAAAGCAACTCTCATTAATACGACAATTGGAACTAAACCTTTGCAGTACTTATCTATGATAAGTAACTTTCCCATCTTCGGTAAATTTCGAACTGCATCCACAGCAGCAACAATTTAGCACGACTGCTGTTACTAATAACAAATTTCTGAAAACGAAGTGAACATGTCGAATAAGTTTATGTTTTAGTGCAAAATGTAAACAATAGGTTTATACTATCATCACATGACATTTGGTGTTTGATGTTTGATGTTGACTACATGCGCAGTACACTATGATTACTAGACAGGTATTTTTGCTCTTGGTGCCTGTGACAGATATAACTAGTATACAGACTTCTAGAGCGTTCACAGAGGTAAGTATTATGTTTTGTGAATATAATATAGAAATCGTTACGTTTTAGAAAAACCGAAAAATGCGTTGAATCCACCATTTGCGTAAATGAAACTTAATTAAAAAGAAGGGAAAGATTAAGTTCTGGTCTTGAAGAAATTCGTGAAAGCCAGTTCAGCGACAAGTGGCTAATTATCTCTGGGATGAAACATGCCTGAAGGCAAGAGAATAAATATTGATCCCGTTATGGCGAGGAAAGGCTAATTACGTGGGTGCAAAAATATCAGTATTTATTGTTAACCCTTAACAAGAGCCAATAACTACCAAAGTGCTGATCTCAGGGGAATACTATCTGTTTATTTGTCATGGTTCAAATGGTTCAAATGGCTCTGACCACTATGGGACTTAACTTCTGAGGTCATCAGTCCCCTAGAACTTAGAACTAGTTAAACCTAACTAACTAAAGGATCTGACACACATCCATGCCCGAGGCAGGATTCGAACCTGCGACCGTAGCGGTCTCGCGGTTCCAGACTGTAGCGCCTAGAACCGCTCGGCCACTACGGCCGGCTATTTGTCATGTTTCAGTACCATGCGAACACCAGAATATCAATGTCAGCTACTAAAAATTATGTGTGTAATATGATACGATCTTCCCTCAACACATATGAAGACGTACCAACTACTTTTGCACGCCAGAAGCAGTATAACGTTAAGTTAAGCATACATTCATTTCTGAGATACGATCTTGGTAACACTTTCGTGCAGTTGGTTGGTTATTATAATTATGAACGCCATGAAACTGAAATGTAGGTGGAGATGATATGTAAAGAAGCTTTAACTGAACTAGTTACAGACACATTTTTACTAAATACCTTCAAATAAATATACTATCCGAGCCACTGACATTCATTATAGATTGCAAAGTTTTGGGTTTTATTTTTGAGTAAACAGATTGTAAATTATTGTTTTACTTATATTGAATAACAAAAATGTGTAATGAGAAATTATGTCAAATTGAAAATGAAAATTTTGAAAAGACGCTTACCAGTAGCTTAAGACGGTCAAATACTTTTCACTTTTTAACAATATTAATGACATTTGACTTTCTCTGTATGTATAGATCGATATCTTCAAATACCTTTGTGCTGTGGGATTTGCATCTCAGGTCGTCTTTGTCTATCTTTTCGCACGTGTTAATAGAGTTATGTGCTAAAAGTATTGTTCTGTATTTGGAAAGGATGCTGAATGCCAAAGTGTGGAAAGGTAGACATTTAGCTGTCAAAGCTGTGTAACTTCCTATTTATGTGATGAGTTCTCTTGTACATACAAAATCAATGAATAACGAAAACGGAAAGGCTCTGCAACGTTTATTTACAAAATTTAATGCATGACTTGGAGAAATGGACACGGGGCAGCCAATTAGAGGAAACTGCGCGTAAACTGCATAGAAGAGATAAGTTAAGTAACTTATTCATTTCAACTAGTGCTTTTTAACAATGTAGTAATAATTCCCCTGAACTTTTTATTTAGTCATACGCAGTGCACAGCAATGTATGTCACTGAATACCAATGCCTGCTGATGTATTTCAGTCGTTTGACGTTAATAAATAGCAAAACAAGCGGCAGAGGTTAGAGAGCGAATGAACGATAGACAGATTATTGAAATTGTTTGGCAGAATTTGAGAGATAAAAGACTGAGACAATGATCTAAGACAGTCCGGCAAATGATGTATGAAAATATGCAGGAGCAATATGGATGTGTGAAGCTCTGTGGTATAAAATACAGCGAACGAAAAGTTATCGTTTGTACAGAAACCAGACAGCAGCTACGCTAGTCGATTTACACGAAAGGGAAGTAGTAATTGAGTGGAGAATAAGATAGAGTTGTAGCCTATCACTGATTTAGCCAGTTTGTTCATTGAGCGAGCAGTTAGGAAAATCGACGTGATATCTGGAAAGAGAAACCCAGGGAAATGTAATAACAATTTTAAATTTGATCAGTGACATACTAACACTGTAAGAGATAACGTACTTGGGAAACTTTCGTATGGAATGGCTAGTGTCTTGAAAAGGGCTAATAAGATGAAAATCATCAAAAGTACAAAATGCGTAATCGAGTGTAATACAAATAGTCATGTGATGGTAAGGAAATTACACTACTGGCCATTAAAATTGCTACACCAAGAAGAAATGCAGATGATAAACGGCTATTCATTGGACAAATATATTATACTAGAACTGACATGTGATTACATATTCACACAATTTGGGAGCATGGATACTGAGAAATCAGCAACCAGAAGAACTACCTCTGGCTGTAATAATGGCCTTGATACGCCTGGGCATTGAGTCAAACAGAGCTTGCATGGCGTGTACAGGTACAGCTGCCCATCCTGTTTCAACACGATACCACAGTTCATCAAGAGTGTGACGAGCCAGTTGCTAGGCCACCATTGACCAGACGTTTTCAATTGGTGAGAGATCTGGAGAATGTCCTGGCCAGGGCAGCAGTCGCACATTTCCTGTATCCAGAAAGGCCCGTACAGAACCTGCAACATGCGGCCATGCATTATCCTGCTGAAATGTAGGGTTTCGCAGGGATCGAATGAAGGGTAGAGCCACGGGTCGTAACACATCTGAAATATAACGTCCACTGTTCAAAGCGCCGTCAATGCGAACAAGAGGTGACCGAGACGTGTAACCAATGACATCCCATACCATCACGCCGAGTGATACGCCAGTATGGCGATGACGAATACACACTTCCAATGTGCGTTCACCGCGATGTCGCCAAATGTGGATGCTACCATCATGGTGCTGTAAACAGAACCTGGATTCATCCGAAAAAATGACGTTTTGCCATTCGTGCACCCAGGTTAGTCGTTGAGTACACCATCGCAGGCGCTCCTGTCTGTGATGCAGCGTGAAGGGTAATCGCAGCCTTGGTCTCCGAGATGGTAGTCCATGGTGCTGCAAACGTCGTCAAACTGTTCGTGCAGATGGTTGTTGTCTTGCAGACGTCCCCATCTCTTGACTCAGGGATCGACACCTGGCTGCACGATCCGTTACAGCAAAGCGGATAAGATGCCTGTCATCTCGACTGGTAGTGTTACTGTTCTCATTCATACTCCCTCAACTATTCACTCTTTTTATTTTATTGTGGTGAGGCCGTTGGGATCCAGCACGGCGTTCCGTATTACCCTCCTGAACTCACCGATTCCATATTCTGCTAACAGTCATTGGATCTCGATCAACGCGACTAGCAATGTCGCGATACAATAAACCGCAATCGCGATAGGCTACAATCCGACCTTTATCAAAGCCGGAAACGTGATGTTACGCATTTCTCCTCCTTACACGAGGCATCACAACAACGTTTCACCAGGCAACGCAGGTCAACTGCTGTTTGTATATGAGAAATCGGTTGGAAACTTTCCTAATGTCAGCATATGTAGGTGTCGCCACCGGCGCCAACCTTGTGTGAATGCTCTGAAAAGCTAATCATTTGCATATCACAGCATCTCCTTCCTGTCGATTAAATTTCGCGTCTGTAGCACATCTTCGTGGTGTAGTAATTTTAATGGCCAGTAGTGTATATAGTAGTAGTAGTAGCATTATTCATCCGTAGCTCTCTTTTTACAAGGTTATAGGACATGTCAAAGTATTTACAAGTTTAGATCAATTTTAAATAAGCTAATTTGTATACACATGTATATACAGACATCTAGTTAGAGACAACCATTAGATTTACTCCTGGTATACTATGCTTTTTTTATTTTTTTTTTTTTGCGAATAACTCATTAAGTAATGTAATGCCACATTGTTCACTCATATCTCACCATGAGTCACTGCAGACACTATACGGACATTGTTTCATAACACTCCACTCACTACACACTGAAAAACTGAGTCAGCATCCCTCCATATGAGTGATATGTTGAGCTCAGCAAGTGGAAGAAGTATTAGTATTGCGCTATGCATAGCTTGGGGGTAAGTATTTCTAGAAAGGAAAAAGAAGGAAAAACACATAAAGTAAAAGTCTTATGTGGAATTTAGCATGTTTTATAATCATTATTATTAATATTATTATTATTATTTGTGTTACTTTTTTATCAAACCCCTACTCTGTTTTAGCTAAGTAATTCTTCAATGTATAAAATGTATTGCCTAACAGGTAGTTTTCAGCTGCCTTTTTAAATAAGTATATTTTTGCAATTTCTTTAATCTCTTTTGGTAATTTATTGTACAGTGTATGAAGTTAGTGAATTTAGTCATGGCACTTTTGTTGCCTATGTCTGCGGTCACTTTCGGAACTCAGATTAACCATCAAGTTAACTAATTTATTAAGACTGAATCTTGAATTGCTGGTGTACCCATGTATCACCACAATAAAATAAAAAGAGTGAATAGTTGAGGGAGTATGAATGAGAACAGTGGCGTATTTAAGTTTACAAAAATGGCAAGTTCTCATCAATCCTTTTCATAACTATAACGAGCTGCTAAATCTGACCAAAAAAAAATGACAAACACAAATCGGATAAATGATGGTTTTGATTGGCAAAGGATTCATTGGGATGGAAGCTATACAAATTCTCCCCTGTATTAATCCATCCCTTTCACAATGCAATCTGACTTCGTTTACATGAATCGACAGTGAGGGCCAGTTCTGTTCAAATGGAATCAACTGCAACAAATTACACCCTAAACTATGGTTCACCAGAGAAGACAGAGAGCTGTGAATATCATGTAAGAAGCTTGCTCCGGTGCAGCAATACTTTACCCTTTCACCTTGATTCAGGCTGCAGCAGAAAACGGCACACTGTGAGCGAGGAGCGGCGCACTGCGGCAGCTGTAATGTTCTGACGCCTTCACGAAAATTTGCAAACTACACAGACTGGCGTTCTGATTCTTAGAACGCGGGAAACTTCCCTATCAGAGCCGTGAAATCCCCGCAGTTCTCAGTGTTAGGTGCACCCGTTCACTGGTTTTGCCAAACCAGTTTGACCCACAGGTGCGTGGTGGAACTGTCAAACGTCGGATAGCCGACTCAGGAAGAATACGTTCGCCCTCATGACACACGATATGTCCGAGATGACATGCAGTTCCTCTGTCAGTACAGTTTGAAACTGCCACTGGCTCTTAGTCCGCCACGAGTAACAGACCACAAGTCCCACCCACTAAGGAAAGACCTGAGGTTCTCCACGAGAGGAGGACCAGAAGAATCAGAACCACTTTCCACCAAGTCTTACAAGGGAACCTCCCCATCGCACCCCCCTCAGATTTAGTTATAAGTTGGCACAGTGGATAGGCCTTGAAAAACTGAACACAGATCAGTCGAGAAAACAGGAAGAAGTTTTGTGGAACTACGAAAAAAATAAGCAAAATATACAAATTGAGTAGTCCATGCGCAAGATAGGCAACATCAAGGATAGTGTGAGCTCAGAAGCGCCGTGATACCGTGGTTAGTGTGAGCAGCTGCGGAACGAGAGGTCCTTGGTTCAAGTCTTCCCTCGAGTGAAAAGTTTAATTTTTTATTTTCAGTCAATTATTATCTGTCCGTCCGTCCGTCCGATGCGAGTTAACAGCGCCGTAGTATGGGGACGCTACACCTAAACAAACATCGAAACACACGACGTCAGTCGACTACAGCGCACGGAAGAGAGAGTATTCTCGCTAACGAGGCTCCCTGGCTGGCAGTTCACTGTTCGCTACTTTGGACGAGAGTGCATTAAATACGTGAGATGTATTCCGTGGGCAATATGAATCCAGCAAATATAGCTCGCGACTTCAATAACAAGGTCAATGAATATTTTCCGAACTGTAAGGAATCGGAAAGTTCCTTAAGGGATCGAACGATTGTCGAACATTTGTATGAATATTTCCTACATTTGTTGATAAACAGTACGTGTGGTGATGATTGTCTGAAAAAAAAAAGGAATTAAACTATTCACTCGAAGGAAGACTTGAAAGGACCCGTCGTTCTGCTCACACTAACCACGGTATCACGGCGCTCCTGCCCTCACATTATCCTTGATGTTGCATATCTTCCGCATGGACTACTCAGTTGGTATATTTGCTTATTTTTTTCGTAGTTCCACACAATTTCTTCCTGTTTTCTCGATTTACCTGTGTTCAGTTTTTCAAGGACTATCCACTGTGCCAACTTATAACTAAATCTGAGGGGGGTGCGATGGGGAGGTTTCCTTGTTAGTAAGGGGGCCGAATCAGCGTAAAAGAAACCGCCTGCACATTGTACAATCCAACCTAACTATCCTCTACTCATTGAGTCTCCCTCTTGACTGTTCTGTTGGCCTGGTAGGCAATCCAGACACAACGCTGGGGTTCTCACTCGAGGGCAGCAAGTCTCTGCTTTACACATCCTGAGAGGAGCCCAGTAGCGACTCAAAATCTCTCTTGTCCGAGAAAAGAAGACTAGGAAGGCGTCATCGTCACAGTAAACATGGCCATGTTTCATCGAAAAACGCCTACCTAGACAGGACCACAGTCTCTCAATATGGAGAGATCTAATCTTTCCAGGCCAACCATTTCCAATTTCTGAAAGAAGGCTGCTAACCTTCCCAGACAATCGTAGTTGTGAAATATATGTTTTAGCCGCTCGCTAAAGGAACCTAACGACTTCCTGGCATCAGGGGAGTTACAGTCTTGCCTCCACTAAACATTTGCACCAGCCGTTCTGTCTGTATCGTCCCAGCCTCTAACAGGAGAATGCTCAGAGTTTTATGACCTGCTCACGGTTTGCACTAAAGCTCAAATTAAAGAGTGGCTTTTAAACGGCTTCCTCCACCCACTTTATGCCAACTGGCTACGTTCACGACAGACTGCCACCTGGTCCCAGTAAAGTGTTTTGCGAACTGGCGCCCTTCTCCTCCGACCCTAAGTGGAAAGAAGGGAGTGTCATGACCTGGAGTCCCTCTCAGGTAAAATACACAGAGTGCTACTTTCTAGAATCACTTGCACAGCCAGGTCGCTGTATTCAGCACTTAGGGCCCACAATCCACCTCTCCCTGTTCTCCATCGCTTCCACCACGGCCCCTCCGGTACAAGTTCTCTACAGGCTACACATGCAGTTGTATGAACATTCTGCCCATAATTTCCTAGTGTAAAAAGTCATAAACCACAAACACCAAATGTAGTACTGGGGAATACCGAGATCATGACCTAAAACATGAATATCAATCTGATTGACAATGTTGTTAAAGTGAGAGAGTAGCGTGCCACATGTCAATAATTAGACAGCGTTGTGTACTGTAGAGGAACAGTTCAGAGACAGTGACTGTACCAGCATGACAATGACTGCTAAACAGCAGCATCTTTGAGGCAATTGTATGTGGACAGTAACATTCCTGAAATGGATTGGTATGCCAAGAGTCCAGAACTGAACACGGTCAAACACCTTTGGGATGAGTGAAAACGATTTCGCTCCAGACCCCGGCGTCCAATATCACTACTCCTTCTGGTGTCAGCTCTTGACGACTACAGTGCAGCCATTCCTCCACACAAATTCAGATACCTCATTGAAAGCATTCCCAACAGAGTTCAAGGTGTCGGAGACGAGAAAAGTGGATGCATCCCATATTAATGTCCACTAGCAGGTGCCCAGATACCTTTGATCAACTGGGGTTCTCTTTACATTTTCGTTGCGTTCATTCACTTGAGAAAACGAGAATGATTCCACCTAGCAACCGGAAACATGAAACAACTCTTTCCATACCCGCATGAGATACGTCTTCTACAGCCGTTACGCAACACAGTCCGACACTAACCTCTTCGTATGATTTTCTTTCATACATCTACAGCCCTTCCCATTGTATTCGTAGTGTTCTTCAAACATTTCCCTTCTTTTTTTCATACCCAATAGAAATGGCTCCCAGAACTTGCGCTCCAGTGGACATACACTACTTGCATAACTTGACGAGATAAATCACTTCGTCCTCAATTCATTGACGTCGTGTTATGATATGGGCAGCATCTTAAATGGTTCAAATGGCTCTAAGCACTGTGGGACTTAACATCTGAGGTCATCAATCCCCTAGACTTAGAACTACTTAAACCTAACTAACCTAAGAACATCACACACATCCATGCCTGAGGCAGGATTCGAACCTGCGATCGTAGCAGCGGCGTGGTTCCTGACTGAAGCGCCGAGAACTTCTCTGCCGGCGGCAGCATCTCTCTTAACTAAATCTCATGATGTGGAAGCAGTTGTTTTACTGTATTCGTCAATCATACACCCTATGTTGAGTGATTTAGTGGCACGGGGGAGGGGGGGGGGGGAGGGACTGCTGGTTAAGAAAGAAAAAAAGAAAACCGCATGGCTGGTTTACTGGTTTACTTTGTGAGTCACTGCCACAAACTTCCATGTCACTTACTCGTTGACATCCGGTCCTCTGCTGTTGTAACCCCAGCTATTTGTGACAAAAGAAACAAATAGGTAGCTTTAACTATGGCTGAAGTTAGCCTTCGTATGAGCGACGTAAACTGATTATAGGAAATACTGTTTATTTGGCATCACATCCTGGCTGAGTGTCTGCAAAAGTTTAAACACTCACAGTCCGCGTACAACGTCATAGCTAATGAAAAGTATAATAACACCTGAGACTGATATGTAACTTCCTACTGATCTAAATACCTAGCATTCATATGGCAATGAATGACATTTTAACTCCAAGGTCGACACTAGAACAACGGTTCAAACCCACGTCCGGCCATCCTCACTTAGGTTTTCCGTGATTTCGCTAAATCGCTTCAGGCAAATTCCGGGATGGTTCCTTTGAAAAGGCACGGCTGACTTCCTACCCCATCCTTCCCTAATCCGATGGGACCAATGATCTCCGCTGTTTGGTCCCCTCCCACAAATTAACCAACCAACCAACCAACTGCACGGAAGTGTTACCAAGATCGTGTCTCAGAAATGAATGCGTGCTTAACTTAACGTTGTACTACTTCTGGCATGTAAAAGCACTTAGTATATCTTCATATGTGTTGAGGGAAGATCGTTTCATATTACAAACATAATTTTTTTATAGCTAACCTTGATATTCTGAATAATTCATAAACAGCCTTAATCGCATTTATTTTTATTATTATTATACCGCCAACCGGTTTCAACCAGACGGAGGGGTCATCTTCAATTGGTCGACTGCTGGTGGTGTCACTCCTGTCTACATAACGGCAGGAAACTATCAAAAAGACAGGAGTGACACCACCAGCAGTCGACCAATGGAAGATGACCCCTCCGTCTGGTTGAAACCGGTTGGCGGTATAATAATAATAAAAAGGCATTTGATGAAATGCAATATAAGCAACTCCACTGACATGAATAATCTTCAATAAATTATTCAATTGATTAATCGTACTAATCGCTGCTTCTCTCCACAGCCATGTTGTCCAAAAATTGATATTCTGATGTACGCATGGTACTGAAGCATGACAAATAAACAAATACAGTTTCCCTTGAGATCAGCACGTTGGTAGTTATTGGCTCTTCTTAGCGGTTAACAATAAATTTGATATTTTTGCACCTACGTCATTAGCCTTTCCTCGCCGTAACGGGCTCAATATTTATTCTCTTGGCTTGAGGCATGTTTCATCCCAGAGGCAATTAGCCACTTGTCACTAACAGGCTTTTACGAATTTCTTCAAGACCAGAACTTAATTTCGCAATATTCGCAATATTTCGCAATATTCGCAAAAAATAATACTTACCTCTGTAAACACCCTACAACTACCATTTTATGAATCATTTGTTTGTATACCAGTAATATCTGTCACAGGCACCATAGAGCAGAGATACCTATTTAGAAATCATAGTGTACAGCGTATGTAGTCAACATCAAACATCAAATGTCATGTGATGACAGTATAAACCTATTGTTTACATTTTGTGCTGAAACAAACTTATTCGACATCTTCACTTCGTTTTCAGAAATTTATTATTGGTAACAGCAGCGGTGGTAAATTGTTGCTGCCGTAGATGCAGTTCGAAATATACCGATTATGGAAAGTTACTTATCGTAGATAAGTACTGCAAAGATTTAATTCCAATTGTCATATTAAAGAGAGTTGCTTTATGTCTTGATCAATACTGAAATACAGTGGATGATGGCATACAATTGTAGGGTTAATTTATACAACTGAATGGCCGTTGAATGTACGCACATTTCGAGTAATTTTCACCGGTAGGTTATATTTACATATGGCAGCCTGAGTCATTACCCCAGGGCTATAGAAGTGCACAAACTATTGTGCTTATTTTATTTACTTAATTCTTTAACATGATCTGATTAGGGTTAACAGGTCCTCTACTTTAAAATATTAGCAATAAGAAACTGTAGCATTTTAGTTTCCTTAAGGATAATGGCAGATTAAACATGTAAAAACACACAGAAAGCAAAAACGGAAGAATTTTCTTTATATCATAATTCCAAATTTGATTTTTTCGCAACACTTTCACTTTCGTATGTAAGAACCATTTCAGAATGTCGCCACAGCATAATTTACAAAAATAGAGACACGCAAATACAGTAAAAGTAGTACAAAAATTAAAAATGACCGTGCCTATGGAAACTCTTCTTTTCCCAAAACGAAAAAATTGCCATATCTGAGCTGTACACTTGTCGCAAACGATCGATGTACCATTGTATCTATCTCTTAAAGGTTTTAAGCCAAGTGCATTTCAGATAGTGCAAATTGTTAAGATGCCCATGAAACGTGTGCACAAAATACATGATACTTTTGCGCAGGTTGTGACTGCACTAGCGACGTAATTACATTCCAGATTTGCAGGGCACTTACCTCAGACATTATTCTGCACCGTAATCACGCGTTTGTTGGTGTATTTTCTTGGCGATAAAAATTCCTTTCTCCATTTGTGAATGCTCATTCCATAGATATTCCCACTCTATGTACGTCGCACTTCATTAACTCTCTGACAGTAGAAATATCTATGGAGTAAGCGCAGCATAACAAAATACGCCAAAAGTGAGAAATTTACTTTCGTGGGTAAGTACCACAAAAGTTTTTTTTATAGTTAGTATGCTAGTAAGAGGCACTTTATGTGCTGAGAAATATTTAGGACCGGCCGCGGTGGTCTAGTGGTTCTCGGCGCTCAGTCTGGAACCGCGCGACTGCTACGGTCGCAGGTTCGAATCCTGCTTCGGGCATGGATGTGTGTGCTGTCCTTAGGTTAGTTAGGTTTTAGTAGTTCTAAGTTATAGGGGACTGATGACCACAGATGTGAAGTCCCATAGTGCTCAGAGCCAGCCAAATATTTAGGCGCAGTGAGATAGTGTTCGTTTCGTAAGGCTACTTTACGAAATTGCTTGGCCATACAGAGTACTTACAAGCGCTAAGTAAATTCGGTAGTGTGGAACTTTGCTGCCAGTAAATCCGTCAAATCCCGAGGAATCTTCGCCTTCAGAAAAGATTTTTATATCTTTTAATGTAGTTGCTCCATATCACAGTTCCAAATTCGATGTTCTTTGGGACAGCTTCACTTCGGCGTACTTGAAAGCCATTTCGCAGTGCTGCCGCAACATTATTTTTTAAAAACAGGGACTCTGAAGACGATTATGTTCAGAGCGCAACCTAAAAAGAGCGGGTGCTATTCTTTCTTTTTCTACACCAAAGTATTTAAAGATATCTGAACTCTGACACTTGTTAGAAGCAAGCAAAATTCCCTTGCGTTTATCTGTTCAAAGCTTTAAGCCAAGTTAATTCCGGATTACGAATGCCAATCGTTGAGGGTGGATCGTGCGTACGAACTCCTTGATAGTTTTGAACAGTGTCTGTGAGCTCTAGCGACGTAATGACATCTAAAATCTGCAGAGCACTAAAGGGGAATTCTTACGCCGTTCTTCACCCACGTGACTTTATACGACATGCATTTTGACGAGAAAACATCCGTCCTGCGCATCCACTCATTCCTTCGGTATTTTTTTTTCTATGTTTGCGACATTCAGCTGACATCTAGTGATGGCATGAGGAACCAAAAACCAGTTTGCGATTAAAAACATATTTACTGAACATTAGAAAAGTTTTTCCTCTTTGGCATTGCTTTCCCAAGGACAGATAAAGATAAAATAAGAGAAACTATGAGCCCTTAAACGAATGTTGTTCACTAACATTGTCACCATACGCATAGAAAAAATGTCAGGTTTTAATCAGGCACAGGCACAAGCATAAGGAACTTTTAAAAATGGACGTAGCATTGTCAGCTGTTTGAAGTCGGGAAAGAGACTATACAACGAAATAATGAGTATGAATTAGCATTATACATGGGATTTACGGATTGTGAGAAATCTCTTGACTTAGGCCCAACGAAATGTATAATAAAAGTCTTTAATAAACAGTTCATCGATACACGAGATGTTCATTTATTGAAGATTATTCATGTCAGTGGAGTTGCTTATATTGCATTTCATCAAAGTAGTAGGAAATTCACAGTTAAAAGATGAGTTAGATAAGATGATTTCATATCATCGTCACAATTCTTCATAGTGCTAGAGGAAATTTTCAGATCCTTAAATTGGAGATAGGAAGAAGGGATATACAGGGTGGTCCATTTATAGTGACCGGGCCAAATATCTCACGAAATAAGCATCAAACGAAAATCTACAAATAACGAAACTCGTCTAGCTTGAAGGGGGAAACCAGATGGCGCTATGGTAGGCCCGCTAGATGGCGCTCCGATAGGTCAAACGGATATCAACTGCGTTTTTTTTTTTAAATAGGAACCCCCATTTTTATTACATATTCGTGTTGTACGTAAAGAAATATGAATGTTTCAGTTGGACCATTTTTTTCGCTTTGTGATAGATGGCGCTGTAATAGCCACAAACGTATAAGTATGTGGTATCACGTAACATTCCGCCAATGCGGACGGCATTTGTTTCGTGATACATTACCCGTGTTAAAATGGACCGTTTACCAATTGCGGAAAAGGTCGATATCGTGTTGATGTATGGCTATTCTGATCAAAATGCCCAACGGGCGTGTGCTATGTATGTTCGGTATCCAGGACGACATGATCCAAGTGTCCGGACCGTTCGCCGGATAGTTACGTTATTTAAGGAAACGGGAAGTGTTCAGCTACAAGTGAAACGTCAGTCACGACCTGCAACAACTGATGATACCCAAGAAGAGTTTTAGCTGCTGTCGCGGCTAATCCGCACATCAGTAACAGACAAATTGCGCGAGAATCGGGAATCTCAAAAACGTCGGTGTTGAGCATGCTACATCAACATCGATTGCACGCGTACCATATTTCTACGCACCAGGAATTGCATGGCGACGACTTTAAACGTCGTATACAGTTCTGCCACTGGGCACAAGAGAAATTACGGGACGGGAAGTTGACAGATTTTTTGCACGCGTTCTATTTAGTGACGAAGCGTCATTCACCAACAGCGGTAACGTAAACCGGCATAATATGCACTGTTGGGCAATGGAAAATCCACGATGGCTGCGACAAGTGGAACATCAGCGACCTTGGCGGGTTAATGTATGGTACGGCATTATGGGAGGAAGGATAATTGGCCCTCATTTTATCGTTGGCAATCTAAATGGTGCAATGTATGCTGATTTCCTACGTAATGTTCTACCGATGTTACTACAATATGTTTCACTGTATGACAGAATGGTGATATACTTCCAACATGATGGATGTCCGGCACATAGCTCGCGTGCTGTTGAAGCGGTATTGAATAGCATATTTCATGACAGGTATATTGGTCGTCGAAGCACCATACCATGGCCCGCACATTCACCGGATCTGACGTCCCCGGATTTCTTTCTGTGGGGAAAGTTGAAGGATATTTGCAATCGTGACAACGCCTGAAAACATGCGTCAGCGCATTGTCAGTGCATGTGCCAACATTACGAAGGCGAACTACTCCCTGTTGAGAGGAAAGTCGTTACACGTATTTCCAAATGCATTGAGGTTGACGGACATCATTTTGAGCATTTATTACATTAATGTGGTATTTACAGGTAATCACGATGTAACAGCGTTAGTTCTCAGAAATAATAATTTCACAAAGGTACATGTATCACATTGGAACAACCGAAATAAAATGTTCAAACGTACCTGCGTTCTGTATTTTAATTTAAAAACCCTACCTGTTACCAACTGTTCGTCTAAAATTGTGAGCTATATGTTTGTGACTATTACAGCGCCATCTATCACAAAGCGAAAAAGTGGTCCAACTGAAACATTCATATTTCTTTACGTACTACACGAATATGTAATAAAAAAATGGGGGTTCCTATTTAAAAAAAACGCAGTTGATATCCGTTTGACCTATGGAAGCGCCATCTAACGGGCCAACCATAGCGCCATCTGGTTTCCCCCTTCAAGCTAGACAAGTTTCGTTCTTTGTAATTTTTTCGTTTGCCGCTTATTTCGTGAGATATTTGGCCCGGTCACGATCAATGGGCCACCCTGTATATCTATAGAAAGTATCTGAAAGACATTTGTTGTTCTTCTTACAATTTAGTATTTGCCTCGAATGCAGATAAAAATCATCTTATGGCAGAATGTATTACAGAAAGTGAGAAACTATGGCTCAAAATGAACAATAATAGTACTAAAATAAAGAGCATAGTAAAATAGCCACTATATCGAAAAGGAACTACGAGAGCTTGCTGTTAAGTAATCCCTCCTTTTTTTGTGAAAACTCTTCAGGCTTTTGAAACGGAAGGAATGGTATTTACATTCTACATCTTTATTCTCCATGTGTTGGTCCACACATGGAGCACAATCTCCTCCCACATGGCAGTGCCATACCACATGCGACAGCTGCAACATCTGTAACAATCACTGCCATCGACCAGCATCCATATAGTCCCGACTTAACCCCATCCGATTTACTTCTGTTTCCATAGTTTAAAGAAGACCTTCCAGTACTTCACTTTGATACTGGATGAAACGGTGGGAGCAGAGGTGAGGTTATAGCTCCGTCAACAAAGTCAAATGATCTAGTGTTAGAACTAAGCTGGCCGTAGGTTGTGTTCCAAAAATGAACAGCATAGAGACAGAAATGATGACACTTTCTGCAGGACCTGACCATCATTTTGCAGGACAATGCTCAAACACGTACAGAGCAAGCTGTTACTGATTTGTTTGACTGATGGGGCTGCTAAGTGCTATACCAACTACTGCACTCCCCTGTCTTTAGCCCTTGTAAGTTCAACTGTAACTAATATCCATATCGAAACCAGCACTATTAACTGTTCAGAGGCGACTTCTACGCAAAGTTCCAAGTAAAATGGTCTACCGCCCTGATAGAAATCACTTAGAACTTCTTAATTATTTGATTCTGGAACTGCGGAGTGAAATTGAATGCAAGTGTCACTTTGCTAGTCTATCAGTTCAACACTGAACCACAGAATTTGCCCTGACAAAGAGAACTCCAACTCTTCCTATTCATTAATTACTCACAACATTCAAGGATAACGCGATCTGACTGCTTTAAAATTAACTCAAAAGAACGGCGCTGAATCAGAAGAAATCCTAAAAGTAACCTGTACCTTACCTAACAAAAATCTTCATTACCCGAACTACAGCAATGCCGCAACCACCAATACTGCCGGCTAAATAAAAGATTCTAACTATTGAGGGCTCTAGCTACTGATAGGCATGTGGTTAGCAAATGAAAGATTTTGTTGCAAAGCAAACAATGTATTTTTACCTTAATAATGTGACATCCAGTTCAAAAAAATGTATAATCGTCCGTGACATCCAGTTCCAAAAATTATATAATCATAAATAATATTCAATCTCCAAGTTGGACACGTCCAGATCGTCCGCTCGCGCTAATACTTCAGACCTCCAATACGGCTAATTATTAACTTCCAACCTTCATGACTGCTGACTACTCACACCCAACATCCGCCACTGCTGGCTGTTCACCTCCAACTTCCATCACCGCTGTCTGTTAACTTTCAACTGTTGAGTCCGACCAGCAACGTAGTCCCTTACAGAGTGCGCACAACGCTGTTAGAGTTATTAATGCAGAGTGCTACATAGCGCTGCCAACATACAAACACAAAACAGTCTACTTACACTACTTTTGTGAAACCTAATCGATCCTGAACGGTGTACAATCCTTACGAGTTCACTTCCTACTTTTACCGAAAAGGCATTCATGTCTTCCCAGCTCTGACGTCATCCGAGGCACAATGTACACGGGCGTTTGAATGAAGTGGATAGTTTGATATCCCGGTGTGAAATGTGACTTCCGTTGCCTCTCTGGCTGAATATGCACTGAAGCGACAAAGAAACTGGTATAGTTATGCGTATTAAAATACAGAGATATGTTAACAGGCATAATACGGCTCTGCGGTCGGCAACGTCTATGTAAGATCGGTTACTGCTGCTACATGGCAGGTTATCAAGATTTATGTAAGTTTTAACGTGGAATTATTGTCGGCGCACGAGCGATGGGACACAGCATCTCCGACGTAGTGATGAACTAGGGATTTTCCCGTACGACCATTTCACGAGTGTACAGTGAATGTTATTAATCTGGTAAAACATCAAATCTCTGACATCGCTGAGGCCGGAGAAAGATTCTCCACGAATGGGATGACTGAAGACAATCGTTCAACGTGTAGAAGTGCAACCCTTCCGCAAATTGCCACAGATTTCAAAGCTGGCCCATCAACAAGTGTCAGCGTGCGAAACATTCAACGTAACATCATCGATATGGGCTTTCGGAGCCGAAGGCCCACTCGTGTACCCTTGATGACTGCACGACACAAAGCTTTACGCCTCGCTTGAACGCGTCAACACCGACATTAGACTGCTGATGACTGGAAACATGTTGCCTGGTCGGACGAGTCTCGTTTCAAATTGTGTCGAGCGGATGGATGACGAAGTTTGGAAAAGTTATTTTAATTTCACTCGTAAATTATAGTGAGACCCTTTGTTTGTTAAGCACAGGCGCCTTATGATGCTAGATCTATTTGATACATGTCCCATACACTTCAGCAATGGTGTATGATGGATCGCACGGATGTTTTGTATGTAATCTCTTTTTTCGACTGTGTACAGTGTGATAACTTAGTAGCATGGAGCAACCCGTATATGGAGGCAACCTCATGAAACCATGAACCCCGTATGTCAGCAGGAGACAGTTCAAGCTGGTGGAGGCTATGTAATGATGTGGGGCGTGTGCAGTTGGACTGATATGGGACCCTTGATCCTTCTACATACGACTCTGACAGCTGAAACGTATGTAAGCATCCTATCTGATCACCAGCATCCATTCATGTCCGTTGTGCATTCCGACGCACTTGGACAATTCCAGCAGGACAATCTGACACTCCATACGTACATAATTGCTACAGAGTGGCTCCAGGAACAGTCGTCTGAGTATAAGCATTACTGAGCATATCTGGGATGCCTTGCAACGTGCTGATCATAAGTGATCTCCATCACCTCGTACTCCTACGGATGTATGGACAGCCTTGCAGGATTCATGGTGTCAATTCCCTCCAGCACTACTTCAGACATTAGTCGAATCCCTGTGACATCGTGTTGCGGCATTTCGGCGTGCTCGCGGGGGCCCTACACGATATTAGGCAGGTGTACCAGTTATTTGGCTCTTCAGAGTATATTGGGACGCAGCGGACCGCCAAATGGAACATCTGGTATCAGAAACTGAGGCTACATATATATTTTCAGCTTTCTGAGTTTAATATTTAGCGGCTTCAATTTTTCATGAAAAAGCCGATTTTAACCAAAATATTGCTCTGATAAAGTTGGGAATTGTAACTTTTTTTTGCATATTCTGGCCAAATTTTAGCTTTCTAATTTTTTATTCAACTCCCCTTTTTTCTTAGACTGTATATTTTGCCTAACATATTCATTTGATCATTAATGTTCACATTAATATACCTAAGCACACACTGACGAAGTTTGGAAAAGTTATTTTAATTTCACTCGTAAATTATAATGAGACCCTTTGTTTGTTAAGCACAAGCGCCTTATGATGCTAGATCTATTTGATACGTGTCCCATACACTTCAGCAATGGTGTAGGATGGATCGCACGGATGTTTTGTATGTAATCTCTTTTTTCGACTGTGTGCAGTGTGATAACTTAGTACCATGGAGCAACCATCACAAAAGCGATGAAAAGTAGACTGAAAAAAAATTGAAATATTTTCCTTCTTCTAAACTGCACATTTCACCCTTAAATTTAAATACTTATTCATCTGTATGTATGAACATTCATATAAAAGAATTAAAAGCTAAAAAAATGTTCGTAAATGCAAATATCCAGGAATGAAAGTATTCAGGTCTAAACTTGAGTTGCACTCCTGATGCATAAGTACTAAGCATGAAGTGCTATGTAAACATTGTACAGGAGAAATTACATAGTCACACCTTAATACTCTCATTTTACTCTTTTTTCGTTCATATAAAATGGCGAACAGTATATTATTTACAGGCGAAGACCATCTGTATCGTCCAATAAAAGAGAAATAAGTACAGTATAATATCTAATTGTAATACAAGTTTGTGAATAGTCGATGCAAAAGAAACGACAGTGATATCGAAATATGTACGTGTTTTGGTTATATAACACATCTTTACCAGAAAAAGGACCTGCTAATTACGGTGCAACAGATTACCGGATGAGTCGACAAAAACAAAATGTCCACGTGGTGAGCTCTAATGACCTAAAAAAATTGTTACAAGAACAAAACCAAACTGCAGGGATTAGTGAACAAATGATATTTTTGTTGTAAGTAGCTACATTTGTAAGCTTCACTTTCTAAGGACAGCGTTTCCTTAGATTATTCTTGGAAGACGTTCAATACACAACACCTCTTCGTGTGTCACATTCGTACAAGGAAGAAAATACAGCTACCAAGAGTCATCTTCAATCGAAGTTACTTATCTTAAAAATGTTTCGTCATCCAGGGAGTGGACGATCTCACTCAGCGCATGCTTAAAACCAATCAAATTGTGAATGCCCCTCATGTCTGTGCCGAGATCGACGACAACAGGTTCTGAATGCAGCGGTTGTAAGGCCTTGGAAAATTAAGTCTGCAGATCACGAAGCTGAATGGCGGCCTGATGTATGAACCAACACTATGGTAATAATGTCGGCTCTTAAAGCTTGCATAGGGTAGGTCTATGCTATGGTTCCGACTGGCAAGCTCGACGGAAATTAACAGAATTCGCATCAACAGTACTTGCGAATGGTGCGTTGTCCAAAAGTTCCCGATGTGATTAACCTGTCCAATATGTGCGGAGACGTACGTAAGATGAAGTCTACTCAAGACAC
The DNA here is from genome assembly GCF_023898315.1 of Schistocerca nitens. Taxonomy (NCBI): domain Eukaryota; kingdom Metazoa; phylum Arthropoda; class Insecta; order Orthoptera; family Acrididae; genus Schistocerca; species Schistocerca nitens. The sequence continues at coordinate 1,127,742,936 of NC_064614.1, forward strand.
AAATCCCAGAGGTATGACCTATGGGTGTCGTAGCAGTAGCAGTAGAACGCTCGAATTAAATAACAAACTACATAGCACTGAATTTGTTTTATGCGCAAATGAAAACCTAAAACTCAAATGTGATATAGCAATCACAAACTGTATTACTAAATGGTTAATCTGATTCATGGTTCACGGTTTATAGTGCAAAGTCACATCTGCAGGTCGCCTATCTAACTGCTTCCATGGGGAACAAAAATTGTATTTTCAATCTCTGTGTATAAAAGGTAATGTCTTGACGACTGGCTCATCACCATGCAACCCAAACAGCTAAGGATACAAACTTGAAAATTGGAGGAGGCGTGGATCTACAGGGTGTTACAAAAAGGTACGGCCAAACTTTCAGGAAACATTCCTCACACACAAAGAAAGAAAATATGTTATGTGGACATGTGTCCGGAAACGCTTACTTTCCATGTTAGAGCTCATTTTATTACTTCTCTTCAAATCACATTAATCATGGAATGGAAACACACAGCAACAGAACGTACCAGCGTGACTTCAAACACTTAGTTACAGGAAATGTTCAAAATGTCCTCCGTTAGCGAGGATACATGCATCCACCCTCCGTCACATGGAATCCCTGATGCGCTGATGCAGCCCTGAAGAATGGCGTATTGTATCACAGCCGTCCACAATACGAGCACGAAGAGTCTTTACATTTGGTACCGGGGTTGCGTAGACAAGAGCTTTCAAATGCCCCCATAAATGAAAGTCAAGAGGGTTGAGGTCAGGAGAGCGTGGAGGTCATGGAATCGGTCCGCCTCTGCCAATCCATCGGTCACCGAATCTGTTGTTGAGAAGCGTACGAACACTTCGACTGAAATGTGCAGGAGCTCCATCGTGCATGAACCACATGTTGTGTCGTACTTGTAAAGGTTACATGTTCTAGCAGCACAGGTAGAGTATCCCGTATGAAATCATGATAACGTGCTCCATTGATCGTAGGTAGACGAAACTAAAATGAGCTCTAACATGAAGTCATGCTGGTACGTTCTGTTGCTGTGTGTTTCCATTCCATGGTTAACGTGATTTGAAGAGAAGTAATAAAATGAGCTCTAACATGGAAAGTATGCGTTTCCGGACACGTGTCCACATAACATCTTTTCTTTATTTGTGTGTGAGGAATATTTCCTGAAAGTTTGGCCGTACCTTTTTGTAACACCCTGTATACTGGTGGCGTCGATTAAGAAGGGATATTTCAAAATTACAACCGTAAGTGGGTTAAATGGGGTGAAAGATTTTTCAAAAAATGTCGCTATTAAGGCAATTTTGAAGTCAGACATATGGAAACAGGTATCTGGTTCTCGGTCAGAAATAAAGAAATACGTGTTTCAGCACTTTTGGAAATTTAACCCTTTGGAGATGAAATAGTGGATGGAAGCTTTTTTTGAAAATATATCATTATTAAAGAACTACTGAAGTATTTTCAAAGCTACATCTATGAACACTGGTATTTGACTTCTCGCTTACAGATAAAAAAATCCACGTTTCAGTGTTTTTGGACATTGAACTCCTATGGTGATAAAGTAGGGGATGAGATTTAGTTATAAAAATATTTTATTATGAAAGCATCTGTATTAACTAAAATCTACGAAAATTTAATTTTGACTTCTCAGTTAGAAATAAAAAAATTCGTGTTTCACTGTTTTTGGAAATTCAACACCTATGGCGATAAAACGGTATGAAAGTTTTTATGGAAATATTTATTTGTGCAAGCATTTTGAAGCTAAATCTATGAAAAATTTATTTTTGGCGTTTCTGTTAGAAATAAAACATAGGCGTGTCACTGTTTTGGGAAAATCAACCCTGAAGGGGGCGAAATAGGGGTAAAAAGTATCACGAAATATTTCATTGCGACAGCGTTTTAAAAGTTAAATATCTGAAAATTTGTGTTTGGCTTCTGGGTTAGGGACGAATAAGTATATGTTTCACAGTTTTTGGAAGTTCAACTCCTAAGGGGGTGAAGTAGGGTTCAATTGATTCACTGAGTCATCATCGCCCAGCGCGAACCGATAAGCAGGAACTTGAAGTTTGACTTCGTTTAAGAAGGGACTGTCCGAAATTCCACTCGTAAGAGGGTGAAATAAACGATGAAATGTTTATTAGCCGGCCGAAGTGGCCGTGCGGTTAAAGGCGCTGCAGTCTGGAACCGCAAGACCGCTACGGTCGCAGGTTCGAATCCTGCCTCGGGCATGGATGTTTGTGATGTCCTTAGGTTAGTTAGGTTTAACTAGTTCTAAGTTCTAGGGGACTAATGACCTCAGCAGTTGAGTCCCATAGTGCTCAGAGCCATTTGAACCATTTGAAATGTTTATTGAAAGTATGTCGCTGTTAGGGGAATTTTGAATCTAGAGCTACGAAAACAGGTATTTGGTTTTTCAATCAGAAAATAAAAATACTTGTTTCAGCATTTTTGGAAATTCAATCATTAAGGGGGTAAAATAACGGGTGAAAGATTATGGAAAAAAATAATTACTAAAGAACTACTAAAGGAGTTTTAGGGCTACGTCTATGATGATTGGTATTTGACTCCTCGGTCAGAAATTGAAAAAAAAAAGAACGTGTTTCATTATATCTGAATATTCAGTCCCTAAGGGAGTGCAACAGGAGATGAAAATTTTTAAGAAAGTAGTTCATTACATTAAAAAAATTTAAAGCTAAGTTTATGAAAATTGGTAGTTTACTTCACGCTTAGATGTAAGTAAGTATTTGTTAGGGGATGAAAGTTCCTACGGAAATATCTCCGTAGGAACGCAAAAGGCACGAGTAAGATAATCTTCGGACTCCAGCCATCAGAATCGATTTTTGGTCAGAAGTACATACGGAAAAGACCATACCGGCGCGATTAGTGAACGTGAAAATTCGATTAAATAAAAACAAGAAAAACCTCTGCAGGCCATACAGTGCACGCGAGCGAAGCAGCGGGCGCTAAGCTAATATTTTATAAAAGTTTGGCCGAAATTAAAGTTTTTAAATACTGTCATGATCTACTCATTAAGAAGTATAAACTGATGTTGAAGTTTTAACACACTAAGATACGTATTGGAGTTATAAAGTGTGTTTAATGTTTGGAAGCAGCGTAGATCATGGGGTGCAAATACTCTGACTACATTCATCCAGTATTTGAGGATGAGAGCACTTAGTGAAAGTAACAGATTTCATGTATGATTTGAAACTGTTACGAAACTTTTTCACGCTGACGCATCAACAAAATTACGAAGGGAGTAAAGTTTTTTCGCTACTTACATTTCCGCTATTCACGCAGGAAAACCGTCGCATCACGCAAGACGTTTTAGTCTGTTACTTGTTTACTACTATATTCATAACACATTTTGCAGACAGCATCCACTGTCGCCACTGAATGAATAGGCAAATTCATATTATTGTAAAAGAAATAGTTCGGGAGATATGATGTCTTAAACACTGAGATGCATGTAGAACTAACTTTTGCTTAAAATGGAGCGCAAATTACCCAGACTACATTCATCCAGTGTTTCGTAATGAGATCACTTAGCGACTACCAACAAACTTTAATTTAAAACCTTTTCTAAACTTTTTCTCCCTTACTTGTTTAAAGTGAAATATTTAACACACTAACTCATTTGCATGGTAATCAGATGTCTGAAGCTGTTTTATACATGAGAGATTTACTGGTTACTACTATTAGTCACTGATTATTTTAATTACTGCTTGATGAATGCCTTATGTGTCTGCGACTCATACCAAATAGGACTAACAAGAATGGTAACAAGTTTGTTTAACGTTTCGGAAAGTGTCAGAGAACTGTTGAAATCCATGTACTGGGGGGAGACGAGGATGACGCAGCCTGTCCCATGACAGCCTTCTTACGAAGTTTCAAGAACCAGCTTTATGGGAGAAAGCTAGGGATATTCTGCAGCTTCCTACGAATAGCCTCAGTAGGGAGAGCAAAGACGAGATTAGACTAATTACTGCTCTTACTGAGGCATTTAAGTACCCACGCTCCATACATGAATGGGGTGAGGAGGAATCCTAGTAGTACAGAGGTCAGTCCCCACTGCCACGTACTCCACAGTGGTTTGCAGAGTGGAAATGCAGATGGTGATGTACAAACAGTTACAAATTTTACCTGTTCTACAATGATAAAATAAAGTTGATAAGACAAAGAGTTGGAGAGGGGTATAGCGACTTAATACAGCTCAATTAGACGAAAATAGAAGACAACAAATGTAATAATTGAGGGAAAACTGAGAAGTAAAATCACTAAAGATAGATAGTAAGCAGCCAGGGTGTAGGGCTTGCTATCTTTTGGCTCCAAATTTTTGTTCATTGTTAATACATAAGCAGCAGTTTGCAGACAATAACCCTGTGTATTATTTGCAGGGAAATGATGCCTATGTGAACCTAACAGAGGTGCTGCTTCCTCTCGTGCAAGTTACTTTTCCAAAATTGTTGAAAAATATTTTTCACGGATGGGCTGGACAGTCACAGTCTGTTCAATAAACCAGTATGCGATTACTAATTCCTTACACCATTCAAAAACATATGTAGTTTGTGTGCTGCGGTTCCTTCACTGATAGTCGATCCACACGTACAAGGAATAGTACTGTGACCCGCTTCATCGCTTTAGAGTTTTACTTTGTAATAAAACGTACGTTTCATTCTCGTAGGTCATTCCAGCACGAGTGCCCGCCGGTAGGCAGTGCTGTGCCCATGGGCAGCGGTGAGCAGGGATGGGCAAACTACCAACTGACGCGAGGGCATCCAATCAGCCGGGGTGTGGCTTATGCTTCTGTACCGCCCTGGCCTCGTGCCCGTGGGCGAGAATGGCCCAGTGGACCGTACCTGTGCAGAACTCAAGCATTGGGTAGCCTACACTGGCTGCACCTGGCTGCGAGCAAACTGACAAGCACTCCCAATAGCCCATGCCCCACGTGGCAGCGTTGGAACAGCCTACCGGTCTACCCTATATGATGGAGAATGAGTAGTTCTTTTGTGTTTTTTTTCCTCTTCAGGACAGGACAGAAGGGCCCACTGAGAATATTTAAGAGAGGTTTTCCAATTCAGACATCTGCATTACAACCAAAGCTGACCTTTCGAAAACCATGGTCTGTGCTGGAGGATTTGAGTTATTTTCATTTTATTTCTGGGACAAATCCCAAACACAAGTACAAAGACCTAGTGCGTGTTTGAGGATTTGTTTCTGCTCTAGATGTGCAGTTTACTTGAGAGGTGGCATGAGCCCCCTCTCATATTTCTATCTTACGATTCTCCTCTCTAATTGCATGCGGTGAAAAGTCGCTATTCCTTCACACGCGGACTTCCCACGCAGCGTCTCTCGTCACCCGGGTAGTCTGGTGACAGGCGGGCTCTTCTGATCTTGAAAGGGTTAAGCCGACGGGTGTGAGGGAGTCGAGTGAATGCTTTCCAGACGCCGACATTGTCAAAAGACACGCCCGCAGGGGCCTGAAGTAGCGGCTGGGCTAGAGGTTCCGTTACTTCGCAGAAACTTAGGGAAAACACTTTCTGGCGGGCTACCAGCAAGGCGTGGGAATGACTTGTGTACCCAGGCGGTTGTGGCGCGCAAATTCCCGCGCTTTCTGCAAAATAGTAACTGTGATTGGCTTGCTCAGGGCATAGCTCCGTGACGTAGCAAAAATCGGCGCAGAAATTGGCGCCAAGAATCTCCATTGGTGGAATGGTAGTGCTCCGGCAATAGAGTGGAATTTTCCGCCGGTTTTCGAGTTGCTGATTGGAACGTTTAACCACGGCCACTGTCGTGGGGTCAGGAATGTTCTCTGTTTGGCCTGTATGGGTGCTCTAGAGCAGTCGGCTCTCGCCTTTCGGTCGAAGTAGGTTACAAGACTGAGCTCTCGCTGCTCTGGACAGCCTGCCTTCCGTTGGCTGTCTAATATACTTTTATTTAATTGTAACTGTTTGACGAAGTTGCTGAAGTTTCGACTTCAACGTAACCTTCCGAGTACAGTTGGCAATTGAGCGTTCTGCGTACAAGCGGCCTATGTTGTCTGTCTTGAGCAATTTTGGCTAAAGTTGACTGTATCGGAGTTACAGTGTGACTTCGCTTGTTAAAATCAATCACTGTACCGTCAGTGATTGTGTGGCGATCCTTCTTCGTCTCCCTCAGAGGCGCATTTGTATTGCTAGGAAGTCTTTAGTCTGGAACAACCAGACCAGGATAATTAGTTTCGGGGTATACTCGCGACATTATCATCACCACGACGGGACGTCGAAGCAACCAGCCATCGCCTCCAGTATGCCAGATCGTGTTCTTGAAGTTAAGAAGACAGTTTGGTAATGTATATCCGCAGCACCGGCAGATAGGGATTTTCCTAGGTGATAATCAGAGCTAAGCAGAGCGCGCCTGTTCGTTTTTTTCTAACTTTGTTCTGTCTTGGGTGTTCATTGTCTGAATTCTCACTACCGTAGCAGCAATTAATGTTGGGTTGGCTGTGTGTTTCTCTTAAGATTTGAGTTGCAAGGAATTTGCTCCACATACCACTTCGTCATAAATGTAACAATCTAGTTTAGGGACAACTTCACCTTCACAGCATTTATTTGAGTATCCAATTTGAGCCAATTTGATGTATTGTAAAATGTTTCACATGTTTTTGTTTATTATTTTGATTTTAGTCATAATAAATCATGTTGTTAATTTGGACAGAACTTTCATTCTGGTAACCGGTAGAGCAACCCTTTCATTTCTCACTACATTAATGATACTTTCCTTTATTTAACTTATTTATAAAATTAAATTATTGCAGGTGCCAAACTCTTTTCTACTCAACTTGCAGGGTCGATTACAGTCAGTTCGCGTTTCTTTTTTAATCCATGTGCAACAGCAAAAGTCGGAGTTGGAATAGGGGGGGGGGGGCTTTGGGCATACTTTATATATGAAGATTCTAGAAGAATTTAATGTTAAATACACTGCTGGCCCCGGCACCTCGCATAAATCCCAAACACAAGTACAAAGACCTAGTGCGTGTTTGAGTATTTGTTTCTGCTCGAGATGTGCAGTTTACTTACCTGTCACTTACTGAGCTAATCTTTCCCGCTCTGTAATTTCTGTTCCCAATATCTTCTATTATCTTATATTTTAACTAAAGTTCAGTCTTGATCACAACGCTTATGTCTCAATAACATAGATGATCGGTTTCGGTTATATATATATAACCATCTTCAGACCAGTGAATTAATTTTTGAAAATACTAGAAACCAATCTTAAAATAAAACTAAAAGTGTCTAATGACAACAAAATGGCTATAATAAGTTTTATTTTATCTTGTTAAAATTTTGTTGTCATTAGACACTTTTCGTTTTATTTTAAGATTGGTTTCTAGTATTTTCTAAAATTAATTCACTGGTCTGAAGATGGTTATATAAATATAACCGAAACCGCTCACCTATGTTGTTAAGTCACAAATGTTGTGATGAAGACTGAACATTAGTTAAAATATAATACTCTATTGATCACTGTTTCAAAAAATGATTACCAAAATTGTACTTCTGTTACCTGTTTTATATATTCTAGTCATAATCTCTTCCTATAATTCTTCCTTTTTACTGCTCCTTCCACCACCAAATTAGCTATTCCTGGTGTCCATGTCAGATGTCAAAAAATGTTGTCCGTACTTCTTGTTAGAGCCGCCAGCGGCTATTCTTTTTAGGACTTCTTCATTTATCTGCCCACTTAATTCTTAACATTCTTCAGTATTACCACTATCCAAATAACCAATGTTACACATTATACTTTCACACACAATACACTTTCACACAAACTCTGAGCATAATTTCAAACATTTCCTAAACTTTTTCTCGCTTACATGCTATGTGCCAAATATTTAACACATTAACTCATTTGCAAAGCAATAAGAAGTTTGAAGTTGTTTTATACATGGGAGTTCCATTCTTTATACTGGTTACTACTGTTAGTGACTGATTACTCGATGAACACTTGCAGAAAGTTCCTCCTCAGTTCCATATCAGTATCTGACAGTGCAGCAGCTCTTTCATCGAAGAAATCTTTATTCGTCTGTGCAAATATATTTCTGACATCTTGTAAGGCACAGGTTACATGTTACATGTTAGAATTATCAATTAAAAGCCTTTGCCGGCCGGTGTGGCCGAGCTGTTCTAAGGGCTATAGTCTGGAACCGCGAGACCGCTACGGTCGCAGGTTCGAATCCTGCCTCGGGCATGGATGTGTGTGATGTACTTAGTTAGGTTTAAGTAGTTCTAAGTTCTAGGGGACTGATGACCTCGCCGGCCGCTGGTGGCCGAGCGGTTCTGGCGCTCCAGTCTGGAACCGCGCGACCGCTACGGCCGCAGGTTCGAATCCTGCCTCGGGCATGGATGTGTGTGATGTCCTTAGGTTAGTTAGGTTTAAGTAGTTCTAAGTTCTAGGGGACTTATGACCTCAGCAGTTGAGTCCCACAGTGCTCAGAGCCATTTGAACCATTTTTGACTGATGACCTCAGATGTTAAGTCCCATAGTGCTCAGAGCCATTTGAATCATTTTTAAAAGCCTTCAATTATGCTAATTAATACAGATATTTTTTATCGAGAGAGATCGATGGTTAGGAGAGGTGTCACTTTATTAAGGGAAAGGGTTGATATTGCCTAGTTTTTCCCTAATACAATAAAACTGCATGTGCTGGGAAAATTAAATTTTTCGCTGGTAGGGAGCATTTCTAAGGGCTGTTGGGAAGCATAGAGGGCCCCCCACTAAGGCTGAATGTAATAGCCGCCCCAGCGAAGCCGGACCAGGCCGAGGTTACTGTTATACTTCGGTGACCGTGTAGCTGTTGGCCGCTTCGCGCCAAAGTGAGACTGTGAACCGATGTCGAAGCCACAGGTCTGAGCATGCATTTACTTGAATCTTTCGAGAAATATCTCGAAGGTTCTGCAAGCGCTGTGTAGGCTGGCGAGCTGTTTCATGTCCTGGGAGGAAATCATTTGGAATGGAGAGCTGTGATTGGCTGCATCAAAAGGGACACCAGAGTAACGGAGGCTTGGTAGCCAGCGTGTAGCACATTCTAGCGAGAGGAGGCGAGCAGGACAGTCAGAGAGCAAGGCTTCTCTGAGACAATGCTGGCGACGAATTCAGTGACTAGTCCCTGTCTCACTTAGTACAGTCCTGATTGCACTACTTGAAGTACGAGCAGTTTATTTGTCTGTAGGCCGAGGAACAGGTTGGTACACCATTGTGACGCTTTAACTATTGAGAAGTGCTCATTTACGCTCGAGCACTAGAGACACTTCAGCGTGCGGCCAATGTAGGCAAGCAAACTGAAGCATCTCGGAAACGATTGCAATAACTGAGTATCTTCAACGATTGGAGTTTTGGGACGCAATAATACGTCCATTGTGTAGCCGTATTTCTTTTTTGGATGCCACGCTGCACCTCCACGACGCCGCCAATCTTCAACGGCGCGGAAGATCCACACTTTGTCGATCACTTGGGTGATATCTACGCATCGAGCTAATATAGGGAACAGTGAAGTTAAACTTGTGCAGTCCCACTAGTTCGTCTCCCTGAGTTCCTCGTTGTCTACGCCAGCTTAGGTGGTGGAACTAACAAAAGGGTTAACAGTGTCGATCTTTGCAGCGTTCTTAGCGAACATAACAGGGGACGCGTTTGGACAGGAAGTGTTGTGCCAGTCTTGGATAAGGTAAGGGAATCCTTCTTTTCGCATTTAACTAGAATTAGTCCCTATATCATCCTGAGTACATTAGATAAGGAACAGATATATAGGAAAGGATCAATTAAATTAATTTTTTATGCCAATCATATCTCAGTGCTGTCGCGAAAAACAGAGCCCAAGTCAGATAGCGATAAATCCACTACTAATACCACTGATGGCATCTTGCAATCTTCATGATTTCAGAGATAAATTTCTTTTACATCTTTCACTGCTGTGTCACTCCCAATATTGATGTTAAGCAAGTCGTTTGAGAGGCACCCACATGCCTTGCTCATACTGTGGCATCAAGCAGTCAGGCCTGCAAGTTGAGTGGTCTGCCAAGCGAGTGGATTCATTCTTATTTATCGAGTAACATGAACTCTAGTACTCACACTTAAGTTACAAGTTATCCTCCTATATGATTAATACGCAACGGAAACACGCATCTGACTATCAGTAATTTACAGAACTCTGACTGTACACTACGCACTGGCAATACCACATTTTCTTTCTGTCTTTTATTTAACGGCTTTTGTCAACACGTGGCCACCGCACTGAATATGAATGGCGCACACATTATAAATTTGGGACACTATGACAACATACAATTCGAAGGAAAAGTCCACCAATCTTTTTCTTTTCACTATCTTATTTATTCCGATAAATTCTCTAACCTAAACACACAAATTCTATAACCTACAACAATAACACATGAGAAATCCCGCCCAGTGGGCATGGCTTTACATTGGTGAATCTCTATATTATGGTCTCGTAATTATTTAACGCTACAGTGCACTTTCTGGATAGGATGGTGGATCTTTTATTATATCTCACACTTCGACTCTCACAATCATCATCACGAAACTATCCTCCAGACCGAGCAGTACAGAAGGAACAACCATAACCCACTAATCTTTTGAAACTACCTCCCATGCAAACCACACATACCCAAATTACATGACATACACCACACTACAATGTGAAATACTACACAGAGAATAGTCACAACATTATCACTTTCAGCTTTTCCACTTCAATTAGTATTTATCCCAGTTTCACACGACACTGCCCCACTTCGTAATTCTACTTTCCTACTATGAACTCTGGAGATATGTGCGCGTCTTCCTGTGCAATGCAAGCCAAGTGGCGTTGCTGGATAGACGGCCGACTCACCTTGCTTCTCTCTCAGAGTTTGAATCTAGCGTCACACGGAATCATATCACGCAATATTAAGAACGTATTCATCACACACGCGAGTCCTCAACTGATACCATGGACGAGTACTTCTCTCTATCTTTTGTCTCATACACAGTTTGAGACTCACACAGTACTCACCACGTGGAAGTACTCGTCTCTAATTTCAAGTCCTGCACACGCCATTTCTTAAATATTTCAACTTATTGTACACACGCTAGTAATTCAGCTTAACTTAAGCACACGGAAGTATTTCAACTTATTGCTACACGTGGTTTCATTGTGACCGTTGGTCACTTCTGAAGATTACTACAATCCCATTAATATTACCTGCCTGACATTTAATTCTCCCCACAAAAGTTCCTGAAATAGAGAAATTATTATTTCAAACTACTCTTAAATATCCCACAAGCATACCATGTCTCCACTCCTTCGTCATTACGGAGCACAACTAAAACAGGTCTCAACAGCACAAGATCCAGCGGCAGAGTGCTGAAACATGGCCGTTCTTCAGGTCCTCTCGCACCTCTGTCGAGGTGGGGGAAGACAATGCTACCGTATTGGTCAGCCACATTTCAGGCACTCAAAGCTCAGGTAAATTTCATCTCTTTGGTCCCACCAAAGGTGGCCAAAGGATCGTCTCAAAGGTGATCATATATTCACATTCACTATCTGCGGTTAGCAGAAGACCATACATTCATTCATTTCACAGATCTCACCAAACTGGATGTAGGGATTTATTTTGTGGGAGTGCACATGTGATCAATTAAATAAATAAATTGTCATTCTTTCCCACACTGGTATCCGGCTTCGCTGTATTAATTGAAATTGAGTTATTTTACAAAAAAAATGTGTTGTTCTGACAAAAATAATGAAGTATGTTGTACCTATTTTCAATGTCGGGCAGTACTGTACCCTTTCACCACCGGCTACCCATGCAGAAAAAATGGCACGGTACTATCCTTGCAATGCGAGGGTAGTTCCGAACATTTTTTTAAGAAAGCTGTATTGGAACAAACGTAGCAAGTCATCAAAATAACCAGGAGGAGACCTTAGCCCCTGGTGACCTCAAATAGACGACCAAATGCTGTTACTTTACCAAATTATTGACACAGTTGTTGCATTATTGTACTCTCCACAATCCGGAGTAACGTACACATACATATTTACAACAATCCAAATGACAAATAAAACATTACATCATTCAAATAAAAAATAATGTTGAGATAAAAATTAGCTTAGTTACTGGGATCTCCGTTATTTTTAGGAGTAATCCAAACTTCACTAATTCTATGACAACTAAGAAAAATACTAATTGTACTCATGAAATTTTAAATAGCTCACCGTCCAAACACAGAGCAAGTAATCTGACATTCATAAATTGCGTTGCAATAATCTTTACACGGTAATGTCTAAATACAAAACAAAATCAACAAAAGAAAAAAATTGCGTACACTAGTTACACGTAGAAGTCAGGCTCCATATCAATACACGCAATAAATAGTTAGTAATAAGTGCTTGAATCCACCAGTAGCTCTCGTATCTTACTCTACTGCTCATTTCTGTGTTGTCACACATTTAGACGACAAGAACTTGCATTTCGACTAGCCTTCGTTACCCTTTAATGTGAAATATCACCACTGTGATAATGAAAATAAGTGGCTTCAGTCAACACACCAACAAGATCATTACTGTCCACGACATCAAAATGCATCAATTAATTCCGATATTTGTTGTGCAATGCAAACTCTTCTCCCCTGTGACAACCTTACTGATCAATGCTACAAGAGCCGCTACGTTAGTATTACGCCACTGGCTAATAATTAAAGCATCATTGTACCAAATATTCTAATAAACATGCTACGTGAACTTGATAACCCAGAACAAACAAAAACAAAAACACGAACTATTCTATACACAAATGTTAATGAAATACAATTACTCTTGCTGTCCCTTCAGGAATGAAACATATAATAAAAAAAATTTACACAATTACAAGTACAAACACATTATTCCCTATCTTGCGAGTCACACGTAATCATTTCATTCTGTGATTTTCTTGGTGTCAAAAAAGTTGCTGACAGGCTCCCTAGAAACACTGTCTCGGTGTCAAAGCTCTCCCATGGTTACCCAGACGAAAGTCTTTAAGTCACTCTCAGCGTACCATCCACACGAATCTGGTCGTCCAGAAATGGCCCTACAACTACTATTACCCACGGTTCTGTCCTTTCAGTTCATGGTGTAATTAAAAGTCGTAAGTTCCAACAAACAGCACTTATTCCCGCACCAATTAAAGAAATGTCTCCACTACAAATGCAAATGTCAATGTCCCACTTTAGTTTCTTGCGTTCATACAATAATTAGTCACCAAACGACAACTGTCCTCTTTAAGTATACCAAGCATCCCACATGCAATTCACAAAGCACACTTAACAAGTCACTGCCAAAAGTTTATGGATCCCACCGTTCAGTGGTCAAGACAAAACAAAACAATCGTCCTGTCTGCTAAAGACAAAATCTTTTCCACCACTCACAACGTGGAAGCATCAGTCCTTCACTTTCCACCTTGTGGAGACATACGAGCAGTCATCTTGTTTCACGGCTCCACAGTCCAGTACTAGTTAATAGCTGCTGGTAAAAAATGCCCGCCGCTCAAAGGATCACCTAGCAGCGGTCCACTGAACAATTCAGCCCCTTCCGAGTGTTTACCGTTCCCGCTCATTAGTCCATGGTCGAAACCTACTTCCTGCTGCACTGCTACGTTCACTCCAGAATCGCTATTCTCCATGGTGACTACACTTTTCGACTGCAACCTAGTTACTACGGACATTACGAAAAAAAAAAAAAAATTATGCAACGATCTTCCAGCCTTGGGCGATATAGCAATCCAGAAAGAAATTGCAAACAAAAAAAATTTGCTTCTTAGCGCTATCACAATATATTCCATCAAAATAAAAAAAATCTTAACAGCAAACCCTAACAGGAAAAATATCCTGGCAGAATATCCTGGCAAAAATATCCTGGCAGGGTCGAAATTATGAGAGGCACCCACATGCCTTGCTCATACTGTGGCATCAAGCAGTCAGGCCTGCAAGATGAGTGGTCTGCCAAGCGAGTGGATTCATTCTTATTTATCGAGTAACATGAACTCTAGTACTCACACTTAAGTTACAAGTTATGCTCCTATATGATTAATACGCAACGGAAACACGCATCTGACTATCAGTAATTTACAGAACTCTGACTGTACACCACGCACTGGCAATACCACATTTTCTTTCTGTCTTTTATTTAACGGCTTTTGTCAACACGTGGCCACCGCACTGAATATGAATGGCGCACAAATTATAAATTTGGGACATTATGATAACATACAATTCGAAGGAAAGGTCCACCAATCTTTTTCTTTTCACTATCTTATTTATTCCGATAAATTCTATAACCTAAACACACAAATTCTATAACCTACAACAATAACGCATGAGAAATCCCGCCCAGTGGGCATGGCTTTACATTGGTGAATCTCTATATTATGGTCTCGTAATTATTTAACGCTACAGTGCACTTTCTGGATAGGATGGTGGATCTTTTATTATATCTCACACTTCGACTCTCACAATCATCATCACGAAACTATCCTCCAGACCGAGCAGTACAGAAGGAACAACCATAACCCACTAATCTTTTGAAACTACCTCCCATGCAAACCACACATACCCAAATTACATGACATACACCACACTACAATGTGAAATACTACACAGAGAATAGTCACAACATTATCACTTTCAGCTTTTCCACTTCAATTAGTATTTATCCCAGTTTCACACGACACTGCCCCACTTCGTAATTCTACTTTCCTACTATGAACTCTGGAGATATGTGCGCGTCTTCCTGTGCAATGCAAGCCAAGTGGCGTTGCTGGATAGACGGCCGACTCACCTTGCTTCTCTCTCAGAGTTTGAATCTAGCGTCACACGGAATCATATCACGCAATATTAAGAACGTATTCATCACACACGCGAGTCCTCAACTGATACCATGGACGAGTACTTCTCTCTATCTTTTGTCTCATACACAGTTTGAGACTCACACAGTACTCACCACGTGGAAGTACTCGTCTCTAATTTCAAGTCCTGCACACGCCATTTCTTAAATATTTCAACTTATTGTACACACGCTAGTAATTCAGCTTAACTTAAGCACACGGAAGTATTTCAACTTATTGCTACACGTGGTTTCATTGTGACCGTTGGTCACTTCCGAAGATTACTACAATCCCATTAATATTACCTGCCTGACATTTAATTCTCCCCACAAAAGTTCCTGAAATAGAGAAATTATTATTTCAAACTACTCTTAAATATTCCACATGCATACCATGTCTCCACTCCTTCGTCATTACGGAGCACAACTAAAACAGGTCTCAACAGCACAAGATCCAGCGGCAGAGTGCTGAAACATGGCCGTTCTTCAGGTCCTCTCGCACCTCTGTCGAGGTGGGGGAAGACAATGCTCCGCGAGACCGCTACGGTCGCAGGTTCGAATCCTGCCTCGGGCATGGATGTGTGTGATGTCCTTAGGTTAGTTAGGTTTAACTAGTTCTAAGTTCTAGGGGACTAATGACCTCAGCAGTTGAGTCCCATAGTGCTCAGAGCCATTTGAACCATTTTTTTGAAGACAATGCTACCGTATTGGTCAGCCACATTTCAGGCACTCAAAGCTCAGGTAAATTTCATCTCTTTGGTCCCACCAAAGGTGGCCAAAGGATCGTCTCAAAGGTGATCATATATTCACATTCACTATCTGCGGTTAGCAGAAGACCATACATTCATTCATTTCACAGATCTCACCAAACTGGATGTAGGGATTTATTTTGTGGGAGTGCAC
Organism: Schistocerca nitens; assembly: GCF_023898315.1. Lineage (NCBI taxonomy): Eukaryota > Metazoa > Arthropoda > Insecta > Orthoptera > Acrididae > Schistocerca > Schistocerca nitens. The sequence continues at coordinate 1,127,758,742 of NC_064614.1, forward strand.
ATGTGATCAATTAAATAAATAAATTGTCATTCTTTCCCACACTGGTATCCGGCTTCGCTGTATTAATTGAAACTGAGTTATTTTACAAAAAAAATGTGTTGTTCTGACAAAAATAATAAAGTATGTTGTACCTATTTTCAATGTCGGGCAGTACTGTACCCTTTCACCACCGGCTACCCATGCAGAAAAAAATGGCACGGTACTATCCTTGCAATGCGAGGGTAGTTCCGAACATTTTTTTAAGAAAGCTGTATTGGAACAAACGTAGCAAGTCATCAAAATATCCAGGAGGAGACCTTAGCCCCTGGTGACCTCAAATAGACGACCAAATGCTGTTACTTTACCAAGTTATTGACACAGTTGTTGCATTGTTGTACTCTCCACAATCCGGAGTAACGTACACATACATATTTACAACAATCCAAATGACAAATAAAACATTACATCATTCAAATAAAAAATAATGTTGAGATAAAAATTAGCTTAGTTACTGGGATCTCCGTTATTTTTAGGAGTAATCCAAACTTCACTAATTCTATGACAACTAAGAAAAATACTAATTGTACTCATGAAATTTTAAATAGCTCACCGTCCAAACACAGAGCAAGTAATCTGACATTCATAAATTGCGTTGCAATAATCTTTACACGGTAATGTCTAAATACAAAACAAAATCAACAAAAGAAAAAAATTGCGTACACTAGTTACACGTAGAAGTCAGGCTCCATATCAATACACGCAATAAATAGTTAGTAATAAGTGCTTGAATCCACCAGTAGCTCTCGTATCTTACTCTACTGCTCATTTCTGTGTTGTCACACATTTAGACGACAAGAACTTGCATTTCGACTAGCCTTCGTTACCCTTTAATGTGAAATATCACCACTGTGATAATGAAAATAAGTGGCTTCAGTCAACACACCAACAAGATCATTACTGTCCACGACATCAAAATGCATCAATTAATTCCGATATTTGTTGTGCAATGCAAACTCTTCTCCCCTGTGACAACCTTACTGATCAATGCTACAAGAGCCGCTACGTTAGTATTACGCCACTGGCTAATAATTAAAGCATCATTGTACCAAATATTCTAATAAACATGCTACGTGAACTTGATAACCCAGAACAAACAAAAACAAAAACACGAACTATTCTATACACAAATGTTAATGAAATACAATTACTCTTGCTGTCCCTTCAGGAATGAAACATATAATAAAAAAAATTTACACAATTACAAGTACAAACACATTATTCCCTATCTTGCGAGTCACACGTAATCATTTCATTCTGTGATTTTCTTGGTGTCAAAAAAGTTGCTGACAGGCTCCCTAGAAACACTGTCTCGGTGTCAAAGCTCTCCCATGGTTACCCAGACGAAAGTCTTTAAGTCACTCTCAGCGTACCATCCACACGAATCTGGTCGTCCAGAAATGGCCCTACAACTACTATTACCCACGGTTCTGTCCTTTCAGTTCATGGTGTAATTAAAAGTCGTAAGTTCCAACAAACAGCACTTATTCCCGCACCAATTAAAGAAATGTCTCCACTACAAATGCAAATGTCAATGTCCCACTTTAGTTTCTTGCGTTCATACAATAATTAGTCACCAAACGACAACTGTCCTCTTTAAGTATACCAAGCATCCCACATGCAATTCACAAAGCACACTTAACAAGTCACTGCCAAAAGTTTATGGATCCCACCGTTCAGTGGTCAAGACAAAACAAAACAATCGTCCTGTCTGCTAAAGACAAAATCTTTTCCACCACTCACAACGTGGAAGCATCAGTCCTTCACTTTCCACCTTGTGGAGACATACGAGCAGTCATCTTGTTTCACGGCTCCACAGTCCAGTACTAGTTAATAGCTGCTGGTAAAAAATGCCCGCCGCTCAAAGGATCACCTAGCAGCGGTCCACTGAACAATTCAGCCCCTTCCGAGTGTTTACCGTTCCCGCTCATTAGTCCATGGTCGAAACCTACTTCCTGCTGCACTGCTACGTTCACTCCAGAATCGCTATTCTCCATGGTGACTACACTTTTCGACTGCAACCTAGTTACTACGGACATTACGAAAAAAAAAAAATTATGCAACGATCTTCCAGCCTTGGGCGATATAGCAATCCAGAAAGAAATTGCAAACAAAAAAATTTTACTTCTTAGCGCTATCACAATATATTCCATCAAAATAAAAAAAATCTTAACAGCAAACCCTAACAGGAAAAATATCCTGGCAGAATATCCTGGCAAAAATATCCTGGCAGGGTCGAAATTATGAGAGGCACCCACATGCCTTGCTCATACTGTGGCATCAAGCAGTCAGGCCTGCAAGATGAGTGGTCTGCCAAGCGAGTGGATTCATTCTTATTTATCGAGTAACATGAACTCTAGTACTCACACTTAAGTTACAAGTTATCCTCCTATATGATTAATACGCAACGGAAACACGCATCTGACTATCAGTAATTTACAGAACTCTGACTGTACACTACGCACTGGCAATACCACATTTTCTTTCTGTCTTTTATTTAACGGCTTTTGTCAACACGTGGCCACCGCACTGAATATGAATGGCGCACACATTATAAATTTGGGACACTATGACAACATACAATTCGAAGGAAAGGTCCACCAATCTTTTTCTTTTCACTATCTTATTTATTCCGATAAATTCTCTAACCTAAACACACAAATTCTATAACCTACAACAATAACACATGAGAAATCCCGCCCAGTGGGCATGGCTTTACATTGGTGAATCTCTATATTATGGTCTCGTAATTATTTAACGCTACAGTGCACTTTCTGGATAGGATGGTGGATCTTTTATTATATCTCACACTTCGACTCTCACAATCATCATCACGAAACTATCCTCCAGACCGAGCAGTACAGAAGGAACAACCATAACCCACTAATCTTTTGAAACTACCTCCCATGCAAACCACACATACCCAAATTACATGACATACACCACACTACAATGTGAAATACTACACAGAGAATAGTCACAACATTATCACTTTCAGCTTTTCCACTTCAATTAGTATTTATCCCAGTTTCACACGACACTGCCCCACTTCGTAATTCTACTTTCCTACTATGAACTCTGGAGATATGTGCGCGTCTTCCTGTGCAATGCAAGCCAAGTGGCGTTGCTGGATAGACGGCCGACTCACCTTGCTTCTCTCTCAGAGTTTGAATCTAGCGTCACACGGAATCATATCACGCAATATTAAGAACGTATTCATCACACACGCGAGTCCTCAACTGATACCATGGACGAGTACTTCTCTCTATCTTTTGTCTCATACACAGTTTGAGACTCACACAGTACTCACCACGTGGAAGTACTCGTCTCTAATTTCAAGTCCTGCACACGCCATTTCTTAAATATTTCAACTTATTGTACACACGCTAGTAATTCAGCTTAACTTAAGCACACGGAAGTATTTCAACTTATTGCTACACGTGGTTTCATTGTGACCGTTGGTCACTTCCGAAGATTACTACAATCCCATTAATATTACCTGCCTGACATTTAATTCTCCCCACAAAAGTTCCTGAAATAGAGAAATTATTATTTCAAACTACTCTTAAATATTCCACATGCATACCATGTCTCCACTCCTTCGTCATTACGGAGCACAACTAAAATAGGTCTCAACAGCACAAGATCCAGCGGCAGAGTGCTGAAACATGGCCGTTCTTCAGGTCCTCTCGCACCTCTGTCGAGGTGGGGGAAGACAATGCTACCGTATTGGTCAGCCACATTTCAGGTGCTCAAAGCTCAGGTAAATTTCATCTCTTTGGTCCCACCAAAGGTGGCCAAAGGATCGTCTCAGAGGTGATCATATATTCACATTCACTATCTGTGGTTAGCAGACGACCATACATTCATTCATTTCACAGATCTCACCAAACTGGATGCAGGGATTTATTTTGTGGGAGTGCACATGTGATCAATTAAATAAATAAATTGTCATTCTTTCCCACACTGGTATCCGGCTTCGCTGTATTAATTGAAATTGAGTTATTTTACAAAAAAAATGTGTTGTTCTGACAAAAATAATGAAGTATGTTGTACCTATTTTCAATGTCGGGCGGTAGTGTACCCTTTCACGTTATTCTTCATCATCACCTCCATCTTTGTTCTGTTTCATTTTAAGCCACATTCTGTGCTATTTTTGCCTTTCAGCAGATCTTGTAAGTCCTCACTCCATACAGTCAGGATACTCATGTCATCTGTGATTCTTAACTTTTGTACCTGTTTACTATAAACTTTTTTCATCACTTCTTAGCTGAATAAGTTCAACAACTGAGGCGCCCATCTGCAACAATGCGTCACATCCCCTCTAATAGCAATTCATGTCTTCCATTTCTATTACTCCAATTTTGGCTTTTGCAGATGTTATAGAACTTTCACCTGACTTTGTGTTTTAGACCTGATCTAAGGACAGTGAACATCTTATTCCAGTGTACACTATGAAACGCTCTTTCTCTAGGTTCACAAATGCTTGGAAGAGATCCTGATTTTCCTTCAACTTGCGATCCATTATAAAGCTCAAAGTCAGAAGCGTTCGCTAGTACTTTTTCTCTTCTCGAAACCTAACTGATCTTCCCTCGCACAGATCGTATTCAACTTTTCTTGTTATCCTTCCGTATGTTATTAAGGTCAGCATTTTACAAGAATAAAGTGTCAGACTAACCGTCCGAAAGTTTTCATATCTATCCACTAGTACCCTCTTTGGTATGAGGATATCTTACCCGGTACTGAAATTCTAAATGCCACCACTGGAAGACCATATTACGTCCCATGTGTCAGAATGATCGCAGGACTCATTTTAGAGTAGATCATTATTTTACAACTAACAGATTTTGAGACCTTTAATTTGTTTTCCTCCAGTCTCGGCTGTTAACCCATTTTCAATATTTTATCATTCTTATTTCGGAAATGGTATCTTCGTAACTAGAGAACTGACAGTACGGAACCATAAACAGTGAAGAATGATCGCAGAAAATAAAGGTACGCAAAACAAACCCTCTCTTCGCCAAGCAGTATTGAGTCCAGACTCGAGTACGGAAAAAAATCAGCCTTGCTCGAAAGCGAAGTGATAAAACTTAAAGAAAAAAGCTGGAACCGCTGTATCAGTGCAAAATCATATGTCGGACCATCTAGTCAAGGCAAAGCCTAGAAAACTACCTGACAGTTAAACAAACAGTAAACAGAAAACGTTGAATTTAACCCAATTTTAGAATTGAAGTTTATGATTTAATTCACGGGGAAAAAAAACAAAAAAAAAAAAAACAAGAACCGATACTAGAGACATGGAATTCAAACGCTCCAAAAAGTTTTATCCATACACTAATAAATTTTATAAACATATGTAGGGTAAATACTAATATATCTGACGGATGGGATGAAGGCATTATATGTCCAGCTTTTATGAAAGATGATAGAAGTCAATGTTTCAAATGGAGACACTTTACCGAGCGAAGTGGTGCAGGAATTAGCATACCGGACTCGCATTCGGGAGGACGACGGTTCAAACCCGCGCCCAGCTGTCCAGATTTAGGTTTTCCGGGGTTTCCCTGGATTGCTCGAGGGAAATGCCGGGATGGTTCCTTTGAACGGGCACGGTCGATTTCCTTCCCCATCGTCGACATAATCCGAGCTTTTTCTCCGTCTCTAATGACCTCGATGTCAAAGGAACGTTAAACACAATCTTCCTTCCTTCTTTCTTACAGACTTAAGTTTACTGAAATCGTAGTATACACAGAATATTTAAGAGGCGGTCGGTAACCATTATGGAAACGTTTATGTCAGAAGCTCTTGTGAACATTATGTTAAGTTACCCAGATGACTGAACATACTCTTTATTCATGGACTACGAGTGCGTTTTTGATCGGAGTAAAAAATACCTACTGTTCGGTATTTTGCCAAGGCGACACCTAAAAACAAAAAACAGTGCACAGAAGGAATCCTGTAAGAAAAAGGACAAAAAATACAAGAGAGACATACATATAAATTAAACAAGGTCGCCATATAATACGAAAATATCTACGGAGGAAACCCAACGTTACCTACCATGGTGAAAGCAGAGCAAAAATTGCTGTCGGTAACAAAATAATTCAGCTTGCCTGGATTTTCCTGTTATGTCTTTCATGTATCATAAGGTTTTGCTGCAGGGATAATTTTGGTCGACTGAAGCTGCACATTTGATGTAAGCTACAGTGCTTCTGAGAAGTACATGCACCCCTAGGTCAAAACAGTACGTTGTGTTTGGTATATTGGAAAACTGATGGACAGTGTGAATCGCCAAAACTTGCAGCGCAGGTATTCAGATAATGGAATAATCAATTGATATGCAGATTCGACAAATTGGAATGGTAGACAGGGACACGGTTTTGCAGCCTTTACACATAGTGTTATGAGTCCCAACTGTGTATATATTTACGAAAGTTATAAATATTTCAGTAGAACGTGCCTATTGAAGTACCACAATTAAAGTAGACAAAATTATAATGTCAGTGGTGTTTGTCGCAGGAGTCTAGTGTATCTAGTTTACTAGCTATCCTAGTTTCAACATTGTAAATACCGACAGTTGTTTGTTCCATGTGGTGGCACAAACGAATATGAATTTCACACGGATGCGTGTGTGTAGCACTACACGGATAATGTTAATGTCTGATAATGTATCCTGTTAATAAATATTACATTGCCAAGACCAGACGAAAGACTAACAAAGGTGAATGCAGTAGCTCCGTGCGGTCTGACACGAAGGAACCAATTTACCGTCAAAGCCTGTACTCAAAATTACCACCACCAGCGTACAAGCTTGCAGTCAGTATTTGCAATCATTGCTTCACACCTCTAGCATTTCAGAGGAAACTGCAGCACAGGCAGCAGTAATACGCCGTTCATAACATCCGTATTGTTTGAACAGGTTGAAGTGGCTGAAGAGGTTTACGTCTACGTGAATTTCTCGGCGTACATGGTACACTAACGAACAACTTACTTCCTACATTCACCGTAAGCCATGAGTACATCCTCTCTTTTTCGCGATGGGGAAATATTATCTTCCAAGCATCTCCTACTACGTCCACTATCGCACAATAACTGACAGGTCAGTAACAATGTAATCGCAGAGTAAACACCACACAATGCAAACCAACACAACGCCGTCGGGTAGCATGTAAGCAATAAGATGGAAGAAACAGCTGTCGGCGCTTAAGATATGCACGGTACGATAACTCGTAAACTACTAGGTCCAGATTCCTGCAACAAACATCATTACCATTCTAATCTACACTATCTGTAGGATTTTAATGTCAGTAGCTGTAGTCCTATTTGAAACTATAACTGTTGCAAATAACTGCACTTTCGTCAACGTCTCAAAATCTATGTTTTGGCTGCAAACACGTGTCATTGCGTAGAGCTCAGTTCTGTGAAATCCGCGTGTCCATAGCGCTTTCCATGTCCGAAACATACGCGGTGCAAGTATTAAGTAATTTGCTCTGTTTAAAAACTTTGTTCTAAGCCGGTTGTATGTCCATTACAAAGATATCTATCATTATCCATGTCGTCTTCAGCGTCTTATAGAGCTATGAGAGTTCATGCTTCGAAAGGCTACCTCAACACTTCAGCCCAATTTCTCATTAATCGTGCACCGACGTTGGCCCACATGGGTCTTCATTCTTCCCCATATTGAGTTATCGAACCTTGTGAGGCCTGGGCTTCTTCTTAACCTTTTCATTTGGGTTGGAGTAATTTTTGAACAATATACAATCCAATGACCTCGAAGTTGTTCACCGAGGAGCTCAAGACCCTGAACAGCGAAAAGTGGTGGTGCTCCGTCTTTCTATAACCGCACATGATCCACGATTGTAGTGTGTCGAAATAAGAATTTCTACTCACGTACAAGTCATTAGTGGCTTTCTGGGTCATACACTATGTGATCAAAAGTATCCGGACACTCCCAAAAACATACGTATTTCATATTAGGGGTATTGTGCTGCCACCTACTGCCAGGTACTCCATATCAGCAACTTCAGTAGTCATTAGACATCGTGAGAGAGCAGAATGGGACGCTCAGCGGAACTCATGGACTTCGACCGTGGTCAGGTGATTGGGTGTCACTTGTGTCATACGTCTGTACACGGGATTTCCACACTCCTAAACGTCCATAGGTCCACTGTTTCCCATGTGATAGTGAAGTGGAAACGTGAAAGGACACGTACAGCACAAAATCGTACAGGCCGTCCTCATCTGCTGACTGATGACATAGGAATTCCAAACTGCATCAGGGTCCACTGCAAGTACTATGACAGTTAGGTGGGAGGTGAGAAAACTTGGATTTCAAGTTCGAGGGGTTGCTCATAAGCCACACATCACGTCGGTAAATGCCAAACGATGCCTCGCTTGGTGGAAAGAGCGTAACATTGGACGATTTAACAGTGGAAAAACGTTGTGTGGATGAATCACGGTACACAATGTGGCGATCCGATGGCAGGGTGTGGATATGGCGAATGCCCGATGAACATCATCTGCCATCGCTTCTAGTGCTAACAGTAAAATTCTGAGGCGGTGGTGCTATGGTGTGGTCATGTTTTTCATGGAGGGGCTTGCACCTCTTGATGTTTTGCGTGGCCTCATCACAGCACAGGCCTACATTGATGTTTTAAGCACCTTCTTGCTTCCCATTGTTGAAGAGCAATTCGTGGATGGTGACTGCATCTGTCAACACGATCGAGCACCTGTTCAGGTCATAATGCACGGCCTGTGGCGGAGTGGCTACACTACAATAACTTCCCTGTAATGGACTGGCCTGCTCAGAGTCCTGACCTGAATCCTACAGAATATCTTTTGGATGTTTTGGAACGCCGACTTCGTGGCAGGCCTCACCGACCGACATCCATACCTCTCCCCAGCGCAGCACTCCGTGAGGAACGTGCTGCTATTCCCCAAGAAACCTTCCAGCATTTGATTGAACGTTTGCCTGCGAAAGCTGTCTTCAAGGCTATGGATGGACCAACACCATATTAAATTCCAGCATTGACGATGGAGGGCGCCACGGACTTTTAAGTCATTTTCAGCCAGGTGTCCGGATGCTTTTGATAACATGGTGTATCAGGCGAGTTTCTTTCCAACTTTTGCACAAAATCGACATTTTCCTACAGAAAACCACATTCCTCTAGTGTGAACATACATATATTGTAAATTCATAGGAGAATAACGCTCTTGAGCGACAGGCCGCATTTAGAAATTGTGCCAACAAAACAGCGCAGGCTGCTACTCAGTGTTCCATGTCGTTGTCAGACAGTTCATCCAGAAACATCGTTCTAATTTCTTTTCCTTTATGTGTGGTCATTCTGTGATGGCTGCCAAGGAGTCGGTGGATACTAAGCAGTCAACTCACATTAATGTGAGCACCGCCTATATTCTACGTCAAAGTGCAATAACCACTCACAGCCGGCAGGTGGAGCACTATGCACTAGCATTGGAAGGGGGGGGGGGGGCAGTCATTGTCGTAATGTCCGAAATGGATAAGCTGTTCGCGTGCTGCCATGTTTGAACAATACTATGTCTGACAAAATGGCGCTAACCAAAGCTGGCGCCGAAGCAACTCGGGTGACCCTGGGCCATAGATGGCAGGGTGAACGACGCCTGCGAAGGTGTGTACGGAAGAAAAGACATGCAGCTGTCGATCAACTGACCGCCCAGGTGAACCAAGGGCCTACTAGCAGTATCTCATCAGCGATCGTTCAGTGAACATTGCTGCATGTGTCTGCTGTCTGCTGTTCATTGGCGACGAACGCTGCAAATTGCACATCAATACCGCAACTGGACGTCAATACCGCGGTGACAGGTGGCCTCTTCAGATGAATCACGTTTTATGCTCCATCGGACTCGAGGGCGATGCTGTGTACATTGTGAAACTCTGAAGGCAAACACCGTGCATCAACTGACGGAATGTCCAGGCCAAAGGATCAACATAAGTATGAACACCATGTCCATCCCCACATGTAGTTCGTTTTTCCTCGACACGATGGCATTTAACAGCAGGGAAATAGAACATTCAAACAGCTCGCAGTGAACGTGCGTGGTTCGAAGATCACCAGCCGGCCCATGTGGCCGAGCGGTTCTAGGCGCTTCAGTCCGGAACCGCGCTGCTGCTACGATCGCATGTTCAAATCCTGCCTCGGCCGTGGATGTGTGTGATGTCCTTAGGTTAGTTAGGTTTAAGTAGTTCTAAGTCTAGGGGACTGATGACCCCAGATGTTAAGTCCCATAATGCTTACAGCCATTTGAACCATTTTCGAAGACCACCACGGTGAGTTTACTGTACTGCCCTGGCCACCAGACTCAACCGAGAATCTGTGAGACCACCTCAATCGGGCTGTTCGTGGCATGGGTCCTCTACCGAGAAAGCTAGCGCATCTGGCCACGGCAGTGACATGGCTCTACATCGCTGTTGGTTCAAATGGTGTAAACGCAGCTGTGGGCAATAACACGTTTACTGGAAGTTTTCTCCCAAGAGACCACTCGAGATTCCCTGTCGTAGCGAACACAGATTCTTGCATTGACACTATATTATTCGGAACTCCTGGCCTGCCCCACTCGAGTTACTCGAAGGCGTAAGATTAGTGGGACATAGGTGAGAGCACGCACAGGAAAGCCCGTCCAGCTATCCACTGCTCTGATTTGGTAAACACTTGAACACCTGCAGCCGCGCATCCCTCAGAGGTTGGCGGCTGCTGTGGTCTCTCTAAACAGATTACAGAAATCCCCCATTTTACCATTCATACAGTCAGACTGTGGCATTCGGCGGCTAGGCGGGGACGTAGCCGAGCTCTGTCTCGTGTACTGCCTTTCCGCAAAATCTTATAATTACAAAATCGCGGAATTCTCGCGTGCCGATGCGTTTCCACATAGATTTCCTACACGGTAATTTAGAGTATTACTCCAACAAAACCTAAAGTGTCACGTTCAATGGACTGATGCAAGGTGCAAGGACGTTGTCACCTTACAATATTTAGTATTTTTTTTTGGCCAAAAAAGAGACGTTCAATTGGCTCCGAGCAGTATGGGATTTAACATTTGAGGTTATCAGTCCCCTAGAACTTAGAACTACTTAATCCTAACCAACCAAAGGACATATTTCCGTCAGCAATGAGCTGGCGTGGCTGACGTCCTCTCAGAACGAGAGACCAAGAGGGGAAGAGGGGAGACGGCTAACGTCCTCTCAGTACGAGAGCCCAGAACGGAAGACCCATGCCCGAGGCAGGATTCGAACCTGCGACCGTAGCGGTCGCGCGGTTCCAGACTGAAGCACCTAGAACCGCTCGGCCACACCGGCTGCCAAAAAAAGTACTAAAATGGCGATTTTTCAAATATCTATAATTTATTTTTTATTTATTTATTATTCCGTGGGACCAACTTAAGGAGAAGTCTCCATGGTCATGGAACGAGTCAATACATGAAATTATAACTCCATAGTAGAAACAGATAAAATGAAATATAAGAAACATATTAGGCGACAAGTCGTAAGTTTAAATAAAGAAAATCAACAATGTAACACTGAAATTTGCTTAATTTTTCAGCCCTTCCAGGAGCTCCTCGACAGACTGGGAGTGAGCCATGAGGAAATTCTTCAGTTTAGACTTAAAAGTGTTTTGGTTACTGCTAAGATTTTTGAGTTCTTGTGGTAACTTACTGAAAATGGATGCAGCAGAATACTGCACTCCTTTCTGCACAAGAGTCAAGGAAGTTTCAGATAACCACAACCGGAGGTACAGTGAGAACCCTCAGTCCACTTCCTTTCAGAGCTGCCTCGGGAAAATCCCAATTACATAGTGAAGAATATTAATATTTTTCAATTTAAAAAATCCAATAAAAACTTGAATGTATGCTTTATTAATTGCAGCAAACCCCATTTGTCTGGTACATAACAGTACGGAGAAAATAAAACCCTGAATTTGAGCAATATTTTCGTCCATCACCCTTACGTTCCCCCTTAACTCCACTTGGGCTGCGGCGTTGGCAGCGCGGACTGATGAGGACGTGTCTCGGAGGCGGCCGCAGACTGCCGGTGAAAACACGTGGTGGCTGCCAACTTCTTAACGTGGACTGGCATGGCGTGGTATCGATGGCGAACGACACCGCAATTTACAAAATCTAGTTTCATGTAGTCACGCGTTGTTGACGGTGTTTCTTCAACTTCAGCTGCTCTTTTGCGAGTGGATTTCATAGGAGACTGCAGAACTCATCGAGCGACGGCGACACTTGTTCGCTCTAGCGATTAATAACATCCTGCACGCGTCCTGTCTTTAATACTCCCTGAAACGAAAGGAAGTTTCTCCCAATCAAGCGACACTAATACGTCCTCAGCGGTGCGACAGTGTCCGCTCACATCAGCCATGGCTTCATAACTGAAACAATGCACTAATGAAGTCACGGTATTCACGTCCAGGTCACCAGATTTCCTTGTGATACTATTCTTCTGTTCTGTACTGGATTCCCAGCAGTAGTTCACAATATTTCTCTGTAACCTGTTATTTATTCGTATACTCACTGATAATTTTTTAGTGTTTTATTAAGTCTCCAATTTTTTGTTCGTAAGTGTTCTAATCGGCAAAATGTAAACTACAGGAGGTGTACAAAAATATGAAAGCACCAGAAAATAGGCGTTACCATGCCTAGTGAAATGAAATGATGTTATCCTGTCGAGCGAGGTGGCGCAGTGGTTAGTACACGGGGCTCGCGTTTCGGAGGACGACGGTTCAAACCCGTGTCCGGCCATCTTGATTTGGGTTTTCCGTGATTTCCCAAAATCGCTTCAGACAAATGCCGGGATGGTTCCTTTTAAAGGGCACGTCCAATATTTCCCCATCCTTCTCTAAACTGAACTTTTGCTCCGTCTCTAATTACCTCATTCTCGACGATATGTTAAACAGTAATCTCCTCCTCGGTGCTCCTGAAGTTACGCGGCCTAGAGACTTCATCTGGGGTTGTTCGCACGCGTAGTCGAAGTCTTCTTATTTGACGCCACTTTAGAGACTTGCTCGTAGATGATGATGAAATGATAATCAGGTCAACACCTCATCCAGTCTGAGAGCAGATTTGTATTATCGCGAAACAGGGGAGATCTTGCCAGAGACATGATACGTGAATTAGAGTGGCAATCATTAAAACAAAGGCGTTTATCGTTGCGACGGGATCTTCTCATCAAATTTAAAACACCAGTTTTCTCATCCGATTGCGAAAACATTCTGTAGGCACCCACCTGAATAGGGAGAAATGCTCATCACGATAAAATAAGAGAAATCAGAGCTCGCACAGAAAAATTTGAGTGCTACTTTTTCCCGCGCGCCGTTCGGGAGATAGCTTGAAGGTGGAAGTTTATTGTGAATAGCAGAGTTATCACGTCGTTGTAGATATCGATAAATATCACCGACCTGGCCGGGAATGGACCGTGGATGCCCCGCATGGCAGTCATGATCACGCATCTACGGAGGCGGACATACGGGGAAACGTTGGCATTCAAAACAGCTTCCTGTAGTTTCCGAATGGATCATTATACGTCCTGTATGATTTTTATGGTAATCTTATACCATTCTTCCCGCAGAATAGTGGCATATTCTGATAGTTATGATGATAGAGGATAGCTTGACGCATCCTTATCTCCAAAGTGGGCCTCGTCACTGTCGTGGGCAGGGAAGATGCGATAATTGACCCTCGTGCGTCCAAAACTAGTCCAGGACGAGGCGAGCTGTGTGAACAGAGGACCCCTGGTCTTGCGTTGTCTTGAAACATAGCATCGCCATAGGCGAACAAAAATTGCACTGTGCAGTGGTCATGGCCATCCAAAATGGTCACAAAATCATTGGCAGTAATGTAACTTGTAGAGTAACCGTGGGGCCCAAGAAATACCACGATGTGGCTGCCCGTCTGGAACCGCGCGACCGCTACGGTCGCAAGTTCGAATCCTGCCTCGGGCATGGATGTCTGTGACGTCCTTAGGTTAGTTAGGTTTAAGTAGTTCTAAGTTCTAGGGGACTGATGACCTCAGATGTTAAGTCCCATAGTGCTCAGAGCCATTTGAACCATATAACTGCCCAATCATCACCGAACCCCCGCCATGTGCCACACCTGGGACGGAGACACGGGCAGTAGTTGGAAATTGTGTGAAACTAGATTCATCCGATCGAATTACTTTCTTCCATTGCTGTATAGTTCATGTTTTACGGCTATGACACCACGTTGCCCTGTCACGGGCATTCGCATCACTGACAGGTGGTTTTGGAATTGCAGCTCACCCTGAAATTCTCTGCTAATGGAGTCTCCTTCACGTTTTGCTGCTCACAGGTTTCAGTACCGCAGTTACTTTTTTAGCTGTCATCCTGTTACTTTTCGAGACATGTTCGTCCTCGTTGTTACTTAACAGATGATGTTCTTCCACTTTCGCTGCTTGTGATATAAATCTTCGATATGGCGCCTCTTGAAACACCGAACACTTCGTCTACCTTGGTTAGTAAGCCCCCACCATAGGAGCACCAACAATTTGCCCACGTTCGAACACCGAGCGAAGTGGCGCAGTTGTTAGCACACTGGATTCGCATTTGGGAGGACGACGGTTCAATCTCGTGTCCGGCCATCCTTATTTAGGTTTTCCGTGATTTCCTCAAATCGCTCCAGGCAAATTCCGGGTTGGTTCCTTTGAAAGGGCACTCCCGACTTCCTGCCTCTTCCTTCCCTAATCCGATGAGACCGATGACCAAGCTGTCTGGTCTCCTCCCCCAAAAGCAACCCAACAACCGAACCCACGTTCGAACTCACTTAGCTCCGACATAATCCACTCACAAGTACCCATAACAATGTTGTGATCATGTCTGATTCTTGTAACTTATTGAGGATATTTCACAGATGCCAATCGTGGTCAAATACAGTAGTGCACCCAGGAGTCTTAGGTAACATACAGGGTGGCGCAGGAAATGTGTTACCAATTGTTTCTTTCACAATTTACGATGCACATTAGATATCCCACTGGGATCTCTACAGCAGTACCAGCAGAGTTTGGAAAAACAAATGACTTACGAAATAACGTGTAATTCACGATACTGCCCCTAGGAGACTAGTAAGCAGCAATGGCTGACAATGGAAGACTGACGACACAGCAACGATCGGCAATTGTGTTACTTTTTCATGAAACTAAAAGCCTTGTTGTGACTCAGAGGCGTTTTCGACAACAGTTTAACACACGATGGGTCCCTTGCAAGAAGACCATTCACAGGTTGTACGATAAATTTGTACAGGAAGGAACAGTATTGGAAGCGAAACGACCTCGGCCTAAGCCTGTTTGTTCGCCGGAGAATATTGAAGCAGTATGAGTTGCTGTACAGAGAAGTCCCGGGGAATCGTGTAGAAAGGTAGCAGTGCAACTGGGAACATCCAGACGCTCCGTTCAACGCATTCTTAAAAGTTTCCTCTATATGTACCCATACAAGATGACCTGTGCGCAGAATCTGACTGAAGAACACAAGCAGCAGAGACTACTGTTTGCTCAGTGGGCGGAGGATAGGGAAGAAACTCCCAACAATGTTTGGTTTTCAGACGAGGCGCATTTTAATTTAGACGGTGTGGTTAACAAACAAAACGTACGTTTTTGGGCCACTGAAAACCCACAAGTGCTTCACGAACGACAACATTATGCTCCGAGGATTACAGAGTGGGCAGCAATTTCCAGTCACGGACTTATTGGACCCTTTTTCTTTGAAGAAACTGTGAACAGCGAGCGTTATTTAACATGCTTCGCAGTAGCTTCATTCCATAGCTTCTTGCTACTGCCTTGAACTTCAACACGCTATGGTTCATGCAAGATGGAGGAAGGCCACATACTGCAAACAGTATGTTGGTGTTTTTACACGAGCATTTCGACATGCGGATCATTTCACTCAGTTTTCCAGGTCGCTTCAATTACGGACAAAATTGGCTCCCCAATAGTCCAGACCTCAATCAAATGGTTCAAATGGCTCTGAGCACTATGGGACTTAACTTCTAACGTCATCAGTCGCCTAGAACTTAGAACTACTTAAACCTAACTAACCTAAGGACATCACACACATCCATGCGCGAGGTAGGATTCGAACCTGCGACCGTAGCGGTCACGCGGTTCCAGACTGTAGCGCCTAGAACCGCTCGGCCACTCCGGCCGGCAGACCTCAATCCATGTGACTTTTTTCTTTGGGCGTACCTAAAGGAAAAAATTTTCCCGTAACGTCCACGTGCTTTAATGGAGCTCCGAAGACTTATTCTTCAAGCTTGCAGTGAAATTACGGAAGACATGTGTTGTAGGGTAATCACTAACTTCAATGTCCGTTTGAACGAAGTTAGGAAACGAAATCGTGGACATATTGAGCATGTGCTGAGTGAGAACAAATCTCCATGGACCGCTCTTCATTGTAGTATATGTTCCTTTCAGATTGTATTGACAATAAAGTTTATATTCAAAAACAAAACGGTAACACATTTCGTGCGCCACCCTGTATGCCTTTACTTACAAGCATCCATTTCTAACCCTGTTTCCACAGTTTTGTCAAAGTGTTGAATGTACTCATTTCATGATCAAGCAGATCGATAAAAATAAATAAATAAATAAAAATAAACAAAACTATGTAGTAGTTCCAGAGTAAAGTACATATGCTATCAGTATTTTTTTAAATATTTTTTTATATGAAGACGTCATTCAGATACTTTGGACCTGTGGAGCACTAATTAGAGAATAGAGTAAATACTAATTATCAGAAATGGATCCACTTAATGACGAGCAGCTGAAACACATCCCTCGCGACTAGGAGTGAAGTAATAAGCGGGATACGGCCGCGCAGTACAGGTGTAGTGGCGCCATAAGAGGCGCGCCGCTGGACCGCGGCAGCATTTGCGCACGCGCGAGCCTGTCTGGAAGCTGCGCCTGCGGCTGCCCATGCCTCGGGCAGGTCGGCGTGTCGGGCCACGCCCTGCGCAGCCCCGCTGCAAATAGAACAGACGGCCAGGTAGCCGAGCGCTGGCGCCCCGAGCGTAACAGCTGACCGCAGGCGCACGCCGCACCTAACTTCCACCTTCCCGGTCGCACGTGCATCCGCCACCTGCTGATCCCTTCAGTAACGAACTCAGATCAACCGTTAAAACAACGAGGTACGCTTAATATCAACATACTAAGACAGTTAATGATTACGTTTGCTACGTTGTACACAGATCAAGTTCTAAATAATGCAAAATAAGCAGAATAGCACCTCGTTGTTGTTGCTGTTGATGTTGTTGTTTCTGCTGTTGTAGTCACCAAAACATAAACAGGTCTGACGCGGCTCTCTACGGCAGAGTGTGCTACGCAAGACTCTTCATCCCTGCGTAACTACAGCAAACTGAATGCGTTTGACCTTGCTTACAACACTGTCCACTGTCTCACACCCCTGAATAACCACCTTTTGCAGCCCGAACTGTAGCGAGACACGCACGGAGAAAGACAGTTAAGTTCTGTATGGTACCGAGAGGCATATGGAGCCCTGCCGACTCCAGTCCGTGGCCAGCTGCCCTTTTGTTCGTCGGTTGAGGATCCATGGCGCGAACAGGACGATCGAGGTGAGTTTGGTGGCCAGGGGAGTACGGTAAACTCATCCTCTTGCTCCTCGAACCACGCACGTACCTTGCGAGCTGTCTGACACGTTGCATTGTCCTGCTGGTAGATGCCATCGTGCCGAGGAAGAACAAACTGCATGTAGGGATGGATATGGTCCCCAAGCACAGATGCATACTTGTGTTGCTCCATTGTGCGTTTCAGTAGGACGAGATCACCCAGGAAATTTTACGAAAACATTCCCAAAACCATAATGCTCCCTCCTCTTGCCTGGACCCTTCCGACGATTGTTATAAGGTGTTTGCTATCAGATGTTTCACGCCGTTGTCATCGTACATGGCAGTTCCAAAATGGCTCTGGGCACTATGGGACTTAACTTCTGAGGTCATCAGTCCCCTAGAACTTAGAGCTACTTAAACCTAACTAACCTAAGGACATCACACATATCCATGCCCGAGGCAGGATTCGAACCTGCGACCGTAGCGGTCGCGCGGTTCCAGCCTGTAGCGCCTAGAACCGCACGGCCACTCCGGCCGGCTACATGGCAGTGGTCACGTTAATATGAGTGGACCGTGTGTAACCAAGCCTTGATTTCGAACTTTTACTTCCAGACAATTCCTTTTCTTCCACTGACAAATTAACTGTTGCTTGAGGCCTCAGGATATGTTCTATTAAATTATCGCTTCTGTTAGCTGATTCTTGTCATAAAGCTCTTTTGTCTCGATTCGAATTAGTACCTTATCATTAGTTATTTAGTTAAGTCTGTGCAATATGCAACTCTTAATTTTCCTTTAGTTTTGCACTGTTGCGCTGCTTCAGCCTTCAAGTTTGATTTGTTGATTGTTTAATCACAGCCTACGAGTGCGATTACTTGTTTAACTATTATTCTGACCTCGCTACACGCTGCCATACTACGTGTTAGTTCGAATTTTTGTATTACACATATGACATTTGCACTCGGAAGTCTTAACCGAAGTAGCGTGTTTCATATACTGCTCGT
Organism: Schistocerca nitens; assembly: GCF_023898315.1. NCBI lineage: Eukaryota > Metazoa > Arthropoda > Insecta > Orthoptera > Acrididae > Schistocerca > Schistocerca nitens. Next base: position 1,127,777,380 of record NC_064614.1, read on the forward strand.
TCATATACAACTCATATACCTTCCCCCCCTCTTTTTCCCTCCTCTCCGGCCTTCCTCGGCGGGTCCCTACCAGCGGTTTTTATTCTTCGTGAATGCTCCGTCGTTCGCAGTGGTTTTCTTAAGTGTGTAGGTCTGTGTGATTTTTATAATGTGGCCGACTTTTAACTTGTGTTTGACTACAGTGTATTTTAAGTGCCCCACGACTTGCCAGCTGTGTTCATTTAACTTTATGTCGACTTTTTAACTGTCACCCTCTTCATGTCCCCGTGTTAGTGTAGATTTTAACCTCCGTTATCTCCATTTCAGTGTTTTATACACTCTTTTTTTGCTCTTTTATGTTTAAATTCCCCTTTTTATGTTTGTAAAGCCACTCGGCGGTGGGCTGTGTCGCTGCCACCCTTCCCTGCCCATATGGGGCAGGGGCATGAAATTACAATAAAGGATAAAAAATATATAAAACTGGTACATGCACCTGTCGTCCAGAAGTTAGCTGCGCAAGTAATCGGAACATAGGTTCTTGCGCCTTAAGGAGAAAAACAATCATGAACATTGTACCGTATTTTACAGAAATAAATCGAATTCCACAGGAGACGACACATAGGTGTCTAAACATGTCTGGGTACATAGCTGAAGAAGTTCATTGTGTTTTGCAGAAACTTTTTGTACGTAGGTATATTTAACTATACACACTGTTATTGTGTACATATTCTTCTGTTAAGGAGTTTGGTCCACGTAGCATTTAAGTGCTCTATTTAGTTATTCCCCCCATGAACCATGGACCTTGTCGTTGGTGGGGAGGCTTGCGTGCCTCAGCGATACAGATAGCCGTACCGTAGGTGCAACCACAACGGAGGGGTAACTGTTGAGAGGCCAGACAAACACGTGGTTCCTGAAGAGCGGCAGCATCCTTTTCAGTAGTTGCAGGTGCAACAGTCTGGATGATTGACTGATCTGGCCTTGTAACACTAACCAAAACGGCCTTGCTGTGCTGGTACTGCGAAAGGTTGAAAGCAAGGGGAAACTACAGCCGTAATTTTTCCCGAGGACATGCAGCTTTACTGTATGGTTAATGATGGTGGCGTCCTCTTGGGTAAAATATTCCGGAGGTAAAATAGTCCCCCATTCGGATCTCCAGTGGGGACTACTCAGGAGGACGTCGTTATCAGGAGAAAGAAAGCTGGCGTTCTACGGATCGGAGCGTGGAATGTCAGATCCCTTAATCGGGCAGGTAGGTTAGAAAATTTAAAAAGGGAAATGGATAGGTTAAAGTTAGATATAGTGGGAATTAGTGAAGTTCGGTGGCAGGAGGAACAAGACTTTTGGTCAGGTGATTACAGGGTTATAAATACAAAATCAAATAGGGGTAATGCAGGAGTAGGTTTAATAATGAATAAAAAAATAGGAGTGCGGGTTAGCTACTACAAACAGCATAGTGAACGCATTATTGTGGCCAAGATAGACACGAAGCCCACGCCTACTACAGTAGTACAAGTTTATATGCCAACTAGCTCTGCAGATGATGAAGAAATTGATGAAATGTATGACGAGATAAAAGAAATTATTCAGGTAGTGAAGGGAGACGAAAATTTAATAGTCATGGGTGACTGGAATTCGAGTGTAGGAAAAGGGAGAGAAGGAAACATAGTAGGTGAATATGGATTGCGGGGAAGAAATGAAAGAGGAAGCCGCCTTGTAGAATTTTGCACAGAGCATAACTTAATCTTAGCTAACACTTGGTTCAAGAATCATAAAAGAAGGTTCTAGACCTGGAAGAATCCTGGAGATACTAAAAGGTATCAGATAGATTATATAATGGTAAGACAGAGATTTAGGAACCAGGTTTTAAATTGTAAGACATTTCTAGGGGCAGATGTGGACTCTGACTACAATCTATTGGTTATGAACTGTAGATTAAAACTGAAGAAACTGCAAAAAGGTGGGAATTTAAAGAGATGGGACCTGGATAAACTGAAAGAACCAGAGGTTGTACAGAGTTTCAGGGAGAGGGTAAGGGAACAAATGGCAGGAACGAGGGAAAGAAATACAGTAGAAGAAGAATGGGTAGCTTTGAGGGATGAAGTAGTGAAGGCAGCAGAGGATCAAGTAGGTAAAAAGACGAGGGCAAGTAGAAATCCTTGGGTATCAGAAGAAATATTGAATTTAATTGATGAAACGCAGTAAATGAAGCAGGCAAAAAGGAATACAAACGTCTCAAAAATGAGATCGACAGAAAGTGCAAAATGGCTAAGCAGGGATGGCTAGAGGATAAATGTAAGGATGTAGAGGCTTGTCTCACTAGGGGTAAGATAGATACTGCCTACAGGAAAATTAAAGAGACCTTTGGAGAAAAGAGAACCACTTGTATGAATATCAAGAGCTCAGATGGAAACCCAGTTCTAAGCAAAGAAGGGAAAGCAGAACGGTGGAAGGAGTATATAGAGGATCTATACAAGGCCGATGTACTTGAGGACAATATTATGGAAATGGAAGAGGATGTAGATGAAGATGAAATGGGAGATATGATACTGCGTGAAGAGTTTGACAGAGCACTGAAAGACCTGAGTCGAAACAAGGCCCGGGAGTAGGCAACATTCCATTAGAACTACTGACGGCCTTGGGAGAGCCAGTACTGACAAAACTCTGCCATCTGGTGAGCAAGCTGAATGAGACAGGCGAAATACCCTCACACTTCAAGAAGAATATAATAATCCCAATCCCAAAGAAAGCAGGTGTTGACAGATGGGAAAATTACCGAACTATCAGTTTAATAAATCACGGCTGCAAAATACTAACGCGAATTCTTTACAGACGAATGGAAAAACTAGTAGTTGCCGACCTTCGGGAGGATCAGTTTGGATTCCGTAGAAATATTGGAGCACGTGAGGCATTACTGACCCTACGGCTTATCTTAGAAGCTAGATTAAGGAAAGGCAAACCTACATTTCTAGCATTTGTAGACTTAGAGAAAGCTTTTGACAATGTTGACTGGAATACTCTCTTTCAAATTCTGAAGGTGGCAGGGGTAAAATATAGGGAGCGAAAGGCTATTTACAATTTGTATAGAAACCAAATATCAGTTATAAGAGTTGAGGGGCATGAAAGGGAAGCAGTGGTTGGGAAGGGAGTGAGACAGGGTTGTAGCCTCTCCCCGATGTTATTCAATCTGTATATTGAGCAAGCAGTGAAGGAAACAAAAGAAAAATTTGGAGTAGGTATTAAAATCCACGGAGAAGAAATAAAAACTTTGAGGTTCGCTGATGACATTGTAATTCTGTCAGAGACAGCAAAGGACTTGGAAGAGCAGTTGAACGGAATGGATGGTGTCTTGAAGGGAGGATATAAGATGAACATCAACAAAAGCAAAACAAGGATAATGGAATGTAGTCGAATGAAGTCAGGTGATGCTGGGGGTATTAGATTAGGAAATGAGACAATTAAAGTAGTGAAGGAGTTTTGCTATTTGGGGAGCAAAATAACTGATGATGGTCGAAGTAGAGAGGATATAAAATGTAGACTGGCAATGGGAAGGAAAGCGTTTCTGAAGAAGAAAAATTTGTTAACATCGAGTATTGAGTTAAGTGTGAGGAAGTCGTTTCTGAAAGTATTTGTATGGAGTTTAGCCATGTATGGAAGTGAAACATGGACGATAAATAGTTTAGAGAAGAAGAGAATAGAAGCTTTCGAAATGTGGTGCTACAGAAGAATGCTGAAGATTAGATGGGTAGATCAAATGGTTCAAATGGCTCTGAGCACTATGGGACTCAACTGCTGAGGTTATTAGTCCCCTAGAACTTAGAACTAGTTAAACCTAACTAACCTAAGGACATCACAAACAGCCATGCCCGAGGCAGGATTCGAACCTGCGACCGTAGCGGTCTTGCGGTTCCAGACTGCAGCGCCTTTAACCGCACGGCCACTTCGGCCGGCTGGGTAGATCACATAACTAATGAGGAGGTGTTGAATAGGATTGGGGAGAAGAGAAGTTTGTGGTACAACTTGACTAGAAGAAGGGATCGGTTGGTAGGACATGATCTGAGGCATCAAGGGATCACCAATTTAGTATTGGAGGGCAGCGTGGAGGGTAAAAATCGTAGAGGGAGACCAGGAGATGAATGCACCAAGCAGATTCAGAAGGATGTAGGTTGCAGTAGGTACTGGGAAATGAAGAAGCTTGCACAGGATAGAGTAGCATGGAGAGCTGCATCAAACCAGTCTCAGGACTGAAGACCACAACAACAAACAACAACATTTAGTTATATTTAAGGTAGTGCTAGAGGTTCTGTTTGGTAATCCTCCGAGCCACGAGTGATGTCGGTTGCTCGGTCTGTGTGAAATATTGGATCTATTGGGTAGAGACCGTTGTTGACTTGCTCTCCTCAGTCCCGAATTCCCGTATTGATACTACGGCAGTAGTTTTGCCGGAATCTCATTTGCAGAAGTTATCAATTCTTGTGAGCACAAATAAAGCTATCTTTGCATCTGTAATTTTTGTCCGCTGGCCAGCAAGCTTTGGGTAATAACTGGTCTTCGTCCAACTTAGTGGCTCGTGTTAGACGAGTTCCCTTTCCAGTGCGGGTAAATGTTTCCTCCTTCTGGTGGAACCATCCTCTTCCCAAGCCACGCTGGGGTAAGAGTTGCCGGACGGTCTATCGCCGCTCAATGTGCCAGGAGAATGAAGTAAGAGGTTAATTATTGACTCCACCGTTATGCCCAAGAAAGGCGAATTCGAGTAGTTCTGGATAACCTAAGGATTGTACACTATTAAGGTAGTTCTAGGTTTGGAGAAATTGCTGTTTGGTAAAATTTAGCGTTCTGTGTCGGTAGTCCGGCGTATTCGACGATCCAACGTTGTTATAGAACTGAAAGACTTGGTTTTGATGCATTTGCTGGGACGTGACTTCATTATTTGCTATTGATGTTAATTGCTTTAGATGAATTTTCTTTAATCTGTGGTTATAATCCTTAATAACTGATGTCCTTAACGGTGTAACACTTAATGTACGTCTGATTGTCCCATATGTCACCTACCGACTTCATTCAGAGACTGAAAAGGTGAACCTTGCTCTAGTTCTATGGGACTTTATTAACCGTTGATCCTTATCGTTTATGGACTTAAATATGTTTGTTTAAAGGAGTAATCATAGATTCCTATTGATTATTAAGTAATTATTAAGTTACTTACCAAATATTATGAGTGCAAATATTCTCTCATTGTTATACTTGCGTGTTCTGGGCTTCGTCATTGGTTACAGGTCGTGGTTGACGTTTCATATGTGGCTGAACATTTACTGTTTCCTTAAATAACGTAACTATTCGGCGAACGGTCCGGACACTTGGATGATGTCGTCCAGGATACCGAGCAGCATACATAGCACACGCCCATTGGGCATTTTGATCAAAATAGCCATTCATCAACACGATATCGACCTTTTACGCAATTGGTAAACGGTTCATTTTAACACGGGTAATGTATCAAGAAGTAAATACTCTCAGCACTGGCGGAATGTTACGTGATACCACGTACTTACACGTTTGTGACTATTACAACGCCATGTATCACAAAGCGAAAAAAGTGGTCCAACTAAAACATTCATTTTTATTTACGTACTACACGAATATTTAATAAAAACTAGGGTTCCTGTGTGTGTGTGCGTGTTAGCGAATAGCTTCGAACAGCTTCCCCAAATCGAATGAGAGTGAGTGCATACCCGAGAACCCTCGCGAATCTCAGAACCGTGATTTTTACATTTGTAGGAGAAAAATCTGTGCTGTACTTGCTGCAGCGGTTGGAGATGGGGACATATAAATCATCGCCTGCACGCCGTTAAGAGTGGGAAGGACAGATCTGCTGAGAATCTTGCGAAAAGGTAAGTGGAGCCACACGCATACAAAGCCAAACCCGTGTGATTGCTGGAGTCAGAGAGGTACATTTTTTTGGTTAGAGTCAGGTTGTAGAAAAATAGTCTCGAGTGAAATAAGAACAGAACCACAACACATATAGCAACAGTTTCAGAACATTAGAGGGCTGAAAAAAAATAGATAAGCTTCTTGTATGACTGAAAGACGTGGAAAATTCTGAAGCGGTAGGTGTTCTGCGCCTCTGTGGAGACCTTGTAATCACAGGGATACACAAGTGAAATGTCAGGGATTACAGACTAACGTAATTTTCGTGTAGAGTCGACATGGAAAAAACAGGTGTTGCAACATATGTAAAAGTTCTACGCGAAGTGAGATATATTAAACAAATAGATTTTATGTAGACTAGAATCTGGAAGCATGTGCTTATAAGTTATTCCTGTAGAATATTTCTCTTATAATTGTAACTATATAAAGATCCGTCCTAGGATTGACCAGCAATGTATGTGAAATATAGATTAATTATTGAGCTACGTATTAGACATGAAGCAAAAAATTAAAAGTCTGTGGAATTGTTAATGTCATCTTTCTCTATTCATTTTTGGTGGCTTTGTCCTGTATCGGCTATTTTCGGATTTGGCAGTGGGAAGAAATATATTTGCCCTAACTACCTGCGAGTCGTGTACCTGAGGCGGAACCTGGGTACCAGCCCGGTATTCACTTAGTCGGCTGTGGGGAACCACCTCAAACCTCCATCCAGCTGGCCGGCAGAGCAACCCCCGTCGTTAATCCTCTGGGTGAATTCGACCCAGGGCCAGCGCACCTACCCGTCAGCAACTGATCTAGCACATGAACAGGAGTCAGTAAAAAGCGTAGAAAGCTCTCAGTTCTAGGGTGTTGAAAATTTGGAACAACCATATTACTGAGCTGTACAAATAGATAAGTCCAATAAACAGGGGTCCAGAAGTGCATACTTTCTGAAATAAGTCCAGTAAACATGGGTTCGGACATGCATACTTTCTGTGACAAACACGTGTTTATAGGAGGTGTTCAACGTGGCGTGCATTCAATACAATACACCCTGTCCCTCTGGTGCGACGAATGACGCACCCTTTGAAGTATACTCGATTGTTGTTGTACCTGCTGGCACGCATTGAAAACGTGACCCTGTAGTGTCCGCACATCGTTGATTGGGTTGGCGTAGACCAATTCCTTCAAGTGTTTCCCGTAACCAAAAGTCTAGGAGATTCAGGTCTGGGGAACGAGCGGGTGACGGTGTCGTGGTCCCCCCCCCCCCCCACCTCCCCCTCCAACGAGTCCAGCCGTCCTCAAATGTCTGTCAGATGTTCGCGCAAATTGTGACGAAAGTGTGTTGGTGCGCCATCATGCATGAACCACATTTGTATTCGTTGCTGTAATGGCACAGCCACTAGCAAGGTAGGCAACACATTAATGAGAAAGGCCAATAATGCGCCCCAGTTAACCTTTGTGGCAGCACGTTGTCGTTGTTGTTGTAGTCTTCAGTCCAGAGACTGGTTTGATGCAGCTCTCCATACTACTCTATCATGTGCAAGCTTCTTCATCTCACAGTACCTGCTGCAACCTACATCCTTCTGAATCTGCTTAGTGTATTCATCTCTTGGTCTCCCTCTACGATTTTTTTCCTCCACACTGCCCTCCAATACTAAATTGGTGATCCCTTGTTTCCTAAGAACATGTCCTACCAAGCGATCCCTTCTACCAGTCAAGTTGTACCACAAACTGCTCTTCTCACCAATTCTATTTAGTACCTCCTCATTAGTTACATGATCTACCCATGTAATCTTCAGCATTCTTCTGTAACACCACATTTAGAGAGCTTCTATTCTCTTCTTCAAATGGTTCAAATGGCTCTGAGCATTGTGGGACTTAACTGCTGAGGTCATCAGTCCTCTAGAAGTCAGAACTACTTAAACAAAACTAACCTAACGACATCACCAAGGCAGAATTCGAACCTGCAGCCGTAGCGGTCGCGCGGTTCCAGAGCAGAACCGCTCGGCCACACAGGCCGGCCTATTCTCTTCTTGTCCAAGCTATTTATAGTCCATGTTTCACTTCCATACAAATACTTTCAGAAACGACTTCCTGACACTTAAATCTATACTCTATGTTAACAAATTTCTCTTCTTCAGAAACCCTTTCCTTGCCATTGCCAGTCTACATTTTACATCCTCTCTACTTCGACCATCATCAGTTATTTTGCTCCCCAAACAGCAAAACTCATCTACTACTGTAAGTGTCTCATTTCCTAATCTAATTCCCTCAGCATCATCTGACTTAATTCGACTACATTCCATTATCCTCGTTTTGCTTCTGTTGATGTTCATCTTATATTCTCCTTTCAAGACACTGTCCATTCCATTCAGCACATATGGCCGTATTAATCTATCGACAAGTACGTCTACGAATAGGTTGACTGAGAATGGATGTTGATGCCCTCTTTCATAGTTGCTTGGGGATTTACTTCTGCCAATACATGCTGGTTTTGGGAACTAAAATCACCATCTCTTGTGAACCCTGCCTCATCAGTAAATAAAATATTGGATGTGAACAGTGGATTTGTGGCTCACTTCTCCAGCACCCATTGACAGAACCGTCGTCTGCCATGATGATCTTGTGGCCTTGGAGCCTGACCGCGCGTAGATGAAATGGGTACAACAGCTGTTTATGTTGTGCCCCCCCCCTCCCCCCCCCCCCCACCTCCGATAAGAGAGTGTGGCACACCATCTGCGGCTGCTAATCGTCGCTCACTGGTCACAGGGGTTTCTTCCACTGAACATAACACACTCTTCTCCATGTCAGGCCCCGGACTGTGCGGGGCATTAACCTGTCCGTCTTCCGAGGTGCAAGGGTGCTGTGTCCCTCAGGCGCTGGGAAAGTCTGCCGGACAGCTTATCAGTGGACACTCTGCAGTGTGGATATTTTTCAGCGTAGAGGACACGGGCTCGTAGGTTACATCCATCTGCTAAACCGTAGCAGAATATCATATTCGCCAATCACTTATCAAGTAGTACAAGTAGTAGGCTTCAATTGCTAACAAATGGAGGAAGAAAGGAAAAGTATTGAGAGGCACCCACATGCCTTGCTCATACTGTGGCATCAAGCAGTCAGGCCTGCAAGATGAGTGGTCTGCCAAGCGAGTGGACTGATTCTTATTTATCGAGTAACATGAACTCTAGTACTCACAATTAAGTTACAAGTTATTCTCCTGTTTGAATATTACGCAACGGAAACGCACATCTGACTATTAGTAATTTACACCACTCTGACAGTTCACTACGCACTGGCAATACCACATTTTCTTTCTTATTTAACGGCTTTGATCAACACGTGGCCATCGCACTGAATATGAATGGCGCACACATTATAAATTCTGGACATCGTGACAACATACAATTCGAAGGAAAAGGCCACCAATCTCTTTCTTTTCACTATCTTATTTATTCCGATAAATTCTATAACCTAAACACACAAATTCTATAACCTACAACAATAACACATGAGAAATTCCGCACAGTGGGCATGGCTTTACATTGTTGATTCTCTATCTTATGGTCTCGTAATTATTTAACGCTACAGTGCACTTTCTGGATAGGATGGTGGATCCTTTTTTTTTGCTATACCTCACACTTCGACGCTCACAACCATCATCACGAAACTTTCCTCCAGACCGAGCGGTACAAAAGGAACATGCATAACCCACTACCTATGAAACTACCTTGCTACTCTCCCATGCAAACCACACATACTGAAATTACATGACATACACCACACTGCAACGTGGAATACAACACAAGGAATAGTCACAACATTATCACTTTCAGCTTTCCCACTTCAATTCGTATTCATCCCAGTTTCACACGACACTGCCCCACTTCGTAAATTTCCTTTCCTACTACGAACTCTGGAGGATATATGCACGTCTTCCTGTGCAATGCAAGCCAAGTGGCGTTGCTGGATAGACGGCTGACTCACCTTGCTTCTCTCAGAGTATTATAGTTTGAATCAAGCGTCACACGGAAACATAACACGCAAAGTAATATTAAAAACATATTCATCACACATGCGAGTCCTCAACTGATACCATGGACGAGTACTTCTCTTTATCCTTTGTCTCATACACAGATTGAGACTCACACAGTACTCACCACGTGGAAGTACTCGTCTCTAATTTCAAGTCCTGCACACGCCATTTCTTAAATATTTCCAACTTATAGTACACACGCTAGTAATTCAGCATAACTTAAGCACTAGGAAGTATTTCAACTTATTGCTACACGTGGTTTCATTGTGACCGTTGGTCACTTCCGAAGATTACTACGATCCCATTAATATTACCTGCCTGACATTTAATTCTCCCCACAAAAGTTCCTGAAATAGAGGAATTATTATTCCAAACTACTCTTAAATATTTCACATGCATACCATGTCTCCACTCTTTTGTCTTTACGGAGCACACCTAAGACAGGTCTTACCATCACAAGATCCAGCGCAGAAGTGCTGAAACATGGCCGTCCTTCATGTCATCTCGCACCTCCGTCGAGGTGGGGGAAGACCATGCTACCCATTGGTCAGCCACATTTCAGGTGCTCAAAGCTCCGGTAAATTTCATCTCTTTGGTCCCACCAAAGGTGGCCAAAGGATCGTCTCAAAGATGATCATATATTCACATTCACTATCTGCGGTTAGCGGACGACCATACATTCATTCATTTCACCAAACTGGATGTAGGGATTTATTTTGAGGGAGTGCACATGTGATCAATTAAATAAATAAATTGTCATTCTTTCCCACACTGGTATCCGGTTTCGCTGTATTAATTGAAATTGAGTTATTTTTACAAAAAATACGATGTTCTGACAAGAATAATGAAGTATGTTGTACCTATTTTCAATGTCGGGCGGTACTGTACCCTTTCAGTATTACACCATTTGTAAGTACAACCAGCGCAATAACAGTAAACACATAAGTGAATCTGCGTTTGGAAAAAGGTAAAACATCATGATACGTATCCAGTGTTGTCAGTACTGTACAATAACGCACACAAACACGACGAACAACGTCGCCTACAACATGACTTGAACCACACAACTGACTGCCGACCTCCTGACGGTAGGTGGAGTACAGACATAGTACTCCGCCGACATATTTGACGGAGCCCAAGCGCAACCACTGTGGTACACTACTGGCCATTTAAATTACTACACCAAGAAGAGATGTAGATGATAAACGGGTATTCATTGGACGGATATATTATACTAGAACTGACATGTGATTACATTTTCACGCAGTTTGGGTGAATAGATCCGGAGAAATCAGTACCCAGAACTACCAACTCTGGCTGTAATAACGGCCTTCATACGCCTGGGCATCGAATCAAACAGAGCTTGGATGGCGTGTACAGGTACAGTTGCCCATGCAGCTTCAACACGATACCACAGTTCATCAAGAGCAGTGACTGGCGTATTGTGACGAGCCAGTTGCTCGGCCACCATTGACCAGACGGTTTCAATTGGTGAGAGAGCTGGAGAATGTGATGGCCATGGCAGCAGGCGAACATTTTCTGTATCCAGAAAGGCCCGTAAAGGACCTGCAACATGCGGTCGTGCATTATTCTGCTGAAATGTAGGGCTTCGAAGGGATCGAATGAAGGGTAGAGTCACGGATCGTAACACATCTGAAATGTAACGTCCACTGTTCAAAGTGCCGTCAATGCGAAAAAGAGGTGACCGAGACGTGTAACCAATGCACCCCATACTATCATGCCTGGTGATACGCCAGTATGGCAATGGCGAATACACACTTCGAATGTGCGTTGACCGCGATGTCGCCAAACACGGATGCGACCATCATGATGCTGTAAACAGAACCTGGATTCATCCGAAAAAATGACGTTTTGCCTTTCGTGCACCCAGGTTCGTCGTTGAGTACACCATCGCAGGCGCTCCTGTCTGTGATGCAGCGTCAAGGGTAACTGCAGCCATGGTCTCCGAGCTGATTGTCCATGCCGCTGCAAACGTCGTCGAACTGTTCGTGCAGATTGTTGTTGTCTTGCAAACGTCCGCATTTGTTGACTCAGGGATCGAGACGTTACAGCCATGCAGATAAGATGCCTGTCATATCGACATGAGGAAAGTTTCCAACCGATTTCTCATACACAAACTGCAGTTGACCGGCGTTGCCTGGTGAAACGTTGTTGTGATGCATCGTGTAAGGAGGAGAAATGCGTACCATCACGTTTCCGACTTTGATAAAGGTCGGATTGCAGCTTATCGAGATTGTGGTTTATCGTATCGCGACATTGCTGCTCGCGTTGGTCGACATCCAATGACTGTTAGCAGAATATGGAATCGGTGGGTTCAGGAGGGTAGTACGGAACTCCGTGCTGGATCCCAACAGCCTCGTATCACTAGCAGTCGATATGACAGGCATCTTATCTGCATGGCTGTAACGTCTCGATCCCTGAGTCAACAAATGCGGACGTTTGCAAGACAACAACAATCTGCACGAACAGTTCGACGACGTTTGCAGCAGCATGGACAACCAGCGCGGAAATCATGGCTGCGATTACCCTTGACGCTGCATCACAGACAGGAGCGCCTGCGATGGTGTACTCAACGACGAACCTGGGTGCACGAATGGCAAAACGTCATTTTTTTCGGATGAATCCATGTTCTGTTTACAGCGGCATCGCAGTGAACGCACATTGGAAGCGTGTATTCGTCATCGCCATACTAGCGAATCACCCGGCGTGATGGTATGGGGTGCCATTGGTTACACATCTCGGTCACCTCTTGTTCGCATTGACGGCACTTTTAACAGTGGACGTTACATTTCAGATGTTTTACGACCCGTGACTCTACCCTTCATTCGATCCCGTCGAAACCCTACATTTCAGCTGGATAATGCACGACCACATGTTGCAGGTCCTTTACGGGCCTTTCTGGATACAGAAAATGTTCGACTGCTGCCCTGGCCAGAATATTCTCCAGATTTCTTATCAATTGAAAACGTCTGGTCAATGGTGGCCGAGCAACAGGCTTGTCTCAATACGCTAGTTACTACTCTTGATGAACTGTGGTATCGTGTTGAAGCTGCATGGGCAGCTGTACCTGTACACGCGATCCAAGCTCTGTCTGACTCAATGCCCAGGCTTATCAAGGCCGTTATTACGGCCAGAGGTGGTTGTTCTGGGTACTGATTTCTTAGGATCTATGCACCCAAATTGCGTGAAAATGTAATCACATGTCAGTTGTAGTATAATATATTTGTACAATGAATACCTGTTTATCATCTGCATTTCTTCTTGGTGTAGAAATTTTAGTGGCCAGTAGCGTATACTGTCATATTTGTAGACAAATTTTGTCGTCTGGAATCTGCTGGGTGCAAGGTTCGTATAGCAGAAGAGAAGATATAATCGCAAAGTACGAAGAATATACATCGTAACAACATTATTACAGAACAATTATATTGAGGCCTGACCCGTGGTCTAGGGGTAACGTCTTTGATTCAAAATCAATAACGTCTTCGGTCCCGGGTTCGATCTCCGCCACTGCCTAAATTTTGATAAATAATCAGCATTGGCGGCCGAAGACTTCCGGCATAAGAAGTCAGCCTCATTCTTCCAGCGGCCTTGTCAAGGCGGAGGAGCGGATAGAGGTTCAGGGCACTCTCTTGTCCTAGGGGTGGGAAATTGCCCCTAAAGGCGGAAGAATCAGCAATGATCAACGACATGAGGATGCAGAAGGCAATGGAAACCACTGCATTAAAGACACGTAACGTGTATCCACAGGACATGTGGCCTGTAATTGAAGAAGTGTCATGATGATCTCTCCATTGGCAAAAGATTCCGGAATAGTCCCCCATTCGGATCTCCGAGAGGGGACTGCCAAGGGGGAGGTTACCATGAGAAAAAGATTGAATAATCAACGAAAGGATAACGTTCTACGAGTCGGGGCGTGGAATGTCAAAAGCTTGAACGTGGTAGGGAAACTAGAAAATCTGAAAAGGGAAATGCAAAGGCTCAATCTGGATATAGTAGGGGTCAGTGAAGTGAAGTGGAAGGAAGACAAGGAATTCTGGTCAGATGAGTATCGGGTAATATCAACAGCAGCAGAAAATGGTATAACAGGTGTAGGATTTTTGACAAGTTAAAACAGCTTAAACTTCATACAGTGACCGGGTTGTTCTAATCAGAATCGACAGCAGACCAACACCGACAACGATAGTTCAGGTATACATGCCGACGTCGCAAGCTGAAGATGAACAGATAGAGAAAGTGTATGAGGATATTGAAAGGGTAATGCAGTATGTAAAGGGGGACGAAAATCTAATAGTCATGGGCGACTGGAATGCAGTTGTAGGGGAAGGAGTAGAAGAAAATGTTACAGGAGAATATGGGCTTGGGACAAGGAATGAAAGAGGAGAAAGACTAATTGAGTTCTGTAACAAGTTTCAGCTAGTAATAGCGAATACCCTGTTCAAGAATCACAAGAGGAGGAGGTATACTTGGAAAAGGCCGGGAGATACGGGAAGATTTCAATTAGATTACATCATGGTCAGACAGAGATTCCGAAATCAGATACTTGATTGTAAGGCGTACCCAGGAGCAGATATAGACTCAGATCACAATATAGTAGTGATGAAGAGTAAGCTGAAGTTCAAGACATTAGTCAGGAAGAATCAATACGCAAAGAAGTGGGATACGGAAGTACTAAGGAATGACGAGATACGTTTGAAGTTCTCTAACGCTATAGATACAGCAATAAGGAACAGCGCAGTAGGCAGTACAGTTGAAGAGGAAAGGACATCTCCAAAAAGGGCCATCACAAAAGTTAGGAAGGAAAACATGGGTACAAAGAAGGTAGCTGCTAAGAAATCATGGGTAACAGAAGAAATACTTCAGTTGATTGATGAAAGGAGGAAGTACAAACATGTTCCGGGAAAATCGGGAATACAGAAATACAAGTCGCTGAGGAATGAAATAAATAGGAAGTGCAGGGAAGCTAAGACGAAATGGCTGCAGGAAAAATGTGAAGACATCGAAAAAGATATGATTGTCGGAAGGACAGACTCAGCATACAGGAAAATCAAAACAACCTTTGGTGATATTAGAAGCAATGGTGGTAACATTAAGAGTGCAACGGGAATTCCACTGTTAAATGCAGAGGAGAGAGCAGATAGGTGGAAAGAATACATTGAAAGCCTCTATGAGGGTGAAGATTTGTCTGATGTGATAGAAGAAGAAACAGGAGTCGATTTAGAAGAGATAGGGGATCCAGTATTAGAATCGGAATTTAAAAGAGCTTTGGAGGACTTAAAATCAAATAAGGCGGAAGGGATAGATAACGTTCCATCAGAATTTCTAAAATCATTGGGGAAAGTAGCAACAAAACGAGTATTCAAGTTGATGTGTATAATGTATGATTCTGGCGACATACCATCTGACTTGCGGCAAAAAAGGCATTTCTGGCCAAGAGAAGTCTACTAATATCAAATACCGGCCTTAATTTGAGGAAGAAATTTCTGAGGATGTACGTCTGGAGTACAGCATTGTATGGTAGTGAAACATGGACTGTGGGAAAACCGGAACAGAAGAGAATCGAAGCATTTGAGATGTGGTGGTATAGACGAATGTTGAAAATTAGGTGGACTGATAAGGTAAGGAACGAGGAGGTTCTACGCAGAATCGGAGAGGAAAGGAATATGTGGAAAACACTGATAAGGAGAAGGGACAGGATGATAGGACATCTGCTAAGACATGAGGGAATGACTTCCATGGTACTAGAGGGAGCTGTAGAGGGCAGAAACTGTAGAGGAAGACAGAGATTGGAATACGTCAAGCAAATAATTGAGGACGTAGGTTGCAAGTGCTACTCTGAGATGAAGAGGTTAGCACAGGAAAGGAATTCGTGGCGGGCCGCATCAAACCAGTCAGTAGACTGATGACAAAAAAAAAAAAAATAAATAAATAAATAAAAATAAAAATTATCTAAAGGATTTGGAAGTGTTTGTTTTGAGGTGTGGAATACATGTGTGTGTACTTCAGATGGCATATAAATCCGATTTTGACAAGTTAAAACAGCTTAAACTTCATACTCGTTTATACAATCAGGTGAAATGTTGAAATGGCTTAAACTTCATTCTTGACAATCGGGTGAAATGTTACAGACTTTGAGTACAATAATCATATTGGCTACAGAAGTAAAATTATACATAAATGACAATATTTGTTTGGGATTAATAGATAGATGTGATAGGCTGGCTGCAGAAGGAGAGGAAGAGGGAAAGAAGGTGTGTGTCTGTGTGTGTGTGATGAGAGAGAGAGAGAGAGAGGGTGGAAAGAGTGATTGTATGAGAGCAAACTTTACATGGCAAGGGGTCCTACGATTACATGCTACATATATTAGCTGCCTAAAGGTTGAGGTAATACATTGGTTAATGCTTTAAAATATGCAGATAGATATACAATTTCTGCCAGTGGTTGATGTACATATAGTTTCAAGCTGACAAGGGGTACAAGTTGTTGGTGTGATGAATTATCTGAAAATGAGGTCAATGTCTTGTACTCTTGGCGGCTGTCAATATTTATGGTAAATAATAAGGTGTGTGCGCATATGTGTGAGTGTGTGAGTGTGTGTGTGTGTGTTGCGGCACTTCTGCGTGCCCGGGGGGGGGGGGGGGGGCTAGACGATATTAGGCAGGTGTATCAGTTTCTTTGGCTCTTCGGTGTGTAATGAAATGATAAACCACCAGTTGCATAAAAGAAATTGCTTATTACTTGATTATATACTACTAAAATTACGGAGGATACATAAAATGCTATTAATCTTGTCTCCATAATTTTGGAGTTGGTACTTGGCTCATATGGTCACTACCTGAAAGCTTTTGAAATACAATAAATAAGGAAGAACAGGAACAGTTAGTAACACATTATCAGTGAAGTGTAGATAAAATGCACAACTTTTATCGAAGATGCATTCACTAAACGTATTTTGCAGTCTGCAGGAAGGAACTTTGTGTTTTTTTGGGAGCGTCATTCTCACCTAACGACCAGGAGTCAACGTGTCGCCGCATGTAATGTGTCATTGCGATGCTACACTGTGTAACATACACAAAAGGGTCACTTATTCGAAACCCAGTATCTATCTCCCACAGCAGCTTTAAATCTGTCTCCTCTGCGATGGTGCAAAAGTGTGGCACCACGGGATGGGCGACACTTGAAATAACAAGGTGTCAAATGCGAAAAAAGTGCCAGAGCTCTGGAGTTGTGATTTAAATTAATGACGTCACACTGCGCCACATTCCATCACAATTCTGTCCAACGCCACTGTGGACGTGTCACACGATGGGAAAGTCGTGACACTCCCTCTTACTCACATTCCACTTCTTCTTTTGACGTATCTCAGAAGAAGGTTAGAATTGCGATGGCAACTGTGGAGCTGAGTTCGGTGAAAATGATTTATTCAAAGCTCTTTTTTAAATACTGTCTATCATCCATGTATCACTTCCATCCCAGACTACTGTTGAAATTACGGAGTTTTTTTACAGGTCGCCGAGGAAGACATTTCACACAACCACTGCTTAGTATCGACACGAAAAGGCCTGAGGTGTTAGCAGAAAGGGTCGAAAACGACAGTTCACCGTGCGATGAGAGGCAGGACAGCGTTTTAACCCCTCATACTGGTGACGCCCTCTGGTCGATTAAACCCTTCTCTGAGGACATGGGGGGGGGGGGGGGGGGCTGCAAACCCACTGAACTTGATGGCGACCGCAGTTTTTGCTGTGGCGTGTAGGGTGGAACCGCTAGGAATCGTTCAAAATCATTCGACGAAAGTTGAACTTGATCTGAAATAGCAAAGGCTGTTAACGCTTTTTCCGTGTTCCGGTTTCGCGCCCTCCTGTGACGTGACCACAGGGGTGTACAACATTGACACATGCGTGAACAAAATCGGCAAAGGGTCCCTCAGAGGTCCTCAGTTCGGCAACACACTCGGTTCCACCCGTGCAGCTTTATTGGGCTCTTTAAAAATGTACTCGTACAGAGGGAGCCAGCCACTGATTATTAGGCACCTGTGTAATAAACATCCCCCTTCAACGCCCCTTACATTTCGCACGCGGCCAGCAGGCTCTAGTTTAAATATGTAGTGCTACGCAACTAAGGGGTGTCGAATTGGTTGCCTGTCGCACTGGTGCCTACTACATCTGTATCTTTAAAGTGCTGAACAGAGTCAACAGAGATGAAAGGTGAGCTGGTAGCATCGACGATGTTGCCGGACTGGTGAGGGGGGTGGCTTATATGGAACATTTTCCGTTTTATTCATGCATATGCCAATGAAGCAACCTCCCCCTCCCCTCTCCACCCCCTCCCTCACCGTGATAAGGCCACAGGAGGGCACGAAAAACTAGGGTCGTAAAACCTAAAACAACTTTTGGTGTTTCAAATCACATTCAAATTTCTTCGAATGGTTTTGAACTTTCAGTGAGAGTGCTGACCCGCGATGTCCTTAGAGACGGGTTTAATCGTCTGCGGAACCTCAGCAGTGTCAAAGGTTGTCAAGAACGTCACCTTGTTGCTCATTTCACTGAGAACTGTCGTTTTCGGCCGCAGTATGTGTGGGAATCAATGCTCCAAGTAAAGGGGTAGTTTCACTGATGCCACTTGTGCTACCCCTGAGGACGTTTTTTGTCCAAACTAAGCAGTGGTGTGTCTGAAATGTTTTCCTCTGTTACACGTAAGAAAACAGCGTGATTTCAAGGCTGAGCGTCACGGGTGCTGACCTCCATCGCAGAGGCGTCAACAGAAGGGATGGAAGGTTAAGAGGGGGGTGTCATGACCCTCTCATCGTGTGACGCGTCCACGGTGGCGTTGGGCAGATTTGCACAGAAATTTGGTGCCAATGTTTCGTCATTAACCCACATTATACTTCACATTAACTCCTGATCTCTGGCAGTTTTTCGCATCTCTTGACATCTTGCTTTTCGAAGCGCCGCCGAGCCCGAGAGTTCCGTCGCATGTCTTTGCACTATTAAACCGGGACATTTTTGGCACCTTCCCTAACGTAAACTATTTCGGGATTTCGACAAAGTAACTCGTTAAGTGTGTTGTGTAGTATAGTTGAGAGCGCTATAACACCGTAAACGATTTCAAACCAGATAGTGAACGATACTTATTTTGAAATAAAATGTCTATTACACCTGGAAGGCCACAGTACCTTTGAAATATATCAACAGAAAATCGAACAGGCCATGAAAAATATTTATAAGCTAAGAAATATGTAAATGACAATTATAGTGTGTAAGAAAAATGTCAAGAAAAATGTTTTATAAAATTTGTTTAAGTTCGTTGCATATCGATGGTGACAGTGAAGCATCCGCACGAAGCTCTTTGCTGGCGGGAGCGTCCGCGCATTGATACACAGGGAGCGCGCCAGAAGCGCGCAGCATTGCCGACATAACACTCTTGAGTCAACCTTTGTGTAGTGATGTTGTGTGTAGAGACAGAGCGGTGTGCCTGTTCGCCACCAGCTACATATTACTTGAAGAATGCTATAATTATATAATTGGTAATTATTCATGAATTATTAAATGGTTCAAATGGCTCTGAGCACTATGGGACTCAACTGCTGTGGTCATGTCCCCTAGAACTTAGAACTACTTAAACCTAACTAACCTAAGGACAGCACACAACACCCAGCCATCACGAGGCAGAGAAAATCCCTGACCCCGCCGGGAATCGAACCCGGGAACCCGGGCGTGGGAAGCGAGAACGCTACCGCACGACCACGAGATGCGGGCCATGAATTATTAAAAATCGACGTCATGAAGACATCAAAGTTATTTAAGCGCTAACTGCATATTGTAAATTCGTTGTTACATTTTTTATCTGTTTTAGGTAAACGATACCCAAACAAAAGTTTTATAAATTGAATCATTATAAAGAGTTAAAAATATATATTCAGTCATTTTCAGAATAGATCAGTTTATCTCAGTCAATATGGTATTATTTTTCATTGAACCCAGTAACCACAAGATTTAACTTTGCTGAGTTTTCTCAGTTTTTTTATTTAATGACACTGAATTTTTCACCAGTAACTTCGGTCAAAAAAAGCAAATGAATAATAAGTACAGTTTTAGCTCATATATTTGCAATCCCAGTAAATGAATGCCAACCAAAACAATTATCAACAATAGATCAGAGTGAGTATATTCAGACATGCAGTGAGATGACGTTCTCCAGATGCGATCCAGTAAAATAAAAGGTAAGGAAAATATATATGTATGTTTTCAGGTTCACTGCATAGACAACCAGTACTAAGCGCCACGGCGTAAGCTTATGTGTTCACGTCGAAATAATCTCCTTTTGATTAGTCACATTAATATTGCTACCAATAAAGGCACAAGGCGTACAACATTGTGTACGCTAAAGACTATCA
This sequence comes from Schistocerca nitens, assembly GCF_023898315.1. Lineage (NCBI taxonomy): Eukaryota > Metazoa > Arthropoda > Insecta > Orthoptera > Acrididae > Schistocerca > Schistocerca nitens. The sequence goes on from NC_064614.1 coordinate 1,127,797,710, forward strand.
GATCACACACGTTGTCAAAAGCAAGTCCAGACAGGAAAGCTGAAAGGCACAGAAAGTTCAATTCTCTTTCTTTCTTTCATTAGACGGAAAGTAAGTTAAATTATTTCTTTTATTTATTCGACGGGAAGGTTTCACCTTCTGCAACCATTCACAAAGTGTGCAATACTAGGTTTTAAGTAGATCTGCCTTTGCAGCAGATGATTACTGCTGCAGATAACTGCAAATCTCTGTCTTCTGGCTTTCTGCAGTCGACTATTGGTGCACTAATAAGAATATCTCCATCTGTGTATCTGTCAGTCTCTCTATCTTTTCCAAGCGTGATGCATTTTGATAGAAAAATAGGGAAATTTTCTTTTTCCATAGATTTCTGGTGAATTTGTTTGCCTTGCAGCAGGCCACATGACGAGGCGTCAGAGACGTTCCATCTGGGATTCATTATTCAGGGTTGAACAAAAAAACGTTTATGTAGGCATTCCAGTATGGATTTTCCTTGGAGCTGATCTAAGGCAGCTGTACGCATTTAGCATCTTATGGTCACAAGATTGGTAACCCCTTTTGCATTTGAGTGGAAGTGATTTCACTTAGCCTAATTTGGTTGCAATCTGGAGTATTCAAACCAACGCCACCTCATGTCGTGTGTGCTTTCAGTGCGCTGTCTAATGCAATACTGTTATTCAAAAGTAGTAAAGTTCCGTTCAAAATCATATTCATGAGTAAGTTCAGAATTTCTTTCAATTCATAACATATCTTGTGATCGTGTCCTGATAAAGACGGCTTCCGTAGCCGAATGGTCACTCTGGCTTCAGCAGCCGAGCGATGCGGACGTTCCGTATATCCGCCTGCTGATCGCGCGTGCTAGTTTCTTTACCTTCTACAAACTCCATAAATCAACACTCCGTTTCACGCTCTGCAATGAATACGCAACGCCGAAGGCGCTCGAAGTACAGTGCTTTCTTCGCGTTGTAAGCAGAATCACGTCGAACGACAATGTGGGCATCCAGAACAGCACAGCAGAAAGTCACAGTGACGTGAGTTGCTATAAGAACCTTCGTAACACACAGCGAGGGCTCCATTTCCGGCACGCCGACGGTTACGTCGGACCAGTGACGATCGACCTCACGGGATTAGGCATGCAGACAATCTGGACCTTTGAACTGCTGTTCGAACTCACAGCGACCAAAGTCATGGACGAAGGCACCGTTCACAGCCATGTAGCCTTGTACCTGATCATCATTCATATCCGCAATATGACCGTAGATCTCCGTCGATATGTACCTTCTTACCTCCAGATATGCAGCTGGCGCTTGTCGTCATTTACAGTGGCCAACCCGGACTTGCTCAGCAAGTGGCAAGAAAGGTCACATTCCGATCAGTATGTTTCCAGCATCGCATCACACAACTGTTGACATCTATTGTGGTTTCTGCAGCACATCCGATGACCCTTCCAGTCTCCTACGTGATGGCATTCATTGACTCCACAACTTCGAACCATGGCCTATATTCGTGGATTTATCTGACACCACCAACGTTGTACAACCATTGCATAACCTGCACAGCAGCAAACGATCATGTTGACACCACCGGCACCACCGCCAGTGGAAGAGGATCATTCCTCAGATGACAAGATGGAGTTTACATCAACGATAGTACTGGTGACAGCCTTTGTCCTGGAACGATGCAATTTTCTCCCAACTTCTGTCACAGAAGGCCAATCGCAGGAGCAGCACGCACCCAAGCACTGTAAATGCTCAGACATTTTATGGCTGAGATCGGGAAGACTTGCCTCCCGATAATACCTTGCTCGCAGTTCCCGTGGACGACGGCCGCGAGTCGACTGAAGTCGAGAACATCAGTGAAACCCCGACTCCTGCAAACGGCAGCCATCACCAGCCCCAACAAGTCAAGATATTGTTGAACTTGAGGACACGTCCATCCCCTTGAATGCTTCTTCGTCAATCAAGTCACATATACAGCCCAGTGAATGGATGATTCACTGGGACTCCACACTTCCACATGGAGCGACGATGTAGAAATCGACTCTGAGCCCTGGTCAGCGGCGGTGCTCCCGTTAGACACAACCTAGCGATAGCTAGACTCCAACTTTGGGAGCTGGATAGAACCTCCTTACTCGCCCTCGATTACCTACAACATGATACTGAACCTGCCCTTACTGCACTGATAATTACAGGATTGCAACGATCAATACCAACCACATCAGTTCGCCCCCAAAGTTATCTGACTTACGATACATGAGCTGGACACATTGCACTCATACATGAAGCACAACTAGCTGCTATACCTCACGTTACCGGATATATACCTTGCATCTCTGCCAGTGTCCCCCTTGGCAGGGGCATGGTCTGTACATTTGTGAACGCATATCCCCATTATGGATCTCACCATTCTCTAATAGCGCGAGGCATACAATGACACCGAAGCTCCCCTTACCGCCCTGACAATTACAGGATTGCAACGATCAATACCAACCACCCCCCTCCCCAGAGTTATTTGAATTACATTGCATTCCTATAGGAATTTTTCCAGATATATACCTTACACCTCCGACAGTGATGCACTTTGCAGGAGCATGGCTGTGTACATTTGGAAGGTATCTCGCCATTATGGATCTCACTATTCTCACAATGGCGCGAGGCATGGCCTTCGTCATTATGGACTGCGAATCATCAACATCTACACCCTCTCCAGTTCCACACTGTGTCTTGCAACTAAAAGATCAGGTGTCTATCAAGAACTCTACATGATCGTCTGAGACGTCCAGCTCAGCGACAAATGGGAAGAGAAGATTAGTAATGCCCACGGCTGCACATATCAAAGAAGCCGTTTGGAAAGTCGATGGGATTTACATCTTCTGGGAGTTAGTGCCTGATGTCCAAGACGGCGAACTGCAGCTACTGGCTTCCTCTGACCACAATGCATACATTTGCACGATTCTCCTCAAGTCGCAATCAGTCTGGCTTAATTATACGCTATGGAAAATGAACATCAGCCATCTCCAGGAGGCATATAAGTAAGATTTGGATGCCTTGCGAACGACGACTCCCCAGGTACAGAACGACTATGCAGTGGTAATTAGAGTGTGCCAAGCTCCCCCTTACAGCAAACCCTGATGTGATATGGGGGAGACATGTCGGCATGGACCCAACATACAACTAACTACTATTACGCCAACATCCAAGGATCAGACCTGATCATCCAGAGGGAGCGACAGCGGATTAAGGTGAGTGTAGTAACGATGGCTCGACATTAAGAAAACGTCTACAGGACTCACTGGATTATGATATATCTACCAAACACCATATCACAACTAACGAACGACGACGACGACAGCTCGTAAACAAACTCGTCACACCACAGACACAAACACTCACCCAGCAATCTGACACAGTCATCGCCTTCGCCGATCACTACTGGAACATCCAAGGAGCCAGGATTGTTGACACGACAGCAATTGGTCATCTCCTGTCTCACACCACCTGTACCATCCCTGATGGAGAGCGTATCACCAGGGGCGAAATGGAGGCTGCTACCAACAAGTGTACCATTAACATATCCCCCGCAAAAGACGGCTTGCTTATGAACTTCTGTCATGCTTCTGGACGTTAATGGCCCCAAGATGGACCAGCATGTTTCAAGAACTTTTCACTTTCGGCAATGTTGTACCTCCTGGGTTTGTCGCGGGCAGCATCATTCCTATACATAAGTCACACCGTCGTGCAGTGAACACCGATTACCGTCTGTTGTTGTTGTGGTCTTCAGTCCAGAGACTGCTTTGATGCAGCTCTCCATACTACTCTATCCTGTGCAAGCTTCTTCATCTCCCAGTACCTACTGCAACCTACATCCTTCTGAATGTGCTTAGTGTATTCATCTCTTCGTCTCCCTCTACGATTTTTACCCTCCATGCTGCCCTCCAATATTAAATTAGTGATCCCTTGATGTCTCAGAACCTCTCCTACCAACCGACCTCTTCTTCTAGTCAAGTTGTGCCACAAACTCCTCTTCTCCCCAATTCTATTTAGTACCTCCTCATTAGTTACATGATCTACCCATCTAATCTTCAGCATTCTTCTGTAGCACCACATTTCGAAAGCTTCTATTCTCTTCTTCTCTAAACTACTTATCGTCCATGTTTCACTTCCATAAATGGCTGCACTTCATACAAATACTTTCAGAAACGACTTTCTGACACTTAAATCTATATCCGATGTTAGCAAATTTTTCGTCTTTAGAAATGCATTTTTTGCCCTTGTCAGTCTACATTTTATATCCTCTCTACTTCGACCATCATCAGTTATTTTGCTCCCCAAATAGCAAAACACATTTACTACTTTGTCCCATTTCCTAAGCTAATTCCCTCAGCATCAGCCGATTTCAATCGACTACATTCCATTATCCTCGTTTTGCTGTTGTTGATGTTCATCTCATATCCTCCTTTCAAGACACTGTTCACTCCGTTCAACTGCTCTTCCAGGTCCTTTGCTGGCTCTGACAGAATTACAATGTCATCGGCAAACCTCAAAGATTTTATTTCTTCTCCATGGATTTTAATTCCTACTCCAAATTTTTCTTTTGTTTCCTATACTGCTTGCTCAGTAGACAGACTGAATAACAACGGAGATACGCTACAACCCTGCTTCACACCCTTCCCAACCACTGCTTCCCTTTTATGCCCCTCGACTCTTAAAACTGCCATCTGGCTTCTGTGCAAATTGTAAGTAGCGTTTCGCTCGCTGTATTTTACCCTTGCCACCTTCAGGATTTGAAAGAGAGTCTTCCAGTCAACATTGTCAAAAGCTTTCTCTAAGTCTACAAATGCTAGAAACGTAGGTTTGCTTTTCCTTTATCTTCTAAGATAAGTCGTAGGGTCAGTATTGCCTCACGTGTTCCAACATTTCTACGGAATCCAAACTGATCTTCCTCGAGGTCGGCTTCTACCAGTTTTACCATTCGTCTGTAAGGAATTATTGTTAGTATTTTGCAGCCGTGACTTATTAAACTGATGGTTCGGTAATTTTCACATTTGTCAGCACCTGCTTTCTTTGGGATTGGAATTATTATATTCTTGAAGTCTGAGGGCATTTCGCTTGTCTCATACATCTTGCTCACCAGATGGTATAGTTTTGTCAGGACTGGCTCTCCCAAGGCCATCAGTAGTTCTAATGGAATGTTGTCTACTACCGGGGCCTTGGTTCGAGTTATGTCTTTCAGTGCTCTGTCAAATTCTTCACGCAGTATCTCCCATTTCATCTTCATCTACGTCCTCTTCCACTTCCATAATATTGCTTTCAAGTACATAGCCCTTGTGTAGCCCCTCTATATACTCCTTCCACCTTTCTGCTTTCCCTTCTTTGCTTAGAACTGGGTTTCCATCTGTGGTTCTCTTTCCTCCAAAGGCCTATTTAATTTTCCTGTAGGCAGTATCTACCTTACCCCTAGTGATATATGCCTCTACATCCTTACATTCGTCCTCTAGCCATCCCTGCTTATCCATTTTGCACTTGCTGTCGATCTCATTTTTGAGACGTTTGTATTCCTTTTTACCTGCTTCATTTAATGCATTTTTATATTTTCTTCTTTCATCAATTTATTTCAGTATATCTTCTGTCACCCAAGGATTTCTACTAGCCCTCGTATTTTTACCTACTTGATCCTCTGCTGCCTTCACTATTTCATCTCTCCAAGCTACCCATTTTTCTTCTACTGCATTTCTTTCCCGCATTCTTATAAATCGTTCATTAAAGCTCTGCCTGAAACTCTGTACAACCTCTGGTTGTTTCAGTTTATCCAGGTTGCATCTTATTAAATTACCAACTTTTTGCAATTTCTTCAGTTTTAATCTACAGTTCATAACCAATAGATTGTGGTCAGAGTCCACATCTGCCCCTGGAAATGTCTTACAATTAAAAACCTGGTTCCTGAATCTCTGTCTTACCATTATATGATCTATCTGAAACCTTCTAGTATCTCCAGGCCTCTTCCATGTATACAACCTTCTTTCATGATTCTTGAACCAAGTGTTAGCTATGCTCTGTGCCAAATTCTACCAGGCGGCTTCCTCTTTCATTCCTTACCCCCATATTTACCTGCTACGTTTCCTTCTCGAATTCCAGTCACCCATCACTATTAAATTTTCGTCTCCCTTCACTATGTGAATAATTTCATTCTGTTAACTCTCCTTAATGCACAATACAAAATCTTTGCATGCACTCTGGCGGCTCTCCTTCGTTCCCCTCCTGGAATCCTCTCCCCCAAACTGACAACCACAGGTGGTCAGGTGACTATGCAGAAAGCAACCAGCGAATGTTGTGATGTGATAGAACTGATCGTGAAGTGCTGGCTCTGGACAGTTGTGATCGCAGTCGACTTCAGTAGCGCATACAAGAAAGTATATCATGTTTCCCCATTCTTTTCGATGGCTCAGATGAGCTTTCCATCCCCATTTCTCAACGTTATACATGGGGTTTAAGACAGTCCTAGCTCTCACGTACAAGTCAACTGTCGCTTAAAGAGTCCATTTCCCACATGGCAATCTATCCAACAAGGCTGTCTGTTGTCGACCCTGCTATACACATTTGTGCTCGAATCCCTCACTGTAAACTTGACGTGAGTCATGCTACAACAACACACTTTCCGCTGTCGAACATACGCTGGTTCGCTCAGGAGCGGAAAACGCCAGACCATTGGAGCAATCGTGACATATAACGTAGTTGCAGACAGCTCGATCAATGTGAATAAATCTGCAGTGGTGCCAATAACATGGGAACTTTTCCAATGCCAAACTAGCAGCCTTCCCAAAGGTGCAGATCTCGAGTAACTGGGGATTGTCTTTACCCCCAATACATCCCATACGACGGCCACGAAATATCGGGGCACGTTGCAGAGCTTTTGCACTGAGATCTACAACAATCTACTCCTTCATCTCGACTTTCTTCAGTGGGTCGTCTACCTCAGTTGCCATGTTGCTTCGAAACTGGTGCATTTTACACAATTCCTACTCTAACATCGCACGATTGGACGATTGGACTTCGTCAGCAAGCGGCCTTTAGTTACTATCTGACCGTGGAAACGATATTTAAGGTCCAGTATGAATACCACGTGATCTGAGGTGTAGCGTCCTTGATTAGTAATCAAATTGACTTCGGTACCAGGTTCTAAACCCGCCAGCAAGTTTTGATTAATAATCAGCATTGGCAGCCGACGACTTCGGGCATAAGAAGTCACCCTCATTCTGCCAACGACCTTGTCAAAGAGGACGGAGGAATGGACGGAGGTTCGGGGACTCTCTTGTCCTTGAAAACTGTCCCCAAAGGCGGAATAATCAGCAATGATCAACGGAGTGGTGGTGCAGAAGACACTGGAAACCATTGTATTAAAAACAAATAACGTGTATCCACAGGACATGTGGCCTGTAATTGGAAAATTGTCATGATGATGTCTCCATGGGCAAAAGATTCCAGGATAGTCTCCCATTTGGATCTCCGGGAGGGGACTGCCAAGGAGGAGGTGACGATGAGAAAAAGACTGGATGACCAACGAAAGGATATCGTTCTACGAGTCGGGGTGTGGAGTGTCAGAAGCTTGACTGTGGTAGGGATGCTAGAAAATCTGAAAAGGGAAATTGAAAAGCTCAATATAGATATAATAGGAGTAAGTGAAGTAATATGGAAAGAAGGCAAGGGTTTCTGGTCAGATGAGTATAGGGTGACAGCAGAAAGTGGTATAACAGGAGTAGCATACGTTCTGAATAGGAAGGTAGGGCAGAGAGTATGTTACTGTGAACAGTTCAGTGACAAGATTGTACTTGTCAGAATCGATAGCAAACCAACACCGACAACGATAATTCAGATATACATGCCGACGTCGCAAGCTGAAGATGAAGAGATAGAGAAAGTATACGAGGATACTAAAAGGGTAATAAAGTACGTAAAGGAAAGTGAAAATCTAATAGTCGTGGGGGACTGGGATGCACTTGTAGGGGAAGGAGTATAAGAAATGGTTACAAAAGAACATGGGCTGGGGACAAAGAATGAGAAAGGAGAAAGACTAATTGAGTTCTGTAATAAATTTCAGCTAGTAATAGCGAATACTCTGTCCAAGAATCACAAGAGGAGGAAGTATACTTGGAAAAGGCCGGGTGATGTGGGAAGATTTGTTAGATTATATCATGGTCAGAAAGAGATTCGGAAATCAGATACCGTATTGTAAGGCTTACCAAGGAGCAGATATAGACTCAGATCACAACTTAGTAGTGATGAAGAGTAGGCTGAAGTTTAAGCGATTAGTCAGGAAGAATCAATACGCATCAATACGCAAAGAAGTGGCAAAGGGAAGTACTAAGGGATGACGAGATACGCGTGAAGTTCTGTGATGCTGCAGATACAGCAATAAGGGATAGATCAGTAGGCAGTACGGTTGAAGAGGAGTGGACATCTCTAAAAAGGCCAATCACAGAAGTTGGACAAAAACAGGTACAAAGAAGGTAACTGCGAAGGAACCGTGGGTAACATAAGTAATACTTCAGTTGATAGATTAAAGAAGGAAGTACAAAAATATTTAGGGAAATTCAGGAATACAGAAATACAAGCCGCTGAGGAATGAAGTAAAGAGGAAGTACAGGGAAGCTAAGACGAAATGTCTGCATGAAAAATGTGAAGAAATCGAAAAAGAAATGATTGTCGGAAGGACTGATTCAGCATACAGGGAAGTCAAAACAACCTTTGGTGACATTTAAAAAAGCAAGGTTGGTAATATTAAGACTGTAAAGGGAATTCCACTGTTAAATGCAGAAGAGAGGCTGGAGAGGTGGAAAGAGTACACTCTAGGCCTCTATGAGGGAGAAGATTTGTCTGATGTGACAGAAGAAGAAACAGGAGTCAGTTTAAAAGAGATAGGGGATCCAGTATTAGAATCAGCATTGAAGTGATATTTGGAGTACTTAAAATCAAATAAGGCGGAAGGGATAGATAACGTTCCATCAGAATTTCTAAAATCATTGGGGAAAGTAGCAGCAAAACGAGTATTCAAGTTGATGTGTATAATGTATGATTCTGGCGACATACCATCTGACTTGCGGAAAAATTTCATCCACACAATTCCGAAGACTGCAAGAGCTGACAAATGCGAGAATTATCGCACAGTCAGATTAACAGCTGATGCTTTCAAGCTGCTAACAAGAATAATATACAGAAGAATGAAAGAGAAAATTGAGTATGTGCTAGATGACGATCAGTTTGGCTTTAGAAAAGGTAAAGGGACCAGAGAGGCAATTCTGACGTAGCGGCTGATAATGAAAGGAGGATTAAGGAAAAATCAAGACACGTTCATAGGCTTTATGATGTGCTAAGGGAGGTAGCCGTGCCCTATGTGTTGCTGTTTTTCAACAAGACAGCGCCTCATATCGCCCTTGCAGTCCAGACTTACGTCGGTACAGAGGATTTTCTATTCTTCCCGTCCCCAACAGCTGCTCCATATCTCTCACCCACTGAGAGCGTCTGGTCATGGACTGCTGACCAACCGGCACACACCTTGCCAGTCACTAGGACATATGAACTCTGGTGTAGTGCCGTTAACTTTCGTCCAAGTTCAGTTTGAGAAAATGCTAATCCGTGTTAGAGGTGTTGATGGTAGCTGTGTGTTGAGTTTTACAGCTTGTGTACCCCAAGATCACCGACATATTTATTCATGTATTCTTCTCGCTATATTGTACTTGCACATTAAGTAAAATTTCTTATTTATTCTTCTTCTTGGCGTTTTTATTTTAAATTCCAGCAGTGTATCTGATGATAACGTCGGCTGATTAGCTGAATACCTTCTATAATTGAAAGTATCGCACAATTCGTACCTCTTCCAAACATGACGAGGTAATTCAGGCCATCCGTATTACTTTCAGATGTCGTTAGAGAAAAAAACTGGGGTTACAATTTAACATCATGCACACATGCCTCTTCTACAGTATTGAGAGCTCACGTCTGAGTGCATACGAGGTGTGGCTAGAAAAAAACCGGACTAGTACTGGTGAAACAATAAAACGAATGCAATAAGGCTGAAAGTCGCGTGGCCTGTCACGTGACTCTCGCTCCGCCTACTGCTCGAGTTTCATCTGCCTCCTGCACTCAGTCTGCCCGTGGCGTCTGTTTTAAGTAGTTGACGTTTTGTCTGAGCGTCGGAAAATGTTGAGTGTACAGAAAGAACAGCGTGTTAACATCAAATTTTGTTTCAAACTAGGAAAATCTGCAAGTGAAACGTTTGTAATGTTACAACAAGTGTACGGCGATGATTGTTTATCGCGAACACAAGTGTTTGAGTAGTTTAAACGATTTAAAGATGGCCGCGAAGACACCAGTGATGACACTCGCACTGGCAGACCATTGTCAGCAAAAACTGATGCAAACATTGAAAAAATCGGTAAACTTGTTCGACAAGATCGCCGTTTAACAATCAGAGCAGTGTCTGAGTTAACAGGAGTTGACAAGGAAAGTGTTAGGCAGATTCTTCATGAACGTTTCAACATGAACAAAGTGTGTTCAAAAATGGTTCCAAAGTGTCTCACAATTGAACAGAAGGAACGCCGAAGAATGATTTGTTCTGACATCCTGGAAAACATTGAAAGTGATCCCACCTTCTTACAAAATGTTATTACTTGCGATGAATCGTGGTTTTTTACTTACGATCCCGAAACTAAACGCCAATCGATGCATTGGAAAACTCCTGGTTCTCCACGACAAAAAAAAAGCTCGAATGTCAAAATCGAAATTCAAGGCAATGATGATTGTTTTTTTTTTGACATCAAAGGGATTGTGCACATTGATTGGGTACCAGAGGGACAAACAGTGAATCAGCATTACTACATTAGCGTCCTGGCTACCCTACGTGAGCGAGTACGGAGAAAACGTAACGATTTGTGGAGAAAAAAGTCATGGATCCTTCACCAAGACAATGCCCCAGCTCACAGTGCGTTGTCAGTGAAGACGTTTTTGGCAAAACACAACATTCCCATCTTAGATCATCCACCCTACTCACCTGATTTGGCCCCCTGTGACTTTTTTCTTTTCCCTAAAGTCAAGTCAGCTTTGAAAGGAACTAGATTTGAGACTGTTGAAGCAGTAAAAGAAAAAGCGACGGAAGTAATGTATGGACTTACCGAAAATGATGTGCAGCATTGCTATGAACAGTGGAAAATTCGTATGGAGCGGTGTAGAGACCGAGGAGGAGAGTACATTGAAGGAGATAACATGAAATTGTAAATAATTGTAAATAAATGTTTTTTCCAGCATCAGTCCGGTTTTTTTCTAGCCGCACCTCGTATTACCAGTCAATTGTTATTAAAAGAATTAAGAAAAGGAGTAACAGGCAACATTCGCGTTTTCTCTTCTCGTGAATTTCGCGAGGGGCATCTGGTGTGGCTGTTGCAGCAGAGGAGAACTGGGTGTAACGACAGTCACGTTGCAAGGTTCGCTGTGTAACGTCAACTGAAGCCACCGAGCAACTGATGAAACCCTAGCTGGCGCCTGCGGCTTGCGGACGTGGGTCAGCACGCAAAGCTATAGACCGCCGCCTGCGTAACACTAGAGGCAGATCGACACACGCACTCACACACATCGCCTGCGGCCTTGATCTCTGCGCCGTCTCATCCTACAGGCGACTGCTGGTCTCCAAATTGGGGGTATAAAGACTGAGATGAACTACAGAAGAATACGGAAAGAAAGAGAGAAACCTGCAGAAACAATAGTGCTACACGAATTATGTGAATTATGCACTGATTACACCAAGAAGAAATGCAGTTGATAAACGGGTATTCATTGGACAAATATATTATACTAGAACTGACATTTGATTACACTTTCACGCAATTTGGGTGCATAGATCCTGAGAAATCAGTACCCAGGACAACCATCTCTGGCCGTAATAACGGCCTTGATACGCCTGAGCATTGAGTCAAACATAGCTTGGATGGCGTGTACAGGTACAGCTGCCCATGCAGCTTCAGCACGATACCACAGTTCATCAAGAGTAGTGACTGGCGTATTGTGACGAGAGCTAGTTGCTCGGCCACCATTGACCAGACGTTTTCAATTGATGTGAGATCTGGAGAATGTGATGGCCAGTATACTGTCTCCCTAAATAAAGAGCGTTCTGTCACGGTCGCCACTTTATAATATAATAAAATAATGGAATAGATTATAATAAAATGTTGAAATGCGTGGCTTTTTAAAATGTATTGAATTAATGAGATTAATTTTTCGGCATGAATGACAAGCACAATAAGCTGAGCTATGCCTGGAAACAAGTTCGTATTAATTCATATTATTTTGCAGGACGAAGTAGTTTCTTTCTCCGCTGTAGATTTGTGCTTACCATTCTTTATTATGCTACGTTTGGTCGCCGTGTTCACCTTTGAAGTCTTCACCGTGTTCCCATTGAGCTTATCGGATCTTCGTAATTTTCCAAAGTACACAGGTGGGCTTCAGTTCTTGTAATTATTGTACTATTTGAAATAACAACTCACACGACCTTTCTGTTAATAAAACAATACTGTATTTTTCTAAACGGTGCACATATGAAATACATACTCCTCACTTATTCATAGCGACCCCATAATGGCGGTCTACAATTACTCGCTAAAAATGGCGTGCTTCTCACTCGTTCACAAGCTGAGCGCGAATCCTTCCTTCCTACTACTGGTACCAGAAAAAAATCCTCTGTTTTTTAACAACTGAAAGTCAAAAAATACATGACGGTAGGCATAGGCTCTATGATGGGCTACCGCTTCATCTTCTCTCTTTGCCTTTAAAGAAGACGAAAACATAAAGGAAATGCAAAAGGTTTATCACACCAGGGCAGGAGTTGAACATTTTCTGTATCCAGAAAGACTCGTACAGGACCTGCAACATGCGGTCCTGCATTATCCTGCTGAAATGTAGGGTTTCGCAGGGATCGAATGAAGAATAGAGCCACGGGTCGTAACACACCTGAAATGCCGGCCGAACTGGCCGTGCGGTTCTAGGCGCTGCAGTCTGGAACCGCGAGACACTACCGTCGCAGGTTCGAATCCTGCCTCTGGGATGGATGTGTGTGATGTCCTTAGGTTAGTTAGGTTTAACTAGTTCTAAGTTCTAGGGGACTAATGACCTCAGAAGTTGAGTCCCATAGTGCTCAGAGCCATTTGAACACACCTGAAATGTAACGTCCACTGTTCAAAGTGCCGTCAATGTGAACAAGAGGTGACAGAGACGCGTAACCAATGGTACCCCATACCATCACGCCGGTTGATACGCCAGTATGGCGGTGACGAATACACGCTTCCAAAGTGCGTTCACCGCGATGTCGCCAAACACGGATGCGACCATCACGATACTGTAGACAGAACCTGGATTCATCCGACAAAATGACGTTTTGACATTCGTGCACCCAGGTTCGTCCTTGAGTACACCATCGCAGGCGCTCCTGTCTGTGATGTAGCGTCGAGGGTACCCGCAGCCACGGTCTTCGAGCTGATAGTCCATGCTGCTGCAAACGTCGTCGAACTGTTGGTGCAGATGGTTGTTGTCTTGCAAACGTCCCCATCTGTTGACTCAGGGATCGAGACGTGGTTGCACGATCCGTTACAGCCATGCGGATAGGCCGTTGGGATCCAGCACAGCGTTCCGTGTTACCCTCCTGAACCCACCGATTCCATATTCTGCTAACAGTCATTGGATCTCGACCAACGCGAGCAGCAACGTCGCGATACGATAAACCGAAATCGCGATAGGCTACAGTCCGACCTTTATTAAAGTCGGAAACGTGATGGTACGCATTTCTCCTCCTTACACGAGGCATCACAACAACGTTTCACCAGGCAAAGCCGGTCAACTGCTGTTTGTGTGTGAGAAATCGGTTGGAAACTTTCCTCATGTCAGCAGGTTGAAGGTGTCGCCACCGGCGCCAACCTTGTGTGAATGCTCTGAAAAGCTAATCATTTGCGTATCACAGCATCTTCTTCCTGTCGGTTAAATTTGGCGTCTGTAGCACGTAATCTTCGTGGTGTAGCGTTTTTAATGACCAGTAGCGTATTAACTTTCCGTCCGCCTCAGGTAGCTGAGTGGTCGGCGCGACAGAATGTCAATCCTAAGGGGCCGGGTTCTTTTCCCGGTGGGTCGGAGATTTTCTCCGCTCAGGGACTGTGTGTTGTGTTGTCCTAATCATCATCATTTCATTCCCATCCAAGCGCAAGTCAAGTGGATTCAAATCGAAAGACTTGCACCCGGCGAACGGTCTATCCGACGGAAGGGCCTAGTCACACGGCATTTACAATAGCTGTTCAGTCACATTAATCTGGCCATCTGTCAGATAAGCAAGAAGAGAGCGAATGAGGTTCTGGAAGGTACGGACAGGGATGTGGATCCACGTCAACTCCAGTGTCCAGATGCTCGGGTTTTTCGGTTGAGTATCCTGGGCGTGACCAGCCCGATCGAGGTAGTACCACAGATTCTCGATTGGACTTAAATTCTGGGAGTCTGATGGAAAGTGAATACGGTAAACTCATTCTCGTGCTCCTCGAACCAAGCACATACACTGAGATCTGTGTGATACGTGCCACTATCCTGCTGGTAGATGCCATCGTGCTGATGCAGGGGTCCCCAACGATAGATGCATATCTGTGTTGAGCCATTGTGCCTTCCAGAAAGACTAGATCACTCAGGAAATGCCACTAAAACATTCACAAGACCGAAACGCTTCCTCCTCCGTCATCACCCTTCCGATGATTGTTGCAGGGTGTCTGCTCTCAGACTTTTGACGCGATACACGCCAACGGCCGTCAGTCTGGTGGTTCATAATACGTGATTCATCTGAAAAGGCCCCCTGTCGCCGCCCGGTGAAAGTCTAGTTGCTGTATTGGTGTACACATTCCAGCCTCCGTCGCTGATTAATAGCAGTCAGGGTGGCTGCAGGAACCAGGTGCTTCCTGCAGACGCTCATACGCAGCAACGTTCGCTGAACGCTTGTTGAGGAGTCACTGTTAGTAGCCCCTTGGTTCATCTCAGTGGTCAGCTGCTCAACAGTTGTATGTTCATCGATCTGTACAAATTTCCGCAACTGCCGTTCACCCGTGTCACCTATCGTCTGCGTGTCCATACTTTTAGCAGGAGGTCTCTGGGACGACGGCCGTTTACTATCGTGACAAAACATAAAAACATCTACAGCCGTCCTTTTATTTTGTCGCTACCAGTTTCAACGCTTCATTGCGTCATCTTCAGGCTGTCTTTAATGCGGTACAGGTTGATGCCCATGCATAACACATCAGCAGCCAGGATTACTGGATACGCAGATAATGTGTCAGCACCCCAACCATCAACTGCCAACCATTTGATGGTTGGAGTGCTGACACATTATCTGCGTATCCAGTAATCCTGGCTGCGGATGGGTTATGCATGGGCATCATATCAACCTGTACCGCATCAAAAAGAGCCTGAAGATGACGCAATGAAGCGTTGAAACTGGTAGCGACAAAATAAAATAAAATCATAAGGACGGCTGTAGGTGTTTTTATTTTTTGTCAAGTGTCATCTATGGTCAGTGGCGCACCACGGTTTCCTTGGCGCCGGTTTTTTGGACAGCATCGTTTTATCACACACGGTATGCTTTATCCACGGCGGCAAGCGAACAAATGACAGAGTTAGCCGTTTCAGAAATGCTTCCACCCTTGGACTGAAAACCAATGATCATGCCTTTTTAGACGTTTAATAATTCTCTCCGTTTCCGTATTACGACATCGACTGCACCGCTTCCTGCGCTCCCCCGACAAACTTTATATACCCACCACTGCTAGTCTTGCCACTTGCCGTCTGTGAACTGTTGCTGCACGTTGACGTCGACCATAGATTCTGGCCTCATTAACGTGACTGGACCGCGTAATACCAAATAATAATATGATTACCAAGCGACTATCCTGGAACTCGTAAGCCGATACCAATTGCAGGTAGACAATCAAACAGCTTCCAGAACAGAAAAAGTTAGATTTCCAATATTTTGCGTAATTATTGACTAAATTAAAAAATTTAAACTAGTGTCATAATCTACTGATTAAGATATATAATCTTATGTTAATGATATAACACAATAAGGCAAGTATTACACTTGGAAACTGCCTTTTTGTCTTCAGGCAATGCAACTGACAGCGCGCAAATTTCCGAACTTTATTCATCCAGTATTTCTGAATGTGAGTGCTTAGCAACTTCCAACAAACTTTACACACAGTTTGAAAACTTTACGAAACTTTTTCTTGTGGATGCCCCCAAAAACTGATGAAAGGAATAACGTTTATCGCTTACTGTATATTCGCTGTTCATGTAGTAAAACTGCCACATCAACATTAATGTTTTGGTTTATAATTTCTTTACTACCAACTCTATTTGCATCACCGTTTGCAGACAGTATCACATATACCACTGAATGTATATACAAAATTATACCACTGTAAGACACACAGTTCAGGGATATGATGTCATACACATTTAGATGCATGTAAACAGAACATCTGCTAAAAAAGGAGCGCAATAAGACTTCAGCTCAGGCAAGACGTTTTAATTTTTTACTCCTTTACTACTAACCCTATTCGCAACAAACTATGCACACAGTATCTACGTGTATCAAAATGGTTCAAATGGCTCTGAGCACTATGGGACTTAACTTCAGAGGTCATCAGTCCCCTATAACTTAGAAATACTTAAACTTAACTAACCTAAGGACGTCACACACATCCATGCCCGAGGCAGGATTCGAACCTTCGAGCGTAGCGGTCGCGCGGTTCCCGACTGTAGCACCTAGAACCGCTCGGCCACCCCGGCCGACCTATGTATATCACTGAATGTTCCTACAAAATTGTATCATTGTACGACACATAGTTCCGGAGTTATGACCTTATAAGTATTGAGATGCGTTGACAACTTGCATATGCTTAAAATGGAGCACCCATTTTTTCATAAACAGAGCACTTAGCGGCTTCTAATAAACTGTATGCAACATTTTAAACCTTTTCCAAACTTTTTCTTGCTTATATGGTTAATGTCAAATAATTAACACATTAATACATTTGTATAGTAATCAGACGTCTGAAACTGTTTTATACATCTGAATTCATGTCTTTAAAGAATTGGTAGTTTACTATTATCAGATAAGGTGAAAGTAATCTACTGTGTATCTAGTTACAAGCTGCAAAAGCATCTATTAAGCAAGTCGCAATAAATTTCAGGTTAACCAGCCAACCGTATTGCTTGGCGCGGAGACAGCAAGTCCCACATGGTTTCTGGACAAAAAGAAACACTTTGTTTTCCTGCTGGCGCTGTATGGATGTACCAAAATGTTTAGCATTGAAGTTTGTCTTATGATAAAAGAAACGGGAACACTGATACGACATCGTTCTGGTTATGGTGAGATGGTTGTCTGCTTGTGCCGCCGTTTCATAGGTCTACGTCACGGGAAACGTCAGAGTTATTTACGCGTGATGCTACACAGTGTGATTTCATGTTGGGTGACGAGTTCAAATTTTCGTCATAATTCGTGGGAATCAAATTTTCATACACCGTCGCAAAAATGGAACACACTCTATAACTGTGTTCAGCGGCACCAGGGTAGAACATGTGTACTCTGATGGGTTGTAGGGCAAGTGATTCATTTGTCACGGTCATCGGGGATCAGAAGGCGCTAAGAAGACCTGCGTCTGTGCACTCTATTTAGGCTCTGCAGTCATCCAGTAACTGTGATCAATTTAGAGATGAACAGTTTGGTAACTATCGCTTTAAGGTATAACTATACCCCGTTGACGAAAACGCACTCCAGTTGATCTTCAACCATCCGAAAAGGGGCGCATTTTTTGCCTCCTGTAAGCTAAACAATCGACAGACTGCTGCACATATTGGGCACAGTCTATCGGTGATGCATCACTGCTTCAACAGTGGTCTGTGGAACATTTCCACACCTGTCGACCAGATTCTGGACGTCCACATGGTACAGACGGATATCAAGACTGACTCATTATGAGAACAACAGTGATCGACTGAACATCAACCTTGGAGGATAAGTGGGCATATACAATGCGTCACCAAGGACCATCTAGAACCGTCCTTGCAGCAAGACCAAGACCACGTGTGTCCTCTAGACGAGGTGCCACTGAGACGACATCAGCGCCAAGCAGTTCCACTCTGGTGTCGTGGAAGTGTCGATTTGAGAGTGGAATGGCGCTCTGTTATCTTCACTAATGACAGTAGGTTCTGTGTCTAAGAGACTGATGAACATGTGCGTGTACAGCCTAGACCTGATGACCGGACGGCCATAGTGGCCGAACGGCTCTAGGCGCTACAGTCTGGAACCGCGCGACCGCTACAGTCGCAGGTTCGAATCCTGCCTTGGGCATGGATGTCTGTGATGTCTCTAGGTTAGTAGGTTTAAGTAGTTCTAGGGGCTGATGACCTCAGATGTTAGGTACCATAGTGCTCAGAGCCATCTGAACCATTTTTTCTTCCACTGACACAAGTTCCTCCCCAGGCTTCGTGGTGTGGATGGCCGTCAGTTACGACATGCGATCAAATTTAGCATGTCCGCAGGGAAAAGTAACCAGTGCTCACCATATTGCATAGGTTGTTATCCCTTTGTTATAGCCATTTCTTCGATAGAAAAGTGATGAGTTTTTTTTTCCAACATGGCAATGCACGTTCACATTCGTTGTGGCCAACAAGATCACCAGATCTCTCGCCAACTGAACACGTGCGAAAGATGATGAAGCTGGAACTTACTCGTTCTGAGAGCCTGCAAGGATCATTGTCGAACTGCAACAAATGGTGCAAGATGCTTGGGACAGTCTACCGCAATATACCGCGTAGTTTACATGCGTTGCCTCCAGAGGGCGATAGGCCGTGTATTGATTCGACTGTTCGGGAACCATTTACTGTGACATATGTGTTTCATCTAGTCTGAATTTATTAGCACATAATCCTACCATGATGAACTTTCTGTCTCATCACTTATGAATAAAATGACCTTTCCCTTGAGACAGTCTATGAATATAGGATTAATTTCCGTTGTCTTGTAAAGTCACGTGGTCCTTTGAAGGTGATTTGCATGTAATACATGAGACTTGTATTCATTTTCTACAGAATATATAGGTAAACATTCAGTATTCATATAATAATAAATCCTTTCATGTGTTCACTTAATGACTTCGTTCACAAAACAACTACGTTCGGTTTCATTATATTTAAAGACGAGATGGAATAAAGTGCCTTCAGGACTAATCTACTTCGTTATTTTAAATGTAAATTTTAGCTAACAATCCAAGTGCACGTTGCAGGGGAGCTTCGAGATACATGCAGCGTCATAGAATTCGTTATTTTGCTATCAAACAAACTCATTTTTCAGTTTATTAGGTGTTGTAAGTTGCAGCGTGCAAGTCCATTTGCATTGCACGAATCGCGCCTGCAGTGGGTGGTTCATTAAATCAGATAGGAAGCAGTTACGTAGCTACGCTTTTTTGAAATGGTTAGCTATTTTTGGGCCCCAAAGCACAAAAAATAGCTAACCATTCCTAACTTATTATTAGTTGAGAATTAAACTATTACATTTGTTTTTCTGAAATGGTTAGCTATTTTTGGGGCCCCAAATCACAAAAAATAGCTAACAATTTCAAAAAAATAAATGTAACAGTTTCATTGCCAACTAATAATAAGTTAGGAATCGTACTCATCCATACAATAAAATCAAATACGCAAACATACAACAACAGTGGAGTGTAGAAAGTATCACGCCCCAGTTGTCCTGTCTACTATTGGGGTAAACTTCAAAACCTGTTTTCAAGAACAAGTAAATGCTCCTGGTTCAACCACTTTGAAAAATCAGCCACGGCACAACGTATGTTGGAAACGGAACATGTCATCAACAATCCGGAAAAAAATTTGGTAGTATTACGAGGGCAGTTCAATAAGTAATGCAACACATTTTTTTTCTGAAACAGGGGTTGTTTTATTCAGCATTGAAATACACCAGGTTATTCCCCAATCTTTTAGCTACACAACACTATTTTTCAACGTAATCTCCATTCAATGCTACGGCCTTACGCCACCTTGAAATGAGGGCCTGTATGCCTGCACGGTACCATTCCACTGGTCGATGTCGGAGCCAACGTCGTACTGCATCAATAACTTCTTCATCATCCGCGTAGTGCCTCCCACGGATTGCGTCCTTCATTGGGCCAAACATATGGAAATCCGACGGTGCGAGATCGGGGCTGTAGGGTGCATGAGGAAGAACAGTCCACTGAAGTTCTGTGAGCTCCTCTCGGGTGCGAAGACTTGTGTGAGGTCTTGCGTTGTCATGAAGAAGGAGAAGTTCGTTCAGATTTTTGTGCCTACGAACACGCTGAAGTCGTTTCTTCAATTTATGAAGAGTAGCACAATACACTTCAGAGTTGATCGTTTGACCATGGGGAAGGACATCGAACAGAATAGCCCCTTCAGCGTCCCAGAAGACTGTAACCATGACTTTACCGGCTGAGGGTATGGCTTTAAACTTTTTCTTGGTAGGGGAGTGGGTGTGGCGCCACTCCATTGATTGCCGTTTTGTTTCAGGTTCGAAGTGATGAACCCATGTTTCATCGCCTGTAACAATCTTCGACAAGAAATTGTCACCCTCAGCCACATGACGAGCAAGCAATTCCGCACAGATGGTTCTCTTTTGCTCTTTATGGTGTTCGGTTAGACAACGAGGGACCCAGCGGGAACAAACCTTTGAATATCCCAACTGGTGAACAATTGTGACAGCACTACCAACAGAGATGTCAAGTTGAGCACTGAGTTGTTTGATGGTGATCCGTCGATCATCTCGAACGAGTGTATTCGCACGCTCCGCCATTGCAGGAGTCACAGCTGTGCACGGCCGGCCCGCACGCGGGAGATCAGACAGTCTTGCTTGACCTTGCGGCGATGATGACACACGCTTTGCCAACGACTCACCGTGCTTTTGTCCACTGCCAGATCACCGTAGACATTCTGCAAGCGCCTATGAATATCTGAGATGCCCTGGTTTTCCGCCAAAAGAAACTTGATCTCTGCCCGTTGTTTGCCACGCACATCCGTTACAGACGCCATTTTAACAGCTCCGTACAGCGCTGCCACCTGTCGGAAGTCAATGAAACTATACGAGACGAAGCGGGAATGTTTGAAAATATTCCACAAGAAATTTCCGGTTTTTTCAACCAAAATTG
The DNA here is from genome assembly GCF_023898315.1 of Schistocerca nitens. Classification (NCBI taxonomy): domain Eukaryota; kingdom Metazoa; phylum Arthropoda; class Insecta; order Orthoptera; family Acrididae; genus Schistocerca; species Schistocerca nitens. Next base: position 1,127,818,963 of record NC_064614.1, read on the forward strand.
GCCGAGAAAAAAATGTGTTGCATTACTTATTGAACTGCCCTCGTACATAATGAAACCAATGGTAAGACCCTAAATCAGTTAGAACAACTGGAGATATACCTCCACAAAATCAAAAAGCCAGAATCGATGTTAAATGAACAAACAGATTTCGCAAGCTACAAATATTTCAGTAAATTTAAAGAGCTATTATGATGTTATTTCCTGCATATATCAATTGTTTCCTGCATATGTCAATTGTTTCCTCAATATATCAATTGTTTAATAATTTAATATTAAGCACTATGAAAAAATCATCTTTGACCACACCATGTACAAAACATCTGTGAAGCGTTTACAAATATGTGTTTGCGAATACGCCTCTTGAATGAAGTGATATGTTTGAAAACGATGGAGAAAAAAAGTATGCTGTTGCTAAAACGTTGAAAACGCTTTTCTTGGATTATTTGGTAAGTTTACACTGTACATGTTTTTCCACTATTTCACACATTTCTCGCGTTTAGCTTACGAAATTCGTAACCTAACATCAAACCTTTTCGTGACAGGAATACGCATTTCATCTCATTCAAGAGAAAAAATAAAGCGTATATTAAGACGAATTACATGTGAAGATGGACCCACAGGGTCCGAATTTATCCATTCCCAGACGACTGGAAACTTTTTTTGAATGGCAGCTTGTTTCCTACACTGTATTGGGCATGTTATAGTGTTGTGCGTTTTGGTATTTCCAAATTTTTGTCCGATCACTGTAAACCACATGTTGGAAGGAATGGACGGTGAACTTAGGTCAGAATACTGGAAATGATCATAAAGTTACGTAACAAATATTTATTGTTTGCCGACATAAAAATTTTCTGGGTATGGTACCGCGTCATAATCTAAAAACTACTGCTGCTGGAGAAAAACCAACGTTTCGGCCACGATTGCAGCGGCCTTCTTATGGGTCTGTTTATTGTTTGTTGATGTCAGTTGAGAGCGAATAGTTCAACACAACAGCGTTTGGAAGTGCTCTGCAATCCAAGCTACACTTGAATGAAGGCTGTGAAGTCAGTCTTGCGAGTCGTTAAGAAGGATCAGATCTGTATGAAATCTAGTAAGAACGACAATGAATCCTTCGTCGAAATTCTTCATCTTATTGCTCTGTAAATTGACTGAAATGTTCAAGGAAAGTGTCCAAAAGTTCATTTATAGAACATAATCTGCAAATTGAATATTATTTATCTTCACATACGGACGTGGCTGAGAGCACTGATGGCTTTATATCACTTGAAAATGACGAGATATTCACATCGGGAAAAAAGGTCTTCTGGAAGTCTCTAGGCTTTCACAACGCTATGTTTAGACGGGTAAAGGCTTCCAATTATGTTTAGCCTGATATCGATGAAACATGTGCCACGCCTACTAACAATAAAATTTTAGTAAATACAAGGTACACTATGTGATCAAAAGTATCCGGACACATGACTGAAAATGACTTACAAGTTTCTTGGCGGCCTCCATCGGTAGATACGTTCAGTCAGGTGCTGAAAGATTTCTTAGGGAATGATAGCCCATTCTGTTGTGGCGTAACAAGCTAGTCACGCCACACTGAGGAGGAAGCCGAAAGGCACGCGTACACACACGCCGACTGGCGTCAAGTCTGGAACAGGATACGTATTGAATACTATAAAGAACATACGTATCTTTGGAATATACTTAACTTTTAATCAATCCTTGTGATACATCTCTCTTGACTATACAAATGAGACTCGTAAGATACATGCACTGTGACAATTGGCGCCTTGCTAAGTCGTAGCCATTAACTTTAGCTGAAGGCTATTCTAACTGTCTCTCGGCAAATGAGAGCAAAGGCTTCGTCCGTATAGTCGCTAGCAACGTCGTCGTACAACTGGGACGAGTTCTCGTACGTCTCTCGAGACCTGCCGTGTGGTGGCGCTCGGTCTGCGATCACACAGTGGCGACACGCGGGTCCGACATGTACTAATGGACCGCGGCCGATTTAAGCTACCACCTAGCAAGTGTGGTGTCTGGCAGTGACACCACATTCCTCCCCCGCAAATCGGCGAACGGTCGTGTTATAAGGCTTCCGCCCGCCGTGGGGAGGACCCCATGTTGACGTATGCGATGAGGTGGGGAGCCTAATAACAGGCGAGGCTGTGCCACCCGCACCCGGCCATTCGGTCCGAGGGGAGCTAGGAAACGCCTGAAAACCTAGTCCAGGGTGCACGTCAACATGCGGTGTATGCGCCCGTAATGAGACAGGAGGGGCCGAAGGGTCGACCTCCATGTGGTCGGGGCACCCGACGGGCGAAGACGACCTCTGGTCCGGAGCGGGCAAGAGTTCCATGGCGGAGGACATCTGGTCACGGGAGGCGCTTGGCGGCTGCAGCGAAGCGTCCACTGCGGGCGGCGGCGGCGGCGGCGGCGGCGGCGGCGCGACGCCATGAGGCAAAACGGAAGGCAGCGTCGGTAACACCTGGGGATGAGGCGAGCCAGTAGATGGGTCCCCAGGGCGCTGACCAGACGGCACCGTCGCTGAAAGCAGACGGGGAGCGGCAGAACCCAGGCGACGACAGAGGCGCAGCTGATTGCCGACGCACCTCACCAGAGGCCCCCAAAACCAAATACATCGCGCGGCCGGGGCAGCGAAGAATGCGCCCTGCGAGCCAACGCCGTGAACCGCGATAGTTGCGATAGAAAACAACGTCGCCAGGAGCAAAAGCAGTAGTCTGCTGCTGCACTAGAACCTGATGCGGCGGATGCAGCAAAGACATCAAGGTTCGATGAGGACGACCATGGAGCAACTCAGCCGGCGAGCGACCATCGCGGGGCTGAGAGCGATACGAAGACAAAAAGAGCAACAATGCGTCCTCCCTAGAATGCGACTCTTTTAACTTCAACATCTGTGACTTGAAAGTCCGGACCAACCGTTCAGACCAACCGTTTGACTGAGGCGAAAACGGCGCGGATGTCAGATGTGGAATACCATTGGCCTTGCAGAATGACTGAAATTCTGCGGACATGAATTGTGGGCCATTGTCGGAAACAATAGTCTGGGGAAGACCTTCAATGCAAAAAATAGCGGACAACGCTTGGATGGTGGCAGATGACGTCATGGAAGACATCCGGACAACAAAAGGAAAATTACTGAAGGAATCCACCACAACCAACCATCGAGCATTCCAGAATGGACCAGCAAACTCGATGTGCAAGCGTTGCCAAGGGGAAGTGGCTTTCGGCCATGCAAAGAATTTCCGCGGCGGGGCGGATTGTTGTTCGGCACACGCCACGCAAGAAGAGCACATATTCGTAATCGCAGCATCGATTCCGAACCAAGTACAGTGCTGACGAGCAAGTTGTTTCGTACGCACTATACCCCAATGTCCTTGGTGAAGAAGCCGTAAGACAGAGGACTGTAACGAACGTGGGACCACGACTCTGGATTGATCATTATCCGAACGCAACAACAAAACACCACGTCATACAAAAAGTCTCTCCTTGTGAGCAAAAAATCGGCGAACCAACGGATCCTCGATCCGTGACTTTGACAAGGGCCATTGCGTAGCAACAAAACGCAAAACAGTAGCAAGGACAGGGTCAGCAGCTGTGGCTGTAGCGACACGACGAAAATCAATCGGAAACGATTCGACCACGACATCGGATTCCGAATCAATGAACATGCAAGCAAGTTCGGAAGAATCGAATGCTTTATCCTCAGCAACAGGCAAACGGGACAACGCATCAGCGTTTCCGTGCTTAGCAGTGGACCGATACAAGATATCGTAGCGGTACTGCGAGAGGAAAAGAGACCAGCGAATGAATTTCTGCGCTGTACGTGGAGGTACAGGCTTGTTCGGATGAAAAAGCGATGTCAAAGGTTTGTGGTCTGTGATGATGGTAAAGTGACGACCATACAAGAAATCATGGAACTTAGTAACACCAAACACGAGAGCTAAAGCTTCTTTCTCTATCTGGGAATAATTGCGTTGCGCAGACGAGAGCAATTTTGAAGCAAAGGCAATAGGACGATCATGCGATCCATCCTTGTGCGCAAGCACAGCACCGATCCCGAATTCCGATGCATCGACCATCAACAAAAGTGGTTTCTGGGGATCGAATGGCGTAAGGCAAGTATGAGAAAGCAACGCCGATTTCAACTGGCGAAAGGCGCGTTCGCATTCCGTCGTCCAGACGAACGGAACACCTTTACGGCGTAAGCGATGAAGCGGAGCTGAAATGGAAGAAGCGCGCGGCACAAACCTGGCATAGTAGTTAATTTTTCCCAACACACTCTGGAGCTGTTTCAAGTTCTGTGGCGAAGGCAACTCCTGTATGGCACGGAGGTGCTCTGGACTCGGATGTATGCCTTGGGCATTTATGACATGGCCCAGATATGGTAAGTCACGAGCAAAAAACACACATTTGTCCTTCCTCAAGCGTAGACCATTTTGTCGCAAGACCTGAAATAACGTTCATAGGTTGGCCAAATGTTCGGCTTCTGTCTTTCCGGAGATCACAATATCGTCCAGATAGTTCGCAGCAGTAGGGACCGACGCACAAACAGTTTGTAAATATTGCTGAAACAATGCAGGGGCGGATGCACACCCGAATGGCAGTCTTTTGAATCGGTACAATCCACCAAGACGCGCTGGGATTCTGCGTCCACCGGTATTTGCAAGTACGCATCTGCTAGGTCCAACTTCGAAAAATACTTTCCCGGGCACAGTTTGTCAAAAAGATCTTCCGGGCGTGGCAAAGGAAAAGTAGCAGTCACAAGTTGTGGATTCACAGTTGCCTTGAAGTCCACGCAAAGTCTCAATTTTCCGGAAGGTTTTGGCAAAATTACTAAGGGTGAGGCCCAGAGAGAAGCCTGCACACGTTCAATTACACCTTGAGATTCTAAATCGTTTAATGTTCTTGCGACCTCATCACGCAATGCGTGGGGAACATTGCGCGCTCTGAAAAATTTCGGTTGCGCGTCCACTTTGAGTTCCAAATGTGCTTCATAGTTCTTAGCGCTACCAAGGCCCGGTGCAAAAATGTCTGCAAATTCTTCACAAAGACGAGAAACACTGGCGGAAGGCACAGTCTGATTCACGGATAGGACCTGATTGACTATAGACAAGTTAAACAACTGAAATAAATCTAAACCAAACAAGTTCACTGCAGTAGAAGAACGAAGAACGTAAAATGACACAAGTTTTGTTTGTCCCTTGTATGTGGCAAGCAGGCTGCACTGTCCTAACACAGGTATCTGCTGTCCTAAATAACTATTGAGCTGAACATTTGCGGCACGCAACGGAGGTTTGCCCAGCTGTTTGTACGTGTCTTGATTGAGCAATGAAACTGCAGCTCCGGTATCGAGCTGGAATGGTATCACTTTGCCTCCAAAGTCTAAGTCTACAAAAAGTTTATTGTCCTGCTGACGACAAGAGCGACTTTCATGTGCAATTAGAACTGATACAGGTACAGAAGCACTTGCGACTTTACGGGAGTTCCGGCGACGTCGACGCACACTTTTTGTGGGACGAACACAGTCACTGTTAGATAAAGTGGCACTGGACGGGGTGGAATGAACTACATTAATGTCCATGGGCGAAGGTCCACGAGCCTGATTGTCCCTGGTTTGATTCCGGCGCGAAGCAAAGGGCCTGGAATGGTTTTGATTGTCTGATCTTAGCTTTTTCTGGCAAACACTTTGAACATGTCCTTTCTTATGACAGTAAAAGCAAATAGCTTGGCGTGACAGGCAATTGTCACGCGAATGTCTAGTTGCACACCGCGGGCATGATTTGAGCACGGCATTGGCCTGCTTACGCGGCACACGTGTTTGCGAGCTAGGCTGCAGCTGCTCGGACGTGCGCGAGGGCCGTTTAACGTCCCGTGCTGCGCGCCCGGCGGGCCGGTTAATGTGACACACTGCTGGCGAAGTTTCAAATGATTCCTGAGCAAAGTCAAGTGTGTCTTGCCTATCTAATATGTCGATCACCTGTTGAAAGGAGGGATTAACTAGTTTCAAAATCTGTTCCCGTATGCGAACATCAGAAATGTTCTGTGCTATTGCATCACGCACCATAGTATCTGAATACGGAAGTCCACATTCACATGCAAAATCACAATCCCTAGTAAGTCATTGCAATGTGGCAACCCACTCCCTATTAGTCTGACCGGCTGTACGTTTTGTACGAAAGAACGTATACCGTTTTGCAACTACATTAACTGTTTCTTTGAAATAGGCATCTAAAGCAGACAAAATTTCTTCATAGGACAGAGTTGCTATGTCGCGTCGGGGAAACAATTTCACTATCACACGGTAGGTGGACACACCGACACAAGAAAGCAAAAACGGCTGCCGCTCATTACCTTGAATTCTGTAGGCGGCTAGATGGAATCCAAACTGGCGTGACCATTCTGGCCACGTTTCTTGCGTTGAATCAAAATTACGGAAGGACGGTGCAACGGCGTGTTGTGGCTGCAGTAGCGATGAAGCGGCGGCGGCCGCATCGGGGTGCAGTGCACGTTGACCCTGGACGAGCTGTCCAAGGGCATCCAATAACGCCTGCGTCTGCTGATTCTGCAAGCGATAAAATTCGGACAGTACATCTGGAGAATGTGGCGAAGCCATGACACAAATAATTCAGAGCAAAGCAAGTAGAAAGAACACGATCCTGTAATCCTCGTCGTCAATCAGTTGTGGCGTAACAAGCTAGTCACGCCACACTGAGGAGGAAGCCGAAAGGCACGCGTACACACACGCTGACTGGCGTCAAGTCTGGAACAGGATACGTATTGAATACTATAAAGAAAATACGTATCTTTGGAATATACTTAACTTTTAATCAATCCTTGTGATACATCTCTCTTGACTATACAAATGAGATTCGTAAGATACATGCACTGTGACAATTGGCGCCTTGCTAAGTCGTAGCCATTAACTTTAGCTGAAGGCTATTCTAACTGACTCTCGGCAAATGAGAGCAAACGCTTCGTCCGTATAGTCGCTAGCAACGTCTTCGTACAACTGGGACGAGTTCTCGTACGTCTCTCGAGACCTGCCGTGTGGTGGCGCTCGGTCTGCGATCACACAGTGGCGACACGCGGGTCCGACATGTACTAATGGACCGCGGCCGATTTAAGCTACCACCTAGCAAGTGTGGTGTCTGGCAGTGACACCACACATTCTTCACGGAGTACTGCACTGACGAGAAGTATCGATGTCGGTCGGTGAGGCCTGGCGCGAAGTCGACGTCTCGTAAAATCCCAAAGGTGTTCTATAGGATTCAGGTCCGGACTCTGTGCACACCAGTCCAATACAAGGATGTTATTGTCGTATAACCACTCCGCCACAGGCCGTGCATTATGAACAGGTGCTCGATCGTGGTGAAAGATTCAACCACTATCACCGAATTGCTCTTGAACAGTGGGAAGCAATAAGGTGCTTAAAACATCAATGTAGGCCTGTGGTGTGATAGTGCCACGCAAAACAACAAGGGGTGCAAGCCACCGCCACGAAAAAACACGACCACACCATAAAACCACAGTCTCCGAATTTTACTGTTGGCACTACACACGCTTGCAGATGACGTTCACCGAGCATTCACCATACCCACATCCCTTCTTCGGATTTGTCACTCCACACAATGTTTTTGCAGTGTTCAATCGTCCAATGTTTACGCTCCTTACACCAAGCGAGGCGTCGTTTGGCATTTACCGGCGTGATGAGTGGCTTATGAGCAGCCGCTCGACCATGACATCTAAGTTGTCTCACCTTCCGCCTAACTGTCATAGTACTTGCAGTGGATCCTGATGCAGCTTGTAATTCCTGTGTGATGATCTGTATAGATGTCTGCCTCTTAACTGTCGGCGGTCTCTGTCCGTCAACAGACGAGGTCGGCCTGTTCGCTTTTGTGCTGTATATGTCCCTCCACGTTTCCACTTCACTATCACTTCGGAAACAGTGGACCTAGGGATGTTTAGGAGTGTGGAAATCGCGCGTAGAGACGTATGACGCAAGTGACACCTAGTCACGTGACTACGTTCGAAGTCCTTGAGTTCGGCGGAGCGCCCCATTCTGCTCTCTCACGATTTCTAATGACTACTGAGGTCACTGATATGGAATACCTGGCGATAGGTGGCAGCACATTGCACCTAATATGAAAAACGTATGTTTTTGGGGGTGTCCGGATACTTTTGATCACTTAGTGTAATCTATTATGGGGTGGGAAAGTATGTTCTGTTAAAAAGGCGCAAGAAAAGAAAGCTACGTATGTGTAGCACCGCGTTGTTAGCTTCTCAGTGGCAGTAGCTGAAAACTAATAAGTAAGCTACCTCGGAATCCTGATACATTTGTACAAAACACACTCAGGCCAAACTAGAACACCAATTTCGCTCGATTCCTCTCACTGTAGCTCGTAAGGAGTGAAGTGCTGCCACTTCCGTCAATTGCTGTCAATGTGGAGAATTCGATGACTTAGCGCCTACTGCGCTAAATAGCACCGTCCTCTCTAGCAGTTGTTGCTCGCAAGTTTCTTTTCGTCTGCATCGGTAGCTGCGCGGTCAGCGTGGCAGACTGCCAAGCGAATGAGCTGGAGTTCGATTCCGGGCCGGGCCGAGCCTTCTTGGGGACTCGGTGTAGTGTTGTTTGTACATTCGTATGGTCGTAACCGACATTCCACTCTTGAGACGGCTGAACGTGCACATCCTTAAAGCCAATACAATAAATTTCTTGTCGCTTGCCTTCTGAATAAGCTACGTGCGAACTTTAATTATCTCAGCGTAGGCTCCCCGCAAAACACGTTAATGCCCTACCTCGCCAAACTTGGGACAATTGAGACGCTGCCCCACAACTGGCCGTCGCAACCGTGCATGCCCGTGCACAGCCACCAGACTACCCTCGACGTCGAGGTGTTCACACGCTGGGCCTAAAGAGCAAATTAGCCCTGTAGAGACTGTTACATACTGCCGGAATCCCACTTTCATCATAAAGGCGGCACGCAGCTCTATTGCATCCTCCTCGGCATACCTAGGAGCCACAGTGAGACGGTTTTGCCGACCAGGGGTAACTACGAAGGGTGTTTGAAAAATCCGTGCAAAGACCGAGAGATGGCACCACCGGCGCGTATCGAGGTCATGTTTAGTTAGTAGCGTCTTTGGAAAGAACGCACATCAAGTTTCAGCCATATTGGTCTATTTCTTTGTGTTTGGCATTCGTGTGAAACAAGGAAATCGAGTGATTGACAAAAAATGGACGAAACAGAATTCCGTGTGATGATTAAAAACTACTTTATGAAAGGCAAAACGCCTTAGGAGAGTAAAGAGAAGCTTGATAAACATTACGGTGACTCTGCACCTACAATTAGAACAGTTTATGTGGTTTCAAAATTTTCGGAGTGGCCATATGGTTACGACTCCAGAAATCATTGATAAAATCCTTGATATGGTGACGGATGACAAAGGAGTTAAGGTGTGTGAGACTGCTAGTGCTGTGGGCATCTCGAATGAACGGGTACATAATATTTTGCATAAACATTTGGACATGAGAAAGCTATCCGCAAAATTGGTTTACGCGATTGCTCACGCTTGACCAAAAACGGAATCGTGTGAAGTGTTGCAAGGGTTGTTTGCAGCTGTTCAGGAAGAATCCGCAGGACTTTAAGCGTCGTTTCGTCACTGTGGATGAAACGTGAATATATTACTATACTGCAGAGACCAAACAACAATCTAAACAATGGGTTAGCAAGGGAGAATCTGCACCAAAAAAGGCGAAGACCATTCCTTCGGCCGGAAAGATTATGATGCCAACTGTCTTTTGGGATCCGCAAGGGATAATCCTCATCGACTATCTGGAAAAGGGTAAAACTATTACAGGTGCATATTATTCATCGTTATTGGATCGTTTGAAAACCGAGCTGCAAGAAAAACGCCTGCGATTGGACCGCAAAAAAGTCCTTTTCCATCACGACAATGCACCAGCACACACCTGAGGAGGTGTGGTGGCAAAATTACTGGAAGTTGGATTCCAACTCGTTTCTCATCCCACCTATTCTCCAGACTTCGCTCCCTCGGACTACTATTTGTTCCCCAATTTGAATAAATGGCTGGCGGGACAAAGCTTTTATTCAACTAATAGCTATTTTGCAGACTTGGACAATTCCTATTATTCGGAAGGGATCAACAAATTAGAACAGCGTTGGACGAAGTGTATAAGTCTAAAAGGAGACAATGTCAAAAACTAAAAAAAGGTTTATCAAAACAAGACATGGTTGTCTCACTGGGAGGTCCGCGATCGTTCATTAAGTAAAATATGGCGTTTCAGTCTTCGATCGCTATTCTTTATTTTCAATAACCGGTTTCGGGCTAGCTGCCCATCTTTAGATCATATGTTGTAGTTACAGAGTAACTTGTCCGTACAGACAAGTTACTCTGTAACTACAACATATGATCTGAAGATGGGCAGCTAGCCCGAAACCGGTTATTGAAAATAAAGAGCAGCGATCGAAGACTGAAACGCCATATTTTATTTAAAAAAAGGTTTACCACAAACACATACAGGGTGTTTCAAAAATGACCGGTATATTTGAAACGGCAATAAAAACTAAACGACCAGCGATAGAAATACACCGTTTGTTGCAATATGCTTGGGACAACAGTACATTTTCAGGCGGACAAACTTTCGAAATTACAGTAGTTACAATTTTCAACAACAGATGGCGCTGCAAGTGATGTGAAAGATATAGACGACAACGCAGTCTGTGGGTGCGCCATTCTGTACGTCGTCATTCTGCTGTAAGCGTGTGCTGTTCACAACATGCAAGTGTGCTGTAGACAACATGGTTTATTCCTTAGAACAGAGGATTTTTCTGGTGTTGGAATTCCACCGCCTAGAACACAGTGTTGTTGCAACAAGACGAAGTTTTCAACGGAGGTTTAATGTAACCAAAGGACCGAAAAGCGATACAATAAAGGATCTGTTTGAAAAATTTCAACGGACTGGGAACGTGACGGATGAACGTGCTGGAAAGGTAGGGCGACCGCGTACGGCAACCACAGAGGGCAACGCGCAGCTAGTGCAGCAGGTGATCCAACAGCGGCCTCGGGTTTCCGTTCGCCGTGTTGCAGCTGCGGTCCAAATGACGCCAACGTCCACGTATCGTCTCATGCGCCAGAGTTTACACCTCTATCCATACAAAATTCAAACGCGGCAACCCCTCAGCCCCGCTACCATTGCTGCACGAGAGACATTCGCTAACGATATAGTGCACAGGATTGATGACGGCGTTATGCATGTGGGCAGCATTTGGTTTACTGACGAAGCTTATTTTTACCTGGACGGCTTCGTCAATAAACAGAACTGGCGCATATGGGGAACCGAAAAGCCCCATGTTGCAGTCCCATCGTCCCTGCATCCTCAAAAAGTACTGGTCTGGGCCGCCATTTCTTCCAAAGGAATCATTGGCCCATTTTTCAGATCCGAAACGATTACTGCATCACGCTATCTGGACATTCTTCGTGAATTTGTGGCGGTACAAACTGCCTTAGACGACACTGCGAACACCTCGTGGTTTATGCAAGATGGTGCCCGGCCACATCGCACGGCCGACGTCTTTAATTTCCTGAATGAATAGTTCGATGATCGTGTGATTGCTTTGGGCTATCCGAAACATACAGGAGGCGGCGTGGATTGGCCTCCCTATTCGCCAGACATGAACCCCTGTGACTTCTTTCTGTGGGGACACTTGAAAGACCAGGTGTACCGCCAGAATCCAGAAACAATTGAACAGCTGAAGCAGTACATCTCATCTGCATGTGAAGCCATTCCGCCAGACACGTTGTCAAAGGTTTCGGGTAATTTCATTCATAGACTACGCCATATTATTGCTACGCATTGTGGATATGTGGAAAATATCGTACTATAGAGTTTCCCAGACCGCAGCGCCATCTGTTATTGAAAATTGTAACTACTGTAATTTCGAAAGTTTGTCTGCCTGAAAATATACTGTAGTCCCAAGCATATTGCAACACACGGTGTATTTCTATCGCTGCTCGTTTAGTTTTTATTGCCGTTTCAAATATACCGGTCATTTTTGAAACACCCTGTAAGTAGTTTTTATTTTTGCACGGACTTTTCAAACGCCCCTCGTATTACGAGGAATTTCTTTATTGTTCCGTTTCACATGAAAGCGACTGAATGCTCGAATGAAACGGTTGTGGTGCACATCAGAGTGACGACGAGAGCGCAATCTGAGCTTGAACTGGCTGTTCACGGGACGTTGGCGGAATGAAGAGCGTACCTAAGCGGCATCCTCCCTTTTTCAACTGGAGACAGCGCGATCCCCTGTATTTGACTGAGATCGCAGGTTTCCTTTCTCCCTTGCATAGATGACTGTACACAAACTAGTTTCGAGAAAAAGGTTTCCCGTAACAAGAAGAAGACAAACTTTACAAGTCAACAGATGGGACAAAATTGTTATTTTGATCACTTTATTACTTTGATAATACACAGGACAGACCTATATAATTACAAGTTTTTAATACAGATGTCCATAAAATAATAACTCGAAATGTAACAGTGTGTGTTAAGCTACCACACAAGAAACAACACAGTTTCAGAATCATCCAGAATTGCTTTCTATTTACAACATCAGCGACAAAGAAACACATCCACACGCATACAAACATAAACATAGAAAGAGGAAGCTGGGCTTGCACAGCGAAAAAACGACAATACACCCACTTCTAGAAATGAAGTTATGCAACCTAAGGCCTTAAATATATGCCATACAGCAAGCCACTAACAAAAAGAGGTGCTCATGTACTACTTCAGTCAAATTATACGCAGGGAAGGAATGTAGGGGAGCAGATGCAGGAATCCTGCGTCTCCGTTCTAGGTAGGGTCCTAGTGGAGGTGTTTTGCCATTGCTGGCCTGTTATGAAGTGTCAAGGGTGTATCTGCGTCCTGTGGATGATTGTGATAAGTGATTTTACAGTGCAGTGTTGCGTTTGTGTTGTTATGGATAAAAGTATCGGACCAGATTTGCGACTGGATTCAAGACCTTCTTGCAGACAGAACTCAACACGTAGCTCTTAACGGAACAAAATCGACAGATGTAAAGGTAATTTCCGGAGTAGCTCAAGGGAGTGTGAAAGGACCGTTATTGTTTACAATGGACGTAAATGATCTACTACAAAGTGACGGAAATCTTTCAGGCTGTTCACAGATTGTCTATAAGAAACTAGCAACGTCAGAAGACAGTATCGATTTTCTGAATGATCTGCAGAGGATTGACGAATGGTGGAATCACTGCGAATTGACACTGAAATTAAATAAATGTAACGTATTGCACATACATAGGAGAAGAAATCCGCCACTGAAATGTTGACGACAAATTGCTGGAAACATTATGCACAGTAAAATATCTTGGAGTACTAACCGGAGCGACCTTAAGTGGAATAAATATATTAAACAAATAGCAGGAAAATGAGATGCCAATGTGAGATCCATAGGAAGAAACTTAAGGAAATGTAATTCATCCACGAAGGAAGTGGTTTATAAGGCGCTTGTTCGACTGATTATTGAATGTAGTTCCTCAACCTTGGGCTCTTAGCGGGTATAGAAAAAGTAGAGAAGATGCAACCAAGAGCGGCGTTTTGCACTCGGAGAGGTTTACTACTGAAATTTCAAGAAAGTATTTACCGGGAAGACTTGGATAACATATTACTTCCTGCCACATACATCCCGCGAAATGACTACGACGAGGAAATTCTATAAATTAGAGCTAATACAGAGGCTTACCGACACTAATTCTTCTTACGTGCCATTCGCGGCAGAACAGGGAACGAGGGATCATTTAGTGGTACCAGAAGTACTCTCTGCCACTCACTCTCAGATGGCTTGCGGTGTATTGATGTAGATAGGAAGGTAGTGGGTGAAGTCCGGTGCCAGCGTATACCCTTCTCTCTTGAACAACACCAAGGGGCCGCATGAGCTTGTCTCTGAGGGACGGACACGTCAGCATTAACAGTGCCAGAGGCCATCACTTCATGAGACGCTGCGGAGAGGTTTGGAATTTAATCCAGGACACTGGCCCAAAGACTGCTGGTCAGGAACTATACGCCACCAACGCTTTTCCCCTTGCGGGGCTAATACCAAAAGTCAAAATTTTCCACTGCCAGGATTCGAATGGGCGTACGTGCACGTCGAGCTGCAAAGCAGAAATATGCATGTAATGTATTAAGTTATTTAAGGAATACTCCATTCAAGTAGCAATGAATTACTTTGTATTTCTAGTAACAAATGTACAACCGTTAGTGTCCTCATGTTAAGCTAAAATTCGTGTATTCTGTGTAACAAATTCTCAATCAGTATTTAATCTGTATAATACCAGGTACGTGTATCTGAGGTGTAACGTAGAATATACCACAGCTATGAAGAATAAGACAAACAACTACTGAGTATAATGTAATGTCCTGACATGCGACACTCCAATATATCAATACACGCAAACACAATAAACATACATAAACACAAACCATTTCAGATGAGAATAGCTCGAGACTCTACCGAGACCTTCTCACCTGAAATAAATAGATATAGGCTACTATCAACCAACAAACTACTTAGACTATATTACACATGCAAATATAGTATATCACTTCCCTCTACACATTGCAACTTATTTTCATCACACTGATTGCATTACATTTTTTTTATTTTTCTGTTTGCATTATATAAATTATATTCTCATCAACTATGCAGAAACAAATTACATAGAACCACTATAACAACTGTTAAGCATTCAATTCTCTGTAATCTTAGAGAAATTTTTGTGCATTATATTCTTTATATTATTAAAAAAAATTATTAACGGCTACGTACAAATAAGATTAAAATAATAAGAAATCTTAGCTGTTGGATTTAGTATCATCCGGCCCACCTTACATTTCAAGGCGACGGGTTACTCTGTACTGTTTATAAAACAAATAAATGTTATCGACCTCGCCCACGGAGGCGAGTGTACTACATCAGAAGCGAAAGTGTTGAAATTATTGTAAATACGCCTTAAATCTTCGCAAAATAAATGCATAGATGTATGTGGCAGTCAGTACGTATACGGTAAAACAAATCAGGGTGACCAAAAACAAAGAAAAATATTAATGTTTCAGACGATGCGGCTATCCAAAACGCAAAGTTGTGACCCAAATACGAATAGAAATAAACAGCTACAGTAGTTTTTATAATGATAATAGTAAATACGTTCTCAGTCTGCCAGCACAGCTGAGAAGTCAGTATGTGGTAGTCTTTCCTAATGGGTCAGTGTATACATGATGATGAAGGATCACTAGAAAGGAAAGCGTTTGAAGCCATTATTACCAAGGATCTATTTGCCCTGACTTTTTGAAAATCAAAATGGATCAGATCAGTGGCAGTGGACGAGCTGTTAGTTACAGACGTGTTCTTGAGCTGCGACACAAAGGACACTTGAGTACTTGCAAATACAATCACTTAGTGACAATTGCATTTAAAGTTCACTCATCTGAGTCCACACACTTCTAATTTCGTTCCTTACCTGCGAATTGTTTCATCCTTGAGGATCTGCTGCGTCTGTGGAATTACCAGTGCATCACAGCGTCTTCATCAGCGTTAGTCAGGGAGGACGACCGTTCAGTTCCCGACGTGGCCATCCAGATTTAGGTTTTCTGCGTTTCCCTAAACCCGGGACGGTTCCTTTGAGAAAGACATTGCCGAGTCCTTCCGCATTCTTCTGTAATAGCCGGCCAGTGTGGCCGAGCTGTTCTAGGTCCTTCAGTCTGGAACTGGGCGACCGATACGGTTACAGGTTCGAATCCTGACTCGGGTATGGATGTGTGTGATGACCTTAGGTTAGTTAGGTTTAAGTATTTCTCAGTTCAAGGGGACTGATAATCTCAGGTGTAAAGTCGCATAGTGCTCAGAGCCATTTGAGCCATTTTTTGACTCATGTGAAAAGGTTTCAGACTTGATTATGGCCGCATCTTCTGTAATCAGACCTTGTTCTGCATCTCTAATCAGCTCATTGTCAACTTGTTGTTAAGACGTAATCTTCCTTGCTGGCTAGTCCGGCGTAACTTACATGTGAATATGTTTTAGAGTCCTGAGTCGTCAAAGTGAACTAAAGTAATACAAAGTGAACCAGAACTCCACTGCCAAAATTTCATAGATTTTTTTGGATATATCTTCTGAATAAATTAGTACGAGGGACCCATAGTCTCCAGCAACTCGTGACAGATTAATACTGCAGTTATGATCTCTTCGGTTTGTTACCCCAATGATACACGAGGCAGTCATATAATGTCACCGCCGCCTACGTT
Organism: Schistocerca nitens; assembly: GCF_023898315.1. Lineage (NCBI taxonomy): Eukaryota > Metazoa > Arthropoda > Insecta > Orthoptera > Acrididae > Schistocerca > Schistocerca nitens. The sequence goes on from NC_064614.1 coordinate 1,127,835,307, forward strand.
CGACGTCACATGCAGTAACCACACACAGACGGGATGTTGGAGCACGAGCAGTGGAGGGTACAAAAAGTGTGTGGGAAAACTCGTAAACAGTGCAGTCGTAATTGTAACGCGGAAACGGAGCGATTTGCCTGACGTCAAAAATGGTATGATCATTGGTTTTTAGTCCAGGGGTGGAAGGATTTACGAAATGGCTAAGTTTGTAAACTCTTCACGTGTCGGCGTGGGCAAAGTACGAGGGCCACTCGAAAAGAAATGCACACTATTTTTGTAAAAATACAGTTTTCATTCTGCATCAGTGAAAGTTTTACAGTGTGTAGATACATCCTTCCCGCCTGTTTTCAGACTTAGTTCAACCTGTTCCCGTGAGTGGCGCCGTCACAGAATGTCTTCAAGATGGCTGCTACACTTGATGTTCGTCAGAAGCAACGTTCCGTCATAGAATTCCTGTGCTGTGAAAACAAGACAGTGGGAAACATCCACAACAGGTTGAAAAAGGTGTATGGAGATGCTGCTGTCGATCGCAGTACAGTTAGTCGGTGGGCAAGCAGGTTACGCAATGAAAGCGGGCACGGCAAAATTGAGGATTGTCCTAGCAGCAGCAGGCCTCATACTGCACACACTTCAGACAATGTGCAGAGAGTTAACGAATTAGAAACTACTGACAGACGCATCACAGTGAACCAATTGTCACTCTACGTTGGGATAGGGGAAGGAAGTGTTTACAGAATACTGAAAGTGTTGGCATTAAAAAAGGTTTGTGCCAGGTGGGTTCCCAGGATGCTGACAGTGGCTCAAAAAGAAAGAAGAAAAACGGTATGCAGCGAACTTTTGGAACAGTACGAGAATGGTGGAGATGAATTTCTTGGAAGAATTGTGACAGGTGATAAAACACGTCTCCATCATTTTGCGCCAGAGACGAAGAGGCGATCAATGGAGTGGCGTCATGCAAATTCACCCAAGGGAAAAAAATGAAAACCACATCTTCCACTGGAAAAGTTATGGCTACGGTGTTTTTAGATTCCGAAGGACACTTGCTTGTGGACATCATGCCAAGTGGAACCATCATAAACTCTGATGCATATGTGACGACTTCAAGCTCGACCGAGTCGTGTTCGACCACATCGGCAAAAGCAGAATGTTTTGCTGTTGCACGACAATGCACGGCCACACGTCAGTCAAAAAACTATGGAAGCGATCACAAAACTCGGGTGGACAACACTGAAACACCCGCCTTACAGACCTGACCTGGCTCCATGTGTCTATCATCTCTTTGGGAAACTGAAAAACTCTCTTCGTGGAACAAAGTTTGAAGATGATGACTCCCTTGAGCACGCTGCCAAACAGTGGCTCCAACAGGTTGGTCCAGAATTTTACCGTGCGGGCACACAGGCGCTGGTTCGAAGATGGCGTAAGGCAGTTGAGAGGGATGGAAATTATGTGGAGAAATGAAAATATTGTTCCTAAAGGATGTATCTACACACTGTAAAAGTTTCAAACATGTAGCATAAAAGATGGATTTAAAAAAAATAGTGTGCATTTCTTTTGGAGTGACCCTCGTATTCCATGCATGGCCAAATGATGCTATCCGTACTGGTGTCAAGGCAACTTTGATGCACCACCACGGGCCATACGTTGCAGGGGTGAACTCGGCTGCGGAGGTGTTTACTTGCGAATAGACGTGCAACTGACCACCCAAATGAACCAAGGCGCTACCAACAGTGTCTCTTCAATGACTGTTCAGCGATTGTTGCTGCATATGGGCCTCAGCAGCAGACACCTGGTTCATACACCCATGTTGACTGCTGTTCATCTGCGACGAAGGTTGGGATATGCACTCTGGTACCGCATCTTGACGTCCACTGAATGGCGACAGGTGGCCTTTTCCGATGAATCATGTTTTATGCTCCATCTGACAGATGGCCGTTGACGTATGCGGCTTCAAAAGTCTGAAAGCGAACACCTTCGAACCAGCAGAGAGCGTTATGGCCCGGGGAATGTTCTCGTGGCATTCCCTGGGTGATCTCTTCATTCTGGAAATCACAATGGAGCAATACAAATTTGGATCAACCCTTGGGGACTATGTTCACCTCTAGATGCAGTTTTCTTTTCCCTGGCACGATGGCATCTATCAGCAGAACAATGTAACTTCTCACACGGCTCGCAGTGTACTTGCGTGATTTGAAGAGCACCAGGGTGAGTTTACCGTACTCGTCTGGCCACCAAACTCTCCGGATTTAAATCCAAGCGAGAATCTGTGGAACCATTTCGATCGAGCCGTTCTCGCCATGGATCGTCAACCGAGGAACCTAGAGCAGCTGGCCAAGCCACTGGAGTCGACATGGGTCCACAACCCTGTCAGCACTTCCATAACCTCCATGACTCTCTTCCTGCACGTCCGCAAGCTTTTGACAGGTTGGTCATATTAATGTGACTGGACCATGTATATATGTCTCTGAAAAGATCTCCACAATAGTGAATGACTACATCGTGCACCACAAAACAATGAAGGATCCTGTATCTCATAGACGGAAAGTACTCGGACGTGGGAGCTGCTCAGCATACCGTTGCTGTCCCGCTTTTCTTTTCATTCAGTAAACCCAAACACGAGGCTTATATAGGTCAACTTTTCTCCAGTAAACCTATCAATACTGCCCTCTATCACTGCTAATGTACAACTAACACTGCCGGAAAAACCAACCCGAGAGACAGTTGGGAAGTACTGAATGCAAGGTTGAGGGCAAAGAGCACGGCTAAGTTCAAATGACGGAAATCTGACGCGCGTTTTCATATATAAAAAAAAAAATGGTTCAAACGGTTCTGAGCACTATGGGACTCAACTGCTGAGGTCATAAGTCCCCTAGAACTTAGAACTACTTAAACCTAACTAACCTAAGAACAACACAAACATCCATGCCCGAGGCAGGATTCGAACCTGCGACCGTAGCGGTCGCGCGGTTCCAGACTGTAGTGCCATAACCGCTCGGCCACCAGCGGCCAACTTTCATATATCGCCTTTACATATCTAACCTCCAACTTACAACTGATCATATGAGCGCACTTTGATGTGCGTTAACGCAGCATTCACGAGCAAAAATATTTCTAGACTAGGGGTATCCAACCCACATACCACGAGCCGCGTGCGGCCCAAAGGTATCAATGAGCATCTCTGACATGATCGGTAAAATAATTCCATAACATTTTGTTTATGTAAGCAAAAGATACGAGAAATCGAATATTCTCAATTTGAAACTCCCGCCACATGATTGAGCATATTGCGGCTCACGTTTGTGCCGTTGGTAGGTTGGCATCGTGTAATAGGGATAATGGCGTCTCGTTTTCTTCTTGTGTTTACTGACGCCACTACATTTGCTAGCATTGCCTGTCCGTGAGTGGCAGTAGCAGCGGTTATCGATATCTAGTATGGTGGTGGAGGGATGCCAAGTGTTTCTGGGTCGGGGTGTGTCGGGGAGTTCGGTTGGGACGGAGCAGCAGTCAGGTCCGGCAGCGCGAGGACAGGCCGGGTCTGCTGGCGGCACGCAAACACTGCCGGATCGAGGGCCTGTAGTTGCGAGAGCCACGACCTTGTTGTCCAACGGACTCTGAACGTTTGAGTTGAGTGAACATTAACCCAGTAGTGAAACCTCCACTATTTTGAGATCACATCGTTTGTTCGCATATTGCTGCTCGCAGGGTCACTGAGATGAAGAGCAACGAGTGGAATGTTTGGAGTTGCCGAAATTTATTAGCCGTCCTCCACTTCTTATTATCAATCATTGAATTCCTTGTGTTATTATTGGTGAAGTCCAACCAGCGGTATTTTTCTGCCTAGTGGCCGCTAACGCCCCAGTTACCTGCCCTGGAGGTTAGCGTATTTTCGTGGCAATGTACCTTTTCCCGCCTTGCCGCTGCTGTCCGGTTAGACGTGTAATTCGACAGCCTCCTTGATTGTGGTTCGGATATTTTGTTTCTTTTGGAATACTTTGGTCGTAGCGGTTCCTTCTGCCCCTTGATGAAAAAACACCGGATTCTGAAGACGCAGTGCTGTCTGCCGGTTCCGTCTTGCCTGGGTTATTCCATCGTTGTATTGGTTATTAGACGTTAGGTAGATTTTGCAAGTGTGTTGGTCTGCGTTTAAACTGCCTCTGGTTTGAGTTGCCATCCGGTTAAGTGACACAACTCTTGGCTGCCTGTCTCATCGTTTAAGAAGTTGAGCAACTTTACCAGGTGGATGCTTGGAGTACTGTCTGAGGCCCACTTCTCTCTTCATTTGGTCAGATTGTGATGATTGTTTTTTTAAAATATATTTCAATTTTGAATTATTACTGTTTGGGCCTTCAAGCATCAAAGAGTTTGAATTTCTTGTTAATAAGGCCTTCAGCCGTGAGTCTAATTTGTCTTAAGAAATTTCAAATAGACAAATACCTTAACACAGAAATGTTGATGATTGTTCTTTAAATATCTCTCGAAGAAGTTTAATTGCTTCTCAAAACTTTGCTATCCAGACCTTCAGCCGTCCAACTGTTTTTTGAGTTATTACTATTGCCCCAATTTCTGGTCAATAAGGCCTTAAGCCGTGAGTGCAACTTGCTTAAGAATTTTTTTAATTAGACCATGTGTCTTAACAGTAAAATTTGATAATTGCTCCTTATTGTCAAATTTATTTGCAATTGTTTCCAAATAAAAGCGTATGTGATTTTAAAAAAAAAGCCCCATCCACACCGGATCCTGCCTTTCCCGAAGTCCAGATCTCAAAGATACTATTCTCTCATTGGTCCATCCCGATCTTAACATTTCCACCCGTTGCTGTACTTGAATCCACAGCGATTTTCTTACAAACGGCCAATCCACCAGACACGCTGGTCTGGTATCTTTCGGCTACTTCAGCTGCAACTGCGAAACTAGATATTTACAGACGTATAATGAAATTACTATATGGAAATACAATTAAACTGTATGTTATTTCTGTACAGTTGTGATAAAGACGCTCCTTCACCACCATTCTGATCAGTGAGATTCGGTAGAAAAGTGAGAAACCTTCATATTGATTGCAGTTATTCCAGTGTTTGGTATTCAAGATTACTGTAATCCCGTTATATCTATTGATACAAAAAAGAACCACATTTAAACATGAATGGGCTTTCACGAAATCTTTTTACTTTTATGCAATTTGTACCACATCAAATGATCGGTACAAATCGCAATGTGTCAGTACTGCACTTGATGGCAGGAGCTGCTTCCTTCACCCTCGACCACCCCACAGCAGTCATCATACTCACTCCCCTTACACCCACCCACAAGAGAGCAAGTTGTTTATAACGTGGTTGTACTGTGCCGTCTGGCCACAACGATTTGGCCTCTGCCTCTCGTCGCTACTTGTCGGTATACTCGTATGTCGGAAGTAATCGTCTTGGAACTGTTGTCAATCGATGCGAACTAACAGCATCTTTGTTGGACTTTTACAAATTGTAGCTGGCCTGGTACAAATATCCCTTGCCATACAGACATATGTTATATATGTCATCTTTTTTTAGTATCATGCACGTTTGAAGACAGCTATTTTCAACAATAACGCACATAAATACTAAAAACAGAAGAAAATATCAGATGAACGCCTTCAGAATACCCTTTGAGTTACAACCACTTCCATCAAACCTCCAACTGATACATTAGTTTCCCAGATACAAAGTTATATTTCACATTCTATGATTCCATTCTCTTACAACCCCCCCCCCCCCCCCGTCATTCTTTTCTCAGCAGTTATTTATATTATCTACGGCGCAAAAATACTTGTCTTCTCCCAGTGTGGCCCAGGTCAGCCAAAGGCTTAGCCACCCCTGCTCTAGATGCAGACGCTCGCGCGTGCAAGCACCGTTACGAAAATAATTGACGCCCGTGTGCTCTTTAGCTGATAGCGCGCTCCCGCTATGACCAGACCGATATTCGTTATCTTTCTTTGTTGGATATTACGAAAAATAAGTGGAACCGAAGACCAAAATATTGACATCGAGCTACTAACTAACGAAGCAGCAAAATATAGCGTCGTAAATACACAGAAATAGCACTTCGACAAATCGAGTTTGGGAAGAAATGATTTTAATATGCTGTGAGGGAAATGACTCAAGAAAAAAATATTGTTAAGAGGAATTCTGTCGTGAACAAGTACACTTTCGTTCGTACCATGCGGTCTGCGTGTTTCACATTCGTTAACAAAATTGTTGGTAAATTTAGTGCGAACGTTATCCTCTGATGAAGTTTGTCGTCTATTGTTGGTAGCATTTATACTTGTGAGATTTCCTTCTAAAATCTATCTCTCTTTCCAACATGCGTACTTGTGAAGTACTATAATCGGTTTTTATATGTGTTCGAAACAATCCACGCTGAAATTTCCTGGCCGTGTAGTATTGTCCCCTTATTACAGAGAAGTGCACTCACGTATGTGCCAAAGTTGGTCGACAGTTAATTTTTTTTTTCATAATTCGACTGCTTTCCGCTGTAGGATCTCATTAAATTTTCTATCAGTCCAAACGTTTCGTCACCCACGATCGTGTAATGAAGTGGCATGTCGTGATTTTCAGCGAATGGCCTTTGCTTCGGCGTGTCCTAATATTTTTCAATGCGTTTTTCATATAAAACCGAATCTCTGAAAATGCCTGAGTCGCTGTCTTTTCTGTATGCGCGAATGTCTGCCCAGATAAAGCGACAGTCATAGTGAGATAACGCCAAGAGCAGTAGAGAAAAAAATGTTTAAGTATAAGAACGTGAATGTTCTATATTTTCTGTTCACACATGTTTACCATCGAGAGCTCCGATGCAATGAGCAAACATTACGTACGGTTCAAATCCTACAGATATTTCAGTTCTTTTTTCTTATCTGGTATTTGGAGCACAATGGCTTTTAATTTCATCGAGCAACTTTGCATACTTGACAAATTATACCGGATGTGGTCGATTTTCCATTTTTATATGATTAGTGATAGTGTAGTTTTGCCATTGGACAACCGCTTGCAAGATATCAGCAACCGATAGACTGCGAGATGGTAACAGCAGCGACTAACGCACACTAGCCCTCGTCATCTAAATTCTTTTGAAATTCGCTCAAGCATGAGTGCGTCAACGCGTCATACATCTGAACTTTACCTAAAGTGGGCGTTACTGCTATTAATAGCGAGCACCGTGAGTGAATGGATGAAGTTTGCTTCCAAACAAGACGCACAGTGCACGACATCGACATTTGCACTGTTGTGCAAACCTATTCAGGTCAATACGGATATAAAGATAAGTGGTGGAAAGAAATCAAACGAAATGCAATTACTTTCTAACGAGCCACCTGAGACAACGCCTGTTATGCTGAAGTACTCAGAGAATATAGTTCGTTAGTGACGTAAGCGGTCCGTTTTCTATTTCGTTAGATCTCGTAGAAAGCCAGCTGTGTCGGCGTCCATTCTTCGGAGAATTTCAGGAGCATATCATATGCGACGCTATTGGTCTTCGCGGATACACGACTGCCTACACACTGGCTAGGCATCATAGGGAACTTGTAGACGTGCATCTACTTATAAGTACAAGTTTCCGGTGTGTGCCATTCCAAGTAACTGTGTAGTCGTCCATGTGTTTCAATGACATCACGTCTCGTAAACACCAAGCCTGACGCATTTTCATCATGCCAGTGCCTTGTACGCAGTGAGTCACTTTGTACGTGACCTTTCCTTCGCCGTCTGATTCACATCGTAGCGGAATGGGCGGAATGGTGGGACTTCATACAATGCCTCCAGCTGACTCTTGCAACACCTCCTGCTACCTGTTTCGTCTATAGAAATGTTGCTGTGAGCAGAGATATCTTCAGCAAAAATGTAAATGGAAAGATCTGTGGGTATAAAAGTTGCTTTTTAATACTTGGCAAATTATAGCGCTACTTTTGTGTTTTTTATAGCTGTTGGATTGTCATAAAGAAATTCAAAGATCATGACAAAGCAGCTATATACGACGTCGCGGTCTCTTCGACTTTCATCATATACATAATACCAGCTAAACTGAACTAACAATATCTTCTAGATTATACAGGGTGAGCACAAACTCTTGCCCTGATTATAAAAATTTATAACAGAATAACCGTTTGACATAATAAGTTACATTTCATGCCGTTACATAGGTTAGTTGTTGTGACCAATGGCTGGCACTAGTGCTCCACAACACCCACGCGGTCTGTTAAGTCCCGTTAGTTGCTGGCGAAATGGCTTCGAAGCAGGAGAAAGTGCAATGTATGCTTTGGTTTCACGAAACGAAATCGCCCATCAGTGTTCAGCGTAAATTTCGGGCTTCTTATGGACGCAAGGCGCAAGGCGATGGTATGCAGAGCTTAATGAAACAGCCAGCGTTGAAGATCGTCCTCGAAGTGGCAGGCCTCGTGTGAGTGATGCAACTGTTGATCGTGTTCGGCAGTCGTTTCAGCGGAGTCCGTCTAAATCAACTCGTCAAGCATCACGTGAACTTCAAATACCGCAAGCAAGTGTGGTGAAGATTCTTCACGAAAGACGTAGGTTGCGAGCTTACAAAGTGCAAATCGTGCAGGTCTTGCAACCGAATGATTTGCTGACATGTGCTGAACTTGCAGCTGAGATTCTCAACAGGACTAATGGAGCTAACGATTACTTAAATCGCATATGCTTTACCGATGAATCCACTTTCATGTCAGTGCAATGGTAAATAGGCATAATGTCCGTATATAGGGTTCAGGGTCTCCACATGCTACTGTACATTTGCAGTGAGACAGCGAAAAAGTGAATGTTTGGTGCAACCTCGTGCATAACAACGTTTTTGGACCGTTTTTCTTCGCTGAAAAGTCAATTACCGCAGACATTTACTTAGACGTTTTGCAACAGTTCATTGCCCCACAGTTAAAAGAATATCAACCATGGATACTTTTCCAACAAGATGGAGCACCCTCCCCCCCCTCCGCCGCCCCCCCCCCCCACACTGGGCTTTGATAGTGCGTGATTTCCTGGACGAAACATTTCCGGATCGGTGGATTGGAAGGAACGGCCCAACACCCTGGCCACCCCGCTCTCCAGACATTACGCCCCTTGACTTTTTTTCTGGGGCTATATCAAGGACAGAGTCTTCGCCACACCAGCTGCTGACGTCGGCGAACTGAAGGCTAGCATACAAAATGCTTTGGGTACTGTGACAGAACACATGTCACGAAACACCTGGCGCGAACTGGAATACCGCCTCGACATTCTCCGAGCTACCAAGGGAGCACACGATGAGGTTTAATAACGTAAGTGGTCTTAAAAAAAACTAGTAACATTTAAGTATGTAACGGCATCAAATGTAAATTATTATGTCAAACGGTTATTCTGTAATAGATTGTTATAATCAGGGCAAGACTCTGTGCTCACCCTGTACATGTGCAGTTACATTTGCGATACATTTTTCGTTTCACATGGTTCCATTATGATTCCTAGGTACAAGAACAGACCATTATCAAATAGCGGTAAGTACGGTACTTCAGAATTTTCTCTTCATATCCATTCGATAGTTATCTGTTCGCTAAGTCCGTCCAGACTCTAGGAATTCAGAGGCTTGCTCGTGCCACCTGACGCTTTTTCTTGTTTTTTATTGGTTTAATACGTTTCATCGCCAACGGCCTTCCCGTAGTGGTAACACCGGTTCCCGTCAGATCATCGAACTTCAGCACTGTCGGGCTGGGCTAGCACTTGATGGCTCTTTACAAGCGGAGTGCACTCAGCCCTTGTAAGGCAAACTGAGGAGCTACTTGATTGAGAAGTAGCGGCTCCGATCTCGTAAACTAACATATGGCCGGGAGAGGGGTGTACTGACCACATGCCCCTCCATATCCGCATGCAGTGACGCCTGTGGGCTGAGGATGACACGGCGGCCGGTCGGTACCGTTGGGCCTTCCAAGGCCTGTTCGGACGGAGTTTAGTGTAGTTTAGTTTAATTTAATACCTTTCATTCCACATTCCGAACTGTACAACTGGCTTTTCGAGGCGTGACCCAATGAGAATCCCAGTTCTTTTGCGCCAAATATCAGGCTAGTCGGTAGGAGGGCAGGGGGAGTTCCAGTTGGGAATATGTGGTAGGGGATTTTTACTTCCGGGATTTGTCTTACAACTACTGAAACTCCTCGCTAAAACGCTGATCAGAATCAGGAGCGAGGGATGAAACTGCTTTTTAATTTAATTCCTGGCCAATGATATCCCATATTTATATACAAAGCTGACAAAAAAATTGAAGCTCCTAGAAGCCATGCTCGGATTTTAATGTATCTTGGTACACGTACACACCATCGCCGGGTACGTAAATGATTGGAGTTGCTGTTCTCTGCGACAGATGGAACAGCCACCATGCTCCATTAGTGTTATTCGCGTTTAGCGTTGTTACCAGATCTGGCAGGGTGCATGAGGGGCGTGAACAGCGTCAGATGTCGAATGATCACTGCGAAGGAGACGGAGTTACTATGTACTCATATGAGACAGAGCTACGAGCGACATACAGAGTTTTAAAGGGGCCTCATTGTGGGTCTCCCTTCGGCCAGCTTGTCGAATCACCAAGTATCCATATTTGTGGAGCATTCGCATACGAATGCACAGCTGCATGAGACTGCTTGGCAACCTCAGGGCAGGCGTAGTCGTGGTGAAGGTCCTGGTCGACCACGTCTCAACAAAATAAGAACCTCTTGTTCTCGGAGTACTACTTGCAAACCCACATCCTCAATTATTTTCCTCAACGGTTTTTACTGCCTACAGCTCCATCTTCTAAAGTTATTCCGTGAAGTCTTAACAGATGTCCTACCATGCTGTCCCTTCTTCTTGCCGGTGTTTCCCGTATATTCCTTTCCTCATCGATTCTCCTTCCTTACCTTACCAGTCCAGCTTATTTTCCTCATTCTCCTGCAGCACCAAATCTCAAATGCTTCAAAAAAATGGTTCAAATCGCTCTGAGCACTATGGGACTTAACATCTATTGTCATCAGTCCCCTAGAACTTAGAACTACTTAAACCTAACTAACCTAAGGACAGCACACAACACCCAGTCAATTGCTTCGACTATCTTCTTTTCCGATTTCCTTTCCCTCCACGTTTCACTATACTGTGCTCTAAACGTACATTCTCAGAAATTTCTTCCTCAAATTAAACTCTTATGTTTGACACTAGTAGATTTCTCTTGGCCAGGAATGCCGTTTTGCCGGCGTCAGCCTGATTCTTATGTTCTTCTTGCTCCGGCCGTCATGGGTTATTTTACTACCTAGGTAGCAGAATTCCTTAACTTCATCTGGTTCCTGATGTGAAGTGTCTCGCTATTCTCATTTCTGCTACTTCTCATTATTTTCGTCTTTCATCGATTACTCTCAGTCCTCCGGCCTCTGTGGCCGAGCGGTTCAAGGCACTTCAGTCGGGAAAGGCGCTGCTGCTACGGTCGTAAGTTTGAATCCTGCCTCGGGCATGGATGTATGTGATGTCCTTAGGTTATTTAGGTTTAAGTAGTTCCAAGTCTAGGGAGAGAGAATGAATAGGAAAGGATTACCAGTTCCGTTTGCCTTGCAATCTAGGGAAACGTCGCAAAAACATTGGTCGCAACCGGAGTATTTGAGCTATTAAAGTTTATTTTTATTGCTGCAAATAGCATATCCCAGTAGCCCGCGAGTGGAGCAAAGGGAGTCCTAGCTGAGAATATTTTAGAGGAAATTTCCAGTTAATGCATTCGCGTTTCTTGTAAACGTGATGTTACAGCGTTGAACAGAACTAGCCAGCTGCGGGGGTTCAAGACGTGATACATTTCCGTTCCAATACTCTGCAGTGGGCGAGATATACAAGTGGTAAATCAATGCTCAGCTGTCGATTCAGTATTCCACCCTGGTCTTGGCCTATCCAAAACACACCAAGGGACGTGGCGCATTCTCACAGAAAATCGACTCGTACCAACAGAAATCACTAACAATAACATCATAAAGCAATTTAGAGCTATGCATGCTGACAGATCTAACTCAGTGCAGAGGTCATATTGACGACTTTTAGCATGAAACAAATGACCACTAGACACGCTCCCGCCAAAAATGATATGTCAATAAAATTTTACGACGAGATATGAGGCACAGCAAGAACAAAGCAGATACTGAAATAGGACAAATATTCCCTGTCACCCGACCATTCCCAGGACACCAAAGTAGTCAGAAAATCTAGGTTAGATTCCTGATGTCGCATCAATTTCCATACGAAATATTCATAACTTTTGTAGTACAGCATTCTGGATTGGTTTTCGCTAGTACAATTTCATCTAAACTGATTTCATACCCATCCCCCACCCCTTACACTTCTACGTCTACATACACATCCATATTCTGAAAACTTCTGTGAAGTGTAGCCTCATCTCGTTCTCAGAATCACTATGGGAGCAATATGTAATATTCCGACAGTCATAATTAAAAACCGGTTCTTGACCGATAATTTACATTTATCCCTGAGAGTCAGCCAGTTAAGTTCTTTCAACATCTTTGTGACACTCGTCCGCAGCTCGTGGTCTCGCGGTCGTGTTCTCGCTTCCCGTGCATGGGGTCCCGAGTTCGATTCCCGGCGGGGTCAGGGGATTTTCACCAGCCTCGAGATGACTTCGTGTTTGTGTTGTCCTCACCCTTTCATAATCATTCACGGAAGTGGCTAGGTTAGGCTGAGCAAAGGTTGGGAATTTGTACAGGCGCTGATAACCGAGCAGTTGAGCGCTCCACAAACCAAGCATCATCATCATTGACACTCTCCCGCAGATCAGACAAACCTGTGCTGCCATTCTCTGTATATGTTCAATCTCCCCTGTGAGTCTATCTGGTACGGGTCCAACACACTTCAGCAATATTCTATAAAGGGTTGCACGAGTGATTTGTAATTAATTTTCTTTTGTAGACTGACTGCATTTACCTAGTATTCTACCAATAAACCGAAGTCTGCTACCTGTGTTACCCACGACTGCGCCTATGTGATCATTCCGTTTGACGTCCATACAAAGTAAAGGTACCTGTATGACTCTACCGATTTTAACTGTGACTCACTGATATAGTCACAGACTACTATTAGGTCTACAACTTTGCTTCCGCCGTTTTGCAATAGACAGCAGTAGCGGCAAGTGGGGTTCGGGTGGTTGGTCATAGATGTAATACAATAAGTTTAGGCATTTGTAAACATAATGCCATAAAAATGTTGGTCGATTTGTGATTGCATCATAAGGTTATTCTTGATTAAGTACGTCAACTTACGTACCCATTTCTCGCCATTTGCGGGAAGTTTTAATTTTCTACTTTAACATGAAGAAATATGCGGCTGTGGCTCTTAAAATGCTGGGTAAGACCAATTGTGAGGGAAATATTAGTGGAAGAACGTGCAGAGAATGTTTTCAACGCCTTAAGAACGGTGATTTTGATGTCGAAGACCGGCATGGCGGAGGAAAACGTTTTTGTAGCTACTGAACAGACGAAGACAGTCACAGGACAGCATTGTCGAAAGCAATTGATGCGTTCGAGCCCAACCCTGAAACTCAAACGTCCACAATACAGTGATAGACACGTAAAGGTAATTTTTCAGCAGGTCAGTGCTCGACCCCATGTCGCAAAAGATGTCACAATATGCATGAAAACGTTGAAATGAGAAGTCCTATCCCTCCCGCCGTATTCTCCATACATTGCTCTCTCTGACTACCATATTTTTCGATCAGTGGCATACAGTCTGGCTGACCAGCACTTCCGATCATATGAGCAAGTGCAGAATTGAATCGATTCATGGATCCCCACAAAAGACGCCCAGTTCTTCCGCCGCGGGATTTGTAAGCTATCCGGAAGATGGGAGTATGTATTGACCAGCGATGGGCAATACTATGAATCATAATTTTTTTGTAAGTTTTTCACAATGAAGCACCGAACTTCGAGAAAAAACCACGGAAGCAAAGTTGTAGACCTAGTACATTTTCTCGTTTTGTGAAAAATTTACATTTCTGAACATTCAAAACAAACTGCCGTCTTTTGTACCCCTTTGAAATCATATCAAGATCTGACTGAATATTTGTACTGTTTCTTTAAGGTTGTAAATCAGTATAGATAGCTGTATCATCTGCGAAAAGTCTAAAGTTACTGTTAATGTTATCTCCAAGGTCTTTTATATATACCGTCCGAGTTGAGTGGAGTAGAACTGTCTTCAGCGATGAGTCCTGCTTCGAACTGAAACCCGATAACCAGTGGAGACGTGACTGGAGCCGCCGGGATAGCGCTGGGAAACCAACCTGACCGCCACCCGCCACACAGCCCGACAATCAAGAATGTTGGTCTGGGATGTCACTTCATTTCGTATGAGGACCCCTTAGGTTGTCACCCGCTCCACCCTTAGAGCAAGGCGAAACATCGACGATGTTCTACGTCTCATCTGGTAAGCCATCCTAGGCTTAAGTTTCAGCAAAATAATACCTGCCTACACAAAGCGTGAGTTTCTACTGCTTGTCTTTGTGCTTGCCGAAACCTGCCTTCGCAAGAAAGGTCGCCGGATCTCTCCCCAATCCAGAACGTTTGGAGCATTACGGGCTGAGTCCTCCTACCAGCTCGGAATTCTGAAGATCTAAATATGGCATAAATTATACCTAATGTTCCAAATGATTCAATTTTTCCTCTTTCTTGACATACAATGTGAGAAATAATTCCAAATCCTGGTAGAATTAAAATGTAAACTTCTGGGTGCCCAAAGAATAGGCAGTTGGGCGTAATTTGGCACGACACCATTCAGGAGGACATTAAAAAACTCTGTCAATCAAACGCAAGCTTGCATGAGGGCCAGAGGCGGTCGAACGCGTTATTCTTGAATAAATGATCCAATTTTTCTGAAATTGCAAACATTTGTTTGTCTGTACTATTCCATTGCATTCGGATAATTCCTTTGTAGTGCGTCTTTTTCTTCTTAGTGTATTTTGTTGTTAAGGTTAGCCAGGCCATGACTGAAATTTGAGCCAAAGTATTTGGGGACTCAGTCGAAATATTCACACTTCAAATACTGTTATTATTTCACAATGAAGACAGTGACGGCTCGTAAGGACACATTCGCCGTAATCTTGCAAAAGGCTAATTTGCAGACATACAACTGGAAAGTTTTTGCCTATATGATCGTTTATCTTCACCCTTGTAACTTTTCGCTATTGATTATAGTACACCCGTATGCTTTGTCTTCCTTGAAAAATATTTATCTTACAATGGGACCATCCATACTGCAATTCACGGATTTTGATGCGCTTCAAATAGGTTGTAGAAGCACTTACCCTGAATACCTGGCTATCCGGTTATTTTAGCGACGGGCCTTGGGTTTTGAGAAAATTGAAGTTCATTGCGCAATTTATACCCGTAACATTACATACATTCCCAGCAAGTCAGCGTAGCGCGGCGGTAAAGGTTCACGGCTATCGCGCTGGAGGTACCGTGTATGAATCCTGCTCACGTAGTAGATTTTCGGCATGTTTAATGGCATTTGTGGTTTTGCTTTTTGATTCTTCGTTCAACTCATCTACTTCTGGAGCTTCTTCTGGCTTCACTACTGCAGAAACACTTGCTTCTTCCATTTCACAGAATTTTTATAACACGCGGCATTGGAGACGCTTTGCGAGCAACTGACACTGTAGTTAGATGCGAACGTAAAAGAATGTAACTCGCATCCTCATTGGCCGCAACTAGGAGCCGGGGTTCCCGTTACGGCTAACGGTATTCACTGGAGAGGGGACGATAATGGGTGGAGATCGATTTCAGGCAATACAAGAAGCGACCGTTGTACGAACATTTGGAAATCCAACTGCGAACCACAAACGGAATGAATATTTTAGTAAATTAATAACTGAATATACCTTTATAATTTCGCTCACCTTACACTGTTCATTGATATTCTTTGAAATAAAATTGAAAAATTCGGTCGATGAAAAAAGGAAAAAGTACACAAGGAGGATTCGAACCAGGTACCTCCAGCGCGGTGCCCGTGAACCTCTACCGCTGCGCTATGCTGAGTTGGTTGGAATGTGTGTAATGTTAGAGATATACTTCAAAATCAATTTTCTCAAAAACCAAGGCCTGTCGCTAAAAAACCGGATAGCCAGGTACTCAAGGTAATTGCCTTTACAGCATATTTGAAGCACATCAAAATCCGTGGTTTACAGTATAGAGGGTCCGCTTGTTAGTTTAAATTGTGTATGCATTGATAACTAAAGAGCTGTAAACATATCGATAATCTTCGTTGCAGAGCAGAGACGACTCAGGTATAGAAAGGCAGTAGTTGAGCCCCAAACAATGATTTTCGACGAGAGGACAGCGATTGGTTGTTGACTGGTCGCTACCAAATAGCGTGGGCGTGAAGCTGCGGCTCTGTGGGCTGTTCTGTTTAGAGCACTCAGGGAAAGGGGCGCAAGTGCTGTACGGAGTGTCCACCAAGTACCGCAATCACTTCAAAACATCGTAACTTAAAAACTATTAGAGAATCGTTGTTTGTTGTAAAACATTTAACAGGTGTCAGTTCCTTTTGCCTTTGTCCTTTGTTGTAGATTTTTTTTCGAATGCCTCCAAATGGCGACAGCCCTGGTGCAGGCACAATGTGTCACCCGGCATGCATAATTCAAATCTGTAACAATGTAACGACGATACTGCGAAGTTATCGACGCCAGTATTGGAGGTTGACATCGGCAAAGACAAGCGTTATGAGGTAGTTTAAAAACTGTAAAGAGGCAGCCAGTGTCAAAGACGTTCCTCGAAGTGAACGTCTCCCTGTGTGTCAAGCACACATTGACGCAGTGCAAGCTGCATTACAGCACAGCCCCCAGAAGCCAATTCATCGTGCATCACGCGAATTGCAGGAAGAAAGGCCAGAAGCCGATAAAGTGTGAAACGTAAGAACGAAAATAACTTTCGCATCATTTATCACTGCTAAGTGGCATAACTCAATGAAACTTGAACGATACATAAAAGAAATTGTAACGTTGTTACTTTAATTTGCTATGAAATCGGTGCTAATAGACAATAAAAGCGGGTTAAAGTTGTGAGCTGTCTGGGGAAGTTAACCTTGCATTACTGAGCAACTGTTTCACCAGGCATCCAGTCTAGCTTACCGAATTCCCAACCAGACTAACATTAATTATAATCTTTTAATAGCCATACGACAACCAGTGATATATATATATATATATATATATATATATATATATATATATATATATATATATATATATATATATATATAAGAGAATTTAAATAAAAAGAAATAAATCAGTTTATATTTGTAAATTTATTTTAACATTGATCATTGAAATTTCAGCATATTAAACGTGAGTCATAACTAAGCTGGTAGACCACTCATCTTGCAGGCCTGATTGCTTGATGCCACAGTATGAGCAAGGCATGTGGGTGCCTCTCATAATTTCGACCCTGCCAGGATATTCTGCCAGGATATTTTGCTGTTAGGTTTATTGCTGTTAAGATTTTTTTTATTTTGATGGAACATATTGTGATAGCGCTAAGAAGTAAAATTTTTTCTGTTTGCAATTTCTTTCTGGATTGGTGAGGATCTTTTTTTTATGTAATTAATTGCTATATCGTCCAAGGCTGGAAGATCGTTGCATAATTTTTTTTGCGTAATGTCCGTAGTAACTAGGTCGCAGTCGAAAAGTGTAGACACCATGGAGAACAGTGATTCTAGGGTAAACGTAGCAGTGCAGCAGGAAGTAGCTGTTGACCATGGGTTAATGAGCGAGAACGACAAACACTTGGAAGGGGCTGAATTGTTCAGCGGACCGCGGCTAGGTGATCCTTTATGCGGCGGGCTTTGTCCACAAATGGGGGCTTTTCCCGACGACGTGGGCGAGCCGGGACTAGGTCAGGTATGCAGTGAAAGTGAAGCTACCCTTAGCGAAGCTACCGTTTCTCAGGCGAACGAGGTGAGCGCACCGAAAGTAACAAATGACAGTGTGCTACTGCAGTTTTTACAGAAGATGGATAAAGATAATAAGGAAAGATTAGAAGCGATGAATAGAGATAATAAGGAGAGAGATAGGGAAAATAAGGAAAGATTGGAAGCGATGGATAGAGATAATAAGGAGAGAGATAGGGATACTAAGGAAAGATTGGAAGCAAATAAGGAAAGATTAGAGGCAAATAAGGAAAGATTGGAGGCAATGGATAAGGGAAATAAAGAGGCAATGAGGAAGCTACACACAGTTATCGATGAGCGTCTGTTTGCAGTTAATAATCGGTTAGATGAGGGTGAGAAGAATCTGTATGCAGTGAAGCAAGAATGTAATGCCGTGAAAGAAAAAAGCCAATAATTTGGAGGTATGAATAAGTGCAACAGAGAGCGGTATTACAGAACGTAGGGATGTGTTGCCGGATGAGCGAATCAAAGAGATAGTGGAGGACTTACTTGCAGATAAACAAGGGGCATTAGACAGCGTGGAAGCTCAAGTCACCCGGCAGGAAGTGGCGCTAAATGAACACAGGGATGAAGTTGCGGAGGTAGTGGTCAGAATGAATACGATTAGCGCAGATGTAGAAAAGATCAGTATAAGAGGCGAAACAGGCTCTGACAGTACGCAGCGAGAGGTTTATGCCGACCAGGAGGAGATACAATCACTATTACAGTTTAAAGAGGCACAATTAGAAACAAATAGGAAACATAGGGAAGAATTTGCACAGTTGCAATTAGCGTGCAGAAGTGAAGGTGAAACACCACCAGGTAGACTGCAGAGGGAGAGTGAGATAAATTCAAAAAACGAAAATAGGCAGAAATAGGAAGACGAACTCAGAGAGTTGGAAGAACGGTTGTGTCGGATAAAACAGGTGGCAAACCCAACTGGGTATAGTCCAAGGTCGGAAAACATAAATGCGGAAGAAGAATGTAGGAGGCACTTTGTGTCGGTACAAACGTACACTTGTTTTCCGGATCCTGATAATTACCAACATCCGTGCCTGTGGCTGTCTCAATTTCAAGATTCATTACCTTCATCGTGGGGACCGCTCCTCAAAATGAAGTTTGTGTGTAACCATTTGAGGGACGAGGCTAGAGCGAAAATGCAGGAAGCTATTAAAGACTGTAGTAGCTACAAGATGTTTTGTGACAAGTTTTTAAATGAATTCTGGTCGAAAAGTAAGCAGGACCAGGTTAAGCAAAGCATATTGATGATGCCAAATTGTAACGAAGGTGGTATAAGAATGGTTCAAATGGCTCTGAGCACTATGGGACTCAACTGCTGTGGTCATCAGTCCCCTAGAACTTAGAACTACTTAAACCTAACTAACCTAAGGACATCACACACAGCCATGCCCGAGGCAGGATTCGAACCTGCGACCGTAGCAGTCGCACGGTTCCGGACTGCGTGGTATAAGAGATCCAGTGTCGTGCTATCAGGAAATGCTGAGACGAAACAGGTATTTGGATGTGCCATACGAAACTGGGGAGCTCATTAGGATCTGTATAACGAAGTTGCCAGTGAGATTGCGCAGAGATATAATGATAGCAGGCAGAGGCGTAGACGATCCTGCGCCATTTCAGCACTTGTTACAAGGATTGGGTAATGAGAGCAATATCGTGAACGGAGACACGACTCATAGGTCAGATAGTGTCGAGGATAGGAACAGCAGAAGCTATCAGAATGACAGGAGAGCATGGAATCCTGGCATTTCATTCTTGTCATAATGGATTGAAGGATAGGAGAAACTAATCCAACATATCAGCCCTTAGCATCTTGCCTTAAAACACATGCCGCTGGCACTGAAAATTGTCTGTGTAGCAGACATACTCTACTAATATGTAGGAATGCAAATACCATACTTCTGATCAGAGAATAAAACACCAGTAATGGCATCTGTTAGGCTGGTCTCTCAGAGCAAAATTTGCAAATTTCGAACAGTAAAGTAAAAGAACTGTTTCTTCAAAGAAACCAGTTGCTAAAATGTTATATAATAATGCCAATGAGTCCAGTATAATTAGTACGATTTGACTATTGCAGGTACTTAACACGTAATGTAAAATGTAAACATTGTGATCGAAGTTTTTAAATTAGATGCCATCTGATATATAGTATGTCATAGTCGTGGTGACAGTTATAATGAGGTGCTGTGTATGGTTGTTCGGAATCTGGTGTTAGTGAAAGAGGCCACTAGCACCAAAGTTTCTAACACTTGGGCTGTTCCATCTCTCCCAGCTTGTATATTCTCTGCACACATTTAATTTTCATGTAAGCTTAGATTCCCAACTAGCAAATTCTTTACTGTGTATAGTGGACCATTCAGAGTGAGGCGGATGTCCATGAAAATGCTGTACTGATTGAGACGATCAAGGGAAAACAATCTCGTGGGCTTCATCACATTTCTAATGTCAAATTATGGAAAAGTTAAGGATAGATCGAAAGTAGGCAAGTTATGGTAGATAGTCAGTGTATTTATTTGCGGTGTGTAACGTTGTGCAGGGTCAAATCGAACATAAGAATTTTCAGGCGGGATGTCAGGAAGTATGACGGAATAGACTGGTCGAATGAGTCATGAACAGGAGTCGACAGAGTGGTGTATGTACGTATTTTTTGTCATATGAATAAGGATCAAGCAGAAACGACGTGATGATTAATGAGTGGATAAAGATGGTAGATAGAGAAGCGACGTGATAAATAGTAGTGGATAAAGGTGATGTTTAAGGAGAGAAGCGACGTGAAGCAGTGTGATTAATAAAGAGAGATTCGACGTGATGAAACAGTGGTAAATAAAGGTGAGTAGAATTAATAATGTGGAGATGTCTTAGATGTATGTTACAGAGAGGCCTGTGTATGCTGCAATAGAGATTGATGCCAATGGCGAAGGAAGACCAGGAAATGATGGAGTAATGGACAGACGGAGAGCCGAAATACGAATGAAGAGATGAGGACAACTGCACAATGTGAAAGGACATAAAGGGAGTATGAGATCCAGATGGTGAACGTTGTGGAATACTGACGTAAGATGTAATATAAGTGTAAATCTAATTCTTACCATAAGATTTGGAATTTGGCAAAAATAATTTTGTTGTTGTTGTTGAAGCCTGGTACCAGTATAACTAATCAAATCGGTACCAAGAATGTGTACAGTTAGTTTGCAGGATGAATAATTATTGTATTTTTTTTTCTTAGATGAAATGTCGCAATTCTAAGTTGATATTTAGCAGGATGAATAATCGGTAAAGTGAATGCAAAGGTAAGCCGTTGGAGAGAGGTGCCAGAGTGAAAGGACGAATTCGGAGACTGGAAAGCTATCTCCGAAACAGCTTCATGTGTTATGTGGTTGAGTATAAGGGAGCAAAGGTATGGTATGTTGTCGTGAGTGTGGTGGTGTTAAGGTTAGCTGACCTCTAGACCTATTCTGTTAGTGTATTAGTGGATTGAATGAGAAGGAAAATGTGATGTCTGGTGAGTGAGAGTCGTAGAGTAGTGTGATCAATGCGCACACTCCTGTAAAGGGGATGCTACCGATCCATAACTAAAACATTATTGTGTTATTGTTTGATTTGGATGAACCTCGATGGCAGGTCAGGATCTGACATCATGTGGGTGGTACATACATGTCCTAGAAATGTTGTTATATATAATAAAAAGGTAAAATATATAAAGAGATATTAATTTCAGTCTGCCACAAGCACAAAGGTGCATTGTATGTTGTAGATTTAGAGTCATCAGTTTCTAAAATGTTTATTGTGTTAGGATGTTAAGATAGTTTACTAGTTAATAACATGTGGTAGGTAGTTGTGAGCTGTGTAGACTATTTCTTATTTTTTTGTTAGAACACTTTCAAGGGGTATTAATTTCAGTCTGTCACAAGCACAAAGGTTCACTGTATATTGTAGTTTTAGAATAAACAGTTTCTAATATTTTCACTGTGATAGGATGTTAGAGTAGCCTACTATTTGATATTGTAATTATGAGCAGTATAGATTGCTTATTATTCCTTTTTTTTAACACTTTCATGTTTTGTATGAGGGACGACAGGTACAATCAATAGCACAAGTGTGGGCTGTATATAGAAAAGGGATAATGTTGATATTGTATGTGTAGAAAACTAGGGTGTATAATTTTATGTTTTTTAGAACAAAGATTCTTTTATTACCAATGTGTCTAATAGATCATGCATGTAATCAATGAGTATTTAAATACTGTAAGAATATCCTTTTGTCTGTAATGTTGCGAGATGCACGGAAGGGTCTGACTGATTGGGTGTCGTAGCGCTGAGGGCTACACCGAACGCGCCCATACCACATAAGCCAAGCAGACGTCGGCAACAGAGCCGTTGCGCTCCCCACTCCACTGCCAGTCGGGGTACACTCCACGCGCCCGCTACAGCAGGTCAACGGCCTGGGGCGACACGCACGTACCACTGCCCATTCATAAGTTCCGCCACCCTTACGACGGGGGAAAGTATCCCGCGGAGGCAACAGCGGGTGGTTTCTGTGGCCCAACGGGTCGCGCGGTGGCGCCACGGCAGAATGAACGACGCGCGGCAGAACCCGGCGGGCATTTGTTACCAGCAATTATTAACTAGTACTGGACTGTGGAGCCATGAAACAAGACGACTGCTCGTATGTCTCCATAAGGTGGAAAGTGAAGGACTGGTGTTCCCACGTTGTGAGTGGTGGAAAAGATTTTGTCTTTAGCAGACAGGACGATTGTTTTGTTTTGTCTTGACCACTGAACGGTGGGATCCATAAACTTTTGGCAGTGACTTGTTAAGTGTGCTTTGTGAATTGCATGTGGGACGTTTGGTATACTTAAAGAGGACAATTGTCGTTTGGTGACTAATTATTGTATGAACGGAAGAAACTAAAGTGGGACATTGACATTTGCATTTGAGTAGGAGACATTTCTTGAATTGGTGCGGGAATAAGTGCTGTTTGTTGGAACTTACGACTTTTAATTACACCATGAACTGAAAGGACAGAACCGTGGGTGATAGTAGTTGTAGGGCCATTTCTGGACGACCAGATTCGTGTGGATGGTACGCTGAGAGTGACTATGGCATTTGTGTTTAATGTGAGATACAGTTTACTGTTCAGTGCGTGTTCAAAATGCCGATTTGAGTGACTTAAAGACTTTCGTCCGGGTAACCATGGGAGAGCTTTGACACCGAGACAGTGTTTCTAGGAAAACTATCAGCAACTTTTTGACCCCAAGAAAATCACAGAATGAAATATTTCCATGTGACTCGCAAGACAGGGAATAATGTATTTGTAATTGTGTAAATTTTTTTTTTATATGTTTCATTCCTGAAGGGACAGCAAGTGTAATTGTATTTCATTAACATTTGTGTTTAGAATAGTTAGTGTTTGTTTTTTGTTTGTTCTGAGTTATCAAGTTCACGTAGCATGTTTATTAGAATATTTGGTACAATGATGCTTTAATTATTATCCAGTGGCGTAATACTAACGTAGCGGCTCTTGTTGCATTGGTCAGTAAGGTTGTCACAGGGGACAAGAGTTTGCATTGCACAACAAATATCGGAATTAATTGATGCATTTTGATGTCGTGGACAGTAATGATCTTGTTGGTGTGTTGACTGAAGCCACTTATTTTCACTATCACAGTGGTGATATTTCACATTAAAGTGTAACGAAGGCTAGTCGAAATGCAAGTTCTTGTCGTCTAAATGTGTGACAACAGAGAAATGAGCAGTAGAGTAAGATACGAGAGCTACTGGTGGATTCAAGCACTTATTGCTAACTATTTATTGCGTGTATTGATATGGAGCCTGACTTCTATGTGCAACTAGTGTAAGCAATTTTTTTCTTTTGTTGATTTTGTTTTGTATTTAGACATTGCCGTGTAAAGATTATTACAACGCAATTTATGAATGTCAGATTACTTGTTCTGTGTTTGGGCAGTGAGCTATTTAAAATTTCATGAGTACAATTAGTATTTTTTATTTGTTTTAGAATTATTGAAGTTTGGATTACTCCTAAAAATAACGGAGATCCCAGTAACTAAACCAATTTTTATCTCACCATTATTTTTTATTTGTATGATGTGATGTTTTATTTGTCATTTGGATTGTTGTAAATATGTATGTGTACGTTACTCTGGATTGTGGAGAATACAATAATGCAACAACTGTGTCAATAATTTGGTAAAGTAACAGCATTTGGTCGTCTATTTGGGGGGTCACCAGGGGCTAAGGTCTCCTCCTGGTTATTTTGATGACTTGCTACGTTTGTTCTAATACAGCTTTCTTAAAAAAATGTTCGGAACTACCCTCGCATTGCCGGATACCAGTTGTGGGAAAATATGACAATTTATTTATTTAATTTATCACATGTGCACTCCCACAAAGTAAATCCCTACATCCAGTTTGGTCAGATCTGTGAAATGAATGAATGTATGGTCGTCTGCTAACCGCAGATAGTGAATGTGAATATATGATCATCTTTGAGACGATCCTTTGGCCACCTTTGGTGGGACCAAAGAGATGAAATTTACCTGAGCTTTGAGCGCCTGAAATGTGGCTGACCAATACGGTAGCATGGTCTTCCCCCACCTCGACAGAGGTGCGAGATGACCTAGAGAATGGCCATGTTTCAGCACTCTGCCGCTGGATCTTGTGCTGTTAAGACCTGTTATAGTTGTGCTCCGTAATGACGAAAGAGTGGAGACATGGTATGCATGTGGAATATTTAAGAGTAGTTTGAAATAATAATTTCTCTATTTCAGGAGCTTTTGTGGGGAGAATTAAATGTCAGGCAGGTAATATTAATGGGATTGCAGTAACCTACGGAAGTGACCAACGGTCACAATGAGACCACGTGTAGCAATAAGTTGAAATACTTCCGTGTGCTTAAGTTAAGCTGAATTACTAGCGTGTGTACAATAAGTTGAAATATTTAAGAAATAGCGTGTGTACCATAAGTTGAAATATTTAAGAAATGGCGTGTGCAGGACTTGAAATTAGAGACGAGTACTTCCACGTGGTGAGTACTGTGTGAGTCTCAAACTGTGTATGAGACAAAAGATAAAGAGAAGTACTCGTCCATGGTATCAGTTGAGGACTCGCGTGTGTGATGAATACGTTCTTAATATTACTTTGCGTGATATGATTCCGTGTGACGCTAGATTTAAACTCTGAGAGAGAAGCAAGGTGAGTCGGCCGTCTATCCAGCAACGCCACTTGGCTTGCATTGCACAGGAAGACGTGCATATATCTCCAGAGTTCATAGTAGGAAAGTAGAATTACAAAGTGGGGCAGTGTCGTGTGAAACTGGGATAAATATTAATTGAAGTGGGAAAGCTGAAAGTGATAATGTTGTGACTATTTAGTGCATTGTATATCATGTCGTAGTGTGGTGTATGTCATGTAATTTGGGTATGTGTGGTTTGCATGGGAGAGTAGCAAGGTAGTTTCAAAAGATTAGTGGGTTATGCTTGTTCCTTCTGTACTGCTCGGTCTGGAGGATAGTTTCGTGATGATGATTGTGAGAGTCGAAGTGTGAGAAATAATAAAAGATCCACCATCCTATCCAGAAAGTGCACTGTAGCGTTAAATGATTACGAGACCATAAGATAGAGATTCACCAATGTAAAGCCATGCCCACTGGGCGGAATTTCTCATGTGTTATTGTTGTAGGTTATAGAATTTGTGTGTTTAGGTTAGAGAATTTATCGGAATAAATAAGATAGTGAAAAGAAAAAGATTGGTGGACTTTTCCTTCGAATTGTATGTTGTCATAATGTCCCGAATTTATAATGTGTGCGCCATCCGTATTCAGTGCGGTGGCCACGTGTTGACAAAAGCCGTTGAATAAAAAAAGAAAAGAAAATGTGGTATTGCCAGTGCGTAGTGTACAGTCAGAGTTCTGTAAATTACTGATAGTCAGATGCGTGTTTCCGTTGCGTATTAATCATATAGGAGGATAGCTTGTAACTTACGTGTGAGTACTAGAGTTCATGTTACTCGATAAATAAGAATGAATCCACTCACTTGGCAGACCACTCATCTTGCAGGCCTGACTGCTTGATGCCACAGTATGAGCAAGGCATGTGGGTGCCTCTCAACTGAACTATGAGCAGTCGGCAGTTGAACTGCGACAAGTGGCCACACGGAGAATGACGAATCCGGTCGACCGAGACGGAGACAGACGGGTACGGGACCGAGGCTGGAACGAGACCTGCCAACGTGCCGTTGCAGGAACGAGACCGACCGTTTCTCGTTCCCGGGAACTATAAGTAGAAATCCGCGACCGATGTGAACTATGAACGAGCGTTCCTTAGAATTCCTTCCTCTCTCGTTCCGTTCAACTTGATGAGCCGATCGTTTGGACCTGTTAGTTCGGGAAGGAGCCCTCTCTACTGTACAGGGACTGTATCGGACTCACCAGCCTTACGATTTTAGCGATTCAGCCATTTGAGCTGTTCTCCAACACCACGGGCACTACGAATGCATCTGTTGCAACATTTCATTCCGTATTCATTGGTTACAACAAAAATATTAAACTTGACGTCATAAGTTAGGTAGCGTTTCCTACGCAATCTTCTGCAAAACTATTTCCTGACCAAACAACTTGTTAAAACGAACACTGTCCGAGAGGTCTTCAGGACCCATCGGTAGCGACAGGCCACCGAGTCATCCTCAGCCCTTAGGCGTCACCGAAGGGCATATGGTCAGCACACTGCTCTCCCAGCCGTTGTCAGTTTTAGGGACCGGTGTCCCTACTTATCAGTCAAGTAACTCCTCAGTTGGCCTCGCTAGGGCTGAATGCATCCCGCTTGCGAACAACACTCGGCAGACCCGGACGGTCAACCATACAAGTGCTAGCCAATCCAGACAGCGCTTAACTTCAGTGATCTGATGGGGACTGGTAGATGTGTTGTCACCATAACAATATAATACTGTGTCATAAAAATGGCGATTATAGTATTAATCCAATATGCATAAAACAGCGGCAGGCCTCATACTGCACACACTCCAGACAATGTGCAGAGCAACTTAGAATCAAAGTGTGACCTTCTAAGATAATATAGCCCTCGGGCTGTCTCACATATCAGTCTACAGCCACAACATTCATTCTTTTAATTATACGAGGGTCACTCCAAAAGAAATGCACACTATTTTTGTAAAAATACAGTTTTGATTATGCATCTGTGAAAGTTATACAGTGTGTAGATACATCCTTCCCGCTTGTTTTCAAACTTAGTTCAACCTGTTTCTGTGAGTGGCGCCGTCACAGCATGTCTGCAAGATGGCTGCTACACTTGAAATTCGTCAGAAGCAACGTGCTGTCATAGAATTCCTGTGCTGTGAAAACGAGACTGTGGGAAACATCCACAAGAGGTTGAAAAAGGAGTATGGAGATGCTGCTGTCGACCGCAGTGCAGTTAGTCGGTGGGCAAGGAAGTTACGTGACGAAAGAGGGCAAGGAAATATTGAGGACTGACCTCGCAGCGGCAGGCCTCGTACTGCACACACTCCAGACAATGTGCAGAGAGTTAACGAACTGGTGACTGCTGAGAGACGCGTCACAGTGAACGAATTGTCACGCTACTTTGGGGCAGGGGAAGGAAGTGCCAGGTGGGTTCCCTGGATGTTGACAGTGGCTCACAAAGAAACAACCAAAACGGTATGCAGCGAACTTTTGGAACAGTACGAGAATGGTGGAGATGAATTTCTTGGAAGAATTGTCACAGGTGGTGAAGCATGGCTCCATCATTTTTCACCATAGACGAAGAGGCAATCAGTGGAGTGGCATCATGCAAATTCACCCAAGAAAAAAAAATTCAAAACCACATCTTCTGCTGGAAAAGTTATGGCTACGGTTTTTTCCGATTCCGAAGGACTCTTGCTTGTGGACATCATTCCAAGTGGAACCACCATAAATTTTGATGCATATGTGATGACACTGAAGAAAGTTCAAGCTCGACTGAGTCGTGTTCGACCACATCGGCAAAAGCAGAATGCTTTGCTGTTGCACGACAATGCACGGCCACATGTCAGTTAAAAAACCACGGAAGCGATCACAAAACTCGAATGGACAACACTGAAACACCCGCCTTACAGTCCTGACCTGGCTCCATGTAACTATCATCTCTTCGGGAAACTGAAAGACTCTCTTCGTGGAACAAGGTTTGAAGATGATGACTCCCTTGTGCACGCTGCCAAACAGTGGCTCCAACAGGTTGGTCCAGAATTTTACCGTGCGGGTATACAGGCGGTGGTTCCAAGATGGCGTAAGGCAGTTGAGAGGGATTGAAATTATGCGGAGAAATGAAAATATTGTTCGTAAAGGATGTATCTACACACTGTAAAACTATCAAACATGTAGAATAAAAGATGGATTTTTTAAAAAAATGGTGTGCATTTCTTTTGGAGTGACCCTCGTATAAAAACATAATCAATATTGTATGCGTCTGCGCTATTTCTGTCTGAGCACTTAACGACGTTGTACCCCACTATAGCGTTATGTCACGCGGCAAAGCTGACGTCCGGTACTGATAGATTCACTTTCTCCTTATTGGAACACCAGTCTACCAGCACACGTCACTCATTCTGGTGACACAGGTACATAGATGCGAGTTCAGAACTCGTCGGAGGAATGTGACGGCAGTCACCTCCACTAGAGGTGATTCTGAAGAACCGTTTCCGGACGCACCCGCTTGCCGCCCCTCAGTTTTCGCCGCCCCTGACACTCCCGCATTCCGCGCCCGAGGGCCAGCGGCGTTGCGTCTTCTCACGCCTGCAGAACAATGGTAGGGCCAGGAATCCGCCACTCGGTGCGGTCCGCCTAGCGCCTGCCCTGAATGCCGATGAGCGGGAGAGACGTATGCATGTCAACCTCCAGCCGCGCGCTGCATACGCGGAGTTTAGTGCAAACCCAAGAGGCGTGCCGTAGTCACTCCCCCGCATTTTAGTCGCGGCCTCAGCAGTCCTAGTACGATATCTTTCTCTCTTATCTTCAGTCCGAAAATTCGTCTGCTACATCTTTTAGTTTCCAATTTCTCCTATCTTGCGTTATTCCTTTCATTTCAGTGTAGGAATGTCGCACAAGATCTACTGGGTACTTGTAATTATTACAGTGCAGCTACTCACAGAGGTCCAGTGTAGACCGTGAAACGTCCCCTTAGAAAAATTAATAAATTACTGTGCTTAAACTGACACACATAATTTTTTAGCGCAACGCAATCTGACTGTCAATAATCCCTACAAAAGAATGGCCCTGACTAACATTAACCTATGTTGTTGTTGTGGTCTTCAGTCCTGAGACTGGTTTGATGCAGCTCTCCATGCTACTCTATCCTGTGCAAGCTTCTTCACCTCCCAGTACCTACTGCAACCTACATCCTGCTGAATCTGCTTAGTGTATTCATCTCTTGGTCTCCCCCTACGATTTTTACCCTCCACGCTGCCCTCCAATGCTAAATTTGTGATCCCTTGATGCCTCAGAAAATGTCCTACCAACCGATCCCTTCTTCTAGTCAAGTTGTGCCACAAACTTCTCTTCTCCCCAAGCCTATTCAATACCTCCTCATTAGTTACGTGATCTACCCACCTTATCTTCAGCATTCTTCTGTAGCACCACATTTCGAAAGCTTCTATTCTCTTCTTGTCCAAACTAGTTATCGTCCATGTTTCACTTCCATACATGGCTACACTCCATACAAATACTTTCAGATACGACTTCCTGACACTTAAATCTATACTCGATGTTAACAAATTTCTCTTCTTCAAAAACGATTTCCCTGCCATTGCCAGTCTACATTTTATATCCTCTCTACTTCGACCATCATCACTTATTTTGCTCCCCAAATAGCAAAATCCTTTACTACTTTAAGTGTCTCATTTCCTAATCTAATTCCCTCAGCATCACCCGATTTAATTTGACTACGTTCCATTATCCTCGTTTTGCTTTTGTTGATGTTCATCTTATATCCTCCTTTCAAGACACTGTCCATTCCGTTCAACTGCTCTTCCAAGTCCTTTGCTATCTCTGACAGAATTACAATGTCATCGGCGAACCTCAAAGTTTTTACTTCTTCTCCATGAATTTTAATACCTACTCCGAATTTTCCTTTTGTTTCCTTTACTGCTTGCTCAATATACAGATTGAATAACATCGGGGAGAGGCTACAACCCTGTCTCACTCCTTTCCCAACCACTGCTTCCCTTTCATGCCCCTCGACTCTTATAACTGCCATCTGGTTTCTGTACAAATTGTAAATAGCCTTTCGCTCCCTGTATTTTACCCCTGCCACCTTCAGAATGTGAAAGAGCGTATTCCAGTCAACATTGTCAAAAGCTTTCTCTAAGTCTACAAATGCTAGAAATGTAGGTTTGCCTTTTCTTAATCTTTCTTCCAAGATAAGTCGTAAGGTTAGTATTGCCTCACGTGTTCCAACATATCTACGGAATCCAAACTGATCTTCCCCGAGGTCCGCTTCTACCAGTTTTTCCATTCGTCTGTAAAGAATTCGCGTTAGTATTTTGCAGCTGTGACATTATTAAACTGATAGTTCGGTAATTTTCACATCTGTCAACACCTGCTTTCTTTGGGATTGGAATTATTATATTCTCCTTGAAGTCTGAGGGTATTTCACCTTTCTCATACATCTTGCTCACCAGATGGTAGAGTTTTGTCAGGACTGGCTCTCCCAAGGCCGTCAGTAGTTCTAATGGAATGTTGTCTACTCCCGGGGCCTTGTTTCGACTCAGGTCTTTCAGTGCTCTGTCAAACTCTTCACGCAGTATCGTATCTCCCATTTCATCTTCATCTACATCCTCTTCCATTTCCATAATATTGTCCTCAAGTACATCGCCCTTGTATAAACCCTCTATATACTCCTTCCACCTTTCTGCCTTCCCTTCTTTGCTTAGAACTGGGTTGCCATCTGAGCTCTTGATATTCATACTGAAAGGGTACAGTACCGCCCGACATTGAAAATAGGTACAACATACTTCATTATTTTTGTCAGAACAACACATTTTTTTTGTAAAATAACTCAATTTCAATTAATACAGAGAAGCCGGATACCAGTGTGGGAAAGAATGACAATTTATTTATTTAATTTATCACATGTGCACTCCCACAAAGTAAATCCCTACATCCAGTTTGGTGAGATCTGTGAAATGAATGAATGTATGGTCGTCTGCTAACTGCAGATTGTGAATGTGAATATATGATCATCTTTGAGTCGATCCTTTGGCCACCTTTGGTGGGACCAAAGAGATGAAATTTACCTGAGCTTTGAGCGCCTGAAATGTGGCTGACGAATACGGTAGCATGGTGTTCCCCCACCTCGACAGAGGTGCGAGAGGACCTAGAGAACGGCCATGTTTGAGCATTCTGCCGCTGGATCTTGTGCTATTAAGACCTGTTTTAGTTGTGCTCCGTAATGACAAAAGAGTGGAGACATGGTATGCATGTGGAATATTTAAGAGTAGTTTGAAATAATAACTTCTCTATTTCAGGAACTTTTGTGGGGAGAATTAAATGTCAGGCAGGTAATATTAATGGGATTGTAGTAATCTTCGGAAGTGACCAACGGTCACAAGGAGACCACGTGTAGCAATAAGTTGAAATACTTCCGTGTGCTTAAGTTAAGCTGAATTACTAGCGTGTGTACAATAAGTTGAAATATTTAAGAAATAGTGTGTGTACCATAAGTTCAAATATTTAAGAAATGGCGTGTGCAGGACTTGAAATTAGAGACGAGTACTTCCACGTGGTGAGTACTGTGTGAGTCTCAAACTGTGTATGAGACAAAAGATAAAGAGAAGTACTCGTCCATGGTATCAGTTGAGGACTCGCGTGTGTGATGAATACGTTCTTAATATTACTTTGCGTGATATGATTCCGTGTGACGCTAGATTCAAACTCTGAGAGAGAAGCAAGGTGAGTCGGCCGTCTATCCAGCAACGCCACTTGGCTTGCACTGCACAGGAAGACGTGCAAATATCTCCAGAGTTCATAGTAGGAAAGTAGAATTACAAAGTGGGGCAGTGTCGTGTGAAACTGGGATAAATACTAATTGAAGTGGGAAAGCTGAAAGTGATAATGTTGTGACTACTTAGTGTTTTGTATATCATGTCGTAGTGTGGTGTATGTCATGTAATTTGGGTATGTGTGGTTTGCATGGGAGAGTAGCAAGGTAGTTGCAAAAGATTAGTGGGTTATGCTTGTTCCTTCTGTACTGCTCGGTCTGGAGGATAGTTTCGTGATGATGATTGTGAGTGTCGAAGTGTGAGAAATAATAAAAGATCCTCCATCCTATCCAGAAAGTGCACTGTAGCGTTAAAAAACTTCCGAGACCATAATATAGAGATTCACCAATGTAAAGCCATGCCCACTGGACGGAATTTCTCATGTGTTATTGTTGTAGGTTATAGAATTTGTGTGTTTAGGTTAGAGAATTTATCGGAATAAATAAGATCGTGAAAAGAAAAAGATTGGTGGACTTTTCCTTCGAATTGTATGTTGTCATAATGTCCCGAATTTATAATGTGTGCGCCATTCATATTCAGTGCCGTGGCCACGTGTTGACTAAAGCCGTTAAATAAAAAAAGAAAGAAAATGTGGTATTGCCAGTGCGTAGTGTACAGTCAGAGTTCTGTAAATTACTGATAGTCAGATGCGTGTTTCCGTTGCGTATTAATCATATAGGAGGATAACTTGTAACTTACGTGTGAGTACTAGAGTTCATGTTACTCGATAAATAAGAATGAATCCACTCGCTTGGCAGACCACTCATCCTGCAGGCCTGACTGCTTGATGCCACAGTATGAGCAAGGCATGTGGGTGCCTCTCAATACAAGTGGTTCTCTTCTCTCCAAAGGTCTCTTTAATTTTCCTGTAGGCAGTATCTATCTTACCCCTAGTGAGACAAGCCTCTACATCCTTACATTTGTCGTCTAGCCATCCCTGCTTAGCCATTTTGCACTTCCTGTCGATCTCATTTTTGAGACGTTTGTATTCCTTTTTGCCTGCTTCATTTACTGCATTTTTATATTTTCTCCTTTCATCAATTAAATTCAATATTTCTTCTGTTACCCAAGGATTTCTACTGTATTAGCCCTCGTCTTTTTACCTACTTTATCGTCTGCTGCTTTTCCTACTTCATCCCTCAGCGCTACCCATTCTTCTTCTACTGTATTTCTTTCCCCCATTCCTGTCAATTGTTCCCTTATGCTCTCCCTGAAACTCTCTACAACCTCTCGTTCTTTCAGTTTATCCAGGTCCCATCTCCTTAAATTCCCACCTTTTTGCAGTTTCTTCAATTTCAATCTGCAGTTCATAACCAAGAGGTTGCGGTCAGAATCCATATCTGCCCCTGGAAATGTCTTACAATTTAAAACCTGGTTCCTAAATCTCTGTCTTACCATTATATAATCTATCTGATACCTTTTAGTATCTCCAGGATTCTTCCAGGTATACAACCTTCTTTTATGATTCTTGAACCAAGTGTTAGCTAAGATTAAGTTATGCTCTGTGCAAAATTCTACAAGGCGGCTTCCTCTTTCGTTTCTTCCCCGCAATCCATATTCACCTACTATGTTTCCTTCTCTCCCTTTTCCTACTGACGAATTCCAGTCACCCATGACTATTAAATTTTCGTCTCCCTTCACTACCTTAATAATTTCTTTTATCTCTTCATACATTTCTTCAATTTCTTCGTCATCTGCAGAGCTAGTTGGCATATAAACTTGTACTACTGTATTAGGCATGGGCTTTGTGTCTATCTTGGCCACAATAATGCGTTCACTATGCTGTTTGTAGTAGCTAACCCGCACTCCCTATAACCCTGTATTCACCTGACCAAATGTCTTGTTCCTCCTGCCACCGAACTTCACTAATTCCCACTATATCTTACTTTAACCTATCCATTTCCCTTTTTAAATTTTCTAACCTACCTGCCCGATTAAGGGATCTGACATTCCACGCTCCGATCCGTAGAACGCCAGTTTTCTTTCTCCTGATAACGACGTCCTCTTGAGTAGTCCCCGCCCGGAGATCCGAATGGGGGACTATTTTACCTCCGGAATATTTTACCCAAGAGGACGCCATCATCATTTAATCATACAGTAAAGCTGCATGTCCTCGGGAAAAATTACGGCTGTAGTTGCCCCTTGCTTTCAGCCGTTCGCAGTACCCGCACAGCAAGGCCGTCTTGGTTAATGTTACAAGGCCAGATCAGTCAATCATCCAGACTGTTGCCCCTGCAACTACTGAAAAGGCTGCTGCCCCTCTTCAGGAACCACACGTTTGTCTGGCCTCTCAACAGATACCCCTCCGTTGTGGTTGCACCTACGGTACGGCCATCTGTATCGTTGAGGCACGCAAGCCTCCCCACCAACGGCAAGGTCCGTGGTTCATGGGGGGGGGGGGGGACATTAACCTATACCTTTCACAAATCTCTTACCTCACAAAAATCTTCGTTACTCGAATTACTGCAATACAGCGAGCGCCACTACTGGCAGCTAAATAAAAGATTCAAACTATAGAAGGCACTAACTACTGATAGGCATAGTTAGCAAATGAAAGATTTTGATAGAGAACAAACAATTTATTTACCTTAATAGAGTTCAAAAGTCATAATATATATCAGTTCATGATATCCAGTCTAACAAATTTACTGTCTCTGTCCAGATCATCCGCTATCAAAACTCCGCCATCTCACTCCCCACATACACCACTGTTGGCGGCTCACCTCCAACTGCTCAACGCTACGCGCTGTTAACTGCCAATTGCCCAACACTACAATAACCAACAACAATGCAAACCAGCCACAGACTGCACACAGCACAGGCAGTGATTTTCATACAGAGCGCTACGTGGCGTTACCAATATAAAAACCTAAACAGCCTACTTACAACCGCGATTATCGTATAGGAGCGAAACTTCGTAGATATTGAAACGTCTCCTTAGAAAAGTAGTGAATTACTGTGCTGGTAAACCCCTTACGTTATTTGATTTTCAAATAGCTGAGCAGAGCTGAACGTACTCAGACATTTCTCTCTTTACTTATTCTGATCAACACTAAACTGACACACAATATTTTTAGCACAACGCAATCTGACTTTCAATAATCCCTACAAAAGAATGGCCGTGACTAACAATAACCTATACCTTTCATGAATCACTTACCTCACAAAAATCTTCGTTACTCGAACTACTGCAATACAGCGAGCGCCAATACTGCCAGCTAAATAAAGGATTCAGACTACTGCAGCGACTAACTACTGATAGGCATAGTTAGCAAATGAAAGATTTTGATAGAGAACAAACAATGTATTTACCTTTATAGTGTTCAAAAGTCATTATATATATATGAGTTCATGACATCCAGTCTTACAAATTTCGTTTTTCTGACGGACACACGTCCAGATTGTCCGCTCTGAAAATTCTGCCATCTCTCTCCCCACATCCACCACTGCTGGCGGTTCACCTCCAAACTGCGCAACGCTACACGCTGTTCACATTCAACTGCCCAACACTACAATAGCAAATATTCCAACAATGCAAACCAGCCACAGACTGCACACAGCACAGCCAGTGATTTTCATACAGAGTGCTACGTGGCGTTACCAACATAAAAACCTAAACAGCCTACTTACAATATGCTAATCCTTAACGCGTAAATGATTTACGCTGAAAAAAATAGTTGCAGTTTCGTCCACCAGTTGTAAATCTGGCGCAGTATGACCTTATGACATCCATACTACCATTTTACAAGCCGTAACAGTTAATAATAAAATCAACATTATGCCTTTCTCTCTTGTCTGACCGTCTCTGCCCAAGTCCAATTCCTAATTCAGTACATATTGAATAATTTTTTAAGTCTTTTTTGCATTCACAGCGCCAGATTTACAGCTAGTGGCAAAAATTGGAACTAATTATTTTCCAGCGTAAATCGGACCGAATTAACGTATTAGCATATCTACCAAATTTCGTTACTTCTTTCTTTCTTTCACTGGTGCCATGTCCCGCGCTGGCGCAGGGTCGGCATTGTTAGGAACGGATTTGGGAGGGTTAGTGGAAAGCGGTGGCCGGATGCCCTTCCTGCCACCACCCCGTAATCCCCAGGACGGAATTAGCGTACCCCTGCTGTCTGCGGCGAGTTTAATTCATGGTATAGTGCGAACGTGTTCAGATGTCTGTGAGTCGTGTAACTCAGGCGGAACGTGGGGACAACCCCGGTATTCACCTAGTGGGATGTGGAAAACCGCCTAAAAACCACATCCAGGCCCTCGTCGTTAATTCGCCGGACGGATTCGATCCGGGGCCGGCGCGCCTACCCGAGTCCAGGAAGCAGCGCGTTAGCGCGCTCGGCTACCCTGGCGGGTACCTAATTTCGTTACTATATGATAATTATGGCCTACTCTAGTCCTGTTGAGTAGCTTCACTTTAATTATAACCAGCCAGTACCTTTGTCAGGTTAGTACCAGCAAACCGATTCGTTAAAAACTGAAACTCCCATGTATCAGACTGACGTATTAGTTAATGTGTGAAATATTTGACTTAAAGCAAGTAACACAGAAAAGGTTTATGAACAGTTTAAAATTAGGTCTAAAGTTTGTTGGAAGTACCTAAGTGTTCTCGTTATCAAATACTGTATACATATACTCTGAGTAATTTGCTCTCCAGTTTGAGCAAAAGGTAGTTTATCAGACAGCTCAATGTTTATGAGGCCATTTTTTTAAGTATGTGTTGTACAAAGATGTAATTTTATAGGTGCGTCCATTAGTAGATATTGTTTGCGAAGTCTGGTGGGAATAGAGTCAGCAGTAAAGAAGCAATAACTTAAAACATCACGCTGCGGTCTTGTTGCTACAACAAAAAAAATATTTTAAGCAATAAAAGTTTTCTCTTTCATCACTTCGTGAGACGTGTCAGCGAAAAAAATGTTTAGAAAATGTTTTAAATTATGTGTAAAGTTTTTTGCAAGTCATTATATGCTTTCTTTCTAAAATAGTGGAACGATGAAGTCTGTGTTTTAGTAGGCCGTCAATTACGCTTCCTCAAGACAAACAGATGGTTTCAAGGCACGAAATTCGAATTTACGCCAGATTTCTAAATATGATAACAGGTGGAAAGACTGTCAAAAGAAAATTGGTATCACTGAGAAAGACCGTTGTTGCTAAGCGAACTGTGAAATGTATGTGTGGCATATACAGCCGAGGGTCCCTTTCTGGAGAATTCGGTCGCCCCCTTTCTGGAGAATTCCGTCGCCTGATATTAGGCTTTTTATTTGACGCACTTCTCCCGGGAAGGTTACTATTTCCTAGTAAATACATCGACTTTCATTATGATTCACGATACTTGTTAACAAGTTTATTGACGGCTCAGTGAATTACTCAGTCAGGATCAAAAACTCACAGAAACCTCACAAAACGATTCCCAACTCTCTATGGACTCTTGAGTAAATTTTCTGGTGAGCTGCAGGATGCGAAAAAGACATTTGAATACAAACCGCAGTATTTTCGCATATTTTAATACTGTAATGCACGATGACAACGCATTTAAAGTTTTCTTTGTAATTTATCTCTTTCATATAAACTCTTTCTGCTGTTTCTCTTAATGGTAGTAAATTTTCGATGTGCTGAAACGATCTGTCATGTTGCTTTTCATGAAATCTTATTTATGTACGGTATTTTCATGAAAGCATTGAAAATGTCAGGCAATATTTTTAATTCCTTCTACTTTGGTCAGGAAATATTTAGCTTCCGTAAGTAGAACTGGTTTTTCTTATTAGCGGATGTACATTTCGTGCAGATAGAACAAAAGTTTTTCCGTTTATTTCTTTTTAGAAATTGCAATTGAAATCATATTGAGAGGCTGATTTCACCAATGTGTTAGATTGGTGTACAAGTTCGTAGCTTTTTTGCATAAGTTTAATAAAAACGATAAATTCAGATAACAGAGATTTTAGTCATCAATAATATATTCTCCTTCACTGTTTACAACAGTCTGCAAACACTGGATTAACTTGTCGATACCACGATTGGAGAAGTCAGGTGGTTTTTCAGGGAAAAGATCTCGCCGAGTCATGTTCGGAGCGCATTTTAATGTGGAAAGGAAATTCCTAGAGGATTGTACGATAGAGAGCGGAATAGGTGAAAATCTGAAAGCGCAAGATCATGTGAATAAGGTGAGTGCGGAAAGACTTTCCTTTCCAAGCCAACTGCTGTATAGTGTTTCTTTGTCAGTCTAGAAGAATGCTGGCGGCTGTTATCGTGGAGTAGCATCACTTCATGCAGTGTTCCTGGTCGTTGTTCTTGGACTGCATCTGCGAGGCGTCTCAGCTGTTGACAATAAATGCCAACAATGATGGTTACATCTTGGGGAAGTACACTACTAGCCAATAAAATTGCTACACACAAGAACAAATGCAGATGATAAACGGGTATTCATTGGACAAATATATTATACTAGAACTGACTTGTAATTACATTTTCACGCAATTTGGGTGCATAGATCCTGAGAAATCAGTACCCAGAACAACCACCTCTGGCCGTAATAACGGCCTTGATACGCCTGGGCATTGCCCATGCAGCTTCAACGCGATACCACAGTTCATCAAGAGTAGTGACTGGCGTATTGTAACGAGTCAGTTGCTCGGCACCATTGACCAGACGTTTTCAGTTGGAGAGAGATCTGGAGAACATTTTCTGCATCCAGAAAGGCCCGTACAGGACCTGCAATATGCTGTCGTGCATTATCCTGCTGAAATGTAAGGGTTTCGCAGGGATCGAATGAAGGGTAGAGCCACGGGTCGTAACACATCTGAAATGTAACGTCCACTGTTCAAAGCACCGTCAATGCGAACAAGAGGTGACCGAGACGTGTAGCCAATGGCACCACATACCATCACGCCGGGTGGTACCTCAGTATGGCGATGACGAATACACGCTTCCAATGTACGTTCACCGCGATGTCGCCAAACACGGATGCGACCATCATGATGTTGTAAACAGAACCTGATCTGAAAAAAATGACGTTTTGCCATTCGTGAACCCAGCTTCGTCGTTGAGTACACCATCGCAGGCGCTTCTCTGTGATGCAGCGTAAAGGGTAACCGCAACCATGGTCTCCGAGCTGATAGTCCATGCTGCTGCAATCGTCGTCGAACTGTTCGTGCAAATGGTTGTTGTCTTGCAAACGTCCCTATCTGTTGACTGAGGGATCGAGACGTGGCTGCACGATCCGTTACAGCCATGCGGATAAGATGCCTGTCATCTCGACTGCTAGTGATAGGAGGCCGTTGGGATCCAGCACGGCGTTCCGTATTACCCTCATGAACCTACCGGTTCCATGTTCTGCTAACAGTCATTGGATCTCGACCAAGGCGAGCAGCAATTTCGCGATACGATGGACCGCAATCGCGACAGTCTACAATCCGACCTTTATCAAAGTCGGAAACGTGATGGTACGTATTTCTCCTCCTTACACGAGGCATCACAACAACGTTTCACCAGGCAACGCCGGTCAACTGCTTTTTTGTATGAGAACTCGGTTGGACACTTTCCTCATGTCAGCACGTTGTAGGTGTCGCCACCGGTGCCAACCTTGTGTGAATGCTCTGAAAAGCTAATCATTTGCGTATCACAGCATCTTCTCCCTGTCGGTTAAATTTCGCGTCTGTAGCACGTCATCTTCGTGGTGTAGCAATTTTAATGGCCAGTAGTGTATCAGCGCCTGCGACGATGTTCGGTAAAAGTTTGTCACGTTCATCTTTTGTGGATGCGTGCAGGTCTTTGTAAGGGGATTTGCAGCTTTCTTTGGGCTCATCTATTCCTCATGACCAGCGACGATACAGGACAGGAATGGTCGGTATTGTTCACGAAGCAGTTGATGACGAGCAAGTAGAGATGCACATTTGGCCACACGCAGAATTTTATGGTTTTGACTTAGAGCATGCGGTACCCATACACCTGATTCTTCAGCCTGCCCCATTGCATGCTAATATCGCATGATGATGCAACGATCACAGTTCATCATATACACTCCTGGAAATGGAAAAAAGAACACATTGACACCGGTGTGTCAGACCCACCATACTTGCTCCGGACACTGCGAGAGGGCTGTACAAGCAATGATCACACGCACGGCACAGCGGACACACCAGGAACCGCGGTGTTGGCCGTCGAATGGCGCTAGCTGCGCAGCATTTGTGCACCGCCGCCGTCAGTGTCAGCCAGTTTGCCGTGGCATACGGAGCTCCATCGCAGTCTTTAACACTGGTAGCATGCCGCGACAGCGTGGACGTGAACCGTATGTGCAGTTGACGGACTTTGAGCGAGGGCGTATAGTGGGCATGCGGGAGGCCGGGTGGACGTACCGCCGAATTGCTCAACACGTGGGGCGTGAGGTCTCCACAGTACATCGATGTTGTCGCCAGTGGTCGGCGGAAGGTGCACGTGCCCGTGGACCTGGGACCGGACCGCAGCGACGCACGGATGCACGCCAAGACCGGAGGATCCTACGCAGTGCCGTAGGGGACCGCACCGCCACTTCCCAGCAAATTAGGGACACTGTTGCTCCTGGGGTATCGGCGAGGACCATTCGCAACCGTCTCCATGAAGCTGGGCTACGGTCCCGCACACCGTTAGGCCGTCTTCCGCTCACGCCCCAACATCGTGCAGCCCGCCTCCAGTGGTGTCGCGACAGGCGTGAATGGAGGGACGAATGGAGACGTGTCGTCTTCAGCGATGAGAGTCGCTTCTGCCTTGGTGCCAATGATGGTCGTATGCGTGTTTGGCGCCGTGCAGGTGAGCGCCACAATCAGGACTGCATACGACCGAGGCACACAGGGCCAACACCCGGCATCATGGTGTGGGGAGCGATCTCCTACACTGGCCGTACACCACTGGTGATCGTCGAGGGGACACTGAATAGTGCACGGTACATCCAAACCGTCATCGAACCCATCGTTCTACCATTCCTAGACCGGCAAGGGAACTTGCTGTTCCAACAGGACAATGCACGTCCGGATGTATCCCGTGCCACCCAACGTGCTCTAGAAGGTGTAAGTCAACTACCCTGGCCAGCAAGATCTCCGGATCTGTCCCCCATTGAGCATGTTTGGGACTGGATGAAGCGTCGTCTCACGCGGTCTGCACGTCCAGCACGAACGCTGGTCCAACTGAGGCGCCAGGTGGAAATGGCATGGCAAGCCGTTCCACAGGACTACATCCAGCATCTCTACGATCGTCTCCATGGGAGAATAGCAGCCTGCATTGCTGCGAAAGGTGGATATACACTGTACTAGTGCCGACATTGTGCATGCTCTGTTGCCTGTGTCTATGTGCCTGTGGTTCTGTCAGTGTGATCATGTGATGTATCTGACCCCAGGAATGTGTCAATAAAGTTTCCCCTTCCTGAGACAATGAATTCACGGTGTTCTTATTTCAATTTCCAGGAGTGTATGACAGTTCTCGAGTATACTGACGTGGGTCATTGTGAATTAATGGGTTTAAACGATTATCATCAGACACCGAAGGTCTTCCTGAATGCAGAGAGTCATTAATGTCTACAGCTACATCTACATGGATACTCTGCAAATCACATTTAAGTGCCTGTCGGAGGGTTCATCGAACCACCTTCACAATTCTCTTTCATTCCAATCTCGTATAGCGCGCGG
Organism: Schistocerca nitens; assembly: GCF_023898315.1. Classification (NCBI taxonomy): domain Eukaryota; kingdom Metazoa; phylum Arthropoda; class Insecta; order Orthoptera; family Acrididae; genus Schistocerca; species Schistocerca nitens. The sequence goes on from NC_064614.1 coordinate 1,127,876,947, forward strand.
GAAGAATGAACACCTATATCTTTCCGTACGAGCTCTGATTTCCCTTATTTTATCGTGGTGATCCTTCCGCCCTACGTAGGTAGGTGTCAACAAAATATTTTCGCATTCGGAGGAGAAAGTTGGTGATTGGAATTTCGTGAGAAGATTCCGTCGCAACGAAAAACACCTTTCTTTTAATAATTTCCAGCCCAAATCCTGTATCATTTCTGTGACACTCCCATATTTCGCGATAATACAAAACGTACTGCCTTTCTTTGAACTTTTTCGATGTACTTCGTCAGTCCCGCCTGGCAAGGATCCCACACCGCGCAGCAATATTCTAAAAGAGGACAGTCAAGCGTAGTGTAGGCAGTCTCCTTAGTAGGTCTGTTACATTTTCTAAGTGTCCTGCCAATGAAACGCAGCCTTTGGTTAGCCTTCCCCACAACATTTTCGATGTGCTTTCCAATTTAAGTTGTTCGTAATTGTAATACCTAGGTATTTAGTTAAATTTACTGCTTTTAGATTAGACTGATTTATCGTGTAACCGAAGTTTAACGAGTTCCTTTTAGCACTCATGTGGTTGACCTCACACTTTTCGTTATTTTTTCGACGTACTCTGTCCAATGGCTTCATCCCCAAACACGACACAAATGTTTCTGGCCGCTTTCACCCGTCTACTGAACTGAAACAGAAGAACATGCCGGAAATGTTCCAATTTCTCCACTTAGGACTCCATTTTCTAGCGTCTACAGATCCACTCACCATTTCCAAATAGCAAACTGACAATAGATAAACTCAAATAACAACAACGAATTCCAATTAAAAACGTCAATCGAGAAATAAACCAATAGCAACCGGAATATCAACATCCAAAAGAAAAACGCTACGGACTTAACCACCAACCTAATATTTTTATGTGTAACATGTGTATACAAAACAGAGAATGGAAATCTTAATTTGAAAAATATGTACGATTTTTTAAATTCTCCTATAAAATCTAGAGAAATGGGCTTACTTGTGTATAGTTCCTGCAATCATAGATTATTTTTTGGCCAACTAGTGAAGTAACAATCCTGAAGTCTTACGTCCACGAGTAACATGCAGAATTCTCTTCTCGAATTGTTCTTTCTTCCAGTTACCTTTTTCCATATTATAACAGCGGGCAACGGCTTTGCCGCAGTGGATACACCGGTCCCCGTGAGATCACCGAAGTTAAGCGCTGTCGGGCGTGGTCGGCACTTGGATGGGTGACCATCTAGGCCGCCATGCACTGTTGCCATTTTTCGGGGTGCACTCAGCCTCGTGATGCCAATTGAGGAGCTACTCGTCCGAATAGTAGCGGCTTCGGTCAAGAATACCATCATAACGACCGGGAGAGCGGTGTGCTGACCCCACGCTCCTCCTATCCGCATCCTCCACTGAGGATGACACGGCGGTCGGATGGTCCCGGTAGGCCACTCGTGGCCTGACGACGGAGTGCATATTATAACAGCGGTCGACAAAGTGCATTTCAAAAAACGATACAGTCGATCAGTCTCAAAATGAATCTCACACAACAGACGCGCGGATCCCGTTCTAGCACCACGGAATCGGTCCGTTTCCGGTTGTTAGTTCCTGTTCTACTCGATCTCCCACCTGATCAACCCACGCTGGTACGTGACGGCGTTAAGTTGCTAGACGATGAGGTGGTCATATCCTTGGCATAATCTGATAAGAGAGTGATTCACGTTGCAGCCAGTTGCTTCTCTGTCCGCCAGCGCAGAGCCACGCAGTCTGGCTCGACACCTGTTTAGCAGGCACCTCTCTGGGTCAGGGCTTCAACAGCGTTCGCGAACCAGCCGCGTGATGGAGTGCGTCCGGTTCTCCGCATCTGCCTTTTTCTCTCCTCTCCTTCTCTCCCTCTCCCTCTCCCGCCCCCCTTCCTCTCTCTCTGTGCACGTGTGTGTGTGTGTGTGCAGCTTTCCGCACCTGTGCGCGCCGCCCTGACTCAGCAGCCACGCCGTCGCGTGATGTCAGATTCTTGACCGCCAGCCAACGGGCGGCGATCGTACGATGCTGGCTGGCTGCAGCTCGCTCAAGGCCCAAGCCGAGCCCAGCCGCTTTCGGAGCTGCCCTCTTCTGCGGGCCTCTGCACCCAGCCCGGCGTGCCGCAGCCCTGCGTCACGCGTGCTGAATACACTTCATCCTTGCTCTACAATCCGTCCGCCAGCTGCAGTGCGAGAACTACCACGTTCAACTCCATTTTAGAAGAGTGCACAAAGGTTGTTCTCGTTGCTCTCCAATACCGATTCAGTAGTATTGTCTCACTGTTGCGGTAATATCTCATTCATATGGATCGAGCGAGGTGGTGCAGTGGTAAGACACTGGACTCGCATTCGGGAGGACGACGGTTCAATCCCGCGTCCGGCCATCCTGATTTAGGTTTTCCGTGATTTCCCTAAATCACTCCAGGCAAATGCCGGGATGGTTCCTCTGAAAGGGCACGGCCGACTTCCTTACCTAATCCGATGAGACCGATGACCACGCTGTCTGGTCTCCTTCCCCAAAACCAACCAACCATTCATATGGTTTCTGTTCCATTTAAAACTAGATGTTTCCCAGTGACCTTGTTCGCATATGCAAGTGTCGCATATATTGCACACACACACACACACACACACACACACACATATATATATATATGGTGTTTCAAAAATGACCGGTATATTTGAAACGGCAATAAAAACTAAACGAGCAGCGATAGAAATACACCGTTTGTTGCAATATGCTTTGGACAACAGTACATTTTCAGGCAGACAAACTTTCGAAATTACAGTAGTTACAATTGTCAACAACAGATGGCGCTGCGGTCTGGGAAACTCTATAGTACGATATTTTCCACATATCCACCATGCTTAGCAATAATATGGCGTAGTCTCTGAATGAAATTACCTGAAACGTTTGACAACGTGTCTGGCGGAATGGCTTCACATGCAGATGAGATGTACTGCTTCAGCTGTTCAATTGTTTCTGGATTCTGCGGTACACCTGGTCTTTCAAGTGTCCCCACAGAAAGAAGTCACAGGGGTTCATGTCTGGCGAATAGGGAGGCCAATCCACGCCGCCTCCTGTATGTTTCGGATAGCCCAAAGCAATCACACGATCATCGAAATTTCATTCAGGAAATTAAAGACGTCGGCCGTGCGATGTGGCCGGGCACCATCTTGCATAAACCACGAGGTGTTCGCAGTGTCGTCTAAGGCAGTTTGTACCGCCACAAATTCACGAAGAATGTCCAGATAGCGTGATGCAGTAATCGTTTCGGATCTGAAAAATGGGCCAACGATTCCTTTGGAAGAAATGGCGGCACAGACCAGTACTTTTTGAGGATGCAGGAACGATTGGACTGCAACATGGGGCTTTTCGGTTCCCCATATGCGCCAGTTCTGTTTATTGACGAAGCCGTCCAGGTAAAAATAAGCTTCGTCAGTAAACCAAATGCTGCCCACATGCATATCGCCGTCATCAATCCTGTGCACTATATCGTTAGCGAATGTCTCTCGTGCAGCAATGGTAGCGGCGCTGAGGGGTTGCCGCGTTTGAATTTTGTATGGATAGAGGTGTAAACTCTGGCGCATGAGACGATACGTGGACGTTGGCGTCATTTGGACCGCAGCTGCAACACGGCGAACGGAAACCCGAGGCCGCTGTTGGATCACCTGCTGCACTAGCTGCGCATTGCCCTCTGTGGTTGCCCTACCTTTCCAGCACGTTCATCCGTCACGTTCCCAGTCCGTTGAAATTTTTCAAACAGATCCTTTATTGTATCGCTTTTCGGTCCTTTGGTTACATTAAACCTCCGTTGAAAACTTCGTCTTGTTGCAACAACACTGTGTTCTAGGCGGTGGAATTCCAACACCAGAAAAATCCTCAGTTCTAAGGAATAAACCATGTTGTCCACAGCACACTTGCACGTTGTGAACAGCACACGCTTACAGCAGAAAGACGACATACAGAATGGCGCACCCACAGACTGCGTTGTCGTCTATATCTTTCACATCACATGCAGCGCCATCTGTTGTTGAAAATGGTAACTACTGTAATTTCGAAAGTTTGTCCGCCTGAAAATGTACTGTTGTCCCAAGCATATTGCAACAAACGGTGTATTTCTATCGCTGCTCGTTTAGTTTTTATTGCCGTTTCAAATATACCGGTCATTTTTGAAACACCCTGTATATATATATATATATATATATATATATATATATATATATATATATATGGTGAGTCACCTAGCCGGCCGTGGTGGCCAAGCGGTTAAAGGCGCTACAGTCTGGAACCGCGCGGCCGCTACGGTCGCAGGTTCGAATCCTGCCTCGGGCATGGCTGTGTGTGATGTCCTTAGGTTAGTTAGGTTTAAGTAGTTCTAAGTTCTAGGGGACTGATGACCTTAGAAGTTAAGTCCCATAGTGCTCAGAGCCATTTGAACCATTTTTGAGTCACCTAACGTTACCGCTGGATATATTTCGTAAACCACATCAAATACTGACGAACCGATTCCACAGACCGAACGTGAGGAGAAGGGCTAGTGTAATTGTTTAATACGAGCCGTACAAAAATGCACGGAAGTATGTTTTTTAACACAAACCTACGTTTTTTTAAATGGAACCACGTTAGTTTTGTTAGCACATCTGAACATATAAACAAATACGTAATCAGTGCCGTTTGTTGCATTGTAAAATGTTAATTACATCCGGGGATATTGTAACCTAAAGTTGACGCTTGAAACCTCCGACGTTCAGTTGCGTGTTGTAACAAACACGGGCCACGGTCGGCGAGCAGCATCTGCAGGGACATGTTTACGATGACGACCGTGTTTACGACTGTGGCTGTAGTGCACTGTTGTGGTTTGGTCTAGCTGTCGCAGTGTCCGCATGTAGAGCTTGCTGCTATTGTTATTCTGCATTCGTCTCCGCACGCAGACCAACTGTAGTACACCGTGTTACCAGACGTCTGTGATAGTGTAGTGTTGTAGGAACTGTGACCATGGTGTATTCGAACTCTGAAAAGGTGGAGATGATAGTCATCTATGGCGAGTGCCGACGAAATGCAGCTGAAGCCTGCAGGGTGTATGCAGAACGGTACCCGGACAGAGAGCATCCAACGTGCCGCACATTGCAAAACATCTACCGCCAACTGTATGCAACAGGTATGGTCGTAGCACGCAATCGGGTCCGTAACAGGCCCGTCACAGGCGAAGCGGGTGCAGTTGGTGTGTTAGCTGCTGTTGCCATGAACCCACACATGAGTACACGGGACATTGCGAGAGCCGGTGGACTGAGTCAAAGTAGTGTCATGCGCATACTGCATCGTCACCGCTTTCACCCGTTTCATGTGTCGCTACATCAGCAATTACATGGTGATGACTTTAATCATCGAGTGCAATTCTGTCAATGGGCATTAACAGAGAATGCGTTGCAGTTCTACCTGTTTACCGATGAAGCGGGTTTCACAAACCAAGGGGCAGTGAATCTACGGAACATGCATTACTGGTCCGTGGACAATCCTCGCTGGCTCAGACAGGTAGAGCGACAGCGACCGTGGACTGTAAATGTATGGTGCGGAATCATTGGCGACCACCTCATTGGTCCTCACTTCATTGCAGGGGTCCAAACAGCTGCAACATACATCGCGTTTCTACAGAATGATCTGCCAACGTTGCTCGAAAATGTCCCATTGGAAACGCGTCGACGTATGTGGTATCAGCATGATGGTGCACCTGCACATTCCGCAATTAACACTAGGCTGACCCTTGACAAGATGTTCGACGGGCGTTTCATAAAATGGCCAGCCTGTTCTCCTGATCTTACACCTCTGGACTTCTTTCTGTGGGGTACGTTAAAGGAGAATGTGTACCGTGATGTGCCTACAACCCCAGAGGATATGAAACAACGTATTGTGGCAGCCTGCGGCGACATTACACCAGATGTACTGCGGCGTGTACGACATTCATTACGCCAGGGATTGCAGTTGTGTGCAGCAAATGATGGCCACCACATTGAACATCTGTTGGCCTGACATGTCGGGACACACTCTATTCCACTCCGTAATTGAAAACGGAAACCACGTGTGTACGTGTACCTCACTCCTCATGGTAATTTACATGAGCGTCAGTGAGAAAGACCAATAAAAAGGTGTTAGCATGTGGACGTAATGTGCTGTTCCAATCTCTTCTGCACCTAAGGTCCATCACCGTTCCCTTTGGATCCCTACGTAATTCGGTGCTCTCCTATACACACGATCGAACAGCGGAGCTGTAGTACTCAAGCGTCAACTTTAGGTTACAATATCTCCGGATGTAATTAACATTTTACAATGCAACAAACGGCACTGATTACGTATTTGTTTATATGTGCAGATGTGCTAACAAAACTAACGGGATTCCATTTAAAGAAACGTAGGTTTGTGTTAAAAAACATACTTCCGTGCATTTTTTTATGGTTTCTATTAACCAATTACACTAGCCCCTCTCCTCACGTTCGGTCTGTAGAATCGATTCGTCAGTATTTGATGTGGTTTACGAAATATATCCAGCGGTAATGCTAGGTGACTCACCCAGTATATATATATATATATATATATATATATATATATATATATATATATATGTGTGTGTGTGTGTGTGTGTGTGTGTGTGTGTGTGTGTTGGTGTTGGTCCATTGATCGTGACTGGGCCAAATATCTCACGAAATAAGCATCAAACGAAAAAACTACAAAGAACGAAACTCGTCTAGCTTGAAGGGGGAAACCAGATGGCGCTATGGTTGGCCCGCTACATGGCGCTGCCATAAGTCAAACGGATATCAACTGCGTATCTTTAAACAGGAACCACCATTTTTATTACATATTCGTCTAGTACGTAAAGAAATATGAATGTTTTAGTTGGACCACTTTTTTCGCTTTGTGGTAGTCACAAACGTATAAGTACGTGGTATCACGTAACATTCTGCCAGTGCGGACGGTATTTGCTTCGTCATACATTACCCGTGTTAAATGGACCGTTTACCAATTGCGGAAAAGGTCGATATCGTGTTGATATATGGCTATTGTGATCAAAATGCCCAACGGGCGTGTGCTATGTATGCTGCTCGGTATCCTGGACGACATCATCCAAGTGTCCGGACCGTTCGCCGGATAGTTACGTTATTTAAGGAAACAGGAAGCGTTCAGCCACATGTGAAACGTCAACCACGACCTGCAACAAATGACGATGCCCAAGTACGTGTTTTCGCTGCTGTCGCGGCTAATCCGCACATCAGTAGCAGACAAATTGCACGAGAATCGGGAATCTCAAAAACGTCTGTGTTGAGAACGCTACATCAACATCGATTGCAAAAAATGGTTCAAATGGCTCTGAGCACTACGCGACTTAACTTCTGAGGTCATCAGTCGCCTAGAACTTTGAACTAATTAAACCTAACTAACCTAAGGACATCACACACATCCATGCCCGAGGCAGGATTCGAACCTGCGACCGTAGCGGTCGCCCGGTTCCAGCCTGTGGCGCCTATAACCGGCCGCCCACATCGATTGCACCCGTACCATTTTTCTATGCACCAGGATTTGCATGGCGACGACTTTGAACGTCGTGTACGGTTTGTAACGTCTAGTAATAAACAAAGACAATATATTGTGTAATAATGAGAATATTAGATGTGTCATATTGTGTCATTGTGAAAAATTATGTATTTTTTCTTTATTATTTATTTCTGAGAACGTCTGCGTCGGCGAGTAATAAGACCGACACAGAAGATAAATGTTGTACAGAGATCACAAAATGAATTAGTATATAATGCATGATGTAAAGTACAGTCTTTGTCTTCTTAATCTGGAAGCTGTGAGAGAAAGATCTCCTGTTGTTGTCGTAGAGAGCGAGAAGGTAGCATTCTTTTGTCGAGATTGGGAATTGTACGCCATTACGTGTGCATTTACACAGGTCTGTAATTGTTGAGATATTTAAATGTTTCAATAGAGTTGTTTAAATGAAAACGTGTATTATTTAATTGTTAAAGCTTGCTTGCCTATTATCCCATCCGGTTAAGATATTTTTCAGATATAAAAAAAATTATTATCTGTGGAGCTGAGCTGTGTGGAGAAAGAAGAGCCGCTGACGCGGCGTATTTAAACGACTTACAATATCGTCGAGTATACCGCAAGGAAGCGGTAAAATAATAGTAGAATAATATTATTTCTTTTAGCTCCCAGACTGGCCGTGAAGATCAGCAGATTTTATGATGTGTTGCAGGTTGACGCGGGCTGCTGATAAGATATAAATTACAGTGCAAATAATTTAATGTACTTACCGAATCCGATAGGAATCTTGCTGTGCTCCGTTCTGATCTGGCTAAATTTTATAGTGATAACGTAATTTTCTTTAATGAGAGTCTCATGTTCTTGGGCTAGTCGTGGTATGAAACAGCATTCTAGTAAGAAATAAAATCCACTGCAAACTTGTGTTTTTGAACGATTGTACGAACTGTAACATCAGTGATCATAAAACAGTAATTTCAACTTTGAATAACTATGAAGTAGGAAAGATATATTGAACCTTAGCATGAGTTGCAGTTACTAAAAATCGTTCTTTAAATTGTAGGCCAGATCCAGAACAATAAGACCTCTATAGATACATTTTATTTTACTAAAAGGTAACGATGATAAAGAAATTAAAGGCACAGCATTGTTAAAAGAATTTCTCGTCACTCTTTCCATATATGCGTTGTTACACTAATAATAATAATTAAAAAAATAAATAAATGAACCAAAGAGACTAACAATTTATAAAAACAATTAAAGAAAGAGTAGTCAGGGACGGGAAACTGGCGCCCAACGTGGGGCGCCAGTTTCCCGTCCCTGACTACTCTTTCTTTAATTGTTTTTATAAATTGTTAGTCTCTTTGGTTCATTTATTTATTTTTTAATTATTATTATTAGCGTAACAACGCATATATGGAAAGAGTGACGAGAAATTCTTTTAACAATGCTGTGCCTTTAATTTCTTTATCATCGTTACCTTTTAGTAAAATAAAATGTATCTATAGAGGTCTTATTGTTCTGGATCTGGCCTACAATTTAAAGAACGATTTTTAGTAACTGCAACTCATGCTAAGGTTCAATATATCTTTCCTACTTCATAGTTATTCAAAGTTGAAATTACTGTTTTATGATCACTGATGTTACAGTTCGTACAATCGTTCAAAAACACAAGTTTGCAGTGGATTTTATTTCTTACTAGAATGCTGTTTCATACCACGACTAGCCCAAGAACATGAGACTCTCATTAAAGAAAATTACGTTATCACTATAAAATTTAGCCAGATCAGAACGGAGCACAGCAAGATTCCTATCGGATTCGGTAAGTACATTAAATTATTTGCACTGTAATTTATATCTTATCAGCAGCCCGCGTCAACCTGCAACACATCATAAAATCTGCTGATCTTCACGGCCAGTCTGGGAGCTAAAAGAAATAATATTATTCTACTATTATTTTACCGCTTCCTTGCGGTATACTCGACGATATTGTAAGTCGTTTAAATACGCCGCGTCAGCGGCTCTTCTTTCTCCACACAGCTCAGCTCCACAGATAATAATTTTTTTTATATCTGAAAAATATCTTAACCGGATGGGATAATAGGCAAGCAAGCTTTAACAATTAAATAATACACGTTTTCATTTAAACAACTCTATTGAAACATTTAAATATCTCAACAATTACAGACCTGTGTAAATGCACACGTAATGGCGTACAATTCCCAATCTCGACAAAAGAATGCTACCTTCTCGCTCTCTACGACAACAACAGGAGATCTTTCTCTCACAGCTTCCAGATTAAGAAGACAAAGACTTTACTTTACATCATGCATTATATACTAATTCATTTTGTGATCTCTGTACAACATTTATCTTCTGTGTCGGTCTTATTACTCGCCGACGCAGACGTTCTCAGAAATAAATAATAAAGAAAAAATACATAATTTTACACAATGACACAATATGACACATCTAATATTCTCATTATTACACAATATATTGTCTTTGTTTATTACTAGACGTTACAGGTTCTGCCACTGGGCACAAGAGAAATTACGGGACGATGCGTGCGTTCTATTTAGAGACACCAATAGCGGTAACGTAAACCGGCATAATATACACTATTGGGCAACGGAAAATCCACGATGGCTGCGACAAGTGGAACATTAGCGACCTTGGCGGGTTAATGCATGGTGCAGCATTATGGGAGGAAGGATAACTGACCCCCATTTTATCGATGGCAATCTAAATGGTGCAATGTACGCTGATTTCCTACGTAATGTTCTACCGATGTTCCTACAAGATGTTTCACTGCATGACAGAATGGCGATGTACTTCCAACATTATGGATGTCCGGCACATAGCTCGCGTGCGCTTGAAGCGGTATTGAATAGCATATTTCATGATAGGTGGATTGGTCGTCGAAGCACCACAACATGGCCCGCACGTTCACCGAATCTGACGTCCCCGGATTTCTTTCTGTGAGGAAATTTGAAGGATATTTGCTATCGTGATCCACCGACAACGCCTGACAACATGCGTCAGAGCATTGTCAATGCATGCGCGAACATTACGGAAGGCAAACTACCCGCCGTTGAGAGGAATGTCGTTACACGTATTGCCAAATGCATTGAGGTTGACGGACATCACTTTGAGCATTTATTGCATTAATGTGGTATTTACAGGAATCACGAAGCAAATACTGTCGGCACTGTGACTATCACAAAGCGAAAAAAGTGGTCCAACTAAAAAATTCATATTTCTTTACGTACTACACGGATATGTAATAAAAATGGGGGTTCCTATTTTAAAAAACGCAGTTGATATCCGTTTGACCTATGGCAGCGCTATCTAGCCGGTCAACCATAGCGCCATCTGCCACTTCAAGCTAGACAAGTTTCGTTCTTTGTAATTTTTTCTTGTAACGCTTATTTCATGAGATATTTGGCCCGGTCACGATCAATGGACTACCCTGTATACAGGGTTTTGGGGTATAAGTGCAAATATTTTTATTGGTAACTAAGGATAGTGTACTGAACGACATTACACCAGCATTTGCTTCTTTTGCAGACTAATAATTATAACTGCTGGAGTAAAATGTTTTTAGGTTGGTTAGTACCTCCAAATATAAGTGGAAAGAGCAAGCCTTTAATGCTTATTTTGCCCAGGTCAGGTGCTGAAGTGTGAATGAATGGGCGCTTTAGTCTAACTTGCCAGGCGCAACCCACTTAGTGGTGCAGTTACGACTGTGAATAAAACGACAGTAGTAAATTATGTGACAAGATTAAATGAAGACTGTTAGACGCTGAGACAAACAATTAACACACTGAAATGGGTAAATATCAAGCTACCAGTGGTCACAATATCTGCACTTTCGCCACTAACACCATACATTTATAGGTAAAGCGTTTTGTGAAATGATTTTTTCAAACTATGGGATGCAAAACAGATTAGAGAAACATTTGAAGCACCTTTGAATAATGCCCGACATCATTTAAAGCAAATGATGTGCGCCAAATGGTTCCCTAATCTATTGTATTTCTTACTTTTAGACAATCCAATTCATAAAACATCTGACAAATTTAACAATTTTAATTATAAATTAGACAAGCATGTATATACCAGATTTGATTTAAATTGCCCCAGGCATTCCTGAGGTATGCCACTATGTCACCGCCTCATAACTTCGCCAGCCGGAGTGGCCGAACGGTTCTAGGCGCTACAGTCGGGAACCGCGCGACCGCTCCGGTCACAGGTTCGAATCCTGCCTCGGGCATGGATGTGTGTGATGTCCTTAGGTTAGTTAGGTTTAAGTAGTTCTAAGTTCTGGGGGACTGATGACCTCAGAAGTTAAGTCCCATAGTGCTCAGAGCCATTTGAACCATTTGAACCTCATAACTTCCATGCCAAGCCCTATGGCTCGTACGTGGTTCTGCCTCTGACAGTCCAATTAGTAAGTGATGTATGTATCAAGTTTTGCTGAAATCGTTCCAGTGGTTTTAAAAGATTTGGTAGTCACATATATACAGGGTGATTCAAAAAGAATACCACAACTTTAAAAATGTGTATTTAATGAAAGAAACATAATATAACCTTCTGTTATACATCATTACAAAGAGTATTTAAAAAGGTTTTTTTTTCACTCAAGAACAAGTTCAGAGATGTTCAATATGGCCCCCTCCAGACACTCGAGCAATATCAACCTGATACTCCAACTCGTTCCACACTCTCTGTAGCACATCAGGCGTTACAGTTTGGATAGCTGCTGTTATTTCTCGTTTCAAATCATCAATGGTGGCTGGGAGAGGTGGCCGAAACACCATATCCTTAACATACCCCCATAAGAAAAAATCGCAGGGGGTAAGATCAGGGCTTCTTGGAGGCCAGTGATGAAGTGCTCTGTCACGGGCTGCCTGGCGGCCGATCCATCGCCTCGGGTAGTTGACGTTCAGGTAGTTACGGACAGATAAGTGCCAATGTGGTGGCGCTCCATCCTGCTGAAATATGAATTGTTGTGCTTCTTGTTCGAGCTGAGGGAACAGCCAATTCTCTAACATCTCCAGATACTGTAGTCCAGTTACAGTAGCACCTTCGAAGAAAAAGGGACCAAAAACTTTATTGGCTGAAATGGCACAGAAAACGTTCACCTTAGGCGAGTCAGGTTCATACTGAGTTTTGTTTCCCGCGGATTCTCAGTGCCCCATATACAGACATTGTGACGGTTGACTTTCCCGTTAGTGTGGAAAGCTTTCTGTTGAGCGGTCGCCATCTTAGCATCAACTGACGCTGACGCCTAGTCAACAGCGCCTCAAGCGAACAAATGTACAAATAAATGAAACTTTATAGCTCCCTTAATTCGCCGACAGATAGTGCTTAGCTCTGCCTTTTGCCGTTGCAGAGTTTTAAATTCCTAAAGTTGTGGTATTCTTTTTGAATCACCCTGTACAATAAGTTTTGTGAATGTAAATAAGGGGTCTGAAAGAGCTCCCGTTTCAGGGCGTTGCTGCAGCGTATAAACCACGTAGCGTGATTCCGATGCGGATGTACAGTATAACCACTGACTTATAGGCAAGGGATTGTTGTGACACTCGTGTCTTTCCGACGTAAGTGCGGTAAATGCGGAAACGTCAACTATGGCGGCGGTATTACCAAATGCGTCCAACCAGGACCCACGTGCTATTATTCTTTTCTTGGGCGTTGGATGACGAACACCAGTAGACATCCATCGGACAACGAAGAATGTGTGCAATAAGGCGAAACGTCCGCTAAAACTGCGACAAGGGGTACTACTGCATCACGATAACGCACTTCCTCACATCGCAAATGTCGTTACGTAGAAGTTACACCACCTCAGTTGGGAGATATTGGAGCACAAGCCCCTTCCCCCTTGTGCTTCTAGCCGGCCGAAGTGGCCGCGCGGTTCTGGCGCTGCAGTCTGGAACCGCGAGACCGCTACGGTCGCAGGTTCGAATCCTGCCTCGGGCATGGATGTGTGTGATGTCCTTAGGTTAGTTAGGTTTAACTAGTTCTAAGTTCTAGGGGACTAATGACCTCAGCAGTTGAGTCCCATAGTGCTCAGAGCCATTTTGAACCTTGTGCTTCTAGTCTCTCTATATGCAATTATCACGTCTTCTGTCTCTCAAAAAAGGACTTGAGGGTTTACGATACCTGTCGGACGAGGATGTGCACTTACGGGCTTTTTCACGCAGCAGGACATGGTGTTTTGCCAAACGGGTATCTTCAACCTGGTACGTCGGTGCGTCAATTCTCACGGCGATTTTGCGTCACTGGCATACCGATTCTGGACCATATGGCCTTCGAACGGAAACTTTTTGATCGCTCCTTATAGACAGATAATACGAAAGTTTGCTGCTACGAAATATTTCGATTAACTTGCAACATAAAGTAGCGCAGAAATCCTGGGACAATTATACGAATTTAACAGCTTGCAGTGCTTTAGGTCGCTAATAACAAACCCATCATCAGATTTTCGGAAAAAAGACTGATACAGAATATTGTGTCAGTGGTATTATATAACCGTCGGTGCTCACCAGTGTTAGGATAGCTACCAGTGACACGATATTTAGAGTTAAGTTTTTAATATTCTGATAGTGGGGTCATGCCCGAAACACGTCAGTAACAAAGTTGTAACAAGTGGACTCTTACTAACGACCTAAAGCGCTGAAAAGGACGTGCTCAGCCTAATGCTTGAACAGAGATTTGGAATTTGTCAGGGCTATTGGAAACATCTTCCCTTGTTCAAGTAAACTTACACCAAGTACCCACAGCCACAGAAAAAAAAATTAACTGTGTTTGATTAACGATTTAATACCTATTCCTTATTTTATCAAATAGCATACCTAATCCAAATTTACTAATACACAATTTTACACGGAGATGCTCCAGGCGTTATTGGTGCAGTGTCAGTCTGGTTCCTTTATGCAAACCACAATTATCTCAGTGGCAGTGCCACACAAGTGAGAGTTTGAAAAGAAGATGCACATATTTACAGTACCTGAGCTACAGCAAAATTCAGGAGAAACGATAATTAATTGAAACCCTCAGCTACCGGCAGGTGTTGTTGATATACCTCGATGGGGACAGCTGAAAATATGAGCCCCGCCCGGGTCTAGAACCCGGGATCTTCTGCTCACATGACAGATGCTCTATCCATCTGAGCCACCGAGGACACAGATTAACTGTACGACTGCAGGGACTTATTCTGTGCACGCTACCCGTGAGACCCACATTCCCGACTGTCACAGTCTACATACGTAATGTACCTAATAGATATCTACATATACTAGATATCTAGATATACTATTTCATATATATATAAATTCAGAAGATTTAATTATTCCTTCAAGCGCGGTTCATATGTCAGTGCGTAATATGGCGACAGCCATTTGACATTTCTTTCAGAAATTATCAAATAAATTCCGGCCGTTACAAAACTTTCTTCCGCTATTCCAAATAATATGAAGTAATATACTGAAAATGAAGTTTTTACTCATTTCTGCAGTCGGGATAATACATAATGTTAAGACTATGCTGCAAAATGGAGCTAGTCGACCTATTTTGACAGCAGAATTAACGTGCATGGGAGCGGTGACCTAAGCTCGTTAGCCCGTTTTGTTCAAGGTGCTGCTTACTGAATATGTTAGTCAAACCGAACATACATCAGGAAAATAAATCAAATTAATATATTGTTCAACCCAAAATCCACATAGCGTGACTCATGCATTGTTGCTCCTACACTAGAAAAAAACGTAGTATCAGTTTGTCACTAATAAAATCACAGAAGCGAAAAAAAATACGTAAATATTATATAGTGACATTAAACTTAAAATTTAAGTCCCCATAGACACTTTACAAGCAAAAATTGAGTTTTTTTTATAATGTCAATGGTTGTCCATCTAGATTACATACATTGGTAAAATATTGACGGCTTTCTGTTGTATCAAGACGTCTTCAGGTCCGAGTATGTCACAAAACGATATTAAGTCGCATATACACTATGTGAACAAAAGTATCCGGAACACACCAGAAAACAAACGTTTTTCATATTAGGTGCATTGTGCTGACATCTACTGCCAGGTATTCAATATCAGCGTCCTCAGCAGTAATTAGCCATCATGAGAGAGCAGAATGGGGCGCTCGGCGGAACTCACGGACTTCGAGCGTGGTCAGACGATTCGGTGTCACTGCTGTCATACGTCTGTACGCGAGATTTCCACACACCTAAACATGCCTGGGTCCACAGTTTATGATGTGATAGTGAAGTGGAAACGTGAAGTGACACGTACAGCACAAAAGCATACAGGGCGATCTCGTCTGTTGACTGACAGAGACCGCCGACGGTTGAAGACGGTCGTAATGTGTAATAGGCAGACATATATCCAGACCGTCACACAGGAATTCCAAACTGCACCAGGATCCACTGCAAGTACTATGACAGTTAGGTGGGAGGTGAGAAAACATGGATTTCATGGCCGAGCGGCTGCTCATAAGCCACACATCAGGCCGGTAATTGCCAAACGACGTATCGCTCGGTGTACGGAGCGTAAACACTGGACGATTGAACAGTGGAAAAACGTTGTGTGGAGTGACGAATCCCGGTATACAATGTGGCGATCCGATGGAGGGGTGTGGGTGTGGCGAATGCCCGGTGAACGTCATCTGCCAGCGTGTGGAGTGCGAACAGTAAAATTCGGAGGCGGTGGTGTTATGGTGTGCTCGTGTTTTTCATGGAGGGGGCTTGCACCCCTTGTTGTTCTGCGTGGCACTACCACAGCAAAGGCCTACATTGATGTTTTAGGCACCTTCTTGCTTCCCACTGTTGAAGAGTAATTCGGGGATGGCGATTGCATTTTTCAACACCATCGAGCATCCGTTCATAATGCACGGCCAGTGGCGGAGTGGTTACACGACAGTAACGTCCCTGTAATGGACTGGCCTGCACAGAGTCTTGACCTGAATTCTACAGAACACCTTTGGGATGTTTTGCAATGCCGACGTCGTACCGGCCTCACCGACCGACATCGATATCTCTCCTCAGTGAAGCACCCCTTGAGGAACGGGCTGCCATTCCCCAAGAAACCTTCCAGCACCTGATTGAACGTATGCCTGCGAGAGTGGAAGCTGTCGTCAAGGCTAAGGGTAGGCCAACACCATATTGAATTCCAGCATTACCGATGGAGGGTGCCACGAACTTGTAAGTCATTTTCAGCCAGGTGTCCGAATACTTTTGATCACATAGTGTAAGTTTGCTTATAGAAACTAACGGGTTACTCTCTTAGTGGACATAGTCAAATCAAAAGATAGTTGGAGGGATCTGAAACTAATCATCATTTTATACCAAAATATGCTATCTAGACGGACAGTAAAATTCGACGTAGTAAAAGTACTGACCTGCTAGAAGGCTCGAAATTGTAGCGTGTAACAATAGCGGTGTGTAACGTAACTATGTCGTCGCTTGAGAAACAGCTTGCTGCAACCGAGTTTCTAACCGTACATATGTGGAGCAATTTCTCCTTCAGCATGACAATGCTAGACCACACGCTAGCGCTGTGGCATTTGCAACAATCTGACGCCGTTGGTTCACTGTTATCGATCATCGTTCATATAGTGCCGACTTGGCCCTTTCCGAGTTTGGTTCAAATGGCTCTGAGCACTATGGGACTTAACATCTGAGGTCATCAGTCCCCTAGAACTTAGAACTACTTAAACCTAACTAACCTAAGGACATCACACACATCCATGCCCGAGGCAGGATTCGAACCTGCGACCGTAGCAGCAGCGCGGTTCCGGACTGAAGCGCCTAGAACGGCTCGGCCACCGCGGCCGGCCCCTTTCCGAGTTTCATTTGTTTCCAATACTTAGAGAACACCTTCGAGGACTTCACTTTGATAGTTATGAAGAAGTGCAAGCGAGGATGACTTTGTGGCTCCGTCAACAAAGTCGAACATTGTACAGTTGTAAGATGGCAAGAACTATGCCCCTTACATGAAGTCATTAAAGATCACCTAACTCACGTTGAGCGAACAGTAGGGCTGAACAAAATGACTGAGAAGGCACAATACATCTTGTAGAGGGTATAGTATGGACGTAGTGGAATAAGTAATGTCGGGTGATGGTTTTAAAGTAATTCAAACGACATGAAAACTTTGTGGAAACGAGTCGATTTACTGGACGCTAGTTTACCCCAGGGAAGCATTTAGAGTTGAGCGTGGCCGGCTGGGGGAGAGGCTAAGGGAAGCGACAATAGGCAGCTTAGGGCGGTTCAAGCTCTGAGAAAGTGGTAATGGTGCGCGGCCTCCAGCCACCTTAAGATGAGTGACAGTGAGTGAGTGGTTGACCCCGACTCCGTGCTGGTGTCCCGGTAAACTGACGGAGAACTTGTACACCTGTTGGTAAATGTCCGTCGTCCCGTTTTCCGTGAAACATGCGAGAAAGCCGCGCAAAGCTACGGTGGAGCGGTCAACAGAGGTCAAAATATGCGGTTCTTGACTATAGCAACTTCACGCTGAATTCTCGGTCCGCAGAGCCTGAAGTAAATCAGGTGAAGAGCGACAGCATGAAATACGCCGGCCTCCGATGGGAACGTAGGACCACGGAATTTGAAGTACTCTCCTGGGAGTCAGAATTCCGGAAAACTTGGTGTTTGTGCAGATGCTAACCTTGATGGGTGGCCTGGGGGGAGCTAAATAGTAGAAGTTGAGAGGAAGGGCAATTTTGTGGGAATTTGTTCACTTCCCAGAGCAGGCATTGGTTGGCGCTGTGAAGCGACGCATAATTAACGCGACTTGCGCTGCAATTGGCGTAAGGGATTTTGCTGGAGGGGAAACCGAGGCGAAGAGCGGACTGGCAGAAGTCTCAGTAGATGTCTTACGTTCCCAGCTTGCCTAGAGTGCGGACGTGGCGTTCTTTACTCAGCTTGCCTGAGAAAGAGTGAGCATCTCTGCAGTTTAGGACAGCAAATGGAACGATTGATCTTGGAGATAGAAAGTTTTGGTTCAGCTATGTACTGAGCAAGATAGCTAGGAGTGAACAGACGAGCGCAGCCTTGCAGCAACACGAGGTCGGCCGACGTCCACACAACGACGCCGCTCTGCCACGCTGAATTCGGTGATATTGCGCCCGCTCCGGCCACTGATTAATTTGTTGGATCACGTCGGCAAAGTTTCCACGAGGGTTTCATGGGCCGTGTACTGTAGAATTCTTCTCCCACTTCGCATTACGCCTAGGTCAGTCGATAGGAATTACTTTTGAGTTATCGAGCTGTACTCCACGCAAACGCAATTTATTACCACTGCCTGGTAGGAAAGTCATGTAATGTGATGATTGAAGGTCGTGAGTTAAAAATAAATTGGTTCTAATCGACTGCATCTGTTTTCAATCAAGTAATTGAAATCCCAAGTCACTTTCTTAATTAATTTTATGTTCAACATTTGCATCTGGTGTTCAATAGCTGCACATAACATCAATGTGCACCCCTTTTTAATTAAAAGTGATCAATTCTGAATCAGTTAGTGTCAACACTGCCACTGCAGTTCAATCAGGAGTCACAGGGCCTTATTACTTTCTTTGCGTTATCCGATATTGCGGCAGTTTTGCACTCTCTGTTGATCTGTTAGTCAGTTATCTGGGGTGAACACACGCCAAAACCAGATAAGTGACGGATGAGGTGTTACACAGTGATGGTATCAACAAACTGGTCTCTCATTGGGAGATATGTGTTCGTCGCCAGGTTGACTATCTTGAGAAGCAATTGAATAGTTATGAATAATAAAGATGTGGAATGTTATAACGATTGTTTTATTTGAAAATCTTTAAGAATTTTTACATTAAAAATTCGAAAACATTGCTCTCCAGCACGCCCTCGTAGATAGTAAATGATGGTATTTTGCCGCTTGATTGCGAAACGATCATCCATCAAATCTCACTTCCTCAACTAGCCTGGTCCTCCGTCCAGGTATTTACCGAGTTTTCAGTCACAGCCAGTTGCAGCCACAAGCTCGTTTCATGTGTTCGACACACGCTGAACGTCTCGAATTGCACAAGACGCCGTTACATCAGCATTAAAATTAATGACGCGACCTAGACTCGAACTGCGGAGGCTGCCATCGGACAAGTTTCCCAACAAGGGGGAACCGCCAGCCTCAGCACCTGACGTCATCCTGGATTAGCACAGCGTCTCGCGATCTGCCACTAATATTGCGCAGTGCAAGGCTGTAAGTTTTCCTCCAGGACTCGTTTCAGAGCTGAAGGAATGAGTTTGGCTAGGATTTTGTTGCAAGTGGGAGTCGCTACGACACTTACCAAGTGTTACTATGACGGTTGCTCAAACAAAAGTTACTGCCATATTGCAACACACGGGATCTGCATATAAAAGTCCACAGCATGATTATACTAGTGGTTTCTCCCAAGGCGCCCACTGACATCTTTCATTTCCATAACAAATCTGCTATAATAGTGTGTGAAATGTGTGTGAAATCTTATGGGACTTAACTGCTAAGGTCATCAGTCCCTAAGCTTACACACTACTTAACCTGAATTATCCTAAGGACAAACACACACACTCACGCCCGAGGGAGGACTCGAACCTCCGCCGGGACCAGCCGCACAGTCCGCGACTGCAGTGCCTTAGACCGTGCTATAATCGTAAATGTATGTGGAGCACCTAAGATAAACTGTAACGTTTCCTTAAGTCACGCTGTATTTAACAGTAAATGACCAGAAGAATATTCCCTGAAATGTTTGGAATTGTATATTTATGTAGCAAGAATCGAAGTGTGCCAGTAGGAAAGAGTTTTCAATTAAGTTATCAGTTTTCATCTGAAAGCAAACTGGCACCAGCAATTATAAGTACAGTATGACGTATCCACCCTTAAAACTTTGAACGATCTAACTTCCTCATTGAAACTAATATAAACATGTTTCACACTGATCAGTACACAGCTGGTTTAAATGCATCTAATACATTATAGAAAACAATAATGTTCTATTCTAAAAATTCGTTGCTGCGGTTCACTTAGAAACAGACTAGAGAAACTATGTTGATAACTCCGTAAAAAGATCAACGTTTCAGCAGATTCCAGACTCCAAATTTGTCTACAAATATGACAGTATACACTACTGGCCACTAAAATTGCTACACCAAGAAGAAATGCAGATGATAAACAGGTATTCGTTGTACAAATATACACTCCTGGAAATGGAAAAAAGAACACATTGACACCGGTGTGTCAGACCCACCATACTTGCTCCGGACACTGCGAGAGGGCTGTACAAGCAATGATCACACGCACGGCACAGCGGACACACCAGGACCCGCGGTGTTGGCCGTCGAATGGCGCTAGCTGCGCAGCATTTGTGCACCACCGCCGTCAGTGTCAGCCAGTTTGCCGTGGCATACGGAGCTCCATCGCAGTCTTTAACACTGGTAGCATGCCGCGACAGCGTGGATGTGAACCGTATGTGCAGTTGACGGACTTTGAGCGAGGGCGTATAGTGGGCATGCGGGAGGCCGGGTGGACGTACCGCCGAATTGCTCAACACGTGGGGCGTGAGGTCTCCACAGTACATCGATGTTGTCGCCAGTGGTCGGCGGAAGGTGCACGTGCCCGTCGACCTGGGACCGGACCGCAGCGACGCACGGATGCACGCCAAGACCGTAGGATCCTACGCAGTGCCGTAGGGGACCGCACCGCCACTTCCCAGCAAATTAGGGACACTGTTGCTCCTGGGGTATCGGCGAGGACCATTCGCAACCGTCTCCATGAAGCTGGGCTACGGTCCCGCACACCGTTAGGCCGTCTTCCGCTCACGCCCCAACATCGTGCAGCCCGCCTCCAGTGGTGTCGCGACAGGCGTGAATGGAGGGACGAATGGAGACGTGTCGTCTTCAGCGATGAGAGTCGCTTCTGCCTTGGTGCCAATGATGGTCGTAAGCGTGTTTGGCGCCGTGCAGGTGAGCGCCACAATCAGGACTGCATACGACCGAGGCACACAGGGCCAACACCCGGCATCATGGTGTGGGGAGCGATCTCCTACACTGGCCGTACACCACTGGTGATCGTCGAGGGGACACTGAATAGTGCACGGTACATCCAAACCGTCATCGAACCCATCGTTCTACCATTCCTAGACCGGCAAGGGAACTTGCTGTTCCAACAGGACAATGCACGTCCGCATGTATCCCGTGCCACCCAACATGCTCTAGAAGGTGTAAGTCAACTACCCTGGCCAGCAAGATCTCCGGATCTGTCCCCCATTGAGCATGTTTGGGACTGGATGAAGCGTCGTCTCACGCGGTCTGCACGTGCAGCACGAACGCTGGTCCAACTGAGGCGCCAGGTGGAAATGGCATGGCAAGCCGTTCCACAGGACTACATCCAGCATCTCTACGATCGTCTCCATGGGAGAATAGCAGCCTGCATTGCTGCGAAAGGTGGATATACACTGTACTAGTGCCGACATTGTGCATGCTCTGTTGCCTGTGTCTATGTGCCTGTGGTTCTGTCAGTGTGATCATGTGATGTATCTGACCCCAGGAATGTGTCAATAAAGTTTCCCCTTCCTGGGACAATGAATTCACGGTGTTCTTATTTCAATTTCCAGGAGTGTATTATACTACAACTGACATGTGGTTACATTTTCACGCAATTTGGGTTTATAGATCCTAAGAAATCAGTACCCAGACCAACCACCTCTGGCCGTAATAACGGCCTTGAAACGCCTGGGCATTGAGTCAAACAGAGCTTGGATGACGTGTACAGGTACAGCTGCCCATTCAGCTTCAACACGATACCACAGTTCATCAAGAGTAGTGACTGGCGTATTGTGACGAGCCAGTTGCTCGGCCACCATTGATCAGACGTTTTCAATTGGTGAGAGATGTGGAGAATGTGCTGGCCAGGGCAGCATACGAACATTTTCTGTATCCAGAAAGGCCCGTACAGGACCTGCAACATGCGGTCGTGCATTATCCTGCTGAAAGGTAGGGTTTCGCAGGGATCGAATGAAGGGTAGAGCGACGGGTCGCTACACATCTGATATGTAGCGTCCACTGTTCAAAGTGCCGTCAGTGCGAACAAGAGGTGACCGAGACGTGTAACCAATGGCACCCCATACCACCACGCCGGCTGATACGCCAGTATGGCGATGACGAATACACGCTTCCAATGTGCGTTCACGGCGATGTCGCCAAACACGGATGCGACCATCATGATGCTGTGAACAGAACCTGGATTCATCCGAGAAAATGATGTTTTGCCATTCGTGCACCCATGTTCGTCGTCGAGTACACCATCGCCGGCGCTCCTGTGTGTGATGCAGCGCCAAGGGTAACCGCAGCCGTGGTCTCCGAGCTGATAGTCCATGCAGGTGCAAACGTCGTCGAACTGTACGTGCAGATGGTTGTTGTCTTGCAAACGTCCCCATCTGTTCACTCAGGGATCGAGACGTGGCTGCACGATCCGTTACAGAGATGCGGATAAGATGCCTGTCATCTCCACTGCTAGTGATACGAAGCCGTTGGGATGCAGCACGGCGTTCCGTATTACCCTCCTGAACCCACCGATTCCATATTCTGCTAACAGTCATTGGATCTCGACCAGCGCGAACAGCAATGTCGCGATACGATAAACCGCAATCGCGATATGCTACAATCCGACCTTTATCAAAGTCGGAAACGTGATGGTACGCATTTCTCCTCCTTACACGAGGCATCACAACAACGTTTCACCAGGCAACGCCGGTCAACTGCTGTTTGTGTATCTGAAATCGGTTGGAAACTTTCGTCATGTCAGCACGTTGTAGGTGTCGCCACCGGCGCCAGCCTTGTGTAAAGTCTCTGAAGAGCTGATCATTTGCGTATCACAGTATCTTCTTCCTGTCGGTTAAATTTCGCGTATGTAGCACATCATCTTCGTGGTGTAGCAATTTTAATGGCCAGTAGTGTAGATGTAGTCCTAACAGACAAGCAACGCTGCGTGAAGTAACCGCAGAAGTCAATTTGGAACTTACGACGAACGTTTCTGTTAGGAATGGGCCATGGCAGCAGACGACCAACACGAGTGTCTTTGCTAACAGCTTGGCATCGCCTGCAGCACCTCTCCTGGGCCCGAGACCATATTAATTGGTCCCTAAACGACTGGAAAACTATAGCCTGGTGAGATGAGTCCCGACTTGACTTGGTGAGAGCTGATGGCAGGGTTCGAGTGAGGCACAGACTCCACAAAGCCGTGGACCCAAACTGTAAACAAGGCACTGTGCCAACTGGTGGTGGCTATTTAAAAGTGTGGACTGTTTTTACACGGAATAGTCCAAGTGAACCGATCAATGTCTGTAATGGTTATGTCTGTTGTGGCGTAACAAACGAGCTACGCCACACTGAGAAGGAAGCCGAAAGGCACGCGTACACACACGCCGACTGGCGTCAAGTCTGGAACAGGATACGTTATGACTGCTATAAAGAAAATACGTAGCTTTGGAATATACTTATCTTTTAATGCTTCCTTTGGTACATCTCTCTGGACTATACAAATGAGACTCGTAAGATACATGCACTGATACAATTGGCGCCTTGCTAAGTCGTAGCCATTAACTTAGCTGAAGGCTATTCTGTCTCTCGGCAAATGAGAGCAAAGGCTTCGTCAGTATAGTCGCTAGCAACGTCGTCGTACAACTGGGGCGAGTTCTCGTACGTCTCTCGAGACCTGCCGTGTGGTGGCGCTCGGTCTGCGATCACACAGTGGCGACACGCGGGTCCGACGTGTACTGATGGACCGCGGCCGATTTAAGCTACCACCTAGCAAGTGTGGTGTCTGGCAGTGACACCACAATGTCAGTCTACTTGGAGGACGTTTCCTTCTTGTTCCCAAACAGTGATGGAATTTTTATGGATAACAACGTACCATATCACCGGGCCAGAAGTGTTCGCGAATGGTTTGGAGAACATTCTGGACAACTTGAGCGAATGCTTTGGCCACTAAGAGCGGCCGACATGGACCCCATAATCGACCAGGTTAGATCGTGAACAGCACCGGCAACACTTTCGCAATTGTAGACGGCTATAGAGACAGCGTTGCTCGATATTCCTAGAGAGGACTTCCGACAAAAGAATATACACGCTTTTGAAAAAAAATTTTGTACGGTTTTCTCTGTGGCAGTGTGACGAAGGGAATACTATGACGGAGTTCCTTGGCTGCTTTAAATGGACCTCTCACCAGTACTTGAAGCGACAACCTCGATTCCAAAAATTGTTTTTCACTGACATGGAAAATTGTTTATGTCATACACATTCTAATCTGTCGTTGGTCGTGCAATTTTGAGTTCGGTTAATCTACGAAATGTATCTCATTCAGACTGTTCACTAGCTGAAAGTGGTATGCGATACACATCACATAACACGTAATTCTGCTTAACTTGTTTGACAGTTGTCCCGGATAGAAAAAGCAGAGGCTGTTCGTCCTCCCGAAATTTGCACTAAATAAGCATGGTTGCATCGCTGTTGCTTTGTGACTCATCACAAGTACGCCTGTGTTGTGGACAGTCGTTGAGGAATGAAGCATTTTCCGTTTGATAGTCGCCATGGTGACTGAAACGAAAACACTGTGACACAGCAATAGTCGTCCTACTTGTCTTACAACTGAAGCAGTCTGGAACTGGATTATTTGTTCGAACCACGCAGAAACTTTTTTTCCAGAGTATCTTGTGATAGCGTGCACAATAAAACAAGTGGTAACCTTTTCCATTCAGAAATAAAGTTTGTTGCAAGTCATTAAGTCCTCTCATTCTCTAATACACTCCTGGAAATTGAAATAAGAACACCGTGAATTCATTGTCCCAGGAAGGGGAAACTTTATTGACACATTCCTGGGGTCAGATACATCACATGATCACACTGACAGAACCACAGGCACATAGACACAGGCAACAGAGCATGCACAATGTCGGCACTAGTACAGTGTATATCCACCTTTCGCAGCAATGCAGGCTGCTATTCTCCCATGGAGACGATCGTAGAGATGCTGGATGTAGTCCTGTGGAACGGCTTGCCATCCCATTTCCACCTGGCGCCTCAGTTGGACCAGCGTTCGTGCTGGACGTGCAGACCGCGTGAGACGACGCTTCATCCAGTCCCAAACATGCTCAATGGGGGACAGAGCCGCAGATCTTGCTGGCCAGGGTAGTTGACTTACACCTTCTAGAGCACGTTGGGTGGTACGGGATACATGCGGACGTGCATTGTCCTGTTGGAACAGCAAGTTCCCTTGCCGGTCTAGGAATGGTAGAACGATGGGTTCGATGACGGTTTGGATGTACCGTGCACTATTCAGTGTCCCCTCGACGATCACCAGTGGTGTACGGCCAGTGTAGGAGATCGCTCCCCACACCATGATGCCGGGTGTTGGCCCTGTGTGCCTCGGTCGTATGCAGTCCTGATTGTGGCGCTCACCTGCACGGCGCCAAACACGCATACGACCATCATTGGCACCAAGGCAGAAGCGACTCTCATCGCTGAAGACGACACGTCTCCATTCGTCCCTCCATTCACGCCTGTCGCGACACCACTGGAGGCGGGCTGCACGATGTTGGGGCGTGAGCGGAAGACGGCCTAACGGTGTGCGGGACCGTAGCCCAGCTTCATGGAGACGGTTGCGAATGGTCCTCGCCGATACCCCAGGAGCAACAGTGTCCCTAATTTGCTGCGAAGTGGCGGTGCGGTCCCCTACGGCACTGCGTAGGATCCTACGGTCTTGGCGTGCATCCGTGCGTCGCTGCGGTCCGGTCCCAGGTCGACGGGCACGTGCACCTTCCGCCGACCACTGGCGACGACATCGATGTACTGTGGAGACCTCACGACCCACGTGTTGAGCAATTCGGCGGTACGTCCACCCGGCCTCCCGCATGCCCACTATACGCCCTCGCTCAAAGTCCGTCAATTGCACAAACGGTTCACGTCCACGCTGTCGCGGCATGCTACCAGTGTTAAAGACTGCGATGGAGCTCCGTATGCCACGGCAAACTGGCTGACACTGACGGCGGCGGTGCACAAATGCTGCGCAGCTAGCGCCATTCGACGGCCAACACCGCGGTTCCTGGTGTGTCCGCTGTGCCGTGCGTGTGATCATTGCTTGTACAGCCCTCTCGCAGTGTCCGGAGCAAGTATGGTGGGTCTGACACACCGGTGTCAATGTGTTCTTTTTTCCATTTCCAGGTGTGTATTTGATGACTCAAGCAAGGGTATTCTCCAGTTGCTGGCTGCACTCCCTTTTCTCACCCACACCTATGGTACGCGGGAGCTCCTTATCCCGAGACAGTAAGTAATACGTGTACCATGTTTGTTTGAAAGGACTCAGTAGATTAGGAAGAGACGTGGAACATACCGAGAAGCATGCATACAAGTAATATGTAAGGATTTGACAGTACATGGGATGTGAAATTGCGTTCGCAGAGGGGCCACCTATGGCAGAAACAACGGCTCTAACATGGCTTGACATCGAACCACTTAGAGCTTGGATGACAGACACGGGAACGTCACTCCATTATGCTTCAACTGTAGGCCAGGTTTCGTTAGTCTTAGGGCCAACATCTCGGTCGATTTCTGTGCGTAAAATATTTGGCGAAGGCTACAGTTGAACACCTGTGTATCACGGAAAGGCAGGACAGCACCATGCCGTCTTCGTTGTTGACAGGTAACATTACACGAACCTCGAAGATAGGGTACAATCACTTTTACTGGTTGCTGTACTCATTACCGGCTACGCGAAACAGACGTGGTCGTTTTGTGGCATATCATCACGCCAGGTGCTGCACCTGTACGATGACGGATGCAGTCTGGCAACGTTCGTTCTCCTCGCAGCCTCCAGACATGGATAGTACATTCTCATGCCGTACGCAGAACCGAACTCGTGTGGAAGGACGATGTGGTGGCACTCCTGTGTGCGCTATTGTCCTTGGTTGCAGTTAACCTCTCTCCGCTGTTGCGTCAAGGGAAGCACCGTGCTGACAGTCGGCAGTCTCCAGACGTCGTCACAGCGTCCGTGTCGATGTGTCGATACTCATCTTGCTGCAAAAAAGGGCATTTCCTCACTCAAGGTACGTGAGACGTGATGGTATTTACCGGAATTAAGGAAAACGTGGAAGGGAGGATCCACCAATGTAACTATCTTTTCACACATCCAGTTTATTTAACAATCTACAATAATAAAATTGTTTATTTACAAGTTAACAAATTTGTGAAATGAATAAGCTTTTAGAAGAGAAATCAAAACAAGAACAACATGACAGTAATTACAAGGGCCCGGACCTGCAGCCCGCCCGTTATCGGGTGAAACAGCGGCGTTTTCTACCGCGCTTGACAGTCTCTCTTATTCATTGCCGCGCGTAGTGGCCGCGCGGTTTAAGGCGTCATGTCACGGATTCCACGGCCCCTCCTGCCGGAGGTTCGAGTCCTCCCTCGGGCATGGGTGTGTGTATTGTTCCTAGCATAAGTTGTGTGTAAGTCTAGGGACCGATAACCTCAGTAGTTTGGTTCCTTAGGAATTCACACACATTTGAACACTTTCTTATTCGATGCCCTTCTGCAACACATGAAAACATATAAGCAATATTGATGACAAGAGTGCTTCAATTACTCAAACAGATGAGGTATTTTTTATTTTAATTTGCACACTGTATGCCGAAAGGTTCGTGGCTAAGGTGCACACCTATGCTTAAAGGTTAAACAAATTAGGAAACAATTATGACAGTGACAAGGCTTGCTTCAAAGCTAGCACCCTATCCAGTCCAATCAGCAATCAAGGTGCGACTGGATCCCAACCCGTCCCTTTTGACAATCTTATTCTGACTAAAGCCCTGGTGACAGTTGGCTGTTAATACGTCAAAAGTTAAATTGTTTCTCAGTTGGCCGCTCTGAAGGAACGTTTTAAAACATTACGTATGAGCACTTATTACAAGAGAACTCACTCGGCGGAACCACAAGATCTGGTTAAAAATACACCAATAATGACCCGGTCTCTGAAAGACCGGAACGCACAGCTTAGTACAACAGGTGGTTCAGATTATCTCAAATACAATTACAATTAAGGAATTGAACCAGTTAACATCTAAATTTAAATACAAGACCCCTGTTTGCTTAACAGGAACCTGTGCCTTGGTACAATTGTTCCGACTGTATTTATGACCAGTTGTTGATTCATTAAAACATTAATGATCGGGTATAAACTAGAAAGGAATATAATATCAGAACAAATTTTCAAACGACAACTGGTATCTAGTACAGGGTGTTTATAAATGAATATCGGGATTTTTAACGCTTTATAATATTTATTACATTAAATTTACAGTTACAAATGATATGTCAAATGAAAGCGCAACTCAAACAGTTTTACCAAGTATCTTGTAAATGATCACTGGCATAGCGAAGTACGCGACTGGTTGAACTTCACTGTACCCAAGTGCTGGATAGGCTGCAAGGGGCCCAATGACAGGGCTTGCTTTGCATGGCCTCCACGTTCACCCGACCTAACGCCATGCGATTTTTTCCTTTGGGGCTTCATCAAGGATCGTGTGTGCGTGCCTCCGTTACCAGCAGACCTCCGTGAATTAAGAAACCGGATTGAAGCAGCTGATGCTACAATCACTGAAGACACACTTATCAACGTTTGGGAAGAATTCGGCTATAGACTCGATGTGTGCCGTGTGATAAATGGTGCTCAAATTGAATATTTATAAGGTTCTTGGTAAAACTGTTTGAGTTGCTCTTTCATTTGATGTATCATTTATAACTGTAAGTTTAATATAATAAATATTATAAAGTGTTAAAACCCCGAAATTCATTTATAAATACCCTCTACAATACTACGGTCTATGAAACTTCCTGGCAGATTAAAACTGTGTGCCCGAGCGAGACTCGAACTCGGGACCTTTGCCTTTCGCGGGCAAGTGCTCTACCATCTGAGCTACCGAAGCACGACTCACGCCCAGTACTCACAGCTTTACTTCTGCCAGTACCTCGTCTCCTACCTTCCAAACTTTACAGAAGCTCTCCTGCGAACCTTGCAGAACTAGCACTCCTGAAAGAAAGGATATTGCGGAGACATGGCTTAGCCACAGCCTGGGGGATGTTTCCAGAATGAGATTTTCACTCTGCAGCGGAGTGTGCGCTGATATGAAACTTCCTGGCAGATTAAAACTGTGTGCCCGACCGAGACTCGAACTCGGGACCTTTGCCTTTCGCGGGCAAGTGATCTACCATCTGAGCTACCGATGCACGACTCACGCCCGGTACTCACAGCTTTACTTCTGGAGTGCTAGTTCTGCAAGGTTCGCAGGAGAGCTTCTGTAAAGTTTGGAAGGTAGGAGACGAGATACTGGCAGAAGTAAAGCTGTGAGTACTGGGCGTGAGTCGTGCTTCGGTAGCTCAGATGGTAGAGCACTTGCCCGCGAAAGGCAAAGGTCCCGAGTTCGAGTCTGGGTCGGGCACACAGTTTTAATCTGCCAGGAAGTTTCATATCAGCGCACACTCCGCTGCAGAGTGAAAATCTCATTCTGACTACGGTCTATATTTGCAACAAAAGAGCCGACCGAGTGGAACTCTGAAGGTCGGGTACAAACCAGTAAATAATTAGGAGGTCGGGTAGACAACGACACCAATCACCACGAGGATTACAGAATGTTACTCCCCTTTATCAGCAAGCAGCTCCATGGATCCACCGTGCGTCGTGGCGGTTGCTGAGTTGTGCCGATGACAGCAGCCAGGCCTCGAGCAGTCGTCCGACACAAATGCTGCCAACCAACCGACGGGATGTCGGCCTGCTGCTTGTAGTCGACGCTGACTCCGGTGAAGTACTCCGGTATCTTTCCTGTGCGCAGGACCCTGCGCAGACCGTGGCTCCGACCGCTCGGACCTCGTGACCACATCTTGTCGCGACGCTACCGCCAATCCCCAAACTTCTTGCCTTCCTTCTCGGGCTAGCGAATCCGTATCCGTATCCTCACAGATACTGGCAACGGGGCCGCAACACGGATAGTCGATACTACCCTTGAGCTAGTGGCGCCAGACAGTCTACTAACTTAATGGCACCACCGCCCAGTACGTGATGCAGCTGTGCAAAGTTGCAAGGCCGACCGAGATCCAAAAGAAGCCGAACTTATTATTTTAAAGCTTATTTATTCAAATTTTAAGCACAAACCTTCAATCCCTTTCAAAGTACTTCAAATGGCTCTAAGCACTATGGGACTTAACATCTGAGGTCATCAGTCCCTTAGACTTAGAACTACTTAAACCTAACCAACCTAAGGACATCACGCACATCCATGCCCGAGGCAGGAGTCGAACCTGCGACGTAGCAGCAGCGCGGTTCCGGACTGAAGCGCCTAGAACTGCTAGGTCACAGCGCCCGGCTTCAAAGTGCTCTCCACTTACACAAATCCACTTGTCTAACTTTTATTCCATTTTTTGGAAACATTGCTTAAATTCCTATCTTGTGATGCTTGACATTGCCTTTCTTTTTTTCTTATTCACCTCAGCAACATCAGCAAAACGCTTTCCTTTCATGTCTCTTTTAATTCTATGAAACAAAATAGTCGCACAGGGTAAAGTCGGGCGAGTATGGGGTGGGAGGAACTGGGATCATACCATTTTTGGTCAAGAATTGTCGTAGAGGCAAGTCTGTGTGAGTAAGGGCAATGTCAGGATGGGAAAACCAGTCACCCGACTGCCACAAATCAGGCCGCTTCCGCCGCACGCTGTTGCGTAATCTTCAAGTAGAAATCCTGGTTAACTGTCTGCGGAACCAACTCTACATGTACAACTTCTCTCACACCGATAAAACAAATCAGAATTGTTCAGTTTCACCTGACGAGCTTTCTTGGGGCGAGGTAAACTTGCCAAGTCATCCATTGAATTGGTTGTTACTTTGATTCAGGATCGTAACCAAAGCACCAAGTTTCGTCACCTGTGACAGGGCTGGATGATTTCGGGATTCTTCTTTCAAAGTACAACACGCTTCCACGCAGCCTTGTGTTTGTTCAGTGATCAGCAGTCGTGGCACGAATTTGTCCGCCACGCCTACCATTCCCATTTCTGTCACTACTCGTGCACTGAATTCCAAGTCATTCCCGACAGCTCCACAATTTCTTCAGTGATTCGTCATCGATTTATGGTGATGACTGCACGAATATTTTCAACATTTTCATGTTTGGGCCGTGAAAGGACGACAAGAACAAGGTCTGTCATGAGTCGATTCACTATTTTTGAAACGGGGAAGCCACTCAGACACTTGAGTTTTCCCCATGGCATCCTTCTTGCATGCCATTTTTGACATTTTAAGAGTTTCTGTTCTACTTTTTCCGTACTAAAAGCAGAATTTCATCGCCGCACGTTGCCACTATAAAGTCTTCCGAAACCACTCCTAATCTCCTTCAGCGACGGCAGTCGGCTTACTGACACTGGAATGTCCGCTTTGAGTGCTCCCAACGGCAAAACGCGGTACTACAAAAGCTCAGCCCACCAAAACGTTACTTCAGTTTCCTTCGGGTACCCCCTCATACGTCTGTCAAAAGTTGAAGTAGAAACTTCAGCACCCAACTAACTATAACTTACTTTTGATGACTGGTTTCGTCAATCTGAGTTCCCGTCATCGGATACTTGAGGAATGTCAAGCAGTACATACACGATGTGATCAAAAGGATCCGGAAACCTGGCTGAAAATTACATAGAAGTTCGTCGCGCCCTCCATCGATAATGCTGGAATTCAATATGGTGTTGACCCAACCATAGCCTTGATGACAGGTTCCACTCTCGCAAGCATACGTTCAATCAGGTGCTGGAAGGTTTCTTGGGGAATGGTAGCTCATTCTTCACGGAGTGATGCACTGAGGACAGGTATGGATGTCGGTCGGTGAGGTGTGGCACGAAATCGGCGTTCCAAAACATCCCAAATGTGTTCTATAGGATTCAGGTCAGGACTCTGTGCAGACCAGTCCATTACAGGGATGTTATTGTCGTATAAACACTCCGCCACAGGCCGCGCATTACGAGGTGCATTCAAGTTCTAAGGCCTCCGATTTGTTTTCTAATTAACTACTCACCCGAAATCGATGAAACTGGCGTTACTTCTCGACGTAATCGCCCTGCAGACGTACACATTTTTCACAACGCTGACGCCATGATTCCATGGCAGCGGCGAAGGCTTCTTTAGGAGTCTGTTTTGACCACTGGAAAATCGCTGAGGCAATAGCAGCACGGCTGGTGAATGTGCGGCCACGGAGAGTGTCTTTCATTGTTGGAAAAAGCTAGGAGCCAGTCAGGTGAGTAGGGAGCATGAGGAATCACTTCAAAGTTGTTATCACGAAGAAACTGTTGCATAACGTTAGCTCGATGTGCGGGTGCGTTGTCTTGGCGAAACAGCACACGCGGAGCCCTTCCCGGACGTTTTTGTTGCAGTGCAGGAAGGAATTTGTTCTTCAAAACATTTTCGTAGGATGGACCTGTTACCGTAGTGCCCTTTGGAACGCAATGGGTAAGGATTACGCCCTCGCTGTCCCAGAACATGGACACCATCATTTTTTCAGCACTAGCGGTTACCAGAAATTTTTTTGGTGGCGGTGAATCTGTGTGCTTCCATTGAGCTGACTGGCGCTTTGTTTCTGAATTGAAAAATGGCATCCACGTCTCATCCATTGTCACAACCGACGAAAAGAAAGTCCCATTCATGCTGTTGTTGCGCGTCAACATTGCTTGGCAACATGCCACACGGGCAGCCATGTGGTCGTCCGTCAGCATTCGTGGCACCCACCTGGATGACACTTTTCGCATTTTCAGGTCGTCATGCACCTCTGGAGGCGATCTGTTCAACAGTCATTCGGCGATCCCCCAAAACAATTGTCTCCACTTTCTCGATCATGTCGTCAGACCGGCTTGTGCGAGCCCGAGGTTGTTTCGGTTTGTTGTCACACGATGTTCTGCCTTCATTAAACTGTCGCACCCACGAACGCACTTTCGACACATCCATAACTCCATCACCACATGTCTCCTTCAACTGTAGATGAATTTCAATGCAAATTCAGAAAACGAATGATTGCACGCTGTTCAAGTAAGGAAAACGTCGCCATTTTAGGTATTTAAAACAGTTCTCATTCTCGCCGCTAACGGTAAAATTCCATCTGCCGTACGATGCTGCCATCTCTGGGACGTATTGACAATGAACGCGGCATCATTTTAAAACAATGTGCATGTTTCTATCTCTTTCCAGTCCGGAGAAAAAAATCGGAGGCCTTAGAACTTGAATGCACCTCGTATGAACAGGTGGTCGATCGTGTTGAAAGATGCAGTCACCCTCCTCGAATTGCTTTCCAACAGAGGGAAGCAAGAAGGTGCTTAAAACATCAATGTAGGCCTGTGTTGTGATAGTGCCAACGCACCAAAACACGACCGTTTCGGAATTTTACTGTTGGCACTACACACGCTGGCAGATGACGTTCAAGGGCATTAGAAATACTCACACCCTGTCATCGGATCGCCACATTGTCTGCCGTGATTCGTCACTCCACACAACGTGTTTCTACTGTTCAATCGTCCATTGTTTACGCGTTTTACACCAAGCGAGGCGTCGTTCGGCATTTACCGGCGTGATGTGTGGTTTTTCAGCAGCCGCTCGACTATGAAATCCGTTTTCTCACCTCCCGCCTAACTGTCACAGCATTTGCAGTTGATCCTGATGCAGTTTGTAATTCCTGTGTGATGGACTGGATAGATGTCTGCCTATTACACACTACGATCCTCTTGAACTGTAGAAGGTCTCTTTCAGTCAACAGACGAACGGCCTTTACGATTTTGTGCTGTACGTATCTCTTCACGTTTGCACAATAATATCACGTCGTAAACAGTGGACTTAGGGATGTTTAGGAGTGTGGAAATCTCTCTTACAGACGTATGACACAGCTGACACTCAATCACCTCAGCACGTTCGAAGTCAGTGAGTTCCGTGAAGCGCTCCATTCTGCTCTCTCACGATGTCTAATGACTACTGAAGTCGCTGATATGGAGTACTTGGCAGTAGGTGGTAGCACAATGCACCTAATATGAAAAACGTATGTTTTTGGGACTGTCCGGATAGTCTGATCACATAGTGTATGTCTGTGATCTCGGGCGCTGAGACCCTACATGGGATTAAGTACGGCTCCCCTGAACTCATAGGTTGAATTTGCAAATGACAGTCGTGAGAACATGATCGACGAGAGGAGTAGTACAGCAGAACGGTAAATCGGATAGTCGATAGGCCACGAATTTCGACAAGTGCTGGTAGGCGTTTCTCGTTGTTACAGGATGCTTAACACGATCTCCTCACAAGGAAGCATCACCGAACTGACGTCGCATTTTAAGGAAAGAAAAGCACACATGCAAGACGTCAGCCACAATTGGGTTCGTACGCATTTATGACCTTCTGGACGTGCAGCTTTTAAACTTTCGCGCGCACTCGTTCTGTCCCACTGCAGCCGCTTAACGCTGTGAAGCGCATGCCCATTGCGATAGAAAGCTGTTAATGGTAGCGAGGCTGCAAATCGACGAAGAGCACAGCACCGCTGGGGACTGTCCACTAGGGTGGGCTGCGTGCATTTGCAGCGTTGGAACTGACTGAAAACGCCAGAGAACCGAGATTAACAGGTCCACTGCAATGGAAAAGTTCACCACACGATTTATCCAGAGCGCGGCATACTGCAAATTGAAATGACAGCAAGAACGCTCCTTTTCGCTGGATGGATGGGGAAGGGGACCAGCCGGAGTGTCCAAGCGGTTCTAGGCGCTACAGTCTGGAACTGCGCGACCGCTACGGTCGCAGGTTCCAATTCTGCCTCGGGCATGGATGTGTGTGGTGTCCTTAGGTTAGTTAGGTTTAAGTACTTCTAAGTTCTAGGGGACTGATGACCTCCGAAATTAAGTCCCATAGTGCTCAGAGCCATTTGAACCATTAGAAGAGGAAGGGGTATGGAGGACACATCTGTCGAACGCGTTTTGAAATGTGGTATTACAGGAGAATGCTGAAAATCATGCAGTTAGGTCAGTCAACTAACGAGGAGCTACTGAATAGAACAGGATAGAATAGAAATTTGTGGCACGACTGGAAGAATCGATCGGTTGATGGGATACACTCTGAGACCTCAAGGATCGCCAGCTTAGTACAGGAGGGAAATTTGGGCGGGGGAGGGGGGTATAAATTGTGGAGGGAGAGCAAGAGATGAGTAGAGTAAACAGACTCAAAGGATGTAGGTTGCAGTAGTTATACGGAGATGAAGAGGTTTGCACAGAATGGAATAGCATGGAGAGCTGCATCTTATCGGTCTTCGGACTGAAGACAACAACATGATTTTGTAAGTATTGTCGTAATGACGCTCTGAAGCTGTATACAGAATATTTCAGAAATATCTTTACAAACATTGGGGATACGTTCCTTACATCAAAACATGATAAATAGTAAACATGGGTTCTATAACGCATATCTTGACAGCTGTGAGCACCTCTTCACCTTCGGTAGCATGAAATATACCTCTTCTACTGCAAGCTCGTTGATTTTCATATTTTGGGAGGAGATATAATGGACCAAAAACAGGAAAAAATCCAGTAAGCATGGGCTCTGAACTCCTGATCATAAGAGCTATGACAACATCCGTAATAGAACACACACGTTGGCAGTAGCCAAGATGAGCAGGGGCTCATAGCTCTTAAGATATGCACTTTAATGCCCATGTTTTCTGGGCAGAGTGAAAAATCTTATTCTGAAAACATCCCCCAGACGTTGGTTAAGCCTTGTCTCCGCAATATCCTCTCTTCCAGAAGTGCTAGTTCGGCAAGGTTCACAGAAGAGCTTCTGTGAAGTTTGGAAGGTAGGAAACGAGGTACCGGCAGAACTGAAGCTGTGAGAAGGAGTCGTGCGTTGTGTTTGGGTAGCTCAGATGGTATAGCACGTGCCCGCGAAAGACAAAGGTCCCACGTTCGAGTTTCGGTCCGTCATATAGTTTTAATCTGCCAGAAAGTTCCATATCAGTACACACTCCGGTGCAGAGTGAAAATCTCATTCAAGATTTGAGTGAGTTTGAACATGGTGTTATAGACGGTGCACAAGCGACGGGACACAGTACCTCCGAGGTAGCGACGATGTGGGGATTTTCCCGTACGATCATTTCACGAGCGTACCTTGAATATCAGGAATTCGGTAAAACATCAAATCTCCGTCATCGCTGCGGCAGTAAAAAGATTCTGCAAGAGCGGGATCAATGATGATTGAAGAGAGTCGTTTATTCTGACAGAGGTGCAACACTTCCGCAAATTGCTGCAGATGTCAATGGTGGGCCATCAACAAGTGTCAGCGTGCGAACCATTCAACGAAGCACCATCAGTTTGGGCTTTTGGAGCCGAAGGCCCACTCGTGTTCCCCTGATGACCGCGCGACATACAGCTTTACGCCTCGTCTAGGTCCGTCAATACCGGCATTGGTCTGTTGATGACTGCAAACATGTTGCCTGGTCGGACGAGTCTCGTTTGAAATTGTATCAACCGGATGGACGTGTATGGGTATGGAGACAACCTCATGAATCCAAGGATACTGCATGTCAGCAGAGGAATGTTCAAGATGGTGGAGGCTCTGTAATGGGGCGTGTGCGGTAGCAGTGATATGGGACCCTTGATACGTCTAGATATGGTTCTGACAGATGAAAAGTACGCAAGCATCCTGTCTAATCACCTGCATCCATTCATGTCCATTGTGCATTCCGACGGACTTGGGCAACTCCAGGAGGACAATGCGACACCCGACATGTCTAGAATTGCTACGGAGTGGCTTCAGGAGCAGTCGTCTGAGTTTAAACACTTCCGCTGGCCACAAAATCCCTAGACATGAACATTATTGGGCATATGTGGGATGCCTTGCAACGTGCTGTTCCACCCACTCGTACTCTTACAGATTTATGGATAGCCCTGCAGCATTCATGGTGTCAATTGCCTCCAGCACTATTTGAGACATTATTGAAGTCCATACCACGTCGTGTTGCGGCACTTCTGCGTGCTGGCCGAGGGCTCTACACTATAGTAGGCGGTTGTACCAGGTCCTTAGACTCTTCAGGGCATGTATTATTCGTTGATTTTGTACTTACAAATACCTGCCAATATAGATGCGGACTGACAGTGTACAGTGACTACTGATGCTATGAAAAATGGTGCGACTTCTGCAGGTTTAAAATATGACCTCATGTTCGTGATGTTCCGTTCCCTTGTCAGAAACAACCAACGATGAAATGCTAACAATTTGCATGTGCAGGTCAATTTGACTCTTGTTGCTTGCCGTAGACATAGTGTTACAGAGTTAAAGGCCAACAGTGCCCGTTTACCCTCCTAACTGAATTGCGATCGAATAATTTCCACACTCATGCTCATAACTTAAGGATAATTGCAGAATGTGGTGGCACCCAACGTGACACCACACAAAACGGGCGGTAATAGCATAGGCACATAGGGAACACACACGACACAGATCTGTAAGGCCACGATATTGGTATTAAGTTGAGAAATCCGTCCCGAAACACATGTGCTACAAAACACCACTGTTTCCTTCGCGTGTACCCCGACATCAGTATGGGATATGATCGCCATGCACACGTACACAGGCCGCACAACGGATTGGCATAATCTGGATCAGGTGGTAGAGCAGCTGCTGGGGTATAGCCTCCAATTCTTGCACCAGTGCCCGTCGGAGCTCCTGAAGTGTCGTAGGGGTTTGAAGACGTGCAGCGATACGTCGACCGAGAGCATCCCAGATGTGCTCGATGGGTTTAGGTCTGGAGAACAGGCAGGCCACTCCATTCGCCTGATATCCTGTTTCAAGGTATTCCTCCGCGATGGCAGCTCGGTGGGGCCGTGCTTTATCATCCATCAGGAGGAAGGTGGGACCCACTGCACCCCTGAAAAGGCGGACATAGTGGTACAAAATGACGTATCGATACACCGGACCTGTTACAATTCCTCTGTCAAAGACATGCGGGGGTGAACGTGCACCAATCATAATGCCGCCGCACACCATGAAACCACGACCTTTATACAGGTCCCTTTCAAGGAAATTAAGGGGTTGATATGTGGTTCCTGGTTCACGCCAGATGAAAACCCGGTGAGAATCACTGTTCAGTCTATATCTGGACTCGTCCGTGAACATAACCTGGGATAACTTTTCCAATGACCATGTGCTGTGTTCTTGACACCAGGCTTTACGGGCTCTCTGTGACCAGGGGTCAGTGGAATGCATCTTGCAGGTCTGCTGGCGAATAAACCATGTCTGTTCAGTCGTCTATAGACTGTGTGTCTGGAGACAACTGTTCCAGTTGCTGCGGTAAGGTCCCGAGCAAGGCTACCTGCAGTACTCCGTGGCCGTCTGCCTGCCCTGATGGTGAGATATTGGTATTTTTGTGGTGTTGTACGCTGTGGACGTCCCGTAATGTTTGACCAGCCTCCAGTCGCCCTGGTATTCTACCCCTCATAACGTCATCAATGTGTGTCCTTTGAGCCATTTTCAACATGCAGTCACCATTAGCACGTCTGCATACTTGCGCGCTGCACCGTACTCTGACACGCACCAACACAGCTCTGCGTATCTGGACTGCTGCCAGCGCCACCGTGCGACGACCGCAGGTCAAATGCACCGCTTGGTCATACCCCGAGGTTATTTAAGCCTGCAAACCGCCCGCCAGAGCGTTATTTCACCATGTATCAGCATTATCCTTAATTTATGAGCGTGGGTGTACAACAGCCCACGCCTATCGGTATGACACCCAGGAAGCACATACCGTGGTCCCCGCGCGACCACGTCACCGGAGCGGAGCAGACAGCGACATGCGGCTGACCTCAAAACGGGCCAGCGCCGCGCTCTTCTCTTCTTTCCGGCGCCTTTCAGCGCGGAAACTGTTTAAAAATTTCATTTCGGAGTCGCCCGGCGCTCCTCACAATGCCGCCTGGCCGGCCGCCGGCTGCGCATTAAAAAGCGAGGCGGTCCGGCGGTGAAAGCTATCGCGTCAAATATGCATTCTGTTTGCGCCGCGGCTAATAAAGGACGCCTTTGTGCGGGCGCGCCCGTCTGCAGATACACGCGGCCAGAGGCGTGCGCTCCTGGTGCGACGTCGTCCCGCGCCGGATGTTCGATTCGCGACCAAAGAAAGCTTCATTACGTCGCGAGGCGGGCGGGCGGGCGGGCTGTGTTTTGCGAGGCAACTATCTGCACCGGCCTTCACTTCCAGACTCCACGCTCCGGCGGCACGTGCGGCGCGCCGACGTCTTCGCGAGAATCGCAGAAGCCAGCGTAGTTTATTTTTATATCGACGAAGGCAGGCTGTAGAATTCAATTCTTAGCTCCGAGGCATCGCGTTCCGAGCATGCATGTACGCCTAGTGCGGAAGTGATATGTGGAGGACAAACAATTCGGACAAGATTAGATTAGATTAGATTAATACTTGTTCCATAGATCATGAATACGACACTTCGTAATGATGTGGAGCGTGTCAGGTTAATAAAAGATGTCTGTACAAGATATTACATTGAAAGGTCTCTGTTGGATTTCTCTCATGTTAATTTCTTAAATATGTTGTCATTTACGGCATAAATTCCTCTTCTAAATTTACTGTGGTGTTTCTGACTATCTGGGAGGAGACTGAGCAGTGAAACGTGTTACTTTTACACATAAACAAGAACGATCTGTCACACTACTACTCTTTAAAACACAGTTTATATGTAATTCATGTCACACAGTCTCATACGGAACCTACATCCGCTTCCTTTTATATACTGTATATGATATGATACTGTCATCCCCCTTCCCTTCTGTGTGAGAGGATGAATGAGCAAATGTATTTCTAGTTACATGCTCGATGGTAGCAGACAAGGCTGTCTGCTAGAGAACAGTAGTACCAACGTCGGAACAGGTAGCTACGCTTTCTAAAAGCAAAGAGGTTTCTATGCTTAGTATGGTCCTGTCTGTCCCTTGTCATGTTGGTATAGGAAGCTGCCTCTCTGGTCACTTCCCGTTTTGTATACGGAAGCCACCCTCAGGAAGGGACCACGGCAGTCTGTCCGGGGCGAGCGTCTGAAGTGGTAAGATCTCCGGCTAAGCGCGTGTCTGCTAAGTCCGTAGGACAATGGATTTCTTAAGTTCAGCCTAACTGAAAATTTAATCACCTTTATTTCAGGTTTAGCTCTAAAATATCTAATGTTATCTTAAATTGCAACGCAGTGTAATTCGCTTGTGAAGTTCAGAATATCTTCCGGTAGTTGCTTTGTCACTACTTTGTGAGTAAAGTGGAACCACGTGTTGGTCAGTAACACTAACTAGCATCATCAATCTTAAATGCGAATGTGCGTTAGATGATAACGTCTCGTCTTGACAATATTTT
This sequence comes from Schistocerca nitens, assembly GCF_023898315.1. Lineage (NCBI taxonomy): Eukaryota > Metazoa > Arthropoda > Insecta > Orthoptera > Acrididae > Schistocerca > Schistocerca nitens. The sequence goes on from NC_064614.1 coordinate 1,127,917,936, forward strand.
TCAATATAGCAACTTTTCTTTATGTTCAACCCACGTGGGGTGTACTTTGTGAGACCAGTACCACGTGCTTATACAATTGTTTGACCCATCAGGTGAACAGTAAGACGTTAGTAACCAGTTCGAGGTTTTTCTTTTGTAAATTGCTTTTCGATCTAATTTATTTTAATTATCAAAATTATTGTGGAGTTACACTCTTTGTGTAAACCAAGTTGACCACGTGAAGCATGTGGTGTAATCATCAAAGTAGCCCTCAGCTATTCTTTCCAGGAAGATTTCACAGGGAGTTAGTATGAATTTAGTAGTGTGTGGTAATTACATGACGGACAGGATTGCGCTACGAACGTAACTTCTTTGGGTGAAAATTGAATCGTTTGGTTGTGGTTAATTTCCTCTTGGATATGTTTCAACGTTCTTCGTGTGTTATTTTATGAATGCAGTGTTGTATGTAGTCTCCCAATCTTGGCTCCCTATTTGATGTGTTCCATAAGATTACAAACTCACATTTTCACAGTCCTAAATAAGGCACCAGCTTAGTTATGACTCAAGTTTAATATGCTGAAATTTCAATGATCAATGTTAAAATAAATTTCCAAATATAAACTGATTTATTTCTTTTTATTTAAATTCTCTTATATATATATATATATATATATATATATATATATATATATATATATATATATATATCACCGTTTGTCGTATGACGATTAAAAGATTATAATTAATGTTAGTCCGGTTGGGAATTCGGTAAGCTAGACTGGGTACCTGGTGAAACAGTTGCTCAGTAATGCAAGGTTAACTTCCCCAGACAGCGCACAGCTTTAAACCGCTTTTATTGTCTATCAGCACCGCTTTCAGAAGAAATTAAAACAACTACGTTACAACATTACACAAAATATTGCATGACACTAATGTTTAAGTTGTTTTTTCTTTTCCCCTTAATTTATATCTAAAAATTCAGCCAATGAGTAGAAGGAGTTGTCATCTAGAAATTCTTTTAATTTATTTTTAAATGTCAGTTGGCTATCTGTCAGGCTTTTGATGCTGTTTGGTAGGTGACCAAAGACTTTTGTGGCAGCATAATTTACCCCTTTCTGTGCCAAAGTCAGATTTAACCCAGCATTGTGAAGATCATCCTTTCTCCTGGTGTTATAACTATGCACACTGCTATTACTTTTGAACTGGGTTGGATTATTAACAACAAATTTCATTAGTGAATATATATACTGTGAGGTCACTGTGAGGATCCCTAGATCCTTAAATAGATGTCTGCAGGATGACCGTGAGTGGGCTCCAGCAATTATTCTGATTACACGTTTTTGAGCAATGAATATTTTTCTACTCAACGATGAATTACCCCAGAATACGATGCAATACGAAAGCAGTGAATGAAAGTAGGCATAGTAAGCTAATTTACTGAGATTCTTATCACCAAAATTTGCAGTAACCCTAATAGCATACGTAGCTGAACTCAGACGTTTCAGCAGACCATCAATGTGTTGCTTCCAGTTTAACCTCTCATCAATGGACACACCTAAAAATTTTGAAAATTCTACCTTAGCTACAGACTTCTGTTCAAAGCCTATATTTATTACTGGAGTTGTGCCATTTACTGTACGGAACTGTATATACTGTGATTTATCAAAATTTAAAGAGAGTCCGTTTGCTGAGAACCACTTAATAATTTTGTGAAAAACATCATTTACAATTACATCACTTAGTTCTTGGTTTTTGGATGTTATTATTATACTTGTATCATCAGCAAAAAGAACTAACTTTGCATCTTCATCAATATGGAATTGTAAGTCATTAATGTATATCAAGAATAGTAATGGACCTAAGACTGTGGGACCCCGTACTTGAAAGCCCCCCTGTTTGAGGGATTAGCTGTTGTTTTAACATTACATGAACCACTTATTTCAACTTTCTGCAAGAACGGAATACAAGTTCTGACGAAATTCTCTTCGGTTTATGATTGACTGTTTTTTCTTTCATCTATACTGTCTATACTGTCTGATCAAAACTATCTGGACACCCACGTGTAATGTGGAATATGCTACAAAATATCACAATAGGTGGACTCATCAGTGTTGAAAGAGGCGGGGGCATTGTCTCGGCAGTAGGGAACTACTAACAGCAGCATGAGTCAGTCAGGAGATGTCAGTGACTTCTACTATAGTCTACTCATTGGATGTCACCTAGTAACAAATCCATCAGAGACGTTTCAACCCTTCTTAAGGTGCTCAGGTCGACTGCTGATGATGGAAAAGCGTCTACATCCACATCTACATCCACATGATTACTCTGCAATTCACATTTAAGTGCTTGGCAGAGGGTTCATCGAACCACAATCATACTATCTCTCTACCATTCCACTCCCGAACAGCGCGCGGGAGTAACGAACACCTAAACCTTTCTGTTCGAGCTCTGATTTCTCTTATTTTACTTTGATGATCATTCCTACCTACGTAGGTTGGGCTCAACAAAATATTTTCGCATTCGGAAGAGAAAGTTGGTGACTGAAATTTCGTAAATAGATCTCGCCGCGACGAAAAACGTCTTTGCTTTAATGACTTCCATCCCAACTCGCGTATCATATCTGCCACACTCTCTCCCCTATTACGTGATAATACAAAACGAGCTACCCTTTTTTGCACCCTTTCGATGTCCTCCGTCAATCCCACCTGGTAAGGATCCCACACCGCGCAGCAATATTCTAACAGAGGACGAACGAGTGTAGTGTAACCTGTCTCTTTAGTGGACTTGTTGCCTAAGTTTCCTGCAATGAAACGCAACCTTTGGCTCGCCTTCCCCACAATATTATCTATGTGGTCTTTCCAACTGAAGTTGTTCGTAATTTTTACACCCAGGTACTTAGTTGAATTGACAGCCCTGAGAATTGTACTATTTATCGAGTAATCGAATTCCAACGGATTGCTTTTGGAACTCATGTGGATCACCTCACACTTTTCGTTATTTAGCGTCAACTGCCACCTGTCACACCTTACAGCAATCTTTTCTAAATCGCTTTGCAACTGATACTGGTCTTCGGATGACCTTACTAGACGGTAAATTACAGCATCATCTGCGAACAACCTAAGAGAACTGCTCAGATTGTCACTCAGGTCATTTATATAGATCAGGAACAGCAGAGGTCCCAGGACGCTTCCCTGGTTGAACACCTGATATCACTTCAGTTTTACTCGATGATTTGCCGTCTATTACTACGATCTGCGACCTTCCTGACAGGAAATCACGAATCCGGTCGCACAACTGAGACGATACCCCATAGGACCGCAGCTTGATTAGAAGTCGCTTGTGAGGAACGGTGTCAAAAGCTTTCTGGAAATCTAGAAATACGGAATCAACTAGAGATCCCCTGTCGATAGCGGCCATTACTTCGTGCGAATAAAGAGCTAGCTGCGTTGCACAAGAACGATGTTTTCTGAAACCATGCTGATTACGTATCAATAGATCGTTCCCTTCGAGGTGATTCATAATGTTTGAATACAAAAAAATGGCTCTGAGCACTATGGGACTCAACTGCTGAGGTCATTAGTCCCCTAGAACTTAGAACTAGTTAAACCTAACTAACCTAAGGACATCACAAACATCCATGCCCGAGGCAGGATTCGAACCTGCGACCGTAGCGGTCTTGCGGTTCCAGACTGCAGCGCCTTTAACCGCACGGCCACTTCGGCCTGCGTTTGAATACAGTATATGCTCCAAATCCTACTGCAAACCGACGTCAATGATATAGGTCTTTAGTTCGATGGATTACTCCTACTACCCTTCTTAAACACTGGTGCGACCAGGACAATTTTCCAATCTGTAGGTACAGATCTATCGGTGAGCGAGCGGTTGTATATGATTGCTAAGTAGGGAGCTATTGTATCAGCGTAGGTATGACAAGAGCTAAATCAGCACCAGGCAGAAGTCATGTACTGACGGATAGGCATCGCTGAGCATTGCGCAGGGTGGTTGCATAAAATCGAATGAAATCAGGCGGATGGTATCACTCATGTGTTCCAAAGTGGTACCACCAGTCTCGCTGCACAGTAACTGTACGCAGGAAATGAAACACAGTGGTATGGAACGGCTGAGCAAGTCCTTATAAGCCGTATAATTCTGTAGCTGGTGCTAAACGACGATTGAGGTGGTGTAAGGAGTGATTTCACTGTACAGTGGACGAACAGAAAAGGGGTATCTATAGTGATGAATCGCTCCAAGTCATGTGTCAGTCTGATTGAAGCACAAACGGTGATGTATGGAGCAGATGGTTTTCTTTTTCGTGGTTAGGATGTGATCCCCTTAGTCCGTTGAAGAAAACGCTAAACCCAGCAGCAAATGAAAACGTTTTACAGCATTGTGTGCTGTTTACAGTACAGAAACGTTTCAGAGAGGATGATTGTTCAGCATGAAATGCACTCTGTCATAAATCAGCGTCTGTGAGGCAATAGTTTCGACAATAAAATTCTTGAAAAGGGTTGGCTTGCCCTGAGTTCGTACCTGAGCCCAAATAGACCACCTTTTCAGTGAGTCAGAACGTCGACTTTGCTCCAGATCCCAAAGTCCATCATTACAACCTTCTCTGTTTTCTGCTCTTGAGGAGGAACGGGCTGCTATTCCTCAAGAAGTACGTCGCCGAAAGGGTCCCCAACCGAAGTTAAAACTTCATAAAGGCTAAGGATGGAGACGACTCCTATTAATGTCAACTCTAATACATGTCAGGATATTTTGGCAGATGATGTAAATGAAATATGTAAATTTATATATTGGGTATCCCATTTACCTCGACCACAAAAACTAACTTTTCGTCCAGAAGCAAAATAAACAAATTTTTAGATACCAGGGTCATACTGCCTTTCGTGTAACTTGAAATAGGAACATATAATGAAAATTGTTAATTTTAACGTATTATGCAAGAGTATAAGTGATATATCGATTATAAAGATGTACGCGTTAAAGAATGCTGTTTGACAGCTATCGCGGAGCAACGAACAGCTTATGTTTGGTCGCGCAGTGGTAGGCAGTTGGAGGAGCATAACTCATAAGACAGTGACTTTTGCGAAGCTTCAGAGTGGACAGTCGTTTAGTACTAAATATTCACTGTAATAATTTCAGTGTTGTGTATTAATGATTTATGGAAGAAATAAGATCTGAGGTAAAATTAATGAAGAAAATGAAATAAATTTTATTATGAAATTTTGATGAAGTATCTTTCTCCATATTTTTTATTTTTTTTAAATTTATTTAATGTCAAGTTCCGTTGGACCAAATTGAGGAGAAAATCTCCAAGGTCATGGAACGTGTCAGTACATGAACTTACAACATAAAAGTAATAACAGATAAAAATAAATGTTCATGAACCTGAAAGAAAATCAGTCCATAAGTTTAAGCAAACGCTATCAGCATTACAATGAGAATCAGCTTAATTTTTCAAGGAACTCCTCGACAGAGTAGGAGTGACCCATGAGGAAACTCTTCAGTTTCGATTTGAAAGCGCGTGGATTACTGCTAAGATTTTTGAATCCGAGTGGCAGCTTATTGAAAATGGATGCAGCAGTGTACTGCACACCTTTTTGAACAAGAATTAAGGAAGTCCGATCCAAATGGAGGTTTGATTTCTGCCGAGTATTAACCGAGTGAAACCTGCTTATTGTTGGGAATAAACTAATATTGGTAACAAGAAACGACAATAAGGAATATACATATTGAGAGGCCAATGTCAAAATACCCAGACTCGTGAACAGAGGCCGACAAGAGGTTCGTGAACTCACACCACTTATTGCCCGAACCGCCCGTTTCTGAGCCAAAAATATCCTTCTAGAATGGGAAGAGTTACCACAAAACATAATAACATACGACATAAGTGAATGAAAATATGCAAAGTAGACTAATTTACGTGTCGAAGTATCACTCACTTTCGATACCGTTCGAATAGTGAAAATGGCAGTATTAAGTCTTTGAACAAGATCCTGAACGTGGGCTTTCCACGACAGCTTACTATCTGTCTGAACACCTAGGAATTTGAACTGTTCAGTTTCACTAATCATATGCCCGTTCTGTGAGATTAAAACGTCGGGTTTTGTTGAATTGTGTGTTAGAAACTGTAAAAACTGAGTCTTACTGTGATTTAGCGTTAGTTTATTTTCTACAAGCCATGAACTGAGGTCATGTACTGCACTACTTGAAACCGAGTCAATGTTGCACACAACATCCTTTACTACCAAACTAGTGTCATCAGCAAACATATATATTTTAGGGTTACCCATAATACTAGAGGGCATATCATTTATATAAATAAGGAACATCGATCTACAGTAAGACTTTGATTTGCTATGGAATTATACCAACTGAGATATTATGCCTTTATAGAACGCTAAAATAAGTCATTAAGACAGAAACACAGGAATATAAAACAAACAAAATGGTCCAACAAATAATTCCATTCCCTAAGTAATATTTTTCTCTAGGTATTCCAAAGAAAAAAATACGAAGATAAAACACGATTCACTATGTGACTTTTCCTTTGCTTACTAACCATTTCTTTCAGCAGCCCACAGGAAGTAAGGAATATGCCATGAAATACTTAAGTTAAGATTATTAATAATGATGTTACATTTAAGAATGCTTATAATGTTTATTATGTTTTCGTCTGAGGATATCTATGAACTGATGCTAGTATCATGCTACATAAAGATTTTATGAAATGAATAATTTCTTTTCTATGAGATTATAATGATGATGCTATTTTATGATGTATTTATGTACAATATTTGAAAGTTCATTTGTTTAACTCGTTGTGGACACTGATTAGCACTGATTTTGAGGAAAGTGACTAGGTGTAATACACTTCTTACAATGTTCATTTTTTTTCTGATGACCTGTAGACGATAATATTTTTTGTGCTTCTAATATATGCCTTTCACATTTACAGCATAATATGTAATTGCACTTTACAGGTACAATAATCTTCAATAGTCACTGTCATTCTAGTATGGTTTATTCTAATGTACAAGCATAATATGCTTCTAGTTAATAAGCCTTTATGCCTGTTTATGTTATTGTATTTACTATGAATGTTAGGCCTTACGTTGCCCCTTACCAATTGAAACATTCACACTTCATAGTCATAGTTTATTACGACCACAAGTTGCCACGTAGTGTACTACTCCATGTACGTTATTGCTATGATTTGCAACGCATTGTAGGCCTTAGCTCGCTACATATTATTTATCACTCATGTACCTTGTCATTATGATGTGCTATGTAAGATATGCCTCATGTCGCCCCTTATTATCTGTCAGTTCAAGCATCTTCTGGAGTCTCCTTGAGGAATTCACTGTATACATTTGGATAATTAGATAATAGATACTATATAATGTAATGCTGTAAATAATACAGAATAGATTTGGTCATAGAGACAAGTTCTCAGTCATAGATTGCTAGCTTAACTTTAAACATTTTCTTTGATTTTCATGGTAAATTATTCAATCTTTACTAAATTTGGAGTTTACCAACATTTTGTACTAAGTGCCATTACTTACGAATGTAATATTATCCGTTAATTATTTATGACACAGGAGTTGTCTTGTTTTCATACTGGCACACCCATGATTTTGACATATGATATACCATGCTGTGAGTTGCACCTCCTAGGTCATACTTCCTAATGTTCGTACCTATCATTACCAATGAATCATTCCATTATAATCCTGTCCATCGACATGCTCATTGAATAAGTAATTTATGCACACATCTGCAACGACGTGTGACAATACCAACAATATGCTATCGACGAGTTTCTTCAATAAACCACGAGCTGCGATGACGCATGTTATTGCATCCAGAATTGGACCTACGAAAGTTTAGTGTGTCAGATGGGTACTGTGGTTTCACACAGACATTTTTGCAGATGCTCTAGACCATAACATACAACTTCAGTCGGCTTTGTGTAATGAACTTCGAGTGAAATGAGTTATCATAGTTACACTTCTGATGATGTGGTACAGCCACTGTTTATGCACACTTAATGTGGGGGTGCATGAAATCTTAAACTATGAATGACTTCTATCCTGATTTAGTCCTTACTCCATTCTCTTTACCTTATACCCTTTGTTATGCTATATTTTGCACTGACATTTCCAAATAGGGTAATAGCCATATGTTGTTTATGAGCCATATGTCAGGCTATTTGCCACTGTGCAATATGCTTCAAGAATTATGGTGCACATGAGCACTACTTGCAATAAATATCCTCTTCTTTTTTCAATACGACACACATGATATAATTTCACTATTTTCTATCTTCTAGGTATAATTTTTCTGTAACAAAATCTTTCGTAAATTTTAGATGATATTTTGACAATTCTAGTGCAACTGAGCACCACATTCAGTTAGTCTCTGTAAAGTTTGATGATCAATCTTATGATTAGAACAACCGTATATGTAGACAAATAGGTTTATGTATTATTTTACTTCAAATACACTTTCTCTATTGCATATTAAGAATTTGTAGGTTTCTCGTGGTTACAAGCCATAACAACCCGGCCAAATTCTTGTCAGGGTGACTGCAGGGTTGTGAAATATGTACATATAATGAAAATTGTAAATTTCAATGTTTTATCCAAGAGCATAAGCGATATATCGATTGCAAAGATGTACGTGTGAAAGAACGCTGCGAGGCAGCTATCGCTGAGGCAGAGTATGTGTAACAAAGAGCTCATGTTAGGTCGTGCAGTAGTAGGCAGTTTATTAACGATTTACGGAAGAAATAAGATTTAAAGTAAAATTAATTAAGAAGATGCTACAAATATTATTATGAAATTTTGATGAATCTTTCTACATATTGTAACATCGACCTACAATAAGGTAATCAATATTCATGTATTTATGCCCTTTTGCTGTAGAGAGAATTTGAATGAGACCATCTTTGTATGTAACCCCAAAAATTTTTATTGTATTTTATTGTAAAGATCATTTGTTTCTGTAACGGTAATTTTTATGTATGGCTTAACAATTGCAAGCCAGTTTCACAAGATTTTCAAATAAGATATTACAGTCATTCTCCACAGTCATGTTCCTCCTGTCAATTCCAACTCGTTTTTATCTAAACAGATTCTAAATGAGACTCAGTCAAATATCTTGCATTTAGACTTTTGCAACTGTAGTTAGTTTAGTAGTGCTGAGAGCATAATGACGCGTTATCCAAGGCAACATCAATACGGGGTAAGAAATTTATTTCACAGAGTTTATGGATTTTCGCATAGGGATCACTTATGTACTTATCTTCGTTGATCCATTATGGATCGTGGGACGACGGCTGGCATGAACTTCTTGATGCAATAATTTATCAACAGCCGTATGATTTGTCGAAGTTCGTTTTATTTTATGAACTTCAATGTGCTGCTACCAGTTTCGGCATTACATTGAGGCCCCACTCGTCATACTCGTAAAATCGCTTTACACGGAAGGAGCCATATAACTGGATCTGTGAATCACTCGTCCTGTAACAGATCTTGACTGTAACCTGGCCACCAAGAGCTGTTGCAGGACGATTGATTACGGATCCAGTTATATGGCTCCTTCCGTGTAAATCGATTTTACGAGTATGACGAGTGGGGCCTCAATGTAATGCCGAAACTGGTAGCAGCACATTGAAGTTCATAAAATAAAACGAACTTCGACAAATCATACGACTGTTGGTAAATTATTGCATCAAGAAACTTATGTACTTATTCCGATTTATAGGGCCGTAGTAAGATCGAGTAGACCTAAATGTGCTAATCTCTAATTTGTTTTGATTAGTTCGGGTTTACTGGTTTTGCTTTCTTGCTAATAGACAGATTGTTTAAAACAGGGTCAGGTAAATGTACAGATACTCGTAATCGGTTAGTCAGCACACCACTTGATATAACTGTTCTTTATTAGACAAACGTCACACATTACTTTAGACATAAACGTTAGAAACTATGTACGTTACGAACATACGAACAGCAGTTAGTCTTTTAAATAGTTCGCTATGGTTTTTTTTCGGTAATTCCACCTACTACATTCCAGACATATTTATGTAAACAAGCGTTCTCAGAACCGTGACTCTGTACTAGCACATACTACTGTTACCTGGGGTAACGTAACTCGTCCATTCGCTGGAGTTGACAGCAAGGAAATGGAAACACAGGCAAACTGCTTACCGTTCATACAGTCAACCGACCTCAGTTTGAGATTGGTGTGCCAACGGTGTATACCAACTCATAGAAGATAGATATGGTACTCATCTAACGCGATTGTAACCTGGCAAAACAGTAACCGCACCCATGTTTTCTTATTTACAATAGGGATACTTCTAGTACAGTACTGTAGTACTATTAAACGATATGTCACGTACAGCGAAGGCAGTGCTTAGTCAAAAACTGTGTCACCATAAGTTTTTCTTATTCTCTTCGTCGATTTACATTGTACTCTCACAAACCACCTGATGACGGGTGTGCGTTTTCGTTCTGTTTCCATTTGTTTACTGACAACTGCAGCATGTGCCACTTCGCGATAAACGCCGTTTTTTGGTAGGCCAGTAGGTGGGAGTCGCCAGCTTGAGTGCGTATGCGGACGGCCGCCGTCGACGGCGTGGTCATGAGCGCCCACGCAGGCGCGCGGCGAGCTTTGTCTGCGGCGGCGCGTGAGCCGCATGGCAGGGGGGGCCACGCACTGACCACCACAGGCGCCGCCGCTGTTATTCCGAGAACGTCCAAACACCGCCGCAGCCTACGCTTCGGAATGGAAATGGCGCGCAGTCGTATACTGTAGAGAAACTTATCGTAGGAGAAACTCCTCCGCAGTGAATCACCGCCCCGATGATGGGATCATTTTCTTGTCGGACGAGAAGAGGTACGACTCTTTACGGCGCCAAATAACACGCATGCGGATCGGTACAGGGCGGTTTCGTTCCCCGATCCGATCATGCTTTTCGAGAGAAGTAGAACACCAATGAAATGTTGCATCGCTTATTCCGGTATATAACAGTGAGAGTCGGGTAATAAGGAAAGGTCTGTACAAATAAATTTCGAGCTTGCAGCCGATCAACATTTAATTTATCCGACGATATTTCGACTCGGCACCTGCTAACCATTTTCAGGTCAGCCATCGACGACTTTTTTTCTTTAAACTTCCTGGCAGATTGAAACTGTATGCCAGACCGAGACTCGAACTCGAGACCTTTGCCTTTCGCGGGCAAGTACTCTACCATCCCCCAGGCTGTGGTTAAGCCATGTCTCCGCAATATCCTTTCTTTCAGGAGTGCTAGTTCTGCAAGGTTCACAGGAGAGCTTCTGTTAAGTTTGGAAGGTAGCAGACGAGGTACTGGCAGAAGTAAAGCTGTGAGGACGGGGCGTGAGTCGTGCTTGGGTAGCTCAGATGGTAGAGCACTTGCCCGCGAAAGGCAAAGGTCCCGAGTTCACCGTGGCGAACCCCAGCCACAGAACAGCCAAGAGAATATACTGGGCCCTCAGGTGGTAGCCGGCAAAAAACGAAATTGAACACAAACTCCCGCAATACAATTGGAAAAAAATATGGAGAAACGTCTCGGAAAACGTGTTGCCTAAACATGCGAAGGAGACATGGTACAAAATAGTTAACAGAACGGTACCAACCAACCAAAGACTGGCGGAGATAAAACTCGTCGCAAGTGACAATTGCGACGTATGTGGCATGACCGACACCCTCGAGCACCGATTCACCTGCGGGAATGCCATCAACATCTGGGAAGCGTGCCAGCAGATGGTGGCCCACATCAACAGAACGGCGCCGGGAAGCATCACAGTGGAAGCAATCACCGCTCCAGACTGCAACCCATTTCCACGACCCAAGCGACTGGCGACTCTCTGGATCCTCGCCATGACGGCACGTGCCATCGTAGCGCTGAGGCAGACCGACCAGCTGGCCTTCCTGATGGACCTCTGGGAGGAGAACAAGACGGCCCAGCAGCACAGGCGATACCGCGAGAACTTCAGAAACTTCCTGCAGATTCCACTGCAGACAGCAATCGCCAGAGTCCTCCGCAGCCTGTGACCCTCAGCACCGCCACCAGCCACCTCACCACATTCACCACAAGAATAACGTGTGCAGTGATAGTCTCTCGCATCAAATAGTGAAGTATAGTAGTATAAAGGGTTTCTTCTTAGTGAAATCAGTGATACAAAGTGCTTCTCACCGAACATCTGTCATGCTCGCAGCCAAAACAGTGTCAAAAGTATACCCAGTAGTTCTACCAGTTTTTTTAATTAACTTTTTTTTCTTTATTTGTACTATATTGCCTAAGAGACAAGCATTACTTAGTGGAAAGTGCCAACTACTCATAATTATTATTTTTTTAAATGATTTTCTTTACTTTGTGCCTATGATTTCTATTATTTACTCACACTCTCCTTTCTGCTTCTCTTATATAATATGACAAAATTTTCTCTCTTCTTCAATTTAGGTGTAGGTGATGTTTCCCTCATACTGTCCCACCTAACAGTGTAAACTGGAGGAAGCGATCAAACCAGAATGCACAATGTGCCTGTGGCATCACAAGTGCATCACATACAGAAACATGAACTCAATATCAATGCATCGATCCTAAATATAAACTGTTATGGCTGTCCTGCAATGTCTACCCCAAAAAAATTATGACAAATGGCCATGTAAAAGAGTTTAAGGAACAACAATAAAAGAAAAACGAAAAAGAAAAAAATATAAAAACGAAAACCTATAAAATGACAGTAATATTAACCAACACTAGGAATATAATAGGTAAATACGTAGAATAAAATGTCTTTTTTTAAATGTATCGTTGTTAATATATTTAAATAAATATATATGGTTACAAAAAAAAAAGTTCGAGTCTCGGTCGGACCCATAATTTTAATCTGCCAGGAAGTTTCATAACAGCGCACACTCCGCTGCAGAGTGAAAATCTCATTCTGGACTTTTTTTCTTTATTGTTATTTGATCCACGCCGACACATATGGGCAACGGCAGCCTGGCAGCGGATACAATTTGCCGCTTTTCAGCTACATGGGAGGAAAATTAAAAAAAAAGTGTAATATAAAAGTTGTACATGGGGGTTGACAAAAGAAACGGTTTGTACAAAAGAAAACAGATCGTCTGTTGCATAAGTTACAATATAAAAGTTTGATTAATTCAAATATAGACACAGATGAGTAGAAAATGAGTGTCGCACACGAAGAAACAAGAACAGATACACAGTCGCATAAAGTAAAACGGAAAAGCCGATATGTGACTGACTGATGGTTGAAATGACTCTGAGCACTATGGGAATTAACATCTGAGGTCATCAGTCCCCTAGAACTTAGAACTACTTAAACCTAACTAACCTAAGGACATCACACACATCCATGCCCGAGGCAGGATTCGAACCTGCGACCTTAGCGGTCCCACGTTTCCAAACTGAAGCGCCTAGAACAGGTCGGCAACGGCGGCCGGTTGACTGACTGAAAGAGATACATAGGTGACTGAAGAGATGACTGAATATGGATGAAGACTGCCAGAGAGAGGATATCATGGGAACGTATCATTTTAAGGTAGTGCGTAGGAGGGGGTTTGTGCGGTTGGATATTGTAATATTATAGCATTTCAGATACCTTGCAAATGAGATATTTGTCATAAAAGAAAGGAACAGCCATCGGGCTGTGTTCGTAAAGATATTAACCATCACAGAGCATGTGTAAAGAGACAAAATGCTTTATAATGTGCGCCTACATCAAGACGCGCGTCCAGCGTTAAAATATTTCAAATAAACGCTATGACCCGCTGGGTGCAGATATTTAAATCATTGCCACAGTGCTCGATAGCAATAAGCTGCGAAACATTTGAAAGAACAATCCATCATTTGTTAAGAAATATTCTAGAGACTTCATTACCTTTTTACGTTTGGTCGCCGACTTGTTAGGACGTGTTGTGTAGCACCGCTACAAGTCATATTTTATTTAGTGTCAAAAACCATGTAAATCACCAAGAAAAACGGTTCGGTAAACCGTGTGACGCTAAAAAGTACTTATGCGCACGCCAGAACATTTAATTTTTAAGAAATCTCGGACAGACAAAAGCAGAGAGTGTTGAACTGCTCCATGTATGAGAGAAACATAAAAATATAAGTTTTGTATTAATTGTTGGTATACTTGTTAATGGCTATTAGTTTAACGTCTTTGTTCTTTGAGAATATATTGATGCTTCACTTTACAGAAAATCTCTAATTATTCTTTTCTTTAAACTCACCATGATTTTTCAATGTATGTAAGCTTTGTTACAGGTTCTCTCTTCATCGCGGTATCTCAATTGTATTCGGGAGGACATTAATGTGTTCAGTTTCCAATCTGATATCTTTTTACAAAATTTCACTGTTTTGCGTTTATTTCCATTTTTTTAATTATTCAAATAGTTCCCTCAGGTATTTTCATCGAAGATTCTGATTGCGTGAAGGCAGTCCGGGTCTAAGGTCAGTCACGAAACCACCTTCGCGTAATCAAACCTTACGTCTCCTGAACACAATCGAGAACCGACGCATCAGCGATCATCCATTAATTTCTCTCTCTTTCTAAGTCGTGCCAAAAACGGCAAAGTAGAACTGTCCTGAGTACGCAGTCTAGTGTTATAGGTTGGATTCTTTATCTTGTCGGCAAACATTGCCAAGCATTATCATCATTACTGGTCGTGCGGTAGGGTTCTCTCTTCCCGCGCCCGGGTTCACGGGATCGATTCCTGGCGGGGTTAAGGATTGTCTCTGCCTCGTGAGGACTGGGTGTTGTGTGATTTCCTTAGGTTAGTTAGGATTAAGTAGTTCTGAGTTCTAGGGGACTGATGACCATAGATGTTAAGTCCCATAGTGCTCACAAGGGAACCTCCCCATCGCACCCCCCTCAGATTTAGTTATAAGTTGGCACAGTGGATATGCCTGGAAAAACTGAACACAGATTAATCGTGAAAACAGGAAGAAGTTGTGTGGAACTATAAAAAAAATAAGCAAAATATATAAACTGAGTAGTCCATGCGCAAGATATGCAACATCAAGGATAGATTGAACTCAGGAGCGCCGTGGTCACGTGGTTAGCGTGAGCAGCTGCGGAACGCGAGGTCCTTGGTTCAATCCTTCCCTCGAGTGAAAAGTTTAGTTTTTTATTTTCAGACTATTGTCACATCCACAAGAAAACCTAAATCGGGCAAGGCAGATAAATCTTTTTACCTATTCGCCAAGTGTACAAGTTAGGTGGGTCGACAACATATTCCTGTCATGTGACGCACATGCCGTCACCAGTGTCGTATGGAATATATCAGACGTATTTTCCTGCGGAGGAATCCGTTGACCTATGACCTTGTGATCAAATGTTTTCGGTTCCCATTGGAGAGGCACGTCCTTTCGTCTACTAATCGCACGGTTTTGTGGTGCGGTCGCAAAACACAGACACTAAACTTATTACAGTGAAGAGAGACGTCAATGAACGATCGGACAGATCATAACTTTGCGAAAATAAAGAAAGTAAACTGTTCACCTGAGGGAAGACTTGAACCAAGGACCTCTCTCTCCGCAGCTACTCACGCTAACCACGGGACCACGGCGCTCCTGAGCTCAGACAACCCTTGATGTTGCCTATCTTGCGCATGGACTACTCAGTTTGTATATTTTGCTTATTTTTTCATAGTTCCACACAACTACTTCCTGTTTTCTCGATTGATCTGTGTTCAGTTTTTCAAGGCCTATCCACTTGTCAGCTTATAACTAAATCTGAGGGGAGTGCGATGGGGAGGTTCCCTTGTCAGAGCAATTTATCATCATTGCTGTTATATTTGATTAAATGTGTGTAAATAGCAAAATCTATAACACTAGAATGTTTGGAGGAGGAATTGGGGAAGAGTGGACAGGGATGCGGTTTCAGAGCTTGTGGTCGCTTACACGAAATAACACTTGTACGAAATTGGAAATTTGTGGTAAGATCGAATGGGACCAAATTGCTGAGGTCATCAGTCCCTAGGCTTACACACTACTTAAACTAACTTACGCTAAGGACAACACACACACCCATGCCCGAGGGAGGACTCGAACCTCCGTCGGGGGGAGCCGAGCGGACTGTGAAACAGCGCCTAGACCGCGCGGCTGCACTTCTACGGAGAGGTAATGCGTTGACATTTGAATGAAGTCCACGGCACTGTAGCTAGTGGACGAGGTGTTCCAGAAGTAGTATACAGTGGCCTGTCCGCTGCTACCTGGGGAAGCCAGACAAAGCCCATTTCCTGCACGAATTTCCCCGTGCCCGCGCCAGTTATCTCAGAGTTCAGTACTGCAGCTGGCAAGTAGTGTTTGGTGTTTTAGTGCTGAGATAACTGACTTCACAGAGACCACCACAGCGAAGTGGACTAGACAGAAAAACAAGAAGTTACTTAAGGAAGATGTGTAAACTTAAAAAATTCAAAGGAAGACTGTCCGCAAAAATGACAGTTTTATGGGTCGGTAGCCACGTTTGTATTCCAGATGAAGCAGCAAATGAAGTGCGAAAAATTTTTGTCTACATCTACATCTACCTCTACATTTATACTCCGCAAACCACCCAACGGTGTGTGGCGGAGGGCACTTTACGTGCCACTGTCATTACCTCCCTTTCCTGTTCCAGTCGCGTATGGTACGCGGGAAGAACGACTGTCTGAAAGCCTCCGTGCGCGCTCTAATCTCTCTAATTTTACATTCGTGATCTCCTCGGGAGGTATAAGTAGGGGGAAGCAATATATTCGATACCTCATCCAGAAACGCACCCTCTCGAAACCTGGCGAGCAAGCTACACCGCGATGCAGAGCGGCTCTCTTGCAGAGCCTGCCACTTGATTTTATTAAACATCTCCGTAACGCTATCACGGTTACCAAATAACCCTGTGACGAAACGCGCCGCTCTTCTCTGGATCTTCTCTATCTCCTCCGTCAAGCCGATCAGGTACGGATCCCACACTGATGAGCAATACTCAAGTATAGGTCGAACGAGTGTTTTGTAAGCCACCTCCTTTGTTGATGGACTACATCTTCTAAGCACTCTCCCAATGAATCTCAACCTGGTACCCGCCTTACCAACAATTAATTTTATATGATCATTCCACTTCAAATCGTTCCGCACGCATACTCCCAGATATTTTACAGAAGTAACTGCTACCAGTGTTTGTTCCGCTATCATATAATCATAGAATAAAGGATCCTTCTTTCTATGTATTCGAAATACATTACATTGTCTATGTTAAGGGACAGCTGCCACTCCCTGCACCAAGTGCCTATCCGCTGCAGATCTTCCTGCATTTCGCAACAATTTTCTAATGCTGCAACTTCTCTGTATACTACAGCATCATCCGCGAAAAGCCGCATGGAACTTCCGACACTATCTACTAGGTCATTTATATATATTGTGAAAAGCAATGGTCCCATAACACTGCCCTGTGGCACACCAGAGGTTACTTTAAGGTCTGTAGACGTCTCTCCATTGATAACAACATGCTGTGTTCTGTTTGCTAAAAACTCTTCAATCCAGCCACACAGCTGGTCTGATATTCCGTTGGCTCTTACTTTGTTTATCAGGCGACAGTGCGGAACTGTATCGAACGCCTTCCGGAAGTCAAGAAAAATAGCATCTACCTGGGAGCCACTATCTAATATTTTCTGGGTCTCATGAACAAATAAAGCGAGTTGGGTCTCACACGATCGCTGTTTCCGTAATCCATGTTGATTCCTACATAGTAGATTCTGGATTTCCAAAAACGACATGATACTCGAGCAAAAAACATGTTCTAAATTCTACAACAGATCGACGTCAGAGATATAGGTCTATAGTTTTGCGCATCTGCTCGACGACCCTTCTTGAAGACTGGGACTACCTGTGCTCGTTTCCAATCATATGGAACCTTCCGTTCCTCTAGAGAGTTGCGGTACACGGCTGTTAGAAGGGGGGCAAGTTCTTTCGCGTACTCTGTGTAGAATCGAATTGGTATCTCGTCAGGTCCAGTGGACTTTCTTCTGTTGAGTGATTCCAGTTGCTTTTCTATTCCTTGGACACTTATTTCGATGTCAGCCATTTTTTCGTTTGTGCGAGGATTTAGAGAAACGCAGTTTACGTTGAAGAAGTAGGGCAGCACTTCAATCGAGGCTGTGACGTAGTGACATCGTTACCATTAAGCAGAAGTGCGAAGCTATCGTTACACTGTACATTGTACTAGGCGATACTAGGCGAAACTATATGGGAACTGCACAAGATCGAACAGATTCTGGAGGAATATTCTCAGAAAAAAAAAAACAACTGATAATTGAACGTAGGAATTTTTTACTTGCAGATGATAACAGGGGACCGGATGATGGAATACTGGTGTCTGCCAGCGCAAACAGAAAAGCGGAAAAGCGATTCATTCTGTGTGGATGGAACGTTCCAGAGTTCGAGTAAGCAGTTTGGACAGTTGTTCATACTCCACGCCGACCTTAATCATTCTTGGAAGGAAATTAACGCCGTTCCAGATTTAATAAAAAGATGGTCATCATTGGTCGTCGAAGTAGAAATCTTTATTATTGTTGGAAATCGATTTCAATCACCGCATGAGAATCATCAGTGGTAGTGTTACAGCCCTGTGGACTCTAAGTACAAGCAGTAAAACTGCAATATGTAAACGTATCAATGAAGAGTACTTGTCAGATGCACCTCAAGCAATGAGCAGCTAAACTGCATTTGTATCTTGAGTCCGACAAGTACTCTTCAGTGATATCTCCAGAAATTGCAGTTTTACTGCTTGTACTTAAAAGTCCACAGGGATTTAATATTAGCACTGATGATGGACATCCAATGATTGAAATCAATTTGCAAGGGAAATAAAGATTTCTGCTTCAACGACCAATGCTGTCCCTCCTTTTATTATTAATACTGGTATTGTAGTCATGGTGCACGCGATTCCTGATGAAGTCGCCATTCAAAGCCATTCCAGATGTTTACGCTTTGCTGTCAAATGACAAACGAGAAACATATGAACGTTTTTTCAAAGTTATTAAAACTAGCGTGCCTGGAGGTTCGCTGTATCTCTGATGATGGACTTTGAAATTGGCATCGTCCAAGCAGCTAGCAGTTTGTTTCCCTGAACGGAGATAACAGGTTGCAATTATCATTTTAATCAATGTTTGTGGAAACAAGTTCAGTGTTGCGGCCTGGTTCCAGCCTATAAGGAAAACGAGGAAATACGCTGTGACAGAAGAATGTGTTCTGCTCTGCCACTTCTCCCCTGGAAATGCTGGATGATGGTTGGCTGTGTATTCAGGAGAGTTCGCCTGAAAACCAAATGCTTCAAGTCTTTAAGACGATTTTGTGGACCAGTGGCTCGATAACGAGCATATGCCAAGAGAGGAGTGGAATTGCAGAGGAAGGCGCCGTCGCACTAGTAACGCCCCACATCGCAGCCCCCTCAGATGTAGTGGTAACATGGCCCAGTGGATAGTCCGTCAAAAATTCAACACAGATCAAGCATGGAAGATGTACTGGACTGTGAAAAAAGAAGCAGAATAGAAACAGTGAACGGTCCAAGCTCAAGATTCGTGACGTCGACCGAGATGGAATAGCCTCGGCATCTTGGTTATGTTGTAAGGAAGCTATAATTTCGCACCTTACAAGAACTCATCTGCATACTTTGCCGTGAACTACAAATACAATTAGCTATGATGTGATAGGTTGTATATCATATACGAGGTGCATTCAAGTTCTAAGGCCTCCGATTTTTTTTCTCCGGACTGGAAACAGATAGAAACATGCACATTGTTTTAAAATGAGGCCGCGTTCATTGTCAGTATGTCCCAGAGATGGCAGCACCGTACGGCAGATGGAATTTTACCGCCAGCGGCGAGAATGAGAACTGTTTTAAATACTTAAAGGCGACGTTTTCCTTACTTGAACAGCATGCAATCATTCGTTTTCTGAATTTGCGTGGTGTGAAACCAATTGAAATTCATCGACAGTTGAAGGAGACATGTGGTGATGGAGTTACAGATGTGCCGAAAGTGCGTCCGTGGGTGCGACAGTTTAATGAAGACAGAACATCGTGTGACAACAAACCGAAACAACCTCGGGCTCGCACAAGCCGTTCTGACGACATGATCGAGAAAGTGGAGACAATTGTTTTGGGGGATTGCCGAATGACTGTTGAACAGATCGCCTCCAGAGTTGGCATTTCTGTGGGTTCTGTGCACACAGTCCTGCATGACGACCTGAAAATGCAAAAAGTGTCATCCAGGTGGGTGCCACGAATGCTGACGGACGATCACATGGCTGCCCGTGTGGCATGTTGCCAAGCAATGTTGACACGCAACGACAGCATGAATGGGACTTTCTTTTCGTCGGTTGTGACAATAGCTGAGACGTGGATGCCATTTTTCAATCCAGAAACAAAGCGCCAGTCAGCTCAATGGAAGCACACAGATTCACCGCCACCAAAAAAATTTCGGGTAACCGCCAGTGCTGAAAAAATGATGGTGTCCATGTTCTGGGACAGCGAGGGCGTAATCCTTACCCATTGCGTTCCAAAGGGCACTACGGTAACAGGTGCATCCTACGAAAATGTTTTGAAGAACAAATTCCTTCCTGCACTGCAACAAAAACGTCCGGGAAGGGCTGCGCGTGTGCTGTTTCACCAAGACAACGCATCCGCACATCGAGCTAACGTTACGCAACAGTTTCTTCGTGATAACAACTTTGAAGTGAATCCTCATGCTCCCTACTCACCTGACCTGGCTCCTAGTGACTTTTGGCTTTTTCCAACAATGAAAGATACTCTCCGTGGCCGCACATTCACCAGCCGTGCTGCTATTGCCTCAGCGATTTTCCAGTGGTCAAAACAGACTCCTAAAGAAGCCTTCGCCGCTGCCATGGAATCATGGCGTCAGCGTTGTGAAAAATGTGTACGTCTGCAGGGCGATAACGTCGAGAAGTAACGCCAGTTTCATCGATTTCGGGTGAGTAGTTGATTAGAAAAAAAATCGGAGGCCTTAGAACTTGAATGCACCTCGTATATGAATATTTAAAGGAGACTGACATTTTCATGTACGACTTCTAAATAATTATTAACGCTTATTGCATGAAAGGTGACAGATTGTCTTTATTATCAGAACGGCTTAATGAATGATTGCCTATACTAGTAGAGTTGGAACACCAGTGGAGACGAAACGGCAGGCAGAACTCACGTTCTGGGTGGAAGGCCCGCACAGGTGTGGGTCCTGCTTAAAAACAGGAAGTAGCAAGACGGAAGTCGTGGCACCTGAGCTCTGGTGCACAGTACGGAGACGGCCGGTCGCTATTGTAGGAGGGCCGGAAGGATAACCGGATAGTACTTCAGAACTCTGCAGATTTTGGACGCAGGTGAGAGGAACGAAGTAGCGGCACCTCGGAAACCACACAGACTTGGGTTATTTCCAAGGATTTTTACTCAGAAACGTACCATTGTACGACTATAGGTTTTTCCTCGCAAACTCTCCGCGCTGGACGACAAAAGACTAAAATATGGTTGGTCGGCGTTCGTAAGAATGTGTAGAGAGGGAGAATATTCCATGGTTTCGGGAGTATGATTCGTTTTCGGAATTACGATGGTGGGGAGCCGAGCCTTGCTGGGAAGCCAGCGGTGGAGAGACGAGGTCTTTCGTAGTGAGCGCCCGTGTGTGACGGTCGCTCGGTATCAGCTTTGTTGGTACAGACGGACTTGCTGTCTTTGTTCTCAGGAGAGTTTATAGTTAGAACAGTTAGGCACTGTACTGTTGCAAACCTATACGATTCTGGACTTCACCTCCGGGTTAGAAGTCGTCGTTGAGTACGCAGCGTTGAGAGCACTTCCTCTGCCTATACTTACGTTCAGACGTTATCTGAACTCCGTGCTTGTGGCTGGGAGTTCGCGTTTCTCGTCTTTAGAAAACAGATAGGAGAAGACGGTATTTGATGTGTCGACAGAAGTGCCGACACAGTGTGATTTGAGGGGACCGCAATGCACGCTATAAACACACGAAGGATGGCGTGAAGGTCTGAAACAGGATACGTAATGAATGCTATAAAGAAAAGTACGTAGCTTCTGGAATACTTAACTTTATTCCATCCTTGTGTTACATCTGGAGATTGTGGCGATACAAGTGAGACTCTTTAGATACAAGCTATGTAAGGCTAATGGCGCCTTGCTAGGTCGTAGCCATTGACTTAGCTGAAGGCTATTCTATCTGCTGTGCAAATGAGCGAAGCTTCGTCAGTGTGCATCGCTAGCTACGTCGTCCGTACAACTGGGGCGAGTGCTAGTAAGTCTCTCAAGACCTGCCGTGTGGTGGCGCTCGGTCTGCGATCACTGCCAGTGGCGACACGCGGGTCCGACATGTACTAATGGACCGCGGCCGATTTAAAGCTACCACCTAGCAAGTGTGGTGTCTGGCGGTGACACCACAGTATTAGAGTATATTAGTCAGAGGACCGCCTTCTGCCGACCTAGTGTTTAAAAGAATTTATTTTGTGGCTGGAGTTCTTCCATCGTCGCAGATGAGTACGAGGTCCATCACTTCGACGCACCGGACGCAGTTCATACGTTGATATCGCAAATCACTTCGGCTTACTAGGGCTATAAAGCTAAACAGCTGTGATCACGTTAGTTTGTTTCCACTGAGGTTCCACACCACCGTAGATCATCTCCGAAAGTTGTGTCTTCTAGTGTTCGGTACGTAGATAAAGTCAGTCATTTCGCGTTATTTATGTTAGATCGCGCGGCTATAAAAAGGGGCAGAGTGGGCAATTGATCTGCAATTTTAGTTAGGAAATATAGACGTTTCCTCAAAGGGTTGATTTTAATCTATAATAAATATATATTGAGCAACAAGGTTTTTCATTTAGTAGTATTAGTTCCCTTAATCATTCATTTATGTTTAGATTGTAATTTAAATCTTAAAGAATTAAAAGATCCTAAGATTTGCTTCAGGCGGTAGTCAGACAGGGCCAAATGATCATTTCAGCGTTCATTATTTTCCGCTGCGCACATTAATTTTTACACCTACCTCGAGTATTATCTTGGAATGTGGTTACCGTATTGGACTGCAGAGGGGGAGAAATTGGAAATTTGTGGTAAGTTCCTACGGGACCAAACTGCTGAGGTCATCGGCCCCTAGGCCTACACACTACGTCATCTGACGCCCTAGACCATGCGGCTACCCGGTGCGGGGGGGGGGGAGGGAGGGGGAGGGGGAGATTCGTGTTCTGACTCCATAGTGACCCTTTTTTTTCACAAAATTATGAACTCTCTGTCCCGACGTCAACGTGTCGGTCCGCTGTAACCAAATTTGTGTCCCTTTGAAAAAGCGAGTTGTAACGAAGGAACCTCCTATTTGTTGTACACAAGTACCACATGTTACGACTCTCGTGCAACGTTTTGGAAGTTTTGAATTTTGAGTTCTTTTATTGTAACACAGTTCACACCCGTTTATTTGTTTTTTTTTTTTTTTTTTTTTTTCATTTTTGCGTGAGGTTTACGCGACATCTCGTCTGCTCTCGCGCTTCATCACATTTACTTGCGACGGTAATATGGGCCTGTTCCTACCACATGAGTCATGTTCTGTCACAAGTGTATAGTGTGACAATTGCCAAGATTACATAAGGAGAACAGACACGTCAATGACTGGACGGACAGTTCACAATTGGTGAAAAACATGGGGTACCATGGCGATTTGAACACCAATCTACTACCTGTCGGTCTAATATCGCGACCACATAAGCACGACACCATGATTCCTGAAACTTGCTCGATGCTGCACTTCTTGAGCTTGGACCATTCAGTGTTTCTATTTTGCTTCTTTTTTCACAGTTCAGCACATCGTCTTCCTGTTTTCATGCTCGATCTCTGTTCAGTTATTGACGAAATATTCACCGGGCCATTTTCCAGTAAATCTGAAGAGGGTGCAATGAGGAGTTTCCATTGTTAGAAGGACAGAACTGAAGAATAAATACATTCATGTCAGAAGGTCATCAGAATGATTACTGATTAATGAAAAATCTTCGAGAAGATGCAGAGTACCAAGGCCACAAATTTCACCGACTAATTTTAGACTTTGATGGCGAAAGAAGAAAAAAGCCAGCTATGAAAACAGATGAAACGACTGCAAAGGTTTTTAAGAAATTGCAAAATGATGGGAACTTAAAATCATTTTTGACTTGTGTGGCCTGCGCTCAGAAGTTACAGTGACGTAGAAAACGTCAGAATCATTGAAAAATTTGTAAATATTGAAAATGAGTTTAATGGAATCATTAGAGATCTTGTAAAAATTGTAAATAAATTTAACGAACAACGAAAAGAAACTACTTCCTCGTGGTGTTCCCTCAAACAACAAAAAGTCGGCTAAATGGCTCTTGAAGTCTGTAAAACATTACCTAACAAAACTTTCAACACTATCTCAATGGCCAAGCCTTTTATAGGGAATAATCGCATCATTCGCCTTGAGAGGTTCTTAGAATCAAAATCTATATAATACAAAATCTTTGCAGCAGAAACGCATGCAAAAGACATACAACTAAATTCATACTTTCTTCCTGAGCAAACCGCCATGGAACTGATAAAGACAAAATAAATTATCACAAAAAATGACTCATCGGAGTTTTGCAAAGCTTTCACCGTATGTTAAAACTAATTTCTAGTATCACGTGCCGTAGACTAAAGCAGGTCTGTTGAGGATGCAGTTAGGCGAGGAAGAGCGCTCACGCTCGCTCGCCGCCTGGTGCGAGCGCTCGAAGTGGAATAGGGCAGTCAGACGTAGTTATGTAGCACAGGAGAATTGAAATGTGCTGCCTTCAGAGGGGTGGCCATAATCAGGTGCGCAGTGCTTAAGGGGAGGCTCCGCCCAAAAATTTAACTATTCATCTACTTTGCCGATAGTGGCCAAATTTTCAAATCGTATCTATTACGTAGACGTAGCAGAAATTAAATTTTGAACTCTATAACTTCTTCCCCCATGAACCATGGACCTTGCCGTTGGTGGGGAGGCTTGCGTGCCTCAGCGATACAGATGGCCGTACCGTAGGTGCAACCACAACGGAGGGTTATCTGTTGAGAGGCCAGACAAACATGTGGTTCCTGAAGAGGGGCAGCACCCTTTTCAGTAGTTGCAGGGGCAACAGTCTGGATGATTGACTGATCTGGCCTTGTAACATTAACCAAAACGGCCTTGCTGTGCTGGTACTGCGAACGGCTGAAAGCAAGGGGAAACTACAGCCGTAATTTTTCCCGAGGACATGCAGCTTTACTGTATGATTAAATGATGATGGCGTCCTCTTGGGTAAAATATTCCGGAGGTAAAATAGTCCCCCATTCGGATCTCCGGGCGGGGACTACTCAAGAGGACGTCGTTATCAGGAGAAAGAAAACTGGCATTCTACGGATCGGAGCGTGGAATGTCAGATCCCTTAATCGGGCAGGCAGGTTAGAAAATTTAAAAAGGGAAATGGATAGGTTAAAGATAGATATAGTGGGAATTAGTGAAGTTCGGTGGCAGGAGGAACAAGACTTTTGGTCAAAATCAAATAGGGGTAATGCAGGAGTAGGTTTAATAATGAATAAAAAAATAGGAGTGCGGGTTAGCTACTACAAACAGCATAGTGAACGCATTATTGTGGCAAAGATAGACACAGAGTCATGCCTACTACAGTAGTACAAGTTTATATGCCAACTAGCTCTGCAGATGATGAAAAAATAGATGAAATGTATGACGAGATAAAAGAAATTATTCAGGTAGTGAAGGGAGACGAAAATTTAATAGTCATGGGTGACTGGAATTCGTCAGTAGGAAAAGGGAGAGAAGGAAACATAGTAGGTGAATATGGATTGGGGGGAAGAAATGAAAGAGGAAGACGCCTTGTAGAATTTTGCACAGAGCATAACTTAATCATAGCTAACACTTGGTTCAAGAATCATAAAAGAAGGTTGTATACCTGGAAGAATCCTGGAGATACTAAAAGGTATCAGATAGATTATATAATGGTAAGACAGAGATTTAGGAACCAGGTTTTAAATTGTAAGACATTTCCAGGGGCAGATACGGATTCTGACCACAATCTATTGGTTATGAACTGCAGATTGAAACTGAAGAAACTGCAAAAAGGTGGGAATTTAAGGAGATGGGACCTGGATAAACTGAAAGAACGAGAGGTTGTAGAGAGTTTCAGGGAGAGCATAAGGGAACAATTGACATGAATGGGGGAAAGAAATACAGTAGAAGGAGAATGGGTAGCTTTGAGGGACGAAGTATTGAAAGCAGCAGAGGATCAAGTAGGTAAAAAGACGAGGGCTAATAGAAATCTTTGGGTAACAGAAGAAATATTGAATTTAATTGATGAAAGGAGGAAATATAAAAATGCAGTAAATGAAGCAGGCAAAAAGGAATACAAACGTCTCAAAAATGAGATCGACAGGAAGTGCAAAGTGGCTAAGCAGGGATGGCTGGAGGACAAATGTAAGGATGTAGAGGCTTGTCTCACTAGGGGAAAGATAGATACTGCCTACAGGAAAATTAAAGAGACCTTTGGAGAGAAGAGAACCACTTGTATGAATATCAAGAGCTAAGATGGCGACCCAGTTCTAAGTAAAGAAGGGAAGGCAGAAAGGTGGAAGGAGTATATAGAGGGTTTATACAAGGGCGATGTACTTGAGGACAATATTATGGAAATGGAAGAGGATGTAGATGAAGATGAAATGGGAGATAAGATACTGCGTGAAGAGTTTGACAGAGCACTGAAAGACCTGAGTCGAAACAAGGCCCCGGGAGTAGACAACATTCCATTAGAACTACTGATGGCCTTGGGAGAGCCAGTCATGACAAAACTCTACCATCTGGTGAGCAAGATGTATGAGACAGGCGAAATACCCACAGACTTCAAGAAGAATATAATAATTCCAATCCCAAAGAAAGCAGGTGTTGACAGATGTGAAAATTACCGAACTATCAGTTTAATAAGTCACAGCTGCAAAATACTAACGCGAATTCTTTACAGACGAATGGAAAAACTGGTAGGAGTGGACCTCGGGGAAGATCAGTTTGGATTCCGTAGAAATGTTGGAACACGTGAGGCAATACTAACCTTACGACTTAACTGGAATACTCTATTTCAAATTCTGAAGGTGGCAGGGGTAAAATACAGGGAGCGAAAGGCTATTTACAATTTGTACAGAAACCAGATGTCAGTTATAAGAGTCGAGGGGCATGAAAGGGAAGCAGTGGTTGGGAAAGGAGTGAGACAGGGTTGTAGCCTCTCCCCGATGTTATTCAATCTGTATATTGAGCAAGCAGTAAAGGAAACAAAAGAAAAATTCGGAGTAGGTATTAAAATTCATGGAGAAGAAGTAAAAACTTTGAGCTTCGCCGATGACATTGTAATTCTGTCAGAGACAGCAAAGGACTTGGAAGAGTAGTTGAACGGAATGGACAGTGTCTTGAAAGGAGGATATAAGATGAACATCAACAAAAGCAAAATGAGGATAATGGAATGTAGTCAAATTAAATCGGGTGATGCTGAGGGGATTAGATTAGGAAATGAGACACTTAAAGTAGTAAACGAGTTTTGCTATTTAGGGAGTAAAATAACTGATGATGGTCGAAGTAGAGAGGATATAAAATGTAGACTGGCAATGGCAAGGAAATTGTTTCTGAAGAAGAGAAATTTGTTAACATCGAGTATAGATTTAAGTGTCAGGAAGTCGTTTCTGAAAGTATTTGTATGGAGTGTAGCCATGTATGGAAGTGAAACATGGACGATAACCAGTTTGGACAAGAAGAGAATAGAAGCTTTCGAAATGTGGTGCTACAGAAGAATGCTGAAGATAAGGTGGGTAGATCACATAACTAATGAGGAGGTATTGAATAGGATTGGGGAGAAGAGAAGTTTGTGGCACAACTTGACTAGAAGAAGGGATCGGTTGGCTGGACATGTTTTGAGGCATCAAGGGGTCACAAATTTAGCATTGGAGGGCAGCGTGGGGGGTAAAAATCGTAGAGGGAGACCAAGAGATCAATACACTAAGCAGATTCAGAAGGATGTAGGTTGCAGTAGGTACTGGGAGATGAAGAAGCTTGCACAGGATAGCTGGAGAGCTGCATCAAACCAGTCTCAGGACTGAAGACCACAACAACAACAACAACTTCATTTTAACGGTATTCTTGAAAACCAATTTTCACTTGGCAGATTTTGTAGGTACATTCACAAGACATAGTTCGACAATTCTGTGCTTTTATTTTATGAGAAACATTACTAATTTGTTTTCAGTGTTCATTTCAAATTTCAGCCTTTAATTTTCTATTTACACTAGTCAACAGCCATTTTGCATCTGGGATGTTATACGTCAACTACTATGTATTTTGGTGTGTAGAATCCGAATATACTTTTCAAAATGTTCTAGCACATACCATCTTTGAGTTTTTAAAGGTTTTTTATTTATCATATTCTGTATTTCGCTTTTTGCTATTCTTCTGTTTTGATGTTTAATTGTTTGTTTTTGATTTGCAGAGGAGAGCTAGAAGTTCTACAAATCGTCAGTAAATGTTTGGTGTGGTAATCCGCTGATGTGAGAGAGATCCTCAGCGAGTGTTTCCTGTGAAAGATAGCCCGCATCTCGTGGTCGTGCGGTAGCGTTCTCGCTTCCCACGCCCGGGTTCCCGGGTTCGATTCCCGGCGGGGTCAGGGATTTTCTCTGCCTCGTGATGGCTGGGTGTTGTGTGCTGTCCTTAGGTTAGTTAGGTGTAAGTAGTTCTAAGTTCTAGGGGACTTATGACCACAGCAGTTGGGTCCCATAGTGCTCAGAGCCATTTTTGAACCTGTGAAAGATAGTGTTTGAAACTTACACTAATAAAAATGGTAACCAGTAAATCTCGTTGCTGTCTAAAGCACCTCGACACCTTTCACATAAATTTCCTCAGCATGTTATAGTCTTAGGTGGAGATTTCAATTTACCAGATATAGACTGGGACACTCAGATGTTTAGGACGGGTGGTTGGGACAGAGCATCGAGTGACATTATACTGAGTGCACTATCCGAAAATTACATCTAGCAATTATACAGAGAACCGACTCGTGGAGATAACATCTTGGACCTACTGATAACAGATCCAAACTTTTCAACTCTGTAAGCGCAGAACAGGGAATCAGTGATCATAAGGCCGTTGCAGCATCCCTGAATATGGAAGTAAATAGGAATATAAAAAAAGGGAGGAAGGTTATCTGTTTAGCAAGAGTAGAAGGAGGCAGATTTCAGACTACCTAACAGATCAAAACTAAAATTTCTGTTCCGACATTGACAATGTTGCGTGTTTATACAAAAAGTTCAAGGCAATAGTAAAATGCGTTTTAGACAGGTACGTGCCGATTAAAACTGCGAGGGACGGAAAAAACCCACCGTGGTTCAGCAACAAAGTTAGGAAACTACTGCGAAAGCAACGAGAGCTTCACTGCAAATTTAACGCAGCCAAAACCTCTCAGACAAACAGAAGCTAAACGATGTCAAAGTTAGCGTGAGGAGGGCTATGCGTGAAGCGTTCAGTGAATTCGAAAGTAAAATTCTATGTACCGACTTGACAGAAAATCCTAGGAGGTTCTGGTCTTACGTTAAATCAGTAAGTGGATCGAAACAGCATATCGAGACACTCTGGGATGATAATGGCATTGAAACAGAGGATTACACGCGTAAAGCTGAAATACTAAACACCTTTTTCCAAAGCTGTTTCACAGAGGAAGACCGCACTGCAGTTCCTTCTCTAAATCCTCGCAGGAACGAAAAAATGGCTGACATCGAAATAAGTGTCCAAGGAATAGAAAAGCAACTGAAATCACTCAACAGAGGAAAGTCCACTGGACCTGAGGAGATACCAATTCGGTTCTACACAGAATACGCGAAAGAACTTGCCCCCCCTTCTAACAGCCGTGTACCGCAAGTCTCTAGAGGAACGGAAGGTTCCAAATGATTGGAAAAGAGCACAGGTAGTTCCATTTTTCAAGAAGGGTCGTCGAGCAGATGCGCAAAACTATAGGCCTATATCTTTGACATCGATCTGTTGTAGAATTTTAGAACATGTTTTTTGATCGCGTATCATGTCATTTCTGGAAACTCAGAATCTACTCTGTAGGAATCATCATGGATTCCGGAAACAGCGATCATGTGAGACCCAACTCGCTTTATTTGTTCATGAGACCCAGAAAATATTAGATACAGGCTCCCATTTTCCTTGACTTACGGAAGGCATTCGATACAGTTCCGCACTGTCACCTGATAAACAAAATAAGAGCCAACGGAATATCAGACCAGCTGTGTGGCTGGATTGAAGAGTTTTTAGCAAAAACAGAACACAGCATGTTGTTCTCAATGGAGAGACGTCTACAGACGTTAAAGTAACCTCTGGCGTGCCACAGGGGAGTGTTATGGGACCATTGCTTTCCACAATATATTTAAATTACCTAGTAGATAGTGTCGGAAGTTCCATGCGGCTTTTCCCGGATGATGCTGTAGTGTACAGAGAAGTTGCAGCAATAGAAAATAGCAGCGAAATGCAGGAAGAGCTGCAGCGGATAGGCACTTGGTGCAGGGAGTGGCAACTGACCCTTAACACAGACAAATGCTATGTACTGCGAATACATGAAAGAAGGATCCTTTATTGTATGATCATATGATAGCGGAACAAACACTGGTAGCATTACTTCTGTAAAATATCTGGGAGTATGCGTACGGAACGATTTGAAGTGGAATGATCATATAAAATTAATTGTTGGTAAGGCGGGTGCCAGGTCGAGATTCATTGGGAGAGTCCTTAGAAAATGCAATCAATCAACAAGGGAGGTAGCTTACTGTTGTGACTTGGCAAGACAGCCAAGCCACTAGGAGATAGCCGAAAGGCACGCGTTTAAGCTCACGCAGGCTGGCGTGAGGTCTGGAACAGGTAAAGTAATTCTACTAGCAAAAAAGGTACGTAGCTTCTGGCATACTTAACTTTAATCCATAATTGGTAAACATCGGTCTGACGGTACATGCATTACAAGATAAATAACAAATGATAATGGAGCCTTGCTAGGTCGTAGGAAATGACGTAGCTGAAGGCTATGCTAACTATCGTCTCGGCAAATGAGAGCGTAATTTGTCAGTGATCCATCGCTAGCAAAGTCGGCTGTACAACTGGGGCGAGTGCTAGGAAATCTCTCTAGACCTGCCGTGTGGCGGCGCTCGGTCTGCAATACTGATAGTGGCGACACGCGGGTCCGACGTATACTAGCGGACCGCGGCCGATTTAAAGGCTACCACCTAGCAAGTGTGGTGTCTGGCGGTGACACCACACTTACAAAAACACTCGTTCGACCTATACTTGAGTATTGCTCATCAGTGTGGGATCCGTACCAAGTCGGGTTGACGGAGGAGGTAGAAAAGATCCAAAGAAGACCTGCGCGTTTTGTCACAGGGTTATTTGGTAAGCGTGATAGCGTTACGGAGATGTTTAGCAAACTCAAGTGGTAGACTCTGAAAGAGACGCGCTCTGCATCGCGGTTTAGCTTGCTTTC
The DNA here is from genome assembly GCF_023898315.1 of Schistocerca nitens. Classification (NCBI taxonomy): domain Eukaryota; kingdom Metazoa; phylum Arthropoda; class Insecta; order Orthoptera; family Acrididae; genus Schistocerca; species Schistocerca nitens. The sequence continues at coordinate 1,127,949,524 of NC_064614.1, forward strand.
CAGGTTTCAAAAGGGTGCGTTTCTGGATGAGGTATCGAATATATTGCTTCCCCCTTCTTATATCTCCCGAGGAGATCACCAATGTAAAATTAGAGCCGGCCGGAGTGGCCATGCGGTTCTAGGCGCTACAGTCTGGAACAGCTAGACCGCTACGGTCGCAGGTTCGAATCCTGCCTCGGGCATGGATGTATGTGATGTCCTTAGGTTAGTTAGGTTTAAGTAGTTCTAAGTTCTACGGGACTGATAACCTCAGAAGTTAAGTCCCATAGTGCTCAGAGCCATTTTTTTGTAAAATTAGAGAGATTCGAGCGCGCACGGAGGCTTTCCCGCAGTCGTTCTTCCGCGAACCATACGCGACTGGAACAGGAAAGAGAGGTAATGACAGTGGCACGTAAAGTGCCCTCCGCCACACACCGTTGGGTGGCTTGCGGAGTATAAATGTAGATGAAGATGTACACAACTTTTGTTATGTGCGTGGGAAATCCACTCCAAAAGCCCAAAGAAAACCAATCACTTATTTCGTTAAGAATGCAGATAAATTGTATTTTGATTGTCCTGTTGCCGACCAAGATAAAAATTTTGAATCTCATATTGCCTGCATAACCTGTACTACAGTCTTAATCGAGTTGTTGAAAGGAAAACGCCGACTCATGCCATTCGCTGTTCCGATGGCGTGGTGTGAGCCTAATGACCATCATTCAGATTGTTACTTCTGTCTTACAAATATTTCGAAACATTCAAGCAAAACTAGACGTAAAATAAAGTATCCAGATGTATCTTCAGCTAGGTGTACAACATAATCCACGGGAGTGTCGACGATTTATTGACTCCAGTAAAACCAGCTGGAAAACAGTATTACTGCATAATGGCAATGCATTTCCATCTGTACCTTTGGCTTACGTAGTAGACATGAAAGAAACTTATGAAAACATGGGTCTGCTGTTAGAGGCAACCAAATATAAGGTTCATGAATGGTAGCTTTGCTGTGATTTAAAAGCTGCTGCACTCCTTACAGGTTTACGGGCTGGAGTCACGAAATACTGCTGCTTTTTGTGCCTTTGGGACAGCCGTGACACCAAGAAACACTATACAGTCAAGGAATGGCCTATCAGAAAGTTATATGTTCATGGAAACGTAAATGTGAACAATACCCCATTGGTTGAGCCCGAAGCCGCGCGGGATTATCCGTGCGGTCTTGGGCGCTGCAGTCATGGACTGTGCGGCTGGTCCCGGTGGAGGTTCGAGTACTCCATCGGGCATGGGTGTGTGTGTTTGCAATTAGGATAATTTAAGTTAAGTAGTGTGTAAGCTTAGGGACTGATGACCTTAGCAGTTAAGTCCCATAAGATTTCACACACATTTGAATATTTTTTGGTTGAGCCCGATAAAATCATTTTGTCTCCCCTTCATATCAAGCTGGGCCCTATTAATAACTTTGCAAAAGCTTTGGATAAAGAACGTGATGCCTTCAGTCACTTAAAAGAAAAGTTTCCCAAATTAAGTGAGGCAAAGCTGAAAGAGGGTATATTTGTTGGACCACAAAGAAGAAAATTGCTGATAGATCCAACCTTTGATACCAAACTCACAGATATCCAGTTAGCTGCTTGGTGTTCTTTTAAAGCAATTGTGAAGGACTTTTTGGGTAACAGGAAAGACAAAAACTGTGTTACCATAGTGATGGATAACAGAAAAGACAAAAACTGTGTTACCATTGTGAATGATCTGATGGACAACAAGAACAGGGGCTGTAGAATGTCGCTTAAAATTCACTTTTTAAATTTTCACCTTGATTTCTCCCCGGAAAATTTGGTAGCCGTAAGTGATGAACATGGTGAACGCTTTCACCAAGAGCTTCTTACCATGGAACACCGTTACCAAGGCCATTCGGACCCTTAGGCGATGGGTGACTACTGCTGGCGTTTTGTTAGGGGAGTGATGAAACGGCAAACAAAAGAAGAGCTCCGTCGTCGCATTTTTCAAAAAAACAAAGACGATTAAGGCCGGCCAGTGTGGCCGAGCGGTTCTAGTCGCTTCAGTCTGGAACCGCGCGACCGCTACGGTCGCAGGTTCGAATCCTGCCTCGGGCATGGACGTGTGTGATGTCCTTAGGTTAGTTAGGTTTAAGTAATTTTAAGTTCTAGGGGACTGATGACCTCAGATGTTAAGTCCCGTAGTGCTCAGAGCCATTTGAACCATTTGAAAGACGATTAAAGGTGAAAATACATACAAAATAGTATCGATTTCAAACGTTCTGAATGTGTATTTTTGTTTAATTGTGTCAATTTTCGCTATTACCATTTTTTATTCTGCGGTGTATCTAGGAAATGTGACGTCAGAGAGAAAAACTGCTTTTTCCAGTGTATTCAGCACCCCAAAATTAGGTAAATCCGCCGATTTAGAAACCAGACGCAGGAAAAAGTTTAAATGTGTTACCTAGTGTTATCGGTACATAAATGTGAGGGTAAAATAAACTAAAGTTTCGATAATATTACTAAAGTATGCGAACACATCAAGACCACTTCCTGCAAAAATTTCGCTCAGATTTGTTACTGCTTGCGATGAAGTTGGCACCGATCTTAGAAAAACAAATTTATGGTAAAATGGATTTTAAGATTTTATCAAAAAATGAATGCTACTACAAGACTCACGCCCATTATAAATCATCGGCTCCATAACGTTTTCCCTTTCTGCCTATATGAGGCTGCTTCTTGCAATTTGAAAATCACGGTAGCCTTTTTCTTCAATTTTCTGAATAAAAATCCACTCAGTCTTCTTGAGTAGGTGCAGTGTTAGGATATCTGTATGTAATCCAATGCCTATTTTCTTGGAGCTTGTTGATTGCACTGAAGAGGATTTCTGTATATTCCCTAATTTATATTTACACAGTCAAGAGCCAAAGTTATTGATTTACGACGACTGGCTGCCAACTGTTTCACATCAGTTTTTCTGGAAATCTTGAAACCTGTTTTTCCCAGGTTGAGTTTAGGCCAAGTTCTAAGCAAAGATGGTTGTGTTTCAAAGTAAGAGAAGTCAAAAATTACCTTTGGCGTCTTTCGGTGTCCCACAGCGCCTTATGCAGTCCATATTTCAAACATTTCTTTGACGTTCTTGTAATTCGAATACAGCCAAATCGTTTTGAGATAAAAGAGTAAATACTCCGAAGATATGAAATAGCCTTTAATTTCTGTGAAAAAAATTCAAGTTTTAGGATGAGGTCTCTCCTTAAAATGCAGAGCAGCTGTTTTTAAAGGGATGAAAAGTAGCATGATGGTCGGGTTAGGAACTTCAAAGCGGTCAGACACATCAACATCAACTGATCAGAGTAGGATATGTTGAGTGTATGTGATAGTGTCTTGATACGCTTTGTGTTCTGTTAATGTGCTTCCAACTTTGAACCCAACGAAAAAGTTCAGTTTACTACAACATTACAATAGATTCCATGCAAAAGGTTATAGACACTTGGAAGGCAAACAGCGAGAAGCCGACGTGAAAAAATAAGAGAAAAAAAGCCACTTTTAAGCGATATAACTGAAGAAAGTGTTCATCATATGAGAGCACAAAAATAAACGTCACAATAATTTTCCCATTTTCTCTATGAAACTACATTTTTGTTTTCAGGAGGAGCACTTGATAAATGAATCTGGAGTTAGATCAAGTTACCATTCTGCTTTTCAGCTTGCAAAGGATTGCGCAGTTTCCTTGATTATCGGGTTATGTTGACAGCGTGGGAACTTCGCTACAGCTAGAAATTATATACCTGCAGTGTGACGTTTAAGTGATTATCTTCATAGCAAAAGTACTCTCATAGACTTGTGCTTCCTCAGTGTAAATTTTCACGACTTTACAGGTCTGCAGCTACGACTACGTCGATGTTTAGACTTACATTTACATGCTGCTTTTTTACGCAATAAAGACAGCAAAATGCACCCACAGAAGTTCACTGGAATGTAAATAATTTATACACAACTGCAACCAGTCACTTTTTTCAATAATAATGCTTTATTACATGAACCGGTTTTCGAACCCTTTCAGGTTCATCTTCAGATGATTTCGGGAGGATCCGGGAAGTTACATCATTACTGGTAGTAGCATAATGCTGGGTGCTGGTTTGCGACAGTATAGGCGGCTTTTTTCGTATCTTTCTGCCTCCATTTTGATGTCCAGAACACTTTCAAACGAACTACATTAGTTTACACTTTGACGGTGACACTTTACCAGCATCCAGCATGCGCTTTACGACAAGCAACAACGGCAGTTGTCATAAGGCTGCAACAGTCATAAAAAATTCAACTTTCCTTACGTAGCTCCCCCCCCCCCCCCCCCCGTTCTTTGTACCATCAAAATATTAACAGATATGTTGAATTTCATTGTCAGGTTTCATTAATACAATAGTCTTAAAAATAAATTTGGCACAAAACGCGTTGATGAGCCACCCTAAAGCGATACATTGTTACTCACTGCTGTTACTCACTGCTGTAACGTGAAAGCGAGCCAGCTCGCACGATCACCTGTGCTGAACTTCTGGATTCTTATTGTGCTTGTACCTGTGAAGAGCCGGTTAGCCTAGCAAGAGTCCCAGGCTCATGCAGGTGTCGGTCCATACATACGTCACCCTGCAAGTGTAATGCTGTGCAAGTACTCCGTGCAAATGTCGCGCCATGCAAATTTCACTCCATACAAGTGTTCCAACCCCAGTTCCGAACCAAGACTTAGGAACTGGGTTGAGAGGACTGAAGGGGAAGGGAGCTCTGACAAGGGATGGGTGGTAGGGATCTCCTAGGTCTGGTGGAACAGACATGTATTGCAAGCTAGCCTATGGTGGCGCAGATCTCCGTGTGCCAAATGACTAAAAAGTCATAATCACAACATCCAAGAGGCACCAAGTTTATCAATAGCGCAAGGAAATCTGACTAATGGTCCCAGTGTGAATCACCCCTAAGTTGGCTAACTTAAAATTAATTCAATTCCTTCAAACCCACAACAAAATATAGAATGAGATTTTCACTCTGCAGCGGAGTGTGCGCTGATATGAAACTTCCTGGCAGATTAAAACTGTGTGCCCGACCGAGACTCGAACTCGGGACCTTTGCCTTTCGCGGGCAAGTGCTCTACCATCTGAGCTACCGAAGCACGACTCCCGCCCGGTACTCACAGCTTTACTTCTGTCAGTATCTGTCAAACTTTACAGAAGCTCTCCTGCGAACCTTGCAGAACTAGCACTCCTGAAAGAAAGGATACTGCGGAGACATGGCTTGGCCACAGCCTGGGGGATATTTCCAGAATGAGAGTTTCACTCTGCAGCGGAGTGTGCGCTGATATGAAACTTCCTGGCAGATTAAAACTGTGTGCCCGACCGAGACTCGAACTCGGGACCTTTGCCTTTCGCGGGCAAGTGCTCTACCATCTGAGCTACCGAAGCACGACTCACGCCCGGTACTCACAGCTTTACTTCTGTCAGTATCTGTCAAACTTTACAGAAGCTCTCCTGCGAACCTTGCAGAACTAGCACTCCTGAAAGAAAGGATACTGCGGAGACATGGCTTGGCCACAGCCTGGGGGATATTTCCAGAATGAGAGTTTCACTCTGCAGCGGAGTGTGCGCTGATATGAAACTTCCTGGCAGATTAAAACTGTGTGCCCGACCGAGACTCGAACTCGGGACCTTTGCCTTTCGCGGGCGGGTAGCTCAGATGGTAGAGCACTTGCCCGCGAAAGGCAAAGGTCCCGAGTTCGAGTCTCGGTCGGGCACACAGTTTTAATCTGCCAGGAAGTTCCACAACAAAATAAATGACATCATAGGGAATGAGAATGGGTATCATTGAACAATTAATAACAAGGACCTACAGTATCCCAAAGAGTTTATTAACCAGTATCAAGGTCAAGAGAGAACAAACATATAAACAGGAACTTCAACTGTGTAACATTTCATTAAGACGAACTGAGGTTGGCTGGCCGTTCACTTGGGGAACCTAACTGGAATTTACGTGTAAATGAGACTGGCTACTGTGAGCGGTAGGATTCCAGTCTAGGCAAGCACACTCTGCTGTATCGTTCCACTGATTGGTCTCTAGTGTCGAAATATAATTAAGCATGCAATGGACACTGGGAGTGATATTGCGAGTACAACGCTGCTATGAAAAAAAAAAATGGTCGTGAAAATGATTAATAGGCTTCTGAATTTGCCGAAGCTGCACAATGTTACCAATATAGCTGGTGAGATGCTATTCTCTGCATGAGGGTGCTGCCGAAGCATTGTACTGCGGGAGTTGACCCCACGTCCGGGTGTCCGGACGTCTTTACAACTAACTGCTCTCTCCATGGAAACAGAAGAACTCTAGTAACTGTTCACGACGATCGAGAAACAAGCCGTTGCCTTTCCCGTTGCTCAAAACCTTCCGAGAAACAGCCATTCCCCCCGCGGATCACGACCTATCATGGCACAGTAGTGGTTACTGTGCCAATCGTGTTTTCTAGAAAGGGGACCCTATCTTCCTCAACCAATCACTACTCAGAAGTACACATTCTGTTCCCTGGAGGCCCTGCTGCCAATCCCTGGCGTATTTCACAAGTTGAGAGAAGCTTCCTAGTGGAAACAAGCTCCGTGTCATCCATGAAACGTTTTAGTGGGCGCCGATTTGGCGAGGCGCGGTGGCATCTAAGAAACGCGACATCCAGAGAAATTCGTCGTCCCGTCTCACAAGGTAGGCTGTTCTTGTAATAAACACATTAGCCGGGCATCAGCCCAACGCCACTTTATCTGGACCCGCACATGGAATACGGAGACCAGACTTGCACACCACGCCAGGATACCCGGCGCCAGCAGTTTCTAAAGAAGTGTTATTTCACATTCAGCCACGGCGTCCCCACCCTCTTGCTTGGCAGCTAGCGGAACAAGGCCGTCCGCCAGGATGGCGGCCCATAAACCACTGCCCTGCAGGGCCCACGACCAGTTTTGGTGACTATAAAAAAATCTGCGAACTGGCTTGCTGCTCTGGGAAAGTTCTAAAGCTGCCCCTAATGCAACGGTCACTTCCAGCGTCCAAAAATCTGTCACTATAGCCGAGTTTAATTCCACTACTGCTACTCAAGTCATGCAAGTACTGTGAGATCAGTCAGTGGTTTACCCTAACCCTTATAGTCCATCAGATTAATATCAGTCAGGGAAAATTTAGATACACCAAAGGCGAATGAAATTGTATGATAATAACTGAAACAAAATAAAAGGGGAAGTGCCTGACGGGTATTACCATGGCAGTGGCCTGCCCAGAACGCACCTCCATCTTGCAGCATAACAGCAGATTTCATTACCTGGTAAGAAAAAGCTATTAAAGTTTCGTTGGGAGACTATGTGGAGGGTGTGGTGAATATGATGGTAGAGGCGCAGCAAAGTACCAAGATCAGTCACCTGGGGGGGAACTAGGGATAGATAGTGTCAAGTTTACAGGTACTGTAGGATATTCAGAGATGTTAAGGATGGAAGAGTAGGCTGGGAAATTATAAGGCGGCAGAGGATGCGGGTGGGGGAGGGTAAGCGGAACCGAAAGGCAAGGCAGAGTGCATGATGTGACGAAAGCATGCTCTGTTCCGCAATACATAGCACGCTGTGAGTGTTCCACGCATGCGTCAAAATCAAGATGACAGACGACTAGCCGGAGGGAGCACCCTCGTAGTTGGAACTGCAAAACTCAGCTGCCCTCTGCATTACCGCTCGGCACAGTCACACTCCGTCGCCTTCGATCAGATCTTAAATGGTGTTTCACGCACTGTCGAGCTGGTAGCCACTATCACAGTTCATCAGCTTTTCCCCCAGGCGTATTTCCACCGATTATTTAATGACGGCATCCCAACAAGATGTTGCTGTGGTTAGAATCGTAATTCTGTTATAATCCATTGAATGTCCAGTGGAAATACAGTGTTCGACCACAGCGGCCTTGCTTGATTGCAAAATGCGAGTGGAGCGTTGATGTTCAGTGCAGCGTTCTTTCACAGTGCATTTGGTCTGTTTGTAAGCCATGCCACATTGACAGGGTGGTTTGTAAAGTCTGGCCTACCGCAATAGCAAGTCGTCTTCCACTGATCCTAAAAGGTCTTCAGTCTTAGATGGTGGACGAAAAATCAGTTTCACCTGAAATTTACTGTGGATTCTTGCTATATGAAACGAAAAGTTGCCCACAAAAAGAAGAAATGCTAAAGATTTTGTCGGTGTGTTCTCGTCTTCATTCACTTCCTCATTGTTTGTTTTAAATGACAGTGTCCTGTGGTTTGAACATTCAGTACCCTGGGAAAATTTTAAAATTCAGAAGGAAACGTCTGTCTCATAAAAAGACCGAATGCAAAAAATGGTTCAAATGGCTCTGAGCAGTACGAGACTTAACTGCTGAGGTCATCAGTCCCCTAGAACTTAGAACTACTTAAACCTAACTAACCTAAGGACATCACACACATCCATGCCCGAAGCAGGATTCGAACCTGCGACCGCAGCGGTCGCGCGGTTCCAGACTGTAGCGCCTAGAACCGCTCGGCCACTCTGGCCGGCGACCGAATGGAGTGTCATCATCAAGAAACTAGCAACAGTACGCAATGGAGTTTATTGACTATCTCTTTTCTGATATTAATCCTGTAGTATGGTATCGGTTCTTTTCATGATTTGGCAAATTTACTTTGTTTTAACGCTGTAAACAGATCCCTTCCTATCGCTGCTCTTGTCAGTTAACCTAAGAGTGAGAAGTCATATGCACCATCTGTTCGTGAATCGTGTAAAATATATTCTGTGCGTTGTCATATCTTAAATCTTAGTGTATCGTATTTTATGAGGCAGTGATTGGGGAACACCCCGGCATTTACCTAAACGGGAGTGAAAAACCGCCTTAAAATCTCACTCATGCTGGCCGATGTACCAGTGCAATGGTCGTTAATCCGCCGCTCGTATTCCAAAAACATCCCAGTACGTGACACCGCAAGTTTTACGAGTTGTAGCTACCGTCCCCACCAGGAAGCGTGTTGCAATTGGAGACCACTTTAATACTTCGTAGCTGCATCTTTAAGTAGACTGATGTACTCGATGACATGTGACAAAACTATGGACTTCACTGGGTGCCTTTTCATTGACATACTGATTTCCCAGGTGGCCCAAGTCTTGACCTAGGGTTCTCGATGTATGTCGGACAAGGTGACTAGTGTGACGTCATAAGATCGTTGCGATGCCTGCATTTCCGTGCCCACATCTCTCCCAAGGTAGCGCGCTGCGCGTTGAGCTACGTCAATCGGTCAGTAGGGTTTATTAATGACAGCAAAATTCATGATGGTTGTTGTTGACGAAAATTATATGGTAGATTCTATACGCTGCTGGAGTAGGAAAGAATAGGAACAGTACGAACATTTAAAATCGTCAACGTTTATTTACTCGATAAAATGTACAGGGTCTTCTGAAAAATTGTCATTCTTTCAGTAGGCAATGTTGATAAAAACTAGAAGAAAAGTTACTATAATGATGTGTCTGGAAACCAGTACCGGTTCAGATTACGGTCAATATGGTCCCTCTGTCCCATCTGTCTGTTGCATGAAAGCGCGCGCTTCAGCCCATCTTCGCAGTGAATCACACTTTCTTTCACATAAATCTGGCTCCGCTCGGACAGCGCCGCGTTACGTCGGCGCATTGTCTGCCTTTAAATGTCCCGATAGCCGGAAATCCATCGGAGCCAGATTTGGTGAAGAGGGAGACCGTGCTATTCGATCTCCGCTACCAGGCCATCGCCCATGATACGTCGCAGTGAGGTAGTCTCGCACGATCCGTAGAAAATAGCATGGTGCCCGTTTTCCATAAACCAAAGTCGTCGTCCTTCTGCACGGGTAGCGTTCTTCAATAGTGCTGGTAATTTATCGCATAGGAATCAGTGCTATACAGCACCTGTTAATATGGTTAGTAAAGCACATGGCACTTAAGAGGTATTACCGATAATTTCTGCCCATACATGATTGGTCGAGGGTTTGCGTCTGACCACATGTGAGTATTGTGGTATTTTACTAAACCATATTTTGTGATTCCTGCCTACACCACCGAATTTTTCACATTACTCGTCACAAGTAAAACGGGCCATTTTCCGTTGTTTCCGAAGGTACAGGGTGGTTCTGTGATGATGCTACAAAATTTCAAGGATGACAGAGAAGGATACATATATCAATTTGACATACGGGACCCTGGTCCGGAAACAACCGAGTCTAAACTTACAGGTCAAAATGGGATACCTCGGAGAGTGGAATATGTATACCGACGCATTGTGCGATAGGCAACTTTGAGACCTGGTAGTATGGACCAAAACAAGAAAACAATGGCTACTGAACACAGGCTCTAAAACGTACACCTTCAGAGATACGAACACTTGTTCATTTTCTCTACTGTGAAACATACACTAAAGTGCCAAAGAAATTGGTATAGGCATGCATATTCAAATACAGAGATACGTAAACAGGCAGAATAAGGCGCTGCGGTCGGCAACGCCTATATAAGACAACAAGTGTCTGGCGCAGGTGTTGGATCGTTTACTGCTGCCACAAGGGCAGGTTACCAACACGCATTGGTTTCCGAAGGTACAGTGTAATTTTGTGATGATATTACAAAATATGATGACATTACAAGATTTAAGTGAGTTTCAATGTAGTGTTACAGTCGGCGCACTAGCGATGGGACACAGCATCTCCGAGGTAGCGGTGAAGTGGGAATTTTCCCGTACGATCATTTCACAAGTGTACAGTGAATATCAAGAATACGGTAGAATATCAAATCTCCCACATCTCTGCGGCCGGAAAAAGATCCTACAAGAACAGGGCTAACGAAGACTGAAGAGAATCGTACTACGTGACAGAAGTGCAACCCTTCCGCAAATTGCTGCATGTTTCAATGCTGGGCCATCAACAAGTGTCAGCGTGCGAAACATTTAACGAAACATCATCGATATGGGCTTTCCGAGTCGAAGGCCCACTCGTGTACCCTTGATCACTGCATGACACAAAGTTCTACGCCTCGCCTGGGATCATCAACACCGACATTGTACTGTTGATGACTGGAAACATGTTGCCTTGTCTGAAAAGTCTCGTTTCAAATTGTATCGAGCGGGGTAGCCGTTCGGTCTTGGGCGTCTTGTCACGGTTCGTGCGGCTTCCCCCATCGGAGGTTCGAGTCCTCCCTCGGAGATGGGTGTGTGTGTTGTCCTTAGCGTGAGTTAGTTGAAGTTAAGTAGTGCGTAAGCCTAGGGACCGATGACCTCAGCAGTTTGGTCCCATCGTCCTTACCACAAATTTCCAAATTTTTGATCACCTGCATCCATTCATGTCCGTTGTGCATTTCGACGGACTTCGGCAATTCCAGCAGTACAATGCGACATCACACACTTCCAGAATTGTTTCATAATGGCTGCAGGAGCACTCTTCTGACTTTAAACACTTCCACTGGCCACCAAACTCCTCAGACATGAACATTATGGAGCATATGTGGGATGCCTTGCAACGTGCTGTTCACAAGGGACCTTCACGGATTTATAGACAGCCTTGCAGGATTGATGGTGTCAATTCCCTGCAGAACTACCTCAGATTTTAGTCGAATGCATGCCACGTCGTGTTGCGACACCCCTGCGTGCTCGCGCGGGCCTACACGATATTAGACAGGTGTACCGGTTTCTTTGGCTCTTCAGTGCATCTCCTCTAATCAACAAGGGTAACGTTGTGCGGGCAGCTTCGTCTGCTCTGACCACGGCTTCTAGTAGCTTTGGAAAGAGTATGACCAGGACACGCGTAATCGTATCGTAAACTGTGTGGAGGGGAAGCACCACTAATTCTGTACGATGTGCACGAAGTTGTGGGGAGTCACGTTGTCCGGCTGACAGGAGAACGGCCAGCAGCATCGAAATCTGCCCTCTGGAATCGAACGCGGGCAGTGGCAGCTGCAAGCCTCCCCAATGACGGATGATGGTCTGCTCCCCGGAGCCCCTAGTTTGGCCACTAAATGGCCCACTGGTTGATGATGCCCGCAACGCCCTTTCAGTCTTGACTCAGATGGGAGCACTGCTGCTCACGGGGACTGGGCCCCCATGTGGAACTCGCCGCTCCATCAAAGGCTGTGGACGGCTACATGAGCAGGGGTGCCGCAGGGGAGAGTCGTAGGACCGTTGCTTTTCACAATATATACAGGGTGTTACAAAAAGGTACGGCCAAACTTTCAGGAAACATTCCTCACACACAAAGAAAGAAAATATGTTATGTGGACATGTGTCCGGAAACGCTTACTTTCCATGTTAGAGCTCATTTTATTACTTCTCTTCAAATCACATTATTCATGGAATACACAGCAACAGAACGTACCACCGTGACTTCAAACACTTTGTTACAGGAAATGTTCAAAATGTCCTCCGTTAGCGACGATACACGCATCCACCCTCCGTCGCAATGAATCCCTGATGCGCTGATGCAGCCCTGGAGAATGGCGTATTGTATCACAGCCGTCCACAATACGAGCACGAAGAGTCTCTACATTTGGTACCGGGGTTGCGTAGACAAGAGCTTTCAAATGTCCCCTTAAATAAAAGTCAAGAGGGTTGCGGTCAGGAGAGCGTGGAGGCCATGGAATTGGTCCGCCTCTACCAATCCATCGGTCACCGAAACTGTTGTTGAGAAGCGTACGAACACTTCGACTGAAATGTGCAGGAACTCCATCGTGCATGAACCACATGTTGTGTCGTACTTGTAAAGGCACATGTTCTAGCAGCACAGGTAGAGTATCCCGTATGAAATCATGATAACGTGCTCCATTGTGTGTAGGTGGAAGAACATGGGGCCCAATCAAGACATCACCAACAATGCCTGCCCAGACGTTCACAGAAAATCTGTGTTGATGACGTGATTGCACAATTGCGTGCGGATTCTCGTCAGCCCACACATGTTAATTGTGAAAATTTACAATTTGATCACGTTGGAATGAAGCCTCATTCGTAAAGAGATCATTTGCACTGAAATGAGGATTGACACATTGTTGGACGAACCATTCGCAGAAGTGTACCCGTGGAGGCCAATCAGCTGCTGATAGTGCCTGCACACGCTGTACATGGTACGGAAACAACTGGTTCTCTCGTAGCACTCTCCATACAGTGACGTGGTCAACGTTACCTTGTACAGCAGGAACTTCTCTGACGCTGACATTAGGGTTATCAACTGCACGAAGAATTGCCTCGTCCATTGCAGGTGTCATCGTCGTTCTAGGTCTTCCCCAGTCGCGAGTCATAGGCTGGAATGTTCCGTGCTCCCTAAGACGCCGAATAATTGCTTCGAAGTCTTCCTGTCGGGACACCTCCGTTCTGGAAATCTGTCTCGACACAAACGTACCGCGCCACGTCTATTGCCCCGTGCTAATCCATACATCAAATGGGCATCTGCCAACTCCGCATTTGTAAACATTACACTGACTGCAAAACCACGTTCGTGATGAACACTAACCTGTTGATACTACGTACTGATGTGCTTGATGCTAGTACTGTAGAGCAATGAGTCGCATGATTGGGCCAACTGTCGGTGAATTGAGGAAGTACAGTACATACTGACGAAACTAAAATGAGCTCTAACATGGAAATTAAGCGTTTCCGGACACATGTCCACATAACATCTTTTCTTTATTTGTGTGTGAGGAATGTTTCCTGAAAGTTTTGCCGTACCTTTTTGTAACACCCTGTATAAATGACGTTGTGGATAGCATCGGAATTTCACTGAGGCTTTTTGCGGATGAGGCTGTAGTATATGGAGAGGTTGCAATAATGGAAAATTGTACTGAAATGCAGGAGGATCTGCAACGAATTGACTCATGGTGCAGGGAATGACAATTGAATCTCAATGTAGACAAGTGTAATGTCCTGCGAATACATAGAAAGTATCCTTTATCATTTAGCTACAATATAGCCGGTCAGCAACTGAAAGCAGTGAATTCCATAAATTATCTGTGAGTAGGCATTAGGAGGGATTTAAAATGGAATGACCATATAAAATTAATCGTCGGTAAAGCAGATGCCAGACAGATTCAGTGGAAGAATCCTAAGGAAATGCAGTCCGAAAACAAAGGAAGTAGGTTACAGTACACTTGTTCGGCCACTGATTGAATACTGCTCACCGGTGTGGGATCCGTACCAAATAGGGTTGGTAGAAGAGATGGAGAAGATCCAATGGAGAGCAGCGCGCTTCGTCACAGGATCATTTAGTAATCGCGAAAGCGTTACAGAAATGGTAGATAAACTCCAGTGGAAGACTCTGCAAGAGAGACGCTCAGTAGCTCGGTACGGGCTTTTGTTGAAGTTTCGAGAACATACCTTCTCCGAGGAGTCAAGTAGTTGATTGCTCCCTACTACGTATATCTCGCGAAGAGACCATGAGGATAAAATCAGAGAGATTAGAGCCCACACAGAGGCATACCGACAATCCTTCTTTCCACGAACAATACGAGACTGGAATAGAAGGGAGAACCGATAGAGGTACTCAAGGTACCCTCCGCCACACACCGTCAGGTGGCTTGCGGAGTATGGATGTAGATGTAGATGTAGCAATACCATCAAAGGCCCCATCTCCTGCCTGGATGTATGTGAAGTGCATGGATCCGACAACAGAACACGAGTAATATTTGTACAAGACTGGTCCAGTTACTTCGCTACTGTGAGGTAGGAGTGACATCTTTTGACCTGCTTTCTTGGCAGGTCAACACCTGCTGCAGCTGCTGAAAGGTGTCTTAACTTCGCCTTCCGGGAGCAGTGGCGGGTGAATTTTGCGGAGTCACTGTACTTGCATATGGCAAGCCTTGTTACTCCACTCTGCGTGGCCATCACAGTGATTACATCCCTTCTCCCTGTGATGTCATTCTGCTGCACTGACCTCTGGAACACGCAACTCTTAAATTAACTCTTCCTTGCGGCCTTATAACATGCAACATCAGCGCTCCTTTCTTGCTCGCATTCCGCCTGATTTTTGCGTACGGATCTGCTTTGCTCGTCACTTGTACTAACAGAGAAGACTTCAAACTATTACTCAATTACATAGAATGTATTATTCCATGGCGCTTCACTTCCTTCACTCGAGCTATCATTGCAAAAAGTCTTAAACAACATTAACAAATCAAAAGTTTATATCGTATATTGTGGTTTCCCTTCTTCTAACCGAGTTCGAACCAAAAGCTCTTCGGTTCAATCCCTATTTCGCAATATCATTCCTCAGAGTATAGCTAGCCGAGCAACATCTCTTTTACGGCGCTAATCGGACAGAATTTGGCACGACAGCCCTCTAGATGACATCCAACAATGGCGATACCTGCTTGCAGAACGGTCAGAGATGAGCCTACGCATTATTGACTTGCTCGATTTGTAAAACTCCTTTTCTTTAGTAAATCATACATTTTTTCAGAAATAGTAATCGTTTGTCTGTCCATGTCCATCACATCTACATATCTCCGTCCCATTGGACTAATTCCTTCATGGCGCGCCGTTTTATTCTGTTTGTACGTACTCATATTAAAATGAACAGCTTTGTGGAAACAAACAGTTGAGAGGCTCTATGCAACGGCAGAGCAAGGCACAACGATACTTTTTACACCGCAACAGTCGATTTCGGCAGCAATTTTAGGCCATTTCTCAGATATTTTTTTCTAAATTTTCAACGCCACCTTTAGCAAGCGTTATGCCATTGCATTCCTCTTTTCATGAGCTTTCAAATACTGTAAAAATGTACAAATGGCGTTAAAAAAGTTTTGCACAGTCGTCTCTAATTTTTTTTATTTTTTGTAGGAGAAGAGTGAAATTTTTTGTGAACATACTTGGAACATTTAGCTATACATTGAGCCTACTCAATGTAGCCTCCATCAGCTGTGACGCATCTGGCCCAACTTTCATTCCATGATGTAAATGCACTTTGGTAAAATTCTGGGGATTCACTTTTACACCATCGCTTGACACAGGAAATAAGGTCTTTCTCACCATCAAATGTTTACCGCGCAGGTGGGTCTTCAGACGACCAAAGAGGTAAAAATCAGACGGAGCCAAGTCCAGCAGACTGTAGGGAGGATGAGTAACAATTTTCCAACCCATTTTCCTGATTTTTTCCTGCGTCATAAGGGCTGTATGGGATTTGGCATTGTCATGAGCTGGCCCTGAAGCCGTGGACTGTGGGTCTTGATGGCACGCCGCAGCTTGTCCAATGACACACAGTAACGGTCCCGGTTAATTGTGGAGCCAGGTTCCAAAAAGTCAATGAAAATGACACCACACTGATCCCAGAAGAAGGAGGCCATCACCTTTCGGCCCGCTGTTCGTGAAAGTCTTGGTTTCTTCTTCCAAGGGGAACCCGGATGCCGTCACTCCATGAATTGGGTTTTGCTCTCAGGTTCGGACAAAAGCAACCATGTTTCATCCTGGATAATGAAGAACATCTCCATCACCGACCGTTGTCGCAACCTGACATCTACTTCATGGTCCATTATGGCTCACCTGTAAATAAAAGAAAATATCTTTATATACCAACTTATAGCTAAATGTTTCAAGTATTTCCACAAAAAATTCATTATCCTCCTGCAAAAAATAAAAAAAATTAGAGATGACTGTGCGAAACTTTTTGAGAGCCCATTGTATATCGTTTCTTTTCTTTCGTACTCTGTATAGATAGAAGACAGCCCAAGATCACTCGCACTGGTTGTGATTGGCAGAACGAACGAACAGACTGTTTCTGTGGACGATGGTAAGAGATGATTTAAACTACCAAGCAGTATATTGTATATGGCAGCACTGTAAGTCGTTTTTGTGTCAGAGAAGTTTTAAGGATATGCGTTCAGGGAAAGCCAACGTGCCAGATTACGTACGAAAATAGAAGGTTAAAAAGCCAACTGATCGGCAAAGAAAGATGCTGAACGTAGGAAATAATTTTCACGCAATTTGGGAGCATAGACCCTGAGAAATCAGTACCCAAAACACCAACCCCTGGCCGTAATAACGGCCTTGATAATCTGGGAATTGAGTCAAACAGAGCTCGCATGGCGTGTGCAGGTACAGCTGCCCATGCAGCTGCAACACGATACCACAGTTCATCTAGAGTAGCCAGTTGCTCGGCCACCATTGACCAGACGTTTTCAATTGGTGAGAGATCTGGAGAATGTACTGGCCAGGACAGCAGTCGAACATTTTCTGTCTCCAGAAAGACCCGTACAGGACCTGCAACATGTTGTCGTGCATTATCGTGCTGAAATATAGGGTTTCGCAGGGATCGAATGAAGGGTAGAGCCACGGGTCGTAACACATCTGAAATGTAACGTCCACTGTTCAAAGTGCCGTCAATGCGAACATGAGGTGACCGAGACGTGTAACCCCATACCATCACGCTGGATAATACGCCAGTATGGCGATGACGAATACATGCTTCCAATGCGCGTTCACCGCGATGACGCCAAACACGGATGCGAGCATCATGATGCTGTAAACAGAACCTGGATTCATCCGAAAAAATGATGTTTTGCCATTCATGCACCCCGGGTTCGTCGTTGCGGTGCAGCGTCAAGGGTAATCGCAGCCATGGTCTGCGAGCTGATAGTCCATGCTGCTGCAAACGTCGTTGAACTGACCGTGCAGGTGGTTGTTGTCTTGCAAACGTCCCCATCTGTTGACTCAGGGATCGAGACGTGGCTGCACGATCCGTAACAGCCATGCGGATAAGATGCCTGTCATCTCGACTGATAGTGATACGAGGCCGTTGGGATCCAGCACGGCGTTCCGTATTACCCTCCTGAACCCACCGATTCCATATTCTGTTAAGTCATTGGATCTCGACCAACGCGAGCAGCAGTGTCGTGATACGATAAACCGCAATCGCGATAGGCTACAATCCGACCTTTTTCAAGGTCGGAAACGTGATGGTTCGCATTTCTCCTCCTTACACGAGGCATCACAACAACGTTTCGTCAGGCAACGTCGGTCAACTGCTGTTGGGGTATGAGAAATCGGTTGGAAACCTTCCTCATGTCAGCACGTTGTAGGTGTCGCCACCGGCGCCAACCTTGTGTAAATTCTCTGGAAAGCTAATCATTTGCATATCACAGCATCTTCTTCGTGTCGATTACATTTTGCGTCTGTAGCACGTCATATTCGTGGTGTAGCAATTTTAATGGCCAGTAGTGTAACGTCGTTAACGAAGTACATCGTTCTGTTAAAAAAAAAATCTGCGGTTCAGTATCTCGGTTGATACGAGAGTTAAGTAGAATGAATATGCAATAAAATTACGTGCACTTCTGCATACTGTCGTACGCCGAAAACATCTTGAAACTTTCACGAAATCAAAGGAGAGCAAGCTTTACGTGATTCGCACTGTATACCACGTATCTTTTCCTATACAGCAACTGTATTTTTCAGGCGACACACGAATGTGAACCGCCTATTTCACTATATACGCTGGTGTGTACAATGTAAGAAGGAAGCAATTTTCGCATGATGTGTCACTGCTACGTAACATAACTCAATGAAACTTGGATTATACATAGAAAGAGAATTATTATATTTGAGTCACTGCGAGTCATGATAGTGCCCTATGGCTCGTAATAGGCTGTGAGATCACCACATACAGCTATGAATACTCTGAATCTGACCGCACAGCTGGTAAGGATTCATGTACTAAGGCATTTCATGCCTCCAACAGCGAGATTAATAAGTGCTGGATGGTCGTTGGTGCATGTGAACGTATTGTAACACGTCTCCCCAATGCATCCCACAGATGCTCGGCCTTGCAACAGTATTCAGTTACTTGCATTAATCTGTATGTTGTGAGTCGAAGTGCTGTGTGTGTTTCCACAAACAATTTACCATTCCCTGACTCTAAACTTCTCCATTTATCTAACCAAGTAAGAAATTTACCAAGAAAACTGTAACGTATGTCTCCTGCTTTATTGGGCAGAGGCTTCTGCATTTCTTCCTTATGGTGAAGTCCCTTCAGAGGTGCTTTAACATTGGTAATCCCCAACCAAGTCCTAATAAGATTTATAAATTTAGCAGTACCTTCCCAGTTTTCTACATTATGAACTGGCCCCAACTCAACCATGCTACTTTCTACATAATCACTGAATATTTGAGTCACCAGATTAACATTTTGCCTTTCTAAAGAGGAAGGCCACAGGGCTTTCACAGACATCCCATAACCATATTTTAACAGTTTTTGGCTTTCTAAGTCATGTACTTCTCTAACTCATCAAAAGACGCATACCTAACAATTTCAGAATTATCAAAATCTGGATAACAAAATGTTTGCCTGTGGTTCTTCAGATGTATCCAGTTGTTCCCTGTTGTTGTTGTGGTCTTCAGTCCTGAGACTGGTTTGATGCAGCTCTCCATGCTACTCTATCCTGTGCAAGCTTTTTCATCTCCCAGTACCTACTGCAACCTACATCCTTCTGAATCTGCTTAGTGTATTCATCTCTTGGTCTCCCTCTACGATTTTTACCCTCCACGCTACCCTCCAATACTAAATTGGTGATCCCTTGATGCCTCAGAACATGTCCTACCAACCGATCCCTTCTTCTGGTCAAGTTGTGCCACAAACTTCTCTTCTCCCCAATCCTATTCAATATTTCCTCATTAGTTATGTGATCTACCCATCTAATCTTCAGATTCTTCTGTAGCACCACATTTCGAAAGCTTCTATTCTCTTCTTGTCCAAACTATTTATCGTCCATGTTTCACTTCCATCCATGGCTACACTCCATACAAATACTTTCAGAAATGACTTCCTGACACTTAAATCTATACTCGATGTTAACAAATTTCTCTTCTTCAGAAACGCTTTCCTTTCCATTGCCAGTCTACATTTTATATCCTCTCTACTTCGACCATCATCAGTTATTTTGCTCCCCAAATAGCAAAACTCCTTTACTACTTTAAGTGTCTCATTTCCTAATCTAATTCCCTCAGCATCACCCGACTTAATTAGACTACATTCCATTATCCTTGTTTTGCTTTTGTTGATGTTCATCTTATATCCACCTTTCAAGACACTGTCCATTCCGTTCAACTGCTCTTCCAAGTCCTTTGCTGTCTCTGACAGAATTACAATGTCATCGGCGAACCTCAAAGTTTTTATTTCTTCTCCATGAATTTTAATACCTACTTCGAATTTTTCTTTTGTTTCCTTTACTGCTTGCTCAATATACAGATTGAACAACATCGGGGAGAGGTTACAACCCTTCCCAACCAATGCTTCCCTTTCATGTTCCTCGACTCTTGTAACTGCCATCTGGTTTCTGTACAAATTGTAAATAGCCTTTCGCTCCCTGTATTTTACCCCTGCCACCTTTAGAATTTGAAAGAGAGTATTCCAGTCAACATTGTCAAAAGCTTTATCTAAGTCTACAAATGCTAGAAACGTAGGTTTGCCTTTCCTTAATCTTTCTTCTAAGATAAGTCGTAAGGTCAGTATTGCCTCACGTGTTCCAGTGTTTCTACGGAATCCAAACTGATCTTGCCCGAGGTTGGCTTCTACTAGTTTTTCCATTCGCCTGTAAAGAATTCGCGTTAGTATTTTGCAGCTGTGACTTCTTAAACTGATAGTTCGGTAATTTTCACATCTGTCAACACCTGATTTCTTTGGGATTGGAATTATTATATTCTTCTTGAAGTCTGAGGGTATTTCGCCTGTTTGTTCCTTATGCACTTAAAAATATGGACAGTGACATAAGAAAAAACATTGGTCTTTTACCATCTGTAGGAGATGGGTACACAAAACTGGCTTGTGGTGGATTTGCAAAGTATGTAACACATTTTCTGTTAATGGCATTATTATCTGTAACAACCTGAAAGCCAGCTGCTTCTATACCTTTGCTTGTATTTGCTGTTTTACAAAAGGTTTCTAAATTTTGTATATAATTGCCATCGCTGGCGTGTAAAGCCTTCAGCCGTGATTGTGGTCAATTGCTTTGAAAAAATAATTCGATATTTGTATTTTAGCAGTAAGCCTTAAAACCTTATTTACTGCCATTCCTGGCGTCTGATACCTTCTGCTGTATTTGTGGCCACTTACCTTTTAATATTTCAGTATCTGTAAGTTGTAATTGCAGCGAGTTCTTAAACATTCTTAATTTATTGCCATTCTTGGCGTGTAAGGCCTTCAGCCGAGATCACAGTGGCTTGTTTTTTTTTTAAGAAAAAATTACCTACATTTGTATTTTATGGTGATTTGCTAAATTGTAACGCACTGAAAACACTGTTCTTTATACAATTGTTTATTCCTTCGTTAATAACGTGTGTTATTTTTTATTTATTGCTGAGTCTAGAATTATTGGTTTAAAATAAATTGAGTTAACTGTAAATGGCAACCAATGGTAACTGATTACGGCCCCGTCCACAATCGTAACCGAATCCTGCGTTCCCTTGACCCACAGGTATCATTGTTCGTAACATAAGTTAGTTTAAGCAGTGTGTAAGTCTAGGGACCGATGACCTCAGCAGTTTGGTCTCTTAGGAATTCACACATATTTGAATGTTTTTGAATACCTGCTCAATGATATTTAAGTCGGGGGAAAGGATAGACCTGTCCATTCGCCGAATATCCGCTCGCTCCAAGAATCCGTCCACCTGCGCTGTTCGATTTGGTCGCTCATTGTCATCCACAGAAATGAAGTAACGCCGAATGTATCTCTGAAAAGAAACATACGGGGAAGGAAATGTTCAAAGATTTAGAGACCAGAACGCTCTTGCCCTGGCGTTCACGCCATAGCAGCTGGACCACCAAAACGTCCGTGTCCGACACTGAGAGAATTACGTATTCCCACCTCTTGCCATAATAGGGTGCGTCTAGAATCATTATTCAAACTGAATCTTCTATTGTCCGAGAAAAGAACGCGACTCCATTCCCCGTTGGTCCAATCTCTGTGCTCTTAGCACCATCGCAAACGATTCTGTCGACGTGCGGGTGTCAACGGAACACGGCATACGGGTCGTTGGGGACAGACATCACCCTGTAACTCACCACTGGCTTTCTTACTATTCACTGAGTGGCACCCTATGGAGGGTTACTTACTTTCACTAGCAGGACCTTCTTTTGATTTTTATTCTTATTTCTTTTGTTCCAGCCTGCTATGATGGCATATCCTGTCCACATTCGCTCTCATTTTTCTTTGGCGACGTAACCTTCTCCGAATAGTTTTGCCGTTATTTGAAATAGATTTAGGACCATCGAAGTATTAGGAACAATTCCTTCACTGATTGAATTTATTAAGGTCGCAACGGATAACGCTGTAAGGTGTCAGACAAATCCAACACCTTCCACGAAAACCCTGACATGATAAGCAAATCCAGCAGTATGTCACATAGCTCCTAATAAATCCTGACATTAAATTAACCAAAGTAATACGATCAACGAGTGAGCAAATGGAATACCACAGACTAACACAAGGACGCCTAAATGCATGTCATACCTCCCCACAGCGAAACAGACGCAGTTCCGAGGGAAGAAACGAGAACAGAAGCCGAGAGCAGAACTGTGTTAAGCTAGAAGGCCCTACGATAAGGGACAGACACCCACATCGCCTGCCAACCACCAGGACCACCTCCCAACCCATGTTAAAAGATAGAGCCCTCCAGAAGAACAGTATAGATCTTACGATAACACTAAAAGAGCCACACCAGCTGCAAGTTTTCGCGTCTCTGTTACGTTGCAAACGTTAAAAACATTGCCCCACCACGAAAAGTATAACGTTTCTCATTGGATAGACAGATTTTTGTAGGCGGAGCTTAAGATTAACATTGAGACCCTGATTGGTCAGTTGAAAACACAGCCAGATAGCTTTTTTAAACCAACTTCGGTAAATTATAGTAAGGAGAAGTTAGGAGAGAGTTGCTTCCGAGACAGCGAGCTGTATGGAGCTGCGCCGCCCGCCGCCCCCTGACGCTGCCTAACCAACGACAAGGTAATGAACGCACGCAATGCCACATAACAGCACATCAAGCTTCACTCAGAACTGCAGAAGTCTCATCTGTTACACCCCCTTCTTACGTAATACTAGTGTCGATCGTCAATTAAATCTCATGGTGTTATGGTGTTCACATTTGCTTCTTGAAGTAAAAATCTGAAACGCGATGATTTTTCTGTTATATAGTTATTGAGAAGCCACATCAGCCACTGTAATTTACGACAAGTTAGATAAGTAATTAAAGATAATTGAGGGTCACTGTAGACCATTTTGATAGATTTCTCTTTTGTGAAACTTAATTTAAACCTAGATTATAGATGTGATATGGCATAGGTCATCCTTCGATCCATTGCAGAACTAGGAAACCCATTCAGGGAATATTCGTTCACATTTTTGTTGAACGCAGTTGGTTTTTATCATCCTGTATTAAAGCATTTCCTTTTATCAATAGTGCAATTTATAAACAATGTTTTGTGAGTAGAATAAAAATTTCCAATGGTAAACTTAACTGCTTTTTCGACGTTATTTTACCAGCTAACTAAAAATAGGAAAGTCTTGAACCCTTTCCACTAAATTTAGTTGGTATTAAGATTCTTTTACAGGGAGTGCAGTGGAGCTGACACTGAAATCATTAAGTATTTGGTTATATCATCGCTAGTCTCACTGAACTCTTCTTAAGTCTACATGTCATGTGTGGTCTGGCGTCTCCTTACCAGCAACAGGTCCCAGGTTCAAACTAGTCAATTCCCTAAAAAACACGCTCAGAGCGTCGTTGCGCGAAATTGGTAGGGAGACACGACTTAGAACAAACAGAAACCACGCAGAATGTTAGAATGCAATGGTATTCTATGGGGCAGTCAGTGAAACCTCCGTACCGTTACTAAAACTTGAGCCAAGCGCTTTGGGTTTTAGGAGCGTAATCATCAATACTACAAATGTGACACTATTTTCAAATGTATTGAAAATAAATTAACGATCACGGAAACAGCTTCTAATGATAAAACATTTATTTTTTACTAATATATCGCATGTTAACAGCAATCTTTTTATATTCAATAGATGGACAAAACATCCTTGGTACATTTGTATACGATCCTATTGCTTTCTCATACGAGAATAACAATCCACGTTGGCCTTAAGCTGTAGAATCCTGTGGGGTGGGAAAATCTAGGGAGCGCGTGGTCACTGCTCAGGTTTGTAACACAGCCAACCACATGCACTAATTCACACGCCAAACATAATGTCGACATCATTTATTAGTGGGAAGAATTGTATGCACCTCGTGGCTGGCGTCGAGCAGGATTTTGATGGCGGCATATCTTTGCGTGAAGCGCTTGGATTCAAATCGATTCATCTTGCCTAATATACACTCGGTACAGTTTTATTGATAATTTAAAATGTCCCGCACAAATAAAATAAAATGGCAGACAGTAACTTTTAAAGCTTGGGCTGCGCTTTGAATCTATAGACTGCGTGGTCGCGGGTAACGGAAATCACACTGTTATGACACTGATTAACAGAACCAAAGCCGGCCCGAGTGGCCTAGCGGTTCTAGGCGCTATAGTCTGGAACCGCGCGACCGCTACGGTCGCAGGTTCGAATCCTGCCTCCGGCATGGATGTGTCATGTCCTTAGGTTAGTTAGGTTTAAGTAGTTCTAAGTTCTCGGGGACTGATGACCTCAGATGTTAGGTCCCATAGTGCTCAGAGCCATTTGAACCATTTTTTGAACCAAATATTATAACCATAACGTAAATGGTAACTCAAAAATAACTAGGAAAAGAAATAGTTGAGATTAACAGATTCAAATACCTTTTGTCCCTTGTTCGACACAGACGTTCTGAGGGAACGTCTGGTCGCTTACCTGTCTCCAGAACTACTAAACCCGTAACCGTCGCGCGGAGCTCTCTCCGAACTGGCCGAGGTGGTGGGGGAGGCCCATGACGAACCTCTTCTAGGAAAACGTTTTGCTTTACTCATCTTTGGCCAAGCCCTCCTGTTCCTGCTCTCTGCCTTCCACCGACACCGTTTAGGTTGGTAGAAGATTAACAAACCCACTACTTCTCTGGTTCGTCTGCTACTGCATTCAAATCATTCACACTTGACCACAAACTTTCAGGAAGGGTGAAAAATGGAAATCAGGACACAAGACGTCCACATAAGAATGAAAAAAAGAAATTTGTAGACCCATTTTGCTTCTACAGGAGTGCGGTTGTTCGGGCTGAGATTAATTAGTTGCATCACTCATTTTTTTAATCATATAACGGCCCCTATTGTGATGTTACAACCCCCTCGCAGTCGCTGTGTCACTGCTGAGTTCGACATTCCGTGCCTTGCAATGATGCTAAATGTGGTTGCAATTGCTCCTGTCGTTTGACACGGCTCTCTTCTTGCATGTTGAGCAATGCAGCTGTCTCCTGCTGCTGTGGTTAACCGTGGTCCACTCCTCCAGGCAGCAGCGGTTGTGCCACTGAACGTCCTGGTGCACTTCAAACAATACTGCGGCCAATACCAAACTACTGTGCTACGCTGTTCACACTTCGTCCATCCAGTTCCCGCTGATTATTCCCCGTGTGAAATCATTCAGATCTCGTCTGCGATCCATGCTGTAATGGAGAACAGTACCACAGCTAGCTGATGAAACACATCTTTTCCCGTTCCTTCAACTGCCCCGTGTTATGGGGCCAGTATCATTTGGCGTCCTGACCTCATGCCGTGTGACGTCCAGGTTTCTGTGCATGACAGGGAGACCTCTGGCCACGTGCTCCTGCACTAATTCATTTTCACAGAGCTGTTAGTATGTTATGTTACCTTATCTATCTCGTTCTTAAGTTTTAGAGAGAATTCTGTATGTAGTTCTCTTATACACTACTAGCCATTAAAATTGCTACACCAAGAAGAAATGCAGATGATAAACGGGTATTCATTGGACAAATATATTATACTTGAACTGTCATGTGATTACATTTTCACGCAATTTGGGTGCACAGATCCTGAGAAATCAGTACCCAGAACAACCACCTCTGGTCGTAATAACGGCCTTGATACGCCTCGGCATTGTGTCAAACAGAGCTCGCATGGCGTGTACAGGTACAGCTGCCCATGCAGCTTCAACACGACACCACAGTTCATCAAGAGCAGTGACTGGCGTATTCTGACGAGCCAGTTGCTCGGACACCATTGACCAGACGTTTTCAATTGGTGAGAGATCTGGAGAATGTGCTGGCCAGGGCAGCAGTCAAACATTTTCTGTATCCAGAAAGGCCAGTACAGGACCTGCAACATGCGGTCGTGCATTATCCTGCTCAAATGTAGAGTTTCGCAGGGATCGAATGAAGGGTAGAGCCACGGGTCGTAACACATCTGAAATGTAACGTCCACTGTTCAGAGTGCCGTCAATGCGAACAAGAAGTGACTGAGACGTGTAACCAATGGAACCCCATACCATCACGCCGGGTGGTACGCCAGTATGGCGATGACGAATACACGCTTCCAATGTGCGTTCACCGCGATGTCGCCAAACACGGATGCGACCATCATGATGCTGTAAACAGAACCTCGATTCATCCTAAAGAATGACGTTTTGCCATTCGTGCACCCAGGTTCGTCGTTGAGTACACCATCGCCGGCGCTCCTGTCTGTGATGCAGTGTCAAGGGTAAGCGCAGACACAGTCTCCGAGCTGAAAGTCCATGCCGCTGCAAACGTCGTCGAACTGTCCGTGCAGATGGATGTTGTCCTGCAAACGTCCCCATCTGTTGACTCAGGGATCGAGACGTGGCTGCACGATCCGTTACAGCCGTGCGGATAAGATGCCTGTCATCTCGTCTGCTAGTGATACGAGGCCGTTGGGATCCAGCACGGCGTTCCGTCTTACCCTCCTGAACCCACCGGTTCCAAATTTTGCTAACAGTCATTGGATCTCGACCAACGCGTGCAGCAATGTCGCGATACGATAAACCGCAATCGCGATAGGCTACAATCCGACCTTTATCAAAGTCGCAAACGTGATAGTACGCATTTCTCCTCCTTACACGAGGCATCACAACAACGTTTCAGCAGGCAACGCCGGTCAACTGCTGTTTGTGTATGAGAAATCGGTTGGAAACTTTCCTCGTGTCAGCACGTTGTAGGTGTCGCCACCGCCGCCAACCTTGTGCGATTGCTCTGAAAAGCTAATGATTTGCATAAAACAGCATCTTCTTCCTGTCACTTAAATTTCGCGTCTGTAGCACGTCATATTAGTGGTGTAGCAATTTTAATGGCCAGTAGTGTAAATAGAGTCGTCCCGTTAGGTTAACGACATCCCATTCTTCAGACTGATTTAAGGTACAGGCGTCCTGATGATCCAAGCGATCGTGAAGACAGCGGCATCTGAAAGCCGTCAACAAATGCGTTGTACCGTGACGCAGCCGGCGCGGACTCCATCAAGCCACTTGACCCCGGCGCTTCAATCGGCGTCTGGCCATCTGCGGGCAGCCGTTTGTACGTGTCCCTCCAGAGCATTCTCCGCCACCGACGTGGCTATTCTTGGCCACCCACTGTTAACAACACTGGACTGCCGCGAATCTGTTGCAGCACGCACGCTCACACACACACACACACACACACACACACAGCGAGTTGGATGGCACAGTGGACTCGCATTCGGGGGAAGACGGCTCAGATCCACACGATAACCTCTAATCTTTCTTTCTTTTTATGGCAGTACGCAATCCAGCCGAAGCGAGCGTCATCTCGGCATGTTACTGGTAGCAGACAGAGCCAAGAGACTGTTTCGTATTCACCAACATCTTAGCTCACTAGCGGCAATGTAAGAGAACAAGGCAGATAATTACGTGAACAGCTTTGATATTTATAATGTACTTATTAAAAACAAATTCAGATTTTGGAAAGATGCAGATAGTTGTGCCACCCACATAGCCGAAGGAACGTAGAAAAGGGAATTCCCCAAGACGCGAAATGCAACACCTGGAAAGTGTTCTGAGGAGCAATGGGTACTCCAAAAACTATATTAGAACTGTTGAGAGGCACCCACATGCCTTGCTCATACTTTGGCATCAAGCAGTCAGGCCTGCAAGATGAGTGGTCTGCCAAGCGAGTGGATTCATTCTTATTTATCGAGTAACATGAACTCTAGTACTCACAATTAAGTTACAAATTATTCTTCTGTATGAATATTACGCAACGGAAACGTACATCTGACTATTAGTAATTTACACTACTCTGACCGTTCACTACGCACTGGCAATACCACATTTTCCCTTTTTTTTTTTTATTTAACGGCTTTTATCAACACGTGGCCATCGCACTGAATATGAATGGCGCACACATTACAAATTCTGGATATCATGACAACATACAATTCGAAGGAAAAGCCCACCAATCTTTTTCTTTTCACTATCTTTTTTATTCCGATAAAGTCTATAACCTAAACACACAAATCCTATAACCTACAACAATAACACATGAGAAATTCCGCACAGTGGGCATGGCTTTACGTTGGTGATTCTCTATCTTATGGTCTCGTAATCACTTAATGCTACAGTGCACTTTCTGGATAGGATGGTGGATCTTTTACTATATCTCACACTTCGACTCTCACAATCATCATCACGAAACTTTCCCCCAGACCGAGCGGTACAAAAGGAACATGCATAACCCACTACCTCTAAAACTACCTTGCTACTCTCCCATGCAAACCACACATACTTAAATTACATGACATACACCACACTGCAACATGGAATACAACATAAGGAATAGTCACAACATTATCCCTTTCAGCTTTCCCACTTCAATTAGTATTTATCCCAGTTTCACACGGCACTGCCCCACTTCATAACTTTTCTTTCCTACTATGAACTCTGGAGGATATATGCACGTCTTCCTGTGCAATGCAAGCCAAGTGGCGTTGCTGGATAGACGGCTGACTCACCTTGCTTCTCTCTCAGAGCATTATAGTTTGAATCAAGAGTCACACAGAAACATAACATGCAAAGTAATATTAAGAACATATTCATCACACACACGAGTCCTCAACTGATACCATGGACGAGTACTTCTCTTTATCCTTTGTCTCATACACAGATTGAGACTCACATAGTACTCACCACGTGGAAGTACTCGTCTCTAATTTCAAGTCCTGCACACGCCATTTCTTAAATATTTCAACTTATAGTACACACGCTAGTAATTCAGCTTAACTTAAGCACATGGAAGTATTTCAACTTGTTGAAACACGTGGTTTCTTTGTGACCGTTGGTCACTTCCGAAGATTACTACGATCCCATTAATATTACCTGCCTGACATTTAATTCTCCCCACAAAAGTTCCTGAAATAGAGGAATTATTATTCTAAACTACTCTTAAGTATTTCATGTGCATACCACGTCTCCACTCTTTTGTCTTTACGGAGCACACCTAAGACAGGTCTTACCAACACTAGATCCAGCGGCAGAGTGCCGAAACATGGCCGTCCTTCAGGTCCTCTCGCACCTCTGCCGAAGTGGGGGAGCACCTTGCTACCGTATTGGTCAGCCACATTTCAGGCGCTCAAAGCTCCGATAAATTTCATCTCTTTGGCTCTACCAAAGGTGACCAAAGTACCGTCTCAAAGATGATCATATATTCACATTCACTATCTGCGGTTAGCGGACGACCATACATTCATCCATTTCACAGATCTCACCAAACTGGATGTAGGGATTTATTTTCTGGGAGTGCACATGTGATCAGTTAAATAAATAAATTGTCATTCTTTCCCACACTGGTATCCGGCTTCGCTGTATTAATTGAAATTGAGTTATTATTAGAAAAATTATGTTGTTCTGACAAGAATAACGAAGAATGTTGTACCTATTTTCAATGTCGGGCGGTACTGTACCCTTTCAGTGTAACAGAGCCAAATACTCTGCGAAATAAGCAATCAGAAAATGAAATGTCGGGTAAGGCATTTCTGCCATACATTCCCAGAGTGACGGACAGAATCGGCGTATACAGCGCAGACATGGCGTAAAGACGATTTCCAAACCGACAAGGAAGATCAAAGAGTGTCTTGGATCGGCAAAGGGGAAAAGGGACCCACTTGGTTCAAATGGTTCAAATGGCTCTGAGCACTATGGGACTTAACATCTATGGTCATCAGTCCCCTAGAACTTAGAACTACTTAAACCTAACTAACCTAAGGACAACACACAACACCCAGCCATCACGAGGCAGAGAAAATCCCTGACCCCGCCGGGAATCGAACCCGGGAACCCGAGCGTGGGAAGCGAGAACGCTACCGCACGACCACGAGATGCGGGCGGACCCACTTGTAATGTCGAGAATATACCGTATACCATGCACATGCGGAAAAGTTTATGTCGGAGTGACTGGACGGGCAATCAACACCAGGATCAAAGAACATAAGCGACATTGTGGGTTGGGGCAGGTGGAGAAATCGGCCGTGGCAGAGCATGCACTGAGTGAGACCGACCACGTAATAAAATTCGCCGACACGGAAGTTCTGTCAGTAGAGTAGCACTATCACACGCCCTTGTTCAGAGAAGCTGTAGAAATACAAAAACACGTGAACAGTTTCAACAAGAAAGAGGAAAGCTGCGCCCGCGAGCTCGGCTCCAGTTCACCACCGGCAATGGAGGGTGAAGCTTTGACAATGCCAACCACTCGTGCTGGCGAAACGTCAGTAAAATCTTTAGATGAACGTCGGCCGAAGAACTCGAGACAGAAGCCAATAGGCAGTTTGTCAATAGATGGACACGAAAGCCTTAAAAATTTTGAATTCCCCAAGGTTAAGTCTAAATTCTTTTGAAATGTGGTGCTATAGACGCATGCTCAAAATAAAATGTATCGATAAGATCGCAAACGAAGTGGTTCTGGAAAGAGCAAGTGAGGAGAGAATCTTCTGGAATTTCATTGTTAAAAGAAGAGTGCAATTTTCAGGCCATCTATTAAGACATAAAGGACTCCTGAACACAATCATAGAGGGATCTGTCGAGGGAAAAAGACCAAGAGGAAGACCACGACTGAGGTACATGGATTAAATCGTGAAGGATGTGGGATGTAACACCTATAAAGAAATGAAGAGAAAAGCTGAAAGACGCACAGAATGGAGACAAGGTGCCATTGTAGCTGTTGCAAACCAATCCTTGGATTGACCACTACAGAAAAAGAAAGAAGAAGGGAGGAGGTATCATTTACGACATTTTAAGGACCATCATAGAGTTATAATACAATAACTTACGGAAATAATGTAAAATTTTCGCCCGACTGACCGCACAAAGTTACCATTCCGTCGTCCCACAACTAAGTTTAATTATCATACGGCAACATCACACCAGATTATATTTTACACACACAGGTCGGTGTACTCGTGAAATTTATATGCAAAATTGTCAACCTACATTTTACATTATCTTCTCTAAATCTTTTCTGTGGAATTCAGAGGCATTCATTTAGATTTGTTGCGCATTATGAGCAAATGCTGAATACAGTATTCTTGTGAAAGGAAACCCAGAAAAAATTGCGCTTTGGCTGGTTAACAGCTCCAGATTGTCCCCCAACCAACGATACCAATTAAATTTACTTTACATCTTCAGCGAAACGTTATCTACAGCTTATGCAAAAACCAGACTATAATCATACCATCCAGATACGGAAGGAAGCAGTGGCTGAGAAGGGTGCGTGATAGGGATGCAGCCTATCGCCAGTGTTATTCAATCTATACAAGATAGTAGTAAAGGAAACCAAAGAGACATTTGGCAAAGAATCTAGAGTTCGAGGAGAAGAAATAAAAAGTTTGAGGTTTTCCGATGACAGTGTAATTCTACCAGTGATGGCAACGAATGCGGTAAATTTATAAATGGATTGGACTATATCTTGAAAAGTGGTTTAATATGAATACCAGCTGAGGTAAAACAAGGGTAATGAAGTGGAATGGGATTACATCAGGCACTGACGCGGGAATTAAATTAGGAAATGAGACATTACAAGTATAATTTGGTCAGGAATATAATTGGTCATAGCCAAAGTAAATATGGTATAAAATATAAAAGCGCTTCTAGAAACGAGAAATACGTTATCAGTTACTGTAAATTTCATTTTTAAGAGATGTTTGCTGGAAGTGTTTGTCTGGAGTTTAGGCTTGTACGGAAGTTAAATGTGGACGATAAGCATTCAGACAAGAAGCGAAGAGAGACTTCTGGAGTGTGATGCTACAGAAGAAATATGATGATAAGATGAGAAGATAGGGTAGCCAATGAAGAGGTTTGATGAGAAACTTGTTTGCATACACCATGAGCTGTTGTATAAACTTTACTGAAACGTTTCATTGGTTTCAGTCTATGTGGACCATCTTCTGGCACTCGACAAAAGGTCGTTTTAGCATCTCACTTTCCGCTGTATTAAACGTAATTGCCTTCATATTGACTTAAACAGGCGAACATCACTATAGATTACGTTTGGCTGTTAAAATCAATGTTAACACTTTGCCGTCCGGCGACACCACAGTGGTGTCGTGAGCATAGTATCACGCAGTGGCCGGCGACAGCACTTTAGTATCTTTTGCATTCTGTTGGTGTTCAGGTAACAATAAGTTACACACGTCAACAAGTTTTTTGTTTTTATAAGTACTTGTGTACTTTCATCATGGCAGACGAAAGAGACGATACGATTATTATTTACGATGAATGCGCGGACGTCTTGTCTGGTTTTCCGGACGATTTGGCCGGTTGGGAAGAAGACATTGGACATAAAAAAAAATGAAAGTGAAGTAGAATTGTCGGAAGACAGTGAAATACGTCCAAGAAGAATTCGGCGAAAGTTACTCTTGCCAACTGATTCGGATGAATCAGACGAAGAAGACAGACTATGATTTACTGAGGACCAATAATAAATTTGAAGGATCTCCGGGTCCACACGTATTTCCGAAAGATACACCGAGCGTCGTGGATATCGTAGAATTATATATTTGGAACGATCTATTTGAATGTATTTGCAACGAAACCAACAAGTATTGCAGTCAAACTTGCAATAGAAGGAAACTGGATTTAAAAAAATGCCAAATTTGTCGACGTTACGGGACCCCAACTTAGAAAATGGTCTGGGCTTGCTATCCTTATAAGAATCATAAAAAAAGCAAGGATCGATGATTACTGGTCAACGAATCCGTTGATAGAAAGACCGATATTTCGCAAAACGATGTTCCGCAACAGATTCAGACAAATATTATCATTTTTCCATTTTTCCGACGACAACAATAAACCGGATAATGCAGACCGGCTTTTCAAAGTGCAATTAGTAACTGATTATTTTTTCAAAAAGTTTAAAGAAACGTTTAATCTAAGTCAAAACAGCTCAATTGATGAAGGAATCATACCGTGGCGTGGACAGTTAAATTTTAAAGTTTACAATCCGTCGAAAATTACGAAATATGGCATACTCATTCGGATGCTGTGTGATTCGAGTACGAGATACATTTCCTGATTCAAGATATATTCCGGCGCTGGACAGCCTTTAGCAAAATCAGTGATGGAGCTATTGACATCTTCTTATGGAAAGTGGCGTCACCTCTACATGGATAATTATTGTAACAGTGTAGAACTTGCAGAGAAGTTACTTGAAAAGAAAATTCGAGTTTGTGGAACGATAAGGCAAAATAGAGGATTTCCGGAAAAATTAAAGCGCGCAAAAGTCAATGTGTTGATGAACGGAAAGGTGACAAGCGGCCGGCGACAAGCCAAGTAATCCGAATTAGCGCTGCTGGCGCCAAGTGAATAAATTTGTACGAGATGTGCGGACAGCAAAGTGTTAAGGTAACTTGAAAAATATTTAATGAAGAGGTACTGAACTGATTTGAGTAGAGAAGAGCGTCATAGTATAACTTGAGTAAAAGAATGGATTCGTTGATATGACACATCCTGAGGCATCAAGGAACTGACAGTCTGGTAACGGAGGGAAGCCTGTATGGGAATCGGTTGGGATGGGGTGGGGATAATAAAAATTGTAGAGGAGTACAAGGCTCGAATACAGTTAACTGGTTCAAAGGGATGTAGGTTGAAACAGTTATGCAGAGCTGAATAGGCTTACGCCGCCGGAGTGGTCTAGCGGTTCTAGGCGCTACAGTCTGGAGCCGCGCGACCGCTACGGTCGCAGGTTCGAATCCTGCCTCGGGCATGGATGTGTGTGATGTCATTAGGTTAGTTAGGTTTAAGTAGTTCTAGGGGACTGATGATCTCAGAAGTTAAGTCCCATAGTGCTCAGAGCCATTTGAACCATTTTTTTGAATAGGCTTACGTAGAATAGACGTGCGTGGAGAGCTATATCAAACCAGTCTTTGGACAGAACACCAGTTCAACAGCTACTGTCTACCCTCCATGCTTCAGTTAACTATCAAAAGTCATTCATTGTCATTACACTAGGTGAGTTCAAAAGTAAAGCTACACGTATTTTTGCAGCGTTGGCGTGTTATTCGCCAGAGACATATGAACAAACTTTTACTCCATGTTAAAGCAAGACCTCACACAAGCCTGTGCAGCCCAGAGAAGCTCTTAGAACTTCGTGTGGTGTCACCGCCAAACACCACACTTGCTACGTGGTAGCCTTTAAATCGGCCGCGGTCCGTTAGTATACGTCGGACCCGCGTGTCGCCACTGTCAGTGATCGCAGACCGAGCGCCGCCACACTGGCAGGTCTAGAGAGACTTCCTAGTACTCGCCCCAGTTGTACAGCCGACTTTGCTAGCAATGGTTCACTGACAAATTACGCTCTCATTTGTCGACACGATTGTTAGCATAGCCTTCAGCTACGTCATTTGCTACGACCTAGCAAGGCGCCATTATCATTTGTTATTTATCTTGGGACGCATGTACAGTCAGACCGATGTTCACCAATTATGGATTAAAGTTAAGTATTTCACCATCTGCGTCCGTTTTTCTAAGTTCTAATTTCCTTGTAATTTTCCAGACCTCACGCCAGCCTGCGTGAGCTTAAACGCGTGCCTTTCGGCTTCCTCCAAACCCCGTGAATTGGCCCCTGCCAATTCACAACACTTCGTTACACTGTTCTTTCTCGTCCACCCGACAGGCCGGATATTGCACCTTCTGACTTCACCTGTTTGGGCCAGTGAAGGATGCGCTCTGCAGGAAACAGTACGTAGACGAGGGGGAGGTTACTGATGCAGCCAGACGTTCGACTCCGACGTCGACCAGTAGAGCGATAGCAGGCGGGTACACAACCCCTACCAGTAAGGTGGCGTAAGACAGTCGCATTGAACAGAGATTAAGTTGAAAAAAAGGGTTTTTGAATAAAACCAACCTGCTTTCTGAAGAAAAATGTGTTCCATTACTCGTTGAACGCTCCTCGTAATCCAATAAATCTGATACGTTTCTAACGATATTGTAAGTATATGGCCACATTGCTGTGTCTCGCTCCATAGGTTTACGGTCGTAAATCCTGTAGACTTTGTAACTGGACGTGACATTAATCCCGTTCGTTTCCGTCTCTAGAACGGCCGACTTGCTGAAGAAGGCGTCGCAGCCGGCGGCGGCGGCTATCACAAGTGGGATGGAGCCCACCGTGAAACGCCCAAGCAGCTTCTCAGGGCTATAAACAACCCAGCGCAGTACCCAGGTACGTTTATAGCTGCTTTTATGGGTCAAGGAAAAGGTCAGATCCGGTGAACACACAGCTGCTGTACTACATAGGATGGTGCTCCCCTTGTCTATTTAAATTTAAAAAAGGCACTGACCTCCTGACAGTAACAGAAACGCTAGATTTTTAGATATGGGTAAATATTGGCGAATTATTAAGTGTAGTTCTTTTGCAGTAAATATTAAATTTCTGTTTTTCTTTTCTTAGTAAGATACAGAACAAAGTGATTACCGAAAACAAACTTATTGAACTAGTCTGTGCCGCTTTAGAACCACGCTTATCGGATATTACATTATGAGAGGGCGTTTGGCAATTAACTGGAGGCTCTCTGTTCCAAATCATTCCATTTTTTTCCAGTGAAATAATCTTTCACAGTGTTGTCATTACTAATTATTACATTACCACCACCCTGAATGACATCATCTCCACAATCTTCCTCTTCCATTACCTCACTGCTTTCCTTCTCTTTGATACCTGAGGGCAAGTATTCATCATCACTCACGTCAGGAACACTTTCATCATCGATATCAGAATTATCCCACATCTGTTCAATAGTCTTATCGACTTTTTCACCGTAAACAAGTTTTCCGTCAAACCTAAAAAAAAAAAAAAAAAAAAAAAAAAACAATTAATCCTACATTTAAATTCGAACCTAAGTTATCAGACTATAGTTTTCCTACAAGTCCCAATTTGCATAATCTATGACTTACTTACGTTATAATGAACCAAACATTTATTTCTTTTTATGAATTATGTCATACATATATGAAACACTGCAAGACCTGTGCTTACCTAGCAAAGACAGCCGTCATCTGCTTCCTTTACATAAACAGCTGTCTGAAACTCCACAAATGAGTAATCTTCATTGTTAGTAAGTTTTGCCAACATCAGCTATTTTCTGGCAACATTTAATTGGTTAAACCAACTAGGGTCTTTGAGAATGTCAAGTGCCCACTTCCATACATTCTTACACTAATCTACCACAAATTGCTGAAATAGTTAATTACTGGTATTTTCGAACAGTGGACTGGGAGAGAGATGTCAGGGAACATAAATATTCCAGGTCCAGTAACAAAGGAACTACAAAAATAATAAGGGGTATGGGGTCACAAAAGGCACCACATGAGTAATGGGACAACAAAGGACATCGCCCCACATTGTGAATTGCCAGCATCAGGGGCAAGTATACACTCAGGGGCAAACTTATTGTTCTCCTTTGATTGACAGGTTATTAACATATTGTTCAGCTAAAAGGATCCTTCCTTTTGATTACAGGTCCTTAACCTATTTTTCCCCCACCTCCTCACCCTTCCCTCCCCCTTAGGAAACCTTCAACCCACGCCCACCCTCTCGCTGCTACAGGTACACTTTAAGGTCTGAGTTATTGGAATAGCCCCTCTCACTCTTATCAGTTTGATCGACTACTTAATTAAATTGATTAATTAATTAACCTTTTCCCCTCTATATTTCTTATTAATACCATATTACAAATAGATACTCTATAACGTGGATGCTTGCTAAGCTTCATAATAAGGTAAGGACAAAGTACACTGTCTAGCATAAAAGTGAATCATCTAAATTGGGAGGAAAAAACAAAATGGAATTTCACGGGTTAAGAGGGTCTGTCTTGTTCTTTCAGTGCTTGTAAAACCCTGTCAAATTCACAAAGAACTTACCGGTATGAGCCCACTTATCAGTATGACGTAATACCCTCTCTGACCAAGATGTATCCACTGATGTACTTAAGGCGCACTTGCGAAACAGGACTGCGATCATGACGTAAACTTGAGATTTATGTCACTACTGAGTAGGTCACTAGAATAACTAGCCACATGCTGTTAAAAATTCTTGTTTACTGACGCATTTCGTGCACAGCACATCACCAGAACACCAAAAACAAAATTCTTCATACAAAGTAAGGCATCTTGTGACATCTGTAAACATCAGCACTCAACTAATCAGTGCTAGTTGACTATTAATGCCGATGGATATCACATTGCACCAAACTTTCTATGAAGACTTCCCTTTTCATGTTCTGATAATGGGCTGTGCCCAAAACGTGCCATTAAATAATAATTTTAAACAGCAAGCAGCCAGTTATCCAAGCAATCAATTCAGTAGTGGCATAAGTCTCAAATCCACTTATGCAGTTGTGAAGGATATCACAAAGACTTTGCATCCCCTTCTGCGGTAAAATGGCCAACAACTGTTGAAACTGGTCTTTGATATCCTTGTTATTAGCAGTGGGACGAAGTTGACGTCTGAGATGGTTCCACAGATGTTTTGTTGGGGGATCATGCTGGACACAAGAGTACCTCAGCATGAATCAGACAGTTCGTAGATGCACGTGCCATGTGTGGGAGACTTTGTCCTGTTGAAAGGTAGCACCACGACACTGTCACTTGAGGGGTAACATAAGAGCCCACAGAATGTTCATGCTGTACCATTGTGCCTTCAGAATTCACTCAGTCACTACGAGTCGTGACCTGAAGTCTCACCCGATGACTCCCCACAACACAGTGCGAGTATTAACGCAGTTTTGCCTCTCCGAAACATTGGAACAATGTAACCTCTTCCTAGGTCACCATTATACTCACCGGTAATGGTCATCAAATGTAGTGCAGAGCTGCGATTCATCGTTGAACACAATGCAATGTCATTCATCAGGAGTCCGTGCGTCCCAGTTACTGCACCACTCCAAACACAACCGCCTGCGTTGTGTTAATAGCAGTCTACACGTGGGTTCGTAATACTCTAATCCGATGGTTGATTGTCTCCAACCAATGGTTCAGGAAGACACAGAATGTTGCAGGGAGTCCATTGTTTATTGTTATATGGCAGGTGCCAATGTTAAACGGGTAACGATGTGCTTGGTCCACGACATAGCGGAGCTCCGTTGTGGTGGTCAAATGTGGTTGACCAGAACCATAAGGATGCGTATACTGCTCTCATAACTGCGTGCAGTCCAGCATTGTATCACTGTCACATCTGAATGCCCCACAAGTCTGCGTGTTACAAATTCGACCAGCTAGCCAAACGGAGACCTATAACGAGGCCCCTTTC
The DNA here is from genome assembly GCF_023898315.1 of Schistocerca nitens. Classification (NCBI taxonomy): domain Eukaryota; kingdom Metazoa; phylum Arthropoda; class Insecta; order Orthoptera; family Acrididae; genus Schistocerca; species Schistocerca nitens. The sequence continues at coordinate 1,127,988,193 of NC_064614.1, forward strand.
AGACTCTGACAGGTGCTGATAACATTGCCTCAGACGACTACGCGACATTTCCATGTCCTTCAGATGATAATTCTACATCTGATGCTATTCAACCTAATTATATACTTTACCAGCCTGATAACAACGCTAAACACGAACAACACTAATGCACTTTAATGGGCGTTTTACTGCAGAGAGATCAGCAGCTCTAATCGTGTATATACCCGCCGATGATGTGACTGTGTACGAAGTTTCAAGGGACATACGAGCATTTCTTCTGCATCCTTCGATTTTTTAGCAGGACAACATATTAATCACAGCTAAAAAGAGCACACTGGTCGCTTTGGAATTCTGCAGATGGTGAAGAATGGAGACCATGCTTCCATGTGACCCTCCATCGCTCATATAAGTCATGACAGCAAAGTGATGTGTAAGTCGTTTGTGTGGAAACAGCGCAGTTAGTTAGCCCGAGGTGGGAGAAAGAAATTCTCACGTTTGGACGAGCCCATGACCATATCGAGCACTGAGCTGCCCGTTTTGTTGGTACATCAACGAGAACTGTATAGCCTATGTTGTTTTTGTTGTGGTCTTCAGTCCTGAGACTGGTTTGATGCAGCTCTCCATGCTACTCTATCCTGTGCACGCTTCTTTATCTCCCCGTACCTACTGCAACTTATATCCTTCTGAATCTGCTTAGTGTATTCATCTCTTGGTCTCCCTCCACGGTTTTTACCCTCCACGCTGCCCTCCAATACTAAATTGCTGATCCCTTGACGCCTCAGAACATGTCCTACCAACCGATCCCTTCTTCTAGTCAAGTTATGCCACAAACTCCTCTTCTCCCCAATTCTATTCAACACCTCCTCATTAGTTATGTGATCTACCCATCTAATCTTCAACATTCTTCTGTAGCACCACATTTCGAAAGCTGCTATTCTCTTCTTGTCCAAACTATTTATCATCCATGTTTCACTTCCATATACGGCCACACTCCATACAAATACACTCCTGGAAATTGAAATAAGAACACCGTGAATTCATTGTCCCAGGAAGGGGAAACTTTATTGACACATTCCTGGGGTCAGATACATCACATGATCACACTGACAGAACCACAGGCACATAGACACAGGCAACAGAGCATGCACAATGTCGGCACTAGTACAGTGTATATCCACCTTTCGCAGCAATGCAGGCTGCTATTCTCCCATGGAGACGATCGTAGAGATGCTGGATGTAGTCCTGTGGAACGGCTTGCCATGCCATTTCCACCTGGCGCCTCAGTTGGACCAGCGTTCGTGCTGGACGTGCAGACCGCGTGAGACGACGCTTCATCCAGTCCCAAACATGCTCAATGGGGGACAGATCCGGAGATCTTGCTGGCCAGGGTAGTTGACTTACACCTTCTAGAGCACGTTGGGTGGCACGGGATACATGCGGACGTGCACTGTCCTGTTGGAACAGCAAGTTCCCTTGCCGGTCTAGGAATGGTAGAACGATGGGTTCGATGACGGTTTGAATGTACCGTGCACTATTCAGTGTCCCCTCGACGATCACCAGTGGTGTACGGCCAGTGTAGGAGATCGCTCCCCACACCATGATGCCGGGTGTTGGCCCTGTGTGCCTCGGTCGTATGCAGTCCTGATTGTGGCGCTCACCTGCACGGCGCCAAACACGCATACGACCATCATTGCCACCAAGGCAGAAGCGACTCTCATCGCTGAAGACGACACGTCTCCATTCGTCCCTCCATTCACGCCTGTCGCGACACCACTGGAGGCGGGCTGCACGATGTTGGGGCGTGAGCGGAAGACGGCCTAACGGTGTGCGGGACCGTAGCCCAGCTTCATGGAGACGGTTGCGAATGGTCCTCGCCGATACCCCAGGAGCAACAGTGTCCCTAATTTGCTGGGAAGTGGCGGTGCGGTCCCCTACGGCACTGCGTAGGATCCTACGGTCTTGGCGTGCATCCGTGCGTCGCTGCGGTCCGGTCCCAGGTCGACGGGCACGTGCACCTTCCGCCGACCACTGGCGACAACATCGATGTACTGTGGAGACCTCACGCCCCACGTGTTGAGCAATTCGGCGGTACGTCCACCCGGCCTCCCGCATGCCCACTATACGCCCTCGCTCAAAGTCCGTCAACTGCACATACGGTTCACGTCCACGCTGTCGCGGCATGCTACCAGTGTTAAAGACTGCGATGGAGCTCCGTATTCCACGGCAAACTGGCTGACACTGACGGCGGCGGTGCACAAATGCTGCGCAGCTAGCGCCATTCGACGGCCAACACCGCGGTTCCTGGTGTGTCCGCTGTGCCGTGCGTGTGATCATTGCTTGTACAGCCCTCTCGCAGTGTCCGGAGCAAGTATGGTGGGTCTGACACACCGGTGTCAATGTGTTCTTTTTTCCATTTCCAGGAGTGTACTTTCAGAAACGACTTCCAGACACTTAAATCTATTCTCGATGTTAACAAAGTTCTTTTCTTCAGAAACGCTTTCCTTGCCATTGCCAGACTACATTTTATATCCTCTCTACTTCGACCATCATCAGTTATTTTGCTCCCCAAACAGCAAAACTCCTTTACTACTTTAAGTGTCTCATTTCCTAATCTAATTCCCTCAGCATCACCCGATTTAATTCGACTACATTCCATTATCCTCGTTTTCTTTTTGTTGATGTTCATCATATATCCTCCTTTCACAACACTGTCCATTACGTTCAACTGCTCTTCCAAGCCCTTTGCTGTCTCTGACAGAATTACAATGTCATCGGCGAACCTCAAAGTTTTTATTTCTTCTCCATGGATTTTAATGCCTACTCCGACTTATCTTTCGTTTCGTTTACTGCTTGCTCAATAAACAGATTGAATAACATCGGGGAGAGGCTACAACCCTGTCTCACTCACTTCCCAACCACTGCTTCCCTTTCATGCCCCTCGACTCTTATAACTGCCATCTACTTTTTGTACAAATTGTAAATAGCCTTTCGCTCCCTGTATTTTACCCCTTCCACCTTCAGAATTTGAAAGAGAGTATTCCAGTCAACATTGTCAAAAGCTTTCTCTAAGTCTACTAATTCTAGAAACGTAGGTTTGCCTTTCCTTAATCTTTCTTCTAAGATAAGTCGTAGGGTCAGTATTGCCGCACGTGTTCCAACATTTCTACGGGATCCAAACTGATCTTCCCCGAGGTCGGCTTCTACCAGTTTTTCCATTCGTCTGTAAAGAATTCGCGTTAGCATTTGCAGCTGTGACTTATTAAACTGATAGTTCGGTAATTTTCACACTGTCAACACCTGCTTTCTTTGTGATTGGAGTTATTATATTCTTCTTGAAGTCTGAGGGTATTTCACCTGTCTCATACATCTTGCTCACCAGATGGTAGAGTTTTGTCAGGACTGGCTCTCTCATGGCCGACAGTAGTTCTAATGAAGTATTGTCTACTCCCGGGGCCTTGTTTCGACTGAGGTCTTTCAGTGCTCTGTCAAACTCTTCACGTAGTATTATATCTCCTATTTCATCTTCATCTACATCCTCTTCCATTTCCATAATATTGTCCTCAAGAACATCGCCCCTGTATAGACCCTCTATATACTCCTTCCATCTTTCTGCCTTCCCTTCTTTGCTTAGAACTGGGTTGCCATCTGAGCTCTTGATATTCATACAAGTGGTTCTCTTTTCTCCAAAGGTCTCTTTAATTTTCCTGTAGGCAGTATCTATCTTACCCCTAGTAAGATAAGACTCTACATCCTTACATTTATCCTCTAGCCATCCCTGCTTAGCCATTTTGCACTTCCTGCCGACCTCATTTTTGAGACGTATGTATTCCTTTTTGCCTGCTTCATTTACTGCATTTTTGTATTTTCTCCTTTCATCAATTAAATGCAATATCTCTTCTGTTACCCAACGATTTCTACTAGCCCTCGTCTTTTTACCTACTTGATCTTTTGCTGCCCTCACTATTTCATTCCTCAAAGCTACCCATTCTTCTTCTACTGTATTTCTTTCCCCCATTCATGTCAATTGCTCCCTTTTGCTCTCCCTGAAACTCTCTACAACCTCTGGTTCTTACAGTTTATCCAGATCCCATCTCCTTAAATTTCCACCTTTTTGCAGTTTCTTCAGTTTTAATCTACAGTTCATAACCAATAGACTGTGGTCAGAGTCCACACCTGTCCCTGGAAATGTCTTTCAATTTAAAACCTGGTTCGGAATCTCTGTTTTACCATTATATAATCTATCTGAAACCTTCTAGTATCTCCAGGGTTCTTCCATGTATACAACCTTCTTTCATGATTCTTGAACCAAGCGTTAGCTATGGTTAAGTTATGCTCTGTGCAAAATTCTACCAAATGACTTCCTCTTTCATTTCTTAGACCTAATCCATAGTCACCTACAAAGTTTCTTTCTCTTCGTTTTCCTACTTTTGAATTCCAGTCACCCATGACTATAAAATCTTGATCTCCCTTCACTATCTGAATAATTTCTTTTATCTCTTCATACATTTCTTCAATTTCTTCGTCATCTGCAGAGCTAGTTGGCATATAGACTTGTACTACTGTAGTAGGCGTGGGCTTCGTATCTATCTTGGCCACAATAATGCGTTCACTATGCTGTTTGTAGTAGCTTAGCCGCACTCCTATTTTTTATTCATTATTAAACCTACTCCTGCATTACCCCTATTTGATTTTGTATATATAACCCTGTAGTCACCTGACCAAAAGTCTTGTTCCTCCTGCCACCGAACTTCACTAATTCCCACTATATCTAACATTAACCTATCCATTTCCCTTTTTATATTTTCTAACCTAACTGCCCGATTAAGGAATCTGACATTCCACGCTCCGATCCGTAGAGTGACGTGGCAGGGGGCGGGGATGGGAGAGGAGAGGACCAACCAGGGGAGAGGGGGATCAAGGCGGCGGGAGGTGTAGAGTATGTGGATATGTTCGAAGAATAGGAGCAGATGGGGGAAAGGAATGAGGTCATAGAGAATCCGTGTGGGGGACGGGAGGCGTATACGGAAGGCGAGGCGGAGTGCATGACGCTCAAGAATCTGGAGGGACTTACAGAATTGGGGGGGGGGGGGGCAGATATCCAGGCAGGACTGGCATAGCAGAGGATGGGACGGATTAAGGATTTTTAGGTGTGGAGGATGGTAGAGGGGTGCAACCCCCATGTCCGGCCAGAGACGAGTTTGAGTATCAAAGTGGGCTTGGATTCCACTTATATAACATGTATACATATAAGTTTAGGTACATACCTTAGGACAGATACAGGTTACATCATCAAGGCAAACAATGGTGATATTGATAGTTGCCTATAACACGCAGGCCTTACAAAATTGTCATACAGCACATAGGCGTCCAAGAGAGATGACATTATAAATGTTAAGTGCCTCCATCACATACAAGCGCAAGCTAGGTATTACAGTAACTCCGGCTCTGTTCTTACACTACAGGCCGCGTCGCGAGATGGCGCTAGCAGAAGAGGCGCCAATGAATGTCTCAGCTCGCGTCGTAACAGCCTCTGTGGTAACATTACGTCATTAGGGCTTGTACATAATTCTAGAGGTTACTGTATCACATAAACATATCCAAAACTTATGAAATCTGCAGACCTACACAATTGCACATCCGCCTGGTCACATATACGACAAATCGAAAAGCAAACTGTGAACTGCGGAATTACAAAAATATATATCTGTCTGGTCCTATACGTAACAAGATGCGATCATACATAGATATTTTATGACAACTGCAGGGTTATACACAGCACATCAGTCTGGTATTATATATAAAATCGACCGAGAGTGTATACAAATAATGTCATCTCTCTCGGACGCCTATGTGCTACTTACGACAATTTTGTAAGGCCTGCGTGTTATAGGCAACTATTAATATCACCATTGTTTGCCTTGATGTTGTAACCTGTATGTGTCCTAAGGTATGTAACTAAATTTGTATGTATACATGCTATATAAGTGGAATCCAAGCCCACTTTTATAGTGTTTTCTGTCCTTCCTAGATCCGATGATGGCGGTTTTAGTTTCGCCGAAACCGGTAATCATGGAATAAAAAGAATTCTAGCAATCGTGGCTACCAGTTTATTGTTTTACAAGCATCTACATCGCTCCCACATGAGCACAATGTGGTCCCTATAAAAAGAATTATTCACTCTCAGCAGGCAGGACAATAATGCCATTTAACACCGCCTCAAACCCTGATACTGGCATCAGTTTAGCGAAAAAGTCTCTTCAGATATCCAACCGAAGTCACTCATAGTTGTTTTGATCTAGTGCTGTTGCTGTTGTGATCTTCGCTCCGAAGACTGGTTTGATGCAGCTCTGCACGCTAGTCCATCCTGTCAAGTCTCTTTCTTCGTCTCTGGGCAGCGCCTACAACCTGCACTGTTGGAAAAAAATGCAGCACCAGGGTGTAATATGTACATATTCAGGGGTTGTAATGTTAATGATTTACTTGTCACTGTCATCGGGGATCAGAGAGTGCTCAGAAAGCGTGTGCAGCCCCTATTTTGATTTTGTAGGCTGGGCTGTTCTGAGCTTAGAGATCGACGGTGTTTCCAACATTCATTCTAGAGAACAACCATGCCCCACGACGAGCCCGTACTCCAGTTCAACAGCCTCAGCCATTTGAACAGGGTCACTTTGTGGGCCTGTGTGACTTTAGAAGGATGTATCCACGGACTGCTGCTCATGTTGGGTAGAATGTATCGGTGGCGTTCCCACGCCTATAGACCAAGTTTCAAAGGCCCCCCGTAGTACAAACGCACCTTAAGATACACGCATTGTGCGAGAAGCGATGACTGACAGAACATCATCCAGCGATGAACCCGGACACTTGTTACACCTCTGTGTCGAAAGAGACCATTGGGAATCGTCTGCTTGCAGTAGGATTAAGATAACATGTGCCTCCGACCATGTTACCACTTTCACCATATCAGCACCGATCATAGGGACTCTACATCTACATGGATACTCTGCAAATCACATTTAAGTACCTGGCAGATGGTTAATCGAACCACCTTCACAATTCTCTATTATTCCAATCTCGTATAGTACGCGGAAAGAATGAACACCTATATCTTTCCGTACGAGCTCTGATTTCCCTTATTTTATATTCGTGATCGTCCCTCCTTATGTAAGTCGGTGTCAACAAAATATTTTTGCATTCGGAGGAGAAAGTTGGTGATTGGAATTTCGTGAGAAGATTCCGTCGCAACGAAAAACGCCTTTCTTTTAATGATTTCTAGCCCAAATCCTGTATCATTTCTGTGACACTCTCTCCCATATTTCGCGCTAATACAAAAGGTGCTGCCTTTCTTTGAATTTTTTCTATGTATTCCGTCAGTCCTATCTGGTAAGAATCCCACAGCGCGCAGCAGTATTCTAAAAGAGGACGGACAAGCGTAGTGTAGGCAGTCTCATTAGTAGGTCTGTTACATTTTATAAGTGCCCTGCCGATGAAACGCAGTCTTTGGTTAGCCTTCTCCACAACATCTTCTATGTGTTCCTTCCAATTTCAGTTGTTCGTAATTGAAGTTTAACGATTTCCTTTTAGCACCCATAAGGATGACCTCACACGTTTCGTATTTCATGTCAACTGCCAATTTTCTCACCATACAGATATCTTTTCTAAATAGTTTTGCAATTTGTTTTGATCTTCTGATAACTTTATTAGTCGATAAAAGACAGCATCATCTGCAAACAATCGAAGACAGCTGCTCAGATTGTCTCCCAAGTCGTTTATGTAGATAAGGAACAGCAAGGGGCCCATAACACTACCTTGGGGAACGCCTGAAATCACTTCTGTTTTACTCGATGACTTTCCGTCAATTACTACGAACTGTGACCTCTCTGACAGCAAATCACAAATCCAGTCACGTAACTGAGACGATATTCCACAAGCACGCAATTTCACTACGAGCCACTTGTGTGGTACAGTATCAAAAGACTTCGGGAAATACAGAAATATGGAATCGACCTGAAATCCCTTGTCAATAGCTCTCAACACAACATGTGAATAAAGAGTAGTTGTGTTTCACGGGAACTTTGTTTTCTAAATCCAAGTTGATTGTGTGTCAATAGACCGTTTCCTTCGAGGTAATTCATAATGTTCGAACACAATATATGTTCTAAGATCCTGCTGCATATCGACGTTAACGATATGGGCCTGATATTTAGCGGATTACTGCTACTCCGGCATGGAAAGAGTTGACCGGAGAGTGGAATGGGGTTATGTTGTCTTCAGTGATGAGTGTATGTTCTGCCTTTATGCGAATGATGGACGTACGTACACATGTACTACGCAAACCTGGTGAGCTGCCTATTTCATAAGGCATTCGCCCATCAAACACGGGTCCCATACCTCGCTTCACGGTTTGTTGGATCATGAGTTACAATTGGCGCTCACATCTGGTGTTTCCGCAAGGTAAAGTAACCAGTATCCGCTACACTGCTCAGGTTGCTGCCATTTCTTCGACAGAAAGGTTATTTGCTTTTTCAGCAGGACAATGCACATATACATATGGCTGCTGCAACGTAACGTGCCCTTCGTGGTATACAACTACCTCCTCCAGCAAGATCACCAAATTTCTCGCCAATTGAACTCGTATGACATGGTGAAACTGGGACTAGCTCACTCTCCACGTCCACGAACGTTTGTCGAATTGTAACGAAAGGCGTAAGATGCTTCTGAAAAACTATCGCAGGACGTCGTTCGGCACATTTACGATCGTTTGCATGCGAGAATAGACGCCTGCGGTGCCACCAGGGAGGGATACACTTTGCATTGATGCGACTGTTTGGACATTCTGCATTGTGAAAGGCGTGTTTCACTTAGTCTGAATATGTTACTTCTACAATGGTGAACTACCTGTCACCTCACTTATCAATAAAATAACCTTGTCCTTGAAGATGTTGCATTTTTTCCTGGCAGCTTACGTCCATGTCAACCTGTTTACTGCACTTCAGCCTCCGTCCCACTCTATAATTTTTGTCCTCCCGATCCCCGCCGCACGCTTATTTCTATTACCAAATTGTAGATTTCTTGACGCATTAGAGTAGTAGAGCTGCAAAACTGAGATGAGGTTGATAAATAGTAGTAACGCTGATTGCTAAGCTTCACTCGCTATTCCAAAAAGTCCCTAACTTCTGTGGCGTCAACACTGGGTGATTTAGAGGGCCCAGTCGAGATCCGATAGGATGCCTGAGTCTTCGTCAAACGCAAAACATGCATATGCAGTTGCGTGAACACGACTTTCGTCATCTCGGAAGACCGATTCGTCTAGAGAATCAAGTAAATGTAGACATGAGGTTAACAGTTTTTCAACGAGAATGTTAAACTCTTGGTTCATATTCACAGAACTTGAATGAGAAGGCTTAACTGACGGTACGAAGAACGTCCCCAAAACTTGCTAGAACAGCCTCCACATCCATCACATTCTGCGCCTCGTTGGGTCGTCAGTACACTCCACGCCTTGCGTCATTCGAGTCTCAAACAGAAAGGCGACTCGTCGGACCACACTACACGCCTCCACTCAGCGGCTGTCCAGTTTCTGCGTTGTTTGATCCACTGTGAAGAAGTGCAGTTTTATCTATCGCAGTGCCCCAGTGGCCATTAGCGAGGTATGCGCCGCCAAATCCCAACTACATGCTCTTCCTTCGTAATGTTCGCTCGAAAACTGATTGAAATGGACGTGCATTCACTGACTGCAGCAATTCCTGTCATCGACAAGCCATGATATTTGTCTCTGGTCCTTGCTGGTTCGGATCTTTTTATGACCATTTTTCCTACGCGGTGTTGCATGGCTGGTAGTAGTAAATCATTCCTTCTACATAGGCCCCATGAACCATGGACCTTGCCGGTGGTGGGGAGGCTTGCGTGCCTCAACGATACAGATAGCCGTACTGTAGGTGCAACCACAATGGAGGGGTATCTGTTGAGAGGCCAGACAAACGTGTGGTTCCTGAAGAGGGTCAGTAGCCTTTTCAGTAGTTGCAGGGGCAACAGTCTGGATGATTGACTGATATGGCATTGTAACGCTAACCAGACCGGCCTTGCTGTTGTGGCACTGCGAACGGCTGAAAGCAAGGGGAAACTACAGCCGTAATTTTTCCTGAGGGCATGCAGCTTTACTGTATGGTTAAATGATGATGGCGTCCTCTTGGGTAAAATATTCTGGAGGTAAAATAGTCCCCCATTCGGATCTCCTGGCGGGGACTACTCAGGAGAACGTTGTTATCCCCCATCTGCTCCTATTCCTCGAACATATCCACATACTCTACACCTCCCGCCACCTTAATCCCCATACCCCCTGGTTGCTCCTCTCCTCTCCCAACGCCGCCCCCTGCCACGTCATCACTGTTGTGTCCCCCTTACCCTCCATCTCTACACCCTTCATATCCTTTCCCAAGGTGACTTCCATCAACTCCCCCTCCCGGATGATGCCCTCTCTCCCTCCATTTATCCCTCCTACCAACTCTGATCCTCACTCCCCCTCCTTTCCTTTGTCCTTTTCCCGGGCTCCCTCTCCCCTCCCTTCCATCTCCATTTTCCCCCCCTACCCTCTTTTGCCCCCATTCTCTTCCCCGAGTCCTTTTGCATTTCCCTCCTCTGCCTTTTCCCATTCCCTCTCGCATCTGCCCTGTCCCTCTCCCCCCTTATGAGTCCTCTGCCTCCTTTGGTTCCTCCCCCCCTTTTCGTTTTTTCCTCTCCTCCTTGTTTTTCCCCTCCTCCAGCCCCCCCCCCCTGTCCATCTGCCCTTGGCTAGGGAGTGTCATCTTTGTGCCGACATTTTCGTGCAGTGTTTTCCAGTGAGTGTTCCGTGTTGTGTGTCTTTCGGGAAGTGTTGCGAACGGCCATCATACTGTCACTGAGTGTGATTTTTTTATCTCTTGCGAACAGAAACCAGACTGTCGCCATGTTTTTTTTAATTGTGTGTCTACTATGTTACTTGTCTGATTCCTGTGTATTTTATAACATTGCCAACCCCTTTGCTTTCTGTTTTAACTTTCCACAATTTTCCGCCATTTTACACTTTAAGTCACCGTTTTATCGCCTGTTTTTCTTGTTTCTTTTCTTCTTCCGTTTTTAAAAAAGTCTGTAGCCTGTAGAGCAGCGTACTAAACTGCTGCCAGCCCGCCCCCTTCAGGGGGAATTGAAATTCAATAAAGGAAAAAAAAAACACTTTGATAGTGAAACTTCCTGGCAGATTAAAACTGTGTGCCCGACCGAGACTCGAACTCGGGACCTTTGCCTTTCGCGGGCAAGTGCTCTACCATCTGAGCTACCGAAGCACGACTCACGCCCGGTACTCACAGCTTTACTTCTGCCAGTACCTCGTCTCCTACCTTCCAAACTTTGATAGTGTTTTCTGTCCTCCCTAGATCCGATGATGGCGGCTTTAGTTTCGCCGAAACCGGTAATCATGGAATAAAAAGAATTCCGGCGATCTTGGCTACCCGTTTATTGAATAATTCTTTGCCCGGTGTGCTATAACAGCGTAGCATGATTGCGTCAAGGGACAGGAGATGTCCAAAGAACCTCGTGACCAGTTTTCGCCAGGCAGCCATGTTGTGGTCCTTTATGCCGCTCTTGCACTTGACAAGACGATGGATCGCCTGCACCGTAGTAATAATTTATGCAAACGCGCCACGTTTTGTTTGTGTTTAGCCTGTCCGGCACCACTGTGGTGTCAGCGGGCGACTACGTTTTCTTCTCGTTGCGATATAGCCCACACAATGGCCTTTGTCAGTGCGCCTTTAAAATGCAGCCCGTCTGGCCTAGACGTGCATTCAGAGTTCAGAGCAGGCGCCATTAACATAATCAGGAAGTCTTATGGGAGCGCCAGCAGTTGCCTGAGACACAACCGCGTGACGCCATCTATCGGCACGTGGAGCCCGTAAAGGCCGGCCGGGTCGTGCCGTCTGTATGTCAGGCTGATGGCTTCGCGGCATCGCAGTATCAGGTCATACGACTTGAGACAGTCTGGTCGGATTACCGTCATCCACGTTCTCCCGGCTTTCGTAAATTACACTACTGGCCATTAAAAATGCTACACCACTAACATGACGTGCTACAGACGCGAATTTTAACCGACAGGAAGAAGATGCTGAGATATGCAAATGATTAGCTTTTCAGAGCATTCACACAAGGTTGGCGCCGGTGGCGACACCAACAACGTGCTGACACGACGAAAGTTTCCAACCGATTACTCATACACAAACAGCAGTTGACCGGCGTTGCCTGGTGAAAAGTTGTTGTGATGCCTCGTGAAAGGAGGAGAAATGCGTACCATCACGTTTCCGACTTAGATAAAGGTCAGACTGTAGCCTATCGCGATTGCGGTTTATCGTATCGCGACATTGCTGCTCGCGTTAGTCGAAATCCAATGACTGTTAGCAGAATATGGAATCGGTGTGTTCAGGAGGGTAATACGGAACGACGTGCTGGATCCCAACGGCCTCGTATCACTAGCAGTCGAGATGACAGGCATCTTATCCGCAAGGCTGTAACGGATCGTGCAGCCAAGTCTCGATCCCTGAGTCAACAGATGGGGACGTTTGCAAGACAACAACCACTTGCACGTACAGTTTGACGACGTTTGCAGCAGCATGAACTATCAGCTTGGAGAACATGGCTGCGGTTACCCTTGACGCTGCATTACAGAGAGGAGCGCCGGCGATGGTGTACTCAACGACGAACCTGGCTGCACGAATGGCAAACGTCATTTTTCATATGAATCCAAGTTCTGTTTACAGCATCATGATGGTCTCATCCGAGTTTGGCGAGATCGCGGCGAACGCACATTGGAAGCGTGTATTCGTCGTCGCCATACTGGCATATCACCCGGCGTGATGGTATGGGGCGCCATTGGTTACACGTCTCGGTCACCTCTTATTCGCATTGACGGCACTTTGAACAGTGGACTTTAGATTTCAGATGTGTTACGACCCGGGGTTCTACCCTTCATTCGCTCCCTGGGAAACCCTACATTTCAGCAGGATAATGCACGACCGCATGTTGCAGGTCCTGTACGGGCCTTTCTGGATACAGAAAATGTTCGACTGCTGCCCTGGCCAGCGCATTCTCCAGATCTCTCACAAATTGAAAACGTCTGGTCAATGGTGGCCGAGCAACTGGCTCGTCACAATACGCCAGTCACTACTCTTGATGAACTGTGGTATCGTGTTGAAGCTGCATGGGCAGCTGTACCTGTACACGCCATCCAAGCTCTGACTCAATGCCCAGGCGTATCAAGGCCGTTATTACGGCCAGAGGTGGTTGTTCTGGGTACTGATTTCTCAGGATCTATGCACCCAAATTGCGTGAAAATGTAATCACTTGTCAGTTGTATAATATATTTGTCGAATGAATACCCGTTTATCATCTGCATTTCTTCTTGGTGTAGCAATTTTAATGGCTAGTAGTGTATTAGCTGCTCCTATCCCTGGCGCTAATTAGAAATTGAGTATTGCGTGTCATTCGTCGTATGGAACGACGTGTCAGATCGGGATATTGCGACTACTTCCTTGGCAGAAGTGCTTGGTGAAGTACACGGACCATTCACATTAATGTGAAAAGCCTGAATAACCACCATTTGCAGACCGGACCGATGCGAGACGAGTAGGAAGAACGTCAGCGATGTTATAGAAGGTGGAAATACAGACCTGCCGACTCTAGTGCCGTGGACAGCTGCGATACATTTCTCGGTTGAGAGTCGATAAGGCGTACGCCCCTATCGAAATGGTGCCTCAGGTACTCTATTGGTTTTTAATGCGGCGAATTTGGTGGCCAAAGGAGTAAAGTAAACTCATACCCATGCTCTTTGAGCCGCGCACATGTACTGCGAGCCGTGTGACACCTTACATTGTTCTACTGGTAGACGCCGTCGTGCCAAGAAAAACAACCTGCTTGTAACGATGGACATGGTCTCCCCAAGGACAGATGCATACTTGTGTTCATCCACTCTGCTTTCCAGAAAGACGAGATCACTCTGTAAGGTGGCTATAATTTCGCACCTTACAAGAACCCATCCACATACTTTGCCCTGATCTACAAACACAATTAGGTATCATGTGACAGGTTGTTCATCGTATATATTACTATATAAAGGAGACTGACATTGTCACGTACGTCTTGTAAATAATTGTTAACGCTTATTGCATGAAAGGTGACGGAGTGTCTTTTTTATAAAAACGGCGTAATGAATGATTGCCTATACTAGTAGAGGTTGGAACGCCAGTGGAGATGAAACGGCAGGCAGAACTCAAGCTCTGTTGGTCCTGCTTAAACACAGGAAGTAGCTAGACAGACGTTGTGGTACCTGAGCTCTGGAGCACAACAGCGTGACGGTCGGCCGCTTTTGTAGTAGGGGCTGGAAGGATAACCGCATAATACTTCCAAACGCTGAAAATCTTGGAAGCAGGTGCGAGGAACGAAGAAACGGCACCTCGGAAACCACGCAGGCTGGGTTATTTCCAAGGATTTATACTCAGAAGCGCATAATTGTACGAGTATAGGTTTTTCCTCGCAAACTTCCCGCGCTGGACGGCAAAAGACTAAAATATGGTTGGTCGGCGTTCTGTAGAGAGGGAGAATATTCCGTGGCTTCGGGAATATGATTCGTTATCTGAATTTCGATAGTGGGGAGCCGAGACTTGCTGGGAAGCCAGCGCTGGAGAGACGAGGTCATCTTTGTGAGCGCCCGTGTGTGACGGTAGTTCGATATCAGCTTTGTTGGGACAGACGGACTTGCTATCTTTGCTCTCAGGATAGTTGCGAACCTATACGATTCTGGACTTCACCACCGGGATGGAAGTCGTCGTTGAGCACGCAGCGTTCAGTAATTGAGAGCACTTCCGCTGCCTGTACTTACGTTGAGACGCTATCTGAACTCCGTCCTTGTGGCTGGGAGTTCGCGTTTCTCGTCTGTAACACAGAGAGGAGAAGACGGTATTAGAGTAGATTAGTCAGAGCACCACCTTCTGCCGTCCTAGTGTTTGATAGAGTTTTTATTTTTGTGGCTGGAGTTCTTCCATCGACGCAGACGTGTACGAGAACCAGCGCGCCGACGCACCGGACGCAGTACATACGGTGATATCGCAAACTGCTTCGGCTTATTAGGGGCTATAAAGCTAAACAGCTGTGATCACGTTAGTTTACTCGTATTTCCACTGAGGTTCCACACCACCGTAGATCATCTTTGAAAGTATTGTCTTCTAGTGTTTGGTACGTAGATGCTGTCAGTCATATTGCATTATTGATATTAGATCGATCAGTCATAATAAGGGGGAAAGTTGGGCAATTGATTAGTAATTTTACTTAGTAAATGTAAACTTTGTAATAGAAAGTTTTTTAAAATCTACAATAAATACATAGGCAGGAACAACGTTTATCATTTAATAGGATTAGTTGCCTTCATCATTCATTCATGTTTAGATTGTAATTTGCAGAATTAAGAGATCCTAAGATCTGACAAACTGCCTATTGGCTTCTGTCTCGGGTTCTTCGGCCGACGTTCATCTAATGATTTTTCTGACGTTTCGCCAGCACGAGTGGCTGGCATTGTCAAAGCTTCACCCTCCATTGCCGGTAGTGAACTGGAGCCAAGCTCGCGGGCGCAGGCCATATGTACCTGGCGCGCCAACGTCCGAGGGCTTCTCCGCGGTCATTTCCGGTGCAGTTCTCCTCTTGCTACTAGAGATGGGGGATCCGCTCTTGAACTAATTCATAGAGTTGAATCTTTCAAAGGAGTGAACAATCAGTGATTCAGAAAAAAAGAACGGTAGCTCCAAACGTTTCCCACGGCAGAGAGAGAGAGAGAGAGAGAGAGAGAGACGGAGCATATCAGCAGCACCTCTGCTGGTCAGAGCACAGTGCACGCCACACAACACAGCCAGCGCCGGCCTCTGCCCTGCTTCTACCTTGGCTGCCTGCATTGTGCAGTGCCCCATTGGATTTTGTGTTTCACATATGCCGTGCCGTCTCTGTGCGTCGTCTGCCGTGTGCAGTGTCTGGCGCAGCTTAACTTCGCATCGCACTCTGTCGGCGATCGTTTCAGTCGCACGTCCTGCCCTCTGGGCAGTTGATGCGAGCAACAGGACAGAGAGCCACCTAGCGGATAACATAGGAACTACTTGCAAAAACCTGCTCGCAAGGGAACGGACGATTTGTCTCGGAGCGGGTGAGTTCACCGCTCCCCCCACCCTCGGAACTCGCCCGCTCAACGCTCACCCCACCGTCTCGACTCTAGCCAGAGCGTTGAGCAAAGCGACTCAGGTGTCACTCTGGTCTCTGCGGTCTCAGCTCATGCAGTAATACAGCTCGCGGCTCGACCTGCTCGACTCAGCGCCTCTGCATCGGAGTTCGTACCCACTGGATATTGTTCTTCGTAGTAATACCGCTATGTATATTACATTATTATGTTATGTATACATCAATCGTTTTTATTTTATTTTTATTTGTTTAAACTGATTAGATTAGGTTCCTGATGACTCCTCTTACCATAGGATTTTTATTATGGACACTCGAATTTACGCTTTAATTACGAGCGAACCGATAAACGTATCGCAAAATGTGATACACCAATATTTTCCTTGTTTTATTCTGCGTAAGGCTATATGCAGCACTTTCGTTTTACAGTCAAATTTATATTTTTTTTTCTTATTCTGGTACGGATTTTGCGATTTTAGGCGTCTTCGGAAGGAAACGTTCACTTTAAAAATATATGGCTTGCGATGTATTTGTATGAGGTTAATGAAATTTTAATACATTATAGCCAAATATATTGTTAATGTAAATCTCAAGTTACAACATTTTCCGATCACCCAAAAAACCACGATAGTGCAAAATAAATCAATAATCAAAAACTTTGTCATATCGTGGAAATTTCAATAAACAATACAAAATTCTTACTCATTATCTGTGTTACTTCAAAATAGGATCAAATAAGATCAAAATACAGGTATAGTACTGGAATAAACCAAGTTTAAAGGGCAATGTGCCTTCCATTTATTTTCTATTGTAAATGAGTGGTGAGTCATGAAAAAGAGCTAATTCATTTCAGGGAGTGAACAGTTCTGATCCAATCTCTGAAAAGAACAGTTTTGCCCATCTCTACTTGCTACCTGCAACGGTCGTTCGCTGCAGTACGGGAAGCCAGGATCCGTTGACCTTAAGGCTTTCCTCTTTCTTGTTCAAACTGTTCGCGTGTTTTTGTATTTCTACAGCTTCTCTGAACAAGCGCGTGTGATAGTGCTTCTCTATAGCCAGAACTTCCGTGTCGGCGAATTTTATTACATGGTCGGTCTCATTCAGTGCGTGCTCTGCCACGGCCGATTTCTCCACCTGCCCCAACCTGCAATGTCGCTTATGCTCTTTGATCCTGGTGTTAATGGATCGTCCAGTCATTCCGACATAAACTTTTCCGCATGTGCATGGTATGCGGTATATTCCCGACGTTGCAAGTGGGTCTCTTTTCTCCTTCGCCGATCTAAGACACTCTTTGATCTTCCTTGTCGGTTTGAAAATCGTCTTTACGCCATGTTTGCGCAATATACGGCCGATTCTGTCCGTCACTCTGGGAATGTATGGCAGAAAGGCCGTACCCGACAATTCTTTTTCCGGTTCCTTACTTCGCCGAGGGTTGGGCTCTGTTACACTTCTGATATAATTTGTGGAGTAACCATTGCTCCTCAGGACAGTTTCCAGGTGTTGCATTTCTCGTTTGAGGTGTTGCGGCTCACATATTTGTCCTGCTCTCGTTACGAGCGTACTAATCATGCCTCTTTTCTGGCTCGGGTGGTGGTTTGACAGTTTGTGCAGGTATCGGTCCGTGTGAGTCGGTTTTCGATACACGCTGTGTCCCAGATCTTCGCCGTCCCTTGTGACCAGAACATCTAGAAATGGCAGTTTCTTGTCCTTTTCTACTTCCATGGTAAATGTTATGTTGGCATGGAGGCTGTTCAAGTGTCTTAGGAAGTCACTGAGCTGTTCTTCACCATGGCTCCACACCACGAAAGTATCATCGACGTACCTGTACCACACCTTAGGTTTGTAAGTCGCCGAGTCCAGTGCCTGTGCTTCGAATTGTTCCATGAAGAAGTTGGCCACCACTGGACTGAGAGGACTACCCATGGCGACGCCTTCCAGCTGTTCGTAGAAATCGCCATTCCACGTGAAATAGCTCGTGGTGAGACATGCATGGAAGAGCTTTCTGATGTCTAGCGGAAAAATGGAACCGATGTGCTCCAGAGCGTCACTGAGTGGCACTTTCGTCACTAACGAAACAACATCAAAGCTGACCAGGATGTCGTTTGGTGCAAGTTTCAGTTTCTTCAGCTTCTCAATGAAATGTCCTGAGTCCTTAATGTATGTGCCGGTCTTCCCCACGTGTGGCTGGAGCAGAGAGGCCAAGTGTTTTGCCAGTTTATATGTCGGTGATCCAGGAGCGCTAACGATCGGTCTCAGTGGAACGTTGTTCTTATGGATCTTGGGTAATCCATACAGCCGAGGTGGTAGGGCTTCTGTGTTGCGCAGGTTTCTCTGTATGTCCGCCGGCAGAGAAGACGCCTTGATTAATCGATTCGTATTCCGTGTGATACGTTGCGTCGGATCTGCGCTTAGTTTTCGGTACGTCGTCGGATCTAATAGGTCTCGGATCTTTTGCTCATAATCTTCGGTCTTCATTACGACGGTCGCATTCCCCTTATCGGCAGGCAGTACCAATATACTCTTGTCGGCGTTGAGATTCTTAATGGCTTGTACCTCTTCTTTCTTCAGGTTGCAAGCTGGTGGTTTTGCTCGGCGCAGTATCCTGGCTGTTTCCGTGCGTATTTCCTCTGCCCTTTCACAAGGAAGGATACGAATGGCTGCTTCGGTGTTGGCAATGATGTCCTCCATAGGTATAGGTCTCGGGATGATAGCGAAATTCCCTCCTTTTTGAAGAACAGACACTTCCTCTTCGGTCAATTGTCGTTCAGTGAGGTTGACCACTGTGTGTGACATGTCGGGAGTCGCCTTGTCGGTGTGCTTCCGGCATCTTTCAAACTTTTTCTTCTGTCGATCGGTGCAGCGCTCGAGTTCGTTCTGCATGCTCCTGTGAGTGATGCTGTCAATCTTGTCCCAGTCGTCTCGATGCATTCTGCTACTTAGTTGATAGAAAAGGTCCAGAAGTTCCTGATCCGTTCTTGCCAAGTCTCTCCGTGTTGTATGTATTCGCTCACGAAGAAAAGCTCGTTCCATTCTGTCGTAGATACGATGTGCTTGGGAGGTGGTGAATAGGCGCTTACATCTCAAGAACTTCGGTGTAGCACATTCATCTCGGCAACGTGACAGAAAGGCGAGAGAGGACATCAGTCGCGCTTTCTTCTTCCGTCGTTGGTCAAGGCGTCGGTACAATCTGCAAATCTCCTCCCCGTAGAGGCGTAATACAAAATTGTTGAGGCTTTCGTGGCCACTTGTTGACAAACTGCCTATTGGCTTCTGTCTCGGGTTCTTCGGCCGACGTTCATCTAATGATTTTTCTGACGTTGCGCAAACATGGCGCAAACATGGCGTAAAGACGATTTTCAAACCGACAAGGAAGATCAAAGAGTGTCTTAGATCGGCGAAGGAGAAAAGAGACCCACTTGCAATGTCGGGAATATACCGCATACCATGCACATGCGGAAAAGTTTATGTCGGAATGACTGGACGATCCATTAACACCAGGATCAAAGAGCATAAGCGACATTGCAGGTTGGGGCAGGTGGAGAAATCGGCCGTGGCAGAGCACGCACTGAATGAGACCGACCATGTAATAAAATTCGCCGACACGGAAGTTCTGGCTGTAGAGAAGCACTATCACACGCGCTTGTTCAGAGAAGCTGTAGAAATACAAAAACACGCGAACAGTTTGAACAAGAAAGAGGAAAGCCTTAAGGTCAACGGATCCTGGCTTCCCGTACTGCAGCGAACGACCGTCGCAGGTAGCAAGAGGAGAACCGCACCGGAAATGACCGCGGAGAAGCCCTCGGACGTTGGCGCGCCAGGTACATATAGCCTGCGCCCGCGAGCTCGGCTCCAGTTCACTACCGGCAATGGAGGGTGAAGCTTTGACAATGCCAGCCACTCGTGCTGGCGAAACGTCAGAAAAATCATTAGATGAACGTCGGCCGAAGAACCCGAGACAGAAGCCAATAGGCAGTTTGTCAACAAGTGGCCACGAAAGCCTCAACAATTTTGTATCCTAAGATCTGCTTCATGGGGTAGTCAGACAGGGCCAAATCTTCATTTTAGCCTTTATTATTTTCCGTTGTGCACATTCATTTTACATCCGCCTTTAGTAGCATCATGGAGCCCTGGGAATGCCCTCTGGCCTGGACCCTTCCGACTACTGTTGCAGAATATTTGCTTTCAGATGTTTCAAGCCGTTACAGTACTGGCGTGCAACTTCCAGCCTTCGTCGTCGATTAACAGCAGTCAACAAGAGTGAATGAACCGGAAGTCTACTGCAGACGCCTACACGCAGCAGCGTTCGCTGAACTGTCGTTGAGGAGACACTGTTGGTAACCCCTTGGTTGATCTGATCGATCAGTTGTTCAACAGCTACACGTCTATTCGCGCTTTCACGTCTTCGCAGCCGTCATTCTGTTATATATGGTCTTTGGTGCACCACAATTGCCTCGACGCCACTTTTGGATAGCGCTATTTAGCAATCCATATTATACTTTAACCCCAGAGGCCAACAGTTTTCGAGCTTAGCTGTTTCGTAAATGCTTCCACACTGGGCGCTAAAACTGATGTGCATGCCCTTCTGGACGTCATATAAATCGCGACGATTCCGCACTACGACAACGACAGCACTGTTTTCCACGTCCTCCCCCCTCCCCCCTCCCCCCCAACCGTTATGCTTTATATACCCTCCGTTGGTTGTACTTCCACCGCCTATCGTCAGTGAGTGCTTGCGGCACATTAACTTTGAACATAGGCTGTGGTCACATTAATAAGACTGGACCATTTAACATGATCAAGCTGTATAGTTATGGAATACGTAAAATACAATTTTATTGTAGTAAGTTAAATTGTGATACTCCGCCCCGATAGCAGAGTGGTCAGCGCGGCGGTCTGCCACGCCAAGGGGCCCGAGTTCGATTCCCGGCTGGGTCGGAGATTTTCTCCGCTCAGGGACTGGGTGTTGTGTTGTCCTCATTATCATTTCATCATCATCTTCAGTGGAAGGCAACGGGAAACCACCACTGGAATCACTTCCCTAGACGCTCATGCGGTGGACCTGTCTGATGAAGCTTCCCCCATGACAAGACCTACCGTAAGGCAGAACACAGAAAAAATTGTGATAAATATTGAAAAATACGAAAAATTAAAAAAATACGTAAAATTGGGGAAAAAATTAAATAACGAGAGTACTTGCATATCTGCATGGGTGTGTCCTTGGCTGAAGACTTGAATGATGAAATCATGTAGCCATAGCCTAGAACTCACTAGACTTAATTACATTATTTGTTATTAACAAATAGAAATAACATACAACCTCTCCGTATGTATCTAGCTCCACAGTGGAACCCATATACTCAAGTATCCCAGTTATAACAGATGAAGAGGGGGAGGGTGTGTTTCATCCTCACTGGTCCAAGGAGAAGAGACAAAGGGTCATCCTTGGTGATCTCGATGAATGATGGTTCCCCGGAGGGGGTGGGTGGCAGGTAGTGGGTGGTGAACGTGAATATAAGATGCCAAAGTATGTAACCTGACACTGCTCGTGTGGCTTGATAGCAGAAGTGATAAGATCGTTATCTGAGTTGAAATGCCCCTATGATAGACTATTCGGGGATGAAGCTAATTTCTAGGTGAACGCAGAGAGGTAAATCAGCAGAATTAAAAATGAATGTGGGCGTACAGTATTGGTCTCTCACAACTGAACAAACTGACTGATGTCGAAAAGTGTTTCATTCCTTCTGTAATATGGCTTTAAGAGTGTAAGGCTACTCTCTCTCTCTCTCTCTCTCTCTCTCTCTCTCTCTCTCTCTTTGTCTCTTTCTCTCTCTATCTCTCTATCTCTCTCTCTCTCCCTCTCTCTCTTCCTCGGTGACAAATACCGAATAACATAACTATTGTTTGTAGTTGTGCAAAATCTTTGACTGACACAAAGCCAGTCTACCGCAGTGTTACCTCTGAGCTTGATGCTGAGGCGGTGTGTTGCGCCAAGACTTCTGCAATGTTTTCTCTGACCTTTACGCTGGGGCAGTGTGTCACACACACTATTAGTGGTCTGTCTTCCGAGGGATAGCTATGCGAGCGCCAGACTACTCAAAAGATGATTAAAAAAACGGAATAAGGTTCAATGCCCACTGCCGTGGACAGAATCTCTTTAATTTCTACGGTGAGCTGTTCCAGTGAATCTTGTACGTTAACCTTCGCGCGTCGCCGTACTACAGTACCGAGTGAAGTAGCGCAGTGGTTAGAAAACTGGATTCGCATTTGAGAGGATGACGGTTCAAATCCACGTCCGCCATCTGATTTACGCTTCCCATGATTTCCATAAATCACTTAAGGCAAATGCAGGGATGGAAGGGCACGGCCGATTTCCAGTCCCGTCATGGAACCACCGATCTTGTGCTCCGTCTCTAATGACCTCGTTGTCGAAGCTACATTAAACACTAATCTCCTTTTCTTCGAACATCAGAGGCACGTAAAAGCCGGCAGTGTCCACGATGGACGTCGCAGCAGCGCAAGAACAAGAGGTTTACTTTTTTTTTGTTTTCATTTCTGGATCTCTCACACCAATAATAACCTCTTATACTCAACATCTAATTGATTATGGAAGGATGCTAGCAAATGGTAAGTTACAGTAGGCCTACACAGAATTGAAACCAAACATCTTCCTCACAGTCAGATGTCGGCTGGTAGTGTGTGTGCCGTGATGTAATGACTCGTGTTGAGAAATGAATGAACGATATAACACTTCCTTTGCACAATATTAAATAACTGTGGTATTCGACAATTCACTTGACAAACACCCCGAATTATTCAACATACTAAAATAAAAGTAACAGTACAACAAGAGAACAGCTGTTGCGCTGAAACCAAAATCACTTATTTTGTCATTTCTTTGAGGAAATTGCGTTTTATAGCGCCGAATGATGAATTTGTATTGTTTCCTTTATTTTTACGATCAGCACTCTGTTCCACGTTAAAAATCATCAAATTTCGAATGAAACCTGAATTAAACTTCGAAAATTTCACTTTTGCTACAAGTACCGTTCATTTTTAAGTTACAGACAGGAGGATAACTACGTAGAACAAAAATGCTCCATAGGTTACAGGGCCCCATTAAATATCCCCACCCATTTTGTAGACGGTTCACCGTTTGCAGTTTTTAGGGGAATCTAGTAAGACAATGATCACACACATAAAGAAAGCGACCGTTATGCTGTAACGCCCTATAAGTATGTAACACACTTAATGTTCGGGTAATGTGGGTATGACCGTGACTGATCAAAGTTGCCAGGAAAATTACGATAGTCTACGATTGCTTGTGATAGTCTACAGTTCAGATTGCTCTGAGCACTATGGGACTCAACAGCGGAGGTCATCAGTCCCCTAGAACTTAGAACTACTTAGACCTAACTAACCTAAGGACATCACACACAGACATGCCCGAGGCAGGATTCGAACCTGCGACCGTAGCAGTCACGCGGTTCCGGACTGAAGCGCCTAGAACCGCTCTGCCACTACGGCCGGCTAGTCTGCAGTAGCCTACAGTACATTTCCAACTGTATCCATGTATTCTAACTGCGGGCAGCACTTGACGTGTTAGCAACACCCAACACTGGCGGCGGTCATTGTCAGTAAATGTGCTGTGTCGATATTGATGTCTGGGTTGAAGTCTCAGTTACTTTTAGGCTGGGATACAAAAATAATTTCCTTGCAATACTGTATGAGCGAGAGTCGGACTAGAGACGAACCAAAAGAGATGCGCTATTGTTAAATTGATTTCCATTGAACTTGGGAGGACGGAGGCTCCATTCCTCATCTAGCGATTTACATTTGGTATTCTGTGGTTTCCCTAAATTACTTCAGGCTAATACCGGGATGGTTTCTACTATAAAGCCGCTGCCAGCTACCTCGTCAACCTAGACCTGTAAGTATGAGGGTGAATCAATAGAGACATTGTAACGTTTTATCTTTATTTGGTATGGTGAAAGCGTTACTGCTAATAGCCAATGAAAGCGGGTTAAAAGCTGTGATCTGTCTGGGGAAGTTAACCGTGGATTACTGGGGAACTGTTTCATCAGGTATCTAGTCCAAGTTTACCAAATTCCCAAGCAGACTAACATTAATGATAATCTTTTAATAGTAATACAACAACCGGTAATATATGTATAAAAAGGAGAATTTAAATAAAAAGAAAGAAATCAGTTTATATTTGGATATTTATTTTTAAGATTGGTCATGAAATTTCAGCATATTAAATTTTATTCGTAACAAGCTGGTGCCTTATTTAGGATGGTGAAAATCTTACGGAACACATCAAATATGGAGCCAAGATTGTGAGTCTGCATACAACACTGCATTCATAAAACAACACACAAAGAACGTTGAAACGCATGCAAGAGAAAGTTAATCACTACAAACAGATTCAAATTTTTACCCAAAGAAATTACGTTCGAAGCACAATCCTGTCCGTCATGTAATTACCACACACTGGTATACTAAATTCATATTAACTCTTTGTGAAATCTTCGCGAAAAGAATAGCTGAGGGCTACTTTGATGATTACACCACATGCTTCACGTGGTCAACTTGGTTTACACAAAGCGTATAACTCCACAATAATTTTGATAATTAAAATAAATTAGATCGAAAAGCAAATTACAAAAGAAAAACCTCGAACTGGTTACTAACGTCTTACTGTTAACCTGACGGGTCAAACAGTTATATAAGTACGTGGTACTGGTCTCACAAAGTACACCCCACGTGGGTTGAACATAAAGAAAAGTTGCTATATTGAAAATATTGTTAAGACGAGACGTTATAATCACACAAGCACTTGCATTTAAGATTGATCTTAGTTAGAGTTACTGATCAACACGTGGTTCCACTTTACTCACAAAGTAGTAACAAAGCAACTCCCGGAAAATAATCTGAACTTCACACGAGAATTACACTACGCTGCAATTTAAGATAACCTTAGATATTTTAGAGCTAACCCGAAATAAAGGTGATTAAATTCTCAGTTAGGCTGAACTTAACAAATCCATTGTCCTACGGACTTAGCAGACACGCGCTTAGCCGGAGATCTTACCATTTCAGACGCTCGCCACCGCCAGACTGCAACCGCCTACTGCCCGACTGCAACTGCCTACTGCCGAGCGTGCTTCCTGAGGGTGGCTCACAAAAACAAACGGAAGGGGCCAGAGGGGCAGCTTCCTATACCAACATGACAACGGAGGGACAGGACCATACAAGGATAGAAACCTCTCTGCTTTAAGAAAGCGTAGCTACCTGTTCCGACGTTGGTCCTACTGTTCTCTAGCAGACAGCCTTGTCTGCTACCCTCAAGCATGCAACTACAAACACATTTGATCATTCATCCTCTCACACAGAAGGGAAGGGGGATGACAGTATCTTATCATATACAGTATATAACAGAAAGCGGATGTAGGTTCTGTATGAGACTGTGTGACATGAATTACATATAAACTGTGTTTTAAAGTGTAGTAGTGTGACAGATCGTTCTTGTTTACGTGTAAAAGTAACACGTTCCACTACTCAGTCTCCTCCCAGATAGTCAGAAACGCCACAGTAAATTTAGAAGAGGAATTTATTCCATAAATGACAACAGATTTAAGAAATCAAACATGAAAGGAATCCAACAGAGACCTTTCAACATAGGAGCCGCATGTACCAGCCTGAAATTTATTTTCCTTTTAAGCATACTCGTCTTGTAAACTTAAAACACTTATCCCATCGCTCGACAGTGTTCGCATCTAACGAGTGACATCTAGGGATATAAAAAGCCAATTTTGTTCCTTACATTACTGCAACCCACAACAGCGATGTGATCTGGGGGTAGCGAAAGACACGTATAGGGGGGAAACAATGTGCCATTATTCGATAACCAGAGCAGCCAGTACGCTCCTTGTCCTCTACTAAATTCCTTTGTCCACTTGAACAAAAAATTCCATGAAATACAGTTCTAATCAAATACGGGATGAAATTCGCCATCGACACGCTCTGCGCACAGTCACTCGGCTCACAAAAATCGCGTTGTTCTTGTCAGGTACACCCTCATAGCACACCTGCAGATCATTAATCATTAGCCGCGGATAACTGTCTATAGTCTACCTTCCACACGACATGTGCTGCCACCTTCTTGCAATCTACGTCCTCAATTATTTGCTGCATGTATTCCAATCTCTGTCTTCCTCTACAGTTTTTGTCTTTTACACCTCCAACTAGAACCATGGAAGTCATTCCCTGATGTCTTAACAGATGTCCTATCATCCAGTCCTTTCTCCTTGTAAGTTTTTTTCCTCTTATTCCTTTCCTCCCCCATACTGCGCAGAACCTCCTCATCCCTTATCAGTCCACCTGATTTTCAACATTAGTCTGTAGCACGACATCGCAAATTCTTCGACTCCTTTCTGTTACTGTTTTTCCCACAGTCCATGTTTTACTAACATACAATCCTGCGCTCCAAACTTACACTCCCAGAAATTTCTTCCTCAAATTAAGACCTATATTTGATACTAGTAGACTTCTCTTCGCCAGAAATGCCCTTTTTCCAAGTGCTAGTCTGCTTCTTATCTCCTCCTTGCTCTGTACATCATTGTTTATTTTGCTGCCTAGGCAGCAGAATTTCTTAACTTCATCTACTTCGTGACCATCAATGCTGATAAGTTTCTCGCTGTTCTCATTTCGTCTACTTCTCATTACTATTCTTCGATTTACTCTTAATCCATATTCTGTACTCATTGGACTGTTCATTCCATTCAGCAGATCAAGTAATTCTTCTTCACTTTCACTCAGGACAGCAATGGCGTCAGCGAATCGTATCATTGATATCCTTTCACGATAAATTGTTAATTCCAATTCAGAATCTTTCTTTTATTTCCATCATTGCTTCTTCGACGTACAGATTGAACAGTAGAGGTGAAAGAATACATCCCTGTCTTACACCATTTTGAATCCGAGCATTTCGTTCTTGGTCGTCCACTCTTATTATTCCCTCTTGGCTCTTGTACATATTGTATATTACAGCTCTCTCCCTATAGCTTACCCCCATATTTTTCAGAATTTGGAATATCTTGCACTACTTTACACTGTCGAACGCTTTTTCGTGGTCGACAAATCCTAAGAACATGTCTTGATTTTTTTTTAATGTTGCTTGCTAGATACATATTGGAGAGTAATTTAAAATTATGTGCCATATTCTGGCGTTTGTAACTTACTTGTTGACTCACCCTCGTATGTAAATGCCTCTACGTACTGCTTGACATAAAAATTGAAGCACTCGGAAGAAATGGTCGGATGTCAGTGTACTTCCGTCCACGTACACACCCATCGGCGGATATGCAAATGATTAGAGTTGCAACCATCTGAGGCAAATATAACGGGGACGAGGGTGCATTAGTGTTGTCTGTGTTTAGTGCTGTCAACAACGTTAGATGGTCAGTGATCGCTGTGAAGGATACGGAGATTCTGCGTACTTGATTTGCCAGTACCTGACAGAGTTTGAAAGGGGCCTGATCGTGTGTCTCCGTTTGGCTGGTCGAATCATGCGATATCAGATTTGTAGGGCATTCGTGCGTAACAGAGGCCTGACGCTGGACTGCTTGGGAACTTGACAGAAGGCATACTCCTTGTGAAGGTTCTGGTCGAACAGGTCTGATCTCTACGAGGGAGCATCACCGTATTGTGCACCAAGCACGTCGTAGCTCCTTTATATGTGTGGCTGCTGTGCGAGAGCAAGTAAGTACTTGACTGCAACATTCTGTCATCCCAT
Source organism: Schistocerca nitens (assembly GCF_023898315.1). Taxonomy (NCBI): domain Eukaryota; kingdom Metazoa; phylum Arthropoda; class Insecta; order Orthoptera; family Acrididae; genus Schistocerca; species Schistocerca nitens. The sequence continues at coordinate 1,128,016,202 of NC_064614.1, forward strand.
ACTACTATTCAGAGCTAGCAGCAGGCGGACTAAGGAGTTACGATCCTATGTTTCCGATGCCACTAACACCACAACAGAAACGGCTCTGTTTGAGTGGTGCCGTGACAAGGAAGCATGGACGGCTGATGAACGACTTCGCATTCTAATCTCTTCCGATCTTGCTGCATACAGGGTGGTCAATTTGAAGTTTCAGATGAGATTATCTCGAAAACTACACAGCGGGTAAAAATAGTGGGCAAGACAAGTTTGTAAGCTCAAAGGGGGACATCAAATGGTACTACACGTGACCCCCAGCCAACGACCCTTGGGTGAGGCGTGGGGCAATTTTTAAATCTTAAATGGAAACACTTTTTTTATTGCAGATTCGGATTCTCCATAAAAAAGTAATCAAGTTTTGTCTGAAATATTTTTTAAACCATTGACAGATGGCGCTGAAATCGAGGAAAATTAAAACTGGGGAAGAACTCCGATTTATTTAGAATGATCCGAGAAGGACGCATCAAATCGATACAAAATATGCAACAATTCTTTCATTACGCCACTTTAAGCTATTTTTTTTTTTACCAAATGTATCCTACCTGCCACAGTTTTTGATGGAGGGAGGCGGAACGGTATTAAAATCTCGTTAGGGAACTCTCCATTACTTACCCGACTGTGGCGCTACCGTGGCCAAACTGCAAACTATGTCTCGGTAAACTGGCCACGGTAGAGCCACAGTCTACATCTACATCTACATGGATACTCTGCAAATCACATTCAAGTGCCTGGCAGAGGGTTCATCGAACCACCTTCGCAATTCTCTATTGTTCAAATCTCATATAGCGCGTGGAAAGAATGAACATCTATATCCTCCCCTACGAACTCCGATTTCGCTTATTTTATCGTGGTGATCGTTCCTCCCTATATACACTCCTGGAAATGGAAAAAAGAACACATTGACACCGGTGTGTCAGATCCACCATACTTGCTCCGGACACTGCGAGAGGGCTGTACAAGCAATGATCACACGCACGGCACAGCGGACACACCAGGAACCGCGGTGTTGGCCGTCGAATGGCGCTAGTGCGCAGCATTTGTGCACCGCCGCCATCAGTGTCAGCCAGTTTGCCGTGGCATACGGAGCTCCATCGCAGTCTTTAACACTGGTAGCATGCCGCGACAGCGGGGACGTGAACCGTATGTGCAGTTGACGGACTTCGAGCGAGGGCGTATAGTGGGCATGCGGGAGGCCGGGTGGACGTACCGCCGAATTGCTCAACACGTGGGGCGTGAGGTCTCCACAGTACATCGATGTTGTCGCCAGTGGTCGGCGGAAGGTGCACGTGCCCGTCGACCTGGGACCGGACCGCAGCGACGCACGGATGCACGCCAAGACCGTAGGATCCTACGCAGTGCCGTAGGGGACCGCACCGCCACCTCCCAGCAAATTAGGGACACTGTTGCTCCTGGGGTATCGGCGAGGACCATTCGCAACCGTCTCCATGAAGCTGGGCTACGGTCCCGCACACCGTTAGGCCGTCTTCCGCTCACGCACCAACATCGTGCAGCCCGCCTCCAGTGGTGTCGCGACAGGCGTGAATGGAGGGACGAATGGAGACGTGTCGTCTTCAGCGATGAGAGTCGCTTCTGCCTTGGTGCCAATGATGGTCGTATGCGTGTTTGGCGCCGTGCAGGTGAGCGCCACAATCAGGACTGCATACGACCGAGGCACACAGGGCCAACACCCGGCATCATGGTGTGGGGAGCGATCTCCTACACTGGCCGTGCACCACTGGTGATCGTCGAGGGGACACTGAATAGTGCACGGTACATCCAAACCGTCATCGAACCCATCGTTCTACCATTCCTAGACCGGCAAGGGAACTTGCTGTTCCAACAGGACAATGCACGTCCGCATGTATCCCGTGCCACCCAACGTGCTCTAGAAGGTGTAAGTCAACTACCGTGGCCAGCAAGATCTCCGGGTCTGTCCCCCATTGAGCATGTTTGGGACTGGATGAAGCGTCGTCTCACGCGGTCTGCACGTCCAGCACGAACGCTGGTCCAACTGATGCGCCAGGTGGAAATGGCATGGCAAGCCGTTCCACAGGACTACATCCAGCATCTCTACGATCGTCTCCATGGGAGAATAGCAGCCTGCATTGCTGCGAAAGGTGGATATACACTGTACTAGTGCCGACATTGTGCATGCTCTGTTGCCTGTGTCTATGTGCCTGTGGTTCTGTCAGTGTGATCATGTGATGTATCTGACCCCAGGAATGTGTCAATAAAGTTTCCCCTTCCTGGGACAATGAATTCACGGTGTTCTTATTTCAATTTCCAGGAGTGTAGGTCGGTGTCAACAAAATATTTTCGCTTTCGGAGGAGAAAGTTGATGATTGGAATTTCGCGAGAAGATTCCGTTGCAACGAAAAACGCCTTTCTTTTAATGATTTCCAGTGACATTCTCTCCCATATTTCACGATAATACAAAAAGTGCTGCTCTTCTCTGAACTTTTTCGATGTACTCCGTCAGCCCTATCTGGTAAGGATCCCACAGCGCGTAGCAGTATTCTGAAAGAGGACGGACAAGCGTAGTGCAGGCAGTCTCCTCAGTAGATCTGTTACATTTTCTGAGTATCCTGCCAATAAAACGGAGTCTTTGGTTAGCCTTCCCCACAACATTTTCTATGTGTTCCTTCCAATTTAAGTTGTTCGTAATTGTAATACCTAGGTATTTAGTCGAATTTACGACTTATAGATTAGACTGATTTATCATGTAACCGATGTTTAACGAGTTCCTTTTAGCACTCATATGGATGACCTCACGCTTTTCGTTATTTAGTGTCAACTACTACTTTTCAAACCATTCAGGTATCTTTTCTAAATCGTTTTGCAGTTTGTTTTGATCTTCTGATGACTTTATTAGTCGATAAACGACAGCGTCATCTGCAAACAACCGAAGACGGCTGCTCAGATTGTCACCCAAATCGTTTATATAGATAAGGAACAGCAAAGGGCCTATAACACTACCTTGGGGAACGCAAGAAATCACTTCTGTGTTACTCGATGAGTTTCCTTCAGTTACTACGAAATGTGACCTATCACAAATCCAGTCACATAACTGAGACGATATTCCATAAGCACGCAATTTCCCTACAAGCCACTTGTGTGGTACAGTGTGAAAAGCCTTGAGTAATGGAACTGTGAAGAGTTCCCTAACAAGATTTTAATACCATTCCGCCTCCCTCCATCAAAAACTGTGGCGGGTAGGATACATTTTGTAAAAAAATAAAAATAAATAAATAAATAAAATAAAAAAAGCTTAATTTGGCCTAATGAAAGAATTGGTGCACATTGTGTATCGATTTGATGCGTCCTTCTCGGATCATTCTAAATAAATCGGAGTTCTTCCCCAGTTTTAATTTTTCTCGATTTCAGCGCCATCTGTCAATAGTTTAAGTAATATTTCAGACAAAACTTGATTATTTTTTTATGGAGAATCCGAATCTGCAATAAAAAATTGGGGTTTGCATTTAAGATTTAAAAATTGCCCCACACCCCACCCAAGGGGGTGGGGACTTGGGGGTCACGTGTAGTATCATTTGATGTCCCCCCCGGAGCTTATAAACTTGTCTTACCCACTACTTTTACCCGATGTATAGTTTTCGAGATACTCTCATCCGAAACTTCAGATGGACCACCCTGTATATTATCTGTTCCCACCTGTCGCTATATAGCCGGACGGGGTGGCCGAGCGGTTGTAGGCGCCACAGTCTAGAACTGCGTGTCCGCTACGGTCGCAGGTTCGAATCCTGCCTCGGGCATGGATGCGTGTGATGTGCTTAGGTTAGTTAGGTTGAAGTAGTTCTAAGTTCTAGGGGACTGATGACCTCAGAAGCTAAGTCCCATAGTGCTCAGTGCCAGTTGAACCATTTTTGTCGCTATATAAGGGTACGTGTCTAATGTGATCGTTTAGGTGGAATAGGGGGTTCAAATGGTTCAAATGGCTCTGAGCACTATGGGACTTAACATCTGTGGTCATCAGTCCCCTAGAACTTAGAACTACTTAAACCTAACTAACCCAAGGACATCACACACATCCATGCCCAAGGCAGGATTCGAACCTGCGACCGTAGCAGTCGCGCGGTTCCAGACTGAGCGCCTAGAACCGCTAGACCACCGCGGCCGGCTGGAATAGGTGGTATGTTGTGTGGAAGCACGTGTGTACTTGACTCCAAATCTTTTACCTCGGTATACTCATCGGTCAACGTCATTGTGACACTGTACTGCTGCTCCATGTTCGTAGTTTCAGGGGTGCATTCAACAGTGACTTCATTTTTAGGGAAGACAATACGTGACCGTATCAAACAGCACAGGTGAAGAAGCTCTTGGAATGTGGGGATAGTTGTTGAATGGACTGCCCTTCCCGTTCTTCCGACTTAAACACTATCGGGTATACTTGGGATGCGTTGGGGAGATGTATTACAGCGCGCCTAACGCACTGCCACACCAACTTTGTAGTAGTAGTAGTAGTAGTAGTAGTAGTAGTAGCTTTATTCATCTGTAGATCTCTTTTTACAAGGATATAGGACATGTCAAAGTATTTATAAGTTTAGACCAATTTAAAGCAAGCTAATTAGTATACACATACATTTACAGACTTCTACTTAGAGACTGTCATTAGATTTACTCCTGGAATAGAATACTTTTTTTTACAAATTACTTATTAAATAGTGTAGTGCCACATTGTTCACCCACATCTCACCATCAGTCACTGCTCACACTATACACACATTGTTTCATAACACTTCACTCACTACGTACACACACACACACACACACACACACACACACACACACACACACACACACACACTGGTGACCTCTGGGCCATTTTCTATACCGCAAGTTCCCATTTGCTTTCCTGAAAAACGGAGTCAGCATTCCTCTATAATGAGTGAGATGTTGAGCTCAGAAAGAGGAAGAGGTGTTAGGCTATGCATAGCTTGGGGGTAAGTATTTATAGAAACAAAGAAAGAAGGAGAAAAACAAACTGAAGGTGTTATGTGGAAAGTTGGATATTTTATAATCATTATTATTATTGTTTATTTGTGTAACATTTTTTATTAAAGCCCTACTCTGTTTTAGCTAAGTAATCCTTCGACGTATAAAATGTATTGCGTTACAGGTACTTTTTAGCTGCCTTTTTAAATAAGTGTATTTTTGCAATTCCTTTAATGTCTTTTAGTAATTTATTGTACAGTTTTATTCCTTGATAGAAAATGCTGTTTTGAGAGCAAATGGTACTTGGCATTGGAACATCATGAGAACGTGACTTTGTCCGTTAATTATTGCACACCAGTGTATAAAGGGGATTTTTTGTTCCACTTTAGATGATTTACGGTAATTATGTTTCACGTGGTCCCATTAACGACGCATGTAACTTCACTGCCGAACTATCGTCTTGGTTTGCGTGAATAATAATCAATAATTATTTAGATTACTCCTGAATTACACTATGTGATCAAAAGTATCCGGACACCTGGCTGAAAATGACTTACATCGTGGCACCCTCCATCGGTAATGCTGGAATTCAATATGGTGTTGGCCCACCCTTGGCCTTGATGACAGCCTCCACTCTCGCAGGCATACGTTCAGTCATGTGCTGGAAGGTTTCTTGGAGAATGGTAGCCCATTCTTCACGGAGTGCTGCACTGAGGAGAGGCATCGATGTCGGTCGATGAGGCCTGGCACGAAGTCGGTGTTCCAAAACATCCCAAAGGTGTTCTATAGGATTCAGGTCAGGACTCTGTGCAGCCCAGTCCATTAAGCCTAGTTTACACGGCGACATTGGGTTGCTCCATTCGTTACGTGGAATGACTTGCACGCAAATGGTTTCATATTTGACTGTAGGCACGGTGAAACCAATACACACTTCAGTTTTGTCGTTTTGTGGTTTCCTGAGTCGTGTCTGAAATGAAAGTGTTGGCAGCTGCAAGTCACACGAGTTGTGATGGAGTTAAAGCTTATTGCGTGGAATCACTGCACAATGGAACATTAAGAAACGTGTTTCGATTCGTGATTGGATGAAGAAAGTACGTCAGCTCGGTTGCTCAGCATCCTTGCTGAAATAATTTATAACGGTAGATCCAAGAAGTTCTTTTAATTGTCTTAGAATGTCACCAGAACAGTTACCGTCTTTTCTAAATAGAGTTAATTATGCGATAAGAAATAAAGATATAGTAATGCATTAATCACTGTCGCCAGAACTGAAATTCCATATCACATTGCATGCATTACAATCGAGAACACTCGGCATGCAATAAGATGCGCTTTTAGTTGGTGATGACGCTTTTTCATTAACACCAATAATTATTATCAGTGGTAATTATTAACATTAACAGTAGTAATTATTCGAAACAGGCCGCATTAAGCAGAGAATGGTTTGCAAACTACTCTCTTGAAGATAGATCTGTACAGTGGCAATATTTCAAAATTCTTACGTATGTGAGTGGAGAGCACTGCAGCGACGTTTAAAATAGATGGATATCTAATGAAGAATGCAGCTTCTGGAATTTGTATAGCCTTCCCTCCTGTCAACAATATTGCTTAACGAAGCGTTGGCCAACTCGAACGATGGGATTTTAGTCTTGTAGACGAGAGCATTGCCACAGCTAGAATTACACTTGCTTGTATTTTTCTTAATTCAGTTGTATATGGGCTCCTAACTCAATAAATTTTGCCCTGCAGCTCAGATATTGTCAAACCATCTATGTTATGATCGCAAAGGACGGTCTCAGCGGCAGCAATATGTTGCTTATTTTTGTTACCAGCATAACTGAAATCCCACAAACACCTATGCAAAACATAGAAGCATAGATATCTAAAATGCGAACATTATTCTCCGCTCCCCACTTCATATTTCAATTTATCTACGCTCTACAAACACACATAACCTCAAAACTCATGCAACTAGTGTCGCCAAAGTTGGAACACGCCGGAAGTGTTAGTTTCACCAACGAGTTGCGCAAACGCGCGGCGCCTATGCTCAGTAGCCGGCAGCGCAGTTGCATGCAACTTAGTGTCTTTGTGTAAACTAGGCTTTACAGGAATGTTATTTTCGTGTAACCACTCTGCCACAGGCCGTGCATTATGAACAGGTGCTCGATCGTGTTGAAAGAGGCAGTCGCCATTCCCGAATTGCTCTTCAACAGTGGGAACCAAGAAGGTGCTTAAAACATCAGTGTAGGCCTGTACTCTGATAATGCCACGCAAAACAACAAGGGATGCAAGCCCCCTTCATGAAAAACACCACACCATGACACCATCGCCTCCAAATTTTACTGTTGGCACTGTACACGCTGGCAGATGACGTTCTCCGGGCATTCGCCGTACCCACACCCTGCCATCGGATCGCCACATTGTGCACCGTGATTCGTCACTCCACACAACATTTCTCCAGTGTTCAATCGTCCAATGTTTACGCTCTTTACACCAAGCGAGGTGTCGTTTGGCGTTTACCGACGTGATGTGGATTATGAGCAGTCGCTCGAGCATGAAATCCAAGTTTTCTCACCTCCCGCCTAACTGTCATAGTACTTGCAGTGGATTTTGATGCAGTTTGGAATTTCTGTGTGATGATCTGGATAGATGTCTGCCTACTATACATTACGACGGTTTTCAACTGTCGGACGTGTGTGTCAGTCAATAGACGAGGTCGACCTGTACGATTCTGTGCTGAATGTGTCCTTTCACGTTTCCACTTCACCATCACATCGGAAAAAGGGATCTAGGGATGCTTAGGAGTGTGGAAAACTCTCGTACAGACGTATGACACAAGTAACATCCAATAATGTTACCACGTCTCAAGTCCGTGAGTTCCGCGGTGCGCCCCATTCTGGTCTGTCACGATGTCTAATGACTACTGCAGTCGCTGATATGGAGTACCTGGCAGTAAGTGGCAGCACAATGCACCTAATATGAAAAATGTATGTTTTGGGGGGTGTCCGGATACTTTTGATCACACAGAGCATCATCCGAAAGCCGCGTATAATTTATCATAGTCTCGCGGTCAGCTCTCATGTGTTCATTTACTCTTTGCTTGAAGTCATATATGACGTGAGCTTACTGAATTCTATACGTTTTGTTGTCAGTCGAATAGTTACTCAGACGAAGTAGCACAATAGTTTCTTAGCATGCGTCTGAGCTACTGAGAACATGGAGACACGTGCTGATCCTCCCTCTAACAGAGGATGCAGAGTATGCTTTCAGGTTGTGTTAACAGGTTGTGATGGGTTTGTTAGTAATCATGTATTATTTAAACATATGAGGAAATTTGCTAATTTCTTTATTTTGTTCGTCTCAGTTGGATAAACATACAATTTTACTGCAGTGGTTACCGGTTTCGGGCTGACGAACCTAATCTCGAACCACGCACCTAAAAATTACAAAGTAAACGTCGTACAGTAATATTTACATACGGTAAGCATGTCCATTTTACAGGTACTTATTTACATATCAACATACCTTGTTATTAACCGTAACTAGTCATAAAATATGGTGCCCAAAGGCACGAATAACTTCTGTACAGAAAGTGAGACTTTGGGCAACCAGTACTCCCACTGGTTTTAGCTGATGTGTCTACGTTTGCACCTGGCTGACGCAACCAAACTGCCAAATATTACTTCCGGAAATCAGTAAGGTACCTTGGTGGGTGTCGCCGCCGTACATAGGGCTGTCTAGTAGTTTCGCTATGGTGCTGCAGCAACCATTATCATTTATTGATAACCTTTTTAAAGGCGCAGAAAAATATGAATTTCACATTACAGGAAATATTAACAAAATAACGTATTGTTTTACAAAATAAAATAGAGTCCAAATGTAAATACATTAATTTGACATTACAGAAAATGTTAACAATTTTGTTTTGCAAAATAACATAGTATCCAAATAAAGCATACAAAGCCAGAGATGACGCCACAGTCCGTTCTCCTGTATACGAGCCTGTATTTTTATTGCAGGGTACGGTGCCAAGAACTTTTATTATATGTTATCCACGTGGTGCCTGAAGAAATAAAGGTGAAAGACATAAAACTGTTACGTCATTTTCAAGATTACATAACTTACTCTGGTAACAAACCCGCAGTTACGCAATAAATAAACGTTACACAGCAACATATTGCGCATGATCCGATGCAATCATCATCCATGGCACGAATATCGCATTCAAAGCCAAAACCTTATTTCTACATTGATCACATACGCGTAAAATCAGAGGTGAAATTACATAAAAATGCCCGTAATATATCTCACATAGGGCTACATTATAAAAAGCCTGTTACAAATAATAAGCCTATGCGCCATGACGACGCCTGCAGGTAATTGGTCATACACATCTGAATAAACGTATCGAACGATTAAGTATGCACGCAACCTACGCGCACTAGTAAAATAACAACGTAGTGCTTGCACTCTAAAAGGGAATAACCATAAGTACCACTTACACATACAGTACAGCACATTTCTGTGACCAACGGGTATTAGGAAGATAATACACTCTCTCAAGAATAAAAGCTCACATGGGATTGATGGCATTTCCAGCAGGATAATAAAAACCTGTTCCCAAGAAATAAGTGGGATTCTTAGCCACATATGTAATAGCTCTCTGAAGCAGGGTATTTTCCCAGATAGACTGAAGTATGCCATTGTTATACCACTGCATAAAAAAGGGGATACGTCTGATGTCAACAACTACCGCCCAATCTCTCTTCTGACTGCCTTATCCAAAATTCTTGAAAAGGTAATGTATTGTAGAGTTGCTTCACACCTTTGTAAAAATGAAGTTTTAACAAAATGTCAGTTTGGTTTCCAGAAGGGTTTTTCAACGGAAAATGCTATATATACTTTCACTAATGAAATATTAAATGCGCTGAGTAACCGGAAGCCACCCGTTGGGATTTTTTGTGATCTATCAAAGGCTTTTGTTTGTGTAAATCATGGAATACTTCTAGATAAGCTCAAGTACTGTGGTATGAATGGGACAGTGCTCAAATGGTTTAAATCATACCTAACTGGAAGAGTGCAGAAAGTTGAAATAAACAGTTCACATAATATGCAAAAAACTGGTGATTTCTCAAACTGGGGAACAATCAAGAACGGGGTGCCGCAAGTTTCTGTCTTGGGTCCTCTGCTGTTCTTATTATATATTAATGACTTGCCATTCTATATTCACGAAGACGCAAAGCTGGTACTTTTTGCCGATGATACAAGTATAGCTATCACACCCGACAGACAAGAATTAACTGGTGAAATTGTAAACGATGTTTTTCAGAAAATCATTAAGTGGTTCTCTGCAAATGGGCTCTCATTAAACTTTGACAAAACACAGTATATACAGTTCCACACAGTAAATGGAGTGACCCCATTAATAAATATAGACTTCGATCAGAAATCGGTAGCTAAGGTAGAATATTCAAAATTTCTAGATGTATGCATTGATGAGGGGTTGAACTGGAAAAAACACACTGAGGATCTGCTGAAACGTTTGAGTTCAGCTACTTATGCTATTAGGGTCATTGCAAATTTTGGCGATATACATCTCAGTAAATTAGCTTGCCCTGCCTATTTTCATTCTCTGCTTTCGTATGGCATCATTGAGTAAACTCATCATTGAGTAAAAGAGTGTTCATTGCACAAAAGCGTGTAATCAGAATAATTACTGGAGCTCATCCAAGATCATCCTGCAGACACTTATTTAAAGAGCTAGAAATCTTCACTGTAGCCTCACAATATACATATATATTCACTTATGAAATTTGTTATTAACAATCCGAACGAATTCAAAAGTAATAGTAATGTACATGGCTACAACACTAGGAGAAAGGATGATCTTCACTAATCAAGGTTTAATCTAACTTTGGCTCAGAATGGGGTAAATTATGCTGCCACAAAAGTCTTTGGTCACTTACCTAATAGCATCAAAAGTCTAACAGATAGCCATATAGCATTTAAAAGGAAATTAAAAGAATTTCTTAATGGCAACTCCTTCTACACATTAGATGAATTTTTGGGTACAGTAAGTGGGTAATTTTCCAACGTCCAAAAAAAAAAAAAAGTATTGAGTGTCATTTAATATTTTGTCTAATGTCATATATTGTATGGACACCTTTTATTAACCTGACACGTTCCACATCATTACGAAGTGTTGTATTAATGATCTATGGAACAAGTACTAATCTAATCTAATCTAGTATGATATAGCGCCTTGGTTATGGAATCGAACACCTTATCAACTTTCGTTCCACGCGCTAGAAAATTGCTATTAAAACAAAATGTCATGTTGTGTCATGAATAAAACATGAACGTGTTAGAAAAAGAGCAGTGTGTGTACACATGCAGGAAGGTGTATGCCAACAAATATAATCACGTATGACACATTCCAAAATTTCAGTACATAAATAAAGTTATTATATGATAATTTATATGCATAGTTGTTGTGACATGTTACCATATACTATATCGCATTGGAATCCATTAGCCTAGTTATTCCTAGCGTAATATAGTCTACTGTATAGCGGTGCTGTGTCTTAAAACCTTTCTCGGGTTGTGGTCTGAAATCTCCAAATCCCCTATGTTTCAGGTGTTAGTTACTATGAACGAGGAAATTTACAAATCAGTCATCAGAAACTTAAACATATGTTCAGTATCCACTCACTTTATCGTTGCGGTGCAACCAGTACTCGAACTGGTTTTAGCTTCTGTGTCTACTGTTTCCAATCTCCGAATTTCTCAGAACAGAAGGGAAGCCAGATCGCGGTAATATTCGTGTATGGGTCAAAATCATGTAAACAAGGGTAAGTGAAGGAAAATAGTGTGTCGAGTGGAATTTGCCGTGTGCGACATGTGCGCACTCCCTGCGGTGTACGGCAAGGCGCGACTGCAGCCCACAGCCTGGAGTGACAGGCCGCGGTGCAGCGGCCTGTGTCTGCCCCGCGCTGGCGCCGGCTGCTGCGTCAGCTGCCCCGCCTCGTGCCGGAGGCGCTGGGCGCCCGCCAGACGCTATAAAGTGCAGCAGCTGCCAGCCGCACGCGCACGCACAAATATCCCTCCTTCCCTCCTCCGATCGCTCCTTTTCCTTTTCTTGCGCCTTTCTTTCTTGGCGCCGCCAGCCCCTCGACGCCGTCTCGGTGTGTTCGATGGCCACCTACTGCTTCATCGCACTCAGACGAGTGACTGGCTAATACCTTCGGATCCTGTTTGTGCTGGTGGTCTACGCGAAACAGTCTTCCTTATTGTCATACAAGCTGGCAGATATTTTATCTTTTAAATAATAGATTTCAGCTATCAGTCGTCCTTTGGAATTTTTATTGGTAGATCTATATTTCAGCTAGAAACTAGCCATTCTCAATGCACTATGGTTTATGGTCAATGCATGTAATGCCTGTTGGCCGGGCTTTGTTCACAGTTCATTGAATACGTAGTGCATTGAGAATGGCTAGTTTCTAGCTGAAATTTAGGTCCACCAATCAAAATTCCAACGGACGACTGATAGCTGAAATGTACTATTTACAAATCAAAAATATCGGTCGCTGCGTGCAACAGCCTCTGATTGGAGGGTAACCTGATGAAGGTATTTTATCATTTGTGGTGTTGCCGTCTTTGTCCGAAGCATGTACAGTAGTTTCTCTGATATACACTGAAGCGCCAAAGAAACTGGTATAAGCATGGGTATGCAAATACAGAGATATGTAAACAGGCAGAATACGGAGCTGCAGTCGACAACGCCTATATGAGGCCAATGTCACAAATTTCCAGCCAACCGGTTGCAAATAGAATTGAAAATTCCTTAATTAGATTTCAACGCCAAGTAGGGGGCGCCTTCTTCAGAAGAAACTGTTCTTCTTCAGTAGTGCTAGAGCCCTTGGTGAGCCTTGGCTTCCTCAACACACTTCCTCCACACTTCTCCGTTACTTGCTGCTCTTTTCCACCCCTGCACTCCCATACTGGTGATATCCATCATTACCTCTTCCATCCATCTTCTTCTAGTTCTCCCTTTTCACTTAACTGAATGGATCATACCTTTCATCATTTTCTTTGGAATTCTATCCTCTGCCATTCTCTCCAAGTGTCCTAGCCATCGTATTCGCTGTGATTTCACAAATTTTACTATTTCACTGCCTTGTATTAACTCCTGTAATTCGGCATTGTAGCGTATTCTCCAGCCTTCTTCCTCCCTTATTGGCCCATAGATTTGTTTGCGTAGTATTTTCCGCTCAATGGTTCTTACTGCATTTTTATCGTGTTCTGTCAACGTCCATACCTCTGAGCCGTATGTGATAACTGGGCGGACTAGGGAATTATATATTAGCAGTTTAGTTTTTCTTGTAAGAAGGCTGTTTTTGAAAAGTTGCATATTTGCAAAGTAAGCTCTGTTTCCTGCTTGTATTCTTTCCCTTATAGCCTTTCCAATACTGTTATTTGTTATTAGGGCTCCTAAGTAGTTAAAAGAGGACACTCCATTGAAGCATTTCCCATTGATGTTTAGGTTTTTGGGGGTTCTTCTGGCCTCAGATTGTGACATTACCATATATTTTGTTTTGTTTTCATTTACTATGAGGCCAATTTTTAAGGCTTCTGTTTCCATTGCCCGGTATGTTTCTAGGAGTGTATTGATATATCTTCCTACTATAGCAATGTCATCGGCGTATGCACATATCTGGCTAGTTTTCATACATATGGTGCCTCTTTTCTTGATTTTATTTACTACACTACGCAGGGCTGTATTGAATAGGGCAGTGGAGAGACTATCCCGTTGCTTCACACCTTTATTGAAGTCAAAGCTTTCACTTGTTCTGCTAAGGACCTTTACTTTTGATCTTGTCTCTGTCATTGACATTCTGATTAGTCTTATTAATTTAGCACATATACCAACTTCTTTCAGTACTCTGTATAGTTCTTGCCGATTTATGCTGTCAAAGGCTTGTTTGAAGTCAATGAATAGGAAATGCAGAAGATACTGTTACCTTACCTAACAATATCACAGGAAGGTACATTAATATCAGGTAGGCATAAGAACAAACACTTAATTTTTACAAATTAAATTGCATAAAAATACTCACATGTGGTTAAAAGAAAATTTGAGTGAAATCGCTCTAGTCAAAACATTAAAACCACAATTAAAACATTTTCCACCTCAATACATAACAGGTATGGTCAAAATTTTAAAACAGTACATAAATATGCACTAAGGGCACTACAGTGGTATAGGGCACGAGTGAGTAACAGCGACTGCGCGAGCGAGCAGTAACAAATGACGACGAGAACATGATACAGCTCTCGCCATCTAGTAGCAGAATTTACAAAGGTTTAACAACATCTATACGAGATTAATATAACAGTTATTGACAAATTAACAGGATGTAAATCATAAAAGCAAGGGAGAGGAAGACAGTATTTAAGGGCCTAACAGGGAAGCGGATAACCAACATTAGCTATCAGTCATCTGTAAGTAACGGCTTTAAGCCACTGAAAAAAATTTTATCACGCGACTGCAGTTGTTCATTTAATATGAGGCCATCATTCAGAGAAATATGTTTGAAGATCTGTAACTCTTCCGAAATGTTTAGTCTAAAACCTTTTCTTTCACAGTGCAAAATTCCGATGTCATGAATTTCCGTAGTTTTGTGGCATGTGATCAACAGGTGGTCGGCAAAGATTGAGTTATGAATGTTAGAACCATTTTTCCCTAAAATATGCTCCTTGTATCTAGTAGAGAAAGCACGACCTGTTTGGCCTATGTAATAGGCTTTACATGTGTCACAACTGATTTTATAGATTCCTTAGTTCTGGAGGGGAGACTATTGTGGTTGTTAGATAAGGCAACAAGTGTCTGGTGCAGTTGTTAGATGCTACAATGGCAGGTTATCAAGATTTAAGTGAGTTTGGACGTCGTGTTATAGTCGGCGCACGAGCGATAGTACACAGTATCTCCGAGGTAGTGACGAAATGGGGATTTTCCCATGCGACCATTTCGCGAGTGTACCGTGAATATCAGGAATCCGGTAAAACATCAAATCTCTGAAATCGCTGCTGCCGGAAAAGGATTCTGCAAGAATGGGACCAACAGCGACTAAAGAGAATCGTTGAACGCGACGTAATTACAACCCTTCCGCAAATTGCTGCCGATTTCAATGCTGGGCCATCAACAAGTGTCAGCGGGCGAACCATTCAACGAAACATCATCGATGTGGGCTTTCCGAGCCGAAGACCCACTCGCGTACCCTTGATGACTGCACGACACAAAGCTTTACGCCTCGCCTGGGTCTCGTCAACAACAACATTGGACTGTTGATGACTGGAAACATATTGTCCGGTCGGATGAGTCTCGTTTCAAATTGTATCGACGGATTCGTTTCAAATTGTATCGAGCGGATGGACGTATACGGGTATTGGGATAACCTCATGAATTCATGGATCCTGCATATCAGCAGGGGACTGTTCAAGCTGGAGGAGGCTCTGTAATAGCGTGGAGCGTGTGTAGTTGGTGCGATATGGGACCCCTGATACTTCTAGATACGATTCTGACAGATGACACGTACGTAAGTATCCTGTCTGATCACTTTCATCCATTGAGGTCCATTTTACTGGGTCTGCAATGGTGTGGGAGCCCCTGATATGTCTAGACACGACTTTGACAGGTGACACGTACGTAAATATCCTGTCTGATCACCTGCATCCATTCATGTCTATTATGTATTCCGCCGGACTTGGGCTATTCAAGCAGGAAAACGCAACACCCCTCACTTCTTAGAATTGCTACAGAGTGGCTCCAGGAACACTATATTGAGTGTAAACACTTCCACTGACCACCAAACTCCCCAGACATGAACATAACTGGGCATATCTGGGATGTCTTGCAACGTGCTGTTCAGAAGAGACCTGCAAGCCCCCGTACTCTTACGGATTTACGCGTGGCCCTGCATGACTCATGGTATCCACTATTCCAGCACTATTTCAGACATTACTCGACTCCTTGCCACCTGATGTTGCGGCACTTCTGCGTGGAGATAAAGTTATCGTCAGGAGTAGCCCAGGGTAGTGTGATATAACCGTTCTTATTTTTTATAGAGAGTGAAACAGAACTTGATCGACAAACTTTCAGAGATTGTTCACAACGGTGGAACAGCGTGTAATATTCAGTAACCAAAACGTACAACACAAATTAATGCAACCATCCTCAGATGCAAATCTATGGTAATGTGCTTGCATACCGCCACTGCGTCGCTCTTCCATCGCATACACGAGCTGCACATCGGCCAACTCTTCAACAGTAATCTTATCCAGAGTGGTGTTAACGGGCAAGAAACACAATCGAAAAAAAAACCTTACACAGAATCCTGAGTCCAAACTTGAGGACAACGAGTTAAAGAGGGCATTACTGTTGTCAACAGCAGGAACCATGACCGACTGGAAACAACTCCTACGGCGCATTCCGTCGACATTGCATTGTGGTGCACTATTTTCAGACCAATGCAGATATAAAGTTAACTAGGGCACGAAGCCAAACGAAATGCACTAACGCTAAAGAGCCGCCAAATACCTACAGTCCGTGATGTCAAAGTATTGAGATGGCTTTCCTGAACAACCTCCAAACGTTTGTCGGTGCAGTTCAATCCGACGGACGGGATGACCATCAGTTTGCTGCTGTTTGTTCATGAAGAGAATGTGCGAGAATGTGCCGTCTTCAAGTGACCATAGGACGGTACAGAATGACTTGGACAAAATTTCTGTTTGGTGTGATGAATGACAGCTTGCTCCAAATGTGGAAAAATGTAAATAAATGCAGATGAGTAGGAAATACATTGGTCTGGCGATTGACACAGTCAGGCCTATTAAATATCTAGAAGCAATGTTGCAAAGCGATATGAAATGGATCGAGCACGTAAGTTCGGCTGCAGAGAAGGCGAATGGTATAGCGTACAGAACACATGTGAAACCCGTTCTTGATTACTGTTCGCGTGTCTGGAACTGCCATCAGGTCAGATTAAACGAAGACACTGAATTAATTCAGAGGCATGCTGCTGGATTTGTTGTTAGTAGATTCGATCGACACGCGACTACTATGGAAATGCTATGTGAACTCAAACGGAAATGAAGGAAAGACGACGCTCTTTTCGCGAGACACTGTTAAGAATGTTTAGAGCGGGGTTTTCGAAACCGTTTTCCTCGGAGCTGTTGCGCGGGAAGTGAATAAGTGCTCCGCAAAAAAGTATTAATAACGTGGCGTTTCTTTCCAATATTATTAACGATACTAATTATTTTTTAAATTTCATCATGATTTTTGTGCTATTAATTATGATTTAAAATTGAAGTAATCATTGAGTGAAACAAATTTTTTCACGTGATTCTTGAGTTTCTCCCGGCGTATTTGATAATCAAAATATCCACGGGTGTACTGCCGGTCTACAGTGTCCAACGGGCACAATATTTCGGCGATCATACATGTCGCCATCATCAGGTGAACTGACGGACTGAGCTCCTGTGAACATGCCGGTACGGAGATCCGTACACTATGGCTGCTCAGGTGGAACTGGGTTCGGCGGATTTAAATACCCTCCGCCCGCGGGGCGCGGACGGCGGAGTGAGCGCGCCGCGGGCGGAGGGTATTTAAATCCGCCGCGACCGAGCCCAGTTCCACCTGAGCAGCCATAGTGTACGGATCTCCGTGCCGGCACGTTCACAGGAGCTCAGTCCGTCAGTTCACCTGATGATGGCGACATGTATGATCGCCGAAATATTGTGCCCGTTGGACACTGTAGACCGGCAGTACACCCGTGGATATTTTAAATTTTTTCACGTTTTAAAAAAATTATTTACCTTCAAAATAAACAAGGCGTTTCATCAAAGAACCAGGATTCCGTCAGAGGACAAATTTGGGAACTCCTGGTTTAGAGAACCGGCATCCGGGACAATGTTACCAACATACATCTCGCTTAAGAACTGCGAAGATACTGCAAATCATGTACACAATCGTTTTAGATTTGCTCCATTTGCGAGTGGAACAGGAACGGAAATAACTATCGGAGTATAATTGTAGATGTAGATGTAAATGTAGATGTATATGTAGATGTGATGCAGTTCTCCACGCTAGTGTACCCTGTACAAGCTTTGTCGTATCTACATGTACGAACCTGTAATGGAGACTAGGTCCCTCTGCAACCCATCGCCCACCCCTCTGCCACTGCCCCCCCCCCCCCTCCCACAAGCACACATACAAAACTTACCACTTCCTTCTGTTACAAAATTAGCTATTCATTTATACCTTTAAATGTGACCGATAGCTTCTTTTTGAGAAGTTTTACCGTATCTTCCTTTTCTCCCGACTTCGATGCAGTACCTCTTAATTCCATCACATTACTTCACATTACCTTCAACATGTTTCAGCAGCACCAAATTTGAAAAGCTCCTAGTCTCTTCTCTGTGCGGAGTACTGGCTATCTTTCATATACGGCTTCACTCCAAATAAATACTATCTCAAAACGACATCCTAATACTTAAATTGAATATCGATTCTAACAAGTTTATGTTTTTCAGAAAGTCTTTTCTCCAATGATTTTTGTACGCAAATAGCTAAACTCATACGGTGCTAACAGTATCTCAAAACGACATCCTAATACTTAAATTGAGTATCGATTCTAACAAGTTTATGTTTTTCAGAAATTCTTTTGTCCCACGATTTTTCTACGCAAATAGCTAAACTCATACGTTTCTAACAGTGTCTCGTTTCCTAATCTAATTCCCTCAGCATCGCCTCATTTATTCGACTATATTTCATTACTGATGTTTTATTTTTGATGATAATAATGTCGTGTGACTCCATGGTCAGGTGGAAGTCTTTCAAATGCAGACCATTTCGGCGACTTGCGGAACTCGTATCTACCATTAGCAGCCAGCATAAGAAAGAAGATCTGCAGTGTAGCGTGAAATTCGAATCACGGACCGGTTTTGACAACTGCTTACATCGTTGAGAGGTAAATAACAGATCATAGGCGGACCATGGAAATTCCATCACATTACCTCTACTGTTTACAGGAACGCACTTTACCACTAGACCAGTACTAGCCTACATTTCGTGATATTCACGTTATAACATGTTTGTGGGTAGCCAAAATTAGTAAACCAGTATTGACTTGGCGTCCAATTAACGATGGTTCACTACAACGTAAATCAACACGTATTATAGAAATGGATGTGTATTTGCATGCATGTTCTACATCTCCTCCGAAACCACTGTACCGATTTCGATCAACTTCGTACACATATCACTTACTATATGTAAAGAATCGCTTTGGGGCTAATAGCGACATATAAATGAAAGGAGTGGAGGTATAGGCAAAAAAGCAGCGTGGCTTATGACGCACAAGTATCAAAATTATATTAATTCAAAAAAATGGTTCAAATAGCTCTGAGCACTATGGGACTCAACTGCTGAGGCCATTAGTCCCCTAGAACTTAGAACTAGTTAAACCTAACTAACCTAAAGACATCACAAACAGCGATGCCCGAGGTAGGATTCGAACCTGCGACCGTAGTGGTCTTGCGGTTCCAGACTGCAGCGCCTTTAACCGCACGGCCACTTCGGCCGGCTATATTAATTCAGTATTTGAGAATGAGAGCAGTTAGTGACTTGCAGCGAACCTCAACGAAATTTTTTTCTCATTTACAGTTGTCACAAAATGATAAAAGGAAAAAAGTTTTTCGCTTTTCATGCAGTAACACTGCCGCGTCAGCCATGACGTTTTAAGTTAGTGCTTCTTTACTACTGACTGTTTTTCCAACACATATTGCAGACAGTATGCACATATGCTGCTGAATGTACGTACAAAATTACGTCTTTATACGACACACACTTGGGAGATATGACTAGATAAACATTGAGCTGCTTCAAAACAACTGTTCAGAGCAATATTCGCTGGAGATACAGGTGAACTACTTGAACTGATACAACCTCCTATTGATGTTAGGGTGATAACGTGGAGGGAGAAGAGGATACGAGATCACAGAGAGGGAGGAAGACAGAGATAGACACAGACAGGGAGGAGGAGGGGATGGACAGAGAGGGGCAGAGAGAAATGAACAGATAGGGAATAGGAGGAGGTGAACAGAAAAAGGAGAACGTGGACAGAGAGAGGGCGAGGAGGACATGGACAGAGAGGGAGTGGGTGGTGATGAAATTAGACGGGTTGAGGAGAAGATAAATGGAAGGAGGGGACGAACAGAGGGGAAGGAGCAGATTGACAGAGGAGGGAGGAGCAGATGGACAGAGGATGGGAGGACGAGATGGGTAGAATAGGTCAGGAGGAGATGGATGGGGAGAGGGGGAAGGAAGACATGCACTAACAGAAAACTGGTTTAAATACAAGGGTCATTCAGTAACCAAAGAGATAAATTGGTCTGCAGGAAAAAAACGTTTATTTTTACAAAAGAATACTTTTTCTACTTTTCAAAACAGCCCCTTTCAATATTTATGCACTCGTTCCAATGGACTACAAGCTTTTTTATCCAGGCTGCAAGGAGCTCTTTATCTTGATGTTTGAACCAATTTCCCACAAACTTTTTCACGTCCTCGTTGTCCTGGAACCTCTTCCCATGTAATGCCTCCTTCAGTGCACCAAACAAATGTAAATCTCTAGGTGCTAAATCAGGAGTGTACGGGGGATGTGGCAGTACTTTCCAGCCCATTTTGTCGATGGTTTCACGGGTTAGTTGAGCAATATGAGAACGTGCGTTGTCTTGCTCTTTCTCACGGCTTGCTTCACCTTGTTTAAAAGTAAATTCGAGTAGTATTGGCTGTTCATTGTACGCTGTCCTTCGAGATAATCACAAAAAACTGGACATTCAGCATCCCAAAAAGCCGTCAACATATCTTTTCCTGCTGAAGCTTGGGTTTTGAATTTTTTCTTGACAGGTGAGTTGGTGTGCTTCCAGTCCATGCTTTTTCTTTTTGATTCTGGCTCATAATAGTGAACCCAAGTTCCACCACAAGTTAAAATTTTGTTGAGGAAGTGCTCACCTTCCTTTTCAGAACGTTCCTTTAGCTCTGTGCACTCTTTTAAACTTGTTTCCTTGCGTAGCCGCGTCAGCTCCTTTGAGACCCATCTTGCACATGTTTTGCGGTACTTCAGCTTGTTACAGATGTTCTGAACTGTACCAGTAGTAACTTGAACCTTCTCAGTTATCTTTTCCACATACGGCGGTCGGCACGAATAATGTCATCAACTCGACTTTCAAGTGAGCGAGTTGAAACTACAACTGATTGGCCAGAACGGTGTTAGTCAGTCACGGAGTCGCGTACATTTTTGAACTGCTCTACTTACTTGTAAAAATTTGCACGATTCATACAATCTTCAGCATAAACTTTAGACATTCTACAGTATATATTCACTGGCTTATCACCTTCAGCAAGTAAAAAACGAATAACAGAACTTATTCAACTAAGCAGACTTGCCTTCTTGAAATGTATTTTTGAAGTAATAAACAAAACGCTGTTGATACATCAGCTTCTCAGGGCTCATCCCAGGGATGCCAACTTACAGCCATAAAAGTACCAAACTTGCCCTACTAACAATTTTTTCCCCAGACCAATTTGTCTCTTTAATTATTCATTGACCCTCGTACATATCAATAAATACATACCCAGGGAATCCAGTTAATCAGCTAGTAATCTGAAAAAAATTGTAACTTAACATTTTGGCCTTAAATAATCTAAAAAGCACTTGTAAATGGCACTACTGCTTAGAAATAAAACCTCTCTCTTCATTGGCAACATCTTACCGACTTACCTGTGGGCGTGTCTTCTCTTACCTTTCAAAGTTCATAGAATCTCTTGTGCATACCTTGCTTGACTAGCACTCCTGGAAGAGAGGATGCTGCAGGTCGTGAGAGATTGTTGAGTCGGTAAGATCAGTACTAGCGGAAGGCACCGCTCTGTGATCATGTTCGGGAACGGCACACAGTTTTAATCAGCTAGGACTTTTCATCTTTCCTGCGTTTCGTAAAGTCTGATTACACAATCTGTAGTTATTTAAAGATTTCATTCCCTTCCCCCTACACACACTCACACAGGCCTCTTCAAAAGCATGAAACTTAACGCACAGCGCATTTCATCGACGTTTGCACTGTTGTGCACTATTTTGCATGTAATACAGATTCAAAACTAACTGGGGCAACAAAACAAACTAAATGCAATAAATCTGTAACGAGTCGCCGGAGGCTGAGGGTCTGTTATACCAAAATACTCAGAGAGAATCACTGAAAAAATCTTTAAAAGTTTGCAGTTCTGGTTCATCCTGTGAGTTAAGAGGGTTAAATAAGAAATAAAAATTACATTCCCATCTGTGTGCAGTCATTTACCAAAAACCTCGTTTCCATTTCTTGAACAGTTCACAAAATAAGAGATGTGTTACATGTTACGCCACTCGCCCCATAAATTGAAGACATCTACATCTCCATTTATGCTCCGCAAGCCACCCAACAGTGTGTGGCGGAGGGCACTTTACGTGCCACTGTCATTACCTCCCTTTCCTGTTCCAGTCGCGTATGGTTCGCGGGGAGAACGACTGCCGGAAAGCCTCCGTGCGCGCTCTAATCTCTCTAATTTTACATTCATGATCTCCTCGGGAGGTATAAATAGGGGGAAGCGATATATTCGATACTTCATCCAGAAACGCACCCTTTCGAAACCTGGACAGCAAGCTACACCGCGATGCAGAGCGCCTCTCTTGCAGAGTCTGCCACTTGAGTTTGCTAAACATCTCCGTAACGCTATCACGTTTACCAAATAACCCTGTGACGAAACGCGTTGCTCTTCTTTCGGTCTTCTCTATCTCCTCCGTCAACCCGATCTGGTACGGATCCCACACTGATGAGCAATACTCAAGTATAGGTCGAACGAGTGTTTTGAAAGCCACCTCCTTTATTGATGGACTACATTGTCTAAGGACTCTCCCAATGAATTTCAACCTGGCACCCGCCTTACCAACAATTAATTTTATATGATCATTCCACTTCAAATCGCTCCGTACGCATACTCCCAGATATTTTACAGAAGTAACTGCTACCAGTGTTTGTTCCGCTATCATATAATCATACAATAAGGGATCCTTCTTTCTATGTATTCGCAATACATTACATTTGTCCATGTTAAGGGTCAGTTGGCACTCCGTGCACCAAGTGCCTATCCGCTGCAGATCTTCCTGTATTTCGTTGCAGTTTTCTAATATAGCAACTTCCCTGTATACTACAGCATCATCCGCGAAAAGCCGCATGGAACTTCCGACACTATCTACTAGGTCATTTATATATATTATGAAAAGTAATGGTCCCATAACACTCTCCTATGGCACGATAGAAGTTACTTTAACGTCTGTAGATGTCTCTCCAGTGAGAACAACATGCTGTGTTCTGTTTGCTAAAAACTCTTCAATCCAGCCACACAGCTAGTCTGATATTCCGTAGGCTCTTACTTTGTTTATCGGGTGACAGTACGGAACTGTATCGAACGCCTTCCGGAAGTCAACGAAAATGTCATCTACCTGGGAGCCTGTATCTAATACACTCCTGGAAATTGAAATAAGAACACCGTGAATTCATTGTCCCAGGAAGGGGAAACTTTTTTGACACATTCCTGGGGTCAGATACATCACATGATCACACTGACAGAACCACAGGCACATAGACACAGGCAACAGAGCATGCACAATGTCGGCACTAGTACAGTGTATATCCACCTTTCGCAGCAATGCAGGCTGCTATTCTCCCATGGAGACGATCGTAGAGATGCTGGATGTAGTACTGTGGAACGGCTTGCCATGCCATTTCCACCTGGCGCCTCAGTTGGACCAGCGTTCGTGCTGGACGTGCAGACCGCGTGAGACGACGCTTCATCCAGTCCCAAACATGCTCAATGGGGGACAGATCCGAGGATCTTGCTGGCCAGGGTAGTTGACGTACACCTTCTAGAGCACGTTGGGTGGCACGGGATACATGCGGACGTGCATTGTCCTGTTGGAACAGCAAGTTTCCTTGCCGGTCTAGGAATGGTAGAACGATGGGTTCGATGACGGTTTGGATGTACCGTGCACTATTCAGTGTCCCCTCGACGATCACCAGTGGTGTACGGACAGTGTAGGAGATCGCTCCCCACACCATGATGCCGGGTGTTGGCCCTGTGTGCCTCGGTCGTATGCAGTCCTGATTGTGGCGCTCACCTGCACGGCGCCAAACACGCATACGACCATCATTGGCACCAAGGCAGAAGCGACTCTCATCGCTGAAGACGACACGTCTCCATTCGTCCCTCCATTCACGCCTGTCGCGACACCACTGGAGGCGGGCTGCACGATGTTGGGGCGTGAGCGGAAGACGGCCTAACGGTGTGCGGGACCGTAGCCCAGCTTCATGGAGACGGTTGCGAATGGTCCTCGCCGATACCCCAGGAGCAACAGTGTCCCTAATTTGCTGGGAAGTGGCGGTGCTGTCCCCTACGGCACTGCGTAGGATCCTACGGTCTTGGCGTGCATCCGTGCGTCGCTGCGGTCCGGTCCCAGGTCGACGGGCACGTGCACCTTCCGCCGACCACTGGCGACAACATCAATGTACTGTGGAGACCTCACGCCCCACGTGTTGAGCAATTCGGCGGTACGTCCACCCGGCCTCCCGCATGCCCACTATACGCCCTCGCTCAAAGTCCGTCAACTGCACATACGGTTCACGTCCACGCTGTCGCGGCATGCTACCAGTGTTACAGACTGCGATGGAGCTCCGTATGCCACGGCAAACTGGCTGACACTGACGGCGGCGGTGCACAAATGCTGCGCAGCTAGCGCCATTCGACGGCCAACACCGCGGTTCCTGGTGTGTCCGCTGTGCCGTGCGTGTGATCATTGCTTGTACAGCCCTCTCGCAGTGTCCGGAGCAAGTATGGTGGGTCTGACACACCGGTGTCAATGTGTTCTTTTTTCCATTTCCAGGAGTGTATTTTCTGGGTCTCATGAACATATAAAGCGAGTTGGGTCTCTCACGATCGCTGTTTCTAAATCTACATCTACTTCTACATCCATACTCCGCAAGTACCTCTATCGGTTCTCCCTTCTATTGCAGTCTCGTATTGTTCGTGGAAAGAAGGATTGTCGGTATGCTTCCGTGTGGGCTCTAATCTCTCTGATTTTATCCTCATGGTCTCTTCGCGAGATATACGTTGGAGGGAACAATATACTGCTTGACTCCTCGGTGAAGGTATGTTCTCGAAACTTTACCAAAAGCCCGTACGGAGCTACTGAGCGTCTCTCCTGCAGAGTCTTCCACTGGAGTTTATCTACCATCTCCGTAACGCTTTCGCGATTACTAAATGATCCTGTAACGGAGCGCGTTGTTCTCCCTTGGATCTTCTCTATCTCCTCTATCAACCCTATCTGGTACTGATCCCACACTGCCGAGCAGTATTCAAGCAGTGGGCGAAAAAGTGTACTGTAACCTACTTCCTTTGTTTTCGGACTGCATTTCCTTAGGATTCTTCCAATGAATCTCAGTCTGGCATCTGCTTTACCGACGATCAACTTTATATGATCATTCCATTTTAAATCACTCCTAATGCGTACTCCCAGATAATTTATGGAATTAACTGCTTCCAGTTGCTGACCTGCTATTTTGTAGCTAAATGATAAGGGATCAATCTTTCTATGTATTCGCAGCACATTACACTTGTCTACATTGAGATTCAATTGCCATTCCCTGCACCATGCGTCTATTCGCTGCACATCCTCCTGCATTTCAGTGCAATTTTCCATTGTTACAACCTCTCGATACACCACAGCATCATCTGCAAGAAGACTCAGTGAACTTCCGATGTCATCCACTAGGTCATTTATGCATATTGTGAATAGCAACGATCGTATGACACTCCCCTGCGGCACACCTGAAATCACTCTTACTTCTCTCCATTGAGAATGACATGCTGCGTTCTGTTATCTAGGAACTCTTCAATCCAATCACACAATTGGTCTGATAGTCCATATGCTCTTACTTTGTTGATTAAACTACTGTGGGGAACTGTATCGAACGCCTTGCGGAAGTCAAGAAACACGGCATCTACGTGTGAACCCGTGTCTATGGAATCCATGTTGATTCCTACAGGGTAGATTCTGGGTTTCCAGAAATGACATGATACGCGAGCAAAAAAAACATGTTCTAAAATTCTACAACAGATCGATGTCAGAGATATAGGCCTATAGTTTTGCGCATCTGCTCGACGACCTTTCTTGAAAACTGGAACTACCTGTGCCCTTTTCCAATCATTTGGAACCTTCCGTTCCTCTAGAGGTACACGGCTGTTAGGGGGCAAGTTCTTTCGCGTACTCTGTGTAGAATCGAATTGGTATCCCGAACGACAGTTACCTCAACATGACGTGTAGTTAGCATGTGTAAACGTGGTAGAGCTTTTGCAGCCGCATTCCAGACGTCTCAGCCGTGAGTGTAAGTGTCTGTTTTGACGATCAAGACGTGTGGTCCCGCAGCGCAGGTGGTGCGTTAAGAGGACACGGCGCGGCGAAGTCTGACCCCCGTCCCCCCTCTTACCACCACAGCCACCCACGCTTGATTGATGGCGGCGCTAACTCAGTGCGCACGCCGCCGCGTAACTCTCGCCCGGAATGAAATATTATCATTCATGCGCTGCCGTCCTCGCTTTTGAATGTATTGCGGCTCATTGTACTCGCGCCGTAACTGCTGCGAGTACGAGCCGGCGGGTAACAGGTTACTACCAGCAACAGCCTTGTAGCGCGGCCTGAATGGCGCTAATGTAGTCGACGGCGGAAGAATATGAATACGCTATGCCTCTAAATGTCAAAGGAGTACAATCGGTGCTGTGTAATGCAAATTCTCGTTCCAAGTACTTTCGCGTAAACTGCAGCGCAATACACCTGCTTTAAAACAAAAGGTTTTACGTAATGTGGGGGCAGGCGTCCAGCGTGGTGTAACGTCAAGAGATTGTCGTCGAACCTAATGTACTGTTTATGAACTTACACACTATACCACGCACTCCCTTATCTCTGCCGTTTTAGTGTCTGAAACCAACATCTACAGGAGTTGGGTGAAAATATGGTAACACCACGAGGCAGATATTAGCCAAGCGTCTACATTAGCCAAGCGTCTACATTAGCCACAGCGTCTACAGAGCTGTACCTGCACGCCACCAGCCATCATCATCCAGCACAGAAGAGCACAGTATTACAAACATTGATGCATCGTGCAAGAGTAATATCAGACGACGATAACCTGCCCCATGAACTGAGCCACCTACGGAAGGTTTTCAGGAATAACGGCTACAGCGCCCATCAAGTGAAAGAAGTGAGAAATATCAGAATAAGACCACCGACGAAGAGCAGAAAAACTGAAACGTCACCTCAGAAAAATCAGTGAATTACTGTGCTGATAAACCCCATTACGTTATTTGATTTTCAAACAGCTGAGCAAAACTGAAATACTCAAACATTTCTCTCTTTACTTATTCCGATCATCACTAAACTGACACACAATATTTTTAGCGCAACGCAATCTGACTTTCAATAATCCCTACAAAAGAATGGCCCTGACTAACAATAACCTATACCTTTCATGAATCACTTACCTCACAAAAATCTTCGTTAATCGACCTACTGCAATACAGCGAGCGCCAATACTGACAGCTAAATAAAAGATTCTAACTACTGAAGGCACTAACTACTGATAGACATAGTCAGCAAATGAAAGATATTGATAGAGAACAAACAATGTATTTACCTTAATAATGTTCCAAAGTCAAAATATATACATTTCAGTTCATGATATCCAATATTACAAATTTACTCTTTCTGGGGAACACATGTCCAGATCGTCCGATCTTAAAATTCTCCATCTCTCTCCCCACATCCACCACTGCTGGCGGCTCACCTCCAACTACGCAACGCTACGCGCTGTTCACACCCAACAGCGCAACAATACAATAGTAAATATTCCAGCAATGCAAACCAGCCACAGACTGCACACAGCACAGGCAGTGATTTTCATACAAAACAAAATTTTCTGACATTCTGTGGCTCTGTGTCGGGCAAGGTAAGCCGCCTGTTGAAAAGACACAATATCAAATCAATCTTCAGGCCTCCAACGAAAATCCGTCAATTACTGAGAACAGTTAAAGACGCAGTAGGTCTCAGAACACCTGGAGTCTACGAAATACCTTGTGAGTGTGGCCAGAAGTACATCGGACAAACAGTGCGCACTGTGGAACAACGCAGGAAAGAACATGAGAGGTATTATAGCCTACGCTATACAGAGAAATCTGCGTTAGAAAACGGTCACCACATAAAATTTGATTATACGTCTGTCGTGGCTCGCACTAACGGCTTCTTGGACAGTTTAATTAAGAAAGCTGTTAAACTAAAAATTACCGCAAACACCTTGAATAGAGACGGAGGCTTGCAGCTCAGCGCTGCGTGGGATCCAGCGATCGCGCGGTTGAAGAGGGCACATCGAACGCCGACTCAAAACGTGCCCAAATATGGCAATGTGACTGGAACGAGTGACGTCACAGCCGGCAGCTAGCGTATATAAGGCGGCACCAACAGCCCACTGGCAGTCATAACACTTGACAATGGCCAAGCACTCCTTGGCCATATTAAGCAATTGACTTGGTTGGAAATCCGAGAACATTTTATTCAATGTTATCGCCGCGAGACTCTGCATTCATACATTAGCCAAGAGGTTTCGTTGTCGTATTTAATCACGATCAGCACCTGTCCAATGTTCTCAATACCTTGCAAGTGTCACTAATGGTCAGAACGTTGATCTGTGTACTTGTGGATGCATTACGTCACATCTGAGCCGATCGGAAAGAGGTTGGTGCTCTTATGGTTGGTGCTTGCGTAACCGAGAGAGCAAAAGTGTTTGGTATCTGTAGAGGCATCGTATTCAAGATTTATACCGCATACAGGAGTTTAATTTTGTCAGACAATGCGGACGTGTTGCGAAGCGCGCTGTGGGCGAGTGGTTTACGTTTCGCGGGCGAGTGTGATGAATCGTACTCTGCGTATTCCGCAGAGGAGAGGTGATTCCGTGCGGATTAGTGAAAGCCGGAATTGTGAGTGTTTTCTTAACTACACGTTTGCTGCAATAGCGCTACACAGTTAACCTCACAAATGGCCGGTCCCCCCAACACTAGGCAGGTCGTAGAATTGCAATAGAAATCTGCCATCAGAATGCACCGACATATGTTCCACTGCCGTCGATGTCCGAAATACATTTTGCGGGCTTTGAAAAAAAACTTCGCACCCTCCGACTGAGTTTTGGCTGGTTTCATTGTCTAGGGGCTGGGATACGTAGTTGCCGCATTACAGGCCAAATACTGCTGAGTCTACACTACTCATTAAACGTATTACTATCTTTACGACGTTTCTCATCGAGTCATATACGTTATCTCGCATTTCTAGATGCTTCTCTCACTCAAATAATGATAAAAATTCAGAAATTCAGGGTCACCACCAACCCAAGCGCTTCCTAACCATTTAGAAAAAAACGGATCTGGAAAATTATTAGTTTAATTAGTTTAATAATTTAATTACAAGTAAGCAAATTTCTTTAAATAGCCAGATAAATAGCACTCCATGTCGTGCACGAAGCAACTTGATTAACTCAGGATTGGAAATCGGAATAAGTGGGTAAGATCAACAACACAGAATTTATCTTTCATGTAGATTATTTATTGTATCTAAGTATTTGGTTGCATGTCCTAACTACGCATAACTGGTGCCTGACTAGAAATATTTAAGTAAGAATTGTGTGAGAATGTCACAGAGCACAATTTAACTACAGCAAGAAGAAACACGGAAAACGGTGGTGGGAGACAATGATCCTATCATCTCCTTTGCGTTCATACCATAAAAACATCTCAGTGCGATTCGCATTACGATTCTACGAATGCACTATCCTGGAAAAAGGTTTAACCAATGCACAAGGTTGTGCGATAATTATTCAACAAACTAACTGCATTTGCTGTTTGCAAACGGCCGAACTAGAGCACGTGGTGCATTCCGCTTTGTAGAAAGCGCACGAAAGAACAGATATTCTTGCAGAAATTATAGCTCATTAAACAAGCAAACTGTTAAAATAAAGCCTACTGCGGTGCCGTGGTGGAGCAGAAGCGTCATTGATTACCAAACACGTGGCACAAAATCGACACACAAAGAAAAAGCAAATTCCACAAAATATAAGATTAAAAATCATTAAAAATCATAGTCGCTTCGACAGTATTACACTCGCGTACGGTTCAAGTGATCCTAACCAGCTTTTCCTAATCAGATTTACCGTTTGAAATTCTACTTCATCGTTGTTCAAAATGAACAAAGTAACTTCCACACTTTTTACTCAAACACCTAAAAATCGCCTATTTAAAGCAATATAATTATGTCACATTCGGATAAATAACTCGCTTCAAACGCTTCAGTTAAGCCGAAGTTCCTAAGTTTTTCAACAGTTAAACATAACGAAGTCGTAACTCAACCTGCTTCCTAACACCTGAAACCCCCCTTAAGAGCTACGATCTGTACTCAGCAAGCGTTCACCGAAGAGTGCCGCTTTCTCTTTCGAGATTACCTAGCTCCCCGTGCAGCGGAAGCTACCAGATGGGTAGCCCTCCGTCACCAACCCCACACACAAAAACAGCCTTCGAAACAGCCTTCGACTAAGATGGGTAAACCTCTATGTTCAGGTATTGAAAACCTAAGTTGGTCATCCTGTGCTCTCCTTCGAACGAGAAGCAACATCGTCTGCTCCCAGCAGAGGATGACCAACTCAGCGTTTCCCACGAAACAAAACCGAAACCCCACATTAAAACAGACATATAACATTCAATAGGCCTTATTTGATTGCCAGTCTTTCTGGAAGAGCCGGAATTGAGTTAAAGTGAATAAGTTGTACCGAATTCGACAAAAATTTCATACAATAAGAATACACACATGAATCGAATGGTCGAAGGTTTCTAGCACTCGGCAATTGTGAATTATGAAAGTAACATATACATTTATAAATGAAAGATTGCAATTAAATAAAATCTGCAGGTTCTATCTTAATGAGTTTAAATGATGTGTACCATAGTAGAAGTACTTTTGAGAATGCGGTATATTTCTGCAAAACACTTATTGGTGTGGATGGTCCAGCAATTAAAGAAAATTTAGTTTATAACAGGGAAAAAATAGATTCCTACTGCACGTAATTAGTTATTAACAAAATAGCTCGCGAGATATTCACTTCTAAACGCACACTACGTCTTCACTGTGGAAGCCACGGAAATCTCACAACTGCACAAGTCGGCACTAGGAAGTATTTCTATCTGCCGCGACCACGAGCAAACCGCTCCACTCTCCAAGTCTCTCCCGCGACTGTGCGTCCGTCGCGCCGTCGCGTCCAGCACCTCCCGTGTCCTGTCTGTACTGTCCAGAACTGCTCTCTTCCCCGAACTCGACCGAGCGAGGTGGCGCAGTGGTTAGCACACTGGACTCGCATTCGGGAGGACGACGGTTCAATCACGTCTCCGGCCATCATGATTTAGGTTTTCCGTGATTTCCCTAAATCGCTTCAGGCAAATGCCGGGATGGTTCCTTTGAAAGGGCACGGCCGATTTCCTTCCCCATCCTTCCCTCACCCGAGCTTGCGCTCCGTCTCTAAAGACCTCGTTGTCGACGGGACGTTAAACACTAATCTCCTCCTCCTCCTCCTTCCTCCCCGAACTCGCTTCCATCCGATTTCCCCAGTCACGTGCGCTGTGATTGAATAGAACGCTCGCGCCATTTCTTCATGCAAACGCACCCACACAAACATAACGAAACACGTTCGAAATACTGGATTTACATTTAAATAACTTGAAATTATATAAGTATTCCTACGGCTGGACCATAAACACGCTCTAACACGTATTATTAGAGACATAAACAAATTAAATAAACATATATCAAAAGGCATATGACCGGCTTCCTAGGAGGAAGTTATTGTCTGTTCTACGAGATTATGGAATAGGATGCAAACTTTTTCAAGCAATTAAAGGTCTTTACATAGATAGTCAGGCAGCAGTTAGAGTTGACGGTTAATTAAGTTCATGGTTCAGAGTAAGACAAGGCTGCAACCTGTCTCCACTGTTGTTCATATTATTTATGGATGATATGTTGAAAACAATAGATTGGCTGGGTGAGATTAAGATATGTGAACACAAAATAAGCAGTCTCGCATATGCGGATGACTTAGTTGTGATGGCTGATTCGTTTGAAAGTTTGCAAAGTAATATTTCAGAGCTAGATTAGAAATGTAAGGACTATGGTATGAAGATTAGCATCTCCAAAACGAAAGTAATGTCAGTGGGAAAGAGATATAAACGGATTGAGTGCCAAATAGGAAGAACAAAGTTAGAACAGGTGGACGGTTTCAAGTACTTAGGATGCATATTCTCACAGGATTGCAACATACTGAAAGAACTGGAAGCGATCCACTGTCTTCTGCAAGAAGGAAGTCAGTAACAAGACTACGTTATCTGTGCACCGTTCAATCTTTGGTTGGTTCAAATGGCTCTGAGCACTATGGGACTTAATTTCTGAGGTCATCAGTCCCCTAGAACTTAGAACTACTTAAACCTAACCAACCTAAGGACATCACACACATCCATTCCCGAGGCAGGATTCGAACCAGCGACCGTAGCGGTCGCGCAGTTCCAGACTGTAGCGCCTAGAACCGCTCGGCCACTCCGGCCGGCGTTCAATCTTTCGAGCAACTTTGTTGTATGGGAGCGAAAGCTGGGTGGATTCAGGTTACCTTATCGACAAGGTTGAGGTTACGGATATGAAAATAGCTAGGATGATTGCAGGTACTAGTAGATGGGAACAATGGCAGGAGGGTGTCCACAATGAGGAAATCAAAGAAAAACTGGGAATGAACTCTATAGATGTAGCAGTCAGGGCGAACAGGCTTAGATGGTGGGTTCATGTTACACGCATGGGAGAAGCAAGGTTACCCAAGAGACTCATGAGTTCAGCACTACAGGGTAGGAGGAGTCGGGGTAGACCAAAGAGAAGGTACCTGGATTCGGTTAAGAATGGTTTTGAAGTAATAGGCTTAACATCAGAATAGACACCAATGTTAGCACTGAATAGGGGATCATGGAGGAATTTTATAAGGGGGATTATGCTCCAGCCTGAACGCTGAAAGGCATAATCAGTCTTAAATGATGATGATGATATATCAAAGGAATAGAACGAAAGGTAGGCCAGCAGCCTAATGTCTCTGTGCTTTCTATAACACAGTAAATATTTAACCAATTTCTTCATGAATAGTATATATCGGACATTAACAAGACATAGATGAATAAATATATTCATAAGGATGCTGCTACCGTTTTTTCGTCTAACTGTGGAGTACTTGAGGTGATGCCTTACACCATCGATAGTAATCAGCCACTTTGACCTCCAATAACTCACGTACTATTCAAGTTACATGCCTGCAATTTATACCAATTTAGGTTTACACTAATAGCTTTCTAAAGACACGTCGATCGATGAAATCGGATGAAGCGTTTAAATTTTTGAAATTCGTTGCTGGGTATTACTTGTATAATTTATCGTCAGATACTAAACTTTAAACTAATAAAGATATTGAAAAATCTGATTACAACATCAGAATTGTCGTGCAAATAACAGTAATGTACAAGTTCCTTTCTGAGGTATCATGATACATCTGGCTACTATTAATGTATATACGGACTGTGAAATGTCTGCCATTAAGGTTTCACAAATTCTGCCATCTTTGGCACTCCCGGCATAGACATCTCCTTCATCGACACAAATCACCGTCCTCGTCACAGCGGAATTCCCAGCCTCGCTGCTAGACCATGCGCTGGGCTACCCCTCTCGTCCGGTTCACGTTCGGCACCACGTGTTTGCTGCCGGGCCCCGGCTGGCAGAGTGGCCCGTGCGGCCGCCCCAATTCCGAAGATATAATATTTCCAGGGCGCCACAACTCTCCCGGTACCTCACAACTGTGACGTGCCGTAGGGTCAACCGCTGATCCCGCACCGGCTATTTCTACAACAGGGGCTATAGCTCCAACACGATCAGCAGCTGCTGCACCATAATCAACAACTACTGCAATTTCAGCAGTGATAATGAGCCCAGAAGCAACAGTTTCAGGTCCTGCAACAACAACAGCAGCAACAGATCAGTCAGCAAGTCAGCCAGCACTGTGACCCTAACAAATGGTTCAAATGGCTCTAAACACTATGGGACTTAACACCTGAGGTCATCAGTCCCCTAGACTTAGAACTACTTAAACATAACTAACCTAAAGACATCACACACATTCATGCCCGAGGCAAGATTAGAACCTGCGACCGTAGCAGCAGCGCGGCTCCAAACTGAAGTCCCTAGAACCATTTGGCCATAGCAGCCGGCTGTGTTATTAAAACTACGGTACATTACCTGAGGAACGAAATACCACCTCTTTTCATACATCTGACGAAGCAACCGGACACTGTACATGATTTTACCATTGAAATAAAGAAATCTTCGCTGAAAATAAAAAAAATGGTTCAAATGGCTCTGAGCACTATGGGACTTAACATCTGAGGTCATCAGTCCCCTAGAACTTGGAACTACTTGAACCTAACTAACATAAGGACATCACACACATCCATGCCCGAGGCAGGATTCGAACCTGCGACCGTAGCGGTCGCGCGGTTCCAGACTGATGCGCCTAGAACCGCTCGGCCACCCCGGCCAACCGTTGAAAATACTGCAGATCGATGCCATCAATATAATGACTTCATGAGCTGTTTGTGTTATCTATGGTCTTTGTTTGTGAGGGCACCAATATCGATTCTGCACGAAGTATCTATTCTTATCCTTATCCTTAAATCCTCTGGTTTGCTGCAAAGTTCCGTGCTGCTTGTGAGTTTTCAATTTTGGAAGTACTCATATTATCAAATCGCTGTTTCATGGCCCCTGAGATAGACGCTGTGGCGGTCCTGCAAGCTCTCCAGTTTTTCAATTAACTTGGACCTAACCAGCACCTTCATCGTATCTGACTTGTAATTAGTGCTATCATCTCTGAACACCAAAGCAACACGGAGGGACAACAAATCTCTCCTGAGTGTTTCATGGAGTAAGGCAAATAACATCGATGATGGTTATTGGTTTCATTAAGAATGACGAATCTGTGCTATTAGAGACAAGTATGTTATTAGCCTATCTATTGCGTTCATTGCTGTAACATACACAACAAGCGAATCACTAGACTGCATTACATAAGAACTCATCAACCGCATCGATAGAAGTGAAAGTAGACAAAAGAATAGGGAAGGGACCAAATTATTGGCTCTTGCGTAACCACTTCTGAACTCAAAGGTCTTTGGACAGAAGTTTTCACCGATGTATGAACAGAAGAGAACCGGCCGGTGTGGCCGAGATGTTCTAGGCGCTTTAGTCTGGAACCGCGCGACTGCTACGGTCGCAGGTTCGAATCCTGCGTCGGGCATGGATGTGTGTGATGTCCTTATGTTAGTTAGGTTTAAGTAGTTCCAAGTTCTAGGGGACTGATGACCTCAGATGTTAAGTCCCATAGTGCTCAGAACTAGTTGAACCATCTGAACCTTGTCAAAAACCGGAGGGACAAGGTCAATGCTACCTCACCTGTGAGTTCGTAATCTCATATCGATATCTCTGACGCTGGTCATCTTTGGTAGCACTAGTGTTCAGTGTGTGTTATCTTTCCTGCATCAGTCCGAGAACCAATTTGCATGTACGACGCCTGTCAGTAGCAATTTGCCTTGAAAATGGCGGGGTGTTCTCCTGCCGAAATATCGGCGGTCGCTGAAAGTGTTATCTGGCTGAATTCTCGGAAGTTATTTCGACGTCCCTCGTTTACCATCCTTGTTAGCTGTGCGGTGAAATCGTGCTGCAGCGTCACACATTCATTCATCGACCGCCAAAGTTTACAGTTTTGCGTTTTCAATCGATGCCTGTATGAATGTCAATTTGTGACCAATACTCGTAGGCCTACCGCTGTCTACCTTCACACGAAACACAGCGCGATCTCGTACACACGCGCAGCTCGTAGACACGGCCACGTGATGCAGGAAGCAATTCGCAGACAAATCATAGCAGCGTCCAGCTCTCATTAACCGTTATGCCTTACCAGTCCGATGAGCTTTCTACAGGCCGAATAGAAATCCAGATAAACCAGACAAACACAAATCCGTACTAAAATAATTGTAATATTTCTCGCCTTACTGTCGTAGCTATGAACCGTTTACCTTGCCTATAACGGGAACAGGCCTCCGGCAAATGTTATTGTTGTTGTGGTCTTCAGTTCAGAGACTGCTTTGATGCAGCTCTCCATGCTACTCTATCCTGTGCAAGCTTCTTCATCTCCAAGTACGTACTGCAACCTACATCCTTCTGAATCTGATTAGTGTATTCATCTCTTGGTCTCCCTCTACGATTTTTACCCTCCACGCTGCCCTCCAGTACTAAATTGGTGATCCCTTGATGCCTCAGAAGATGCCCTACCAACCGATCCCTTCTTCTAGCCAAGTTGCGCCACAAATTTCTCTTCTCTCCTATTCAATACCTCCTCATTAGTTATGTAATCTACCCATCTAATCTTCAGCATTCTTCTGTAGCACCTCATTTCGAAAGCTTCTATTCTCTTCTTGTCTAAACTATGGCTAAAATGGCTCTGAGCACTATGGGACTTAACATCTATGGTCATCAGTCCCCTAGAACTTAGAACTACTTAAACCTAACTAACCTAAGGACATCACACAACACCCAGCCATGACGAGGCAGAGAAAATCCCTGACCCCGCCGGGAATCGAACCCGGGAACCCGGGCGTGGGAAGCGAGAACGCTACCGCACGACCACGAGATGCGGGCTCTAAACTATGTATCGTCCACGTTTCACTTCCATACGTGGCTACACCCGATACAAATACTTTCAGAAACGACTTCCTGACACTTAAATCTATACTCGATGTTAACAAATTTCTCTTCTTCAGAAACGCTTTTCTTGCCATTGCCAATCTACGTTTTATATCCTCTCTATCTCGACCATCATCAGTTATTTTGCTCCCCAAATAGCAAAATTCATTTGCTACTTTAAGCGTCTCATTTCCTAATCAAATTCCCGCAGCATCACCCGATTTAATTCGACTACAGTCCATTATCCTCGTTTTGCTTTTATTGATGTTCATATCCTCCTTGCAGGACACTGTCCATTCCGTTCAGCTGCTCTTCCAGGTCTTTTGCTGTCTCTGACAGAATTACAATGTCATCGGCGAACCTCAAAGTTTTATTTCTTCTCCATGGATTTTAATTCCTACTCCGAATTTTTCTTTTGTTTTCTTTACTGCTTGCTCAATATACAGATTGAATAACATCGCGGATAGGCTACAACCCAAATAACATAAAATATTCCTAGTGATATAGTTGTAATTATCTTTTAATCTTTCGGATCGTTTTCTCTTGCAGAAGTGACTGTCCACGGGTTCTCATAAGGTTTTGAGGTTTTAGTAATGTAGCCAATAATTGAACTGAATGAAAAACTTTGCGTAATTAGAAACAAACAAGCGATAACAGAGACCAA
The DNA here is from genome assembly GCF_023898315.1 of Schistocerca nitens. Lineage (NCBI taxonomy): Eukaryota > Metazoa > Arthropoda > Insecta > Orthoptera > Acrididae > Schistocerca > Schistocerca nitens. Next base: position 1,128,053,891 of record NC_064614.1, read on the forward strand.
GTGTGAACAACAAACAACCTGTTACATAAGTACGCCAAATGGCACATTTGACCAAGATCACATCGCGTAACACACGCCAAGCCTCTACGTGGAAGTGCTACATACTGCCCCGTTTCGGCTGGGGCAGGTTGTTTTTGACTAAATAGATGTGACTTTATACTGACGACACGACTCTTACTTTTACTGACTTTGTGCGGCGCGAATGGCTTTGTGCTACTCGCACTTCTTTCTGAACGACAATCTCATGACCTTTTATATTCTCTACAACAGAAGCGTTCGAGTACCTAAAAGCTTACTGGATAGTCATGTCATCTGAAGATATATGCATCACTTACGTTCTACTTCGGATGTTTTCGATAAACGGCCTGCAGCAGTCTATCTGTTTCGTGGTACGGGCGTGTATGTCGGAAAATTTCAATTTTATCTCACGGAAGGAAGAATATCAGCAGAATCCAGTTGTAATGCTAGCTTACTACGTTATTAATTAGTTCGATGCCGGAGTACGTGTTTTGTCTTTCTGCTGTCTTTTGCATATTAGAGAGAGGTGTTAAAAGCTGCAAGTTGCAGAGATGACTTATGCCATGTTATCATAGAGCTTAATATAGTTTTTCAAGGATATTTCTCAGAATTTTTGGCTTTACAAAGAACGAGATAGTCGATACCGTTGCATTTAATATCAACAGGCAATAGTATCAGTGTTGTAAATTAATATAAAAATTAATTTAGTTCATACCAAGCTGGCATTCAAAATCCCATTGATTTTGCTGTACACGTCACTCTTGCAGAAAATACTACAAACAGACAAAAAGTTGTAGGTTCTCGTTCTTACGCCAGGTGTAATGGAGACTGTTATGCCTTGAGTACCGTGTATCTAGGATCACATGAAATGTCTTGCTTGGTGCTTAAATCTAGTAACCGACTGTAGAATCACGGAACAAAGTCATAACTAGATCCTTTTAACGACTTCCCAATTCAGATGATACAGTTGCTGAAAGGTTCAAAGACAACGAGCTGGATTTCGAACACGTACCCGACTCATACGATTATAGTTGGTGGTGACTTAAATGCTGGCGAAAACACATGTTTAATTCCGTGCATAAAACATCATCCGAAATTTTACTAAGCACATTCTCTAAAAATTATTTCGAGCAGTTAGTTCATGAGCCCACGCGAATAGTAAACGGTTGTGAAAACACACTTGACCTCTTAGCAACAAATAATTCTGAGTTAATAACCAGCATCAAAACGGATACAGGGTTTAGTGAACACAGGGTTGTCGTAGCGATATTGAATACTGTAACCCCCAAATCCTCCAAAAGTAAACGAAAAGGGTGCCTATTCAAAAAAGCGTATAAAGATTCACTTGACACCTTCCTGAGAGGCAATCTCCACTCTTTCCAAATTAATTATATAAGTGTTGACCAGATGTGGCTTGAATTCAAAGAAATAGTATCGGTAGCAATAGAGAGATTTATACCAAATAAATTAACAAACGACAGAGCTGATCCTCCTTGGTATACAAAACGGGTCAGAACACTGTTCCAGAAACAACGAAACGAACATGCCAAATTTAAACAAACGCAAAATCCCCAAGATTGACGATTATTTACAGAAATTCGAAATTTAGCGCGGACTTCAATGCGAGATGCTTATAACAGTTTCCACAACGAAAATTTCTCTCGAAACCTGGCAGACAATCCAAAGAGATTCTGGGTGTATGTGAAGCATGTTAGCGGCAAGAAGAATCAATGCCTTCTCTGCAGGATAGCAATGGAGATACTATCGAAGACAGTGCTTCCAAAGCAGAGTTACTAAACAGAGCCTTCCGAAATGCCTTCACAAAAGAAGACGAAGTAAATATTCCAGAATTCGAATCGAGAACAGCGGCCAACATGAGTGACGTAGAAGTAAATATCCTCGGAGTAGTGAAGCATCTTAAATCACTTAATAAAAGCAAGTCTTCTGGTCCAGACTGTGTACCAATTAGCTTCCTTTCGGAGTATGTTGATGCATTAGCTCCATTCTTAACAATCATATGTAACCGTTCGCTCGATGGAAGATCCTTACCCAAAGACTGGAATGTTGCATAGATCACACCAATATTCAAGAATGGTAGTAGGAGTAATCCACTAAATTACAGGCCCATATCATTCACTTCGATATGCAGCGGGGTTCTGGAACATATATTGTGTTCGAACATTACGAATTACCTCGAAGGAAACGGTCTATTGACACACAGTCGACATGGGTTTAGAAAACATCGTTCTTGTGAAACACAACTAGCTCTTTATTCGCATGAAGTGTTGAGTGCTATTAACAAAGGATTTCAGATCGATTCCGTATTTCAGGATTTACGGAAGGCTTTTGACACTGTACCACACAAGCAGCTTGTAGTGAAATTGGGAATATCGTCTCAGTTATGTGACTGGATATGTAATTTCCTGTCAGAGAGGTCACAGTTAGTAGTTTTTTGCGCAAGATTTGTAAATATTTCGCGTTCTGTGCATTTATGTTCTGTATAATACATTAAACGTATTTGGAATGTATTGTTAATTCCTCGCTTGCCGCTGTGTCCGAGCGGTTCTAGGCGCTTCAGTCTGGAACCGAGCGACCGCTACGGTCGCAGGTTCGAATCGTGCCTCGGGCATGGATGTGTGTGATGTCCTTAGGTTAGTTAGAGTTAAGTAGTTCTAAGTCTAGGGGACTGATGACCTCAGATGTTAAGTCGCATAGTGCTTAGAGCCATTTGAACCATTCTGTTAATTACTCAGGTACAGAATTTTGTGGACAATAGAGTGCTATATATTTTTGGAACTATTTAGATAATATCTGGTCTGTTATGCCATACTTCGTCGGTCATGCGCTATCTTGCACCTGGAAACATAAGGAGGGCTTTTATTATGGGACATGTGGAATTTGCAAATATATTGATTTTCTTTAATGTCTGAACAACTTTATCTGTCTGAAAAATGGAAGGGTGTTAGTTTCAAATAGCATCTGCTTCAAAATGGATTTAACTTCTAACTGAATTTTGATAATATTTCTAGGCAATTTGATTTCATTTACTGGTTATTGGTTTGTAGATGACTAATAATGTATCAGATTGACAAAACTGTCTCGACTGCGATGCTACTGAATTTTAAGACACTCGTAAAGTACCAGAGCCGTTCATAAGTAATGCAACAGTTTTTTTTTAATGCAGGTTGGTTTTACTCAGAATTCCAATACACCATATTAGTCCCCACTCTTTTGGCTAGAAAATCCTATTTTTCAACATTATTTCCGCTCAACGAGACGGTCTTACTGGGGGGGGGGGCAGTGTGCCCGCATGATGCTACCATTCTGGTCGATGTCGGAGCCATCGTCTTGTTGCATCAATAACATCCCATCATCCACGTACTTCTGCCCATGGAGTGCATCCTTCATTGGACCAAACAGATAGAAGGGGGGAGGTGCGAGATCCGGGCTGCAGGGTGGAGCAGAAAGAGCAGTCCAACGAAGTTTTGTTAGCTCCTCTCGGATGCGCAGACTTGTTGAAGCCTTGCGTTGTCATCGAGAAGGAGAATTTCGTTTTTTGTGGCGGCGAACGAGCTGAAGCCGTTTCTTCAGTTTCCTGAAGTAGCACAATGCACTTCACAGTTGATAGCACCATGAGAGAGGATATCAAACAGAATAATCCTTTCAGAGTGCCAGAAGACCGTCTCCATGACTCCAGCGGCTGAGAGCACGACTTTGTCTTTCGGAGAAGAAGAAGTCTAACGCCACTTACTGGATTGCCGTTTTGCTTCTGGTTCGAAGTGATGAAGTTTGCTTCATCACCTGTGACAATGCTCGACAAAAAATTGTCAAGGTCAGCCTCGTAATGCGCAAGTAGTTCCGCACAGATGATCCTTCGTTGCTTTTTGTGGTCTACTGTTAGGGAGCTAGAAACCCAGCGGACACCCGTCTCTGAGTACTCCAACTGGTGGAAGAGTTGCGGCGCGGTTCCTTCCGTCCCTTTACGACGAACCTGCACCTCCCTGTGAACATTGTCTCAGCATATCATCAGTAGGAAAGCCGAGCGAAACATACTGTACTTCGATGTGAAACAGGCTGCATTTAAAGTCACTAAATACGTTTCGGGAGAAAATTTTCACACGAAATGAAAGGTTGGAAATTTTGTCCTTAATTAATATATTCTGAATCTTAGGTGAACAAGTATCACTGCCAAGCCCGTGCTAGTCTTAACAGAGTCACTCACAATACCTTTCACTCACGTTAGCAAGTTTATGTTGTTGCATTTCCCGGAAACGTAATAGCTACAAAAATACGGATTGATTTTGAGCGAGACTTCTCGCCAAATATTAAGTCTGTCGGTACCTAATGCAGTCACTGTTTTTAGCCACCGACCTGCTCAATACGCCACGCGGAATTTGTCTTTTCTCGTCACAGAATTCACTTAAAAATTCCGAAATTTCTACACACCCATCGGAATAATTATGCCGTCACTTTACAACACTTTTGATGTATGAAGCTGTGCTAGATCCGGCAACTTATCATTTCCATCAGAACTATTACTACATACGTCCGAACTGTTTCATGGCTAGGCTCCGACTCCTCTCTAGAATACTCTAAGTCTTCTCTACCAGCAGAGAAAGGCGCGCGAAGAATATTGTTTTACCATTGGTCTGTTTACTCAACAGCCAGTAACAAAACAACATTCTCCCGCGTCAGTCCCCGCTTTTCATCAATAACCAATCGCAAAAGAGTAAACCTAGCGACTGCACTTTCTTCCGACGTAATTATCTAATATGCTGAAGTTTTGTTTATGCATAAAGTTATTTACTATTGTTATTTATACGTGAATTAACTTTCCCATTACCATAAACTTACTTTACAAATCTTCTTCTTCTTCAGTAGCTCTACAGCCCTTGGTGAGCCTTGGCTTCTTCAACAATCTTCCTCCACACTTCTCGGTTATTTGCTGCTCTTTTCCACCCCCGGACTCCCATATTGCTGATATCCGTTATTACCTCGTCGATCCATCTTCTTCTAGGTCTCCCTTTTCGCCTAACTGAATGGATCATACCTTTCATCATTTTCTTTGGAATTTTGTCCTCTGCCATTCTCTCCAAGTGTCCTAGCCATCGTATTCGCTGTGATTTCACAAATTTTACTATGTCCCTGCCTTGTATTAACTCTTGTAATTCGGCATTGTAGCGTATTCTCCAGCCTTCTTCCTCCCTTATTGGCCCATAGATTTTGCGTAGTATTTTCCGCTCAATGCTTCTTAGAGCATTTTTATCGTGTTCTGTCAACGTCCATACCACTGAGCCGTATGTGATAACTGGGCGGACTAGGGAATTATATATTAGCAATTTATTTTTTCTTGTAACAAGGTCATTTTTGAAAAGCTGCATATTTGCAAAGTAAGCTCTGTTTCCTGCTTGTATTCTTTCCCTTATAGCCTTTCCAATACTGTTATCATTTGTTATTAGGGCTCCCAAGTAGTTAAAAGAGGACACTCCATTGAAGCATTTCCCATTGATGTTTAGGTTTTTGGGGGTTCTTCTGGCCTCAGATTGTGACATTACCATATATTTTGTTTTGTTTTCATTTACTATGAGGCCAATTTTTAAGGCTTCTGTTTCCATTGCCCGGTATGTTTCTAGGAGTGTATTGGTATTTCTTCCTACTATAGCAATGTCATCAGCATATGCACATATCTGGCTAGTTTTCATAAATATGGTGCCTCTTTTGTTGATTTTATTTACTGCACTATGCAGGGCTATGTTGAATAGGACAGTGGAGAGACTATCCCCTTGCTTCACACCTTTATTGAAGTCAAAGCTATCACTTGTTCTGCTAAGGACCTTTACTTTTGATCTTGTCTCTGTCATTGTCATTCTGATTAGTCTTATTAATTTAGCACATATACCAACTTCTTTCAGTACTCTGTATAGTTCTTGCCGATTTATGCTGTCAAAGGCTTGTTTGAAATCGATGAATAAGAAATGCAGATCTATATCATATTCATAGAACTTTTCCATCATTTGCCTTATCACAAATATTTGATCAGTTGTTCCTCTGCCTGGTCGAAAGCCACACTGATATTCCCCTAGTATGCCTTCTGCACACTTTTGTATCCTTTCGTTTAATATACTTGTGAAGATCTTATAAGCTGTACTTAGGAGTGTTTCACCTCTATAGTTTTCACATGCTGTTCTGTCCCCTTTCTTATAAATGGGGACTATTATTCCAATTTTCCAATTATCTGGCATAGTTTCTGTTTCCCATATATCTGATATTAATGTGTGCAGTTCCTTTATTACAGCCTCACCACCAGTTTTTATTAATTCAGCGATTATGCTGTCTTTCCCAGGGGCTCGATTGTTTTTTGACTTGTGCACAGCCTGAGAGACCTCTTGTAGTGTTGGCTTTCTTGCCTCATTGGTTTCATTGTCTACTTCCAGCTCCACTCTTCCCTCCTGTGCAGCTGTCTCTTCATCTTCTAGGCTGGTGCTTAGTGTATCTTTGAAATACTCTGCCCATCTTCCCACTATCTGTTCTTCCTCCCTTATCATTTTCCCATCTTTACTGGAACAGGCCATTGTTTTTGGTTGGAATCTATTCTTCATTTTTCCTATGGCATGATAGAACTTACTTATTTCACTCTGTTCCTTTAGTTCTTCTAGTTCTTGAAATTTCTTCTTATTCCACTCTCTTTTCTTTCTCTTGCACAGTCTGTTAGCTCTTCTCCTTAATTCTCTATATTGTTCCACATTATTTCTGGTTTCTCTCTGTAGCACTTTTGTTCTTGCCCTGTTCTTTTCCTCTATTGCTGACCTGCAATCTTCATCAAACCACTCCTGGGTTCTTCTGTTCCTTCTTATGCCTATTATTTCCTCTGCAGCATCCTTAATGGCTTTTTCAAACCTGTTCCACCTTTCATCTACTCCTACTGTGGTCTCTTCATTGCTCAACTTTCTGCTTAGTGTTACTTCGTATTTTTTTACTTCATCAGGGATGTTCAGTTTGTCTGTATTCCATTTCATCATCTTTCCCATTCTGTTGCCCTTCGTTAGTGACAGTTTCTCTCTCAAGACTGATTTTATCAAAAAGTGGTCTGAATCACAGTTTGGTCCTCTGCAGCTCCGTACATCCGTAACTGACGTGGAGTGACGTGCGATCACTAAAATATGGTCAATCTGATTGACTACTCCATTGGCTGCAGGCTTCCAAGTACCCAGATGGATCCTTTTATGTGGAAAGCAGGTACTTTTAATAATCATATTATTCCTTGCTGCGAATTGGCATAGTAAGTCTCCATTCTCATTGTTTTCTTCATGTAGTGAATATTTTCCAGAAACTCCATACGGATGTTCATTCCTTCCTATTTTTGCATTAAAATCTCCTATTACTAGCATCAGGTCATATTTAAGTACTGCACAGCATACTTTTTCCAAGTCTTCGTAGAACTGTTCTTTAATTATATCCTCTTTTTCCTCTGTTGGTGCATGTGCATTAACTATTGATATATTCCTAAAATTACCTTTTAGTCTGAGTCTGCACATCCTTTCATTTACAGGTTCAAATTCTAGAAGGCTTTTCCTAACTTCCCTAGTTATTATAAACCCTGTTCCAAGTTGGCCTGTTCTTTCTTCTGGTCCACTATATACCAATGAGTACTCAGGTTTATCTATCTGCCCATTCCCCTGCCATCTTATTTCCTGTAGCCCTACAATATCTTATTTGAATTTTAAAATTTCATTGGCTATTTCTTTCGTTTTTCCAGGCTGAAGCATTGTCCTCACATTCCATGATGCTACTGTTAGATCCTTTATCCGTTTCCTTTGCCGGGGTCGTGATACATGCTTTCCATCCAGTTTCCGAGGCTTCTGTTGAATTTCCGTAATATTCTTTTTTTTACAGTATGGGGTTATTAGCCCCATGCCCAACCCCCAACCTGGAGGACCAGGATTTGTATGAGGTTTACTCCTCTAAGGATGCTGGCTTCACTACGCCTCTAGAGCCCTCCCTGCCCTATGTTGTGGCACTCACTTTGTCTGGCTCCTCTGTCGAGACCAGTCCGGCTTGGGAGACCCTGCCAGTAGCTATGCTACCGCCGGCATAGCTCTCGACTTCACCGAAGCACGCAAACCCTCCCGCCCGGCACTGAAGGTGCCTACTATAAGGCGGTGTCCCCTGGGAGGGACTTTACAAATCTACTCTACAAAAATCCCCTTTGTCGACATCCATACTTCTTCGAAATGTTCCCACACTAAATCCCACTACATAACTCGTAAAACAATTATCTTCATATTAACCTTAAACCACACTCACGCATCATTCATACTACTAAAACACATTTATAACATTTTACATATACAAAAAGACATAATAACACTTTACGAAAATACTAGAACAGTTTATGAAAAACATTCTATTACTTTAGTGCACTCTAGTGGGCACAATCGAAACTAAATCACAGTACCCTCTCCAATACTGTCATCTATCGGCTGATACATAAACTACGTGCGCGTCCAGTCTCGCGTCACTATCCTGCTCTGAGTCACATCTCCCACTTAACCGCCTCCAAGGCAGGATCGGTATACGGCGCTACGCCTCAGAGCGTATCAGCACTATCAACAGAGACGTCCAGTAGGACAGCGAGGTGTTTGATTTTGATTCGTCGATCAACTCGAATGAAAGTGTCCTCATATTCCAACGTTGTAGGAGTTACAGCTGCGAGCGCCGGCCAGCTCGCGGGAGATGTAACAGGTTGATGACAAACGCCTCGCACAACGACTCTGTTCTTTTCTTCACCACCAGGTCTCAGGGGACGTACTGCAAGCGCCTATAAATACCAGCGATGCTTGGTTTCCGCGAAAGGAAACTCAATGAGAGCTGAAACTTCCTGGCAGATTAAAACTGTGTGCCCGACCGAGACTCGAACTCGGGACCTTTGCCTTTCGCGGGCAAGTGCTCTACCAACTGAGCTACCGAAGCACGACTCACGCCCGGTACTCACAGCTTTACTTCTGCCAGTATCTCGCCTCCTACCTTCCAAACTTTACAGAAGCTCTCCTGCGAACCTTGCAGAACTAGCACTCCTGAAAGAAACGATATAGTGGAGACATGGCTTAGCCACAGCCTGGGGGATGTTTCCAGAACGATATTTTCACTCTGCAGCGGAGTGTGCGCTGATATGAAACTTCCTGGCAGATTAAAACTGTGTGCCCGACCGAGACTCGAACTCGGGACCTTTGCCTTTCGCGGGCAAGGTAGGAGGCGAGATACTGGCAGAAGTAAAGCTGTGAGGACCGGGTGTGAGTCGTGCTTCGGTAGCTCAGTGGGTAGAGCACTTGCCCGCGAAAGGCAAAGGTCCCGAGTTCCAGCCTCGGTCGGGCACACAGTTTTAATCTGCCAAGAAATTTCATATCAGCGCACACTCCGCTGCAGAGTGAAAATCTCATTCTCAATGAGAGCTGTCTACACTACTGGCCACTAAAATTACTACACCACGAAGATGACGTGCTACAGACGCGAAATTTAACCGACAGGAATAAGATGCTGTGACATGCAAATGATTAGCTTTTCAGAGCATTCACACAAGGTTGGCGCCGGTGGCGACACCTACAACGTGCTGACACGAGGAAAGTTTCCAATCGATTTCTCATACACAAACTGCAGTTGACCGGCGTTGCCTGGTGAAAAAATGTTGTGATGCCTCGTATAAGGAGGAAAATGCGTACCATCAAGTTTCCGACTTTGATAAAGGTTGGATTGTAGTCTATCGCGATTGCGGTTTATCGTCTCACGACATTGCTGCTCGCGCTGGTCGAGATCCGACAGCTGTTAGCAGAATATGGAATCGGTGGGTTCAGGAGGGTAATACAGAACGATGTGGTGGATCCCAACGGCCTCGTATCACTAGCAGTCGTGATGACAGGCATTTTATCCGCATGACTGTAACGGATCGTGCAGCCACGTCTCGATCCCTGAGTCAACACATGGGGACGTTTGCAAGATAACAACCATCTGCACGAACAGTTCGACGACGTTTGTAGCAGCATGGACTATCAGCTCGGAGAGCATCGCTGCGGTTACCCTTGACGCTGCATCACAGCCAGGAGCGCCTGCGATGGTGTACTCAACGACGAACCTCGGTCCACGAATGGCAAAACGTCATTTCTTCGGATGAATCCAGGTTCTGTTTACAGCATCATAACGGTCGCATCCGTGTTTGGCGACATCGCCGTGAACGCACATTGGAAGCGTGTATTCGTCGTCGCCATACTGGCGTATCATCCGGCGTGATGGTATGGGGTGCCATTGGTTACACGTCTCGGTCACCTCTTGTTCGCATTGACGGCACTTTGAACAGTGGACGCTACATTTCAGATGTGTAACGACCCGTAGCTCTACCCTTCATTCGATCCTTGCGAAACCCTACCTTTCAGCAGGATAATGCACGACCGCATGTTGCAGGTCGTGTACGGGCCTTTCTGGATACAGAAAATGTTGGACTGCTGTCCTGGCCAGCACATTCTCCAGGTCTCTCACCAAGTGAAAACGTCTGGTCAATGGTGGCCGAGCAACTGGCTCGTCACAATACGCCAGTCACTACTCTTGATGAATTATGGTATAGTGTTGAAGCTGCATGGGCAGCTGTACCTGTACACGCCATCCAAGGTCTGTTTGGCTCAATGCCCAGGCGTATCAAGGCCGTTAATACGGATAGAGGGGGTTGTTCTGGTATAATATATTTGTCCAATGAATACCTGTTCATCATCTGCATTTCTTCGTGGTGAACCAATTTTAATGGCCAGTAGGGTAGTTTGAACAGACCTCTGTTACAGACGCCATTTTGAAGGCACCTATAGCACTGCGTTCAGAGGCGTTCTCCGCCTTCTGCCGAATTCACAGCACCGGAACGCGGTCCTGGAATACCACCATTCCCGACTGCGACGTACGTCTCTTTCCTCTAGCCGCCCCTCCTCCGAGCATACATCGTCTCCCTCAGCCGCGGACAAAAACAAAATTGAAGAGATAAGGAAGAGCCAGGTAAAAATGTCGCTCGGCCCGCTCTTTGTTTCCGCGCTGGACGGTGTGGGAACAGCGAGATAAATCGAGGAGGCACCCAGGGCGAAGGCGAAACACCGCCTTTCACTTTCGCTTCATCGCAGGCGGTCCGGGGGGAGTCCCCGGTCCAGACGCCGCCCAACCAGCGCCAGGTAGTCGCGTGGCGCCGCGTCTGGGGCAGTCAAGGCATGGACTGATGCGGCACAAGGATAAAGGGACTGCCACACGCTCAATACACACACACACACCAACAAAAAATTTGCATCACCCTTTCATTCTGAAATTCAGGACACAGAAAACTCAAACTGACTTTGGGTCACGCGTATACGTAAATTTTCAACGTGTCCAAGTCACCATAAAAAAATTTAAAAAAAGGTGTGTAACGACAAAACAGTCTATTTACCTTGGGGGAGGTGGGGGTGGGGTGACGCAGCATGCCTGAGCATCGTTAATACGTGTCGGAACGTCCCGTTGCTCGGATGCAGACTTGAATCCGTTGTGGCATATCATCGATGAAATCGTCAAGCCAGATCAAGGTCAGACTGTACCACTCTTCGGTGATGCTTCTGCGTAAGTCGTACATAGTACGTGGCCATTATCTACTTCCGAAAGTATCTCGTCTCAATCGATTCCTCATCTGTCCGATTGGGTTCATTCCAGGGAACAGGTAGATCACTCTGCTGATCGTATCTTGTTGATGGAACGTGTTCACGACAACAGCACGGCGATCGTCCAACAAGCTGAAATTGACACCAGACTTTTGGTGATCCAGTCCCACTAAAACTAATCTCCTCCCGCACAGGCCATGAAGGCCCAAAGGTACCGACTGGCCGTCGTGTCATCCTCATCCCATAGGCGTCTCTGGATGCGGATACGGAGGGGCATGTGGTCATCACACCGCTCTCCAGGCCGTATGTCAGTTTCCGACAGCGGAGCCGCTACTTCTCAATCAAGTAGCTCCTCAGTTTGCCTCAGAAGGGCTGAGTGCACCCCGCTTGCCAACAGCGCTCGGCAGACCGGATAGTCACCCATCCAAGTGCTAGCCTACCCCAACAGCGCTTAACTTCGGTGATCTGACGGGAACCGGTGTTACCACTGCGGCAAGGTCGTTGGCTACAGTCCCATTATTAGCTACATAATTTCGTCCCTGTACCCTGGAGCAATGAGATTGCTCCTCAACAACCACGAGAGGTGTCCGTGGCCATCCGATAACATCACTCCACCACCACCTTGACACAGTGTTGAAGGCGTTAGATATTATCGGGTTGCGGGTTGCCTCCAAACACATTGTTTGCAATTATCTGGTTACAAACAGGTCTTAGTTTCATCCATAAACACCTGACGCAATCCTGTGCCGTTCATTCTGCGTGATTCCTTGCCCTTTTGTAATAGCCAATGGTGTTCTGTTGTACGACATGGTGCTCACCATGGTCGTCTGGAATTGAGCTTTGCATCATGCAATCGTCTCCTAAAAGTTTGATGCGATACATGATGCCCTGTAGCGTCTTCGAAGGCCGAATTCAATTCTGGAGCAGTCTGCTTACAGATTCTTTAACTCAAAATCCTCAGATATGTGCACTATGTGATCAAAAGTATCTGGACACCCCCAAAAACATACGTTTCTCATATTAGGTGCATTGTGCTGCCACATACTTCCAGGTACTCCATATCAGCGTCCTCAGTAGTCATTAGACATCATGAGAGAGCAGAATGGGGCGCTCCACGGAACTCACGGACTTCGAACGTGGTCAGATGATTGGGTGTCACTGGTGTCATACGTCTGTACGCGAGATTTCCACACTCCTAAACATCCCTAGGTCCCGATGTGGTAGTGAAATGGAAACGAGAAGGGATAGTTACAGCACAAAAGCGTACAGGCCGAGCTCGTCTGTTGACTGACAGACTGCCGACAGTTGAAGAGGGTCGTAATGTGTAATAGGCACACATCTATCCAGACTATCACACAGGAATTCCAAACTGCATCAGATCCACTGCAAGGAGGTGAGAAAACTTGGATTTCATGGTCGAGCGGCTGCCCATAAGCCACACATCACGCCGGTAAATGCCAAACGACGCCTCGCTTCGTGTAAGGAGCGTAAGCATTGGACAATTGAACGATGGAAAAACGTTGTGTGAAGTGACGAATCACCGTACGCAATGTGGCGATCCGATGGCAGAGTGTGGGTATGGATGGCAGTGCCCGGTCAACATCATCTGCCAGCGTGTGTAGTGCCAACAGTAAAATTCGGAGGCACTGGTGTTATGATGTGGTCGTGTTTTTCATAGAGTGAACTTGCACCCCTTGTTTTGCGTGGCACTATCACAGCACGGGCCTACATTGACGTTTTAAGCACCTTCTTGCTTCCCACTTCATGGATGGCGATTGCATCTTTCAACACGATCGAGTACCTGTTCATAATGCATGGCCCGTGGCGGAGTGGTTACACGACAATAACAAATCCCTGTAACGGACTGGTCTGCACAGTCCTGACCTGAATCCTATGGAGCATCTTTGGGATGTTTTGGAACGCCGAGAGAGCGACAGACATCGATACCTCCCCTCAGGGCAGTACTCCGTGAAGAATGGGCTGCCGTTGCTCAAGACACCTACCAGCACCTGACTGAACGTATGCCTGCGAGAGTGGAAGCTGTCATCAAGGCTAAGAGTGGGCCAACACCATACTGAATTCCAGCATTACCGATGGAGGACGCCACGAACTTGTAAGCCATTATCAGCCAGGTGTCCGGATACTTTTGATCACATATTGTATCATCCTGTGCACTTTTCGATCGTAGACGGCCTGTGCGGTGTATGCTCTGAACATGTAAGTTCTGAACACTACCTGTCAACTGGAACTGATTTCTTGTCTGCACCATATCACTTTGACTCTCGTGCGCACGTCGAGCAACTTTCCTGATTCAAAAGCCCTCTGTGCGTAACGTTATGGATCGCACCGTTGGTACGACTTAAAATAAGTGTATACGGCAAAACAGTCTATTTACCATGGGGGAGGTGGGGGTGGTGTTTCGCAGCACTCCTGAGCATCTTTAATACGTGTCGGGATGTCCCCTTTCTCGGATGCAGACTTGAATCCCTTGTGGCAAGGTGGTGGTGGAGTGATGTTATCGGATGGCCACAGACACCTCTCGTGGTTGTTGAGGAGCAATCTCATTGCTCCAGGGTACAGGGACGAAATTATGTAGCTAATAGCGGGACTGTAGCCAACGACCTTGCCGCAGTGGTAACACCGGTTCCCGTTCGTGGCGTGATGGATGTTCGCTCCACTATTCTACAGACGTCTCTGTTGCATCCCTCTTGATGCTTTACTTTCAACAGAAATGCTGCAGTATATTCCAGAGTGGCGTCCTACTTACAGGAGGCGGTCATGATAACTGTATGTATGTTTACAAACACCGTCAGGAATGCCGTTCCGGTCGGTACAGGAATAGACGAAATAGCCACGTACCTGCACGACATATAATGATGATGGCCGCACGGGATTAGCCGATCGGTCTATTGTGCTGCAGCCATGGACCGTGCGGCTAGTCCCGGCGGAGGTTCGAGTCCTCCCTCGGGCATGGGTGTGTGTGTTTGTCCTTAGGATAATTTCGGTTAAGTAGTGTGTAAGTTTAGGGACTGATGACCTTAGCAGTTAAGTCCCATAAGATTTCACACACATTTGGACATATAATGATGAGCCAAAACAAATACATCGATGATTCTGCCTATCAGGGAGCCGACAGTTTGTGGAGATGTGTAGCATTAGATGTCTACGCACAGACCATGTAACTCGTGTAAATAACGGGCGGATGATTTGCGTAGGCGAAGATAGCGACCCACATGGGTTCCATACGATTTATATCAGGCGAATTTGGTTGCCAAGACAACATATGTTCCACAGTGCTCCTCAAGTCATTGTAGCATTGTTCTGGCTCCGAGGCAATGAAAATTATATTTCTGAAAGTAGATGTCGCCGTCTGGGATCACGAAGGGATCAAAACAAAATGTCCAGACACTCTGTGACCAAAATGGTACTGAAACAGAGGATGACAGACTAAAGGCCGAAATACTAAATGTCTTTTTCCAAAGCTGTTTCACAGAGGAAGACTGCATTGCAGTTCCTTCTCTAGATTGTCGCACAGATGACAAAATGGTAGATATCGAAATAGTCGACAGAGGGACAGAGAAACAATTAAAATCTCTCAGAAGAGGAAAGGCCGATGGACCTGATGGGATACCAGTTCGATTTTACACAGAGTACGCGAAGGAACTTGCCCCCCTTCTTGCAGCGGTGTACCGTAGGTCTCTAGAAGATCGTAGCGTTCCAAAGGATTCGAAAAGGGCACAGGTCATCCCCGTTTTCAAGAAGGGACGTCGAACAGATGTGTAGAACTATAGACCTGTGTCTCTAACGTCTATCTGTTGTAGAATTTTGGAACACGTATTATGTTCGAGTATAATGACTTTTCTCGAGACTAGAAATCTACTCTGTAGGAATCAGCATGGGTTTCGAAAAAGACGATCGTGTGAAACCCAGCTCGCTCTATTCGTCCACGACACTCAGAGGGCCATAGACACGGGTTCCCAGGTAGATGCCGTGTTTCTTGACTTCCGTAAGGCGTTCGATATAGTTCCTCACAGTAGTTTAATGAACAAAGTAAGAGCATATGGACCATCAGACCAATTGTGTGATTGGATTGAAGAGTTCCTAGATAACAGAATGCAGCATGTCATTCTCAATGGAGAGAAGTCTTCCGAAGTAAGAGTGATTTCAGGTGTGCCGCAGGGGAATGTCGTAGGACCGTTGCTATTCACAATATACATAAATTACCTTGTGGATAACATCGGAAGTGCACTGAGGCTTTTTGCGGATGATGCTGTGGTTTATCGAGAGGTTGTAACAATGGAAAATTGCACTGAAATGCAGGAGGATGTGCAGCGAATTGACGCATGGTGCAGGGAATGGCAGTTGAATCTCAATGTAGACAAGTGTAATGTGCTGCGAATACATAGAAAGAAAGATCCCTTATCATTTAGCTACAATATAGCAGGTCAGCAACTGGAAGCAGTTAATTACATAAATTATCTGGGAGTACGCATTAGGAGTGATTTAAAATGGAATGATCATATAAAATTGATGCCAGACTGAGATTCATTGGAAGAATCCTAAGAAAATGCCATCAGAAGACAAAGGAAGTAGGTTACAGTACACTTGTTGTCCCGCTGTTTGAATATTGCTCACCAGTGTGGGATGCGTACCAGATAGGGTTGATAGTAGAGATAGAGTAGATCCAACGGAGAGCAGCGCGCTTCGTTACAGGATCATTTAGTAATCGCGAAAGCGTTACGGAGATGATAGATAAACTCCAGTGGAAGACTCTGCAGGAGAGACGCTCAGTAGCTCGGTACGGGCTTTTGTTAAAGTTTCGAGAACATACCTTCACCGAGGAGTCAAGCAGTATATTGCTCCCTCCTACGTATAACTCACGAAGAGACCACGGGGATACAATCAGAGAGATTAGAGCCCACACAGAGGCATACCGACAATGCTTCTTTCCACGAACAATACGAGACTGGACTATAAAGTAGAACCGATAGAGGTACTCAAGGTACCCTCCGACACACACCGTCAGGTGGCTTGAGGAGTATGGATGTAGATGTAGATGTAGAAGGGATGCAGGTGGTTCACAGCTGTGAGAGTTTTCGGTTGTATCACAGGTCCCTTGCAAGCGCAGAAGAATTTCTCTCATAACAAAATATTGCTTGCACCACCCTGCGTGTTCCACGTTTCGAGCGCCTTTCACCTCGATGACGGCGTTAGTGGAGACGACCATCGACCTTCATCCGAAGAGCCGACCCGTTTCCGTTGATTGATGGTCGAATCCCGATGGTCCCGCGCACACTGCAATTGTAACTGCCGATGTCATTCGTTCAACATGTGAACACTCTAACGCAACCTATTAAAGGCTTTATTATAACGAAGTATGTGAGACCCTGCTAATTCAACCAGTTATGATAATAAAAAAGTAATTGTGTATGTTAGCAATGATTTCATAACGTGTCTACATAAACAGTCAACCCATTAAAATATAATTAATAACTGGCCCACACAAAAGTTAACATCACTTGAACACTGATACAGCAGATATCATTATGTAAAAACACTATATTCAACTGATATAATTAATATGAAATATTAATAATATTGGTCAACTTACGTGTTTTGTATCTCCTTAAATAAAAATTAAGCAGTGAAATCTATTTATTTACTAGGTCTGTTTTCACTCACTACTCACGTAAACACATCTATTTTAAATGAGGACCAGTGCAATTTTTAATAATTCATGTTATTTACTTACGTATGCAAATGAGAGAAGTCAATAGATGTACCTTTGAAAAACGGCCTTTTTGCAACAAAGAATTGTTCTGACAAGTTGACAAATCTGTCTGTCATTTTAATGACCTGTTAAATTATGTCACTCGATGTAAATTAATAACTTTTTTGCACAAATTAGGATAACAGATGGATGCCTGACTTATACACCACATCTCTTCTTAGTAGTTCCTTGACAAGGTTATAAATACAAGCAGCAAGAAGCTTCGTCGTCTCAGTCGGGACAGAACTTTTGTGAAGTGTGTATGTTTTTGTCTTACGTGGAAAAAGAATGCAAAGATGTTGTAAAAGAAGTGTTACTCTGTACTGCGACAATGTCTTTGGGTGGTCAGCGGAGTTAAGATGGCTACCATGCCAATAAATAGTTGAAGTTCACTTATGCTGTCGTTCATTATTTATCAACAAGCACATCAACAACACGGGACCTCATCTTTTTACCCCTAGACGAATACATATAGAGCCAACATTAACATCAAGATACAGCAGGGAACCAGCCAGCAGCAGCAGCAACTACTACAATACAACTTAATGGCACCAGCCCAATTCTCTACATCAAGTGCTAACAAGCTTCGTGTATTGGAGTGATATAGTGCGAATATAGGAATATCAACGATTGGGCGACCAATATAACACGTAGGGATGGTTTGCTGCGGAGCTCCATGTTCAACAACGTACGATAAACGGTGTGCTGCGAAACACTTGTGCGTGCACCAACATTATGCTCATTCGGTAGAGATGCCGCAGATCACCATCTAACCTACTTTACAGAGCAGACAAGCCTCCGAACCACAAGTTCTATGAAGAGTAGTGGACGCCCAACCACTTAGAGCCTAGTGGTAGTTTCATTAACTTCTACCTCTTTCCGTAGATGCTCGCGACAGTAACGCTTGAACGTTAGACCAGCCTCGCCGTTTTCGAGGTACTCGTTCACCGGCTCTGTTTAATAATAATAATATGCCCTTTGTCAAAGTCGCTTATCTCACTCGATTTCCCCATCTGCAGCTTATATCTTCGCTAGGGTGATCGCCGTCCGTGTCTGCTAAGCTTTACATACTTTTGTTACCGCACCACGTGCCTGCAACGCCACAAGGCGGCATACAACGTTGCGGTGGGCAGTGATCGTTATCTTTCGACTTATTAGTGTATCAGGGTGATGAAAAACGTTTGTTGATCTATGTATATTGTGTAATACTGACAAGGGAACCTCCCCATCGCACGCCCATCAGATTTAGTTATAAGTTGGCACAGTCGATAGGCCTTGAAAAACTGAACACAGATCAATCGAGAAAACAGGAATAAGTTGTGTGGAACTATGAAAAAAATAAGCAAATTATACAAACTCAGTTGTCCATGCGCAAGATAAGCACCATCAAGGACCGTGTGGGCTCAGGAGCGCCGTGGTCGCGTGGTTAGTGTGAGCAGATGCGGAACAAGAGGTCCTTGGTTCAAGTCTTCCCTCGAGTGAAGAGTTTACTTTTTTTAATTTCGCAATGCTATGATCTCTCCGTTCGTTCATTGACGTCTCTGTTCACTGTAATAAGTTTCGTGTCTGTGTTTTGCGACAGCACCGCAAAATCGTGCGATTAGTAGACGAAAGGACCTGTCTCTCCAATGGGAACCGAAAACATTTGATCAACCGATTCCTCCACAGGAAAACACGTCTGATATAGTCTATACGACACTGGTGACGGCATGTGCTTCACATGACAGGAATATGTTGTCGACCCACGTTACTTGTAGTCTTGGCGAATGGGTAAAAAGATTCTTGTACCTTGCCCGATTTAGGTTTTCTTGTGGTTGTGATAATCACTCCCAAAAAAGTGATGAAAACATAAGAGTTTGTCACATAAACTGCAACAAATGAATGCAACAGTTTCACAGTCGCACAGTTTTCCCTGTGCTCTGTCAAAACATATGTTTTTAACGTTTTCAAATTTTTCCGTGTGTAAACCGTCAAATCCTGCATATGTCCAAGCAAATCTGAACATGTCCTGGAAATTTGGAGAACGAAGTTGATTATGTGTGAGTGCCTGAATTTTGATAATTGACACATGATCACGTAAACAATACTGCTCCGTGTACCTGTGCAGCTTCGCAAAATAAGTGTCTGAAAATAAAAAATTAAACTTTTCGCTCGAGGGAAGACCTGAACCAAGGACTTCTCGTTCCGCAGCTGGTCACGCTAACCACGGAACCATGGGGCTCCTGAGCTCACACTATCCTTGATGTTGCCTATCTTGCACATGGACTACTCAGTTTGTATATTTTGCTTATTTTTTTCATAGTTCCACACAACTTCTTCCTGTTTTCTCGAGTGATCTGTGTTCAGTTTTTCAAGGCCTATCCACTGTGCCAACTTATAACTAAATCTGAGGGGGGTGCAATGGGGAGGTTCCCTTGTAAGTACCGTGCAATATTAACGACAGTCTAAAATTAGTGTTGATGGTGTGCGTTCCGAATGAATTTCAGCAAAGAACTGAAAAATTAAATGTCGAAAGATCAGGAAATGGGGTGGAGGTTGTATATGAGAGAACGCCGTAGTACTCTGGGAAATGAAATTCCTCACTTATCAGGAGTAATCAGATACCTCGTTGTCCACAATAGCAGAGGAAACTGAGGATCATGATGTCACAACACTAAGCATAAATGTTTGTTTTACTTCCACACGTTGTCAGAGTTGACAAGACCAGATTAGGTGTCTAGTGAACACATATGTTTATTTCGCTTTCAATAGTTGTCTCTGCACAGATATAAGACCGTGCAATCTTTCCATTAGTAATTAGTATGTAATTGTTTTATTTCGTTTGCAAGGTTGTTACAGTACAGAAATACGTAGAAAGCATCACATGTACACGTTAAATTGCGCAGCTCACTTGTTTGTGTATCCTTTTACAATCAATTTGACTGAAGTAATCAGTAATCTTGCCAATATTCAGTTGCAATTAATTGAACTGTAAATATTTCTGCTCTAAAAAAATCTTCTTGCAGAAAAAATCTTTATCATCACTGATTACTTCAGAAGAATTGGTAGACTTCTGTAAAGAAGACTTTTCTGCAAAACTTTCCTGCTCTTTCAATTTTTAACTTATTCCGGTTCAAAATATATTTGTGTAAAGATTGTTTCAAGCCTTAATTATTCATAAACAGTACAGCATATCTCAGCAACATGTTTCTGATTTATTGCTACTGTCAACATCTGACAGGACTCTTAATACAAGAAACTCACTAAAACAGACACAATTTTAGACACCATAATGATTGTACCAGTATTTAGATTAGGTTTTTCTTAATGTTATTTCTTTGTTTAGCGGAAGATGTCATTTATTTTATTAAACGACAATTTCAGAATGTTGCATTTTTTGTTGTAGGATATCTTGAATTAGTGCTTATTGTTATCAAAACTAACAAACTCAGGAAGTGTCAATAGTCAGTGGTCCACCTGTGATCTCTGAATCGTCACTTTCCCCAATTGCTAAAAACGATGAGCAGCCTTTCTTTGTAACAATGCGAGGTTCTTCCAATGTTGACTACAAATGTAGAAGTTCAGGTGACTTCAGTGTGGTAGTGTACAGAGCAAACAAAGATGGAAACAGTAGGCATGTGTAGTTAACCGGCTGACAAAAATCATAAAGTTGTCTATGAAAGTTGACAAATAATTCTTGTCTTTATGAAGTTAATATTCTGTACTGTGATAATGCATCGCTAATGTCCAATAAATAATGTTGCTCAGGAACTGGCGACGTTGCAGTGAAACACTTTTATATTGGTAACAGAAGTCCGTATTTCTTCTGCCAAACGGTTGGCATACTGTAACCCTAGCAGTACAGGATCATTAAATCCTTTTCAAATTTACTGTAGAACACAATGCAGGTCGTGGATAACTAATGGTATTTTTCAAAATAAGGTATTATCAAATTACGTTACGTGTATTCTTAATCTTTTCGTGGAGCGTAATGACATAATTTGTAAAATATTTTATATATTCCCCTTGACTGCCAATTGTCATCTTTGACAATACATCTATATAACGTAGAAGAAGAGACGGAAGTTAGGATTTGCATTTCCGTCGTGATTAAAACTGGAGTATAAGCTCGTATTGTAGTAAGGATGGGGGAGGAATTCGGACATCCCCTAACGAAGAACCAATCCCGGCACTCGCGTTAAACGACTTACTGACATCACCCAACACATACATGTTGATAACGTGATGGGGATTTCAACTGCTGGTGATCAGAACACGAGTACAATATCCTAACAGTGCACCAGCTCGCTAGTTCTGTAACTTATGGTTTGAAATATAAATACGAACAAAAGTTTTTAGCATTCTGCACAACAAAAAGTTGTTAGAGTCACAACGACTCATCTAAAATATATTACTCAGAGACGGGAGAACATTTTCTGGCACAGCGGTGGCGGAGGGTACTTCATATCAGCGATTGGGACGAAAAATAACTGTGCGTCGGCTCTTTCATGGCGTGTGCTAAAACGAGACGGGTCTGTCCATATCGATGATGAGCATCTGACTAAATCCAAGTACTATTCGACAGACGCCAATACATATATTGCGCAACGGTGCAATGTCTCAGTATTTTAGAGATGTTCTGATATGGTTCGCCGACCTATGTGGCCGAGCGGTTGTAGGCGCCTCAGTCTGGAACCGTGCGAACGCTACGGTCGCAGGTATGAATCCTACCTCGGGAATGGATGTGTGTGATGTCCTTAGGTTAGTTAGTTTGAAGTAGTTCTAGGGGACTGATGACCTCAGATGTTAAGTCCCATAGTGCTCAGAGTCATTTGAACCATATTGAACGCAAAGGTAACCGTATGCTGAGCTCGTCACTCTACTACGTCGTTAATCAGAAAACGTAATCAGTCACACTGCCAATAGACACACTCCAAGCCTTAAGGAAAGGAAAGTAGTACCACCTTACCTCGGATCGTTGAACGAAATGCATGGAGAGAAGCAACATGTGCTTGAAAAAATCGGTTCAGAAAACGTAACTTTCTCTCTCAAAACTAATACTGCAGGCACTCTCAGTACAATATCATGCACCCTTTCTGTTGAAATGAGTGGCAACAGAGTTATCAGACAACGGCTTGTCTGACACAAAAAACTTCCAATATGCCTCTTTCGGCTCAGCACTGCCTGCTCACACCAACTCACAATTCCACGGAATTCACGCGGAGAGCTGCCCAGCGCCGACTAATTCGTAATCAAATGGTTCAAATGGCTCTGAGCACTATGGGACTTAACATCGGAGGTCATCAGTCCCCTAGAACTTAGAACTAGTTAAACCTAACTAACCTAAGGACATCACAAACATCCATGCCCGAGGCAGGATTCGAACCTGCGACCGTAGTGGTCACGCGGTTCCAGACTGAAGCGCCCAGAACCGCACGGCCAAATTCATAATCGCATGCACTGCGTTACATAGCAAGCCCACTTAGGACTGTGCACATCTGATAACAACAAGGCGATTGCCTCAGTACAACTGCTTCTGTACAACTAACTCTTTGCAACTGCCTTCTTGCAATTGCCTCCTTGTAACTGCTTTCTTGCAACTGCCTCCTTGCAACTGCCTCTTTACAAGTACCTCCCTCTCTTTGCTAAAATACAACGCGCTCACGTGACACCACCACGCCCTAGGCGTTCACTAGCTGAGAAACTCACTGCAAAGACCGCTAGTGAAACCTAAATACGTCCCATGAAGCAGAAGGATATCAAATTCCACCAGCGAGTAGTTGGAAAATATACCAAAGAACTCTTCCGTAATCGATAAGCAAAAATACGTAATCGAAATGAAGGGTAACTGAATCAACAGATGTCTTTCATTCTCTGCGCGACCTAACCTCTCGCAGCTTGTTCTCGTGAACTCTGCAAGAGATATACGATGGTCACAGGAGAACGGCGCACAATCTTCCACGAAAACCGGTTCGGTAAATTTACTCTTCAGGCGTTTTCGAAAACAATGTCACGTTTCTTCCATAGATTTCCACTCAAATTTCCCGAGCACCTCTGTTAGCTATCAAATGGGATATATCGACCTGTTACATTCCTGGCAGCGCTGAATTCTTTCCATGTCTGCTGTTGATAAAAACTTCAAATCCGACAGCAATACTCAGAACTGGTCGCACTATTTTCCTGAATACGTTTCTCTTGACATATCTACTGCACGTCCCAGAACCCTCCCAACAAATCTAAGTCTTCCATTTGTCTTCCCTAACACTGGTTTTACGTGATCGTCCTGTTTCAGATAGCTACTCATTGATAACCGAAATATTTAAACGATATGACTTGCTGCATTTGTTCGTCGCTACTCTTGCTATCAAATTCTTACTCTTTGATACTTAGTATAGCGTAGTGCCTACGCACTATTGTGCACTTACTCTTGTTTAAAGGGAGCAGCCATTCATTACATTAAGTGGAAAGTTTATCCTAGTCTTTCTTACTGTAGACAGTAGGACCACCTGCGAACAGTCTGATAGAACTTCTCACCTATCTGACAAACAGTTTATGTGTATTCAGATATTCCTTTGTGTTTATTCTTGATTCGTTTGTTATTACTCTAATTTCATAACAGCTGACGGTATGACTATCGAGAAATACATCAACTGTAGGAAATTTGTAACAGATTATCTGCGTACCTGTAGTTGACTATTCCAGTGTTATAATAGTCCATTTCCTCCTTCTCCCTCTCTCTGTTCATCTGCTTCTCCCTCTCTGTCCATTTGCTCCTTTCCCCTCTGTATATCTCCTCGTCTCCCTCTATCTCCTCCTCGCCCTTTTTGATCGTGTTCTCCTTTCTCCCCCCTCTCTCCATCTTTTCATCCCCCCTCTATCTGCTTGTCTCCTCCTCTCCCCTCTCTCTGTCTTCTCCTCTTCCTTTTCTCTGTCCATTTGCCGGCCGGAGTGGCCGTGCGGTTCTAGGCGCTACGGTCTGGAACCGCGCGACCGCTACGGTCGCAGGTTCGAATCCTGCCTCGGACATGGATGTGTGTGATGTCCTTAGGTTAGTTAGGCTTAATTAGTTCTAAGTTCTAGGCGACTGATGACCTCAGAAGTTAAGTCGCATAGTGCTCAGAGCGATTTGAACCATTTGAACTCTGTCCATTTCTTCCTCCTCTGTCTGTTCATCTTCTCCTCCCACTCTCTGCCTTTCTCTTCCCTCTCCCTGTCACTTCTCATCTTTCCTTTTTCTGCCCATCTCGCCCTCCTCTCTCTCTCTCTCTCTCCCCTTTCCCCTCTCTCCCTGTCCATTTCTCCTCCCTCCTATCTGCGCCCGTCTCCTCCTCCTCACTCGCTGCCTATCTGTGTCCTCCTCCCCTCCTCTCTATCAGGATTTCCGTGATTTCCCTAAATCGCTCCAGGCAAATGCCAGGATGGTTCCTTTGCAAGGGCACTGCCAATTTCCTTCCCCATCCTTCCTTAATCCGAGCTTGTGCTCCATCTTGGTTCAAATGGCTCTGAGCACTATGGGACTTAACATCTGTGGTCATCAGTCCCCTAGAACTTAGAACTACTTAAACCTATCTAACCTAAGGACATCACACACATCCATGCGCGAGGCAGGATTCGAACCTGCAACCGTAGCAGTCGCGCGGTTCCGGACTGCGCGCCTAGAACCGCTAGACCACCGCGGCCGGCGTGCTCCATCTTGAATGATGTCGTTGGCGGCGGAACGTTAAACACTAACCTCCTACTCCTCCCTTCTCCTCCAGCGAATTTCGCCTGCAGTTTCATTTCCTCGAAGCGTAATGTTTATGGTGCCGTACCTCCTGAACTATGTGCTGTTCAGTAACATAATTTTGCACGTATATCCACTGTCATATGTGGGTACTATCTGCGAAATGTGTTGTGAATACAGTTAGTATGAAATAAGTAATAAGTTATAAATTAAAACGTCACGCTTCATGCGGCAGTTTTACTGCATGAACAGCGAAAATGTATTAAGCGATAAACTATTCTCCTTTCCTCATTTTGTGGGGGTCGTCAGCGGAAAGAAATTTCGTAAAGGTTTGAAGCTATGTCCAAAGTTCATTGCAAATTTGTAAGTGCTATCATTCTCAGATACTGAATGAAAAAAGTATGCCGGCCGTTAAGGCCGAGCGGTTCTAGGCGCTTCAGTCCGGAACCGCGCTGCTGCTACGGTCGCAGGTTCCAATCCTGCCTCGGGCATGGATGTGTGTGATGTCCTTAGGTTATTTCGGTTTAAGTAGTTCTACGTCTAGGGGACTCATGACCTCAGATGTTAAGTCCCATAGTGCTCAGAGCCATTTGAACCATTTTTTGAAAAAAGTATGGGTATTCGTGCGATGTTAACTACACTGCTTCTTCGCCCCCACTCTCAACCCTTGGAAAGTTAGGTGAATGTTACCACGACAGTGTTGATTTCCAGACAGTGAGTGATATGTGTACCAAGTTTGGTTAAAATCGATCCTGTTCCTCTCCTTGTAATGCTGTCTCAACATTACTGTACCGACAGCGGACTTCGCGTGCCACGCATCACGTTGTGACACCCGTTTTTCAAAATGAGTTGCGTTATCGACCATCCCTTAGAACAACACAACGCTATAAATTGTGAAACAAATGATGAGACTAATTTCTTTAGCTAGAGATTTTGTCTCCTTCGCAATTGCGCTCTCTCTCTCGTCTTCTGTCTTGTGCACGCTGTAATTAGGAGATGCGGTATTCTTTCATGCTTGTGCATTTTATGAGAAAATGTACGTTAAAATGAAATGTTGATGTTAACTAAAATATTTGTATTTACCTTAGCCTAACCAATTTCCGTCTGTTTCAGAATTTGTAAGACGAGACAACGTGGAAATTTTGATATGGTGATGCGATTGATGGGCCACCATTATTTACGAAGTGCAGTTGATAACTCTTGAATGAATTTTTATGCACGTCAGCACTAGCGATTCAAACCTTTATTACTGATACACGGTCTGGCATCAGTCTAATAATGACTGTCCGCGAAAACTAGCTACGCCGATCACTTCATTTTCTTTATTCCAAAGTCTCGCCGTTATAACAGTTCTTCTCTTCCTGAGAAAAGCTTAGAGAAATCTTTTATTGTAAATCAGAGAAGAATTATTATAAGGTTAATATGAACGTAGAATATGTGCTACGGAGAGGCGTGTTTGTGAAGCAGGAGACGTAATAACTACATTACTTAAGTATGAAGACAGTAACTGTTCCCAAAAGAACAGATACCATTGA
Source organism: Schistocerca nitens (assembly GCF_023898315.1). NCBI lineage: Eukaryota > Metazoa > Arthropoda > Insecta > Orthoptera > Acrididae > Schistocerca > Schistocerca nitens. The sequence goes on from NC_064614.1 coordinate 1,128,080,570, forward strand.
TGACCATGCATCTTCTCTAGAATAAATGATAATTAATTGAAACCTTCAGCTAGCTGCCGACAGGTATTGTTGGTATATATACCTCGATGGGGACAGCTGAAAAAGCTGAAAATGTGTACCCCGACCGGCACTCGAACCCGGGATCTCCTGCTTACATGGCAGACGCTCTATCCATCTTTTTTTTTCTTTTCCCTTTTTTTTCGTTCGATATAGTTCGTTGCGTTTGGTCTGGGCGGACGTCACAACACATCCGTTCAAGTTGATCGTTGATTACTTGACTCAGTTTTTTTTTTATTACAGAGAGCACGCAACTCTCTGACCGAACACGATGAGCTACAGTGCCGGCATCCATCTGAGCCACCGAGCACACACGAATAGCGCGACTGCATGGATCCCTTGCACGCTTCCCGCGAGACCCACATTCCCAGCTGTTCACAATCTACATACGTAATGTTCCTAATAGGTATTTGCCCATCCACTGATTACTCGCGCCAACTAAGTTGACGATTCCCCTAAGAGTAGATTGTGGACAGTTGGGAATGTGGGTCTCGAGGGAAGCGTGCAAGGGATAAGTCCCTGCAGTCGCGCTGTTCGTTCGTGTCCTCGGTGGCTCAGATTGATAGAGCGTCTGCCATGTAAGCAGGAGATCCCGGTTTCGAGTCCCGGTCGTGGCATACATTTTCAGCTGTCCACATCGAGGTATACCAACAACACCTGTCGGCAGCTGAGAGTTTCAATTAATTATCATTTACATGAGGTAAGCATTCGCTTTGACATCGAAATAAGTGTGCAAGGAATAGAAAAGCAACGGGAATCACTCAACAGAGGAAAGTCAACTGGACCTGACGGGATACCAATTCGATTCTACACAGAATACGCGAAAGAACTTGCCCCCCTTCTAACAGCCGTGTACCGCAAGTCTCTAGAGGAGCGGAAGGTTCCAAATGATTGGAAAAGAGCACAGGTAGTCCCAGTCTTCAAGAAGGGTCGTCGAGCAGGTGCGCAAAACTAAAGACCTATATCTCTGACGTCGATCTGTTATAGAATTTTAGAACATGTGTTTTGCTCGCGTATCATGTCGGTTATGGAAACCCTGCATCTACTCTGTATGAATCAACATGGATTCCCGAAACAGCGATCGTGTGAGACCCAACTCGCTTTATTTGTTCACGAGACCCAGAAAATATTAGATACAGGCTCCCAGGTAGATACCATTTTCCTTGACTTCCGGAAGGCGTTCGATACAGTTCCGCACTGTCGCCTGATAAAGTAAGAGCCTACGGAATATCAGACCAGCTGTGTGGCTGGATTGAAGAGTTTTTAGCAAACAGAACACAGCATGTTGTTATCAACGGAGAGACGTCTACAGACGTTAAAGTAACCTCTGGCGTGCCACAGGGGAGTGTTATGGGACCATTGATTTTCGCAATATATATAAATGACCTAGTAGATAGTGTCGGAAGTTCTCAAATGGTTCAAATGGCTCTGAGCACTATGGGACTCAACTGCTGTGGTCATAAGTCCCCTAGAACTTAGAACTACTTAAACCTAACTAACCTAAGGACATCACACACATCCATGGCCGAGGCAGCATTCGAACCTGCGACCGTAGCGGTCGTGCGGTTCCAGACTGTAGCGCCTTTAACCGCTCGGCCACTCCGGCCGGCTCGGAAGTTCTATGCGGCTTTTTGCGGATGATGCTGTAGTATACAGAGAAGTTGCAGCATTAGAAAATTGTAGCGAAATGGAGGAATATCTGCAGCGGATAGGCACTTGGTGCAGGGAGTGGCAACTGACCCTTAACATAGACAAATGTCGCGTATTGCGAATACATAGAAAGAAGGATCATTTATTGTATGATTATATCATAGCGGAACGAACACTGGTAGCAGTTACTTCTGTAAAATATCTGGGAGTATGCGTACGGAACGATTTGAAGTGGAATGATCATATAAAATTAATTGTTGGTACGGCGTGTACCAGGTTGAGATTCATTGGGAGAGGCCTTAGAAAATGTAGTCCATCAACAAAGGAGGTGGCTTACAAAACACTCGTTCGACCAATACTTGAGTATTGCTCATCAGTGTGGGATCCGTACCAAATCGGGTTGACAGAGGAGATAGAGGAGATCCAAAGAAGAGCGGCGCGTTTCGTCACAGGGTTATTTGGTAAGCGTGATAGCGTTACGGAGATGTATAGCAAACTCAAGTGGCAGACTCTTCAAGAGAGGCGCTCTGCATCGCGGTGTAGCTTGCTGTCCAGGTTTCGAGAGGGTGTGTTTCTGGATGAGGTATCGAATATATTGCTTCCCCCTACTTATACCTCCCGAGGAGATCACGAATGTAAAATTAGAGAGATTCGAGCGCGCACGGAGGCTTTCCGGTAGTCGTTCTTCCCGCGAACCATACGCGACTGGAACAGAAAAGGGAGATAATGACAGTGGCACGTAAAGTGCCCTCCGCCACACACAGATGGGTGGCTTGCGGGGTATAAATGTAGATGTAGATGTAGATGTAGTGCATGCTATGTATTTTCACTTTTTTTTTGTTTTGTAAATCCTAAGAGAGCCTTAAACGGCCGAAACCGTTAATAACCACAACTGTGACTGCAATAAATTAATCAGTTACTCGTAAGCCGATATCTCATGAGTGGACAGTGTTTTTGTTGGTAATTTTAACTCCGCAGTCGCCGGAGCGTTCTCGATGCCCCGGGACCGCCAAGCCCAGAGTTGTTGGTTGCCTGGTGTGAGGTGAGGTGATTTACTCGCGCCTGGGGGTCCGCCCACACTCCTCCAGCTCACCTGTCACTGCGTCGCAGGTAGGTCGGCCGGCTTTCTCTGGTCGCAGCGCACACAATCGCTCTTGATCACTTGGCAGCCCGCGGCACCGATTCTATCTGCCGTGACCGCGCCGCCCTGCCAGGTAGCTCGCCGAACCTCGCCCTCTGTTGGCCCTCCAGTCTTCCGCCGGGGCCATTTTTCTCCACGCTGAACGCGCGCGCACATGCGCGCACACACACACACACACACACACACACACGAAGATCACTCGAGTACCACCGTTCTGCAGCTCACCTCTGCAATTTTCCGCAAGACTATCTCAGGTATCTGGAGCAACGGACACCTAGAGACTGGAAAAAAAGCGAAGATCATTCCGGTTTTTAAGCAGGTTCGTAGGACAGATGCAAATAATTATGCCTATATCACTGACGTCAGTATGCTGCAGAATTATGGGACACGTTTTACGCTCACGTATTACGACGTTTTCGGAGAACGAAATCTCCATAAAAGCCAGCATGGATTCCGCAAATACAGATCTTGCTGCTGACACGCTATTGGCGGACAATGTTGTTCCTGATCGGCATTTGTGGCCAGACTGGCGCACATTGCCGAGCCTGGAGCTGGCGGAACACTAAAGGGACACTCTTGGTTCGATTGTGGGTAGAAACAGGTCGCTGGTTCGCGACATCGTGGTGCTTGGAGGTGTCCGAATTCTGACGAGCGAGATTCTGGTTCTCTACTATGACCACAGTCCTCTGATTACCGCCACAGCAGAGAGTATACAGCAGCCCGGCACACTAGGTGTGAGTTAATGTGTATGAAATGAAAGGAGAGTGTGGCATCGTTGGCCGGGAGGGCCCATCCGGGGAAATTCGGCCGCCAAGTGCAAGTCTCATTTCAGTCGACGCCACATTGGACGACTTGCGCGCCGGTGATGAGGATGAAATGATGATGAGGACAACACATCACCCAGTCCCCGAATGGAAAAAAATCTCCAACCCGGCCGGGAATCGAACCCGGGCCCTGTTGCACGGGAGGCGATCACGTTACCACCTTTTCTAAAAAAAAAAAAAAATCTCATTTTGTTCGTTTTCGTTCGTTGTATCTGCTCTGGGCGGACGTCGAAAGACACCCGTTTCAGTCCGTTGTTGATCCATTAACTCAGTTTTTTTATTACAGAGGGTAGCTGTCCCTCTGACCGAACACGCTTTTTTTAATATATATATTTTTTAATCTCATTTTGTTCGGTTTCGTTCGTTGCATCTGCTCGGGGCGGACGTCGTAAGACATCCGTTTATGTTCGTTGTTGATCGATTAACTCAGTTTTTTTATCACAGAGGGCAGCTAACCCTCTGAGCGAACACGCTGAGCTACCGTGCCGGCACCACTCAGCTTATCAGGCGCACAGTTAGTGTGTAGATAGGAAGTGTACAGTTGCCACAGCAGCGTTAAACCCGATTCAAGCCTTAGTACCGCTTGATACTGTATTCAGTCGACCACACGAGATTCTAACTTAACCGTTGGGTTACAATGGATTAATGATTTAATGTGCAGCTGGGATACGGTAGCCATACCGTCGTTGGCCTATCTTGTTAGTTGTCATCAGCAAGGAACTTAGTATTTTCGTAGAATGTTAATTGGTTGATATAAAAAATAATAGCTTTATGTTTCATTTACATTTTTATTTGAATGGAAACGTGGTCCCCTTCAATTCACTGATTTATTCTACTGGTTGAATGGGTAGGAATAGTAGGATTATTACAATTTCACACCTTATGGTTCTATGTTGGGGCATTTCAAGATGGCGATTCCGTTACGTAATTTAACATGGAGTCTTAAGAGGAGTGTAACGGTGTCCGAATAGGTCCATTACTCTGATAGGTTTCACAGCCACACAAACCGCGGTATATTACAGTCAAAAGCATCTTTATAGCATAATGACAGCAAAAGAGTTTACTCAAAAATTTGTAAACGTCATTAAAACACTATAAAGTCCGTCAAGCTCGAGAACTGTGGTATATGGTCACGCAATGGATTTAATATACATAAATCTATCAGTAAAGCAAAGATGTTCCTTAACAATAAATGTGTTCGCGATAGCACCGGATCCCCTTTTGTTAGCAGTAGAGCACGATGTTTAATAATTACATGTCTTTGGTGTAGATTTTACACTTAAAGCTTACGTTGAAGATTTCGGAATAGCAGTAAAAGACCAAGAAGATCTGACGAAAGTTTTGAAAATACTCGACACTTACAGCGTAGCATCAGAAGCTAAAGTTAATAGCCACAGGACCAAGATTCTTGTGTTAGGAAAGGGTATAAGAGTAGCCAACAATCATGGATTTCAAGAGACAGAATACTAGGTATAAACATGTACACCAACCCCCAAAAAATTGCTGCAAGTAGTTGGAGAAAAATGTTAGGAGTAGTTACAGAGAAACGAAAAGAAAATGTCGACTGAGACTTTTTGTTACTCTAAAAAGTAAGGATTGTTAATAATCACATATTGGCTAAAAATGATATGTGGTGCAGATAATACCAATACCGAAACTAATCGCAAATAGGATGAAATTTGAAATAGGCTGATTTATTAGGCGGTACAATGTGTTCCGGGTTAATCAACTGTAGCTTTACAGCAGAGTGAATGAGGGTTGGGACTGTGGGATGTTAAAATGCGATGTGATGTCTTACTTTTGTATGGATCGCGGAGGAAGCAAAAGCTCTGCCGAATGTTTTAACAGCTGCAGTTCTGAAACAGATGCGACCGCAAAGCCAGAGCCACTGGTGAATATATGTCACATCACTCACATCTTGCACTGTTTTAGGCTATATTACATAGGATAGAGTTACATACTGGGTCAGATAAGGCACCAGAACTCCATAAAAGCTGCGGATGTGTATAAAGAGATTGTCCAGAAAGCAGAAGTGAACAGGACGGAAAGAAAATATACTGCAACAAACTGGACAGCAATACAAGCAAACATATCCAACAAGCATTTAATTCAAGTGCATTCGACATGGCATCGAGTAGTAAATGAAACACTAACAACAAATGAGAAGCTTAACACAAATTTTGTGATACTGTCAAATGTTTTTATTGTGAAGCAAAAGACGATCTGAAGCACAGATTTCCGTGCTTCAAATACAAGCAGATATAGCTGTGGATAAAAATTAAACTTTATTTAATGAGTAGAACCGACCAAAGACGTATGAGAGTAACCGAAGTTTTTAATCCAGAGAAGAGACACTATATGCCAACAAAACAAACTGTGGCTGATGAGAAGGTTTGTCCAATAAGTCATAAGTGAAAAGGACAAAGAATTGGAGATGTTTCTTAATTATCCAAGAATAGGCAGACAGAGAATGGAAGTACTTAAGACTTACAAAGCCACATATCGAAGCTACTTGGAAGCTATTTTACAATCTGCTGGATGTTAATTATTTCAAATGTGAAGAACTCATTCCTTTTCCTTTACACGTTTTCTTTTATTCATCTGTTTTTCCCTTTAGTCAAGCAGAAGCAAATTACTTTCTTTGTGTGGTCAATATTTATAAGTAAGTACAATTTTAAACTATAACATTATGCGAAGAAAAGAATCCGACGATCGTAAGGACAAGAAGGAACTTAGCTATGGTACAAAAGTAAGAACACGGAATTGATTGTCATGAAAGAAGAAGCCAAGGCCGGAGAAAGCATTATTAGTGAGTGTTATTAGGAGCTGTAGGAGAGGATGGCTGCCTTAAATTAATAAAAAGTAGAAGAAAAAAGTGCCCAGGTGCACTGACCGACAATTTGTCCGTCTGGGTTCGGTTCGCACTGCTACCTACATTTTTCTCATTTTATTTTATTCTCTGCAATTCTCTTCATTATGAAATTTAAATACGTTTAAACTGTTCAATTTATAAACATAAAATAAATATATTCCGTTTGGTTGCAATTATTACGCCGGCCGCTGTGGCCGAACGGTTCTAGGCGCTTCAGTCCGGAACCACGCGGCTGCTACGGTCGCAGGTTCGAATTCTGCCTCGGGCATGGATATGTGCGATCTTTAGGTTAGTTAGGTTTAAGTAGGTCTAAGTCTAGGGGACTGATGACCTCAGATGTTAAGTCTCATAGTGCTTAGAGCCATTTGAGCCATTTTTTGCAATTATTACTGTTTTAAGTCAAAAGGCTATAGGCTACCACATTGTAGCTCAATAGTTTTTTGCACTAACCGCCACTGATCTTTGCTGCAAGATGTGTTATTGACTTCCCCATGTCCTCTGAATTTTTTTGCAGGCACACTGCACAGCTTTTTCGTTTAGAAGAGCTGCAAAATTACTTGTCTATTGTGAACCAGCCTTAACAGCGAATTCATATATATGCTCAGATTCAAAAGGAAATTAACTGAATGACCAAACCTCACTGGAACGATTGATCAGTTTGAGTCGTGTATGACGCCTGGATGTTGCGGATAGATGCCCTGTATGGCGCGAGTGTAGATACGTTATCCGACTCGTCTACTATAGGCCTATGTGTCGCGAGTTAATGTACTTCGACCGTGGAATGTTAACCACACAAGACGCAAGTGTCATTGCATATCGAAGATTACGAGAATTCGGGTCGTCCATCTGCATCTACATGCATGTTCTGCAATCAACTGTGAAGTGCATCGTAGACGGTATTTAGTATAGTACTACTTGTTAGTGTCTTTTTTTCCAGACGCGCGTGCGGAGAGCGGCAAGAATGACTGCTTGAATCCCTCTGTGCAGACTGTAATTAAATCTGCTATTCATGATCCCTAAGCTAGCCATGCGTAGGAGCTAAGGAATATCTAAAGATGTTTACTCAACATTGGTTCATGGAGTTTTGCAAGAAGTCTTTCACGGGCTCATTGGCGTATGTCTTCAAGAGTCTGCCATCTGAGGTTTTGCAATATTTCCGTAACACTTTCCCACGAGTCAAATTTGTGACCATTTCTGCTGCTCTTCTTTATGCACGTTCAATATCCTCTGTTAGTCCTGTCTGGTATGGGTCCCGCACACTTAAGCAATATTCTAAGATGGGACGTAGGGTAATTTGTAAGCAGTCTGTTTTGAAGACTGACTGTATTTTTCGAGTATTCCGCAAATGAACCAATGGTTGGTACTTGCTTCAACTGCGACTGAGCCTATGTTACCATTCCATTCCATATTCCTACAAATTGTTACAGCAAAGTACGCTATTTCCCACGGATTCTACGTTGTTATGTTTCACACCGCAATGTTACACGCTACTATTCGGGGCCCTTTCGCTGCAGAGGGCTGCAAATACGTAGACATGAAGAATAAAAATGTAGAATGTTAATAAAGTTTGGTTTATTTAAAAAGGTTAAGAGTTTCAACATAAACAATTCGGAGGCATTACTTTTCAGCACGTCCTCGTATTTTTATTACTTGGTAGATTCCAACTGCACGTCGGTGATATTGTAGTCATAGGGTAATCTATAAGTTCTTCCGTTTCGTGAAGTGCACGACTTTTCATTTCTGAATACTGAAAGCAAGTTGCCAATCTTTACACTGTTTGAAATTTTATCAAGATCTAATGATATTTTTGCAGCTTTTCTTCAGATGTTACTCCAATGCATTGCATGTTCTACAAAAAGGCTGAGATCACTTACTATTATTCTTTGCCATAATATTAATGTACAACGTGGGCAACAGTGGTGCCAGTATACTCTCCAGGGTCAAGAGCGTCTAGGATGGATGTACACTACTCGTCATTAAAATTGCTACACGAAGATGAAATGCAGATGATAAACGGGTATTCATTGGACAAATATATTATACCAGAACTGACATGTGATTACATTTTCACGCAGTTTGGGTGCATAGATCCTGAGAAATCAGTACCCAGAACAATGACCTCTGGCCGTAACAACGGCCACGATACGCCTGGGCATTGAGTCAAACAGAGTTTGGATGGCGTGTACAGGTACAGCTGCCCATGCAGCTTCAACACGATACCACAGTTCATCAAGAGTAGTGACTGGCGTATTGTGACGAGCCAGTTGCTCGGCCACCATTGACCAGACGTTTTCAATTGGTGACAGATCTGGATAATGTGCTGGCCAGGGCAGCAGTCAAACATTTTTTGTATCCAGAAATGCCCGTACAGGACCTGCAACTTGCGGTAGGGCATTATCCTGCTGAAATGTAGGGTTTCGCAGGGATCGAATCAAGGATAGAGCCACGGGTCGTAACACATCTGAAATGTAACGCCCACCATTCAAAGTGCCGTCAATTCGAACAAGAGGTGACCGAGACATGTAACCAATGGCACCCCATACCATCACGCCGGCTGATACGCCACTATGGCGATGACGAATACACGCTTCCAATGTGCGTTCACCGCGATGTCGCCAAACACGGATGCGACCATCATGATGCTGTAAACAGAACATGGTTTCATCCGAAAAAATGACCTTTTGCCATTCGTGCACCCAGGTTCGTCGTCGAGTACACCATCACAGGCGCTCCTGTCTGTGATGCAGCGTCAAGGGTAACCACAGCCGTGGTCTCCGAGCTGATAGTCCATGCTGCTGCAAACGTCGTCGAACTGTTCGTGCAGATGGTTGTTGTCTTGCAAACGTCCCCATCTGTTGAGTCAGGGATCGAGACATGGCTGCACGATCCGTTGCAGCCATGCGGCTAAGATGCCTGTCATCTCGACTGCTAGTGATGCGAGGCCGTTGGGATGCAGCACGGCGTTCCGTATTACCCGCCTGAACACACCGATTCCATATTCTGCTAACAGACATTGGATCTCGACCAACGCGAGCAGCAATGTCGCGATACGATAAATCGGAATCATGATAGGCTACAATCCGACCTTTATCAAAGTCGGAAACGTGATGGTACGCATTTCTCCTCCTTACACGAGGCATCACAACAACGTTTCACCAGGCAACGCCAGTCAACTGCTGTTTGTGTATGAGAAATCAGTTGGAAACTTTCCTCATGTGAGCACGTTCTAGGTGTCGCCACCGGCGCCAACCTTTTGTGAATGCTCTGAAAAGCTAATCATTTGCATATCACAGCATCTTCTTCCTCTCGGTTAAATTTCGCGTCTGTAGCACTTCATCTTCGTGGTGTAGCAATTTTAATGGCTAGTAGTGTATAATATGGCAAAGACAATGCTTCCGCAAGCGTAAACCGCTACACAGTGTGACATCCATTATACAGTATCTAATCACATTAATGTGACCACCTGTCAGAAGCAAGGAAGTCAACTTCTGGCATCGCGGACCGCTGCAACATGTGGAGGACAGGAATCACTGAGGTTCTGCTACCGACAGCGATGTGGAACCACGCCCACTCTAGTACCGTGGCCAGCTGTGCGAAGTTTCTCGGGTAAGGATCCAACCCGATCTAGGTCATCCCACAGATTCTCTACTGGGCTGAAGTCTGGGGAGCTTCCTGGACAGGGGAGTCGGGTAAACTTGCCCTGGTGCTGTTTGAACCGCTTACGTACACAGGGAGCTTTGTGACATGTTGCATTGTACTGCTGGTAGATGTCGTATTGTCGAAAAAAAACAAACTGCGTGGTGCTCAAGGATAGACGTTGTAAGTAGCGTGAATGAAAGGACGCTATGTGCAAGAAGCATGAAGCGCCCTTTGAATGTATCCTGATAGCTAAAAGAGCCACGCGTACTTTGAATAAGAAAATGCTATTTGACACTGAAATCAATATAAAAGATAGGGTCGCCACCAACTCTAGCCACACGACAAAGAAGAGGTAGCACTGAGTCGGAAAATTACTTAATTTATTAATAAGAAAAACTCACAAAAGAACATTCATTGTAAAGTCATTGATAAAGAATGGGATGTAGTTATTAATATGATCCAGGCATTCTTCCCGTGAATCAAATATTGAGTAAAGTAAAGAGGGCGTGAACACCATGCGTAAGTGCAGCCTGCAGCAAGATTCGTGAAAACACGATCTATTCCAGAGCATTTGTTTCAGATGAAAAAAGGGACACTAATCACTACACCTGTGCACATGGAAACGCTATAGGTGGGCCAACAAGGAAAACTACAAGGTAAATGGCGAAGGTAACAGCGACGTAACATCGGTACACAAGATAAGATTGAAGGCAAAATTATTTATTCCTTAAAACATTGATGTAGTGCATCTATAGACTGCTGTTGCATGCTAACTATGTACAATTGCTTGTGAAATACTACACGTTTCATGACAGACTCGCGTGCCCACTCGGTCCGCGGAGACAATTTCTATGGACCGTGGTCAAATTTTAATCACGTGAGACAAAGAAAATTCACAAATACACAAAAATTACCAAGATCCGGAAAAGATTAGAAGCATACACACACAGTTGTAGGCACATAAACATTCACACTGAACCGAGGGCACTTCAACATATGCAACTCCTTCGTGCTGCGTTCCTCTCACGGATCAAAGTCAAGACTGCATTGGGAATCAAACTGAAAGTCTACAAAAGCCTTGCATTCCCTGCTGCAACCCAGCAATTAAATCTTTATAAGACGAAATTCGAGACCAAAAGCTAAAAGCTCCCCTCTCTATGTGACAACGCGCCACGCGGTCAGTCCAACTCACCCTTCTTCGACTGGAGCACAGCTGTGTACGCTTCCCGTACCGGCGGCAGACTGCCTCCCGCTTCTCCAGCCTCTTCCACGCTCCGCGTGGACCGGAAAACCCCAGGATGCCATTTCCGCCACCAACCTAACGCAGGTGGATTTCTCACAAGTAGCGGAAACCTCTTTGCCGACTTGACCACTACGAGAGTTGGCAATGAAAGGTGGCTACAGGACCCTTTCAACGTATAATTCTTTTGATCCACTGTGCCTTCCAGAATGATTCATTTGAAGAGGCCACCTGTCGCCGTTCAGTGAACATCCGTTTAAGGTAATGGCGTGTAAATTCCTGCCTCGGTCGCCGATGAACACTAGTCACCACGGATGCATAAACGAGACGCCCGTTGCTGAGGTGCACACTCACCAGCGTACACTGAACAGTTGTAAGGTGGCTATAATGTCGCACCTTACAAGCACTCATCCACATACTTTGCCGTGAACTACAAAGACAATTAGCTATCATTTGATAGGCTGTACATCGTATATATGAATATTTAAAGGAGATTGACATTGTCACGTACACCTAGTACATAATTGTGAACGCTTATTGCATGAAAGGTGATGGATTGTCTTTATTATAAAAACGGCGTAATGAATTATTGCGTATACTAGTAGAGGTTGGAACGCCAATGGAAATGAAATGGCAGGCGGAACTCAAGCCATGGGTGGAATGCCCTCACAGGTGTGTTAGTCCTGCTTAAACACAGGAAGTAGCAAGACGGACGTCGTAGTACCTAAACGCAGGAGCACAATAGAGTCGCGACCGGCCGCTATTGTAGCCGGAAAGGAAGGATTATACTTCGGAAACTACGAAAATCTTGGATGCAGCTGAGAAGAACGATGAAGCGTCGCCCGGAATCCACGCAGGCTGGGTTATTTCCAAGGATTTTTACTCAGAAGCGCACCATTGTACGACTATAGCTTTTTCCTCGCAAACTTTCCGCGCTGGACGACAAAAGACTAAAATATGGTTGGTCGGCGTTCGGAAGAATCTGTAGAGATGGAGAATATTTCGTGGTTTCGGGAGTGTGATTCGTTTTCGGAATCACGTGGGTGGGGAGCCGAGCCTTGCTGGGAAGCCAGCGCTGGAGAGACGAGGTCTTCCGTTGTGAGCGCCCGTGTGTGACAGTCGCCCAGTATCAGCTTTGTTGGTACGCGCAGACTTGCTATCTTTGCTTTCAGGAGAGTTTAGAACAGTTATGCACTGTACTGTTGCGAAGCTATACGATTCTGGACGTACCTCTGGGCTGGAAGTCGTCGTTGAGTACGCAGCGTTCAGTAATTGAGAGCACTTCCTCTGCCTATACTTACATTGAGACGTTATCTGAACTCCGTCCTTGTAGCTGGGAGTTCGCGTTTCTCGTCTGTAGAACACAGAGAGGAGAAGACATTATTAGAGTATATTAGTCAAAGGACCGCCTTCTGCCGTCCTAGAGTTTGAAAGAGTTTATTTGTAGCTGGAGTTCTTCCATCGTCGGAGACGAGTACAAGAACCATCACTTCAACGCAACATACGGTGATATCGCAAATTGCTTCGGCATATTAGGGCTATAAAAGCTAAACAGATGTGATCACGTTAGTTTATTTCCACTGAGGTTCCAGACCACTGTAGATGATCTTTGAAAGTAGTGTCTTCTAGTGTTTGGTACGTAGATGATGTGAGTAATTTCGCGTTATTGATATTTGACCACGCAGTCATAATAAGGGGCAGAGTTGGGCCATTGATTAATAATTTTACTTAGTTAATTTAAACTTTGTATTATAAAAGTTGTTTTATTCTACACAATATATATATAGGCAACGGCCTTGCCGCAGTGGATACACCGGTTCCCGTGAGATCACCGAAGTTAAGCGCTGCGGGGCGTGGTCGGCACTTGGATGGGTAACCATCCAGGCCGCCATGCGCTGTTGTCATTTTTCGGGGTGCACTCAGCCTCGTGATGCCAATTGAGGAGCGACTCGACCGAATAGTAGCGGCTTCGGTCAAGGATACCATCATAACGACCGGGAGAGCGGTGTGCTGATCCCACGCCCCTCCTATTCCTCCCCTGAGGATGACACGGCGGTCGGGTGGTTCCGGTAGGCCGCTCGTGGCCTGAAGACGGAGTACAATAAATATATATAAACAGGAACTGCGTTTATCATTGAGTAGGATTAGTTGCCTTCATCATTCATTTATGTTTAGATTGTAATTTGTAGAATTAAGAGATCGTCTCTTTTAGCGTTTATTATTCTCCATTGCGCACATTCATTTTACACCCGCCTGGAGTAGCATCTTGGACAGTCATTGAGGATGCACTGTTAGTAGCGTCAGGAGCCCATTTCTCTCAGGACTGTACGGATACAAACGCACCACATATGCTTCATCAGTCAACAGTCGATTAGCCTCACAGTGTCCTGGCAATACTTTTGTCGATTCCGCGTAAAATTCCTGTCTCATTTAAAATGTGCATCGGATAATTACTGTTCCAAACGCTTGGCCCAACAGATTCGCAAATGGGGTGATACACACTGATCGACTGCAAGTGTACAAAAGCTGGTTTTCTACGACTCCTCACCTTCATTCTGAAGGAGTTAAGGCCAGCAGCCTGTAGTACCAGTTGTGAAGCCGGCCGCTGTGGCCGAGCGGTTCTAGGCGCTTCAGTCCAGAACTGCGCTGCTGCTGCGGTCGCAGCTTCGAATCCAGCCTCGGGCATGGATGAGTGTGATGTCCTTAGGCTAGTTAGGTTTAAGTAGTTCTAAGTCTAGGGGACTGATGACCTCAGATGTTAAGTTCCATAGTTCTCAGAGCCGTTTGAATCGTTTGTCGGTTAAGGATCCATGGCGAGAGCGACCCGATCTGGGTGATTCCACAGATTCTCTACTGGGTTTAAGTCCGAGGAGTTTCATGGACAGGGGAGTCGGGTAAACTTGCCCTGCTGCTCTTTGAACCGCTTACGTACACAGGGAGCTTTGTGACATGTTGCATTGTACTGCTGGTAGATGTCGTATTGTCGAGAAAAAACAAACTGCGTGGTGCCCAAGGACAGACGTATAATTGTGCTGATCCACTTTGCCTTCCAGAATGATTCATCTGAAGAGGGCCCCTGTCGCCACTCAGTGAACGTCCATTTAAGGTAATGGCGTGTAAATTCCTGCCTTCCTCGCCGATGAACGGTATTCACCATGGATGCATAAACAGACGCCGGCTTCTGAGGCGTACAGGCACCAACATACGCTGAACAGTCATTGAGGATATGCTGTTGGTAGCGTCAGGAGACCATGTCTCTCAGGACTGTGCGGATACAATATGCTTCATCAGTCAACAGTCGATTAACTTCACATTGTCCTGGCAATACTTTTGTCGACTCCGTGTAAAATGCCTGTCTCATTTAAAATGCATCGGATAATTACTGTTACAAACGCTTGCCACAACAGGTTCGCAAATGGGATGATACGCGTCTACAGACTGTGTAATAGTTCATAATGAGATAGTGGCCGATACTAAACATGAATAAAATATATTTTGTGACAGTGACAGCTAACTACCACTGATTACTGAATCAAAAGTGATAGTGTAAATGAATTGTATTTATTGTAAATTATCTCACGATAGAAATTAGATCATATTGAACAAATCATGAATGAAAACAAATTAAACAAATTGTACACTGTTCTTAGATATACTACACTGGTAAGATTGGCTCTCAGCTCTTAATGTTAAGTTGATGCGAAGTTAGATTTAATTATGCCCCTGGATAAGCAAATGGTAAATGCGATCTGACTGCGTTCCTATAATCTCAATGTTAAGTCGATGCGAAGTTAGATTTAATTATGCTCCTGGATAAGCAAATGGTAAATGCGATCTGACTGCGTTCCTATAATCTCTTTTGTGTCTGAAATACTACGCACTTCGGACACCACCACCAAGAAACAAACCAAACAACATGCAAAAAGACAAATAACCAATAACGAATCGTAAGCAAAACTGCACGGATGCTCAGTGGATGGCAAGAACACGATCCAACAACTATTTCTGAACTTTACTGCCGCTGCTTCAAGTTTTACAATACCGTCTACCAGCGTGCTGGCTCCCTCGATACTGCTGGGGCGACGACTGCAGCTGTGAAGTCGCTGAATTAAGATAAGTCTCTCGAATATCTTGAGCAGAATAAACTACTCAGAAACTGCTAATACCACAAGCCCTATATTTCCTCTAAATGGTATACAACGCTTTCAAGACTGGCTCAACAACCTTTAAGGTGCAGCCCAGTGTGTCTTGTACTAACGTGCAATACCAGTATGATAGCTCTGTGCACTGGTTCACTACGTTCAATGGTGACTGCCAGCCTATAAGGTGGAATCAACTGCAATTATACTAGTAGTCAATGCAATGCCTATCGTGGACGCTGATGTCCTACTGTAGCTGCAGACTCTAGATCATACACAGCACAGTATTCAGAATCTAAGTCCCTATCTCAGAGCTACCGAACTTTGCGACTGTCCGCTTTCACGGCACAAGACGCTCTCCACCTGTCGCTCTCTGCACGATGCTCTTGCGACAATCTTCCCGTCAAACTCTAATCAGCCAATCCCGACGCTGCAAAGGCCTCCCACATCTCCCTCGCGGAGTGATATAATTTCTCCAACTATCCAAAAATTTCTCTGTCCAAACAAAGAGCGTTGACCCTCAGCGTTTCCCGCACTTTCTTATGAACTGCCCAACCTGAGCTCAGCCCATTTGCCGCTAAAACAGCATGCGACCGGGCGGCGCCAGCGCGTACGTTGGACGCTCTCTGTCTGCTCGACATTTCCCTTCTCTCTCTCACCTGGCACCCGGCGGCGTTCCTTTTGATGCTTGCAGGTCAGTGGCCGCATCCCGTGGGACCCCCGGCCCCTGCACAATGCTCTTCCGGCACTCACCGACCTTCGCCTCCCAGCCTCCACTGGCATATCCACTTTGCTTACACCTACAGCATGCAACTAAAAATTATCATTACCAAAGCCCGTATTATTTCAGACATGTGTCTAACCATCACGTATCTCTCTTTCTAATCCACTTAATAAGACTAATTAACCATTATATAGGTTTGTTTACTCCAAATACGCAGAATAATCTGCGAAATGAATGTCACAAATGAAAGCCACCTTTCAACTGGTTTTCTACCACTCCTCGCCTTCATTCTGAAGCAGTTAAAGCCAGCAGCCGGTAGTACCAGTTGTGGAGATGACGACGTAGGGATGCAGTGTCAGGTTTTTGTGGGAGTAAATGTATTTCACTTAGGAGGAGATGCCGTGGTGAAGGCTGTCAGAACGTGGTCGCCCGGAGCGCGCTCAAGCTGCGGCGGAGGGCCATTAAAGAGCGCGTCGAGGACCCCCGTGGAGCGGGCGCCAGGAAGTCCACGGCAGACTGCAGGGCAGGACGGGGGCCACGCCCACACGTCCGGCGGCCAGGCGGGATGAATATTCACGCCCCGCGTGTGGGCCGCGGCCTTGCCCTCCACACGGGCAGGTGCTCCGGCGCCGTCACACGCCCCTCCACGTCTGTAATGAGCGTGGCCACGTCGACTCGCAAGTAGGCCTCAGTTCCACAGAACGGCGTTATGTGACCAGCCTGTTATTAGCTGAGTTCATTAGAAGTCTGCTTTCGTTCCGCTCTCTCTTTTCAGTCATCTGTGCCTTGTGGATCGGTAATATAGCCCGTTGGAGAGAGAAGCGGACTGTCAAGTTCGTTACGGGACATGTAGAACAGGTGTGCCTCTGGAATGTGAAATCTCCCCTGCATAATAATAAAACCGGGTATTCTGAGTGCAATCACTGACTTGGATATACCGGCGTTTCGAAAAAATGAAACAATACAGCTAATTGAAAACATCAGGTTAGTAATTTTAATTTATTTTTACATTGCATTATGATCAAATTCCCGGACTTCTAGAACGAATACTGAAAAAGTTTACTTCCTCAGATGAAAGAGGTGTGTCAGGGTCCTTAAACTGCACTCACTCCCAGAGCTCTAGATTTAAGACACTCAAGTCGGTACCAAACGTTCTACATCGACACAGAGTCTCAACCAGAACTCCCATGTACCGGGTGATCAAAAAGTCAGTACAAATTTGAAAACTTAATAAACCACGGAATAATGTAGATAAAGAGATAAAAACTGACACACATGCTTGGAATGACATGGGGTTTTATTAAAACCAGGCGCTCCACCCCATATTGCTAGACGCGTGAAAGATCTCTTGCGTGCGTCGTTTGGTGATGACCGTGTGCTCAGCCGCCACTTTCGTCATGCTTGGCCTCCCAGGTCCCCAGACCTCAGTCCGGGCCGGGAGGAGGCGGCATGCTGTAAAGAAGTCGACGACCCTGTCCTTTGTGAGGCATAGTGAATATCTTCAGGCTGCTGGCTGCTGTGGAACTGCTCTCCGGAGCTCGTACGCCGGCCTAGATAGCCACCTCACAGATGGATACATGCGGTCCTACTTTTGGCACGTGACACGGCGAGTGCATTAGGAGGTGCGGTTTGCCAACGATCTATACCGTCGCTGCGTTCACCACCCGATGACCTGGCCCGAGTGCTGTTGAAGCCCTCTGTCTGGCCGTGGAGCTCCGGGGTTACAAAGTCCATGTCGTCTGCACTGTAGGGCCTGAGCTCACTGCAACCCACATGACGAATAAGTTACGTACGGTGCCGCTGGCGCCTGATATCTAGGGTGCCACGGCGTTCTCCTCTGCTAAAACGAGCATCCGTGTTACAGCTTCCTGTGCTCACCATGACAAATGCATCAGATGTTATCATACTGGCACATGTATTGATCTGTGGCCTCTAGATTAATCCCTAAGATTATGATTAAGCAGTTAACAGTAATTAAGGGCAGGTGGGGAGAGTACAAAGTTACACTCCTGGAAATTGAAATAAGAACACCGTGAATTCATTGTCCCAGGAAGGGGAAACTTTATTGACACATTCCTGGGGTCAGATACATCACATGATCACACTGACAGAACCACAGGCACATAGACACAGGCTACAGAGCATGCACAATGTCGGCACTAGTACAGTGTATATCCACCTTTCGCATCAATGCAGTCTGCTATTCTCCCATGGAGACGATCGTAGAGATGCTGGATGTAGTTCTGTGGAACGGCTTGCCATGCCATTTCCACCTGGCGCCTCAGTTGGACCGGGCGTTCGTGCTGGACGTGCAGACCGCGTGAGACGACGCTTCATCCAGTCCGAAACATGCTCAATGGGGGACAGATCCGGAGATCGTGCTGGCCAGGGTAGTTGACTTACACCTTCTAGAGCACGTTGGGTGGCACGGGATACATGCGGACGTGCATTGTCCTGTTGGAACAGCAAGTTCCCTTGCCGGTCTACGAATGGTAGAACGATGGGTTCGATGACGGTTTGGATGTACCGTGCACTATTCAGTGTCCCCTCGACGATCACCAGTGGTGTACGGCCAGTGTAGGAGATCGCTCCCCACACCATGATGCCGGGTGTTGGCCCTGTGTGCCTCGGTCGTATGCAGTCCTGATTGTGGCGCTCACCTGCACGGCGCCAAACACGCATACGACCATCATTGGCACCAAGGCAGAAGCGACTCTCATCGCTGAAGACGACACGTCTCCATTCGTCCCTCCATTCACGCCTGTCGCGACACCACTGGAGGCGGGCTGCACGATGTTGGGGCGTGAGCGGAAGACGGCCTAACGGTGTGCGGGACCGTAGCCCAGCTTCATGGAGACGGTTGCGAATGGTCCTCGCCGATACCCCAGGAGCAACAGTGTCCCTAATTTGCTGGGAAGTGGCGGTGCGGTCCCCTACGGCACTGCGTAGGATCCTACGGTCTTGGCGTGCATCCGTGCGTCGCTGCGGTCCGGTCCCAGGTCGACGGGCACGTGCACCTTCCGCCGACCACTGGCGACAACATCGATGTACTGTGGAGACCTCACGCCCCACGTGTTGAGCAATTCGGCGGTACGTCCACCCGGCCTCCCGCATGCCCACTATACGCCCTCGCTCAAAGTCCGTCAGCTGCACATACGGTTCACGTCCACGCTGTCGCGGCATGCTACCAGTGTTGAAGACTGCGATGGAGCTCCGTGTGCCACGGCAAACTGGCTGACACTGACGGCGGCGGTGCACAAATGCTGCGCAGCTAGCGCCATTCGACGGCCAACACCGCGGTTCCTGGTGTGTCCGCTGTGCCGTGCGTGTGATCATTGCTTGTACAGCCCTCTCGCAGTGTCCGGAGCAAGTATGGTGGGTCTGACACACCGGTGTCAATGTGTTCTTTTTTCCGTTTCCAGGAGTGTCTGCACTGTAGGGGCTGAGCTCACTGCAACCCACATGACGAATAAGTTACGTACGGTGCCGCTGGCGCCTGACATCTAGGGTGCTACGGCGTTCTCCTCTGCTAAAACGAGCATCCGTGTTACAGCTTCCTGTGCTCACCATGACAAATGCATCAGATGTTACCATACTGGCACATGTATTGATCTGTGGCCTCTAGATTAATCCCTAAGATTATGATTAAGCAGTTAACAGTAATTAAGGGCAGGTGGGGAGAGTACAAAGTTATTTGCATAGCTGTCTGTCAAAAGCTGCTAGGGAACAATAGAACTTGAGTGACGCCAAGTACCACTCCAAGGTTCGGTTGCGCCCCTTCTTCCGTGCAATCATCGTAATATCTATCAACAAAGTTGCGCTATATAAGAGTAACAAGACGTTTAAACAGTTTGCTCCTTGTAAATTGGCAGCGTTGCCTAAACTTCTGAGGCATCCACCTTCAGGAACACTGATAAAATATGGTGCCTAGAGGAATGTGGCCCGGAAGCTGACTGTACCTATCGCAGAAACTCGTGTTGCCACGTTCACGGTTGTCCAAACAGCTATAGTCACCGCTCGCTTTGAGTGCTGTTTAGGACTTCGGCTACCTAACACAATAGTCGACAGACTAATGTGGTACTACTTTCATGGACAATCTAACTGTATATTTTGTAGCAGTTCTGATATGAACGCTCTGTGACATTACGTTCACAGGGAGCGACGTCTATTAAGAATCAACTTCATCGTGCAGGAGCATCCCTGCTCATGAAATCGTTGAAGTCCCTACAAAGATTTAGCTTTAGCGGATATCGTTAGCTTGGGGATAATATATAACTTTAAATTCAACTAGATGACGTGTTGGGAAAATTCGGGAAAACTATTTCAGTAACTATAAGTTGTAATTATCTGTTTTTCTCGTTACTCTCGCTTCAGACTTAAAACTTATACATAAATTTTCCCATCCGTTACCGAGATTTATGAATTAATTAGTACATTAAGGTGCTGCATTTTCTGTAACCGAATTAGTTCTTAACTTTACTGCCATCCCTCGAGGGTGTAGCTTCATATATTTAGTACGATTTATAAGAAGGCTGGGTCAATATATGGTAAAACACCGGTAATACGCTTCACAAGAGATCGCAAGGTACACAGAAATTAGACAATAAAACGAGAAGCATAGAAACCTAACGAAACACAGATTATTTTGTTTACATGAGGTACGTGTGATATAAGATCGAACTGCACAAATTTCACCGTATAACTAAATCCTAAACTAACTGAAAGCCCTAATTATGGTCATGATCAAACAACTAAAACTTTAAAGACAGAATCTGCGGTAAACTCAGATTTTCTTCCTGCAGTCTCTCGTACGGGCTGTTATTTTTGTAAAATCTTCTTGAAAACATTTTCGCAAGCTGTTTCCAGCCGCTTTTTAATAATCTTCCGCACATTCGTTTCACTGCGGAAGAAACACAGCTTCAACATTGGAACGTTCAAGACAAATAGTATTCATGTCACTTTAACCTCCGGCCTTTTGCTGAGAATTTTGGAAATAGTTTATGTACGTTTCTGTGACGTTTTTAGTAAAATGTTTTTCGGGAGTGGGATTCGTAACCTCCTCTCCCTTTGAATCTGATCCTGTGAAGAATGATGGGCTGCCACATCCTTGGTTCAAGAAAGAACGTGCAAATAGAGACAGGCAAAAGGTATCAGAGCCCTGTAAAACGATCGATATGGGAAGCGCACTACTTCTACTGTTATACCTCAGCAACATATGTTTCTGAGAGCGCGCGAAACTTCTGATCATACGTAAAGTCACTAAGTGGGTCGAAAGCTTCTATCCAATCACTCGTACACCTATCTGGGGTGGCAATAAAAGACACCAAAAGAAAGCTGAAGTTACAAATTTCACGTTTAAGAAATCATTCACGCAAGAGGATCTACAAACATACCGTCGTTTGACTGTCGTACAGACTCTCGCATGGAAGAAACAGAAAGTAGCATCCGTGACAGAGAAGCAATTCAAATATTTCAACAACAACAACAAAAAAAGTTACCAAGTCCAGATGGAATCCCAGTTCGAATGTATAAAAACTACTCTGCGACAATGACCCCTTACTTGCCCTACATTTATCCCGAATCTCTCGAACAGTGCAAATCCCCGAGTTACTCGAAAATAGGAGAGAATGGTAAAAGAACGGACCCTCATAAATACAGACCAATATCAGTAACATCAATTTGCTGCAGAATTCTTGAACGTACGAGGGTGAGTCAAATGAAAACCTTAAATTTGTAATAACAAATCGAAATTTCACGCCGTTATCAAGTAGGTTGGTAAGAGTGCTACAAACAGCGTACAGAATGGCCTATAGGTGGCAACATAGTGCAGATGCACACATACCGTCGCAGTATCAGTATAAAGATGGCCACCCCACTTGCGACTTGCACCAGGGAAGAACAGCATTCTGTTATTCGGTTTTTGCGTAGTGAAGGTGTGAAACATATTAAAATTCATCGACGAATGAAGGTTCAGTACGGTGATGCATGTTTGTCACAGCAGCAAGTCTACGAATGGAGTAGGAAGTTCGCAAATGGTGTGACTTCAGTGGAAGACGCTCCTTGTCCAGGTCTGCCACAACGAGTTGTAACTCCACAGAACATTGCAGCAGTTGAAGCCATAGTGAAGGAAAACCGCCGAGTGACACCGAATGACATTGCAGCATGTTTAGAGATTAGTCATGGGTCAGCACACCACATTGTGCATGATGTGCTCCAGTTTCACAAAGTGTCTGCAAGGTGGGTGCCACGGCAGCTGACTCCTGAAGTGAGAGAACGACGTGTTGATGCTTGTGAAGAACTTCTTCGGCGCTTTGAACGAGGTGATGGCTTCCTTGCGAGAATCTTTACTGGGGACGAAACCTGGGTTCACTTCCACCAACCGGAAACGAAGAGAGCGATCAAGGAATGGCGTCATTCCTCATCACCAAAACCAAAGAAGTTTCGAACAGAACCACCAGCAGGTAAGGTTATTCTGAATCTCTTTTGGAACGAAAAAGGCGTCATTTGGGAGCATTACATGCCTAGAGGGACGACTGTCACCAGTGCATCATACACAGATCTCCTAAAAAATCATCTGCGGCCTGCAATCAAATCAAAGCGACGTGGATTGCTGTCAGCAGGTGTCCTTTTGCAACATGAGAATGCAAGGCCCCACACTGCCGTACAACAGTTGCAGCAATCACAGACCTGCATTTTGAGTGTCTTCCTCATTCACCATACTCACCAGACCTTGCCCCAAGTGATTTCCATATGTTTGGACCACTCAGAGACGCAATGAGAGGAAAGAAGTTCCGTTCTGATGAAGAGGTACGCCACGCTGTGCACGAGTGGCTGCGCGGACTACCAAAAGAAATTTTTTCTGAAAGAATTAATGCACTTTGTAAGCGCTGGAGGACTTGCATTGAGCGTGGGGGAGATTATGTTGAAAAGTGATACAGCTTTGTACCACTTCTTCACAATAAATAATATTTTAAAAAATATTTAAGGTTTTCATTTGACTCATCCTCGTATTTTGAGTTGGAAAGTAATAGATTTCCTCGAGCAGGAGAAGCTTCTGTCCATAAACCTGCACGAATCGCTTGAACGAGACTCAGATTACCCTTTTTTCAGGTGATGTCCTTCAAATCATGGAATAAGACAACAGGCGGATTCCATATTCCTAGATTTCCGGAAGCCTTTGACACGATGCCCCACTCCAGACAACGAATGTCCGACCACACGGATTAAGCTCCCAGATATATAAGTGACTGGAAGACTTTTTAAGTAATAGAACCCAGCATGTTGTCCTCTATGGCGAAGGTTCATGAGCGATGAGGGTATCGCCAGGAAAGTGTGACAGGAGCACTCTTATTCTCTGCATACGTAAATGATCTGACACAGTGTGAGCAGCAACCTGAAGCTGTCTGCTGAAGAGGCAGTGGTGCACGGGAAAGTGACGTCGTTTAGTGACTGTAAGAGGATACAAGACGACTCAAAATTTCTAATTAGTTTGATAAATGATATCCTTCTCTAAATATACACTCCTGGAAATGGAAAAAAGAACACATTGACACCGGTGTGTCAGACCCACCATACTTGCTCCGGACACTGCGAGAGGGCTGTACAAGCAATGATCACACGCACGGCACAGCGGACACACCAGGAACCGCGGTGTTGGCCGTCGAATGGCGCTAGCTGCGCAGCATTTGTGCACCGCCGCCGTCAGTATCAGCCAATTTGCCGTGGCATACGGAGCTCCATCGCAGTCTTTAACACTGGTAGCATGCCGCGACAGCGTGGACGTGAACCGTATGTGCAGTTGACGGACTTTGAGCGAGGGCGTATAGTGGGCATGCGGGAGGCCAGGTGGACGTACCGCCGAATTGCTCAACACGTGGGGCGTGAGGTCTCCACAGTATATCGATGTTGTCGCCAGTGGTCGGCGGAAGGTGCACGTGCCCGTCGACCTGGAACCGGACCGCAGCGACGCACGGATGCACGCCAAGACCGTAGGATCCTACGCAGTGCCGTAGGGGACCGCACCGCCACTTCCCAGCAAATTAGGGACACTGTTGCTCCTGGGGTATCGGCGAGAACCATTCGCAACCGTCTCCATGAAGCTGGGCTACGGTCCCGCACACCGTTAGGCCGTCTTCCGCTCACGCCCCAACATCGTGCAGCCCGCCTCCAGTGGTGTCGCGACAGGCGTGAATGGAGGGACGAATGGAGACGTGTCGTCTTCAGCGATGAGATTCGTTTCTGCCTTTGTGCCAATGATGGTCGTATGCGTGTTTGGCGCCGTGCAGGTGAGCGCCACAATCAGGACCGCATACGACCGAGGCACACAGGGCCAACACCCGGCATCATGGTGTGGGGAGCGATCTCCTACACTGGCCGTACACCACTGGTGATCGTCGAGGGGACACTGAATAGTGCACGGTACATCCAAACCGTCATCGAACCCATCGTTCTACCATTCCTAGACCGGCAAGGGAACTTGCTGTTCCAACAGGACAATGCACGTCCGCATGTATCCCGTGCCACCCAACGTGCTCTAGAAGGTGTAAGTCAACTACCCTGGCCAGCAAGATCTCCGGATCTGTCCCCCATTGAGCATGTTTGGGACTGGATGAAGCGTCGTCTCACGCGGTCTGCACGTCCAGCACGAACGCTGGTCCAACTGAGGCGCCAGGTGGAAATGGCATGGCAAGCCGTTCCACAGGACTACATCCAGCATCTCTACGATCGTCTCCATGGGAGAATAGCAGCCTGCATTGCTGCGAAAGGTGGATATACACTGTACTAGTGCCGACATTGTGCATGCTCTGTTGCCTGTGTCTATGTGCCTGTGGCTCTGTCAGTGTGATCATGTGATGTATCTGACCCCAGGAATGTGTCAATAAAGTTTCCCCTTCCTGGGACAATGAATTCACGGTGTTCTTATTTCAATGTCCAGGAGTGTATAAAAATGTAAATTAATGGATATGAATAGAGAAAACAATCCATTAATGTTAGAAAATAACATTGGCAGAGTGCTGCTTGACACAGTCACGTTGATGAAACATCTAGGCGTACCTCTGCCAAGTGACATGAAATGGAACGAGTACGTGAGGCTACTAGAGGTAAAGGCGGTTGGTCGACTTCCTTTTATTGGTAGAATTTTAGGGACGTGTAGCTCGTCTATCAAGGAGAACGTGTGTAGAACACTAGTGGGATCCACTCTTGAGCAGTGCTCTAGTATTTGGGATTCCCACAAGGTCGGATTAAAGAAAGACATCGAAGCAGTTCGGAGCCGATCCAGTCTATTTGTTTCCGGTTGGTAACAATAGGTGAATACTACGGAAATGCTTCGGAAAACAAAATGGGAATTCCTGGAGAGAAAATATGTTCCTATCGCAAAACACTAATCGGAAAATTTAGAAAACTGGAATTTTCAGCTGGTTTCAGAACGATTCTACTGCCACCAATGTCCATTTTATGTAAGGACTACGAAGATTCGTCGGAGACATACAGACAGTGGTTTTTTCCTAGCTGTGTTTGCGAGTGAAACAGGAAGGGAAACGGCTGATAAGGATGCAAAGTGCCCTCCGCCAAGCACCGTACGGTTGCGTGAGGAGTATGTACGTAGACGTATATGTAGAAAGTGCCTTTTTCTGTAGTCTGACATACAGAAGGATTCCCCCTTGGTACACGTTATCACTCTTCAGCACACACTCGAAGGTGTCAGCAAGTCTCGAGCAGAACTATGGACAGAAACTGTCAAAAGCACATGTGGTAAACCTCCTATTGCACTACCTACATTCCTGCAAATTATCCGCCACTAATTTTGCCGTTGTTTCTGGGCCACGTATCTTGTTTAGGTGTAGCATTAGCCTGTCGCCGTTACCTCATTCCGAACTTTTACGCTCAGGCTGCACTCACAGTTACTGAAGTAAATGTATACGATAGCTCTTTGGCGATTGTGACAAAACCGTATTGCTTGTATGTGCAATGGAGCCACTGAGCGCAGAGCGGAGAGCGGGTGTGCGAGGTACGTCGCGAGATGAGACTGCGTTCGCTGTTGCACTTTGCCGTGGACCAGACAGCAGCTCATTACACGCGCCTGCAGCCGCTGCAGTAGGCTGACCGCCATACACGGGCCGCGCCTAATGAGACGGAGTCGCGCTGTGGCTGCGATGCGGCGCACAGATAGGCACGGCCAGCCGCTGCAACCACTCACAAATATCGCTGCTGTCGCCCAAGTACCGCGCGGCTTCATTAGGACTACGCACGCGAGGGAAGCAGAAAACTGAACAGCTATTGGACTACGATATCTTTAAATTCAAACATATTAAACTGTAAACTGTAACGAATTGCAATGAAAACGCACAAATAGCCACGACCAGTCACTTTGACTCATCTGGAAAGTTGAGTGAAATGCATACATGCTGATGCACGGTCGCTGACTGGGTTGCCATTTTATAGGCGCAGCTTCAGAGGAGTGCATTTCTGACCTAGGGTTGCCAACCACCAGGTATTGTAAGGCGTTTCCCTATTTGAGGGCTAAAAAAATGCACCACGTATGGACCCTCTACGGGTCGCTAAAATTCTGTATGTATTATTCTCCTGCTAATTTGTCTTACATATATATGTCATTGCTGGAAATTACATCAATGTTTCGCCTGTATGCCATTAATCAGTATATTGAAGCATGAATTTGTCTTATAACACTATTGTTGGGATACAGTACGATACATCACATTACTTGTTTGTTATTAGACAGTGCATTTCAGTTTTAATTTGCCTTATTTAACTAGTAGCTTAAACTCAACTGTCAAATCAACTTACCGAGCGAGGTGGCGCAGTGGTTAGCACATTGGACTCGCATTCGGGAGGACGACGGTTCAATCCCGTCTCCAGCCATCCTGATTTAGGTTTTCCGTGATTTCCCTAAATCGCTTCAGGCAAATGCCGGGATGGTTCCTTTGAAAGGGCACGGCCGATTTCCTTCCCAATCCTTCCCTAACCCGAGCATGAGCTCCGTCTCTAATGACCTCGTTGTCGACGGGACGTTAAACACTAACCACCACCTCAAATCAACTTAAATAATACAGTTTTAGTACTACCAAATAATCCTTTGAAGTATTAAAATTGAAGCAATAATAGCTAAATCAGTATCTAAGCGAGTTAAACAGCTGTGTATTTATTTAGGAAGATGAGAAAATTAGTGCAGTGTTTTGCGATGACTGACATAAGTTTTATGGCTAGTGTAAGGGACAGTCAAATGAAAATGAGACAGATGGAAAAAATGAATGTAAAGTGTTTGTTACTTCAAAAATAATTGCCATAACTGTTGATACATTTAATGCACTGTGAGACAAGACGATCAGTGCCTTCATGGAAAAATGTTTGCTGTGGCCTATGGAACCATGATTGTATTCATTGTCCGAGGCAAACTGACGACTGTGAATGTCTTTCTTCAGGGCTCCAAAACTATGGAAATCACATGGGTAGATATCGGGACTGTATCGAGGATGTGTAAGGCTTCCCAACGACACTTTTGCAGCGTCAGTAAAACACCCTTTGTAAGGTGGCGTGGTCTCCTGACATTCATTTCTTACATATTCCGACCTGCCCATCGTATTCTGCGTATCAAGACGTTTCATCCTACCCCAAACTCGATAGGGTAGAGTTAATTTTACATATGTCCATTTAGTCGATATGCAAGTCCAATCAGCCGGCCGAAGTGGCCGTGCAGTTAAAGGCGCTGCAGTCTGGAACCGCAAGACCGCTACGGTCGCAGGTTCGAATCCTGCCTCGGGCATGGATGTTTGTGATGTCCTTAGGTTAGTTAGGTTTAACTAGTTCTAAGTTCTAGGGGACTAATGACCTCAGCAGTTGAGTCCCATAGTGCTCAGAGCCATTTGAACCATTTTTTGCAAGTCCAATAAATAAATCGCAAGTGCGCACTGAGATTAAAAAGTAGCCGGCCGAAGTGGCCGAGCGGTTCTAGGCGCTAAAGTCTGGAACCGCGCGACCCTGACGGTCGCAAGCAGCCCACTGGAAAGTCCATAGGAGGGTGAGTTAGCATGCAGTTGCGCCGGCCGGCTGACCACCCATGGACCAAATCAGTTTGTGCCAGAGAAAACGGATATTGGCCTGCTTGTTCACCTTAAAACCAAAACCCTCTGTATTGTTTGGGAGAGCCCCAGCATACGCATTTATTTTTTCATGGACCTAGTGTGCAGTTTCAGAGTTCTCACAAGTGGACAGTAAATGCCTAATGCAGACGCTATATATTTCCGGATTGGTCGGCTTAGCCATTCTCCATTTTGGAGAGTAACGCTGATTGGTGGACTATTTCTGACGCAATGAGCCAGAGGAGTGAGGCAAAGACAGCGGATGATATACCCTTTCGCTTTTTGCATGGAAGGAAGTCGTTCCAGTGACGCTCTTGTAGTGGGAACATGTAGCGAAAGCAAGTGCGCTCGTGCGTGTATGCAGAGAGCGAGGAACAAAGTCTCTACTCAGTACTGCACTGAGAGAGCACATCTGTCGGTAGCGAATCGGAGTGATACTCTATATTGACTCGCTCGCAATTAAGCGTTTGTTCACTGTGTTGGTCACGACACTTATGTGCGGTGTGAACAAAGATAGAGTATTAGCGCCTGCGAGCGAACATTGAGTGGCATCACGGTGGACTGGTTATCTGACTGGTATACCACGCCAATAGTTAGAGTAGGGGCAGATAGGAGTCCTTGACTTCATCAAGGCGTAGTGAGAGTTCGATTGGTGAAGGTCAGTCCAGATAGAAAGAGATAGTTTTGTTATTTTTCAGTGGCGAACGACACAGGCAGCTGTCGTTGCAGCTCACGGTATTGTGCGCCATAGCGTATGCTAGCCCCATCTTTCCTCCATTAGAAATAACATACTTCATTCACGTCATTCCATTACATTTCTCACGCGACAGCCTCGACCTTACTTAGAAAAATTGAATCGGATAATTATTCAAGTTGAGTAGGCCCGGCTCTCAGCCATTCTGCCAAGTAAATAACATTCTTAAAGAAAAGGGATAAAAGAGCTTTCCCACACTTTGTATATAAATGTCATTAACAGGATTCCTATCCATGAGAGGTAACCTCCCATTCTGAAAAGAACCCGGAAATTTGTGTATCAGTTTATAAATAAAAGTTTCACTTGATTTTCTAAAATTTTGCAATAAATAATATTTTCTTTTCGTTTAATGTTTTTCTTACACTAACTTGCAGGACTCCAGTACCCAAGTATCCCACTAGTTACGTAAGAAAATGGAATATTTTTGTGTCTTTTCCTTACAGCAGATGACTCTAGAAGATATTTATTGCTGCCGGCCGGGGTGGCCGAGCGGTTCTAAGCGCTACAGTCTGGAACTGCGCGACCGCTGCGGTCGCAGGTTCGAATCCTGCCTCGGGCATGGATGTGTGTGATGTCCTTAGGTTAGTTAGGTTTAAGTAGTTCTAAGTTCTAGGGGACTGATGACTTCAGATGTTAAGTCCCATAGTGCTCAGAGCCATTTGGACCATTTGATATTTATTGCTGAAAGTTTTTCAGGCATTTCTTTTTGGTACGTTGGGAGCGTCTGTCTGACTTCTGTAGTAGTGTGGGGTGGAAATTGCTTCTTGCAGGAGCCAAAGGGTACCTGTCAGATCAATCCATTGCGCAACTCTTCAACATAACACCCACACACTGACACCTTGGCAACGCTTGGAGGGAGGAGGAGGGAGGGGTGCACTTTCCTACAACGGGATGATGTCATCCGCCAACATTCCTGGGCGTTTGGACTTAATAGAGCGCTTCAGTTCTTGCAAAGTCTCGAGGAATGTGGAAGGACGGCTTCACTTTATTACAAGATAATGCCTGCCAACATATTGCCGACGTTGTTTGGACTACCCTACAGAAGTTTCTCTGGGAGCCCTCACAGATCCTCTACGCAATCGCGATCTCTCTCCATATTTTTGGAGCCCTGAAGAAAGATATTCGTGGCCCTCGATTTGCTTTGTACGAAGATGTGCAAGCCTAGGGCAATCATGATTCCGTAGACAACCGCGAACATTTATCCACGAAGGCATTGACTGTTTTGTCTCACAGAGGGGTAAATTTCCTTATTACCAGGTTGCTATGTCAAGAACGTATAATACATCCTTTGATCGCAAAACAACCAGAAGACTCGATCGGTGAGCAGGAAAGCTATGTGCATGACAACTTATTTATAGGGGTTTGTGGAATTGTTCCTGAATAGATCCAGACCATCTGCAGTAATTTCAATCAAACTTGCTACGCACGTGGGGAAAATGCTGTGCGAGTGTGACAGCCCTAACACAGAAGATGACAACACCAGAAGAGCTATAGGAATTTCTACCAAACATTGTTCACATGTAGCTTTCTATCTGGAAAATGAATATGAGTATAACGTTTTCAAGTTAGGTTAGTGTTTTTTAACGTCCCGTCGACAACGAGGTCAATAGAGACTGAGCACAAGCTCGGGTTAGGGAAGGATGGGGAAGGAAATCGGCCGTGCCCTTTCAGAGGAACCATCCAGGCATTTGCCTGAAACGATTTAGGGAAATCACGGAAAACCTAAATCAGGATGCCTGGAGACGGGATTGAACCGTCCTCCTCCCGAATGCGAGTCCAGTGTATAACGTTTTCACACCGAGAATATTTATGAGAAGGAACTGGAAAGTAAAAATAAGCTAACACCCTAACACCTGGAGCAATTACATCCAAGACTGAAAAAAACTGCCGTAGTCGTGAAATAGCCCTAGATCACCTAAGGATAGGGTGAAAGGAGGGGGGGGGGGGGGAATGATATGTTGTAATAATCGGAAAAGACCATTCTCAGCATCGAGGCCTTACTTTTTGGAGTCGCTAAACTTATTAGTGATCGTCATAATGATATTTAATTTTTAATTCTGTAGGAGCTTTTAGAAATTACAGAAACATTACCTCTCCTTAATGTTCCGAAAAATCATGTTTCCCGCTTCTGAGAAACAGAACATATGGTTAGCTGTGATCCAGCAACCGTATGCTATTTAACTACAGGACGTGTATACAGCCACTTCGCTTGCACAAAATTTTGTCAATGGGCCACGGTTTCGATTGCACTAGGGCACTCTTCATCAGAAAAAAAAATTACGTGGAATACATGTAATCACTCTTGCTGAGATGTATGAAACCATGCTGTGATTACATGCATTCTATGTAACATTTTATTCTGATGAAGATTGCCCTAGTGCAATCGAAACCGTGGCCAATTGACAAAATTTTGTGCAACCGAAGTGGCTGTTATACGTCCTGTAATTACATGTACAAACTATTATGTGATGATGCTGTCATTTACCGTCTTGTAAAGTCATCTGATGATCGAAACGACTTGCAAAATGATTTAGATACCTGTATGGTGCGAAAAGTGGCAGTTGACCCTGAATAAAGAAAAGAGTGTAGTTATTCAGATGAGTACTAAAAGAAATCAGCTAAATTTCGATTACGCGATAAGTCACGCAAATCTGAAGGCTGTAAATTCAACTAAATATTTAGGGATTACAATTGCAAATAACCTAAATTGTAACGATCACATAGATAATATTGTGGGTAGAGCAAACCAAAGACTGCGATTCATTGGCAGAGCACTTAGAAGGTGCATCAGATCTCCTAAAGAGGCTGCTTACACCACGCTTGTCCGCCCTATTCTGGAGTATTGCTGTGCGGTGTGGGATCCGCATCAGGTGGGACTGACGGATGACATCGAAAAAGTACAAAGAAGGGCAGCTCGTTCTGTATTATCGCGAAATAGGGGAGATAGTGTCACAGACATGATACGTGAATTGGAGTGGCAATCATTAAAACAAAGGCGTTTTTCGTTGCGACGGGATCTTCTCATGAAATTTCAGTCACCGGTTTTCTACTCCGATTGCGAAAACATTCTGTTGGCACCCACCTACATAGCGGGAAATGATCATCACGATAAAATAAGAGAAATCAGGGATCGCACAGAAAAATTTAAGTGCACGTTTTTTTCCCGCGTGCCGTTCGAGAGTGGAACGGTAGAAAGACAGCTTGAAGGTGGTTGATTGAACCCTCTGCCAGGCACTTTACTGTGAATAGCAGAGTAATCACGTGGATGTAGGTGTAGATGTAGATGTTGGAGGTGTCTGGTGAACGTGGAGATTACAATCAG
Organism: Schistocerca nitens; assembly: GCF_023898315.1. Classification (NCBI taxonomy): domain Eukaryota; kingdom Metazoa; phylum Arthropoda; class Insecta; order Orthoptera; family Acrididae; genus Schistocerca; species Schistocerca nitens. The sequence goes on from NC_064614.1 coordinate 1,128,113,030, forward strand.
ATAGATCAGTTAGTTGCTCTTTGTATCAGGGGAGTTCAATAAGTAATGCAAAACATTTTTTATTCCTGAAAGTTGGTCGGTTATATTCATAATTCCAATACATCGTATTATTCCCCACTCTTTTGGCTACAAGACCCTGTTTTTCAATATAATCTCCGATCAATGCAATGGCCTTACGGCATCTTACGGAGATGGCCTATATGCTCGCATGGTACAGCTCTACTGGCCGATGTCTGTGACAGCGTCTAGCTGTATCAATAACCTCCCATCACCCTCCTACTACTTCCTGCGGTATGCATCCTTCATTGGGCGAAACAGATGGGTGTGAAGGTGCGAGATCCAGGCTGTAGGGTACATGAGAAGAACAGACCAATGAAGTTTGGTCAGCTCCTCTCAGGTGCGACGACTTGGGTGAGGCTTGCGTTGTCACGGAGAAACAGAAGTCCGTATGCATGCTTGTGGCGACGGAAACGTTGATGTTTCTTCGGTTTCCTGAGAGAACCACAATACACTTCAGATTTGATCTTAGCATCACGAGGGACAACATCAATCAGAATAACTAGTTCAGAGTTCCAGAAGATCGTCGCCATGACTTTACCGGCAGAGGGTGCGGTTTCAAAGTTTTTCACCGGAGGAGAGCTGGTGTGGCGCCACTCCATGGAGTAACGTTTTGTTTTGGCGAAGTTATGAACCGATGCACCCTAGCCTTGTCACTATCATCCTTGTAGAGCGCAAATAATTTCGCACAAATGATCCGTCATTTTTTATGCGTCTCCACCATCATGGCATCCGTTTGGCCACGGGCGCCTTTTACACCAGCCCGGTTGAGAGTCTGTATGCTGAAGCTGCTGAACTACCACTGTCCTACCGTATTGACTTTCTCCTCAGCAGGTATGCATGCGTTTCTGTGCCATGCGTGGCAGCCCATCCTATGCCTCCTTCTTTGATAATTCCTTTGATCGTTAAGTATGGTGCTCGTCCCTCTTCTCTGTTACCTCCTGGAGTCCGCCTTCGCCATTTACTACGGCGGCTTAACTTCACTCTACCTGCAACTTTCCCAGTGGGTGTGAACCCTTCACCACTTTGGCTTCATGAAGCGGCCCATGTTAACCTTGGCCCTCATTCGCTTCATAAGGACACTACTCCAGCCTCGGTCTATCGCCTCCAGTTTCACGATCTTCTCATGGAACTTCGCGGTAGTACCTTTGTCTACACTGATGGCTCTCGCACTGACCGTGGGGTCGGGTGTGCCTTCGTCATTGGCACCCGTGTCTTTCGATATCAGCTTCCGGCGCACTCCTCAGTATTTACAGGCGAGCTCTTTGCCTTGGCCGGCCGCGGTGGCCGAGCGGTTCTAGGTGCTTCAGTCCGGAACCGCGTGACTGCTCTGGTCGCAGGTTCGAATCCTGCCTCGGTCATGGATGTGCGTGATGTCCTTAGGTTACATAGGATTAAGTAGTTCTAAGTTCTAGGGGACTGATGACCTCAGATGTTAAGTTGTTGTTGGGTTGTTTTTTGGGGGGAGGAGACCAGACAGCGAGGTCACCGGTCTCATCGGATTATGGAAGGACGGGAAAGGAAGTCGGCCGCGCCCCTTCAAAGGAACCATCCCGGCATTTGCCTGGAGCGATTTAGGAAATCACGGAAAACCTAAATCAGGATGGCCGAACGCGGGATTGAACCGTCGTCCTCCCGAATGCGAGTGCAGTGTGCTAACCACTGCGCCACCTCGCTCGGTCAGATGTTAAGTCCCATAGGGCTCAGAGCCATTTGAATCAATTTATGTTAGGTAAGTGGTTCTTGTCCGTACAGCGATTGTTGCCTGACAGTAAAAGACTTGCTTAGCTCTAGTGGTTTAGCAGGAGATGAGGAACACACACACACACACACACACACACACATTTTTATAACACGTATGGATACATGTTTAACATATAATTAATGACATAGAATTAGACAGGAGAGTAATATTGAATATATGGTCGAAAAATAATATGGTCTGGAAAGAAAGATAAGTTAAAAGCGTATAGTATTCAATTTGGCAACGGCCTTGCCGCAGTGGATACACCGGTTCCCGTGAGATCACCGAAGTTAAGCTCTGTCGGCCGTGGCCGGCACTTGGATGGGTGACCATCTGGGTAGCCATGCGCTGTTGCCGTTTTTCGGGTTGCACTCAGCCTCGTGATGCCAATTGAGGAGCTACTCGACCGAATAGTAGCGGCTTCGGTCAAGAATACCATCATAACAACCGGGAGAGCGGTGTGCTGACCCCACACCCCTCCTATTCGCATCCTACCCTGAGGATGACACGGCGGTCGGATGGTCCCGGTAGGCCACTCGTGGCCTGAAGACGGAGTGGTTTTTTTATAGTATTCAATCAAAGAAAGTCATTGGACAGTGAATTAAAACAAGTAGTGACTGACACAGTAAACATTTTCATCTATTTCAACTAAATGTTATGTGGCCTTTAACAGATGAATGTGTAGCAGTGTACGCCATAACGTAAATCTTGTCAACAGAGATCGACAGCCTTTCGTGAAAAACGCTTAAATTTAAAGAGGGGCGAGGTGTGTAGTGGGATAGGGGCCCGTGTTTGTCGGTGTGGGGGTGGGGACTGGCTTATTGTTTCCGGATATCTGGACTGAGATCTCATCATCCCCCGGCGCGGTGCTGTCAGCGGCGGGGTTTCGGCCTCCCTGGGGTTCCCACGGCCGCCTCTCGCATTCCTCCTGGAAAACACGGGACCCTGCAGCGAGACCCGCACCGGGCAACGCCCTCCTCAACATGCCGCTCTGGGCTTTGGGGGCTCTCCTACACAAACACTTCAGCATAATATATTTACTACCTAAAGTCACGCCCGTATTTATAGTAGCCACAACACTGGTTCCCGCTCAGGACGGCGAATTGCTCGCGTCGGGAAAGCACATCGAATCATAGGATTAATTATACATCCAAACTACTCAGCTTTGGAAGAACTTTGAGCCATACATTGAATGTTGTGATTTTGCACGGTAGGAGAGGGGGGCATTGATATCACATTAACTAGTGGTTACTACTGTGCTAATCCATTACTGCTCAGTGTAACATTAATGGTACACGTGACAGAACTAGGCTTTTACTGATCTCTCAATATTAGTAAGTGTAACCTACTGCGTATAACAAGGCGAAAATCCCCATTAATGTACGAGTACAAAATAAATTCCCAGTCTTTGGAAGCGGTAACATCCGTCAAGTATCTGGGCGTGACTATTCGAAATGATCTCAGATGGAATGATCAGATTGCACAAGTAACGGGCAAGGCGAACACTAGATTGCGGTTTATTGGTAGAATCCTGGAGCGATGCAGTCCTTCAACAAATGAAATTGCTTGCAATACGTTAGTTCGTCCAGTCTTAGAGTATTGTTCGTCTGTATGGGACCCTTACCAGTTGGGTCTGATTCAAGAGATTGAGAAGGTCCAAAGAAGAGCGGCAAGATCCGTGACTGGAACGTTTAGCCATCGCGACAGCGTTACAAATCTAACAGAAAGTTTGAAGTGGGTCACACTTGCAGATAGACGGCGCGCTAAACGGAAGGGGCTGCTGACTACATTCCGAAATCCGATCTTCGCCGAGGATGTAGAGCGTATATTATTACCACCAACTTCAAAATCGTGCAGTGATCACCATTCAAAGATAAGGGAAATCAGAGCTCGCACTGAGGCGTTCAGACAGTCGTTTTTCCCTCGCGCAATCCGTGAGTGGAACAGAGGGCGGGAAATATGTTGTTGTTGTTGTGGTCTTCAGTCCTGAGACTGGTTTGATGCAGCTCTCCATGCTACTCTATCCTGTGCAAGCTTCTTCATCTCGCAGTACCTACTGCAGCCTACTGTTGTGGCGTAACAAGCTCGCTACGCCACACTGAGAAGGAAGCCGAAAGGCACGCGTACACACACGCCGACTGGCGTCAAGTCTGGAACAGGATAAGTTATGACTGCTATAAAGAAAATACGTAGCTTTCGAATATACTTAACTTTTAATGCTTCCTTTTGATACATCTCTCTTGACTATACAAATGAGACTCGTAATATACATGCACTGTGACAATTGGCGCCTTGCTAAGTCGTAGCCATTAACTTAGCTGAAGGCTATTCTAACTGTCTCTCGGCAATTGAGAGCAAAGGCTTCGTCAGTATAGTCGCTAGCAACGTCGTCGTACAACTGGGACGAGTTCTCGTACGTCTCTCGAGACCTGCCATGTGGTGGCGCTCGGTCTGCGATCACACAGTGGCGACACGCGGGTCCGACATGTACTAATGGACCGCGGCCGATTTAAGCTACCACCTAGCAAGTGTGGTGTCTGGCGGTGACACCACACCTACATCCTCCTGAATCTGCTTAGTGAATGGTTCAAATGGCTCTGAGCACTATGGGACTTAACATCTGTGGTCATCAGTCCCCTAGAACTTAGAACTACTTAAACCTAACTAACCTAAGGACATCACACACATCCATGCCCGAGGCAGGATTTGAACCTGCGACCGTAGCAGTCGCGCGGTTCCAGACTGAGCGCCTAGAACCGCATCACTTCCGCGGCCGGCTCTGCTTAGTGTATTCATCTCTTGGTCTCCCTCTACGATTTTTACCCTCCACGCTGCCCTCCAATACTAAATTGGTGGTCCCTCGATGTCTCAGAACATGTCCTACCAACCGATCCTTTCTTCTAGTCAAGTTGTGCCACAAGCTCCTCTTCTCCCCAATTCTATTCAATACCTCCTCATTAGTTATGTGATCTACCCATCTAATCTTCAGCACTCTTCTGTAGCACGACATTTCGAAAGCTTCTATTCTCTTCTTGTCTAAACTATTTATCGTCCACGTTTCACTTCCATACATGGCTACACTCCATACAAATACCTTCAGAAACGATTTCCTGACATTTAAATCTATATTCGAAGTTAACAAATTTTTCTTCTTCAGAAACGCTTTCCTTGCCATTGCCCGTCTACATTTTATATCCTCTCTACTTCGACCATCGTCAGTTATTTTGCTCCCCAAATAGCAAAACTACTTTAAGTGTCTCATTTCCTAATCTAATTCCCTCAGCAACACTCGTCTTAATTCGACTACATTCCATTACCCTTGTTTTGCTTTTGTTGATGTTCATCTTATATCCTCCTTTCAAGACACTGTCCATTCCGTTCAACTGCTCTTCCAAGTCCTTTGCTGTCTCTGACAGAATTACAATGTCATCAGCTAAGTTTTTATTTTTTCTCCATGGATTTTAATACGTACTCCGAAGTTTTCTTTTGTTTCCTTTACTGCTTGCTCAATATACAGATTGGAAAGCACCAGGGAGAGGCTACAACCCTGTCTCACTCCCTTCCCAACAACTGCTTCCCTTTCATGTCCCTCGACTCTTATAACTGCCATCTGGTTTCTGTACAAATTGTAAATAGCCTTTTGCTCTCTGTATTTTACCCCTGCCACCTTCAGAATTTGAAAGATAGTATTCCAATCAAGATTGTCAAAAGCTTTATCTAAGTCTACAAATGCTAGAAAAGTAGGTTTGACTTTCCTTAATCTTTCTTCTAAGATAAGTCGTAGGGTCAGTATTGCCTCACGTGTTCCAACATTTCTACGGAATCCAAACTGATCTTCCCCGAGGTCGGCTTCTATCAGTTTTTCCACTCGTCTGTAAAGAATTCGCGTTAGTATTTTGCAGCTGTGACTTATTAAACTGATGGTTCGGTAATTTTCACATCTGTCAACACCTGCTTTCTTTGGGATTGGAATTATTATATTCTTCTTGAAGTCTGAGGGTATTTCGCCTGTCTCATACATCTTACTCACCAGATGGTAGAGTTTTGTCAGGACTGGCTCTCCCAAGGCTGTGAGTAGTTGTAATGCAATGTTGTCTACTCCGGGGGCCTTGTTTCAACTCAGGTCTTTCAGTGCTCTGTCAAACTCTTCACGCAGTATCATATCTCCCATTTCATCTTCATCTACATCAGAGGATCCCAAACTTTTGTTTATCACGCCCCCCTTCTGCCGAAAAGAAAACTTCCGTGCCCCCCCCCCCCTAAAAAATATAGATATTTTTATTATTTATCAAGAAACTATTGAAAAATTTGTGATGGTGACGTCATGTAACATGGTGGGCTATTAATGTATCGAGTCGCAGTTATTACGTCATCAGTCTAGAATAGTGATTATAAGTCACTCCTAAAGTAAAGAAAGTCCTTGGTAAACAAGGAAAAATAGTTGCGACCTTTGCAGATTAGTGGATGCAGGCCATTATTTTAAGTTGAGTGTAGCTTATTACTTTCACTCATTATCAAAAATAGTCACTCAGTCACGGTGTTAACGAACATCACTGATTTGTACGCCTATAGCGCTCCCCATTGTCATCTCGCATAGGTTGGCATTTATGTCAACGACGACATTTACCGAACGGCGACAAAGACCCAGTTCGTAGAACCAGACCAAAAATAAAAAATAAGTTTTACGAAATAATTTTGCAGAGTACACAGAACTTTAAAAAATATGACTAAAACAACTTCCTTACCTTGATTACATTCCCTTGCTGTACACCATTTCTTCACCAGTATACGATTTTAGGACTACTCTTCGCTTGCCATATCTACGATAAACTTTCGCTGTGTCTTCATCCAGAAGAAATACTATTATTAGTTGAAATAACATACCACACGTAACATCAGAATCCATAAGGATCACACACGGTATTTATATTTAAATCAGATTCACTATGTTTATTTTATATTGTTTCTTCGAAATAGTATTTGTAATTTTACAGTATTACCTATATGTAAGGATAGTTAGGAGGCAAATAACAAGTTCTCTTATAATGTGACGTATTTATTATAAAAATATTATTTCCACACACATATGGCAATAAACAAACAAATAAATCAATGTGAAGGATGAGCTTGCATATTTTTTACAAAATTTTGAATTCTTGGCTGAATAGTAGTAACTGCGCAACGTAAATCATTGGCAATACTGAGTTTGCTTCTAAGCTTATTTTTTATCGCCACTACCACTGAAAATGCTCTTTCGCACAAATAAGTGCTTGAAAATGGTAAACACAGTTTCAGTGCTTGTTCTTCTGTGCTGGGATACACCGTGAGATATTTCATCCAAAATAAAGGCTTATCCATCTTCTCAAAGTCATACTTCGCTGCCGAGCCAGCGTACTTCTGTATGAAATAAGTGTTTTACACTCTGCTCTCAAATCTTCACAAAGAGCCGCAAATAACCTGGAATTCAACGCACTCTTTTTAATATGATTCACGATTTTGATGCACAATTTCAAGACATCATTGAGTTCCTTTGGAAGTGTCTTAGCTGCCAATGCTTGACGCTGTGTTACACAGTGGATAGCAGTAACACTAGGGTTTTTTTCTCTGACCATCTGCACGAATCCTGAGCGACATCCAAGCATTGATGGGGCGCCGTCTGTGCATACGCCTATCAGTTTCTGCCATGATAACTCATTATTACAAAAGAATTCAGAGACAGCTGCCATTATATGAATTGCTTTTAAAGTTGACTTTAAATCTGTAGAAAACAGGAACTCTTCTGTAATTGCTTCATTTTCTATATAGCGAACGAAAGCTAGTAGTTGGCAACAATTAGCAACAATTCGCAACATCGATACTCTCACCTAATTATATTGCGAAAAACTGCGATTGTTTGACGGCCATAACTAATTGATTTTGTATGTCTTCGCCCATATCATCAATCCGACATTTCACAGTATTGTCAGAAAGTGGTATTTGTGAAAGTTTTTGTTTACTTTCTGACCCAAGAACAATATCAGCAGCTTTCAACAAACAGGGTTTGACTAGTGTCTCTCCGATAATATGACTTTTCTTGGTCCTTGTAATAAGTAGCGATAACTCATACGAGGCTTCCAGTACCTTTTCTGATGTCTGAGCAAAGGATCCAGCAGCGTCCAACTTCATTCATTTCAAATTATCATATTTTGCAGCAAAAAATTCCTTCGGCTTCTCTTTCAATGCACCATGCTTTGCCCACAAATGGCGTTCCAGACGAGGTGGTCTCATGGAATCATTGCTCAATACCTCATAGCAAATAACACATTGCGACTGGTCAACACCATTTTTTTGTATAGAAGCAAAACCGTATTTGATATACTCATCATTATATTTACGTTTTTTCATGACACTCATGGTGAAGTAAAAAGAAAACAAGAAGTTAACAGTATAATTTCGCACTAACACTGATTTTACTGAGGCACAACTGTGAAAGATTCAACGCGATTTCAGGAAAATCCAAAACATCAGATGTGTCAACAACTGCAAGCAACCAATTGAAATAAAGGAAAGCTACTGTCATCTGTCGGCACCTCAGGTGACTGCCTGTGAGAAGTGGGGCGAAGAACGGGGAAGCCCAGCCGCAGCGCAGGTAGTCAGTGCACGCAAGACTCAAGTTTCACACGGAATTTGCAGTCTCCCCTCCACAACGGCCAAAGGCCGGTCACGTGATTCCACCTCCACGAGGAGAGGTGTACCGCCAGCGCTCCTGGTTTTACTTGAGTGTACTATGTTGAGTACACCATCGCAGGTGTTCCTGTCTGTGATACAGCGTCAAGGGTAACGTCGTCGAACTGTTAGTGCAGATGGTTGTACTAACTTGTATAGGCGTTTACTAAACTTCGAAAATGTACTGTTCAAGGGCAGTGGCAAGAATTCGTGCTTCAAAGTCCACATTCTTTTGGGCTAGTTGCTTTGTTAAATGTAATCCGTCCAGAAGAAATTAGTTATTAAAGCGCATTTCCGTATTTCGCTATTTGAATTTCACGTAGTGTCCACGAATATTTTTCGTTTCTTTAGATAAATATAAGTGTGTACTAGAAACATACTTCTGTGCAATGTTATTCAAAAGAACAAGTTTCAGAAACTAATAACACATATTTTGGATATGCAATAGATACATAAGGTAATTCATAATAATGGCTACAGAGTTTGTCATGGCGGCAAATATATGTGGTTATTGTACAATGCTTTAAAACCATTCAGCAGTTTTCTGAGGACGACTGTATGGAAAATATTGACAGTTTAATAATTATTGTATCCTATTTGAGCAGCAAATGGACAAAATGTTGGAAACTTATTCTTCAGCCGACTGTAGAACTCGGAAAAGTCATATCCCATGTATTGCCAAACTGTGCAATAAATGTTATATCAGCCTAAGACATAGATATATTACGAACATAATGTTTGAAGTATGTGGAATAAAATCTCACAAGAACAACAGCAGACAGCAACTTTAATAAAGAAACGAAACCAACAATGAACTGTTTGCATCTGCTAAATGTTTATGTACAAAGAAATAGCCAACTCGTTACAGCACGTTAAAGTGGAAATTTCACGAACTTAAGCCTTTTTAATTGCCGTACACGAAATTAAAACCGACTCCTTCGGCAACTTTGTCACAGACATTTTATTTTGATCAATAAAAACATCACAGTAGAAACTCATGATCGCTACACACGAAAACTAATAAGAAAAATATTTATTTTGAGAAACAAAACGGAAAAAGGGTGCAAACTTTTGTTAAGTCACTTAATCTTCTACGCTCTTTTTGGGCTGTACGTTTTTAAACAACTCGTGGTAAAAACCTGAAAAGAATGTGTGCAATCTGGCTGTAGTGCACTTTGCTGGTTTTGCTTACGGACAAAAAGCAGGCGAGAGTGTTTGTTTTCTGGCGAGAAAGGCAACATAGTACACTCAAGTAAAACCAGGAGCGCTGGCAGTCACGCCCCGCCTCGTGGAGGTGGAATCACGTGACAAGCGTGTGGCCGTTGTGGAAGGAAGACTGCAAATTCCGTGTGAAACTTGAGTCTTGCGTCAGTGCACTGTCTGTCTGCGACCTGGTGGCCGAGCACGGCTTTTGCTGGGAGAAACTGACTTTTCCCGGATTAGGGCGGAAACAGCCCACAGGCACCCTAAGAATTTGCTACCTGTTCTGCGGTGCTGTTCTGAGCAGTGCAGCCTGGGGTTTTATGCGAAAATCTTTTTCGTGCCCCTATCTTTCGCTACTTATAAACGAAACGTTATAAGTTTTGAGATAACATCAATGAATTGGTTGTCAAATTTCACAGTAATTAAGTAAGGTCATGGATACACCTCATACATCGCTGGAAACTGTGCACAGTGCCAAGCAGTTATCTCTGTACTCATACCAAAAGAAGCCATTGTCGCAGCAAAGAACGTACACTAATTTCAAACAAAATTATGCAGTATTTCAAAAAGGCAGAAGAAAAACAACTGTTTTGTCAGATAAGTAATCCGAATAAAAGAGCTGTAGTACTGACCGTTCGAAAAAAAAAAAAATAGCCTCACCAATGGACTTCATTGTCTACCTAGCTGGGTTATGTTTCATTGTTAGCAGTCACGACAATGTTTCCAGAACGGCGTGAAGTACTCTGCTCAGAACGAACACTTGTACTAGTTTCGCATTCACGTCGTGCACATTTTTCTGGTGACAAAGGGCATAACCCTGGAGTCCAAATACGAACCCGCCAGTTCATTTGAAGCGTATACAGTCTACTAAAGTCACTGTAATTGCATCACATGGGAATCCGCAGGTTGACGGGGTAATAAAACGGCATTTTTGCAGTTACACAGTATAAGTGATTATTACTCTGATGAACATAGCCTGCTACGGCTAAAAGTTATAACATGATTACGTTCAGTTCATGTGTACAAATGTACGGAATAGTTGATACCTGACTTTTCTGTTTTCCGATTGTCAGAAGTCAGTTGTTTACAAATCTAATAAATTAGAATTAACGCATATCGCCATCGTAATTTTGAGAGTTTCCATGTGTGACATTCTAAACGTGACATTCTAAACGTGATCTTCAAAAGCTGTATGTTCTAGGATAGGTTATTGAGATAGGATTGCGGGAAGTGGGACGCCAAACGATTGTATTTAGCACCATAATCTATCATTAATACCTGCACACTCATTTTCATTTAAATATCGATATTAAAAAGAAATATTAAGTTTATACCGCTAACTCCACCCGCGCCCCCCTTGCAACATCATCACGCCCCCCTCCCCCCCTCCCCCACAGGGGGGCGCGCCCGCCAGTTTGGGAACCCATGATCTACAACCTCTTCCATTTCCATAATATTGTCGTCAAGTACATCGCCCTCGTATACAGGGTGTTACAAAAAGGTGCGGCCAAACTTCCAGGAAACATTCCTCACACACAAAGAAAGAATATATGTTATGTGGACATGTGTCCGGACACGCTAACTTTCCATGTTAGAGCTCATTGTATTACTTCTCTTCAAATCACATTAATCATGGAATGGAAACACACAGCAACAGAACATACCAGCGTGACTTCAAACACTTTGTTACAGGAAACGTTCAAAATGTCCTCCGTTAGCGAGGATACATGCATCCACCCTCCGTCGCATGGAATCCCTGATGCGCTGATGCAGCCCTGGAGAATGGCGTATTGTATCACAGCCGACACAATACGTGTACGAAGAGTCTCAACATTAGGTACCGGGGTTGCGTAGACAAGAGCTTTCAAATGCCCCCATAAATGAAAGTCAAGAGGGTTGAGGTCAGTAGAGCGTGGAGGCCATGGAATTGGTCCGCCTCTACCAATCCATCGGTCACCGAATCTGTTCTTGAGAAGCGTACGAACACTTTGACTAAAATGTGCAGGAGCTCCATCGTGCATGAACCACATATTGTGTCGTACTTGTAAAGGTACATGTTCTAGCAGCACAGGTAGAGTATCCCATATGAAATCATGATAACGTGCTCCATTGACCGTAGGTGAAAGAACATGGGGCCCAATCAAGACATCACCAACAATGCCTGCCCAAACGTTCACAGAAAATCTATGTTGATGACGTGATTGCACAATTTCGTGCGGATTCTCGTCAGCCCACACATGTTGATTGTGAAAATTTACAATTTGATCACGTTGGAATGAAGCCTCGTCCGTAAAGAGAACATTTGCACTGAAATGAGGATTGACACATTGTTGGATGAACCATTCACAGAAGTGTACCCGTGGAAGCCAATCAGCTGCTGATAGTGCCTGCACACGCTGTACATGGTACGGAAACAACTGCTTCTCCCGTAGCACTCTCCATACAGTGACGTGGTCAACGTTACCTTGTACAGCAGCAACTTCTCTGACGCTGACATTAGGGTTATCGTCAACTGCACGAAGAATTGCCTCGTCCATTGTAGGTGTCCTCGTCGTTCTAGGTCTTCCCCAGTCGCGAGTCATAGGCTGGAATGTTCCCTGCTCCCTAAGACGCCGATCAATTGCTTCGAACGTCTTCCTGTCGGGACACCTTCGTTCTGGAAATCTGTCTCGATACAAACGTACCGCGCCACGGCTATTGCCCCGTGCTAATCGATACATCAAATGGGCATCTGCCAACTAAGCATTTGTAAACATTGCACTGACTGCAATGATGAACACTAACCTGTTGATGCTACGTACTGATGTGCTTGATGCTTGTACTGTAGAGCAATGCGTCGCATGTCAACACAAGCACCGAAGTCAACATTACCTTCCTTCAGTTGGCCCAACTGTCGGTGAATTGAGGAAGTACAGTACATACTGACGAAACTGAAATAGCCGGGCGAAGTGGCCGTGCGGTTAAAGGCGCTGCAGTCTGGAACCGCAAGACCGCTACGGTCGCAGGTTCGAATCCTGCCTTGGGCATGGATGTTTGTGATGTCCTTAGGATAGTTAGGTTTAACTAGTTCTACGTTCTAGGGGACTAATGACCTCAGCAGTTGAGTCCCATAGTGCTCAGAGCCATTTGAACCATTTGAAACTGAAATAAGCTCTAACATGGAAATTAAGTGTTTCCGGACACATGTTCACATAACATCTTTTCTTTATTTGTGTGTGAGGAATGTTTCCTGAAACTTTGGCCGTACCTTTTTGTAACACCCTGTAGACCCTCTATATACTTCTTCCACCTTTCTGCTTTCCCTTCTTGGCTTAGAACTGGGTTTCCATCAAAGCTGTTGATATTCATGCAAGTGGTTCTCCTTTTTCCAAAGGTCTCTTTAATTTTCCTGTAGGCAGTATCTATCTTACCCCTAGTGAGATAAGCCTCTACATCCTTACATTTGTCCTCTAGCCATCGCTGCTTAGCCATTTTGCACTGCCTGTCGATATGATTTTTGAGACGTTTGTATTTCTTTTTGCCTGCTTCATTTACTGCATTTTTATATTTTCTCCTTTCATCAATTAAATTCAATATTTCTTCTGTTACCCAAGGGTTTTTAGTAGCCCTCTTATTTTTACCTATTTGATCCTCTGCTGCCTTCACTAATTCATCCCTCAGAGCTACCCATTCTTCTTCTACTGTATTTCTTTCCCCCATTCCTGTCAATTGTTCCCTTATGCTCTTCCTGAAACTCTGTACAACCTCTGGTTTAGTCTGTTTATCCAGGTCCCGTATCCTTAAATTCCCACCTTTTTGCAGTTTCTTCAGTTTTAATCTACAATCCATAACCAATAGATTGTGGTCAGAGTCCACATCTGCCCCTGGAAAAGTCTTACAATTTAAAACCTGTTTCCTAAATCTCTGTCTTACCATTATATAATCTATCTGATACCTTTTAGTATCTCCAGGGTTCTTCCATGTATACAACCTTCTCTCATGATTCTTAAACCAAGTGTTAGCTATGATTAAGTTATGCTCTGCGCAAAATTCTACCAGGCGGCTTCCTCTTTCATTTCTTAGCCCCAATCCATATTCACCTACTATGTTTCCTCCTCTGCCTTTTCCTACTCTTGAATTCCAGTCACCCATGACTATTAAATTTTCGTCTCCTGAATAATTTCTCTTATCTCATCATACATTTCATCAATTTCTTCGTCATCTGCAGAGCTAGTTGGCATATAAACTTGTACTACTGTAGTAGGCGTGGGCTTCGTGTCTATCTTGGCGACAATAATGGGTTCACTATGCTGTTTGTAGTAGCTTACCCGTACTCCTATTTTTTATTCATTATTAAATATACTCCTGCATTACCCCTAATGGATTTTGTATTTATAACCCTGTATTCACCTGACCAAAAGTCTTGTTCCTCCTGCCACCGAACTTCACTAATTCCCACTATATCTAACTTTAACTTATCCATTTCCCTTTTTAAATTTTTCTAACTTACCTGCGCGATTAAGAGATCTGACATTCCACGCTCCGATCCGTAGAACGCCAGTTTTCTTTCTCCTGATAACGACGTCCTCTTAAGTAGTCCCCGCCCTAAGATCCGAATGGGGTATTATTTTACCTCCGTAAATTTTACCCCTTGCTTTCAGCCGTTCGCAGTACCAGAACAGCAAGGCCATTTTGGTTAGTGTTGCAGGACCGGATCTTCAATCATCCACACTGTTGCCCCTGCAACTACTGAAAAGGCTGCTGCCCCGCTTCAGGAACCACACGTTTGTCTGGCCTCTCAACAGATACCCCTCCGTTGTGGTTGCACCTACGGTACGGCTATCTGTATCGTTGAGGCACGCAAGCCTCCCCACCAACGGGAAGGTCCATGGTTCATGGGGGAACGTTTCAAGAGAATAGGTTTTACGAATGTTTTATAAGGCACTCCTCTCGTAGCTTAATCACATCTCCTTAGAATTTTTCCATTGAATCACAGCATGATATTTCCTTTTCCTGCAGTTAATTCTACGAGAATTTCAACTTTGAATGGATGCTCTTAGGTTTGCTTCGATTTTCATTATTACCAGTGATCGCTTGTCAATTTGTAATCGAACAGGTATGAAACTTTCAGCCTATTTACGTGTAATACGTCGCATTTATTTATGTTGAGGGTCAACTACCAACCTATGCGTTAAGTGTCAATACACTGTAGGTATTCCTGGATTTCAGTTCAGTTGCTTCTTTACAGTATGCAAATACCATCACCCGCAAACCAGACGTTTTATGTACACGGGGTGAGGCATCCAAGATGTTTGATGTAAATAGGGTGAGGCAGCCAAGACTGGCCACCTGACTATCTCAGCCACTTCCAGCGATAGAAAAATCTTCCCAATAAAAGCTGCTTAGCTTGTACGGTGTATAGTATGACGTTCATAATTTTTTTTAGGTAGAAGGGTAGAGGAGATAAGATAGCCAACTTCGTTATTTTAAATGGATTGGCATGTCATATTACTTACCGTTTAATAATACGTTTGAAGACGCATATAATGCATTACTCCGTCCAAAGAGGCCTCAGAAGAGCCAGCCGTATCGACCGACCATCGTGTCGCCCTCAACCGATAAACGTCACTGGATGCGGATATGGAAGGGGATGTGGTGAGCACACAGCTCTCCGCGCCGTCGTCAGTTTTCGTGACCAGAGCAGCTACTTCTCAATAAAGTAGCTCCCCAATTAGCCTCATAAGGGCTGAGTGCACTCTACTTGCCAAAAACGCTAGCCAGACCCGGATGGTCACCCATACAAGTGTTAGCCAAGCCCCACAGCGCTTGTCTTCGGTGATCCAACGGGAACCGGCATACAATGCACTACGTTGTGCAGTAATATTCTTACATCAGATTATGATACTGACAGTTTATAAGTGCATTTAAAAACGCATACAAGTGAGGCTAGGACGAAATGTAGAGTAAGTTATTTAATGGCATTGGATAACGTTTCTACAATATGTGCTCAAATTGGTGACCATTTCCAGCCATACATGCTGTAGACCGATTCGATCTCGACAGTAATGCACGTTGAATTTCAACGAAACTAATAGCAGAACAAGAGCCGCGAGTGTTTGGAATTTCATTGTAAATCTTTTGTTTCAGTTTATCCCACAACTGAAAGTCGAGAGGCTTTGTGGCTGACGAATGCGCAGGCCATTTTGTGTTGCTAGGCCGAGCAATCAAATGATCTGCAAAAATGTTGATCAGGGCATCCGGTTGCCACATGACTTGTATGTTCAGTGGGATGTTTTCTAGTAGTAGTGGCAGTACCCGTATTAACAAATCAAAGCACGTCCCACTAATTTAGTTCCCATAAATAAAATAAGGACCAAAAATTCCATTATCAACAACAAGGTCTTTGTTCACTTCTGTCAGCCACGGTGGGCTTTCAGAGCACCAGTAATTCATGTAGCGAAGCTTATCGTGTCAATGATACTTCATCTGTAAACAACATGTTGGTCAACAACATGTCAGTTGTTTGCATTTTCCGTAGCCCGCATTTGAAGAACTGTATCCTTCGTCGAAATTCATCGGCATGGAATTCCTGATGAACTGATATGTGGTATGAGTGAAATTTGCTAGCTTTCAGTATTCGTAGAACACTTCGTTGACTGATTCCACCCTCACGTTCGATCTGTCTTGTACTACAGTGTGGATTGTGTGCTACATACTAATATGTCAACTGCTTGTCGTTCGTCGGTTGCTGATTTGAGTAGTTTACCTTTCCTGTTAACGACGTTTCCGATTTCCTGAAATGTTCGTATTATTTATGCAAAGGTAGATCGTGAAGGTTTTGCACGATCACGATATCTCTCGCCAAACGATCGCACTGCAGCTCACCTGTTATGGCGGATCCGCTGTATCAACTTTCTCAGCTTTTGCATAGAACATTGTTAAGCTCTGATAACATAATCAAGACGTTGTCTATTGCTACGATAGTGAAACTCAGACTAATAGTCTCATGCAACAGATAAACACAGGCCCCCCTGCAGTGACTGGACTGTTGTTTACATTCGATGGTATTCACACAGCAGATAAACACAAGAACAGCAATGAATGGTATGTTGTTTACATTCCACGTAACCTGACCACTAAAGAAACAAAGTAGTGTACCTGTTCTTTATCACTGATGCTCCATGTGGTGTCACCGCCAGACACCACACTTGCTAGGTGGTAGCCTTTAAATCGGCCGCGGTCCATTAGTATACGTTGGACCCGCGTGTTGCCACTGTCAGTGATCGCAGACCGAGCGCCGCCACACGGCAGGTCTAGAGAGACTTACTAGCACTCGCCCCAGTTGTACAGCCGACGTTCATAGCAGTGGTTCACTGACAAATTACGCTCTCATTTGCCGAGACGATAGTTAGCATAGCCTTCAGCTACGTCATTTGCTACGACATAGCAAGGCGCCATTACCAGTTATATTGAGCTTATTATAAAACCTGTACCGTCAAGAGCGATGTACTCCAATTATGGATTAAAGTTAAGTATTACATCATCTACGTACTTTATTTGCGATTCTCAAGACATTGTCCTGTTCCAGACCTCACGCCAGTCTGCGTGTAATTAAACGCGTGCATTTCGGCCTCCTCTAGCAACACGGTGTTGGCTCTTCTGCCAACACTTCACTCCATGATTAACGGACCCTCATACATGACCAAACCTAACAGAAACTAATGCACTGTACACGTTTTCAAACGGATTATTGAAAGATAAACAATATAACATCCCAATCCATTTAAAATAACGCAGTTAACTATCATATCGTCTCTAACCTTCCACCAACGAAAAAATTATGAAGGGCGCACTATGTGTTCCTTCAAGGCAGTTTTTGTCTGAAAGATTTTCTTTTATCACTAAAGGTGGCTGAATTATTCAGTTGGCCTGTCTTAAGTTCCTCACTCTGTGTAGTGTAAACGGCAACAGCCATGTAACAGCCCCTTGATTTACTCCCGAATACACTATGCATCCAATCAAAAATCAACGGCAAAATCTACATAAGTATTGTCTGAAGAGTTTTCTGCGTTTCGCCACAGATGGCACTGCAATCGGAGGAATACATATAGATACAAAATCGTAATTTACGACACGCTCCTTAATGCGAGGGCAGGACACGCCAGTATTTCATAGCTTCTAATTGGAAGACCGATTCTCAACGTTTGTAAGCTCCCCACTATATGTTCCTCTATGAAATTTAGCCCAAATTTACGTCCCACTCCATAAAAAATCTGCGTACTACCAATGCTATGTGCCCACAAACTGTAATCCAACTTAAAGTCATATGTGAATATTTGACCAGACAGAACTTAATTTGAATTGAACGCTAACTGGTCTGAGTACAACCTGTCTTTATATTAAATGCGCGTCTGAAGTAAAAAAATTATCTGGCCCTAATCAAAATTTCCACTCACCTCGCGTCTTGACAACACTGTCCCAAATTTCTAGAAACCACAACAGCAAACAGAAAGCAAGCAAGCCACGGCTGAGCTGGATTTCTATTTCTAAATAAATATTCAGACAATGAAGTCGTGTGACTAGGGCCTCCCATCGGGTAGGCCATACGCCGGGTGCAAGTCTTTCGATTTGATGCCACTTCGGCGACTTGCGCGTCGATGGGGATGAAATGATGGTGATCAGGACAACACAACACTTAGTCGCTGGGCGGAGAAAATCTCCAACCCAGTCAGGAATCGAACCCGGGCCCTTAGCATTGATATTCTGTCGCGCTGACCACTTTTTTTTTAATCTCATTTTGTTCGTTATAGTTCGTTGCAATTGTTCGTGGCGGACGTCCCCTGACGCCCTTTGAAGTTCGTTTATTGATCCATTCACTCAGTTTTTTTTATTAAAGACGGCAGCTAACCCTCTGATCGAACACCACTCAGCTACCGGGGGCAGACAGACAATGAAGTGCCAAATAAACTGGTGTAGGCACGCATATTCAAACACAGAGATATGTAAACAGGCAGAATACGGCACTGCGGTCGGCAACGCCTATGTAACAAAATAGTGTCTGGCACAGTTGTTAGTTTACTGCTGCCTCAATGGCACGATTTAAGTGAGTTTGAACGCGGTGTTACAGCCGGCGCACGATCGATAGGACACAGCATCTGTGAGGTAACGATGAAGTGGCGATTTTCCCGTAAGACCATTTCACGAGTGTACCGTGAATAACAGAAATCCGGTAAAACATCAAATATCCGACATTGCTGCGACCGTAAAACGATCCTGCAAGAACGGGACCATCGACGACTAAAGGGAATTGTTCAACCTGACAGAAGTGCATCCCTTCCGCAAATTGCTGCAGATTTTAATGCTGGGCCATCAACAAATTTAAGTCAGCGAACCAATCAACGAAACATCATCGATATGGGCTTTCGGGGCCGAAGGCCCTCTCGTGTACCCTTGACGACCGCACGACACAAAGCTTTTCACCTCGCCTGGGCCCGTCAGCACCGACATTGGACTGTCGATGACTGGAAACATGTTTTCTGGTCGAACGAGTCTCATTTCAAATTGAATCGAGCGGATGGTCATGTACGGGTATGGTGACAACCTCATGAATCCATTCCCTGCATGTCAGCAGGGCACTGTTGAAGCTGGTGGAAGCTCTGTAATGATGTGGGGCGTGTGCATTTGGTGTGGTATGGGACACGTTCGTTAGGATCCTGTCTGATCACCTGTACCCATTCATGTCCATTGCGCATTCAGACGGACTTCGGCAATTCCAGCAGGACAGCGTGACGTCTCATACGTCCATAATTGTTACAGAGTGGCTCCATGAACACTCTTCTGAGTTTAAACACTCGCGCTTGAGCATGTCTGAGATACATTGCAACGTGCTGTTCAGAAGAGATCTCCATCGCCTCGTAATCTACGGATTTATGGACAGCTCTGCAAGATTTATGATGTCACTTCTCTCCAGCACTACTTCAGACATTAGTCGAGTCCATGCCACGTCGTGTTGCGCCACTTTTGCGTACTCGCGGGAGCTCTACACGATATTAGGCAGGTGCACCAGTTTCTTTGGCTCTTCAGTGTATTTTCCAGCTGTTCCAGACCACATTGTGCAATATGGTAATACGTAATGATAAACATTCTTTAAACTGTGAGATGGGGAGAGTAACTATTCCTACGAAATGATATTCCAAGACAAAGATTTTAGAATGAACTATGTATTCAGAAGGACAGAGTAGCTAACAATGATCATTCCTAGCTTCTTCTCTTCAGAAATAATAACATTATTCAAAATAAATATTCTTTTCGCCTTCCAATATACAGGGTGTTACAAAAAGGTACGGCCAAACTTTCAGGAAACATTGCACACACACAAATAAAGAAAAGATGTTATGTGGACATGTGTCCGGAAACGCTTAATTTCCATGTTAGAGCTCATTTTAGTTTCGTCAGTATGTACTGTACTTCCTCGATTCAGCGCCATGATTTCATACGGGATACTCTACCTGTGCTGCTAGAACATGTGCCTTTACAAGTACGACACAACATGTGGTTCATGCACGATGGAGTTCGTGCACATTTCAGTCGAAGTGTTCGTATGCTTCTCAACAACAGATTCGGTGACCGATGGATTGGTAGAGGCGGACCAATTCCATGGCCTCCACGCTCTCCTGACCTCAACCCTCTTGACTTTCATTTATGGGGGCATTTGAAAGCTCTTGTCTACGCAACCCCGGTACCTAATGTTGAGACTCTTCGTGCTCGTATTGTGTCGGCTGTGATACAATACGCCATTCTCCAGGGCTGCATCAGCGCATCAGGGATTCCATGCGACGGAGGGTGGATGCATGTATCCTCGCTAACGGAGGGCATTTTGAACATTTCCTGTAACAAAGTGTTTGAAGTCACGCTGGTATGTTCTGTTGCTGTGTGTTTCCATTCCATGATTAAGGGGCTCCGGAAAGGCTCAAAATCATGAAAAGTTCAATTTTTACTTTTTTGCGTTTTCTGAATCTGCAGACTATTACCTTTTAATAGATATATAATTTATTCAATTCCGAAGACTACAACTATTTTTAAATTTTTTTGAAATGTGTTCTACATGGGCGTGACCCACTGTGGCGCTGTTAAACTGCTGTCAAATGGTGTTATTATTAACGTCCGTGTTCATCAGGTACATTTTAGTGATGTGAGATAAAGTATAAAACCTATTTTCAGAGACTTAGCAGCACCTGAACTGTTGAAAAAGTGTATTCACGGAAAAACTCAAAACCCCAATGAAAGTGTAAATAGTGTTATATGGTCGAGAATCCCCAAGACTGTATTTGTTGGAATAGAAACACTTCACTTTGGTGTGTATGATGCTGTTGCAACTTTCAATGATGGCAACATTGTAAGGTGCAAGGTATTTAGAAATATGGGAATGAAGATAGGTTCTAACATGGTACGAGCGATGCTTGCTTTAGACAAGGAACGCCTTCGGGCTGCAGACAGCGCTGTAAAGAGTCTAGAAATACAAGCAAGAGTAAACAGGAGGAGGAACAAGAGGAAGCTGTAGGAGGAGTTTGCAGAGGATGAAGATAATCCATCCTATGGACCTGGAATGCACTAAAAAGTTAATCCAATCTTTGTCGCTCGATTCTCAAAACTTTTATTTTCTCATACTAATTACATGTTTTCTAAGGATCTTCCAAACATATTTGTTTCAAACTTTCAGTAAATGTTACACAGTACCTTCTGCATAATTTAACACAGCCTTTTTCCAAAAAACTGTATATTTTTGAATATATAAATAAAAAATTGCAAAAAAACGTTGTGAATTTTCATTACAATTGAAAAAATCATCTTTAATAACTGAACTAAAATTTTGTAAAATCGCTGTGTTAAGTTGTAGCCCATATTCCAATAACTAATCTGTAAAAAGTTCAACTTCCTACCTCAAATACTTTGTGAGGAAAGATGTAATTTATAAGCGTTATTTTAACATTGCAAGTATAGGGCGTTCCGGAGCCCCTTAATGTGATTTGAAGAGAAGTAATAAAATGAGCTCTAACATGGAAAGTAAGCGTTTCCGGACACATGTCCACATAACATATTTTCTTTCTTTGTGTGTGAGGAATGTTTCCTGAAAGTTTGGCCGTACCTTTTTGTAACATCCTGTATACACCATATTCATCCTTGGTGTCCTTTACAATAAGTCTTTCTTCATCTAACAAATACATTCACAAGTCAACACAGCGCTATTGAATCCGTCCTACCCAACCTCAGCTAAGACTCTATCAGACTGCGCAGTGGCAAAGATTGTGCCATAGCAAGACCAAAGACTGTTTAACAGTAACATAACTAGCTCTCTCTCTGACGTGCACATCGATAACTTAGAAAAAGCAAAATGACATACCCACCTACCTTCACCTCGTATTCCTACGACATATCGAACGGCAGACTATTCGATGCCCCATCGTGGCTGTGTAGCGAACTACGACGTATAATAACAGGCCGTACAGTGCGACCGGAGCTCACGTATCGTGCTGACGTAGAGCAGATCGCTGCTCTAAACGTTGCAACACTTGCGCAGTGTTTTTCGCCAGCTCACTTGCCTGTCATTTGGAGAACAGATGTGCAAATGGACGGAGAACGTTGCAACCACAGAGGAAAAAACTGAAATGATCTTGACATATGGCGAATGTAGAAGAAATGAAACTTCCTGGCAGATTAAAACTGCGTACCGGACCGAGACTCAAACCCGGGATCTTTGCCTTTCGCGGGCAAGTGCTCCATCAACTGAGCTACCCAAGCACGACTCACGCCCCGTCCTCACAGCTTTACTTCCGGCGGTACCTAGTCTTCTATCTTCCAAACTTTACAGAAGCTCTCCTGCGAACCTTGCAGAACTAGCACTCCTGAAAGAAAGGAAACATCCCCCAGGCTGTGGCTAAGCCATGTCTCCGCAATATCCTTTCGTTCAGGAGTGCTACTTCTGCAAGGTTCGCAGGAAGCTTCTGTAAAGTTTGGAAGGTAGGAGACGAGGTACTGGCGGAAGTAAAGCTGTGAGGAGGGGGCCTGAGTCGTGCTTGGGTAGCTCAGTTGGTAGAGCACTTGCCCGCGAAAGGCAGAGGTCCCGAGTTCGAGTCTCGGTCCGGCACACAGTTTTAATCTGCCAGGAAGTTTCATATCAGCGCACACTCCGCTGCAGAGTGAAAATCTCATTCTGTGGAAGAAATGTTGACGCTGCTGTTGCCTTGTATGCGCAGCGTTTTCCAGAGGAAGCTCACTCTCGATCGTTCTTTTACAAGGCTGAGAACGCCTTTACGTCTGATGGCAGCGAACAGACCGGGAAAAGGAGAGGGAGAAGGGAGAAGCTACTGAAATACACTCCTGGAAATGGAAAAAAGAACACATTGACACCGGTGTGTCAGACCCACCATACTTGCTCCGGACACTGCGAGAGGGCTGTACAAGCAATGATCACACGCACAGCACAGCGGACACACCAGGAACCGCGGTGTTGGCCGTCGAATGGCGCTAGCTGCGCAGCATTTGTGCACCGCCGCCGTCAGTGTCAGCCAGTTTGCCGTGGCATACGGAGCTCCATCGCAGTCTTTAACACTGGTAGCATGCCGCGACAGCGTGGACGTGAACCGTATGTGCAGTTGACGGACTTTGAGCGAGGGCGTATAGTGGGCATGCGGGAGGCCGGGTGGACGTACCGCCGAATTGCTCAACACGTGGGGCGTGAGGTCTCCACAGTACATCGATGTTGTCGCCAGTGGTCGGCGGAAGGTGCACGTGCCCGTCGACCTGGGACCGGACCGCAGCGACGCACGGATGCACGCCAAGACCGTAGGATCCTACGCAGTGCCGTAGGGAACCGCACCGCCACTTCCCAGCAAATTAGGGACACTGTTGCTCCTGGGGTATCGGCGAGGACCATTCGCAACCGTCTCCATGAAGCTGGGCTACGGTCCCGCACACCGTTAGGCCGTCTTCCGCTCACGCCCCAACATCGTGCAGCCCGCCTCCAGTGGTGTCGCGACAGGCGTGAATGGAGGGACGAATGGAGACGTGTCGTCTTCAGCGATGAGAGTCGCTTCTGCCTTGGTGCCAATGATGGTCGTATGCGTGTTTGGCGCCGTGCAGGTGAGCGCCACAATCAGGACTGCATACGACCGAGGGACACAGGGCCAGCACCCGGCATCATGGTGTGGGGAGCGATCTCCTACACTGGCCGTACACCACTGGTGATCGTCGAGGGGACACTGAATAGTGCACGGTACATCCAAACCGTCATCGAACCCATCGTTCTACTATTCCTAGACAGGCAAGGGAACTTGCTGTTCCAACAGGACAATGCACGTCCGCATGTATCCCGTGCCACCCAACGTACTCTAGAAGGTGTAAGTCAGCTACCCTGGCCAGCAAGATCTCCGGATCTGTCCCCCATTGAGCATGTTTGGGACTGGATGAAGCATCGTCTCACGCGGTCTGCACGTCCAGCACGAACGCTGGTCCAACTGAGGCGCCAGGTGGAAATGGCATGGCAAGCCGTTCCACAGGACTACATCCAGCATCTCTACGATCGTCCCCATGGGAGAATAGCAGCCTGCATTGCTGCGAAAGGTGGATATACACTGTACTAGTGCCGACATTGTGCATGCTCTGTTGCCTGTGTCTATGTGCCTGTGGTTCTGTCAGTGTGATCATGTGATGTATCTGACCCCAGGAATGTGTCAATAAAGTTTCCCCTTCCTGGGACAATGAATTCACGGTGTTCTTATTTCAATTTCCAGGAGTGTAGCTGGAGTAGTGGCAGTGCACCACAACCCACGGATAAGTGCCCGGCAATTACGCCGCGATTCCGGTTTGTCCGTAGGTAGTACTGTCACAATACTGCATCGTCATAAGTATCATCCATACCACGTGTCACTGCATCAAGAACTTCGTTGCAGCGATTTCCGTAACCTGGTAGTGTTTTGTGAATGAGCTCGTCAACAAATGCAAACGACCTCCACGCTGTTTGCCGGCCGGTCGCTGTGGGGGAGCGGTTCTAGGCGCTTCAGTCCGGAACGCGCTGCTGCTATGGTCGCAGGTTCGAATCCTGCCTCGGGCATGAATGTGTGTGATGTCCTCAGATTAGTTAGGTTTAAGTAGTTCTAAGTTCTAGGGGACTGATGACGTCAGATGTTAAGTCCCATAGTGCTTAGAGCCATTTGAACCAAACTCTTTGTCGAGGTCCTAATTTCCGACGAGTCTACATTCACAAACCATGGCAGCGTTAACCGGCGTAACATATATTACTGGAATGTAGACAATCCCCACTGTTTACGGCAAGTTGACCATCAACGTTCTTGCAGCGCGGAGTGTCCGTGCGGTTTGAGGCCTCATGTCACGGACCCCACCCTCGGGCATGGTTGCGTGTATTGTTCTTAGGATAAGTTAGTTTAAGTAGTGTGTAAGTCTAGGGACCGATGACCTAGGCAGTTTGGTCCCTTACGGATTCACAAACATTTGAACATTTGAACTACGTTCTCGGTAGGTTTACGTATGGTGTGGCATCATGGGGAACAAACACATTGGTCTGTATTTTATGGACGGCACGTTGAATGGACGCAAATATCGAACGCTTTTGGAACAGGAACCTCCGGTGCTACTGCAGGACGTTACGCTGGACGTTCGACGACGTTTGTGGTATCAGTATAACGGTTGCCCAGCGCATTACGCATTTAAACACAGGAGATATTAAACCGTGTTTACTGTGGCCGGTGGATCGGCAGAGGTGGCCCTATTAATTGTCCCGCTAGGTCGTCGGCTTTGACGTCGCCGGATTTCTTTCTGTGGGAATATTAAAAAGATAAGGTGTACCAGCAAGTACCAACAGGCCGTGAAAACATGGTGAACGCATCAGAAACGCCTGTGCTGACATTCCTGCCGATATGCTTCTGCCCTATGTATGGCCATTTGAAAAGCCGATCAGTTAGTGTATTGAAGCTGGCGATACTACGTTTGAACACTTACTCTAATTGGAAAAGTAGAGTTGTGTTCGCCTCGAGCCACGGCCATGGTGGTATATCGAGTAGTTCCCTGCTCGTTGTACCGAAGGAGTGCAACGTTGCAAATGGGGTTTCCAATAAGAAGGTATGAAATACTGGCCTGTCCTACCTGCGGAATATGGAGGTGTGGTCCCACATGCCATTGGATATTCAAGGGCCTTTGAGTAGCACGTCGTAAATTAATTTTGTGTACCCATTTCTATTCCCCCCCTCCAGTGCCATCTCTGGGGAAGCAAAGAAAATGCTTCAGACAAAAATGTGTGCATTTTTTCGGCATGATTTTTAACTGCAATAAAAAAAAACAGGGGTTCCTATTGAGGATTTCAAAGTTGCCCACCCACCACCATCGCCGGGGATCGAGTGTGTCATCATTGGATGTCCCCCTCCGAGACAAAAAAATTGGAGTTATAACTTTATTTGATACGAATATTTCACTGGCTTCAGTTAAAATGAACGCCCTACAGTATACAGCGTGTTTTAGCACTCCAAATGACTCATTTCCAGTCACCTATGGTCCAGTGGCGTAGTTCTTTACACCATATCAAGCGTCGGCTAGCATGGACAACAGAACTGTGTAGGTTATGATGAGCTCGTCGATTATTGTACCCCATTCTCTTTAATTGCCTACGTATAGTCATTATGCTAGTTGGACTACTGGTAGCATTTTGGAACTCACGAATGACTCCTTCGGCGGATTTGATGCTCGACGGTCCCTATCCGCCAGTACACGAGGTCTGTCTGGTCGTGGTTTAGCTATTATTGCTCCTCGGCGTTTCTGCTTCAAAATCACAACAGTCTGTACCTGGGCAGCTTTAGTGGGTATGAAATGTCCCTCAGGTGACATCCAATCACTACTCCACAGTGAGCTCTCGTGACCGCTCCATTCTGCTGTCACCGCTTCTCTACTGAGGACACAGTACTCCTTGCCTCCTTTTAGACTGTCAGGACACTTTTGATCAGAATACCCACTCATCTAGATTTCCTGAATGAACAGACCCAAAGTCTCAATATTTTTGTATACAGTATCATTGTTCACTCCTATAGAGAATATCCTCGTTGTCCAGAAAGAACTTAACAAGTGATTGTTAAAGATGTTCCACGATTCTAAAACATATTGACAGACGACATCTTTTCGGGTGTCTGGCCGCGTTGACGATTCCATTCCTGCGAAGAGTATCCGAGAACTGGCCTAGTCGTATTTATGAAAAGTCGCTAGAAATGGAGTTATTTACTGTCGCTGCCTTGTCGAAATAACGTTGGTAAAAATGGAGCGTAAAATTGTACAATCTAAAAATACTGTGAGTAAATCTCTCAATGGGTTCAGGTGGGCGTGAAAGCTAACCTAGCACCACAGACGCACCGTTCAGTATCAGTGTAAAACGACTGACTCCTGTACGTCACGAAGGCAGGTGCTAGTCTGGGAAAATCCGAGGGCATCAGAACTCTGTGCCTAGACCTCTGGACTTGCTGCCTAATAAGGTATGCGCGACGTGTTTTACGCGGCGACTCTGTCCGGCAGAGGAGCGCGCCCCGATCACGATGGGGGTGATGATTCAACGCTGCGCGGTCCCTGCCCACTCGTTTATAGCCCGTAACTTAACGATAGGAAACGCGCCGCGATGAGCGATATGAGGCGGCCAATGAGAGCCGCGCATCCGGACGAGTTATTAAAATCAGGTATAAAAGCCGTGTTTTATGCGTTCCGGTACGCTCGTCTCGAATGTTCGTGGAGAGCTGTCGGCACGACCTCGGTTACAGTCAGCCCCAGAGACGCGCTGCTCGCCATTTTTCGAGATCACATCGAAGTCTCACTGTGTAAACCACGGTGCACGTTCACACAATTTTATACAGGGTGTTCCAGAAGGTACGGCCAAACTTTCAGGAAACATTCCTCATACACAAAGAAAGAAAACATGTTATGTGGACATGTGTCCGGAAACGCTTACTTTCCATGTTAGAACTCATTTTAGTTTCGTCAGTATGTACTGTACTTCCTCAATTCACCGACAGTTGGCCCAATTGAAGGAAGGTAATGTTGACTTCGGTGCTTGTGTTGACATGCGACTCATTGCTCTACAGTATTAGCATCAAGCACATCAGTACGTAGCATCAACAGGTTAGTGTTCGTCATGTACGTAGTTTTGCAGTCAGTGCAATGTTTACAAATGCGGAGTTGGCAGATGCCCATTTGATGTATGGATTAGAACGGGCCAATAGCCGTGGCGCGGTACGTTTGTATCGAGACAGATTTCCGGAACGAAGGTGTCCCGACAGAAAGACGTGTAACATCATAGCTCTAATGCTCTACTCATCTATTTTGCTTTTTTTTCATTTAATATTACATCGTTAAGAACCTGTAAGTGTTTTTGATTGAATAGATAACACAAAATTGTATACTCTTTTCTTTGTTAAAACTTTGATGTCGTAGTTTGTTTCAATGCAAAGTAGTGTATCTGTACTGTAAATACTTTGTCCCATTTGGAGGGAACAAAACTTACTGTATATAATTGTAATTCTGTGTGAATAATTTTTTTGTAGAAGTGTCAATATGTGAAAATGTTCTGTTTTATTTAATGTGTTTGTTTGCTATTATGTAAACTGCTGACCTTCACTTAGGGCTCTTAGTTATTCTGTATGTAAAAGGTGTAGTGGTTCCCCTCGGGAACGGAACTGTGTAGCGCGCGCAAATTGTGGTTGGACTAGGTGGAAAAGGTGGAACTGATAGTCAGTCGGGGACGAGCCAGCAGTCGGAGATGAGCTACGAGTCCGGGCACTGCCTTGTAAAAGACGCATATGGTGCTGGTTCCGAGAGAGGTTTTTTCTGCTGCTTTCCAAGGCCTCGGATGGATGGATAAATAGCTGGAACTATTCTGGAATTTGTATCTATCATCGCCACCAAGAAATGACAGAGTCCAGCAATTCTGCCTGCAATTCCACCTACCAAAATGCAGTTGCCACCACATTGCGCAATCACTGTAACGTAATACTATAATGATGTACAGTGAAGGATCAGCTTAATGGATGTGTTATTGTGCTGAAATATAAGGTAATTTATATCTGAATTTATGTACCTACCTTGACTTTTCTCCTCATCATAACACCTCTCAGGGTCCTCTCCGTTTGAACTAAAGTGATTACCGAGTGTCCTTACTGAAAGTACGTTAAAAATCCAGTTTTCTAATTAATGCCTCTTGAACATAGTAAAGTGAAAATTGAAGTTAATGTGGCAAGAGAGTGAGTTAGAGTTAATGATGCTTGCTGAAATAATTTTCCTAGTAAAACTGCTTATTAATGTGTTGTTGCCAACTTCTAATTAAAATCTCTCAAAACTGAGGCTTATAGAGTTTTGCTTGGTAAATGATCACATTACTGCCTGTTGTTAATCTCAGAAAGTGGGTCAGTATCTTACATTAATGTTAATTTTATGTCTCACGGTAGTAAAAGTAGAAAACTGCATAGTAGGAAATTATATGCTCATGATTACTAAGTGTTTGTCTCTCTTTTGTGCATATTAACAGTATAAAGACCACTCAGTTTGTGTAAGCCCTGAAAGTGATAGTGTTTTTCTGTACATGTTATAATTTTGCAAATAGTTTTTGTGCTGCTCCAGTTTTTAGCTTCAATCTTAAAACGTATGTGTGTCAGAGTTTATTGCACTCGCGTGTGGCCAAGTCTAGGTTGTGTTTGTCCGTTATAGTTACTTATACCTACTTTCTTAAACGAGAATGTTAATCATTCTCTCGCCTAGTTAGGCTGGCGGCCGTTTTCTTTATCCGTTGAACAGTGCAGATAGGCAAAATTTTGTTTGGTACTATTCAAATATTTACGTAATTTTGACTTTCATTTCCGATAAGCCACTTCCGTTAGGAACAACACGGTCAACTTAACAAAATTCCTCTCAGAGGGTAACACTGCTCTGTTGCTTTATACCATAATCGCTATAACAAAATAATTCTGTTTTGTAAACTGCCCCCAGTTTTGAGGTTAAGGTATAGCAGTAGCAGTAGATAGTGTTATAGACGTTCGAAGCAATTGATCGGCGTCTTAGGGAGCACGGAACATTCCAGCCTATGACTCGCGACTGGGGAAGACCTAGAACGACGAGGACACCTGCAATGGACGAGGCAATTCTTCGTGCAGTCAGCGTCAGAGAAGTTGCTGCTGTACAATGTAACGTTGACCACGTCACAGTATGGAGAGTACTAAGGGAGAACCAGTTGTTTCCGTACCATGTACAGTGTGTGCAGGCAGTATCAGCAGCTGACTGGCCTCCACGGGTACACTTCTGCGAATGGTTCATCCAACAATATGCCAATCCTCATTTCAGTGCAAATGTTCTCTTTACGGATGAGGCTTCATTCCAATGTGATCAAATTGTAAATTTTCACAATCAACATGTGTGGGCTGACGAGAATCCGCACGCAATTGTGCAATCACATCATCAACACAGATTTTCTGTGAACGTTTGGGCAGGCATTGTTGGTGATGTCTCGATTGGGCCCCATGTTCTTCCACCTACGCTCAATGGAGCACGTTATCATGATTTCATACGGGATACGCTACCTGTGCTGCTAGAACATTTGCCTTTACAAGTACGATACAACATGTGGTTCATGCACGATGGAGCTCGTGCACGTTTCAGTCCAAGTGTTCGTACGCTTCTCAACAACAGATTCGGTGACCGATGGATTGGTAGAGGCGAACCAATTCCATGTTCTCCACGCTTTCCTGACCTCAACCCTCTTGACTTTCATTTATGGGGGCATTTGAAAGCTCTTGTCTACGCAACCGCGGTACCAAATGCAGAGACTCTTCGTGCTCGTATTGTGGACGGCTGTGATACAATACGCCATTCTCCAGGGCTGCATCAGCGCATCAGGGTTGCATGCGACGGAGGGTGGATGCATGTATCCTCGCTAACGGAGGACATTTTGAACATTTCCTGTGTCAAAGTGTTTGAAGTCACTCTGGTACGTTCTGTTGCTGTATGTTTCCATTCCATGATTAATGTGATTTGAAGAGAAGTAATAAAATGAGTTCTAACATGGAAAGTAAGCGTTTCCGGACACATGTCCACATAACATATTTTCTTTCTTTGAGTGTGAGGAATGTTTCCTGAAAGTTTGACCGTACCTTTTTGTAACACCCTGTATTCTAAAAAATTAACTGTGCATATACCGGAAGAAAACCTACTCATCAATGTTGAAAATGTACAGGACGAGGTTAGACCAGTGAAAGATGTGGACTTCATTCATCATTCAGTGCTCGTAATTCATATTTCTAATCCCAGCATTCTGGTACTAGGTAAAATAATAATTCAGGCAATATTAATAATTTCTATGGGTTGCCTGATTTATCTGAAGATTTTTACAGCTTGTCTCACACTCATCTGTGAGAGGAGCTTGGCGCTAGAAATTTTCTTTATTTATGGGCGAGGGCAGCAGTCTTCCTAGCAGCCATGATGGCTTCCCGTTTCCCATCCATTTTCCGATCGCCAGGGTAGCACGTGGTGTCGTTTGAACCTGCCTTACCAACCTTGTAACCGCTATTTCTGGTCGATTTTAACGTCACGAGGTCGCCTCCCTGTGAAATTCCGGCCCTATGACTGGCCAGTTCAGGTGCGCGCCCGTTTTTCACGGGCGGGCGCAAACCGTCCTCCGCGGGTGGGTGGTGGACAAAGGAGAGTAGTGCAGTGCTAGTGTGACCGTGCCGGAGACCGGAGGAGCCGCTATCAGGAGATGAAGTTCGGTAAGCATGAGCGCCGACGTGCACTGCAGATTCGCGCCCTGCGACCCAGAGGGAACCTGATAGGTCATTGTGAATAGTTTAACGGCTTGCGGGTTTTATTTGCTTTAGTACGGGAGGCTACCGAGCGATTCACGCACAGTAGCATCTCCTTAGTCTTTGGCTATCTCGTGGTGGTGGTCGTTGCACGCCTGCAACCCCTTCCTTTACTAAATGGGATTCTAATTGATAATACGGCGATCGTTACTAAAATTCCTTTCCTGCTGCTATCGTGGCTGGTTATGAACGTATGTTGGGGCGGGCTGCTGAACTCGAATCTTTCTTCCCCCCACCCCCCATTTTGTTGTATTGTTCGATTCTCAAGTGTTTAATAAATGAGTCCGTTAATCTTAAATTCTCTCTCTTTTCTTACGTGAACTCACCCCTAGTGTAACAGAATAATGCAGAACTCCAACCGTTGCTATAAGGTCGTGCAGGTCTCGCGCCACTAACGATAGTATAAAGATTCAATATCGCGTGCCTGGCACGACCATTGCACGCATGGCACCGATAACAGTAGTACTCATTTTCAGTCATTCCCCATTGATAAACTGGGAAGTGTTCACGTGAGCACTAAATCCACTTGATGTGGTGGAAGTAGTGGCCTCTGTTTTACCTTGCTGGTTTAGACAAAAAAATATCAAAAATCACAACCCCTACAGCAAGGAATAATAACCTGTAAAATAACACGAGCCACCGCTTTTACCAGGCCCACCAAAATACATCCGGAATAAAGGAATATGTCGAGAAGCTGTTTTCGCTAAGTTACACTATCTGAACAAAAGTACACGTTCACACCTGTGTGGTGCGTACTTGGCCAATAAATGTGATGAGAGACGGACTTGCGAGTATAAATGGAGGCGGGAACTATTGTGTTGTCAGCCGAGAAACAGTGAAAGCAAGGGAGCTCGGCCACCTCGAATGAGGATTTGTCATTGGATGCCGACTGAGCACCAGGTCCATCAAGGACATTTTAAACCTTCTAAATATGCCCCACTCGAATGCCTGGAGAGCGTTACCTGCCATCATGTGTAGTGCAAACAGTGAAGTACGGTCGTGTTACGGTATGGGGGTGTCATTCGTGGTTAGGGTGTGTTTCCAAATTACGCTTCATAAAATGCTGAATGCGGTAGGATATTTTACAGAATTGTAAACTAAAAGGAACAGTTCGGAGGCAACGATTGTTTGTACCAGCATGAAAACGCACCCTGTCACATAACAGCGCCTGTGAGGCAAAGGTTTGATGGCAATAACATATCTGAAATGGACTGGCCTGCTCGGGGTGCCAATCTGAATCGAATATAACACCTTTGGGATGAGTTACAACAACGACTTGGCTCCTACCACAGCATATTTCGTCCTACCGTCTCTGATTTTAACTCTTCAGGAAGATTGGGCTGCCATACTTCCAGAGACAACTCTTAGAAAGTGTCTCCTGCAGCTTTCAACTGTCATAAAGGCGAATGATGGACACACTCCACAGTAATGCCCACTAATAGATATCTGACACTTTGGATCTGATAGCATATAGCAAACAATGTATCATATTTTCTGAGGCGCGCAGGTAATTTTTATTACTCATAGCAGCCGAAGTAAGACTTCTACTTTTTTTTTAAATGGAGCTACATACTTTTTCTGTGACACTGGACAAATGTTGGAGGAATTCAGTGACATAAAATATGTCGAACTTGATGCAGTAGTAACAAAGTAACAACGCCACACTAAACCGTGTGATTTTGTGCCCGAAAACACCGATTTTGAAACTAGTAGATTCGAAATGGGAAACGTGTACAGATTGCCGCCGTAAATGAGAGTAATGTCTAATGCAGCATCGTAACGATAAAAGTGTGATTAAAAAAATGTAAATGTCGTGTGACTAGGGCCTCCCGTAGGGTAGACCATTCGCTGGGAGCAAGTCTTTCGATTTGACGCCACTTCAGCGACTTGTGCTTCGACGGGGATGAAATGATGATGATTAGGACAACACAACATCCAATCCATCAGTGGAGAAAATCTCCGACCCAGCTGGGAATCGAACCCGGGCCCTTAGGATTGACATTCTGTAGCGCTGAAAAAAAAAATTTTTTTTTTCATCATAGTTCGTTGCATCTGTTCGTGGCGGACGTCCCCTGACGCCCATTGAAGTTCGTTATTGATCCATTCGCTCAGTTTTTTTTTTATTATTATTACAGAGGGCATGTAACCCTCTGACCGAACACACTGAGCTACCGTGCCGTCTTCCACTCAGCTACCGGGGCGGACAGTGTAATTAACATTAGTAGCACAGATTATATAAGGACTCAGCTTGTCTCCGGCATTCACGCCTTGTTCTGTTGGATAGAAACTGGATACTTAATAATACTGTCAGGAGTGATCAAAGTAGGAATCACAAAAGACGAAGCAACGGTGTAGTACTTCACTCCAAACGAGAACACTGGACAGATAGTCCACGTCCAACGTCAGAATATCATGTCCATAAAAATTCTACTGTAATCTCTTTTTAAATTTGCGATGTTTTCATTTTGAAATAGCAACACGTCAAGTAATTATTAAAATGTATTTTATCAATATTCAATATCGCAATTAAGTATTTGTAAATTTTTACGAAATTGGAGGTAGAAAGTAAACAAACAAATTCTGATCAGACGCTTTTCATTTGTCTTCTTTTTCTCCTTAGTACTCCAATTTCCATATAGGTTATTAAGAAACAGGACCCTATCGAACGTAACCACCGGTAAGAAACTACTATACTGCAGTTAGAACAAAACTATATTCTGGGACCAAAAAAATACCAGTAGGCAGCTATACAAATCGAAGTCTATCTACGCCGTTCTTCTTACTTAGACGATGCCGACAATTACCACGATACAGTGGTGTCGTCGTATGGTGAACGAGACAATGTTCGACCAGATTTGTCATAAAGGGTCCGCTTAGGATCATAACAAACACTATGGCCGTGCCTCCGCTACTACAGAGCGCCCTCCAATATCAATATGTAACAAATGACAAATCTTATGTAATGGAAGGGGGAGCGAGGGGGGGGGGGGTAAGAAAAGGGACAAGGATAGGAACTAATGATCTCAGCTACATAGGGACTTTGTGCGGAATCAGCGGTGCGACGAGAGAAAATGTGTCCCTGACCGAGGCTCGAATCTGGGATCTCATACTTACTAGGTAGTTGCGTTAACCTCTACGCCATCCTACCACAGTGTTTATCATAACTGTGCGGACTACCTCGATACGCACCCCGAACGTGTCACATTCTCACCTGGCGCCACATGTCCACAGTCCTCGGCCATGTCCTTGATGCTCGCTGATTTTAGATTACCGCTAGGGGTCGAACGAAATGAGCACTGAATGATGTGGGTTCATTGCCCACTGAAACGAATCAGTTATATGAATGCGTTCTACCTGTTCTTTTCGACATGTACGAAAGAATAGGCACCTCGCGTAACATATACACTCCTGGAAATGGAAAACAGAACACATTGACACCGGTGTGTCAGACCCACCATACTTGCTCCGGACACTGCGAGAGGGCTGTACAAGCAATGATCACACGCACGGCACAGCGGACACACCAGGAACCGCGGTGTTGGCCGTCGAATGGCGCTAGCTGCGCAGCATTTGTGCACCGCCGCCGTCAGTGTCAGCCAGTTTGCCGTGGCATACGGAGCTCCATCGCAGTCTGTAACACTGGTAGCATGCCGCGACAGCGTGGACGTAAACCGTATGTGCAGTTGACGGACTTTGACCGGGGGCGTATAGTGGGCATGCGGGAGGCCGGGTGGACGTACCGCCGAATTGCTCAACACGTGGGGCGTGAGGTCTCCACAGTACATCGATGTTGTCGCCAGTGGTCGGCGGAAGGTGCACGTGCCCGTCGACCTGGGACCGGACCGCAGCGACGCACGGATGCACGCCAAGACTGTAGGATCCTACGCAGCGCCGTAGGGGACCGCACCGCCACTTCCCAGCAAATTAGGGACACTGTTTCTCCTGGGGTATCGGCGAGGACCATTCGCAACCGTCTCCATGAAGCTGGGCTACGGTCCCTCACACCGTTAGGCCGTCTTCCGCTCACGCCCCAACATCGTGCAGCCCGCCTCCAGTGGTGTCGCGACAGGCGTGAATGGAGGGACGAATGGAGACGTGTCGTCTTCAGCGATGAGAGTCGCTTCTGCCTTGGTGCCAATGATGGTCGTATGCGTGTTTGGCGCCGTGCAGGTGAGCGCCACAATCAGGACTGCATAGGACCGAGGCACACAGGGCCAACACCCGGCATCATGGTGTGGGGAGCGATCTCCTACACTGGCCGTACACCACTGGTGATCGTCGAGGGGACACTGAATAGTGCACGGTACATCCAAACCGTCATCGAACCCATCGTTCTACCATTCCTAGACCGGCAAGGGAACTTGCTGTTCCAACAGGACAATGCACGTCCGCATGTATCCCGTGCCACCCAACGTGCTCTAGAAGGTGTAAGTCAACTACCCTGGCCAGCAAGATCTCCGGATCTGTCCCCCATTGAGCATGTTTGGGACTGGATGAAGCGTCGTCTCACGCGACCTCCAAGCGGTTATCGACTGCACTTAAGAGATGCCCAGAATCGAATCCATTTCAGTTCGGATTTCATGTGTCCACAGACTGATCGTTTCCCACGCAGCTGATCTGTACTTATACTCTACTCCTAACAGTTATAGTGTACGAAGTTTCCGGCAGTTCACAGCGATGTTATTTACAGATGAATGTACCTGCTTTCAACGAACATGAGAGAAGATACTACGTACAATAATTTCGAAGTCTTTTCAAAAATATTATTCTGAAAAATATTATAATCTGTGCTATTATCTTTAGGAAGGCAGGTAATCACATAAAACGAAATGTGATACAAGTTATGTAGTATAACAAGCTGAAATTTTCAGTATCTAGGTATCTTATCGACAGAGAAAGGTGATGAAGATCCTACGGATCAAAAGAAAATACATTAATTCACGCCCGTAGAGAAAGCAATAGTGACATCCTTGAAATTAGTAGTATTTCGCATCAACTATAAGAAAAAGTACTACACTGACGATCCAAAGAAACTGGTACACCTGCCTGGTACCGTGTAGGGCCCCGGCGTGCACGCGGAAATGCCACAACACGACGTGGCGTGGACTCGACTAATGTCTGAAGTAGCGCTGGAGAGAACTGACACCATCAATCCTGCAGAGTCTCCACCAGTTTGAACAGTCCTCTGCTCACATGCATGATCCCTGTCAATCACCATCGTTTTACGACCACTGGAGCACTATACTTCTGTTGTATTATGTGACTGCAAGTGCTACACCATTCTTTGAAAACACATTGGACAGTCTACATTGTTGCAATATAACAACTATACTATTTCTTCACGGTGTGATCATGGGCACATCCAAACACGATAGCTCCCTTCTGTCACGACTTCTCGTTGATCCTTGCTCTGATTTCTGACAACCAACTGGTGCATACACACCAATTTCACTGTCATGGCAGTGGTAGATTGTGATACCACCACGTCATACCAGTTTTAGAGAGCAGTGTGCCGTTTTGAAGAGGTGACTAAAATATTGTCTGTGAGCTTGTACAGGGTGATTCAGGAAATAGTGGACAAATTGAAAGAGCTGATAAAGCAGTCGAGATACAATAACATTGGAATTGGAAATATTGGTCGTGAATGTGATACACAGCCAGGTATAATTTTAGAATGTCAGGATCATCAAAGACAATCAATGCACACTCGCCTTACGTTTATCAAAAATAATGTACTAGTTACTCAGCAATGTTGTAAATTACAGATGATGCTCAAAATGACGACTAACACATTCAATACAGGAGTAACATCTTCGTAGAAAACTGTGACTCACTCTGCCAATTACAGTCAGCCTACATAGTTGAGTGGTTATCGCAGATGACAGCCATGCGGAGGACCCGGATTCAATTTCCGACGCCGCTAGGAATTTTCCGGTAATGGGAGACCTAGAACGGAGTCCACATAGCCTCTTGATGCCAGTTGAGCAGTTACTTCAAAGAGAAGTAGCGGCTCCATGATGTACAAAGCCCACAGGGGCTGATAAAGCGGTTTGGAACAACCCTCCACCACCTGCTCCTCCAATACAGCATTCAGCTGACGCCACGGCTGTGCATGACAAGGCGGTTGTTCACTCCTGATTGTCTCGTCTGTGGCCACACCGACCGAGCTAGCAGGTACACTAGAAATCACACTAACGTTATCACACTTTGCTGCAAGTACCCTGGCTACAAGTGCTTCTTCGTTGAGAGCTGGTGTCACGTACTTCATGCTTTTGATATACTGAAGAAAAAACACCAAGATGCATCAGGTCAGGGGAGTGACTTGGCAATGCATTTAGAACTTCCCTTTCAATACGGTATGAGTACGTCAAAAAAGTGTGCAGGTGCTGTCTCCAGATGCATCCGACGCTACGTACGCAGAAACAGACTATTCCTTTTTGCTAAACTTAAGCTGCGTGAACATTCCCTTTGTTGTTCCTCACATTCCATATCTTTCACTGGCTCAGGATTAGTTCCAACACCATAAATTCCTACGACAATGTTTTTTTTTTTTTTTTTTTTTTACTCTTCTAACAGCTCCTCAATCTGTGCGCAACCTTTGGAATCGCGGTGTGTAGACAATAATTTAGGTCGTTGGTTATATGCTCCACTCTGAGATGATGAGATTGGCGCCACTTCAAACCAGCCTGAAGACTAATGACAAAACAAATGCACCTTGCCGATAATCTGTTAAAAGGCCGAAAGCACCAATTAAAAATGTAGTATTTGTAACGTATAATAAGGTGGATTACACAAGGGGGCGATCTCTCCCTAGAAGAAACACAGGCGTAAATGGCCGCCGGGGCTTCTACTATCAAGCTGTCTGACACGACGACACTTGTCCGCGGTGACAGCTTAGTTCCAGATGAAGCCTCGGCTTGCAGGTGAGGGCCTCACGCAGCGCTGGCCGGCGCTCCTTATTAAAATTAATGCGGGCCCTGAATAAACAAGGGCCGCGATACGGCGCAGGAAGCGCGTCACAGCCCGGCCCGGCCCGATACGATACGTTATGCTAATGGCGGGCGGTCGCAGCCTCCCATTGTTACGGCGTGGCGCGCATTTCATTTGGCTGGCGGCGCTGCCTCTGCAGGAACGCCCTGTCTTATTGCCCGGACACCGTAGGATATCCGGCCACGGCCTTTAGTGCTCTCTCGAGGGTTGGCATAAAGTCTCTCCACTAATTTACTTCATTCAGCTATTATATACAGGGTGGTCCATTGATACTGACCGGGCCAAATATCTCACGAAATAAGCAACAAACGAAAGAACTACAAAGAACGAAACTCCTGTAGCTTGAAGGGGGAAACCAGATGGCGCTATGGTTGGCCCGCTAGATGGCGCTTTCATAGGTCAAACGGATATCAACTGCATTTTTTTAAAATACGAACAGAAATTTTTATTACATATTCGTGTAGTACGTAAAGAAATATGAATGTTTTAGTTGGACCACTTTTTTCGCTTTGTGATAGATGGCGCTGTAATACTCACAAACGTATAAGTACGTGGTATCACGTAACATTCCGCCAGTACGGACGGATTTCCTTCGTGATACATTACCCGTGTTAAAATGGACCGTTTACCAATTGCGGAAAAGGTTCATATCGTGTTGATGTATGGCTATTGTGATCAACATGCCCAACGGGCGTGTGGTATGTATGCTGCTCGGTATCCTGGACGACATCAAAAAAATCGCTCTAAGCACTATGGGACTTAACATCTGAGGTCACCAGTCGCCTAGACTTAGGACTACTTAAACCTAACTAACCTAAGAACTTCACACACATCCATGCCCAAGGCAGGATTGGCTAAATGGCTCTGAGCACTATGGGACTCAACTGCTGTGGTCATAAGTCCCCTAGAACTTAGAACTACTTAAACCTAACTAACCTAAGGACAGCACACAACACCCAGCCATCACGAAGCAGAGAAAATCCCTGACC
The DNA here is from genome assembly GCF_023898315.1 of Schistocerca nitens. NCBI lineage: Eukaryota > Metazoa > Arthropoda > Insecta > Orthoptera > Acrididae > Schistocerca > Schistocerca nitens. Next base: position 1,128,152,587 of record NC_064614.1, read on the forward strand.
CCGCCGGGAATCGAACCCGGGAACCCGGGCGTGGGAAGTGAGAACGCTACAGGCAGGATTCGAACCTGCGACCGTAGCAGCAGCGCGGTTACAGGCTGAAGCGCCTAGAACCGCTATGCCACAGCGACGGACGACATAATCCAAGTGTCCGGACCGTTCGCCGGATAGTTACGTTATTTAAGGAAACAGGAACTGTTCAGCCACATGTGAAACGTCAACCACGACGTGCAACAAATGATGATGCCCAAGTAGGTGTTTTGGCTGCGGTCGCGGCTAATCCGCACATCAGTAGCAGAGAAATTGCGTGAGAATTGGGAATCTCAAAAACGTCGGTGTTGAGAATGCTACATCAACATCGATTGCACCCGTACCATATTTCAATGCACCAGGAATTGCATGGCGACGACTTTGAAAGTCGTGTACAGTTCTGCCACTGGGCACAAGAGAAATTACGGGTCGATGACAGAGTATTTGCACGCTTTCAATTTAGCGACGAAGCGTCATTCACCAACAGCGGTAACGTAAACCGGCATAATATGCACTATTGGGCAACGGAAAATCCACGATGGCTGCGACAAGTGGAACATCAGCGATCTTGGCGGGTTAATGTATGGTGCGGCATTATGGGATGAAGGATAATTGGCCTCCATTTAATCGATGGCAATTTAAATGGTGCTGTGTATGCTGATTTCCTACGAAATGTTCTACCGATGTTACTAAAAGATGTTTCACTGCATGACAGAATGGCGATATACTTCCAACATGATGGATGTCCGGCACATAGCTCGCGTGCGGTTGAAGCGGTATTGAATAGCATATTTCATGAGAGGTGGATTGGTCGTCGAAGCACCATACCATGGCCCGCACGTTCACCAGATCTGACGTCCCCGGATTTCATTCTGTGGGCAAAGTTGAAGAATATTTGCCATCGTGATCCACCGACAACACCTGACAACATGCGTCAGCGCATTGTCAATGTATGTGCGAACATTACGGAAGGCGAATTAATCGCTGTTGAGATATCACATTGGAACAACCAAAATAAAATGTTCAAACGTACCTACGTTCTGTATTTTAATTTAAAAAACCTACCTGTTACCAACTGTTCGTCTAAAATCGTGAGCCATATGCTTGTGACTATTAGAGCGCCATCTATCACAAAGCGAAAGGAGAGGTCCAACTAAAACATTCATATTTCTTTACGTACTACACGAATATGTAATAAAAAATGGGGGTTCCTATTTAGAAAAAACGCCGTTGATATCCGTTTGACCTATGGCAGCGCCATCTAGCGGGCCAACCATAGCGCCACCTGGTTTCCTCCTTCAAGCTAGACAGGTTCGTTCTTTGTAGTTTTTTTCTTTTGACGCTTATTTCGTGAGATATTTGGCCCGGTCACGATCAATAGACCATCCTGTACAGGGTGTCCCATTTATCCTGATCATCCCAAATAACCTTTCGTCCAGAATCAAAATAAAAAAAATATGTCAAGCAGATGTTGTTTAGCTATCACGGGAATAATAACAAACAAACATGATTGTCTGTTTGCAGCGTTGTGACGAACAGCTGTATATCTTTCTTAACACTTAGCATGTGGCTGACGTAATATTACGGCTTGTGTGGGAAATGGGAATGCACGACGTCGTAGTATTACCTGAAGCGGTACACGTTACGGCGTGAAGCCAAGCACCGGCAAGCCAGTAGGGAACGAGAGAGCGGAGAGGGTTGTGAAGAAGACGTCAGCCAACTGCACGCTGACCGACCCCTCTCCAGGATGACAACGTGACAGCAGCGGCCTCTTATGCGAAGAGGACATCAGCGTCGCGCGGGACTGGTTGCGGCCACAGTTCTACGGGAGCGTCCTGTATAGAAGCGTCAACACCAGTTATTTTGCCTGTAGATTCTGTGTAGCTCCAACTTAGAATTGTTACACGGAAGAAACTTGTTAATTCGTAGGTCGCCCTTTGTTTGCGATACATCTGTGTAAATACAAAGTTAAGTATTGTAATTATTTTTTTGTAATAAAATTCATTAATACCACTTGTCTAAATTTGTCTAGCGATCCGAGAAAACAGGTTTCCTAGTTAATGTCTCTCGCAGCGGTCTCTCCGCGATATTTTCAGAAATTTTATAAATTATATAACTCAGTACATATCTCGAAATATCTCTTCTTATCTTACCGATTATCAATGCAAAGTAGTTTCAAGCCCAATTATTCCTTGGAGCGTCCATTTACTCCATGGAATAGCTTCTCTGCTATCTATGTTTTGGCCGGCCGCGGTGGTCTAGCGGTTCTGGCGCTGCAGTCCGGAACCGCGGGACTGCTACGGTCGCAGGTTCGAATCCTGCCTCGGGCATGGGTGTGTGTGATGTCCTTAGGTTAGTTAGGTTTAAGTAGTTCTAAGTTCTAGGGGACTTATGACCTATGATGTTGAGTCCCATAGTGCTCAGAGCCATTTGAACTATCTATGTTTTCTCTTATGAAAAGAATGTGGAGATCTTGCCGATTAGCCGTGAAAGAAGGAGAAGTATATGTATGTATTGTTGAGCTAGTCGCCATCTTGATGAGATTCTGTATGAGAAGGAATTTAATACATGAACTAAACTAAAGTAAGTGTGTTCGCGTACTATTTAACTGATTATTATTGACAGTGTCTGCTTACTGCGCTGTGTTGCACGGGATCAGTGGGGAACGTCTGATTTACACTGGACGAACCTGCCGTTTTGTATGCTCAAGATATCCAGTTACTTCAAATAAATAGGCTAACACGGTCTTACCAGCACATCTCCGGTCTTCCCCATGTGATCACCGAAAGTTAATAATTATTACAAATGTTTCCAGGAGATCGACTGACAATTTTCGTCGCACCGAGACCTCGAAATTGCTTCACTGCCTTATGGAATTTAAGTTAAGCTCAATTTAATCAGGATAGAACAGTATTGAACTGTGTGAATGTGATAAGCCTGCTTTGTGAATGAAAATTCCCTTCTAAATCAGGCCGGTGTGAGAGAGGTTTTTAAATTTTAGATTCCACAAAAAAAATATTAAACTAGACACTTCATATTCGACGACTAGGAGGGATTCAACAGGATATTAACTCAAGCTAGTTATCACGATTTTCCGCGGTGTCATACGTACATTTACGACTCCGCAAATGTCTGATAGGTCTGCAGGCCTTGTGGAGTTTGCTAGATGATAGAAGAGGCATCACTGGAAAAATTCGTTGTTTTTGAAACATTTGTTATCGTCTCTTGTTTCGTAGGCGTCAGGTAACATTCAAGGTCTCAATGTTTTTGGTAGCAAATGATTCACAAAGTCCTTGACGAGTCTGCAGATGGTGAGAACGAGATATTCGATGACAATTTACATTACACGTTTATAGTACTATATTCGCAGATTGTCTCAGGAAGGATTTCCTGCAGGTAAATCAGGAAATCAGTACGAGTATGGTTCAAATGGCTCTGAGCACTATGGGACTTAACATCTGAGGTCATGTCCCCTAGACCAGTACTACTTAAACCTAACTAACCTAAGCACATCACACACATCCATGGCCGAGGCAGGATTCGAACCTCCGACCGTAGCAGCAGCGCGGTTCCGGACTGAAGCGCCTAGAACCGCTCGTCCATAGCTGCCGGCTAGTACGAGTATGAATCACACAAAACACAAATACAAAGCAAAATTTACCGTTCCTAGTGGAGTATAGTAATATACAAATTGAAACATAGACGAAGGTTACACTCAATGGTGAGTGTAATGTTCGCCTATGTTTCTGTTTGTATCTTACAATACTATATTATGTACGGTAAATTTTGCTTTGTATTTGTGTTTCGTGTGATTGTTTGGCTGTAAAATAAATTTGAACAGAAGGATCTCTTGATTGCTTACCAGGGCATCCTTCTGAGTACAACTCGGTTCACAAGGCAAAGTTGTTTTCTGCAATAATTACTATTAAATTAAAATTTCATCTGTCAATTCAGATTTAACAATAGCAATGTATAAATATGTATCTTTAAAGTAAATAGTCCAGTAAACCCGAAAATGTTTTGAAAATTCAACTACGTATTTGTCCACATGAGCTATAACTTCCAAAACACCACATATTTTAGCCAATCACAGGTAATGGCAGCTACATACAAGACATAAGTAGCACCATACCTGTAGTGCTCACTATCCCAGAACCCGGAACCCTGAACCAAGAACCCGATACCAGTTGCAGGTTAACTACGTAGTGCCTCCCAAGGGGGGCAACAAAAGTTAATTTTCGATATTTCATGTAACTATTGACCGAATTTAAAAATTTATAATGCTGTTGTAACCCATTCATTAAAAGGTATAATCCTCAGTTAAGAGTTTAACTCAATAACATGAGTATTACAGTTAGAAACTGTTATTTTTTTTCCTGAGACTGCATATTTCTTGGCGCGCAAATACCCATACTCTATCCATCCACTACTTAAGAATGAGAGCACTTAGTCACTCCCAACAAACACTGAACATAATTTCTATCCTTTACGGAACTTTTTATTGCTTACTCCCCGCACAAAACGATGAAACGGAAAAAGATTATCAGTTGCTACATCTTCACTGTTCAACTTCAGAAACAGACACGGCGTTTTTATTTATTGTAATTCTTTTCTACCAACTTTACACGCAACACTCTTAGCAGACAGTTTCAGCACGTACCAGTGAATGTAGCTGCAAAATTATGTCGTTGTACAACACATAATTCAGAGAAATAAAGTTATAGATATACTGAAGCGCCAAAGAAACTGGTATAGGCATGCGAATTCAAATACACTCCTGGAAATGGAAAAAAGAACACATTGACACCGGTGTGTCAGACCCACCATACTTGCTCCGGACACTGCGAGAGGGCTGTACAAGCAATGATCACACGCACGGCACAGCGGACACACCAGGAACCGCGGTGTTGGCCGTCGAATGGCGCTAGCTGCGCAGCATTTGTGCACCGCCGCCGTCAGTGTCAGCCAGTTTGCCGTGGCATACGGAGCTCCATCGCAGTCTTTAACACTGGTAGCATGCCGCGACAGCGTGGACGTGAACCGTATGTGCAGTTGACGGACTTTGAGCGAGGGCGTATAGTGGGCATGCGGGAGGCCGGGTGGACGTACCGCCGAATTGCTCAACACGTGGGGCGTGAGGTCTCCACAGTACATCGATGTTGTCGCCAGTGGTCGGCGGAAGGTGCACGTGCCCGTCGACCTGGGACCGGACCGCAGCGACGCACGGATGCACGCCAAGACCGTAGGATCCTACGCAGTGCCGTAGGGGACCGCACCGCCACTTCCCAGCAAATTAGGGACACTGTTGCTCCTGGAGTATCGGCGAGGACCATTCGCAACCGTCTCCATGAAGCTGGGCTACGGTCCCGCACACCGTTAGGCCGTCTTCCGCTCACGCCCCAACATCGTGCAGCCCGCCTCCAGTGGTGTCGCGACAGGCGTGAATGGAGGGACGAATGGAGACGTGTCGTCTTCAGCGATGAGAGTCGCTTCTGCCTTGGTGCCAATGATGGTCGTATGCGTGTTTGGCGCCGTGCAGGTGAGCGCCACAATCAGGACTGCATACGACCGAGGCACACAGGGCCAACACCCGGCATCATGGTGTGGGGAGCGATCTCCTACACTGGCCGTACACCACTGGTGATCATCGAGGGGACACTGAATAGTGCACGGTACATCCAAACCGTCATCGAACCCATCGTTCTACCATTCCTAGACCGGCAAGGGAACTTGCTGTTCCAACAGGACAATGCACGTCCGCATGTATCCCGTGCCACCCAACGTGCTCTAGAAGGTGTAAGTCAACTACCCTGGCCAGCAAGATCTCCGGATCTGTCCCCCATTGAGCATGTTTGGGACTGGATGAAGCGTCGTCTCACGCGGTCTGCACGTCCAGCACGAACGCTGGTCCAACTGAGGCGCCAGGTGGAAATGGCATGGCAAGCCGTTCCACAGGACTACATCCAGCATCTCTACGATCGTCTCCATGGGAGAACAGCAGCCTGCATCGCTGCGAAAGGTGGATATACACTGTACTAGTGCCGACATTGTGCATGCTCTGTTGCCTGTGTCTATGTGCCTGTGGTTCTGTCAGTGTGATCATGTGATGTATCTGACCCCAGGAATGTGTCAATAAAGTTTCCCCTTCCTGGGACAATGAATTCACGGTGTTCTTATTTCAATTTCCAGGAGTGTATTACAGTTAGAAACTGTTATTTTTTTCCTGAGGCTGCATATTTCTTGGCGCGCAAATACCCATACTCTATCCATCCACTACTTAAGAATGAGAGCACTTAGTCACTCCCAACAAACACTGAACATAATTTCTATCCTTTACGGAACTTTTTATTGCTTACTCCCCGCACAAAACGATGAAACGGAAAAAGATTATCAGTTGCTACATCTTCACTGTTCAACTTCAGAAACAGACACGGCGTTTTTATTTATTGTAATTCTTTTCTACCAACTTTACACGCAACACTCTTAGCAGACAGTTTCAGCACGTACCAGTGAATGTAGCTGCAAAATTATGTCGTTGTACAACACATAATTCAGAGAAATAAAGTTATAGATATACTGAAGCGCCAAAGAAACTGGTATAGGCATGCGAATTCAAATACACTCCTGGAAATGGAAAAAAGAACACATTGACACCGGTGTGTCAGACCCACCATACTTGCTCCGGACACTGCGAGAGGGCTGTACAAGCAATGATCACACGCACGGCACAGCGGACACACCAGGAACCGCGGTGTTGGCCGTCGAATGGCGCTAGCTGCGCAGCATTTGTGCACCGCCGCCGTCAGTGTCAGCCAGTTTGCCGTGGCATACGGAGCTCCATCGCAGTCTTTAACACTGGTAGCATGCCGCGACAGCGTGGACGTGAACCGTATGTGCAGTTGACGGACTTTGAGCGAGGGCGTATAGTGGGCATGCGGGAGGCCGGGTGGACGTACCGCCGAATTGCTCAACACGTGGGGCGTGAGGTCTCCACAGTACATCGATGTTGTCGCCAGTGGTCGGCGGAAGGTGCACGTGCCCGTCGACCTGGGACCGGACCGCAGCGACGCACGGATGCACGCCAAGACCGTAGGATCCTACGCAGTGCCGTAGGGGACCGCACCGCCACTTCCCAGCAAATTAGGGACACTGTTGCTCCTGGAGTATCGGCGAGGACCATTCGCAACCGTCTCCATGAAGCTGGGCTACGGTCCCGCACACCGTTAGGCCGTCTTCCGCTCACGCCCCAACATCGTGCAGCCCGCCTCCAGTGGTGTCGCGACAGGCGTGAATGGAGGGACGAATGGAGACGTGTCGTCTTCAGCGATGAGAGTCGCTTCTGCCTTGGTGCCAATGATGGTCGTATGCGTGTTTGGCGCCGTGCAGGTGAGCGCCACAATCAGGACTGCATACGACCGAGGCACACAGGGCCAACACCCGGCATCATGGTGTGGGGAGCGATCTCCTACACTGGCCGTACACCACTGGTGATCATCGAGGGGACACTGAATAGTGCACGGTACATCCAAACCGTCATCGAACCCATCGTTCTACCATTCCTAGACCGGCAAGGGAACTTGCTGTTCCAACAGGACAATGCACGTCCGCATGTATCCCGTGCCACCCAACGTGCTCTAGAAGGTGTAAGTCAACTACCCTGGCCAGCAAGATCTCCGGATCTGTCCCCCATTGAGCATGTTTGGGACTGGATGAAGCGTCGTCTCACGCGGTCTGCACGTCCAGCACGAACGCTGGTCCAACTGAGGCGCCAGGTGGAAATGGCATGGCAAGCCGTTCCACAGGACTACATCCAGCATCTCTACGATCGTCTCCATGGGAGAACAGCAGCCTGCATCGCTGCGAAAGGTGGATATACACTGTACTAGTGCCGACATTGTGCATGCTCTGTTGCCTGTGTCTATGTGCCTGTGGTTCTGTCAGTGTGATCATGTGATGTATCTGACCCCAGGAATGTGTCAATAAAGTTTCCCCTTCCTGGGACAATGAATTCACGGTGTTCTTATTTCAATTTCCAGGAGTGTATTACAGTTAGAAACTGTTATTTTTTTCCTGAGGCTGCATATTTCTTGGCGCGCAAATACCCATACTCTATCCATCCACTACTTAAGAATGAGAGCACTGAGTGACTCCCAACAAACACTGAACATAATTTCTATCCTTTACGGAACTTTTTATTGCTTACTCCCTGCACAAAACGATGAAACGGAAAAAGATTATCAGTTGCTATATCTTCACTGTTCAACTTCAGAAACAGACACGGCGTTTTTATTTATTGTAATTCTTTTCTACCAACTTTACACGCAACACTCTTAGCAGACAGTTTCAGCACGTACCAGTGAATGTAGCTGCAAAATTATGTCGTTGTACAACACATAATTCAGAGATATAAAGTTATAGATATACTGAAGCGCCAAAGAAACTGGTATAGGCATGCGAATTCAAATACAAAGATACGTAAACAGGCAGAATACGGCTTTGCATTCGGCAACGCCTATATAAAACAAATGTCTAGTACAGTTGTTAGGTCGGTTACTGCTGCTACAACGGCAGGTTATCAAGATTGAAGTGAGTTTGAACGTGGTGTTATAGTCGCAGCACGAGCGAGTGCACACAGCATCTGCGAGGTATCGAAGAAATGGTGGTTATCCTGTTCGACCATTTCACGAGTGTACCGTGAAATGAGGAATCAGGTAAAACATCAGATCTTCGACATCGCTGCGGCCGGAAATAAATCATGCAGGAATGGGACCAACGACAGCTGAAGATGGAACGCTTCCGCAAGTTGTTGCAGATTTCAATGCTGGGCCATCAACAAGTGTCAGCGTGTGAACTATTTAATGAAACATCATCGATATGGGCTTTCGGAGCCGAAGGCCCACTCGTGTACCCTTGATGACAGCTCGACAGGAAGCTTTACTCGTCGCCTGGGCCCGTCAGCACCGACACTGGACTGTTGCTGACTGGAAACATGTTGCCTTGTCGGACGAGTCTCGTTTCAAATTGTATCGAGCGGATGGTCGTGTAAGGCTATGGAGACAACCTCTTGAATCCATGGACCCTGCATGTCAATAGGGGACTGTTGAAGCTGCGGCGTGTACAGTTCGAGTGATATGGGACCCGTGATACGTCTAGATACGACTCTAACGGTGACACGTATGTAAGCATCCTGTCGAATCACTTGGATTCATTGATGTCCATTCTGCATTACAACGAGGTTGGGCAATTCCAGCAAGACAATGCGATACCCTACACATACAGAATTGCTACAGAGTGGCTGCAGGAACACTCTTCTGAGTTTAAACACTTCCGGTGGCAACCAAACTCCCCCAGACATGTACATTATTGAGCATATTCGTAATGCCTTATAACGTGCTGCTTAGAAGAGATCTCCACCCCCTCATACTGTTACGGATTCATGAACAGCGCTGCAGGATTGATGGTGTCGATTCCGTCTAGCACAACTATAGACATAAGTCGAGTCCATGCCACGTCGTGTTGTGGCACTTCTGCGTGCTCCTGGGGGCCCTACACAGTATTAGGCGGGTGTAACGATTTCTTTGGCTTTTCAGTGAATACAGATGTGTAAAAACCTAGATTCTGCTTAAAATGGCGCGCAGGAAAACTTTAATATCAAGCATGAGACTTTAATTTATTACTTGTGTATTATACTAACTCCATTCGCAATGCACGTTGCAGACAATACGTACATGTATAACTGAATGCATCTTAAAATTATCATTGTACGACACATAGTTCCAGAGACATTACGTCATAAACCTTGAGAAGTGTGAAAAACTCGCTGTTGCCTATACCAGTGTTACGTAATGAGAGCACTTAGCGAATTCTAATAAACTTTAAGCAAAATTTACAATTCATTCTAAATTTTTGCTCCCTTGCCTACTTCATGTCCAACATTTATCAAATTTCATTAGTAATCATGCGTTTGAAGCTGTTTTATGAATGGGAGCTCGATTCTTTAAAAATAGAAGTATACTGGTACTTTTATGAGAAAGTCCACTGCCTTTCCTCAAGATCTGTCCAAAAACGTATCTCACTGTACTATGCAAGTAAATTTTGCGTTTTGTAAACGTAACACAATGACTCTCCTGTACTAGCTGACGTTGTACTTACTCGGGGTAAGGTAACTCGAGTACTTGCAGGGACTGACAGTAAACAAAAGTAAACAAGTGGAATGGACACCAGTCATTCGGTCAGCTGTCGTCATTTGAAGATTTGTGAGAGTGCAGTTTACAACAACAAGAGAAACTGTAAATGCTGCTGATATATGACAAAATTACTAAGGATTAACGGTAGAGGTGGTACAATGCGATGTACACTATTTTTTGGAATGCAAGTCAGCCGTTCAAGCTGCCGTGTGCTTACTTGTGGTTTCACTGCGACATAAACGAAAACAGTAACCTCGGCGGCTCCACCTGTGTGACCTCTGGTCTAAAACTTCCCGTTTCCTGAAGTGTCACAACAAGATGAGGAAACAAACGTCGGGAAGGTGGGTCTTTGTCGGCATATTGCTGTTCGTCTGAGTTCGTCTGCCGCAATAGCATTACGCTTCCCTTCAATTATAGTAAAACAAAAACTCAATGATGAAGCAGTTTTTATTCAAGGACTGCCTTCACCGTACACATCACATCTTTTAAAAGTACTACATTACTGTACTAATTATCCTTGTACTGTAAATTAGAAAACATTTTTTGCAATTACTGTTCTGCTAACTTACTTTCTCCATAGACGAGTAGTATTTCTAACTGCACTTCGTTGGCGTACACTGCACTCACACAAACTTTCAACTGAAAGCGATTGACTGCAAGGCCGTTGTGCATTTTTCTTGTGTTTCCCTTTGTTTCCTGGCAGTCCACGAAGTGGACGAGTCACGTGACGCTCTCTTGAGGAGAGGATAAGGCTGCTGTTTAAAAAAGATGTACTGCTGTTGACACATTCGCAACGAACGAAGATACAAGTAAGGCAGTCATGTTGGCTAACGTTCCCCTGGTAGCTAAACAACGTTTGCTTGACATAGACCAGGTGTCCCATTTACCTTGACCACCCTAAATAACTGTTTCTCCAGATACATATTACAAAATGTTTCAAGGAAATGTTCTTTAGCCGTCAGGGGATATCAATCAGCATGATTGCCTTCGTTGTAGCTTTGTTTTTGTACAAAGATATGAACAGTGGTATGAGTTTTTTAAATGGCACCTTGTATTTTTTAGTTTTTAGTTCATTTCCTCCCCTAAAGACCTATTCAAAAATGTATCACAGTGTACCATTCACTGAAACACAACGCTATTAATGACATAACACAACATTGACTTTGAGTCCGGGATCACAAACTCGTCCACTTACTGAAGTTGTCAGAAAACAAATGAAAACCAAGTAGAAACATAACACAAAAATCACTTTGACTCCCCCGTACCATTGCCCAGGAGTAGAACACACTACAGTGCTCAAAGTGGTGACCCTGGACACCGATACACTGGTGCACTCGTTGAATGAAAGAATTATTTACTGCTTCCAGTGTTGCCTGCTGAAGATAATTACAAGCAAGCACGATACGCTCCTGCATCTCCTCTGGAGTTGTTGGAATATCGCGATAGACAACGTCTTTAATGCATCCCCAAAGAAAGAAGTTCAGAGGATTTAAATCAGGAAACCTAGCAGGCCAAGTAACTGTTCCTCCTCGACCAATCCATCTGGCTGGATACCTTCGGTTCAGAACACGACGTGCACGCAAGGCATTATGTGCTGGACATCCATCGTGTTGATACCACATAATCATTCTGGTTCTTAGCGGCACTTCAACCAGAAGAAGAAGAGAAGTTCGTCTGAGGAAGTTGGCATACGCTGTGCCGTTTAGACTACCATTGATGAAATAAAGGCCAATAATTCTAGTACCAAGCATCCGACACCAAACGTCAACTCTCCATTGACGCTGATGTTCCACCTGTCTAAGCCATCGCGGGTTGTCGCTGGAACAATAATTCATGTTCTTTGTATTTACCTGTTCTTTGTTTGAGAAGGAACATTCATCCGGAAATAGAACATTGAAGAAGAAGTTCGGGTTGGCGAGGATTTGCTGCTGTGCCCACTGACAGAACTGTACACGATTCTGATAATCATTCCCATGCAATTCTTGATGTAGGTGTACATGGTAAGGATAGAACCGGTGACCTGTAAGAATACGATGCAGACTGGTTTTAGGAATGCCAATCTCGTGTTCAAGCTGTCGTTTTCTCACATGTGGATTCATAGCAACGGAAGCGAGAACAGTAACTTCGGCAGCTTCGTCTGTGCGAGTGCTACGACGAAGCGTTGTCGTGGGTTGAAACTTCCCGTTTCCTGAAGCGTTGCAACAAGACGAGATAACATCCGTCGGGAAGGTGCGTTCTTGTCACGATATCGCTCTCTGTACAGTTCCGCTGCCCGCATAGCATTTCGCCTTCCTTCAACAACAACAACAACAACAATAAAAGAAAATGTCGATGCAGTTTGTAGGAAGGACAGTATTTACAGTATGCCTACTCAACACGACAGTATTTAAAAGAACTAAACTACTGTACTAAATATACTCGTACATAAGGAAACAGTATTGTAACTATTGTTCTGCTGACTTACATTCCCCATGGATGAGCAGCATTTCTACCTTCTCTTCGTTGGTGTACATTCTACTCACACAACTCTTCAACTGATGACGGTTGATGATGGGTGTGCATTCTATTCATGTTTACATTTGTCGTCTGTCAACGTCAGCACGTGGATGTGTTCCATTACCCCGAGTATCTGCACTAAACGCTGGGAGTGTCAGCGTCAATGTTGTGTTATGTAATTCATAACGTTGTGTTTCAGTAGACAGTACATTGTGATATATTTTTGAATGGGTCTTCAGGAGAGGAAATGAATTTTTCGAATAAAAAAGTCATACCGCTGTTCATATCTTTGTAAAAAACAAAGCTGCAAATAAGGCAATCATGCTGACTGATGTCCCCCTGACAGATGAAAAACATTTGCTTGAAAGATTTTGTAATTTGCATCTGGAGAAACAGCTGTTTAGCGAATTCAAGGTAAATTGGACATCATATATTCAGTAAAACAGGACACCTTGAACGACTAGAGATAGGACGTTCATATTCACTGGATATGTACATTAGTACGTTCTGCAGAAATTATTATCTTTTGTCACCTCGGTTCAGCATGTGTCCTGTTGCCTAGTAGACACAGAATCCGCCATGGGTCCTGACAACTTGTTCCATGCGGGAGGGCATCGACGCGTATGACATGCGAATAGCATCCTGTGGTATAGCCATCCGTGCTGCATTCACCTGGTTCCAAAGTTCGTCTGTGGTGATTGGCAATAGTTCACAGTGCTGCACCCGTCGTTTCACCATATCCCACACATTTTCTATCGGTATCAAGACTGTGATATGGAGGGCCTGGGCAAAAGTCTGACATCCTGTGACACCAAGAAGGAACGTGTTCGTGCGGAAACATGTGGTCGCGTATTGTCTAGCTGAAAAATGGCGTCTGGGGTGTTGTGCAGAAAGGGTATGGCTACGGGTTGCAGGATTTCATTCATGCAGGTGACACTGGTCACAGTGTCTTGTACACGCACCAACTGTGATTTGTGATAGTACTGTGATTTGTGATAGTACCCAATAACATCCCACACCATAAGGCCTTGAGCTGGCGCTGAATTTCTTGTGTAAATGAGGTCATTGTGATGCCACACCCCCTGTCTGCGGCGAACCAAAATGCGGCTATCATTTTCAAACAAAACAGAACGTGGATTCGTCCGAAAACATGATGCCATTCATATCCCCAGTGATGTCGTAAGATACACCATTGCTGTCTAACATGTTTTCACACATTCGTCAAAGGTAGGTGGAGAAGTGGACGATGCGCAGCAATAAATGGCGACGGCTGTCACCCCTGACAGAGTACGATGTGTTACACTGTTCCACTGCTACCGCGGAGGACGCAGATCTATCCTGCAGTGCCATTCGGACGATGTGTCGATCTGCTCGGGGAGGAGTTTGGATGGTGCTACCTGACCCACCTCATCCTGTTCTACAGCTTTCCGTGAACCATTCCGCAAACACCCTTTTCACTACCAAAACTTTTTGTTCCACATGCCGGCCGAAGTGGCCGTGCGGTTAAAGGCGCTGCAGTCTGGAACCGCAAGACCGCTACGGTCGCAGGTTCGAATCCTGCCTCGGGCATGGATGTTTGTGATGTCCTTAGGTTAGTTAGGTTTAACTAGTTCTAAGTTCTAGGGGACTAATGACCTCAGCAGTTGAGTCCCATAGTGCTCAGAGCCATTTGTTCCACACGAGCTGCAGTTTCCCAGACGGGTGCATCACATTCTTTTATGCCAATAATGCGCCCTCTTTCAGACTTACAGATTTTACGATACGGTTCGCGCATACATCTGCGAGGCATCTTGCATGTCTGCTCAAGTCACTCTGATCCATTACCTTCGGTTTATAGCTACAATCAGAGCTGCAGGCACATTTTAGCGACAGGTCATATTGCGCCGCGATATTGATGTTGACCTTGAACCCGTGGGCCGACATGGTTCCAGTACCGATGATTTTCGTAGAACATACTAAAGTACAAGTCCTGTGAATATGAACGTTCTACCTTTAAGCGTGCAGATGAGTGTATGTTGTTAATTTTGCTTCCGGACATCAGATCATTTTCGAGGCTCACGATAAATGGTACATTCGGTAGACGACTAACAAGCTAGCGTGGACATCCCACAACGATATACCACCCCTTCTTACCCACCAATTCCGATTCCAAATAACCTAAGTTGGAACGATCACATAGATAATGTTGCGATTCATTGGCAGAACACTTAGAAGGTGCAACAGATCTACTAAAGAGACTGCTTACACTACACTTGTCCGCCCTATTCTGGGGCTTTTGCTGTGCGGCGTGGGATCCATATCAGTTGGGACTGATTAATGATATTGAAAAAGTTCAGAGAAGGGCGGCTCGTTTTGTATTATCGCGAAATAGGGGAGATAGTGCTACAGACATGATACGTGAATTAGAGTGGCAATCATTAAAACAAAGGCGTTTTTCGTTGCGACGGGATCTTCTCATGAAATTTCAGTCACCAGTTTTTTTATCCTCCGATTGTGAAAACGTTCTGTTGGCACCTACCTACATAGTGAGAAATGATCATCACGATAAAATAAAAGAAATCATGGCTCGCACAGAAAAATTTAAGTGCTCATTTTCCCGCGCGCCGTTCGAGAGTGGAACGGTAGAGAGACAGCTTGGTTCAAATGGCTCTGAGCACTATGGGACTTAACTTCTGAGGTCATCAGTCCCCTAGAACTTAGAACTACTTAAACCTAACTAACCTAAAGACATCACACACATCCATGCCCGAGGCAGGATTCGAACCTGCGACCGTAGGGGTCGCGCGGTTCCAGACTGTAGCGCCTACAACCGCTCGGCCACTCCGGCCGGCAGAGACAGCTTGAAAGTGGTTCATTGAACACTCTGCCAGGTACTTAATTGTGAATAGCAGAGTAATCACGTAGACGTAGACGTGACCTTCGGCGTGCTAGCCCGCATCTCGTGGTCGTGCGGTAGCGTTCTCGCTTCCCACGCCCGGGTTCCCGGGTTCGATTCCCGGCGGGGTCAGGGATTTTCTCTGCCTCGTGATGGCTGGGTGTTGTGTGATGTCCTTAGGTTAGTTATGTTTAAGTAGTTCTAAGTTCTAGCGGACTGATGACCATAGATGTTAAGTCCCATAGTGCTCAGAGCCATTTGAACCATTTTTTCGGCGTGCTAGCCAGGTATCACTCGAAAGTACCTTCTGCTCAAGTGGTCAGGTCAACAGGCTTCAGTTGTCGAAAATTAGTGAGGTTCCCGTGTGCCAAAGTGTAACAATGGCAAAGTCGGCTTTTCGAACATACGTCAGTTGCACAACAGAAACAATAGTTTATCGTGCCTCGTGGTTTGTAAGTCTCATCGTAACTTTTAGTAAATCGGCACACAAACAGTAAGTAAAGAATAGTAATCAGGATGTATTGCTCTGCCTGTGCAGCAGACTATCGTAACAACGCCAAAGATAATAAACTTAATAACTGCATCAGCTAGTTCGTAAATGGAATCTTTTATTTATTTCCTTTTTTTATTAGGATATGCCACTATTCCAACTCGAAATGTCCGACAGCAAAACAAGCATTTGTCATTTTTACCTTTTCCCGGCATATATACCTCTCGTAGAGAAAGAAATATTTTTGTTTTCCTTTTTTTTAACTGTTACTTCTTACTTGTTCGCATTTCCACCAAGTGGTCAAAACACGCTCCTGTTGCACTAACTCAGGTCACTCTGTTTCTACACGGATTGCAGGAAGTGGAAGTTACAGCTCTTTCCGACTTCTGCTCAGTTCCGATTTAAACTGGAACAGTCACATACGTAAAGCTACAGAAATGGCAGCACTAAAATTTTACTGTAGCAGATAGGTTCGAAAAAGGTGATTCGTTTCGAGATAGGAGAGCGCCAGGAATATGTTTCATTGGTGGCTGTAATCATTAAAGGATTTCTCCATTGGATACAACTCAGGTATGTGGTTGAATGGAACGACTTGATTCCAAGTTATAGTCATTTGAACCGGCACGTGTAGCGCTACATATCTGAAAACCTAGTGTACATTTCTTACGACCTCAATCAACATATCTACTGTTTGTGATCCTTCCCAATCAACCATCGCCTATAACTCAGTGGCTATATCACCGAATCTCTGACATGGCATCGAGACAGAATGCATTACAAATACTGGAGAAATACCTAGCAGTGGCATGTGGGACTTGCAAATATCGGTTTCATGCCACATTACTTAGACGAATCACTTTCTAAATTCGGTAATTTTATTACGAGGCTGAACCTTCGGCAATGTGTAACCGCATTGTTGGTCTGATAATATCCACTCGGGCGATCACCGTCTATACTCAGTGTCGCGGTATTTGCCTGGAAAAACTAATTCATTCGGAGGTAATGCGATACCTCAATTTATAAAGCCAGTATAGCTTTCAACATGAATACTTGTGCACAGCTGTAGAACAAAGACCGCTTGTGACAGTAACACACAGTAGATGTTGCGATCGTGTTTTTTTTAACATCTGGCAGTTTGTAAGACGATTACGTCTCTCTTTCTAAGACACAGTGGTACCACTCGCAAGAAAAATTTATGAGACATGTCCACCCATCGCTGATTTTTGGTCAGTATCATTTCGTGTCACCAGCAATCAGTTATTGGGTTAATATTATACTTAGTAGTAGGGGATGTGTGATAGGTTCACCTTGAGCATCAGGCTTATACAGTATATGCTTGTGTGTTCTGACATGTGCAAAGGCAATGACTACGTCCAGTCGTAAGAAAGGTATGGATTTGAATTGGAATACTGTGACAGTAAAGGGAAAAGTATGTCAAGTCATTAGAATGGTACAGATGTTTCTACTTCCAGGGCCACAGCCATCAGCAGAGTGTATTTCCAGTACTTCGCTCATTGTCGAATGTCGTCCAATTGAGACTGCAATCGTAATATTTAATTGTGATTACAGTGATAAAATATATATGTAGCCGGTTTCCTATGACGATTCTGTCTGGGCCAGTGGTCTGTGACGGGAATGATTCATGTTTCCAGCTAACGGCAGAAGCTGTGCGAATGGAGAGTCATGTTGGGATGCAGGAATGTAACTCACTTCACCGTGTCGTCCGCTAGGCAGCCGAAAGGCTAACTAATACCTAGTATGTGTTGGATAGCTTTCGTGATTGCGTGGAAATTTGAAACGATTCAAGATGGACGTTTGTTTGCGCTGGACCATTATTCCCTCCCATGTAAATTATCCGACTGACTGCTTCTGCACATTTCCCACCTTTATTTGGTTGACAGAATATCGATTGCGGTGTGTGCCTCTAGCAGGTGAGAGATGGGTGGAAGACATTTGCTGGTTCTCTAGACATGAGAAACAACTTATAAGGATGCAACAGAATCTGGTACATCACCGACAGCAGTATTCGTGAGTGGAAATATCAGTTTCCTCTATTTTTTTCGAGGTTTCACATAAAGGTTTTCGCAGATGTGATAGGTTTCTAGTGACTCAGCGGTTTACAGCACGCTCCACCCCGCTAAAGATTCGAGTTTCTATGGAAAGAATTTGGAATCTATAGCTTCGGAATTATGTTGTGCGAGCGATATTGCTATGCAAGCTATATTGCTATGTGCTTGATATCGAAAAGTAAATAGTATGATATTCTGGCAAACCATGTGAAAATGAATGTGTTCTTATAATCCCAGAGTTTGGAGGTAGGTGTAGAAAGCAAGCAAGCAAGCAGGTCAGGGCCAGAAACAGTAACGCCTTTGTGCCGACGGGATACAAGTCCAGCTTTAAACAACAGTTTGGAGCCTGACTTCAATCTGCTGAGGGCGCTCTGGTCTCATGGTGGGAGTGGATGACTTGTGACCGTCAGCTGCATTGAATGACTGCCCGACCTTGCGGGAAATATCTAGTGCTGTCTTCATGGTGAATGTACGAGTGTCTGGTGGTCAATAGCTATATGCATGATGCAAAAGGTGCGACTTTTTATGGCGCAGGATACGAATTGTGTGTTTAGCACATCGATGTGTCAACTGGAGATCAGTTTCATGTTCTAATATTCAAGCTTCCGTTGTCTGTGGCAGAGCAGCATAATTGAGGAAGTATCTTTCCATATTTGACGGTCTGTAGGCCAGTTTTGCAGGGTTTAACTGTCAGTGCAATATGGCGATCTGTACAAAATAGTTTTGCTGCTGAAAGTCTCGTCTGCAGAAAAAAAAAATGTGGACAGTGCTTTCACACTGGAAGTATCAGTAATTTGGTGGGTAAATTCTGTAAGAGCCGATCAGAATGCTCCATTCATTGGCAAGACATCCTTTGTGCTGGGACATAGGAGCCTCTACATAGTGGGGAGAACATTTGCATTTCAGAGATATTTGGTGAAAGCAGGACTTAACGATTTCCAGGAAGGGTTACACGTGATGGACAGTGTGCCACGTTAGGGCCATCAGGAGGAATGCATTCGGCATTATTCTGGGCTATTTTCGTAAACAGGTTATGTTAGGACAATAATTTCTATGCAGACAAGCTGAGACATCACGAAAGCTCCTACAAAAGCGACCGTTAACTATTTCTACAGCACTTTACAATTTCTTAGATGTTGACTTGGCTGATATTTACATAGACATGAGACATCAGTACAACATTGAGAACCTTTTAGCTGTGCCTGCGATGATGAGTCACTATGCAAACATTTTGCAGCTATGCATCAGCCACAGTAAACACGTGCATGGTAGGAGGCATCTCACATGTCTTGTTAGGATCGCTAGGCAGAATGCGCCCTGTCCTATTCTGGGAACCATTGCAACAGATTTCTATAGCGCGTTCAGAGAGGAGACTTGGCTCTTATTTACATAGACATGTGATGTCAGTATGACATTGAGAATCTTTAAACTTCGGCTGTGAGGGTGAGTCACTCGGAAATTAGGTCTTGGCTGGACAACAGGTTGAGAGACATCATGCCATCAACAGTAAACCCATGCGCGACCAGAGGGTGATTTGCCTCTTATTTACATAGAGATGTGATGCCAGTATAATACCTAAAGAATTCTAACTGTATACCCGAAAATAGGAGCGACTTTCACCTGCTGGTAGTAGGCGAGAGCAGCCTGAAAGCAATGGCTCACTCCCCAGTGTTCGTCTCTCTGGCGCTGGCTTGCATCTGGCTGGCCCCGCAAAGTGCCTGTGTGGTGTCAGTGGTGTCAGCACATGCGCTTGTTGGCGCCTCTGATACGTCGCAGTTGACAATAGTTCAACAGCATTTTTTTTTTTTTTTTGTGCAATGAGTGTCTATGCACTGCATTATTTTCGGCTGTTTAAGCGCTATGAGAGCCTTTTACAAGCATTATTTTTTTGAGAATTTACTAGTTGTTTGTGTGTCTATGCATCAGTGTACTGCATTATTTCGGTGATTTAGGAGTAGTTTGCACGTCTGTAGGCTATGCACTGCATTATTTCGACAGTTTGCAACTAGTGAGCGCGTCTGCAGAGCGTTTTACGTGCGTTGACAATTTACGTGTTGTTTTCGTGTCTGCAGGTCAGTGTACTGATTATTTCGGTGATTTACAGGGTAGTTTGCAGGTCTGTCAACTATTTAATGTGACTGCGAGCACACCAGGGCAAGTGTTTTGTATCAGTGTAATAAATAAACTATGTGAAATCCACCTCAAAATAAATTGTTCCAAAATAAATAAAGTACACTCCTTCCTCTCTCCAGCAACCGAGAACAGGCTGAGTCCTTTTCCCATCATTTCTCCCCCAGACCGCCATCTTGGATTTTGTCATGGAAGGGAGGACAGCACCCTCTGGTTGCGGTACTGTGTACTAGGTCAGTAGGGCTCTGGACCTCATGGAGAATACACTGGATGGAGCAACTGCCTCAAATTGTTTAAATAAAGACTTCCTGCAAAATAAAGACATGTCCATCCTATCCAGCACAGGCTGAGTTCTTTCCCCATCAGTTCCAAGGAAGAGGTGGCAATCAGATGACTTAGGTTAGTGGAGGTAGCCCAAGTCAGCTTTCTTCGGCCATTTTCTTAGGTTAGTGGAGAAAGCACAAACCTTTTTTCCACCAAAATCTGAACTTCCCACCATTTTCTGTAGGGGGGGGGGGGAGAGTGGTGTGGGATGGGAGAGCAGGGAGTTAGGTTAGTGGATCTAGCTCAATTGACCTATCTTCCCGCCAAAATTTGAACTTCCCACCATGCCGTAATTCTGACATTGCCATATCTATCGCCGCCATATTGAATCCGCTATCTTGAATAAATTTGGCAACAGTGGAGAGTGGGGTGACGCTCTCTTTGTCCTACTACTCACAGGCAGTGTCACAATGCGTTAGCAGTAAACGTTAAAAGTTTCTTCCATACATATGATATTTATCTACATTATTTGCTGTTACTTAGCGTGAACCATAGCTCAATGGATTTTCTTGTTCTGTGTGTGTTTGAGGTGGCCTGTCTTATATCCTTTACGACTGGAATACCTACATATGTCGAAATATACACACATTGTAAACCTAAGAATTTTCCTCGATGTATCACCCACATGTGGAGGGGCCTCAGTGGCTGTGTCATACAGTCCGTTACAAAGGAAGGGTACTTAATTATTTAACTAATAATATTTACAATCAGAGATGTATAGAGAAGAAAAAACTACAAATAAAATGATTGAATGTTGTGATTGCATGAATATTTAACAAGTTAGAAAAGGACAGAGGCTGGACAATGGATTAAAAGTTGTGTTTCAGCGTGGACATGAGCAGGTCTCGTGCTAACTAGGCATATGTGCTCACCATTACACCACCACAGCATTACAGATACCATAGCTGCACAGACTACTTTCGTCCAGTGCCCTCCCTAACACAAACTTCAGTTCACATCTTCAGCTCATTATCCCCTTTTTAAACCGCCAGTACTGCCGAGGCAGTCAAATATTGGAACTGTACAGCAGATTTGTATGTAATGGGGACATCATGCCTGTACTTCAGGCGTCTGTGATATGTTGATCTGTTGGAACTGCATTTTCCTGGAGGCGTATGAGTCTCATCTCTATCATGAGTAAGGGTAGAAGTTGAAAACACAAATTTTAATTAATTGCTTCAGCTTCTATCCTTATTGGAGATAAAGTTGTGATTCATGTCTCCAAGAAAATGTAATGCCATCAGAGCAACAAGTAGGAAAACTATGTAAATTTCAATTGCACCATCAATTCCTATCGACTTTCTGGACTCAATGATATGTTTCCTAGAGCCAGGACTATCGGAGGGTCAGAGAAAATTAATTTTAATATTAGTTAAGTAAATAATTTGAGAAAATCACAAGATGGCGTGAATCGCTAAAGTAAAGAGCCTTTGGATTCAAACTGTCGACGCTGACATGTCAGCGCAGGAGGAGAGTTTGTGGGATAACCTTTAGGGTGCAACCGCAAAATGAGCAACCCAAGTGTCACGGAATCCTGCCTCTCTAGTCAAGATCCTGGAATGGTCAACAATACTCGCCCCCTCTCCCCTTCTCCTCTAAGTGACCTTTCTTTCGCCATTTTCTTAGGTTAGTGGATGAAGTCCAAGAGACCTTTTTTCCGCCAAAATTTGAACTTCCCTCCATTATCTGGGGGAGGGGGAGGGGTGAGGGGAGGGAAGGGGGTTAGGTTAGTGGAGGTAGCTCAATTGACCTATCTTCCCGCCAAAATTTGAGAGCTACAGGAACTATTTTTTCCGCGACTGGTCACTCCACTGTGTTTCCTCTGAAACAATAAAACCACAGAGACCCACTCTCAACCGTTGGCCTTGAAGATTTCAGGTGGAACCCATTCGGTTGCAGATTCACAAGTGCGTTGGTAAATCGTTAGTGTGGAACTGTGCACCATCTTTAGTTAATAGTAACTGAGTTCCACTACTCTGAACTTAGTTGCGTGTAAAATCACATTGGTTAACATTCGCACGCACTGTGTGCGCTTATCTCGACCGGTGTAATTGGCTCTGAGGACTATGGGACTCAACTGCTGAGGTCATTAGTCCCCTAGAACTTAGAACTAGTTAAACCTAACTAACCTAAGGACATCACAAACAACCATGCCCGAGGCAGGATTCGAACCTGCGACCGTAGCGGTCTTGCGGTTCCAGACTGCAGTGCCTTTAACCGCACGGCCACTTCGGCCGGCAACGACCGGTGTAATTACGCACACTCGAATCTTGCTGTGCAGGTTGCCCACACACCTATATCAGATGTTGATGGGGTAAGAGTTGCCATTTGTATTGGAATCCCTCGTCTCTTATGAACAGCAATGTTCCTCAGATGGTATACCACATTTCACAAATTAGGACTCTCTAAGTGTTGACGAACTTTTATTAAAAAATGGTTCAAATGGCTCTGGGCACTATGGGACTTAACTTCTGAGGTCATCAGTCCCCTAGAACATAGAACTACTTAAACCTAACTAACCTAAGAACATCGCACACACCCATGCCGGAGGCAGGATTCGAACCTGCGATCGTAGCGGTAGCGCGGTACCAGACTGTAGCGCCTAGAACCGCTCAGCCACCCCGGCCGGCGAACTTTTATTACCTGCTCAATTGTATCTCTATTGTAACTTGTAATTCCTTCGGAGGACAGGCTATCCGATGAGTAACCCAGAACCGTAGATTGATGCCCCATTCCATAGAAAGACTACTGCGGAATCAGGCTTGTTATAAACAGTGAGTATTCGAGTGTATCATTCATTTGTTGAAACTTCCTGGCAGATTAAAACTGTGTGCCCGACCGAGACTCGAACTCGGGACCATTGCCTTTCGCGGGCAGGTGCTCTACCAACTGAGCTACCGAAGCACGACTCACGCCCGGTACTCACAGCTTTACTTCTGCCAGTATCTCGTCTCCTACCTCTCGGTCGGGCACACAGTTTTAATCTGCCAGGAAGTTTCATATCAGCGCACACTCCGCTGCAGAGTGAAAATCTCATTCATTCATTTATTGCTTCTCCATTTGTGGCCTTCCTCACGTTCTTCATATATAACATATTCTATGAAACAGCTCATGTAGATTCGACCGCCATTGCTGCCACAGTCCGTGTACAGAAGATCCGTAGGTAAGATGTCTTTTATCTCTTGATAGGGAATGGGTAAAAAGTAGCACTGACATTTCTATGTAATTCGTCTCCTCTTCAAACTCATAAATTTCTTGCACGCTACAGCATACACTGCTAGACAAAAATGTGAAGCACCACCGCGCGGAGTGGCCGCGTGGTTTGAGGCGCCCTGCACGGACTGCGCGACCGCTCTCGCCTAAGGTTCGAGTCCTCCTTCGGGCATGTGTGTGTGTGTTGTTCTTAGCATAAGTTAGTTTAAGTAGTGTGTAAGTCTAGGGACCGATGAGCCCAGCAGTTTGGCCCCTTAGGAATTCACACATATTTGCAGATTTTGTGATGCACCCGGAAGAGGAAGAAAACAAATGAAATTTCATGGGTTGAGAGGATGTGTGATGTTATTTGAGGAGATTACAAAATCGAGTCAAATTTAGAAGGGACTTGACCTTATGAGTCCACTGATCGTAGGACGTCGCTAATCGGTAGGTGTAATAGTACTGTGGATAACCGGAGCGAGCAAAACGGTAGGTAACTCCCAGTTACTCGCCAACTAACTGCACTCGATGACCATTCCTACTGCCGAAGTTACTGAGCTCAATAGGTGGTCCTGATGAGACTATGGGATAGTCGAAGCACGTAACGAGGAATCTTGAAGTCCACAGTGGATTTTGTAGCAACCAAAATCACGATTTTTATACAGTATTACAGGTACCTCTGAAAAGCTGTGCCCTGTTCTGACGGAATATTGTAGCTTTCTACTGCTTCCGTTTTATTGAGAGGCTACGCCGTGGATCTCTCATGCATTTATATCGTCAGAAGATCGAGGCCGTTGCGGTAATTGGTGGTGCGGCTTTCCCTTTCGCGCAGGTGCAGAAAGATGGGTGGGGCGGTAGGAGAATGGTTCTCCGGTGGGCCAGGGAAAGTTCCTCGGCATCCGACAGACGCAGCGCCGAGGCGCTGCCCTCTTCGGCCTTGCTCGCCATGTACCACGTGGCGACGTATGTGGGCGGTTGCCGACAGAATGCCCCGCGGGCCGTTCTATCCACCAGGCGTTCAAGTAGAGCTTGCTCTGGTGCGAGTTCAGTTTCTACGACGACAATGAATACAGAGCCACATGATTCATGTGGAAAATCATATCCCTTGCAGTTGTTTACGGGAACAACAGATGTTCCCTTCGCTATGTCCAAAAGTAACTGCGCAACAAAGGGGTCGAAGTGCCGCAGCATTACCGGCAGTTAGCGTATAAAATCTGAAATCTGTGTCTCACAGACTTGCAGTCTGCTGCTCCTTCAGTTTATTCTTCCACTTCGACCTGCGCCTTTTTGCGAAATGGATGTCCAGGCTTTCAATTCGTCAGAAAGTGGGAATAACAAGCGCAAAAAGAAACTGATTTTATAAGGAGTACTCTGCCACTTAGTATTAATTAAACGATAACCGTAGATTTGCATTCCTCTCCCTCGTGATGACTGGGTGTTGTGTGCTCTCCTTAGGTTAGCTAGGTTTAAGTAGTTCTAAATTCTAGGGGACTGATGACCATAGATGTTAAGTCCCATAGTGCTCAGAGCCATTTTTTTTTTCGTAGATTTGCAGAAGACAGTTGCTCCCTCCAGACTCACAGCAGTGTGTATTACATTCGTCTGTTGTTACAACGTAAGCATCCATATGGCAGGCACTTTCGATAATTACACACACACACACATATACAGGGTGGTCCACCGATCGTGACCGGGCCAAATATCTCACGAAATAAGCGTCAAATGAAAAAACTACAAAACACGAATCTTGTGTAGCTTGAAGGGGGAAACCAGGTGCCGCTATGATTGGCCCGCTAGATGGCGCTGCCATAGGTCAAACAGATATCAGCGGCGTTTTTTAAAATAGGAAACCTCATTTTTATTACATGTTCGTGTAGTACGTAAAGAAATATGAATGTTTTAGTTGGATCACTTTTTTCGCTTTGTGATAGATGGCGCTGTAACAGACACAGACATACGCCTCACAGTTTCAGACGAACAGTTGGTATCAGATACGTTTTTTAAATTAAAATACAGAACGTAGGTACGTTTGAACATTTTATTTCAGTTGTTCCAATGTGATACATGTACCTTTATGAACTTATTATTTCTGAGAACGCCTGCTGTTACAGCGTGATTACCTGTAAATATCACATTAATGCAATAAGAGCTCAAAATGAAGTCCGTCAACCTCAATGCATTTGGCAATACGTGTAACGACGACATTCCTCTCAACAGCGAGTAGTTCGCCTTCCGTAATGTTCGCACATGTATTGACAGTGCGCTGACGCATGTTGTCAGGCGTTGTCGGTAGATCTCGATAGCAAATATCCTTCAACTTTCCACACAGAAAGGAATCCGGGGACGTCAGATCCGGTGAACGTGCGGGCCATGGTATGTTGCTTCCACGACCAATCCACCTGTCATGAAGTATGCTATTCAATACCGCTTCAACCGCACACGAGCTATGTTCCGGACATCCATCATGTTGGAAGTACATCGCCATACTGTCATGGAGTGAAAGATCTTGTAGTAACATCGGTAAAACATTACGTAGGAAATCAGCATACATTGCACCATTCAGACTGCCATCGATAAATGGGGGGCCAATTATTCTTCCTCCCATAGTGCCGCACCATACATTAACCCGCCAAGATCGCTGATGTTCCACTTGTCGCAGCCATCGTGGATTTTCCGTTGCCCAATAGTGCATATTATGCCGGTTTACGTTACCGCTGTTGGTGAATGACGCTTCGTCGCTAAATAGAAAGCGTGCAAAGACTCTGTCATCGACCCGTAATTTCTCTTGTGCCCAGTGGCAGAACTGTACACGACGTTCAAAGTCGTCGCCATGCAATTCCTGGTGCATAGAAATATGGTACGGGGGGAATCGATGTTGATGTAGCATTCTCAACACCGAAGTTTCTGAGATTCCCGATTCTCGCGCAATTTCTCTGCTACTGATGTGCGGATTAGCCGCGACAACAGCTAAAACACCTACTTGGGCATCATCATTTGTTGCAGGTCGTGGTTGACGTTTCACATGTTGCTGAACACTTCCTGTTTCCTTAAATAACGTAACTATACGGCGAACGGTCCGGACACTTGGATGATGTCGTCCAGGATACCGAGCAACATACATAGCACACGCCCGTTGGGCATTTTGATCACAATACCCATACATCAACACGATATCGCCCTTTTCCGCAGTTGGTAAACGGTCCATTTTAACACGGGTAATGTATCACGAAGCAAATACCGTCCGCACTGGCGGAACGTTACGTGATACCACGTACTTATACGTTTGTGACTATTACAGCGCCATCTATCACAAAGCGAAAAAAGTGGTCCAATTGCAACATTCGTATTTCTTTACGTACTACACGAATATGGAATAAAAATGGGGGTTCCTATTTTAAAAAACGCAGTTGATATCCGTTTGACCAATGGTAGCGCCATCTAGCGGGCCAACCACAGCGCTATCTGGTTTCCCCTTTCAAGCTACACGAGTTTCGTTCTTTGTAGTTTTTTCGTTTGATGCTTATTTCGTGAGATATTTGGCCCGGTCACTATATATATATATATATATATATATATATATATATATATGTGTGTGTGTGTGTGTGTGTGTGTGTGTGTGTGTGCGCGTAGCGTTTTAGAAGACCTGAACGAAATAATCTTCGCTACTTTCAAATGGAGTGGTAGCTGTACAGCTGTACAAGTTAAATATATGATGATATTGTTTTTAGATTTATGTCTTTGCTAGCGGTACCTTAGAGGCATGGAACACGAGTTTCTTACGCCTGCTCGCAGGTTCTCTGCCTAGGATCGTGCTTATGCTCTGATCGAGAAACGTGTGAAATGTTCCGAACTTCAGATAGTGGAAGACTTAAAAAATGTCACTTCTACTGCTAGGGCATCTCGATCCTACAGTCCTTTACACACGCACGACAAAGGTTCTTTGATTTTAGTAGTGTTCAACAAAAATAGTAACATTCGAGGGTTCTTGATAGCAAAGTACAAAAGAAGAACCCGGAGTTGTTTCAAAAAATGGCTCTGAGCACTATGGGACTCAACTGCTGTGGTTACAAGTCCCCTAGAACTTAGAACTACTTAAACCTAACTAACCTAAGGACATCACACACATCCATGCCCGAGGCAGGATTCGAACCTGCGACCGTAGCAGTCCCACGGTTCCGGACTGCGCGCCTAGAACCGCGAGACCACCGCGGCCGGCCCGGAGTTGTTTATTTAAAGAAAACTTACACTGACCTCCTACAGCATGAGAAGCATTTTATTCTGCTAGGAGACGTTACTGTCTATTATGTGAGATCAGTAGAATTTTCTTGCTTTCCGTCTGTAGCATCCTTGAGTGAAACAAAGAAAGAGAACGGTGTTTCAAGTGCTTAACAACTTATTTAAAAAATTGACTTAGATCATATACTGCAACTCAAGATGAATATCACTTAGAGAAATTGTAAAAAATTCGTTGGACCTAATTTCTCAACTTTTGCTTTACCTGCACGTGTTCATTATTCTCAACAACTAACAAAATGAGAAATAAAGAACTACCACAAAAATTTTTCACTCTCCTCGAAAAAATATATGTGGAACTTGCATCAGTTACTTTTTGAGCTCTGCAAACGGCCACTAATTGATGCTGTCGAGATATGACGTTATTAATGGTTTAAAATTTGTCGTTCGCTGTTATTAAAACAATGAAAATTCACAAACTGAACACGATTTCGTTTACGGCGAGCGTTTAAAGAAATAATGTTGTGGAAAATACGAAAATTTAATTTGAAAGCTGATCGGTCAGATGAAGCAGAGAGATGGCTAGCGACTCATAAAGACAGTAGATCCCTCAGTCCGAAGTCGTCAGCTGGAATTATTAATAAAGGAAAAACATTACTACATGCAGACCTGCGCTTACTAAACGATGAAATAATAAAAATTAAAGCAGAAGAAAAAAGACATATTACCTTACTTATGGTTTCTGAAGACTTTCTGTGGGGTCTCTTAGTATGTACACCTCTTCTGTCAGTAGAAAATTCTCCCATTGCAGTTAGTGTTGCCAGGCTTTTCACTTTCTCTTCTCCAATGCCATGAAGACTGCAGAATGCCTTACGGTATACAAGATGGCTAGTTGTTGCAATGGTTACCTAAAACAATATATAGTATTATATGCCTAGTAATGGTTAATTTTACAGAAAAAATCTGGCTAAGAATACGGGAGAGCAAGAGAGAGCAAGAGAGACGTAGGGGAGAGGGAGACCACAGAGAGGCAAAAAGAGGGAGAGAGAGATAAATTATCATGAGTTTCTTATATAAGAGTTTAGAAATTCAGAAATATGGAACTATGTTTGATCATGGACGTAAATATAGAGAAGCACAAACATTTTACTTATCTTATATTTCATTGTAAAGGTTTTCTGGGAACGTTTATCTGTGCAGGGTCTTCGACGAGAAACAGCCGTGGGAAGCATCAGTCCACAGATGTGAACCTCTTGCATATTTATCACAGCTAAACTATTAAAATGGCGTAAAATAGCTGAATTCTCTTCTTAAGTGAACAAATCACAACGTTTTCTTCTGCACTTGCAGTTAGAGCCTGTTTTTCGACCTGGATGTATTTCTCCTACATGTGTGGTGTATTCTACTCCCGCATCGCGTTTTTGTTTCGCCACATTTTTTTTCCACTTGTCATACATTTTTTAGCACAAACTTCTGACTCGCCATCACTTGAAACCACCTCCGTATTAGAATAGAAAAAATATCAACTTTTACAAATGGTGCATTCACTACACAGGCTTCATGGAAACTGAGTTGATAGTAAAATATACAGGGTGTTACAAAAAGGTACGGCCAAACTTTCAGGCAACATTCCTCACACACAAAGAAAGAAAATATGTTATGTGGACATGTGTCCGGGACCGCTTACTTTCCATGTTAGAGCTCATTTTATTACTTCTCTTGAAATCACATTAATCATGGAATGGAAACACACAGAAACAGAACATACCAGCGTGACTTCAAACACTTTGTTACAGGAAATGTTCAAAATGTCCTCCGTTAGCGAGGATACATGCATCCACCCTCCGTCGCATGGAATCCCTGATGCGCTGATGCAGCCCTGGAGAATGGCGTATTGTATCACAGCCGTCCACAATACGAGCACGAAGAGTCTCTACATTTGGTACCGGGGTTGCGTAGACAAGAGCTTTCAAATGCCCCCATAAATGAAAGTCAAGAAGGTTGAGGTCAGGAGAGCGTGGAGGCCATGGAATTGGTCCGCCTCTACCAATCCATCGGTCACCGAATCTGTTGTTGAGAAGCGTACGAACACTTCGACTGAAATGTGCAGAAGCTCCATCGTGCATGAACCACACGTTGTGTCGTACTTGTAAAGGCACATGTTCTAGCAGCACAGGTAGAGTATCCCGTATGAAATCATGATAACGTGCTCCATTGAGCGTAGGTGGAAGAACATGGGGCCCAATCAAGACATCACCAACAATGCCTGCCCACACGTTCACAGAAAATCTGTGTTGATGACGTGATTGCACAATTGCGTGCGGATTCTCGTCAGCCCACACATGTTGATTGTGAAAATTTACAATTTGATCACGTTGGAATGAAGCCTCATCCGTAAAGAGAACATTTGCACTGAAACGAAGATTGACACATTGTTGGATGAACCATTCGCAGAAGTGTACCTGTAGAGGTCAATCAGCTGCTGATAGTGCCTGCACACGCTGTACGTGGTACGGAAACAACTGGTTCTCCCGTAGCACTCTGCATACAGTGACGTGGTCAACGTTACCTTGTACAGCAGCAACTTCTCTGACGCTGACATTAGGGTTATCGTCAACTGCACGAAGAATTGCCTCGTACATTGCAGGTGTCCTCGTCGTTCTAGGTCTTCCCCAGTCGCGAGTCATAGGCTGGAATGTTCCGTGCTCCCTAAGACGCCCATCAATTGCTTCGAACGTCTTCCTGTCGCGACACCTTCGTTCTGGAAATCTGTCTCGATACAAATGTACCGCGCCACGGCTATTGCCCCGTGCTAATCCATACATCAAATGGGCATCTGCCAACTCCGCATTTGTAAACATTGCACTGACTGCAATACCACGTTCGTGATGAACACTAACCTGTTGATGCTACGTACTGATGTGCTTGATGCTAGTACTGTAGAGCAATGAGTCGCATGTCAACACAAGCACCGAAGTCAACATTACCTTCCTTCAATTGGGCCAACTGGCGGTGAATCGAGGAAGTACAGTACATACTGACGAAACTAAAGTGAGCTCTAACATGGAAATTAAGCGTTTCCGGACACATGTCCACATAACATCTTTTCTTTATTTGTGTGTGAGGAATGTTTCCTGAAAGTTTGGCCGTACCTTTTAGTAACACCCTGTGTAAAATATCAACAATGCAGTATGTAGTAAGCCGGTCCATTGTTGTGATGAAACGTTTTTTATTGATTTTTGCAGCTGCCTTGAGGTACTGAAAACTAAATGTGGCTTTCAAGGTGTTACTGAATGGAAAAACGGCACAAGTCCGTGGGCTTGGGATGTTATTTCATTCATTTGATATGTTTTCTGCCGTTTTAAGGAGAAAGAGGTGGACTTGGAAAGTTCTTCTGGGCTGGAACGTAACTCTAGGCATGTACATTCCCTTTCGTATTAAAAGTTAAAACTGACCAAAGGTGGACTTGGGATGTTTTTCCATTCATGTCTTGAATTCCAGCACGCACTGTCGTGTCTATGAGTCAGATTGTTTTGGCCAGGCCAGCGAACGGTTGCACCTCACTCCGAAATCTGCCGGGATTTCAGGGCTCTGATAGGGAAGTTCTCCGCGTTCTGATAATCAGAACGGCAGACAGTGCTGTTCGCGTATTTTCGTGAACGCGTCAGAACAATGCAGCTGCCGCAGAGCACCACCCCTAGCCCACAGCGCGTCGTTTTCTGATGCCGCCTAAATCGAGGTGAAAGGGTAAAATACTGCTGCACCAGCGTAGAGTTGTTAAATGATATTCACAGCTCCCTGTTCTAAGGTGAAGCATAGTTTGTGGTGTATCCTTTCTCATCTTCCTCGTTCACATTACTAACAGTTTTTGTTAGTGTCGTTACCTACCATTGCCTCACACGACGAGCTTTGCAGTGACGAATTAAAATCTTGGTATTACCACAAACTCTCCGTGGATATCGTGGTGCTGGTGCGGTTAACCATATGGCATTATTGACCACAATATCTCCGACGAATCGCCGTGCGTAGTAAGCGGTGACTCTAGCTGCTGATTCCTTTCAGTGTCTTGTGGAAGTGAATGTCTTAACATGTTGTCACCGTCATCTAGGAGAAAGGGTGTGCTGTACGAGGTTGGGAAAGTGTCTACAATGCAGTTAGTCACGCTTGCATAAACTGCTCTTATTCAGTTGCACATCGACTCGAATTACATGGTCACTGTGGTGTCACTGCCAGACACCACACTTGCTAGGTGGTAGCTTAAATCGGCCGCGGTCCATTAGTACATGTCGGACCCGCGTGTCGCCACTGTGTGATCGCAGACCGAGCGCCACCACACGGCAGGTCTCGAGAGACGTACGAGAACTCGCCCAGTTGTACGACGACGTTGCTAGCGACTATACTGACGAAGCCTTTGCTTTCATTTGCCGAGAGACAGAATAGCCTTCAGCTAAGTTAATGGCTACGACTTAGCAAGGCGCCAATTGTCACAGTGCATGTATCTTACGAGTCTCATTTGTATAGTCAAGAGAGATGTATCACAAGGATTGATTAAAAGTTAAGTATATTCCAAAGCTACGTATTTTCTTTATAGCAGTCATAACGTATCCTGTTCCAGACTTGACGCCAGTCGGCGTGTGTGTACGCGTGCCTTTCGGCTTCCTTCTCAGTGTGGCGTAGCGAGCTTGTTACGCCACAACAGTCACCAACTATAATAAGGTTATTTTAATCTGTTTTGTCTAGTAAGGATAGCCCATCCGACAGACTGTAACATGCTACACGTAGCACTGCCATTGCGGGATGTTGCTTTATCTTTAATACGAGATTTGCCCAGAAAGTGATGCACCACAGTTTTTTTTCTTAGCCGAAAACAATGCTACGAATGGGAAACGTTACGTATGTATTATTTGAAGTCACCTGAGGAGGGGAGGTGCCAAGTTTCCGTCACTTCTGACAGATAGTGTAGCTGCAGGACAGTTTCAAAATGGCGTCGGCAAGTGATGTACGTTACAAGTAACGTGCCGTCACCGAATTTCTCACTACAGAGAAAGAAACTGTGGGGAATATTCACAAACACTTGTTCAAAGTCCATGGAGCATCTGCTGTCGAGACAAGCAGAGTAAGTCGCTGGGCACGGGCGGAAACGGTTCGGCGGTTCGGCGGAGCTCCACGGTTTGCAGCGGTCGGAGAGACCATACCTGATATGTTGCAGCGAGTTGGTGTTGTCATTTGCGAGGACAGACGCATTACGATTCGACAGTTGGCGCTGCATCTGTCTATCAGCAAAGGAAGTGTGGATGCAATTGTCGGCACTCTTGGATATCCAAGACGATGTGCAAGATGGGTCCCGCTGTATCTAACGGTGGATCACAAATCGCACAGAAAAAACATTTGTCCTGATTTGTTGAAACGTTTTGAAGCTGATGGGGAGGCCTTCTTCTCCCGGATTGTGACAGGTGATGAAACCTGGGTTCACCATTTTGAGCCCGAAACAAGACAATCGATGGAATGGCTCCATTCTCACTCGCAACAGAAGAAAAAATTTAAAGCAACTGCTTCCGCCGGTAAGGTCATGATTACCTTGTTCTGCGGCTTTGAAGATGTGATTCACATTGATGTGATGCCAACAGGCGGTACCATTAATTCAGAAGCATATGTCAGCACATTAACAAAACTCAAGACGAGCCACAACAATCCAGGAGATGTTTTGCTACAACATGACAACGCTCGGCCCCCACAAGTCTGGGGGCTGCTGAACACATCGCAAAAGGTTGGACGGTGCTACCCCATCGACCCTACAGCCCTGACCTAGCCCCCTCGGACTTCCACTTGTTTTGCGCCATTAAAGGATACCATTCGTGGAAGACATATTGAGGACGATGGTGAGGTGATTCACCCAGTGAAGCACTGGCTCCGCCACCAGGACAAGGATGGTACCGACAGGGCATACACGCCTTTGTTTCGCGCTGGAGGAAGGCCACAGAACGGGATGGAGATTACGTGTAAAAATAAGGTGTGTAGATAAAACACCATTCTTGTGTGTGTGTTGCATGGGGGCTTAATTAAAATAAAATGCAAATAATATTTTAATTTTTTGATTTAGTAGCTGTCTGTTCGGTTACGAAGTCTCGTAACGGTTGGCCCTGACTAGTATTATTACGCTATCTGACTGCATAGAACAACAACAAAGAATGAAATAAAAATTTTCGTTAACACAATTAATTAATTAAGTCCCCAGCAACTATAAAACCTACGAAACCAAAGCACAAGTGTAACTGTTCTGTGTGTGGAAGTATGACTCAACGTACGCATCTGGCACGGTTCTTCTTCAATAACACAAGAAATTTTAAATATCATTTATACTGAATTAATTAAAGAAAATAAAAATACCACAATTACTCAAGAGAAACAGAATTACACTCTAATACAAGAACACAAGCCAGATGCTTTGTTGACTGAACCTGTAATGACGCATTATTTAAAACATGGAAATAATGAAAAATAAATCAAGTTTCGTTACCTTCATATATTGACCAAAATCACTCTAATCATTACAATATATCTCCACACCGACTCGCTATTACCACATCTCAACAAGAACTTTTCAGTATCACATCTCAGCAAGCACTCTCTACTAGCACATCTCAACAAACACTCTCTGCTACGAGTTCTTAACAAGTACTGACTACCACAAGCTCTCCCCAAGCACTGCCCACTACGACATCTCAATAATCACTGCCAGTGGAGGCGGCGGAACAATACTCTCTAGCGCGACCTCTGGCGCTGTGGCTCAGTGTAGCCACCTTTCATATGCCCTTCCTCCACGGGCTAGAATTTGATGGTATTTTTGCCAGCATTGGTGGTGAAAATACCACCAAATTCGTCATAAAAATACAGACAAAAATAAAAGATAATATTAATACGTAAATATCATATAACTAGATAAAATTTTGGCTTTGCACTGACCTTTCAATAACCTAATATATAAAATACAGTAAGCAATACAAATTCTTTCATACATGTGACTTTACATAATAGTTTACACAAGTATTATGTGGTTAAACAGTTCAATCAATAGCGTCAGCAATGACGAATATGTGCAGGTAAGAGTCTCATAACTTTTCACAAACAGTAATACACAAAAAATCAGTTTATACAAATATTCACATAAATGCTTTCCATAGCTCAAGAAACAAGTAGTTGACAGTTCCAGCAGTAGCACCCAGCAATGGTCAAATGGTGCAAAAAGCAACAAGTGACATTTTTTCAGTAGAAACAGTCCATCAGTGGCACCCAGTAATGTTGAATAGGTGCAGACACCAACAAGTAACACCATTTCAGTATAAGCAGTTCCATTAGCGGCACCAGTAATGTTGAACAGGTGCAGATATCAACAGGTGACATCTTTTCAGTAGAAGCAGTCCATCAGTGGCACCCAGCAATGTTGAGCAGGTGCAGACAGCAACAAGTGCCATCATTTCGGTAGAAGCAGTCCATCAGTGGCACCCAGCAATGTTGAGCAGGTGCCGACACCAACAAGTGACATCATTTCGGTAGAAGCAGTCCACCAGTGGCACCCAGCAATGTTGAGCAGGTGCAGACACCAACAAGTGACTTCATTTCAGTAGAAGCAGTTCCATCCGTGGCACCCAGCAATGTTGAATAGGTGCACACCGCAACAAGTCACATTTCTCAACAGAAGCAGTTCCATTAGTGGCACCCAGTAATGTTGAATAGGTGCTGACCGCAGTCCATAATATTCACTTTCACTAATCACACTGTTCATTAGCAGAAATTAAACATGTTCTAGTGGCACCAATCATGTAGAAAAAGTGCAAATAACAGTCCATAATATTCCCTATCACTAATCAGTCAGTTCATCAGCAGAAATTAAACATGACTAAATGTCACACATCATGTTGAAAAGTGCAGCACCATCACTAATCAGACAGTTCAGGCATGAACAATAGTTTGAATACACATACAATGCTTTTACACTAAACATACAAATCATAACAAACACACAAATGATATCAGATAATTGTCCTATTAACTGTTACAATACACAAATACCAGTAAACCTATAATATTTATGGGTGTCAGTGCAAGCCACAACAAACAAGTAAAATAATATTTAGGAGATAGGTTGGGATCACTTCTCTGGGATTATAAAAGGAAAACACACAAAACACACTCACTCATCTTTCATCCACATTTAGTGCTACTGTGTAATTGAATAGTGTTAACTGTGTAAATGCAATTCTGTCTAAATTTTATGTTCATCATGTGTATCAAGTAGTAGTGGCAGCAATGTATAAAAGTCAATAATAGTTAGTCAGCGTCATAGTCATCATGTCAAGACCAATGTTTGCCAAGCCAGATCAAATTGTACGGTTGCTGAACAACTGTCAGTGAGCCAAGGTATGCAATTACTTCCTCTCTCCAAAAAAAAAAAGTATATACTGCTTAGTGATTTAACAATGTGTGTGTGTAGACAATCTTCCTGCTACTTTAGTGTTCTAGTCTGCCATCTTTATCCTCCTTGTTCCATATAGACCAACGAAAAAAAAAAAAATATGCTCCTCACTTACTTCACCTCTTATCCACCAAAACTCCAATAATCATCAGCATCACATAATCTCAATACTTCAATAATACCTCTTCAATACGTCGATCATCAATATCATTTACCTTACCTCTTGTCCACGAAAACTCCAATAATCATCAACTTCACATAATCTCAATACCTCAATCATACCTCTTCAATACGTCGATATATATAAACCTCAGCACCAATATCATTTCACTTCCATAAGAACTCTTTCCTCTAGTCAGTCTCCTCGAACAAGTACAGATAAAATCCTAATGCAAACTTTAATTCAGCATCCCATACAATCCGAAGACACAGTGTCCACACACAACCTCTGTGTAATCCATCTGACCCAAATTTTCTACTCATTATAAATTATAAGATACATTTTGGTTCCTTGTCCATCATTAAATAAAAGAAATGCATACATGACCTCTAACAGACTTAGTTCGAATAACTCTCAGTAATTAAGTACGATTACGGAGTGTGAATGATCATAATATTTCACAGTGTGTACACCACTTCAAGAATCATGGCAGAAGCAAACATGTGGAGTATTTCTTGTGTCAAGTGTCACTTCCTATTTCAATTGCTCACGAAGAATGCAGTGTAATAACTGTCAATGGTCTAAACCTAGTGTTGGTATGTCACGTCGTTAGCTTCCTTCCTATTAGCATAAATTTATACAGCTTCCTAAAAACCTCCAGCTCATGTGACTTCTATGCAGTTTCTTGTACTAATGTCGTTCGTAGCATTATAGCAGTTCATTTTCTTATCTTAAAAATATAAGGCACTGAGCGTAAGCAAAACATGCAATAGCGAGTAAATATACCAGTAGAGAACAGAATGTCAACAAGTGGATGCAGCACAATCCCTACAACGAGGCTCTGCCAAGCAAACAATCTATAATTAACACCATAGTGTGGCCTAAACTCCATGTACGTACACCTCATATCAGCATTTATATATATAGCAAATTAAAGAATAGTTATGACAACAAACAGAAATGTGTAAATATGCAATCCATACGCAAAGCAGCAAATATATATCTTACATAATAAACAGGCCATTATCATCATATCATAATAAGCAAATAAATGTTCATACATAATCTTAATAAGTAAACATGAAGGCGCAAGCAGATAAATCACAAAGTGTAACCTACATACCTAACTACAGTCAGCACAATTAATCAGGTGACAATTATAATTTAAATAAATAAGCACAGCAGGCACATAATAGAAAAATATGACATCAGTGAAAAAGCAGTGCAGCCAAGCGATGCATAATATATACAAATAACAAGCCTGTTCATTAATCAATCATCGTCAAAATCAGTTAATGTGCGTAAGCACGTCGCTTCACAAGTAAATTCATAGAACATGAAATTTAGCACAAAGTATGAATCACGTAATCGCAAGCAGCAAATTACGTCTAAAGTACGTACCTAAGTGGAAATATGTTACCTGAAAAATAAACTCAATTAATCATTACCTTTTTAGTTTATTAGTTTCATCTTCGAAATTACATTCTTCCTGAAATTTTCTCCATAGCAAGTCCTCTTAACGTCGGACACACACAGAATTTACCTGAAGGTCTTAAATATTTTACACAACCGTATCCTGAAAAATACTGAACGTTAATAACATAATTTTGTAAAGTCACCATAGCTTTATACAGAATTTAGTCGGAGAAATTAGACTGTGTATTTGTTTACGTCTGTCAGTGCATTCGCACTGAGCGCTCGATCAGATGTAGACGCGTGACGTAGAAGGTGATTGTTTGCGGTCAACGACTGCCTTGTGCGGCGCGCAGACTAACTGTTGCTTTGAGTATGTGCCGCCGCCAAAACACAGCGCGGTATCCTTGTATTCTCCGCATGTTTACATGTAGCTGTTAGTTTCTGAAAAGTATGTCATTCTACAAAAATTTTAACGTTTGATATGTGATGTATTCCCTTAGAGCGTCGTAATTTAAGAGTTTCTACTTCAACAGTGTTATCATGAATGATTTTGCGAATTCTATATGGACCGTTATAAAGCAGAAAAAATTTGCGACATAAGCCTTTTCCTTTATGAGACAAACGATGAGACTTAATTAATACCTTTTGACCAACTGACAAAATTTTTAAACGACCAGGACGTTTAGCTGATTTCTCTCTTCTTGCAGCCGCAGACGCAATATTTCGTAGAGCCGGGTTGACAACTTCAGAATGCCGCAGTTTCCGTGTAGGCGGAAAAGGAACAATTTCAGAAATGCGATTTGACGGTGCTTTGTTTTTTTAATATCAATAGAGGCGGTAAAGAATTGAGTCATTAGGAAGTTAATTCAGAATATTTTGAAAAATATGAAGATACTGATCCCAAGTTCTGTGATTCTGATGACAATAAAGATGGCACAGTTTATTGATTTCCTTCATCCGTCTCTCTGAAGCATTAGATTGAGGGTGAAAAAGTGAAATAAAAATTGGTTTAATCTTACGACGCCGTAGAGTACGAAGCCAAATTTTAGAGCGAAACTGTGATCCATTATCTGATATAACCTTATCAACATGGCCAACTTCTTTAAGAAAATGTTTGATGAAAGCATTAGATACTGAACGAGCTGTTGCTTTGCGTAAAGGTGTAAAACACACATATTTTGATGTCAGTTCCACTGCTACGAAAATGTACGCAAAACCGTTAGTAGAACGAACCACTGGACCGAACAAATCGACTGCAGCCATGTCCTTTAATTTCGCTGGAATGATAGGAAACAACGGTGCTCTGTGAGAAATAGTTGGCGGCTTAGCCATTTGACATAATTTGCATTTGGCAAGAAAAGATCGAATACGTTTTTCCATATTACTGAAGTAGCAATTTTCTCGTAATTTATGAAAGCATTTTCTGGGACCAAAGTGCGCATAACTGAAATGTGTGTACCAAATCAATTTATTGACCCACCCATCAGGAATACAAACTAACCAAACAGAGTTGTCGACCGATTTTCGTTTGAAAAGAATATCATTGCGAACTAAATAATATTGTCTGATCGCTACGCTTTCCTTTCTCCTCCACTTCTCCTTAATGTCCTTCCAGATTGGATCCTTGTTTTGCTCCTTAGCGATGTCCTGGAGCGAAGACGAAATAAAATTCTCAAACGCAACACCTTGAATGTACATCAAACAATAATGGTTTTCTTTGCAGTCCTCTTTAGCACTTTGTTTCAAACCCATAGGTGCACGTGATAAAGCATCAGCAACAATATTTGAAGATCCCTGTATGTAAACAATACTAAAATCAAATTCCTGTAGGTACAACGCCCATCGTGACAATCTGCCATGAGTTAATTTTGTCGACATAAGAAATTCCAAAGCTCGATGATCAGTGTAAACCTTAGTATGTCTACCGAACAAAAATGTGCGAAATTTTGTGAAAGCCCAAACAACAGCCAAAGCTTCAAGTTCCGTAATCGAATAATTCTTTCGGATTTAGAGAGAACACGACTTCCAAATGCAATAGTCTTCTGTACTACAACGCCGTTTTCTTCTATCTCTTGAAATAAATGTGCACCTAGGCCTTTGTATGATAAGTCCGTCGCCAAACAAAAATCTTTAGATAAATCCGGATGTGAAAGAAGTGGAGCAGCAACTAAAGCATCACGAATTTGTTCAAATTCTGACTGAGCTTCCTCATCCCAACACCAATTAGAATTTTTTCCAGATAGTTCACATAAACGAGGTGTGGCCAAATTGTCCAATCTAACAAAGCGTCTAAGAAAATTACAGACACCAAGGAAACTACGAACATCACATTTTGTGGTAGGAACAGCATAATTACGAATAGCGTCTAGTTTCTCTGGATCAGGGAGAATACCTTCTGTAGAAATAATGTGACCGAGAAATTTCACCTGAGAACGACCAAATTCAGATTTTTCCAAGTTCACTGTAATGGCAACTGGTGCAAAAATACGTAATAATGAATCCAAAATTTTGTTATGCTCACTCCAAGAACGTTTAGCAATAAGAATATCGTCAACATATGAAGTAATATTGTCACGAAGATAAACAGGTAAGATTTCGTTTAAATTACGAATGAATGCTGCAGAAAATATAGTAAGTCCAAACGGTAATTTCCAAAGTCACTTTTGGGTAAAACAGTCAAATCCGGTTGATCTTTACCTACTGTCTAGATAGATGGATAGTAGAAGAATTGTTTTTATAGATGCAAAGAATAGTGAAAGAGTAGGCAGCGGTGCAGAAAACTAAAAGGGAAATAGCACCACTACAGCTCGGGGCCCTGTGAGCGCTAAGGCACATATTCACTTAGTATAGTGAATCCCCTGAGGACTTTAATAGCTGCACATAAATTCCAGTTTGTGACTTAGTGGCAAATTTGGCGAAAGTGCGTACATAAATTGATCTAACCATGAACATGGATGTATCTCATTCTTAGAATTACGAAAGATCTTAAATTTCCGAACAGTCAAAAAATGTTTATAGTCAAAGTTTTCGCCTCGTGGCGACAAAGACCTGCCGCGTCTGTCCCTGTCCCAATGTCGATTATTGTCAAGTTCGCGCGCCTGGCGCTCTCTTGTTGCATCTCGTAAATGAAAAAAATTACTTTCTTGAAACCCTTCTGCTATCTGTGATTCCAAATTTCTTTTGCTGTCTTTTCCTACAATTTCCCCTTCAATTTGTTTGACTTGCTTTCGTAATGCCTCAACTTCCCTTTTAACACGTTCATTAAATTTTCCCTGATTTTCAATATGTTTATTTATGTTCTGGTACTCTTCGGTTTCTGCAAATAGCAATGGTGCTGTATCATCTGAATCTCTGTCCCCATATAAACTAAGATTTGTCAATTGATCTGAAATCTCCTCAACTCTTTCCGATAAGTTTACGTCTTCCGTAAGTGTCGCAACTCGGGTTTCGGTATTGTCACATTTAGTAGTTGACTGTTCACACTGTTGCGTTAAGTCATTTGGTACGGATTCCTCGATTCTTTCAAATACTTCTTCCTTATCGTGTGTGCGTTGTAAATTTAATTCTGAAAATTTTTGTACTATCACGCGATCTTTTTCTTCCCGTTCTCTGTCCTGTTCCTCTTGTCTGATTTCTGTTGAAATTAAACTATTATTGTGAGAATTCAAAATCGGTTGTACTTCTTCTCTAATTTCTTTCTGTAACTCATCTTTCATGTTTTTGAAACATGTCCCTATTCGCGAATCTAACCGTGTTTCCATTGTTTTTAATTCAGATCCTAACTGTGATCCCAGTGAGTCTAACCGTGTTTCCATTGTTCCCATATCAGTTTTAATTGTTCCTATCTCTGTTTTTAATTCAGATCCTAACTGCTCCATTGTTCCCCTTTGTAAGTCTAACCGTGTTGCCAAAGTTCCCATCTCTGTTTTAATTGTTCCTATTTGTAATGCCTGTGAGTCTAACCGTGTTTTTAATTCAGATCCAAACCGTGTTTCCATTTTTAATATAGCACTCATCAACTGCTCCATAGTAACTGATTCGAAACTCCTTTCGCCCCTAACATTTCCCGCAAAACCAGTTTCCTTCGTCATAGCTGTAAAGCTATCTGTGTTCGATACTATTTCAGAATCTTCTATCGTTAATCTCGTATTCTGTGAATTTCCTGCTTGAGAAAAATTTTGAAATGGTTCCGGACTATTTTCCCGACTTATTAAATTGTTTTCCACTTCATTATTCACCATACTGTTGTCCTGTGTTGGAGAGTTCGCCATGTCAACAATTTCGTCATTCTGACCTAACCTAAGGACATCACACACATCCATGCCCCAGGCAGGATTCGAACCTGCGACCGTAGCGGTCTCGCGGTTCCAGACTGCAGCGCCAGAACCGCGCGGCCACTTCGGCCGGCGGAGAGACCATACCTGATATGTTGCAGCGAGCTGATGTTGTCATTCGCGAGGACAGACGCATTACGATTCGACAGTTGGCGCTGCATCTGTCAATCAGAAAAGGAAGTGTGCATGCAATTATCGGCACTCTTGGATATCCAAGACGATGTGCAAGATGGGTCCCGCTGTATCTAACGGTGGATCACAAATCGCACAGAAAAAACATTTGTCCTGATTTGTTGAAACGTTTTGAAGCTGATGGGGAGGCCTTCTTCTCCCGGATTGTGACAGGTGATGAAACCTGGGTTCACCATTTTGAGCCCGAAACAAGACAATCGATGGAATGGCTCCATTCTCACTCGCAACAGAAGAAAAAATTTAAAGCAACTGCTTCCGCCGGTAAGGTCATGATTACCTTGTTCTGCGGCTTTGAAGATGTGATTCACATTGATGTGATGCCAACAGGCGGTACCATTAATTCAGAAGCATATGTCAGCACATTAACAAAACTCAAGACGAGCCACAACAATCCAGGAGATGTTTTGCTACAACATGACAACGCTCGGCCCCCACAAGTCTGGGGGCTGCTGAACACATCGCAAAAGGTTGGACGGTGCTACCCCATCGACCCTACAGCCCTGACCTAGCCCCCTCGGACTTCCACTTGTTTTGCGCCATTAAAGGATACCATTCGTGGAAGACATTTTGAGGACGATGGTGAGGTGATTCACCCAGTGAAGCACTGGCTCCGCCACCAGGACAAGGATGGTACCGACAGGGCATACACGCCTTTGTTTCGCGCTGGAGGAAGGCCACAGAACGGGATGGAGATTACGTGTAAAAATAAGGTGTGTAGATAAAACACCATTCTTGTGTGTGTGTTGCATGGGGGCTTAATTAAAATAAAATGCAAATAATATTTTAATTTTTTGATTTAGTAGCTGTCTGTTCGGTTACGAAGTCTCGTAACGGTTGGCCCTGACTAGTATTATTACGCTATCTGACTGCATAGAACAACAACAAAGAATGAAATAAAAATTTTCGTTAACACAATTAATTAATTAAGTCCCCAGCAACTATAAAACCTACGAAACCAAAGCACAAGTGTAACTGTTCTGTGTGTGGAAGTATGACTCAACGTACGCATCTGGCACGGTTCTTCTTCAATAACACAAGAAATTTTAAATATCATTTATACTGAATTAATTAAAGAAAATAAAAATACCATAATTACTCAAGAGAACCAGAATTACACTCTAATACAAGAACACAAGCCAGATGCTATGTTGACTGAACCTGTAATGACGCATTATTTAAAACATGGAAATAATGAAAAACAAATCAAGTTTCGTTACCTTCATATATTGACCAAAATCACTCTAATCATTACAATATATCTCCACACCGACTCGCTATTACCACATCTCAACAAGAACTTTTCAGTATCACATCTCAGCAAGCACTCTCTACTAGCACATCTCAACAAACACTCTCTGCTACGAGTTCTTAACAAGTACTGACTACCACAAGCTCTCCCCAAGCACTGCCCACTACGACATCTCAATAATCACTGCCAGTGGAGGCGGCGGAACAATACTCTCTAGCGCGATCTCTGGCGCTGTGGCTCAGTGTAGCCACCTTTCAGTGTATTACGTTCAATAAAGAATTATTGAAGAAAAAAATGCTGTGCATTACTTTCTGGGCAGCCCTCGTTATTTCATCCCGGTACCAGCCGGCTCTCAAAGGTCTGTTTCTGTGGTAAACAGTATTTTAAGCTTCATCTTGCCCCCAAATGACTTGGATATGGAGGATGAGAAAGTACTACACGAAAAGGGAGAAAGGTTTTCAGTCTTTATGGAAGACAGACGGCAGAAAGGGTAACATTCTATCGGAATTTCTAAAATCTTTGAGACAAGTGGCAACCAAACGACTATTTGACTTGTATTGTAGAATCTTTGAGACTGGCGACGCACCATCAGACTTTCTGAAAAATATTCACACAATTCCGAAGATAGCAAGGGCAGATGAGTGCGAAAGCCATCGCAAAATCTACTTTACAGCTCACGCATCCAAGCTGCTGACAAGACTAATGTAATGAAGAATGGAAAAGAAAAATGAGCATCAGTTAGATGACAATCAGATTGACTTTAGTAGACATAAAGCACCAGAGAGGCAGTTCTAACTTAGCACTTGATATAAAACTAAGGATGAAGAAAAATCAAGACACATTCGTAACATCTGTCGACCTGGAAAAAGCGTTAGAAGTCATAAAATGTTACAAGATATTCGAAACTCTTAGGACAATAAGAGTAAACTCTGGGGAAAGACGGGTAATATACAATATGTACCAGTACCAAGAGGGAACAATAAAATTTGATCTCCAAGAACGAAG
Source organism: Schistocerca nitens (assembly GCF_023898315.1). Lineage (NCBI taxonomy): Eukaryota > Metazoa > Arthropoda > Insecta > Orthoptera > Acrididae > Schistocerca > Schistocerca nitens. The sequence continues at coordinate 1,128,197,442 of NC_064614.1, forward strand.
TGCTCGGATTAAAAAGGATGTAAGACAAGGCTGCAGCCTTTCGCCCCTACTCTTCCATCTATACATCGAAGAAACATGGAAATACAAGAAAGGTTCAAGAGTGGGATTAAAATTCAGGGTAAAAGATTATCAACGATAAAATTCGCTGATGGCATTGCTTTCCTCAGTGAATGCGAAGAAGAATTTCAGCATCAGTTGGAGGAAATTCACAGCATACCGACTATAGAAAATGGACTCAGAGTAAACCGGAGAAACAGAAAGCAACCAAGCAATAAAGATCACCTTCCCTATTAACATTAAGCAGTATGACACTATATCAACAGTGAGAGTGCCCTGCAATCTCTCCAAACGGAAGCAGCCGAGTCCGAGGAAAGGAAGAGTGTCATCACGACGCCTCTGTGAATAGAGTGTTTAGTTAGTGTTTTTTTAACGTCCCGTCGACAACGAGGTCATTAGAGACGAAGCACAAGCTCGGGTTAGGGAAGGATGGAGAAGGAAATCAGCCGTGCCCTTTCAAAGGAACCATCCCGGCATTTGGCTGAAACGATTTAGGGAAATCACGGAAAACCTAAATCAGGATGGCTGGAGACGGAATTGAACCGTCGTCCTCCCGAATGCGAGTCCAGTGTGCTAACCACTGCGCCACCTCGCTCGGTCCTGTGAATAGAAACGTGAATACTAGGGTAGAGCCTATGATGTGTTCCCCCCTGCCAGAGTGCCTGCTTCAATTGTTGTTGTCATGGCTGTCTGTTTTTGATAGGGTCCGCGTAAAACAAGCGATGTATATGACAGTGCGACATTTAAAAGTAACGTGTCATTTATTTGACCATACATGGCAGTGCCACGTTTAGAAAGGAAACGTTATTCACTGTTCAAATGTTTCAAATGGCTCTGAGCACTATGGGACTCAACTGCTGAGGTCATTAGTCCCCTAGAACTTAGAACTAGTTAAACCTAACTTACCTAAGGACATCACAAACATCCATGCCCGAGGCAGGATTCGAACCTGCGACCGTAGCGGTCTTGCGGTTCCAGACTGCAGCGCCTTTAACCGCACGGCCACTTCGGCCGGCGTTATTCACTGTCTGTGAGCACAGTTTGTGAGTAGCCGCATCAATATTTGACCCATTCACACTGCCACTCATGTTCTCATATCGCGTGAGGAAACTGACGTGGCCATTGCGATTATCTCAACAAACAAAAAGATCCTGCGAACTGGTCGGTCAACAGCAGTGAGCCAACACAGAGCCTAGAATAAAATAAAAGTTTTGAGGATTTCAGAGGTAGTTCGCAGCTCGTGGTCGAGTGGCTAGCGTTGCTGCCTCTGGATCATGGAGTCCCGCATTCGATTCCCAGCCGAGTTGGCAATTTTCTCTGTCCAGAGACTGGATGTTTGTGTAATACTCATCATTTTCATCATCATCTTCATCATTCGCGTCACAGGATGGGGACAGAAAGGGCATCCAGCCACCCCTTAAAAATTAACCATGCCAAATTTGACCATAACCATCCCGACCTTGCAAAAACTTTGGGCAAAGGCACAAGCAAAAGAAGAAGAAGAGGAGGATTTTACATGTACCTCTAAAAGCGTTACACGTTAGGATTCGACTTGAAATATTTTGCCGGTGGTCGTTTAGTAGGTTTCTGCCTTTTCTCCAGTAGAGGCACTGTCGAAGCTTCACCATCCTCCATCGCTGAGTTCGCCATTATTTCTTTAAAAATTTACTTTAAACAAAGAATTCGACCAATTTATGATCTGCGATTTTTAACAGCGCCGAATTTTGAAACATAACGAATGCCACGCACGAAAGAGCTGTCTGGAGGCCGTTTCTAAAATCTTAAAGGTGACCCTTCTATAAGATGTAAGTAGTTTATGTCAACCAAAAATTAAATATTCATTTCCGATCATAGATCTTTATCTCAAAGAACTCAGCTTACAACTTTTTGCCATCAGCGTAGTTTTGAGTATAAAACCGTGGGGCTCTTGCATGCCATTATCATTTCAGCAACATTTCCTTGTGGTCCGCAGCTCGTGGTCGTGCGGTAGCGTTCTCGCTTCCCGCGCGCGGGTTCCTGGCTTCGATTCCCGGCGGGGTTAGGGATTTTCTCTGCCTCGTGATGACTGGGTGTTGTGTGATGTCCTTAGGTTAGTTAGGTTTCAGTAGTTCTAGGGGACTGATGACCGTAGGTGTTAAGTCCCACAGTACTCAGAGCCATTTTTTTCCTTGTGCACAGCTTTGGGCGCATGTTTTGTGCACTAGTTCAGTGTGATTCTTCAGTCACTCTCTACAACTAAGTGCAAAAATACACGTCATTCACAGAGTGATGAGAGTGTCACTGTTTCACAGTTCCCGATACCCTGATTTTGCCGTTCTGTTTTCCTCTAAAACACGCTATTGGACTTAAAATCTCCTTCACATTTACAACAGTATCTGAAGCAAGTATCAGGCAAAGTACAGACGAAGAGAAGGGAGGAGAGGAGCACATAGATAAAAAAGAAACGTTCAGTAGAAATTCCTGGATAAATCGAAAAACATCCAACTTAATTCACGAAAGAGAATATATGAAAATGTTGCAAATGAAACAAGCGAAAAGGAGTGGATACATTTAAAAAATAAGACTGACAGAAAGTGCGAAACGGCTAAGAACGAATAGCTGGCGCGAGAAGCATCCATAATTAGTGGCAAGACAGATGCTGGCTACAGAAATACACTCCTGGAAATTGAAATAAGAACACCGTGAATTCATTGTCCCAGGAAGGGGAAACTTTATTGACACATTCCTGGGGTCAGATACATCACATGATCACACTGACAGAACCACAGGCACATAGACACAGGCAACAGAGCATGCACAATGTCGGCACTAGTACAGTGTATATCCACCTTTCGCAGCAATGCAGGCTGCTATTCTCCCATGGAGACGATCGTAGAGATGCTGGATGTAGTCCTGTGGAACGGCTTGCCATGCCATTTCCAGCAGGCGCCTCAGTTGGACCAGCGTTCGTGCTGGACGTGCAGACCGCGTGAGACGACGCTTCATCCAGTCCCAAACATGCTCAATGGGGGACAGATCCGGAGATCTTGCTGGCCAGGGTAGTTGACTTACACCTTCTAGAGCACGATGGGTGGCACGGGATACAGGCGGACGTGCATTGTCCTGTTGGAACAGCAGGTTCCCTTGCCGGTCTAGGAATGGTAGAACGATGGGTTCGATGACGGTTTGGATGTACCGTGCACTATTCAGTGTCCCCTCGACGATCACCAGTGGTGTACGGCCAGTGTAGGAGATCGCTCCCCACACCATGATGCCGGGTGTTGGCCCTGTGTGCCTCGGTCGTATGCAGTCCTGATTGTGGCGCTCACCTGCACGGCGCCAAACACGCATACGACCATCATTGGCACCAAGGCAGAAGCGACTCTCATCGCTGAAGACGACACGTCTCCATTCGTCCCTCCATTCACGCCTGTCGCGACACCACTGGAGGCGGGCTGCACGATGTTGGGGCGTGAGCGGAAGACGGCCTAACGGTGTGCGGGGCCGTAGCCCAGCTTCATGGAGACGGTTGCGAATGGTCCTCGTCGATACCCCAGGAGCAACAGTGTCCCTAATTTGCTGGGAAGTGGCGGTGCGGTCCCCTACGGCACTGCGTAGGATCCTACGGTCTTGGCGTGCATCCGTGCGTCGCTGCGGTCCGGTCCCAGGTCGACGGGCACGTGCACCTTCCGCCGACCACTGGCGACAACATCGATGTACTGTGGAGACCTCACGCCCCACGTGTTGAGCAATTCGGCGGTACGTCCACCCGGCCTCCCGCATGCCCACTATACGCCCTCGCTCAAAGTCCGTCAACTGCACATACGGTTCACGTCCACGCTGTCGCGGCATGCTACCAGTGTTAAAGACTGCGATGGAGTTCCGTATGCCACGGCAAACTGGCTGACACTGACGGCGGCGGTGCACAAATGTTGCGCAGCTAGCGCCATTCGACGGCCAACACCGCGGTTCCTGGTGTGTCCGCTGTGCCGTGCGTGTGATCATTGCTTGTACAGCCCTCTCGCAGTGTCCGGAGCAAGTATGGTGGGTCTGACACACCGGTGTCAATGTGTTATTTTTTCCATTTCCAGGAGTGTATTTAAGATCTTTGGCGAAAACAAACTGTACGAATATCGAGAATTCAAATTGCAAGTCATTATTAAGCAAAGAAGAAGAATCTGAAAGGCGGAACGAATATATAAATGGTAAGTGGCCTGTGGTCTGTAGTCACAAACAGTCCAAAAAGTTATCAAGAGTGTTGGAGGGTAGGCTGTGATGAGAAATAATTGTGAAGAAAAAAATCCATTTGCTGCGCCGTTTCCGAGTTAATTAGTATTGAAGTTAGCCAATAAGGCCGTTACGCTCGCAAATTCAACCAGCTCTTCAGATTTAGTGTCAGCTGTTTTCGTAGCCCAAGAGACTGCCTTTGGATCGGACTCGATCCTTACTGCCTTGCCACGTATAATTTTTGTATTGCCTTCTTTTTAGGCTGTAGGAAATTAACCCACGAACACTTTGCCACACCGTATCTGGCGAACCGCTTGCATTTGCGCGGGCTACAGCCCGATTGGCTAATTCCGAGCTAACTCACTTGGAAACGGCGAAAGGTGTAGGATTCTTTTCTTAACAATTATTTATCAGCACAGTCTCCCTGCAAATCTCTTACAAGGTTTTCGGACTATTCCTGACCATCCCGTGTGAGAGGTACCAACATCAGGACAAAAATACCAGGTGTTCAAAAAGTCAGTATAAATTTTAAAACTTAATAAACCACAGAATAATGTAGATAGAGAAGTAAAAATTGACATACACGCTTGGAATGACATGGGGTTTTATTATAACCAAAAAAAAAAAAAAAACACCCCATATTGCTGGACGCGTGAAAGATATTCTGCGCGCCTCATTTGGTGATGATCGTGTGCTCAACCGCCACTTCCGTCATGCTCGGTCTCCCAGGTCCCCAGACCTCAGTCCGTACGATTATTGGCTTTGGGGTTACCTGAAGTCGCAAGTGTATCGTGATCGACCCCATGTCATTCCAAGCATGTGTGTCAATTTGTACCTCTCTATCTACATTATTCCGTGATTTATTCAGTTTTCAAATTTATACTGACTTTTTGATCACCCGGTATATACTACTGGCCATTAAAATTGCTACACCACGAAGATGACGTGCTACAGACGCGAAATTTAAACGACGGGATGAAGCTATTGTGATATGCAAATGATCAGCTTTTCAGAGCATTCACACAAGGTTGGCACCGGTGGTGACACCTACAACGTGCTGACATGAGGAAAGTTTCCAACCGATTTCTCATACACAAACAGCAGTTGACCGGCGTTGCCTGGTGAAACGTAGTTGTCATGCCTCGTGTAAGGAGAAGAAATGCGTACCATCACGTTTCCGACTTTGATAAAGGTCGGATTGTAGCCTATCGCGATTGCAGTTTATCGTATCGTGACATTACTGCTCGCGTTGGTCGAGATCCAGTGACTGTTAGCAGAATATGGATTCGGTGGGTTCAGGATGGGAATACGGAACGCCGTGCTGGATCCCAACGGCTTCGTATCACTAGCAGTCGAGATGACAGTCATCTTATCCGCACGGCTGTAACGGGTCGTGCAGCCACGTCTCGATCCCTGAGTCAACAGATGGGGACGTCTGCAAGACAAAAACCATCTGCACGAACAGTTCGACGACGTTTGCAGCGGCATGGACTATCAGCTCGGACCATGGCTGCGGTTACCCTTGACGCTGCATCACAGCCAGGAGCGCCTGCGATGGTGTACTCATCGACGAACCTGGGTGCACGAATGGCAAAACGTCATTTTTTCGGATGAATCCAGGTTCTGTTTACAGTATCATCATGGTCACATCCGTGTTTGCCGACTTCACGGAGAACGCACATTGGAAGCATGTATTCGTCATCGCCATACTGGCGTATCAGCCGGAGTGATGGTGTGGGGTGGCATTGGTTACACGTCTCGCTCACCTCTTGTCCACATTGATAGCACTTTGAACAGTGGACGATACATTTCAGATGTGTTACGACCCGTCATTCTAACCTGCATTCGATCCCTGCGAAACCCTACATTTCAGCAGGATAATGCACGACCGCATGTTGCAGGTATTGTACGAGCCTTTCTGGATACAGAAAATGTTCGACTGCTGCCCTGGCCAGCACACTCTCCAGATCTCTCACCAATTGAAAACGTGTGGTCAATGGTGGCCGAGCAACCGGCTCGTCACAATACGCCAGTCACTACTCTTGATGAACTGTGGTATCGTGTTGAAGCTGCATGGGCAGCTGTACCTGTACACGCCATCCAAGCTCTGTTTGACTCAATGCCCAGGCGTATCAAGGCCGTTATTACGGCCAGAGGTGGTTGTCCTGGGTACTGATTTCTCAGGATCTATGCACCCAAATTGCGTGAAAATGTAATCACTTGTTAGTTCTAGTATAATATATTTGTCCAATGAATACCCGTTTATCATCTGCATTTCTTCATGGTGTAGCAGTTTTAATGGCCAGTAGTATAATAATAATGGCGTGTGACGAGGGCCTCCCGTCGGGTAGACCGCGCGCCTGGTGCAATTCTTTCGATTTGACGCCACTTCGGCGACTTGCGCGTCGTTGTGAATGAAATGATGATAATTAGGACAACACAACACCCAGTCCCTGAGCGGAGAAAATCTCCGACCCAGCCGGGAATCGAACCCGGGCCGTTAGGATTGACAGTCTGTCGCGCTGACCACTCAGCTACCGGGGGCGGACACGGCCAATAGTGTAGGTGCTCGATGAGTCACAGTGAAACCCATCAACTGGGCGCCTCCGTTGGTAGTGCTGACACACTCGACAACCAGTTTGGTTACTCAAGGGTGAGTGCCCTCTGTGCTCCTCGTCACCTAACAGACCGTAAAGAGCAACGAAGGATCATCTGTGTGAAACTGCTTACGCGTTACTAGGCTGGGCGTGACGTACTTTGTTCGAATATCGTCACAGATGGGTAGATCACATAACTAATGAGGAAGTATTGAATAGGATTGGGGAGAAGAGAAGTTTGTGGCACAACTTGACCAGAAGAAGGGATCGGTTGGTAGGACATGTTCTGAGGCATCAAGGGATCACCAATTTAGTATTGGAGGGCATCGTGGAGGGTAAAAATCGTAGGGGGAGACCAAGAGATGAATACACTAAGCAGATTCAGAAGGATGTAGGTTGCAGTAGGTACTGGGAGATGAAGAAGCTTGCACAGGATAGAGTAGCATGGAGAGCTGCATCAAACCAGTCTCAGGACTGAAGACCACAACAAGAACATTGTCACAGCCAATAAAACATGGCTTCATCACTTCGAATCGGAAACAAATCTGCAATCCATGAAGTGGCGCCTCGCCACCACTTCTCCGGAGACGTTCAAAGCCGCACCCTGAGCCAGTAAAGTCATGGCGACGGACTTCAGGGTTTCTGAAAGAGTTATTCTGTGTGATGTCCTCTCTCACAGTGCAACGATCAACTCTGAAGTGTATTGCGCTGTCCTCACCAAACTGAAGAAACGACTTCAGCGTCCTCATCGCCACAAAAAAGAGGAGAAAGCAAACGAACTTCTCCTTCTTCATGACAACTCAAGGCCCCGTTCATGTCTGTGCAACCGAGAGGAGCTCACTAAACGTTACTGGATTCTTCTTATCTAGCCTACTGCCCGGATCTCGCACCTTTCCCGTCAACATCGAGCATACAGGCCCTCCCTGTAAGGTAGCATAATGCCGCGAAGATTATGTTGAAAAATAGGGTTTCGTATCCAAGAGAGTTGCGAATCATATGGTGTACTGGAATCCTGCATAAAACCAAAATGCTTTCAGAAAAATATGTGTTGTATTACTTATTGAATGCCCCTCGTACATTGAGTAAACAGCAAAGGAAACTGAGGAGAGATTTGGAAAGGGAATCAGAGTTTTGGGAGAAGAAATAAAAAAATTAAGGATTGTTTATGACAATGTGATTCTGACAGGGAATTTGTAAGAACTGTTGAAGGAGATGGGTATAATATTCCAAATACAAGATCAATATCAACAAAAGTAAAACAATGGTAAAGGAGTGTAATCAAATTAAATCAGGTGCTCCTGAAGAAATTAAGTTAGCAATTGAGGCACTAATGGTAGTATGTGAGTTCTGCTATTTGGGCAGTAAAATAACTGATGACGACTGAAGTAGAGGACATACAAAATACAGACTCGTAACAGCAATGAATGCATTTCTGAAAAAGAATAATTTCTTAACAGGTAATATCAATTTCAGGGTTTATCTGGAGTTTAGCCTTGTACGTCGTTGTTGTTGTTGTGGTCTTCAGTCCTGAGACTGGTTTGATGCAGCTCTCCATGCTACTCTATCATGTGCAAGCTTCTTCATCTCCCAGTACCTACTGCAACCAACATCCTTCTGAATCTGCTTAGTGTATTCATCTCTTGGTCTCCCTCTATGATTTTTACCCTCCACGCTGCCCTCCAATGCTAAATTTGTGATCCCTTGATGCCTCAGGACATGTCCTACCAACCGATCCCTTCTTCTGGTCAAGTTGTGCCACAAACTCCTCTTCTCCCCAATCCTATTCAGTACCTCCTCATTAGTTACGTGATCTACCCACCTTATCTTCAGCATTCTTCTGTAGCACCACATTTCGAAAGCTTCTATTCTCTTCTTGTCCAAACTAGTTATCGTCCATGTTTCACTTCCATGCATGGCTACACTCCATACAAATACTTTCAGAAACGACTTCCTGACACTTAAATCTATACTCGATGTTAACAAATTTCTCTTCTTCAGAAACGATTTCCTTGCCATTGCCAGTCTACATTTTATATCCTCTCTACTTCGACCATCATCAGTTATTTTACTCCCTAAATAGCAAAACTCCTTTACTACTTTAAGTGTCTCATTTCCTAATCTAATTCCCTCAGCATCACCAGATTTAATTTGACTACATTCCATTATCCTCGTTTTGCTTTTGTTGATGTTCATCTTATATCCTCCTTTCAAGACACTGTCCATTCCGTTCAACTGCTCTTCCAAGTCCATTGCTGTCTCTGATAGAATTACAATGTCATCGGCAAACCTCAAAGTTTTTACTTCTTCTCCATGAATTTTAATACCTACTCCGAATTTTTCTTTTGTTTCCTTTACTGCTTGCTCAATATACAGATTGACTAACATCGGGGAGAGGCTACAACCCTGTCTCACTCCTTTCCCAACCACTGCTTCCCTTTCATGCCCCTCGACTCTTATAACTGCCATCTGGTTTCTGTACAAATTGTAAATAGCCTTCCGCTCCCTGTATTTTACCCCTGCCACCTTCAGAATTTGAAAGAGAGTATTCCAGTTAACATTGTCAAAAGCTTTCTCTAAGTCTAAAAATGCTAGAAACGTAGGTTTGCCTTTTCTTAATCTAGCTTCTAAGATAAGTCGTAAGGTTAGTATTGCCTCACGTGTTCCAACATTTCTACGGAATCCAAACTGATCTTCCCCGAGGTCCGCTTCTACCAGTTTTTCCATTCGTCTGTAAAGAATTCGCGTTAGTATTTTGCAACTGTGACTTAATAAACTAATAGTTCGGTAATTTTCACATCTGTCAACACCTGCTTTCTTTGGGATTGGAATTATTATATTCTTCTTGAAGTCTGGGGGTATTTCGCCTGTCTCATACATCTTGCTCACCAGATGGTAGAGTTTTGTCATGACTGGCTCTCCCAAGGCCATCAGTAGTTCTAATGGAATTTTTAGCCTTGTACAGGAGTGAAATATGGACAATAAACAATTCAGACGAGAAGAGCATAGAAGGTTTTGAATGGTGGTGTAGAAGAATGTTGAATATTTGATAGACCGAATAACAAATGAGATGTTACTAAATTGAATCTAGGAAAAAAGAAATTTATGGCATGGTTTGTTAAAAGAAGGATCGGTTGACGGGACACATCCTGAATCATCAAGGAATTGTCGGTTTGGTAATGGAAGGAAGCGTGTGTGTGTGTGTGTGTGTGTGTGTGTGTGTGTGTGTGTGTGGATGGGTGGGTGGTGGGTGGGTGGGAGGGTGGCGGCTGCGGGTAGCACGGGTTGGGGGGGGGGGGGGGGGGACAGAGTGAAAAATTGAAGACCAAGGCCTGAATACAGTAAGCAGGTTCAAATGGATGTAGTTCGCTGTAATTACGCAGAGACTAAAAGGTTTGTGTAGGAGAGACTAGCACTGAGAGATGCATCAGACCAGTCTTCGGACTGAGGACAACGACGAGAACACCATCTCCCTTTAGCCCCGTTACCAAATTTCAGGCAGTTTCTATCTCTATCCCAACTGCTTCACCCACGCAAGAGACACGAACGCTTTTCGAGACGTTATATTGGTTTTTGTCTTTCTATTAATTTTTACCATCATCCCATGCTGTTGTACTTCTATTAAACTATGTACTTTCACGATAGACTGTCTGCTCATACCACAGTCTACGATAACGTTTCATATCCACAGTAATAACAGCGAGTGAACACTGTTCGAGATTCTCAAGAACAGGCGCTGCCTGGAAGGACACTACACTTTTCACAGCTCTGTCTGTGACTGAATGGCTTCCATTATTGTGCTTCTCAGTTTCACTCTAACCATAATTCCAGCTGACGACTTCGGACTGAGGGATCTACTGTCCTTATGAGACGCTAGCCATCTCTCTGCTTCATCTGAGCGATCAGCTTTCAAATTAAATTTTCGTATTTTCCACAACATTATTTCTTTAAACGCTCGCCGTAAACGAAATCGTGTTCAGTTTGTGAACTGTCATTGTTTTAATAACAGCGAACGACAAATTTTAAACCATTAATAACGTCACATCGCGACAGCATCATTTAGTGGCCGTTTGCAGAGCTCAAAAAGTAACTGATGCAAGTGCCACAAATATTTTTTCGAGGAGGGTGAAAAATTTTTGTGGTAGTTCTTTATTTCTCATTTTGTTAGTTGTTGAGAATAATGAACACGTGCAGGTAAAGCAAAAGTTGAGAAAACTAGGTCCAACGAATTTTTTACAATTTCTTTAAGTCATAAGTGATCATATACATCTTGAGTTGCAGTATATGATCTAACAATTTGATGAACACCTATGACCTCCTTATAAAGTGAGCCACTATAGGAGGAATAAAAGTAAGTAGTGATAGTTCTCATCAGGTCTTAGTATTATGAAAATTTACACTCTCTATCTGGAGAAACATGAGACGGAAAATTACTTAAAAATCAAAAGTGGTACTTCACCCGAAAAAGTCAGTGCAGAAGTGAAAAACCGGTGGTTTCATAAATACTGTACAAACAATTTTAATTGTGAGTCTGGTTGTCCTGCTACAGACGTATGCAATTTACGTTCCGAGTTAGAGAAGAAGCTGAAATTTTGCGTAACTGATGCATTATAGACATAGATGACACTAAAATTAGCAATTCACAAACAAAAAATTTCTGTCTTCTACGACAACAAGAAAAAGTTTACGAATCTTGGCAGGGAAAAGGGTAATGTGGATATTCTCTGTTCTGACTTCCAACAAACTCTTCCATGCCCTTTATTTACAGTTAATGAAATATTCTACCTCAGTCAGCTTTGGGAATCCAACTTTTGTATTCACATCAGAAAAATAACAAAAAGTACAATGTTGATGGGGGACGAAACACAGGGTCATAAGGGTGTCAATGAAGTTATTTCATGCCTAAACAGCTACATTACAAGTACCTCATAACCAAAAGTTGACACAGTGTACTTGTTTTCCCATGTCTGCATTGATCAGAATAAAAAATATGGCAATGATTCACTATCTAACAACTTTACTTCCTTCTGGAAGGTTCAAGTACATCTGTCATTACTTTCCCATGAAAGCCCATAGCTTTCTTCCATGTGACTCCAACTTTGCAAAAACAGAAAAAATTGAAAGAAAGAAAGAAAAGGTAGGAACTTCTAGAGATTGGGAAGATGTTGTCAAGAATGAGGCAAATTTCAACGTATTACAGATGACAGCTGGTGTTTCCCAGGAACACGAACAATATTTAAGTCAGTATAACAAAATATCAGTAAGAATCAGAGCTCAGAAATTATCTGTTTCTGAGTATAAAATATTCAAATATACACACTAATATCCGGGAAAAGTTGCAGCTGCAAAAACAATGGGAGGAACAGATTTCGTAATATTTTCCCTTGAGGAAAGATCCTTCCCAGCAGATTACGTTCAGTACTCTGCCATTGTACACCAATACACTGGCCATAAAATCACTAAAGCTGGAAAATCTGAAACGTCTGGTAAAGTACTTATCACCAAAGGGTGCAAGCTTTTATTCATCACTCACAGGATATTCCTAACCCGAAGTAACAGCGATGGAATCAGGAGAAGAAGAAGAAACAATATAGTGACAGAAAAATAAGTTCTTTGCAGTGTATAAAAAATTGTGTTCAACATATTTTTATTTCCAAAGATTGTGACGTATTATTAATATATTCAATGCCATAAACCATGTTAGGGCGTGAAGAAATATAATTAAAATAATTTTCATTTCAGCAATGTACATTTTTTTACCAAGCATTGTTAAAACGTCCAGAGTCCATGACTATGTATTAATCATTTGCTCTTAAAGTACGCACTCCAAGTGTGTGAAATTTACAGGAAATATAAAAGTGAGCAATTCATCAGAGACGACCAAAAATTACATTGATACAGCAAAACCACCTCCAGTTATAACGTTTTTTGCCTCCCCTCAAATATTTTGTTCAATTGACTGAGGATGTTTTTCCATTCAGATCTTCAATTGTAAACGTCAGACGGCCGACTCAGGACGAATCAGTTCACCCTTGTGACACACGATATATCCAAGACGATATGCAGTTCTATTGTCGGTAGAGTTGGATACGGACACAGGCTCTTAGTCCACAACAAGATACAGCTCACTAGCCTCACCCACTAAAGAAACACCTGAAGTTCTACACAAGGGGAGGACCAGAAAATGAAGATCAAAGAATCAACCACCACTTTCCACCAAGCCTCGGTACACGAGCCGTATCAGCAAAACGAAAGCGCCCAGACATTGCACAAAACAATCGAACTATCCTCTACTCATTGAATCACCCCTCTTGACTGTTCTGCCGGCCTGGTAGCCAATCCAGACAGAGCACTGGAGTTCCCATGCTGGGGAAGCAAGCCTCTACTTTGAGGAGAGGAGCCAATCAGAGGCTCCATAATCTCTCTTGTCCGAAGAAAGAAGATTTAGACTAGGGAGGCATCGTTCTCACGGTAAGCATGGCCATTTTTTGACAAAAAAGTGTAGCCAGATGGGCCACCATCACTGATTTACGGAGTGGTCTAATCATTCTGTGCCGACCATTTCCAGTTCCTCATAGAAAGATTGTTAAGCTTCCCAGACAGTTGTGCCCATGAAATATATGTTTTTGTCGCTCACTAAAAGGGCCTGTCGACTTCCTGGCGTCACGGGGGGCTTACAGTCCCACCTCCACTAGACATGTATGCCAGCCGCTCTGTGCGTATCGTCTCACCATATAACATGAGAGTGTGGGAGTTTTATGACCTTCCCACCATTTGCACAAAAGCTCAGTTTACAGCAGTCGCTCTTAAATGGTTTCCTCCACCCACTTTCAACCATCCGGGAGTCCTCTGTGATGGACTGTCACCTAACCCAGATAAAATGTATTGGGAACTGGCGCCCCTTTGTCTGACCCTAAGCAGAAGGACAATAAGCTTTCAGCCAGATGTCCCTCCGCAGGGAAAAACCACTGAACACTGTTTCCCAGAATCACTTGCAAGGTCAGGTCGCTGAGCGCAGAATTTATGGTTTACGGCCCCCAATTAATCTCGTTCTCAGTCCCCTCCGCCACAGTCCACCCTTCCCCCCCCCCTCCCCCCTTGGGTACAAGCTCTCTACAGGTTATAAATTCAGTCACAAGAACATTCTACCCACAACTTCCTCGTGTAAAAAGTGGTTCCAATGGCTCTAAGCACTATGGGACATAACATCTGAGGTCATCAGTCCCCTAGACTTTGAACTACTTAAACCTAACTAACGTAAGGACATCACACACATCCATGCCCGAGGCAGGATTCGAACCTGCGATCGTAGCAGCAGCACGGTTCCGGACTGAAGTGCTTAGAACCGCTCGGTCACAGCGGCCTGCTTCCTCATGTAGAAAAAGTCATTAACCACCCACAGAAAATGTAGTACTGGGGGACACTGTGATCATGAGCCAAGTATGAATGTTAATGACTGAGAGTGTTGCTAAAGTGAGAGAGAGGCGTGCCACCTCTCAATCCCTCCACCTGTTGTTTCCATCAGAGGAATCCTGATAATTCTGCTGCTTCTTTACTCAAGCAGCTCCTCATCTGACCTCACGAGGCTGAGTGGACCCTTTTCACACCTCCCTACCACAGAAAAATCCGACGACGTACCGGAACTGGAGCCTCGGTCCTTCCCCAAAATGGTTCAAATGGCTCTGAGTGCTATGGGACTTAACATCTGAGGTCATCAGTCCCATAGAACTTAGAACTACTTAAACATAACTAACCTAAGGACATCACACACATCCATGCCCGAGGCAGGATTCGAACCTGCGACCGTAGCAGTCGCGCGGTTCTGGGCTGAAGTGCCTAGAGCCGCTTGGCCACAGCGGCCGGCGTCCTTCCGCACCGAAGATAGCTAGGCTACACATCCAGCTACGGTGGCGTCCCTGTTCCCCATTTCCAAATAACACGTGTGATTACTCTTTCAGAGGACTCGTAGAGTTACAATAATTGCCGGAGGTAAATTATTTCGGCTGGTCATACAGACTACGTCGATGCCATGAGTATTAATTAGAGTCAGGCAGAGACCGACAGTGGTATTACCACACGTTTCTCAGACATTCTGACACGATTCCATGGCAATAGATTGGTGCATTGTCAAAAGTGGCTCTGAGCACTATGCGACTTAACTTCTGAGGTCATCAGTCGCCTAGAACTTAGAACTAATTAAACCTAACTAACTGAAGGATATCACACACATCCATGCCCGAGGCAGGATTCGAACCTGCGACCGTAGCGGTCGCTCGGTTCCAGATGGTAGCGCCTAGAACCGCACGGCCACTCCGGCCGGCGGTGCATTGTCTTGATAAATTACAGGAAGGCTTCTGGGTATTGTACTTGACCAAATGAATGCATGTAATGGGACAGTAAAGTCCTATAGCGATCCAGACCGATGGGCGATGGCGGGCCTGTCAGAGACCCTATTTCTATTGCAATAAACCTCTAAACACGAGTCCTCAGCTTGGGGTCTCGCGGTAGCGTTCTCGCTTCCCGAACACGGTGTCCCGGGTTCGATTCCCAGCGGGGTCAGGGATTTTCACCTTCCTCGAGATGACTGGGTGTTGTGTCGTCGTCATCATCATCCTTCAACCCCATTACGATCGGAGGAAGGCAATGGCAAACCACCTCCGCTAGGGCCTTGCCTAGTACAGCGGTGCGGGTCTCCCGCATCGTCCCCTACGCTCTGTCAAGGAGTATGGGACATCATCATCGTCATCATCATCTAAACACGAGACTATATCCGCTACCTCTGTTAAGGAGTGAATTGTGCCCCCACGTCCAGTGGTGTAAATCACTTGTGGATTTCGGAGCACTGTGATGTTCCCGTCAGAGGCCAAAATGAGTCATTTTCACTATAATTGAATGTGTTATTGTTGCAAACAAGCACATCGCTGTTTCCACTGTATTAACAGACGGCGGGCGTGAGAAAATAAGTTAGCAAAAGCACGAGGGTATAACGGTACAGTTCCTGTAGCCTACAAACGGGAATTTACATGTAACGAAACCAGTCCACGGAAAAGACACCAAGCACTCAGCGAAAGTCGGAATGTTGATAAAAAGATTCCACAGTGATAAAATAATAGTGTAAAATACAGTTCTGCAGCAACAAGCAGGGATTGGTTTACGAAGATACGTTCGGAGCAGCAGCAGCTCCACTGGTCAGTCTAATGATGGGCCACTACTGAGGG
The DNA here is from genome assembly GCF_023898315.1 of Schistocerca nitens. NCBI lineage: Eukaryota > Metazoa > Arthropoda > Insecta > Orthoptera > Acrididae > Schistocerca > Schistocerca nitens. Next base: position 1,128,213,517 of record NC_064614.1, read on the forward strand.
GGATGCAATGAAGTCTTAGCTCAGCTCTCAGTCGATACAGACGTCTGCATCGAGATCTACGTCAACGTCTACATCTACATAATGACTCTGGAATTCACAGTTATGTGTCTGCAAGAGGCTTCATCGAACCACCTTCGCCCGCCGCAGTGGCCGAGCGGTTCTAGGCGCTTCACTCCGGAACTGCGCTGCTGCTACGGCCGCAGGTTCGAATCCAGCCTTAGATTAGTTAGGTTCAAGTAGTTCTAAGTCTAGGGGACTGATGACCACAGATGTTAAGTCTCATAGTGCTCAGAGCCATTAAATTGAACCACCCGCAAGCTGTTTATCTACCCTTCCATTCTCTTAACAGCGTGCGAGAAAAACGAACACCTAAATCTCTCCGTGCCAACTCTGATTTCAGTTATTTTATTATGATGACCATTTCTCCTTATATAGGCGGGCGCAACAAATTATTTTCGCATTCTGAGGAGATACGTGGTGATTGGAATTTCCTGAGAAGATCCTGCCGCAAGGAAAAACGCCTCTGTTTTATGAGTGTCACCCGAATTCACGTATCATATCGAAGTCACTATATCCCCTATCTCGCAGTAATACAAAACGAGCTGCCCTTCTTTGAAATGTTTCTATGTCCTGCGCCAATCCTGTCCGATGTGGATCCCATACAGCGCAGCAGTACTCCAGAAGAGGACGGGAACCGGTTTCTCTATTAGATCTGTTCCATTTCTTAAGCGTTCTGCCTATAAACCGCAGTCTTTGCTTTCCGTTCCCCACAGCATTACCTATTAGATCGCTCAATTTGAGTTATTCGTAACTGCAATCTCTAAGTATTTACATGAATTTACAGCCTGTAGATATGTGTGATGTATTGTGTAACCGAAATATAGTGAATTTTTTTTACTATTAATGTGCATGACTTCAGACTTTTCATTACTTAGAGTGAACTGCCACTTTTCGCACCATATAGACATGTTGCCTAAATAATGTTGCAATAGGTTTTGATCTGATTACTTTACAACGTGATAAATTGCAACTTCATTTGCAAAATATCTAATGGGGTTGCTCAGACTGTCTCCTAAATTGATTATGTGGATCAGGAACAACAAAGGCCTGAAACACTTCCTTGAGAAATGCCAGGTATTACTTCTTTTGTACTCGACGACATTCCGTACATTACTACGAATTATGATCTTCCTGACAGAAAATCAGGAATCCAGTCGCACAACTGATAATATACTCCATTGGCATGCAATTTGATTAGAAGTCGCTTGTGAGGATCGGTGTCAAAATCATGCAGATGAGCAACTCAAACATTTAGGTATATGATGTGTGTCTGATTCACCAAGGAGGTTGAAATACCACCCGCACAGGGTAAGAGACAGTATTAAAAGTGAACTACAAATACAAAGCGCGTTGAACATTACGTACTGCAGTACTACTGCCCATCAGTCAAAGTAATCCATTCTTTTGTTTGAGGAGAATTGCAGGTCTCGCAACTAAGAAACAGTCGCCAAGAACAGTACAGCGTAGCAACATCAGCGGAACGCGGCAAAAGGAATTTTCTCTGCATAAAAATATAAACTGCCATACATTTTCATCTGTCAACCAGTAAAGGACAGTTACTATGTTATCATTTAGAGACGTTGTGTTCAGGAATGAAGTGTAAGTTGGGCTACATATCTCCAGTAAGGCATTGATTTACGTAGTTGCAGGACCAGTTAGGTTATGCTTGGCATTACCTGCCAATAGTTATAAGCGAATAGTCAGATACTGTCTCAAAACTAGGTACCTTTCAGCTTATAGTACCCGTGCATTACTATAGGCGTGTACCAAAACCTTCCGCTACTCGAAGTCCAGGAGACCCACACAGAAGAACCAAACAAACTGGTAAACCTGCCTAATATCGTGTAGGGCCCCCGCGAGCACACAGAAGTGCCACAACACGACGTGGCATGGACTCGGGTAATGTCTGAAGTAGTGCTGGAGGAACTGACATCATGAATCCTGCAGGGCTCTTCGTAAATCCGCAAGAGTACGAGGGGTCGGAGATCTCTTCCGAAAAGCACGCTTCAAGGCATCCCAGATATGTTCAATAACGTTTATGTGTGGGCCGTTCGGTGGCCAGCTGAAGTGTTTAAACTCAGAAGAGTGTTCCTGGAGTCACTCAGTAGCTATTCTGGACGTGTGAGATGTGCTGGAATTGCCCAAGTCCGTCGGAATGCAACATGGACATTGATCGACGCAAGTGATCAGACAGGATGCTTACTTACGTATCACCTATCAGAGTCGTATCCTGACGTATCAGGGGTCCCATATCACTCGAACTGCACACACCCCATACCATTACATAGCCTTCACCAGCTTTAACAGTCCCCTGCTGAGATGCAGGGTCCATGGAGTCTTGACGTTGTCTCCATACCCGTACACTTCCACCAGCTCGACACGATTTCAAAGGAGACTTGTCCGACCAGGCAACATGCTCTCACTCACCAACAATCCAATGGCGGTGTTGACGGGCCCAGGCGAGCCGTAAAGCTTTGTGTCCTGCAGTCATCAAGGGTACACGAGTGGGTCTTCGGCTCCGAAAGCCCATATCGACGATGTTTCTTTCGTTGAACGGGTCGTACGCTGACATTTGTTGATGGTCCAACATTGAAATCTGCTGCAATTTGCGGAAGGATTGCACTTCTGTCAGGTTGTCTTCAGTCATCGTTGGTCCTGTTCTTGCAGGATTTATTTCCGGCCGCAGCGATGTCGGAGATTTCATGTTTTATCGGATTCCTGACATTCAGGGTACATTCGTGAAACAGGGGTACGAGAAAATCCCCACTTCATCGCTACCTAGGAGATGTTGTGTTCCATCGCTCGTGCGCCGACTATAACACCTCGTTCAAACTCACTTAAATCTTGATAACCTGCCATTGTAGTAGCAGTAACCGATCTAACAACTGCGCCAGACACTTGTTGGTGGGTTGGGTTGTTTGGGGGAAGAGACCAAACAGCGAGGTCATCGGTCTCATCGGATTAGGGAAGGACGGGGAAGGAAGTCGGCCGAGCCCTTTCAGAGGAACCATCCCGGCATTTGCCTTGAGCGATTTAGGGAAATCACGGAAAACCTAATTCAGGGTGGCCGGACGCGGGATTGAACCGTCGTCAGAGACACTTGTGTTATATAGGAGTTGCCGACCGAAGCGCCTTATTCTGCCTGTTTACATATCTCTGTATTTGAATAGGCATGCGTGTAACAGTTTCTTTGGCGGTTCAGTGTATTTTCCATGCTTCTAGCATCCAGTAGCGGCGATCGTAGAGACACCGTAACCTCTGCACTAGAGAAATAGGAATTTCACTTGCTAGAGCTTCGAGAAAGAAAGCCAACATTTCGATAATTTCATAAAGCATGTTGAACTATGCTCCACGCTCTTGAATGAGTATGCTGATCATCGTAGTCTTAGTGTAAGGGCGGTTGCCTTAAACGGCTGCATTTTTGTTTGATCTACCTGAACATCTGATCTAAGTTTATAAGAAAGTAACAGTTTAGGCACAGGAGGAAATAACATGCAACTGAAGCGAAATAAGTAACAAACGCCTTTTATTGTTTTCCATTGACTAAAAATGTATTTGCTCTTCCACTGACTTTGAAACGTCCCCTTGGAAAAATTTATGAATTACTGTACTGATTTTCATCCATAGCACTACGTGGCCTTACCAACATAAAAACCTAAACATCCTACTTACAACCTAGTCTACGATCTGTAAAAGAACGTAGGCATTCTGCAACACGAAGGAAATGAAGATGACGCAAACAATTCTAGGATAGGGAGGAAATATTTTTTCTTCCATTTCCGAATGATAAGATTGCCACTTCTGAAATATATTGCGTGACCTTAATTGCAGTGCATTGAGTAATCCGAAACAAAAGGCGTGGCAAGTTCAGTACTGAGGATTTCCTTTCCTTCACACTGCCCATGGACATGGCTCATCGAACACAAAATCTCATCGTGTTGTATGCCTGGGCAAAATTCCATAAAAAAATGTCTGAACAGGCCTTGAAGGCCCAACGGCACCGACCGGTCACCGTGTCATCCTCAGCCCTTGGGCGTCACCGAAAGCAGATACGGAGGGGGGGGGGAGGGGAAGTGTGGTCAGTACACCGTTCTCTCGACTGTTGTCAGTGCAGTGTCGTTACCGGTGCCTCTATTTCTCAATCAAGTAGTTGCTCAATTGGCCTCACAAGGGCTGAGTGCACCCGCTTGCCAACAGCACTCGGCAGATCTGGACGGTGACACACTCCATCACCCTTCGTGTATGCTAAACACCCAGTGATTCCTCATTCTTTCTGAATTTGAGGAAAAAGACAGTAATAACCACGACAATTATGATGATGACAACACGGCCTGTCAGCTGTGATTGGCAAATTTGATAGCAGGTTTGCATGAGAATGGAATGTGGAAGTTGTTTGCTGGTTATGGAAAGCGTTAGAAATTATGTTCAGTTTGTTATAGCGCATTGGTAGTAAAGGAGAAAGGGATCAAATGGAGAATTCTTAAAATGAAAAACAAAATGTAATTGGTTAGATCATGCACGCTATAAAACTTGAAAACGTGATGACTAGTTTCAGTTGACTAAGCAACCATCTTCAGACCACTTTTGATAAAATATATGTAATCTTGTAGAGTACTGAAATCGCTGCATTGTTTATGTAGCTTGGAGCATGTCCGTATGAGTAACACTTTCAATAACAAATTGAATAAACTAGTTCTTAGTAATGTATACTTATATGGATATGGTGTCTGTTCTTTCGGACATGTCCGAAAGAACAGACACCATTGATGACCTGCAGTCGTTAGAAACAGACACGATATCCATATATGTATATAGTTCTGGCAATACCGGCCATGACCTTCCTCTTCTGTGCGGATGCACACATACTACCCGAACTCTTACGGGACTTGATAAGAATGTCTTCCACGAGTAATGAGTGTGTTGGGTAGGGACACTACGAATGTAGTGTGTGGACATATTAGGTGAGAATGTGGGTCCCGCGGGAGGCGTGCGCAAGATAGTCCCTGCAGTCGCACTATCCTCTGTGCCCTCGGTGGCTCAGATGGACGTCGGACGTTAATGTTGCCCTTTTGCAGGAAGTTCGCCTGGCGACGTTTCCTAATATCTATGGCTATGTGTCCTACCTCACGCCGTGTGCAGACGGAGGCAGTGGGACAGCTATTCTTTTAAAGGAAGGCATTGAGGTAGACGACGTGATTTACCTACCATCGGCTAGGGGTCTTGCTGTGACTTTCCAGGGTGTCCGAGGCATCAATGTCCACGCTCCCTCGAGCACGGCCAAGCGACGGGAACGGTCGCGATTATATTCAGAACAGATCGCTCCTTTGTTTGTAGGCAGCTACGACCATATCATTCTTGGCGGCGACTTCAATTGTGTGTTATCCCAGAAGGACCAACATCCCCACTTCACCACATGCCACGAACTCAAGCTGCTCGTGGATGAACTGAACCTCACCGATACTTGGGACCGCGTGCATGGTGATCGGCCTGGATATACGTACATCATCAGCCATACAGCAAGTCGTCTTGACCGTGTTTACGTTTCCCAAGGACTCGTAACTGCCACGCTCGACGCTGACTTATGGCCTACCGCCTTTTCCGACCATATCGCCTACATTTGCACTGTTTCGCTCCAGAGGCAGAAGGTGTGCCGCGGTCGAGGCCTGTGGAAGCTGAATGTCGCCCATCTCAAGGATCCGGAATGCAGGCAGGTCATAGAAACGACGTGGAATAACTGTGTGAGACACCTTCCAGCGTATCCTTCAACACTCGGGTGGTGGCTCGACTGCACCAAGCCTGCTTTACGTCGTTCGATGATGAATTACGGTCGCGACAAAATGCTGTGGCAACGACATACCATGGAATACGATTTCACAATTCTCCGTGAACTCTCCAACCATGCTCCCTCTGTTCAACGACAGGTTGAAATTCGACGTATTAAGGCGAAGATAGTTTCTCTTATGCGTCACCGCCTTGAAGGCACAATAGTACGCGCAAGATGTCACGATTGTGTACTAGGAGAGCCCCCGTCCATGTCTCATATTGTCCGAGAGAAGCAGCGGTGTCGGAGAAAGCTGGTCAACGCCCTCGACATGCCAGATGGTCGTCGATTGACGTCCCGGAATGACGTCGTAAAAGTCTTTGTGGATCACTACAACCAGTTCTATGCAACAGAGGACCAGAACTTAGCGGTAACGACTGATGTCCCCTGTTCCTTGACGGGTACCCTGGATGGGGCTGCTGCGGAGATTCTCACAGCGACAATTACGTCTGATTACGTCGCGGATGCTCTTCATAAGGGTGCGCCAGGTCCAGATGGGTTCCCGCTGGAGTTTTACAGCACATTCCACGACATCATGGGCTCACGCTGGACTGCGATGTATGAAGAACTGATGAACCCTGACCTTCCCCTCCCACCCGAATTGGTAGAAGGCTTGCTTATCCCGGTCCCCAAGCCATCGGGAGGTCGGGGAGTTGGGCATTATCGGCCGTTGACCATGCTAAATTGTGACTCCAAGATTTTTACCCGGATTCTTGCCGCTCGCCTTCGGCGCGTCATTCCTCAAGTCATATCTCTGGATCAAACGTTATTTGGTGGTGACAGTAACATTCAGACGGGACTCAGCGATTACCGTGACGTCATACCACTGGCCACGACCTGCTGCCGTCGCCGTGCCTTAGTGACAGTGGACTTGGACCACGCCTTTGATAGAGTGAGTCATGCCTAGAATACGTACTCAGACGGATGGCCTTTCCCCACAGGTTTATACACATCGTCTTGCGGCTCCTCCGAGGTGCCACTTCGCGAGTGCTGGTCAATGGCCGTGTGGCGGGCCCTATTAATGTCATGCGGTCGGTCCGTCAAGGCTGTGCGCTGTCGATGCTGCTTTTCGCCATTGAACTTGTGCCACTGTTACACGGTTTGAGAATCCAGCTCACAGGCATAACAATTATGGGGAATGCTTTCATCTGCCGCGCCTATGCCGATGACGTGGTGTTCTCGGTTCTATCGGAGGATGAAGTGAGAGAGGTACTGGCACGGATTAACCAGTACGGGACTGCTGCGGGCAGCCGTGTGAATCTGACGAAATCCAGTGCTATGTCCGTCGGTAGAGGTCTTGCAGCAGAGAGTGTGGCTCCATTGGGCTCCATTGCCATTAGTGGACAAGCTCAAACTGTAAGTAGGCTGTTTAGGTTTTTATGTTGGTAACGCCACGTAGCGCTCTGTATGAAAATCACACTATGTTGTGTGCAGTCTGTGGCTGGTTAGAATTGTTGGAATATTCGCTATTGTAGTGTTGGGCAGTTGGATGTGAATAGCGCGTAGAGTTGCGCAGTTGGAGGTGAGCCGCCAGCAGTGGTGGATGTGGGGAGAGAGATGGCAGAATTTTAAGAGCAAACGATCTGGACGTGTGTCCGCCAGAAAGAGTAAATTTGTAATACTGGATATCATGAACTGATATATATATATATATATATATATATATATATATATATATATATATATATAGCCGGCCGAAGTGGCCGTGCGGTTAAAGGCGCTGCAGTCTGGAACCGCAAGACCGCTACGGTCGCAGGTTCGAATCCTGCCTCGGGCATGGATGTTTGTGATGTCCTTAGGTTAGTTAGGTTTAACTAGTTCTAAGTTCTAGGGGACTAATGACCTCAGCAGTTGAGTCCCATAGTGCTCAGAGCCATTTGAACCATTTGAATATATATATATATATATATATATATATATATATATATATATATATATATAATTAAGGTAAATACATTGTTCATTCTCTATCAAAATCTTTCATTTGCTGACTATGCCTATCAGTAGTTAGTGCCTTCAGTAGTTAGAATCTTTTATCTTTATCTTTAGTGGCGCTCGCTTGAGAGTTGGCAACACTCTCTTATGATTTAAAGGTTGGCTACACCGCGCATACACAAGCTCTGGAATGTAAGATATTGTTGTCGCGCTTGGCAGCGCACGGATTAATTTAGTGGCAGTTTTGAAGCCAGTGTAGGAGCCAGCCTGCTGTGGTGCGCCCGTGTGTTGGGCGAGGGGTCGACGCCGAGCTGCCGTACTGCCGTGTCCGCCAGCAGCGATACAGGATTTGGTAGTGAGTTGATATTTTTTATAATTTGCAGCGCGCTAATTAATTTAAAGAAAAGGGTTTGTGTATGTGCGTAGCAGCAGACGGTAATTTTGATAATGATAGTAGTTGAATTCTTAAGGGAAACCATTGTTAGGCGAATAGATTAAGTATTGATTTTTGTCATTGATTTCTTTTGTAATTGTCAGGGAATTGTTTCACTATGTATTTAACTGAGAAGTATTTCAGTCTGTCTCAAGAGTTTGATTAATTTGTAATATTGCTTTAATGCCACTGGAGGCAGATTTACATACGAAGCGATTGTTCAAAAAGCTTCTAGAGTTTTGTTAATTCAATGAGAAAGAATCGCTTTCAGAATATAGTTTTTGAAAAAAGGAATTACTTGTTTGGGATATCTTTTATCGGGTTTAGATTTGACCAAACCCTTTCTCTTGAATGATAAGTAGTGGTAGTAAGCAGCAACAGCCGCAGCAACAGCAGGAGCCGCCATACAGAACGTGCATTGCACTCAGCATGAATAACAGGGTTTTTTTTATATTTTTGTTAAATAATGGAATGCAGCAGATCAAGCAGTGGCGGCAGAAAGACCAAGTAAGTTATTTGTTGCGCACAGGACCAATTAAAAAAAAATTAAAGCTTAGGCGATCTCTGTAATAGTAATGTTAACAAGAGCACAAGCACGAGATTTTCAGTAGAAAACACGAGATAAGAAGATACAGCTCGCGACCTTCACGCTGTATTGCAGTAGTTCGAGTAACGAAGATTTTTGTGAGGTAAGTTCAAAAATGGTTCAAATGGCTCTGAGCACTATGGGACTCAACTTCTAAGGTCATTAGTCCCCTAGAACTTAGAACTAGTTAAACCTAACTAACCTAAGGACATCACAAACATCCATGCCCGAGGCAGGATTCGAACCTGCGACCGTAGCGGTCTTGCGGTTTCAGACTGCAGCGCCTTTAACCGCACGGCCACTTCGGCCGACTGTGAGGTAAGTGATTCATGAAAGGTATAGGTTATTGCTAGTCAGGGCCATTCTTTTTTAGAGATTTTTGAAAGTCAGATTGCGTTGCGCTAAAAATATTGTGTGTCAGTTTAGTGTTGATCAGAATAAGTAAAGAGAGTGATGTCTGAGCATGTTCAGATTTGATCAGCTGTTTGAAAATCAAATAACGTAGAGGTTTATCAGCACAGTAATTCATTAAATTTTCAAAGGGGATGTTTCAAAATGTTTGGGGATCACCTTCACGCTTGATATACAACACACGATCTCATTTAACTTTAGACGCCTGCTTCAAGTTATCCGTGCTAACGTTCGTGGCAGCCCCCTGAGAGCATTGGACGTGTTAACACTCGTCTAGTCTCGCGACTGCCCCATTTAGCGCAGATTTTACCGATGCCAAAACCAATGGAACACAGACTTCAGACGGCGTTCGGCTCCTTTGTAAGCGCAGATCTTATCCTCAAAGTCCGCTACGACACGCTGACACTTCCTCCTCGAGATGGCGGCTTCGGCCTTGTCAACGTCCAAGCGAGAGCAGCTGCCCTTTATGTAAGTACGATGGTTAAGTCGTGGACCCGCCGCCGAACCGGATTATCGGGAAGCCTGATTGACGAACTGGCCCCTCACTCTCGAGTGGCACCTGTTCCAGTAGTCCGTATTTCTTCCTCGCTCTCACATATCAGGACCTTTTTCATCGAATACAGTTATGTCCATGCCGACTTGCCAAGTACCAGAAACCCTACCGCACGTCATTTTTACCGCCTAATGATGAGAAATCATACAAGGAATGTTGTGGAAAGCCGACATCCTACGATCGCATGGCCCGTGGTTTGGCGCTCTGTACACCATATCCTCCTAGACACGAGCGCCCGAACGACCTGGTATCTGGTCGTTAATGGAAAATACGTGACACAACTTCGTCTACATGCCATAAAAATGACAGAATCGCCGCTGTGTCCTCGTTGTCACACGCTTGATACGGATGAACATCGGCTGATGTGCGGATCTTCTGCAGAGGTGTGGCAGCAGTTTCAGAAGATGCTTCCCTTTATTCTACGTACGGCTCCCCATGCCATTACAGCGCAATCTCTTCTGTTCCCAGATGAGACATACTTCTCACGTACGAAGACCAACGCTGTGACCTGGATAAAAGGTCTCTCGATCTCTTATTTGTTCCTTGAAGTTGATAAGGGTGTTCTTGATTTTTGGACGTTCCTGCAATATCGCTTTCCTTTTCTCGAGCACCATCCGCGTTACCGTCAGTACTGTGACAACTTTGTGGGTAGTGCCTTCTTCGATCCCCCCTGCAGCTGGGGTGTCCCAGGTATCAGAGGGTGATTGCAGTGAGATTGTGTAATACCAGGACTCGATCCAATATATCGGCAAATGCAATATTCTCCCTGAAGACGTGCCTGGAATACGCCTGACTGCCTTGGGATTCAGCGTGCGTCTACCCACAAGTTGGCGGGATGCGGATGTCATTTTGTCTGTTCTACCAGGAGGGCGTTTTCTTTAAATACTATAATTCCTTTTTTATTTAGTTTGTTATTGATGGTAGTTACACATAATTGTTTATAGCCTGGAGGGCGTCCTATGTGATCTCAACAAATATATAAATAAGTAAATAAATAAATTAGTATGATAAAAAAAAGATGGATAGAGCGCCTGACATGTAAGCAGGGGATCCTGGGTTCGAGTCCCGGTCGGGGCACACATTTTCACCTGTCCCCGTTGGTATATATCAACGCCCGTCAACAGCTGAAGGTATTAATATATAGTTCTTAGTAGGGATGGTTTAGAAACAGTTGGTTTTACATTGCTGTTTATTCAGTTTGTTACTGAAAGTTTTATTCCCGGCTATATAGACGATTCAGGATTCTCTGTACGGTATATGTTGGCTTATATTTTTCTATGAGTGACATCAAGATCGGTGTTTAGTCAAGTGAAACTAGTCGTCAGATTTTAATGTTTTATAATGCACGCGATCTAGACAATTACAAAAACAATTCAATGTTTTAAAATTTTAATAGTTATGTTAAAAGGAGAACAATGTGTAGCCTTTCACTTGACAATGAAACTGTTTCAAAAAACCCACTTGCGTTTCTTTAATATACAAACAAGGCACGTAGATAATGGAAACAAAGATCAATGTCAGTTTTTATTATCGTGTTTGTCCTCTCAGAGCACTTGCGACGTCACTAATGATTTAAACTGACGTAACGTTAAACTGCACCGAAGCGCCAAAGAAGCTGGTACAGGCATGTGTATTGAAATAAGGAGATATGTAAACAGGCAGAATACGGCGCTTCGCTTGGAAACGCCTATATAACACAACAAGTGTCTAGCGCAGTTTTGAGATCCGTTACTGCTGCTACAATGGCGGGTTATGAAGATTTAAGTCAGTTTGAAAGTGGTGTTACAATCGGCACACGACCGATGAAACACAGCGTCTCAAATGGCTCTGAGCACTATGCGACTTAACTTCTGAGGTCATCAGTCGCCTAGAACTTAGAACTAATTAAATCTAACTAACCTAAGGACATCACACACATCCATGCCCGAGGTAGGATTCGAACCTGCGACCGTAAGTGGTCGCTCGGTTCCAGACTGTAGCGCCTAGAACCGCACGGCCACCCCGCCTGGCAAACACCATTTCACGAGTGTACCGTAAATATCAGGAATGTGGTAAAACATGAAATCTCCGACATCGCTGCGGCCGGAAAAAGATCCTCCAAAGAACGGGACGACTGAAGAGAATCGTTCAACGTGATAGAAGTGCAACCCTTCCGCAAATTGCCGCAGATTTCAGTGCTGGGAGCGTGCGAACCAGTCAACGAAACATCGTCAAAATGGGCTTTCGGAGCCGAAGACCCACTCGTGTACCATTGATGACTGCACGACACACAGCTTTACGCCTCGCCTGGGCCTCTCAACACCGACGTTGGACTGTTGATGACTGGAAATATGTTGCCTGGGCGCACGAGTCTCGTTTCCAATTGTATAGAGAGGATGGAAGTGTACGGGTATGGAGACAACCTCATGAACCCATGGACCATGCATGTCCGCAAGGGACAGTCGAAGCTGATGGAGGCTCTGTAGTGGTGTGGGTCGTGTGCAATTCGAGTGATATGGGACCCCTGATACGTCTAGATACGACTCTAACAGGTGACACGTACGTAATAAGCATCCTGTCTGATCACCTGCAGCCGTTCATGTCCATGGTGCATTCCGGCGGACGTGGGCAATTCCAGCAGAGCAATGCGACACCCCTCACGATTAGAACTGCTATAAAGTGGCTTCTGGTTGACTTTAAACACTTCCGCCGGCCACCAAACTCCCAAGACATGAACATTACTTAGCATACCTGGGATGCCTTGCAATTTGATGTTCAGAAGAGACCTCCACTCTTACGGATTTGTGGACAGCCCTGCAGGATTCAAAAATGGTTCAAATGGCTCTGAGCAGTATGGGACCTAACATCTGAGGTCATCAGTCCCCTAGAACTTAGAACTACTTAAACCTAACTAACCTAAGGACATCACACACAGCCATGCCCGAGGCAGGATTCGAACCTGGGACCGTAGCAGCAGCGCGGTTCCGGACTGAAGCGCCTAGAACAGCTCGGCTACAGTGGCCGGCCCTGCGGGATTCATGGTGTCAGTTCCCTCCAACACTACTTCAGACATTAGTCGAGTCCGTGTCACGTCGTGTTGCGGCACTTCTGCATGCTCGCGGAGGCTCTATACGATTTTATGCAGGTGTACCAGTTTCTTTGACTCTTCAGTATGTAATCTTCTTTGTGCTCTGTAGTCACGCAGGCTTCTCGTTATCTCCTGCCAGTGCCGCTGATACTGCAGAAAGACTGAACAATTGCTGTAGGTTAGTAACACGCACCTGCGTTTGGCCAACAAGGATGCAGTGCTATTGAGCACCAACGCCTCACCATTTTTGGGATGAGCTACGAGAGGGGCCAGCTGATGACGTGCCTCTGTTATCTCGGGCAGACAATGGACAGAAAGCGAGAATTAACGCTCCCGGCACGACTCGCCTCTGAGCGAGGAGTTCCGCCTCTCGTCGCTACAACGCATGGAGCGAACGGGAAGGGCGGCCGCAGTTTATCTGCCATCGGTCTGGGTCGCTCCGACCTTTCAGGGCGGCGCGAAATCGGCGCGCGGCGCGTCCGTCGCTTTCCAGCGGGGAAACTCAGTGAGTCACGACGCGCCGGGGTACGAAGTCCGGACCTGCGTCTGACCGGCACACTCTCTACATGCTGGAACAGGACGTAGCGTTCACAGTGTCGTACTAAGTTTCGCTGTAAACAGGCTTTTCTTTCTTCACCCTTCTTCATTATACGAGGGCCCTTCGAAAAGTAATGCAACATATTTTTTCTGAAAGCTGCTTGGTTTTATTCAGGGTTCTAACACACTATACTGTTTCTCATTCTTTTGGCTGCAAAACCATATTTTTCAACATAATTTCTTTTCAATCCGATGGCCTTACGCCACCTTTCTCGTAGGGATCGTATGCTCGCACGGTACCAGTCTAATTGTCTACGTCGGAGCTAACGTCTTGCTCCATCAATAACACTCCTTGTCATCGACGTACCACTTCCCGCAGAGTGCGTCCTTCTTTGGGACAAAGTCGGAAGGTACGACATCAGGCCTGTAGGGTGGATGAGTAACCCAGCGGACCCACATCTTTCTGTCCTCCGATTAGTGTGTCAGCACTGCCAACAGAGATGTACAGTTGCGCAGCAGGATGCTTGTTTGTGATACGTCGATCACCTCGAATGAGAGTTGCAACGTATTACCATGTTTACGACGTTTTTCATCGAGCCGTATACGTTATCTCGCATTTCTAGCTGCTTCTCTCACACAAATAATGATAAAAATTCAGAAATTCAGGGTCGCCACCAGCCAAAGCCCTTCCTAAGCATTTAGAAAAAAACGGAGCTGGAAAATTATTAGCTTAATTACTTTAAAAATTTAATTACAAGCATGCAAATTTCTTTAAGCAGCCAGATAAATAGCACTCCATGTCGTGCATGAAGCAACTTGATTAATTCAGGATTGGAAACCGGAGTAAGTGGGTAAGATCAACACCACAGAATTTATCTTTCACGTAGATTATTTATTGTATCTAAGTATTTGGTTGCACATCCTAACTACGCATAACTGGTGCCTGAGTAGAAATATATAAGTAAGAATTACGTGAGAATGTAACAGAGTAAAATTTAACTACAGCAAGAAGAAACACAGAAAACGGGGGTGGGAGACAATGATACAATCATTTCCTTTGCATTCATACCATAAAAATATCTAAGTGAGATTCGCATTACGATTCTACGCATGCACTATTCTGGACAGAGGTTTAACCAATGCACGAGGCTGTGCGATAATTATTCAACATACTGCGTCTGCTGCTTGCAAACGGCCGAACTAGAGCACGTGGTGCATTCCGAATCAAACTGTTGTGCTGCTTTGTAGAAAGTGCACGAAAGAACAGATATTCTTGCAGAAATTATAGCTCATTAAACAAGCAAACTGTTAAAATAAAGCCTATTGCGGTGCCGTGGTGGACCAGAAGGGTTATTGATTACCAAACACGTGGCACAAAATCAACACAAAAAGACAAAAGCAACTTCAACAAAATATAACATAAGAAATCTTTAAATCATACTCGCTTCGACACAGTATTACACTCACGTACGGTTGAAGTGATCCTAACCAGCTTTTCCTAATCAGATTTACCGTTTGAAATTCTACTTCATCGTTGTTCAAAATCCACACTTTTAACTCAAACACCCAAAAATCGCCTATTTAAAGCAATATAATTATGGCGCATTCGGAAAAAATAAATCGCTTCACACGCTTCTTTTAAGTTGAAGTATTTCAACAGTTAAACATAACGAAGTGTTAACTCAACCTGCTTCCTACCACCTGAAACCCCCCTTAAAAGCTACGATCCGTACTCACCAAGCGTTCACCGAAGAGTGACGCTTTTCCTTTCGAGATTACCTAGCTCCCCGTGCAGCGGAAGCTACCGGAGGGGTAGCCCTCCGTCAGCAACCTCACACACTAAAACAACCTTCGACACAGGCTTCGAATGAGATGGGTAAACCTCTCCGTTCAGGTATTGGAAACCTAAGCTGGTCATCCTATGCTCTCCTTCGAACGACAAACGACATCGTCTGCTCCCAGCACACGATGACCATCTCAGCGTTTCCCACAAAACAAAATCGAAACACCACATTAAAACACACATATAATATTCAATAGGCCTTATTTGAGTGCTCAGTCTTTCTGGAAGAGTTCATGAATTGAGCTAAAATCAGGTAGTCGAGTGAATAAGTTGTACCGAATTCGACAAGCGTCTTATGAAACGACTTCACAGAGACGTTTCTGAGTGTCCGCATGTGCCAACATTGCAGGAGTCACAGGTGCGTGCGACCGGCCGGCACCTGGGAAATCGGACAGGTTTGCGCGACCTTGTGCGATGATGACAGACGCCTCGCCCCCCAACGACTCACTGTGCTTTTGTGCACTGCCAAGTCTCCGTAGACATTCTACAAGCGGCTAAGATTGTCTGCGATGCTTCGGTTTTCAGCTAAAAGAAACACGATGACAGCTGCCGGCCGCGGTGGCTGAGCGGTTCTAGCGCTTCAGTCTGGAGCCACGCAACTGTTGCGGTCGCAGGTTCGAATCCTGCCTTGGGCATGGATGTGTGTGATGTCCTTAGGTTAGTTAGGTTTAAGTAGTTCTAAGTTCTAGGCGACTGATGACCTCAGATATTAAGTCCCATAGTGCTCACAGCCATTTGAACCCTCTTCGATGACTGCTCTCTGCTTGGAACGCACCTCCGTCACATAAGCCATTTTGAAGGCTACTGGTCTGACTGTCCATTTCCCCAAATTCCCACATGCTTCGGTACTCAGCAGTTGATACCTACTTTCTTCGCTGTTAAAAGAAGTTCAGTTTGTCGTGTACTAACTGGACCATTTTCAGTGCTGGGCGCATGTTGTAGTAATACTTCATAGAACCGTATTTTATCCTTCCGGAAAGTTTTCAAAAGTGAACGTTAATAAAACTATTTCACTTTCACAATAAGAGGATAGACTGCAATTTATTACCATCTCTGAGTGGCTTAGGAGCTTCACACTTGTTCTAAAAACATATGAATTACCATTACTCTTCTACTGCACATTTGTCGAGAACGGTGTGGACAGTTTAGCTATTGTAAGAGTGTTCTCATATTTGTTGTACAATAATAAATTAATATTTTAATTTCGGAAGTGTAAATAATATGTAGCTTGCACCTTGTACTGCAACGGCGTTGCCGCAGTGGATACACCGGTTCCCGTCCGATCACCGAAGTTAAGCGCTGTCGGGCGTGACGGGCACTTGGATGGGTGACCATCTGGGCCGCCATGCGCTGTTGCCATTTCTCGGGGTGCACTCAGCCTTGTGATGCCAACCATGAGCTACTCTACCAATCAGTAGCGGCTCCGGTCAAATAAAACTATCCTAACGAGCGGGACAGCGGTGTGCTGACCACACGCCCCTCCTATCCTCATCCTTAACTGAGGATGACACGGCGGTCGGATGGTCCCAATGGGCCACTTGTGGCCTGACGACGGTGTGCTTTGTACCTTGTAGCCAATTGCATCAGTTCGACTATTATTTTCATTGAATTCGAATTTTATCTTAGCCGACGCTGTAATTTAGTTAAGAGTCTGTTTGGTGTTTGCAAATAAATCATCATTGATAATTCGCGAGGGAGGCACTAGTTTAAAACCGTTAACCGAACCCACTACCTCCTATTTAAGTGTATTCTGAAAGTGCGATTACTACTCCATGTGCTTGATTTCTCACTTGTGGCTGTTTTATATTCCTCAGATAACCCAATCTCAAGCTGCCTCAGCGACTGCTATACTTCACGGCGCCTATTGATAATATATCGGAGCTAACCTAAATATATTTTTGTTCACACAGATGATAAAATCATCAGGTAACTTGCTCCTTAATACCTACTGCTTGTTCTGGTGTAAACTGAATTTTTTGTTGCCTCTACTCTCTTTGCTGTGTCAGAAAAGTAGTATTACAATATTCTGCAGTGGTTGAGGGACACTAAGGGAAAACTTTTGCCCTGAAGACATGTCATTTGCTCGAGCGTCATCAAAATGACATGGAGCTTTGGAGTAAATACAATATATTCTCAGATAAGGCGAATACTGAAGACACGGTCAGAGGATTAGTCTACATCTACATCTACATCTATATGGTTACTCTGCAATTCACACGTAAGTGCCTGGCAGAGGGTTAATCGAACCATTTTCATACTACTTCTCTACCATTCCACTCTCGAATGGCGCGTGGGAAAAAGGAACACCTAAATCTTTCCTTTCGAGCTCTGATTTCTCTTATTTTATTATGATGATCATTTCTCCCTACGTAGGTGGGTGTCAACAAAATATTTTCGCATTCGGAAGAGAAAGTTGGTGATTGAAATTTCGTAAAACCGCCTTTGTTTCAGTGACTGCCACCTCAACTCGCGTATCATATCAATGACACTCTCACCCCCGTTGCGTGATAACACGAAACGAGCTGCCCTTCTTTGCACTTCTTCGATGTCCACCGTCAATCCTACTTGGTATAAATCCCATACCGCGCAGCAGTATTACAGCAAGGGACGGACGAGTGTAATGTAGGCTGTCTTTCTAGTTGGATTTTGTCGCATCTTCTAAGTGTTCTGCCAACAAAGCGCAGTCTCTGTTTCGCCTTCCCCACAATATTATCTATGTAGTCTTTCCAATTTAAGTTGCTCGTAATTGTAATTCCTACGTATTTAGTCGAGTTGACAGCCCTTAGATTTGTGCGCTTTATCGTACACCCACAATTTATCGGATTGTCTTTAGTACCCATGTGGATGACCTCGCACTTTTCTTGGTTTAGTGCGAATTGCTACTTTTCCCACCATACAGAAATTCTCTCTAGGTCATTTTGTAATTGTAATTGATCGTCTGACGATTTTACTGGACGGTAAATAACAGCGTCAGGTGGTGATTGAAACTTCGTAAATAAATCTCACCGCAAAGAAAACCGCCTTTGTTTCAGTGACTGCCACCCCAACTCTCGTATCGTATCAATGACACTCTCACCTCTATTGCGCGACAACACGAAACGAGCTGCCCTTCTTTGCACTTTTTCGATGTCCTCCGTCAATCCTACCTGGTAAGGATCCCATACCGCGCTGCAATATTCCAGCAGAGGACGGACAAGTGTAATGTACGCTGTCTCTTTAGTGGGTTTGTCGCATCTTCCAAGTGTTCTGCCAACAAAGTGCAGTCTTTGTTGCGCCTTCCCCAAAATATTATCTATGTGGTCTTTCCAATTTAAGTTGCTCGTACTGAGAAGCCAAATGGAATCCCCTTGTTTGGAATCATTAGTGTATATAAATTAAACTGTAATGTCTATTTAAAATGTTAAATAATTGAAACCCAAATTCCAACTCGCAGTTTACATATACCATTACCAATTTGACTCTCCTACGGCAACAACCACTCTTATCACGCATTGAAACACAGATTACACGCTTAAAAATAGAATTAAATCACTTAACAGACCTTACTCTGCATGAATTATCGTTATATATGAGCAGCAAAAATTTGACCTACCGGTTAGTGCGTCACGTGTATCATATGACGTAACAGTTATTTATTTCCGCTTACAACAAGAACGTAGCACTAAGTTAACTGCAGTACCCGTTAATTACTTTGATCACAACACAGTGTAACTTCACTGAACGCAAACTGCACGTCAACAAACGAACAGTGCGAAAAATTCTAAATCAAACAACTTAATATTTTCGCTACTTTCCGGAAATATGAACTTAATAATGAATGGACCCATTCAAATTAAATTGATGGAAGGAGAAACAGAACAATTAAACGAGATTTTCTAAGTTAACTGTGCCAAAACGGAAACAAATATACGACTACAGCCCCATCTTATGATAAACGACGCTTTTCTTCAAAACAAGACAAACGAGCAACTACGGCGCTATAGACGGGATGAATTAACACTTGCAAAACGTGAGATTAAATTTAAGAAATATACTACAAGGAAAACGCAGAAAAAGATAAACAGTAAACTTCTCCCTCTCTAGAAGAGCGTAGCGTTCCAAAGGATTGGAAAAGGGCACAGGTCATCCCCTTTTTCAAGAAGGGACGTCGAACACATGTGCAGAACTATAGACCTATACCTCTAACGTCGATCAGTTGTAGAATTTTAGAACACGTATTATGTTCGAGTATAATGACTTTTCTGGAGACTAGAAATCTACTCTGTAGGAATCAGCATGGGTTCCGAAAAAGACGATCGTGTGAAAGCCTGCTCGCGCTGTTCGTCCACGAGACTCAGAGGGCCATAGACACGGGTTCCCAGGTAGATGCCGTGTTTCTAGACTTTCTCAAGGCGTTCGATACAGTTCCCCACAGTCGTTTAATGAACAAATTAAGAGCATAAGGACTATCAGACCAATTGTGTGATTGGATTGAAGAGTTCCTAAATAACAGAACGCAGCATGTCATTCTCAATGGAGAGAAGTCTTCCGAAGTAAGAGTGATTTCAGGTGTGCCGCAGGGGAGTGTCCTAGGACCATTGCTATTCACAATATACATAAATGGCCTTGTGGATAACATCGGAAGTTCACTGAGGCTTTATGCGGATGATGCTGTAGTATATCGAGAGGTTGTAACAATGGAAAATTGTACTGAAATGCAGGAGGATCTGCAACAAATTGACGCATGGTGCAGGGAATGGCAATTGAATCTCAATGTAGACAAGTGTAATGTGCTGCGAATACATAGAAAGAAAGATCCTTTATTATTTAGCTACAATATAGCAGGTCAGCAACTGGAAGCAGTTAATTCCATAAATTATCTGGGAGTAGGCATTAGGAGTGATTTAAAATGGAATGACCATATAAAGTAGATCGTTGGTAAAGCAGATGCCAGACTGAGATTCATTGAAAGAATCCTAAGGAAATGCAATCCGAAAACAAAGGAAGTAGGCTACAGTACACTTGTTCGCCCACTCCTTGAATACTGCTCACCGGTGTGGGATACGTACCAGATAGGGTTGATAGATGAGATAGAGAAGATCCAACGGAGAGCAGCGCGCTTCGTTAGAGGATCATTTAGTAATCGCGAAAGCGTTACGGAGATGATAGACAAACTCCAGTGGAAGATTCTGCTTTTGTTGAAGTTTCGAGAACATCCCTTCACCGAGGGGTCAAGCAGTATATTGCTTCCTCCTACATATATCTCTCGAAGAGACTATGAGGATAAAATCAGAGAAATTAGAGCCCACACAGAGGCATACCGACAATTTTCCTTTCCACGAACCATAAGAGACCGGAATAGAAGGAAGAACCGATAGAGGTACTCGAAGTACCCTCCGCCACACACCATCAGATCGCTTGCAGAGTATGGATGTAGATGTAGATGTAGATGTGTGTAAGCCGAGAGCTGGAGCCTGGCTGAATGGCTTACTAAACGAACGGAGGCTTATTACACAAACGGTTGCGCCTTTTTGCGTACAAAGTGTAAATGGTCCGAGCACTGCAGCAAACGATTGTCGTCAGCTGGCCCACAATGACTGTCTGAAAAAGTGCCTGTTTTCAGATGAAGCAACGTTCCACATTTCCGGGCATGTGAATCGCCACACCATTAGGATCTGGGGCTCCGAAGGTCCACACAACACACGAGAGCACATACGTCGTAGCCCAAAGGTTAATGTTTGATGTGGCCTAATGCACGATAGAGTGGTACACCCATTTTTAAGTGCTGCAATCCTCAATCGTCTTCCAGCATAACGGTCCGCGCCCACATTGGAGCAGGAACGTGTGGTATGTGGTGAATGACATTTCCTGAGGGGTGAATGCGTCGTCATTACTCCAGTGTATGGCCTGTACGCCCTAGCGATGCTCTTTTTGTGAGGTTACGTCAATGATCGCGTATACACAACGCCAGTCAAAATGGTTTTAATGCCTCTGAGCACTATGGGACTTAACACCTGAGGTCATCAGTCCCCTAGACTCAGAACTGCTTAAACGTAACTAACCTAAGGACATCACACACATCCATGCTCGAGGCAGGATTCGAACCTGCGACTGTTGCGGTCGCGCGGTTCCAGACTGTAGCGCCTAGAACCGCTCGGCCACACCGGCCGGTTACAATGCCAGTCAATTACACTGATACTCTTCGTGCACAAGTCATAGGCAGACTCGAATATAGCCTTGGTGTTCTAGGAGTGACAAGTGGGACACACACTGAAATTCTCACGTAACAGAAAAAATTTTGAGAACTGCTAAACTTTTTTTTCTTTTTTTTTTTAACAACAAAACACGGTGCCCTGTCTCTAACAGTTTCGGAGTTATGATTTTTTGAAATGATAGCGGGACTGTATGGACAGCCCGAAAATTAGCTTCTCAAGTATCCAGGGTGGCACCAACAAACTGACCTCCACACAAAACAGTTTTCCATCGTGGGGTAACAAAACATTCACGCACTACAAATTTAGTGCAAATGTGTATCAAAAGAACAAAATTCTGTAATAGCTGTAAATGTATGTCTTTGTAACGAATACCAGTGGGAGTCTCGTGGGAACTGGAAGATTGGGGCTACACAGGGCAGACCTCCTGAGTGCATGTGCACCGAAACTGTGCAGTATATTGGTCAGACTGGTCCACCCTACGGCGTCTGGCTGCAAGGTGCTAACAGGTGCTAGAAAATTCGCAGAGGACTCGCCGGCGCGCAGTGACGCTTTCCCGTGCTGCACGTGGGACGTTCAGCTTCTCAGCCGGTCGTTCAACCGCGGCCGTGCGCGGCTCCGCACCAGACAGGTCTGCCGCCGCCACCGCCAGAGCTTCCCACCGGTTCTCCCGCACGTGAGCCGCTTGCAGAAATGCACGACTACCTTAGATCGTGAGTTCTCCCCTTCCGATTGAGGCGTTAAAGAATCTCAGCAAGTCGAGGAGAGAGTACTTCGTGTTACTTCTTACATTTATCTGAAACAGTCAGTTGTATGGGCGGAGCCGGCCGCTGTGGCCGAGCGGTTCTAGGCACCTCACCCCGGATCCGCGCTGCTGCAACGGTCGCAGGTTCGAATCCTGTCTCGGGTTTGGGTGTGTGTGATTTCCTTGAGACAGAGAAGCTGCTGTCCATGCATCAGCACGGCTTTAGAAGTCATCGCTCCTGCGAAACGCAACTCGCCCTTTTTTCACATGGTATATTGCGAACCATGGATGAAGGGTATCAGACGGATGCCATATTCCTTGACTTCCGGAAAGCGTTTGACTCGGTGCCCCACTGCAGACTCCTAACTAAGGTACGAGCATATGGGATTGGTTCCCAAATATGTGAGTGGCTCGAAGACTTCTTAAGTAATAAAATCCAGTACGTTGTCCTCGATGGTGAGTGTTCATCGGAGGTGAGGGTATCATCTGGAGTGCCCCAGGGAAGTGTGGTAGGTCCGCTCTTGTTTTCTGTCTACATAAATGATATTTTGGATAGGGTGGATAGCAATGTGCGGCTGTTTGCTGATGATGCTGTGGTGTACGGGAAGGTGTCGTCGTTGAGTGGCTGTAGGAGGATACAAGATGACTTGGACAGGATTTGTATTGGTGTAAAGAATGGCAGCTAACTCTAAATATAGATAAATGTAAATTAATGCAGATGAACAGGAAAAAGAATCCCGTAATGTTTGAATACTTCATTAGTAGTGTAGCGCTTGACACAGTCACGTCGATTAAATATTTGGGCGTAACATTGCAGAGGGATATGAAGTGGGACAAGCGTGTAATGGCAGTTGTGGGGAAGGCGGATAGTCGTCTTCGGTTCATTGGTAGAATTTTGGGAAGATGTGGTTCATTTGTAAAGGAGACCGCTTATAAAACACTAATACGACCTATTCTTGAGTACTGCTCGAGCGTTTGGGAACCCTATCAGGTCGGATTGAGGGAGGACATAGAAGCAATTCAGAGGCGGGCTGCTAGATTTGTTACTGGTAGGTTTGATCATCACGCGAGTGTTACGGAAATGCTTCAGGAACTCGGGTAGGAGTCTCTGGAGGAATGGAGGCGTTCTTTTTCGTGAATCGCTACTGAGGAAATTTAGAGAACCAGAATTTGAGGCTGACTGCAGTACAATTTTATTGCCGCCAACTTATATTTCGCGGAAAGACCACAAAGATAAGATAAGAGAGATTAGCGCTCGTACAGAGGCATATAGGCAGTCATTTTTCCCTCGTTCTGTTTAGGAGTGGAACAGGGAGAGAAGATGCTAGTTGTGGTCGAGGTACCCTCCGCCACGCACCGTATGGTGGATTGCGAAGTATGTATGTAGATGTAGATGTAGATGTAGTTAGGTTTAAGTGGTCCTAAGTCTAGGAGACTGATGACTTCAGATGTTAACTCCCAAAGTGCTTAGAGACATTTGATCCATTTGTATGGGCAAAAGAAGTATTACCGACTGTCTGATCAAAAATATTCTTACATCTGTTAGTGGACATTAATATGGGTGTGTCAACCCTTCGCCTTTGTGACAGCCTGAAAGCTGCTCTGGGCAGCGGACGATATTTCCTCGTGGTGCTGTAGGCCTGTAAAACAATGTCCACAGGGAGAGAAGATGCTAGTTGTGGTCGAGGTACCCTCCGCCACGCACCGTATGGTGGATTGCGAAGTATGTATGTAGATGTAGATGTAGTTAGGATAATGAAATGGGGAGTGGTATGTATACACTGTGGGCTGGAATTTCATTGGTGTGGCCATAGTGGGAAATGAATGGGAGGCTCAACGAGGCTCTCCCATGGAAACGTAGACTTTGCAGAAAAGACACACATGTATATCATACCGTTGCTTGGACACCAATACAAAGGCTTATTCATAATCGATATCGAACAACAAGGACTCATCAAATACGCACGAAGGATTGCCTCTTAGAGATGGATGTGGCTGGTTATAATATTTTACTCCAAGGTTGTAGAAGATCGCCACCTTGTCTCCTATACAGGGCCAGAATTATTTTAGACCTGACTATTGATAAAAAGTATTGGGCTCCATTTACATTTCACTTTAATTCTATTTTTAAACATGTAATCTGTGTTGAAAATCGTGATAAGCGTGGTTGTTGCAGTAGGATAATGAAATGGGGAGTGGTATGTATACACTGTGGGCTGGAATTTCATTGGTGTGGCCATAGTGGGAAATGAATGGGAGGCTCAACGAGGCTCTCCCATGGAAACGTAGACTTTGCAGAAAAGACAAGAGAATCGCTGAGCAGGAGCCGAAGGTCTGTGCCCTTCAGGATGAAGTAGATCACGTGAAATCAGAGCTAATCTAGCTGAAGGGGGAAAAAGATCGTGGAAACTACAGACAACAAGCAATGGGCGAAAGGGGAACAGTTCAAAAAAATGTTCAAATGTGTGTGGAATCTTATGGGACTTAACTGCTAAGGTCATCAGTTCTTAAGCTTACGCACTACTTAACCTAAATTATCCTAAGGACGAACACACACACCCATGCCCGAGGGAGGACTCGAACCTCTGCCGGGACCAGCCGCACAGTCCATGACTGCTGCGCCCAAGACCGCTCGGCTAATCCCGCGCGGCTGGGAACTGTTCTTTAACTTCATCTACGTGTGAGCTGACAGTACCGGATAAATTTGAATTGTTATCTGAAGTAGGAGGGGAAGAACCTCATCCAGGTGTAGGTCACTGTATTGTGCAGCAGACTTGTAGCAAAGAAACTCAATGGAGCTCGGCAAGAACAGGAAGTCTTGTTGCTAGGTAGTAACCATGCGATGGGTGACGACGAGATAGTACAGGACAAATTAGGAACAGGTTAACAACGTTACAAGTATTGTGAAGCCAAGTATTAGCCCAAAGGCAATTCCTGCAAAGGTTTTGGCAAGATGGAGCAGGGAATTTGTTCCCACATAATAAGCCCAGTCTTATCTGAATTATGTAATGCATCACTAACTCAAGACATTTTTCCAAAGAGACTGATATCAGCCGTTTTTAAACCCCTGTTTAAGAAAGGTAACAGAAGAGATGTCAATAGCACCGACCTGTTTCACAGCTGAAATTATTTTCCGAAATTTTTGAGAAGGTGGTGTATTCTAGAATAGTATCTGACCTTAGCAACAATAATATCCTCTGCAGTTCACAGCCGGCCGGAGTGGCCGAGCGGTTCTAGGCGCTACAGCCTGGAACCGCGCGACCGCTACGGTCGCAGGTTCGAATCCTGTCTCGGGCATGGATCTGTGTGATGTCCATAGGTTAGTTAGGTTTAAGTAGTTCTAAGTTCTAGGGGACTGATGACCACAGCAGTTCAGTCCCATAGTGCTCAGAGCCATTTTTTGGAGTTCAAAGTTTGAGTTCCAGAAGGGTTGCGCTAGTGAGAATGCCATTTATATGTTCACTCACCATATTTTACAAGCAAATAATAATGAAATAGCGCCAGCTGGCATTTTCTGCGGTCTTCCGACGGAGGTTCGAGTCCTCTCTCGGGCATGGGTGTGTGTGTTGTCTTTAGCCTAAGTTAGTTTAAGTTAGATTAAGTAGTGCTTAGGGACCGATGACCTCAGCAGTTTGATCCCATAAGACCTTACCACAAATTTCCAAAATTTCTGCGATCTTATCTCTATGAATCACAGTATTCTCCTAGATAAATCGAAGCTTTATGGGACTAACGGTGTAGCCAATCAATGGATAATGTCATATCTAACCAAAGGAATGCAAAAAGTCGTTGTTAGTAATTCAACCAGTATAGTTGAAACGTCCCCTTTCAAACAATTTTACGAGACTGTGCTTAAACTGACACACAGTATTTTTAGCGCAACGCAATCTGACTTTCAAAATTCCCTACAAAAGAATGGCCCTGACTAACATTAAACTATACCTTTCACAAATCACTTACCTCACAAAAATCTTCGCTGCTCAAGCTACTGCAATACAGCGAGCGCCACTACTACCAGCTAAAAAAAAGATTCAAACTACGGAAGGCACTAACTACTGATAGGGATAGTTAGCAAATGAAAGATATTAATAGAGAACAAACAATGTATTTACCTTGATATCATCATATATAAAGCAGTTCATGACAAATTTCAAAACTCCGCCATCTCTCTCCCCACATCCACCACTGCTGGCGGCTCACCTCCAACTGCCCAACGCTACGCGCTGTTCACAGCCAGCTGCCTAACACTACAATGGCGAGTATTACAACAATGCAAAGCAGCCACAGACTGCACACAGCACAGCCAGTGATTTTCATACAGAGGTGGCGTTACTAATAAAAAAACCTAAACAGCCTACTTACATAGCCCCCATGCTCCCCACAAAAAATTTTACAAATTTTGTTGGGCACTGGCCAATACATATTTGTTAAAAATTTTTTTCACAATTACAATAGCAAAGAAATCAAATGCACACACTTATTGATACAATGTTGGTCAAAAGCTCAAATTTTCTCACAGTCCATAAAGACAGTCCTGATCGTTGATCACACTAAAATTGCCTTGTTTTTCTCAAAGTCTGAGCAGTAAAAGACAATGCACACAGACGCAGTGGATTTCCATGCAGTCTTGAAGAAGTAGTGTTGTCCTTCCAACGGAAAGACAGTGCTGACTCGACATGCAGACAGGTAATGGGCCACAACAGAGCAAACCCACAGCAGAGTCAGTCGAAGTTTTGAAGAATATTGGTAGGTAGGTCATCACAGAGCAGACCCACAGTAGTGCTGGTAGAGATTATGGTATTGGTGGGCCATCAGAGGCGCAGACCAACTGCAGTCCTTGCAGAAATAATGGTCCTGGTGAGTTAGCAAAGACGCAGACCCACTGTAGTCCTTGTAGAGATAAAGGTACTGGTGGGTCATCAAAGATGCAGACCCACTGTAGTCCTTGTAGAGATGGCCAGCAGCCATCTGCTGCGACTGTGCAGGTGCACAATCACCATCGAAGAGTCTTGCGGATAATGTAGCAAGTCCATAACCACCACTTGTGCACTCACAAAGTTTTTGAATTGTCCTGAGAACCAGCAATGCTGTTAACCAGTCCCTTGCTGAATTATTAACACACGTGCAAACACTAACAGTCCCTACTTTTCACATATTGTCCATATACTATGACCAATAGAAACGTGTGCAGTGAAATGTAACTTACAAGTTACCCAATTTGACGAACCGGTGTCAATTACAATTTTATAACATAAGAATACACTTACAAAGATACAAAATACATCATTAAGGAACATAACAATACAGATAACACTTGCAGTAATACAGGCTTTATAAAAGAATAAAAATGTATACATCAGTGTTACATAGATAATGACATAAGCACATACATAAAAGATCAGAATAACCCTCGAAACATCAACTTCACACATGAGCAACAAAACAGAACAGATAAATAATGTCTAACATCTCTACAAAGAAAATAACATATTATTAATGCCAAATATATTGGAGGATAACAGCATTCCTCATCATAGTGAATGTAGCTTAGTATTAGAAGAAGAAAAAAATTCTATGAAACTACACAGAGACAGGAAGAAAACAAATACACAAGGGTACACAAACACATAGTGGGATAACACAAAAGGAAAGGACAGGGTTTGTTTTCAGTGTATCATTAGGTACTGCATTCCAACGCAAAACTTCATTCTGTAGACCTTTCGTCTTATTTCAACCTTTGCTTCCACCAAAAAAAATCCTATTCAAGCATGCTTTCTGTATATATATGTTCACATATTCCTTACCTCATTATTTATTTTCCATTATCTTACTTCATCATTTATTTCCAAGAAAATCCTACCTAAACCTGTTGTCCCTAAAACCTACTTTTTTTGTTCATATCCTCTTTCAAAATACTGTTTTGGCCAAACCATTTTCTTATAGATTTTCAATGTATTTCTTCCAATTCATCACAACTTGTTCTCTTATATAGTCTACCCCCTCTTAAGCTAACTTAAATCTACTGAGCTCAGATATATATACCAAGGGACGAGGCAATGCAGCATCACATAAAACAATTAATATAAACAGCAATGAAAAAAAACGCAGATTTGCGAAGCAAGCAGCATTAAGAAATTAGCAAAGCAATTGTAATATTACAGCTAATCTAAGGCAATGTGCAGCAAACAATAAAAATAAATCATTAGTAAAACTGGCTTAACAGAATAATACAAAGTCAAATTCAATAACACTGTGCCTGGCAAACAGCAGCAACTTATACCTAAACATGACATAGCTCAAGCAGAAAAAATATTACACTAAAGATAACAATGCAGATAAGGTAAATGTATAATCACATCTTAATGTCTATGTAATTAAAGTGGTGCACCACAAGAAGTTATTCTACCAAAAAAAATTACCCAGTAGTTGAAAAGAAAATTCCGTATGCAATTCCTGTGAAGGGAAATATCTTTTTATGCTCCTTCGTTTTTTTGAATAGATCATAAAATTATTTACTGGATCTGGAGACAGAAAATATTTATATTAGTACATCTATAAAATTTTATTTTAACCAGTGCTGCAGTGCAGCTAGAAACTAGATATTAAACAAAATGAGTAAATAAATACATAAAGCAAGCCATATGGCATTTCTCTCAATTCTCGTAGATAGACACTTGTCCTAATCAGGTGTGCAGATGTAAGAATGTTTCCAAGTTATTATTAGCGTCTCGTATTTACGATGCTTTCTACAAAGGAACGTCAATAGCGAGGATAATGGCCTCCCCTTTTTTTTTCTACCTGTGCCGCTGGAAGGCTAATGGCTTTTTTTTTTTTTTCGGGCCGCTGTCGCCCAGGTGGGTGCCCGCGACGCATTACGTGCAGGTGGTCACTTAACTTTCGTATGGAAATATTTACGACAGCAGTTTCCGCTACAGTGGCAGTCTTATATAAAAAAAAATTCACAGGTTGAGAATTTGCGTTACCAATCTGTAGAAACAAAATCCTATAAATATAAGTGTCCAAAAAAAAATATTCATCAGCATTGTGATACATTCACGCATTTACACACATTTCATAACTCTTAAAGTACAATTCTTGGTTTCCAACATCCTTTTTCCCTAACCACTACTCATTATTCCTTACTTTATTACACATATACATATTCGTCGACACGTCTTCAATATTTCATCTTAGAAATCCGTAGCATAATCAAATTCCTCATATACGGTAGCATCATCTTATTGATCATAAACATATCTCAACAGCATAATACACATCGTCGTCGTAAAAATAACATCATAACACCTCAGTCAAATCTCTCAATCGTCGTAGCTTTCTGCAATAATATCAAAACCTAAAAAAAATTCTCCGCTCATTTCAATGGTGTCATCGACCTCAAACGTACTTTAAAAATCATGATCCCATACCAAATACATCATTCAAAGCTCACGTAGTATCACAATGGTTCTGAAAAAATATGAACAGTTTACAAAGTACAGACAAAATACAGTTTCATAAGTGTGAAGTTATCCAACTGTGTAATTGCGTAAACATCTGTCACTGACGTAGTAAAAAGAATGTTTGTTTCTCTGTCAAATAATCAGATAGCTGTGTAATTCTGTGTTAGAGAAATATGGTACCGATGTGTAAAGTTGTATAAGCAAATACCATATTACCTAGGGCTCCTTGTGCGTGCCAAACACATGGTACACAAAGTAGGCGTGTACCCCCCTGAGGATTAATGTAATTATACCCTCAGGTGTTACAGATTATTGCAATGGAATGAAATGTATCACGGAATACCTTTGTATCATTGTACTTCAAATATCTTAAAAAAAATGTTTTAAGTACAAAATTAATCACTCAAATGCGTATCCTGTAGCGCTAAATGCGCGTCTTGCTGTAAGATAATTCTGTGGAACTGTCGTAGTTATCGTCCTCTGTAAGCAAAGTTCTGCTAAAGTCAATGTACTTACCTCATGATACACAAAAGTGAAAGGCTTTGCGTATAGATATCTTAGTTATTACGCTTATTGCCGTGATGAGGAAAGTACTGTACTGTAACGTATTGTTGTGCTACGGAAAAGGCTGTCTCATTGTAGCTATACCACAAAAGTTATTAATAAAACATGTTTTTCTTTCCAAAAGAATTCAGAAAACTGTGCAAATATAAAACAGATACACCGCAAAAGCAACATTGCAAATTGTCACTCATTAGTAGCGTCGTGATAAAATCGTGTAGCTGTCACATAAACTAACCTCTGTGTCATCTGGTATCTCTCAGAAAGCACTTTAATTTCAGAATGTATTTTCAAATAAACCAAAATGTTGCATTAAAATCTCATTAGCGTTGCCGGTATATGTTCTAAGTATGTGATCCTTATAGTCGTTACGTGATAGTGGAACTAACAAGCAAGAATGTACACACACAATAACACTGTGACGTCTGTTCACTATAACAATGCATTCGTAATTTCTGTTTCAATAAGTTCTCTTGGTTCTTGACTGGATATTTAACTTCAAACATTGTTGCATGTTAACAGTTACTTAAGTCTAACAAAGCATACTAGTAATGTAAAGTGAAAAATTTTATGGCAAAGACTAAGTTAAAAAGCAGATCATCTCTCAGTAAACGGTTTTACATGTGAAATGTGGTGTAAACCTTTACTCTTCCTAGTACGCAGAGTTTCAACTTCAATGCAATTGTCATGCGGTGTACGTCGGTAAAGAATGCTAAATCTTTTCTCAAGGCTAGCGTCTTATGTTATTTTTCTCGGAGCCAGCGGGCGCACGCGGCTGCCTGCTGTGCGAGTCATTGTCTGTCTCTTTGTTGGCGCGCGCCGTTATTGGGATTAGGAGACCGAACTTCTACAAATTCACCGTGACGAGAGGGCCCTGCCCTGTTTAAATCCCGCCAGTTCTGATGCAATTCAGGTCTGTCGTTACGATCACATCGTCTGTCGTCATGTCGGTAGTTTACATAGTTTCTTTCTTGTCGGTCATGTGGTGGAGAATTTCTCCCTGAATCGTAACTCCGCGCTGAACTGTTGCGTCTGAAAGTATTCTGTCTCCCTTGATAATAATAGTTCTGGTTACCATATTGTCTGTTTCTATGATTGTCTCTGTCATATTCATTACTACGGAAATGCGAACTTTGTAGTTATTACTCTGCCAGTGGTTGTCATACGGGTGGTGTCTGTTTTGGTCACGATTTGTGTTGTGAGAATAGCCTTGTCGCGTCCAGTTATTATTTCTTTCATCGCGGAATTGCGACGGATGTGATCTGTAGTTGTTGTGCTCCTGCGTTCCGCGATTGTCAGTGTCAATTTCCAGTTCTTGTAACAGTCCCTGAAAAGCTTCAATGTCGTCTTTGCAACGTCCTGCTAAAATAATATGCCGTAAATGTTCAGGTAATTTGATTAAGCAAATTCGGATGAGTTCTGAGGGGCTGTATGGGTCTGAAAGATACTGATTCTTACGCAACATGTTTTCAAAATATTTCATAATACTGGAAAATTCAGATTGTTCGAAACGTTTCATCATTATGATGCTATGTTTTACTCGGTCTTGTGTGGCTTGAGACCAATATGCTGAGAGGAAGGCATGATAAAAATCTCCTTCACTGTGACAATCATGAATGACCGATCGCATTCTTACAGCTGGTTCATTCTCTAAGTAGCCACACATAAATTCTAATCTGTGCTCTAACGACCAGTTGGGAGGAAAACAATGAGAGAATTCATGGAGCCATGCTTGTGGATGAATGTCATTGCCAGAATTCTTAAATGTTTTGAATTTACGTGTAGTAATGAACAGCTTATAGTCAAAATCATCGTGTCGGCGAGTCGCATATCGGTCATTGTTACGTTGTTTCTGTGATTCCATCTCAAAATTCGGTGTGCCTTGCCAATTTCTTTCATAATTTCCGAAATGCGCTGTGTTATTATTTTGTGGTTGTTCCATATTTCTAAGTCCCTCTTCCCGTATTGGAGCGCGAGTGTCCTCTGAAATACGTAATTCTTGTATTATCTGTGTCAGCTGATCTTGTACTTCCCGGATTTCTACTTGGTGTTGCGTATTAATTTGATTCAGATTTTGTTTCAGTTTCCTAATTTGTTCGCTCTCTTCTGTGTCATTAAAGACTACCGGTTTTGTGTCATTCAGATTATCATTTACCTTCGTAGATAAATTATTTAGCTGATCCGAAAGTTCAACTACTTTCTCTGATAATGTACTAATTTCCTCCATGTGTCTTTCTACTGTGTCCTTTAAGTTTTCCTGGGTTTTTGCAAGTTGCATAACCGAATTGGTAGATGCAACTGAGTCAATTTTTGCTTGCAAGGTCTCATGATTTTCATGAACAATAATTTGCAGTTCTTTCATGGCTGCTTCATGATTCTGTAATGCATTTTCATGCCGCGAAAAAATAGGTTGAAAATGCTCACAAATTTGTGTTTTTACATAATTACAGACTTTTTGACATTTCGATTCAATGTTATGTAACTCGGTAGTTAAATCTTCACGTGTTTGTTCAAGCTTATTTTCCACTGAGTCTAACTTTTGAAGCTTTTGTTCCATTGCGTCTAACTGTTGCTGTGTTTGTCTCTGGTGTTGTTCCATTGTGTCTAACTTTCGAAGATTTTGTCCCATTGCCTCTAACTGTTGCTGTGTTTGACTCTGATTTTGTTTCATTTGCTGCATTAATTGCAATAATAATGTGTTAGTGTCTGGAATCTGTTCCTCTACACTTTTCGGCAGTGCATTTGCACCGGCAACATTCACATTTTGACAAGCAGAAAATGTGTCTTGACTCATTTGAGAAAACGGTGAGGACCCAAAACCTGAATCTACAGTATTTGCAAAATTGTGTCCTGTCATTCCCGATTCCTGAGGCGAGCTGTTGCCGACCGATCGATCGATAATGCTTCCCTCTACACTAATTGTTTCACTGTCCACGCCATTGTTTGCCACCCGCTCCATTTCCCTATGCACAGTTACCAAATTACTACTTTGAATATTAGTTAATTCATTACACGGTGGCGCTAACACACTGCTTTCGTCTTCGCTGTCATTTCTCAATTTACTTTGGAGCCTAGTGTTACGTTTTTCACACGCCATTATTGTCACAATATTTCACACGACAACACAGAAAAACACAATTTGAAGAGCAAAAATAGGGGAATACATTAACATAGCACTGAAAATAATATCTAGTTAATTGCAGCTGCGAAATACTTGGTGCAAATCTACATGCGTGCCACACCTGTTTTACTGTACAACAATGAAAGACTGCAACTACAAAGGAAATTCTCTACAATTACGCGCTAGCAATAAACAAAAGCTACACTAATTACACAAACTACAAGAAAAAATCAGAAGATTCCAGTGAGGTATCCTCGGCTAAGGGTCGACATATGAAACGTCCCCTTTCAAACAATTTTACGAGACTGTGCTTAAACTGACACACAGTATTTTTAGCGCAACGCAATCTGACTTTCAAAATTCCCTACAAAAGAATGGCCCTGACTAACATTAAACTATACCTTTCACAAATCACTTACCTCACAGAAATCTTCGCTGCTCAAGCTACTGCAATACAGCGAGCGCCACTACTACCAGCTAAAAAAAAGATTCAAACTACGGAAGGCACTAACTACTGATAGGGATAGTTAGCAAATGAAAGATATTAATAGAGAACAAACAATGTATTTACCTTGATATCATCATATATAAAGCAGTTCATGACAAATTTCAAAACTCCGCCATCTCTCTCCCCACATCCACCACTGCTGGCGGCTCACCTCCAACTGTCCAACGCTACGCGCTGTTCACAGCCAGCTGCCTAACACTACAATGGCGAGTATTACAACAATGCAAAGCAGCCACAGACTGCACACAGCACAGCCAGTGATTTTCATACAGAGGTGGCGTTACTAATAAAAAAACCTAAACAGCCTACTTACATAGTCTGGGGACATAATTCTGACTGGGGAGAAAACACATAGGTGGTTCAACAAGGCTCAGTCTTAGATCCACTATCGTTCCTCATATATGTAAACACACTATCGTTCCTCATATATGTAAACAATGTTCTGTCTAATAAACAATAAGCAGAATTAGTTCTTTTTGCAAACGACACTGGTACTCAGTTCTTAAAAGTATCAGTGACCGATTTTCTGAAAATGGTCTCTCCCTCGGTTTTAAAACGGCACAACATACTTATTTCAGTACATCTATGGGTAGTATACCAATGATAAGCGTAACCTACGGCGAGGAAATAATAAATAGCGTGGAAACTTAAAAATTCTTAGGTATCCATATTGATAGCAATTTAAATTGGAAAAAATACATTTTGGAATAATGTTTGCACTTACAATCACTACAAATCTTGGTGAGAGAAATCATTAACATATTTCTTTCAATAATGTCGTATGGAAGAATGTTCTGGCATAACTCATCTTTAAGAAAGGTGGTCTTCATTGCGCAAAAACGTGCTCACCCACGATCATCTCATAGACACCGTTGTAAGGAGTTGGCATTCTGACTGCTGCTTCAGATGATATTTATTTCCTCACGAAGTTTGTTGTAAATAAATGTTCAGAAAGAACAATGTTGTACATAATTACAATACCAGAAGGAAAAACTAAATTCATTACTCAACATTACGGTTGTCTTTAGCACAAAAAGGAATGCACAATGCTACAACAAAAATGTTTGATCGCTTACCTAGTGGTGTAAAATGTCTAACAGACAGCAAACTAAAATTTGAAAACAAATTGCCGAAGTTTCTACTTGACAACTCCTTCTACCCTGTAGAAGAATTTTTATTGGTGTAATGTGTAAAAGGAGGTGTGAGGTGTCTAGAACTTACAAACTCACAACATCTGTATATCTTTTCCTTTTGAAAAATAAAATAAAATAATTAGAAATGTTGAGAATGTATCCATATTCAAAAAGTTAATTTCGATGTGAAAGTAAGATGACTTGTTCCACATCATTACGATTTATCGTACAAAATTAAATTAGTGGTTCATTCAACACTCTGCCAGGCAATTTACTGTGAATTGCAGAGTAATCACGTAGGAACATGAAACTAACTAGCTAACACTGTATGGGCAGTTGATCTAGCTCGCTGCAATTTGCGCGATGGTCGACGAACTGCCTTTTGGGAGGCTGTGCTGAAATGGACTGCGTGGAAATGCAGTTTGCACTATGTCAAGACGTGCTTGAAACATAGGGCGACTGGCTGCCTCTTTTAAAGTTTTTGAACCACGTTATTATGCTTGTTTTTGCCGGTGTTGCCATCCCCCAGTGGCGCCACAGGTTTGGTTTGTACCAGATGACACACTGCGCCTTCTCCAACTCAGTCATCATTTTCATGCACTCCAAGTCAAATCAGCAACATATGATAAAGGAAAATGATACAGACAGTTTAGAGAATAGTTGTTTATGTAAAACATTCAGTTACTCTCAATCTCCAATATATTTCAAGTTACAATTTTTTTTGAAATTTTAGTGGGTCGTCCCGGACACCCTGTAAATTAATGACATTTATTAATTACAAACAGTTGCACTCGAGGGCAGCATTTGCAGTAAGTAACAAGATAAAAGGATTAGACGTCCCGTCTGTAGACTTTAATTAAAGTGCATTGTGATTGCTTTTATTTCCACAAAATATATTTGTTTTGGACCTCATTTAGATTCAAGGCAGGCGCCCTTTACACAATATACACTACTGGAAATGGAAAAAAGAACACATTGACACCGGTGTGTCAGACCCACCATACTTGCTCCGGACACTGCGAGAGGGCTGTACAAGCAATGATCACACGCACGGCACAGCGGACACACCAGGAACCGCGGTGTTGGCCGTCGAATGGCGCTAGCTGCGCAGCATTTGTGCACCGCCGCCGTCAGTGTAAGCCAGTTTGCCGTGGCATACGGAGCTCCATCGCAGACTTTAACACTGGTAGCATGCCGCGACAGTGTGGATGTGAACCGTATGTGCAGTTGACGGACTTTGAGCGAGGGCGTATAGTGGGCATGCGGGAGGCCGGGTGGACGTACCGCCGAATTGCTCAACACGTGGGGCGTGAGGTCTCCACAGTACATCGATGTTGTCGCCAGTGGTCGGCGGAAGGTGCACGTGCCCGTCGACCTGGGACCGGACCGCAGCGACGCACGGATGCACGCCAAGACCGTAGGATCCTACGCAGTGCCATAGGGGACTACACCGCCACTTCCCAGCAAATTAGGGACACTGTTGCTCCTGGGGTATCGGCGAGGACCATTCGCAACCGTCTCCATGAAGCTGGGCTACGGTCCCGCACACCGTTAGGCCGTCTTCCGCTCACGCCCCAACATCGTGCAGCCCGCCTCCAGTGGTGTCGCGACAGGCGTGAATGGAGGGACGAATGGAGACGTGGCGTCTTCAGCGATGAAAGTCGCTTCTGCCTTGGTGCCAATGATGGTCGTATGCGTGTTTGGCGCCGTGCAGGTGAGCGCCACAATCAGGACTGCATACGACCGAGGCACACAGGGCCAACACCCGGCATCATGGTGTGGGGAGCGATCTCCTACACTGGCCGTACACCACTGGTGATCGTCGAGGGGACACTGAATAGTGCACGGTACATCCAAACCGTCATCGAACCCATCGCTCTGCCATTCCTAGACCGGCAAGGGAACTTGCTGTTCCAACAGGACAATGCACGTCCGCATGTATCCCGTGCCACCCAACGTGCTGGCCAGCAAGATCTCCGGATCTGTCCCCCATTGAGCATGTTTGGGACTGGATGAAGCGTCGTCTCACGCGGTCTGCACGTCCGGCACGAACGCTGGTCCAACTGAGGCGCCAGGTGGAAATGGCATGGCAAGCCGTTCCACAGGACTACATCCAGCATCTCTACGATCGTCTCCATGGGAGAATAGCAGCCTGCATTGCTGCGAAAGGTGGATATACACTGTACTAGTGCCGACATTGTGCATGCTCTGTTGCCTGTGTCTATGTGCCTGTGGTTCTGTCAGTGTGATCATGTGATGTATCTGACCCCAGGAATGTGTCAATAAAGTTTCCCCTTCCTGGGACAATGAATTCACGGTGTTCTTATTTCAATTTCCAGGAGTGTATTATAAAACAATTGACATACTTCCACCACACACAAAGGTTACAAAGAAAACAGCACTGAGCTACTGTGACTTGTGTGACAGTGTACCCAGGCAGTGGTTGCTGTGGCCCATGTTTGGGCAGGGTAGGTATCTACCAAAAATCATTGACGGACAGTCATTGCTGTCTCCCAGGACCATTGCTGTGGTCAAAGTGCCCCACATCAGACCTAATGGCAAAATGTCTCAACGAGAACATCTCTCTCACCTCGTCTGCGTCTGCTTTATAAAGCCTAGTTTAGACGACGACACTGGGTTGCGCCACTCTTTGCGTAGAATGAGTTGCACGCAAGTAGTTTCGTATATGACTGTAGACACGGCGACACCAGTATACACTTCAGTTTCGTCATGTTGTGGGTCCCTGAGTCGTGTCTGAAATGAAAGTTTTGACATCTGCATGTCGCACGAGTCGTGATGGGGTTAAATCTTGTTGCATGGAATCGATGCATAAGAAAAAAAAAAAAAGAAACCTGTTTCGATTCGTGACTGGATGAAGAAAAGACGTCAGCTCGGTTGCTCAGCATTCCTGCTGAAATGATTTATAACGGAAGATCCCAGAAGTTCTTTTAATTATCTTAGAATGTCACCAGACCTGTCCACGTTTCTTCTAAATAGAGTTAGTTATTCGATACGGAATAAAGGTACTGTAATGCATGAAGTACTGTCGCCAAAACTGAAATTACATATCACATTGCGTGCATTACATTCGAGAACACTCGGCATGCTATAAGATACGGTTTTACTTGGTGATGACGCTATTTCATTAACACCAATAATTATTAACATTAACAGTAATAATTATTAACATTAGCAAATATAATTATTCGAAGTGTAGATCTGTACAGTGGCAATATTTCAAAATTCTAACATATGTGAAAGGGGAGCACTGCAGCGATGTTTTAAATAGATGAATATTGAATAAAGAATGCAGCTTCTTGAATTTGTACAGCCTTCCCTCCTGTCAACAATATTCCTTAACAAAGAGTTGGCCAATGCGAACGATGGGATTTTAGTCTTGTAGACAAGAGCATTGCCACAGCTAGAATTACACTTGCTTGTATTTTTCTTAATTCAGTTGTATATGTGCTCCTAACTCAATAAATTTTGCCCTGCAGCTAAGATATTGTCAAACCACCTATGTTATGATTGCACATGACGGTCTCAGCGGCAGCAATATGTTGCTTATTTTTGTAATCAGCATCACTGAAATCCCACAAACACCTATCAAAGGATAGATATCCAAAAAGCGAACATTATTCTCCGTTCCCCACTTCACATTCCAGTTTGTCTACACTCTACGAACACAGATAACCTCAAAACTCATGCAACTAGTGTCGCCAAAGTTGGAACACGCCGAAAGTGTTTAGTTTCACCAACGAGTTGCGCAAACGCGCGGCGCGCACGCGCAGTGGCCGGTGGCGCAGTTGCCTGCAACCTAGTGTCGTCGTGTAAACTAGGCTTAACTGATACGGCTGCTCGGATGGCCAGTCGACTTACAGTGATGAGTCAAACCATTACCACCAGTGCCCACCGGAAGGCTGAATGCCGCCCTCTGGCATTCGGGGCAGATGACGCGATAGTAAACCGTATAAGCCGAGGAGCGACGAATTGGGTATCATTCTAGGGACTACGCGCCCCGCAAACGGAGAAATCCACTCTTATAAGCTACTTTGACAAAGGGCAAATTGTTACGGCCCCGCGCCGAGAAGTGAGTACCTCTGAAAAGGCCAAGTTTGTCGGCTGTTCGCTTGCTACTCTTGTGAACATCCATGCAAAGTGACTGAAGAACTGTGAAACCCTGAGCAGGCGAAAAGTGTTAGACGCCCACGCCTCAGCACAGAAACGGACGACGGAGGCTTCCCTGCCCTGTAAAGCAGGAGAAATGGCTATCCGTAGCAGATCTGACGACACAGTACATTGCTGGTGCAGGCGTGAAGAGCACACCGCCCAGCGTACATTGTTGTTCATGAGACCCCACAGCAGACCGACCTCTCCGTATTCCCATGGTGACCCAATGACATCATCAAATGGTTCAAATGGCTCTGAGCACTATGGGACTTAACATCTGAGGTCATCAGTCCCCTGGAGCTTAGAACTACTTAAACATAACTAACCTAAGGACATCACACACATCCATGCCCGAGGCAGGATTAGAACCTGCGACCGTAGCAGCAGCGCGGTTCCGGACTGAAGCGCCTAGAACCGCTCGGCCACAGCGGCCAACTAGTGGACTGAATTTAATATCTTGGCCACCACGTCCGCATGATCTGAACCCGATGGAACACATCTAGGACGCTATTATGCGCCATCTCCGCACCCACGAAGCAACAACTCGTAATTCACGGGAATATTGTGACCTGTGCGTAGACTTCTGGAGCCGCACACATCCGGAAACCCACTAAGGATTTGTATAATCCATGCTACGCAGCAGAATCGCTGCTTTAATGCGTTCCAAAGGCGAACCAAGACGCTATTAGGCAGACGGTCATAATGTTTTGGCTCAATAGTGCATTCGTTAACAACTTTCATTCCAGTTGGGTGATACCTTCCTATCCCATGCAAAAAGAAACACACATTTGCTAAAAATGTTACTTTCTATGAGCATTCGATACTTAGTATAGTGACAGCTGCGCATAGCAAGTCCTGTTAAGGCATACGTCTTGCTACCTCCTTTCTACTTTCTTGTTCACTGTACTATTATCACCTTGATCTAAAGGGAAAACAAGCAGGTTGTGACCCTCCAACGTCTGTGGACATCAGAACAGTGCTTTCCTTGGTCTAGATTGTCATCGTCTGGAAAATTGCTCCTTTCTCCTGTCTCCAGGCTTGCCTCTTGCAAATACACTATGTGATCAAAAGTACCCGGACACCCCCAAAAACGTACGTTTCTCATATTAGGTGCATTGTGCTGCCACCTACTTCCAGGTACACCATACCAGCGACCTCAGTACTCATTAAACATCGTGAGAGAGCAGAATGGGGCGCTCCGAGGAACTCACAGACTTCGAACGTGGTCAGGTGATTGGGTGTCACTTGCGTCATACGTCTGTGTGCGAGATTTCCACACTCCTAAACAGGCCTAGGTCCTCTGTTTCCGATGTGATAGTGAA
The DNA here is from genome assembly GCF_023898315.1 of Schistocerca nitens. Taxonomy (NCBI): domain Eukaryota; kingdom Metazoa; phylum Arthropoda; class Insecta; order Orthoptera; family Acrididae; genus Schistocerca; species Schistocerca nitens. The sequence goes on from NC_064614.1 coordinate 1,128,253,974, forward strand.
GTGGAAACGTGGACGGACACGTACAGCACAAAAGCGTACAGCCGACCACGTCTGTTTACTGAAATAGACCGCCGACAGCTGAAGAGGGTCGTAATGTGTAATAGGCAGACATCTATCCAGACCATTACACAGGAATTCCAAACTGCGCCAGGATCCACTACAAGTACTATGACAGTTATGCGGGAGGTGAGAAAACTTGAATTTCATGGTCGAGCGGCTGCTCATAAGCCACACATCACACCGGTAATTGCCAAACGACGCCTCACTTGGTGTAAGGAACGTAAGCATTGGGTGATTGAACAGTGGAAAAACGTTGTGTGGAGCGACGAATCACGGTACACAATGTGGCGAACCGATGGCAGGGTATGAGTACGGCGAATGCCCGGTGAACGTCATCTGCCAGCGTGTGTAGTGCGGAAGGCGGTGGTGTTATGGTGTGGTCGTGTTTTTCATGAAGGGGGCTTGTATCCCTTGTTGTTTTTCTTGGCACTATCACTGCACAGGCCTACACTGATGTTTTAAGCACCTTCTTGATTCCCACTGTAGAAGAGCAGTTCGGGAATGGCGATTGCATCTTTCAAAAAGATCGAGCACCTGTTCATAATGCACGGCCTGCGGCAGAGTGGTTACACGACAATAACATCCCTGTAAAGGACTAGACTGCACAGAGTCCTGACCTGAATCCAACAGACTACCCTTGGGTTGTTAAGGAACGCCGACTTCGTGCCAGGCCTCACCGGCCAACATCGATACCTCTCCTCAGTGCAGCACTCTGTGAAGAGCAGGCCTCAAGTAACCTTCCAGCACCTGATTGAACGTATGCCTGAGAGAGTGGAAGCTGCCATCAAGGCTAGGGGTGGGCCAACACCATACTGAATTCTAGCATTACCGATGGAGGGCGCCACGGACTTGTAAGTCATTTTCAGTCAGGTGTCCGGATACTTTTGATCACATAATATATATCTGAAGCCAGATTTTATTTCTGGTGTTTCTGAGATAAGACACACACACACACACACACACACACGCGCGCGCGCGCGCGCGCGCACTCATACACACACACACACACACACACACACACACACACAATTTTGATGTTTGTTTGCGATAATGGACGACACTGTCCCAAAAACAGATGTAAAAAATGTGCAATCATCCGGTCCTGACAGTGGTTTTTTTGAAGGTTTCCCTTGATAGTAAGGCAAATACCGTAACTGGTAATTGCATTCCAGTTATTCCCGACACGAGCCCCTCTGTCCCACACAAGCTCGTCTGGCTAATAAAAATCTTGAGTTGATAATGGTCCATTCCGCAAACAGCCGGCTCTATTACTTGAAGTAGAGAATGAAAAGTAAATGAAAGAAACTAGTCGTCACAGAGCATGATGGATAGTTTGTAGTAATCAGGGAACATGCGTAAAAATAATTTTTTGCATACTTGCCTTTGGATCACACAACTACAAATAGTTACCATATATCCCCCATGTAAAACTGATTTAACTGAGTGCCGCTTGAGAAGCATGTAAGATATTACAAAAATTTCATTTGCAAAAGGCGGTAATAACACACTTAGGTGTAAAAAGACAACAGTAATAGAAGAAACAACTGAATTATGACGCCAAATTCTACACTGCTTGCTCGTATGTGTTTTATTAGGAATTGAAAACATTTTTAGAATTAAAATGGAACGCTGTGTCGCTGAGCTTGATAAACGGTTCTGCCAATCTTTCAACTGTACGGACGTAGGCGGCCGATCTGGATGAGAAAATTCGATGTGTGTGTCTTATAAGCCCGTTGGTCTGCAGTTATTTCCATGCCAATGTAAATGCACGAGCAAGGGAGGCACTCTTTACAAAATATGAGGAATATCCACAATGGCTCTGCCAATACCAGATGCGTTTTATAACTCTAAACCGCTCACAAAAGTTAGATAGAGTGAATGGCTACAGTGTTACAATTACGTCCTCTTTTCAGCCAAGCATTTTAAAACCATTAAAAATGTATGTCAAACATTTTCAGTCAAAGTGAAGAAGATGGTGCTTTCGTGGTTTTGCGGTTTACACGCTATTCAAGTGATAGATCGAAATGATTGTGAATGTTAACTTTGCAAATAGAATCTGTATCAAAGATGAGCGAGCTTGGAAAAAAGGAAATATCGGATTAAATAATACGTAAGAGTATGTAATTGTAGGAAGTCGTAGTGCAGTACGTGAATGTGATATTGTGTTAAAGCAAAACTCAACGCAATATATTTCACACAATACAATATGAAGATAGTAGTTGCTCCAAAGGGGGAATCCAAGTCACGCAAGGCTGGTCTAAATAAATCAAATAACTTATTCCTAACAGTGTCTGTAGCCATGTAGCGTCAACAGTAACAACTATGAGAAATGAACTAATACCTGGCGATCAGTGCCAAGCACAATTTTAACAGTGTGCAGTAGCCTATAAGACATTCATACTGTGTAACAATGTAGCGTTAAATGTTCCTGACGAAAGTGAAAGATTGCGCCCTATCCAGACAGAAAGGGGAATGATGGCAACAGTGTGAAAAACTGGAACATTTCTGGAGCGCAGAAGACGAAGAAGAGTGCGCAGCCACTGTATTTAGCAACACTTCCGTATGAGTTTCTATTCTGAAACTAGTCGAAGCTAAATGGTGTTCCTGTGCTAAGGTATTCTCTCGAGCAATAACAGGACGTCTCACAGATGTCCAGCAGAAATTGGTAAGATTCTAAAATCCCCGATTAACACTTCTGAAGCTCTAGCACGCAAATATAACCTGTGAACTGGGGAGCACTTGTGATTACACAGTCGAAGCGCATTCCATACCGTCGGCAACGGGTCCTTAACAGAATGCGTGATTTTAACAGAATGCGTGATTGTGAATGCATAATGGGTGCGTGACGGCTGGGGAATTGCGTGCACGCATGGGGGCGATTGCTGTACGCACCGCCCCTAGCGTGCTCGGTATACCTTACGGGAGGGCAATGAACACGTCATAACCGCCCACTCATCGCGATGAGAGAAACACCGACACCCTCGATTGAAGTGAAAGAGAATACAAAATGTGAAGTTATGTCTTAGAATTACTCCCCTTATTTGCATCTTAACAGAGAATTGTATCTACCTGAGCTCCATACACTGTTCGCGTCTGCGGTTAAACTTACCAGGTGGATGATTCTGTTTAATTTGTGTAGGCGCGTGGGCAAATACTGCTGAAGTGTAACTGATACTTTTCGGTTTTCAGTCCCCATTACTTAATTATATCAGCACCTTTAGCGGGTTGCGCAATGGAAGAGAACGTATGGCGAAGAAATTGCATCGCCGAAGCCCAGGGAACTGTTTCCAGAACGAATTTTCTCTCTGCTGCGGAGTGTGCGCTGGTTAGAGACCTTCTTCCAGGAGTGCTAGTCCCGCATGGTAAGCAGAAGACCTTTTGCGAAGCTTGGGTACTTGGAGAGAGGTACTGGTGGTTTACTAGATGATTGCTTGTGAAAACTTATCTTTGCACGAAGACATATGGCAAAAACTGATGTGGCTGTCAGTAAGATGCCATGTAGCAGTGACATTCAGTGTAACTGAAATTCGCCCATCAAACTGGACTGATTGACTGTGTTTTTACATAGAAATTTGAAGTTTTCGAAGCAGCCACTTAGTAAATTGATGCCAACAGACCGCAGCTAGTGGTGCGACCGAAACCGGGTCTTGCTGTCACGCGTCATCAAGCGAAAGCCACACCAGGGAAGAAAGACAGCAAGAAAAAGAATATTAAATATGAAGTCACCAGGGCCAACACTGAAGAGGAGAAAGAGAAGGGCCACAGTGACTAATAGCAATGCATTGTCAGGATTTCAGGATACTTTTCTTCTCAAGCACTTTGTTTAAAAGCAGTGAAAATTTTTCTAGGAAGTTAGTACATGTAATGGGCACACAGCTTGTAAAGATCGTGACTTGTAGAGAAGCACGTTGCTGCTATAATCATACCGATCCTCATCCCAAATAGCTTCTTCTGGTACGTCTGTGATGCAAGCTTATAGCATTATTACTATTAACATTAATAAAGTACAGTCACCCTTGAAATTGGCAGCACTAAAAGAATTCTTGTACCAGTCTGGGACAGATATCGCGTTGCTACAAGAAGTTGCGATAACGGAATTTCGGATCCCAGGCTTTTTTGAAATTGTTAATGTTTCTACGGAAGCCAATATCGGTACAGCCATTCTTATAAGGGAAGGCATTCCGGTGACTGAAATCGAACGTCTAGAATCAGGAAGAGCCATAGGCATAAAAATTTTCGATGTGACAGTGCTTAACCTTTACGCCCCATCAGGAAATTCCCACAAATTGAACCGTGCGAAGTTTTTTCAAGATGAACTGATTTATTTATTTAGGAAAAATCCGTGTTCTCTTATACTAGGTGAAGATTTTAACTGTGTTTTAAACCAGAAAGATCAACAACCCAATTTCAACTACTCGCCACAGTTAAAAAAGTTAGTAAGTGATCTACACCTTAAGGATGTGTGGGAACTTCAGCACCCGACGTCAGTCGGGTTCACGTATATAACCAGCCACTCCCACAGCAGACTAGATAGAATTTACGTGTCAGCAAATTTGCACAATTATTTATTAAACGTTGAAACTATTCCTGTGTATTTTAGCGATCACAGTACACTTTTAACTTGCTTTAATTTACAGCCAACCCGTCGATTCAGAGGCTAATGGAATTTAAATATCTCTGTTTTAACTGACGAAGAACTGGAACAGGAAATAAGAGTAGCGTGGACTATGTGCCTCCGCACAGTAGACAAGCACTCAACAGTCATTGACTGGTGGACTAGGAGGGCTAAACCAAAGCTGCGGAAAGTTGTCATGCAGTTTAGTGCAGCGAGGCACAGGGAGTTGAGGAATACAATGGAGTTTTATTATAAAGTTTTAAGAGACTTATATCAACAGGACCATGATGACGTAATTCGTCTGAATGATATCAAAAAAAATAAAAGCCAAGTTATTAAGCATTAAACGGCATCAGATGGAGGGACTAAAAATTAAATCGAAAGCCACAACAGTCGTAGCATATGAAACAGCTTCTCTGTATCACTTGGTGCGGCATGCTAAAAACAGACGTCAAACTTTTATTGATGAAGTCCAGACGCATACTAGTACGAGGCTCACATGCCAGAAAGAAATACTGGACGAAGTCCACAGGTACTATGAAACCTTATATGCCCCTACCACAGTGGAAGATGCAGCTCTCGAGGATTTTCTCACTATTTTAGGTCCACAATTGTCGGGAACAGACAACGCTGACGTCCTGTCACCTATTACCAAAGATGAAGTGCATGAGGCAGTGCGTAACTCACCTCTCAAAAAATCTCCGGGACTTGATGGCCTCCCTGTGGAGTTTTATGCCCGCTACTGGTCTATAATTGGGGACAAGATCACTTCCATGGCAAATGAGGTCCTGAACGGAAAAACGGTCCCTGCAGAGTTTAAGGAAAGAAAAATACTACTGATTCCTAAGAGTAAAGGCAAAACTAACTTAAACAATTTTCGGCCTCTTTCGCTGCTAAATTCTGATTACAAAATAATTTCGCGTGTTATCAACGAAAGACTCTCTGCCATTTCCAACAAAATATTGAGTCATCATCAATCTTGTTCTCCGACCAGAACGATATTCGAAAGTCTATCTGCATACAGAGACGTCATTGCAATTACCTCAGTGACAAGTATAAAATGTGCTTTAATCTTTATAGATTTCAACAAAGTTTTTGACCGCGTTAGTCATAGATACCTCTTTGCGACGCTATCAAGAATGGCTTTCCACCCTCAGTTTGTCAACATGCTAAGAAATATTGCAACAGGTATAAATGCGAAAATAGCAATCAATGGCCAAACTTCTAAACCCATACAGATAAGGCGAGGGGTTCCACAGGGCAGTCCCTTATCTATGTTTTTATTTTCCGTATCTTTAGAGCCCTTCCTCCGCACTGTCCACGCAAGATTAACAGGCATAACATTGAGTGGTGAGAAAACTGTCATACGAGCTTATGCTGATGACGTGGGCGTTATAATAAGGAATAAGGAGGAGACAGTTACACTGGAAAGAGAAATCCAAAGGTATCGTCTAGCGTCGGGAGCGACAACAAATGAAAACAAAACTAAAATACTGAATCTACGGGGCCAAGATCACCTCCGACTGGCATGGGCAAAACAAGACAACAAACATAAAACTTTGGGAATAACCTTAATGGCATGTCCGATGAGGATGGCTGCTTTTAACTGGACGGAAACTAGGAGGAAAGTTCATGGTGCTGTAATGGAGAACATCCATCGAACTATGGACCTGGTGCAAAAAGTCAGATTCATCAACTCCTGCGTTTTGTCTAAAGCGTATTTCAATGCGCAGGTATTTCCAATCCCTAAACTAGTAGCGAAAGGGATCATGTCCACTGTTACCAATTATTTATGGCGAGGAGACATATTCAGGGTTGGTGCGACTACCGTTATACTGGATGTCAGAAACGGGGGCCTCGGTTTGGTGGATATTCGCAATAAAGCGTCCCTGTTCCTCAAACGGACTTTTCATATACTCAGAGAGCTTCCACAATGTATAACCGCAAAGCTCTTTGAGGCTGTGACACCCCATAGCCTGCAAGCACCGATTGATGTGCGAAGGATTAATGCCCGTCTGCAGTATGTGAGGAACTTTTTCCTCGAAGCAAGTTATCTTAGTGACGAAATCAGAAGCAAAACATGTATCACAGCGCGCGACATCATACTTGAAAGGAAGTTAAATGAGGGCAGAAACAAAATTGAAACGAAATTCCCAAATTGTGACTGGAAAGCTGTATGGCGGAACATCAACTATGCCGGGCTATCTACAGACGCTATTTCCGCATGGTACAAAACAGTTAACAATGTCATCAGCACCAACGAGAGACTATATGGGATCGGTCTAAACCAGACACACCTTTGTGGAAAATGCAGTCTGGTGGATACACTCATCCACAGATTCACCTGTGGTGGCAATGTGCATAACTGGAATTGGATCAGGCAACAAATCGCTTTTCTCACCAGATCCTGTACGGAATATATAACGCCATCGCTCCTCCTGAGACCAGACATGACATACTTTCCGAAATTAAAAACCAACGCCATTAGCTGGTTACTGGGAAAATATGTTAGTTATGTCATCCACAAACTTGGATCGGACAACGAGACAGAATTCCGCGTTTACATGAAGTGTGAATATGCAAAAATCAGGACGTATCGCAACCACAAGAAGCACTACGGCAACATGCTGAAGATCATTTTTGAAAGAATGGGTGTTGGTTAAATATGTGGAACCACTACAACACCTTGAACGAGAACGAACAGAAGAAACTTAAAAGTCACTTGGTTTCTTTATTATTATTTTCTATTACCTTGCTTCCGGAACTTCTATGTTACACGAAAAGTTTTTTTTTTTTATCAAAACATTTTGTTCAGGATTACTCGTGTTCGACTTCCAAAGTATTTGTGTGATTCAAGAAGAATTGTTAAGTTTTTATCAGTGTTCAGTTTCTACTCAGAGAAGAGGTTTCTTTGTCTTTCTTACATCGGAGAATGGGAATTTTGTGTTAAGATTTCTGCACACTTAGTGCTATGACCCAACAGGGAACATGAAAAAAGGGGCGGGAGGGGTTTGGGCCTCGACGCACTGGCAGTGCCGTGAAGAGACCCCACTGCTAGTGCGGCGTGTACCACGCCTTGACCATCCTATAAATAAAAAAAAAAATTAAAAAATTAAAAACGTTCTCGCTTCCCACATCCGGGTTCGATTCCCGGCGGGGTCAGGGATTTTTCTCTGCCTCGTGATGACTGGGTGTTGTGTGATGTCCTTAGGTTAGTTAGGTTTAAGTAGTTCTAAGTTCTAGGGCATTGATGACCATAGATATAAAGTCCCATAGTGCTCAGAGCCATTTGAACTATTTTTGATGCCAACACGTGGTATTCTGTATAAGAAAACGCCACACGTTATTAGTATTCCGATATGTAATTAACAGAAAAATAAAAAAGGAATTAAATATACATTAATGAAGCCACTGAAGGTCCCATCTTTTAAGTGAAATCAGAATCCCACCTCGCAAGTGAGTGCCTGAAAACAAAATGGAAAATTTTGGGCTCACTAAAAGCTAGAAGGTTCCAAATTAAGAAGCAATGATGAAATAAACTGCTTTAAAAATGGCTTGCTGCGATGTTACTCCTGGAAAACAAAAATGCAAAAAATTAACATGAAGAACTGAAGCTAATTATGTGCGACTTGGATTGACGACGTTAGGAATACTGAAAGAAGAACAATATCAGAGAGCCCCATCTACACAACTCGCGTTTTCACCTGAACAGAGAAACAACTCAATCAACACCGCATCAAAGAACTTACCAGAGTATGGACGGTGCAATATGAAACTAAAGCCTTAAGTTACTTGCGAAAACAGACACTTAAATCTTCAAACCGCACAGTCAGCCACGGGACGAAAGCCAGGAAGCGTATGATAGGAAATGAAAGATCTCTGTTCTCAGCCAAAACTCTGCTTGTAGCTAACCTGATGAACGTGAAAAATCTTGGAAGCTTGAAATGAAGAGAAATGCCGCAGAAATTCCCCTGACATGATCTACAAATGCACGCAAACGATTTATTAGGATCGCTCCAAGTCTATCTTTTACTATTCGTTGACGTAGCAGAGACAGTTTCTAGCAGAAGTGGCATTACACAGGATTGGCCAAACTGAAATTCTGTGGAGGTAGTACGAAATTTCTCAAGTTTCATGGGAAACGAAAAGGTGAAGCTCTAATTGACAAGCATGCTTGACAGATACTTCTCACATCTGTAGTGTCCGTTTGGTAATTCAGGAACCCGTGGGGCTGAGCATAAGGGACTAGCGTTCGGGAACCGCCCAAAACATGGCGAGAAGGCTCTGCGATCCTCCCAAATTGCCACCTAAGTATTGAGCACAGATTTTCTACTGAAGTTCTAAAGTAAACACGGGTTGTCATGGAATCTATTTTTGACATAAAAACCTTTAAACCACCTACTAACAGTATGACTGCTCACTTTTTTAATGAAGTAACTGTAACTGTACTGACACAGAATTGCGAATTGATGTGCACCACACATCTGCATGACTTCCTCATTTCTTCAAAAAAATGGTGCTAATCTCTTGATTAGAGCGTTGTCTAACAATTCACCGCTGCTACAATGATATGAGAAACAGTATATTTTTGGTCCTACTCGAAACTTATATCGGTGAGACATGTCATAGCTTAAGTGATATTTACAATGACATAAAAGAAAAGAGAGTTTCTCTATGCCATATCTTGTGCCAAAGCAAATGAGATAAAACTGAAAACGAAATCTGAGTAACTTTCTTGCCTTATTTGACAGTGTGGGCTTGATATACATCTACATCTACATTATACTCCGTAAGCCACTTAATGGTGTGTGGCGGAGGGTACTTTCGGTACCACTATCTTATCCCTCCAACGCTGTTCCACTCGCTAATAGTGCTTGGGAAGAACGTTCGTCGGTAAGCCTCTGTATTGGCTCTAATTTTTCGAATTTTCTCCTCGTGGTCAATACGCGGGATTGGGGGGGGGGGGGGGGAGTAATATGTCGTCCGACTCCTCCTGAAAAATTGCTGTTCCGAAATTTATTTCAATAGTAAATCTCCCCGTGATGCACAACTCCTCTCTTGTAATGTCTGCCAGTGGAGTTTATTTAGCATCTCCGTAACGCTCTCTCGCCAGCTGAACGATCCCGTGACGAAACGCGCCGCTCTTTGTTGGATCTTCTCTATCAATCCAGGGATCCCAGATAGATGAACAATACTAAAAAATCGGGCGAACAAATGCCTATAAGCCACTTCTTTCGTGGATGAGTTACATTTCCTTAAGATTCTTCCGATGAATCTGAGTCTGGTGTCTGCTTTTCTCCGATGAATCTGAGTCTGGCGTCTGCTTTTCTCACTACCTGTTTTATATGGTCAATCCACTTAAGGTCGGTCTGGATAGTTACGCCTAGCTATTTTACGGCAGACGCTGTCTCCAGTTGTTTGTCATCAGTATTACTCGCGCAAACAAAGTTGACACTCGGAGCGGTGGCCGATGGGAGCGACTGTAAATGGGAAATGCTTTTACAGTCGCTCCCATCAGCAACCGCGCCGAGTGTCAACTTTGTTTGCGCGTGTAATAGTGTAGCTGTACAGTAATGGGTTTCTTTTCCTATGTATACGCAATATGTTACATTTATTTACGTTCAGGGTCAATTGCCAGTCTCTGCACCATTCATCAATTCTCTGCATGTCGTTCTTCAAATTCTTACTATATTCTGGCGTTGCTGCTTTGGTATAAACAGCTGCATCATCTGCGAATAGCCTTAAAAAGCACCCGACGCTTTCTGCTAGATCCAGCAACGGTCCTATCACACTTCCCTGTGGTGCTCCGGATATTACCTTTGTAAGTAGGCTGTTTAGGTTTTTATATTGGTAATGCCACGTAGCGCTCTGTATGAAAATCATTGGCTGTGCTATGTGCAGTCTGTGGCTGGTTTGCATTGTTGCAATTTGCCATTGTAGTGTTGGGCAGTTGGCTGTTAGCAGCGCGTAGCGTTGCGCAGTTGGAGGTGAGCCGCCAGCAGTGGTGGATGTGGGGAGAGAAATGGCGGAGTTTTGAGAGCGGATGACCTGGACTTGTGTCCATCAGAGACAGTAAATTTGTAATAATGGATATCATGAACTGATATATATATTATGACTTTTGAACACTATTAAGGTAAATACATTGTTTGTTCTCTAACAAAATCTTTCATTTGCTAACTATGCCTATCAGCAGTTAGTGACTTCAGTAGTTTGAATCTCTTATTTAGCTGACAGTAGTGGCGCTCGCTGTATTGCAGTAGTTCGAGTAACGAAGATTTTTGTGAGGTAAGTGATTTGTGAAACGTATAGGTTAATGTTAGTCAGGACCATTCTTTTGTAGGGATTATTGAAAGTCAGACTGCGTTGCGCTAAAAATATTGTGTGTCAGTTTAGTGTTGATCAGAATAGGTAAAGAGCGAAATGTCTGAGTACGTTCCGTTCTGCTCAGCTGTTTGAAAATCAATTAATGTAAGAGATTTACCAGCACAGTAATTCATTAATTTTTCTAAGGGGACGTTTCACCTTTATATCTGTCAATTTATTTCAGTTAAGAGCGACATTTTGAGTTCTATCTGCAAGAAAGTCTTGAATCCAATCGCAAGTCTGTTCCGATACTCGGTAAGCTCGTATTTTTTTTTCATTAAACGGCAATGCAGGACGGTGCCAAATGCCTTACTGAAATCAGGGAACACGGAATCAACCTAAGCGCCTTTGTCCACTGCGCTGTGAATCTAATGTTGGAACAGAGCGAACTGAGTTTTGCAGGATCCCTGTTTGCGGAATCCATGTCGAGTTTTATACAGGAGATGTTCATTTTGTAGTGTCTAATGGTGGAGGCAAGTACAGGATTAGCCGGACAGAAATTCTGTTGAGATGGTACGAAATTTCTCGTATTTCATGGAAAACGCAGAAGTTGCGATTCTTGTCTATGTCCTTGCTGAATAGATACTTGCTCAAGTGTGCTCTTGGGGGCTAATGGACCATTGCGGTTTTGTGTAAGCGATTAACGCTCGGAAACCGCTGGTTCAGAGTAAGACGAGCAGGCTCTGTGCGTCTCCCCAGACTGCCATCCAAATCCTAATTAAAGCTTTGTTGCCGCAACTCGACAGCAAACACGGGCTGTCCTGTAATCCACATGCTTATGTTACAATCTTTCGTCCATCACTCAACAGTTTATACTGCCCGCTTTTATTTATGAAATAAATGTAACTGTACTGATAAAGGATTATGAGGCGATCTGTACCTCTCATATTACAAGAATCAAATATGTTAGAGTGCACGGAATGGAGCAACATGCTCTTCAATGTTATCCAGAACCAGATTTTGATTTGAAGACACGCGCGGAACAACGGGCTAACCCTCAAATGTAAAAACTTTGAGATAAGTGTTGCCACCTGTTGCTGGATACGGGAACTATCAATATTGACGTTGGTCTCACCCCTAAATATTTTAATGTGATATTTCGTTTTTCTGCGCATGTCTTCATTTAACGGATGAGCATAGACGTTCACTGTTGAACAGATCGTTTAATTTGGTTATTTTTGTTTTTATATCACTGTAAGATTACTATATGTTTAGTTCATTCTTTCTTTCCATGCTTTTCGTCGATATGCAAGTGGTACATAACCTTTTTCCGGACATTTTATATCAAGAGACTGAAAAACATAACAGAAACAATTAGGACAAGGTGACATGTTTTTGGGACATTTATACAGAATGAACGATAATAGGTTAAAAAAAATCTACCAGTGTGTAGGTTGGTTGGTTTTGGGGAAGGAGACCAGACAGCGTGGTCATCGGTCTCATCGGATTAGGGAAGGATGGGGAAGGAAGTCGGCCGTGCCCTTTCAGAGGAACCATCCCGGCATTTGCCTGGAGTGATTTAGGGAAATCACGGAAAACCTAAATCAGGATGGCCGGACGCGGGATTGAACCGTCGTCCTCCCGAATGCGAGTCCAGTGTCTTACCACTGTACCAGTGTGTACTACTAGACAAATCTCCTTTCGCGATATAAAAAAAGTTTAGAAATACAAGACATAAAAGAAAAACGAACAGCACAATGAAATATTTTAGCCAAGAGCGTAGTTTCGGCAAGTGATTGTCAAGTGGACTCCAGAAAATAAAAGGAGGCATTGGAAGAAGATGGAAGAACATCTTGTAAGTAGGCTGTTTAGGTTTTTATATTGGTAACGCCACGTAGCGCTCTGTATGAAAATCACTGGCTGTGCTGTGTGCAGTCTGTGGCTGGGTGGCATTGTTGTAATATTCGCTATTGTAGTGTTGGGCTGATGGCTGTCAACAGCGCGTAGCGTTGCGCAGTTTGAGGTGAGCCGCCAGCAGTGGTGGATGTGGGGAAGTGAGATGGCGGATTTTTGAGAGCGGATGATCTGGACGTGTGTCCATCAGAAACAGTACATTTGTAAGAATGGATGTCATGATCTGCTATATATATTATGACTTTTGAACACTATTAAGCTAAATACATTGTTTGTTCTCTATCAAAATCTTTCATTTGCTAACTATGCCTATCAGTAGTTTGAATCTTTTATTTAGCTGGCAGTAGTGGCGCTCGCTGTATTGCAGTAGTTCGAGTAACGAAGATTTTTGTGAGGTAAGTGATTTGTGAAAGGTATAGGTTAATGTTAGTCAGGGCCATTCTTTTGTAGGGATTATTGAAAGTCAGATTGCGTTGCGCTAAAAATATTGTGTGTCAGTTTAGTGTTGATCAGAATAGGTAAAGAGCGAAATGTCTGAGTACGTTCAGTTCTGCTCAGCTGTTTGAAAATCAAATAACGTAAGGGATTTACCAGCACAGTAATTCACTAATTTTTCTAAGGGGACGTTTCATTCTGAAGAAATGTTGATTGTGAAACTTCCTTTCTTTCTTTCTCTATCATGCCAAAATCTCAGCCACAAGGCATGTACGAATGCCCCTACAATAGAAATTTCAAATGAACGTTGTCAGCCATACTGCTTACAACTGCTTCGAAAAAATGGTTCAAATGGCTCTGAGCACTATGGGACTTAACATCTGCGGTCATCAGTCCCCTAGAATTTAGAACTACTTAAACCTAACTAACCTAAGAACATCACACACATCCATGCCCGAGGCAGGATTTGAACCTGCGACCGTAGCAGTCACGCGGTTCCAGACTGAAGCACATAGAATCGCTCGGCAACATCGGCCGGCTAACTGCGTAGACTAAAGCCTTTATAAGCATCCGATTTTTGTTTTGGTTGGTGCAATTGTCACACCACTCAGTCAGAGTCGGGGTTAGCGACATATATTTGTCTTCTGCTCAGTGCAGGATCGTCGATATTACGCAGCCTTCTTTGTTTTGTCTGCACTATGCTGATTAAACAAAAAAGAGAATTAACTCGACTTATCCAATTTTGGTTCCAAAACTCCGAGTGCAGTTTCTGTACGTCATTATCCTCAAAACTAAGGCAGTTGCCTTTGCATTTACAAGTAGCCTGCACGAAGAAACTATAAAAATCGGTGAGGTTATAGTAAAACATAAAACCACTGAAGGTAATAAAGCAAATTTCATTGCAGGCTGTAAATATGAATCGCCAGTTTGTATGCAACATGTTCCCGAGGCAGTTTGTCATACCAACAACTCCTAGTAACATTAATGCGCAATCAGTAACAAAGTAATGAACGGTTGGCTTGTTGACTTACTCCCACAGCTATGCCAGTTCACGTGATGTTACTACAAGCGTCACCTTGCGTTGTGTGTAAGCACGTAATCCCTCCAAACTTCGACGTTCTACAACTTCTACGCCACTGGCGACATGTCTTACTACCTTTTGGATAAAAGAGTCTGAAAATTAATTTGTCCTGACATATTACCGTTCTCATGTCAATGTCTCTATTGACTCACAAAATGTTTAAAATGATCTACCTTACAGAAATAGCATGTGCACTGGGCGTGCTCGGCTCACATATATAATTTAAACATTTTTTTTCACAAAGATACAGAAAATACCACCATCAAAAGAACACTGATCGTAAGTTGGTGCGTCATTTGCTGCTCCGAAGATCTGTACGCTGATTTAACTTCTGCAACCAGGAAGTATCGTATAAAAACTGCTGCTAGTAATCTTACGCCGAGTGAATGTTTTGCGCAAACCTGTTTTTTCCAGACTGTTAGATAAATTATTTAAAAGCTTGAAAGGTATGTGCTGAGATTCGATCAGGATAGAGCCAGTGAAAAATGTCGATAGTTCCGAACCGCAAGGTTTGACGAGTAGCACATCTTCGAGTAGTAAGATCTTTGACAGCTAACAGAGCTAGGTGCACACGGTAAAAGTTTTAGTAGTGGTGAGGAGATGCGCAGAGACAGCAGACGTATTTCGAGTCGGAGCTAGATGCCTGCAGGAGGCAGCCGGGTCGTGACAGCATCAAAGAAAGAATTGGCGCTACGCACATAATAAGCTATATATAGAGCGAAACTCGGCACATACCTGGGGAAACTAGAAAGAATAATTAATAAAATAGGTTTTCTTTGGTTAAATAATGTCTAAAAGCTAGATAGAAATCCCATTGTTGATGCAATAAGCGTTTTGTGAAACTTTCTCGTAAATCCATGCTATAGAGGTTTTTTTTAGTTTTTCGCATGTACCTTAAAAGTTTGAACAATAAATATTTTTTAGATAAAATTAGAGTTTCATCTCACACCTTATGTCATTCCCCGCATCCTGTGCTTACATTGAACAAAAAGGTACATTAAAGTAAAGTTCCCATGAGTAAAGCTAATAATTTCATTTAACAGAGTAAAATAATCTATATGCCATTGCACAGTTGGCAAATTATTCAGATCAGGACAGAATTTTTATTAAGTAACAAACAGGGCCAAAATGAGTAAAGTTATCTAGAATGACAGTTTTATGCCATTGCACTACAGCTGAGTTGAATATATGTTTTATTATCGGCTAAATGGGAAGGAGTGCACGAGCTAAGTCCACAGACGCAGTCAGATGCAGGTTGGTGACTTTCATTTTATTTTTACCACTAAACTTTCAAGCAGTCAGATGTGTATTTTGAGTATTAATTTTCCAACAATATTTTCATGCAGTCAGATAAAGTTCAGTTCAGTTAAATACGCAGTCAGATGCAAGTTTTATTACAGACTAAAGCAGTCACATGCAGTTGAGTCTAGTTTAAATAGAGAATTTTTATTAACAACACTTTCAAGCTACAAGAAAGTGCCAAATCAAATCGGAATAAATCAATCGCCATCGGATAATGAAATGTGAATCAATACCAGTGATTGCAAGTACTTAACTACTTGGATTACAATTTACCATATTAAACTGCATGCACAGCTGAATGAAAAACCATTATGAGGGAATGAGGGATGCTCAGTAGACCCATAAACTGCAGAGAAACACCCCCCCCCCCCCCCCCTATTCGCGAATAGCTGCTCGCCACCATGCGAAGGGATCCACCAAGTAGGTGATAAGCTGGGCCAGGCTGTGTGTTGAAAGGAAGCTACTCTGGCATACCGTCCAAAACCATACACTGCAGGTTACATCTCCAGTATGTACAGAGGAAACAGAGGGCGTGAGCCACTTCATGGTAGATTTCCAGAAGAACGGCCATAGTGGGGACAAAAAGCGGGCAGTCAGAATTCATCGAAAAACATGGCCTTTCAGATAAAATCTTAGAATGTGGAAAGTGTAAAGAAAGTTAACCCATTACTGGCCAAAACTCTATCGGATAATTTTTTGCAAACTTTTATACATAAATATGTTACATTGAGTGATTAATTGAATAAAAAGTTGTTTTGAAAATTGTCAGTTTATTAGAACAAAAACTGCAGACTGTCCCATTTTTGGGACATTGGCCTAATCCGCTATCCAAATTCACAACCTTATTCTCCATGCATAATATTGTAAGAAACAACACAAACAATAAATAAAGAATGTTTTAATATTATTGAATGTCTATTCAGTATGAAATGAAGCAAAACACTTGTCGTGTACACCAACATTGCACCTATCACAAATTTTTGTAGTTTTTTTCTTGCAGTAAGCACATCTCTTCTGTGTTTTACTCTGTCCTGTGTCTTACTTGACACAGTGAAATGATTTCCTGGATCTAGTCGTACATCTGTGCTCACCCGTCCTCCCATCAATTTGCTTCCTTGTGGACCTCTGAGTTTTGGTACTGATCCTGTTTTCTTTGATGAGCAAAACATCACTATTGTCTGTCGGACATCCAAAAGTGAGAGCTTCTCTCTAAAATACCGGCTACATTTTGTACTACAGACTCATTGTTCAATACATTTTTGTCAATGTCTTCTTCATCTATTATTACATCTGCATCGGGTGGAATAATCGCCAATTCTACGTCATCATCTTCATCGTCACTCTCTTGATGGATCTCTAGTTCTGCTAGAATTTGTTCAAGTGTAAGTCCACGCGGCATGGTTTCATCCTGTTGGAATCTTAAAATTCGAATAGAACATGAAAAAAAGCAGATATAAAGAACGTAAAATGCAATTCTTCTCTGTACAATACGTGTATACAAGATTAGGGCACATCAACAATAAATGATAGTGTAACATGCCATTGTCTCATTATTGGGATGCATAAAATATATCGATTTTGCACTTACTTGAAAAAATCTGAAGTATACTTAATCTTACACGGACATCCATATGTTCATAACAAACACGCCCAGACAACTAAATCACAGCTCATTGTCGTCCAGGAACTACCAGCAGACATACAGTGCTGCCAAGTGCGAGAACAAAATATCGGCAAGTTTATAATTTTCCTGGCGTGAAGTACTTAGAAAAAACTTATTTATTTTACATTTACAGGCATTGTAGCAGTTAGTTGAACCTACATGTGCAACAATAAAGGCTAAAAGCTCCATTGCTTACGTAGAAATAAGTAAAATATACGCGTCCCAAGAAAGGGACAATGGCCAGTAATGGGTTAAGGGCCCTTCTGAAGATCGTGGGCCACCGTCAGCTCGCATAGGTGCTGAAAAACCAAGTAGTTAAGTAAATGTAAAAACGGCTATCATCGCTTCATGTAAATAATTCAGAAGTGGGATTAAGGAGTGCACCTGTGCTTACAAAGGTCCTTTCAGACCGGCCAGCACACGAAAGTAGGCAGAAAGAGAGAGAGAGAGTACGTCGAACACACTTGGTAGCGCCAAGAACAATAATATTTTTAATTTGTTAACCACCTGAAGTAGGAGTAAGGCAGGGAGACCAGCAACTTTTAAGACAGTTATTACCGACCAGCCCTAACAAGAATTATTAGTCAACCAATCAAAAGTACGCAACGCCGAAAAAAACAAACCCCAAAGTTTTTCTTTTCAGAAGCGCTCTGTGGAAAGTTGTTTCTAAACGTACTGGCTCCCCGGTGGGCAGACTTCATTTCTAGATCACTTTTTCAGGCTCGTCTTGGACAAGAAGCTCTCATTCCGCTGAGATGAACTTCAGTCGCAGACAGTGAGGTGTTGTTGGTACAGAGCCAATGACAGATTTTGCAACCACCTCCGCAGATTATGAGTATGGCGAGTTCCAACCACAGTGGGGAAGTCAACTGTCTGAAGACTTGTGCGTCATTAGAGATTCAACATTCTTTCAGCTCCAGCAATACGTGCAGACGCATATCCTTCTGTAGTCTTTTCTGTCTTTATGCGCTAACCTTCAACAATCACTGTACGACTTCCATGAATGTAAATGTTTTGTCCAGATATGTGTTCACTTGAGTCACATTCGAGATCCCTTGCCCAGATTCTCCAAGGTATTAGCTATTAATTGTGAACCTAATTACATGTATATGTAATAACCTGAGTTAATTGATACTCTTATTTAATTTCGCAGTCAGATAAATTCCTTTATCACTTCCCCCATGAACCATGGACCTTGCCGTTGGTGGGGAGGCTTGCGTGCCTCAGCGATACAGATGGCCGTACCGTAGGTGCAACCACAACGGAGGGGTATCTGTTGAGAGGCCAGACAAATATGTGGTTCCTGAAGAGGGGCAGCAGCCTTTTCAGTAGTTGCAGGGGCAACAGTCTGGATGATTGACTGATCTGGCCTTGTAACATTAACCAAAACGGCCTTGCTGTGCTGGTACTGCGAACGGCTGAAAGCAAGGGGAAACTACGGCCGTAATTTTTCCCGAGGACATGCAGCTTTACTGTATGATTAAATAATGATGGCGTCCTCTTGGGTAAACTATTCCGGAGGTAAAATAGTCCCCCATTCGGATCTCCGGGCGGGGACTACTCAAGAGGACGTCGTTATCAGGAGAAAGAAAACTGGCATTCTACGGATCGGAGCGTGGAATGTCAGATCCCTTAATCGGGCAGGTAGGTTAGAAAATTTAAAAAGGGAAATGGATAGGTTAAAGTTAGATATAGTGGGAATTAGTGAAGTTCGGTGGCAGGAGGAACAAGACTTTTGGTCAGGTGATTACAGGGTTATAAATACAAAATCGAATAGAGGTAATGCAGGAGTAGGTTTAATAATGAATAAAAAAATAGAAGTGCGGGTTAGCTACTACAAACAGCATAGTGAACGCATTATTGTGGCCAAGATAGACACAAAGCCCATGCCTACTACAGTAGTACAAGTTTATATGCCAACTAGCTCTGCAGATGATGAAGAAATTGATGAAATGTATGACGAGATAAAAGAAATTATTCAGGTAGTGAAGGGAGACGAAAATTTAATAGTCATGGGTGACTGGAATTCGTCAGTAGGAAAAGGGAGAGAAGGAAACATAGTAGGTGAATATGGATTGGGGGGAAGAAATGAAAGAGGAAGCCGCCTTGTAGAATTTTGCACAGAGCATAACTTAATCATAGCTAACACTTGGTTCAAGAATCATAAAAGAAGGTTGTATACCTGGAAGAATCCTGGAGATACTAATAGGTATCAGATAGATTATATAATGGTAAGACAGAGATTTAGGAACCAGGTTTTAAATTGTAAGACATTTCCAGGGGCAGATGTGGATTCTGACCACAATCTATTGGTTATGAACTGCAGATTGAAACTGAAGAAACTGCAAAAAGGTGGGAATTTAAGGAGATGGGACCTGGATAAACTGACTAAACCAGAGGTCGTACAGAGTTTCAGGGAGAGCATAAGGGAACAATTGACAGGAATGGGGGAAAGAAATACAGTAGAAGAAGAATGGGTAGCTCTGAGGGATGAAGTAGTAAAGGCAGCAGAGGATCAAGTAGGTAAAAAGACGAGGGCTAATAGAAATCCTTGGGTAACAGAAGAAATATTGAATTTAATTGATGAAAGGAGAAAATATAAAAATGCAGTAAATGAAGCAGGCAAAAGGGAATACAAACGTCTCAAAAATGAGATCGACAGAAAGTGCAAAATGGCTAAGCAGGGATGGCTAGAGGACAAATGTAAGGATGTAGAGGCTTGTCTCACTAGGGGTAAGATAGATACTGCCTACAGGAAAATTAAAGAGACCTTTGGAGAGAAGAAAACCACTTGTATGAATATCAAGAGCTCAGATGGCAACCCAGTTCTAAGCAAAGAAGGGAAGGCAGAAAGGTGGAAGGAGTATATAGAGGGTTTATACAAGGGCGATGTACTTGAGGACAATATTATGGAAATGGAAGAGGATGTAGATGAAGATGAAATGGGAGATAAGATACTGCGTGAAGAGTTTGACAGAGCACTGAAAGACCTGAGTCGAAACAAGGCCCCGGGAGTAGACAACATTCCATTAGAACTACTGATGGCCTTGGGAGAGCCAGTCATGACAAAACTCTACCATCTGGTGAGCAAGATGTATGAGACAGGCGAAATACCCACAGACTTCAAGAAGAATATAATAATTCCAATCCCAAAGAAAGCAGGTGTTGACAGATGTGAAAATTACCGAACTATCAGTTTAATAAGTCACAGCTGCAAAATACTAACGCGAATTCTTTACAGACGAATGGAAAAACTGGTAGAAGCGGACCTCGGGGAAGATCAGTTTGGATTCCGTAGAAATGTTGGAACACGTGAGGCAATACTAACCTTACGACTTATCTTAGAAGAAAGATTAAGAAAAGGCAAACTTACGTTTCTAGCATTTGTAGAGTTAGAGAAAGCTTTTGACAACGTTAACTGGAATACTCTCTTTCAAATTCTGAATGTGGCAGGGGTAAAATACAGGGAGCGAAAGGCTATTTACAATTTGTACAGAAACCAGATGGCAGTTATAAGAGTCGAGGGGCATGAAAGGGAAGCAGTGGTTGGGAAAGGAGTGAGACAGGGTTGTAGCCTCTCCCCGATGTTATTCAATCTGTATATTGAGCAAGCAGTAAAGGAAACAAAAGAAAAATTCGGAGTAGGTATTAAAATTCATGGAGAAGAAGTAAAAACTTTGAGGTTTGCCGATGACATTGTAATTCTGTCAGAGACAGCAAAGGACTTGGAAGAGCAGTTGAACGGAATGGACAGTGTCTTGAAAGGAGGATATAAGATGAACATCAACAAAAGCAAAACGAGGATAATGGAATGTAGTCAAATTAAATCGGGCGATGCTGAGGGGATTAGATTAGGAAATGAGACACTTAAAGTAGTAAAGGCGTTTTGCTATTTAGGGAGTAAAATAACTGATGATGGTCGAAGTAGAGAGGATATAAAATGTAGACTGGCAATGGCAAGGAAATCGTTTCTGAAGAAGAGAAATTTGTTAACATCGAGTATAGATTTAAGTGTCAGGAAGTCGTTTCTGAAAGTATTTGTATGGAGTGTAGCCATGTATGGAAGTGAAACATGGACGATAACCAGTTTGGACAAGAAGAGAATAGAAGCTTTCGAAATGTGGTGCTACAGAAGAATGCTGAAGATAAGGTGGGTAGATCACGTAACTAATGAGGAGGTATTGAATAGGATTGGGGAGAAGAGAAGTTTGTGGCACAACTTGACTAGAAGAAGGGATCGGTTGGTAGGACATGTTTTGAGGCATCAAGGGATCACAAATTTAGCGTTGGAGGGCATCGTGGAGGGTAAAAATCGTAGAGGGAGACCAAGAGATCAATACACTAAGCAGACTCAGAAGGATGTAGGTTGCAGTAGGTACTGGGAGATGATGAAGCTTGCACAGGATAGAGTAGCATGGAGAGCTGCATCAAACCAGTCTCAGGACTGAAGACCACAACAACAACAACATCACTGATTTGATAGGTGATCATTTACTTAGGTACACAGAGCCAATTTGAGATATTTAATTAAAGATTCCAATAAAAACACTCCACCCATCAGCTTCACTATAGCCATAACCTCACAACTGAAGTCTGTGAAAACAGTTCTCACTGAATAAATAGTCTTGCTGAAGGCAAATGATCGTACTGAGATCCTCGCTACTGTATAATTTATAAGTTCATGGCTTCTTGCAAAGAATCATTTTATTCATCCTCACAGTTTGTTAATGGAAAGGAGCTTGAATAAATAGATGCAGAGAGATTGTGTATCTATTATTGATTAGTTCAATGCAAAACCATAGCTGGTATTAGATGGAAGGACATACACTGAAGTGCCAAAAAAAATGGTACACCTGCCTAATATCATGTAGGGCCCCTGCGAGCACGCAGAAGTGCCGCAACACGACGTGGCATGGACTCGACTAATGTCTGAAGTAGTTCTGGAGGGAATCGACACCAAGAATCCTGCAGGGCTGTCCATAAATGCATACGATTGTGAGGTGTGTGGAGATCTCTTCTGAACAGCACGTCGCAAGGCATCCCAGATATGCTCAATAATGTTCATGTCTGGGGAGTTTGGTGGCCAGCGAAAGTGTTTAAACTCAGAAGTGTGTTCCTCGAGCCACCACCAGCTTGAACAGTCCCCTGCCGACACTCAGGGTCCATGGATTCATGAGGTTGTCTCCATACCCGTACACGTCCATCCGCTCGATACAATTTGAAACGAGACTCGTCCGACCAACAGTCTAATGTCGGTGTTGAAGGGGCTTAGGCGAGACGTAAAGCTTTGTGCAGTGCAGTGATCAAGGGTAAACGAGTGGGACTTCGGCTCCGAAAGCCCATATCGATGAAGTTTCGTTTAACGGTTCGCACGCTGATACTTGTTGATGTCCCAGCATTAAAACCTGCTGCAATCTGCGGAAAGGTTGCATTTCTGTCACGTTGAATGATTCTCTTCAGTCGTCGTTGGTCCATATCTTGCAGGATCTTTTTCCGGCATCAGCGATGTCAGAGATTTCATGTTTTACTGGATTCCTGATGTTCACGGTACGGGAAAGTCCCCACATCATGGCTACCTCGGAGATGCTGTCTCCCATCGCTCGTCCGCCGACAATAATACCATGTTCAGACTCACTTAAGTCTTGATAACATGCCATTGTAGCGGCAGTCACTGATCTAACAACTGCGCCAGAGACTGGTTGTCTTATGTAGGCGTTGCCGACAGAAATGCCGTATTCTGCCAGCTTACATATCTCTGTATTTGAATACGCATGCCTATACCAGTTTCTTTGGCACTCCAGTGTAGTTAAAGTTGTATTAAACGCATGGCACACATATCACTGAACAACAAAGACTTCACTGACAAAATACTCGCGAAACTAACGAAACTACTAGTAATCATAAATCAAACAGATTTGTACATCTGATCTGTGATTAATTCTGGTCTTCACAGTACCACTCATAACAGCTCGGAACAGACGTGAATACTTTGCACGCAACGGCACGCCAAACTGTGCATTGCAATATGTTCCCTTATTAATCGTCACTCGTGACCGCAGAATGCAGGACATAATTCTCATTGTAAGTTTTCACATATGAACTCAAGCTGCATGTCTCTCTCTGTCTCTCTCTCCTACATAATTTACACAGAGATCCACAGTTCACACACCAATGGACAGAGGAGGACACAGTCTTTGTTTCCTATTCAAACACCGATCATGCTGCTCCGGATTGGCTGCGTTGATTTTCTATTAGTTGAACCTTTGCGCTCAACGAAAGATATCGTAAAGACATGTAAAATATAAGGAAATGCAGGTTGACTAATGTTACAGGTAACTTTCAAGTTATTGCAGCAGGCAGGACGTTTTACTATCAAGATTATACAATTTCGTTAATGTGGAGCAGGAGGTGCATTATACAATTCCAGATGACGATGTTCGATGCAACAGAGGCTACACCGCATCGACGTAAGCAAGAAGACGATCACGTAATTGGTGATAGAAGATATGCAACAGCTGCGCCACTAAAATAGTTAAACAACGGTCACATACACTATCTCCACCTGCTACACATTATGATATGTACCTACAGAAAAAGGCCTGTCTGCTTTATAATTTTTGCATTGTATATTAACCTCGTAATTTTTTATTTATTTGTCTTTATTAAAGTCGTTTCTTACACAGAATTACCGATTTCGGCAATGGAATAGCTATCTTCAGCATCCATAGTAAAAGTAAAATAAAATACATTATCAGCTCCTTTCTTGATGTATTGAAAACGAAGGACAGAAATTGTAATATAAACAGGATTCACCTCTGGTGCTGCTGCACTGCATGAAGTCATAAACATATAAAAATGCGAAGCATGCTTCACCCAGTTAGATAGGTCCTATACGATGCGAAGCTATCCTAGAAATCGTTAATGCATGCATGACATACAGACAATCATGCAAAATAATTAAAAGGAGGCCTATATAAAAGCACTGTTCTTTAAAATATTTGCATTTCGATCTAAGCGAGCAAAAAGTTTTTTATTTAACTGTCTGAAAAATCTATTTGTCTTTTAACAGTTTAAAGCTGATCACAATTTAACAAAATGTTCAGGAAGTATAAACTGATTACAGAAGTCATTCTAAAACTGAATACTCTAGACTTAGTCTTGCAAAGGAACGACGTCTATGATAGTTTTGCATCCTATATACTGCCGACTGAGGCATTCATGGCAATTTTGACTTGGGTTATTTTTACATGGCTGTTACTTGTCGCAGTGAAGGAGAATGAGATGTACACTCATGCTCATAAATTAAGGATAATGCTGATACATGGTGAAACAACGCTCTGGTGGGCGGTTTGCGGGTTTAAGTCACCTCGGAGTATGACCATGCGGTGCATTTGACCTGCGGTCGTCGTACGGTGGCGCTGGCAGCAGTCCACATAACACATACGCAGGGGTGTGTTCGTCCATGTCAGAGTACGGTGCAGTGAGTAAGTGTGCAGACGCTTTCAGACGTGTTAATGGTGACTGTGTGTTGGAAAAGACTCAAAGAACACACATTGATGACGTTATGAGGGATAGAATACTAGGGCGACTGGAAGCTGGTCAAACACAGCAGGTCGTAGCACGGGCCCTCCGTGTGCCACAAAGTGTGATCTCAAGATTATGATAACGACTCCAGCAGACAGAAAACGTGTCCAGGTGCTACAGTACGGGGCGTCCACAGTGTACAATATCACAAGAAGACCGATATCTCACCATCAGTGCCCGCAAACGGCCACGGAGTACTGCAGGTAGCCTTGCTCGGGACCCTACCGCAGCCACTGGAACTATTGTCTCCAGACACACAGTCTACAGACGACTGAACAGTCATGGTTTATTCGCCCGAAGACCTGCAAAGTGCATTCCACTGACCCATGGTCACAGGAGAGCCTGTAAAACCTGGTGTCAAGAACACAGTACATGGTCATTGGAACAGTGGTCCCAGGTTATGTTCACTGACGAGTCCAGGTATAGTCTGAACAGTGATTCTCGCCGGATTTTCATCTGACATGAACCAGGAACTAGATACCAACCCATTTAGGTCCTTGAAAGGGACCTGTATGGGGGTCGTGGTTTGATGGTGTGGGGTGGGACTATGATTGGTGCACGGACACCCCTGCATGTCTTTGACAGAGGAACTGTAACAGGTCGGGTGTATCGGGACGTCATTTTGCACCAGTATGTGCGCCTTTTCAGGGGTGCAGTGGGTCCCTCCTTCCTCCTGATGGATGATAACGCACGGCCCCACCTAGCTGCCATCGTGGTGGAGAACCTTGAAACAGAAGATATCATGCGAATGGAATGGCCTGCCTGTTCTCCAGACCTAAACCCAGTCGAGCACGTCTGGGATGCTCTCGGTCGACGTATCGCTGCACGTCTTCAAACCCCTACGACACTTCAGGACCTCCGACAGACACTGGTGCAAGAATGGGAGGCTATATCCCAGCAGCTGCTCGACCACCTGATCAAGAGTATGCCAATCCGTTGTGCGGCCTGTGTGCGCGTGCATGGTGATCATATCCCACACTGATGTCGGGGTACATGCGCAGAAAACAGTGTCGTTTTGTAGCACATGTGTTTCGGTACGGTTTTCTCAACTTATCACAATACCGTGGACTTAGAGATCTGTGTCGTGTGTGTTCCCTATGTGCCTATGCTACACTACTGGCCATTAAAATTGCTACACCACGAAGATGACGTGCTACGGACGCGGAATTTAACCGACAGGAAGAAGATGCTGTGATATCCAAATGATTAGCTTTTCAGAGCATTCACACAAGGTTGGCGCCGGTGGCGACACCTACAACGTGCTGACATGAGGAAAGTTTCCAACCGATTTCTCATACACAAACAGCAGTTGACCGGCGTTGCCTGGTGAAACGTTGTTGTGATACCTCCTGTAAGGAGGAGAAATGCGTACCATCACGTTTCCGACTTTGATAAAGGTCGGATTGCAGCCTATCGTGATTGCGGTTTATCGTATCGCGACTTTGCTGCTCGCGTTGGTCGAGATCCAATGACTGTTAGCAGAATATGGAATCAGTGGGTTCGGGAGAGTAATACGGAACGCCGTGCTGGATCCCAACGGCCTCGTATTACTAGCAGTCGCGCGGCTGTAACGGATCGTGCAGCCACGTCTCGATCCCTGAGTCAACGTATGGGGACGTTTGCAAGACAACAACCATCTGCACGAACAGTTCGACGACGTTTGCAGCAGCATGGCCTATCAGCTCGGAGACCATGGCTGCGGTTACCCGCGACGCTGCATCACAGACAGGATGCGATGGTGTACTCAACGACGAATCTGGGTGCACGAATGGCAAAACGTCATTGTTTCAGATGAATCCAGGTTGTGTTTACAGCATCATGATAGTCGCATCCGTGTTTGGCGACATCGCGGTGAACGCACATTGGAAGCGTGTATTCGTCATCGCCATACTGGCGTATCACCCGGCGTGATGGTATGGTTTGCCATTGGTTACACGTCTCGGTCACCTCTTGTTCGCATTGACGGCACTTTGAACAGTTGGCGTTACATTTCAGATCTGTTACGGCCCGTGGCTCTACCCTTCGTCCGGTCCCTGCGAAACCCTACATTTCAGCAGGATAATGCGCGACCGCATGTTGCAGGTCCTGTACGGGCCTTTCTGGATACAGAAAATGTTCGACTGCTGCCCTGGCCAGCACATTCTCTAGATCTCTCACCAACTGAAAACGTCTGGTCAATGGTGGCCGAGCAACTGGCTCGTCACAATACGCCAGTCACTACTCTTGATGAACTGTGGTATCGTGTTGAAGCTGCATGGACAGGTTTACCTATACACGCCATCCAAGTTCTGTTTGACTCAATGCCCAGGCGTATCAAGGCCGTTATTACGGCCAGAGGTGGTTGTTCTGGGTACTTATTTCTCAGGATCTATGCACCCAAATTGCGTGAAAATGTAATCACATGTCAGTTCTAGTCTAATATATTTGTCCAATGAATACCCGTTTATCATCTGCATTTCTTCTTGGTGTAGCAATTTTAATGGCCAGTAGTGTATTAGCGCCAGTTTTGTGTAATGTCACGTTGTGTGGCACCACATTCTGCAATTATCCTTAATTTATAAGCATGAGTGTATATCACGTGCATATTATAATTCTTGTCCATTGCTTTTAATGTATTAAGGTAATAACTAGTAATGTATTTTTTTTTTTTTACTTCTGTTGTAGATTCTGAAGATGGTTATCGCACACCCGAAACCGGTCTTTCTGTTAAAAAAGCTTTGTGATCACGACAACTAAATAAAAAATTACGTACATCACATAATCTTTGTCCAGATTATCTCCTTATATCAATTCCTGTAAGTCGCCCAGTAGCACCCGGGCCCTTGTATTGTGACTACGAAGTTCAGCAAATTTTAAAGGATTTCCAAAGCGGAAAGCTGGGCGGGCGCACGCAAATGCAAGCAAAGCAGCTGCCAGGAAGCCGGCGCCAAGAAAGAAGGGGCCCCGCCGGGCTGGAGTAATCCGCTTATCTGTGGTCGGGTGGGGCGAGTGGGGGGGGAGGGGGGTTCTCGCGCTGCCCTTTATGGTTCCTCACCGGCAATAAACGCTTTCCGGCAAGGGAGCCAGTTCGCTTCTGATCGATCCCATCCGCCCTTCGCCGCACCTGACGCCATATCACGCATCCTACTAGTCCCATCACCATTTCTATAAAGTCAACAAAACGGCGACACAACACTCTAGTCTGATTTAAATTAGCTGGCGTTTCACTTTTAATCTCCAAAGTCGCCACAAGTAAGCACTCCGGAAAAAACGTTCGTCAGACTCAGAAGACATGACGCTAATGTTGGGTACCACCGCCACATTAGCCTCGACAACGGCTGCAGTTCGGCAAGGAATAGAGCCCACAGGTTTCTTCAGGTAATATACAGAGGATAGGCAAAATAATGTACTTACTTGAGAATCGTTTATTAGTAAGGAAATTGGAAAATTTGTGGTAAACTCCTATGGGACCAAACTGCTGAGGCTATCGCTCCCTAAGCTTACATACTACTTAATCTGACTTAAGGGGTGTAGGACGCCAAACGGGCCGACTTGGAGCAGGAGAGGCACCACATGACATTTTATTTTCTACTGTCTATACTTTTACAAATAAATTCATAAAACTTTGTCAGCATGACCAGGAAGGATTCAGGATTCACACTCAGCAGTGGAAGTGCAAAAACATAACAAAATATTTTTTTTTAGATACGAAATTTCATCATTTTTTCACTTACTGTTGGCTGCATTTGTTGCTATAGGTACATTTTTCTTCACAAGTAAGAGAGATTCTTTGACGAATTTTGCACACCATACAAACCATACTTACAGGTGTATGAAACTCTAGAATTTTCCAAATCTATTAAAAACTGTGGTAAAAATTGAGATAATTAACTACAATATTTGATTTTTTTCTAAACATAAAGTTTAAAACGTAACAGCTCATTCATTTTTTCATAAACTAAATAGATTCTAGAGTTTGTCACCCGTAAGAATGGTTTGTATGCTGTGGAAAATTCATCGAACAGTCTCTCTTACTTATGAAGAAAAGTGTACCTATAGCAATAAATGCCGCGAATAGTAAGTGAAAAAATGATGAAATTTCACATGTAAAAAAAAATTATTTTGTTATGTTTTTGAACTTCCACTGCTACGAGTGTGAATCCTGAATCCTTCCTGGTCATTCTGACAAAGTTTTATGGATTTACTTGTAAAAGTATAGACAGTGGAAATTAAAATGTCCTTTGATGCCTCTCCTGCTCCAAGTCGGCCCGTTTGACGTCCTACCCCCCTTAAACTAACTTACGCTAAGGACAACACACACACCCATGCCCGAGGGAGGACTCGAACCTCCGACGGGGTGAGCCGCGCGAACCGCGACAAGACGCCCTAGACAGCGCGGTTACCCTCGCGGCTATTAATTAGGGGGTTGGACCCTCATTTGTCCGTAATACAGGTGCGATTCTTATTGGAATAGTGGCACATAATGATTGTATAGTATTCATTGGGATGTTATGCTACTCTTCGACCAGAACCTCTTCTAACTCCTGTAGTGACGAGGGAGGCGGAAATCCGCTCCGGAGTGTGCGATCCAATACCGCCCACGAGGGTTCGATAATGTTCAAGTCCGGGGACTGTGCCGGCCAGGGAAGATGAAGCAGTTCAGTTACCCCGTCATACCACGATTGTAGTGTCCTTGCTGTGTGAATGGATGCATTATCGTCCTAACATCATAGTTGGGGAACAACAGTTGAATCATGGGGTACACCTGATCACCTAAAATGTTCACATAATCAATGGCTGTAACACGGCCTTTGAGAGTAGTAACGGGACCAGCAGACTGCCATGGTATGGCTGTATGGCTGCCCACACCGTCACACTTCCACCTACAAGCTTAACCGTTGGAATCAAGCAATCAGGATTATAGGCTTCTTTTGGCGTTCTGCAGACGTAAACCCGGCCCAGTGTTGGAAATAACGAAAACGTTGACTCGTCGGACCGTATGACGTGTTTCCACTTATCAGCCGTCCAGGATTTATGCTCCTGACACCATGTTTTACGCTTCTTTGCGTTGGTTGTCGTCACTAATGGTTTCGGTATAGCAGCTCGTCCATGAATATTCACTTTATGGACTTCTCGGCGGACAGTGTCGATAGATAGGGGTCTCGAAGATGGTTATTGAGCTCTGCAGTCGCTTTAGCCGTCGTAGTTTTGTGTTGTTTTGACACTGTTCCTGTTCGCGTACGACGATCTCTGTCATTTAGTTTTGATTTGCGCCCACTACTACGTTTACATGACGATGTCTTTCCATGTCTCGTGTAGGCTTTCATGACTATTGGAACAGCTGCTCTTGGAACATTCAATAAGTTGGCTGTCTTGGTTACTGATGCTCCAGCTAATCGGGCCCCAACAATCTGCCCTCTTTCGAACTCTGTTAGGTCTTTCATTGCACGTCGACCTCTGCCTGTGAATGCAAATACGAAGCGTGCACTACTCGTAAACAACCTGCACTGATGCCTAGTCCGTACTGAACACGCACAGTCCAGCGCGACACGTGCCTTACCTGCATTGTTGACCGTCAAACACAACCATCCCATTACTACCAATGTTCACATTATTTTGCCCATTCCTTGTATATCTCTCCTCGAACTTAACGCTCTTCTCTGAACAACGAGGGAGAAACACCCGCTCACATCAGAAAAAAAAATCCCTTCTGTCCAACTCCATCGTTCAGCAACCTTCTCGAAGTCCTTCTCAGTAACGAGAACCCGCCTCTGGAATAAACTCCCGCATTATGTTAGAGAACAGTTAAAGACATATCTGTTCAAGGAGCAGTAATGATTACAATTGTTCCTACATTATTTCTTTATCTTTGTAGAACCTTCTTTCGAACCAGATCTTCGTCATTTTCCAATATTCTTACCTGATACAGTTTCCTTAAATTCCCTACCCCCAGAACTAGCTATATTAGAAAATATATATTTTGAACTGCCACTACGATGATGATTATTATTATTATTATTATTATTATTATTACTGCTATTGCTATTACTGACAGCAGCTGCTGTAGCACAAGTACTGCTCGCATCAACTTTATTAGTTCGTAGGCAGTATTATTTTCTAGCATTGCCACTTAGACACTCAAGTCGTTTTAATACTATTTGTCATATTCAAATTTTTATCTCTTAGGCAACTATAATGTGAAAAACGTACTGTATGCGTGAAACGCTGGTCCGATGTAAGACCAGATTAAAGAAATACAATATCATCATCAACAGTTTTCTGCTATATTAGCAGGTCCTTTGCCTCTCTTTTTTCTGCGATACATTGCTTCCTTCTTAAGGCTGCTGTATGTTGTACCGTCCATCACGTCATCCAGTATCTGAAATCTCCTCCTTCCTCACTTCCTTTTCCCTTCTACATAACGTTCTAAAACTGTTTTTATCAATCCGTCATTCTTTCTTAATATATGCCCAATCCAATTTCTTCTTCTTCTTTTTATTACATCTAATAACTGTCTTTTCCCTCTCACTCTTCACAGTATCTCTTCATTTTTTACT
Source organism: Schistocerca nitens (assembly GCF_023898315.1). NCBI lineage: Eukaryota > Metazoa > Arthropoda > Insecta > Orthoptera > Acrididae > Schistocerca > Schistocerca nitens. The sequence goes on from NC_064614.1 coordinate 1,128,285,470, forward strand.
CTGTCCATCCAACTTGTTCTTTCCATCCTCCGCCATCTCCACATCTCAAAAGCCTCCAGCGTTGTCTTTCTTCCTCAAAGTCCATGTTTCAGCGCCTTAAAGAAGAACACAAAATACAATATATCCGGCTCGAAACGCATTGATGAATATATCCTGTACAGCTATCAAACTGTCGGGATGTTGATTATCACATTTCATTCGCTGTTGCAAATAGTACTAGAAATTTTCCATTCTGATTAAGATCGGCTGATGTAGTGGGTCACTCGAGGCGCTAAAGGGTGCGTGACTGTTAGACCAGGAACGTAAGTGCGCAGCGCTGTGAGTACGCCTGTAGCCACAGCGGACTCGTCATAACAAAAGGGACTGTCCTATTTGCCATGACGATTTTCAGGTAGTTTTGGCTATAAATGTGAATGAAGTCGCCAATTTGATAAATTTATTCGACCTTTGTGATACACTGGTGTGCAAAGTTAAAGCAACAAACGGAAATTTCGCAAGGTTGCGTGTATTTTGCAACACAAAACAGTACAAATAGGTAATAGTAAAGTAGAAACAATGTAAAAAATAAGAACGTAAACAACTGCAACATGCACAACGGTTGAGAAAAATGTTCTTGGTTTTTTCCAACTCAACGGATTTGCACACACATTCTGACAACCTGGTTAATGTGCTCAGTATGGGGTGTGACCACCTCCAGCAGCAATACAGGCCTGACAACGATGGGGTATGCTGTGAATGATGTCACCAGTCTCGTGTTGAGGCAGTGACGCCAATTCTTCCTGCAGAGCTGCTCACAAGTCTTGGAGAGTGTTTGGTGGATGCTGACGTGATGCAACGCGTCTCCCTAGTGCATCCCGGACATGCTCTATGGTATTCAAATCGGAAGAGCGAGCAGGCGACGCCATGTGTGCAATATCTTCTGTTTGCAAGAAAAAAACAAGAGCTCGTGCTCTATGAGGTCGAGCATTATCAGATATCAGTACCAAGTCTAGGTCCGCAGCAACTAGTAACGACCGTACATGAGCTCCAAGGTCTCATCACGATATCTGACAGCAGTCAAACACTGCCGACTGATCTGTACAGTTTCACGAAGAGCTGTGCGAGTGGTCAATATAATCAAATAATAGTTAATAAACAGTTACATTTGTGCTTCTATTTACCTTCTTTGGAAAGGATATCGACGTATTTACATTGTCTGTTGAACATGTAACCTGCTTTAGGTTAGGATAAAATACTCGTATTTTTTTGTTGTAATAACGCACCCTTTAGCACCTTAACCACTAGGGATCTTCCTCGTTATTGGTTTCCTTCGACAACGTTTGGGTCCCGAAATTGTGTTCCGCGTTCCCCCCAGTAGCAAATCCATCGAGAATCACTCTCTAGTGCAAATCGGGACTCATCTGTGGAAAGAACATTGCTCCACTCTTGGACCAACGACCCTTGGATTGTTTGCAGATGACGCTGTTATTTACCGTCCAGTAAAATCGTCAGACGATCAATTACAATTACAAAATGACCTAGAGAGAATTTCTGTATGGTGGGAAAAGTAGCAATTCGCACTAAACCAAGAAAAGTGCGAGGTCATCCACATGGGTACTAAAGGCAATCCGATAAATTGTGGGTGTACGATAAAGCGCACAAATCTAAGGGCTGTCATCTCGACTAAATACGTAGGAATTACAATTACGAGCAACTTAAATTGGAAAGACTACATAGATAATATTGTGGGGAAGGCGAAACAAAGACTGCGCTTTGTTGGGAGAACACTTAGAAGATGCGACAAAAACCAACTAGAAAGACAGCCTACATTACACTCGTCCGTCCCTTGCTGTAATACTGCTGCGCGGTATGGGATTTATACCAAGTAGGATTGACGGTGGACATCGAAGAAGTGCAAAGAAGGGTAGCTCGTTTCGTGTTATCACGCAACGGGGGTGAGAGTATCATTGATATGATGCGCGAGTTGGGGTGGCAGTCACTGAAACAAAGGCGGTTTTACGAAATTTCAATCACCAACTTTCTCTTCCGAATGCGAAAATATTTTGTTGACGCCCACCTACGTAGGGAGAAATGATCATCATAATAAAATAAGAGAAATCAGAGCTCGAACGGAAAGATTTAGGTGTTCCTTTTTCCCACGCGCCATTCGAGAGTGGAATGGTAGAGAAGTAGTATGAAAATGGTTCGATTAACCCTTTGCCAGGCACGTAAGTGTGAACTGCAGAGTAACGAGGTAGATGTAGATGTAGACCGTCCAGGTGGCACGTTGACCTCTCCACTCTAGACCCACCCTTCTGTGAAGACGCGTTATAGGCAGACATACAGCGAGAGTCTGACAATAAAGACTCCACAGCGTTTGCCTCGATACAACACGTCCAGTGGATACTGCGAGGTCAGATGCCAGTTGCCGAGCAGTATTGATGCGGTACCCTTGTGCCCTTACAGCTAAATAACGGTCCTTTGTTTCTGATGTCACACGTAGTCGGAACTGTCCTAGTCTTCCAGATACAGTTTCGTTCTCTATTAACTGTTGCCACATCCGAATAACAACAGAACGATTCATATTAAGCCATGAGGCCACATCAGTTTACGACTTTCCTGCTTCCATTCCTCCTATGACCCCCACCCCAGAGAGTCTGATTGGCATCTTCTCTATGCCCTACTACACCGTTTGTGACTGTGCACACAGCAATCTTGGATGTGAGACTACCCGGAAACACTGCCCCATTTGATACGTGCCCTGACGTCATCGTTGGCATGGTTGCTCCTTGACCGGAACCCCATCTTCCGTGCAGAACACAATCGTACGGACAACTGTTGACGGTTTGTATGATAATATTGTGAATTAGACAAGGGACAGTGAAATATGAGTTTTTTGCTTTAATTTTGGTCACTAGTGTATTATATTCTTTGGTCAGAGGGGTTACTTCTTTAGAAGAGAATAGCAACTTGTGTTGGACAGTCTGGCTATGTACTTGGTTTGGAAAGGATGGAAGCTGGCCTGCTGTATAATGGAGGCAGCATTATTTAAAAATGATTTTGTGTTAGTATGTTTTGAGAAGACCAACGGTCTTCCGTTGTAGTAACACCGGTTCCCGTCAGATCACCGAAGTTAAGCGCTGTCGGGCTGGGCTAGCATTTGGATGGGTGACCATCTGGTATGTCGAGCGCTGTAGGTAAGCGGGGTACACTCAGCCCTTGTGAGGCAAACTCAGGAGCTACTTGAATGAGAAGTAGCGGCTCCGGTCTCGTAAACTGACACACGCCCGGGACAGTGGTATGCCCCTGCATATCCGCATCCAGTGACGCCATGCCCTGAGGATGACACGGCGGCCGGTCGGTGCCGTTGGACCTTCCAAGGCCTGTTCGGACGGAGTTTATGTTTTGAGAAATGAACATGAGATTATATAAGGGGTTTCTCTGGTCCAGAAGGTTAAAAACATCGATTTTTAATTGCATATTTCGATACCTTACATTATGGAGACGATGTGGACGAAACCGATTTGCGCGTAAACTATTGCATGTAGTCGAAATACACGTCCATCGGAGTAGCAGTCCCGCGTCGTTGAGCGCCTACGGACGGCACTCGGAGGCATTCACGCCGACCTGTATACGACGACCTACCGAATGATAATTTACGGCAAAGATTTGTTAGTGCTAACACTCAAAACTTACGAGTCGACAAATGCACTGATTTGGACTCTTTCCCCAAAACATATATACTGCGGTAAAGAAGTAGTTGAAGTTGCAAACAATTTGGCTACACTTATCTTCAACGGCTGCTTCATGGGATTCGCACAAAGAATGTCATGGGCATTCAACTTGGCAACACGGTGGACCACCTTGTACGCTCAGGGCACCGCGCGTGTACGGCCAGTAGAGAAGCCAGATTTGTGGCCCGGGAGAAGCGGTGAACGCAGATTTATGAGATCCACGAAGGCTCCAGGAATCGCAGACTGATGGTAAGCCCCCCAAAAAACGGACGAAAATCCTTTCCAAAACTTCAAACGCGACTTCTTAAAAGCACACTCTTTTGCTGGGTGTTTGGACTGCCGAAAAATTACTTGGCCGATTTTGATGCCGCTTAACTATTTTCGTTGAGAATTGATATAGCTATGGTCGAAACCTCTAAAGGTTAAACAATTTTCAAAATATCGAATTTTTTTTGTAGGTTTGAATGCCACAAAAATTCTATTTTTCTTACATTTTTTCAAGTAGCCGCTATTTTTGTGAAAAAATGACATTTTTTCACTTTTCGGAGGTTCTTACCATAGCTACCTACACTCGTATATTTTAATAATTTTTTTGTATTTTCAGTTTTAGACCAACGAGTTACCTGAACCAGGGCCATCCGCCTATCGGTGCATGGCGTACATTTTGTTTGATAGCCCCTTAATACTTTTGGACAAAATAATTTTTAATGCAGGTAAAATGTGCATGAATAAAAGGATGTTAGCATTGTTTGACTTATCTTTTGATTTTAACTAAAAAAAAAGTTGAAAATGAGTGTAGATCAGAAAATCTCCTTAATGGAAGAATATCGAGAGGGCAATTTTTAATGTAATCCAATTTTTTATATTCTTGTAACTGTATAGTTTCCTATTGCTAGAATATTACATGAGGTCGAAGTTTAGGGTAGTAACCTTATAATGCAACATGTGATTTTGTATTATAGTTGAAAGAAGTTTCAAGGAAGGTAATCGTACACAGGAAATGTATAAAGAAATATTTTGTTAACTTTTCTAGGTGTGCCCGCATCTCGTGGTCGTGCGGTAGCGTTCTCGCTTCCCACGCCCGGGTTCCCGGGTTCGATTCCCGGCGGGGTCAGGGATTTTCTCTGCCTCGTGATGGCTGGGTGTTGTGTGCTGTCCTTAGGTTAGTTAGGTTTAAGTAGTTCTAAGTTCTAGGGGACTTATGACCACAGCAGTTGAGTCCCATAGTGCTCAGAGCCATTTGAACCATTTTTTTCTAGGTGTGAGACTTTTAAGAAAAGGTGTATTGTTGTCGTGTCTTAATGAAGCATAGTTAAAATTGGAGTCTTTTCTCTCATTTATCAGTCGTTAAGATTAGCTCCTCATTTTTTTTATTTTTTTTATTTATTTATTTTTTTTTTTTTACTTTCATGACTCTTTGCACACTCGCATGGCACACCGCGAGTTGTGTACTGAGAAGGATTTTTGTGAAAATGGGTAAGTATCGTCTTGCATTGCAGATCGCAAGTACGGCAAATGAAATTTGTTTTTGGACAGTCATATTAATATTCCTAACAGTAATAGGTTGCATAGCAGAAGACTGTTCCGTGGCCACAGGCAGGCCAACAAATTTAATTATCATCGAAGTTCATTTCCATTGTAAGGCATAGTGATGGTCAGAATGTTTTTGTGAAAATGTCAGTACCATTTCTGAAGATTAATGTCAATACAAGATTTCAGCTAAGTGCTATTTTATGAATTTTCAAGCAGTTTTATCAGATGTGTTAAGTTTTTGTTTATTTGCTGTGTAATTACAATAACAGTTCTGGTACAGTGATTGTTTGCTAGGCTAAAGATAAAGAGTAGCCATATTCAGGGCCTACATTTTTAATCTTGTGCCGGCCGCTGTGGCCGAGCGGTTGTAGGTGCTTCAGTCCGGAACCGCGCTGCTGTTACGGTAGCAGGTTCGAATCCTGCCTCGGGAATGGATGTGTGTGATGTCCTTGGGTTAGTTAGATTTAAGTATTTCTAAGTCTAGGGGATTGATGACCTCAGATGTTAAGTCCCATAGTGCTTCGAGCCATTTAAACCATTTTTTAAAATCTTGAGTCTTATGTTTTGCAGTCAGACAGAATAAGTAAATTTCATTGAAAACGGGTTGCTTACTCGTAGGCCAATTGCTGGATGTACCGGCTAGACTGGATTTCACATGGTGTAGCGTGAGCCCCACATATCTGCGTTCATAATTACGTTTTCGCATAATTCTGTTACCTGGACTGAGATTAACGTATTTCGATATCAAAATAAGTTTTAAACATTTCTTAGATACCAACTTGACACAAACGCGAGTTTAAGCTTCTCACATTACTTTCACATGAAGATATGGAAGACAGGAGCATTTGCTCGAACACAATGATGACACAAATATCTTGGTTCGTATTGACGATAATGTGAATGGCTCTTCCGAAGTCATGGGGCGAAAAAATCCCCAAAACATGAAAGACACATTGCGGATTACAAGGGGCATCGGGCAGCTGGTGCACTCGACGCGTTGCATAACCTGAAAAGAGGCGAAGTCGCGACAGATCGGACCACGGAACACGTTCCCAATCAGCTACTGTCCACTGATTACGTGTAGCTCTGTGTGCCGCTGTGAGCAACAGGCTTTGCGAGGTTTCCTCGGAAAATGATTGAGATGGGCCCCTATTCAATAACAGCACCAACTGCCGTCGGATTTTATGCCGATTATCATTGATAAGGAGCAGGTCTAGTCTTCAGTCCGTGTAGGTTATGTTTTTCTTTACGACCATTGCACTTTATTACAAGGTTCCAAGTGGTACCAGCGCTGCTTGTAGCTATGTTGGACAGTTTTTGTTTCACGTCTTTACGTTGGTCATCATAACACAGTTTGATGTCTCCTTAAAATGTTACAATTTTTCTATAGTTAGGATCAATAATTTCTCTGTATTCCTCAATAGTATCCGTATCTCATTAAATGATGCGACATTCACGGCGAAGACCGTTGTATTTCTTGACGCTGCCATCGTCACAAGACAGCTTCTCGCCGCTCAGTACGTGATCAACATAAAGGATACCGTCGCCGCTTTCTTCGGCTTTCACAAAGCCCTTTAGCTGCCACTGCCTTAATTAACCGCTAGTTGCAATTAAGAATCCACTACAGCGGCGCAACATGAGGGAAAACTGAATGATCTTTAGTGACTGGTTGTTGCAAAGCCACAAGAAACTAGCACCGTCTAGTACGTCTGTTGTCGGTTTCTTAATTTCTAATATCAAATGTCATTTTCTTGTTGTGCTTCATCCGTCACTGCGACTGAGTGAAAGGAGTATATGTTTGCCATTTGTGTTCCGTTTCTTCTCATCTATAGTGATCTACAATACACGACTCGATTTTAATGTGTGCAGCGCGTCCCAGCTGTTTACAGAAATTTACGATCTGAGGAAAAAATACCACATGATATACGCTATGTTTCCAATAGTTAATCTGATGTACAAGTTTGCAAACTTTTATCACACTGAAGAGCCAAAGAAACTGGAACACCTGCCTAATATCGTGCAGGGCCCCCGCGAGCACGCAGAAGTGCCGCAACACGAAGTGGCATGGACTCGACTAACGTCTGAAGTAGTGCTGGAGGGAAATGACACCATCAGTCCTGCAGCGCTGTCCACAAATCCATAAGAGTACGAGGGGGTAGAGATCTCTTCTGAACAGCACGTTGCAAGGCATCCCAGATACCTCAATAATGTTCATGTCTCGGGAGTTTGGTAGAAACTCAGAAGAGTGTTCCTGGAGCCATTCTGGTCATGTGTGGTGTTGAATTGTCCTGCTCGAATTGCCCCCAAGTCCGTCGGAATGCACCATGGACATGAATGGATGCAGGTAAATAAATATAAATGTAGTGTGACTAGAGTCTCCCGTCGGGTAGACCGTTCGCCCGGTGCAAGCATTTCGATTTGACGCCACTTCAGCGACTTGCGCGTCGATGGGGATGAAATGATGATGATTAGGACAACACAACACCCAGTCCCTGAGCGGAGAAAATCTCCGACCCAGCCGAGAATCGAACCCGGCCCTTAGGATTGACATTCTGTCGCGCTGGCCACTCAGCTACCGGGGACGGACATGGATGCAGGTGATCAGACAGGATGCTTACGTGCGTGCCACCTGTTACAGTCGTATCTAGACGTATCAAGGCTCTCATATCACTCCAACTACACACGCTCCACACCGTTACAGAGCCTCCACCAACTTGAACAGTGCCCTGCTGACGTGCAGGGTTCTTGGATCCATGAGATTGTCTCCATGCCCGTACACGTCCATCCACTCGATACAATTTGAAACGAGAGTCGTCCGACTAGGCAGCATGTTTCCAGTCCTCAACAGTCCAATGTCGGTGTTGGCGGGCAGGATGAGGAAGTCATCAAGGGTACAAGCGTGGGCCTTCGGTTACGAAAGCCCATATCGAAGATATTTCGTTGAATAGTTCGCATGCTGAAACTTGTTGATGGCCCAGCATTGAAATCTGCAGCAATAGGCGGAAGGTTTGCACCTCTGTCACACTGAATTATTTTCTTCACTCACCGTTGGTCACATCCTTGCAGAATCTTTTTCCAGTCGCAGTGATGTCGGAGATTTGATCTTTCACCTGATTCCTGATACTCACGGCATACCCGTGAAATGGTCGTACGGAAAAATCCCCACTTCTTCGCTACCTCGGAAATGCTGTGTCCCGTCGCTCTCGAACCGAGTATAACATCACGTTCCGACGAACCTAAATCTTGAAAACCTTCCATTGTAGCAGCAGTAACGGGTCCAACAACTGCGCCAGACTCTTTTTTTTCCTACACACACCAAAAAACGTTTTGCATCGCCACAGTTCCCAGAGCTCCTGAAGACTGTGGATATTGTATCACAGACACAGTCACTTTGACTGTTCAGAGTAGTCACTGAACCTGCCCAAAGATGAAAACAACCGTGCATGAGCATGGCCTATTAGACGGAGGGAGTCCGACAGCCGATCAGCCCCAGTCGTTCCACCAAGAAGCAGGTACACAGCTCGTGTTGTCTGTAGTTCAACCATGCCTAGACGGTCAATACCGCGGTTCGATCGCGTCCACATTGTTACTTCGTGGCAGGAAGGGCCCTCAACAAGGAAATGCTTACTGATGTTTCCTTATTAATTTGTACCAGGAAGGGTTCGCAACAAGGGAAGTGTCCAGGCGTCTCGGAGTGAACCAAAGCGATGTTGTTCGGACATGGAGGAGATACAGGGACAGGAACTGCCAACGATACGCCTCGCTCAGGCCGCCCAAGGGCTACTACTGCAGTGGATGACCGCTACCTATGGATTATGGCTCGGAGGAACCCTGACAGCAACGCCACCATGTCGAATAATGCTTTTGGTGCAGCCACAGGACGTCGTATTACGACTCAAACTGTGAGCAATAGGCTGCAAGATGCGCAACTTCACTCCCGACGTCCTTGGCGATGTCCATCTTCGCAGCCGCGACACCATGCAGCGCAGCACAGATGGGCCCAACAACGTGCTGAATGGACCGCTCAGGGCTGGCATCATGTTCTCTTCACCGATGAGTGTCGCATTTTCCTTAAACCAGACAATCGTCGGAGACGTGTTTGGGGGCAACCCGGTCAGGCTGAACGCCTTAGACACACTGTTCAGCGAGTGCAGCAGGGTGGAGATTCCCTGCTGTTTTGGGGTGGCATTGCGTGGGGCCGACGTACGCCGCTGGTGGTCACGGAAGGCGCCGTAACGGCTGTACGATACGTGAACGCCGTCCTCCGACCGACAGTGCAACCATATCGGCAGCATATTAGCGAGACATTCGTCTCCATGGACAATTCACGCCTCCATCGTGCGTGCACATCTTGTGATTGACTTCTTTCAAGATAACGACATCGCTTGACTAGAGTAGCCAGCGTGTTCTCCAGACATGAACCCTATCGAACATGCCTGGGATAGACTGAAAAGGGCTGTTTATGGACGACGTGACCCACCAACCACTCTGAGAGGTCTACGCCGAATCGCCGTTGTGGAGTGGGACAATTTGGACCAACAGTGCCTTGATGAACTTGTGGATAGTATGCCACTGCGAATACAGGCTTGCATCAATGCAAGAGGACGTGTTGCTGGGTATTAGAGGTACCAGTGTGTACAGCAATCTGGACCACCACGTCTGAAGGCCTCGCTGTATGGTGGTACAACATGCAATGTGTGTTTTTTATGAGCAATGAAAAGTGCGGAAATAATGTTTATGTTGATCTCTGTTTCAATTTTCTGTACAGGTTCCGGAACGCTTGGAAGCGAAGTGATGCAAAACTTTTTTTAGTGTGTGTATTTCTCTTCTCTGCTACTCTCTCTTCATTAGTAAGCCGATCTACCAAACTAGTCTTCGCCATTTTCCTTAAGCCTCACATTTGAAAATCTTCACCCTTTTTGAGAAAAACGTTTCTTGGTGTTGCCAGTCTGCCTCTGTACTTCGGCTGAGTAGTACTTTATTTTGTATGACGACTCAGTACAAACATTTTCATTGACGCCGCGCGGGGTAGCCGAGCGGTCTTAGGGCACCACGTCACGGTTCGCGCCGCTCGCCCCCCCCCCCCCCCCCCAGTCGGAGGTTCAAGTCCTCCCTCGGGCATGGGTGTGTATGTGTTGTCCTTAGTGTAAGTTAGTTTAAGTTAGATTAAGTAGTGTGTAAGCTAAGGGAAAGATGACCTCAGCAATTTGGTCCCTAAGTCCTTACCACAAATGTCCATTTTTTTTTTCATTGACGCTGCTGTAAACAATTCTGTGAAACCTGAAGATGATCAGGTGATGGAGACGAGTAGTTAATAAGAACTTCTTGTCAACAGCTCTTTGCGGCTATAAGAATATTATTTTTTACAAATATTAGGGAGCTGTGGGACATCACCTGCATCAGTATTTTGAAAATGTGAAGCTTTCCGTCAGAAGTTCATATCAACCGTAACGTCAGATGACACCAAATCTGATGACTTGTTTTCGCCTGATGAGGCTTAGTTCCAACGTTATGCTTAGGTAAACACACACTTACGAAATTCGCATCATCTCCACGAGACCCCTCCGCATGCACACAGTGTTGGCGTTCGGTGTAGATCACAAACGAGAATAATCACTATACTCTTTCCTAGCACCGTGACCAGTGACTGCTGCTTACAGACCATACAACAGTTTGGAGGCATAACACACGTGCTTTCAGCAGGGCAATGCAGCCATGCAATAAAGCGGAATCGTCATAAAGAACACCATAACCTATAGGAACTGAAGAATTGCTCCTTATCAATGAAAATCAGCGTAAACTCCCACGGCAGTTGCTGCTATATAGGTCCATCTCAACCACCATTTTCCGAGCGAACCTATCAACCTATTAGCTAACAGTGGCAAATGAAGCTACGCGTCATCGGAAGATCATACAACCAGGAACACCGTAAGTTTCTTGGATCAGAGTTTTTATGAACAAGCGATTCACAAGCTATTGTCGCCTCCTCGGTCCCTGATTTATTCCCTCCCGACTTTTTCTTGTGGAAACAGCACAAGGACGCTGCATGCAAATCTGACCTCCCACTATTAGCGAATAAAAGAGAGAAATTGAAAGGTACGCTACTGCAATTCCTCGACAAAAGTTACGACCTGTGTTTAAGAATACGAACTATTTTATTCAACTGTGGGAACAGTCATTGCCCTCTAACATTACGTCACGTTTCGAGCACCCAGTTTTTAGTGTCATAGTTTTCTTCCCCCGTTAGGGCCTCCCAGCCAACGATACCACACGAGCACTTCATTTACTAGGTGAGTTCAAGGACGGACTGGCTTAATTATCGCAAAAGTCTGGTGTGAAATCGTGGCCAGTTATGCTGTGCGCTCCTTACACCACCATCTACGGACTCATTTCTGCAGTTTCAGTACGAGTGGTGGATACTTGCAAGTGCAGTTATTGTCTTTGAAAAAAAAAGCGAAATTTCTGTTCGCCGCATTGCGTACTTCTTTGAGTTAACTTCTCCAAAATACTGTAGCAGCTCTTTCTATCTCTGGGCCAAGTTTCATCGAGATACGTTATTTAGCACTGACATATCATGCGGAAGTTAATTTCATCCGACCAGTGTCATTAACAAAATAAAAATGAAAAAAGCAACACGGTCTGAGGAAACCGCACCGAGACCAAGAATCAGCCTAAGCAGCATGTTAAAAGTCGTGAGCAGGCCACAGTTACTGAACAAGCCGCCCGCCTCGTCAGCGCTCAGCAGGAGTGAAGTTCCTGCAGACCCGTGCGGCAGGCAACTATTTACGGCTGCAGATTCCTAGGAAATGGCAGGAGAGTCTGAGCGGCGGCTTTCCCTCGGTAGGCCGCGTAAGTCTTAAAATACCGGCACGGCGTAAAGGGAAACTGTTAGCGCCAGGAGTAGCTGTCCGGGCTTTGGGATCGAGGATGAGAAGTTGCACTCACAACGATTAAAAACCTTCTGTATGTTGTACCGCATCATTGTATAAAATACTTTAATTATAAACTTAAAACAATTGCATTAAGTTTCGGGTGTGCAGCCGCAAGAATTCTCCTACTTCTTCTAGTATTTCGGCTGTATAACGTTCAGCCATCTTCAGAGAGAGCCGCAAGACTGTCTCTCCAATGTTATTGCTATTTAACACCTTACATAAGATGGGCTGGCAGCAGCACAGTACGCTGCTCTTCAGCCACAGGTTTTACAAAAGAAAAAAACTATGGAGACACAGAACATACAGAACATAGTGGGGGACAAAAAACAGTAGACACAGTAACGAAAAAACACGAAGCCGTTCACACGCGAAGAAAAGCCAAGAAACTGTTAGCAGTGAACACGGACATTGATGATGGAGACGACACGTGAACGATGGAGAGCCCGGGGGAGGAGAGGGGTGAAAAGGAGCAGGGAAGGAAGGGAGAAGGGAGAGAGGGTGCCCTGAGGAAAAAACACAGGAAATGGGAGAGGAGGATCAATGTTGATAGGAGGGGTAGATGGAGGGGAGGATCAAAGTTGATAGGAGGGGTAGATGGAGGGGAGGAGGGCATCATCAGGGAGGGGGAGCTGGCGGAAGCCACTTTGGCAGAGGGTAAGGAGAGTGGAGAGATGGAGAGCAGGTGGGACGTGGGAATACAGGCGCGGCAGCGGACAGGAGTGGGAGAGGATGTGAGAGACAAGCAGGTGAGGGGGATCTAGTTTACGGGAGGTGTAGAGGATCCGTATCCGTTCGAGGAAAAGGAGGAGGTGGGGGAACGGGATAAGGTCGTACAGGATCCGTGTGAGGGAGAGGAGACAGATGCAATAGGCAAGGCGAAGAGCATGGCGTTCGAGGATTTGAAGGGATTTGTAAAAGGTAGGAGGGGTGGAGATCCAGGCAGGGTGGGTGTAGCAGAGGATAGAGCAGATGAGGGATTTATAGGTGTGGAGGATGGTGGAGGAGTCCAGACCCCATGTACGGCCAGAAAGGAGCTTGAGGAGACAGAGTCGGGAGCATGCCTTGGCTTGGATTGTCCGGAGACAGGGGGTCCAGGAGAGGCGACGGTCAAGGGTGACGCCAAGGTACTTGAGGGTGGGGGCGAGGGCGATAGGACGGCCATAGATGGTGACATAGAAGTCGAGGAGGTGGAAAGAAGGGGTGGTTTTGCCTACAATGGTCGCCTGGCCGCTCCAGTGCTCGCTTCGTCCCTTTACACTCGTGTGTCGCGCAACTGCGCATGCGGCCACAGATACAAATTCGTCAGAGACGTTGGTCAGCGGCAGAGATGTGCACAATGCGCTAGTTACATCTATGACTCCGCAGTCGATCTGTGTTGGCATGTGGATATATCATTGTGAGCTGCACTGTGACGACGTCTTTGTGAGTTTATTACAGCAAGTGCCAGATTCCATTATTAATCAAGGTTGAAACCACTATTTCTATTAATTAAATTGGTCGTCAAGCGAATCCCAATTGCCTCCTTCACTATTGAGTCCCAAAAAGATGATGTAGTTGCCAAAACTTCGACGTTGTCATACAACATACTGCGACCAATGTCAATACAGTGCTTGGTTCAAATGGCTCTGAGCACTATGGGACTTAACTGCCGTGGTCATCAGTCCCCTAGAACTTAGAACTACATCAACCTAACTAACCTAAGAACATCACACACATCCATGCCCGAGGCAGGATTCGAACCTGAGACCGTATCGGTCGCGCGGTTCCAGACTGTAGCGCCTAGAACCGCTCGGCCACCCAGGCCGACAATACAGTGCTCTGTCACTGCCGACTTGTTAGGTTGTAAAAGTCGTGTGTACCTCCGGTGTTCTGCACATCTTTCTTGGACAGTACGAGCTGTTTGTCCAAACTAAGAAAGGCCACATTCGCATGGAATTTTGTAAACTCCAGATTTTCGGAGCAGCAAATCATCTCTGACGAAGCCCACGAGTGCAGCTGCCTTGGGTGGAGGACGAAAAGTCACTTTTACTTTGTGTCTGCTGAGAATCCGTCCTATTTTTGATGAGAGGCTACCCACATATGGCAGGAAGGCCATCGATTTAAAGGTTTCTTCGTCTTCTTCTGCATTCTTTGTGGCGTGGCCTCTTTCGGTTTCATTTTCAGTGCCTTCTGTATTTGCTGTGGGGAGTACCCATTGTGTTCAAACACTCTTTGCAAGTGGGAAAGTTCATCTTGCAGACTGCTTTCGTCAGAATTTAAAGCAGTTTCGACCGTATTTCAATGGCCTTCCTCAGGGCAAGACTGGCTTTCGTGGGAGAAAGGTGGCTTTATTTATTGCAGACGTTCGGTGTCAATACCTCATATTTCTGAAACGTTCTTCGCACAGGAACGTAATAGTCTAGTCACGGCGGAAGCGGTAGGGTAGGAAAGAAGCCATTGGCGGGCTATCCGGGTTTTCAGTGAGTGGCGACATTCTGCAAATCAGCGCTTTGCGGGCACATTTTCTTCCTGATGTGCGCGGAACTGCACTGACAGAGCCCCCTATCTGTCTGCTTAGGCTGTCGTTTCCGTACTCAGTGAGGCTTCTGCCCCGCGACTGTTCACGGCCCGTTGGACAGGGATAGCCGGCAGCCACAGGAAACGCGCCCGCCAGAAACCAAGCGCTGATTTGCAGAATGTCGCCAGTCACTGAAAACCCGGCTAGCCCACCACTGGCTTCTTTCCTACCCTCCCCCTTCCGTCATGACCAGACTATTACGTTCCAGTGCCAATAATGTTTCTAAAATGTGAGGTACTGACACCGATCGTCTGCAATAAGTAAAGCCACCGTTCCTCCACGAAAACCAGTCTTGCCCGCAGAGAGGCCGTTGTAATACGGTCGAAACGTTAGTTTTCAGTTTACAATTAAAGCATTTTATGCAATGACGCGTTACAATACCCAGAAGAATTTTAATCACCAGAAAGTCTAAGTATTTATTACACTTATAGTTTGGTCAATGTGCGCAATTGAAACGCCATTATATTGAAACAAAACTTATTGTATTCTGATTATATTTCTTAGCTAAAGACCTCTTAATCTTCGAAGAAAATGTAGCAAGTAGGATTCGTAAATGGAGAGATCCCGGGTTCGAGTCCCGGTCGGGGCACACAATTTCAACATGTCCCCAATGAAGTACATCAACGTCTGTTTGCAGCTAGGGTGTCCATTTAATTATCATTTCATTTCTAGCAAAGCTGCATGGTCATCCACGGTAACTGTTCTTTCGGGAAAAGATACTACCGTCATATATAATCGATTTTACAATTGCATAAAAAAATGAAATGTGTGTATGGCATTGTTGGCCAAGACGTCCCATCTGGGGAAGTTCGGCCGCGAAGTGCCAGTCTTATTGCAGTTGACGCCGCTGAGGAGGATGAAATGATGAGGACAACACAACACCAAGTCCACGAGCGGAGAAAATCTCCAAACCAACCGGGAATCGAACGCGGGTCCGATTGAATGAGAGGCATGCACGTTACCACCCAGCATAACTTTCATTAGAATATCAAAACCAACGGTGAATCTTACTGCAATCTTACCCTTGGAAAACTAAAACGCAGAAAACTAACATGAAAATCCGAAGCTCATAATGTGGGAGTTCGACGGACATCTATAAGAAGACTGAAAGAAGAACAAACTCAGTTTTGTATCCCGCCTGGAAGGCGGCGCGTGGGTAGGAGCAGGAAAAGGTAATACACGTCGGTACAGCAAATACAGTTAAAGCAACTTTACTAGTGTACAAACGTATGCAAACATATTACATAACTTTAGGTGATGACACGTAGGTGCGACGTTGTGGCCCCATCGTAACTGATGCAAAGTCTCAATTAGCAAGCTAAGCTGAAGCGATGTTTCCTGGCTGTTTGCACTTGATGAAATGGGCTGCAACCGCAGCAGAGCTCGTAGACAACCACAGCAACGGCTAGAGGGCGCTATCGTCGGTGTCTGTCGTAGTGCCGACTTAATAAGTTTAATACGCCGTGGCATCGTTGCTATCGATACCACAATCAGAATTCCTTATCTGGCCAGTTCACATGTTCAAGTAAACGAAAGAAATACCCCGATGAACACCGCATCGTACATACACTAAGAACAAGCTGAATGCGAGCTGTCGCAGCACAACCTCTGAAATACACTCCTGGAAATGGAAAGAAGAACACATTGACACCGGTGTGTCAGACCCACCATACTTGCTCCGGACACTGCGAGAGGGCTGTACAAGCAATGATTACACGCACGGCACAGCGGACACACCAGGAACCGCGGTGTTGGCCGTCGAATGGCGCTAGCTGCGCAGCATTTGTGCACCGCCGCCGTCAGTGTCAGCCGGTTTGCCGTGGCATACGGAGCTCCATCGCAGTCTTTAACACTGGTAGCATGCCGCGACAGCGTGGACGTGAACCGTATGTGCAGTTGACGGACTTTGAGCGAGGGCGTATAGTGGGCATGCGGGAGGCCGGGTGGACGTACTGCCGAATTGCTCAACACGTGGGGCGTGAGGTCTCCACAGTACAGGTGCACGTGCCCGTCGACCTGGGACCGGACCGCAGCGACGCACGGATGCACGCCAAGACCGTAGGATCCTACGCAGTGCCGTAGGGGACCGCACCGCCACTTCCCAGCAAATTAGGGACACTGTTGCTCCTGGGGTATCGGCGAGGACCATTCGCAACCGTCTCCATGAAGCTGGGCTACGGTCCCGCACACCGTTAGGCCGTCTTCCGCTCACGCCCCAACATCGTGCAGCCCGCCTCCAGTGGTGTCGCGACAGGCGTGAATGGAGGGACGAATGGAGACGTGTCGTCTTCAGCGATGAGAGTCGCTTCTGCCTAGGTGCCAATGATGGTCGTATGCGTGTTTGGCGCCGTGCAGGTGAGCGCCACAATCAGGACTGCATACGACCGAGGCACACAGGGCCAACACCCGGCATCATGGTGTGGGGAGCGATCTTCTACACTGGCCGTACATCACTGGTGATCGTCGAGTGGACACTGAATAGTGCACGGTACATCCAAACCGTCATCGAACCCATCGTTCTACCATTCCTAGACCGGCAAGGGAACTTGCTGTTCCAACAGGACAATGCACGTCCGCATGTATCCCGTGCCACCCAACGTGCTCTAGAAGGTGTAAGTCAACTACCCTGGCCAGCAAGATCTCCGGATCTGTCCCCCATTGAGCATGTTTGGGACTGGATGAAGCGTCGTCTCACGCGGTCTGCACGTCCAGCACGAACGCTGGTCCAACTGAGGCACCAGGTGGAAATGGCATGGCAAGCCGTTCCACAGGACTACATCCAGCATCTCTACGATCGTCTCCATGGGAGAATAGCAGCCTGCATTGCTGCGAAAGGTGGATATACACTGTCCTAGTGCCGACATTGTGCATGCTCTGTTGCCTGTGTCTATGTGCCTGTGGTTCTGTCAGTGTGATCATGTGATGTATCTGACCCCAGGAATGTGTCAATAAAGTTTCCCCTTCCTGGGACAATGAATTAACGGTGTTCTTATTTCAGTTTCCAGGAGTGTATGAAACTAACACCTCATGCTATTAGCAAAAAGCGACACTTCAAACTTCAAACTTCTTAGTCAGCATAGGAGGATATCCAGGGCGAGAATCAATAAGAATTCCAAGTTCTTTGTTCACAGCCCAAACGATGTTTGAGGGGTGACTGCACGTTTGTGGCGAATGTGCCGAAAGCGAAATTTCTCGAAGCTTCCAATTTAGGAGAATTCTGCCAACGTTTCCTTGACAAATAGGGAGTATCATGACGAATACAGGGATTAGCGATCACAAGGCAGTTGCTGCTAGGCTGAAACAGTAACACCCACAACTATCAAAAAGAAACACAAAGTACATCCACTTGAAAAACTTGATAAAAATGCTCTTAACGCCTTTTTAACAGACAGTCTCCACTCCTTCCGATCTGATCATATAAGCGTAAAACAAATGTAGAATGATTCCAAAGAGATAGTATCGACGGCAACTCAGAGGTATATACCACATAGATTAATAAGTGATGGTACTGATCCCCTATGGTACACAAAACGGGTCAGATCGCTGTTGAGAAAGCAACGAAAAATAATACCAAATTGAAAAGATCGCAAAACCCCCAAGATTGTCAGAGTTTCTAAATATAGCGCGTTTCAATGCGAGATGCTTTTAATAATTTCCACAACGAAACTCTGTCTCGGAGTCTGCAGAAAACCCAAAGAGGTTTCGGACACATAAAGCACACCAGTGGCAAGAAGCAATCACTAACTTCACTGCGCGTTAAAAACGGTGAGGTCACTGAGTACAGAGCCACTAAAGCAGAGTTATTAAACACGGTTTTCCTAAACTCCTTCGTCAAAGAAGACGACGTAAATATTCCTGAATTCATTCGCGGTCGAGGACAACATACAACGTGCTGCAACTTAAGAAGTCTTCGAGCCCCTCACTTCCCTTGGAACCTATTCCGTACGCCTGTACCTCCCTGAACAGTCGACAGTGTGACACCTTGTCAAATGCTGTACGGAAATCTGGGAATATGGTTCAAATGGCTCTGAGCACTATGGGACTCAACTGCTGTGGTTATCAGTCCCCTAGAACATAGAACTACTTAAACCTAACTAACCTAAGGACATCACACACACCCATGCCCGAGGCAGGATTCGAACCTGCGACCGTAGCAGTCGCGCTGGGAATATGGAATCCGCCTGTTGCCCTTCATTCATGTTCACAGGATCGCATGTGAGAAAAGGTCAAGCTGAATAGTTTCACATTTCCTCATCCGATGAGAAACGCCGCCTTCGACCCGTCATGTAAAGATGTTTTGATGTGTGATGTCACATCCGCGAAAACAGAACAGAACCCTGAAAATATATATTTGGTCTCTACAATATTTTCTGACATGTTATTTCTGGTATCAGACTATCCTTTGACATAGCCCGAAATCCAGTTTAGGATAAGTGGTAACATATTGGTTATCAGTTGGCGAAGTGAACGTTACAGCCCTACAATAAGCGAAGATTCTCTGAAAGAAAAGCTATTAAAAAGTTGCTGACTAGCATCAATAAATAAAACTATCTGCTTCGCATGTAGTAACGTTGCTTAGTATAACGCTGTTAGTTGATTACATCTGAAGTATACGTTGGTCAGAGTGTTTTAGGGGTACTGTTCTTTTTCCGCGAGAATGTAAATAAAATTGCGACTATCGTGATTTGTGAATGCCAGAGGAGAGAAAAATGCGGTGCTGTCTGTGCAGTGTTGAGTCCGGCACGTCGTCCTGCTGTCACGGCGAATAAGCATTCTCTGTGTGCGGAATATATCTACACCAGTCAACAGCGGCGTGCCTTGATTGAAAAATCCATAATCCGGTGTATCATGAACAGGACATCAGACGTATTCGATCCGGCAAGCGAAAGAGAAGCATTCTGCCGAAAACGACAAGTGTATAAAGTAGCTTATTACTACGCCTGTGCCGGCGTTGTCACAATCAATATACAGCGATGATTGTTCCACTGCCTGTCGGTATTAGTCGATACTTCGCAGGTTTCTTGTTCCGATGAAAATGTGGACAAGGGAAAATGACATTCCGCTTGTGTAAACCCGCTGCGGAAGTGACAGGGGTTACTTTTGGTTGCTATAATTGAACAAGTGCGCAAGCTCTCCACACAGAACAGCTTAACGTGGAATGTATGAATATTACCAAATGACCGTCAGTTTCAATGTGTATTTCCGCTGTCGTGGTTGCGCTGACTTGACTAGCAAACTGTTAAAGCAAAACCAATGCAGGACCGATTGCTGGAATTTAGATAGAAAGGAATGTTCATCAGTCACATCAGACACTTTTTAGAATTTACAAATCTCTCAATGACAGAGTTTCGAATACACGTCGTGTGACTGTGACATCAGTCTCAAAACTTAATTAGAAGAATGAGATTAAAATGTATATAAGTTCCTGTTACAACTTTTCTACAGCTAAGACAGACCAACTAAGAAATATTCAAAATGCTTAAATATATCGGCGGATTGTTTTCGCTAAATTATAGTGGACAACGTGGCGAATTTTCTGCGGTATATGAGTAATTGTTAACATTTATAGCTGCCAGATTTCTACCATATGTTAGTAACTGTTAACATTTATAGCTGTCAGATTATAACACTGACTGATTTCTGTGATACTGGAAAGAACCTTCGAAGAGAAATGCTTCAAATGGCTCTGAGCAGTATGGGACTTAACCTCTGACGTCATCAGTCCCCTAGAACTTAGAACTACTTAAACCTAACTACCCTAAGGACATCACACACATCCATGCCCGAGGCAGGATTCGAACCTGCGGCCGTAGCGGTCGCGCGGTTCCAGACTGTAGCGCTTATAACCGCTCGTCTACTCCGGCCGGCTTCGAAGAGAACTCCAACGACATAACATGTGTGTAACTTGATCAAATAATAACAAGTGAACAATGCCGCAATCAACTGTTCAGTCAGCAAGACGGGAACTCTCAAAAGACTGATTTTCCGACTGTTTGTGAACGATGCGTGATCCGTTCACGAAACGTTGCATCCAGCGCCACTTCACTTTCCACTTTTCGTAGGCAGCATTTGGAAAACCGCAAGAAGTTCTGAAAGCCAGTGCCATGAAGCTCTTGATGGAGCGAAATGTGGAAAGGAGCGGATGCAACGGAATGTACACCTTCCAGTCACATTAATGCGACCACCCGTCTAAAGTCTCAATTACCACCTTTCGCGGCGTGTGACGTGCAGGAAGACAGTCAATGAGGTTATGGAAGGTACCAACGGGGATGTGAATACGTGCCGATTGTAGTGTTGTGGCCACTGCGCTATGCTTCTCACAAGGGAACCTCCCCATCGCACCCCCCTCAGATTTAGTTATAAGTTGGCGCAGTGGATAGCCCTTGAAAAACTGAACACATATAAATCGAGAAAACAGGAAGAAGTTGTGTGGAACTATGAAAAAAATTAGTAAAATATACAAACTGAGTAGTCCATGCCAAGATAGGCAACATCAAGGACAATGGGAGACAGGCAGCGTCGTGGTCCCGTGGTTAGCGAGAGCAGCTACGGAACGAGAGGTCCTAGGTTCAAGTCTTCCCTCGAGTGAAAAGTTTAATTTTTTATTTTCAGTTTATGTGACAAACTCCTATGTTTTCATCACTTTTTTGGGAGTAATTATCACATCCACAAGAAAACCTAAATCGGGCAAGGTAGAAGAATCTTTTTACCCATTCGCTAAGTGTACAAGTTAGGTGGGCAGACAACTTATTCCTGTCATGTGACGCACATGCCGTCACCAGTGTCGTATAGAATATATCAGACGTGTTTTCCTGTGGAGGAATCGGTTGACCTATGACCTTGCGATCAAATGTTTTCGGTTCCCATTGGAGAGGCACGTCCTTTCGTCTACTAATCGCACGGTTTTGCGGTGCGGTCGCAAAACACAGACACTAAACTTATTACAGTGAACAGAGACGTCAATGAAAGAACAGACAGATCATAACTTTGCGAAAATAAAGAAAGTAAAATTTTCAGTCGAGGGAAGACTTGAACCAAGGACCTCTCTCTCCGCAGCTACTCACGCTAACCACGGGACCACGGGGCTCCTGAGCTTGCGTGATCCTTGATGTTGCATATGTTACACGTGGACTACTCAGTTTGTATATTTTATTAATTTTTTCATAGTTTCACACAACATCTTCCTGTTTTCTCGATTAATCTGTGTTCAGTTTTTCAAGACCTGTCCACTGTGCCAACTTATAATTAAATCTGAGGGGGGTGCGATGGGGAGGTTCCCTTGTCAGTTGAGAATCCATCGCACGAACAGCCCGATCGCGATGGTCCCACAGACTCTCGAGTGGGCTCAAATCCGGGGAGTTTGGTGGCCAGAGGAGTGCGATAAACTCATTCCGGTGCTATTCGCACGTAAACAGCAAGCTGTGTGACATGTTGGATTGTCCATCGTGGAGAGGAAAATAACAATATGCATGTAGAGGTGGACAGGGTCCTCAAGCATAGACGCATACTTGTGTTGATCCAACGTGCCTTCCGGACTGAAGAGATCACCCAGGGTTCTGTTCGATGGATCAGAACC
The DNA here is from genome assembly GCF_023898315.1 of Schistocerca nitens. Taxonomy (NCBI): domain Eukaryota; kingdom Metazoa; phylum Arthropoda; class Insecta; order Orthoptera; family Acrididae; genus Schistocerca; species Schistocerca nitens. The sequence continues at coordinate 1,128,307,781 of NC_064614.1, forward strand.
CGCGATTCATCTCAAAAGGCTGCATGTCGACACTGTTTGTTTGTTTTTTATGTTTAGGGAGCAGAAAACAACTGGGGTCATACGCGCCCAAGTCATAGCTATAGAACACAAACACAGAGAGGAGTAAAGGAACTATAAGTCAGGCCCAATTGACAAAAGACAGGCACGTGGAAAAAGGGCTAAACAAGACACCATACAGAAACGGAGGTCCAAACCTAAAAATTAAATTGCTCTCTCTCTATATTGTTTCGATGGATAAAAAGTAAAACGTGGTCATCAGCCCGCGCGTCATTCGCTAAAACGGCTGATAAATCAGACGGCAAACCCAAGCTGTAACGTAAATACACTCCTGGAAATTGAAATAAGAACACCGTGAATTCATTGTCCCAAGAAGGGGAAACTTTATTGACACATTCCTGGGGTCAGATACATCACATGATCACACTGACAGAACCACAGGCACATAGACACAGGCAACAGAGCATGCACAATGTCGGCACTAGTACAGTGTATATCCACCTTTCCCAGCAATGCAGGCTGCTATTCTCCCATGGAGACGATCGTAGAGATGCTGGATGTAGTCCTGTGGAACGGCTTGCCATGCCATTTCCACCTGGCGCCTCAGTTGGACCAGCGTTCGTGCCGGACGTGCAGACCTCGTGAGACGACGCTTCATCCAGTCCCAAACATGCTCAATGGGGGACAGATCCGGAGATCTTGCTGGCCAGGGTAGTTGACTTACACCTTCTAGAGCACGTTGGGTGGCACGGGATACATGCGGACGTGCATTGTCCTGTTGGAACAGCAAGTTCCCTTGCCGGTCTAGGAATGGTAGAACGATGGGTTCGATGACGGTTTGGATGTACCGTGCACTATTCAGTGTCCCCTCGACGATCACCAGTGGTGTACGGCCAGTGTAGGAGATCGCTCCCCACACCATGAGGCCGGGTGTTGGCCCTGTGTGCCTCGGTCGTATGCAGTCCTGATTGTGGCGCTCACCTGCACGGCGCCAAACACGCATACGACCATCATTGGCACCAAGGCAGAAGCGACTCTCATCGCTGAAGACGACACGTCTCCATTCGTCCCTCCATTCACGCCTGTCGCGACACCACTGGAGGCGGGCTGCACGATGTTGGGGCGTGAGCGGAAGACGGCCTAACGGTGTGCGGGACCGTAGCCCAGCTTCATGGAGACGGTTGCGAATGGTCCTCGCCGATACCCCAGGAGCAACAGTGTCCCTAATTTGCTGGGAAGTGGCGGTGCGGTCCCCTACGGCACTGCGTAGGATCCTACGGTCTTGGCGTGCATCCGTGCGTCGCTGCGGTCCGGTCCCAGGTCGACGGGCACGTGCACCTTCCGCCGACCACTGGCGACAACATCGATGTACTGTGGAGACCTCACGCCCCACGTGTTGAGCAATTCGGCGGTACGTCCACCCGGCCTCCCGCATGCCCACTATACGCCCTCGCTCAAAGTCCGTCAACTGCACATACGGTTCACGTCCACGCTGTCGCGGCATGCTACCAGTGTTAAAGACTGCGATGGAGCTCCGTATGCCACGGCAAACTGGCTGACACTGACGGCGGCGGTGCACAAATGCTGCGCAGCTAGCGCCATTCGACGGCCAACACCGCGGTTCCTGGTGTGTCCGCTGTGCCGTGCGTGTGATCATTGCTTGTACAGCCCTCTCGCAGTGTCCGGAGCAAGTATGGTGGGTCTGACACACCGGTGTCAATGTGTTCTTTTTTCCATTTCCAGGAGTGTAGTTAAAAAAAGGGCAGCCCATCAGGAAGTGACGGACAGTTAAAATTTGTGCGCAATACGTACAAAGTGGTGGGGTAACGCCACTTATCAAATGACGATGGCTAAAAAGGCAGTGTCCAATACGCAACCGAGAGGAGGTCGTCCAAGGCGCCGGGAGAGGCTTAATAAGCCGAAGCTTATTCCCGTGAAGGGAGGACCATTGTCGACGCCAGAGGGACACCACCTCTTGACAGACATCAACGCAGAAATCATCGGAAGGAGTATAGGTACTCGCAGTCTGAGGTACGAGGACTGCAGCCTTGGCAGCAGCGTCAGCAGCCTCGTTTCCTGGCAGACCTACATGACGAGGAACCTACATAAACATGACACTGGCTCCACCAAGAGTGAGCAAGTGACAGTTTTCCTGGACCCGCTGCACTAAGGGATGGGCAGTGTACAGCGCACATAGACGTTGAAGGGCTCTGAGTGAGTCTGAGCAGCAGTCACAATTAGAAAGTCTGTGTCGCCGGATGTACTCCGTGGCCTAATGCAGGGCGAAGAGGTCGACTGTATATACTGAAGAGTGTGCCGGAAGCTGACATCGAAAGACACGGGTGCCAATGACGAAGGCACACCCGACCCCACGGTCAGTCCGAGAGCCATTAGTGTATACAAAAGGTACTATCGCGACGTTCCATGCGAAGGTCGTGAAACTGAAGGCGATAGACTGAGGCTGCAGTAGTGTCCTTATGAAGTGAATGAAGGCCAAGGTTAACGGCTGCTTCGCGAAGCCAAAGTGGTGAAGGGTTCACACCCACTGGGAAAGTTGCAGGTTGTGTGAAGTTAAGGGGCTCCGGAAAGGCTCAAAATCATAAAAAGTTCAATTTTTACTTTTTTGCGTTTTCTGAATCTGCAGACTATTACCTTTTAATAGATATATAATTTATTCAATTCCGAAGACTACAACTATTTTTAATTTTTTTTTGAAATGTGTTCTACATGGGCGTGACCCACCGTGGCGCTGTTAAACTGCTGTCAAATGGTGTTAGTATTAACGTCCGTGTTCATCAGGTACATTTTAGTGATGTGAGATAAAGTATGTGTTGTGGCTAACCTGTGATGGTTCAATATATATCGCTGGTGTGATTGTCGATTGTTTCATGTTTATTTACTCTGTCGTTATCTCGAAAATATTCGTAATTAATTCTGTTTCTTGAGTCTCTGTTTTGTTGAAGTATAATAATGAGTAAAAGTAAAGTTGTTAGAAATCCTCTGAAGGCTTTTAAGAAAAGGAGAAATGTTGGAAAGCCAAAGGTATTCAGAAATATGGGAATGAAGATAGGTTCTAACATGGTACGAGCGATGCTTGCTTTAGACAAGGAACGCCTTCGGGCTGCGGACAGGGCTGTAAAGAGTCTAGAAATACAAGCAAGAGTAAACAGGAGGAGGAACAAGAGGAAGCTGGAGGAGGAGTTTGCAGAGGATGAAGATAATCCATCCTATGGACCTGGAATGCACTAAAAAGTTAATCCAATCTTTGTCGCTCGATTCCCAAAACTTTTATTTTCTCATACTAATTACATGTTTTCTAAGGATCTTCCAAACATATTTATTTCAAACTTTCGGTAAATGTTACACAGTACCTTCTGCATAATTTAACACAGCCTTTTTCCAAAAAACTGTATATTTTTGAATATATAAATAAAAAATTGCAAAAAAATGTTGTGAATTTTCATTACAATTGAAAAAAAATCATCTTTAATAACTGAACTAAAATTTTGTAAAATCCCTGTGTTAAGTTGTAGCCCATATTCCAATAAATAATCTGTAAAAAGTTCAACTTCCTACCTCAAATACTTTGTGAGGAAAGATGTAATTTGTAAGCGTTATTTTAACATTGCAAGTATAGGGCGTTCCGGAGCTCCTTAAGCCGCCATAAGAAGAGCCGAAAGCGGACTCCAGGAGGTAACAGAGAAGATTGACGAGCCCCGTATTCAAGACCAACGAGTCATCAAAGAAGGAGGCAAATTCCAGCTTTCGTCGCCGGTGAGCAGGATCCCGCAGGAGTACATAACCAGGGCCTGCCACGGAGGCACGTAAGTAGCAATGTTTGCTAAACGCTCATGAGGAGACACTGTTGGCAGCCCCTTGCTTCTTCTGGGTGGTCAGTTGCTTAACAGATGCCCGTTTGTTCATCCGTACGCATCTCCGTGGCCGTCGTTCACCCCTGCCACATATTCCCCTTGGTGCATCACAGTTCCCTCGGACAATTTGGATAGCGCCATTATGTCATACACGGTATACTTTAACCATGTACGCACGTAAACAATTTACAAATTTGCTGTTTCCAAAATGCTTCCTCCCTTGGCCCGAAAGATAACAATCATGCCCTTTTGGACGTCAGATAAATCGCTCCGTTTCCGAATTACGACAACAACTGCTCTGTTTGCCGCGTCTTCCCGACGCGTTTGATGTACCCCCCACTGCTAGTGCTGCCAAATGCCGTTAGTGAGTGGTTACTACACGTTGATGGTTCAAATGGTTCAAATGGCTCTGAGCACTATGGGACTTAACAGCTATGGTCATCAGTCCCCTAGAACTTAGAACTACTTAAACCTAACTAACCTAAGGACAGTACACAACACCCAGCCATCACGAGGCAGAGAAAATCCCTGACCCCGCCGGGAATCGAACCCGGGAACCCGGGCGTGGGAAGCGAGAACGCTACCGCACGACCACGAGATGCGGGCACTACACGTTGACGTCGAACACAGGCCATGTTCACATTAATGCGACTGCACTATGTACTTTTCGCACAACACTCCGCTGGCCGATCACACTCGCACATTCGAATGTGTTAGCTGTGTTCAAAAGTTTGTTATGTTCCTGTCATCAGTTGCTGTTCTTCTTCGTTGGTGTATTCATTTTTTCATTCTTCCAGTTTCTTGAAGTTGTTTGATAGTGTTTGCAAAGGGAGATATTGAGCCCATGACGCAATGAACATACCTTTCCGCATGAAATGCAATGCTCTAGCAGTTTGCCGGCATTCGCGGTAAATCAAAACCATGACCACTTTTTCGACTATCGTATGAAGTGGCCGTGCGGTTAAAGGCGCTGCAGTCTGGAACCGCAAGACCGCTACGGTCGCAGGTTCGAATCCTGCCTCGGGCATGGATGTTTGTGATGTCCTTAGGTTAGTTAGGTTTAACTAGTTCTAAGTTCTAGGGGACTAATGACCTCAGCAGTTGAGTCCCATAGTGCTCAGAGCCATTTGAACCATTCGACTATCGTATACACAGATGAGCCAAAACGTTATGACCACTGCCCACCGCGGGGTTGAATGCCTCCTTGTGGTGTTGGGGCACGCGACGCAGTAAGGAAAGAATGTAAGCGGAAGAGAGAAAATGGTTCAAATGGCTCTGAGCACTATTTGACTCAACATCTTAGGTCATAAGTCCCCTAGAACATAGAACTACTTAAACCTAACTAACCTAAGGACATCACACACACCCATGCCCGAGGCAGGATTCGAACCTGCGACCGTAGCAGTCGCGCGGTTCCGGACTGAGCGCCTGAACCGCTAGACCACCGCGGCCGGCCTTATTGGACGGCCACTCACCATAGAACGTAGAGGTCGGAGGTTCCCCCGCTGCGCAGTGCAGGATATGCCGCGATTTGTGGCAGATCTGACGACAGAAAACAATACTTGTGTAGACACAAGTGTTTCGGAGAACACTGTTCAATGGCCATTGTTCAATATGGAGCTCCACATCACACGACCCCTACGTGTTCCGGTGTTATTTATTTTTTATTTACGTTCCGTAGGACCAAATTGAAGAGCAAATCTCCGAGGTCGTGGAACGTGTCAGTACATGAAATTAAAACATAAAAGTAATAACACATGAAAATAAATGTTTATGAACCCGAGAAAAGTCAGTTAATAAGTTTAAGTAAACGAAATCAAAACTACAATAAGGAACAGCTTAATTTTTCAAGGAACTCCTCGACAGAATAGAAGGACTGATCCATGAGGAAACTCTTCAGTTTCGATTTGAAAGCGCGTGTATTACTGCTAAGATTTTTGAATTCGATTGGTAGCTTATTGAAAACGGATGCAGCAGTACACTGCCCTTTTTGCACAAGAGTTAAGGAAGTCCGATCCAAATTCAGGTTTGATTTCTGCCGAGTATTAACCGAGTGAAAGCTGCTTATTCTTGGGAATAAGCTGATGTTGTTAACAAGAAATGACAGTAAGGAATATACATATTGAGAGAACAATGTCATAATACCCAGACTCGTGAACAGGTGAAGAGATTCGTGAACTTACACCACATATTGCCCGAACCGCCCGTTTCCGAGCCAAAAATATCCTTTTAAAATGGGAAGAGTTACCCCAAAATATAATACCATTCGACATAAGCGAATGAAAATAAGCAAAGTAGACTAATTTTCGAGTAGAACGATCACTCACTTCTGATACCGTTCGAAAAGTAAAAATGGCAGTATTAAGTCTTTGAAAAAGATCCTGAACGTGGGCTTTCCACGACAGCTTACTATCTATTTGAACACCTAGAAATTTGAACTGTTCAGTTTCACTAATCATATGACCGTTCTGTGAAATTAAAACTTCAGGTTTTGTTGAATTGTGTGTTAGAAACTATAAAACCGGAGTCTTACTGTGAATTAGCGTTAGTTTATTTTCTACAAGCCATGAACTGCACTACTTGAAACCGAGCCAATGTTGCACACAATATCATTTACTACCAAGCTAGTGTAATCAGCAAACAGAAATATTTTAGAGGTACCCGTGATACAAGAGGGCATGTGATTTATATAAATAAGGAACAAGAGTGGTCCCAACACTGATCCCTGGGGCACCCCCCACTTGACCGTACTCCACTCAGACCCCACATCACAGCCGTTATCAACATTGTGAATAATGACCTTTTGCTGCCTGTTGCATACAATACCATCAGTTATGACTGCAGTGGGCTGAGCATAACTAGGTTCCCACAGTGGATCAATAGAAACGTGTCGCCTGTCGAATGAATCACGTTTCTTGTCGCAGCAGGTCGATGGTTGGGTGCTTACACGCCGTCATTCATGAGAATGGCTGAACAAAAACGTCCACAGCGCCACAAATGAAGGTCGATGAGAGCAGAATTCCTCTCTGGGGTGCATTGAATTTCGCTTCCATGGGATCTGATGTAGTAATCGAAGGCATCATGACAGCAGTGAACTACGTGAACGTTATTGCGAACCGAAACTATGAAGACGATGATTAGCTGAAGCATATATAGAGTGTTCGGAAATTCTCGTTACAAATGTCTAGGATAAAATGTTAAATGGAACCCATGTCTGGAAAGATGCCGTTTCCGTGCTATAATCATTTGAGAGCATGTTGGTAACGCGACCATTTTTACAAGTAATTGTTAGGCGTAACCGAGTACTTCACTTGTTTTACAACTGCACTCATCAATAGCCAGTGAAATTGCTCGTGTACTCGTTGACGAGTTCTCTTCAACGTTTTTCACATCGGGTGCGCGGCGTCTTCTTGGACCATCACAGTCACGTCTTGTGACTGTGAAGTCACCCTTTCTCGAAGCTGTTGCATAATTGTGGCGAAATGGGTATGCGATGGAGTCGGACGTTGTAGAGAACGATCTTGATAAAGGCGACGAGCAGCTCTTCTAATACCGCGAGTTTCGCCATTCAAAAGGATCATGTCGGAGTATTATCAAATGTGCACTGAACAATGTTTCTGTAACACTCACAGACACGTGAGCTACTGACATGTGAGGGCAGCCATTGGTAACAGCTGATGTCGATATAAGTGTTGTGTACCATTGCACAAGGATAATTCATTACAATTCGCTTGTGCTATTGGCGAATAAGCCACTACAAACAGCAGCTAGCGTAAAATTCCTAGGACTATCCATGCAGAGCGACCTAAAGTGGAATCGCCACGTACAACTAACTAGCGTAAAGCAGATTCCAGCTTGAGATTCAATTGAAGAATCTTAATGAAAAATAATTCATATCAATAGAGAAGAGAGAGGAGATCCAATGAAGAGTGCCACTTTCCATCAGAGGGTCGTATAGCCAGCGCGAGGGCGTTACAGAGATGCTCAACCAACTTCACTGGTAGAAGCTGCAAGAGAAAAGCCGTGCATCAAGGAGGGATTTACAGTTAAAATTCTGAAAGCGTTCGTTCCCTGAAGCTTCAGGTAACATAATGCTTCCTCAAAAAAAAGTCACTCAAAATGATCCTGATGAGAAAATAAGAGAAATTAGAGCTAATACAGAGCTATGTAGACAGTCGTTCAACCGCCATTTGCGAATGGTTCAGAGAAAGGGCAGGGTGGGGGTTGGGATGAGTTAGTGATACCAGAACTACCCTCCGCCACACACTGTGACTTGCGGACTATGAACTAAGAGGTACTCAAAACTGACTATTGTTAGCATGTATAAATTACGGATGTCAACGGCCTTGCAGCAGTGGTAACACCGGTTCCCGTAAGATCAACGAAATTAAGGGCTGCCGAGCTGGGCTAGTACTTGGATGGGTGACCATCCGGTCCGCCGAGCGCTCTTGGCAGGCCGGGTGTACTCAGCCCTTGTGGGGCAAGCGAGGAGCTACTTGACTGAGAAGTAGAGGCCTCGGTCTCGTAAACTGGCATACGGATCCGCAGCCAGTTACGCCTGGGGGCTGAAGATGACACGGCGGCCGGTCGGTCCCGTTCAGCCTTCCAAGGCCTGTTCGGACGGAGTTATATAAATTATGGATAGCTATAAGACCAAGAAACAAAAAGACAGTAAGTAAAATAAGAAAGTCGCGCTCGAGCATTAACCTCCAAACATATGACTACCACAGAGAACAGTTTATCACAGTGCAAACGAGTCTTAAACTCTGTCAAGATATTGTTGATACTTGAAGAAAGAAATGTGGTTTAAACGCCATATTTCCTTTATTTTCAAGGACGGTCTGAATGTATGTATGACACTCGCACAAGAAGCTTTACATACCGACCAAACATTATTTACAGAGACTTCTCTGTTACGGAGCAGGCAACGTATCGTGACATTTACTTAACTGCCTTGTTACTCTCATAGGATGAATAATGGAGAAAAATGATGGAGACAGCATACTACAAATAGTGTTCCTGTCTTGCAGGCAGGATCACAGCGTTCCATTTTACGTCGCTAACTCGGTTAAGGCCTGGTTTTACGTAAACCTGTTGGTTGGTTGGTTGTTTTGGGGAAGGAGACCAGACAGCGAGGTCATCGGTCTCATCGGATTAGGGAAGGAAGTCGGCCGTGCCCTTTGAAAGGAACCATCCCGGCATTTGCCTGGAGCGATTTAGGGAAATCACGGAAAACCTAAATCAGGATGGCCGGACGCGGGATTGAACCGTCGTCCTCCCGAATGCGAGTCCAGTGTCTAACCACTGCGCCACCTCGCTCGGTTTCGTAAACCTGTAGTTTTATTCAGAGCATAGAGTGCGGTATAGACGGCATCTTCCTCCACAAGTACTTCTGACACTAAGCATTGCACCAAAGATGATGGAAAGCGCCTGGGAATAAATTCACATCCTCTCTGCAACTACTGACGTACGAATCACAGTATTACAGCCGCTAAATGGTGAATTCATCATGTTCATATGCCATTTGAAGATACTTTGTTCATATCATACATTAGGCAAAATGCAGAATATAGAAGACATTCTTATGGCTCAAGTGAAGACTGCAGTGCTGGGCTTCTTAGTTTGTCGGTTGTCTTCATGAACAAGGTGACTGCGCGCCAGGCAACGTAGGCTACATGGCGACTTTAGTGTCGTTTCTTTTTTTTCCTTCTTATTTTTTGGCGATGTTTAGAGCTGTAAACAAAACAACTGATTTTCATTAGAGAATTTTGTACTTCGGGACATTTTTTTTTTTTTTTTAGTTTGTGGTCAGTTTCTATGGAATCAAAGTGCTGAGGTCATCGGTCCCTAGGCTTACAGACTATTTAATCTGACTTAAACTAACTTACGCTAAGAACAACACAGCCCGCATCTCGTGGTCGTGCGGTAGCGTTCTCGCTTCCCACGCCCGGGTTCCCGGGTTCGATTCCCGGCGGGGTCAGGGATTTTCTCTGCCTCGTGATGGCTGGGTGTTGTGTGCTGTCCTTAGGTTAGTTAGGTTTAAGTAGTTCTAAGTTCTAGGGGACTTATGACCACAGCAGTTGAGTCCCATAGTGCTCAGAGCCATTTGAACCATTTTTTAAGAACAACACAACACCCATGTCCGAGGGAGGACTCGAACCTCCGACGGGGAGAGCCGCGCGAAACCGTGGCAAGTCGCCCTAGACCGCGCGCCCGGAATTAAACTAAAATAAGACCTCTGGATACAATCACGATGCTCTGTCCAGACTAATGAAGCATACATTTATCGTAAAGAGAACGAAACTAGTGTCGTACGAAAAGGCCTGCAAATGATGTAGAGACTACGTTATAGCCCAATAATATGCACTATAAAAATGGGAGACGATGCTTACTATAAAGAAATCGAAGCTATAGTAACAAAATAAACGTTAGATACATATCTTAAGTGGAGTCTAGTACACACAGCTACGATTATAGTAGATATTAGGAATAAATCGAAACTGTTATGCAGTATTACGTGTTCTCTCAAGAGAATAACGAGAATCATCGGGTTTCTAATCTGCTCAAACAGTTGCAGAACAGTGAAACTTACGCCATGGCACGACGATGACCAATTCTATCTTCAAAAATATCAACAGATTTAAATGCATAACTCCACGTGCATGTATATTTCGCAATAAAAGTGGCTGGCAACCGGCAAATCATATAATTACCGCGGAACAGAAAGTATAGCATTTTTCTGATACATAGCAGAGATCAGACACAATTTATTTCGAAACCAGCGGAAATATTAAACACATAACGCTAAAGCGAAATACTTTTCAAAATACGCACCAAGAAGTGACGTCAAAACAGCCACTACTATTACGTCACTAGTCAAAACCAAAGCTAATATCGTAAATTCATCTTAAGCCATTTTGTAAAACTGGCTGATATCGTGGGAAGAACTAAGAACAAATTTCTCGGTGAACCTACCTTACCGCCAGGATCACCCTCTTGACCACACCTTTCGCACCTTCTTTCAATATCCTTGCATTCAGACAACTTCTTTTGCAGATTCTTTCCCCGTCACCTCGTTTCTGAACACCACGTCAAGTAGCAACTTTCTGTGCGAGCTGCGTGTGAAAGTAACACACGTCGCGAAATTATGGCGACACACTTCCTGTTTCCATGAAGTCTCCGTGTATCGTACGTTTAACTTGAACCCTCACACGGCAAGACTGCGTTCATATTAGAGCCTCTCACCAAAGATGTCCGTCCTTGACGAGAGTGGATGTTTGAACCATCCTCCCTGGCAGCGAACACATGCACAACCATTTCCGTGGCAACGACAAAATGAAAAATCCATTGTTGGGAATGGCTTACTCGAGGACAGTCACGTAGAAATCTGTGTACAGCAATGGACAGAAACTGCTCCTACGAACGCGTGCTGAAAAATAATGTCTCTGAATTTTTAATGTGAAAACTCTTAAATCACTTTATATAAAACAAACGTTATCAACGTCGTACACTTTGTTCTTCATGTATAATTATTTGCAGCCTTCTACTTCTAGAGAGTTGCGAAGCATGAAACATGACAATTTGTAAGATAACTAAGTCGATGCGTCAGCAATTGTGTGCTGTAATCGAGTTTCGAATTTGATGAGCTCGTCCACACCCTCTCCTTCAACACGACAATCCGAAACAACATATGAGCGCAACGATCCGACGTCTGCAATAATCCGGTGCCCTTGGTTCACTGGCACCGATCAATCTCCTTACAATTCCGACTGGGCCCCATACGATATGTTTCTGTTTCCAAAACTTAAAGAACACTTTACAGAAGTTCACTTTGACAGTGATGAAGTGGTGCAAGCAGCATTGAGGATATGGAATTGTCAGTCTGGTAGCGCGCGCTGCGGACTTTGAATCCGCGCCAGACGGCATGGACGTCGAAGACCCCTAGAGGTCTCTGCACCATCTCGCCGTAAGCCGTGGCGGCTAGCGTTTTTTTTTTTCCTTTATTGTAATTTTAAGCACCTCATACAAGGCGGGTTGGCAGCAGCATATTACGCTGCTCTTCAGCCGTAAGGGGTACAATAATATGACATATAGGTGACACAGACAATACAATAAAAATGGCGGGCAAAAAATGTAGATACAAAAACAATAAACATGAAGCCGTTCACGCTGGACGAAAAAAACACTAACACTTGTTGACACGGCGCACAGAAGACGGACGACGGCGACGGCACACGTGAACAGTGGAGGCGTGACGACGAAAGAACACTAAACGCAGACGAAGGCACACACACGAGACACTGATGGTGATGATCTGTGGCGCGCGTATGTTCACTGAGCGTGTGCGAGTCCGGGGACCTGCCAAAAGAGGAGGAGGAGGAAGAGGAGTGGGAGAGGGAGAGGGGAGAGCAGAGATGCCACGGGCAGGGGAGAGAGGGGGAGGGAGGAAGGGGGAGGGGAAGCTCGGGCGGAGAGGGGTGGAGGGAGGGGACGGTGGAGAAGGAAAGAGAAGGGAGGGAGGGTGCCTAAAGGAAAGGACACCGGAAGTGGGGGGTGGGGCAGGGTCAAAGTTGATAGGAGGGGTAGATGGAGGGGAGGAGGACATCATCAGGGAGGGGGAGCTGGCAGAAGCCACCTTGGGAGAGGGTAAGGAGGGTGGAGAGATGGAGACCGGGTGGGACGTGGGAATACAGGCGCGGCAGCGGGCAGGGGTGGGAGAGGATCGGGGAGACTAGTGGGTGGGGAGGATCGATTTTACGGGAGGTGTACAGGATCCGTATCCTTTCAAGGAAAAGGAGGAGGTGGGGGAAGGGGATGAGATCGTACAGGATCCGCGTGGGGGAGGGGAGACGGATGCGATAGGCGAGGCGGAGAGCATGGCGTTCAAGCATTTATAGGGATTTATAAAAGGTAGGGGAGGCGGAGATCCAAGCCGGATGGGCATAACAAAGGATAGGGCGGATGAGGGATTTATAGGTGAGGATGGTGGAGGGGTCCAGACCCCACGTACGGCCGGAGAGGAGTTTGAGGAGACTGAGTCGGGAGCGAGCCTTGGCTTGGATTGCCCGGAGGTGGGGAGTCCAGGAGAGGCGACGGTCGAGGGTGACGCCAAGGTACTTAAGGGTGGGAGTGAGGGCGATAGGACGGCCATAGATGGTGAGATAGAAATCAAGGAGGCGGAAGGAAAGGGTGGTTTTGCCTACAATGATCGCCTGGGTTTTGGAGGGATTGACCTTGAGCAACCACTGGTTGCACCAAGCGGTGAACCGGTCAAGATGGGATTGGACAAGGTGTTGGGAGCGCTGCAGGGTGGGGGCAAGGGCAAGGAAGGTGGACGGGAGGTGACGGCGGCGGCATGTCCGCCGTGTACAAAAGGTACAGAAGAGGAGAGAGGACGGAGCCTTGGGGCACACCGGCGGAGGGGAAAAAGGTGTAGGAATCTGTGTTATGGATGGTGACATAGGAAGGACGACGGGATAGAAAGGAGCCTACCAGACGGACGTAGTTAATGGGAAGGGCGAAGGTTTGGAGCTTGAAGAGGAGACCGGAATGGCATATGCGGTCATAAGCACGTTCGAGGTCCAGGGAGAGGAAGATTGCAGAGCGACGGAAATTAAGCTGGTCGGAAAGGAGATGAGTGAGGTGAAGGAGAAGATCGTCGGAAGAGAAGGACGGCCGAAAGCCACACTGGGTAACGGGAAGGAGGCGGTGCTGGTGGAGATGCTGGTGGATGCGTCGGGTGAGGATAGATTCCAGGACCTTGCTGAAGACCGAGGTAAGGCTGATGGGACGGTAGGAGGAGACGGCGGACGGCGGTTTGCCAGGTTTAAGGAACATAAGGATATGGGAGGTTTTCCACAGGTCGGGGTAGTAACCGGTGGACAGGACTACATTGTAGAGCCTGGCCAGGGTGGAGAGGAAAGAGACAGGAGCTTCACGAAGGTGACGGTAAGTGACACGATCGTGACCAGGAGCGGTGTTCCGTTTTGTGCGGAGTGTAGCAATGAGATCCTGTGTAGTGATAGGGGCACTGAGTTCCGTGTGTGCAATGTTGTCCAAGTACAGGAAACCAGGAGCGAGGGGAGGGACAGAGGTGTCAGTTCGATTGCGGATATCCAGGAAGAGGGAGTAATCGAACTGGGGATCATCGGGGATGGAAAAGACATTGGAGAGGTAGGAGGCAAAGTGATTGGCCTTACTAAGGGTGTCAGGGAAAGGGTGATCATCATGGAGAAGAGGATAGTAGGGGGAGGGTTTAGTTCCGGTAAGGCGACGGAAGGCTGACCAGAACTTGGACGAGTTGATAGGGAGGGTAGCAGTTAAACGGGTGCATGTCTGTCGCCAGTCCCGGCGTTTCTTAGCCGCGAGCAAATTACGAATGTGACGCTGGAGTTGCTGGTGGCGTCGTAGTGTGTCCGGGTCACGTGTGCGTAGGAAGGCAAGGGAGAGACGGCAGGATTCATGGAGGAGGACGGCCTGTGGGGGTAAGGTAGGACGGTGGGGGTGGATGGCGACAGTAGGGACGTGGGCCTCCATGGCCTCAGACGAGGTCTGCTGGAGAAAGGAGGCGGCATGGGTGACATCATTGGGGTGGTGGTAGGTGAAAGGGTGGCTATCGACCTGGGTGGAGAGGGTATCCCAGTAGGCATTCCAGTTGGCACGGGAATAGTCATGGACGTACTTAAGAGGAGGGTCATGACGAGTGTTGGGGCGGGGGCGACGACCGTCTGAAACGGTGAGGAGGACAGGGAGATGGTCGCTACCAATAGTCTCCAGGACATCCACCGTTATGCGGCCAAGGAGGTTGGGGGAGGAGAGGATAACATTGGGAGTGGAGTTGGATTCGGGACGGGTGTGCTGGGGGATGGGAATGAGGTCGCCTTGAAGGGAGGAGAGGAACCGATGCCACCGCCGTAACTGGGCAGCGGAACGACTATGGATGTTGAGGTCAGCGGCGATCACGTAGGAGGAGAAGGTACGGTCGATGTGGGAGAGGAAGTCGAAGGGAATAGGGGCGTTAGGGCGGACATAGATGGTGGCGCAGGTAACGGTAAGGCCGGGGAAGAAGAGACTAAGGATCAGGTGTTCGGTGGGGTCGGGAAGGAGAGGTTGGAGCCGAACAGGGATCTGGCGGTGGTGCCCAATTGCAACTCCACCACGCGCAATCGGGAGGGGATTATCGGAGTGGTGGAGGAGGTAGGGCGAAGTGTGGATGGTGTGGTGGGGTTGCAGGAAGGTTTCATTGAGGAGAAAGGCATCCACGCGTTGGGTGGCAAGGGTGTGCAGGAAGAGGTTCTTGTTGGCGGGAAGGGAGCGGATGTTGTTGAAAAGGATACAGTGCTGCCGTGCCATGACAGAGATTTAAACGAGGGTGTCAAGATGGGAGAAGGTGAAATGCGCCTGATTGTTGGAGTAGGTGGCGTACATTTTGAGTTGGAAAACGGAATGGGCGGCGAGGGAGATTCGTTGGAGGGTGTGCGGGTGCTGAAAAGGATGAACATTCTGAAGGACAATGGTGAGGAATCTGATGATGTCCTCAGCGGTAGGGGGTGGGCGAAGGGAGTTGCCAGGAGGGGTGGGGGCGTCCAGAGGGCGGACAGGAACGGTGAGTTCAGGAGTGGTAGGAGGGGGTCGGGCCTTACACTTCTGGGAGTATGTAGGATGAGGGAGGTTACAGGTATTACAGGAGGGGGGGGACTGGAGATTGGGGCACTGCCGTAAAAAGTGGGCTTGCCTACAGTGCGGGCAGGTGGGGGCCTCGCGGCACTCAGATGTTGGGTGCGCATTATACCGCAAGCACCTTTGGCAGTGGAGGGATTGAGGAGGGGAACGGGAGGGGTCAACCTTATAACGCTGGTTAAAAAGGAGGGCACCCTCCTTCAGGAGACGGTCTATGGAGGGGGCGTGCTCAGAAAAAACCCGCATAAGGCGGGTGGGGCCAGCAGCGTTGTGGATGCGGCGAACCGCATGCACCTCCAGATGGGGATGGGCCTGAAGCTCCGCCAACACCTCCTCCTCCGTGATCACTGGACTGAGCCAAGTGATCACGGCGGTGAGGGTCGGCGGGCGACGCGGGGGTTGGGGTTGGCGGGAGGGAGGTGGGGAAGGAGCAGGGGTTAGGGAGGCATGAGGGCCAAAGCGGGTGACAGGGATGCGGGAAAGGAGGTCTGTGTGGAGGGTAGGGCTTGGGGAGAAGATGAGTACCGAATCACAGCGAGGAGTGATGAGGGAGATGGGGGCACCAGGACAATTCTGGCGAAGGAAGAGGGTGAGGTTCCGGGCTTCAAGGAGGGAGGGATCAGGACGGGAGAGGAGGTAGCAATAGGAGGAGGGGGTAGAGGTGGAGGAGGAGGGGGCTCAGACGGGCGGGGAGACATCCATGGCATCAGGGGTGGGGGAAGGGGGACGAGGCGGAGCCTTTTTGGGAGCAGAGGAGGCAGGGGTGCCACTGGGGCGTTTGACGGCGGTGGAGGAGGTGTGGGGGATGGGAACAACTGGAATGTGGCGGGGAGTGGCAGGTCCCGGGGCTGGAGTCGGCGCTGGAGATGGTGAGGGCGATGGCGAAGGCGATGGTGAAGACGATGACGATGACGAGGACGATGAAGTTGAAGGGGAGAGTGGAGCGTGGGCCGTAGCCCGCCGGGCGACCACCCTGGCGGGGGCCGCGGAAACGGAAGGAGCAGGGGGAGGGAGCGGAGGGAAGGGATCAGAGGAGGTGCGGGAGGGAGGAGCCGGGGACGGGGCGACAAATAGGGAGGGAGATGAGAGAGTGAGGAGCGGGGGGGATGGACTGAGGGGGAAATGAAGCGGCACACCACGTGATAGTGGTGGCAGCAGCGGAGGGGGAGGTGTAGATAATGGCAGTGGTGGTGGCTGTAGAAGAGGTGGTGGGGGTTGACATTATGATAAGGGGGAATAAAACACAGTACTAGACAAAGGAGCAAACGAGAGACGGGCAGGGCGGCGAGAGACACAGAGGAGAAAGGGACGGAGCCCCACTCTGCTGCCGCTGGGGGGGGGGGGGCGTCCCCGGCTGGCTGGCTGGTGGGGACGCCTCTGCTGCTGCTGGCGGCGGATGGCGGGGGCAGCTAGGACCACCGCCGGCTGCGACCGCTGGTGGCCACTGGATGCTGGATGCTGGCTGGTGGCTGCTGGCTGCTGGCTGCTGGCCGCTGGCTGGGGCCGGCGCAGGCGAGGACCGCTGCTGGCTGCTGGCGTAGACCGCTGCTGGCTGCTGGCGTTTACCGCTGCTGGCTGCTGGCGTAGACCGCTGCTGGCTGCTGGCGTAGACCGCTGCTGGCTGCTGGCGTTTACCGCTGCTGGCTGCTGGCGTAGACCGCTGCTGGCTGCTGGCGGGGACCGCTGCAGGCTGCTGGCTGCTGGCTGCGACCGCCGCTGGCGAGGACCACTGCTGGCTGCTGGCTGCTGGCTGCTGGCTGGACTGCTGCACGCCGACGGGCTGGCTGGCTGGCTGGCTGGCTGGAACCTGCAACACCCATCACTTCGATTAGTACCAGAACAGCACAGATCGAAGGGCGGTATTCACCCGAATTACCGCCGGAGATGGCGGCTAGCGCCTCCTGGCCCACGTTTAATGTGAGGGCGCCACAGTGTAACACGTGGTCCCAGCGGCCAATTGCGGCGCCCCCAATCATGTATTTAAGCACCTGCCTCAGCTAGCGATTCGAGGGTTGGATTCCCTCTCTTCTTCATCGAAGACTTTCACTGCCTGGGCTACTCTCAGGGTGCATCTTCGACGTGGAAGATCCCCGCCATTTCCTTGCCGTGTCGTCTGCTCGCCGTCACTACTGCTCGCCGCCCGGTCCTCCTCGCCGCCGGTGCCGCCTGCCGGTGCTCGCCGCCGCCGCCGCCGCCGCCTGGTCGCCGCCTGCCGGTGCTCGCCGCCGCCGCCTGGTAGCCGCCTGCCGGTGCTCGCCGCCGCCGCCTGGCCGCCGCCGTTCGGTCGCCGCCTGCTGCAGCCGCCTGGTCGCCGCCGCCGACGACGACGACGACGCCGCCGCCGCCGCCGCCGCCTGGTCATCGCCGCCGCCGCCGCCGCCGCCGCCCTTCTCGCGCGACGCCACCATGTCCCAGCCCACCACCACTATCATTTTCACCTCTCCCTCCGCTGCTCCAACCACCATCACATGGAGCTCATCCTCCACCCCCCTTCCCGTCCTTCCTTCTCTCCCTGTCCACCCCACCCCTGCGCCACTTTCGGTTGTAACCACCCCCAACTCCTCCTCCCCTATCACTGTCGCCCCATCGACAGCTACTGACTTTCCGCCGCTCCCTGCACCGCCTCCGACGGGCTCCAAGCCACCACGGATTTCGGCTCGACGTTCCACAGTCTCTGTGACACCCACGCCCCCTCCGTCTGCGTCATCAGCTGCTCAGGGTGGTCCTGCCCCCCGCCATCTCCCCCTGCAACCCGTCCCCTGCCCCCTCTACACCCGGTCATGACCACGAAACCCTCAAAGGGCCCGAATGTTGACCCTTCCCCCGAAATCTCCTCCAAAAAAACCCCCACTCCCCATGACCCACCCACCCCCATGGACGCGGCTCCGACCCCCACCACGCCTGCCACCCACACCTTTGTCCTCTCCAATCCTAACCCTCAATTCCTTGATGTCCGCTCCCTCACCCTCGCCATCCGGAAATACTACCCCAATGCCCCCATCTCCCTTTTGATTCCTCGCAAGGACTCGGTCCTCATTAAATCCCCCAATGCTTCCTTCCACACCTATCTCCTCTCCCACAACCCCCGTATCCAATTTGGCCAACGTGCAACCCTCACCCCCTACCACACCCCGTCCTCTCCCCGTCAACCTCAACCTCCCCGACGTCCGCCAACCTTCATCGCTGTCATCACGAAGCTTAGCCCCGTGATCACGGAGGCTGAGGTGTTGGCGGAACTCA
This sequence comes from Schistocerca nitens, assembly GCF_023898315.1. Lineage (NCBI taxonomy): Eukaryota > Metazoa > Arthropoda > Insecta > Orthoptera > Acrididae > Schistocerca > Schistocerca nitens. Next base: position 1,128,326,590 of record NC_064614.1, read on the forward strand.
ACTCCCGGCCCGACATTGAAATCCGCTCGGCCCGTCGCATCTTCAATGATGCCGGGCCGACTTTTCTCATGCGGATATTCACCGAATCCTCCTCCTCCATTGACCGCCTCCTCACCGAGGGAGCCCTCATCTACAATCGCCATCATAAGGTGGACCCCTCCCGTTCCCCCGTCCATCCTACCGCTGCCAACGCTGTCTCACCTACAACGATCACGTTACCTCTGCCTGCAAGAACCCCCCTACTTGTCCCCACTGCAAAGCTTCACACTTCCTCAAGAATTGCCCCAACCTCACCTCTCTGCCCTCCTGCAACACTTGCAACGAACCACATCCTACCTACTCCTCAAAGTGTAAAGCAAAACCTCCACCAGTCACCCCTGAGCTCACCGTCCCTATCCGCCCTGTTGATGACCCCATCCACCCCAACAACTCGCTCCGCCCTCCCCCTACTGTTGAGGACATCATCCGTTTCACCACCATTGTGCTCCAAAACATCCACCCCTTCCAGCGCTCGCACACTCTTTCCCAAATCGCCCTCGCTGCCCATTCCATCTTCCATCTTACCACCTATGCCACATACTCCCACAACCAGGCCCACTTCACCTTCACCCCCCTCACCACCCTCGTCTAACTCTCCCCTCCCATGGGACATGAACCCTACCGTCTCCTGTACCACAACATTCGCTCCCTGCCCACCCACAAACTCCTCTTCCTCCACACCCTCCGTCGGCACCGCATGGATGCCTTCGTCCTAAATTAAACCTTCCTTCAACCACGTATCTCCGTCTCCACGGCTCCTTACACCCTACACCGCACCGATAACCCATACCCTCTGGCGCGTGGCGGAGTTTCTATAGGCCACCTCAAGCACCTCCCTGTCCGGCCCCAACCTCTCCTTAACAATCCTGCCGATTATCTCACCCTCAGCCTCTTCTTCCCCACCCTTACCATCACCTGTGCCACCATTTATGTCCGCCCTCGCACCCCCATCCCGTACGATTTCCTGGCCCACATTGACCGCACCTTCTCCACCTACGTGCTTGCCGCCGACCTCAATATCCACAGCCGTGATCCTGCTGACCTCCAGCGGTGGCATCAGTTTCTCACCACTCTCCAGGGCGACCTGGTTCCCCTGTCTCAGCACACCCGACCCGAATCCAACACCACTCCTGATGTGGTCCTTGCCTCTCCCAACCTGCTTGGGCGCATCACCGCAGATGTCCTTGACCTCATTGGCAGTGATCATGCTCCTGTTCTCCTCACTATCTCTACTGGTCGCCATCCCCGCAACGCTCCTCGCCCTGACGTCCCTCCTAAACTTGTCCATGATTACTCCCGTGCCAACTGGGATGCCTACAGGGACTCCATTCACACCCAGGTTGACGGCCACGACCTTACCCTCCAGTCTCCTGATGACATCTCTCGTGCTGCTGCCTTCCTGCACCAGACCTTGTCTGACGCCGTCGGCACCCATATCCCCACCAAAGCCATCCATCCTCACCGCCCCGCCCTGCCTCCACAGGCCGTCCTTCTCCTTCGTGAGTCCCGCCACCTATACCGGTCTTTTCTTCGCACTCGTGACCGGGATACACTTACCCGCCACCGGCAAATACAATGTCACATCCGCAACCTGCTTACTGCGAAGAAACGCCGTGCCTGGCGCCAGACATGTACACAACTCAACACCACGCTCCCCATAAACTCTTCCAAGTATTGGTCTGCTTTCCACCGCCTTACTGGGAACCGCCCCACCCCCCAGTACCCTCTCCTCCTTAATGACCGTCCCTTTCCTGACAACCTCAGTAAGGCCAACCACTTTGCCTCCCACCTCTCTGATGTTTTTTCCATCCCAGATGATCCCCACTTTGATTATTCCCTCTTCCCTGACGTCATGGACCGTATGAATACCTCTGTTCCTCCCCTTGCTCCTAGCTTCCAGTACTTGGGCCACACACCACCATCTGAACTTAACAGTCCCATCACTACCCAGGACATCAGCCTCACACTCCGCACCAAACGCAACACTGCTCCCGGCCACGACTGCGTTACCTACCACCACCTCAAACACTGCCCTCCCTCGTTCCTTTCAATCCTTGCCACCCTCTACAATGTCATCCTTGCCGCTGGCTTCTATCCCGACCTGTGGAAAACATCCCGTATCCTGATGTTCTCCAAACCCAACAAGCCTCCATCTGATGCCTCTTCCTATCGTCCTATCTGTCTCACATCGGTGTTCAGCAAGCTCTTGGAATCCATCCTTTCCCGGCGCATCCATCACCACCTCCGCCAACACCACCTCCTCCCAAACACCCAATGTGGCTTTCGACCTTCCTTCTCTGCTGATGACCAACTCCTCCGCCTCACTAATCTCCTCTCCCTCCAGCTTAACTCCCGTCACTCCGCCATTTTTGTCTCCCTTGGCCTCGAAAAGGCCTACGACCGTGTCTGGCATCCCGGTCTCCTGTTTAAACTCCAAACCTACGCCCTTCCTATCAACTACATCCGTCTGGTGGCCTCTTTCCTCTCCCACCGCCCCTCCTATGTTACCATCCATAATGCCACTTCCTACACCTTCTACCCCTCTGCAGGTGTGCCCCAGGGCTCTGTCCTCTCCCCTCTCCTCTACCTCCTGTACACGGCACATATGCCCCAACCCCCCCCCCTCCAGTACACCTCTTGCAATATGCTGATGACACCGCATTCCTCGCCCTCGCTCCTACCCTCCAACGGACCCATCGCCTTCTCCAGAATCACCTTGACCTTTTTGCTGCATGGTGTAACCAGTGGCTCCTGAAACTCATCCCTTCCAAGACCCAGGCAATCATCGTAGGTCGTACCACTCGCTCCTTCCGGCTCCTGGATTTCTCCCTTACTGTCTGCGCCCGTCCTGTCTGCCTCACCCCCACCCTCACCTACCTTGGCCTCACCATTGACCGTCACCTCACCTGGATCCCTCATCTCCACTCCATCCAATCCAAAGCCCACAACTGCCTCCGACTTTTCAAACTCCTCTCTGGCCAGACTTGGGGGTTGCACCCCTCTACCATCCTCCACACCTACAAATCCTTAATCCGTCCCATCCTCTGTTATGCCAGTCCTGCCTGGATATCTGCCCCCCCCCCCAAATTCTGTAAGTCCCTCCAGATCCTTGAGCGTCATGCACTCTGCCTCGCCTTCCGTATACGCCTCCTGTCCCCCACACGGATCCTCTATGATCTCATTCCTTTCCCCCATCTGCTCCTATTCCTCGAACATATCCGCATCCTCTATACCTTCCGCCGTCTTGAACCCCCTCACCCCCTGGTTGCTCCTCTCCTCTCCGATCCCCGCCCCCTGCCACGTCTTCACCGTTGTGTCCCCCCTACCCTCCATCTCTACACCCTACATCTCCTTTCCCAAGGTGGCTTCCATCAACTCCCCCTCCCGGATGATGCCCTCTCTCCCTCCATTTATCCCTCCTATCAACTCTGATCCTCACTCCCCCTCCTTTCCTCTGCCCTTTTCCCGGGCTCCCTCTCCTTCCATCCTCTTTCTTCCCCGCCTCCCCTCTCCTTGCCCCCTTCTCTCCCCTGCGTCCTTTTACATTTCCCTCCTCTCATTCCCTCTCCCCCTTCTCCCCCTTTATTAGTCCTCTCCCTCCTTGGTTCTCCCCCCTTTTCCTTTTTTTCCTCTCCTCCCTCCTTGTTTTTCCACCTCCTGCAGGTCCCCCCCCCCATCTGCCTTTGGCTCGGGAGTGTCTTTGTGCTGCCACTATCATGCAGTGTTCTCCAGTGAGTGTTCTACAGTGCGTGTTTTACAGTGAGTGTTCCGTGTTGTGTTTTTTGGGACTTGTTGCGTACGGCCATCATACTGTCTCTGGGTGTGCCTTTTATCTCTTGCGAACAGAAACCAGACTGTCGCCGTGTTTTTTTTTTCTTTAATTGTGTGTCTACTATGTTACTTGTCTGATTCCTGTGTATTTTATCTACATTGCCAACCCCTTTTGCTTTCTGTTTTAACTTTCCGCATTTTTACGCCATTTTACAATATAACTCACCATTTTATCGCCTGTTTTACCTTGTATCTTTGTTCTTCCTTTATTTCAAAAAAGTCTGTAGGCTGTAGAGCAGCGTAGTAAGCTGCTGCCAGCCCACCCCCTTTGGGGGGAAATGAAAATCAATAAAGAAAAAAAAAACTCAGCTAGTTTCTGGCCGCACATGGGGTCTGGACCCCTCCACCGTCCTCCACACCTATAAATCCCTCATCCACCCTATTCTCTGCTTTGCGCATCCCACCTGGATTGCCACCCCTCCTACCTTCTACAAATCCCTTCAAATCCTGGAATGCCATGCGCTCAGCCTTGCCTATCACATCCGCCTCCCCTCTCCCACGAGGATCCTCTATGACTTAATTCCGTTCCCACACCCTCTCCTTTTCCTCGGAGGGATACGGATCCTTTAAACCTCCCACAAACTTGATCCCCCTCACGGGCTTGTCTCTCCCATCCTTTCCCACCTCCGCCTGCTGCCGCGCCTGTACTCCCACATCCCACCCACGCTCCATCTCTCCACACTCCATACCCTTGCCCAAGGTGGCTTCCACCAACTCCCCCTCCCTGATGATTCCCTCATCCCCTCCATCTACCCCTCCTATCAACTTTGATCCTCCCCTGCCTCCCCCTGTGTATTTCCTCAAGGGCACCCACTTTCCCTTCTCTCCCTCCTCTCTTCCTCCCTCCCTCCCCTCCCCCCAGGCTTCCACAACCCCCCTACTCTCTCCCCTCCCCCTCCCTTCGTTCTCCTACTGGCACAACTCCTACCCACACCTCTTCCCTTTGGCAGGTCCATCTTCGTGCGCCAGAGATTGCCTCCAGTGCTTCTGTGTGTCTTTGCGTCAGTGCTTCAGTGTCTCTCCGTTTGTGCTCTTCCGTTCACTTATGTGAACTCGTTCTTCCCCGTTGTGTACAGTGATGAACGTTTTTTTATCCAAACAGTGCGCCCGTGAACGGCTTCATTTATTTTACTATGTCTGTCTCCCGTTTTTGTCCACCATGTTTGTTTGTTTATCTGTCTTTCGTTTTCCTGTATGTGTTCACTGTTGCCGAAGAGCAGCGTAGATAGGCCGCTGCAGGCCTACCTTTATTGTAAAGGTATTAAAATAACAGCAATGAAAAAAAAAAAAGCTCAGCCAGTTAGTCTAATCTTTGCGTGCGTCTCTTGACATATCGCCTCGACAACAGTGTGTTTACCGTTCCGGTGGCGGTTGCAACAGTCAGGAAACTCAAGCTCTCTACAGTGACGCCGCGCGGGTTTAGCCGAGCGGTCTTAGGCGGTGCAGCCATGGACTGGGCGGCCGCTCCCGGCGGAGTTTCGATTCCTCCCTCGGGCATGGGTGTGTGTGTTTGTCCTTAGGTTAATTTAGTTTAAGCTTGGAGACTGATGACCTTAGCAGTTAAGTCCCATCAGATTTCACACACATTTGAACATTTTTTTTTCTACAGTGACGGTATCAACAAACTGTTCTCTATTTGGGAGACATATTTTTGCCGCCAGGGTGTCTATCATGAGAAAACACTCCCTCGCAGATATGAAACACGCTGGGGCTCAGCTCTACGTATTTAACATTGATGGCAGTAGAAATTACGAGTGTGAACTCCTCTTTTGAAGAAGAGCTGGCAGTCGAACGTGTTTTTCTCTCCAGGCTGCTATGCAAATGACAGCGACAGACGGTTTTAATCAAAAGCATAGAAAAAAGAATATTTCGTCCCCTAATACGGTATGAGGTAAGACTGCTCCAAAAATCTGTTCTATAAAAGAAGCCTTCGGTGAGTCTTTCTGAAAGGCGAAAAATTGGCGATACTGATGTCCGCATAGGGATCTTTGCATTCACTAGTTATTCTCGTATTTAAGAAATAATTGGCTCATGAAGCAGTCACTTCGTCTTGGCTAAGAAATTTCCGGCCGTGTCGTGCCATGTATTCCATACAATTAATGCGTGCAGCTTAACGTTAGGAGAGAATCCCTGTTGTACTGAAGCTTCACGTCAGTCCATAATGTGGGCCGGGAAGTCTGGCATCTCAGAGCATTATCTGCGAAGAGCAGTGGCCTGACGCGTGTCCTAGTTTTCACCTGTCCGATATGTTAACTTCATCTGTTCGTCGCTGAGACTAGAGGTGCACAAGTAAAGCGCCGTTCCGATATGAAGCATTTTCGATACGAGTGACTTTTTAGTCAAAACCAACTACTTTTGGTAGGTGTGTGGCACATACCAACGCGTAAAATAAGTCGGCAAAGATGTCGAGAGTGGGTCAGTGACGGAAGTAACTAATTGCTTGTGCCATCTGCTTTACCTACTACTTAAACTATTTCGCATCTTCACAAAATGTCACGTCGAAGAATTTGCATGAGTCGATTGACTCCACTTGTGATCACTGATTTTGTTCTCAATGAGTACCACGTTTCTCGTTTTCTGAAGTGTGCAGTTTAACATGTCTGAACATTTAAAGCAAGTATATTTATTCGCAACTGTGAATACGGGCATCCATCAGCTGTAGAATGGAATGACGACAAAAAAAATTTGTGGCGTACCGGGATTCGAACGCGGATTTCCCGCTTATTGTGCGCGGTCGCCTTCCCATTTCACTATTCGTGCAAGGCTCGCGGTCAGCCTCAAACTTCCATATATCCTCAACCATGTGTCTACAACCTGTACTCAAAATGTCTCCATTTTACTTAAAAGTCGTTTGCCCCGTTCAGCGGATAGATACGATATTGCAATACCTATGTTATTCCGAATTACGATGTAAACTTCCTTTGGACATGCATTCATGCATGTCGAAAGGAACATTTTATCGTAATTCGGAATAACACAGGCACTCCAATATCGCATTTAAAGCAAGTGGTTCAAATGACTCTGAGCACTATGCGACTTAACTTCTGAGGTCATCAGTCGCCTAGAACGTAGAACTAATTAAACCTAACTAACCTAAGGACATCACACACATCCAAGACCGAGGCAGGATTCGAACCAGCGACCGTAGCGGTCACGCGGTTGCAGACTGAAGCGTCTAGAACCGCACGGCCACACCAGCCGGCGTAGCAAGTGGTCATTGCACAGTTTTCTTCAGTGACTAGTTCATTATAGAAAACTGCATCACTTGTGAATAATGTGAGATTACTATTAATACTGATTGCCAGAACGATCGTAAACACACACACACACACACACACACACACACACACACACACACAAAGATCAAACAGAACACCTATAAGAGGGGAAGCAAACGAAATCAGACTTAACAGGTTGAGAGGCTACGTGATGTTTGTATTGTGTATTAAACAGGAGCCCTAGAAACCACGGAGAGGCTTTGTCCCCCCCGTAGTCCTCCATGGTTCACAACTCCACAAGAGGCCTCAGCAGTGCACCCACCTTAGCGCCGCCCCACACCGAACCCAAGGTTCTCCATGAAGCTGGGCTACGGTCCCGCACACCGTTAGGCCGTCTTCCGCTCACGCCCCAACATCGTGCAGCCCGCCTCCAGTGGTGTCGCGACAGGCGTGAATGGAGGGACGAATGGAGACGTGTCGTCTTCAGCGATGAGAGTCGCTTCTGCCTTGGTGCCAATGATGGTCGTATGCGTGTTTGGCGCCGTGCAGGTGAGCGCCACAATCAGGACTGCATACGACCGAGGCACACAGGGCCAATACCCGGCATCATGGTGTGGGGAGCGATCTCCTACACTGGCCGTACACCACTGGTGATCGTCGAGGGGACACTGAATAGTGCACGGTACATCCAAACCGTCATCGAACCCATCGTTCTACCATTCCTAGACCGGCAAGGGAACTTGCTGTTCCAACAGGACAATGCACGTCCGCATGTATCCCGTGCCACCCAACGTGCTCTAGAAGGTGTAAGTCAACTACCCTGGCCAGCAAGATCTCCGGATCTGTCCCCCATTGAGCATGTTTGGGACTGGATGAAGCGTCGTCTCACGCGGTCTGCACGTCCAGCACGAACGCTGGTCCAACTGAGGCGCCAGGTGGAAATGGCATGGCAAGCCGTTCCATAGGACTACATCCAGCATCTCTACGATCGTCTCCATGGGAGAATAGCAGCCTGCATTGCTGCGAAAGGTGGATATACACTGTACTAGTGCCGACTTTGTGCATGCTCTGTTGCCTGTGTCTATGTGCCTGTGGTTCTGTCAGTGTGATCATGTGATGTATCTGACCCCAGGAATGTGTCAATAAAGTTTCCCCTTCCTGGGACAATGAATTCACGGTGTTCTTATTTCAATTTCCAGGAGTGTATATCTCACAGAGAATTGCAGCCTTAATCATTTTCATACCCGGCGATGATGTGTATGAATTGGAAGCTGTACATACATCCGACTATGTCTTCTGGCTGCTTCACTTTTTTCTTCAAGCAGTCTAAACCATGAACAACAAGGCTGGTATTATACTATGGCACTCCTGAAGTTACGTCTACATATGTCGATGTGTGGAGGATAGGGCTTTTGTGGGAGAGTTTTGTAGAAAGGATAAATTGGAAAAACGGGGATGTAGCCTCCGAAACAAGCTTATTAAACGGGTAGAAGAAAAATGAAGAGAAGAGGAGCCCTGGATTGAAAGGAAATGGAGTGTTCCTTTAAAGCTGTGCGGATTTCGTGGCCAGGTAGAGGGAGTTGGTTAAGGCTCCACTGGGATAGGATGTAGGGAGTGTGCATGTCTGAGGTGTGAGGAATGTTCTGGTACAAGCACAGCGAAGTACAAGGCTTGGTAATCAGTCAAGACATGACAGCTTGGTTGGTGTCAAGCTTGCGGAAAGTGCGGGAAATCAAAAGTTACTCTGCGTAGGAAAGGAGAGAGAGAAAATTAATAAGTTCATAAGGGATTCGAGTGAAGGAAGATAAGCGAATAGGAAAGACAAGGGGCAAAGCATGGTGTTAGAGGGCTAGGAGCGAGTGATAAAATTTGGTGCAACTTAATCCAGGCGCCACTGGCATAAATGGTTCAAATGGCTCTGAGCACTATGGGACTTAACATCTGAGGTCATCAGTCCCCTAGAACTTAGAACTACTTAAACCTAACTAAGCTAAGGACATCACAGACATCCATGCCCAAGGCAGGATTCGAACCTGCGACTGTAGCGGTCACCCGGTTCCAGACTGAAGCGCCTAGAACCGCTCGGTCACAGCGGCCGGCGCCACTGGCATAAGAGAAGACAGACCGTATTAAGGCTTTTTGAGTGTGTAGCGTTATGGAGTGATGGAATCTTCTTTTCGGTCAATTAGTAGTATTGGTACTTGTAGTCTGTTGTGGGCTTTTTGTTACATGGTTAGTAGCTGGTGTTTCCATAACAGTTTACGGTCGAGGGTTAACGCAAGATCTTTAAGTGTGTTGCTTAATTTTTACATGTTGAGATGGCATACATCAAAGACAAATGCGGTCCAATCCGTAAGCGCACGGTGTGATTTTACTGTTTCCCACTTGTCCAATCTTCCGAGAGCATAATGGACGTCGTTAATTTTGAGTTCTTTAGATATTTCCTGTTGCTTAAAGTGCTGTGTTGTTTCGTCGGTTTCTGAACCATTCAAGTAAAGTATGCAGAATTCGGTGAATGAAAGTGTTTGTATAGTTGAAGTTTACATTTGTATTGGTTCGTTTAAGAACAACAGCGACAATTTTCATTAACAGTTGCCGAACTTGATAGTTACTGTAAAAATGGTTTTGCAAAAGACGCAGCTTTAAAAATCCAAACATAACCTTTCAGTTCAAAACCTGGAAGCGGTTATAAACATATTGCAGCAAATCACTGCCAATCTTAAAAAAAAAAAAATCTGTTGGCAAATGTCGCAAGAGATCGTTACTAAACGAACATTTTGTCATTCTGTGCCGCGCGGGATTAGCGTAGCGGTCTGAGGGGGTGCAGCCATGGACTGTGCGGCTGGTCCCGGCGGAAGTTCGTCCTCCCTCGGGCATGGGCGTGTGTGTGTCTGTCCTTAGGATAATTTAGGTTAAGTAGTGTGTAAGCTTAGGGACTGATGACCTTAGCAGTTAAGTCGCATAAGATTTCACACACATTTGAACATTTTTTCATTCTGTAATTGTTCTGTTCTTCAGACCTTACGTCTGAAAACTTAGTGTTTCACGTTTTCAACCATTACTTCCAGCTGATAAGAGAAAGAAGGTTAAGTATTACGAGTGATTGTTTAAAAAGGTTGTGTACGGATAACTGGATGCGATACTGTGTTATACAAGTGATGAAGCTTGGTTATAATCTCTTTGGTCCCACACAATGACACAAAATACTCTTCACGATTAAAAAATGAAGTTTTATGAGCGTTTTCTGGTAATCGATTTATCAGTCCGATGTTCTTCCTTCATATACAGATTTTCGAGAACTGCCACTCTAACAAGGGAACCTCCCCATCGCACCCCCCTCAGATGTTGTTATAAGTTGGCACAGTGGATAGGCCTTGAAAAACTGAACACAGATCAATCGAGAAAACAGGAAGAAGTTATGTGGAACTATGAAAAAAATTAGTAAAATATACAAACTGAGTAGTCCATGCTAAGATAAGCCACATCTTGGAGACTATGAGTCTAGGAGCGCCGTGGTCCCGTGGTTAGCGAGAGCAGCTGCAGAACGAGAGGTTCTAGATTCAAGTCTCCCTCGAGTGAAAAATTTTAATTTTTTATTTTCAGTTTATGTGACAAACTCTTATGTATTCATCACTTTTTTGGGAGTGATTATCACATCCACAAGGAAACCTAAATCGGGCAAGGTAGAAGAATCTTTTTACCCATTCGCCAAATGTACAAGTTAGGTGGGTCGACAACATATTCCTGTCATGTGACGCACATGCCATCACCAGTGTCGTATAGAATATATCAGATGTGTTTTCCTGTGGAGGAATCGGTTGACCTATGACCTTGCGATCAAATGTTTTCGGTTCCCATTGGAGAGGCACGTCCTTTCATCTACTAATGGCACGGTTTTACGGTGCGGTCGCAAAACACAGACACTAAACTTATTACAGTGAACAGAGACGTTAATGAACGAACGGACAGATTATAATTTTGCGAAAATAAAGAAAGTAAAGTTTTAAGTCGATGGAAGACATGAACCAAGGACCTCTTGTTTCGCAGCTACTTACGCTAACCACGGGACCACGGCATTCCTCAGCTCAGCTTGTCCTTGATGTTGCATATGTTGCGCATGGACTACTCAGTTTGTATATTTTACGAATGTTTTTCATAGTTCCACACAACTTCTTCCTGCTTTCTCGATTGATCTGTGTTCAGTTTTTCAAGGCCTATCCACTGTGCCAACTTATAACAACATCTGAGGGGGGTGCTTTGGGGAGGTTCCCTTGTAAGTTAAACGAATGAAAAAGGCAGTTCTACATTTCCAGCAAGATGGAACTATGCAGCATACAGCTCATCGGCCGCTGTTTCGTATTCACGAAGCCTTCATACACCATCCAGTGACATTAATGTGACCACCTGGCGAAGGTACTCGACGACAGATGCATACTAATGTTGCCCCCGTAGTGCCTTCCAAAACGACAAGGTCAGCAAGGGAATGCCACGAAAACATTCCCCAGAGCGTAACGCTCCCTCCTCCTGCCTGGACGCTTCCGACGATTGCTGCAGGGTGTTTTCAGACGTTCCACACCGTACACGCAGCAGGCGACTCATTGATCGAGCACAAAACGTGGTTCATTTGAAAGGGTTATATGTTCACTCTCAGTGGACCTCCAGTTACGGTAAGGGTGTGCAGATTCCAACCTTCGTCGCCGGTGAACAGCAGTCAGCATGGATATTTGAACCAGATTCCTGCTGCAGAGGCCCATACCGAGCAACGTTCACTGAACGGTCGTTGAGGAGACACTGTTGGCAGCCCCTTGGCTAAACTGGGCTGCCAGTTGCTCAGCATTTGCACGTCTATCCGCAGCTACACATCCTCCCAGCAGTTGTTTACCCCTGCCACCTATGGCCGGTGGTGCATCACAGTTGTCTTGGCACCGGTTTTGGATAGGGCCATTTTGCCTTGCACTTTATACTTTAACCACGGCGGCACGCGAACAGCTTACGAACCTGGCCGTTTCGGAAATGCTTCCACCTCTGACCCAACAGCCAATGATCGTGCTCTTCTGGACACCAGATAAATCCCTCCGTTTCTGCTTTACAGCTGTACAGAGTCCACTCCACCCCCATCCCAGCACGGTTTATACACTACTGGCCATTAAAATTGCGACACCAAGAAGAAAAGCAGATGATAAGCGGGTGTTCATTGGACAAATATATTATACTAGAACTAATATGTGATTACATTTTCACGCAAATTAGGTGCATAGATCCTGAGAAATCAGTACCCAGAACAACCACCTCTGGCCGTAATAACGGCCTTGATACGCCTAGGCATTGAGTTAAACAGAGCTTGGATGGCGTGTACAGGTACAGCTGCCCATGCAGCTTCAACACGATACCACAGTTCATCAAGAGTAGTGACTGGCGTATTGTGACGAGCCAGTTGCTCGGCCACCATTGACCAGACGTTTTCACTTGGTGAGAGACCTGGAGAATGTGCTGGCCAGGGCAGCAGGCGAACATTTTCTGTATCTAGAAAGGCCCGTACAGGACCTGCAACATGCGGTCGTGCATTATCCTGCCGAAATGTAGGGTTTCGCAGGGATCGAATGAAGGGTAGAGCCACGGGTCGTAACACATCTGAAATGTAACTTCCACTGTTCAAAGTACCGTCAATGCGAACAAGAGGTGACCCAGACGTGTGACCAATCGCACCCCATACCATCATGCAGAGTGATACGCCAGTATGGCTATGACGACTACACGCTTCCAATGTGCGTTCACTGCGATGTCGTCAAACACGAATGCGACCATCATGATGCTGTAAACAGAACCTGGATTCATCCGAAAAAATGACGTTTTGCTATTCGTGCACCCAGGTTCGTCGTTGAGTACACGATCACAGGCGCTCCTGCCTGTGATGCAGCGTCAAGGGTAACCGCAGTCATGGTCTCCGAGCTGATAGTCCGTGCTGCTGCAAACGACGTCGAACTGTTCGTGCAGATGGTTGTTGTCTTGCAAACGTCCCCATCTGTTGACTCACGGATCGAGACTTGGCTGCACGATCCGTTACAGCTATGCGGATAAGATGCCTGTCAACTCGACTGCTAGTGATACGAGGCCGTTGGGATCCTGCACGGCATTCCGTATTACCCTCCGAACCCACCGATTCCATATTCTGCTAACAGTCATTGGATCTCGACCAACGCGAGCAGCAGTGTCGCGATAGGCTACAATCCAACCTTTATCAAAGTCGGAAACGTGATGGTACGCATTTCTCCTCCTTACATGAGGCATCACAACAACGTTTCACCAGGCAACACCGGTCAACCGCTGTTTGTGTATGAGAAATCGGTTGGAAACTTTCCTCAAGCGCCGAGGTGGCCGAGCTTCAAATACGAAACATTTTTTGGGCGAGCAACTTCTTTTACAGAATCCACTGAAGAGTATCGATTGTAACCTTACATATTATAGCAGATTATAGACTGAAACTTCCTGGCAGATTAAAACTGTGTGCCCAACCGAGACTCGAACTCGGGACCTTTGCCTTTCGCGGGCAAGTGCTCTACCATCTGAGCTACCGAAGCACGACTCACGCCCGGTACTCACAGCTTTACTTCTGCCAGTATCTCGTCTCCTACCTTCCAAACTTTACAGAAGCTCTCCTGCGAACCTTGCAGAACTAGCACTCCTGAAAGAAAGGATATTGCGGAGACATGGCTTAGTCACAGCCTGGGGGATGTTTCCAGAATGAGATTTTCACTCTGCAGCGGAGTGTGCGCTGCTATGAAACTTCCTGGAAGATTAAAACTGTGTGCCCGACCGAGACTCGAACTCGGGACCTTTGCCTTTCGCGGGCAAGTGCTCTACCATCTTGCCCGCGAAAGGCAAAGGTCCCGAGTTCGAGTCTCGGTCGGGCACACAGTTTTAATCTGCCAGGAAGTTTCATATCAGCGCACACTCCGCTGCAGAGTGAAAATCTCATTCTGGAGATTATAGGCTGTGAAATCGCGTAACAATTCGGGTAGCTCAGGAGTACATTTCTGGCGGGCTTGCGTGCGTAAGAAACTGTGTTAACTGTGAGCTGAGGATCAGTGATGTTAGCCAGTAGTGTAAATAAATGTGTGTAGATGGTACGTGTTTAGTTTTGCTTCTCAAGGCAATAAAGGAATTTTGCCACGTTTTGACATATTTCTAAAAAGATGAAGCAATCGCCCTCCACCTGAAATTTTGTGATAAGATATTACAGGACATATAGCTACCGAGTTTTCGCGGACTCTACAAATGCAAGTACGGATGATGGTTTTCTTCAATGCTGCTTTTAACACCGTCTGGATAGTACCTACGAATACAGAGTAACAGATGGTGAACGAACGCTGTACTGAGGTAGGTGTACATTAATTTGCAGCTTGCTTCACTCAGTGATAGCGAATTTTTTAACACCGCAACGCAACAAATATATGTTATAATTTTTAAATTGTTACAAATTTGAAATATATTTATTGATTTATGAGCTTCACGCATGTCTTCCGATGCAAGAAGTCAGCTACATCTACTGTACCCACCATTCTAAAGGAGAAGCAGTTTAAGGTCTTACGGAAGTTATCAAGTCGTAAATGGAGCCGACTTGCAGTTTAAACACAGAGGAGACGTGTGTGGTACAAACTCGCGACAGCTTAGCCTCGATGCTACGCACACTGTAGGTGACGCTGCACCCGCTTCGCGCCCCCTGATAAGATAAGCCGCCTGCTGCATGTTTGCAGTCGCCTGTACTGTACTCCTTCTTTGCGACACCGTATTTAATTTACGCCGTGACACTCTGTATGCCTTATTTCAGGCTCCGTACGCGCCGACATTACTGCTGGATCAGCTCTCGTTGCTGATGTAACACCACGCGGGAGCTTCGTTGAGCTCACGAGAGCTGTCGACGCACTGCCTGTTAACGGAGCTCCTACGTGAAACATATCCACTCTTAAACTAATGTTTCGTGGACAACTGCCCCAGTAAATTTTTGTCATTCCCTCAAATCCCTAATTGCCATTGACCTCCTATTCCTTCCTCACCTGTTTATCATCCTCCAAATGGATCCTTTACCGTTTCATAAAATTCCCACACTTCCTCGCTAGCACTGACCAACTCCGTACATCAAAACACTGTCCGTAAACTCGACTTCAACAAGCCCTCCGCCGGCCGTAGAGACCGAGCGGTTGTAGGCGCTTCAATCCGGAACCACGCGGCTGCTACGGTCGCAGGTTCGAATCCTGCCTCGGGCATGGATGTGTGTGATGTCCTCAGGTTAGTTAGGTTTACGTAGTTCTACGGCTAGGGGACTGATGACATCAGATGTTAAGTCCCATAGTGCTTAGAGCCAGCCAGCCGCGGTGGTCTAGCGTTTCTAGGCGCGCAGTCCGGAACCGCGCTACTGCTACGGTCGCAGGTTCGAATCCTGACTCGGGCATGGATGTGTGTGATGTCCTTAGGTTTAAGTAGTTCTAAGTTCTAGGGGACTGATGAACACAGATGTTAAGTCCCATAGTGCTCAGAACCATTTGAACCATTTTTAGCTTAGAGCCATTTGAACCATCTAGAATTCCCACTGAGCGAGGTGGCGCAGTGGTTAGCACACTGGACTCGCATTCGGGAGGACGACGGTTCAATCCCGTCTCCAGCCATCCTGATTTAGGTTTTCCGTGATTTCCCTAAATCGTTTCAGGCAAATGCCGGGATGGTTCCTTTGAAAGGGCACGGCCGATTTTCTTCCCCATACTTCCCTAACCCGAGCTTGCGCTCCGTCTCTAATGACCTCGTTGTCGACGGGACGTTAAACAACACTAACCTAACCTAGAATTCCCAATTCTGGTACTATAGTCCACTAATACCGACAAATCTCACTAAGATGACACAGACAGACAGACGCGCGCGTGCGCGCTCACGCAGCACCCTTCTGCAATGAATGTGCTAACGGATACCTCTTCCAGACAACGAAATCGGCACCGATCTTTATCCATTACCTGCCATCTCCAACTCTTCCCTTCGCATCCTACTTCATATCAGGGCCCCAAGTAGGTCTACCTCTTGCCTTTTCCACTCGTCCGCCTGCTTATCTGGGTGGTAACGTACTTGCCACCTATGCAGGCGGACCCGGGTTCGATACCCGGCCGGGTTGGGGATTTTCTCCGCTCGTAGACTGGGTGTTGTGTTGTCTTCTTCATCCTTTCATCCTCATCACCGGCGCACACGTCGCCCATTGTGGCCATACGCTCATTTCCATATCTGTTCCACTCCTCTTCATACCAAGACCTAGATCACACCTCAGTCCCTCCTGCCATTTCTGTCTCCTGTTATTCCCCCCCCCCCCCCCCAAGAAAAAATTGCCAAACATCATCTACACATTACAAGCAACCTGATTCCTTTATTCCTTTCTTTTCGCTAACACCATACGATCCTACAGAACCTTTAAATCGGGGGACCGGGCAAATTAGCCCATACACCGAATATCTGTCTTTGTACGAGCTCTTCCACCTAGGCTTTTCGGTGCGCTCGCGGTTTGTCAGCCATAAAAATGAAATTAGGGCCGAATGCAGCCCTGAAAAGAAGACCGTGAGGAATCAGTACTGATACGTGTTACAAACCGGACACAATAGGAAGGACCAGGCCCATTTGCTTTTTTCTTTTATCACTCGTTTATTACATCAGAAAAATATACATTTTAAGACAAACTTTAACTACATGAAATATTGCTCCCAGTAAAGGTTAACATAAGCAGTGACAAAACTTAGATCTCTTAAGGGTTTCTACTGGCAACAAATTTTAAGGAGGCAATGTAAGGTTTATATCAATTCAGCTCAAACACGTAGCTAGTGATTGAATCACGACACAGACACTTTAACAATTTCGGCAACAAATAAACAGCGTGAATTTGTACTCACAGTAACCAACCAATCAACAGCCTTGCCATTGAATAAGTAGTAGGCCATTCGGAACGAATTAACAACACCCAGCAACTAGGGGAGTTAATACCAACAGCCTTATGTCTTGCTCCCCACTAAATAAACAAACTTACAGTAATTAAATGAATAACAAATCAAACGTACTACGCTCCACTCAAACGCTTCAGTGGAAGCCAAACCAAAATGAAGACTCCATTAACTGACTAGCACTGAAGTCACACTAAAGCTAATCTCTGTGTTCCCATATACACATGGGACAAACTTACACAAGACAAGATTTTGAAGGGAGCACATCAGTAAAACCGGTAGTGGAGCTAACTCGTGCCACTGAAAATTAAGGTACTAGACCGGGGCACAAGGTAGTATACAATGAGGTTGCCTTAGTGCTATACTGCGCTCCAAAATATTAATTCAAATGGCCAATTCAAAATTAAGTACACATAAACCAGCATTAATTAACGAGGAGTGACACCAGGTCGCTCGAAGGGATGACAACACTTAATTGAAAAGACGAATGCCGGAGGCGGCAGTAACATTAAACACCTTCTCCGAGTTTTAATCAGGAGTCACTTCCCGCTATACAAGTAAATATTTAACCAAGCACAAGGAAGCAGCCCCAAAGAGAAAATTCAAATAAAACCCCCAAAAGATTATAAAGGACAGGGAACCCCAACTATTTAAAAGAATTAGCTCTCCCCAAAGGCAGTGTAAACGCTAAGGCCACACTTGAGAGGCCACCAAAATTGGTTACAAAAAGTCTTATACATTTGCTCCTTTTCTTTAAAAGAAACACAAGGCTGCTTAACTTCTGCTGGACGTCCGGTAGGATACACCAGGCAGCAACCCAACCCAAGCTAGGCGGTCGCAAGGCACGGCGAGCAAAATCAGGAGAGCAGACAGGCGGGCAGTCAACACATATCCTCCATCCTGAACCGGCAGACCGCGTACAGCCAACTCCACATATACGTGGCTGCTTCACACCTCTTACCTCGCGGCGTCTCAGCAGGTAGCTGCCACTCGCGCCGCGAATGTGGAAAACAACAAGCCAAGCTAAGATAAGAAACATCGAAGGATCAAATGGCTCTGAGTACTATGGGACTTAACATCTATGGTCATCAGTCCCATAGAACTTAGAACTACTTAAACCTTACTAACCTAAGGACATCACACAACACCCAGCCATCACGAGGCAGAGAAAATCCCTGACCCCGCCGGGAATCGAACCCGGGAACCCGGGCGCGGGAAGCGAGAACGCTACCGCACGACCACGAGCTGCGGACATCGAAGGATCGATAATGGACATTCAAGAGACTGGCGCGCCAGTAACGAGCGCCACGGCTCAAGTACAATGTAACAACAACGCTGACCAGTGAGAGTACAGCGTTCAAAGACTTGGAGGTCACTA